>NC_142612.1:66453268-68952435 GCF_059453375.1 Lepisosteus platostomus
CATTTCCCATTACTTTACTGTTGCATTTTGCCTAAATCTACGCATGGTAGGTCAAACAAACTGAAACACATTAACTGCATTCCTGTCCATTCACAGACAGAGGTACCAGCGTAGCTTTAGGGTGACTGTCATTCTCTTTCTGTGGATCACTGTATCACAAAGTGGCACTGTTGCTTTTAAGGGCCAAACATCCCTCTATTTTGTTAATCCCCAGCTAAAGAAAATCTGTGAATGAACAGCGACATTTTTGTGACATGGATTGAAGTCTGATTTACCACACAGTTGCAGCTGATCTTACAATGTATCTGTACGTTTCTATTGCTTTCACAGCCGACATCAGCGTAAAGCCTGCCCCTTGGGGACTATAGCATTTCAGCTCTATGGCATAACTTCTTTTGTGGCAATAAAGATTGCTTGGCTGGGTACTAATGCACTAGCAAAATATCATTATCTTCTGGTTTGTGGCTGAACTGTCAAGCTGATGACTAATCAGTCATTCAGCACAGACAGAAATAGAATATTCTTTGTAGTCAGCTGTCCATCAGCAAAATGAACGTGGCAGCCTTTCTAAGTAAGCCACAGTTTACCACTGACATCATTTTCTTAAGGCTCCCTACTCCAGAGAACTTTGTACAGAAACATTCTAACAGCACAGATGAGAACAGAATGCGTGATGGATTATGTTCACATTGGTAGTCAATATGCTAAAGAAACCAAATAGATTTTATGTACTTCATATACCATTTGTCTCTGACATTAGTATAAGGTATTTGAAGATTTCCCCTAAAGGAAAGGTTTTTGTTTTGTTCTTGAAAAATATGAATATGTGACTTTTTAGTGAAGAGCTGTTTTCTGAATTGTTGCTTTTAACTTCCAAGGGACCATTTACTCCCTTCTTGCAAACTGCCTGTAAGTTCTAGACTCTTTTTGTACTTGTATTTTATTTGTTTTCTTCTTTTTGGCATACAAGAATTACCAGAAACAAAGTTGCTATTCTGCACAAATCCAAATCCAAATAAGTATAAAGTCATTCATTTCCAGTTTGACAGAAGGAAGTTCTAGACTTAAAAGAGAAATACTCTTCAAATTTGTTGGGATGTTGGAGTATTTGTAGGTCACACAAGAAGAGACCTTGAGTATTCATTTCCATGGGTGTCCATTTGTATGTGTCAAATTAACTTCGCTAACATTTGTTTTTGATTAGCTGACTTTTTTTTTACAGAACATGAATGCTGTTTAATCAAACTGGTAAAAAATGGCCTCTTGGCTAAATAGTCACCTGCAGGCGATCATGTTTGGTAGCTATTTTAAGCCCGACTGCCTCTACATGTGGTTCAGGTCATTGTTTCCCCAGACTTCAACAGCAGGACCTTCTTCTCCCCATGAACTGTCACAGCAGGGTCACGGGGGATCAGATCCCAGCTGTGGCTGACACTTAACTCACCACGTGGATGGAGTTTCCGAGCTTCTGTCCCTCAACACCTCTGCGGTGGAATTCCCGGAAAAGGTTTTGATGTGATCTTTTCAGACAGATCAGGCATATCCAAGCACTGGAAGGTTTTAGCATGAGCAGCCAGCGTGCATATCTCTAGCATTAGCATCTGAGGCCCAAACAGGAGGAATAACATCTAAAAATAATACAAGAATAACATTAGGGGAAATTGTAAGGTCATCGCCACCATTAATACTAAGAGTCAAGTATATGTAAGTATTTTTAAGCCACGGCAGTGGTACACACCATTTGCAGAGTCTCACAACAGCAACATGAGGTAAATATCTTGCAAAACAGAGGAATAAATGTCTCAAGAAGCACTAAGTCAGTTTTTCAAATAACAGTAATACAACCATAGTTATTCATGTTCTCGTTATTATACCGATACCAGAAGTAAACAGTCTGAAGCAAACTAAGTGGTTATTGCAGTATAATGTGAGATTAATGATTCAGAATTCAATAATTGGGACAAACAGTTACATTTGATCTCAATCATTTTAATAGTTTTTACTGTTTTTTTCATACAGCTATCATGCAGTAATGAGAAGCAATTAAAAATATTTTTGAAAAACTTTATATTTGAAAATACTTGACTTTTGTTGTTTAAAAATATTTAGATATGAGCAAAACTATTAAAAATAACATTGTCTGTTAACAGCAGTGATTGGGACTGGTTATTGTTAAAAACCAAGAGCCATGCTTTGAATTGCTCTGAATTCAGGATAATAATTGTTCTATTTGTCAGCAGAATAGCTTTTGGGAAAATTTTGTAAAAGACAAGGTCATATACCTAATTATTGAAATCTAAAGAAATGGGCGTTGGGGGAGCTCAAAAGAATATAACAGAACGTGTATCTGAAAAGTCATTTTTCATGCAGAATAAAACTATATTAGACAAAGGGTATCTTGCTTTTCAATAGCACAACCATATATTTTTGAATATACTGTACATTTTTATCAACAGAGGAGACACAAGCACTAAATCTGCTCTTGACATAAATCTATTCTTTATTACAAAAGCAACTAAGACAAAATTTGAAACTCACTGCAGTTCTAAAAAAGAATTCTACCTGTTTTGAGCTTCACTATTCTCAAAGGGCTTGATGCTGGGGTCAGGAACAAGACACGAAAGCACAGAGACGGTCACCTGGTTGAGTCCCGAGGAGAAATAGTAGAAGCCATTTTACAGTGCTGGCATATCTTTAGGGGCTGCAGTAATAATAACCTAAGAGATATGTGTGAGTGCAGCAGATGAACACAGTGAAACCTTAACAATCTGTCCTTTTGGGTACTCTGTTTGAACCTTGCCTCTCTACATTCGTTGACAGAGCCTGGGGATGTAAACACCCTAGTGGGTCACACTAAGGCCGATTTCATTTCCTTACCCTAATTTCCTCCGAACGGCCCAAAGTGAACTCTGATTTCTATGTCTGGGGAGATGGGATTTAATCAACAAAGAGACAGGGAATGGCGGTGTACATTTTGCGGGGGTTAATGATAGATAATTACAGCAACATGTCAGGAGTTCCTCAGGCTCCCTAGGCAAACAGTTCTATTTCTCAGACGTATTCTCTCCCGAACTCTGTTTTTGTCTATAGATAATTAGATTTAGTCTTGGAACTGTTTTCCTCGCACGTAGTGGAAGAGATTATATAATGTTGCTTCAACATCCATTTATGTGATGGGGATTTTAAATTGGGCCCAATTTAAAATAAAGTGTCCCAACATGTGCTTTGCACACACAGTCCTGACCCAATGTCCCACCTCAGTCCTTATTCCCCTTTGAAAAATGTAGTGATTTCTGTGAGAAAAAGAAAAAAAAAACTTTAGTTTTAAGGAGGCAGGTTTCTAATTAATTCACATTAATTACATTACTTTACTTACACATAAAGTACTACCTTTGAGTGTTTTACTGTATGTGCTAGAAATGATCTCAAATCCAAAAGAAAGTACATTAGTTCACTTCATTTACTTGTATTTTCTTCCCTTCAGATTAGACAATTTCTTTAAATTATCCTAAGGTGAATAGATATGAAGTACTGTCAAATGGAGGAGAGTATATTCACAGATGGAAGGGTATAAAAACTTGCTTTTTTTCCCATGATTTTTTTATTATGCTACAATAACATGTAATCAGACCTCATCACTATCTTTATCACCATTTCCCCCTCCATCTGAGAAATTTGGTTTGAATTAGCTCACTGTCAAAGCTGGAAAGCACAACATAACTAGCCAGTGTGATGGTTTTTTGGCATTTTTAATGTCTGGAATATAGAAAATATACACATATGAAAATCTTACTGTACAGTTTATTCACAAAAGCATAAAGGTATTTTGAGACTAATTCAGACCTAGGTATTGTTTCAATAACCCAAAGTGGGTTGAACAGATTCCAGACACTTACATTATGCACAGGTCGTTGAGGTCTCCTTGGGGAATATGTGATTCATCTCAATTTAGCTTGGGTTTCGCTTGTAGCCATTTACACTTTGTGAGTGTACGTATGAAATAAGATATGCAATGCATAAAACTGAGAACAGGAAACACTTTGCCTGTTTTTAATCATGTATCAGTGATACAAGACAGCGTGTGGAGCGCACTTCATTCTCAGGATGTATGTCTTCGATGTTAGCCTCCAGCTATTTGTCTCTTTGGGAGATTCTTTCCCAAAAGCCAATACAATTTTAAAAATGATTTCCAGCAGATCCATTGCTCCATGGTCAAAGAATTTCAGATAGGCAACAGAATGAACAGTATTGAAGTATACTGTATATTGAAAATCCAGAGTATCCAGACTTAACAAGAATTCCAAAACCCTTAGAAAACTATGGTTTCCATTATCTAGGCCATTCTCTTGTCTCTTCATAAATGGCACCAACGTACCTGCTTAGGTTTTACGTAGTCTCACCACCATTCCCTCCATCCACACACAGCTGCTTCTTCAATAAGGACTTCTGTGTTGCTCTTAGGTCTGCTTGATCTTCCAGGCAATCGGATCCAGGATGTAGGACCCAAGCCAAATCAGCTTAGCAGGTTTTCACATGCACATTTGTACTCACTGTTCAAAATATCAGAAACTCCCAGCTGAACAAACTATTTAGAACAATTTCCAGATCTCAGTCTTATTGCAAACCTGTGAAACTGAACGTGTAAGTAGTTCAACCCCACACCCCATTATCCTCAACTGAAAGTAATCCTGCTGGAAGAGGGGTTTGGATTGGACTGCAAACATTTTAAAACCTTGTGGAGTACACGCCATGTTATAATCAAGCTGTTCTTGCTGCTCAAATAAACCCGACTTCTAATTCCGCAAGATCTCCTAATATTATGATCAGCAAGTGTATGTCTTATTGGATAGACTTACAATTAAACCAAAACAATATCCAATTCATTACACCCCTGAACACCTTTTAATTATCTGTATCCATTTCTTTTTTAATTCAATTATAAGTGAGATAACTGAGTCCTCAAGTTCAAGTAAAGTATAATAAAATACTGACAGTTTTAGCTTGAGGTATTTTAATTCAGAAAAAAAAAACATTCATTCCTTTTACATGACCAGGCAAGTGTTTAAAATGTTTGACATTCACCTGTAGATTGATAATGAATTGCAGAGTTTACAAATTGCATACTCAAATAACGTAATACATTCAATATGGTGCATTTGAGACTGTTTAATCTGCATTCCATGTGAAATAATATGATTCCAGTTAGCCAGCACATTATCAGCCCCAGGAAGTGTAGCTGTGGATATGAAACCTTTCATTGGTAAGGGTGTCATTATTACGCTGTTTCAAAAAAGAGGTGACAGTCTTAATTTCCTCAGGGAAGAACAGATTAAGATGAATTTGTACCCTTTTGAAGATGAACTCAGATCTTGTCTGATTACATTAAATATTATGTTTTAATTAAAACAACATGGTTTAGTTTTTAGGCTTAGAGAAAGCATGTTTGTCCAAACAGATTATGTCAAATGTCTCTAGAAAAATAGATCCTGTCTTTTCATTAGAAACGTTTTAATATTGTTTTGATTGTAATGAAAGCATAACAGCAAACAGACTCTTTTTTTTTTTGGTTTGTTTAAATGCTTTGTACTGTATGTAGTGGCATTTTCATTTTATAATCCTTTACTAGCATTCGAAGCAAATTGGTAAACACTTATCTGTTCTGTACTATCAGCTGCAACCTCCTTCAGACTGTAGTCAGATGTTTAGAGTCCATCAGCATAAAAGAATCATGAGACAGGTGTTCATAAAATTTTGGCATTCATTTTCTACATAGAACACATGGCACCTCAATATTGCTAATATTTTCTTGCTGACAGTTTAGATGGCAAAACATTTTATTTGTGAATGTTAATTCCAATATAATCTTCTAACCGTACACAGAAAATATGATTGCAATTTACTATATATAGTAACTTACCTTCTACACAGACCTGATTTGACAAGGATTACTCAGGATTAGTTAGAAAAACACCTTGGTAACAGTACACTGTTGTGAAACCCTGAGATCTGAAAAGCCTGTCTGTTGAGTAAGTTCTGTTCCTTGATCCTTGTTGGTCTTTTTTAAAAGAGTTGCATTTTTACTGTCTGATTACGCACAATAGTAGTTTAACACGTATTCAAAACATTTTTCCATCAAAAGAGAATGATAATTGTCCTTTTAAATCAAATCAGTTAAAACAAAAGTATTCTGAGACAAGCTTATTGAAGTTATTTTGTTACCAGCACCACCACCAACAGCAGCCAGCAACAGCAACAGCATTTTTGCATTGTTGCAACAGAAAAACCAGAAAGGAGCTGATCTAGTCCCTGAGAGATGAGACTCATCTTACGTGTATGAGACAGGCTCCCTAGTGGACAGAGAGGAAGTGCGGGGCCAGTCTGGGAAGAGGGAAGGGGGCACAGGCCAGAGGTTGTGAGAGCCCACCCTCAATCAGCTTAAATCATGACATTTAGAAGATGGGGCACAAGTCAAGCGGGTCAGCAGCAGCTCTGGCACTTACTCACAGCTGTCTTTGTGAGAGGGGGTCAAAGTTCAGCACCAAGGAATGAAAAGAGAGCTGAAGCCAGCCTCTGTCCAGATCTCAAAGGGCCTTCTTTCCTCAGTCCAATAAGCCCACTGTCTTCAGGACCCTTGAGTTATCTGTGAGATCTCCCTTACAGATATGAAATATACAGTATTGCAAAACACATGTGTGGGCATATCATTAAGTCTAATTTTAAATATACTCAGTTCCACGTTTAATTTAAAAAACGATGCCTGTAATCAAATTGAAAACATGTTTCTAGTAATATGCCTTATATTACCAAGTAAATTTCAGATAGCCATAAAATATGCTTGATTTGATTTTGGTATAAACTGAATTCAAGCTAAGGTATTGTGTTGCAGACCTTTCACTTATTTACCTTATACCTCTAAATGAGACCTCTGGTGTCACTGGTAACAAAACCTTATTTTTTTAATATTTAAATATATACAGTAAGGCTAGTGATGTGAACAATTACCTTCAAAATTAGCAGTTTTCACAACAGACTTACTGATTCTATTCTTGCAAAAACAAGGAAGTGATTCTTGTGATTTATGACTTCTGGGTGGGTCAAAATTGACTTGAAATTGGTCGGTATTGCAAGGTGGTTGTATATTAAACGCACATTTCTGAAGTACTTTGACAAATATACAGTATTTGTACAATCTGAAGAAAATACTGTATAACATAAAAACAGCTCATCTATGTAGTTTATGTACTTGGAAGTATATTATATTACTTTCTGACTCGGAGACTTGGAGACCGCTTCAGAGAACATGTCAGGGCTGTGAAGATTAAAGATCTCTCCCAGCCCATTGTTTCTCAAAGACAGTTTTCAGAACTCATACATCAGAAAGACCACTGAAACCAATCTTATCCTGCAGAAAGGATCACACCTTCCCCCTTCTCTTAACCACAGACTACTCTTCTCTGAATTTTCTCCATTCATTGGAGGTTTTATTTCACACCTCTCTACACCTATTCTGACTTCACACCTCTTGATTGGCCTCTCTTTCTGTCCCCTGCTCCCGCCTCTCACTCCTCCTCTCTCTCAGCCTTTGTTCTCCCGCTACATTTCTTTTGCCTACTGCCTTGTCTCTCTCACACCTGAAGAAGGCTCCACAGCCGAAACGTTGTGTTTTCTTTCTTCTTTTTTTCAGCATGGAATAAACCTATTACGTGTTCCTATTACTTTCTGTTGCCAGAAAAAGAAAAATATGTTTTTATGTTAAGGTTTAAATGATTAGAAAAACACATTTTTCAGGATGTTTCAGACAAAAGTTCTACTTTAATTGATCAAAAAGAGACCCATTAAAACCATTAACACCATTGACACACTGTGTTGCAAGAAGGACCACCATTCAGATGAGAAGTTCAACAAGGTCCTGACTATTTGGCCATTAAAGATCCTGACACTGTTTGGAAGAAATGAGCTAACCTACCTAAAGTTGCCTCTTAATTTAGTTGGCAAATCAAGGTCTTACTTACTGTGTTTGATGTGCTGTGTAGCGGGGCTGTTGGAACAGAATAATTGCTGGAGGAAGTGACATGTGAAGTAATCCTTTTGAATAAAAAGTGTTTTGTAAGTGCAGGTAATTATTATTATTATTAGATATCCATGTATTGAATATAATATGTATATGTATTGTGAAATATACAATAATGACAGTATTTTGTAGTATATTAACAGATATACCAGAATGTTTTCAGGGTATATATGACAGTGCATTGTAAAATAAGTCCAAAGACATAATGGTAAATGAATTGGCTTCTGGGAAAATTGTCCCTGTTGTGAGTCTAAAAGCAAGTCTAGTGTGTGCCCTTCAGTGGACTGGTGTCCTGTCCAGGGTGTATCCTGCCTTGTGCCCACTGCTTGCCAAGATGGATGGATTTTTTTTAATCAGGGTTGCTTGGAATGAAAAGAAATGTGCACATTGGCTTGATAAATGGCAAAAACAAAGGTACAGAAGATATTAACAAATGAGAATATCTAGAGGAAAAGACTCTTAAGTCAACATTATACATTATTTAAGTAACCTATATAACGAACAGGGATTTTAAAGAGTATTTGCAAAGCAGAAATCAGTATGACATTCACATTATTTCTGACTTTACAAGTCCTATTTTACAGGGTTCATTGGTAGAAGCCTAATTAGAATATACTGAATAATTAAGCATCATCAGTCCTTAGAGGTATTCTAGAGAAGGAAAGCAAGAAATAAAAATGAGCACCATTTTTATAATAATATTTCATTCTTAGAAACATTCTTTCTTTATTAAACTTTGCACAGTTTCAACATCAGCTCTAAAAATAACCTGGGGTACCAGCAATTCTTGTGTACATAGAAAATTACCATTTTGATTGGAATATTGTTCAAGCATTCTATATTTTTTAACTGTATGAATGACTCATTATTTAGCAAGCTATATACTGTATATGCAATCAATTACACAGAGATATATATAAAGAAGGCATATATTTTGAATTTTGAATTTTATATTTTGAAGCCATATAACTAACCACTAATTAGGTATACATAATGAGACAGATCACCTAAATAAGGACCATTCATCTGTATCTTCAGATTCAGTCATAAATTCTATAAAAATAAAAATGTAATGTTCATTTATTTTGCAGTATTAATGCTTTAATTTTGCATGAAAAAGACCTTTTGCTTTTTGTATCACTGTGCAAAAGAATGTAGTCAAAAAGAATATACACAAGAGGCATTTCTACAAAGCGGAGTAAACAATTACCGAGACCCAGAAATCAGGTCTATCACCTGAAGCTGTAATAATAATGCCTTAAGAATTTCAGGACAATATAGATTTTATTACCCTCTTCAGTGAGGCAGTTTGGGATAAACTTAATTCGCATATCAACCATAGCTAAATTAAAAACTTTGGAGGAACTTAATTAAATTACATTAAGTAACTTTGAAAGTCACTCTAATATTCCCAATTTGGAGCAAACTGTTCTATATATTGAATGCTAGACATCTAGAGAAAAACACCACAATATCCACCCTGACCCAGATATTTCTCCTAGTCAGTCTCTTTTTTATAGTGTAATACAGGACTCCAAACAGCTTTGCTTTTCCTTGTATACAATCGACTGATGGTTAAAAGAATTGACGTACTAAGATGCACTTTCCTGGTGTGTGACTCATCAACAATTCAAGGCTGTCTAAATCTATATAGCCTGTGGCTCTGTGTTTTAAGACACTCAGCACTTGAAAATGAAAATCTGTCAGGTACTGAATATCTTTGTCAGAAAATTCCTTCTAGACCTAGAATATTCAATAACAAGAGTTCAGTCAGACTGAACCTACCTCAAAAGAGAAAAAATACTATTTTTCCCTCAAAATGCAGTCTGTGGTCTATACTGCAGTACATTTGGGAGGTTTGCTGAGGTAGTGTTGTGTGAGGGTCAACAGGAGTTGTTTTTAGAATATTATAAATGATATATTTAGGCTGTAAGGAAGCAACCCCAGCAATGCTGTGACTTCTGATTTGGATTTGTTGGTATTCATGAATGCTTTGAAAAATGCATTTGAGAAAAATACTGAGCAAATGCTGATTATTTAGCTTTAACCAATACACAATTTTAATTGTTATGTGAGGCTGAAGCCCGTGTTGGTGATTGGAATGCAAACTTTTAGTGTCAATATACAGACTAGGGCTGGAATTAGAGAGTTAATATATCTTAATATTCGAATAAAACAAACAACAAAACCTGGGCAAACACACGGGGAAAAATAGCAACAAAAAAAAAACGCATTCATTATCATTACACGAGTGTTCCAATAAGTACAAACCAGCTCTTTCACTGTTCTAACGCGGCTGGACTGCTCCCTGATTGGCTGATTGACTGACTGACCAACCAATGAGAATGAAGTATGTGCCAAGTCACACCGATCAGCAAGTGAACCAAGCAGGTCAATAACACAATAGACATTTTATTATACGAATATGTCAACAATGAAATTTATTTGTAACCTGTGGTAATATTATTAAGATTTCTAATGTAATAATTGGATAATCACAATAGTTTAACAGAATGTATGTGTAAAAAAGGTCAGTTCGGCTTAATAATTTAATGACACGTAGCCTTCCCGAAAGTTAATACCCATACAATTAATTTTGATCCCTGCGCCACTCAGCAGCAAAACACATC
Organism: Lepisosteus platostomus; assembly: GCF_059453375.1. Classification (NCBI taxonomy): domain Eukaryota; kingdom Metazoa; phylum Chordata; class Actinopteri; order Semionotiformes; family Lepisosteidae; genus Lepisosteus; species Lepisosteus platostomus. The sequence continues at coordinate 66,463,970 of NC_142612.1, forward strand.
TGCTTACACTATTAATAATGTCCACCAAACAGGCATCATGATACACTGTTGCCTTTAATTTATAATGTATTTTTGTTACAGCATTTGGCAACTCATCTTAAAGAAATGTTACTGATCATTAAGCTAAAACTGCATCTGACAGATTTGTCAGAGTGAGAAAAATGTTTTAATTGTCTCATGTTACATTAGGCAGCATATTCTCTCCATTCCAGCTTGTCATTGTACATCAAAGGATAACAGATATATCTGCTATGCAGCTGGAACACAGTCCTGCCAGTTACAGATGGTTGTAGAACTGTGTTTACTGGATGTTTGCTGTTTTTCTAGTCAGGAAGTTGAGGTGAGTAAGCACCTGGGGACACTCTTCCTCTTGTTCCCAGGAAAATAAGCCTATTCAATGGTTTACCTTTGAGTCAGAGGTGTCTGTGACACCATGACTATTTTTCATTCAGCCAAAAACATGAACCTGATATGAGCAGATGACATAGACGGATATACAGGACACTCAGTCCTTTCAAATAGTGGCCCAGAGAAATTGTGACGGATAACGTTGAATTCAGGAAATGAAATCAATGAAAATGAAACTGAATTACACATTTGCATGGTGAAAATCACATAATCATATATTAACGGAAAGCAAGCATTTCTCTGCCACTGGATATGATGAAGTAATGTGATATGATGAATGCTCCTATATGCTTTTAAAATGTAGCCTTTTCTATTTCTCTTCTCCAAGATAGACCTTCAATTTAACAAACACTTACTGTACAGTGCATTAATATTACCTTAACTATATTGCCTCACATTTGACTGATAATATTTATATAAAAAAGATATTCCAGGCACTCATGTGGCTAGGTTGAATGGTAAATGTGCTTTTCATTTGGGCAACAGCAACAGTAGCTCCCATATTTAATCTGAACAAAAAACCGTTTATGCCCTGGCCTTGTGAAATGAATGCTATACACATAAAATTCCTTTGAGCCTGTGCCATTGTGTAATGGGCTTTCCTGATTCAGTGCCGGTTTTGTCTTGTTCCTGAGTGATGTGCAGGTGTGCTCCTAAAGGTATCACCCAGAGCTCATGGCCTTCCCTGAAGGCTGGCATGGCTAATGTTTCTAAATCGCATCTCAGCTGTGAGAGAGCAGAATATGCCTCTATGGTGCTTGTTTTGGGTTTTGGATTCCTCAACATTCATTTTTGCCCTGCACCTGCACCTGCATGGAGCCCTTTGATCCCATTCGGCATGCGGGAAGTTCACTTTCTGTTTCTTGCAAGTTCAAAAAGAAGAGAAAAGCCTTTCAGGTAATCAAGAAAAGCTGACTTTGATTGAGTCATTGAATTTAACAATGCTCAAAAAGAGATCATTTCAACAAAGTGAATGATTTTCCCATGATTAGAATTTTGGGAATGAGAAATAGAAATCAAGATGGCTTAAATTAATAGATTAGCTAAATGTTAACATAGTCCAGAGATAGCAGAATCTTGGAACATAGGGCTTTTGCATTAATTATCATTTCTTTGTTGGGGCTTTCCCTAGTAATTGTTGCAAGATTCCAAGCTTTTGCCTCTTTTATCTTAAACTACATACAGTATATACTGTACATATTCCCATCAAAGTTCACTTGCTAAATTCATAAAGATAAGTTCTTAACACTGATGCATTCATTGGTCAAGCAATCAAAAGTTTGTAATACAATCTAAATTTTGTTAATATCCATGCAATTAATCGTTATTAGGAATCAGGTCCTAATGTTATTAAAACTGCTAATGTTCAGTTAATCTATTACAGAATTTATAATTGAACTCTGAGGCTCCTAAGCCAGACTGTTAAAGTTATATATATCTATTAGCCATATGGCATATGACTATTTCTGACTCATCACCGCTATTCGGATTTACAGCTTTTTAAGTGAAAAAATGTCCCAAAATGTTAAAGTATAGTAATGCTTTTGTGATGAGTAATAGTCCATTAAAGAAAATACAACTTAACAGCTGGAAATGAAATTGAAAAGCTATTACGGGTTCACTCCCACTCAAGGTTACAGCAAATCTATTCACCTGCTCTTAAACCGTCTTCTCAGAAAAATGAATGTGCCGTCTGTGTTTTAGAACCACTCCACACTGAGATTGGCAGTCCCGAAATAGGTAATCCATGATTTTTTAATGTAGTTTCAAGGTTTCAAGTAGGTCTCTAGTTATTGATGTAAAAATTGCTTTTGAAGGTGATTCAAAGGGGTTTTACAAGTTCTAAGAAGAACTTTAAATATTTCCATTACTTAAAATACATTTTCTTAGGGTCTTCTTGTTGATCTTTCAAATTCGATTGCATAAATTAGTAAGTCCAGTATTAGCTTTAACTAGGGTGTCATCATTAGTCTGGGCTATTGGAAAACATAACCACAATGATAGAACAATAGAAATCCTATGTGCCGTGTTTCACTGAAGTTAGGTTTAGGTCAAAGAATTATGAATATTCTGCAGAGTAATAGAAAACATCTCTATATTTAAGGTTCTCTTTTAAAAATATATAAAGAAAGCAGATCAAAGTAGATTTTCAATTACAGTTCCTTTAAAAGAACTATAAAATTAAGTGTTGCCTTTTTTCTAAACTGAAACGATGTCTCCCTTTTAAACCGCAGCTCTGTAGTGGTTTTGGATTGCAGTTTCAGCCTCTTCTCTGTTTTACAAATAGACAGCATTTACACTGAATTTGTGAAAGACGTCTTTCAAATGGCAAACACACCAGGACACAGACAGCAGCAGGCAAACAATTTATATGATATGCTGTAGTTCAGTGGAATGGAAAATGTGGGATTATAGACGAAGTCTTTCTGAACACAGCAAAGTGTGCCACACCCGTGTAACATCTTGAAGCAACTGTTACCACATCCCACATGATAAACAGCATAGTTGAACACAAATTTCCAGTACCAAGTAGAGCAGGCCTACTACATGAGCACTGACAGTGTTCAACTCATAGTTGAATGCGAGGCAGAACTGTTTTATGCTTTTTTCACAAGGGCTCTCATTGTGTTTTTCACATTGGTCACTCATGTCTTCCATATATCAACGTCTGTCCAATTCTAAACACATGTAAAGAAAAGGATTTTATGAGGCATATTCCTTTTCATTGTAGTTAATTTTTCTACCGTTTTTTCTTGATTGTGTATTGGATATTGTCTTTCATGTTCATTGTTTCTCTGATATTACATGTTGTTGTGGATCCACAATGTTTTTCATTGTGTTTCTTGTTCCTGTCTGTTTCTCCCTTTGTGTTGGGTTAAAGGGAGTCTTACCTGCCAATCAAAAGGAACTGGGGGTGGAGCTTATTGTTGACATCTTTTAGTAGTAATCTTGTCTGTGTCCTACGCCACAGCTTAGTTTTGTCTTATGTCAGTTTTTCTTAAAACCTCCAGTGGCGAAACTATAGTTTGGCTACATTTCTGTCATCTGTTTTGTATCCGTGTGTAAATATTTTTCTTGCACAAGAGCACTAAGGAAATGGATGCTTATTTTGCACTTCATTTTGGTCTCCTGTTTATTTTTATGACTTCTGCAATATCTCTGACTTACAGCAAGGCAGTTTAGTTGCAGAAGGTTGTAGGTTTAGACGTAACACTTCATTGTTATATCTTTCATGTCAAAGGAATTCTGTTGCGTAGTAGAACACCTTTTGTTTTACTGTTTGTTAGCATTTGTTTTCTAATTTAAACAACTTATTCCATTTATGTATTTTTGTGTTACTGATATGGAGCATGAGCATAAGTGTTTATAGCTTCAATGTTCTGTTATTATTGTTGTAGAATCAGTGTTTTCTAATGTTTTTTTTTCTGTTATTTTCCATGTTTAATTGAGAAATGGCATCTTAGAACTAGAGCAACCTTTTAAATTTTACATTGTCAGGAAGTGTTAAAAATCCTAACAGTGTATAAATGCGAAGTAAGTAATAGTACATATTATTCAGATATCAGCATATATTTCTATACGGAAACTATTTATTATTCTACCGTATGTAATATACACATGAAACAATACATTGATGAAAACATGAATATCTTACTTTAGGGAGGAAGAATATCTTCAGAAAATTTCCAGCGATTGGCCATGTATCACTGGGATAACTTTTCTTACAATGTACACTAATTCCCCGTCGACCTGCATGAAGAAATGACACTGATATGATGCAGACTTGTGCTCACAAAGGCGTTTGCATTCATCCAATATGTATTTTTGAAATTCTTAATATGGGATACAAAGAGTTATGCCTGTAACAGAAAATGAAAAAAACACACATCTGTCTATTATTCTTGGATCAAAGGTGCCTGAATAAACAGCACGAGCAAGGCCAGCCATATATAACTTACAGACTGGGACGCTGTAATGTCCTGAATTTCATATTTGAGAGAATGGGCTTTCCATCTTAGCCTGAATTCACTCACAGGGAACAACTAAATGAGTATAACTGTTACCTCCAAGCACAAAAAGTCTTAGGAACAGTGGGTGAAAATGGTAATTGCAGAGGATCTTCACTTACCACCAAACTTCTTTCACCACTGCTGGGCTGTAGAATACTGGTGGCGCTTAAATAAGAAAAATTAGTTGGAGGCCAGGAGAAATAACACTAAATCAAAAGACAGAAAAACGTTTGAAAAAGTACAAGGCTTTTAAATCCACCATCAAAAGAACACCCTTAAATATCGTTGGTAAAAATCTGTTTATTTAAAAAAAAGAAAAGCTTCAGTCATGCAGTACGATGATCATCATCCTCAGCACTGCCCAATCAAGGCAACCTTTCTATATTATGAGTTTATTTTTCTCAATAGTTGCCTGATAATCACCAGCTGCCATGACTCATCTCTGTGTGTTCTCACACTGGCAGCCAGCTCTTTGATATTTTTGAATCGTGAATGTAAAAAATATGCCTGTCAGTTGAGAATCAAGCCAGTGCTAGATTTATAACATCTTACTTGCTATCTGGAGTTCTGTCATTTTTTAGTGGTTTTGGCAGGTGGAATTACCAAGTAGTTAATGCACAACACCAGAGTTTAAAAATCCTTCTCTGTAGCAAGTAAAGAGGAAAAATGCAGTCTCGCTCTACAAATACTACTTAGCTGGTCACGTCACTTATTAAGGATTTTGGTTTTAAAATAACAAAAAAATTGCATTTAGCTGTTTTTTTTCCAAATGATTGACCAAAACTAAGAGCTTAAAAGCTTGTGTGGCATGGTGAAGAGGGCACCTTCTGTGTGGAGTTTATGTGTTTCCCCCTAGGATTGTATGGATGCTGTCAGCTCTGAAGGTGCTGTGGTTCCTTCCACCTTCCAGAGATGTGCTGTCTCTCAATTGTTCCTGTATGTGTGTGTCCACACACCCTGTGATGGATTGGCTTTCTGTCCAGGCTATAGTTTCACCATGTGACCTACTGAATGTCTCTGGTGCAGTTACCAGGAATAAGTGACTTTCTGATAATTGATGGAAACTAAAATCTTGTAAGATGAGGGCAGTATTTTTCTTATTCAAACAATCTTATTCCTTTCAACTGATGAAGGATACAGATGTGTCTTTTCACAGTTTCCTATCAAATAGCATTAATGCTGTGGGTACATTGACAGTTTTCATTCCCGAAGAAATTATACAAACAACATTTATTAATCCATTAAAATGTGGGCTCAAACAAGACTTTTACAAGCAAGACATATTTTTTAGCAATTATAGACTGAATTATATTCACACCAAGTATTACTGCATCAAATTCTGTTTAAATGATCACTAATAAAAACTCTAATTACAAGTTTTATCACAATCTTGGACTTAGATGGACAGGAGTAGGTTAAGATTGCGAGCACAGTATGAATCTAGCCAAAGGGTGTGTTTGTTCAGGAATTTTCCAGGAATCTGATCTGGACAACTGTACCTTTCTCTCATGAAACAATCCTTTGTGTGGATCTTCATGAGAAAAAAGGAGTAGCGACGCAAGGTTTTGGCAGAGAACCAAAACAAGCAAAAGTTCAGAGCCTTTCACTTTTCACTCAACCTTCACACCTTCCTATCAAAAGGCACATCCCATAGGAAAAAATTACATTGCACTCCCCATAAGCAGCCCATCAGCATGGATCTTACTATGTGGAATTCAGAACAGGAGAAGAATAGACGCCATCTGATACAAAGCAGCCATTGAATAAGTCTATGCACTAACCACGGAAGAAATGACACTTCTGTAACAACTCATGGAAGGATTGAATGTATGTCCCCACAGCTGTAGCCTGTACCTCAGTTCTATATCTTTTCAATACGATAAGGATGTCAAATGTACAACCCATGCTCTTGCAAGCAAGAAAATATTTCAGGTCCTTTTCCTCCCGTGACTCAGACTGTAAGCTCATACGAAATATATGAGCATCTTTAACTAATAGCGGCTAAGCAAAGTAACATTTTGGTAAAGGAGAGCAGATGTAAAACTGGAAATACAGTTCAGCTTATATTTTATCTATACCTAACCTGTTTTATATCTTTAATAGGTTCTGCATGTTCTTTTTTCCCTTGCTTCATAATAATAAGAAAGTAATTATTCTCTACACTAGAATACATGTGCCATATTCTACACCACGAGCAAAAAATGAATCATTCTCAAATCACCATACTTACTAAGTCAATCTTAATACACAGTAGACTGTGTACACTGTCCAATACACCACACCTACTGTATCTTCCCCTGCGATTGTAAAGGAGCTGAGTTGAGTGATACCTCAGTATCACTGGCTGAATATAAATCACAGTAATGAATCTCTTATGTGCTCAGCCTCTGAGGATAACACCAGCAAAGCTTCTTATTAAAATGATGCAAGAAATCCCATCAGCACCTTCAAGTGGTTTACTTTTATAACACCTCCAGCTTGCCAGACAAACACCAGTGTTTAATCACAGTCTTCACTACAGAGCTGTACAAGTGCAATGGGAGAGTCAAAAATAATAATAGTAAATACTAAATGCCGGAACATTCCAAAACATTTCTGACAGGTTGTGGTTAGGTTACATTAAACAAAATGTTAAAACCTTTGCAGAAACATTGACATTGGAAAGGTGTAGTTCAGTTATGTCAGAAATTGAGATCTAATGCTGTAGCCAAATTACAAGCACTTACTGTATGACATTCACATTGTGAGTATGTTTTAGAAGACATTAATGGACATTTTATACACTTACTGCTATTGCTTAGAAGTTGCACATTTACCAGGGAACATTACATTAATGATGTATTTTGGCTCTGACTATAATATAGCACATGCTTCAACAAATTCTCTGAGGACAGCAAATTTGCAATGCTACAATGTTTCTATGTGAATGTAAAGTTTTTAACACTGTTGCTACAAGTCCATTTGGTATTTGGGTAAAACTGATACCAAAGAACAGTCAAATTAACTCAATTCTTTATTAATTTATTCAAATGGAATTCAAATAGACAATAATTAATGGTAAAATGATATAATAAAGATGTCATTTATGTGTTGTACACAATCCTAAATTCATTATCCCAATTTCTATAATATCTAGTAAAGCACTACAAAGCAATTAGAGCATTCAGCTATGACCCTTGAATATTCTTCACGACTTCTGCTTAGTAGTAAGTCTGATTCTGTTTATGAAGTCACTTCTCCTCCAAATGCCAATTGAACAAAAACCAAAAGCAATAAATACTGCTAAAGTCAGAAACTCAGAAGTCAAGGGCAACACTCAGATTACAGATAATGGGCTGGCTTTCTAAGCAGAGCTGTCACACTTTAACTCCTTTTGGGTGAGAGAAATACTTTGACACATGAAACTATAAACCATAAAATCTGCCATATGTCAGCTAAGTCAGTAATATTTTTCCCAGAAATTATTGATAGAAAATTGTTAAAAAATCTTCTCTACTAACGCAAATGGAATGCCAAGGACAGAAGGGTAATGTAGCTGATTAATTCCATTGAACCTCTCAGTGTTTTTTCTTTCTTATAAGCTCCAAGGTTGGAATTGTTAAGAATTTAACAAAGGTTATAATGTAAATGAGAAGCAGCCATTTGACCCATCTAATTTGTTTTGCTGTTAATAGCTTCAGACTCCCACAATCCTTACTGTAAGAAAAGTGCCTTTTCAGTTTTAAATGCATTTAAATCCCATTCTGCCCCATGATTCATGATTCGGTGCTGATTCTGAAGAAATCCGATGGGATGACTTTTTCCAACACTCTTGTAAATGTTGAATACTTGCTTCAAGGTTTCTTGTGGTCTCCTCTCTTCAGGTAGAGGAGGTATATAACTCCTATACCAGAACAGGAGCAATGATGGCTCTGAATGATCTCTGACCTCTGTAGGAGTATTTTCTCATTTTTACAAACTGCAGGTTCTGTGGTGCCTAACAGGAGAATTAGGACAAAGTTTAGACGTGATGCATCTCTCACTGATAATACTGCAAGCTCACAGGCATGGCAGATTAAAGTTACCCAGGCCAACTCAAGGGCATGCAGATTTGTGATGCTAAGCCATTGAAGGCCATTGCTTGGGGAATCCCAGCAAAGACCACTTACTGGCACTGTTCATGCCCAAACTGACAATGAGAAAAATGTCACTATGTTAAGCATTGTCTAGCCTGCATATTGCAATGTAGGAAAAGTATACATTTTTCTGATATTTTAATTTTAGATGTGTTTAGTTCAGTTTAAAATGTTTGTTTTAAACAGGTAAAGTACTAATGTTTTTCTACGCCTTGACGGACTGAGCATTTTGCGTGAAAGAAAATCCTTTTCTCTGGGAATAAAAGTTGTGTTACCATCCTTTCTGTTTACTAAGAATCTCATATACAATGTTTTTCAGAGTCTGACTCCTCATTGGCTAAATGTCTTCCCATATGCTGACATAGAAGACAGCACAGATGGATGTCACGAAATGGCTGAAATGTTTTGTTTGGAGTTAGTCACAATTAACTTTTGCTTTCATTAATGCAAATCATTTCCCCTTTTCACACATTTCTTTGAACACTTTTTGCATGGTTTGTAGATCCAACCGATCTTATTTGAAACTGAACTGTCTCAAGTCATCTGAAGCAATTGCTGATCATTGTGAATTATGAGGATTACATAATTCCTAAAAAATTCAGAAGTTCATCGTAGCTTCCTTTTCTGAATGTGTATGCTTACTGTATGTTCATTCTTAAGAACATGTTATGACTCCTCCTGGGCACATTTAAATCAAGAGCCTTGGCTTTCCATGTATTTAAAGCCTGAAGCTTGCAATTTAAATGAAAAAATATCTACTGCATTTGAAGATACACACACACATTGAAAGAGCCAGAGTAAATAACTTCTGCACACATATCCGTACCGAAGATATGAATTTATATACAATACGTATAGAGACAGTTTTTCATAGAAAAATATGAAAACACAGTTACTTTTAAAGCTTGCTTTTGATTCTTGTAAAGGTAATATCTATAAAAGAAATAAAGAGGTTTGCCTGACTCATTTAAGTCTGTCTTTCACAGCTTGTCAGTACTACATACTTTATAAAAACACAATAAAATTGTATTGAGAATTTACTACGGAGGATCTAGTTTTAGGAGAAAAGGCCACACATTTCAGGCTGATCATACTGAAACTGATTAGTCATTGAAAGCAATTTGTATACATTTCCACTTTAAACCCGGGAATCCTTCACACTGTCCAAGTAACTTGATATCCGTAAAAGGTGCAGGAACACCCTGAAAAATAATAATATGATGTTCAATGAAATGGCAGAAAGCAGCTGGAGAAATGTGAGCACTGCAATCCTTAGTACAAAAAGGACAGCTTTATGTCTGTCTAGGACTGTCTCCATCCACCTGGATTCACAGGCAGACCTGCTTTAGGGATCTGTCTTTCTACTTTAGACTGCAAGTGGGTGACAAGACAGCCAGACAGAGCTTTGCTCTTTGCCTTCTGCTCTCTTCCCAAAGCCTTCCTGTATGGTTCCTACACAGAGAAGTCTTTGATGCAAAAACAAGTGGATGGTCAGATGAAAGTGTTAACAGTCAGGAATGAGCAAAGCTCGGTCCTTCATGTAAAAATAACTTTTGATGATACTTTTACTTTAAATGTTTTTTAAATTGATCAGTCCCTGGTTTAACTAACAACGAAAGAGGCTTATGCTGGAGCCCTCCCAAATTCTCTACAGAATTCTCGAAATCCTTTGCTTGCTAGATAGTGACATGCAGGCAAATTATATGCCAAAGGCTCCACACTTTTGGTTGGTTAAAAGAGGAATAATGCAACACCCTGCTGTGGTTTTATTGATCAGTGTGAGACAGCGTAAGAGCTTTTTGGGCACTTAGTGCTTCAAAATTACATTTGAATTTTTATAGTTTTGTTTTGCTTCAGGTTACAAAATATGTATGCAAATGCAAACTGGTGAATCTATTGAACTGTTAGGAACATCTGCCACTGAATATAAAATAACCTCAACTTAGTTGTGAGGAAAGTTTGAATTAAAATACTTTATTGATAAGCTACCATTTAGCAACACCAACACATATTTTCAGAGCTTACACTAATGAAATAAATAATAATGTTTGCGCTTGAAGCACCAAACTGTAATTTAAAACGAAAAGGTGTTTCCTGGCATGTTAAAAATACAAAGACTTTTTCGGTGAACTATATTTGCAGGAATCCATACAACTACTCAAAAATGAAAGCTGAAATCAATGCAAAACTCAGCAGCTTAAATTGTTCCCCTGACAGTTCTGTTTTCTCATTTCTGAACAAGACAACATGTTCTACAGTACTTGTCACCTAAGAGAAATTTACACCTACCCATTAACCACTAATAGATTGTATATTTGTTTCTTGTCGGATAAAGAGCACAGCTCATTTCCATTACTACAGTACAAACAACTGTAGAGTACATAATTAAGATCACCAGTAGTAAAAAGTAACATGTAAATTGCTCATTTCATCACAATCATCAGTCAGGCTTGAGTATAAACTTAGCCGGCATTTGCCTAGCCCATCTGAACTGAAAAGGTGAATATGGTATTATTGGATAATGTATATACAGTATGTCTGATCATGCAACAATATTTATAGCTGCTATTTAACTGCATTAACAAATACATTCATTTCTGCAATATTGACAAAACCACAGATAATCAAGCACAAAAAACACTGTCCAACTGAATAAGGACTGCAACTACTACATAATGCAACAGCAAGTCTGGATTGCTGAAGCTTGGTAAAAGATTAGATCATTAGACAGCCCCCCCCCCCCAACACCCCAAACCCCAATAAAACATTTATAGCCACTCCACACAAAATGGTTAGTATGTCGAGTGCTGCAAGCAGGCCACAGCTGTTCTCAGTACTGTATAAAAGTTTCATATAAAAGTTCATGATCCAGCTCCACCATGTGAGGAAAATCATTTATCTGTGAGATCCTTATAAATGTGGGTGTTGGTTTGGCTAGCATTTATATCCTCTTGCAATCCCCCTTTCCAAACAACATTGCAAGAGATTATAAACCTTAGGAGTTGGCTTCTCTGGAGCAATTTCGTCTGGTTTCCATTTCGTTATGTGGTTTCTGATCTTTTCATACAGTAATATCATGAGAGTATAACCTCTGCACAATAGTAAAAATATTGAACTGATTATTTCTATATGTGTTTTAAATATGTAGTACATTTTTGTTATTATTTTCTTGGCTCTAAATATATCAGAAGGCTTTTCTTTGAGGAGAATCCCATAACTGCAATGCTTGCATAGTAACCTGAAGTTAAAACTACCTACTCCCTTTTTTTGTCATCCCTCTTGATCTTTTGTGTTCATTATCCATCTGAAATGGTTGGGAAATGGAATCATGCTGATAGTTCCCCACCTGCTTCTCATATTGAGAAGAATCTGGAAGCTGGATTCTCCTAAAGTAGGTAAAATGTCTGCACAGCCCTCAACATTGGCGTTGCAGCACTGAGCTAATGGATTGCGAGAAATAAAACTTTCAGATGTCAACTGCTTAGCAGCTAGTCTTGAAGCTGAACACGATCTTGGAAGAACAAACAAATGTGTCAAATACTCATTCAGCAAAGTAAGAGAATCTGAAACACAGGGTTACCAACCTGGAGTATTGCCCCAGAGCACTAACATTACGTACTTGCCAGGTGTTAAAAGAACACGATTCTTGGAAAAACAAATCCCTATGTGGCTTTCAAATCTGGCAGATTGAGTTTTTGTGGCATGGGGTGAGAACCCCAAAAATACCGACATGGCTTTGTCAGAAGCTGCACCAAGCTGTGTTTATTTTCTGACCATTTCGGTACACTGCTAGAACAGAAAAGCGGGCTGAGGGGTTCGTTGTTCTTGTGACTGTCAGTCATGTGTTCTTGTATTTCGGAGTATTCCTGTATTTCTGGGATGGGCTATGGTTTATTACAACCAGAGCTGCAGCAGAAAAAGTCATGTATGGAAGAAGTAGTTCAGGTGGGTAGCTGCGTCAGCATGCGTAGGCTGCAAAGGAACAAGTAATAGGTTTATTCCATGCTGAAAAAAAAGAAGAAAGAGAACACAACGTTTCGGCCGTGGAGCCTTCTTCAGGTGTGAGAGAGACAGGGCAGTAGGCAAAGGTAAAGTAGCGGGAGAACAAAGGTTGGGAGGGAGGAGGAGTGAAAGGCGGGAGCAGGGGACAGAAAGAGAGGCCAATCAAGAGGTGTGAAGTCAGGATGGGTGCAAAGAGGTGTGAAATGAAACTTCCAATGAATGGAGAAAATTTAAAAGAACAGTAGTCTGTCGTTAAGAAGGGAGAATGTGTGATCCTAGCTGCAGAATAATTTTAGTTTCGGTGGTCTTTCTGATGTATGAGTTCGGAAAACCGTCTTTGAGAACACAGAAGTATGGAAGAAGCTACTTTCAAGAAACAGCCAGAGGACATGCTGGGATCTCTTCCAAAGGGGTACCACTCATTTGTATCTGTTTTTACAGTCTTATGACAAGCTGCTTTCTGATTATGATGATAATGGACGGATGAAAGAATACAATAGTACAAGAAACATGAAAATGCTGCTCTTGCTCGTGATGTTTCCATACACAGCAGCTTTACTTTTTACGTCTGTTTTTTACTGACCCCCTAGAGGGAGCTCTACAGTGTAAGATTGGGAGGAACGTAAAAAACTGTGTATCATTCACTGGAAAGAGACGAATGACTCAAAGGAGTTTGTAGGTACATTAACTTATGGTGTACAACATAAACTGAGTTTAACGCTTAAACCATCTTCTCAGGAGAATTAGACTTCTTCACAGCCTGGATAATTAAGCAGAGATTTAGTATGAGTTAGTCTGGAAGTATGAATTCAGTTAGAACATTTTTTATGTAACCCTAACGTCAAAATAGATATGCTTTTGCTTTATTCATGGAGACCTCATTTGTGTGAGTCAAGCCCACCATTTATTTGAGTGGTGCACTACAATCATGTAGAACTGTAATCCAACATGTTCAGGAGACATTTACTGCTTTCCTGACAAATTCCAGAAGGGAAAAGGTGAAGACTGAACCACAAACTAAAGACCAAGTGTCACAGCTGTTTGTCATGCATCAGTCTTAAATTGCTGCCAGTGTTTAAAATATTTAAGATTTCTCCAATCACTGCTAGAAGTGAGGACAGTCTTAACCTTTACTGCTATTATTTGAGTAAGTAAGGGTGTATTGCAGTATAACCAAAATCACGGGCAGGACAATTTTTTGGGGGTGTTCAAGCATTCTACAAATTTCTGTAGATTTTTGTGACGTTTATCTTAATCTTGTGAATAATTCTTTGGTGATGTTTGTGCTTCACTTTACTGAAAACTGCTGCTTTTATCTCAAAAGATGCTGGATTTCAAACAGTTCAAAGCTGTTATACATCTGTGACGATCAAGATGAAGAGGGAAATTATTCTCAAACGGGCTGCAGCAGTTTGTATATACAGTACACCCTGATTTTTGGCAGGAACCGTGCGAGCTGCGGTTAGTCTCAGAGGATTATCTGACCATGTTAAGATTCTGGAGTAAACAAGGCTGACCCTCGACTCCAAACTGCTTGGAGACAGGCAGACTTTTCCATCGCTGCGGCAACAGGATGGGAATGAAGAGGTGACCCCCTCAAGGGGGGCACCTTTCATCTCTTTTACAGTCCATCGAGTCATCTGGCTTGGGGAATGTGCTGGAAGCAGAAAAAAAAACTGGTGGCTCCAGTTTGCCTTCAGTGTAAGATTCCAATACGTCTGAATACTAGGAAATACTATACATTGGCTATGTTAGACATGAAAAATCAGAGCTGTGCTGCTTCCCAGCTTCCCATTGCAGTAATGGCAAGATTCTGGCCCTCTAAACACACGGGTAGATGATACTGTTTTGATCCAGTGTCACTCAAGCAGTAGATACAATTTTGCTGAGATTATGCAAACAGCAACTCCTGTTAAACTCATGCCACCGTCCCCACCCTCCCTGTCTCCAGCATTACTCTCATTGTGCTGCTGCCTTTCATTGCAATCACGTCAGCAAGAGCTGTGATTTAGAGACTGTCAGCATAAAGTGTGAAAATATTGTTTCCAAGTCTGACACTGTCAAAAAGAAGGCCCAGCTTGCAAAATGATGAGAATGTGTTACTGAATCTTTGCGTTCTATGTGGATACCCTCATGACAGAGACCAGAGGCAGATCATCTTGCGATGTACTCTTCCATGTAAACCATTTTATATTTTGCATTTAGCAAATTCTTTCATCCAATTTAGCAGTGGGCAATTTCAGAATGAAGAGTCACCAACCAGAGGGTACAAGTGAAAACCATATGGAAGAGCAATTAAATCCGAGAACAGGGGGCACTTCTTTACCCAAAGGACGTGTAGGAGTATGTAACAAACTACAGAGACATGCTGCTGAAGACGAAGCCCTGGCTTCTTTCAAGAAACAGCTGGATGAGATCCTTGAACCAGTTGACTACTAACTACCAAACTGGCTAGATGGGCTGTTCCTGTTCTTATATTCTCATGTGAAAGAATGAACTAGGAAGATGACATTAGAAGAAACAGGAGGGGAGCCCATGCCAGGCTCAGTGCTCAGATTTCCTTAGTAAAAATGTACTTTGTTGCACCATGGTAAAAACAGTGTAAAGCGCAATAAAGCAGAGTAAAATCATGGTAAAGTACAGAGAGGTAAGAAACAACAGGACTGTAAAATAGCATGTAAATTCTTTGTGGCAAACCTTCATAAGGTATTGCGGAAAAGATGAATTACTGTTCGCACAGGCAGTTTGGCAGAATTACATTTAAATTTGACTCAGTTTATTAATTCATAACTCATTCTTCATTCTATTTTTTGTGGAAATTGTTGCATGCCTTACAGTATATGAGTTCATCCATGTGTGTGTACATTCTGCATTTTGTTTTCAAGCTGCAGAGGATTGTGTAACACTGTGAAAGAATTTAGAGTTTAACTTGTATTTCTTGTGTTATCGCTGGTCTGCTACAAAGAACAGTGCATTTTATATTTCCTTGAAGGAAAGCACAACCCTTGTTCAAAAACATGTATTCTTTTTGTCTCTGCTGGTATTTCACAAACTTTTACTGCCCATTGGACAGTTCCTGTGACCTCAGTTGGCCCTTTTCTGCTCAATCCAGCCTGGTGAACATCAAAAGAGATTCACATGTTCTCCAGCAAGGACTGTGGGAGGAAGGAGCTGGAAATTGAATTACCATAATATGGCCAGCAGATGCGTTTCCCCTTCATTGTTCATTATGTTTCTCTGTGGAAGTCACAGAAGACGCTCACTTTAACCCATCGGCATGTAACAGATGGTTTTATTGCACTCCACTTATTTCTCATATTTCTTAGATTTCCAGTAGATTCACAAGACATGTCGACAAACCAAACCCTTCTAGGTGCCAGTGGAATCATTGTCAAATGCTGCTGTTGTTTTTCAAATTAAAATTCTCATTGACATAAATAGAAGCCAGCCGATTCTTAGACATCCTGGAGGTTGTAATATTTCTTTATAAAGACATCTAACATTATTAAGAATTGCAAATGCTGATTTTAAAATAAGACAAATATGCACATAAGGTAAAAAAGCTATTTAAATAGTGGTATAGAATAAATCTGATATCAGCAGTCACTGAAGAAGCTGACCACACTAGAAGGGTACTTATCACTGGATTTCGAGGAGACCAATGTAATGGATGGTTGTGTTGTGTGGTTCTAAATGTGGACTAAATGCAGTTTTTAAATGCTAACTCACACTGACAAGGAGTTGGAGCCATCTGTGAGTGCTCTTGGCTTGAACAGGTAATGTAAGGGCTGCATAGGGAGACATGTGTTGGGAAAACAAAAATAGCTCTACTCTTAGTGGGATTTGAGATTCTTTGGGCAATTCTGGCCAAAAACGTCTAGTTTTTTTCTCAGTCTCCTCTTAGTTTTCTGCTCTCCCCAGTGGGCTAGTTCGATGGTTTGTCATCCAGCCTGGCTGTAACCATCTTAGAAGGATGAAACGGGGACATATGAAATGTATTGTAACAAGCTGTCATGTTTTTGTGCAAACTGCTTAGCTGTGGTACATTTTATGGTAAGTGGTAACTTTTAAATGTTATATACTATGAACATTGAAAAAAATGGTATTTTCCTGTAAATGACTTACAAACTGTTTACCCCATTATAAAAAATGAAAAATAAAGTAACCACGAATATTCTTAGAACACGAACTTTAGTTCCAGTGCAGTGTATTTAATTGTTACTTTTACATCCACTTCCTATTTATATTTTCAGATGCAATGACTTAAAACACATCCCGTGGAGAAGAAAGTGCAAAGAAATCTGAACAATTGTGAAGTCTTTATATAACTGTATCTATATCTTTCACACATATAAACAAAGTCCAACTTCAAAGTACACACTTCCATCAAGATCAGGTAAAGTTTGAGAGAACTCAATTCAAACGTTCCACCATAGCGACATCACTGATGTAACACACAGATTGCCAGGTACCCCAATATGGCATGTGAAATAATACAAGAATGGTGTTATTAAAAAAGATTTTAAGAAAACCGAAGAAATAAAGAGAAAGACACAAATTCTTAATCTCAATGAATTGAAAGGAATAGCAATAAAAGCCTGTTTTGCAGCAGATCAAAGGTGTGAAATTACCTTTCTTCCACATAAGGACAGGGAATCTGCAAATGACTTGTGCTTGAACAGAACAGAGCACTGTTTATTGTGTGCATCTGTTGTGTTATTACGCAGTTTCCTGTTAAATATTAATTGAATGCCTGACAGGTCTTCAGTTTCCCATTGATCATTTTCAGCACTGTGTGGAAAATAGGAACTTTACTAGACATTTGTCACACCTGATTGAACCAAAGCCAAAATGGAAAGCACTGCTTCCGAGACAGACAATAAAGTCTGATATACTGTTACTACAAAGGTGTTATTGTACAATGACAAATCAGTTCTTGCTAATGGGATAAGGGCAATAATAATTGAATTTAAAACAAAGCTCATATTTAAGAATTTAAGGACATTTTTATCTCAGGCAACATACATTTTATAAATCCAAATATGCTAAGTTTTAAAGTGTAAAAGGTGCCCAATGCATTTCATTTTCACAGTTCCTTTATACATCCATGAGGCAGAAGGCTGAGCCTCATGTCACATGAACTTGAACCTGTTTAGAATCACCTGTATTAAAGAAGGAATGAAAATGTTTTTGTACCTTTCCATTATTCTTAACAGGGGGCATTTGGCCATTTTTATCTGTGATAACCTCCGAATGATTACTATTTAAATTTGACACCTTTATCCAAAGTAATGTTCAAAACAACCAATGGATTGCAAATTAAATTAATTGATTTTTACCAATCTGTTTTACTGAGCTTTTAAAATGGATTCTCTCACTAAAAATTTAAAAAGCCTTTAAAATGTTATTTTCATGTTCCCTGGGCTGTAAGCCACTTTCATTACCCAAGCACACTCTGTAATCTCACAGCCTGTTCTCTTTATAAAATGAAGTGATTCTGCACAGCCTAGAAATTGCTTATACACAATAAGCAGCTCTGTTTTGATAACTCATTATCTCTTGTAGGCTTTTTAAAATTATTTTTACTTAAACTAAGTTTACATTGTTTTCCGCATTGAACAAAACAAAACCCTGATCTCCTAGTAGTCAGCTGTGATAAGGGGGTGGTTGTGCAGTTGTTGATGTACCCAGAACTATGACTGAAATGTCATTAGGGAAAGGAGTCTCTTAGGAATGTTCTCAACATTCACTGCACTGCAGACTGTTCTTGTATTCTTAATTGGAATTGCAGAGGAGCAGGTGTTAGCCAATTCAAACTACTTTTGTCAATGGAAGATTAAATGTAACTCTGGACAAATAG
This sequence comes from Lepisosteus platostomus, assembly GCF_059453375.1. Taxonomy (NCBI): domain Eukaryota; kingdom Metazoa; phylum Chordata; class Actinopteri; order Semionotiformes; family Lepisosteidae; genus Lepisosteus; species Lepisosteus platostomus. The sequence continues at coordinate 66,482,365 of NC_142612.1, forward strand.
GTTTGGCTGGAACAAGGCTTTTCAATGTACTGTACAATAGGAAGGCAGGCTTTAGTCAAATGTATTCAAGCCATGCCGTCTCTTGAGAGACTTAATGACCAAGCAGCAAATTGGGGAGCAGAGAAAAGTAATTTATCAAAGTAATCAAAAGGCAAGACAAACCCACCTTTTCTAACGATGTGGGAATTGAAAGGTTATGTACTAAATGCAACCCCCGAGTCCTGAGACAAAAAAGCTATTAATTAGTGAGTCAATGGTGGGCGTATTGAATGTTGACTGCATTTATGCAGGGTACGAGCATTAATATATTTTATGGAGGTTAATTATAGAAAAATGTTGCAGAATCTGAGGAGCCCAAGGCATAAAAATGCCCCTCTTTTGGTTGGTACTAAAGGAAGTGAGCTCCCCTTCTCTATCCCTTTGCTGGTATTTGTCAATAAGAAACAACATTTTTACCTACTTTATTACAATAAATACAGTACATAAAGTTCTTATTCATTAAAAGCATTAAAATACTATTATTAGCAAGAAGACAAATTATTTTTTATTATATTTTCTTTTGGATCCTTTCAATGTCCAGAAACATTGACTGGTAACAAGAAGAATGAGTCACTGAACAGAAAAACCCCAAACTGCAGTATTACAAGGTTTTAAAATACATGTATACACCAGAAGAACTCAAGATAACTTAATTCCAGTAATACTACTGCTTTCAATGGGGTGGTGCTGCAAAATATAATTAAAGAAACATTTCAAATATTAATTTCTCAATAAATTTATAACCATTGTGCATGTGCAAAAATTAAATATATTATATTTATATATAATATATATATATGTACTGCTTATTAGATATTTAAAGAAAATTAAAATTGGCTTCATTTAGAAGTTGTTTCAGGTATTTTTTAAATTTATTTCATTAGCTCCGATTAAAGACATATAACACCGGACATGACCAGACAAAGAACAGGCATTTGATTACTTGGGAAAACGTTAACACACACTAAATTGTTAAACAATAAATCTAAGGAACAGGATGATAACCAGGGGTTTAAAAGGAAACTATCTACTGTACCTGGTTAAGATATTTTCATCAGAACTATACTGCTTTTAAAAATGCAAAATTTGATTAATATTAATTTTATACCACTCATTCTTCATTCTTCAACACATTGATTTGAAGTATTTGTTTTTGATAAAAACATGTATGTTCTAGATTAGAAATGGTTTCTTGCTTATTATTTGTGCTGTGCCATTCCTGTTATAAATGAAATGTATTTAACTTTCGAAAACAGTGAAGAACAGGCTTCATTCATTCAGGTTAGAAACATTACTGTGACTTTTAAAATGTCTGTCTTGAACATCTGAATACTGCATCAGAATCCACTTCAGAATTTCATTGCAGTTATATAGATTATGTTTGAAATGTTGTGGTGTAAGAGAAGCTTGTGTTTACACTGATACACTTAACCAATCTAGACAGCATAAAAAATTAATGAATGTCAAAGCATTATATAAATTTTACTTATGTACAGTTACAAAATTTCAGAATTATTGAACACATACTTAAAGAGTGTATTTTAGGAAATTATAATCAGTTTCTTTTATTAGGACCTTTATATTACATAATTAATTTATGTCTCACTGCTTTCCATGCATACCTTTTAAAATAAAATCTAGATTCAGACAATTTAATTTAAACCAGAGACAGAAAATGGATCACTAAGAAAAAAAATATTTCAGCTTTAAAGGAGTATAGATGCAAAACCTAGTATCGAAGACATGTTTAAGACAGTCTATATTGTAGAATATATTTAAGTCTGAAGAAAACAACATGTTCTAGTATGCATATAGATTTTTATTTCTTCCTCTGGTAAAGATCAGAAATATTGTATCCCTGCATATTTCAGATATATAGAATGAACATTTCTGTTTTCAATGAGTTATCAACACTCTAGCGCCACCTTTCGGTGATTTCTTTGCTTACTGCTGTCACTAAACACATGAGACCGCAAATAAAACATCAATGACTTTTCACAAAGTTGTAAAATATATCTTCACTTTGCGTTGATACTGTAGGTCTCGAGTCATGCTGTCTGACATATTTCCAAAGACTGAAGCTGAAGTTACAGAAAACTGACATTTGCCAATCTCAGCATAACACTGCTTCATAGAATTTCATTTGATTTTTATACGGAATCTACTTTATGTAATCTTCATGTATAATGTGACTATACATTATATATATATACTGTGTGTTACATGTTATATATATGTATATTATGTAATATAGACTATACATTATTATAAGTTACTGGAAATAAGATTCTCATTATCATTTGTCAATTCACGGCTCTGTCTTTCAGCACAACTATTTTCATAAAACTGAGATGATTATGTAATTCAGGTGACTGATTAAAAAAAAACAGTTTTAATAAAGAAAACGTTTTATTGCACAACAGACACTCCTGTAAAAAAAATACCTCCTGTATTCAACCCCAATTTAACTTTCTCTTAATTTCCAACTCCTTTGTCAATGAAGGCATTTTATTTTTTAAAATAAAATTCTCTACGCTTTTAAAGATTTCCTTACCTTTCTTAACACCCTTTTGGTCTAGAAATAAACTGTAACTCCCCTCGCCTCTCAACGGATATATGTTCAGTATATCTGCTTTTCCTTTGTCATGCTCTACAGTCTGATTATCGAAAAAACGAATTTTACTTTGACATCTGCTTGTTGGACAGTGAGTATCGAGTGTTAAGAATGTGCTAAAAGCTGCCACGCTAACTGCTGAGCTGTAGGGGACAGTGACAAGGCCAGTCACTTCACCAAACGTGCAGAAACGCATTTCCGAACTCTGACGGTTTGAGCGAAGTGCGGACCTAATTAATAATGGATTTAGGAATTATTAAAAAGGAAGTGTTTTTGAAGATGGAAGAGTTTGATTAGATGGGGGGAATTGATCATATTTAAAAAAAACCTTAGGTTTGTCATGAATAGCACAGTATTCCTCAAAGCAATGTGGAATTTTCCAAATACAGCCGGACACCTCTAATGTGACTATTATTCTAGCCCTAATCTCTATTTAGGACCACATGGTCCTTAAACAAGAGAGTTTTAGCACTAAGTCGAACTAATTATCAACTTAATTGGACCAGTTTCACTTGTTTTTCTCGATGAAAAGTAGCAGTAGAACCTACTGAACAATGGCACCCCGGTCAGCATGTGAGTGTTTCGGCCGAATGTATTCATATGAAAGCAGTGAAGATAGGCGTTAGTCCTCGGTCTAAATGGCAGCAGAAAGTGCAGGCGATTCAAGTTCATAATGACCTGATACCTCTGCAGAGACTACACCTACCCAACCTGCCAATGAATGTGCTGATCTAGTTTCGGTCTTATCTCTCACCTTCGGCTTCGCAAAACCCGTTTACTATTTACCGTTTTGAATTGTTTATGGAGTATTCCAATAAAACTATCAAAACTGTTGTTACTATTTTTGAATTGATGTTGTCGAAAATCATACAGAACGTAGGAACCCGGAGGTGGCAGCACTGACAACCACCCTAGTCCCTCAATGGGTGCACGTTGGTTAATTTTTGTACCCTTCGCATGTAAATACATTTTGATTAAGTTTATCATGTGATAAATTATCATATTATATAAAATCAAATTGCAATAATATTCGAGCTAAAGTAAGTATAATAATATTAGCAGAACATTTAAAGACTTTTTAAATCCTTGTAGGATCAACCAATTGAAACTTTCTTAAATAGGAATACAGATTGATGTGAATTGGTTAAGTAAACTTTTAGTTCCCTAACATAAAGTGTAATGCAAGCCTTAAGCTTCTTCCTAACTATAGCCACAGATATTAAATATTTTATTGTAATTAATGATGGAATTCAGTTAATCCCTTCTCCAAACTATCTTGTCTAAGTAGTTAATATAGGCACCTATAAGGAAAAAGTATAGTATAGATGAGAGTTTGAGATACCAACAGTGTCACCTAGTGTCAGGTTTATGTCTAAACCAGTAAATAAAAAGGATCCTTATCCAGCAGGCATCATTATTCAATGCTCACTGTTTGACATGTATACCAGATTAAACTTGGGATCTTATAAAATGCTATTTAAACTTCAATATCTTTCCAAATACTAGCATACAGGTATGTATAGCATACTAGTCTACAATACTAGCTTGCAGCACCAAGTCAAATATCTAAGAAATGTCTTATTTTTGTACATAATTCAGAGGACTGTGCACCGTTTGTGGAACAGCTTTGCAATTGTGGTTGTACAGCACAAAATTAACATAGTCCTTTGAAAATGCCACAAACACATACTGTATCATTTTTAGACATGGAAACCTTTACATTCCATAAATGATCAAAAAGAACCTAAAAGGCTGGATTCCAGGAATAATCACATGAAAAAAAATGACAAAATAAAGATTTTAATTTGTAAAGTCTCACAGGTACTACAACTACTGTACCATTTGCAACGTGATGCATGAACCTGGCTAACAATGCAAATGTATTTGTTAATTTATTTTATTGCACATGCTCACAGTTATGCGTGTTTCTGTGAATGGAAGCATCTCAAAAATAAGTCTAACACAGTACTGCATGTGCTTTTGCATACATTTTGTATTTGTTTTGAATTTGGAAAGAATTACTCTTAAACTGTATTGAATGAAACTTAAAGTCAAAGAGAAGCAAGTCAAAGCAATATGCTTTCATTAGACTCACTTTAGTCAATGTATAAAATGGAAGGATACTACTTATGGTTTAATACGTTAGTTTAGTTTTTCACCACTGACGTTATTTTCAGAATTCCCCCTCCTGGGCACTGTGTCCTGTGAGAAGTTGGAGTTCATCAGAAACAACTCTGATGTTTAAATCACCTTTTAGTTTTTAATATACACAAGCTAAGAAAAAAAAACTTCAATATTTAAAAAAAGTTTGAAGTTTTTGAAAGTAAGCAATGTAATTACATGTAAACAATATGTACATTTTTGTCTTGTGTATTTCAAAACTTAAAGTGTAAAAGAACTGACACGGCATCATAAAATATAACATTTTGCCCTGTTCTCTGTATACATTTGTCAAAGCAGGTGTGCCACTTGTTTGTAAAAAGTAATAATATTGAGACTGATACTATACTACAATGCATGATACCTGCAAGAGAATAGAACAGTTTGCCCCCTCATTAGTTAAAAAACACGCCTGTTAAAAAAACTGCACCCACATGCCTTTTTGTATTACAATTGTAAATTAGGCCAAAGGCAGTTTGACTCGTTTAACAAGAATAGCTACATACTGCAATACAGTATGTGTTCATCACGTGACAAAGCAACATGACGGCCGCTGTCAAAGCAGACAGCGCAACTCGATGTAGAATTGTGGGAGTTGAAGTCCTTTAACAGAAACTTGATATATTTCTTTTAATCGTTTACTGGGATCGTTACTTCATTTAGAACATTTGGATGCATGTCATTTTTAGATATACTTTTCTGTTAGGCTGTAGAAATGAACAGGGGGTGATCACGCTGTCTCTTATTTGTTGAGTCCCCCAGAGAAACGAGCTGTCCAATTAGAACTTCAATTCCCATGCTTCCTCCTCCCTGGCTGATCTCATTGGCTCGTGGTATTACACAACAGCTGCCGAAACCGACTTCCTCAGAATTTAAGTTCTGTGTCAACCGGATCGATTTTATTACACGGGTTTGGCAGCGTAGGAGAGATGAGCGCAGATATGAAGCCAGTTTTCATTGTCGTCTTTTTATTTACAGTGCTGACTGCTTACTACATTTACACCCCATTGCCAAGCACGATTTCAGAGCCATGGAAACTCATGCTGCTAGATGCAATTTTTCGGGGCTTTCAGCATTTGGTAAGGCTGCACAATGCGTACTGTACAGATTTCTGAATGATCGAAGCGCTTGTTATCTTTTCAGATTGGACCGTTCATTATTTTATTGCTGTTGCTCAATACGGCTTTCCAGCTTCATATGACTTGATTGATAATATTTCAGTGTCATTTTATAATTTATTGTGGACTTGAGTATGCATACCTAGTAGGCATAAGCTTTCTTTCGATTACATTTACAGCTTATATATTTACTGTTAAATCACCTGTCACGTAAAATGTTGAAGCTAGTGCATTCACTAAATATTTAAACATTCTTAAACCTCACTGAATTGTAACAGGTAGCGTCTCTAGGTGATGGGTAGCTCGTTGTTTGATATCAGTAGATGCGACGTCAGATGAGAGGTTGGAGCGCATACTGATAGCCAAGTGATGTAATATAATATATGTGCAAAGATGAAAGCTGCGTGTTGAAATGTTTTCCATTGTCATCGTTTTCTAGTATTTTGCAATGCACTAAACGCCTTGAAAGAATGTAATGCAAAACGTGATATTGATAATTCAGTACTTTGCTTCTTAATAATCACCTCCTACCCTTCCCACATAAAAAAACAACAACACTTTCTTGCTTAATAAGTGTTGTATGTTTTTTTTACATAAGACAAATAAAAAAAAACACCTTCACTAGAAAATGTGGCATTATGCGAATAGAAAATTTCGACGGAGGACAATTATAGTTAATAAGGCAGTAAACAGTTTAATTCAATGCATTTACATGGAACTAGGTACTGTACTGGACAGAGTGAGTGTGTCAATGAATTAACTTCTTATTCCTTTTCGCTTAATTGTATCCTTTACTTCCTCTTTATCAGCACCAGTTTGCTGTTAGATAGTGTCAGATGAACTTTCACCCACTTCTTTATAACCTCTGCCTTCTTGTAGTCTGTTACAGTATATTCTAACTTTACAGACACAGTCTGTAGACCAGCCACAGACCTTATTTTGCCTTGAGAATCATTATACTTACTAATACTTACATTTCATTATTTCCTGACCAAAAGATTTAAAGAGAACTTGTGATGCCCATAATTAAAAAATATATACTTATCCTTTTTTATGGCACTCCCCATTGTAAAATATCAGAGTAAAAAATCTATAATCTGAGCAAAAACCTTAAAGAAAAGGGGACCTACAGACTTATTATTGTACAGTTATTTCAATGTACTTATTGTACAGTTATTTCAATGTAATTTGCTTCAGTATATCAATACATCCATCTTTCTCAGTCTTCTTTTAAATATATCCATTAGTCAAAATATTAGGAAGCCCCATCCAATACAACAAATTCATCCCATTTTGTTCTTGGACTGTATTTATATTCCGATATGATGAGAACAATGGTATATGGGTCTAGCCTGCACAATTTAGCAGTTTTCAGCAGGGCTAAAAACTGGGGATTATTATGGCCATAGGAAGTCTATTGATTTCACTGCTTTGAACATTATTTCTAATTGTTAGGTTAGTGTGTGTAGATATAAATCAGGCCTCTGCAAGCCTCATCCAGGAAAAACCCATAGTGTCTTCTGGGTTTTTATTCCATCTGAGCTTGAAATGATTTAATTGGATCATGTCTCCATAGTAAAAAGGGTTACACATAAATATACTGCTCAGACAGTTGTTTTAACATGTGATTTAAATGCTACAGAAATTGATATTTTTCACAATGGTGTCGGTGAACTTTGCCTGAGTTGGCATTGTTTCTGGAATACTGTGAGACTGGACATTGTGTGCTTTTTCTCAGCCCTTCTGCATGATTTTATGCTTCTACTGCTGCATGTTGAAATTGTTGAAAATACTTGTCCAGTATTGAAAAGCTACTGAGGATTATCTTTCCATCCATTTATTACTATATATCTCACAATTCACAATAAGACCATACTGTAGTTACAGTTGTGTTTGTATGGGAGTTACATGCAGCATCTCTTGCTTTTGCAAAACAACTACAAAAGGTAATTTTTGTGTGAATATACCAGTAAAAAAACAATTTTCCTGAACCTGATCAGCATAATCCTCCTTTCTTTCAGTAAAAAAAAAAATCACATTTGGTTTTCTCATAATTAACTAGATTAGAAATCCTTACTATTCAAAGCAAAACGTGTTTCAAAGATAAGTTTTGCTTTTCCTGTTCACAAATAAAATCTCATTAAAAAGGGATTAATTTCAAGGTACGAAATCCCATTCAGTGCCTAGCATGCCTTTATAAGATGCTTCTTGAGCGGATCTGGTAGATTGATTTTAAAAGAAGATACAAGAAAGAGAGCAATGCATGTGCCATTTTAAATTGCAAAGCAGTGCCTAATCATTTGCTTAGCTTCTTCTGTAATTGGTATGCATGTTTGTTAATGGATTTTGGGAAGAAACCCAATAAACCTAGAATTCCAACAGCCTCATGCCAAAAAGGGGTTAAACTGCGCAATGGTTCGAATTGGCTGATAGATTTAGCTAAATACAGCATGTGACCTGGCATGGAGACCAGTTGGTCCCAATGACGTTTTCTGTGAATCCACATTAATTAGCTAGAGATTAAACCTGTGTAAAGCTATATAAATTATAACAGCTTATGAGATTCAACGAAGATTAAAATGAATTAGCTTTGGACTGTTGGTTTTTTGAAATACAAAATACCTTGTTAAATAAATAATCTGGGAGATGTTAAACTGGAGATTTCATTCTGGGGTCAGGGAAGGCCTGATTATGATGTACGTGTTCAACTCCCAGGGTGAAATTCCTGAATGTATCTGTGACATGGGCTACACATTATGACTGTTTGAACATTGACTTGTATTACTATCAAAGACCTGTATCAGTAGGTACCTTTTCACACTGTTTTTTTTTTTTGCAAGGTCTTTGCAGTAAATAATAGTAGCAGAGGTGCAAGCTACTCAGTTTGACACAAACTATTTGACAAACACTGTGTATACAAATAAAAAAGTAAAATAACTTGTGTGGCACCTCCAGTAATTGTAAAAATGCTGATAATAACTGAATGCTTCTAATCAGGGTTTCTAATTAGCAGCGTCCATGGCATTTTCCCATAACACACATTCGTCTGTGAGGTGTTTATATTTTGGGGTGTCATCCTTTCATTGCTGTGCTTAATCATGGAGGGCGGGATATCTTCACCCCCATCCTGCACATGGGATACTAGGGCTAAGGACCTAAGCTATCCATCACCAGTTTTGTGAGGTGTGTGTAAATGCTGGTCCTGTTCTTTCTCTTCCCAGGGAAACCTGTTTCACAACTTGGGTCTGAGCCACTACATCAGGGTGCTCAACTTTTACGTGACGAAGTTTGAAATGCTGGGCCCTGTGTCCAGCGAAGGGGTTAAAGTGAGTGACGCTACGTTCGACGGGGTCCTGGTCAGAGTTTTCGAGTCTACCGAGGAGCAGGGCCGCGCCCTGAAGCGAAGTGTGATTTACATCCATGGAGGGGGATGGGCCCTGGCCAGTGCCAGTAAGTGTGCAGATGCAACTCTCACATTCACGCCGTCGACATTGCACTGTAACCACTTTTTCACAATATACAATATGAAATTGTAGATCCGAAACACTAGACGAACGGTGGCGTTTTGGACTTCCAAGTTGCTTAGTCAAGCGGACAAGACGCTCGGAAGTGGCTGTTTCAAATCTGGGCTGTCACTGGGATCCCTCAAGCAATACCATCCAGTTGGCATGGTGCTGCCGGGTCTTGTCTAGGACAACCCAATGTATTTTATAAAAACAACAGGTTTTCTAAAGTACAGCTTATATAAACTTAAAATGAAAAGGTTCAACATATTGTGTCGGAAATCATATATTTAGATAAAAAATACATGGCTTCTAAATTAGTACAATGTAAAGCTGTAAGACAGAAAAACTCTGTCTGTTACTCAGGTGATTTTTAAGCTCTGAAACACATCCTCTAAGAAAAAAGATTCTAATTACTCATTATCTTCATTAACAGAGATAAGATCGTATGACCACCTGTGTAGGAAAATGGCAAAAGACTTGAATGCAGTCATTGTTTCAATTGAGTAAGTATAAAATCACCTTTATATGTGTTTGCATGGTGGTGTGTGGTTAGCATAGCTGCCTTGCAGCGCTGTTGCCCTGGGTTCAATTCTGGGCCTGGGATACCTGGGATACATGTGTGTAGTTTGTATGTTCTTCCAGCATTCCCTCTGGGTGCTCCTCTTTCCTCCCACAGTCCAAAGACATACTGGTGGGTTGCTTGGCTTCTGGGAATATTGACCCTGGTGTGAGTGTGTGCCCTGTGATGGACTGGCATCCTATCCAGGGTGTATCCTGCCTTGTGTCCATTGCTTGCTTGGCTAGACTCCAGTTCCCCTGCAACCCTGGATTGGTTAAAATGGTTAGAAAATGTATGGATTTTATTTAGGTTAAGAGTGTTTTTTAATATATTTTTATGTGTTTCTTCAGCTACCGTTTGGTCCCAGATGTGTATTTCCCTGAGCAGTATAACGACGCATACCGTGCCACCAGGTATTTCCTGCGTCCAGAGGTGCTGGCGAAGTACTCTGTGGACCCAGGCAGGTTAGCAGTGTCTGGAGACAGCGCTGGGGGGAACTTAGCTGCAGCTGTGTCTCAACAGGTGAGTCATGGAAACGTATTGTTCTTGGATTTCATTTCAGCATGGTAAAGAAAATAAAAAAACATTAGTCTGTTTTATCAGTGTGTGAATTCATCAGGACTTGCCAAATTAGTACGGCTTCATTCTGTGTGTTTTTGTCTAACGATTCATGATCCTGTTCAAACACAAACTGCATTTTCTGGGATTTACTCATCCCCTATGGCTGAACAGGTTTTTTTTTTCTTTTTGCTGTGAGTTCTGCTGAATAAAAAAAGCAGACAAGGCTTTTACATTGTAAGAATGATTCATTTCTGCTTTTCGGCATTAGGCTGAAGTCATCATACTATTGCATCTGGGTTTTTTGCTATTGTAAGGAATACTGTTAATTGTGTTGTTGTTTAAATTAAATGTGCACTGTAATTTACAAATTGTTTTCACCTTTTTTTTCCAGCTTGCTCTGGATGGCAGCATCACTAATAAGTTGAAGCTCCAGGCTCTTATTTACCCGGTGCTGCAGGCTCTGGATTTTAACACTCCCTCCTACCAGCAGAACAGGAACGTGCCCATCCTCTCCCGCCCGCTCATGGCCCGCTTCTGGCTGGAGTACCTGAAGGGGGACCCCAGCTTTCTCCAGCCCCTGCTCGTCAACAACCACACGGCGCTGGACCTCAGCCACGCCTCCAGGAGCCGTGCAAAGCTCAACTGGACTTCCCTCCTCCCGTCAGCTTTCAAGAAGAATTACAAGCCGGTTGTCCAGGCTGTGGGAACACCGAAGGTCATTCAGGAAGTTCCAGCTCTGCTGGATGTGAGAGCCGCGCCACTTCTGGCTGAGCAGGAAGTCCTGAGGCTGCTCCCACCAGCGTACATCCTGACCTGCGAGCATGATGTTTTGAGGGACGACGGTATCATGTACGCCAGGCGCCTGGAGGAGGCTGGGATCCCTGTAACCCTTGACCACTATGAAGATGGATTTCATGGCTGCATGATTTTCGCGATCTGGCCCACCTACTTTTCAGTCGGCATTCGGACCATGAACAACTACATCAGTTGGTTGGATAAAAATCTTTAGGTCCTCTGATCCATGGTTTTGTTTATGTGGGTTATGCTTTTAAAAAATCATTTAACTACTTATATGATAAAAAAGCCCAGAAAAATGCACTTTCAAGTATTCCAATGCAATGCAACATGCCAATGCAAGTTTTATCTAGTTCTGTCTTCCTAGGTCTTTGTATAACCGTTAGAGTCAATATTGCTTCAAGTACTTGAAGTCACTGTGTGCCAATTACAGTGCTGCTTTATATGTACAGTGAGTGCATAGCATGGAGTTTAAGTATTCCATTTTAATGCAGTACGATAACATTTATAAAGTATTTTAATAACAGGCCAGGCAAAATTCATTTGGGTTCTGGAACAAATTAAAATTGTTTCATTTTCACCTTATCAGTGATAAAACATTTAAATTAAATATTACTCTTTTGATAATAATAAGACTGTATGGGACTTTGTGCTCTAGCAAAGCACATAACATCAGAACATAAGAAATAACTGGAATAACAATGGATGTATAAGATACTTTTTCAAGTATTTTGAAATCATGATGGTGGATCATCATATGTTTTTCAAAATCCTTCATTATCTGAAGGATCAATGAAGGGTATTATTTCAAGTTAGCGAGAGCAAAAAGTAATTGAAATAATCTCTTAAAAAGACCAAAACACTGTTTGAAGAGAGGCAACTCCACTGTTAAGGAATGCAAAGCATTTTGGACCTGATTTTAGTTTTTTTTTGTCTCTTGCAGTGGAACGTTTCTTAGAAATATCAATACATATGTATTATTACTTAGTAACTGCAAAATACCTGTACCTGTAGGTTTTGTTAAATATTTCAAATTAATCGACCATTTCCCCTCTGAATAAGATGTTTTCTCAGATTTTTAAGGGAACAGAGCAGACACTGGAAATGCCAATGCCTGCTTTTTTATTTTATAAAGTTAACATTCTGTTTACATCATCTTTAAAATTAGTTAAGTTAAACAAAATGTTCTTTTTGTAATTCTACAGGCATCAATCAGGTGTAGGGTGTGCAGGTTTAAAAACATTGCTCAATTTATTGTTATATTTATTGTACAGAAGATTATTCAATTCTGTGGTCAGGTCTTTCAATTTTGAACCATCGCCTGTATAAACTGAAACAGGAGAATTTGTCTTTAAGGGTCAAAGTTGCAATGGATGAGGATCTTGGAATGCCAATGTGAGAATATTACTGTTGTTTGGGACCTTTGAAGAGGTTTTTGTACTTTTATGCACATATTTATAACTTGCAGTGTGTGAGTAATGGGGCAGTGCTGTTGAAAACGGAGAAATGTTCAAAACATTGTATTGTGCAATAGGGAGATGATAATAATATATAAGGTCCTGACATCAGCTATTGTAAATTAGACCATTATAAACTTTCAACAAACTTAATAAAGATGCCTTTTGTGTTTCTTTTATTTTATGTGTAGTGATCGGGCAGCAATGGTTGAAGCAGATACTGTAGGTGGTAACTAATTGTGAACAAACATTTATTAAATAAAACTGCAAATGCGAAATGTAAAGAGTGCTATGATACAAAATACTAACAAAATATATTAATGGACAGGTAGGAGTAACAGATCTCCAAAACAAAAACAGATTTAACCGTTCTTAATTCTAAGATTTTCTCTAGAATTAAGCACGGCTGTTGTAGCGCATGAGAGTGACAGGTGTCCTGTCCATCCGGACTATCAAGGGAAACCTGCAGCAAGTTGACTCACCTGACTTGGACAGTGAGCCAGAGCATACAGTAGTTATCATTCAGGTCCGGCTGGCTGATGCAGCTTGGCCCCTGGAGGAGCTGCTGTGTCCTGCTGCCACTGAAGTCCTAAACCGTCAGTGCTGAAGAGACATGCTGGGTGCAGCATAGTTGTTGACTCTACAGGTGGAGCTGGTCCTTTCAGTGCAGATCCAGACTGTGGTACAGTCTTTGCCTTCATATGTATTTCAGAAAATGTTATTTGTGCAACAGGTACATATACCATTGAACTAACAGGCCCTGGTAACTGGTATGTGCACTCGCTGTTAGTGACAGAGGCAGGAAGCTGATGTAGTGAGCAACTTCAGTGGTAATTTGCCTTTTTTTCCCCCGCAGTCCAGAGCTCACTTTCAACTATATTCAACATATCCTCCAGCAAATTTAACCTATCAGAACAAGAGCTTATCTCCTCCCTAACCGAGGCTTTACAGTCAATAATCCATTCCTCACTTTCCTGTTTTCATAACTAGCTATTTCGGATACTTCTCAGAGACACTTTTCTCCATTTTCTAATCTGCTAAACTAGACAGTTCTTTGTGATTGCTGCCAATTTATTCATATCTTTGAACAATTTAGAGATATTGTTTTTTTTTTAAATTGAAGTGCTTGAACCTGCAGAGCAGTTTTTTTAATCATAAAATAAGAAATTTCCTCAGGCTCCTGCTCTTTTCCTACGACCTCCTTTATGTTCAAAGTATTGACTATTAATAACAACAGTTCACCACAAAATAATGGCAAAAGTGAGCAATCTCCTCCAAATACTCATGAAACTGTGACCCACAGTTAAGACAGCAAATTCAACCTCTATACCAAATTGCAAACACAAAATTGTTACAGAAAGAAAAAGCAACAGCAATTCCAAATTGATGTGGAAGAGGCATTTAAAAATATTGTATATACAGTACGATGTCCTGACATTAAGTGTTTTAAAATAGCCAGTAATAAATGTAAAACACCAAAATAAACTAATTGGCCAGTAAATACCAAGTAAAAATACACAGTTTCTGTTGTTTACCGGATTTTTCAAGAACAGTATGTTGCCCAAACTCAACTGTCCCAGTAAAAAATGCAAAAAACATATTGAAGAAAATAAAAGCATTTCCACGTCAATTAAAAATAATACTTCCCTTTTCTAAATGTATTTTGTTACATCACTACCAAGGATTAGGTCCCTGATAAACTTAGTTTTATCAATAATGAATTTAGGTTGAATTTATGGAAAAAAGAAACCCTCTCACCTTTCCCTTTGCTGCCACCCTCCCATCTGTTTTTGTTCTCTCTTCATTCTACCTTTAACCTACTTAAATACTGTTTCCAAAAAAATAGTCCTCACTTGTGATTGCTCAAAGATAATCTTTGGCTTGCCTAAACAGGAGAACATGAGCACCATGGTGTGACACTTCAACTTAAGAACCCTTTGGATACTTTTACATTTTAAAATGTGAAAAAAAACATTTCTTCCAAAAGAGATACATACTTTCAATTTATTTTTTGTCTTCTTATTAAATGTTTGCTACATCGGGTACATTCTCTGTATTTACTCAGACATTAGTCTCAGAATATGTTGTACTTAGATTATAGATACTGTATCTAGATGTTATCTATTGTCTATTTGAACCTGTAATTGATTTGACCTACACATCTACATATTGTCTAACAATATGAAGGTTAAAAAATTAATTTCTATTACATTATTGTTTTTTAAAGTTTGCGAGTTGTGTTCAACTTGAACCTTATTTGGGAAAATATTTTGTGATTTGGTCATGATAGTCATTTACACTGTAAATGCCACACAAATGCTTTTGTCTGCTGAAATACAAATTAACAGCGAGTTCTCTGCAATTGCAACACTTCAACCGTTTTAAAACTCCCACTGGATACACCTCGTGATTTTTGGTTTAAACCGCTGACAACCATTAACAATATGAAAACAATTTTTTTTCCCGTCTTGTGATGCATCCAGTTTGAGGCAAGCTCCGGAAGAAATGAGCTTGGCTCTGTGTCGGCCTCTGTTGGGTGGAAGACAGAAATTGTAGATCGAATGAATCAGTCATACTGATAACTTCATGGTTAACTGCAAAGAACAGAGCAAACATTTCTCTTCAATGATATGAAGTGTACATCTGCATCTGTGTACATGTGCCCGGAGTGACGGAGTGAAGAGACAAACACATTTAACATGCGTAGACTATGTGCATAACTTCATTATTGTTCAGGTGAAGACGCTGAAATGGCAGTAGACAGCACACATAACAACATGTAGGAATTACAAAAAAAAACTACTTTAGTGGATCCCAGCAGACAAGAAACGCGATTAATTCAAGAACTCAACAAATGCTATTGGTTCCACGTTTGTTATTTGGTACACGTTTGTTGCATTTTTAACACCTTGCAGTATAGATTAGTTAGGATAAAACTAGTTACAAGACTACTATTTTCCTTTGACTGGAGGCAGAGGAGAAAATGAATTTGAGGGGCAGGATTCTATATCCAGTATGAGACTCACCTTGCATTACAGTATGTTCTACTGTATGTGTTTCATATTACACATATTAAACATAGTT
The DNA here is from genome assembly GCF_059453375.1 of Lepisosteus platostomus. Classification (NCBI taxonomy): domain Eukaryota; kingdom Metazoa; phylum Chordata; class Actinopteri; order Semionotiformes; family Lepisosteidae; genus Lepisosteus; species Lepisosteus platostomus. The sequence goes on from NC_142612.1 coordinate 66,498,258, forward strand.
TATATTAAACGAAGTTTCATATCCTATATGTTTCATATTAGGGTTTTAAAAATGTGAAAATCTGTGAGAAAAATTATCATCGCCCGTCTTTATTTCCATAATTATAGTTAACCACCTTTAGCAGGTTAAAAATGCTTCATATTCCCGCACGTCTGGTCGACTCAGGCTGCATTATCCTTTTCAAACGCCAGGCGTCACTCTTGACATTGGCCAAAACAGCGTGCTTATTTGAATTTGTGCTACAGTAGGTGTCTTTAAAAATACCCATATTTTCACCGCGTGAAAATTCTACTAGCAAAGATGCATTTTACATTGTAAACCGGATTATTACTGTACTGTTGTAATTTGAAATTCCCATAAGGCAAGAAATGGGGAGGAATCAGTAACTGATCAGTGAGAATCACCTAATCAGTGAGAATCAGTACCAGTATCCCCATCTATTGATAAGCAAGTTGAAGCAAATGTCTGTAAACAATAACATTATAAGATGGTATCACTCATTTTTAACAAACTGTGCACAGTATGTCATGGTCAATAAAACTCTTTTGGGAGTCACAAACCATTAGCACAGGTGCCCCTCAGGGCTGTGTGAGCTCTCCAGTTCTGTTCACACTGAGCAGTAGTCAAAGCAACTTCACTTTCAAATTCTCAGATGATACAGCTGGGCTTGGCTTAATGCATAGAGGAAGCAGTTAATCTGCGTACATGTCAGAAGTCCAAAGATTTGTGCAATGGTGCGGCAACAATAGCCTACTTTTGAATGTTAATAAAACAAAAGAAATCATGTTGATAGTGTTTGCTCCAAAGTTCAGCAGCACTTGTATTTCTTGCAGAGACTAAAAGTGTTTGGGGTTCGACAGGAAATAATGCTTCTCAAGAGCATCGGATATATATTATCAGATATGGTATATAGTGTGGTTTAGTAATTTATCAGTTCAATTAAGATCGCAAATTACCTGTCTCACAGCTTTGAAGGTGATAGGAGTGAAACAGCACCCCTCCCTGCAGACAATCTTCGAAAAAGCCATAATCAAACAGGCAGAAAAAATTCTGATTACCAACTTCTTCCTTCTGACAAACGTTTTAGGGTTACCGAATGTAAGTCGAACAGATACAAACATTCCTTTGTTCCACTATCCATTTGCTTTCTCAATGCAAATGGCAAGGATAAATACAGTTTTTGACCTTTACAATTCACTTGTGTGCAATATGTTTTGTAATGTGTTATAAATATTATATGTTCTTATGTGTTATACATGTGCAATAGAGTGATGTGCAATGTTTTTTTTTTTCTGGGGTGTGTATTATATTTAAATGTACAGAAGTGCTGTGTGTCCACCAAAAAAATCCCCTCAATGGACAATAAATCTTATCCTATCTTATCTTACCTTACCTTACAGTATGTCACAGTTGGTTCTGGAAAGGAACCTCAAGACAGGCTTGGCCTTGATATTTTAATATTGCAACACATTGGACATCATGACCATGCTAACAGAAGGTTCTGAGGAAATGTACTGTATGCCAGTATTGCCACAGATCAGATCAGTAGCGTGCTTTAACATGCTCAGGTTGTGCCGTAAATGACCAGAACAACCTGTTATTACACGCTCTGAAAGTAAACCCATCCTCCTCTTCAAATGAAAAACAACCGATTTTACCTCAAGGTATGTACTGGATGTAAGAACTGAAATGAATGCCACGTTTTTTACTATAAATAGTTTAAAATAGAATGAAAATAACATTCAAGCTTTTGATGTTAATCTTCAAAGGCAGTGACTATATAAAACCAAATTAAAGCATAAATCGGAGGCTCCTTAATGTGGGGAGCAGTTATTTAATATCTCGATTGTCTTTCAAAGAAAACTTTTAAAATACTTATTTTTGTATGACAGTCTCCTGGTGAAGATTTCAGTCAGCCTGAAATAAAAAACCGGCATGCAAAGCTGAAACACTGGGAGTGTTATAGTGAATTTAAATGAAAACGAAACCTCAAACAAAAGGAAACACTTCACAAGTAAGAATGCTGATGTAGACATTATGTTTAATAAAAATATATAAGCCTAAATATAAATATACTGAAGATAAAAAATATGACTAAAACAAAAAGTGATGAAGAAACTACTGCTGTGTTTTATGGAATTCTTGTACACTTGTGAAAATCTCATACATTGGCTCACTAGAATGATTTGTGGACAAACGGAAACAACACAGTTAATTCACTAGTATATAGTGAAATCGTCTAAAGCACTTCTTTCTTGCTGTATATGTAGACAAGTACAGATAATGACCAACATGCAGATTTGATATCATAAATTCATTTTAATTTCTTTTGGAAAATTTCTATGCTGCTTTAATGTCTTGCTTTCCTGAGACCTAATTCTGCACACTGTTACATGAACGTTGAGGGGAAATCCCCTCTATTTCCACTAAAATTGTTTGTTTCCCTTTGGCTGCCTTCCAGATTAAAATACACACTCATATTCCACTGGATGCAAAAAGGACATTGTAATTACCAAACCCAGACTAGACCTGTCTCACCAACGGCCACACTGCACAGTAAGGCATTGTCAAACCGGAGAGGAGGGCACAGACTTTGAGACAGTGACATATTTACCTGAGCTGTGGAAATGAGAATTTCTGACAGAGAACATCAGCTTGAATGAATGCACGGGTTGTTTCAACAGAAACAAAATAGTAAATACGGTGAATGTATTTATACAAAACAAGAGAGTTTTTGGAATCTCCCTTTGTGGCACAGAAATTCCAGTTGTCTGCTGCAGACTCAGCTGATTATCAGCTCAAGAGTTTCCATGTAAACTGACAGTCCTACTGAAGAAAATAGTGTTGTCTAAGTTCTCGTTAAGACTTGTAACATTATGTCATGTGCTGCTACTTTGCAGATGGGTAAGAGTGCCTTTATAATTACATTCTTTTTGTCAGAAACTAGTCTAATTTATAGAGCCAACTATAAATAGCACGACTCGGAGGTTAATGTTGTATTAATAAGAGGAAAATTAAAGATGCTGTATGTGAACTACTAAAACATGTAAAACCACCTACTTCATAAGGCCATCCACATTTTTTTGTTTATAAAATAAATCTAAAAGCAAATAGTTTTAAAGAACCTTGCTAAACCTTTTCCTGTAGTGCCTTTGAATTGCAAAATTTTGACTTCATGTAAAACCATCTTCTGGTTTGTAACTATTCACACGTTGATGTTTTATATTAACCTGTCAAACAATGTTTTCCAAAGAACTGAGATTTTACAATAGCCACAAAAAGGATCTGCAAAGACAGCTTGTATTAATTATAAGGATACTATGTTTTTCTTTAACCTTTCCTTCATTGGTAATGTAAAAGTCAAAACAGATAATCCACTATTAAGGACTGTTCTCTAATGTGACTTTGCAATTTCAACATGATGCAGCCCCTTCCTTCGACTTCAGAGGTTATTATCGAGGCCACCTGATTTTCAGCTGTTGTAGCTACTTTTTTTGGGGGGGACACAATTGGAAAAAAAAATCAGTCCTTATCCATCTGGATAACATAACGGTTGTGCATATAATAAAGTTGCTTGTCAAGTCTGGGGTCTTCAGGAGAGGACAAAAAACATGTCATGGAACAAAGATAACCCTTTCCAGTTTGTAAAGACAGGTCCCACATCTGAAGTTCTGCTTCAGAAATCGAATTGAGAGTTACGGTGGTGTAAGGATGTGAGTTGTGATGCAAGAATGAGAAGATATGAAATAATAATAATAATAATAATAATAATAATAATAATAATAATTCCTTACACTTATATAGCACTTTTTTTGGACACCCCACTTAAAGCACAATACAGGTAATGGGGATCCCCTCCTCCACAACCAATGTGCAGCCCCACCTGGATGATACGACGGCAGCCATAGTGCGCCAGTACGTTCACCACACACCAGCCATCAGAGGAGAGGAGAACAGAGTGATGAAGCCAATTCATAGATGGGGATTATTAGGAAGCCATGACTGATAAAGGCCAATAGGAAATTTGACCAGGACACTGGGGTAACACCACTGCTCTTTTCGAGAAATACCCTGGGATTTTTAATGACCACAGAGAGTCAGGACCTCGGTTTTACTTCTCATCCAAAGGACGGCGCCTTTTTACAGTATAGTGTCCCCATCGCTCTACTGGGGCATTAGGATCCACATGGACCGCAGGGTGATCGCTCCCTGCTGGCCCCACTAACACCTCTTCCAGCAGCAACCTTAGTTTTTCCCAGGAGGTCTCCATCATCCAGGTACTGACCAGGCTCACACCTGCTTAGCATCAGTGACTTCCCAGCTGTGAGTTGCTGGGTGAAATGGCTGCTAGCCGAGATGGAACGACAACTGCAGATCTCAATCTAAGGTGAAGCATGAAAGCTTGACACGAAGAACCAGACTTTGAAACATACAGGGGTTCGTAAGTGATGGACAAGATGGAAAACTTGTGTAGTCTTAATGTGAGACTACACAAGGAGATTCATGGCTGAGACCATCAAGCTCTTCATCAGAGCTGCAAATGTGAAAATCCATTAAGAGGAAACAGCAGCAGTGGCAGTGTCGGCGACAGAGGTAAGATCAAGATTGGTAGCTCCGTCTTTGCAACAGACCAATACGAGGAGAGAAGGAGATTATCTATAATGTTTATAAGGATCAAGTGGAGAAAATTATGTCATGATTGATTACAAATTGAGTCAGCTGAGGCTAATTGAATGTGGCTGTTGTGATACCTCCCAAACTTTTGTTATAAACTAAAATAAGAGACATTTTAAGAACAGCTGTTACAGAACCTCATACAGTATTTGATCAGTAGTTCTGTCCTGTGTTCAGTCACTAGAGTGCTACTCCAGCCTTGAGTTTAATATGGCTGGACTTCCTGTAGTGAGTCTCGTTACATGTATAAAGTACAAAAACACTGAATGTTAGAAATTGTGAATTAAAAAAAATATCAATATTAGTGTCAAAACAAATATCAAAATTACATCTGAAACAAAGCAATGCCCAAGCTGAAGAATCCACCTTAAAGATAAGTTTCTATTTCTCAGCCAGACATTTTCCTGGCGTCAGCAAAAATGAAAGAGGCCTACTGGCCTTTGTGCTTTTGGGAAAAACCCACATTCCAAGCCAGCTATTGGCTCGTGGACCTTGTTTTTCTCTGATTTAAGCTCCACCCAAGCATCATATAACAATGTTTATAGTACGTGTAGAGTACTACACACTTTCTGTTTCGGCTGTAGGGAGTTGACCATATCCCCTACAAATAAAAAAATAATCAAAATATGGAGTTAACTAACACTATTGTGAGACATTTGGAAATGTACATTGAAGTCTAAACTTAAAGGTGTTGGGGGGAACACAAAACACTATTAGAGGACGGTGTACTTAAATACAAAGTTTATGCACAAGAATTGTATTTACATCCAATAACAAAGCAAAATGTATGCAGTAACACAACTTTAAATGTTTTAAAAAACTTAAAGGTGGAAATGAAGGTATCATATAATAAGTTTAAAGGATTTCCACATTGTACATACATTTACAAAAAACAAGTAATACAAAACTAGAGCAAGCATGGATTAAACTGGGGGAAATATAATAAAAATGGTGATACACCGGCTAAGTTCTAGAAAATAAGCTGTTACATGTCAGTAGCATTTCACTCCATGTGAACAGAAATATTCTTTGCTAAAAAAAATCAATAGTTAAAGATTTTTTTAGCCTCTTCAGATTATTTTAAACTGTAAATTAAGAGGTGTTTTCTGTCTAGAGTTGATATTAGTAAATTACTATGAATCGCAATGGCTGTATGTTTCATTGCATCAAAAAATATTTTCAAAAAATTCAGTACAAAAACATAGGATGCAAATGCATTCGTCTAAATCTGAGTTCTTTATGAATTGGAATGAATAAGAATAGTATTTTAGTAGTATTATGAATATAAATAGCATTCTTTCAGGTTAACACTAATAACACTAATCTGCCACATGAGGTACTGTAATGCTTGGAAGTAAACCATACCCAAACAATGTTGGAATTTTAGCAATTGCTTAAAGAATTTTAAATTATGCAAACAATGTAAGAAAGATACACATGGGATCATTTTCAGAGGGAGTACGTTTGAACACAATGCAGAATAGAAGGATTGGTACCAGCAGTACATACCAGTTGACTAAGTTAACAAAATGCAAAATCCCACAATTTGTGTCCAATCATAATTTTTTTCAGCAAATGTAAATTTGAACTTTGAAAGCAAATTCTGCTTATTTAATCTTTTACCCATAATGCAAGCATTGAGCTGCAACAATGTCTAAAATCTAATCCATCTAAGTAAAGTAAGTCCATGCTTGAGCATATTGGCTCATCAGGCCAGACTATATTCCAGCTTCTACATACTGTATATAGTAATACATTCTATAGTGTCGTATATACTGTATAGAGTTACAGTATACTGTATGTCATATACAGTTATATGTTCTATAGTGTTAGTCAGACAGAGAGTAAATACACTGCCACACTGTGACCCCCAAATGTTCTTCTTCTTCTTATTATTATTGACAATGATAATAGTAACAATATATTATAATTATTATATATTATTATAATATATATGTGTGTGGAGGTTGTACTGTATGTTCTCCCTGTCTTCATGTGAGTTTTCTCTGGGTGCTCCAATTTCATCCCACAGTCCAAAAACATATCCTTTCTCAAATGTGTGTATTGCTGTAGCCTCCTCAACCTAGCCCCGCTTGAAACTTGACCTGGGATGACCAACTCAAAGGACAGTGTTGACAGTGTCAATTGCTTTGTCCCGCTAAACAATTTCCTGAAGACCTTAGTTTGCACAATAGTTGTCCAATGTTTAAAAAGACCCACTCTAAGTATTTTACACATGCGCTTAGTTATCAGGCAGGAAAGAGTTGGAAATGAACTTTAATTAGACATTTTAGCCCCTCGGTGAGTGATTTTACAAATTGCATTGTTTGTTGGGGTCATTTTATAATGCATCAAAGCTGAAAACACAGCATGTGTTAAGCATGATTTCTATGCATTTTGAGGTAATAAAAAGTTAATACATTCTTTGAGTAAGAGTTCATACTCTCTCTCTGACTTTGAGCAGAGAGTAGGAGTTTAAACTCACCTCTAAGTCAAACAATATGAAAGTAGCAGTGTTTTCTTCTTTTTTTTTCAGCATGGAATAAACCTATTACTTGTTCCTTTGCAGCCTACGCATGCTGATGCAGCTGTGTTAACACCACGGTGAGTTATGGTGTTTGCATAACTGCATAAATAATGCTTTGCTCTCAGATGATTTATCATCAATGCCCAAATATATGTTATGTCCAAATACACTATGAGAGGCTAAAATGGGGATCAAATTTAAGATAATTTCACAATAACAAATCTGAGGAAGGAGAGGATTTCTGATTTGGAAATTATAGACAATATATTGACCTCATTGCTCGGGCTTAATCAGTTACTGTATGTTAGCTTTTAACTGGAACAGAGTCACACTTTGTTCCTTGTTCCTGATACTGACAGGATTTTCCTGATAAAAACTGTGGCTTTATTACTACTAAACAGTAACATGCAAATGTACATAGTTGCAGATATAAAGATGATAGTTCAGTAAAATAAACCAGAAGCACAAAGAATTAACTAAATATTCATAATTATAAAATGCTGAAGTCCCTGTGCGCCTGTCTCTCTGAATAATGGACAGAATTTTAGAATGACAAAATTCTTATATTCAAAGTTGACGTGAATCCAATAATTCTGAATTCAGATAGGTCTTACTACATACATCAACTATGGTTATTCTTACACAACTTACTGTCGTTTTAACGAATGTGTGTGGTATTCTCTTTAACATAGTGTAAAATGTCCACAAACGTAAAAAAGTATATAGTATAAATTTATGTTAAACATTAACAAACACACCACATTTTTACTCTGAATACTGAAGAATCGAGAGGTTAACCTCATGTATCCTCTGTATTTGCACAAGGCAGAACCTTGGAATGAGGACTTCAATAAAATTTTAATTTAACCTTCACACTAAAAAGGAAAAACATTACCTAAATTGTTGTTGTTGTTGTTGTTGTTGTTGTTGTTGTTTTGGGAAATCATGTAATATTTAAACACATTAATGTTCCCAACAAAATCATACATCCATATTTAAACGCATTCGTTGAAATTTAAATAGATATATCCGAAGCTGGCATATATGGCCAGTGATCCTAGTTTTTAAGTTTTACTTTATTAAATTACCACAGTATTTTTTTTTAAAAAAAACAATGCAAAACTCCACATAGCCTAGATATATTTTTACATTAGGCTATCTCTGTTTCAGTTTCTTGTGAGTGTTATTTTTCCACTGCGAGATGTAAATAACGAAACCTTGACGTTTCGTTTTACGGAAAAAATAAACTCCATTGCTTCCTTGTTTCTATGAGCCCCGCCTCTATGGTTTAAACTTCAGCTTGGAGAAACCTTTTTTTCAGCTTTCGTCTGGGACTTGGCTTGAAACTATCAGCATGACGAGTTCTTCTTTTACGATGCAGACTCTTGGATTTATTCTTCTCGTAGCGATTCTTCTGCAAACTGTGGCCGTTGCTGTAACTTTTATATACTTCAGCAACGCACTTACAACGGTAAGACTTGTGAAGCGTATAAGATTCATATCAGATCTCAATATGAACAAGTGCGTTAATAAAAATGTAAGCACGGACAAACGCAAGCAGATTCCATGGTAATGCAACGCTTTCGTGAGATAATTGTGCAGAATTGTGTTAGGAAATGCCTGTTTCAAACCGCAAACGGAGTTATAGAGTGTGGTAAGTTTAAACAACAATAATACTGGAAGAAGAGGAAACTGTTTTGCAGCCCTGACGATTTTTTTGTTACTTTTGGATTTTCGCCAGTTGGATAAACAATGCAGCCCCGAGCACCAGTGCGCTGGAAGAACAAAAACAACTTTGTTAAGGTGGACTTGAGCAGACTGGGAAATCAAAACCTTTAAAACGCAACGCGTTTCAGTCTTTTCATCAGGGCGTACAAATTAAAACGACATTACAAAACCAATCATTTCTGGTTATGCATGTACACAATAGGACAATTTAGTGTTATGGACGAGTTTATGCATCATAATACGAGTTACAAAATGTTTAAAAATTAAAAGACGATGCAGATTTGTCATAGAGAAGTCTTGTAGTGCAATATGTGAAGATGACATGACCTAGTTAGACGAACATCAATAGTGACCCCGGTAATGCATTTACTGGGCATCGAAGTCCTTGAGTCTGAAAATAATGTCTTGCATGAGTCCTGGCAATAAGGAAATAAATTAATAACCAGTCTGTTTTGACCAAAGTTCTGCGGTACAGTTTCATGTGATGCAGTTGCACGAAATCTGAAGTTGTTTTTCCATTAGGCGAGGAATGTGGCACGATTTCTGTAAAATAATAAAATACTATATTTTACTTTCTGATTAAATCAGTTTTATTAATATTGGGCGAATGTCCATGTTCTATATAGTAGCATGTGTGAGTCGGACGCAGCTGACCGATATTTTATATTCCAATACAGATGAAAGAAACGTTTTCTAAAAGCAGTATTTCGTGCCTTATGCGGGCCAATATGAGGACCCTCCGAGATTTGGATATAAGCTCTGAGGAAGGAAATGATGACCCCTGCTGGCAAGTGACGCAACAGCTCCATCTCCTGATGGAAAAGGTAATTTAGAACTGTACTGAACATTGAGATCGAGTCGGTAAGGTGAATTTCCTTGGAGAGTCACAGGTTTGCAGGTGTTATAGATAACGTATTACTAACTAAACAGGTTAAACCATGGTAACAACATAAACTGTTAAAAATAAACTTTAATATGGATTTAACTAGTGTATGTTGTTGCCATAATACATTAACTTTGGAACTGTGAGGCTGGAACTTAACTGGAAAGCAAACCTATTGATATTTCTGTCTTTAAGACCAGGTTTGGAAAGCCCTTCCATAGTCACTAGAATACTGGAACCTTATGTTGTTAACATACATTTTACAGGATATTTGTCCTTGTTATGTTTTGTGTTCTTATTTTTTTTCAAAAGTGATTGAATTTGAGCTTTCAGATTTTCAAAACAAATTTTAGAACTTGAAAAGTAATTATTCAATTATTCCTGCAGACTACATCAAATCACTATCAGAAGGAAATATCTTCTGCTGTAAAAGGTGAGTTGTCCTGTTCTTCTTGTTAGTATGTGGTACATGAGGACGGCACTTGCCAGTATTGTAGGTGTTAATAAATGTTAATTTTGTCTTCTAGGTGAAGTGTCCCGTGTTTTGCCATCCCTGACAATAGGAAATCAAGACTCTCCACGCCCTGAGATTGCAGCTCATCTCACAGGAAATTTCATGGCCAGTACAGATGAAATAGAAAGTAAGTCGTATTTGAGTTAGTGATCACTGTGGTGTTCTGTATGCATTTCCATCTATGTATATATGTGTATACTCTTGTCAACCAGCATGCAAAAATATAAGAATGTTGACTATGATTCCCTGTAAAATAGTAATGTTTCATGTTACGTATATATATGCATCTGACATGATGATTGATGGATTTGTCACAATGCATATTTACAGTTCAGCACAGAGGCACAAAGTTGTAATAGGCTGAAATTTCTTCACAGTACTTAGGCTCATTCTACACACAAAAATGTGAAAATTGGTTTAGAGCGAAGATGTGTGTCATTTCTTTGCAACAGAAGGAAATCCTTTAACCAAACCCTTTCTGGTTTATTTTATAGGTCCAAAACCAAGGAGAGTTCAAGGTCAAAAGATTCAGTCTTGGGAGTCTGAGAGAGGCCTGGCTTTTGTTCACAATCTTATATTAAATAATGGAGAACTCATCATCCCACAAGCTGGTCTTTATTACCTCTACTCTCAGACCTACTTCAGACACTCTTTACCCTTGGAGGACTCTGAAGCAGCAGACAGCTCAGTGAAGAACAAGCAAATGCTGCAGTACATTTACAAAAAGGCTTCCTCTTACCCCGAGCCCATGCTTCTCATGAAAAATGCAAGGACAACATGCTGGTCCAAAAATGCAGAGTATGGACTGTATTCCATCTACCAGGCTGGTGTGTTTCAGCTGAATGTCAATGACAGGATATTCGTGTCAGTCAGTAACATCAGCATCGTCGACATGGATGCGGAATCAAGTTTCTTTGGTGCCTTTTTGGTCAGCTAGTCGGAGGTGGTATTTTGGCTGTCCTACCTTTTCAGCTGGTCATACCTCATGTTTGGGGGCGTGGACTCAGAAGAGTATATAGCCTTTTTTCACCAGTGTGCATGTCTTATTATCTGTGTTCATGATAAGAGACTGTAAAGAGTTGTGCAGGCAGGTGCCACCTGTTCCTTATTGCATTTAATGCAGAGCTGCTAGCACCAGTTTGTCCTCAGGTACATACAGTACTGACAGCCCCACCTCACCTGTGCATCTGTGCACTGTTCAAGTGGCACAGGGGTGCTGGCTGGAATAGAAACACCAAAGGATCAGAGACGGTACAGGAGGGCAGTGGTGTGACAGTGCAGTAGGCATCAGTGGGAAGGCGGTGGAAATGAGATGCAGGCAGGGCAAGATTGGAGATGCCTGGCTAGGTCAGTCTCGGATTTAACACACTATAAAGCAGCTTTTGGCGGTGCAGTGGCTCTGTGGCTAAGGATCTGCGCCTGTGGCTGGAAGGTTGCCAGTTTGTGTCCCGCGGCCGGCAGAGGAATCCTACTCCGTGGGGCCCCTGAGCAAGGCCCTTAACCCCACCTGCTCCAGGGGCGCCGTATAAAATGGCCGACCCTGCACTCTGACCCCAAGCTTCTTTCCCTGTCTGTGTGTCTCATGGAGAGCAAGCTGGGGTATGTGAAAAGACAAATTCCTAATGAATGAAATTGTATATGGCCAATAAAGTGATCTTATCTTTTCAAAGAGTTATGTAAATATTCTGCATTCCCTTATAGCTGTTTTAAACAACAAGACTGAAGTCCTGATTTCTTAAAATAATCGAACATTACCAAGACATTTTAAAAATTGGACCTTGGAAAAGGTTTCTTTGAGAAATTTCCTAGGGTTCTTCGTCTGTACTCTTGAACTTATTGATACTGTAGGTGACATTATTCTCTGGGAGTACTAGACACGTCAGCAGATCATTCATGACCCAGGAACAGCCAGTCTGTGAATTCACAGCAGTGGAAGAGCAGGATAAGCTCCAAGAAAGTCAGTAGGCCTTTAAGGTGGCATTTAAAAAATTCCAAGGCTTTCAATGAGCTCTTGAAAGAAAAAGTCCTGGAAACAGATACTGCTATAAGGGGATGCAGTTATAACTGAATACAAATATCTACTTACAGTAAGTAAACTACAGTATTTCGAATATTAGGGTTTGTACATCTTGTTCATAAGTGAAGAAAATGAGTTACCTTTGAACTTCTAAAATACACCTGTATTTGATTTTGTATTTCCTCTTATGTCTTGTTTTGCTCCTTTTCCTTTCAACCCATGATTTATTCAGCCAATTTGCAAAGACAAAGATTTTCAGCAGAGAGACAACGGAATGGAATTGTGAAAACAAGGCACTTTTAAGGTATTACAAGGATTCACTGATAAAAGAAGGTAAGCAACAAGATTGCAGAGAATTGTGCTTGTGTTGATTGAAATGATGTCGATTGTGCATTGTGTATGTTGTAGAAGATGTGTCATGGTGTATATTTCTCAGCAGTGTTATTTATTTGTAAATAGTTTTGTACAGTCACTTTACTAGCTCTTTGTAAAATAGACTCCATCATTTTGTAAACAGAGTAAAGAATATGCTTTATTTTCAAAGGGATACTACATTTAATGTGAAGTTCAATTATTTTAATTTTTTATGTTTCAACAGCTTTATAAAAATGATTCATTACTTAACTGAAATGTAGCAAAGAAATGTAATCACCCACAGTTAATTGCTGTAAATTATATCAATTAAAGCTAAAGGCCATTGCACTCCACAAGACACTTTAAAAAGATAAGTCAACAGGAACACTAAAAAGGGCGTAGTAGCAGTGATTTTGGGAAAGTTATGTGAAATCATGTAACAGACTTAGATTTAAAAAGATATGCACTTTTTATCTTTTTTTATGGGACAATAAAGCAAAGCATTACGATATTAAACATCTGTGGTGTGTCTTTTTTAAAGGCACTGTCTGTTTTTTATTGTATGTCCATACAATCTGGAATCACCAGTCAGATCTTTCTAATTCCCTCTCAGCATCTTTTGTTGCATTCTCAGCTGCACGGTGAATAATGTCATGTCATGTCATTTGCCAAACTGCTTTATACTGCGGGAAGCCAGAGCCTATTCGGCAAGCAACGAGCACAAGGCATGGTACACCCTGGACAAGGCAGGGCGCCAGTCCATCACAGGGCAAGTGCAAGCCAATCATACATGGGGACAATTTGGAGGGCACTGTAAAGGCCAAGAGGGGAAATTTGCCCCAGACACGGGGATAACTCCCTACTCTTATCGAGAGACTCCCTGGGATTTGAAATGACCACAGAGAGTCAGGACCTCAGTTTTATGTCTCATCCAAAAGACGGCACCCTCTACAGAATAGTGTCCCCACCACTATACTGGGGAATTAGCACCCACATAGACCGCATGGTGAGGGCCCCCTGCTGGCCCCACTAACACCTCTTCCGGCAGCAACCTTTAGTTTTTCCCAGGAGGTTTTCCCAACCAGGTACTGACCAGGCTCAACCCTGCTTAGCTTCAGTGGGTAGCCAGCTGTGAGTTGCAGAGTGACATAGCTGCTGGCAAAAAACAGCCTCCCTGTCGGGAGTTCGAACCCCGGTCTCCCACGTGACAGGCAGGGATACTTACAACTACACTAACGAGAAGCACTAGTTCAGTTCCAATAGAAGAAGAAGCACATCCCGCAGGTGCCCAGTAGGTTAAAAAAAGACCATGACTGGTTTGGGACTGGTCGCATCTTATGGGTACAGTAATTACATGCTATTGGTTCACAGCATCAAGCGCTGTCATTGGTCTTCATACTGTGCTCTAACACTATTGGTGGGGACAGTCTGAAACTGCAATCAACTGTTTTGTGTTTTATAATTTAATGTAATTTATAAGTAATTCACAATCCATGACCCTTTTTTTCCCTCATATCGTGCTCGCTAATGCAAGTGGCATACTTTCTAAAAACTGTACAGCCAACTAAGCATGCAAGTGATACCTACCAAAAAGAGTCCTGACTGATTTATCCCACACCTACCAGTGGTGAGGATTCCAAGTCACATCTGGCTAGAAACTGGCTATATCCCTTTTCTACTTTGAGACTCACAGAGGAGACTGGCTGTTTGTCTTAGAAAAGAATACAGTTCTTTGTATATTCTTAGTAAATTTATAATTCATTCAGACTCTGCGCCATGTGTATTACAAACATCATATTTTGGGATTTTGCCCTTCTAAAGCTTAATCGGTGTTACTGACAGAAAAAGAAATCTAGCATGTTGATTTTTTTTATTTTTCATCCTTATCTTTTCCCTGGAAAGTGTCAGAATATGTAGAAATATAAAGCAATTTCTGTATTTCAAAATACATGGCTTCTAATTTACAGATTCTTGTTGAAATATATTTTTTCTATTGTGACTATCATTTTCAAAAATATCTCTGACAGGTTTATTAGGCTCACAGGCTAAAAAGCCACTGAATCGTTGCCATTAAATGGCAGGCCACATAATTCTAAACACATCTTCCTGGTTGATGTTATTCATCTTGTTTCTTTCAGCAAATAGGAACAAATCCAATATAGGAAACATAAAGCCTTCAATAAAAAAAAGTTACAATATACAAACAGGCTATTTTATTTACTAAGTGAAATGCAAAATAAAGATGTATACATTTACTTTTGCTTTATTTGCACTTATTTACACAAACAGTGTGTAATCACCGTTTTCCACAACTCTTCCTCTCTTGAATTGAGTTAACACCCCTGTTAGAGAGTCTATGAACCTCTGCAATTGATTTTCTTCAATGGATTTTCAATCTGAAATTGATAATATCAAAGGTCATTTGGTATCTTGTGAGTCAACTTCTGAGATCAGTTTATGCATTTTTAAGCTCAGCGTGTGTCACTTTGCAGACTTTCATACAGTCTCTTTCCTCAGCAGCCCTCTGGAATAATCACTAATATTAAATCTGCCACACGTCCCTAGGCTCCTTTTCCCACAGGTATTGCTCTGATTAAGCTGAACCCTGACAAGACTGCAGTTATCCTGAGGGGTTTGTCATCTCTGCGATTGTGTTAACTGTAGTTTGATGTTTGATAACCATGGAATTAGTCCACATACTGTACTCAAGTGTGGAATCCTGATGTCATCTTTGACCCAAGACTTGCATGCAAAGCTAAGGTTAGCAATGTTGTGAAGATGTTTTTTTTTCCCCACCATTTTAACACTGCTGGTTTCCTTTCTCTCCCAGTTTGACAGCAGAAAAGCTAATACACGCTTTTGCCCTTTCTATGCTTGAGTATTGTAGTATTTTCTGATGGAATCAGATGATTACAAATGATGATTCCAAATAGGTTCTTAAAAAGTTGCAGCATGATTAGAACTCAGCTGCTCAGATCTTAACCAAAATACAAATCAGCATGTGTATACTGTATATCAGCTACTTTAGCTTCCTTGCACTGGCTCTCTGTGGATTGTAGATTACAATTCAAAATACTGCTGCTTTAAGGACTTGAATGTTTGGCTCATTGGCTACATCAGTGAACTGTTATCTCCCTATAAACACACTATTTGTTTGTCCTTTTGAGACTCTGGCCTTTTTTCAGTTCCAGAAAGGAGGCTCGGAACCCTGAGAGAGCATTGTTCTTGTTCTGTACGTCTAAGGCTGTGGAATGATCTCCCACCACATACAGTACAGTGTCAGGCTGTCAGTGCTTTAAAATCCTGTCTGAAGACTCACAATTATACCTAGTAACTCTGATTGACTGTTTTAATTTTTGTTTTCTGCCTTTATTGCCTGTGTATATCTTTTTTATTGTAAAATAAAAAAGGTATTGGGATTATATGTCACGAAAGGAGCAGTATAAAATAAAGTTAATTAAAAATATAATAATCGTCATACCGTCAGGCGGGGAGAAGTATGAAGTGTATTACACTATGTATTTATTAATTTGTTGACGGGTCGCAATGCTCTATGGAAGTGTGAGGTGCTAGAAGGAGACAGACTTGACTTAAAAGCACTTGTTCTTATTCAAGAAAGAAAAACATAGACCGTAATTTAAAATTATATTACAATAGCGATCGATACTTCACAACTGATTGCGGCTTCATCTCTGCTCACCCGACATGCGCACTTCAGAACCCTGGACAGAGAGGGCGTGCAGGTTAGAAAATATTTCTAGTTACAATGTGTGGTCCAACTTTTACATCCTTTGACCAAAGAAAAAGATTAACTATATGCGTTACATATAGAAAGAGACATTTATTTATTAAATAATAAATCGTTTATAAATAATAATTATTTATTAAGGATGACTTCTAAAACAATTTAATTACTATCATTGTGTTGAATATTCTTTCTCTTATATATATTGTTCTCTAAGGTTGCCGCTAGGTGGTACACGTTACGGTCATATATATATATAAACGTTAGTTACACTACTACCTACAGTACTTACTGCTACTAATAGCTTTTCTCCCATTTTCATTTCAATGTAAACCGGTGGAAGCTTTACTTCTTAGATTTAATTATTACTGGTACCCAAGTTTAGATGTATATTAAATTTAGACATTCACTTCTATATTCTAAACATGCGGTCATGGCGCAGTATTACCCTTGGCCACAAACATGCAGAACGGCAGGTACAATAAGCAGTTTTGTTTTGTATAGGACTGTGTTGTGCGCGGAGTTTCCTCTGTTCATCTGTGCGCCTGCTTGCTGGTGGTGGGATGCACAGGGATGGGAAAGAACGTATCTGAGTGGGGACGGAGTGCTCCTGAAAACTATCATTTTTTTTTGTTTTAAATTTTAGACTAGCCGGGATAGATTACACATCTCGATGAGACTTAAATCAAGACTCAAGCCTTAGAGTCCCTAACAATGTGACGGGAGCACTGGCAATTACATGATGCATCAGTCACAAATCCTAAAATGAAACATTTTTCCTTTGTCAGAACAAACTTATTATACTTTGCCTTCACATGTTTTTGTCTCACCACACAGATCTCTGTAGCTCCAAAGGGCACGGTGGAGAAACGTTCCTTTCCGAGAACTGTGCTGGGGGATGAGTAAACAGGTTGCCAGCGACGACGAGGGTTAACTCATTAAACCCACAAACAAAGGCTCGTACTGACGCAATGTTGAAAGTGGGTCTGTCTGTTAACACTTTCCACATCGTCTTGAAACGTTCTTCGCAAGAAACGTGTGCGCCTCGGTCTCTCTCATTCCACTTCACATCATTACGACGAACTCCCCGACCATTCGAAGCGCATTCTCGTTCTCTCCCCCGTGCAGCTGACATGAGGCGTCTGCGCCCAGACTGCTACCTGCAGCGCTTTCAAACTGAAGAATTAACATCTGCTTCCCAGGCTCCGGGTTGTGAATACCAGGATGCCTAACGGGGCGACTTACTCCAACTGTTCGCATAACTGCAGTTTAGATGACCGGGACTACTGGGACAACGAAACTTACTGGGAAACAGAATACCCCGTTAACCTTTTCCCGATTCCCATTTTGACTGGGATATCGGCCACTTGCGTTTTCCTTTTCATTGTAGGGGTTGCGGGGAATTTAATGACCATTTTGGTCGTCTCCAAATTCAAGGACATGAGGACGACCACCAACCTGTATCTGTCTAGCATGGCCTTTTCCGACCTGCTGATCTTCCTCTGCATGCCTCTCGACCTGTACCGAATTTGGAGGTACCGTCCGTGGAACTTCGGAGACCTGCTTTGCAAGCTCTTTCAGTTCATCAGCGAAAGCTGCACCTATTCCACTATCCTCAACATCACAGCCCTGAGCGTGGAGAGATACTTTGCCATTTGTTTTCCGCTCAGGGCTAAAGTGGTCGTGACCAAGAGTCGGGTGAAGGGTATAATATTAGTCCTCTGGCTTCTGGCTTTTGTAAGCGCGGGACCCATCTTTGTCTTGGTGGGAGTTGAGCATGAAAACGGGACGCTTGCCTGGGAGACAAACGAGTGCAAAGCCACAGAATACGCGATCAGATCGGGACTCCTCACCATCATGGTGTGGGTCTCCAGCATTTTTTTCTTCTTGCCTGTTTTTTGCTTGACTGTTCTTTACAGCCTCATAGGGAGAAGGCTTTGGAAGAGAAAAAGGGAGGCAATAGGACCTAACATCTCAAGTAGAGATAAAAACAACAAGCAAACTGTAAAAATGTTAGGTAAGACCAACTATCCAAAGGCTTCCAATATTACGTACATTAACCTTTTATTATAACATTTTTCATGCATCCTTAAGTCTTTAACCCCTGCAGATATCCGCAGTAAGCTGTCCACGGCGTTGCAATACGATTTGGCAAAGAGGCATTAAACTCGCATCCAAAAGAATGTTACTGTTAAAACTGAGCCAAGCATATTCATCACTCCTTACTTTGTTATAGATCTCCGTAATTCAAAGAAAGTTATATTGCACATTAAACTTCCTAAATTTCAAATGAAACGACGTAAAATGTGCTCATCTTAATAGCAAAGCATTAAGATCATTCTGGTGAAACCTACTAACGGCAGTTTAATTGCATTTCAGCTAAAATGAGCGTGTAGGAGGATGTGTGTATTTTGTCTTAATATCATAAAGAAGCACAAAACACTGGAAATGGTGTTGTGCGGTTTTTGGTACAAGGTAAATGTACAGTTATGAGGCTTAATTGTAATCGTAAAGGCAACAGGGATTCATGTGAACTGCTGTTATTAAGTCCTTGGGCTTCTCAATGGGTTAATATTCAGAGTCCTCTTTAACTTTGGCGTTAATTTTGTTTTGTTTTGCGAAAAAAATGATATTTTTTAGTTATCTAGCACAATTAAGTAAAATGAAGTACGTTAATAATGGTAATTTATTCAACTAAAGGATATTATTGATGTTTGCGAGAATAACTCCTCACTCCAACACTGAAGCCTCAGGAGCCGCAGTCAACGTCCGCATAAAACGAAGAAATCCACCAATTAGAATACCAGCCTTGTCAGCTGAGAATATCCCCCTATTCATATTCTTTTACTACCATTGAAGAATTGATTCTTGAAGAATCGTAGGGTTTCTTCTGTTCTGGAAAAAAACAGCAGTACAAACTGGGCTCATATGAATGAATTCCAATACAACCTAGGTTTTGATTTAAAAAAATACGACGTAGAATAAGGTACAGACGGCCTTGCATTGGAAGCTTTTTCTTAGCATTTTGTCGACGTGATCATGTTACCTGTTGGATTTTGCCAGCACTAATTTAATACGACAGGTGGCTTACAGTTTTTATATTTAACTGCGAGAAATATGTGCACAGATACATTGACGCTGGAAATTTCACTATGCATTGCGTCTTACACAACATTGTGTCTTAGTTTGTAGAAAATCAACCCTGGAACTAATGTTCTCTTAATGTCAATGTCCAACAGATTTTCAAGTCTAAAAATTTATTTTTAGGTTGACAAAGCGATAACCCACCTGTCCACAGAGGTGGACTAATTAGGCTACCTTATGTCAGCAGTAGTTCTTTTCTAAAGTATTCAGGTCACAATATTGTACTGGCAGGTGAGCAAGGAGTCATTCTGCCGCTTAACTGGAAATCCAAAATTCGAAAACTAAAAACTGCCCTTATAAGTATGACTAAGTAAAAATCGTGACCAACTGTACATGAGAGCTACAGTCCAGAAAGGAAAGTTTTGCCCAAGCAGTGCTCTCCCTAATTAAAATCCTGGATGGAGTAGTGGAAGACACCAATTCACTGAGCCCTGAGTGACAGTGCATTGCCTAGCATGTCAACCATTACAAGCTCAAATTGTACGTACCCAGAAACTAGTAATTGAGGGAAGTCACCACACACTAGAGAGGAGAGACCTACATTCCCCATCTCCCTTCACTTATGTCGGAAAAACCAACATGGAGCTACGTATATACATAAGCAATATACATAAACTACATGAAAATGGTCTTTAGATCAGTGAACATCTGGCGAAGCTAGTCAATGATATTCATCCGAGACGTACAATGAAGACATATGTATGCCTACTGATTGCATTCTCAAGGAGAGCAATTGAACTTGGCGAAGCTGATATGCCTGAACAAACAGAAACACCCATATGGATCATCACAAGTTTATGTACATATATGTACAGTATATGGCAGCAAGCCAAATGAAGTAATAACTTCTCCGTCTGAAATACATGTGATGATACCATTTAGGAGCTATATTTAAGATCAATGATATAAGACCACAGCCAATCCACTATCAGTTATATCAAATCAGATTGTAGATAGTGTAGTCTATGTGAAGAATATTTCCCCCGTTCCACAGTGCCAATTCACAATTGCAAAATACAAAGGTATAATATAAGTATAAAGCATGTTTTCAGGTAATCTGAAATGGTAGTTCTATATTCTATATTCAGAAAGTCATGTTCAGCTGTCTTGTCATGCTGAAAAGACTAGACTTTAGTCATCAGTGTTTAATGACTAGTCAGGAAAGGTCTGATAAGCGGTAGAGTTAGAGGGTGATAAGTAATTGAGCACCTGACTGAGAGTTTAATGACAGACGTCCCCTGGATAAAAAAGAACGTTTTCTATTACTTTTATTTTAAATCTGTCACCACAACTCAGTTCTGTGTTCCACTCATACAGGCTGCTTTATTCTAAAGGACAGTTCAGTTTCCAATTTCACATGCACCGCCTCCACGTCTGCTGAACAAACACATTAATTTCTAATTAACTTAAGTTCATGACATACCCTAGCTGGTTGAGATGACGATTAAACAAATTCGCATTTATATAACTATAAAAATTGACAACCTGTAAGTCAAGGGTAAAAACCACATTCTAGTTTTGCTTCTTAATGCATACATGTATTATACACCTTGTTATGCTTGTTTTTGATAACAAGCATTTGAAAACCATATACTTATTTATCTTCTATTTACTTGATAGCTACCGTACACACTGATGGTAGAATCTACATTGCTCTCTAATATAATTTATGGCATGGATGTTTTGTGAATGAAGCATATGCTACAGGAAATTGGGGCAAAAACCTTCATAATGAACAAATAAACATGTATATCCTCCGTTTTTATTGATAAATCTAATCTGATTAAAGTTTCCAAGTAATAGGAAGGTTGAGCTACAGTATTTTAGTGATGCAGCAGGCTGTTGATGCTGTTTTGGGTAGGTAACATTTGCATTAACCTTTCATGATGTTTCTATTTTCAGAGGATAGCATTAGTTTCACATTTAATACCAGAAATGTCAGGATCTTTCCAATATTGACTGAGTCTGGCTCTTTAGCCGTTTAAAAAACAAATAATGAAAAAGGTTACATTTTTTCATAATGTTCCAGTTTGGTTCTATCACAGATACGGAACAGCAAAGATCACTTTTCAGACTAAACACCCATGAAAGGGACAATGGATTTATCTGCAGTTGTTTTGTGTGGTGTCACAGGTAATTAATTTGCCTTTTGTTACATACTGTGCATATGTGGCTTTGAAAGGTGATCTCCACAAAAGTGTAAAAAATGTTACAGAAATTGCTCATATAAAGGCCAAATAAAAATGTGATAACTGCAATCATATACTGCTGCTGAGAAAATCACTGTGGATTATCATGTTTGTTTAAAAAGAGAGTATTTCTTAGCATAAAATCAAAGGAATTGGTTCTTGACATAAGAAGAAATAAATACCAGACATGTTTGTTTTTCTGTGCAAGACAGAAAACCTAAATTAAATTCTATTATTCAAAATGAAGAGCAGTTCACATCTGCCACTTTTCCATTCTATCTCCCCTTCTTTCCATTTTCTGTGTATCCAGTGCATGAATATGGTTCACAGAACTTTGTGTTTGGATTGTTGTGTTTTAGAAATAATTTGCAAAAGTGCTCAGCAGTCCAAACACTTCAGGTGGGTGAGGGCAACAGATTTGCCTCTGTTTCAAATGCTTCAGTGGAATACGTCCTAATGTCGTGTAATACAGATTTGGTTTCCCTAGAAGAAGAACACAGTTCTTTCATCCATCACATTGTAATGCAGAACACTAAAGAACTGCACATTATAAGGTTTGTTTAATGTGAAACAAAGCAATAACTAAAAGATCAGAACCATCAATCAATCTCACTTAAGATGTTAATGCGATCCATTTTTCTCTTCCTCTTTGCAGCTGTTGTGGTGTTTGCCTTTGTGCTCTGCTGGCTTCCCTTTCACGTTGGCCGCTACTTATTTTCCAAATCATCTGAAGCAGGCTCCCCGTTAATGTCTCAGATCAGCCAATACTGCAACCTGGTCTCCTTTGTCCTCTTTTACCTGAGTGCGGCCATAAATCCCATCCTCTACAACATCATGTCCAAGAAGTACAGGGTAGCGGCTTGTAAACTCTTTGGACTAAAGCAAGCCCCAAGAAGGACAGCTTCCACCATGAAGGACGAAAGCTCCCCAGGCTGGACAGAGTCGAGTGTTAGCACATGACAAATGCCTTGAACATCTCCACGAGAAGATCTGGTATGCCAGAAAAAGCCATTCCTTATGGAGCTCTTTTGAAGAAGCGGGTGTCAACCCATGCTCATACGTCACTTCGGGAGGAGGATTGAGTGTGAAGCACACGTGGAAACTCATTTAGGAATTCATCTAACAGAAAAACAGGATACATACTTCAATAAACTGAAATCACTTTCTACTTTCTGACTTGATGTGCCTATCTATTCCACAAGTCAAACAATCCAGGCAATACTCATACATGGTATCCCCTTCAAAACATAAATCCTGATAGTTCCAAATGCATCTTCACCATTGTAAAAATGTACTGTACATATACATTGAGACCTGATTTTGCAGTGACAGGCCAGGATAGTACCTATGATATTCTTCATGATGTTTTCATTCTTTCCAGTGGTGAGTATAACGACATGCAAGACAAAGATAATCACTGCCACTGGAAACATTAAGAACCCTAAACTGGAAACCAAATGATTAGAAAGAACTGGCAACATAATTTTCCAAATAGGTCCTGCTGATAGCTCACTTACTGAAATGTTACCTTTTCATATATGAATAGTGACAAAGGTCCCCTTTTCTGCCCTAGTTGCTCAGCAGTTTAAAGAAAAATGAAAAGCTTTGGCACTGCCCTCACATCTTGACAAGGTCCAGATGACTAAATGATCACTGTAGGCATTGCAGTACTCTTGTACCAGTGAGTGAGGTGCCTCTACATACAACGATGCAGTAATGGTGGTGCTGTAACTTTTTAAAATTGAATCTCAGTGGAGGAGTCTTGTCACTTTACCATGTGCCAAGAATAGTCTGCTTATCTTACTGTTAGGTCAGATATGAGGCTATTGAAGAAGTACAAGGGATAAGCAAAGATAATGCAAGAAGCCATTAACAGTCTCTGCTGTTAATCAAGATGGACATTTAAAATACACTAGTTTGAAGGAGCAAGACAAAAGTGGTTTCACTAAAAAAAAAACGTGGATGATAACTCCATGAGTTCATTAATGCATGGTGTGCTTCAAATAGCTCCATAATGTAGTTTATGCCATCCTATTGAAAGTTCTTGTTTTCTGGTATTTAAGAGCTAAGCTTAAAATGAAACTAAGTTTATTAATGTTACAATGACAAGTACAGCTGGAGCTAAGCTTATTTTTGATATCAAGTTATGAATTTGATATATATGATAATACATTACCATTTGCAATATCTGCTTACAGCCTCAGTGCACTTTTTATTGATGGGCATGCAAACTTCGAAACCTTCTGCAAATATTTCCTTGTTCACAAGTGTGCCATTGTGCATAATGAATGACAAATCTGTGCACAAGTATGAAAACACTATGTAAAAATATGTACATATATTAATATATGAACAGGTGTCTAGTTTTTGTGTTTTTTTCTGTTGTATTTGTAATAATGAAAGATTAATGTACAGTATTGTTTTAATAAAATCCCTTACAGGAAGCAGTATAATTACAGCTTTTTCTTTGTCTTTATGAACTATGATAATATTTCACATACTCTATTATCACATAGAAGGAAAGAACATATCATTATTTCATTATTGCTTATTAATATAACATGAAAAAATACAGAATAAATACTCTGCTTTCTTTATATTAGGTCATGGTATAAAATGAATCTCCAAGCACTCAAAGATGTATATAAATAAAGATTTTTCTTTCAGTGGATTTTAATTAATGTCTATGCGAGATTAATGCAGCACTGTAAGTTTTTATTTTAGATCTTTTTTATCTTCAAATACCATTTGTTCAAGGAAATGTATCACAAAGAGTTTCATCTACTCCAAAAAACCCTTCTAAAAAAATCTCCCCCATTCTTAAATAAATACAAGAATGATCAAATCAACCTATGCCTTAGGCATCAAACACTACTTTATATGTTCAAAGATTTGAAGGACATAAGGTAAGCTGTGTAATAATTTAGTCCTTAAGGAAAAATTCCAATATTTTGATCTCAATTTCTGACTCCAGGAAATGTGAATGTTTTTGCTGAAGATTAACTGATGTAAAGAAGGCTTTACATTTTGAATCCTACATTTATTGTTTATATTTATGTTACATAGACCTTTAGAAAGACCGGGAAATACTTTAATTCATATACAGTATATCTTAAAGCTCAACATGGAAGCAATGCACACAATAATAGCAAACAGAATAAATCTGCAAACAAAGGAGTGGATGTAATAAGTTCATTTTATGTCCAGTTCCATTTGAATTTGAATTTGGGCATCTGCTTCATTCTCTAACAGTTCTGAAATACGGTCATGAATGGTTTGTACGCTAGAGAGATTTCCTGTAATGTTCCTTGGAAGTTTTTTTTTTTTATTTGTCAGTTTCCTTTAGTAAACAGATCCTGAAATGCGCATTTACATAATTAAAAACAAGGTTTATCTCTGTGGTACAGATCTATTGATTTAAGATTCACTTCACTTAACCAAATTAGTTTTACACAGAAACAAAGTGGGAATCAATTCAAGACTTCAGGGATGGATGATGTTGCCAAGAACAGCCTTGTTGTTTTTTTTTCCTGTAGACATATATCGACTGTACTTGTTGAATTTACGTGATGTCTTCTGAAACCGATCCTGCTACAGCTCCCATACTGGAGAATTAAAATCTGAAATCTTTTTTTTTTAAGAAGATGTCCTATTATTTACAAAGATCACAGCTGAAAAAACATAATTTTATAGCAAATGTGCCAAATTTAGCCATCGGAGAAAGAAACGTGTTTTGGATGGATGTAATTTACGTCCATAAATTGACAACAACACATTTAGAGGGACAGGCCAGAAATTATTCTTACCTCCTAAAAATAAAAATAAACTACATATCCATTTCATTCTCAAGAAAAAAAGGTTAAGGAAAAACCCTTAAAATCACTACCATTTTGGCTTTTAGCATTTAGAGATCAAGCATTCAATAATTTTAGTTTAGTGCAAAATGTATTTCAGAACTATTTGGGATTTTCTTCCACATTTTTGAAAAAAGAAATAGTTGTAGTGCACACTGAGGGATGCTTTATGCTTTTAGAAAATAGACAGGGGGAGCTCTTTGAACAACTTTTTTTTCTGTTCCTTACATTAAACATCTCCTCTGGTTTAGTGTATAAAATACAGCTAACTACCAAAAGTATTATTTTAAGAAAAAAAAACTTTATTAAATTACCTATATTTATCATGGAATTATTAATAAAATTAACATTAATAATTAGGAGAAGGTTTAAAAATAGTTTTATGCCAGTTTTTTAAACAGGTCTGTAAAGTGGTATGGAGGCACAGGGGTTAGTATTGCTGTCTTGCAATGCTAAATAATTTTGTTACTGTGGAATTACTTTTTTAAAAATTACAAAAGTCTGTCTTCTTATTATAATATTTCTAACAGTCAATGAGCTTATTATCTGCTGTAGTTGAAACAGAATTCTTGCAGAATTTCTGTTCTGCAGAAAGCATTCATGATTTATGATATACAGTATAAATCATAAATCATGAATTATTTATTGATTAAAAAGACCAGACTTTTGCTTTTAAGATCTCACAGCATCTAAAAATAGATTTTTTTAATCAGTTCACTTACAGATAACAGGCCAAAGCACACATCCTTATCCCTGCCTCTTCCTCTCTCTCTGTCTCTAATGCTTTCTTTCATAACTTTTTTTGCAGACTAAAACCTTCACGAGGATCCCACATTCCTATATAAATAATAAATTCAAGAGTGAACTATTTATTGTATACGCAGGTGACGGGTATAAAATGTGTCTCTTGTGCGGCCCCTAGTGGCAGTCTTGTTGTCACTGCAACCCTCGGTGTGGTCGGCCTCCCACAACAGGAATTAAAACCTCTTCAGTAAATCATGCTGTCGCTTGAAGCTTGATGACTAACTTCATAGTCATGGCCACTAGGTAAGCGTACAACGTATCCCTCTGATCCAGGTTCCCAATCCCGGTCCTCAAGACCCACACACTCAATTAAATAATTGAACCAAAATAGACCTAGTAAGAGGTTTAATTTGAACTCTAATTCTTTGCAGTTCATCAACATGTAGGAGGATGCTTTCGAACTACTGCATTTTATGTAACTTAAAATACCCAGCCTCTAACCATGCAAGTTTTTTGTTTCAGCCAAGGATTCCTTTATGTAAAAGACCTCATACAGGAACTCAACAGCAATGAAAACCAACTAGACTGGGACTAGGATCTTTTTTTTTATAAAAAAAAACAAAAAGTCACAATTACATCTCTTAGGGATAATTCTGCAAAGATTTGAATCTTCTGTTTTAAGAGCATAGCAGGTTATGCAGCCTGATATCATATGCTTAAAAATGTATAGACTAAAGTATAAAAGCATACATCAGGCAGGAACTAGATCATCCTGCAACTCACAACTGACAATTGACATGGGAGACATGGTTGTTGCTGGAAAAGGTGTTAGTGGGACCAGTAGGAGGCACTCATTCTCAGGCTGTATGGGTCATAATGCCCCAGTACAGTGATGGAGGAGACTGTACTGTAAAAAAGTGCCATCCTTTAGATGAAACGTAAAACCAAAGTCCTGACTCTCTGTAGCAGGGATGTAGCCAGGAATTGATTTTGGGTGGGCCTGTGCAAAAGTGGGTGGCCAGGGCTCTAACTGACCGTCCTGCCAGCATAGGGGCACCCCTCCAATTTACAATGCAATCCTCGAGCGGTATATTCAAATAGTAGAATTAGCGGAACCTTATATATATATACTGTCTCTCTCTCACTCACACACACGGGTTAAGCAACAATTACCTAGGCTGCCGAACGCTACTGTGCCACGGCGGACACACAAAATAAACAACCAGTGCCTACCTCTGTTGTGAGGTTTTGGCCTTCTAGACCAGACGCAGGCCTCGGGGTTTGGAATTGAAAATGGCGATAATCTCGTCACTGTCTAGAGAGTCGGCAAATTCCCGTTCAAATGACAGCTAGTTTGCAAAGGTCTTTTATATGAGGACTTTGTCTTTAGCTAAAGAAAAGCTGCTAGAGCTCATTTTCACTTGTTGCTTGTAACAGTTCTAAGTATTTCGTATGCCTGCTTTTTGATTGTTCAGTAGTTTTACGAGTTACTCTGAAGTTAATATTTTATTGCAAAATGCAAGATTCAAAATCCGTCCAAAATATTGTATTTAAAATACCAATCAGGTTTTACCTTGAGCTCTGTGAAGTTGCCCCCCTACAGACAGCACAAAGGACGAAACCCACTTCTTTCGATAGTGTTACGTTTGTGCCGTTGAAAGTAGCGTTTGTGCCGCTTTTGTTCCCGAGATATAGCGCCTTGTTTTTCCGGTGATCAAGTGACCATGCACGGTGACTTTGACCTCCAGTGACACCGTCTGCAGAGTTCAAGCGTGTGTTACCTGTGCGAGAGTAACAGTTCTGCAATTTTGTGGGGGGCGGTGGTGGATTTTGTATGTAATATCAGTGTCTTCTGTGCGTTTGTGTGAGCAGGAAACTTAAATATGTCACGAATATCACATACAATAATCAGAGGAGTATTGGGGTGTAGTCTCAAAAAGCGACCACTAGCAAACAATTGCATGTTCTTACCAAGAAGCTTTAACGAGCGGGTCTTAATACTTCGTAGCGGTGTGCTTTTTTTAAAAATCTGAAGAAGTGATCAGTTTCTCACTGTCTCCTTCTTAAATAAACACGCACCAACGGACGTGTAAAGACCCGACCCGTCAGTCGAGGCACGTTTTCAAAACGGCTTGAATCTGCAACTTTACGAACAAGACCACTGTTGCACTTTTTATGCAAAGCACATTCGTTAACGTGGAAAAAGAACCAAGGTGTTTTTTAAGGGGCACCACAAGGTTGTCGCGGGTAGTAAATAACACATCCGAGAAGCAACACTGGAAATTCCACTGTCTCACACCTGCGGACCGCGGCAATATTGGAAACATATTTTTTTATTTTCACATAACAGAAGTGAACATATATCTGAGTTCTTTAATAAACTGTCATTATCCGTGTGTTTGTATTTACAGGGGTCTTATGCGCAAACATGAAGCGATGAGCTCACAGTCCTTTTGTCTTTGTGTTTCCGGCCAGTCCTTGGTGTAGAATACATCCTGAGGGCACACCTGCCCTCTGAAGACACAGGTATGGGCGCCTGTGTTAGATCCTCAGGTGAAGTCGAGTCTTCTGCAGTTTGCAATGTAACGACCCAGACATGTTTGTTTGTCCATGAAGTTGCCCACCCGCCCGTCGAACAGCACCAACGACTAAACTCACCGCAGTCGTTAGTGCTGCGTTTGTGTCACTGTAAGTAGCGTTTGTGTTGCTTTCGTTTCCGAGATACAGCGCAAACCGGGGTTTTTCGGGTAATCACGTGAATATCTACAAGGAAGTTTACAGGTACCAACAAACTCGGTACTTGAACTCCTGATTGTGATAAAAACAATGGTGGCAATTTGTTTTCTGAGTCTGTCTGGTCAGGTGGGGTGGACGTTTCAATATAATATAATTTCAAGATAGCGCCTTCTTTTCCTGGCTGTGACGTCACTCTGTGACGTACAAAACGACAAAGTCACGCCCACCAGATCTTTCCGTTGTGATCTGTTGATTAGTTGACGCCAGACTTTGCAGCCTTTACGCGAATAAACAGTCTTACATTTAGAGAGGATTTACTATGTTAGTTCATTGGGTAAGGTGTTTTTTTTTTCATTTTAAACCATGTTCTCGAAAATGTACTGTTTGCGTACTCCTTTTTTTGGTGAAGAGACACCAGTTTCCACATTACCGCTGGTCAACAGAGAGCCCAGATTCACATTTTAAGGTATTAGTTTCTAGATCGATATAATTTATCAATAAAAAAAAACAAAATTGAAAGCACGAGCATAATAATATAATGATCACAGACTTTACATTTCCGTTCATTTTTAGGTACAAAGCAGAATATGTTTCCCCTACTCCCTTTAAATATACGATAGAAAGTGTTCAAATACAATGTATCCATTACAGAAAGCAGCGGAGACAGTTATATTGCAAATAAAAATGTATTTATTTCGAAGAGTACGGGACATTGTGAATCAATAAAGACGTTAAAAATAAGCCGATATGGGTATTTTGCAAATAAGTAAAGCATTTGAAAAATAGATTCTCATTGAACAGCTCTCAGACCCGTGATTGGCTAAACCCCCGAACAGTTCGGGCCGCGATTGGGTGAGGAGTGATGTTCTTCTTGGTCCAAATACTGTCGCCCTGTCAACCCTGTGTGCTGTATGAGCACACTGGATATACAGTAACACATCCATTGGTTTCAAATTACTAATCAATCTAAGCTAAGTCGCAAAGAGGTCAAAACTGAAAAGCAGACAAAGAATGGCATGGCATCCACAGCGCGGTCACGACTCCGATAGCATGTCACGACAGGAGTGCGCGCATCACGATCACATCGCGATACCCAGGGCGACTGGCGTGGCGCCACTGTCGCGACGTGAAGCCCGCATATCGCAATATGACGTACCCTGGCAAAAATGCCCCGCCCCATGTCGCGACTTGGAATGCCCTATATCGCGATATGACATGGCCAGCCAAAACGCCCACCCCCATGTCACGACATGGAGTCCATATATCGCGATATGACAAAACCTTTCACGCCCATGTCCCGACATGAAGCCCGTATATCACGATATGACATGCCCCGCCCCCATGTACCGAGATGGAGTCGATATGTTGCAATAGGACATAACCTGACAGAACATGCTGATCCCATGTCCGGACACAAAGTCTATATATCGCGAAACGTCCTGTCTGGGTATCTCGTGTCCTGATATAAGACCTTTGTTGCTAAGTGGCTACACCCCTGCTCTGAAAATTTCTGGGCGTCTCTCGATAAGAGTAGGGGGTGTAACCCCATCGTCCTGGCCAAATTTCCCCCTGCCCTTTATCAGTCATTGCCTCCTAATAATCCCCATCTATAAACTGGCTTCATCACTCTGTTCTCCTCCCCACTGATAGCTGTTGTGTAGGGAGCCTACAGGTGCACTATGGCTGTCGTCACATCATCCAGGTAGATGCTCTAAAGCGCTTTGAGTGGAGTGTCCAGAAAAGCTCTATATAAGTGTAAGGAATTATTATTACAGACATCCCTCGCTTTTTGCGGGTTCGTACTTCGCGGTTTCGTTTATCTGTGGGTCGCCCTCCCCAAAAACTCCCTGTACTTCCCCGAACATTCGGATGATGGATAGGAGCATTAAGATTGTTCGGCAACCGGAACGGGTCTTCGAGCCATACCATATGATGTTCAAGGAGCTGAAGGAAAAAAAAGAAGCAGCATGTTTCTGCAAAGAAAAGAAACCCCAACCAGCCCAAGTGAACCAGTCGCAAAATGAAATTAAAAGAGAGTGAAAAACAAAATGCCTTTATTTTCGTTATTTTGTTAAATGACTAAAAGGGATTTAATAACAAAGAAACATTTAAAACCGTATAAAAACGCTAAAAAATAAAGTCGTTTACTGGGCAGAAAAATAATTTGTTAACAAGACCTTTATGCCTTTCCTTCGTCATCCCCCTCACTTTCCATGTGTCAAAAAATGCGAAAAAAGCAGTATGCTCTCGAATATTCTCTTAATTACCCACGATTAGAAAAAGAACGTTGTTTATTTACCGTTTTTTTTATTTTGCAGAGTGCGGTCAGATGCGCAGATTTTCACTTTTCGCGGTGAATAGGTTCCAAGACCTCCCGCGAAAAGCGAAAATCTGCGAGGGACTATATATATATATTCCAAACAAAACTAATGGAAGACTAATATATATTTTCTCAAGGTTTAAGATTTACTTTACAGACAACATATAGCTCTTTAGAACTACGGCAAGGCAAATAATGTGCAGTTTTTAATGCTACAAATGTTTTAGCAAATTTGGGCAGTCCCAAATAAATAAAGTTTAGAGTAGAACATGTATTACAAAAAAGTGTATTTCTGTTTATTATTATGTATTTATGTAATTGTAGGAACACGTGTATTATATAAAACTAGCTAGGGATAAATCTTGTTGTTTTGGTCTTTGTTTTTGTCGAATTCATTCAGATTTGATCTTTTATCTTGTTTCTTTTAGTATATGCAAATGAAAACAATTACAAATAAGTGCTATAATTAATACACAAAAAGAATAAGCAGGAAGAATGTGCAGAGTGGAACAGAAAATGCTGAATAACTTATAAATGGGACCATAAGGGGGAACACACTCCCAGACAATGACAGTGGACCTAAACAGGACAGCATGGCCAGAAATCGTGGCAGTGTCTTCTGGTCTGCTGGAGTGTGCAGACAGTGCCCATGAGTAGATACTCTGTGTGCTCCATATGGACAAGATCTTTCCATAATCATATTTCTCCATCTTGCAGTTTTCACAACAGTATTTGAATACCAGAACAGAGAGACAGTATGTCTTACTCCAAATAAGGAAATCTTGAGTTCAGGCTGTACCTGATTTGCTGTATACATGCAAATAATCCACCCGCCTGTGTTAGCCTTTGTGATCAATAAAGAAAATGCGAAGACAAAGATACTGAAAAAACTACACAACACCCACTGTCAGGGGAGTTCAGTTTCAGAGACACAGACCTTGAAGAATTACAAAAAAAAAATGTAAGCATTAGTTCCTTAACCTTCATAAAATATTGATCTACTATCCTTATCCATACATTGGATTGTACATTCAAAAGTGGAAACCACTTTTAAAAAATGTCCTTGGATCAGATTAGAATTATGGTTCTTGGTGACAATGTTACAATTTTTATAAACTTATATTTCTTCCACAGTGAATAGAAACTACTTGCTCTTTAATTTTTAGTTAAACTAAAAGTGGAAATGGTATTCATGAATTATTCCACACAGACTGAAAAAACACCCCAAAATAACAAGCAAAGACACTGTAAAGTGCTTTTCCCCACAGTTCATAGATAAAACATTGTCCAGTAGAATCCTACATGATGCTGGAAATGGTGCAAAAGGAATTTTCAGAGCAAACTTCACCAACAATATAGATTTAACATTGTTAGAATAGTTTACTTCACATTCAGCTGAGTTTCAAATGTCAATTGAAAACATGTTCTCCTGGTTACCTTTATTCACTTGAGGTGAAACACATTTTGAAGACTCTATCTAACAGTAATTTCTGCTGAGTATATCAGTTAATGCTCTGACGATACTATAGCCAGCAGTTCAAACAATAGACACATCCTTATATTTTATAGAGATTTTTTTTTCTCTACACTGATAATAGAACATATTGCAGACTCAACAGACTGATAGTTATGTGTGAGGGGGATTCATGAAAAAAACCTCACAAAAAATGTTTTTAGTTGAAAGCATGATGTGAGCAGTTTGCTCTGTTTATTATGCTTGAAAATATTTACAACTCTTGAAATAATGTTCAATTTTCAAAACTTAAACAACCTAAATTGCACATCAGTGTTGGGTAGCGCAAGGAAAAGTAACGAAAATCACTTCAACCAATTACAAAAGCAAGATTAACATCGGAATAGGAAAGAGGGTTAATTTTTTAAGCATTGCTGTGAAAAGTAAAATTTCAGGTGCCTGACAGTTCACAGAATACAGCAGAAGTTGTCTTAGAGAATTCAGAATTAAGCTACTGTATTAACAGCATTGACTGAGCTTTCTAACCAGGTATTATAAAAAGTCTCAGCCGTATTAATCTTAGGATAATGTTTTTCTATACTGGTATTTACACCACGGGATTACCTGGTGATTCAGAAACTGTGCTACATCTTGACAGAGCAGTAAATTCTTTCTGGAGCTGTGTGAACTCAGAAGAGATTACAGCACCCAATAAGAAAGTGTTCGACACGTTTATTTGAAAGATTAGGCTTAAAGAGTTTTAGCTTAACCCAGGCCAACCATCTGGTCATAGGACGAGGACGTTAGGGCACCCATGCAAAGTGAATTTAACCAAGGGGTGGCTGTAAAACTAGCAATGTCAAATGAGGGATGCAAAAAACTAGGAGTGAGGAGAAGAGGGGTTTCCTGCGATTTTTATAGCATTTCAGGAAGAGACCTAATGGAGGACTATACATTAGAGGAGCAGGAATCTGGTTGCTGTCCTCTCTCCCAGGGTTGTGATCAAAACTATTAAATCATCATGGTTAAAATAAAAAGAAACTTTAAAGACCCAATGAATGAAGGAAATCGAGGAACAGGTGAACTGTTTTTTTTTTCTTTTAGTTTGAATCTTTTAATTTGAATCTGAATCCTCCAATTCTGAGAAGGTATAAAACGAACAGTTTTAAAGAGATAGTGATGGCTGGGGTCTAATGCAGATGGCATCGACATGCCTGTTTATAGTTTCTTTATAGTAATCAATTTTATGGTAATTAGACTGCAGGATACACCGACGTATGAAGGGTTTAGCTCAACTCGCGTGTCCTTGCAATAAAAGAAATATTGCAAGTCTGATTCTTGTGGAATTTTACATTGGTGATAGCATCAACACGCAAGCAAGATTGTCAGTGATAAACACTCATCATCAAAGAGTGAGAAAACTACTGCTGAATTCATCTTACATCTCATTTAGTGTGTATAGCCAGAAGTGCACTTTTATGATTTTACATTTACACTTATATTACATTTCTCTGAAAGGGCTGTTTGCGATCTTGCAAGGCAATACTGTTGAACCCAAGCTAAGTCACCTGAAGCTAAATCCCTTACATGCTGAAATCATGTAAAAAAGCATCTGAAACAATGTCAGAAAAAATTAAAACATTTATTGGGCATAAATATATTACATATACGCTACAGATACAGTTTAGTCTTACATACAGAGTGTAATATTTGCAAAATCTATACATTTAAAATTGATATGGCAGTTTTTTTAATATAATGCATATGAAATTGTCTAAAATTTACAATACAAGAAGAAGTTTATGATTTTCTTTTTAATCGTAAATCACAAAAAGCTTGGAATGTTTGTCTAACTGTGAGGTAAAAATACACATTTTTCAGATTAAAGATAACGTTGAAAACTTCTGTTTCTATAAATGGGTAACATTGAAACAGTACTGATCATTGGCCAGGGTAGTGTATTAAGATTCCATCATTTCTGTTAGAAACAACAAACATAGAACATCTCACGGTCCACTCAGGGATGATTTCAGCTCCTTTCAGATCCATTTTTCTGATGTGACCCCAAAGGTATCAAACACATTTACAGCAACATTAAGGAGTCTATCCAGCTAAACTGAACTAAATGCTTTAATTAAGCATAATTCATTCATTCATTTACAGCCAAGCATTTCTCAAAAATTTAAAAATGTTTGAATTAATTTATTTAAAAAAAAACATTTTCCTGCCAAATTTGTGACTGTAAGCTATTTAGAACAGCTGGATAGACTCTTTTGCATCATGTATTTTCCAATTATCAAACTTGCTTTAGAAACCATGAATGCTGCTTGGTTAAGCATCACAGCTTAATTTTGATACCTTATAATAAGATTTGCTTAAAACAACTGTTTGCTTAAAAAGTGCTTCATTTCTGTTAGTTTTTCTTACCATCATACTATATCTATATAGCTATCTCTATATATTATATCACCAAAATACTGGATATGTTCACTATTGTGCTATCCAAGCAAAATTATGGGAAAAATCTCCTTCTCCAACCTGCTGATTGCTTTTTTAAAGTTTTTTTTTTTTTTAGTGTAAAATCATTCTTTAAAGTTCTCAAAAGGGTTATACAATTAATGGCACAAGAATTTGTTTAACAAAAAAAATCATTACAGTCACAGAAGCTGCTAGTTTCCTTTTCCAGATAATAATGTAGTGTCACAAAGTATCTCATCACATAATCTCTTAAATAAAAGCGAAAATAAGAAGTGGACAAGCCTTGACTTTGGCGAAAGGCATGAGTTTAAAAGCTCAATAACACTAATTTGCAATGCCAAATTATAGCCCATTAACGAAACCATAACCTGTCTAACATCTGCTACATATATATAGGCAAAGAAAATACGCTGTAGGTCAGCACTTGTTTTGAAAGGAGATGATTATGCATTTTGGATACACGTAAACCTCTGTACTGATACTGACAATGAATGCACTACATGTTCCCAATTATTGAAAAACTAACAAACACATAAAGGGTTATTGATATTAGGAATGCTGGCCTGTAAATGTAAATCTAAAATACGACAATACAAAACAGAAAAAAATATAACATGCTACAAGAAAACAAAATTAGTACATAACTACACTTGTCTCTTAAATTTAAAAAATAAATAAATGAAGATTGCACTGTAATTGGCATTTAAAGTACTGTATGCAATATATAGTATAAATAAACCTAAAAAAGAATTATACCTTACTTTCCCATTAACTTTGGTAAAGGTATTTTTTTTTTAACTAGTAAACGACTTTGTTTATGGACAACAGAGCAAGGCACAGCTTAGGCAATGAAGAAAAAAAGCTAACAGGCTAACAAAGATTTTAAAAAATCACAATACAAAATAGTGTTTGCAGCACCCTCTTGGAAATGTAATATTTGCGTCTTCACCTCCTTAAAGTTCAAGTCCCTGAGGTACATTATACAGGCTTGTCACAACGGGGGTTTCCTAGAAGATCAGAAACCCCCAATTAAACTTCAAAAGAAGCTGCAAGCGTGACACAGAAACTCTTTGGAATTGTGAAATCTGCTGGTTTGTACCTTGACATTGCTAAAAGGATTCTGTAAGGACTTCCTGTTGTTTGGCATACGCATT
Organism: Lepisosteus platostomus; assembly: GCF_059453375.1. Lineage (NCBI taxonomy): Eukaryota > Metazoa > Chordata > Actinopteri > Semionotiformes > Lepisosteidae > Lepisosteus > Lepisosteus platostomus. The sequence continues at coordinate 66,534,772 of NC_142612.1, forward strand.
CTTGTGATACACTACAGTAAGAATGGGATAGAGCCTGCTATTTGACCTACTGGCGGTTATAGTCCTAGTAGAACTTCACAGCGTAACAAGCAACGAACACAGAACTTGCTTTTCACACGGAGATTACCTTACAGGGTACATCAGGTTTATTTTCAGGCAGACCTCAGACAAGGCCTGGCCCTGTGACTCCTGAATGCTTACTGGAGCTGAAGAATTAAACACGATCATGGGGCTGCAGAATGGAAGCTGGATACGCAAAGGGAAGTAAGGGTGATGGATTAGCCAAGTTGTTTAGTGGCTACAGATAACGTGAGTAAGCTCAGATCATTAGATCAGGGCATCAGCACAAATAAAATTCTGCAGCATCCTATAGCATGACCAAAAACAGTTCTGGTCCAACAGTTTTTGGATTGGCTATGGCACTCTGCAGCATTTTTGCCTTACATACAGCCATCTTTACAACCTGAACCTACAGACTACTGACCACAGATTTTAAGCACCATTTGTTTTTGCGCTGACTCATACTTAATTTAAAACCTTTACTCCAAACCCAATATTACTTATATTACACTGTATCAATAGAATTTATATATATATTTGTTATATATTAGATAACTGGTTCCATTTTTTTAAAATACAGGATAGCAGCATCAATTTAACCATGCCTTCTGCATGGACTGAAACGTGCTTTGGCAGCTTAATGCTGGTGGTATTGACTCAGAAGCTGAAATATGAATAACCTGTTTATATGCTCTGGAGTTAGTGTTTCATAGTCTCAAAATTTGAGTACTGTGATTTCTTAAAAATACAACAGCCCTGAACAATTATTTTTAATACCACGTGGAATCCATCTACTATCTACCATTTGATCCATGGCCTTCTGGGAGCATGGCGTTATTTCCTGGGGCAATGATCAGTAACAAACTGGTAAAGCTTTGATGCCTACATCAAATATGGCTGTAAAAAAAAAGTTGAAGCAAGATAAACAGTGAACAAAAACGTTAAGGCCATCAATGTAAAGAAAATATTTTGTAGTCATATAGATTTAAAAAAATATAAAAACATGCAAACAATTCTGTTAACAACTGCTTTTTGCTCAACTTTTTTTAAGGCTTGTTAATCAGAATTTTCTTTCCCAAACAAGGTGCAGCAAAGACCTAAGGCTTTTTGTTGAGCTAAATCTGCATGATGCAACACAGAAAACGGAAACACGGATAAACGAAATAGGAAAACAGGACAAGAAAAATCTGAATACATACTGGGACTATAATGCGTAGCATTAGTTAAAAATATACCTCAAGTTTTCTTTCTTTTCTTTGTCATCGCGCACGTATTACTTCATAAAGAAGTATTGCAAAATAAAGGCAATCAAAATGGACAGCGTTGCAAAGCCCAGAACAATGAGGGCGGCAAACTGTTCATCAGTGGAAATGATGCCCTTTGATTTGGAGCCGTCTGTGTTCCCCAGCTCTCCGGACACTCCCACCTCGCTGCGGCGCAGAGTGAAGAAGGTGGAGGGGCTGTAGGGTCCACACAGCTCCTGCGTGGTGTCCAGGCAGCGCCGGCAGACACACACACGAAACCGATAATCCACGTTGCACTGAAGGCCTGAGACTTGGAATGCGGTGTCCTCCCCTCTGAATATCTGTTGAGGATGGAAAAGAAACGGAAGGCCTCTTAGTTTAGCATTTTGAGAAACCCTTCCAGCCAGCACAATTCTGACATTTGACTAAACCTTAATGGTGACTGAAATAAATGACACCCCCCCCCTGTCACCATTACCCAGATCCCATTCCGTGAGCGTTCTGTTTTTTTATTTTCAATCTTACCTGGAGATAAATGGCCCTGCTGCATTAGAATTTCGCACTCCTGCTACACGGCAAATCTTTCCTGCTCCACTTGTTGTTTGACAATGGATGCCAGACTACTTAGTAATATATTGCAAATCACACAAGTTTCATCTTTGCATCGGTATTATAACTTGATGTAGTGTTAATTGCATCAGTTGTAAACTTACAAGAACACCAAAACCACACCCACTTTATTCCATATATCAGTGTCTACTCTGCAGCGCTTTTGTGAATATTACAGGAACAGTTCTTAACTATTTCATGATATTACATTCTGAATTGTGAATCAGTGGGGAGCTTAAAGAAGACAGTATTACATGCCCACAAAAATACCAAGGGAAAATGCTTTGATTCATTATAATGTATTATGATCTAACTGTAAGGAACACAGAAATGGATGCATAGAGTTGGCACAGTACAGTATTTTAATATTCAATCATACTACATGTATTCAGATGTAAGATGTATTCAGCTAGTACCATCTACTATTTTTCTTGTCCCATTCTGATTTTGGAACAGCACAGAAGAGCCTGATCAAGAGACTTCTTGCTGCCCTCCTATGTAAATCCCATTCATTCACAAACTTTGCATAAGTATCACATGCTAACATTTACATAGAGACAAGCAGAGGAGATGAGAAAAGTTTGGAACCTCAAGCACCTGCATTTAAAAACTCAAAAGATGGATAAGAGAAAAGGTACTTCAGAGTTTGGCTCAAAAAGATTTTGTTTTTCTTCTTTTTTAGAATACACAAATATACCCCATTGTGAACATCTACGTTCTAATATAAACCACTATATACTGTATTTTGAAGAAGCTGCCATAATCGATGAGACGTATACATTTTCCTTACTCTTTCATAGTGACATTATATAAGTTGCATATTATTTGCATAACCAATAATACTTAATTCCACATTTTACATTTGCATAACATGGCAAAAATTATAGCTTTATTCCTCATTTTCTATTTTGTTTTTTAAAATATTATTATTTCCTGCAAAATCAGTTAAACTAATCCCCAAAGTGTTGTTCACTTAAATGAAATGTTCATTACTAAATGCAAAACACCATTTTACAATGAGAAACATTTAATAATAATATTAAAAAATTGCGATTCTTTTTACAGGGTATTTTAAGAAGAAACAATTAAAGGAAAAATATTGTTTTCAAGCATGTAATCGTGGACTTAATCACTTAATTAAAGTGCTGTAGATTGTCCAATGAATTCAATTTGAGTGAATTATCCCTGTGCCACTATGTAAAATGAGATAAGTGAAAAGCAGTGAGCACTCCCCATGATCTGCAGGATGTACTGGTGTCCTTGTTTTTTAAATACTCAAAGCACAAAGAGCTGCAAGCCCTCTATCTGCCAGGTGTTTACTTAAAATTAAATGATAGAAAACACAGTTAACTCTAGAAATGTTCAGTTCTGCAAAACAGCTTGGCATTTTACAAAATGGGGAGGATTTCTGAGAGGCAAAAGGACAAAATGCTATGATTCTGAACAATATCAGCATCAGCACTAAGATTAATTAAGAATGTAAGAAAAGTTGTAGGCTAGCCATGTCTTTAAAACAAAATGTCCATTTCAGTATGGTTGTGGTGCCTTTCTTGAGACTAATTTCAAAGAAGAAATTATATTTAGTTTAGGTGTACAAGATTAGGAATAAGCATCCACTTTATTAAATACTGAAAATATATTGTTTGGCTTTGACGGTGCTCATCATACAAGGGCAATTGTGTTTAAATAGCTTTTGCATTGAAATTCAGATACAGAATACATACATACAGAATACACGATGAAACTGTATTATTTAAATAGGCATCATAACAGCATATTTGCACCCTTTTAGCTTGTAATTTTTTTAAAGGAAAGGCTACAAAGCTATAGCAGAGAGCAATTATTCTCGATTTTATTTTTATGATGATAATCAGCAATAAAAAACTTGAATGCGTTTTAAACAACCTTCTTGATGTTTTGGAAGGTTATTGCAGATTGGGATGTATGAAACCCTGATTTCAGGCCTGAGTCTGGCAGATACTTAATACTAATTAATATTTGTATTCCAATATGTCACATTGTGTTTGGAAACCAGAAATATTCCCTGCTCACTAGCCATAAACAGCAGCTGCATTTTGTGGGATCCACATGAATCACAACTACAGTACAATATAGAATATTTCTGAATTATTTCTGAATCTATCCCTTGTACAGCTGTATGTTACATAAATTGATGCTAATTGTAAAGCTAGTTACCCAAATTAATTCCCTCATTAGCTCCCCAAAACATTTCAGAGATGAAGAAATCCTTTTCACGAACCCCCTTCCAGACACTCTTTAAATTAATCAATTTTAAACCTACAAACACTAATTAACCAAATTAAATCTAAATTGCCTGACTACAAGGCTAAAGCTGTTTCTTTTTGCAAGTGTTTCTCCTCTCCTGTAGTTAATTGAATACTCTTCAGCTAATTTTCCCCCCATTTTCTTCTTGGTTCCTGCACTTTAGTTCAATTATGACTTTTGACACAAGCATTTAGTCTTCATTTACAGGTATTAAGACTATCTCTAAACCTCCAACTCATCAATATTATTCCTGTTTAGGAAAACTGATGTATTGCAGAATGTTGTATTCTTGGAGACAAAAGGCTAGTCATGTTTGTTTGAGTCCTGCTAAAAAAACAGGGTGTTTTAAGAGATCTGTGGGAAAGAACATCATTCATGTGACAGTTCTGAAGATGTACTGTAGCTTCTTCAAGGCATTCTAAGGTCAGATTTTAACTTGATCTATTATCTAGCCAAACCAAACACAGAAAACTGATGTGCAGGCACTTCAACACAGGAACAGACTACTTTAAGATTATGAATTAAAACTAGAACAATCTAAACACTTCCAGAGGGTTCTGCTTCTGTAGTCAGCAGTCAAGATATCCAAAATGTTTCAGGTCCCAAGTAAAAGTAAACTATTTTGACCTGGATACCTATTCACATTTCCAAGTGCTTTAAAAACTGAAGTCCTGTATTTCAGCACAATTACAGACTACAGAATACAGGCATTTATACAACACAGGCATGATTAAAAATAGCATGTTAATAACCTACTGCTGAAATGGACTTAGACTACACTCACCAAAATTCTAAAAACATGTGTATCTCCCTATGTACCCAAGGGTTTCCTCTGGGAGCTCTGGGGGGTTAAGCGGCTTCTGGGAAAACCGGTCCTGGTGTGAGTGAGGCCCTATTTGTGTCCTTAGAGGTGGCAAATTCTGAGAAGCAAGGGGCCATATGGTAAGCAAATTCTAGTAAAAGAACTAGAAAAAAGGGATTAGGAAGTACAACTGAACTGGACAGAAGAGAGAGAAGGAACAAGTGAAAGGTTTATTCCATGCTGAAAAGAGAAGAAAGGAACCCGAAGAAGGCTCCACAGCCTCTTCTCTTTTCAGCGTGGAATAAACCTACAGTATTACTTGTTCCTTTGCAACCCACGCATGCTGACGTAGCTACTTACTTGGACTAGAAAAGAAAGACGTTTTCAGGGAAAGAACTGTGTAATTCCCTCAGTGGGTTAACATGATGGCTTAAGCGCAAAGGTTTAAAATTGCACTTTAAACTAAGAGCAGCACCAGTAATAACACACTGGACTGCAGTTAAGGATCAGTATCGAGTCTGAACACATGATAAGTGAAACAGCATTGTATCCAGTAAAAATGTTAGTTACCTAATACCCTATTATGTGTAGGGACTCCAAATGGAAGATTCCCAAACAGATGACAGGAGCCAAAATAGCTTTATCATTGTCAAGGTTTTAGAAGAATCAATTTGTTATGTGCAGATTGGTTGCCTATTGGAATACATTTAATTTTCTAATGGGGCAACAGATTTAGACAGCACGTGCACAACATCAATTATTCCAGGTCCTGTTCAAAATCATGCTCCACAGAATAACAAGGGCATATGTAAACAGATATTAACATACAGAGAAATTTCTAATGCACTGCCCAGGATATATATAAATATTATTTTTAATAAGTTGTCTGGGTATATTAAAAAATAACTATATGATTTCTTGGGAAAATGAAATATACCTTTATAACAAGACAGAAATAATAAGTGTAAAAGGAGCTCTTACATTTATAGCCATTTACAATACAGTTATTCAGCAGTGAATGAGACAGAAAGATCAAAATGGTAGATTTTAGATTTGATCTACCAAGACTCACAATTTTAAATGAACTCCTAAAGCCAGAAATAAATCATTATTTAGAAGAGTTTAGCAATGGGAAAAGGGAATCAGATTTTTAATAAAAAATAATATCATTTACAAACAGAGAACAGAGGAGGTAATGAATCATTCACCTACACCCAAAAAACATTTAATAAATGGTTTTAACAAGCTCAGCAAGTGCTTACATTTTGAACTATAAGTCAGATAATGTTTAAAACCTATGCATCAAAAAGCTTAGGACCAGGAACAGGTTCATTCCATCCTGAATGGTAAAAAAAACACTATTTCAGCTGTGGGCTCTTTTTCAGACATTGTGTGTTTGCATGCCAATGCAGCTACCTATTTTCTCAAATAGCTTATATCCACAACACTCTCAGAGGCATCTATGACGGCCCCCTCTTGAGTCTGGAGCATGATTCAGGCCACCACAAGGCTGCAGTACTGCAGGTAAATCAGCATTCTTTTGCTGATCTCGGCTAATGGTCATCTGCTCAAAGAGGGCAGTCAATTTATTTAAACATTGGTATTGAAATTATCTCCCAGCTTGCATTACCTTTGTAATTTGGTTATTACGTTAAGCCACCGGTAAATGGAATTGCTTCACCTTTTTTGCTGTTGTGAGTGGAAGTAAAATAGTTGAAGGACAAGTCACCAGATGAAAGATCACCAATTAAGCAGCTGGGGAGATGGCAATGTTACAGCCCAAGAAAACCGATACATTATCTAAAACTTTCTTCCAAAACTGAATAATTGATGGGTTATGCTATAAGACATGAATGTAGCTATCCACTACATGTGGCCAAAGGAGATCAATCTTTTAGCTTTGTGATGAACTCCATTGAATATTTTATACTGATTAAACTGGATTGAGCACTACATTAAAAATACAGTTTTTCTAAAAGTTTATGAGAGTCAAAATGTAAATCCCTTTTCTATTTATGCCTTGGGATATAAATCTTCACCCAGGGAGGCATGTAATGTATAGATCTTAGGTAAGAGTTTCTGTGTTCCTGTGATTTCCCCCAGCATGGTAGTCAGAGGAGATGGTAATAATGGTAGAGACTGAGTCTTGACTAATATGTTTAGCTCCCCCCTCAATTGAAGATACTGAAAGAAGGCATTACTTGCCAAAAATAAGTCCTGTTGTAATTTTTCAAATTGTAATAAAGTGCCTCTGTAAAAGATTGGGTTTTAAATGTGTGATACTCCTCTGTCTCCATGATTAGTAAGATGTTTTTTTTTGGTAAACAGAACAGTGTTATTCCCTGGCTGCGAATTAAAGTATTTACTAAGCAGCTGGAGAATGCAGCACCAATTAAAACTGGTGGAAAAAAAAAATCCACTGCAGACATCACAGGAAGTAATTATTTATAAATACATCTATTTCAATTCATAAAAAATAACTGCATAGGCTGACAAAGAGAGCCGGAGGGAATTCTAAGTACCCCTGTGAGTAGAATTATACAATCTGTTTATTTTCTGGCTTATGTCCCTGTTGTAGTGCGCAGAACGTCTCATAAATGTGTCTGAGAGAAATTATTTTTAATTTCAATACAATATAAGTTCCTTTCCTTAGTACATTATACATTACATTTATAGTTGAATACCCCAGACCTTTAAACAGTAAAATGGGACTGAAAAACTTTATTCCACATATAAGAAAAAATGTTTTCTGCATGCATTTTTGCCTATAGCCACAATAATATCTTAAATAAGTTCACTATGTAAATGCAGGACTGTCTAACTTGATCTAACAAGATTATAAAATGAAAGATTAAAAAAAAGAAAAATATAGTCAGGTGAGTCAGTAGTGTATGTATTCTGGTACAATCTAATGGCACAATGTGTTTGAGATCCTGATGGGCTGAAAGGTTCTGTTTAAATGTAAGGAATATTTCTTATTATTAATGCTGAATAAGCTCTGATTTAAACAGCCATGCTAATCATCAGAAGGACCAGATTGTACAATGTACAAGTACAAAGGTCTATATACATTTATACAGTATGGCACACTTACCAAATCAACAATTGAAAATGACTATGAACAAAATCCAAAAATTCTACAGCACTTCCACATATATTTTATGCTCTATTAAAACTGTAAAGGGTCAAGGTATCACTGGGTTTAAGCAAGTGGATGAAAAGGGTAATAATTAAACAATCACTTTGAAAACAGGAGAAGCTATTTCTTTTCTGCAGTTCTGCAACATATTTCAAAAGTCATGGGTATTTAGAAGGGGATATAGCAGCTTGGAAAATATGCACAGGAATATGAACTATACATAAATGTGGTCAGGCACAGCTGCATATACATATACAGTAGGAAGCTTAAGTCATCATTACTGCTCCCCTGACATCTTCTTGAAAGACCCCCAGGGCTTTTTTAATTTACTGACTTTACAAACTGCTGAGTAACAACTTCCTCTAAAAAAGGACACCCAAATCCTGTCAATTACATGGATGATGAGGGATACCTATTGGAAAATTCTTTAATTAAAAAAATTATGCAGCGAGAACATGAGCAATTACCCTTCTTTTCCCATTATTAATGCAATCGGAAACGCAAGCTGAAATGAACTTCTCATTGAAATGACAGAGCTGCGCACTAAAGCAATAATGCAGAATACAACAGCAGTGGGCGAATGAAATGTATGAGGCTTAAATTGTTAGAAACCTCATAATCTACAGCTTTTATGCTTTAATTTACAAAAACACACAATGCCCTGGCCCCAGAGATATATCTTATCATCGGCACTTCAGCAATACTCTGTGTTCTTAGAATAAAACACAAGGAAATGTAGCAAGCATGCCCAATTAATATTCCAGTAACATCTCATAATGTTGTGATACATTTTATAAGCGTTAACAGAAAAAAAAAGAGGACAAAATCTTCTCTAACATTAAGTGGCTATAAAAGAGCCATAAAAGCTAACAGTTATATCACTATAATTTAATGTCTTCAGAGATGTCAGCTCTCCTTACCAGCTAGATGGATATTAAAATAACTCTAATTCACTATCTTTTACTGGCATTTGCCAGATATCAGGTTATATCAGAGTGCTAATTAAACTTCAACTTTCTCTTCAAGCTGCTTAAAATTCAAAATCCAATTGTGTAATAATTACAGTGCACATTAACAGCCATTAATCAAGCAAATGTTTCCTAACGAACGTTACCCATTTTAAAACATGGGTCTTGAGTACTCAAAAACACTTGAGTATTCTAATCTTCAAAGAATATCGGGTTGAATATGTGATTAATAAGGTTTACTTTGTTTCCGTGCAGCTTTAAGAGCATGACCAAACTGAAAACTGATGAAATTCTTATTGATCATTACAATGGTTATGTCACAGGGACAATCTTTCAGCTAACAGAGCAAGAGCAAAGAAGTACAGCACTGCAATTTCGGCAAAGGACCTTGGCATATTTGGCATCCAAAATTTCGACTACTTTTATCAAGTATCATTAAATCGAAGGAAGGTGTCTCTATACTTAACAACAAGAGAGCCAGAAGGTTGTTCACTGTGAGAACTCATTCATAAACACTCTGCATGTGTGAAGAGATGTCAGTCACATATCAATAAAAATCCCTATCACAAAAAACAAACAGAAAAATACTCTCCTCTAACTTAATTTTAGTGCTGTTGCCAACTTCTAAAAACAAACTTAGTCTTTTCTAAAGCACAGTTTGCCATGTCTAATAACGCACTTAAAATGTTATTATATTACAAACACATTATCTACCTGGGAGTTACAAAGGTTGTTTCAGCAGGAGGTTCAATTTCACTTCTATGAAATTGCATATATATGCATATATATTTGTTTCCTTAAGTGTACATTTACACAGCTATCCTATATATCATTTTTTCTCAAAGATTTAGCGAGAAACTGTACCTTTGAAGCACTGAATGAACTGGCATTCTATAATGGCCCTATCCTTTATATCAGGGACTGTTAGAATGGTTGATAAACTTGATTGTATGTATTGTCTATTCAAACTCAAGGCAACAGATACTAAATTTATTTAGACAGTTGCATAAATAGAATATGATATACAAACATAAACCACTGTGAACTCAGAAAAATCAGCACTTAGAATATATTTATTCTATGAGTATCAAAAAATTACTCTATGCTTTTATGAATGCTTTCTATTATATCAACTTTATCTGTTAATGCAGCTTAGTTTTGGGTGAGAAAACAGGATTGTCATAAAGCAATTTTCACATCACATCAGACAAGAAACTTAAAGTGAGAACAAAAACAAAGTTATATGTACTGTCATGAGCAGCCAATATGATATGTTATAGTACCTAATCCATCATGTTTATCTATCAGATTTAATTGACTCATTGTTGGATCCCCAATATTAATATAATTTGTTCCTCACCACATTCATTTTAAAAGACTACTCTTACACATACAAGAGATCTGATTCTTTATAAAGGAAAAACTGGATGATGAGTAAAATATTGCAAAGCACAGCTGTGTATAAACAGCAAAGGCAAGGGGCTTTTGTGAATTGACATGAATGTGTGACTGGATGCTTGTTACATCAAAAAGTAATGTATTGAAATATAATCTATCCAACAATACATTTGGAATAAATAAATGGAGTATTTGTAATCAATAGCAGCTGTTATGTTCTCAGCATACATAACAGAGGCCTTTGATGAAAAACTTTACTGAGATACAAAATCGGTAATGATAACTCACCTGTTTGTACTCTGATTCTCTCCCAACCAAGACTTGCAGAATGTAGTTGATGGGGTCTCCTCTCATTGGTGGGACTGCTTCCCATGAGACTTCACAAGAGTTACCTTCAAGTTGGGCTACTCTAGGAGCTAGAAGCATAAAATAAGCACTTATATACAGCTACTTGCAGTAAAAAGGACACAGAATGTGAAACCAATTGCAAAAACAAGTTACAAGAGTGTAAAACAGATTGCTAATTTAGCACATACTAAATTATTTTTAATATATATCACAATTAGGCCATAAATCCCAAAGCAATTACATGAGAATATACTATACTGGGGTGAACTGCAATGATGCTAATCACAAAAGCATCCTTCTTTTACCATGATAACCCTACAGTACCATATGCTCATATGAGATGTCACATCGGAAGAAGACAGCTGAAACATGCTTCTTCTTTACTTTACAGTGAAGAACTAACTGTTGTCTGTCACTCTGTAGGCTTGCAGGCTGACATAGGTCCCCACCAGAGATGTGCAGAGACCTTTTGGTGGGCAGTGGCTCAAAAGAGAAGAAGGGGCACTTTCTGGGGCAGGATTTGTTACATTAGAGTATCCTGGACACAAATCAGTGCCCGCTTGTATTTCTGTGTGCTTTCATTTTACAGGAAGTTTGGATGTGACTTTTGAAGGCATGCTCTCCTGTTTGTGACTGAACCATATTTATACAACTAAGAATATGCATGTGAGCTGTTTATATCAAATACAAAAAGACTGGTTTGTCGACTCAGTTAACTAATTTTTCTTAAGGAAATCTCAAATCTAGCTAGCTAAGTAACCGTGCAGACAATAATGTGGCGAGTTCATCAGTTTGCAAACCTAGAATAGGTGAATGAAAATAGTCTCTTAAACACAAAGTGCTCAATACGACACCCTTGGTATGTTACTTTTGTACTGTCCTTCTGAAAAACCTGTGTATCTTCTCACTGTTCAAAAATGTTTAACATGGCCTCCACAGGTGTAGTAGCATACGTTGCTTATCGCTGCTTTTTTTCTCCGCCTTTTACAACGAACAGGAGGTGGGCACTTGTGCTCGGATGAGATCAATTAGGTCCAATTTTTTCCCCCCTAATGGGACATCCATACTAAATAGGGAAGTAGAATCATCAAGTAATGAAAAAAATTGATTGGAGTTTTTTTCTACAAGGAAAAAAGGGCACTTGGGCCAATGAGGGCAAAGGGGCAGGGGCTGAAGCCAGTGTAAGCCAGTGTAGCCACCCGGCTCTGCACATCCCTGGTCCCCACAATAAAACCCTGATAATAATATCCTTAATATCCTGACTGAAGAATATTGACTGAAGCATATCAGTGGATGCTTGTATATCCTTTACCTTTGAGAGCAGGTGGCACCAGTTTGGTTGTGCTGAAGGTGTACGTCTCAGAGAATGGACCTTCTCCTGCGTCGCTCACAGCCTGTATTCTGAAACTGTAGCTTGTCGACTCTGTCAACCTCTGTACCTTGTAGGTGTGGCTTGGGCCCCGGTAGATAGTTACAAACCTAAGGGAAAAGAACACAATCTAATGAGTATATACCTACACTGTGTGTGCTAGGCTTATACGGTTTTGGCAGTGTCGGTGGTAATTGCAGGCAAACCTCTGAGAGCCTTGTGTAATTTGTGTAATTTGTCATCTTTTCTTTTGTGTAGAAAATTAATTATGATATTAAAATTAGAGCCAAGACTATTCATTTGAATTAGCATTAATCTTCTTAGAATTCTAATATTTTAATACAAACTATGGGGGAAAAGGCAATCTGGGTTTGTATATACTGTATGTACTGTATATACAAATGCACACACATACAGTACATAGAGGAAGTCTCTCGAAAGACCTGGCAGCTGTGATGTTTGTCCTGTAGCAGCTCAAAACACCACAACAGGCGGTAGGCATTTGTGGAATTAAAGCCCATATGATAAGGCTTGTGTTATTCAGACTCTTAATTATGAATTATGACTGTGCTGTCTGTGAGAGCTTGGCAGGAGAGCAGATCAGCAGAATTCTCACAATTAGGGAATGAGTAAACAACCACCAAACAAAACACAATTCACAAAGGAGCATGTTAGTCTCCCATTCAATACACTTCTTCCCTTCTTTCATTACGGCACATAATTAACACTATGTACTTAAGTATATAATAAAGCTAAATCTAAACAGAGCCTGCATTTTCCTGGGGCTGCTGGAAAGTCTGAAGATGGGGGCTACTGTCCTGTCCCTAGAGCTTTCTATTAAAATACTAAAGATGAATCATGACCAAGCTGTTTTTTCGGGGGTGTCCTAATTAAGAACGCGTGACCTTTTATCCAGTTTTATTATCTTTACATTCCGCTGTTAGAACACAGCGCAAATCGACACATAAAACACACTGCCATTAAGTATTACAGAGTAACAAAAAATACGGCTACAAAAAACAGCCTGTGATCTTACAATTATTTAAATTTGTCTCCCCTCCAAAATCTCAATTCCAATTTACAAAGCTAGAACACACTGAATTAAGACCATGAATTTGCCATACTTGATTGAATTTTAACAGCAAGGCTTTTTTATAATGAAAGAGCATCTCAGCCCAACTATGTAATAAAACAATTATAAATATAAGCAGCACTTCCCCGTAAACAGTAAATATAAACAGTAAAGATGGGCTGATAAAAAGGATAAAAGGACCAAAGAAATCATTAATATATCCTGGGGAAATGCCTGCACCCTGCCTGACTAGTTCAGGGGTCATTGGTGTCAACCTTATTCATCAGGAACAGCCAGGGAGCAGTACTATGCAAATAAAATATGCAAAAATGAAAATGAAACATCTTGCATGTAAATCTTTATAAAGGTATAAAATACTATATTAACTTTGCCATCAGTCTCAAAACCAAGTACACATTTCTACCTATCAGTTTGTTCTAATTACAGCTGTCGAGACTTTCTGCGAGACAATAATTAAAAACAGTTAAAGGAGTCTAAGTGTTCTGCAATGCTCTTTTGAAATGATTAATTCAAACTCTATAAAACAGCAAAGATAATACACTAGGGAAAGACTGGAAGCATGATTGATGACAATTTTACCACAGACATGGCTTAGCAGAAAAGAAAAAAGACTGAAAGAAATCAAAAATGAGTTTTCTGATCCATTTCTAAGCATTAAGCTCAGAGGCCTGGCTCCTTTCAAGAAATGGTTGGATGATACCCTTGGATTAATTAAAAACTAACTACCAAATGGGCTCTATAGGTCTCCTCTTGTTCATAACATTTATGTTCTTACATTATCTTTGCAAATCCCACCATAAGTAACGCAACTTTTATTTTACTGCAGTAAGCAAGTGTAATTCTTTATTCTATAAAAAACAAAATACTTTGTGCTAGGATTAACTATGTCCACAGATTATACCTATATAATCTACCTATATCTAGGAAGAGCTATGGCTATAGATTAATTTTCAGGGGTAAAAATGTGCTTCCTTATTTAATTATCCACAGAGAACATAAAATGTGATCCGCATATTAAACTTCTATATTTGATCAAAGGGTGTCTTTAGCTTTTATATTCAAACAAGATGCAAGCAATTCTAGCACAACTGAAAAAAATTTGTGAATTTAATTTGTGAAAAGATTAACAGTACAACACCATTTTTGGACTTCACAGCAATCTGATCTTGGCTGCTGTAGAGTATGGATGGGATAAAAAGATACAGACAAGAAACAAAAGTCTATCTATGACACACTGGGGTTAACTTCTTTTTTTCTCCTTTTTATCACTGCAAAGTCTAAAAAATAAAACCTACATAAAACCTCTTAAATAAGAAGGATAAGCTAAAGAACCAGAGGTAGGCAGTTTCATCGAGAGAAGGGGATGGTTTGAAATTCTCAAGACCCTTTGAGTTTTATGGGATAGGGGGCAGTACAGAGTTGTGAATTCCTGCTTGCACTGTGGCATGATCTGTGGGTTTCAGTCCTTGCAGATACTGGTCTCTGTGCCTGTGAACAACACAGTTAAATGACTGGGCTGAATTCCCATATAGATTCCAGAAGGACTGGCTTACTCTCCAGAAGGTTTAGGTACCCTCAGTTTAACCCAGGATAATTAATTATAATAATAATAATTGCTTACACTTATATAGCGCTTTTCTGGACACTCCACTCAAAGCGCTTTACAGGTAATGGGGACTCCACTCCACCACCACCAATGTGCAGCATCCACCTGGATGATGCGACGGCAGCCATAGTGCGCCAGAACGCTCACCACACATCAGCTATCAGTGGGGAGGAGAGCAGAGTAATGTAGCCAATTCATAGAGGGGGATTATTAGGAGGCCATGATTAGTAAGGGCCAATTGGAAATTTGGCCAGGACACCGGGGTTACACCCCTACTCTTTTCGAGAAGCGCCCTGGGATTTTTTATGACCACAGAGAGTCAGGACCTCGGTTTTACGTCTCATCCGAAGGACGGCGCCTGTTTACAGTATAGTGTCCCCGTCACTATACTGGGGCATTAGGACCCACATGAACCACAGGGTGAGCGCCCCCCGCTGGCCCCACTAACACCTCTTCCAGCAGCAACCTTAGTTTTTCCCAGGAGGTCTCCCATCCAGGTACTGACCAGGCTCACACCTGCTTAGCTTCAGTGGGTTGCCAGTTGTGAGTTGCAGGGTGATATGGCTGCTGGCATAAAGGATACCCACTGGCCTTGCGACCCACTAGTCTAGTTGTGCAGATATACCCTGTCCTCAGAGTTTCACACTAAATCACCTTCTCCTTCTCCAATGCCAGTGTGCATCTTCCAAAATCTTCTTCACGCTCAAGGCCACATTTGTTCTCTGGTCTATACCCATGTTGAAATGCATTAAAATTACACAAAAACCAATAGGTCAACTATTGCCCTTGGGCTCCTTGAAATAAGTAAATATTGGATTTCAATGAGTCACAAATTTGCTTTATGTCCTTCTGAAATTTGCTCTTAAGCATAGGCAGAGGCTGTGTGTAGTGGTGCTTTCATGTGTTGCTGTTGCTTTCAAACTTTTTGAGGATTTTATACCTCTAAAATGTACAGTATATAAAATGCATTGTATATATTTATCACTCTATCCACTCACAACAAACTCTCTAAACAGTATATCAGTAACTCTCAACAAAAGATTTCCAAGCATCACTGCTTGACATGATACTGAAATCCGTATGCACTTAATCTAATTCTTACTTCTATTTCCTTTGGCAATAATGCCAATGTAGGAGTGTCATAAAAACTTTCAAGAACACATTTTATGTCAGAACCCATCGAGAATAATGAACTGCTTGAGGAATAAAAGCATTCACATCCAACGAATATAATAGGTTACCACTGCTGTAAGGAGGTATTTTGTAAATTTCACACTTTGTCTTGCAGATGGTCTCTCAAGTCTACAATGGAATGGTTTTATTTTGTCATTCATTGCAGGTAAATACTGGAATTGCTTTTTTTCCTCTTGCTGGGGTTCTTAGCTTCAATATTTTTTTCTGCTCTCTTCCCTGCACTTTCGGTTTTGATGGTAGAAGAAAGAAGTGCACAGCAGCAACTGCCATTAAAACCCCATATCTGCTTTAAGTACAGCTGTAAGAAAAGAAATCCTTGAAAGGTTCTCATTACAAAAAGGAATGACAGCAAAATATTGTGAACCACTATTTGTTTAAAAGCAAGGATTTAAGTAATAAAGTATTTCTGGCATGCCCTATTCAATGAGTTTGTGTTTTGACAAAGACTGGGTCTGGACATCGTAATGCTTGCTGCTGCTGGTATTTAACACTGAAAGGCAAGAATGAGAATAAAAAGTACTATATGAGAAAGTGAAAGATGTTTTTTGAACTGCTGGAATTAATTAATCAATCAATTAATTAATCAATAATCAATACTCCAAGCAACACCATTTTTGTAGTTGCCACACTTCATCGCCTTTTTTGTGTAATGTTGTTATGTAACAATATCTGGCATACAGATATGAGTATCTCCATCTTTTCACATTAGTGCTCATTTGTGTTGTTCAGATGTTAATTTTCCTCTATAGCCAATCTATTTATGGAAGTGGGCTTTATGTTCCTCCTGGAAAGTGCCCTTTTTCCTTCCTTGTGATTGGGCTCTGAAAACTAACTGCAGCTCAAGATTCAATTTGGATGCCATCCCAAAAGGCATCAGTAGGAATTAAACCTTCATCACCTGCTGCAAAGATTTAATACTTTGCTTCTCTACAAAGTTTTGTTTGTTATGTTTCCCTGCACACAGTATTTCATTTTCAAGGAAATGAACTGTACATGACCCTTTAAACTGCATGCACCCCCTTGCAGTTTTTGAACAAACGGACAAACCTGAGTGTCATTTTCACTCAAGAGGTAATCCATATATTTTATATTAGTTCAAAAACTGCTCATCTTATATTGCCGTTCTGAGCTCAAAGCACACATAACTATATCATAGGGTACCTTCGAGACAGATACTGGATGAAGGTAATTTGATTTCCAAAAGCTATCAGTATTGGTTTTCATCAATCAATGTCCTCTAAACTGATAGGGTAGATGCATTTGAAATGTCTTCATAGAAGACAGAAATTGCTTATAGGCCATTCGGAACAACATTACTCATATAATTTGTCATCTAATGAAGGCTCAGACTTAAAGCTTGCACAGAGTCAAAACAACCTCTGTTCAGACTCAACCACAGAGACATTCCCTGCTGAATCAAATAGCTTAAACACAAAAATCTATTCATATCACTAAGTTGTTTCAGAATGAGAAAGAAATTTAAATGGGGATTTCAAATTCAAAGACCTTAAATCAAAGAACAGTACTGTGTAACGTGCGGATAGCATAGGGTTGTGTGCTTAAAGAAGAGTGTTAATCATAATTATAAATAATAAAAATAACACATGAAAAACAGTGATCAGTGAATGAAATGTTTGCCAGATCTATGAAAGAAGATGATTTAATCACACGAAATAATGATTTTATTATTATTATTATTATTTTATTCCTTGCTCGCCTTGTTTATGAACCTGAAAATGTGATTTGGCTCTATCTCATAATTCCATAAGGTATTAGAGCCTTCATCTATTGCCCATGGGAAGCAATTACAAACTTAACAATAAGAGTTGCTGGAACTAGAGACAGCTGTATCTATCTTAAATGAATAGACAAAAGTTTTTAGACTTGCTCTTTATGCTATTCTTTTATCTGAACTGCATTTCTACAAGAAATGTTTACAGAAGGTGAAATGTGCAGAACTGAGCAGTAGGCGGTAAACTGAGTAGTAGTTTGCTACTTAGAACACCTGAAAGACTTGAGAAAAACAATAAAAGCACATACATCCAATATTTAGTAAAACAATACTTAGAGATGGTTGTCCTGTGGCATACAAAAATACAAATACTGAAAAAAGACAATTCTTAGATGCACAGGTTTTAAATTATAATTTTCTACAGTATTTAGAAGACAAACTTCCTTTTAAAACTAATGTATACTGCAAATTCTTTCTTCTAACACATTATAAATAAAGGCCTCTTCTTTACTGAACGGAACAGTCAAACTTATTAGGTAAATGTCAAACAAATCAAGGTACATTTGTAAGGAATTGTTTACACTCTGTCTTAATAAAGTCTTGAAATCCTGCTCTTTGCCTTTGAATGAAAACTTAAAAAACACCATCTTGGATCCATATATGAAAGTCTGCTTGAGCTGGATGACAAATACGGCACTATTTTTAACTCAGATAATTCAGTCTTATACATTACACAATGGATTCAGAGAGATTGCACAGAAAAGCCAACTGTCTGAAGCTAACGAGTAGAAGCAAATGTGCTCACTTAAGCTTAAGTGGTGGTGCTACCACAACCGCCACACTCATTAAACTGCAGTTAAAGGCAACCTTTTCTTTTCAATTTAACTTCGGAGTTCAGTGAGTGGTTCTGTATTTCATTAAATTAGTTATGGTTTTAGGCCTATCCGGGATTCTAATGTGTTTTTAAAAATACAAAGAAACTTTAAAGTACACTTAAAAACACTGCTTCAAAGAATCAAATTACACTGCAATCTAAAAAAATACCCTGAAAAACTGGTAGTTTTCCACAATTTTTTTCTAAATAACACACAGACATGCAGATAAAAATAAAGACAGAAAAACCGTCCTGGAGAAACACATCTTTTTCAAAAAGGTTTTATTACAAAAATAAACTGACCTAAAGCTTCTACCTTTTAGACCCAATGAAAACCAATACTTTAAACTTGTTAGTTTTAAAGGCTGTTGGGTTATGGAAAAAGCTACCCAGCCATGCTGGTGAACCTGACACCTGACTAAATGAGATCTTGGCATCAGTTGTTAGCAACCAAACAAGACAGATGGGGCGAATGACCTCATCTTGTGTGAAACCTTCCTAATGTTCATAAATGTGATCAATAATCGAGAAGAAAAAAGACAGAAGTCTGACTCTGATGATTGTCACTGATGCAATGTTCAGCAAATGGGAATATACGGTACATAGCATATGTACTGTAGCTAGACTCAGATCTCTGAAGACCAGATCTAAACAGCCCCAACAATCACCAAACCTCCTTTGTAGATGTAACACCTTCATATCCATGCTTGAAATAAAGACAGTGTAGTTCAGGAGCAAACCACGAAGAAGGCTCCACGGCCGAAACGTTTGCGTTTTCTTTCTTCTTTTTTTCAGCATGGAATAAACTTGTTCCTTTGCAGCCTACGCATGCTGACGCAGCTACCCACCTGAACTACTAAAGCACTGCTTTGGCTGTTTCTTACTGCAGTGCAGCTAGATCTATCAACCCCAGCAGTTTGATGAGCCTCTCACCTTCTGTTCTTGTCCTCGATCTGAAGGGCGTAGGCCACGTCATCCGTGAGGAGGATTTTGGTGTTGCTGTTGTCGCCCCACTTGAGTTTGAGGCTCTGGGGTCCCGCGGCGGCGCACTCCAGCCGAGGGGGTGCTGGGGGCAATGGCCTGGTTCGCACCCGGAGGGGCTGGCAGAAAGCTCCGGCTCCGATCTCGTTCACGGCCCGGATCCTGAGGCTGCAAGCGAAGCCAAGAACAAAGTGAACAAAGTGAGGACCAGCTCCAACGGGAGAACCACAGAGAGGAAGCAGCCCGGGTTCAGCTGAAAAGATTCTGAAAACACATTTCTGTATTCTGTATAACATTTTTGAAGAATGCTTCAAAAGACTGCAGCACAAAAGCAGACAAAATCCTTCCTTGTGAGGTGTAAGACTTTAGACCGCTACATTTGAACAAGTGATGACACTGACAACACAATGGGGAAATTAAGTTACCAGCACAGCTCAAAGACTTGTAAGAGAATACAAGCACTATATAGGCAGGACAATTACTCCAAAAACAGACATATTACACAGTATATCGACGCAATCAATGTTAATCAAAATCTGCAGTGCACTCTTCCTAAAAGAAGAACAGTAAACATCCAAGATAACAAAAACTTGGATGCAAATGCAACAAAACCTGTTAAAGCTTAACCTGTAAAGTTAAAGTTCTAGGCAAAGGAAGAGTCAAGGAAGAAATCAAATTTGTTCAATATATGCATACTATAATAACTAATCTGACATTTTAAAACAAGACTTAATGAGTGAAACAAGTACAAATATGGGGGGTACTTTATTAATATTGGTACAATATTAAAAATAAAAAGTTGTCTATTTCTAACAAAGTATTCTATATTAAGCACCAATTGCATTTCCTGAGTAAATATAAATTATTTATTCACCTTATTCATCAATGCATTTGAAAACAGCTAATCTTTTGACAAAAAAAGTTTCTGAAACACTGAACCATATTTAATTGTACAGTATATATCCTAGGATAGTTTGAGGCACAGGACATAATCAGGCACCATACTCGAAATGGAAGTTTCGAAAGAAAGAAAGAAAGAAAGATTTCCAACTGAAGTTCTGAACATAGCTGTTTAGAATTGAGACTAGGATCAAAGACGAGTCCAAGGTTTCACATTTTAGGCCAAAATCTGAACTGAGTCTTAAAGACCTAGCTTTGAAAAATGATTGTGTCTGGTAGGCGATTTGGGTGCTTAGGAAGTAAAGCAGAAAGTTTGCAGTGAGTCTCCTTAATGTAATTAAAACACATAATGAATATCTTCTGATCCAAGAGTGTATTTTAATTAAATTTATCAGCCTAAAGGGGTATATACTGTATTAAAACTTAATGTGCCTGAGGAAAAAAAAACATTTTCAAGCTTTACATTTAAGTCAAGCTGATGTGTCTGTTGGTTGTTATGGAAGTGCTTGTTGTTCCCATGTTCCCATTAAAAATACATTAAAAATTGTATTCAGCAAACCAATATGTTATGCTATTGAAATGAGAATACTTGCTTATTACCAAGAGCAAAAATATAGATAATGTATGCTCTGGACTCGGACTTGGAGGACACAGGGTTTATATACTAGGTGGGTTGAACCTTTGAGCATTATATAAATGGATATAAACATAAGTGACAATGGACTAAAGCCCCAAAAAAGTAATAAAATACACCAGAATATTACCTATGCATTTTAACCAAAATGAAATTTATGGGCAATTCTACTGAAAAATGTAAAGTGTAATAAGGCAAACTGAACTTATTTTATTAAAATAAGTGAATACAGAGACTATAGTGTCTGTTTTTTTTTTAGATTTTACATGAAAGCTTAAAGGAGGCTTTACTGTCAAGTTTAAAAGTTAAATTTAATTAATCACCCACTCAACATTTTATATCTGATAGCATTCTGATGTAATAACTTTTTTTGCAGCCATTTTTTGTATAGCTGTAAGCAGCAACATGCTGTCCACTGGTTTAAAGAAAACGTGTTAACAATAAGACATTTCTTATGCCATTTTCCTCTTCAAAAGAAAGGGATAACATGAGTCAGAAAAAGCAGGGTTAAAATATGCTTTCAAAAGCCACTGACCCTGACCACAGCATGAAACATCTTTCTGTGTACATTCTTTTAATGCTCAGAAGTGTTAACTTAAGACTGAAAACATCAGACCTTTCACTATTTAGCAGCTGCATATCTTCAAAAGCTTAATGATCAGGTCACCTTCTTTGTTCCTTTAACTATTTTCTAAACCCACAAAGTCAAAACTTGGGAATTCTTTAATATATCATCTCTAAAAATAATATGGGCCATTTTCAATAACTGCATTCCTAGTCCACATATGGAAAACCCAGTCTAAAAAACTGTCATACAACTGTTTACATTCAAATCATGACTATATTTCTCTTCATAGCATCCTCTGGCTTTTGTAGTCTTCTGAAGCTGGCTTGGTATATAGATTTACACACTATGTAAGAGCTAAGAAGAGAAAAACTGTGGCCAGTTATGGAATGTTTGTGCTTTATTGCTGCATCAGGAGTTTTACACAGGAGTAAAGATTTGCAGTATAACAGATATTTTTTATCAGGTTCTGTACCCATAAATATAGTCCTTATAAATCAAGGCAAAATGTCATTGCTACACAGAACTGCCTCCTTTGGATAGACTTTTACTTCTAGCAGCGTAGGCGCATTGTATTAGGAAATACGGTTTGAAGTCAAGAATATTGTATTTTCACAGGACTAAACTAATAGAACAGACTGATGTTCTCAGAAAAATTTTACAGACAGCGGAGCACAAGTCTTCCTTCTAAGGTAACACATTTAAAAAGTTCAAAAGCGATCTCTGAGGTCAGGACAAAAGTGCTAGACTTTCCAGTGACACCTAGAGTATACTTATTGCTGCTGTCTGACCATTCCACATCAGCTTAAAAAACAGTAGGGACATGAGGCAATTTGAAAAAACACTTCTGGGCTCCTGTTAGTACTTGGAGCCAACACTGGCGCAAGTTGTTTATGGAAATAAATTGAGGATCAACATCTTTCTAGGTTTTCTCAATGCTCTTTTTCTTGTGTGGCACTGCTGTTCTACTTCAAAAGTAAGTTCACACATTTTCTAAATTGCTTATCATTCCATTTGGTGAAACAATAATGTTTAGACTATGTAGTTTTTTTATCAATAAACCTAAAACCTGTATTGTGTTTTTAAAAAAATATTCTACATTTAATAAAAAAAAATAGTAAAACCGACACATGATAATTTATTTTCTTTACTAATATCTGGTTTTGTTGAACAGTCCACTAAATTATGGATCATTTACTGAAAGCTCTTTCTTTAATGGCCACTTTCTCACAAGTATATTTGATTTGATTTCTCACTATATACCCACAATTAGTGCCACTGCCTCACAGGCTCCCGAGTTCGATTCCAGATAGGGGAGCAATCAAATAGGTTTTAACATATAAGATATTGCTCTGTGAATATATAGAAACCATAGTTACCTAGTGGTGTTAATAGTTTGAGCTCCATTATTTTAGGAAGCATTTGTGAAGGACAAATGTGAAAATTCTTTAAGGACATTGCTTAAATTAATTCCAATCTGCATCACCATTTTGCAGATGTGCACATTAGAAATGTAACATAGCATGCTTAACTGACACAGACATTTAATTGACATTTAATGGGAGAAGATGCCTTTGAGACAGAAGTATCTATACTGTATGTCTATAGGATATTGAAGTAAACAGATTTTGTGTTACCTTACAAGCATTGGAAGTCCAAAGACATTTACATTAAATCATTCTGCTGAAGCCCATTAATAAAACATGTTATTCTTTTATCTTAAGCTTGGAACTCGCTTTAGCATGCTTAGTGTTGCAAAGTTAATCCATCCATCCATTTTCTAACCTCTGCAACCAATTCTGGGACACGGGGGACCTGGCAAGCAATGGTCACAGGTAGGATACACTCTGAATGGAACGTGAGTCCATCACAGGGCCCCCCCCACTGTGAGGCAGCAATGCTAACCACAGTACCACTATGCTTCCCAAAGGACATTCATATCAATTATTATTAAATAAACAGTTTTAGAGTATAAAACGGTCAACAGGACTGACCAGAAGAAGACAGTAAACAGAAAGCTAATACTGAAAGATACAAGAAAGCAGGTTTACTATGACCAGCTGGGATTGTGTTGTGAATGTCTGAGTGTGCAGGTCCAACCAAGTGCTGAAGAAAGCATCAAGTCAACCACTGTATAAAAAGACTGCTAAACCTAAGAAGGAAACTTAAAAAAACATGACTGGTGAAACCACTAAGCAAAATATTCTTGTTCCAAAGAACAGCAGACACTGCACCAGTAAGTGTGTTTTTTTTTTCAGGAGCTCCTGGATACAGCACTTGGACCTATTGCCATCAGACACCTGTCCTGTCTGGCTAGACAAAGAAACACTATATCAATGCTTTTATGACTTGCCTAGCCTGCATACAAATAGTTACAGCTCCATACAATAGTTGCTTTTTCTGGGCAATAAAGCATTATTTCTGAAGGCTGTTGCTGGGAAGGAAAGCATTATCACAGGGTAGTTTAAAAGTTCAAGCAATGGAGAAAACATTATGTCATTAATCAGCCTTATCAGAACGTGTATCAGGCTTGCTGTACAAGTTGGATACTTCCACAGAGTGAAGTGATCACTTACACAAACCCTTTAATGTAATGTCCAAATAAGTTAGAAATAGTAAAGATCTGTCTGAGTGACGCAGATAACACCCAATACTTCAGGAGGCAGCACAACGATGCAGTAAAATAACTGCAGCATATTTTAAGAGCCATCATTATTCTTCTGGCTGCAGAGTCAGTTTAAAAGGCAGAGCATTAAAATGTTATCAAAATCATACAGCTAGGGTGTTAATCATAGCTCGCAGCTCCTGAAGCAGGCACTCTTGTCAGATGGGCACTGCAACCCATGATTATATTTTTACACTGAGCATATCGCTGTCCATTCCACAAGTGACCTTAATACAGAAATGCCTGATTTGTTTCTGCTGGTATGGATAAAATCAGGCTCTGTCACACTTAAAACAAGCGTTCATATATTAAATTATGTTTTGTTGTTGTTCTCACAGTCAGTTTGGTCAAGTTTCTTCCTCACGAAACAACCCTGTATTTCTGGCACTCTGAAATACACGAATGCTTTGCATGCTGATTCAGACATAGTATTAATAAAGGGTTTGGGTCCCCCCAAAACATATAGTGAAAGATGTAGTTCTGCATTAATGTAGAAATACCATGAAAATTGAAACGAACATGCTCTTTACTTTTTTAAAATTTATAGCACAACCCTATGGAAAAAAATTTATGATATTGCTTTACCCAGAAAAGTTAAATGGAAAAAATAAACCAGTAATGGCTTGTTTTATACAAGCAGCACATATAAGAGTGAAATTGCTTAATGGCTTTGCTCACCTGTATTCACTGTCTGGCTGCAGCCCTTCAACCACATAGCAGGTCACATTGTCCACTATAATTTGACTGTCTCCCAGTTCGATGGTGTATGAAATTACTTCTGATCCATTATTGCAAGGCTCTTCCCATTTTAAAGCAAGGCACGTGGAGGGGGAAATTAAATGTGCATCTATGTGATCGCTGTCTAAAACAAACAGCGTGGAGACCATGTCAGGCACAGAGGCAGGAGTCCTGCATGTCACCAGCTCGCTGTAGGACCCTGCTCCTGCTTGGTTGGCAGCCTGGAACCAAAAAATGAAGAGGAACTCAGTGTCTCTTTATTCCTGATAAAACCAGAACATATTTAAAAAAACACACAGGAAGGAACTGAAGGACTGGGAAAATCGTTGAGTAATAACCAAATACAGTACATCTCTAAGATCAGATGGGAACTTCTCACCCTTGAGACAGGGCAGAATGCTTTTTTAACAGAGCTTCATTTTTAATTCAGTTAATTCTGCAGAAAAGCATGATGGGTTCCTTTATATTTAAAAATATTTGTATGTTTCACGCAGGAAACACCACTGCCTCGTGTTACAACCCAGACACAGTAAAACCATCTCCACAGCAATTTCCCATTTTAAACATCCCCAAGGTCTCCATCTCGTTTTTATGTTGCTATGTAAAATAACTTGAAGGCAGCATGCTCTTGTTATTTCCGACCGCCAGCCACTGTCCTTCCCCATTTTCATAGCCGCTAATTCATTCACATGGGGGGAAAAGATAAACCTGATCAGTTTTGGAAGATATTTAGAAGCACAGCATTTTGTACATTCAGTGTTAAATTTCACACATCCAGTTAAGTGATAAGATAAGATCACTTTATTGGCCATATACAATTTCTTGTATTTGTCTTTTCACTTTGACTTTTCACCCCAACTTGCTCTCCATGAGACAGACAGACAGGAAGAGAGAAGTTTGGGATCAGCCATTTATATGGCACCCCTGGAGCAGCTGGGGTTAAGGGCCTTGCTCAGGGGCCCAACAGAGTAGGATTCCTCTGACGGCCGTGGGATTTGAACTGGCAACGTTCCAACAACAGGCGCAGATCCTTAGCCACAGTGCCACTGCTCCACCCATGCATGAGCAGAGGATCTACCAACACTCCAATCATGGCCATGAGCACTTGCTATTATATACACACTGCCTTGCTTTTAGAATGAAATTGCTTAGTCTGCATGCTAGCCTTAGCCTGAAAATAGAAGTTGTCTCAGTGGTCACAATCACTTTTAAACAATACTGTCATTACTCACTGTGCTCCTTCAGATACATAACATAGTGTAAGGAAATGGACACTTTATTTTTACTATTCTGAAAGGCAGAATAAAATGTGGACATTGAACATATAATATGCAGCACAAAACTGTTTTATAGGCCTTCGTAAACCTTTAAAACTTTCTCCTAACACTCCTGAGAGATTTTAACGTTATATTAGTACTCCAGCCCTCCCATCACAGTGCAATAGGTCTATATTACAATCGCACTCATTTAATAAACTCATTTACTGAATTTAATGTTAGCCTACTTTACTCTATGAAAAAAGGCATGGCAAATCAATAACGAATTCAGCCTGTACACAGGTTTCAAAATCTATCTGAATTGATAAAGATGAGTTACAGGTGAATAAATAGGGATAAATATAACCCTTCTTTCCTCTATGTTTTTTTTCCACTAAATAAAAATTATTCAAATCCACTTCAGAGACAACAGCAATTTCAATTAGCATATTTTTATGACTGAATGCTTTCAGTGCTGTGAATGTATCTTGATTGTAACAGACAGGCAAGGGGGGATGAAATACGATATTTAGGAGAGATTAGTCAACCCACTGGAAAAGGTTCAATATGTGAGACACAAAGCATTGTATACTCTGAACTTGACCTTTCTGCGTACAATATCTGAAAACAGAACTCACCTCAGTGCATAACAATTAAAGAGAAATTAGGACTGTTGTGGTTTAACTCTTTGTTTTAAGTTAGTTATATTAAGGTTTTTACTGCATCTGTTGTGAAAAACCAGTCTGTGAATCAGGTGTGGTGACCATAACCGACTAATGTTAAGAAAAGACTAATACAGCACATGTGGCTGAATAGTAGCTCCATTAAAAGTGACCAGTGTTCTGCTGTGACACAAGCATCTGTCTGTATCCCATAGCACTGCAATCAATAGCAATCAGGAAACCCGCTATTTACAATATGGAGTTCTTGACTGCTATACCAGTAAAGAGGGACAGCATATTGTACAGGCTCAGCCCAAATCTTTCTGGCCTGTGTTTGTGATATGGCCATGTTTCCAATGTGGATGTTTCCAATTTGGCTGATGGCTGTCAGGGCTTGACAAGGGTATTCATGAGCTGCTGCAGTTGAGGGATTTCTCAGACCTGCTTGGAGTGCCTGTGAATGATGTCAGTGAGAGATGTACAACACTTCTCCAATCAGTGCTAACTCTTCTGCATAGGCCTCATGGGGCTTGTCTAGTGGCAGTAACAGGTGGGCAGGTCAGATGAGAATATAGATCATTTCTCATTCTCTCTACACATTAAATAGTTTGCAGGGTAGATTGAGAGGATTAATAATTCCTGACTCTAAACTAAAAAACAATCATACATAAAATATAAAATTAAAGGAAATTCTAGCTGAGGAGCTCTTTTACTGTTCTCCTCAGTTGTCTGTTGTCGGAAGATAACTTTAACCCCTACCTCAGGAAGCTACATGTCCGCATAACCTGTTCTCTTTTCTCAAGGATTAATCCGACACCCTCTTTATAAACCATGAGACAAACTGATATTGCCAAGGTTACAGGAACAGGTGAGGGGAGGTCCATACAGTCTCACTTTTGAGGCTATTTTATATTCTTTCCATTGGACAAAGTAAAATGAGTCAATGTAGCATCACCTGAAATGCCAAGTCAGTAGAATGGACACTAAGAACAAACCAAACTTGGTGTGAAGGATAAACCTTTGAGGATTTCAACTGTTACAGAGCACTCTGAGTTCACCTGCCCTTGCAGTCACTGACATTACTTCTTTCACCATAAATTACCTGACATTGCCTGCAAAGAAAACTGTTAGAAAGCAATTGGTGCTGCAAGAGATCTTCCGCTTTAGCACAAAGATAATGGAAGATAAAGAGTGTGTGCTGCTCTTGTGTGATTGATAGTGCTATAAAGTTTTAATCGCTATGCAGAAAAATAATGGTCACTGTCTTGCGGTGTAGTCAGGACCTGTCTGTCATTTTCAGAGATAAAGAAAAAGTTTTGCATCATTGTATTAACACAGTTTATGCACTGTGAAATTTAAGAATCCATCATTGGGCATAAACAGCTGTATGTTTCTGAACTAATGTTTTCTGCATTGTTTTTTAATAGCAATAAGGTTGAATAAAAGTGTATAAAACTCTTAAACAGTACTGTACAAAATTATCTTTTGCAAATACAGTCTGTAATATATTATGACCAGAACATGTTGTGCATGGTTACGGAAATTATATCCAATTTAAAAAACAAATTAATTAAACATTACGCTGCAGTCAGCACTGAGAATCTATGAATTGATACACAAGCACTGCAAGTGTGATGCACAACAAAAATTGTGAGAAATCAAAATCCCATGTCAGGAATAAAAAAAAAGATAACTGTTCTGCTCACCTGCACAATTATCTTAGAACTTAGGACTTTAAAAAAGCCTGAAAGACTCATAGATACAATGTAGATTAGTAATTGCTGTGAACTCTGAAAATAACCCAAAATCACTTGAATTGTCCAGGCTGCATAATTACCTGTAGTCTACAGCAGTAAGGTGTTGCTGCGTCGAGATCTGAAATTTCATACTGCGTGTCAGTACCACAGTAAATGAGTTCCAGGGGCTCCTCTGCTTTACTCCACTCCAGCCTGTACTCTGAAATGTCAGCCCCAGAGTTCTCTGGGCTCTGGAAAACAGGAAACAAGCATCTATCTGACAACTGCTGAGAGAAGATATGGTATATTTGTTGTATATTCTGTAGCAACTAAAAAAAGCTTTCAGATTGGAATGGACACCTACTGTAACCTTCTATTAGCTGTACGTGATATTGTGCAATACTATAAAAATGATGTGTTTAAATCTTTGAATAATTAACAACACTGACAGCAACATCATGCAGTGTGTTTCTAGGGAATTAAATTTCCAGTTACAGTGCCTCCTGTTGTGTACTCTTGTTGTCCAAGAGACTGCAAACGCCACAGTCCTATTTGTAATGTGTCCTAATTTCCATTGTTGCACAGTTTAAATATATATATTCACATATAGAATCTTAATCAAGAAAAATATTCGCTATAAAAGCCAGTGGATCCCATTCTTTTGCCACAAAGAGCTGCATGCATTTTTTTTGTGAGTGTGAGGGAGGGGGTGGGGGGCTTGTGCAATCAAAGAGCTTTCTCCTCTCCGGACTACAAAAGATTGAAACCATTTGATAGCACAAATTGAAATGTTCAGGGTAGCAATTACCTCTGTACCTTTTTCAAACTATCGGGATGTACAGAAAGGCATGTTTTATCTATGTTAAAAACCATCTGAAGCTCCTGCGATTTGCAGTGCCCTTCAGCTGCCAATCCCTTTGATGTAATGTATTCCGGGATACTCGTCTTCTTTTACAAGCAGCATCCAGCTTCTGTAATTGGCAGTGTCGATGGCAGGAAGTTATGCAGCTCAAACCGAATTTACCATTTGACTTATCACATGGACACTACAGAGCTACATCAACCGGACCCTTATTCTTCATGAATAGGTTACGAAAAGTCAACACTTTCTTCTTATTTACTACAGGAGTTACACCATGCTATAGTGCCATTATTTTATAGAATATCAACTGAAAATGCAACATGGCTTAAAATCTTTGCGTTTCTCAGTAACAAGTATGTCTATGAAATCACCTCCCTCCACGACTTCTTCGGGACTTACCTCCCAGCTCACCAGCATGCAGGTATTGGATGTAAGGGTCAGACAGGGTGGCCTACACTGGCCTGGAGGCCCAGCTGCAGTTGTCACCTCTGTGGCTCCAGAATATGGACCGTACTAGAAAAACACAGCAAGAAACATTCAGTTCCTGATGTGATAACGAAACCATCTGAATAAAAGTGTCAGAAAATACTAGAGACCGAAGATAATTAAACACATACCCCCAGCAGGTTTTGTCTCTGCATAATGCGGTTAAAAGTTCACAGTATACACTAAGCTATTTTCATTGTTTATTTTATTTCTCAAACAGATCCATTCCTAAGATCTTAAAAAAGCAAAAAAATGTGATGATCTCCTTCGTGTGCGTATATTTAATCTGCTTTGTAGATTATGTAGACTGCAAACTAAACAGCCTCTTGCTTGCACATTAGGATCAAACAGATAACCATCTTTACAACCTTGTGTCAGGAAAACAGAGACTTGTACAGATGCGGAAAATATCCAAGATAAATCAACAATAAACTCCCATTCACTCACTTATTGTACTTAGTGTTCAATACACCCAATGCTATATTCAGATAAAAGTTCTGAGTTTTTCTTCTAAGTGCAATTTCATGCCTGCATTTCAAGACAATATCGAGCTCACAATAAAAATGAGTTAACAGCAATAGAGATTAATAAAGAATGGAACATAAAATTACAAGGGTAATCAATTTGCTCTTCACAGGCAAAGCAGAAATAGCCAACCTGTAGCTTAACACTTTCCACAGACTTTTGTCAAATCCGTTTAGTGTTATACCTAACAACTGTCTTCTCCAAAACAAGGGAAAAACACGCCATTTCATCTAACTAACATGGCATGTGTATATTTAATGCCCAATTACGGGGCACTTTTGACAATGACATTAATTATGTCACATCTATGCATTACAGCTTCTCCACTTAAAACAAAGAATTTTCTGATTGCCCAGAAAGTAGTTCTCTAGGGACAGCATGGATCTGGAAGAGAACAGAATTCATTGACTGTTTCTGTGGTCGTCAGGATAAAAAACGACAGTGTCTGAATCATGTCTCCAGAGCGGATTAAGCAAAGTTCAAACTATCAGCGACACGACCACAGAAGAGGCTGAAAGTTTGTGATGCATTAATGCTACTGTGCATTACACTACAAAACAGTCATAAAGTGACTTAAGTCAAATAGACAGAGCAAGCCTTCTCTTAGATAAATGGAAATATGCCATATTAAAAATGTGTAGGGAAAAACCCTTCCTTGTGTATTTTTTTAATTCTGAAATCCACGATAGTGTTCCCAAAGGTTGCATCTGACTTTTCATTTTCATGAACAAGAAATCCTCACAAGCTAAGGGAGCAGGCAAATGAAACAAAAGATCATTCAAAAACGTCTACAAAAATACAAACATTTCTACTAACAAGCACATTCTAGAGCACATTCACTCCTAGTGTGTGTCCCTATTGTATTAAAACTGGCTTGCCCCCCGGTACAATTTTCGATGTGCTTTGGGATAAACATCATGGACACTTCACCAGTCAGGCACTGTGGTGAGACTTCATGGGCCGAGTTTACCCACCCCAGCCTCGTTGGCGGCTCGGACTCTGAAGCTGTATGTGGCTCCGGGGAGCAGGCTGCTGACGGTGCACTCCAAATCAGGGCCGTGATACACCTCCGAGGGCTCCTTGTTCTCTTCACTCATTTCCAGGCTATACTCTGTCACTTCACAGGCTCCCTCGGAGGCAGGACAGTCTGCAGACAAAGAAAGCCCAGGTCGTTAAATGACCTTTACCTTTCCTTCATCGCCCATGACAAACCCACAACACACCCGAAAACATTTCCCTCACGCCATTCTTGTCTTTGGGCAACAGAGGGAGGACGGGCTCATCTTTAGAGAGAACAACAAGAAATAAAACTCATTCTTTTACGGGCTGTCAGGCGAGTTACAGCTACTGCACACAAAAGCCCAAGAAAAAGTAACATCACCAGTCTTCTTATTACAAATGGAATGGCAGCAGTAATTACATCTCAAATCTAGTTGTTCATCAGGCCAGAACATGTTTCAGTTTCTGCTGGGCAAGGGAAAAAGGTGGCACTTGACTTCCCCATGAATGGTGGGCTTGTCCATCCAAAGCCTACCCCCAGTAAAGATGCTGGTACTGGACTCATTTTTTACAGCTGGGTGGAACGGAACATTACTTTTAGGGGTTTGGACACATTACCCTGCAGTTAGGAGTCTAAAGCCCAGCCCTGTAGTTAAGTTTTCAGTATCATTCAACGTAGCAATAGTCCTGTGACTTAATTAACATAAGTTACAGGAGGCAGACGCATGTCTGCAAGACTGTGCCAGGATACTCTTTCAGTGTGGCAGACACACAGAGTATGCAGTGACATTTCAATAACAGTGGAACAAACTGCGGCCCTACAGGACTGCCTTCAGGATTCACTGCAGTTTACAGACATGAATTTTAATAGGCACAGAGATAAAAAGGGTATGTCCGGGAGAATATAATTGCTCCGTATATTCCAATTCAACTATTATAGATGCATAATTAGAATAGCACTGTCTGGAAATCAGACAAATGACTTCACAGAAGCTTCCCTTCCCCTGAGATCAGGTTATCTCCTAAATCCCATTTTATTAATTCAGAGATTTAAACCTTATGAACAAGCATGAACAAGTGTGAATGTGAACTCAGTTGAGTGCAATATCTCGACGGGTCAGAGGAGAAACAATGGATTTCTTGGGGAATTCTAAAGAAAAATATTATAGAGTAGTTCAGGTGTGTAGCTGCGTCAGTAGGCTGCAAAGGAACAAGTAATAGGTTTATTCCATGCTGAAAAGAGAAAACTTTTTTTTATACTTCAACAAAATCTCCCATCTCCGCTGAGCAAAATAAAAAAGACCCTAACAAGGATCAAGCAACGCTTGTCTTTGGATCTGTTTTTAGATTTTTGATTCCTGAATGACGATGACCGATGAACTTCAGAAAATGTGTACAGTTTAGTTATCCATTCACTGATGAACTGTTGCCATGGTGACACCATCTCTACATAGCGCTGAAATGCTGATTCGTGATGGTGAGCGTGAGCTCAGGCAGGACGCTTTTACTGCCTCCCTTTTTTCTCCATTCTGTTGCCCGTCACCTGTACAGACATACGTGCAGGACTCAGGCTATAAGCAATAGCTTTTCCCTACCAAGGCAAATTGCACATTGCTTTGCCATGTGATGTTTCGGTGGAAGTACATGCAGTGCTCAAGGTCAGAGTGATACAAGGAGACAAAGCAAGAAACAAAAAAGAAAACTTAATGGAAGTGTCGAGAAAACAATTTGAGATTACGTAATAGCCCACAGGTTAGAAATTATTCCACAACTGAAAAGAACTGCTACAGTTTTAAGACCAGATTAAGGAGGGAACTCTACTAAGAAACGTAATGTAATTCACAGATTCAGAGCCCAACTATGATCAACCATTAAAGCAAATCCAAAATATCAGTAATACATGAGCAGATTCACTTATAAGGTCTGCAAAAAGTACTGAACACAATCAAACAAAGAAGCAATATAGTGAATTACATTTGAATTCCTTTTATGCAAACCTAATTGTTTTAAAGGAAATGACGGGAATAATTCATAGATGTTTTATGCACAAGCTGTGAAAACAGAAGAAGTTGCATCTGCACTCAGTACATAAAAGTATTAAACAAAGCTTATTGTTCTATTTCAATCTCAAACACTAGGGATACAAAAGGCTGTACCCTCTCGATTTAAATGGCTCTTTTTACCTATAAACAGCTTATTGTCCTTGAAATTATGATTAATTTTTTTTATACGTGATTCAGAGCAAAGTAGTAAACAACATCTTCTCATCCGTTTCATTTGATAGTGGCTGAGGTGGTAGCTCAGATGCCCATGTTTTTTACTGCATTTGAAAAAATACGTTAATACCATGAATTACAGCTATGGGGGTGGCATGGTGGTGCAGTGGGTCAATTTGAGACCTGGGGCGCTATCGTCGTGGTGCTATCTGAAGACATACTGGCAGGTTAATTGTCTTCTTAGAAAATTGGTCCTGCTGTGAGTGCATGCGGGTGTGTGTGTGTGCTCTGTGATGGACTGGCATCGCATTTAGGGTATACCCTTCCCTGCACCCATTGATTACCAGGAAAGGGCACACCTGTGACCCTGAATTGGATAATGTGATTAGAAAACAGATAGATATATAAAGTCCCCCTGCATGATTCACATTTGTAGAGGATCAGTCCGGGAAGGATCTGAACAGAAATGAAAAGATAACTTGACTTACCCCACTGTAAGTGTACTTCCTTATGTCTGACTTTGCCTATGATTCTTGGGGGTTGACATGGACCTGGAGCAACACTTAGTGTGCGAACTGGCAGGCTTTCAGAACACTGCAGAAAAATTAGACACAAGTGCAAAACTGAGTGGCAGGCCTTTCTTCTGTGTGATTCCAAAAAGCCGCCGAGTGGAGTACAGTAGCAAGACTCAGTATTTAAAATAACATATGAAAATTTAACCATTGAAAAATAAGTTAAAAGCATTTTCAGAGAGGGTATAAGACTTAGCTTTCAATGCTCAAACTGTCTTGGACTGACAATAATTGAATACAATAAACATTATATGTCTAATTAATCTTCCCTTTACCTGTATCATGTATCTTCTTAACACATGCAAGAAGCCTGCTGGGCCACAAAAAGCATGAAAAATAACGCCGGATTTATTTTTGTCATATCTGACTGACAAGCTAGATTAGGCTTCCACGGCTAAGCCTAGGGGATTTCTTCATACCTGACTATGCCCTCCAGTGCTGATACAGCAAGTTCGGAGCCTGTACAAAGTGCCTGGTTTCAAGTGATCACATACTCGTTCTGTAGCCGGTCCACTGTATGCGATGTTCCACTGATTTGCTGTGAAGACAAAGGTTTAGTCCTGTCATTTTTCAAACGTCATTGTGCCTACATGGTGCTTTGAAAGTTATCTGGCCAATCCAAAAACTTTATTGTGAAAACTATGAACCTTTGAGGAAGTAAAGTCTGAAATACACATGGAATTCCCACAGACAATGGCATACTCCAGCAGGAGTTAAAATGGAAGATATACTAGTGATTTTCCACCTAGGATCACAGAGGATGATAATCGTGGATATAGCCATCGTTTAGGAGGATTTTGCAGGTCTACAGAGATCTGCATGGAGTATTGACATACAGAAAACATGATGGGTGGATTAATACCCTTATTAATGTATTCCTTTTTTTAATTGTATAATGTTAGCATGACCAAAGGGGTTGGGCAGCCAGTTGACCTTGGACCCTTAGATGTTTTTTTTCTCCTTACTAAGGAGTTTCTGGTTCCTCTCCTCCGTTGTCTTCTGGTCTTTTCTGTTCTGTATTCACAACATATATGGTCACTTGCTTTATTAAGCGCCTTGGTGCAACCTTGTTGTGAAAGGTGCTATATAAAAATAAATTGAACTGAATGATGATTTATGGGGTTTCTGGTTTGTACTTTTACATTCTTTGGAAACATGTTCTCCATTGTTGGTTTCTATATGTTCCAATTTCTATTGCATCATTGTCTTCATGATACTATTGTTTAAACAGGGAAAGTGGCTTCATAAGCACTGTATATAAACACATAAAAATGATTTTCACATGCAAAACAAAGCATCAAGGATAACAAGGTGGAGAGAGCCTTTGTATTATCTGTACTACAACTGAGTGCAATTACAATTCTCTAAAAATTGAAACCAATTTACTGAGAGAACACAATGTTCTGGGCTTGGGTTTATTGTACCTCTATGTGAACTCAATGTAAAAGAACAACACTGGATTAAAATAAAACTGCTAGATAGGGACAAATGACTGTTGAGTGCAGCACAAAGGTGTAATTAAATGGAACATGATATTGACTGAATAATGTACCATCAGAGTTTCCTTCTGAAATTTCCAAGAGGTATTTCAAGATTTCTGAACCGCCATTGTCTTGCGGGGGGTCTGTAACACAAACAAGAAAGCAGACGTCTTAAAAAACAAAATGACTAAGTCAAACATCCAATAACCGTGCATCGCACCTCATGTAACACCAAAGTATGACGACAATGCACTGTTTTATTATTTTAAAACAGATCTGGAGTGTGATAAAGCTAGAAATAAAGACAAATGTAAGACACGTCATCATTGCATTTCCAAGACAACCTAATCTTCACCACAGCTGGAAAGAAATCTATTACATTAATAATGAATACAGTATTTGGTCATCTAGCCATTTCTGTGTATTTGCAAATAAAATTAAGTTTAAAAAATTGTGTATATGATACTTATTGTATTACTAAAACATTTAAACATTTATTATATGGCCAATCATTATTAAAAATAGCATTATGTTTAACTTCATAGTGATAAAAGGTTAATTTCATGGTCTGCAAGTCAGTGAGGATTTCTCTTCTTAAAATCAAGCTTGCAATACATAAATCGCCCAAAAGATTATGAATTCTGATTAGATAGGCCTGACAAATAAATATATCTTCTGTCAAACATAGGGAAGCTCTTAGGTAGTACTGATAAGAGATGGATTGTTGGATTAACTGATATCCCTAGGGACTTTTATTAATAAAATATTACTTAAAAAATGCTAACTGACTTCCTTACCTTGAATAAAACTTTAATTTCTTAAATTACAACTAAAAAACTGGAAAATGGGAGGTCCCACAACTGGGGAATATAGTGCCTGGTAACCTGCATATTAAACTAGATTATTTGAGTAGACATTTATTATACAAGTGGCCTAGGAATGGAAAGATATTAATAAAACAGCACATTGGGTTCTGCAAATGGCACCCTGTGCAACACAAATAACATACAGTGGTGGTTTTATTACCGCTATTCCAACCACAGAAGAAAGCTATATCAAATATGCAAGCCACTAGGGAAGGCAGACAGGAACATCAAACATACCCCACTTCACACAGAAGCTGTAAGGTGTGATGGGCCCTTTCACACAGGGCTTTGAGGGGGGACCTGGCTTGTCTGGGCTTGTGGTGCAAACAAGAACTTCGCTGGGAGTGCTCTTCCCTTCCATGTTGGAGGCAATGAGCTGGAGGAATTAAAGGAGAAAAGAACAACTACATGTCACAAATATAGATAATCCGCCTAGTTTTAGATCACATTTCGCTTTTCCTCTCCTTTTTTATTCTGTTACAAGACATAGCCATCTTTTCCATTTTTAAACATTTCTGACAACAGAGACCTACTCCGATCATGGAGGTTTTCTAGGTCTTTTTAAAGACCTGAAGAACTGGGAGAAACAGGTCAAGTGATCCAATTAAGCTAATAATGATTAAGTTTAGGTCGTTTAGGTTTAAGTGCAGATTTGGACAGAAAAACTACAGACAGACTAGCCCTCAAGGAGTTGAGATGGATCACTCTGACTTAGATAACATTAACATGCATTGTTGAACTGTGAATATTTAATTTCTTGGCATTTGCTTCCCTTGGAATTTATCCTTAGCTTTCATATAACATGTCAGTTCAAAGCCCTATTTTAAACAGGGCTTTCATTGACTACTGTCAAAAATCCTATTGCAATGAAATGATATGTTTTTTATTCTTATCTTTTAATGTAAAAAGACTCCATTATCTAT
Source organism: Lepisosteus platostomus (assembly GCF_059453375.1). NCBI lineage: Eukaryota > Metazoa > Chordata > Actinopteri > Semionotiformes > Lepisosteidae > Lepisosteus > Lepisosteus platostomus. Next base: position 66,572,561 of record NC_142612.1, read on the forward strand.
TGTAGAAACACTAATGGTTCTCTTTTATTCTAAAATACAGTTTTTACCTTGTTTAAAAGCTAATGGTTTGGGATCCTGACAAGAAAAGTCTTTTTAATTTAAATATATACTACAAAGGTATGGCAAAGCAGCAGTAATACAGAAGATAAAAATGCTAAATGTAATGCTACAACACACGTGGAACTAGTATCGTTACAAAGGTACATGATAGAAAGATTTCTAATTGACTTTCTTGTTTTCTTCAAGAGCAATGAATGAGCTTCTAAATGACCAACAACCCTGGACATTCATGACTATGTATGGCTAACTCTTAAAAATCAATTCAAAGGCTCACTCATAGCCAAAGCAGGGACAGAGAAGTTAGTAAAATATATTCAGAGAAAGACGTATTCTGCCAAACTGTCTTTGTTACTCTCATGTGGCTGTGGTAATCTGTGGAGTTCACTTACCCTGAATTTATACTGTGTACTTCTCTTCAGATTTTCTACAGTACAAGTCAAGGTTTCCCCTGTGTATTTCGGATGAAACCCAGTTCCCTGCCATTGGATTATGAAGAGAAAAAAGATCATGACATGAAGATAAGTACCAGACGCTTACCTTTGTGGCCTTTGGTTCGCAATAAATGAGCATGAAAGCCAAAAGTAAATATACTGTTCATTAATAAAATAAAATGGTTTAGGAATATTGCAGTCAGGCATGGGTCAAACCTAACTATATAACTGCATATTAGACATTGACTGACTTATTGTCCAGGTGACATCTGACTTTTTAGAAATAACAGCCAAACAGCCTAATGGGGACTGATATTTGGCTGATCTTACAACTCAATGGCATAACTGTGCATAATTTAATTCTTACAGCACATCATATTGATAGAGAAGAAATACAGAGCTGCAGGAGGTACCGTTATATGGTTAAGGTTGTAAGCGGATGGCTCTGCAACCTTTTCAATAATAGCTCTAAAAATATATAACATTCTGCTTTACAACAGCTGGCAACAGAGGAGTGTTAAATTAGCTATTAAGTGGATTCAAATAGGAAATAATAACAGGTTCCTTAATACTACCAAGCAACCTTCAACAGATTATAATATAGATTATAAACTAGGCATTCCTTTATGCAAGAGATCAAGTTTCATTTTGAATAAACATGATGACAGTGGTGGCACAAACAAAGAAATTGCTCAGTTTTCACCTACTGTAAAAGCTTCCGTCTCTCTATTTTACTGAGTAAACGGAGAACTTCAGTGCTAAAACGTAATTTAAATTTCGAATGCACTTGAAACATTTGTGTTGCACGTACTGTAGGTTTGTTGGCAATGAATATTAATAAACGACATTATGAAATAAGTTTAATAAATTGATGGAACCAAGTGTTTTGGTGGTAGTAAATAACACTGTTTATTTTCCTACAAGAGGTTAAAAGCAATATTGTATTTTGCTTTTGAAACATAGGCTGGATGTACTTTTAGTCATCTGTTTTACTTCGTTTAGAGAGATGGCGATGGGCCTACTAAAAAAATAAAAATCTTGTTTACCATAGGGAATTTAAGATGATATTGTACTTTCACGTAGAGCTTTGTTGGAGTTATTTAACACTACATCGTCGAACACAAATTAGTATACAAAACAGAATTTTAAAATAAATGGTAAATGTTTTCCATTTATCAGTTACTGCAGATGCTAAAGATGGCATGTGCAAACTAAATTCTTTGCAAAGCTCTTTTAAGCATCATGATGTTGAATGCAATTTTCATTAGCTAATTTAAGAAGCTTACAGCTTTAGCCAATTTAAGAAGCTTAGTATTAGTAAGTTGCAAAATGGATAATATATCTAATATAGCTGTTTAACTAATAATAACAAAATGGAAGTATTAGAAGACAGAAAAGACTAGTGTTAAAACTTTAAACAAGAATGGCAAAAGAAAAGCTGGACTAGAATGTAGCTTTTAGGAGGAGGTTCTAGATAGGTTACACTTAAGAAAGAATTGAGTTTTGTGTCTTGTTTATTAATTTGAATATATTTAGAATTTTTAGTGCTTTTAAAAATCTTTATCTACGTTGTTTTTAATAGATGCATTACTAAGAGCTTGCATTCTTCAGAAGACATTTTGCTGTTATAATCATGTTCTTCTATCGACTTCAAAACACCGCAAGCATTTTGTGCTCAATTTAGTTGTACATGTACACAAAATATACAATATTGGCGAACGGCAGCCCAGTTTTGGAAACACTGATGTTGGTACTGGCTTGTACAAAACAGTACCAGTGCAGCACTAGTGCATATAATCCCTGTGCAGCAATATGCAACTCAGCAGGTATTAATCAATTTAGCAACTTATCAGTTTGAATATGTAAAGAAAAAATCAGATATGACCCAAGAAGGTGGTAATTGTGCACTTCTGATTTATACCCTGCATTATTCCCACTATACATTGTCTTAATAAATAGATTGATTTTTGGCCACAGCACACGAACCAATGCATACTATCAAATTCAAGCAAAAAGGCTGTCTATTAATCAGTCTGCTGACAATGATGTTCTGCAGGTAAGAGAAGATGGCATGGGAGTGCACTAACAGCCCTTACATTATTACATTATTCTCCTTACATTATTCTCCTCCTGTATTTCCAGGGTGTATGTGATGGTCTCCTCCTGGGTGCAGCCTTCTGGCCTGTTCCACTCCAGTGTGATCCAAGTGATACCGGCCCTGACCAGCCTAGGAGGCAGGGGGAGCTGAGGGATGTTGCCAGATGTGTAAAACACCACTTCAGGGCTGAAACCACTGGGGATCAAAAAGAGGCACCGTGAGACCTGTGAGCTGCCCAGACAGGATTAGAAGCAAAGGCAACATTACACAGGCAAGCTACGCGTACAAGTGGGAAGTACACCAGGGCTCCAGAACAAGTCTTCAACATTCCAGAAGAGATTCGGTGCTAAACGTCATCAAACACATTGGAATGTAACCCACATTCCCATCTCTTCAACCAAAAAAAGACTCGGTAAAGAAGTACAGGTGACATGTCTTAGAGTCACTGTTAGCTGACAACACAGACCAGAGGCAGTTATGTTATTCAATGATATAGAAGTGTTGTACAAAAGAGGGAGATATTGATTTAAGATGCACTATAATATAGGCAGTGCAAACACTCTTGCCAATGCAAAGAAACGGATGTGTTTTCGAGAACTGGGAAAAATAATGAAAGGAACTAATATTTTAAAATAAGGAAATCAATGACACAAATGTAAAAGTTTTCTACATTCTTAACTAAAAAAATAACTTTAAATCAGTACTTTATAGGTCACATGCACAAGTCGCCAATCGATCCAATATCTATAATATACAGTAATTCTATATAGAAGTTATACTGCATCTGCAAGGTGAAAAATGGAAAAAAGCATCCAACACTGTCACAGAATCCAGTGTGGAGTGTACTTTTTATAAACATAAATCCCAGGCAATGCATGCGCTTTCAATATTAACAGTTTATATAAATCACCACCTTCAAACTGGTGGTGACAGCCATTTTCTTCTGGTTTTATAGGCCTCCTTATACTGCTAACTCTCAGAGAAATTTAAAGTGTCACTGAAAGTTCAGGTGATAGGAAAGTAATTTAAAAACACTTGTTTGCCAGTGGCGACACATTTTAAATCTGAGCACTTCCACTTTAAAGCGCTCGAGATCTTGGCACAAATTTAAAGAAGAACCATCTAAAAACTTCTTGCAAGCAATGAAATTATTTTTGAAATGGTTTGCTTCTAGTCTTCCAACTTTATGTGGCCATTAGTGTGAAGCACTAAATGAAAGTCATTCTTCAAATAGGTTTTTGAACATCCAAAAAGCTTTAGGAAGAACTGTAAAGGGAAAGCAGGTACTTTCAGTCATGAAAAGCTGATTTCAAGTCTATGCAGCTTCATAGGCACAAAGGCAGTTAATGAGCAAACAACTGTTTTCTTGTGAACAAAGTCAGAAACAGCAGCTACACAGTATATAGTAGTGAAGCACACCTGCAGTATAGTTATAGTTAACAAACCAATCACCAACTTAAAACATCTTTGGCTCAAGTGTATGTAAGGGAGCTTAAGCCAGCCAGGGCTTTGTCCACAAACAACTCCTAGGACCTTGGCTTGGCACCTGTTGAACTGGCCATGATTTCAGCAAGACATAGTTCTGACAAGGAATGGATATGAAAGGCATGCTGGGACACGGCCTGTTTCTCTGCATGTAGAACATGGGCTGCAGGGGTCAGCTGGTAAATAATTTAAAAATGAGATTTGTATTATAGAAAATTAAATGGTGACTCCAATTTTTTAAACAATATATATATATAACTGTAGCTGTCCATAAAACAGTAATACAACACAGCATTGAAATTCCGGAGCTTTCAATAAAACAAGGTCATCATGCAGAAACGTGATATGATGTCCTTAGTGGATCTGAGCAATCATAAATAAATCCAGTCACCTTGACTGACAGTTCTTATCTTATCAGAAAAGTAATACTCTGCTATGCTAACTAAATTACTTAACCTCCTTATTCTCTGTCCTTGAGAGAGGTGCAATACTATGTTGTACTTGCTTATGTGGAACTGATTCAAGAAATGAAAATGAGAATTTTACAAACTACATGATACTAATTCTGTACTTTAATAAAAATAGCAACAAAACAGTTTGCTAGAGACATACCTAGTGCCAATGTCATTCCGTGCTGCTAATCGAAATGTGTACCCCATCGCTGGGCAGAGTTTAGTTAATTTATAGTGTCTCTGGTTCCCAAAATAACATTCTCTGAAACCATTGTTCTTCTTGCCCTAAAAAGTGAAGAGAAAACAAAATTAGGAATGATACAGTCATCACGGACAAATTTCTGTTTAATGAGGGAAAAAAATCAAATTCTTGAACTACTTTCATTTTCTGCTAGAAATGCTCAATGAATACATGGCTTAATGTTACAAGAAAAATGGCTGCACTTCAAATTTATATATTCCATTATCCTAAAACTGAAAATGTAAAGAACTCCTACTCCAAAATCAGGTTACAAAATTCTTATTTTTATCCTGCTGCACCGTGTGAGTGTGCGGGTCGTCAACTGGAGATGATGTAGGTGCGTTAGTAACACAGCAGGATTAAGGTTACTGAAACAATAACACATCCACATTACATAAAAATATTATGAAATTTATAAGACATTACAGGTGTGAGAGTTATAGTCGGGCAAAGGCAATAAATAGGAAAATGGCAGCTAACCTCCTTTCTCCATGTGAGCATTGAGAGAAACAAGTACATTCCTATTCATAATTTTAAAATAAGATGACAGGATAAAATGTCTTTGAAGGCTAGCCAGTCTTTTACCAAGAGGATCCCAGTTCAATCCCAATTATCCCATTGGCCTGCACGGGTTACAGGAGAGCCCCCTTCTCCAACATTCCTCCACTATCTAAAATCGCCATTTCAAAATATTTCTTATTTTTGTTTATTTCAGTTGTGTTTATGCCTGCAGACTCAGAATATTTCCATGAAATGCAGCTGGGTCATTAAATGTCACAAAATATATGCTGCAACTGTTGTTCAGTTAATGTGCTGTTTATGAGGGAGAACGAGGAGATATGTTGTGACGCTACATTACTGGAATACTGTGGGGCTAACAAAAAAAACACTGACTGGAAATAAATGTTCTAGTATACAAGGCCAGAAGAAAAACATCACATCAAACACAAGATATTAAGCAATATTGAAATAGTCCGGGCATTTTTTTATCTCTACATGAACTTTACTTTTAGTAATATTGTTGCATTGTGTGATGTCAACACTACACCTTCCCCATTTAAAAAAAAAGGCCATAAAAACAAGTAAAACAAAAGTTAACACTTCTTCTTGTTCCCAGTAACAAACAGAGGATGATTGGCTCTGTGGCTAAGGATCTGCGCCTGTGGCTAGAAGGTTGCGGGTTCAAATCTCGCAGCTGGCAGAGGAATCCTACTCCGTTGGGCCCCTGAGCAAGGCCCTTAACCCCAGCTGCTCCAGGGGAGCTGTACAATGGCTGACCCTATACTCTGATCCCAAGCTTCTCTCCCTGTTTGTGTGTCTCACGCAGATCAAGCTGGGACATGTGAAAAGACAAATTCCTAATGCAAAAGATTGTATAGGGTTAATAAAGTGATGTTAAGTATCCCCATAGTATTTACTCCTCTCTATGGATTCTTCCTCTTTTTATCACTTTCATATATCATATCATATCACTTTTAGCCAAAGGGAAGAAGGAGGAAAAAAGTATCGTAACTGTCCGTCAATGTGCCATCAGATCATTAGTGTTTGATGGATAGTGTGGTTAATGCAATGACTTTGGCTTCATTCTAGAGATGAAGTAAAGAGCTAATAATGAGGCCAGCAGCTACACTTGCCTCCACAGGACACCAATTCATTTGTATCCTCCAGATCAGTTAATGGCCTCCTCGCTCACGGTGTAGGACTTTTTATGTTTCTCAACTTTTTTACCAAAGGCCCACTGACATAGGATATTAAAGAGGAAAAGAAACGCAAAAGCAATCCCTTTACAAGATGGCCAGAAGTAAGATTTTGTCAAAAGCTCTGTCTGCCAAACCTATTGGCATTTTATAAGAAATACATCATTTAATCACAGCCACAACCTTTTTCAAACATCCTAGAAAGATCCATTCAAAAGTGTGTGAATCCTACAAGATCCACCCAGAAACTCAACAAACAGATGAACTGTGGGAAATGTAAATTAGGCAGCCCACATGCTTATCGCCCCTTTATCACATTTCCTCATTATAGCCTGAGACTTTCAAATTGACGTATTTTTCAACCCGACTCTTTTAGTTACTTGGCATCTATTTACCAAGTTTCCTGTTTAATAAAAAAAACAGCATATTTAGTTTTGGATTGTGAAGCATGGGTCATATACAGTATGCTAAATTGAATTGAATCTGAATTTAACATTTTACTTTGCTTCTTAGCACTGGATACAAGGAAAGGAACCAGCACTGTGAGAAGGCTCTTTCTCATAAGCAATTTGATACTATTAGGGAAAGCACTAGAAGGCAGCATTGCCTTACAATACTACTTTCATTTTTCAAGAAGTATTTGGCCACAGGATGTGCATATTTTATTGGGAGGCCTACAGGACAATAGTCACTATGAAACCTACATAGGTACAATCCAGCATTTGGAGGTTCTTTTAGTCTTCCAGCACCACCTTAAAAAAGAGAAGGCAGACAAAACCACAGGGAGTCTTTTGCTGATAAATGAGAAAGGAAATGTAGACTGAAAGGACAAAACATCCCCGCTGCAATTAAAAGGAGATCTGCCACAACACGTTGTACACAGACTGGAATGACAGCGAGGCACTGATTGAAAATTACTGTGCAAAAACACCTTAATAGCTAAATGTTCAAATGTGTTTTTACATGGTAATAGCAGATGTAATACAATATACCATTTAATAACCCCAAAGCTTTTAACACCTAAGTTGCCTGTGCTGGAACAAAACTATTTAAAGAAATTTCAGTATCCAGAATATGTCAATGCTGCACTTTTAACTATTTGAGATTCCTGTTAAATTTTACTGTGTTCATAGTTGTACAAATCGTCTCTAGCTGGAAGGGTTAGTTTTGCTCTTCTGGTTATTATAAAAGTGATTTAAAAGTCTGCAGGAGATAGCTTTTTATCTTCAGCCATTTATCATCCCATAAATTCCTATTTCATGGACAAGATGAAGTTCTAGGGATCTGTCTTAGGGATTAGTTTCAATTGTGATGCACAATAAAATCACTGACACCTCAGTTCAGATTGATAATTTCTGTGATATACAACATTGGACTATTTCACAGAAACTGCTTCTATCAAGTGGGTAATGAAATTTTAAACATAACACTGTAGCTTATTGTTTGCTGACAGCTTTGTTCTACTTTCTAAAAATATTTATTGTTCAGTTTGTTTTCAAAACGGTGAAGAAGCATCCTAAAGTGTGCAAGGTTGTTCCATAAACTGGATGGTGAATAGAGAATGTCAGCACACGAAGCTTGAAGGTTAGGTTTAACAGAATTAAACCTCTCCTGTAAGTCCTCTCCAAGTGATTTACCCCAAGACAACAGAACTAAATCCATGATTTAAAACAATATTTAGTCTTGCACACAAAAATCTAAGGTCCTATCTACACTATGCTTTAAAAAGCATCATTGTTTTTAAGGTTTCTTCCATATTGGTACTATATCCACACTGCAATGTATTTTATGGTGTCCTTGAGCCTGGACAGTATGATCTGGTTCTAATTATGGTGTATTATATGTTGTGATTTGTTAGAAGTAAGGATAATATAACACTGATCTAAATTCTGTCACATTACTCCTGGTAATGGATGAGGATGCATTGAGCTGGACTAGAGTTAGAGTGGGTAGCTACGTCAGCATGCGTAGGCTGCAAATGAACAGGTAAAGGTTTATTCCATGCTGAAAGGAAAAGAAAACAGGCACAATGTTTCAGCTGTCAATTAGAATGTTTTTGAGAACAGAGACTGGTCATGCAGTGTAGCCAAGGATTAAAGCAGGCTGGGAAGTCATCAAGTCGGGTGGATACTAAGAACCCTATCAAGAGGAATTCAATCTAAAATGTTTAATAAGCATAACAGACGCGAACATCAAAGATAATTATCTCTTAGCCTTCCTGCCATGTTGCTTGATTTTTGTTCTATTTTTTAAAAGCTGATCATCACAAAAATACCTCATCCCATTCTAACAGGTAGCTGGTGATTTTTGATCCGTTGTCCACTGGTGCCTAAAAGAAAGATGAAAATCTTTCAGAAACAAACAAAAAAAAACAGTCTTAATTTTAGGCACACTGTCTTTATTTGTGTTTTTCATGGAAACTTAGTACCCTACTGACACGATGACCTGTGCGATTTAAACATCTTTTAATAGACAAGTTTATTTTGTCATCACAGACTCTAATAACAGTAAGATCCAGACAATGAGATACAGTATTACACACTCAGTTAAAATGGGCTAGTACTGAAAATTCAAAAGTTTTTGCTCTAAAGACATCTTTTATGAAAAGTAGTGGTTGATTCCATTTGCTCTCTTCATACACACACAATGATTACAATTCTTGTGTGATTTTGGAAGAATAACATTGCTATAATTTATATAGGCCATTTATCATTTCTGAGGGACACATATTAAAGACAAGCATAAAAGAAAAAGCATTTGAATTACCATTTCAAAACTCAACTAGAAAGAAAAAAACATTTAGGTATTAAACTTATATTATGAAAAACAATTTAATTTTAAGTGAGCAGCATCTCAAGATTAACAAGTTTCAAACCTGGTAAATTCTGATCTACTTGAAAGAAACAGTACACTTTAATTTCTAGAGAACTTTCAACAGCAAATGTTAAGATGTCAGAACAACACACCTAAAATGCTATTCTGGCAGACTGCTGAGAAGAGAAAAAACATTTGTCATAGTCTTTGCTTGTCAGATTTCCTTTTATTTCTTTGTTTACATCTCTGGGTTTGGGGCTGTACAGATATCCAGTTTGAGAAACACTGCTGACTTAATATTCATCACTAAACTGAAAAAAAAAACATACATGAAATGTACTGAGAGGCATTAAAAGTGCAAAAAAAGAGTATTGGAACCAAAGCTTCTCAGTATACAGCCCATTCTCATACTGTATCTCGTTGTTCATAATTCTAGCACAGATGTTTGGTAAGTGGGAGGGATTACTGGTCAGTCATACCTTCCACTGCAAAGTGAGGGAACTTTTGGTCCTGTGAGACAGTTTTGGAGGGCAGGGACAGTCAGGTGTGCTGCACTGTGTGGTAAAGCTTCCTGTTTCCGAAGACGATCCCTTGACAGTGTTATACACTGCGTTGACTCTGAAAATATATGTATCAGAACATCAAAAGTAAAACAGCTGCAATCACATACAGTGTTGGACAAAATCATGAACACACAAACCTATATGTCAGTAGAGCATGTAAACAAAACATGTTTTGCACGCTTTATAAATGGTACCCAAGGTTATGCGATATTGGAATAAATAAGATCAGTTTACATGGCCCATATAGTGAGGAATTATTATATCAATGTGTGCAGCTTTTAAATCCTAATTCATTGGAATAAACACATCGAAATGTATTTAAATTTAAATCCAGTCCCTTGCTAAGATGTCCCACTGCTACAGCTGACTAATGCTGCATTTCCCTGCAGTGCCGGCTGTGGATTCGCCAGTTCCAGAAAGGCCATTTCCTTTTTGCACTGCAGTGACCACACAAGCTCAGAGCCAAGCCAGGGAAGAAGCTTGTCTGCAAAACTGACTCAACATCTCTGTCACACCTTTTCGACAGATAGGAAAATTTGCCACAACCTTTAAAATAATGAAGGTGACGAACACATTAAAACAGACCTTAATCACCTGGAACAAAATGTAAATGGTCTGTCACTTAAACAAACAAGCAAAGCAAAGTCAACTCCATTAGACCCGAGAGACTTTTGAGCTTAGCAAAAATTAAATTGACGCTAAAATGTATTTTGCTGTATATTAAATCACTGGTACCATCTGGTCTTGTCAGACGCTTTTAGAGTTTGAAAATGAAGGAGTCAGTAACACTGGCCATCATTAAATATATTTTCTAACAGGCGTGAACAAGGAAAAAATATACTGAATAGGTTGATGCACTTGGATAATTGCGACTGTTTAGCATACTCATAGTCAAACAGATTTTAAAAAACATATTCATGTTAGTTAAGCTGCAACAAGGTTTGATTTTGACATAGTGCAGCTGGTTCGCCTTGGGTAACTGTCAAATTTCTGATTCCAGTAAAGCTGCAGAAGGACTTTAAGAATGATATTATAGGTTGTACATTTCCAAGCAGATGTTTCTTCCCTTCTTGGATTTAGTACTACTTGGTGCATGACAGACTCTAAAGGGCATATTCATAAACTTGATCCATTCTATAATAAAAACTGAAGACATTTTGACCTGTGACTATGCAAATCACCATGTTGACCTTTAGATTTTTTCCCTATTCCCCATGTGAAAAAGACATTGATATTATAGTTCATCTTTCAAGCTCTCTACTAGTCTTTTTTTTTAAATGATTCATGGGTGATTATATATTTATTGCACTAAATGAATATAGTAGTAAATCTGTTTTATGAATGTCTGCTTTCTAAGAGCCGTATGTCACCTAAACCACACCCAAACACAATTTCTATCTTCATTTTGTGGCTTTTATTTTGAGCAGATAGTAAGTTATCCATTACAGCAGTGAAGTGAAGAACAGTGAAGTTAAACCTTTCTATTAACTAGTAGAGGCTATAAAGAACACAAACTGTATATACAGTATATAGTACATTTTAGTCTTATCTACAGCTTACAATAGGTAAAATCAGATTACTAAGGTACTAGACACACAAATCCAAATTAGCACATAACACTTTCAACTCAGGAGCACAGTATGACAAGCATATTTTAGGCATAATTAAAAAGATACTATTTTCAGTTATGTATTTAAAAAAATTAGCACACTCATTCAATACAAAACGCATAACTGAAATCAATCTGGTGTAGCTCACATAATTGACCGCTTAACCAAATATTTATGAGAAACTCATTATTAGTACATTACAACACATCAAAAGCAGCTATGCACTTTTACAAAAATAACTGAAAATGTAGTAGAGGCATGATTTTAAAGTACTCTACAGCACATTATATGGAATAATTACATTAAACTAGCATTCAGACCTACTCTTCAGGGACCATAATCAAAGAAGTAGAAATCAAATTTATATTAGAAGTACACTTATTCAACTTTTAGTCTAGAGTACATTCAATTCTTCAGGTTATAGTAGGTGCTGAACAGCAGCACTTATTTGAATTATATAATTTCAGACAAAGAACGTTCAAAGCTCCTACTAACCTCACGTGATAGTCTGTTGCTGGTCTTAAGTTTTTCAAATTACATTCTAAGTCTTCTCCACTGGAAAAGAAGAAAAGGAGAGAATTAATTGGTTTTTAATTATCTAGACCCAGCAGTCGTATACCAAACATCCAGTCTGTTCCAGAGCTAGTTTTTGATTTGTTTGTAAAATTAGCAATCACAGTTAAAAATAATTATGGAATTAGTAGTACACACACTCTACACCACACTTTATCATTAAACACTTGTTTTATCCTTTAATAATCTGATTCATGAAAGTTGGAATATCCCCATAACACTGCTAAATCTATCACCAATTACTGCAATACCACATAGGCATTGCAACAAAGTTTAAGGCACATAAGACAAACAGTGTGCAAACAGTTCATCATCATACAGTATATATAGTATCATATGTACAGAATATCATGCTTTTCTTAGTAGGGCACACAGAACTGTTCTCTAGTTGTTTTTTACTGAATTAATTATTCTTTAATTGAATAAGATTACAATTATAAGAGACACAAACAGTAATGTAATGGACAATGAAGTTCTATACTTAACTATGTAATGTCTAGAATCAGTATGAGTCATATTATAATTATTGATTACATTTTGAACAATTAAAAAATATTGAATATCACTCTATGCCAGAATACCTTTACTCAAGATCAAAATATACAGTTTAGGAATGCATCCCTATTCCATACTATAAAGTAAATGAAGCAGTGGTTAAAAGGGCTCACTCAAACACAATAAGAGCCCCTATCTATGCTCATCATTTGCTATTTCTGTCGCAATTAAGATTTAAAAAAAGAATAAAAGACATGACTTGTTGATTTGTATAGATTGTGGGAAGCTGAAATACCCCGCAGTTAAAAAACGAATGAGGCTATTCTCCCTACAATGGCAGCACATTTATAACCATGATGTCCTACAGAATGAGCCTTTAGGCTTATTACTGAACTTCCCATCATGTCTCTTGATGATATTTACCATTTACAGTAAGTGGAAAAACATTGCATCCTATTAATCATTGCAGTTCCACTGGATACGAACTGGAGTGAGAAGCAAATGAGGTAAATGCTCACATCTGGGCCCTAAAGACCCCTGGTGAATCCAACGTGTCCAAATTTGTGAGTCCAAAGCAAGAGCTGCCAAAACACACTGAGGGAAAACATAGGACCTTCGTCCTTATCCTATGACAAAATGCATTAAACCGTAAAACACAACCTTTGAAACATTTTATGTGGATTGAAGCACATGACCAGAAAAAATTCAAGATGCTTCTGCGAACAGATTAACCATACAAATGCTGTTGAACCATTTGAAAAAAAATTAAAGGTGTAGTAGAGGCCATTTACTGAAATTCTTTAGGGATTTCTACTCTTGCTATGCAAAAGTAAAAATACTGAAAAGCTTTGCATACCATCAACTCTTTATGGCCAGGTAAACTGTATTCATGAGTTGCTTTGAAGATTTTAACTTCTGACTTGGCAGATTTGAACAGCTCATTGTTGTTTCCTTCCTCTGTTCAGCACCTCTGAAATCAGTACGGGTATTACCAGCTACAATAGAAAGGTCTTTGTCTGGAAGATGTGAAGTTCTCAGCACTGCATCAACACCCCAGCTACCGTTTCTACATGAAAGTCTGCGAACTCCATAACTCAGAAACACACCCTGCAAGGAGTCAGACAATAGTGATCAAGCACACAGGCGATTTTCAAGGCTCTGTAGTTGTTTTACATCGACAGACACTGAAATGAACGGCGGTCCTTCAGCTGCTGCTGTCTCCACAGCAAAAAAAAAAAAGAGAATAAGACAACAATAGCTTCTGATTTTATACAAGCACATAGAAATTTCACAACTAGTCCAGACATGTAGTCTTTTGTAGGGCAGCTATCATTGTGCTCTTATAAGATGAATAAAATGCACTTTCCTGAGCCTCAAGGTATAACTCCTCCCTGAGGTGTTTGTCTGGCAGTAAAGAATTGGTTTATGGTCTAAACACATCCTTAGGTTTGTTTTTGATTCATGAACCCCGATAACAGAAAATAGTCTACTGCATTCTGAGCATTTAACTCTATCTCTACTCTCATTGCCTTTACTTCTTTTGTGGAAAAAAAAAATGTTTTGTGTACCACGTATCTCATTTGTTTAGAATTTGAAAGAGTTTAAAATTAAACAGATGGTCTCGATTCACACAGACATCACCACACTTACAAGCTCTACAAACCATAATGCGCAGTAAAACAAGAGAGATTAGTGGTTAGATTTAAAGGTTCATGTGGTTTCCATGTCCCTCAGCTCTGTCTGTTATTACTAAGTAAATGATAAACTCTGTTCTGCTTTTTTATAGCCTTCAGAAATTAAAAATATCCTAGCAGTTCTGCTCTGAACCTATCAGCACCTATTGACCAATAATGAAAAATCTGGATGGTTTTGTTAACATTGCTTATATATTTTACCAACTGAACTTAATCTAAATGAAAAGCTTTCTTCAGGACACCCAGAGAAGAGTTTAAGAAGTCTGTCATTAGAGATCTTTTCTAATAAAGCCATATAAATAGGTACACTGTGTCAATATAATTGACTGAACACCTAAATGTACTGAGTTTGACCCTTCTAAATAAGTAATAACATTTGGTGCTTAAGTCTTTCATTGTTTGCTTTTGCAAACTTTGTTTTGCTGTTTAAACATAAAACAACATACAACAACAAAATTCAGCTTAATGAGATTTCAAATAAATAAGATTTCACTTTATTCCAGGTGAGGAAATCATTAGAATTTAATATTTTGAAACAAAGGTGTGATGCTGAAATCACTATTGATCAGGGCACTCTTAAGAATTCATTCTTTCAACCTTGTATGTAGTTTAGTCTGTTAACACAAAAATGTAATTGCTGCTTGATGATGTATGGACAGACCAAGCAGCTATACATCTAAACATGATTGACCAAGGCGGATTAGCTGACTGGTAAGTGGTTTTGTTCAAAACCACAGTGTTCACTGAATCAGCAAGTCAGACTTTTCAGACTTCACTGCTTCCGAGCAATGCTGCTCAGGGGCAAATGAGCCTGGGGGATAATAACGACTGCCTCTCCAGCTAAAGCTTGTCAGGTCCTGTCAATCCTTTTTTTCTTCACAACTGATTGGACTCTGCTGGTGTGAAAACGGAATGATTAACATTCCGTTTTACCTGGCTACCAAAACAGCGGAGCAAATTGCAGTGGTAAAATCTTTCATCAACTAATAAGGGCTTTACTTAAATTACGTATGAGCCTGCTTGAAACACAGAATTGCCTGCCATAAATTTTCAAAGTTTTTTCAAAATAATGTGAAATATTTTAACTAAACAGTTATTACTGTTATTACTGTTTTTTTGTTGTTTTAAACAGTTATTACTGTCCACCATCACGGGTTAGTAATTCCTTGCCCTTAAAAATAGCCTTGTTACCCTGGAAAAAATAAGTAAAAATAAATTCTAAGATTTTCACACCTAACCTCATGAATAATATTTGAGCACAGATACAAAATACTAAATGTATGATGTGAACACAGGGATTTAGGGTTGTCTGTGGAACATATACTGTAAGCAAAATTATTTTAAGAAAACATCCATTCAGAAACTACAGTAATGCTCACCTGTAAATAATGTTGTATTTTCCATCCCTCCCCTTGTCTGAAAGCATCACCTCATAGCTGCATGAGTATGGGATACCATTGGTGTGCCTGTCTCCATTCAGGAGCCCAGACGGTGGATTCCAAGTCAATCTGGCTGTCCTGGCTTGAATATTAGACACCTTTAAAAATACAGGAAATATTTAAGCAATCTGATTCACAGCAGGAATGTGATATAAGATCAGCTATATGCAATTACATGAACTACTCTGCTTAAGTAAATCATTTTCAATGAGACATTTTAACACATTAAGGTCACTGAAGGTATTCTACTAGTGATCTGATCATTTTTATTATGAGGTTCTGTAGAATGTTAATAAAGCACAGTCACACGGTAGTATTCATACAAACTCCAACCAACACATTCACCTCATCACCACCATATGTATATGGATGCTTTATTAAAATTCTCAGTTTATAGTTATTGGTTTATTGAATATCTATTAAACCATTCATATGCACATCAGTTTAATGTGTAAACAAAATAAAAAGTTTTTTTATTAGAAACCCACTCTGCCAGTGTCACATCACTGTCAATCTGACTTTCTTTACAGTTTAAAATGCTACTGGTCTTCTTAATATTTTGATCTGTGTGAGGTAAAACATGCTTTCAGAATAAGCAGGCATAGAAATAAACAACAGCAGCCCAGCTGCATGCGAGTAACACAGATTAACAAAGATTCGCCCATTTATCAATGCGATTAACAACCTTGTGGAAGAACTAATTTTTATGCCACATCAGATTTTAATAACAGGAACTATTACCATTTATAGAATTACACGTTTTATAAAAGACACTTGCCAGAGTTATAGCCTTTTAAGCCTGCTCGCAAAGCAAACTCTTTACTCCTTCGTTAGAAAAATGAGAAAAATGTAAGTAAAATTAATTTAAACTGATTGGATTTGTTTCTATTACATTTTCAAACAGACAAACACAGTTCAGGTCTATCTTCTCTATTTACTTTTAATTACATTTCACATTGATTTGCAACTGCATGCAATCTTTACTCCAGGAGACAAAAAATGACAGGGTAAAAGAGGAAAACAAATTTTATTAATCAGTAAGAAATGCCTAATTTTAACTACCACTACTTGACAGTAAATCTACTCTTAAAAGGAAAACGTCTGCAATTCAACTGCACAACAAATCAAAAGGGAAGCTTTCATGCCACAGACGATGTGAAAAGGCAATGAGATTGCCCCATGTTCTGCAATAAAAAAACAACTTATCACATGTCAATTCTCGAGTCCTAGAGGTTGTGGAAAACGCTCAAATGAAGAAAATTAGGAACGACTTATTAACCTCCACTAATTCCCAGTCTGCACCAACAAACTGTTGCTTTGTCCCATCGCCAGCCTGCATTGTACACACTAAATCTGTTCAGAACAGTGTTGATGGGGAAAACTGCTAGGATGCTCAGAGGAGACCATGAAATTTATGGATGATGCTGTTTAAATTTGCAAAGCGAGCAGAATGACGACGACTTCATCCTAAGGCATTGCACATCTAATTTAAAACTGAATTATATGTTGCCATGATGAATTGCCAGCATTCTAATTTTTCAAGGGGACAAACATTTTCGTTTTGAGGACGGAGGAGTTGGGGGTGGGAGCGCAGTAAGAAGCTCTTAAGAGGCTAAAATTGCATTATGTCATGCATGAGTTGACAATTTATCAACTTGTAATACCTCTTCAAAGGCTTCACAGGCAGACCACATTGTGCAAACATGATTTAATGCTTTTTGTGACATTGTGAAGGCAAACAAAGTTAACTTTGTGATACAAAATGAAATTACAATAAACACACAAAAAACCACAACAAAATGAGCTAATTTTCGTATTTAGGAGAGTCCGTTTGTGTCCCCAGGCTTTTAGAACTGAATTAAGTTTATACACTGAAAATCTCATGCTAAGCATTCAATAAAGGTTTTTTTTTTTAAGTTGCTGAAACCCAACCACCAGTGTAGTAAAATATCTGGGCACATAGTTAATTTTTAATGAAAGGCAGTAAGTAGTTTTCATAGGTCATTAAACATCTCTAATATTTAATGATATTTTGATAGATTAGTCACTCAAAATAACCCCACAACTCCTTATTTAAATGAAAATCTTTGATTTAATACAAAGAAAAGTTCAAAAATCAATCCTGCTTATTCATATTCACACAAAGTTATCTTTCTTGCATGAAATATTCTCTAATGCAGGGTAATCTGTGCTGGTCTCTTGCTTTATATAGTATTTTTTCAAATGCATTTTGAATATCTCAGAAAGTTCAGCATTTGCACACTGCAGCACAAAGATAAAAAACATATAGGATATGAAACATTAATGTTTATAAATTCTAGTAGTAAATGAACTAAAATCTTAAAGCAAACCGAGAAAGAAGACTGCAATTTTCCACAGCTTTGCTGATGTCTCACAGTTTACATTATAAGCTTCAGTGACTTACACTAAATGAACTGAAGTTAAATGCCACTTACAACAGCAAAAAACAAAATGTTGAGGTCTCAGGCCTATAATGAAAATTTCAACCTTTCAGCACACCTGCATACAAAACAGGTTTCACTGCGTGCCTGAAAAAGTTACAAACCTGCCCAACATGCTTCAAAATTTCTATTTCTTTATATAGTTAATGCCCGGTTCTTTCTAAAAAGTTATGTTTAATGGTTGATTTAAGTCAAAGGAAGCACTTCTGGCCATGGCTTCTCATCCATTTCTGGCTGGAGGAAGCCTTTTTTAAGTGATTACTCTCAATAAAGATTCCCAGACTTGACCCTTCACTTAAATTCAAATAAGGAAGGAGTAAAGGTTTATTCTGTGCTGAAAAGAAAAGAAACACAACATTTTGGCTGTGGAGCCTTCTTCAGGTGTGGCACAAGAAGAAGGCTCCACAGCAGAAACTTTGTGTTTTCTTATTTCTCTTTTCAGCATGGAATACACCTTTACTTGTTCCTTTGCAGCCTACGCATGTTGAAGCAGCTACCTACTTGAATCATTTAATTAAGGCTACTAGAAAATAATAACAGCAAAACTGCAGGTCAACAATGTACTTGGCTGCTGATTTTACAACCCAACCATTGGAGGACTGGGATGAACATTTCTTGGGCATTATGGTCCATTTCATTCCAGTTTGGTTACTAAAGGTGTACTGTTTGCAGAGTGTCCTTTTGTTTGCGATGGAAGAGTGGTGCTCTTTGTGTAATATGCAATAGTCTCAGCTCTCTATTCCGCTTAACACTACAGAAACTCGATGAGCCACTGTGGTTCTGGTATGGACTTTACCTTTTAACTTTCCTGAGAAAATGGTCAATTAATTGCTATTATGTCAAATATTGGCAGCTTGCACTTATTTTTATACTATAACCATTTTTTTTCTATGGACAATAAATGAGCATAAGAAAAATGTATATGCTTGTATTACATATATTAATATAAGCTTCAGCTTGTAAGGCAACAAAAGCATCACATCACATCCCCAGGTTTGGCTACTGTACACAAGTAACACGAGTCAGCAAGGATCCTACTGAGATACTTGGCATGGAGCACAATCATTTTATTTTATTTGTGTCCTTTCTTAAAGGACACAGGAAACCAAATTCAATCTTCCAAGGAAAGATGAGAGGTAACAAAATTTAAAAATCATTCTGTTAAAGCAATTCGTCTTTTTTCTTTTCGATACTAAAGTGGTGAAGGTTCAAATAGATTTCTTGAACTTTCTTAAAAATAAACAAACAAGAAAGATGCAGAAAAGGTATTTTGAAAAGCATTCACAAATTCTTTGAGCAAAGGGCTAATAATATGCTCTGGCGAGATTAAACAACACTACAGTTGCAAGTACAGAGAACTTTTAAAATATAGTACATTGGGCTTATAAAAGTATTACATGATGAAAACTGTGGTACAGCGTATCAGTGATTCATGTTCACCAAATCATCTTTGCTTCATGTCATGCACACTGTGCAGGCTTTGTTTGTGCAAGTGTACGAAATAAGACACTTTACAGGTAATGGGGACTCCCCTCCACCACCACCAATGTGCAGCCCCACTTGGATGATGCGACGGCAGCTATAGTGCGCCAGAACGCTCACCACACATCAGCTATCAGTGGGGAGGAGAGCAGAGTAATGACGCCAATTCATAGAGGGGGATTATTAGGAGGCCATGATTGGTAAGGGCCAATGGGAAATTTGGCCAGGACGCCGGGGGTTACACCCCTACTCTTTTCGAGAAATGCCCTGGGATTTTTAATGACCACAGAGAGTCAGGACCTCGGTTTTACGTCTCATCCGAAGGACGGCACCTGTTTACAGTATAGTGTCCCTGTCACTATACTGGGGCATTAGGACCCACATGGACCGCAGGGCCCCCTGCTGGCCCCACTAACACCTCTTCCAGCAGCAACCTTAGTTTTTCCCAGGAGGTCTCCCATCCAGGTACTGACCAGGCTCACACCTGCAATCATTTATGGCTGCTGGCATAAATGATTGACCACACACGCCACTCTTGTGTGCCACTGGACCTTCCTCTCTATTTCAATGAAATCACATGGATTTACTTCAAGCAAAGCTTGTGTCCTTGCATGTCTTAAGGTTCATATTCTTTTACAGTTTGTGTAATGCTGCAAGCACAGCAAAGCTACTGTATATAACAAGAAGTTGTCACATAAAATTAGGTGTTCCGTCACCTTCTTGAGGGTGACGGAACACTACACATATACAACATAAATATTTAGCTCAGTAGCCCATGTTGATTTTTATAAGGTGACTTATTTGATACAGTAATATCACAGAGCTTATTAAGTTTCAGTTTTTCCTCGGATCGATAAAAGCCTTTTGATAATTTCAAGCTAAATTTTCCACATTACCTTTCAACCTTCATTTCTGTAACATTTATACAAAACCTTGTATTATGTTTCTTTTAGCCTTTAACTCTATTATCCATTTGGCACAAAACTAGTGTGTTGTACTTCACCATTTTGGGGTCTCTGTTATAAATAAGTTACCAACAGATATTTTGGTTTTGTTAAACCACAATGCAACCCAGAGATACTGCAGACAAATGACCTGAAACCACTTTTCTGAATGCTCCTCTCCTAGTTTATTTTTTGTAAATTAAGGTCTCCCACCAACAGTAAGACCCTCTAATAAATGAGTGCTTTACAAATATGGACTCTACACTGAAGAAAGACTCTCATGGGAGGATCATTATGCACAAGTCTTCAGGTTCCGTGGTTAGACTGATATGTGAGGTGATTCTGCTGCAGCACTAATCAGCTCCATTTTCCTGTATCTAAGGCAGCATGAAAGAAGATGAGCTATAAACAGATAAAGCAGCAATTTATCTATTATTACCCTCTTGTTACCAAGCAGAAAATTTGAGGGCACTGGCTATGTGCAGCATCTATTAATTTTTTGTGTCATTGTGTATGTGGGAGGATGCATTATAATGTTCTTTGGTATTTTTAAAAACAAAAGTAAGCGGTAAACAGTAGTAAAGGCCACAGAGGACTCTGGGAGTGGGTGAAAGAAGTGCTTTCTTTCCAACTATGGTATATTTCAGAAACCATGATTTTGTTTCTAATTAGTTGAATAAACTAATATATATTCTGAGATAAGGCCTCTTAAATGTTTTTGTGTGCGAATTTGTTTGCCAATTATCAAATAACGTCCTTATCTGTTTAGCTTTTTTATAGCTTTTGTCTTCGTTTTCTTACAAGTCCAATCAATATGTCTATTCCTTTTTCAAACCTAGTGGAAATCAGTGAAGCTAGTGATGATCCTTTCAGAGGATCATTCTGGGGAAAACAAACACTGCAGTGATACTAGCTATGAAATGAGCTAAATGGTCAGTTATGAAAAGGACTTTGGTCCTTTAACTGAAACAGTTAAACATAGATGCCTAAACCTTCAAGTGTTGGTATTCAGGTCATTTTGCAAGGATAGTATGGAAGAGAATTTTGAATCATTCCGACACTGAATAACAAACTGTTCAAACAGCAAAAACAAAATCTTATAATACATTTCATCATGCATAAACACTCAGGGTACAGACTCAATACATTTGTGTGCAATGACACAATGACACTAAGTTAAAAAGAACTGCTTAACTTGCATTTTATTGCACTCTCAGTGGTGCATCTTAAGTGTCATAATAAAGTTGAAATTATACCAGGATTCAATTTTCATTACGTAGAACAGCTGCTTTCAACCATACCTGTAAACCTTTTTTTACCCTCAAAGATTTAATATGGAAAACACGTCTGATGAAAAATAACAGGAAAATGTATGACCAGGCTAAAATGTTGTTTCTCTCAAATTTTGATATCCCCCAGAATTCCAAATATATAAACTTTATTTGTGTTTATTCAAAAACATTAAAAGTCATTATTTCAGCAGCATAAATGTATTATAAAACCAAAGTTATAAATTCAAATTTATAATAAAATGTTGAGAGAACATTAAAAGCTGAGTGTGGAAGGAGCTTGAACTCATTACCTTACGTGCAATAAACTGGCTGCATTCAAAAAACTTTTTGGTTACCTTAGTCAGGCACTCAAAAGATTCTAGCATTTAACAGAAAATAATTCCATTGAATTCCTGCAAAACATATTCACTGCAACTTTGAAAAGGCATTTTCAATTGTGGCAATATTCTGCCACCAAGTGGACAAAGCAGACTTCCAAGATTTCAGGAAGGTTAAGGACCAATTACCTAACCTGGGATGACCTGCAACCCAGCTATTAAAACATCATATCTACAAATGAGAAATTGAGACAAATGTGACAAATTAGTCTTCATAATCCCCCATTAAGTAAGTCTTCTATTACACTTAATGTTGAACCAAACTTGAGAACCAGAAATTATGAAGCAACAAACCTGCAGTCTTTCCTCTAACCTATACAACAACCATTTATGAGTGGACCATTTCCTTCTATATGATTCATATGCAATTATGTCTGTCATTCTAACACATAGAATATTAAATTCCAGAGCTTGATAAATCAAGGTTTGGTTATTAATCATGTTTGTGTTCTGGAAATCCTGTCAGCGTCACACAGCACCAGTTTTATTTGATCATTGGAGGCCTACCTGTGGTTTTTCGATTCCTGAAAGCATGTCTTGAACTCTTTTGGTTTCTGAATCATGATCTGTGAAGAAAAGAAACAAACTGTTATATCTGTCATGTTCCAGTAGATGGCAGCTGCTACTTTTCTTAAAAGTTAAATGAATGCAGGAAGGTTATGTTTACACACTATGAACTTTTATGACATATATAGGGTGTAAAGTAAGGAATTAGTGGAGTCAGACTCAATAGTACCGCAGTAAATAAGCACTGGAAGATGATCAAAGGAGTCTGTTACAATAATAATATGTTATTGTTACAGCAAAAGTGACCCTTGTTGATCTAAAAAAATGTGGTATGGAGGGAAATTAAAAAAAAATATCAATATGAACAATACCTTTTTTTTCCCTCTCATTCCTATGTGTACACACCCTTCCTAAAAGAGTGAGTCTCTTATTATCAGTGTGCACATTAATTCAAGCAGGGTTTCTCACCTGGGTAAAGAGAGACATTTCCTAGGTAACTGCTAAGTCATCAATTTTTAAAGACATGGATCATTTAACCGAGATCAATTAAATAAAACAATATGTTAAGCTAAGTTATCTCAAAATTCAGAGATTTAGAACACCGTCAGCCTTCAAGGTATAAAATCCCTCCTCTAAACAGCTTGTTTACAGTACCTAGTGATCCTGATTTTTAAAAACCAGTTGGGTTTAGGATGATCCATAAGACTAACTGGACTGGGACTCTTTGGGATCGGGGTTGGTTTTCCTTGCAATGAAGTAAAAACTATTAACCTTGAAGAAATGGAAAGAGTGTGGGTATCCCTTTAAATCCTTCTTCCATGCTTTTGGCAGCATTCTGCTGCTTTGGACAATACTTAGATAATAGAACACACACTCACATGATAGTACACTGGTAGAAAAATAATTTTAATTAAATAAGACCATGTCAAAACATTACAGTAGCAACAACATTTCAAATATGTGGGGCGGTTGTGGGAAAGTGGGAAATTAGAAAAGAAAACTTTTTTTTGTATTGGTGTCTGTACCTATTCTGAAGACCATGAGAATTCCCCTTTCGTTAACATTTACTGTCTGCACCACAAATCCCACAGCCTCTCAGAAATCCCTAGCAGGTGCTATTGGATTGAGCATCCTGGAATGATTTAAAATCTGAAAACATATTGTCTGGACTCAAAGAGACGTTTCTATTCTATTAATTTCTATTCCAAGTGTTTTTACCACAAAGCTTAAACAACATAAAGGCTTTCAAACCTAAAAATAACATTGCCAAAGAACTCTAAAAAAAAACAGTTTTCCCCTTGACAATTAGACAATTATTCACCTAAAGATGAATAATTGCAAAATTATTACCTTATTAATTAATGAGGAACTCCCTCATTAGTATACCAGAATAACTTTTCACCAGATACACGAATGTGATCATAAAATTTCCCTGATCCATTGCTATCGATATTAACATAAGAATACAGTTGTTTACAAATTCTCATTTGTACTTTCTAAATGAGACAATCAAGACAATGTTAGCAAGTTCACACTTAATACTATTAATAATAGACAACAAACATGTCTTGTAGACAGTCCAGAACATCCCAAAACAGTGCAGTAAATTTCAAAACGTCTTATGAAAGACAGAAAAAGACTAATAGATAAGTCTAAATAGATAAAAGGAATCCTTTGTATTTCTTGAATGTATAGGTGTAACAGCTGCAGAGGAATGCACTTTCCTTTCAAAAGATTCAGTAAAAGAAAGAATCATAGAGTAAAAACAAATGGAATATGTTCAAGCCTAATAAAGCTTAATAAAGGTCAAAAATAAAGCTGCAAATAATTATGACTGGATGCACTAATTAAAGCTTGAATTCAAAATGTCATTTTGTCATATCTTCACTAAGAATCCTAGGCCCTACCCCTACATAATCCACTGCCACCCTCAGTGCCAGGAGAAACCTTAACTACCTGCAGATCAATCACCTTGGACCTCACCACTGAATACAGTATAGTAATACATATCAATACATGTTATAAATAGTATAATACATATCCCAGTATCCCTAAAAGAGCCCTTCTTGTTCATGCAACTCCAGGCTATCACAGTGCAGTCCTGGGACATTCTGTGATCAGGTTCAGCCAATAAGAAAAGCTACTGGATCTACCATCCAGAATGACAAGGACTTCACTCACATCCATCACCTTCACTCACACCAAAGGGTCAACACATAGGTGTTCTCACAACGGAAAAACAAATACAACAGACCCAGCAATCTACCCGTCACCCACACAGGCAGGCTAGAAACACACTTACACACAAATACCTTTTAATCTTTAATGTGCTCTCACTAAATTATCAAAACACAAACTGGAATTTGAGTTTTAAAAAGGCTGGCCTAATCTCGGGCAACAACTGTGGTAAATGTGGTAAGATGTCTACTGTTCAGCAGTTAGTTATCCACCTTTTATAGTCAGCTAATCACTGAGTTGCAAGCTTTTAATACCGGGTCTCTGTTCTTCTTGTATGGTTTATTTGGGCTTTGTTGATTTGCTGAACTGAATTTAATAAAAGATGGCCACAAAGCAGAAGGAAATTTCAATGAATGGTATAAATAAAAAGTACCGTCAACCTCCTTTTTCAGAAAATGGAAAATTGAAGGCAGTTTCTAACTAGTCCCTAAACACCTGGAAGGGACTTAACTTAAGGTGTGCCACACCTGCAGAAGAACACCCTTTTTTTTCAAAGGTTTAGGTTCTATTTTCATTCTGATGACTTGTATTGACTTCAAATTTGCTTTCTGGACAAAGGAAAAAGGCTTAAGAAATTCAGAATGCATTGTTTTTACAGAACTCATGGGGCTGATAGTGAGTGAATCACTGGCGTGGTGAAGTCACTGCAGCGTGACCTCCAGTTGACTTTAAGTGGATAACTTTTTCCCTGAACTCTCTCAGCATTAGTTGGGGCAAGTCATTCTTCCTTCATTTGCAGTCTAGACCTTTTTTCGTCCATGTGGATATGATTTATACTCTCTAGCTGAGAAAGAAAAAAGATAAAAAAAACACAGCAAATCCCAAAATAGACAAACCTTGTGGCACAGTTTTTTTTAACTTTAACTAAAGGTCTTAATAGAAGGAAAAAAAACGAATGAACATTTGTTGTCAGGCTTTAGATATAATGCTCTACTGCACATATCTCAGTTCTTAAGTTAATCAATCTGGATATGTGGAACCCTAGGATACTTTTATATTCCCGCCATGATCAAATAAAAACTGATCCATTTTACCATCTGTAAGTTACAAACCTAAACTTCCTGGTGGGTTTCCATTGGAATGAAATTCAGGAAGACAAAAAGCCACCATTAAATATTGATTTTTTTTTTCAACTGCCAGACAGGACAAGTTTAATTTAATGTGAGCATAAACCCCAATTCTTGCTTTTGTAATCTAGCTATTTGCAGACAATTAGAATTTTTTCATCATTGTTTTATATCAAATGTTTTTCAGAGCTCAAGCATCCTTTTTTATCATTCTTCTCCGGCTGAAGGCCAAAATGTGTCACAGAAAGTGTCAGATTGAACCTGTAATTCTCCATAAAAGAGACTAAAAAAACCACAAAACAAAAATCTAATAGTGGGAACTCACAGTGCAGTTGGTGTGTGCCAAATTATTTGACTAGGCCAAAGGTCAAAGCAATTAAAACACAAATGTTACAGCTCTACTGTCTGCAGAACTTCTTTCTAATAACAGATCAGGTCCTCATGGTACAAATGAGCCACAGGGGAGGCATAACACTGCGTCTTCCACTAACAAGACGTTTCAAATGAAACTGCATCTCAGAGGGCAGATATGGCATTTGATTCACTGAAATGCACAACAATAAAACCAAAACCATCGCTGAATTATTTTTATTTCACATGTATTATCCTCCAGAAGGGCAGAAAGCACATGATCGTATTTGTTGGAGATCTAGGCTGTGGCGTTCCTTCTTGCTATTAGCATTGGCAATAATGAACATCCCCACACACTTTCTGAGAGACTGTACCATGATTTAATCTGCTCCTGCCTTACTAACAGGCTGTCAGGAAAGGCTAAGTCCACCATTCTGCAGTGGAATCAGTATAAAAGATGAGCTGATAGACAGACTCAAAATATTAATGCAAGAGCTTCAGTAAAAAAAAACAACAGAATATAAAACATGAGAAGCCTCTGCTGGCTGGAGATGATGCAGTCCACCTACACAAATAAGTCAGACTGAAGAGAGGGAAATCTATTTAAATGTTTAAAAATAAACTGTTGCTGCCATTCAATTGCCTAGCGACTCCCACTTGGCCATTTTCCCCTTGTGTCAGCAGGCCTCCAGTGTACTGGATATTGCCTGTGCCTTTTTTAAGTACCTTAGATGAGTTGACTTCCATATAACAGGAGTGCACCAACGGCGCTTCTAATAGACCACTTACTTGCACAAACCTCACAAACCTCTCTTTTGTGGAAGAAAATAAAAAAGCTTATTTTCCAAAAAGTGTCTATTTTCCTGTAACCATGTCACCAAAGAGCCTTGCGTTTCTCAGCAACTGACTTGCTTTTCCAAGGAACAGACTGGCTGCTTGAAAACGGTATGTCTTTTGTCCACATTTCTTCCTTCCCACTTTACCCCATACACTTTTTTTTTCACAAGGAGAGAAAGTGTCTGCATTTAATTAGTGAGTGAGGTCACAGGGAGAAACCATATGATGGCAAGAAAACCGGCCAAGAAATGAGAAATGAAAGTGTGTGTGTGTGTGTTTAAGGTAACCAGGACTAAAAGCACGAGAGAGAATGACAGACAGAAAAAGAGAGGGAAATGAGAAGGCAAGAGACAGGGAGCATTTTGAAAGACAGGGGAGCAAAGGAAAAAAAGAGAGCTTTGGCTAGACAGTAGTCCGTAGGATGCAGAGTGCTCTGTGATGTTTACTGTTTAAACAAGCCCTCCATTCCAGGCCCATGACATCACCCCAAGTTGGAAGAAGCCTGTACATATGGTTCTCAGGCTGAGGGGTTTGAGTGCAGTACACTCAGCCATAACAGAGCTTTCTTTCAGAGACAGGCTTACCCTCCCTCTTTCTGCTTAACTCTCCTCTAAGAAAGGAAAAGCAAGACCGAGTCTGTCACGCTGACAGATCCACGCTTGCACTTCTGCTTAACGGGGAGAGAAAAAAAAAAAGTTACATCTACCAAATAATAATCTGGATTTTGAGTTCATCGGGTCCAATGCCAGGTTTACACGAGGGATTAAAAAATAAAACTATGTGCGGTTTCATTTCAGCAACGGCTGAATCAAATACTCAACTATAAATATTACCAGAGACTGTCATGTAGCAGATGTTTCAATGAAACATCTTTCATTTTAAAAAAAAAGAAAGAATCCCCTACAGGAAATGTATGAAAAAAACTTACCAATTAACCTTACTTCACATCATGCATTTTTTTTAAACAAAGAGAAAAACTCACTAACTCAATACTATCTCCAACTTTATCTTTCTCCCCATCTCTCTCAAGAGTCAATGGCTTCTGGATGCAAGCTGAAAATGCAATCTGCCACAAGGCACAAAGACATGCTTCAGTTTAATTAGGCCGGCTGGCTTCCGTGCTGTGGGAATCTGTTGTTCTAAACTCTAGGAGACACGGCAGTGGAAAGTATTTACTGAGCGTCCAAACTTTCCAATGGTAGACGTGACCCCCCAGCTGGAGCCGCCCCGGTCAAGAGCCAGTGTGAAGCGAGTCTGCCGGACGCCCGCGTTCTAAAAAAACAAACCTGAAGGGACACCCAGGGAGACTCTAGACTGCCAGGAATGCCTTAGCTGTCAGCTTCGACAGGAGCCGACTGTATTGCTGAAAAGATACATCAGGCAGACATTTTGGTTGACAATTTAAATGCATACACACAGAGCTGAAAAGAACACAGCTCATCTTAATACAGTTTCCCTTCAAAAAAGGAAAATAAAAACAAGCATTATAAAAAACCACTGCTAAGGCGTCTTAAGGTGCTATTCCACTTTTTTTAAAGAGCGTTCAACCCTGACATCTTGTGGTTGCAAACATAAATCACCCTTTGAGATTCCCAATTAGAAACGGGTTAGGCTGCCCTCAGGGTCAAAGGATAAGGAATAAAATGCCTTTGGAAATGTATGCTTTAATTTTCCCTTTTCTTAGCAAGTATCACAATGCACATGCTTACACAGAGAAACAATTACATCCAGCATGGTCTAGATAAAACCAGAGGAACACCAGGCATAGCCTTAATCAGGTTCAGCCTGGAAGCCAATATCAACAAACCATCTGGCTTGAACCATGTTCTTTAATCCATTCAGCATGTTAGAACAACACAAAAAGCAGTCAGAAAACTATTCTGTTAGAGTTGTTGTTAAGGTAACTACATGCAATATTGGAACTGAATTGGTACAAAGCCCTACAAAAACAAAACCCCAAGACTGTGTATTTGTTCTTATCTCATATCAGTGCAAGTTTCCACAGCTGACAAACAGTATCTATAAAGACTGATGCCTGTCAGAAACAATTAATGAGAAGGTGTAAAAAAAAAATATATATATATTTTTATCAGCCACACCTATGAGCAATAACTTCACTTTTGCCCAAATCCATGTGGTACATTAAAGGTTATAGAAACAGCTAGTGTTTTGTACAGCATTTCCCCAGTGTAGAAACGTAGGGAATAACTGAGAAAACCAGCAAGCGGGAAGGGAAATTAGGGCAGAAGACTGTAGGGTCTTGGAGTTCCAGAACATTTTCAACTCTAAATAGCAAACATTCCATCTGCTCACCAGCTGTGCATCCTAATCCCTTTCACAATTACTGCTTGCTCCACTCCATGAGAACTGACAAACCCCCTTTCTTTCTCCATGCTTTATTTCACACAGTTTGGCAGAGCTAATTCCTAAAGGCACATTTCCACTGTACGAAAGAAAAGGGAAAGGGGTTTGGGAAGGGTGGAGACCGTTCCACTGCTAAACGGTCCTGTGCAGGAAACAAACATGCTCGTCAGGACACTGGCTGAGTTGAAGACTTCCGTCTTCGGTAACTTTGAACACTAAAGGGTGTAATTGAGACGTTTACTTATCTGACCCCATCCGTACCGAAAAGGTATTCTGTCTGAAGGTGGGAAGTTAGGAGTGATTTGAAAAGTTAAAAAAAAAAATCACAAGCAACCCGGGATTCAGGCCGACTGGAGTCACAAGGTAAAGGTAACTGCAGGATCAGATGCATATGTGTTGGAAACAGGAACATGCTATTTATTTTCTATGATTATCTACATTCCCATTGTAGATACAATTGATTCATTTATCTTTAATTACTCCTAATAATTAAATGTCCTTATTATGTCCTTAAACATCCTTTTTAAGAACAAATCATTCCACAAACACATCAAATAAACAAAAACTGAATTTAAAATAAGTATTTTAGTAAAGTATTGCACGTCCTGAAAAGAGAGGGTTACTGTCCATTCATTTTTTTTTTCTGTTTGTTTCAGGCATCTTTATTGAAAGATTTCAAGCGAATCCACAGAAAATCCCCTAAATCAAAGTGCTCACTGTCAAAAGGGTACAAGGAGCTTGGAAAGAACAGAGGTAACAGACCTAGTTTGCAACACATGCACAAAAACGATAAGAAATGCTGGCTTGAATTTGAACAGCGAAGCACGGTTATGAAAACAACAACTCATCTCACAAGCCAATTGCTTTAGTTGTTTCCTATTTGTTTCTTTCATTCATTACAAGGTTGTCATGACTGAATCAGCCTTTATTACTGTTTTTTTTTAACATTAAGAGACACTCAGAGACTTAGTTTTCTAATCTTGTCTCATCACAGTCCTTCACTTCAGCTGTGAAATATTCAAACGCGTACAGAGTACAGAGATTAGCTTCTATGCCAGTATTGACTCCTGCCCTTTCAATCAACAGACACAGGAATGTCTTGGACACATAATGACTGCTGATGTAGCATACACAAGGACAGCTATTCATTTGACTACATTTATGAATAAAAGTTTTCAACTTTTGATTATTTTTTACATAGCTGGTGAAAGTCTATTTTGAAGTACAAAGAAAAAATAATTTCTCAAAATGGGACTTTAATGTTTCCAGACTTTAATTTGAAATAATTACACAAAAAGGAGAGACATGCCTGAAGGCTACCCTAGAATTTCATGGTCTTGTTTTGGGAAGAGACAGATTAAAGCTTTGTTTATAGCAGATCGAGATGCTAAAAAATGAATTAAATAACTGCGTTTGCTAATATGGCTCATTGCCATGCAAATAAAATTCCAACAGGAATAAACAGTTTTAAAGAACAGCTTTGAATCCTTAATTACAGCCAAAACAGATGTGAGTCTGAGTAATTTTATGTTGCTGTAAAATGAGGAAAAACATCCTTCAGAAAATACTCTTGTGCGACCCTTCATTTTTTCTCTACTCCAAATGGCTCTGTATTACTTGCTTTAATGGTTTACCTGAATAATATATGTTCTTTATCAAATGGCATCCTTTATCCAGTTTCTTGTTTTCATACCAAATAGATGACATATAGTTAGCATTCTACAAAGCTCTCAATTTTACTTAATATTAAAGAAAGGCATGAGCCTAATGAATTCTAGAAAAGTGAAGACTTAAAGTAAACAGAAATATTAAATTATGAAAAAGTAACAATGTCTCAATAGAAAGATACAATGTACTCAAATATTATGGTGACAGTGACATAAACATGTTCACTCTACTTCATACAACCACAAATGGTGACTAAAGAGTGCCAGTGTGAGAAATAAAAAGAAAACATCCTGTTGGGGAGGCTCTCCTAGTGTCCTGTTGTGACTTAAGTTTAAACTCCACAGGGGTTCAAAGCAATTTGCAAACTTCTACCCTGTGAGTAACACGCAGTCAAACTAGACTTCAACCCAGTACAACACCTACCCCCCTATACCAGAAACTATTGCCCCTGATTGAAAAAATAAAAAATGGATACTAGTGGTAGGCATTTTTTAGCAACTCCAATCTCCTTTGAGGCTGCTGACAAAAAAAAACAAACACTTGCCCTACTGTGAAACAATCCATATTCTGTCCTATTGCTTTTAAATTATAATTTGCTCTGGGGCACATATTCAATTGAAACTGTCAAATCCATCTGACCCAAAGAATTTGTATCCTACCCCCAAAAAATGGCCGGCTGTTTCCCATTGCAGGCTTTGTCTGGTATTTCTAATCTTAACTGGACCCAACTCCAACTGGGGCTGACGGTTAGAAGCTTGATTAGACACCCGCAAATGTACTGCTTTTTCTGTTTCTTCCAGGCTCTGTTATTACACACAGAGGAAAAAAAGAGGAAAAAGTGAAACCTGTGCTTCTCCGCACCAGTCAGGTAGTGGGATCCCACAGCACCATCCCTAGGACACGCCATGTGGAATGACAGCCCAGAGTCTGCCAAAATCATAACCTCGGGTACAAGCTTGATGCTCATAAGAGCTACGAGTGCACATACATATTAATCCAAAAAACTAGACCGCCTAACAGAAAAGGACTCCACAGAACTTTCAAACTTTGTCGTGGCAAGTGTGTGCGCGCGTGTGTGTGTGGGGGGGTCTATGAAAATGGATGAGTGAAGAGGCGAGAAGTACTGAAGAAGAAAATATGACATAGCAGCTGAAAGGCCAGCTGTTATTCCAAGGAACATGCAGAGGTTAATTCCACCGTGTAAAGGAAAAACTAAGAGTAAAAAACAACGTTTTGGCTGAGGAGCCTTCTTCAGGTGTCTCTTCTGCACCCTATTTAACATTACTGGCCTGTCTAGGCCTTTGGCTAAGTTTGCAGAGACAAATCTGTGTTTGCAATATCATATATTATCCATTCACACAGCCGGTCAAACTCATAAATCATATCCCCTTGTGAATTGATCATATTTGCTCTCTCTTCAGAGGCAGAAGTATAAATGAAGCATACTGTCTCTAGCCTTGGACACATGGAAATTTAGCAAGTCTGTGACTAAACCCCTTGAATAGTATTCAGTGTGTTTATGAATAAGAAAAAGTGTTTTTAGAAAACATTTAAAAAGAAAAGCTGAAAAGAACTTTGCAGAAACAGGATCAGAATATCCCATGTACTTCAATTTTGTCTTTGTATAGCACAAGCTCTGCGCTCTTTATATTTGTATATTTCTCACTTGATATTTTTTACAAGATATAACAATAAAAAGTGCAAAAATGTTTCATAACATAAGGCCAGAGATCCAGTTATGTTCTTGAGAGGAGTGTATAAGGGCTGCTCTAATTTGTAAACGAAAACAAGTTGGTGGGTGGGTGAGAACACTGAGGAAAAAATGTGAAAAGTGTATTTTAAGAAGGAAATATCTGAATTTAATAGACAGCTTGCAACAGAATTTCCACGATGTCATGATAAACTGAAGAAAATACTTGCAGAAGCCAAATGTATCTATTGCCTCCTGCGGAAAATTCAAGAAACTAAAAACCAAATTGACTTGACTGATCCAGTAGAAAAAAAAATGCTGAAAGTTAAGTAGCAGTGTACTTCTCTCATTACTGCACTAAACAAATTAAGACATGTCCTGAGATTCATTATGATTTGTTAACAGCTCAGTGTGTTCAGTGCTTATCATTCCCCTGGTTGAACTGGCAATCGGGCTACAACATTTCCAGGACTTTTTTTCCCCCTCTTTTTACTATTTTTTGTTTTTTTTAAAGGAAGGTCAGCTTTGTTTCTGCAACATGAAACAACCTTATCTAACCGGGCAGGTGCACACTTTAATAATTCAGTCTTGCATATTGACTCGGTGAGAGATCATGTCAAAAACTCTGTATTAAATACCCACGCTCTCCCCCTTTGCAAAGTCTCTGAGCCAACATGATTTGACAAGAAACCCCGTATAAAATGTCACCACAGGGGGGCTTTGAAGGCGTGTGCGTATCAGAGGCAAGGCTAAATGAGGTTCTTCATTGGGAAAATGTGCGACTCCTAAGGTATGCCGGCGGCCACTACCTGGGCACAAGTGCTGCATTGTGAACAAGGAAAACGATAGTGCCCCAGCAGCTTCCAAATATCTGGTTACTATGACAACACCGCTGCCCCCTCTTTTCTTTTCTCTGAAGAAATAAGAGATTTCTGACAGAAAAAATGCTATCCCGGTGGGAAATAGGGCACATGTAAAAGTGCAGCCTTTGACAAAGGGCCACTCTCGGTAGATGAACAAGAATAAAAAGGCAACTTCTTTAAGTGGATTTCATTTACAACCAATTAGTCAACACCTGATCACACTTCACAGTGATGGAAATTCCAAAGGAATCACTTGATTTCACACTGTTACTAATTTCTATATACTGTACAATACCAAAAGATAATACTGGTATGATGTTACTATGAAGACTATTTTTGTATATTATTTTGACATTTGTTTCCGTAATGAAATAAACTAAAATTAATGGTGAACTCTGCTTAGTTTTGAATGATGATTCATTCCTATTAAAACTGCTTTGTTGTCTCAAGATTTTGGGTTCTGCCACTCTTGTTAAAAAAATGAATTCAGTTTTTGCTGTGGCAGCTCTCTTCATTAAAAGATTGCTCCTTCAAGGCTGACTGCAGAATTATCCTCATTACAAAAATTAAAATAATCATAATTATAGGGGGTTCAATTAATCATCGCAATGTGAATGGCATTTTCATCTGTAACATCATCATCTTTCAAAAATTATGCCTCATGTTAGTATTTAATTGATGCCATTTTCCCAGTATCAATCAGACAAGAAGACAGGCAATTTGCAAAGACAATAAAAGAAAAATCCTGTGGTAAAAAAGCCCAGTAAAAAATGATACTTTATGAGATTGCTTCACAATCCTGTAATTTACTGAATTCATTATTAAAGGGTCCAGAACGAAATGTGAGACTTGATTCTGTAAATGTGGTACTTTCCAAGGTCAAATTTAGCCTGTAGTTAAGCTAAAATTACTCAGGTCAACTATTTAAAATTTAAATTGAGAGAAATTATAGAACATAGGCTTTTATCAGTGCAAATTCTCACCCCACTTACTATTTATTTTGTTTAATTAACAATTAACTGTCCACTGACACTATTGCATATGACAGTCTATGGAATGATAACTACAAGTGCTTCAGTATAGTGCTCTTATCTATTCTACTTTATTGAAATGGTTTCACTTCCTGCAGTCTCCTAGCTACACTAACAACACGGGTACAGGCGAACAGGTCTGCACTCGTCGTTTCAAAGGCATTTTTTTAAAGGCTTAGCTTTCAGCTTAGACAGTGGTTGGAAACGCATCTAAAGAGTGTTTAGAGGAAGAGTAGAGATCATTCAGCAGCCCCTCAGACCTGAAGAGATCCCTCAACAGGTTTGCAGGAAGCCTTTGACAAACTCTGGGGATTGGGGGAGGGCGGGGGGTGTTACTGTCGACCCCAGCTGGCTGCACCTGCTGACCCATGCCCAGGGAGGTTTCTTACCTGGCACGTCTTGTTCGCTGGCCCTGGGGCTGCTCCTCGCTCGACGCTCCGTCTTCTTGATGCCTGGGCTGCCTCCCCCTGCCCCATTGTGAGTCTTGCCGTATCCATTGTACACTGCTGTGCAGCCCACGTTGTTTTTGTAGATGGACGCAGGGGGACTATTGAGCCGGTTCTGCCGGTCCAGCTGCCGTTCTTTCATCTTCTTGGGTTGTGGCTTGTACTGGTCCTCCCTGGTTATGTAGTTGGACATACCGTAAACGGGTATGATCTCTTCAAATGGAGAGAAAACAAAAGAGCAACTTGAGAATGAACGACACCGTCGGCGCCCATCTACTCAGTAACATAAGGGGGGTTTCCCCGTGAAAAGTCTTTACAATAACAATTAGTGGAATTCGTTTAGGTTCCACTGTGTACAGTATGAGCACCCAGTCTCTCTGTACTAACCCTTATGATCCCACTGGGCTCTGCTTTTCATTTCGGCCCTCAATTACACCAATCAAACTCTTATTTCAAGCTTTTTAGCTGTTTGCCCTTCCTTAAAGTTGCAGATATAATTTACCTTCTAATACACACCTGCTTCAGAGGAGAACACGACTACCGAGGCCTAATTAACAAGTCATTAAAAGATGGCGGGTTCTCTAAAGCGTAGTAGACTCTTACCTTCCCCATATATTGTTGGAGGAAGGTGGTGCTGTGGAAAGAACTGGGGTGGTATGTCTCCCGGCCCTGTGACAGGGGGGTAGAAGGCTGTATGGGAGTTGGGGATGAAATGATGGTGGTGGGCGAGGTACGGGGGTATGTGGTGCGTAGGGGAGATGGCAGAAGGGTAGCTGGGGGGGTAGCACTCAGGAGACTGTGGTGTCACTACCACACGTCGCACTCCAGTGTTGTCTTCAATCACCTGTGGACAGAAAGAGGACAATGGTCAGTAAAAATTTACATTTTTATTTTTGCTTTCTGATTGAAGAATGGCTACAACAATAAAGCCGTATTAAAAAGATTTTCATCTTGGTTCATCAGCTTAGCATCAAGGTAGCATAATGAATTTGGTCACCTAGAATCTACATATGTGTGACTAAGCAATATTAACTTATTTGGTATCCTCTATCCCCAGCAATGTTATTTACAAATCTTTTGAATGTAGCAAACATGGCTTGCTAAATCGTATTTGGCAGTTTTACTGAACTTTTTCCAATCTAAGTGGTAGTTGAAATTTCTAATTAATGAATTTAATATATAGGATATAATGCCACCTGCACCTCCATTGACAGATACAAAATTGTAGAAATAAGTATTTTCTCCCTTAAAATTCAATAGATTGTGAATTGCACTAAATATATTATTGTTGCAATAATGCACTTGATCTATTGACAATGAGGAAGGACACACCCACATGTATGCACTGAATAATCTCAACTTAATAAATCAGTGTATTGGGTGCCCAGACACATCTGTGAGTGTCAATGACTATTTGAGTTCTTAATCATGTATCACAAATCCCAGGATTGCATGAATACATTTTATGATTGTATGGCGACTGGATCTTTTCATAGTGCAAGACAGTGGTTTTACCACCTCAGTACCTAAGCAAGGGTAGGCAGGGTCAGTACTCAGATACTTAGAAGCCCTAGTTGTCAGAAGAAAAAGATTAATAATAATAAAAATAATAAACTTTATTTTATATAGCGCCTTTAAAGGTGGCTTCTCAAAGCGCTTTACAGGATGACAATAACAATAAATAAGAAGACTACAACAATAAATAAGAAGAATACACAAGATAAGACACAATAACAATTACAACAATACAACAATAACAATAGAGGAGACCGTGGAAGGTGGTACTAAGAAGAGCAGAGGGGTGAAGAGTGGAACCAGTTAAGTAAAGGCTTTTCTGAAGAAGGTTTTGAGTCTGGATTTGAAGGAGTTTAGAGAAGGTGACTCTCTGATATCCTTGGGCAAAGAGTTCCAGAGCTTGGGGAAGGAGAAGCAGGAGAAGGCCCTGTCGCCCATACAATGTAGACGGGCTTGGGGGACAGTAAGGAGGGCAGAATTTGAAGAGCGGAGGTTGCGAGGTGGGGAGTAGGGCGATAATAGTTCAGACAGGTATTGAGGTGCCAAGCCATGTAGAGCCTCAATTAAGCCTTAATTTAAACAGTGAAGTCATTTCTCACTCTCTGGTGATGCATGATTGCTGTCACGTTCCACCCAGGTGGGAGCAGCAATTCAGTGATGGATCAGGTTTGATCCCTTCCCTTATGTAAAGTGCGTCTGGACCAAAGAAACTAATTAATTATGCATGTCTGGAATATAAAGCAGCAGCATTGAACTGTTTTTCCACTGTGATGGAAATATTCGTTGTGTATTTTTCCCCCATAAAGGAAAGACTGAGCATCCTCACTAAAAAATACATTGTGTACCATCTGTTTGCACCCTCAACCCATGGGTCTATAGCAAGTATATCTATCTGCGTATGACTCTGTTATGAGACTGTCTGCTCAACTTATCTGAGGCTCAGATCATGTTCCGACTTTGCTGGCATTCTCAGCCTGAATAGAAAAACTCTGGATCAGCCTGTTTTGTCGCTCATCTTTCATTAAGCCAAGGTTGACAGAAGGCCAGGAATGTACTAGTCAAGGGCTGGCCTTCCTTTTCAGTCTCTGATAAAGTCACTTTTTTATTCAAATTCCAACGGTTAATTGAGAAAGCAATCACTTTCTGAGAAAACAAAATAAGAATATTTACTTTTCCCAGGCTTGTTTTATCATAAATAAAACAGAACATGTGCTACTTATTTACATATTGAGAGTGAGGTGTGGTAGCCAATTTAGTACAGTATATTAAAAGCAGAACACTTGATGGAATGTAAGAGCCAAGAAATAGCAGAGTTTTTTTTACTTAAATCGAGTGTTTTTGGTTTGCAAAGCTTGAAATGAACAAAAAAGAAATTCAGGTACAAACAGTTACTGTAAAAGGTAAGTGAGAAAAAACTGTCTCAAGTTTATATGCTCTAATGCCAAGCACATTCTGATTCAGCACCTCATAAAGTCCTGTAATTTAAGTGTTAATTCAAATGAATAACCTAAGAGCAACTTTAAACTGAAAATGTCAGTTATAGTAATATTTAACATCATATGATGACAGCACCATAAAATATACAGAAAAGTAGAAGTAATTTATTAGTCTATTAATGCATGCATGTTTTTAGAAAAATAAAGTTGATGAATTTCAGATATTAATGTTTTCAGTAATTTTGAATAGTTTGTCATCTGCGACTGATTGGGACATTCAAGGACTAAATCGCCTTAGTAGTGAGAAATTGGATTGGGCAGGGGTGATGAGGTGATTTAATATAGACAAAAAAAGGAAGAAAAAAGAAAAATGGAAATAGGACAGAAAAAATGCCCCACTTAAGTCTGATATCCACAAGTTCACAGACATTTTGGATGACCACAAGGTCAACATCATCATTTGAGTGTGAAGGACTATCCAGTCACTACAGAACTATACTTTTAGTAGAAATTGATGACATTTTGTTTGCAAAGAATAAACTGATCCTGGAATGCAACATGCTCTTCCTGATGTGAGGGTATTCCAAAAAAGCTACCAACACCCTTGGTTGCTCATGTAATAATGGCTTTCATGCATGATGAAAATGCAACAGTGATTCTACCGACTTGCCAAACATGAAAATAAGTTTGAATTTGTTATAATCTGTGGCACAGAGGACAGGTATGTGCTTCTGAAAGTGCTACGAGAAGAATTGGACAGAACTCCACCAGACAACATCTGCAACATGGATCAAAGCAAGTGTCACAGATGAAGAGCTTGTACCACTTCCAATAGTGGGCACACATACTACTAGCCTATGACTTTCACAGGAGACCACCTGTTAATAAACCCCGTAGGTAACACATTTATGACAAATTATGTCATGTCTGATCATTACAATGACCAAAAAAACATTTCTTTTGATGAATAGTATATATTAACACAAACAAATACACAACTTGTGTTTAGATACAGCAGAAAGGTTTTATTAAATGTATTCCCTCAGTAATCCTTCCGATTGAAAGAGGAAACTCAACGAAGACCTAAACAATTGTTTATTAGAACACAGATATTTTGGCGGACAGTGTGATTTGTCATTTGGTTAAATTACATCAGAAGACTCTAATGCCTGTGGATAGCAGGAGGAAGTGGGATTACAGTAACTCTCTCAAGGGAAACAACTGCAAACACATTCAGTGTTAACCCTTGCAAAACACTGCTTGTCCTCTTGCCTTCTACACACATCAGGATGTGGAAATGCTCTCTCTCCATCTCCCCAGTTTCTGAACGATGTTTAAACAAACATGACTCTGCAAAAGTGTTGCTTCCCGCTTGCACTTGGCTCTGATATGTGTTTGTCCCCGATTCACAGAAGATTAAATGAATTTGAGACAATTAACAAATGGGACACCCGAGAGATACTGTTTCACATCACTTGTGTAATGTATCTTTCTGCTTTGTCTTTGTTTCTTCACGTCACTGTGCTAAGCCTCCATCTGTGACTAAACTCTTAAAAAACCACTGACAGAATTTAAATCCTCTACTTCCTCAGGAGGTAGAAGAATAGGAGGGAAGAGGTGACTAATGACATTTAGTTATGTAACACATCCCTAATTATTTTTTTCCCTTTGGTTTAGACTGTTCTCTAAAACACCAGCTGATACAACTGAACCAATGGACATAACTGAAGACGAGATTTTTTTACGCTCACTGGCTTTCAAGGTTGAAAAGCAACCAGCTTCCATTTCTAGCCAAATGCAACATTTGAAATACACGTGTCGAACAATCACTTAGTGAGCTGGCAAGCACTGTATTCTGAAGGCCACATTTTTTTTTTACCTTTCCTGGGACATAGCAAAAATCAGCATCCATAGACAAATTACTCCAATTGGTTTAAATGCCCTAAGTATCTTCTCAAAAATGAAGTTTGAAGCGCAACAAATGGAATTTGTTGTAAAGGATCCATATATGGACATAGTCTGAGATAATTACGTGCAAAGCTATCTGAAAAGGTACATTACAGGTCATCAGTTTTTAAAAGATCTGAGATTATTATTTTCCTCAACAGACAGTAGGTATCCATTAGGCACTGTACTTCTTTTCAGCACTTTGAGACAGGCTTTTAATTTCAAAAACTAGATGAGGATTTTTAGAAAGGCAACAGGTTTTCAACAGTTTTTATTTTATATTTGTGGGAAACCAAGTAAAGATGCAGAAGATGCACAAAATGAGTTACCATCACACCAGTAAAAACAAGAATGAAGTTCTAAACAGAAACATGCGATTTTTATTTCAGCATCACACATCAGCATTCATTCCCCTTCACAAAACAATGACTGTGGATTTCCCAGGCTCAAAAGCACAAATTATTTTGTGTCAATTAAATGCGATGACCTGAAATGTCATCGCTTTCCACTTGAAGCGGCACACACCTGCACAGCACACATATTGAAACAAAAACCTGCTTGACTGTAGAGTACTGCTATTACTGCTAGCTATTATACACTGTCTGCTTCTTCGGTGCCCAGGAGATGGACCCTTCCGCCCTGCAGCATACCTGATCATACATCTGAGTTAACATCTCAGGACAAGGGGGGGGCGGGGGAACTGGGCTTTTAGGTGGGTTCACCCATTCGTTCCCTGCTTCATGACTCATCTTTCACAGGGACCAAAACAGGCAAGGGGCCAAGAAAAGATTGGGCTGATCATTCATTTGCAGCTCCCATACACAGAAATTACAGATGGCTTTTTCACCTTACAGTACATAAAAATGTTATACTATTAGATTAGGATGGGATCCATACTTTCGGTAGTGGGGAACTACACTGAGTTAAGCTATTTTATCACTTTCAGAGAGAGAGAGAGCTTTGCTGTGGGAGGCACCAATGTGGGCTCTGAAATTACGGAGCTGCACTCAGCATGTGAAAACACTGAAATCAAATGGAGTAGGAAGGCTGTTCCTTTAAGCGGTTGCGTACAGTCCACATTGGGCTCACTTGCTTCTAGAGCTGAGGGAGAGTGTGCAGCTGCACCCCAATAACTGCTTTGGTGTTTGATTTCACCTCGATGTAGAACAGGGGGAGATGAAAGCCCATCTGTGATTACTGAATGTCCCCTTGGATGGGGAATCACATTGCCAGCAATGTAGTACATCAAAAATGTCACTTCTCCGCTTATAAACGTCTTTTTAGCTAAGGAATTTTAATTTTAATTTTATACTTACACTATTAACAGTTTTCTACAGCTATACAAAAAGGCTGACTTAGAAATTCAGGAACAAGTTATACGGTGACATTCAATCCACCTGTGTCATGTATTTTGTCAGTAAAATGTTCTTGGATTTTTATGCTCAGGTAAAAAATCATTTTAGTCAACCACAACTACTAATTTAAGAATTAATTTAAGATATGTGATGCTGTCAGAATATTATCAATAAATAATGGTCATTTTT
The DNA here is from genome assembly GCF_059453375.1 of Lepisosteus platostomus. Lineage (NCBI taxonomy): Eukaryota > Metazoa > Chordata > Actinopteri > Semionotiformes > Lepisosteidae > Lepisosteus > Lepisosteus platostomus. Next base: position 66,614,274 of record NC_142612.1, read on the forward strand.
GGTTTACAAGACAGGGGTAAAAATTGTGGATATGTTTGGGACAGCAGGCCACACAAGAAGTGTCAAATACAAAAGGAAAGAGTTCAAAGGCAAGCTAGCTGAGGGGAATACAAAGAAAATATGACATGCAGATCCACAAAAGTTTAATAGCACTAAACCTGAGGGAACAAACCCTGCAATCAGGGTTTTATATTTTTCACATCCTGTTTTTTAAAGCTGTAATTCAGTCCACTAGTCTCAAAGCATCAATATAATTAGTCATTATTAAACAATCATTGGAGTAAACAGTGATACTTTAATCATTTTGATAATCACAAAGTGTGCAATCCACAGATAAACAGCACTACAGACAGATGTGGACATTTAACATTTACTTCCTAGGAGTTACAGGAGTGAAAAAAGACATTGTATTAATTTCTTTTAAACGTGTCACAAAATATTTAATTGTTTGAATGTATTAATCCCTTGTTATTTAGAGCATGCGTGATGAGATATGTATTATTATGTCCCCTTTCACTTACTAATCACTTAATAGAATATTGCAGTTCAGAAAATTAAATAGGGAAATGTAATCCTTTGTTAGAAATAAAAGTCCACATCTATGTTGGAATAAATGTTACAGTCTCTTTTCCTTAGGAATAGTCTGCTGTTGTGTTGTTGACAATTTTATGTTGCTTTTATGACGTTGCTTTATTGACGTTGCACCGATTCTTCTGTACACATTCACTCAAAGAAACAGTTTAATGTAGTTGGAACAGGAAATTCATTTTTAGAGTTTCAGAAGATTAACACTGGATGCATCAAATCTACCCTTAACATGGACTCGAGAGGCAAATTTCTCTGCTTAGAACAGTGTAGAATCTGAAATTTCAGGTGATGTAATACAGGGAGTTTTTCCTTCTCTGTTTCAGCTGGAGGTCTTCTATTTAGCCAAATACTACATCAAGAGTAGGAGCTCAGCAACTGAAAACAGCTTAACACAGGTTCTTCAATTTTCAAGCCCCTTCTCATAGAACTGCCTGAGAAATTACTTCAGATGGCCTAAAATGGAAACTATATACGTTTACCTACCCTGACTCACCACTTCCCTCCTAGGGTTTCCACATTGTTGTTTATAGCCACAAAGGTAGTTTTTGTATGAAGGTGTTATGCAAACATATTCTATTGTATTGTACGGTTTCTTTTACCCGGAAATATATTTTGGATCTATCCCACACTATTACTTTGGATCAATCCTTTGGGGGCAGAGCCATAGATGTTTAAATAATAATGGCATAATCAGAGTGAAGGTAAGATCATTTATCCACATATGAAATAAACAAAAATTGTTCACCATTAAAAACGCCAAACACAAAATGGTTTTCCTGACTGACTAGAAGAGAAACATCTCCCCACTCTCTTCCTCTTACCTGGGAGATGTAACCTGGTGGCACGTGAATTGGTGGAATGGAACCATTGGGTGACATCATCGGAACTTCTGCAGGCCCTGTCAAACAAAGTCAACAGTCAGATCTCTAGAGCAAAGAAAATCCCTTTGTATAAGCCAAAGGAAACATTCCAAGTATTCATGCCATTTATTTTTCCAACATATATGCAGCATGTTTCACTCCCATTTTTTTCACATGTGCAGGGGAGTGTGAAGGCTTTAAGCGAAAAAATAAGTAAAGTAAAACAAACTTGCTTTTTAAGCCAACTCCTATAAAATGAAAGAATCTATATATTTTCCTTCACTGTTAAACTGATTTAAGAAGGATTTCTCGTGGCTTAAGAGGTTCACCACTCTTAGTGTAGGGTAATTATCCACTGTGAAGACATTCACACCTCCATGACCGAAGAAAGACTTGGATCTCTTGGCTCTGGGTCACCCCCTTCAGTGGAAGTTTTAACTCTTTATGTACCTTTTTGTAGCTTAAAAAACCTGAACAATCTGTGCTTTCTACTTGGCAAACAGAAATCCCAGTCAGATATAAGGGTCTCTTCTTAAGATGTGACTGTCTTTTTCAGAAAAATGTATAGGCTTGCATTGCGGCTTCATATATCCCCTCCTGCACACCGATCTATGGAAACACCACAGCATAAACATATTTGCCTCCATACAATGAAATTTAATAAATAAAATGTGGGGAGAAAAATAATATAGATATCATTACATTGATAATATTTTGATACCATTTCTAAAGGATATCTAAAGATGTCCTTTAGGAAATACAGTAAAGGCCGTTCAATTTTGTATTTCTATTTTGCTACTTAGAACACAGAGACGTTATCTAAAATAAGTTAAATTCAATTCATAACCAAAAAACAACTTCAAACAACCAGTATTTTGTAAAAGGATTAGCCTGAACGTTATATTTACAAGCAATTAAAGAAATTTAAAAAATTGGAGTGCTTGTAGCAATTACTGCAATATGTTTGGGTTCTGCATCATGTTTAAAGGAAGAGAGTCACAAGACAAGCACTGACTGTTCAACAGAACATCAAATTTAATAGAATTTGAGTAAAAAGTACAACTTAACGATTAACTTCTTTGGCACATTAAATCACAATTACCTAGGACGCTAAAGTACTTATAATATGGTTGCTATGTTACTGAGTAAGTGTATGTTCAAGCAACTTAAATTCTTTCAGTTTTTCAAAAAATAATAAAAATGACTAATGTACAAAATGACCTTCTGCTTTGCCAAAAAATAAAATCACATTTGGGGGCAAAAATCATGTACTGTTTCTGCTGCTACTGGATGGTCAAAATCCCCTGATTATTATCAATCCCATCTGTTTCAAGAACAGAGATAATCTCAGAGATAATGGGTACAAATGTCAATGCTACTGTAGGGCACTCTTCAAATTACACCCAAACAGAAGACTGATACAACTAGAGTCCAGGCTGTCATCTTGAAACAATCACTCTTGAATCGAGGCAAAGGTTTGAAAAACCCACTCTCTGAAGCAATGCAGATTTAAACAATGCACTGCAGGTTAGTGCTACACTAATTCCACAGCTGCATGATTAGCCAGCAATAACTCCAGGAAAAATGTCATTGTAACTGAGGGACAGGAGATTTCCCATTCCCTCATCTCCAGTAAGTCCCCTGTATTATAAAACATTACAAACGTAACCTACACTTCATGGAACAAGAGAACGATAGGTGCCAAAATCTTGGAAATCAGACAGGAGGCAGCGTGGAAAATATTTGTGGTACTCTGAAAGTTCTATTAGCCTTGATCCAGTACAGATGTAGATGTACTTGACGTCTCAATATGGGGTAAGTATTACTTAATGGAATTGCCAGCTTCTGTTTATCAACAGCAAATCATAAAGCTCAGCTGGCAATAAGATCTCCGCTTCAAAACCTCAGCATCCAAAAGTTGAAAGTAAATGTGAATTTCTGAGACTTACTGACCCCTCCCCTCCTCTCCCCCTGCTTCTCATCTGTAGCCTGGAATCTGAAATGTCAGATTAACCTCACATACTATATCCTCATAAAAGTAACATAATAACAATATGCAAAAATAATGTGCACAAATGGAGTAATTTACCTGATAAGACACTTATAGATTTATATTTACATTAACTGATCACAGATCATTCACCTATCAGAGCACTCCCTCATCTTTTCAGCTTTACTCAATAAATAAAAACTATTGGCAGCAGGTTACAATTAATCTTGCTGTTTTTTTAGGAGAGGAATTCACTTCTGGAAGCTGGAATTAGCATTGGATACTGGCATTTGACCTCCTTCAAGACATAGCTGTGAGGTTCAAACCTCAGATTTTTAAGGATTAAACAAGACAGACAGTTTTCAATGTTATAAATCTCCACAGATAATACTGTGTTATTGTAAGTTCTGCTGTAGTGCTTCACAACAGCTTCAGTAGCACAATGTGAAGCTGGTAAAGACATTTCTTATCTCTGGGGGTTTCAACAGTTAGGCTTCTTCTAAGTATGCCACTATAAATCATTCAGATGGGTTAATGAATTCTACAGTAAGCCTAATATTTTTCAACATCTACCACACAAAATCTATAACCACTACGTAATATCCTGAAACAGCATACCTGTGAAGGCTTAGTGAACAGAAAAGTCATTGACAAAACTGAAGAAAATTTAGTGCGCACACCACATTAATCTACCATAACATGGTGAACATACTGTTACCACCACAACAGATTTTCTTTGGGGATAGTAGTTTGTCTCTTTTTCAAAGCAGACCTGTTATTCTAATCGGGGCAACTCAATTTTTTTCCAGTTAACATAGCAGGATTTTCAACATGTGTGATATTCCTTTGCTGTAAACAATTCCAGTAATATATCCTTCCTTTTCAAATTTATACAGCGCACAAGTTTAAAGTGTTAGCCATAATGTGTTAGGATAATGCCTCCTTAACAGAAAATGACAAAAACCATCCTTACAATAAAGAAAACAATTTGACAATGGAAGGAAATAAACTTTTGGAGGACTTGGTTAAATAACTAAGTAGGCTATTTCCTTAATTATCTGTATAAAGAAAGAAGCATGCTTTGCAGTTCTGTAGATGTTTTTAAAAACTAGTGCAAGGTCATATTGTTCTCTCTTCTTCACCACAAATGTCCTTTACTAAACAGTTTTTTGGACACAAAGGCAAACTGAAACCAACTGGATTAGACACTGAAGCTTACCATAATTCAAAGAACAAAAACAAGCACAATCTTTTTGGTCTAAGGGACCATTTCTTCATATAAACAGGAAATCTGGCTGGAGTTGTTGATTGACAGCCAAGATACAGCGGCAATTTTTCCACTTTTTTTAGTAGCACTTTGTTTGAGTGAACACAGAGTATGCAGAAAATTGACAAATGTACAATGTTCATCTGAAGCATTAACTCAGTGGCTTGAGCTGCTAGGCAAACAAAACCACTACAGATCTGCCATCTTCACACGTATACTCTCCCTATTACTTGAGCTCTTTTGTGCTGGTATTCAATACTCAGCCACTTACATGCGTGATCATGTCTCAGTTTTATGCCACATGAAAACAAACCAAACAGCTTTACTGTGTACCAAAAATCCATCCAGCTATGTACTTAGTAGTGCATGTCATATTCAAACCTGAGAGCAAAACAGACTTATGACATTATTTCATAATTGATATTCACCATATATTCGAGATTCCACCAAATTGAGATATTTGAGACAAAATATTTCAAGCTTAACATAGAAAATTATGATAGGAAATCTAATTAACTGATGAAATTACTTAGAGGTATGATGTTTAAGCAATAAACTTCGATGATGTGTGCAACAGACTTCCTCTCAACTTCAAGTAATTATTTTCCTGGAAGAAGTAATCAGAATTCCAGATAACCTAAGCACCATTTAGTGGTATGTAAAAAGAAACACAAAGAACTCATACTGTTCCTGTGTCCACCAATATGCCCTAATGCATACAAATAGAAAATACAAGGATTTCATAAGGAGAGAGATAATTAACTCTTAATGAAACCTCTTCTAAAACAAGCAATTAGCCTTAAAGACATTTTCTTAATAGCCATTAACTGCAATTAATTTTACATATTTAAATTTTCAGTGCTTCTAACTTCTTATAACCATCTTGCAAGACATAAATAAATGGAAAAAACAGGACAAAAAAATCAATTCCTCTATGTTGATTTTTGAGAGCTAGGTAAGGGTTTTGAAAAAACATCCTGTTATATTTTTTTAATCCAGCAGACTCGATGCATGTCTGATTATGCAGAGAAGGAAAATGTTGGATCTCAGTAATGCAAACTAAGGTCATCCCAGGAAAACACAGACGTGGCTGCAGCAAGGAATGCGTCACAAAAATAATTCATACTCTGCATACTTTTAATACTACACTGGCAAAAAGATTGCTCTGTCTGGCATACCAGCCATTTCTTTCTTGCTGGAGATTATTGGTAACCTCCATCGTGAAATTCATTACTTAAAATTACATGCTCTTTGGTAGGCACCACTTAAGTTAGTAATTAATCATTTTAAATTGAAATCCACACAAATGGCTTTGCCAATAATGCAACTTCACCTGGGCAAAAACTTTTTGTGATATACTCTGTTATTGTATAGTTACAATTGTATGGCACTCACAAGGGAATCCTTAGGGCAAATATCTGTAATCAGCTAGGGGAAATAAGGTACAAGAGTCATCTCCATCTGCTATACCACAATGTTGACAGAGGCCAGAGTCACTGATTTAAGGTGGAAATTATATGCATAAAGAGGAGTAGTAACTGAAATCCCTGTTCATCCATCTTGCAGGAAACAAACAAATGGAATAGGATATCTCTACTGTAAGAATCAAAGGAACTCATTGAATAAACCCATTAGTTTGTACAACCAACGCAAAGAGAGCAAATAACAACATTGAGCAATGTCTAGTGTGTGGGTGTGTGTGGGCGGATAAGCATGTGTATTTTAGTATTTTCAACAAAACAAGGTCAGAGAAACGTGTCCTAGATGTTAAGAATAAACATTCAATTTTTGTGTAATCACCATAATCATGATCTACACGTCCTGAAAAACATATTATTGGCTCTATTTTTTAACTCATTGACATTTCATGTCAATATAAAACCAGAACAAACACACAGTACTGAGTTCAGTGATCTCTAGTGCTAGAATTGAGGCTCAGATTTAAGGTGAGAGGGCTTCATTGGCTATGGCTATCGTTAAAGTTGAATCTAATATTTAAATTGTATGCTGAACTTAAAGCATCAACAAGCAAATTATAGTACAGAACACACTAACTAAAACATAACACCAGAAAAGAGTCACACTGAAGCTTAGCATCAGACGGAGAACAGTCTCACTGAAGAACAGCATCAAAGTGCAGGCTCATCCACTTTTCTCACTGGCTGAGGAAGAAGGTTGGGAAAACTTTCCTTCCTCAGAGCTTATAACAGATTCCGATGTTTCCAGCTAGACAAGGGAAAGTTGATCAAGCCCATCTGTTTCAACATCTTGAACTAATAAATAAATTATATAATTTCTCTTTGCAAGCCATTGGTACATGGCATTCTCCCTTTATGGACTAACTTGGGCAAAAACTTGTGGAAAAAAGAAAGTTAGCTGAAAACAGTTTTCCCATGGGTTAAACTATGCTTCCATCTTTACCAAAATAATGTCAACCCTTTAAAAACATGGAACTTTTTAAATGCATTGGTGTAGAGACATTATAAATGTTCTTCGGTGTGCATTCATGATTTTTGCAGAAAGAATGATGGACAATTTTTTTAAATGGCTAATTAATGCCGATAATGAGCTCAGCCAAAAGGTTCAAGAGGCACAAAGGGGATGTGCCTTCAGGAATTCATTTTCTTCCGCTTAGTTTTTTGATCACTTACTGTTTGGTTTAATACTTCTATTGCTTTCCAGTTTTGTATGATTTCAATTTTGGAGTCTTTTGGCAGGAAAATAGCTCTGGGGGTAAAATGAATTGGGGGAGAATGCAGAACTCTTCCTTCACATTCCCAGACTCCTCCTTATGTCTTACATTCCCAGACTCCTCCTTATGTCTTAAGGTTTCAATGAATACCTTTGGATTTTTTAAGGAATGCTGAAATATCATCAGAGACTGCTGTGCCAGCACTTCTGGAAACTGCTGTGACACTTTTCATAAATTTGGTAAAGAACATTGGGGCTAGTGAACTTTTAGCCATCTAAAAACGGTGTGGTTGAAGCATTAAACTTTAGACATTTAGACGTTGTAACAACTGTATTTCAAGAGCTTTCATTTAAGTCTTTAAAAAAGGCTCCTGATCTTATTTGCATAGAATGGCTTTAATGAAGACTAAAACCAAACCAAATCTGTCTCGCTAAGGACACTTTTGGCCTATTAATTTAAATCCAGGCTCTTACTATGATAAAAAAAATTGGTAAAAGTTGGCACACTGCTGAAGACTGAAACAATGGGTCCATTTTCAAACTAAGATTTCAAGCTAACCAGAATAAAAAAAGTATAGTATATAGACAAAACTCAATTAAATGTATTTTTGAGAAACTTTTCGTTTCAGTTTAAAAGTATTAAGGTCCTTTTGAAGTCAAAGTGATAAAAGGATAACACATCTATAAGGCATTACTTTTAACACTGGTTAACCAGATGTTTTTTTCCAAGGGAACACAATTTTAGATGTCAGAGTTTTGTTTACATACAGCGCTAAGCTTCACGGCTGTTTCAAACTGTTAAAACAGATCAGAAGAGACTAGTTAGGGGGCATCAAGAAGAGGTGGAGAGGGGCAAAGCTGAGGGAAAGAGGGGAAGGCAAAAACATTTAAAATTCCTTCGGGTTTCCCAAAGGGTCAAAAGGGACGGGATGTCTAATCTTCAAAGGAATGTCTCTGATGGCATTATTCAGTGAGGCCAATAAATCCATTAGCAGGCTTCTCCACTTTATCTTTGCAGGTTCTGCATAGGTATGCCTTTCAGACTCAGCACCCCCCACCCCCAAAACACACACACACACACACACATTCTGGCCCTTTCCGTCCAGCCTCCAGCCCCCTAAAGCCAAGGAAAAAACTAAAAGCAGCAGCAGTTCAAGGGAAACTCAAGAGGGCACTACATAGAGGGACCTGGGCCTTCAGAAATGTTGTCTTTTCTGTCTCAGCATCACTGCACAAGAGGCCCCATTCAGGTCTCCATCAAGAGCCTTATAGAGACAGTAATATGTTCACAGTTGGCAAACAGAGGTCTGTTTGGACAGTTTAAGCAGCCCTCTGCTCGGCAAACATCAGCATTCCTGTAACTCCACAGTAAGGAGAAATGGACATTGCGTTCCCATACTGGGCCTCTGAGGCCCAACGGGACCTTCTGCAAAAACAGGAAAGTCTTTGTCTTCAGCAGCTACCATTTTGAACGCAGCTATAGATTTTCAAGGGACTTTAAACAGAATGAAGGCTGAGTATGTGTAAAAAAATAGCTTTGTCAATTTACCAATTTCACATCATATCGGAGCTTAATATAAAATATCCTCTGTGTGTACTTTTGTGTTTTTTAAACAAAACTTGGCCAGCTCACTCATTTTACTTTACATCATGAATCAGTGAGATTCACCAATATACTGTCTTCTTCAACTTGGTCCTATAAAATGAACATCTACCTTTAATTTACACTTAAAAGATAATTTAAATACGTAAAGCAGTGTGGAGGAGTGGTTAGGATTTCCTCCTATCTTGGTGGAAAGCTGTAAAGCTTGTCTGATTCAAAACCTGGCTGGTGCACTTGGTTTGTACCCATGAGCAAAGATCTTCATTCAGATTGCTGCAGCAAAAATTCCTAGATGTATGAATGTGCACAAACGCAAGTTGCTTCTGGATAAAAGCAGCAGCCAAATAAACTAATAATAAACTAATTTCTGACTGTGATGCTCCAGAGACATTGAAATATGCAGAGAAAAAAAAAGTATGGTTTCTCTATGACAGACATCCAAAAAAGTATAGCGGAAATGAAAATAATTTTTTAAATAAGGCCTAAGTAAAACACAGGCTCCAGCTGTGGCTTCTTTTTGGTTTTCATTCCTCACAATATAATACAACAAAATCAAATGTGATTTCCATCTAGACAGTGCCTGGATTTTTATATTCGCATTAATTATCTCATACTCTTATAAAAATGGCTATACTGTAAATAAGAATTTTTCAAGCAGGCAATACTATCTAACAAAGGGAGTAAGATTTATCCTGGTAAGAATTTGAACTATTTTCGTATTTGCTAGAAACGCATTCGTTTTTTTGCTATTTCTCAAGTTTTGAATTCGTGCGATGCTAAAACTATCCCAGCATGGTGGGCCCTGAGCCAGAGTAAACATCAATCTATCTCCACTGTGGATATTAAAGACCCAGTGACATTCCTCCTAAGAACCCGGGTGTCCTGGCTAAATTCCCATTTGGGTCAATGAAACCATGGCCTGCTTAATTTTCTCCTATCTTGGTTTGTTCCAAAATTCATATGATATGGTTTTTTTAGCCCGGCAAATATGGCTTGGCCACCCCTTTCAACCGGATGTTTATCCAATGAGCCTGTGAAAAATGTAAACCTCTAAAACAGATCTTGCAGTATACATAGCAATGCTTAAAAAAAAATATTTTCTCACCGTCACAGAATTACGGTCATCTCCAATTAATTCCGTTGGGTGGTCCATTGAATAGCATATACTCCTGCAGTTTATCCACATTAAATCTACTCAAACTAACCATACCACAAAGGCCCCTGGGAAAAATGTATAGTCCAATAAATATTGACAACAAAGTCTGAAGATATGCAAAAAGAAAATTATAAGGCCGTTGTTAGTTATGTAGTATGAAAAGAAAAGTGAAGTATTTTCTTTGAATAGCATGAAAGCATTTCTCAAAATTGCTCATTAAATTCTCCGAGCTACTGAAAGATGATTTACTCTGACAGTCAGACTGAGAGGCACCTGTAGATCCTCAGTCCTCCTCTGTGACTGGCAGTTCAGCAACAAAGGCATGATACACATTATTATTTTAAGCGCAGGCTTGAAAAAATGAAGAAACTGGATGCTCCTATCAATGAAAAAATAATTTACCTTCGTGTGCTGTGCATCGCTAGAAATAATTACATTTAACTAAGCCAGGTTTTTATATTTCGACACTACATTAATTGCAAAGTGTTTTTACAGATTAAAGGAAGTACTTTAAAGACATAAATGAAAGAATCCTGAGCCAGTGTCTTCAAGCATAACTAATTCTCCTGTGCTTCCATTGTAAGCATGACAAGACTGCCTTAACATGTGAACCAGGGTTCAGGGTTCACTTTTTAAAACTGTAACTTACACTACAATGTAATACAGGAGGAAATGCTAATCAATTCCCTCTCAGATAATCCCAAAAAATAATTGAAACATCACCGGAGATAAATTTGTTTACCTCCTTCTCTTTGTCACAGTCAGGCTAGTGCTATCTGTTAATGATCTTACAAAGAGCTAATAGTTTTCAAGGCCACTAACACCAATGTACCTTTAACATATTACAACATGGAAAGAAATGACAGGGAGACTAAAAAGCAAGGTGAGCTGGTAGCAAGTCGTTGAAGTGCCTTTTATAATAAAATGAATATGCTTTTTAAAAAACAAAACAGCTTTGCTATGGTTGAAAGCCAGCCAGGCACGCACTATTTAGCAGTCCACACATGGCCTCTACCAATGATAAAATAATCTACCATCATTACATCAGTGCACAATTCAGATTGTTTTAGCTTCCCATAGTAATATTAATATAATATGGTAGTGTTCTTTTTAAAAAAAAAGTACTATCACTACTGACTATAATTTGTCTAATTGAAATCTGTCCATGTGCTAGAAAAGATGTGAACTTATTTTACCACCTCACCAAAAAATACAGGAAATTGGCTTGAAAATACTAGGCTTGGTCTAAAAATATGAAATATATATCCATATATATAAAAACCCTCACACTTTAAAAAGCCTGCAATAACAAAACTTCCAATTAATGTTTGCTCTGAAATATTTCAGACATAACTGCACAGTATAATGTCTAAGTCATATAAAAAAATATGTAGTTAAGTTCACATTCAGCATAATGGTACCTACTTGGTACCTAGTTTGAGTACAAATGGCCCAGTGAAAACAAAGTTGGAAATAAAGTGTTGAACTGTATCTCCACGAGAAATCACTTCTGCATAAACAATCTGTTGAGAAACCAAGCTAAAAACTAACGACTGGACATATTAAAGTTCACTGCTCACTGTTGTTTTTTCCATTTTAGAGTACTTAAAAATGCAAACTAGACATAGTTAAGTAACTACATAAACACTGAAAAATGTAAACGTCCAGGAATATCACAGTATTGGACTACATTATCACTGTCCTTCACACTCCCTCTTTCCCTCTCTCAAACTGTGTATATACACTTATCAAATGTTTTTAAATTCCTAATTTTTGCGTGCCCTTCTAAGAGAGTTTCTTTGCTATGGCATGAAGGTCTGTTGTCCATCCAGGAAGGAGACAAGATCTTCTGTACCACAAATACAATCAAAGTGAAATGCGAAGTTGGTTCAAACTCAATTTTGCTGGAAATTCATGTTAAATAAATTACCATTAAAACTATAACATTTCAAGCACATTAGTTAAAGCACCTTTCTATAACTAGACGTTATCCAGCAGTTTTGCAGACACCAACCAATTAGCACTCATCATGGACTACCTAATTTAACCTTTGGCTGTTAATTTGTTAAATGATTTAAGTGCTTTCTTTCATGTGGGGATCGTGTACTGTACAAGCATCAACCAAACCCGAGCAAGGGGAAGCCTGTCCCAACTGAGGTTCTTATTACTCAGTCAAGCCCCAACCCAACTGTGGTTTATAACAAACTTTATAATTACTGGATCTCTGTAGCAAATGGAGATTCATCACAGTATCCAGCTGAGCAACTGAGACCTCAAGTCACGCATGGCAAACCCACCACCAGCAAAGCTTCCAAGTCAAGCCACACTGCTACGTATCAAGAAAAGCTAATATAGCTGGCACGTAGCCCAATGTTTCATTAAGTAATGCATTTCTGTAAACACTGGCTTTTTTTGCAGACCAGCAACAGACCAGAGCAAAACGAATAATTCTGCCATAAACTAGACATTCAAGCCCCAAAATCACCTTTGCTTGTAATAAAAGTATGACACAAACTATTACGCCATCTCTTTTGCGTGTGGTTCAGTAAAATACCAGAAAAGGCTACCAGAAAAACAGCTTTTATGGCTGAATAAACTTTCCGTAATTGCTAGGCATGTTCACTATTGTCTCAGAGCCATGCTTATCTAAGTACTGAATTGACTCTAAACTTGAGTTGGTGAGCACAAGCCCTATGGCAGCAGTCAATAATAATAATGATCATATCAAATATAATTTCATACTCGAGCAGTTTATCCTGGTAGCCGCTGGAAAAGTCCAGGTAAACTCACTTGGTGCTCCCCAACCCAATAAGCACACACAGTAAACCTCCATTTCAAATAAGCCTAGCAACTTCAAAACACTTGACTTTACCAGTCAAAACAGTCAAAGCACAAGTGCACAGGAAGACTAATGTTCTTTTACAGTTCTCTCTCGGCTTGACTAAAAACTAAAACGTGTGCCAAGTTAACACTGTACATTTTATATTGCTATTATTTGGCACACAACTCTTAGTCTGGAACTTAACGGAACACACTAAAGACACCATAAAGAAAAATATTGCATCTTTATAGCCTAAATCTTTTTCTTCTGAGAAAAATAATTAACTGTAAAAAGGGACCCCAAATATCTAAAGGCATTGTTCAAGACAAGTACTGTAACAAATGCAGTGTGCACTGAGAAAAAATAATATTGAATCTAGGTTAAGAAAATTTTACAATTGAATCCTTGAAAGCAACTGCCCAACAAAGAAGATACAACAACATATACAAAGCTTGCAAAGTATTCAAAGTTCTCTTAATATTTACACAGTTACAAAGTGCTATGTGAACTGGTGTCTGCATAAATGTATATATTTTACATACACGTCTGTGTGCATGGGCTAGGGTGTGTGCATAATTTAACTACTTTTCAGATAGAAAACAGCTACAAGTATTGTTCAAAATTGTTGAGCATATTATGCAAATAATAAAATATCTAATCAGGATTTCTCAAAAAACAAGGACAGACAGCCCTGACATCATGAATGCTGGAAGTTGCTCCTTTTTTAGACCAAATATAAAAATGTCATCCTCCTTAAAACTCATTAAAAAATACAGAAACCAGACCAGACTGTTTTAAACCACCATAGAGGAAATCTATGCAGTCTCACTGCATGAATACAGGAGAGATAGCTGGTTGTTATGGTGACCATGGTCAATAAAAAAGCACAGGGAAGCACAGGGAAGCACAGAGAAATAGATCATGCTGTATTCAGGGTCATATTTCAGTAAAAATAACCAAGTAGAAGACATATGAATCCCAGAATGCAACATCATTCAGGGAGGATACCTACAGCAGTTTGTAACTAGCTCCTTTTATATATAGGTACATATATAGGTACAAACGCCACTTGACAGTTTAGATACAAAAATGCTGATAACTAAATTCAAGCAATTTGATGTATAACAGGCTCCTAAAGTCTGGCTTTTTAAATCAACAGTGCAGCAAACTGTTTAGGAGAATACAATTTGTCCAATGAGGCATTAATTGAGCTAAAGTAACAGTCTTTCTGTGGTCTTGTGCTATTAAATATTATTTTAAAGAGGTCTATAATACCTGCTGGATTGCTGCCTGTTAGACATACATAAGTATGCAATAAGTACCTAAGCATATAATAATGCTATAGTTTCATGCTTTGGACAGTGTTCTATGTAGGTCCTTGGATATTTACTTAACCCTACCTTTCAAATTCTGTAAAGGAATACAATTATCATCCACCTTACATTTCTGTTATCTAGCAGATTAATATTTGTCACTGATTCTAGTAAAAGAAAATGCTTTACAGCTGTTGGGCAGACCTGAAGCAGCAAGTATAGATCTAAAGCAAACAGGAATAAAAACTAATAAACATATGGTTAAAAATATATAAATAACATGGTCATAAGTGGTTGCAAGGAGTACTTTACATAATCAGTGGGTACCTACTTATTAATTTATTGGTGTGCTTGATTATCAGTTTGCTCGCTGTCAACGGCGCTTGGCCAATTTGTCATGCTATTCCAGCAGAAAAAGAAAAGTGTTCTCAGGACAGAAAGTCAAGAGATGCTTTGGCAAAATGCAGAAAGGCAATAGGGTCGGAAGACATAGATTTGGTAGACTGTAGAGTTTTTTTTATATGTCCACATTTGCATTAAAGTAGTAATATCACACAAGGTCCTGTCAATGATAAATTACCATGCGAAAGCTGTCAAAAGAGTCCTTTCATAACATCCCTACACATAAAGGCACAAATGCCAATTGATCAAGAAAGCAAATGGCTACTTTTCTTTCCAAACATTCTTCCAATTAACTTTAGCAAAAAACACAAACAGCTTTAGAAAAGAACAAACATTTGAATGTATTCTAAGTTAGCATAATGGCTATAATTAAAAGATTAAAGCAAACATTAAATAAATTGCACAAACTACTCCTTAACCAGTTTTGTTATTACAGTGATCCATATGTTACATTTTATACAAGGTAACACAACTGTTTTCATTGATCTCTGTAGCAGGAATAGACTAATTACATTTTTTGTTTTGTTGTCTGATTTGTAGACAGATCTGTGAAAATCTTAACAACAAACTCAAATTACGAAAACCAACATAATCCAAAACACCTTGGCATATCTCTAAACATCAAACATCTTTTCAGGATAAAACACAATAATAAAAGAAACCATCCAGTAGGTCCTACAAAATGTTCCACACAGGACATGATGTAACATTACATCATTTATTTCTCACAACGTACATGGTAAGTGTCAGTAACAGCTGTGATTTCTCCCTAAGGAGGACAATACAGCCTTTTATGTTTCCTGAATGAATTGAATGATCAGTAGCATTGTACTCTGTATAATAAAAACTTACTTAAGGTTTTCTGGCAAATAATGGTCATGTAAGAAAAGGAATAATTCTACTACAGGATGGGAAAGCATTTTTTTACTTTTCTGAAGATTTGCATTACATCGTGAAGGGTTAAACTCCCCAGGTAAAATATAAAAAGGAAAAAGATTTCAAGCTAATTATACACTTCATGTTGTTATGAGAAGATACAAGAAACAGGTGGCCAAGCAGTTCTTGAATGAACAGCACTTCAGCAGACTGTAAAACCAAGGTTTCTCAAGGTGTTCAGCCATATTCTTTTGTACCACACAGGTAGATAATGTATTTAATTAAGTATTTTAGAGGATTACCTGAAACAAAATTTCGAACATTCTGCAGACTTCCAGGATCAGATTTTGAAGGAAAAGTTCTCTGTTTAATCTTGTGTAACTCAGGTGTGTATCCTGTACATTACCTGCCCATCGCCAAAAAATCTAATTGAGAGGATTCCACACACAGCTCTGAAGAATAAGCTCCAAGACATGCTGTAAATTCGGCGACTGCATTGATCTTTTTGACACAGGAATACCTTGAGATCTACTAAGGGAATACTGATCAAAATTTACAAAGCTAGACGGCTCTGCTGAGCATTCTGAGGGAATTTGGTGCTATGGTGACCTAAATCTGCACATAACTGACACCACCTGCGTATAATGACATTTTAGTAATGACAGATGTACTTCATGCATTCCTTGCTGTTTCAAGTGAAGTTGTGCCATGATTTTACAAGCTGTTATACTGCAATACAAAGATGGTCCACATTATTGTAAAGGCAAGTAGAGTATCTGTTACTCTAGTGAAACAGGTAGGGTGGCTCGGGGGCAATATGACTTGTGAAGTGCTGTAAATGAGCATCGTCCTAATTTATATATGTAATGCATTTACTTTGACATCTGCTTTTTTCAAAGTATGCTGTTAGTATCTTTTCAATAATTAAGAAATGCTCTGCTTTGCCATGCTCTGCTTTGCAAAAGTAACTTGCAAAGAAAGGCTTACACAGATGTGGCAAATGTTCAATTTTACTCCCACAAAATAAATCAAACAAGGAGCTACAAGCTCCACTTTCAAAAGATATTCTGTCAGGTTACCTTGAACTCAGAGACACACGTGGAAACCACAGAATGCTACATATCCCATGGCCTGTAAAGTTAACACTGAAACAAATTCCTATATTTAATGCAAAACAGATTCTGAAAGTTCAAACAACTTCTCTGAAATGTTCTCTATAAAAATAAGTGGGGTGAACATAAACCTTACATCTAATCTGCCTGAAGGAGTGGTTTTCACCCGCAAAGGTGCAGGATCAAATTACTTTCCAGAATACAATATGCCAAAGCTTGACAGTGATCTGTCTTTCCATCTGACTTTGCTCTGCTTTGCAGACAATTGTGCAAACATTCATGTGGAGAGACAGATACTTCAGCTTCTTTTTTTTCCCCTAAGAACAAATTACAATACATGGGCAGTACTCTTCTTAGTTTTCGATATAGGATTCTACGGCAGTGCATTTTCAGCATTTGTGAAGGAGGTTGGTCATAAAGAAAAGGAAACTCCAGTTTTCAATTTATATAAATGCACAGCACAGGAGCTGCAAGACTTCCAACTCTCTATTCTCCAGTTGTACCTCAATCTGGTAAAATAAGACACACCCAGCGCAAAGCTGAGGGGGTTAATTCTATGTCGACATGCTTATCAACTGTCATCTCCTGCACAAACCTCTTCCCAAGCCACAGATTTCAAAGGGGGTACAGGTTGAAATCTGAGCAGGATCTGAAACCAGGTATCCAGAGATGAAAGACCGAGGTAACCAGTAACATGTTCTCTCTTTCCTTCTCAGTATAAAACAAAACTGGTGATAGGAATCGCCAATACATCTCTACTGGGATCCAAAAAGTCCAAAATCTAATACCTACTGAGTTATGGAAGGGGGGAAAAAAAGCAATTGATTTCTTGATAGATTTCAAGAACCTTCACTGAGATGCAACTTCAGCCACCACAGTACAGAGACTATCCAAAAGAAGAAAATTAAGTGACTTGGTTTGACAATAGCCAACCAAAATGCTGATTCTGTCCTTTAAATCCCTCCTAGTGATTTCAGATTTTATTGCTCTTTAATTGGTCCCCAATGTTTCCTGTAAGGCAAGCCAAATTTCTCTTTCTTCCTCAAGAGAGGCATGCAAGTTAGACTAGCATTATGGCATCACAACCACAAAGGCTTAAGAAAAACAAATAAGAGGTTCGACTGTTTGAAATTGTAGCTTACCACCAACTTTCCTTGGAGTATTTTATTACAGTGAGAACTTACCTTCGAAATCTTAAAGTACATGCTGTCTGACAGAAGTATACCTTTTTTTGCTTTAGGACTAAAGCAAATGAAACCTCAAAAAAAGTCAACTACACTAAATAAGTCACCAAATGAAAGACTTTAGGACAGATATAAATATCTGACTGCCCACAACACACACAGAGAAAAGCATACATTGTGAATAGAATATTTAACTATTAACACATTATAGTGTGATGTCATACTAATGTACATGTGGTGAGCATAGTTTAAAAATATTTTAAACATGGAAATGAACTGCAAAGACCTCTGTGAATAATCCTGAAATGTGCTTTTACTAAGAGTAATTTCCAACACATTAGCAAGAGTCCATGTTTATACGTTTGCTGTATCATATTTTGCTCACATTCAAATATTGATTTTTGGAGCTTGCCTGGCAATTAATGCCTTACAGAACACAGCGAATTATAAAGAATAAAATGAGCACAATGTGCAGCTGTCTGTTCTGTGAAAGGTTACTTATCAGTCAACACAACCAACAGCTGTCTCTTTTGATGGTGTTACATAAGAATAATCTGGATGATGTTCTTGATATAACTCAATTGCTAACAACACCTGAAAGGGGTTTGCTCAGGAAGTAATGTTGGGTAGTTCAGTCAAGTTAACATCTTCCCAAGGAATTTACGAGAGGCAATAACCACAATCACAGTCATTAACCTGTTAGTTTTCTGGAAGTGGAACCATTTTATTACTTTGTGCCTGACTCAAGCCTAATAAGAGGATCTGTAGTACCACATTGCTGGACTGGCGTTACTGTATGTTTAAGGTGCTGTTCAGCAGAGCCGCAAACTGCGAAAACTCACACCATTGTCTCTTTAAGATTGCATCTCTACCATGTGAAAGAATGTTCGCGGGTGGAAATCTGCAAATACGCTGAAAAAACGCCCACTCAGGAACTTCCTGAGAAGTGCATTTGAAACAGCGGCAGCACAGACAACTCTCAAAGTGTCTGCCAGATAGCTATAGCCACACAGAAGGGACTGCTGTTCATGTAACCCTCAGTGAAGTAGAAGCCTCTGTCTCCTCTGACTCATTAACATCCTAAAGGCATGACATCGCTTTTCCCTTGTGTTTTCATGCATTTCCTGGAACGCCGGACACAGATTCTATCATTATTTAACTGCTGAAGGGTTCAATGGCTGTAAAGCACAAATAAAACAGTAAATTTAGCCTTCCTCTGCCAAACAGGTGGTGAAGCAAGACCCAAACGCACTCCTTTCACATCAGTAAGGAGTAACATAGAAATGGGCTTTGATAACACTGGATTAAAAAGCAACAATGGGACAGCTCTACACCACCTGTGGGTAGCATTTATTTGATTTTGAGGACAAAGATTTGTAATCACCATGAAAGAAGTGCTTCCTTCCAAGTCTCACATTTCCAGAAACTTTGGATACTTAAAAATCTATCCATAGTAAATAATTTGATATTTTTTCCCCAACAACACAGCACTGCGTGATGAGGTTCAATACATCATCTCGGCGACTTACAGGAGGAAGACAACATTTTAATGCTTTAAAGCCAAGTTTGAAATTAATTTTAGTGTTTCCCCTACTTCTTGGAATATGGCACACAGGAGCGTAGACGTGGGGGGGTGGGGTGATTGAGGGTCACAAGCTCAACACAGCCAAACAGAAGAATGAACTTTTAACAGACCGAAGAATTTTAGTTTCCATACAACAGGGGAGACTTGCAGCGAAAGGGCTCAGAGCAGGGGTTTTAACAAGTTGTCAAGGGACCACATATTCTGAAAACTAGGTATTTCCGACTTAACAAAAACTTATTTTGCAGTCATTTTTCCAAGCTTCCTTTATAGACATTCCAGTCTTCCTGTCCTGGCATATAAATTATATTTTGAGTGGATAGTTCCTTCAGTAGCTTGATGCTAAATCCAGTTATTTGCCTGTGAAGCACACTATGACATAGTAAACACATAATGTGTTTCAAAGTGCTTCATGCTCCACTATATTGTTATAAATTTATTGACAGGATAGATATTATCAAAATCTTGTAGATTTTTTTTTAATCTATATTTTGTCCATCATTGTATCTTAAATAACAATTCAACAATTGTAATTCATTGTACTGAATGTAAAATTATTACGCTTTATGCACTCGCAAAATCAAAATATTTTGCTGTAACATAAAACCTATATAAAACTATATTAAACATCCCTCTTCCCGCCTGCCTTGTCCAAACTAGTTTTAGAGCAAAGATTAATCTAATTGACTAAAATACCTAATCCTGACCAGCACACTTCATCACATTTAAAGAAAGGAAGTGCAAAGGAGGATGGAGTGCCATTTATCCAAGGTGAATAAGACAGATTCATCAGAATTCTGATTCATGATTCACATTTCTGCATGTTTTAGACCTCATTAGCCTTAATATTATATTCTACTAAATAAAAGATATATATATTTGCAGGATGTTCCTATAGTTACCAGTAAGGGGGATTTGGAGGAAAAGGGAGCAAAAATAAAAGCAGAGAAGGGAAATTGGCTCTTCTAAGGGTCGCTGCATGACCTTTCAGGAAAGTGATGGTCTCCCTGGCATGTTGTTGCTTCTGTTGCCTAGCGACTATTTTCACTGGAAGTCTCCCCTGCTCCTTATCTGCTTTCTCTCCCCTGCCACTGGATTACAGCCTTCAGTGAGAAGTGGGCTCCTCATACTGTGCAAGACAACAGCATCTGTTTTTCTTTATGTCAAGTTGATAACTGGAAGGCATTTAACCATTCACAGTTTATTTACCTTCTTTGCCCGTTCTACGTCAGATTACAACGACATTAAAGTTTTCTATTAACTGACAGTGCTGCAAAAAAAAGCAGAATTGTAATTGTAATAAAGTGTCGAAATGTGTTGCTCTGCCCTAGCAAGTAATATGGAACGCACATGACAATGTTTCTGATGATGAAGAAATGAATAAATTCTAGATTCGTTCAACAAGCTTTATGCAAGACTAGTGACTACACTACAAAATAATTCCCCACATTTTGTCAGTATTTTAGAATTGAAAACACTGCTAAAAAAATAAAGGCTGCCACTGAATAATTGTTCAAGCCATCACTTTGCTAAGCATCAACACTACAATTCATTTCTCTCCATAGGGCAGGTGTTTAGGTTGAAGTAGCACCTACTGTGACACACATGATCCACTTGATAGGCAGTTTTATTTTACTGTTTAACACAATGAAAATTCTATACCATAACAGGGCCACTGGAAAATGGAAAAAACACAAAGAGCATTAGTACAAGCCTGATAACCAGACCCCTTGCCCCCCCCCAGCCCTATTTTTTACTAGGCTGACCTATTTGTGTTCTGGACCATTTCCAGAAATCTAGTGTTAGTGTAATGTCTAGATGGGTGGTGAGTTAAATCTTTGTTTTAATTCTGGAGAGAGCAGAACTCAGTTCCTGAAGAGCAGCGTTAGAGTGACAGACACGAAACAAAGCTCTGTTGTAGTAGACTAAAAAAGAGGCAGATCTGAACACCCCCAATATTCAAGTGAGGAACTCCCTAGTGCATGTGAATTCGTGTACAGTATACCGTCTTTTTGTTTTCATTCTTATTATGAACAGGGGTTAATTCAGATATAGCACAGGAAAGGAGCAAACCAACTATTTAAGGATGCCTAAAATTAAAAATGCCATTCTTTAGAAAGTTAAAACAAACCTCAGGCTCTTATTACATTACTGCTGATTACAGTAGATAAAAGTTGTTATAAGGTAAAAATGCTCCTGATGGTTTGTTGAAAACAATCGCACCCATACCGAATAAAACCACTTTAAAGAAAACTCAGAAAAACACTTGAATTCCATATTAATATGCCAACATATTTTCCAGTTAATAAAATATTTTTCCTTAACTGCAAAAGATCCATTTTGCCTGTTGTTTACATAAAATCGCTCAGATCTCTGCAATGTTCAAATTACAGTACATTGTCTTTAAGGTATGTGAACACATGATATGAAAAAGCACACTTAAGGAATTATAACAGAATGCTGAATGTTTTTTATTAGGAAGAATGCTGATTTTATAGTTTTGTTTGATTTTTTAGTTTTTATAAAGGGAAAAGCACTATGCCTGAGCTACACCCCTTATAACCATTCAGCATTCAGACCTGTTATTCTGCACAGTCTGTTCTCCTAGAAAGACCCCTTGATTAAAAGTGGATGAAGCAAGATGTGAAAGGCTAGAACAAGTCTATCTCACATGTATTTTGACACTAAAGCACCAAGGACGAGCTAGGAAAAAGTGAGATGTGTCCGGTTTATATTTCTGATTGAGTGGGTGGTATCAATGCAGCTCCCCAGGCAAACTTTTGAACTGGCACTTATCCATGAGATTGTTTTTAATTATTTAGAATTATTTAGTCTCAGCTAAACCTAGATACCGTGACTCATTCTTCCCACTCCATGACAGTAACACAGACTTTAATAAATGTCACATCTGCAGGACTGTAAACAAATCCGAATCATTAATAAGCACTCCTTGCACAGCATACTTCCTTCAGCCTTGTGTTTACAAAACATGCTTGACATTGTGGATGAAATGGGAATCCTGGAGGTTTTAAAATTTAATATAAAAAGAATTCCCCTCCTCCCCCAACTGACATTTTTTACAGTTGTTTCCAGTTCTTTTTTTTTTAAATCACACTGAGACTACAAAAGACATATGTTACAAACATTTGACTTCAGACAGATTGCGCTCTGTGAAAACTAAAATTCAGAGACTGAGATCGTGGAACAGCCTTCGCACAGTTAAGATTCCCTCCAGAAAAAAAAATCCTCAACACATTCAGATGTTTAACAGCATTTCCTTCCTCTTTGTTGTCACTTTCTTTTTCTTTGTGATGTATACAAAAAAACTGCTGTTCCACAGCCTATGAGTCACAGGGAAGGAATTCCTCCGTCATGAAGATTTGTGGAGCGATTGTGAGAAGGGTGACCCACTTGTTAGACTGAGAATCCAGAGATGTCCTGGCTTTCATTTCTCCAGAGTTACACAGATTCACAGAAGTACACAGGAGCATGAATGGAGCAGCTTTACCTTTCAGCTCGACACTATGCAACTATAAAATATCAGGAAACAGAAATAAAAGCCTTTTGTGAATAACAGCAGCACAATCTTTGGCAAATAGTTCACACATAACATGCAGCACAGATCCTGCATTAACTATTTAACTGTTTTTCATGAGGACAAATAAGTAACTGCAGTCCCCTTTACACAAGCCCATAAAAGGTGTCTACAAAAGACCCACTGCAAGTCCCTTAATAATGCTCAATGCACTGTTACCCCATAAAAATTAAAAGGTCCATCTTGTCACCAGACAATAAGATGGTGTTGCTCAACTTTTCGAGTGCACACAAAGGGTAGCCTAACAGTGTGGGACCACACAACCATAAAGAATTCGGGGAAACCCCACATAAATGATAAAGGAATAAAGAACACCTATAATCTAGGTCAAACTAAACCAGGAAGCTTCAGAAAAGTCACTCCCTTGATTCACAAGGCTGTTCTTTCCCTTTAAGTGCAGGTCTGCCAGAACTTGCCCACTCTGCAGAATGTTACGTTTATATTAGCAGCCAAACGAGACAGGAAACAGGGGGGAAGAGAAGCACCTCTTCCCCTCTGAAGTGAAGACACTGGTGGGAATGCAGTCCCTAGCGAGCAACACAATGCATCACTATCTACCGGACAATGTGGGCATTTTTCTGTACTCCCTAGGATGTACCGGGCCGCATTTTGCAGCAGCAGCCACCACAGATCCTTAAAAGAGAGCAGACAAAGTGGGAGTGATGTCAGTGAATGCTTTCCATTTGGAATCAGAGCATGGGGAATGACCGCACCCACACTCAAATACAAAGAAATCTAGGCCAAGATTCCTTGGATGGAAAAACTTTGAGAAAAACATGCTTTCTGTTGCAGTGCGAACAGACCTCCCTCACTGCCTCCACATTAAAAGATGCAGAAAACCCCTCTGTGCCAAAATGCTGGTATTGCCTTTGAAGAGCAGAACAGCGGGGACTGGCTTCAAAACTTAATCAGCAGCTTTTCCTTCCTGTTCTTATGCTCACGGTATTTTATCTGGTCAACAAAACACAATGCAGAATTCTACATTTTTTTCCCCCATTGCTATTTTACATAATCGGCAGCGGCAGACTTTTCATGGCCATTTTAGTGATGAGAGCACCTTGGGTAAGGTACAAAGTTAAAACAAGTTCAAGGCCTGTTCCATTGCTAATCATGTTAAAAAATTACAGTTTGTTAAATAAGGTGCACATGGCAAAATATTCTGATACCAAAAGAATGGCAAATATAATTTCCTCAAACAGGGTATTATCTGAGGATATTACTATAACCTACTTCCTGGGATGCCTATAAAATGTATTAAAAGGCTAATGAGTCAACAAAGGGTACTCACCAGAATTGTATTAAGATTTTTTTGGTCTCTTCCTGAATCTGACAGACTAACAACAAGAGTAACAAAGTTAGACAAAGCAGCTATGGTGAGCTGTGTGTTTGTATAGAGACTTACAATGGCTACAATAGGCCTTGTTTTACAAAGGCTTACTTCAGCTTGTGTGGTTTGAAGGTTTTTTAGAGAGCACGTCCTGCCTTGCATAAAAGAGACAGCAAAGCTTTTAATTTTAAAAAAATGCAATTGTCTATTTTTGTCTTTGTACAATCCCCCCCCCCCAGTTGTTAATCAAACTGGCTTCATCACTGCCACATAGACAGAAAACAGGAATAAGCAGAGTGCCCAGGTTTTCTGGAACATTCAGCGTGGCAGAGCTATACCCTATGTGCCATCCAGTGTCTAATCTGGAGCATAATCTGGAGGATGTGATTCTGACAACACTACAAGTTCATGTGTTCCAAGTAACTGAGAGAGGTCAGAGTTACAAGGGAAATCAAACATACACTGGTCACCTCAAGTGCTCTCAACCCCAATGAGGCTCTCAATCGTAAACCAGCCCAGACTCAACAGGTTCACATCCAACATTATCCAGGAAAACTTCTATTTCTTGTTGTCATCTGCTATTACAAAGGGGGTTGCATAATGGACAGGGTGGGGAAACTAAACGATTGATCTTGTACATACTATTGTCCATTCCTTCTCTTGCACCAGAAAAGAAGGGCATGCGTCACGCCTCTTTTTGAAGCCTCAAACATCACCAGAACCACTACAGTTAAATTTTCTCAAACTTCAGGGATATATTGACGACACCATGCAACCAGGCACATTATTTATTGCGAGTGGTTCATGGCAAATGGGTAAAATACAATAAAATAAACTCATATACAACTAATGGACAGACTGAGCTACAATTCAGGAGAAAGTAATAGGTTTATTCCATGCTGAAAAAAAGAAGAAAGAACACAACGTTTCGGCCGTGGAGCCTTCTTCAGGTGACCTTAGGAATCCTTTCAGGGGAAGAATGTAAATCTTGGTCACTTTGTACTGTACTGTATTAATGTTATTAAGCAAAAATAACTATGTGAAAAAATCACTTCAATTAGCCAATTGTGGTAAATGTGAATATTTTGTGCACAGTGAGACTTCACAGATCAGAAGAAGCCTAATACAAGCATTCCACACAACTGAATGTAAGATGACTGAGCACATGGATTGGCAGACATATTTTATCCTTTTTCATGTTTTCCCCACAAACGTCAGAGCAGTTTAACTGTCATTCTGGCATTTGTGACCATTGTCAGAGTGGAAATTGAGGTTTGCAAATTTTAATTGTTCCAATAAACCAAGATGGCCAACATCAAACAATAAAAGTGCTTGTTTGTTAAAGCTCCATACATGAAATGGAAATGAATGAACATGTTTTGGATTCCATGAATCTGAATATGTTTATTAGTCTTTCAATCAAGCATCTGCTTTACTATAAGCCTACAAATAACATTCAGGTGTTGTCATGCTAGTAATGCAAGATAATGTCACATGAAAAAAATGAGTTACAAGGATAGGATCGAACTTTCACACAGTTAACAGATGCATGTCACATAGAGTGTACAATAAGCCTTGGAAGCCGTATAGTTGCTTGCAACTTCTAGTTTAGACTCTAGTTTAGTTTAGACTCTGAGCAGGGTGAAAATCCGTAAGGCTGCAGGGCCTGATGGGATACCACCTCGCGTCCTGAGGACATGTGCAGCCCAGCTGACCACAGTGTTTCCAGACATCTTTAACTCCTCCCTGTCACAGGCCATGGTCCCCACCTGCTTTAAAAAAACCACTATTGTTCCAACCCCCAAAAAGGCAAAAGTGACATGCCTGAATGATTACCGCCCAGTAGCATTAAAATCTGTGGTGATGAAATGCCTGGAGAAGCTGGTGTTGTCACACATCAACTCCTCCATCACAGAGTCCCTGGACCCCTTGCAGTTCGCCTACCAGAACAACAGATCAGTGGATGATGCTGTCTCCCTGGCTCTGCATACAGCCTTGGAACACCTGGACACTAAGAACTCATATGTGAGAATGCTGTTTGTGGACTACAGTTCAGCATTCAATTCCATCATACGCAGTCAACTGGTGACTGCTCAGGGGATTAGGTCTGTGCAACTCTGTCTGCAACTGGCTGCTGGACTTTCTTATCGAGAGACCACAGGTGGTGCGGATAGGCAATAAAACATCAACACCACTCACCCTGAGCACTTGAACCCCACAAGGCTACTGTCTGAGTCCAAGGTTGTACTCCCTGTTCACTCACGACTGCACAGCAAGACACAGCAACAACCGCATCATTAAGTTTGCAGATGACACCACTATAATAGGATTGATCAGTGATGATGACCAGTCCACTCACATGGATGAAGTCGTACAGCTGCTTAGGTGGTGTCATAGCAATAACCTGGACTTGAACGTAAAGAAAACGAAAGAGCTAATAGTGGACTTTTGGAGACACAGGCCACACACTCACAGCCCACTCAGTATTAATGGAACGGAAGTGGAAACAGTCACCAGCTTTAGGTTTTTGGGAATTCACATCTCTAAAGATCTAACCTGGACTGTGAACACTGACTATCATGAAGAAGGCTCAGCAGCGCCTTTATTTCTTGAGGTGCCTCAAGGGTTGGGGGATGCTAATACATGTGTTGGTGAACTTCTACCGCTGCACCATCGAGAGCATCCTCGCCAACGGGATCACTGTGTAGTATGGCAACACCTCTTCGCGAGAAAGAAAGGCACTACAGAGAATGGTCAAAATGGCCCAGAAGATCATCGGCTGCGGTCTCACCGAGATTACACAGCTCTATGAGGACCGCTGCCGTGGTAGAATTCTGGCCATCACAGAGGACAGTCACCACCCCGGGCATGAGCTCTTCACCCCACTGCCCTCAGGCAAGAGATATAAGAGCATACAGACACTTACCACCAGATTCTTCAATAGCTTCTTTCCACAAGCAGTGAGACTGGCAAACACATTTAGCCATCCCCCTCGGACCACACCTACACCATCACCATCTACCTCTTTATGATTTCTTATCTATTGCACATCTCCAGTCATTCTTTACACGTCTGTATTGTTTACATTCAAACTGTCTACATGTTTACTTGCACATTGTCTACTGTTTGTTTGTATATTGTCTTGATGCACTGTTTGCACTTTGTTTTGTTTTTTACACTTGTTTTACAATCGAGAGACTTTCTGTAAGTAAGAATTCCATTGTACCAGTACCGGTTACATATGGCAATAAATTTCAAGTTCAAGTTTATCCTTTTTCCGAGTGGTACCCTTAAATGGATATGAACTAATCTAAATCTTTATTCCATGCTGAAACGAGAATGTAGTGTTTCCTCTCTTCTCTTTTCAGCACAGAATAAACCTTTACTTGTTCCTTTGCAGCCTACGTATGCTGACGCAGCCACCTCCTTGAACTACTTCAATCTAAATCTTTGTCTCCTCAGATTGGAAATATTGGAAATGTCTGGACTAGAAGACTCAACCCGTCTCTAAATTAGCACTTCTTAAGCCTCAAGAACTCCAACAGCATTTGTTTTTGGAAAAGCAATAAAAAATAAATGTAAACAGACTCCCCTTTCCAAGAATCTAAATGCCTAACCAAACACTCACTAAAAACGGTGCTTTTATTTGGTTTAAAAAAGATTATGATTTAAACAGTGATGGTGTCGCTTACCTAGAACTTGAGTTTAATAAAACCCGGAGAGACTCGCCTAATCCAGTTTCTAATATTCAGGTGTTCATAAGAAGGGCATGAAAGAATATAACTATTCATAGCAGCAATAGCTA
This sequence comes from Lepisosteus platostomus, assembly GCF_059453375.1. Classification (NCBI taxonomy): domain Eukaryota; kingdom Metazoa; phylum Chordata; class Actinopteri; order Semionotiformes; family Lepisosteidae; genus Lepisosteus; species Lepisosteus platostomus. Next base: position 66,642,446 of record NC_142612.1, read on the forward strand.
AAGAAGGACATGACAGGAGCATTGTTTGTCATGGGGGGAGGGGTAAGCAACAGTCAATCAGAGAACTGTCTCACCCACATCAACATCTGGCAGTCAGAGCAAGACACACCTGCACCCATTATCTGCCCACCAGGTGTGAACCCCAGGGTTTGGTTGAGATGATCAGAGAAAACAAGAGCTAAGACATCAAGCTGGAACCGCGGGGGGCAGAAAAATTCCCCTCTTCATGTGCCATACAGATGAGTGCTCTTCTAATGTGTGGTGAGTTGCTTTGCCTAGCAGACGGTTGTAAATTGCCAGACCGGGGAGTGACATGGAATTAGTCATTAGAAGAACTAGCCAGACAAGCAACTACAGAACAGTGTTTATGAGCTGCTTCCACAGAGAACATGATACATGTATATACGAACACATCATGTATCATTACTATTCTCAACTGTAATGTTTATAGCTGCAGTGCGACTATGAACCAAAAAATCAATGACTGCTAAAAACAACTGTTGCATTTCATGTAAACAGTATCTAATGGTATGTTTCTACAGCTGTATTTTAATTTGAAGCTTTTTGTGCCTTTATATTTTTACATTTAGATCAGTCAAGCATCTGGTCCTAGCACTTCATGTTCACAAGGTGATGGATGCTGCTTGTTCTGGCATGCTTGTGAATGAAATAAAAAATAAATAAGGAACAGGTGAAGACTTATTCCATGCTGAAAGGAAAAGAAAAGGGATGCAATGTTTTGGCTGTGGGGCCGTCTTCCACGTTTCCACAGCCACAAAGTTGCATTTCTTTTTTTTCTTTTCACCTGTTCCTTTCCAGTCTACACAGAGGTAGTTGACACAGTTACCTCCTTCACAAAAAATAAATGCTTACAAATTGAATATTATTGGACAAGTCTCGCTTGAAGAACAAATGGACTAATGTGATACATACTGCAGTTTGTGAATGAAATTAATTTATTACATGAGTAAATGTGATACACAGCCTAAGCCTGAACAAGTCAATTTTCAATTTAACAAAAATGCTTTAGGGAATCTGTCTTAATGCCACAGACATTGCCATATCTAAAATATCTGTTTTACACTGAGCTCCAACACCATTGAAAGCTCTGACCGAGTAAAATAATGAATCACACAGAAAATTAAAACTCTACTTGTTGTGAAGTCAAGTGATGTGGGGTCGTGGGTTACAAAACACACGCAGCAATTTCACACCGTCTTTGAAAGTGAGCAGTACAACACCTCAGAAGATTTGAACCATCTGCTGACAGGCCTCTGGCTCTTTGATTATAAAGCAAAATGGAATTACCCAGAGGAACAAAGGAGGAGGCCTTGTCCAGCAGAATAATAGAGAAACGTCATCACAGCAAGACAGAGCTTGGGTGGCAGTGTGGAAATGACTTACTCTGAAAACTCTAGGACTTCATTCTGCCTGGGGACCAGGACTATTTACACAACTGTTTTCATATGTACAAAAGATGCTAAGTAAATAATGATTTCCATGATAGTGCAACAAGTTTCAGTTTAAATGATCTGGAAAGACATTTCTAGAGGGTTCAATTTCATGGGAAGTATGTTTGTAAAAATCTACTGCAGTTTTTGTGCATGTTAATTTAAAATATACATGTATTACTTAACATAGTTCAGGTGGATAGCTGCGTCAGCATGCATAGTCTGCAAAGGAACAAGTAATATGTTTATTCCATGCTGAAAAGAGGAGAGAGAAAACAATGTTTTGGCAATGAAGCCTTCTTCACCTATTGCTTGTTCCTATTACTTAACATGTTATGCAGTTAAAACAAATCAGATTATGTAATGCTACATGCATATTAAAGTTTAAGTTTTAATTAAAGTATGCAAATGTATATATATATATTATTTCAATTAATTTAATACTTTAATGAAAGACGTTTGATCTCCGAGGAGAAATCCAAATGTTAAAGTGTTGAAAAAATGTTGAAAAGAAATTGAAATGTGAAACAAGAACAAAAAACTGAAGATGACAAAGAGCATAAACAGGAAATGTTCTAGTCTCAAATATTTTCTTACCTTTAGCTATCACAGCCTTTGCTATGATATTACCTCTGCCCCTCCTAATTAAAGTGAACATGTTGACAGACTTCATTAATTAGCTGAAGCTAATTAATCAGCAAAAAAGGATTAGAAAGCATCACAGACTGATAAAGTTACTATTGATTTTATTTTGGACCACTTTTCAAAAACCTCAAACCACTGCATAACATCTATGATACTCCTTCAGATGAACTCATAAAATAATACAATGAACAATTATTTAGAAGAATACAAAAATGCAGTTAAACGGATTGCAAAAAACAATCACATTAGTAATAATAATCATTCATGAGCACAACTCCTGTTTGGAAAGAGTGATTGATTTGCACTCGGAAGCATAATTCTTTTCCCTCCAGTAAGAAAAATTGTACTTAATTATTGTAATAATGCACAGTAAAGTATATGTGCAAATTAATGCCATGTGCCAAAATGCCCCAAAGCTTTTCTTTGGCCATGTGCAAGTTATTTAAAATGGAGAGCTGCACCTACAGTGCGGTCCAGTGCAGGATCTCAGCACCCCTAGGCCCTCTCACAGTAATTACTGTATCTGAATCACAAGCAACCTTTCCGGTTCAGTCCCAAAATAAGGCAATTTTTGCTTCCTTGGTTTATCTCTTCCATCCTATGATCTGATATCAAAAAAACTAGTTGAAACACTCCCTGATTTTGTAGGAGACCCCAAAAAGGAAGTTTTTGAAGGTTTCAGTGTAACACTGAATGTGATGGTCAATAAGAAACGGCACTGCTTCTGTGATACTCTCTCCAGATGTGGTGAATTTACCAAAAATCTCCAAGGCATTTGGAAGTGCCGTATGAGCTTCATGTACACCTGTTGAATCTATTATCCCGACAACAGGCAAACTCATCCGACCAAATCAGTTTGTTCAATTCTGTCACAGGTAAAAGGCTGGATTTAGACAGGAGCATGTGTAAAGCATTTTGATAATAGGGCCTTGTTTTCACATTTCGCAATCAGAACACACAGACAGCAAACCAGGATCGGGGTTAGTAAGGCTTTGCTTCATTCTGACATCCATAAAATAATATCCTATTGCTTTTCTTCAAGTGCTCTAAACCTAAACAGAACTGTGAGCTGAATACCCAATACAGCATATGCGTACAAAAATCAACACCCTGAAGACACTGGGCTCAGGATGACCTGAAATAACATTCCTGATAAAACCAGGGCAAGGTCAGGAAAGATTCTGAAGCCACTTACCGACCAAGGTCAGAAATAGTGCAACAACAGCCCTTTTTTTATTTTGATTACGCAAATGAATACCCTTGCTTCCCCAATTTGATAACTAAAGAGAATATTTTCAACTTTCCTTTCCTCTTTCACTTCCAAAATCTGTTGAAAACAACTGCTCTAATCTTGTTAAACAGTTTCTTATTTTCTTTATTTCCTTACATATAAAAGAGTAGAGGGAAAATTTGACACAGGGTATTTTAAATCCAAGCACATAACATACAAACCAGTAACCAGGATATTTTCAAATATAGCCAGCAGCTATATCACTCTGCAACTCACAACTAGCAACCCACTGAAGTAAAGCAGGTGTGAGCCTGGTCAGTACCTGGATGGGAGACCTCCTGGGAAAAACTAAGGTTTCTGCTGGAAGAGGTGTTAGTAAGGCCAGTAGGGGGCGCTCACCCTGAGGTCCATGTGGGTCCTAATGCCCCAGTATAGTGACAGGGACACTATACTGTAAACAGGTGCCGTCCTTTGGATGAGGCATAAAACCGAGGTCCTGATCTTCTGTGGTCATTAAAAATCCCAGGGCGTCTCTCGAAAAGAGTAGGGGTGTAACCCCAGCGTCCTGGCCAAATTTCCCATTGGCCCTTACCAGTCATGGCCTCCTAATAATCCCCCTATATGAATTGGCTTCATTATTCTGCTCTCCTCCCCAGTGATAGCTGATGTGTGGTGAGCGTTCTGGTGCACTATGGCTGCCGTCGCATCATCCAGGTGGGGCTGCACATTGGTGGTGGTGGAGGGGAGTCCCCATTACCTGTAAAGTGCTTTGAGTGGAGTGTCCAAAAAAGCGCTATATAAGTGGCATTTTCATCTATGCTTGGGAAAAGCGCTATTTAATTGTAAATTATCATTGAAGAAGGGAAGGAGAGACTTTGGAACTATATATTTTCACACCTGCTTCTGACAGAGTGTCAGAACAGATACCTCTAGTCAACAAAGTATTACTCTATTGTTATACAAGTCACAAGCATCTATTTGGACGGAAACTCACAGCTAAAGGTGTTGCACTGTCTATTGTTTATTGCAGCAGAGAAGATTTCACACCAGCATGACAGGTTTTGTTAAGCTTCTGGGAAGCCCTGAAGAGGATGAGTACCATAAAAGCAAGCACCAGTCAAATTTGTCAGTGTGTCGCGAAACTGGCATCACAAAGAAATCTTGCAGTCACTCACAAAGCTTCACACTTTATAGGGCTCGATGTCAACAGTCACAGCACCATCCAGATTAACAGGCCTAATTAGCTCTCTGGATCTTCCCAGCATTCTAAGTATGCTTTGTTTTTGTACTGATACCATAAAAAATACAGAAACAGTCTGTTATTTTAACAGACAATAAAAACAGAGAAGACAGTATGGTATATAAGAGGAGCTTCAAATGTTCAATCTTATAATATGCAAACCCAATATGGCTAATGTTAATCTACTACCGGCACAGACACCATTGTTATGAACAGAATTATATTATTGTTGATAGTCGGGAATTGCTAGTTTTTAAAAAACAATTTCAGCCATTTTGGAAACCTGCCTCTGTGATAGATTAGCCCAAGTATTAATGTACCCTTGCATTCAAAATGGGCTGTCAAATAACCTCTGCACTAGAAACTTGCAATTTGAGCCAATTCTTTAAAATCTCCATATCCCTAATTATAATTTTAGTAATCACAACTAAGGAAATAACATCTACAAAATATTTTGCAAGCAAGAATTAGACATTTAATTCTATGAAGGATGAAAATGCAAGAAATTTCACCTGTAGAAAAGACTTTCTTCCGGGTATCTCAGAGGAAGTCCACTATAACCTGACCCATCTAATTTTAAAAATATCAGCATTAAGGACAGGTTTACCTGTCAAGGTATGCATTTATCATGCATTGAGGGCAGTTATGAAAATATTTAATGGAATTTCCTACTACAAAATTATTTAAAAACATACAACTTCCTAAATCAACACAAAAGCTAAGACTTGGGTTGCTATTTTACCAGATGATGCAACAAACATCAGCAAGGAGGGGCACAGCTGGCTGGAAGGCAGTACACTTGGATTTTTGTGGCTGCCGAAGACAGACCTCAACAGCAGTCACCATTACAGGCAGGGGTAAAGGTTCTACAGTTAATGCATTAAATTGGCACTACATGCTATGGAGCTGCTGCCTACCAGACAGATTCTTACTGCTGTTTTACATGTGTTACAAATCCATTTCCCTTTCTTAATCCAGAATTCACAGATAAGATAAGATCACTTTATTGGCCATATACAATTTCTTGTCTTAGGAATTTGTCTTTTTGCATACCCCAACTTGCTCTCCATGAGACACACAGACAGGGAGAGAAGCTTGGGGTCAGAGCGCAGGGTCAGCCATTTATATGGCACCCCTGGAGCAGTTGGGGTTAAGGGCCTTGCTCGAGGGCCCAACGGAGTAGGATTCCTCTGCCGGCCACAGGATACGAACCAGCAACCTTCCAGCCACAGGTGCAGATCCTTAGCCACAGGGCACGCGCACCGCCTTAAGATAGCCTAAGATATATACACCGGTTCCCGCCAATGGCTCCAAACATTAACGCACTATGTGGATAAATTGTCCAGCTATTAGGATTAAGGCTGATGGCTCAGACACAGCAGCGAGCTTTGCACCCTGACCGTCTTACCTTTAATCTATAGAGTTCTACAACGGCTGCATGGAAAGAATGATACAGAGTATGCTTTGATGACCAAAGACCTTGATTCTAATTACACCAAGAAATAAAATTCTGAGAAGGGGTTTACCTACTACGAACGAAAAATAAAATATTTTCTTAGCATTCCACTAAAATGAAAAGGTTAAAATCCTTCAGTTATGAGGAACTTAAGAGTAAACACTTAGGGACTGGCTATGCTCATTGACAAATCTACTACAAATCTTCAAGATGCTATTAAAACAACCTAGATGAGCTTCCTGTCTGTGCGGTGCTTTGAACTACTGTAACTAAGCACTACCACTGTAGTGTGATCAAAGGCCCAGGCTAAAACAGACTTCAGTCTTCAAGTCTTCATTTAAGTACTTGAAGAAAGCTTTGATATCTGCAATATAATTTTTATATCATTTTTGTGTACCAGCCTAACCTGCTCAACCCTAACAACTGTGCCTGCATTCAGCATGCTTTCACCTCTCCTGTTTGGCTCTCTGCCTCCCTTCGTAACTCCGAACTGGTTTGTCTACCTCCATCAGCTCTCATCAATCCCCAAATCTTCACTGGGATCGAGCATTTGGATTCTTCAACCTGTCAGAAAGAAGTGGCTCTTTCCATCTACTCGTTATGTCGTAAAAATATACACTTCCTTTTCTCCTGTCCCGTGATGAAATCCTCTTGAATTTTGAACAATTTTTACTTTTTGTTATTTCTTGTTTATAAGTAAGAAGTAGCACATTAGAAAGGTGTGCCGGGCCTTCAAGGACTGTAATCACCACTGCCCACTTGTTACCTTGAATGAAAGGTCATTGTAACGAGAGCATTCAGTCTTGCCAAACACCCTTGGAGGTGTGAAAACTGCTTTGCAATTTGAACCACTTATGGAAATCAGTGTTGGTGTGGTACAGATGAGCTTGTTTTCTGGTACAGGAAACATATGGTAGCGAACAGAGACTATACTTTATGAAAAGTGAAAGTACATACATGATACTCTATGCCCCATCCATTATCTGTCGTTTATAGCATGCATTGGTCATATTTTGGTTGTTGAACACAAGCCCAATAGGCAACTGAATAAAACATTAGCAAATGCTTTATGTTTTGAACATTAAATAATTCTTTAAGGGTGTTGACTTCAGGGTGATTAGCTGTGATGTACAACTAGGGAAACTTGTGAAAATGTAAGAGCAAATATCACTTATGGTGTTTTTGTGCAACTGACTAGAGACACTTTCTAAACGTCACTTGTGGAAAGGCAACCCTGTAAGAAGGAAAGCAGACTGACAAAAGACCATGGAAGGCCTTTGTGACACATCAGTGAAAATGTTCAGCATTCCTAACTGCTGCTATCTGTGTTTGGCCATGAGATAACAAACGTGATGATACAGAACATGAGCAGAAAGCTATGGAAGCAACATTAACCAGCAAACCCAGTCACAACGGAACAATCAGGAAAATGAATGGAAGAGTGTGGTTTCATGGATTTCTAGGGACCACAATGGTTAGCCTCAGAAAATGATGATTCATGGGCAGAAAAAAAAACGAACTGGGGACTTATGAGCAAATCATTATTGAAAAAAAATACAATGACTGAAAACATGCATATGGTATTTTCATCAGCACCTCAAACTGTTCCAAGGAACCAACCAACCAGAGTATGCAAAAGGGCTTCAAAATTTAAAATGTAAAAATAAATCATCAACTTCAATTTGCTTAAATATCATCATGCCGTATCCCGTCACAAACCTCATCATTGAAGCAACACAACAGAAATACCCAGTAACCCAAAGAAAGCACATTTAAAAAAATGAAGTTTGCTCATGTGGAATGCTGGAATATCTCCATAGTCTAGCTTGTTTAATGTTATTAATAAACAATAATTAATATTAATGTCTATGCTTTTCTCGAGAGATTATCCTTCTCAAACACAATCAGACCTTTGCTTCGCTTTGGAGAATACAGGAATTTAAAGAATATTAATAGCAGGGTGTAAACAGTTTTTCCTATTTGTTATGCAAGTGGTAATGGATTAGGAAGGATGCACTGAGTATTGTAAGTCCAAAAGAAAAGACCACATCACACTTTATAAACTGTTCCAAATGTTTGATACTTTACACATTTCCCTTTTAAATTTTGTGCTTTAGAGATTCGTCACACATACTGCACAACCTGTGCAACTCACTTGTCTTTTCTAATTAATCTGTGACGATATCGGAGAAGTGCTTTTGACACACCAGAAGACAGCCAGCCAAGATATGAGTGGATAACAGGAAATGAGAGATTTTACAACTTTCCACTATCGTTGGAAACACAGTTAGCAAGTTTTTAACCTATGAAAAAGGAGAAGGAATGTTTAATCGTTCAGTCCTAAAAATAAAAAAAAGTCCCAGTCAAGTAAATATTTAACAGCTGATGAATATTTAAATGATTCATTGTGTAACAGACCCTCAGCCTGCCAAAGAAAGAGGGTGGTGAAGGGGGTTGCAGAATCCCATACAGTCTTTAGCAGCTCTGATATAGAACAGCCACGTCAGCAGGAAGCAGAGCTGGCTGCCAGGTCACATACTGACTGTCTGGAGCTGCTAGCTTGCCGAGAGAAACACAGCAACCTAATGTATAGAGGCAAATTAATATACACTCAGGAGGGGGGAAACCTACAGGGAAAATTATGCCTAAAGGTTCCTGTAACCTGCTTGAGGTTCTGTGATACAAGCCGTGTCACAATCCTAGCTCACCTAGAGCTGAAACGCCAAGCACCAAACAGCTGTGGTAACACAATCTTTTTTCAAAAGAAACATACTAACAATAAAGAAGATCAGAAGGTAGAAATAAGGATTGCTTGGTGAGCAAATAAAACTTCAGGTTTTTATCACCTTTCCCCTAGAGAGGAATACACCCTCCCCCCAGCTTGAAATCTTTCAGATGAAGCGCTTAGACACCTTTGAAGTGACAGGTCGCGTGCCCAAAAGCTGACTCATTGAAGACAGGGATGTAATGAATAGTTCCCAACAAGCCCTATGTGTCTGTCGAGGGGAAGGTGAGGAAGTACTTTAGCCTGGTATTTCAGTGAAGACAGGAGCAGACATGCTACTGCAACTACAGGCATGAGCTTTCATCTCCTGGCTCTCCAGACTGTCCCAGTTGAAAATATTCACACTAAGGGTTTAATCTACAAGAGATGATATTTATGGCTACTTTAAAAGTAAATTTTTAACAACTCAATGTTCATTGGTCTGCATTCATTTTAACATGCGATTGCCTTTCTGAGCCTCTGAAAAGTATAGGATTATAAACTTGAATATGATTTGTTATTAAGTCACTGTACTGCTCTTATAAGGCATTACCAAAATACCTTTTCCTTTCTGTCACTATAAATTTCCTTGTTGCAATTAATGATGACACAAGATCCAGGTCTGCATTGACAGCAGAGGTCAAAATGCCCCAAAACCTGACCAAAGATTCAAAGAGTCACCTTCTCGACCATCACTAAGATAGTGTTTGCACATCTGTGCAAGACAGCTCTAACCTAAAGGAGTTTGAATCTGAGGGCATTGTATTTGAGGACAAACATTCCACTGCGTATCCTTCCACCACCCTGCTACCTCTCATGATTTTCTGCCCAGGAAGACAAAGCCTGATTAACTCTCGTCAAACATCAAAGATTTGCGTTAACTGTATGCAAATGGCAGGCTTTCCCTTTCCCAGCAGTCTGTAAATGCTTACAGCACAACAGAGGGATGAGATCTGGAACCGCCTGCAACCAGCATATTTAAATCAGAGGGTTCTAATGCAGACCCAAAGATGCAATCTATGCGTTAAAAGACTATGCAAAAAAAGAGCACGCAACTGCTGTTCAAACACATCTGGAATAAATACTTTTAAAAACTGCACCACATATTCGCTGAGGCACTGGGTCCAAATGGTTGCTGTTCCAAATGTACTCTGTAACCTTCTGGTCTTCTCATTGCTTACACATAGTCCAGTAGACAGAGAAGGAATTTCTGTTTTTTTTTCCTGTGGCATGCCACTGAATCCAAATAAAACAGCCCTGGAATACTTAGCAGCTATAACAGTAAAAGCTGCATTTAAAAAGAATAGCTAGTCACAGACACTCTTGTTCTAGAACTTCCAGGAACTAGTCTCCCAATCAGGGCTACCTTTCCATGAAGTATCTATATACCAAGTCAGTAGAGGAGCTTTTGTTTTTAGTTTCCATCTTGTTTGAGAAATCAACATTGTCATCACTTCATATGTTTTTGTGTAATTATGTGAAAAAATGTCCGTCACCTCCACATGAATGGCCTGGGGCATAGGATTGCTAAAATAGTCTTATATTTGAGTCCTTTTCACAGGCCCTAAACACATGCCATAATTGTGCACCTATAGTCTGAGTTAAGTGGAATTGTTGGAATCTGAAGGAGAAATCGATTACAGTAACTAATCACTTCAAATGGAATCAAAAGAGCATTCACATCTAAAGTTACACTTCAGTTATTTCAGGTATCTACCTAGTGAAGGAGCTTCAGCATTCCTTAGAAATGTAGGTCTCTAGGCCCCAGTGGAGTTCTGGCAACGGTTTAAAATCAGTGTACAGTTCAAACAAACATTGCTTGAAATCATTTCAGATCATAAGAGTAATTGAGCAGACATACTTCAGAAAAGTCATCTATCAATCCCCGAGATTCAGATGAAGTGTGCAGCAACAAATTCTACCAATGCATTAAATGAGTTAGGGAGAACAAAATCAATAAAAGAAAGAGTTATGAAATGAAATCCTCAAATTATATTTCAGAACTCGACCAAAGTGGCACATAGACTGGCAGATTATTTTTTGGTGGATTAGGAACCTGGATGCACTATCTAGTGTTTATTCACCGCTTAAGGTTAGTCTAAACTGAGTGCACTGGGACAGACTGGACAGCTGGAGTCTGAAATGAAACTAGCTTGGTAGTAAATAGAGGAAATGTTCACAAATGCACACTCACAGATAGACATGCAGACAAATCAGAGAGATCCCCACCTGAAACGATAAGAAACCCCTTTGTACAAAACATTATACCAATTATACCAGAACATCCAGAAACTCAAAAGTAATTTTGGGATCTACAAAAACAGGTTTCACATTGAATTGTTTTGGAGCTTTTCATACATTCTACAGCTTATGAGAACAGGCAGTGAAAGCTTCCATCTTTTCTTTTTATATAAAGTATTTTTCAAATTTGAAGGCAAAAGCTTACAATGTGCGATATGGCACACAAACCGAAGGGTACCCAGGCTGTTTGAACAACATTAAAGCAGCCCAATTCATAAATCAGAGCTGAAAAAGAACAGAACTCAAAAACCATCACTGCCAAAAACCAACAACATTTTGCTTTTCCATAAAGCACTGTTCCTATTTAAGGTGTCAAGACAGGAAAAAAGATGAAGATGTCATTGATAACTTGGAAATTACAAGGTCATTTATTCTGTGCTGCCTGCGGCAAAAGAAAAGATTCCCTTTCCAGGCTTCCATAAATCAAGACTCTTACAAAACTCCACTAAAGAACACTTACTAAGGTGGTAATTTAAAGATAAAACATTTTAAATGTATTTTAAATGTATAAACTAAAGATGGAAGGAAGCATGTCCAGCTTCTGTGCCTTTAAAAAGTTATGTTCCCAAATTTTCTAGTAGAACATTTAATTGCAGACATAACAAAAAGCAAGAATTTAAACACTTTAAAGACAAGGAATTTCAGCACCCCTTTTCTCTCTCTGTTGTTAACAGTGGACTCAATTGTTGTACCAGTTTTAGCTGTATTTTTAGTTTTAGTTCTTGATCACAAATTTAATTTAGCCAGGAATATGCAAGTTTGTTCATTATTCACGTGAGAAACCCAAATCCAAGGTAATACGCTGTATTAAGTCATTACCATACCTGAATTGTGAGACATGATACATTCTCCTGCTATACAGTAAACAACAAATAGGGTGGAGAAATCTGATGAGTCTTTGGAAGAGAGCTCACTCGCCCACAGCTTCCAGTTATCAACAGTACCATTTTTAAACACAAAAAAAACTAAATTGAAATGCAATTTTTTTGGAAGAAATATTAACAGTAATACAGTCCCGAAGTACAGTTAAAAAGAGCCTTCAAAATTAAATTTCATACAAGATACAACATCAAAAGATTCGCATATCGGGGTATTACACAAAAGTGTTCATTTGACTTCTCAGTTAAAATGTGGGAAGACGCAGTTAATTATCTTTTCAAAAAATGGAATTGTCACTCATCCAAAGGATTAGAGAATCAATCTGGATCACAGGCAAAGACAAAGGCTGATGTGCTGTGGTACATTAACAGATACTTTTCAATAAAATATAAAAAAATACAGTGCTCCACAGTCAGATGGCTTAACAGGTACTGTACTCCTTTAAGTCTTTCCTAGAAGCAAAGCAGTCTCGGAGAATGAAGAAGCTCTGAGTCATACTGTATGGGCTGCTGTAATTAGGCGATTGTCAGTGTTGGATACTATTGCTAAATTGCCATTTGCAGACTGGAATGTGTCTTCCTAACGAAATATGTAATTAGAGCAAATCAATTTCTCATTTTTTCAGAAAGACAATGAAATCCACAAAATTACAAACGACTAAGGGAAGTCTGATACCGGTCAGGTTTCCAACTTGAAAATACTTATATAGCTAGAAATCTGGATCACATAGAGGTGAGGAGATCTGATAGCCTGAGGCATGTTCCGATAAGGTATTACACCAGGATTTTTAAGAGTACTAATATTCATACTTGATTTTTTTACTTCTTCATAGCTTCTTTTTTATGTACTTTTTTGGAGGCTGGGGGTGAGAGATTTAAAGCTATTTGTGGATAAACAGGAGTAAAATTTGGTTCTGTGACAATCCAAATATAAATTCATGCAAGATATATAATACAAAAACTTTAAAACTTTCTTAAAAGCAAGGTTCTTCATTTTAACATTTGCTCTGTGTAAACTGATTCCTCAAACCCACAAAAAACTGGATTTGTGCAATTAGGTTAAAAACACAACCCTCAGGTGGGAATTTATGCATGATGCTATTGATATTACCAAGTGGATTATTTTTGTGCTTATTTTTAATTAACCAATTAAAATCAGGAACCAGCAAGAAAACAGCTGATATTTTTCATTTTTTAATTAGCTGTACTTAAGAGTTTCAGACAGAGAAGAAGGCCAGCTGACAATACTTGGCTGGTGCTTCAGCCTTTTTTTTAACAAACCAAATGAGAATGCAGACCTGTGGCAAAACATTTGTCTCCAACTTTTGTTTCAGAATTAATTGGTAAGGAAATGTATTTGCTAAGCCAGGAGCACGACTGTGTTGGTGTAAACCTGTAATTTAACGGATCTTGGACATTGTGGCCAAAGAATGGTCTTTGTAAAATCAGAATAAAAGGTCAACAATCTCAGTCAAAATCAGTAGGGGTTTGTATTTTTCCTTTATCTGCCAAATGCCATCATCTGTCTAAAAGTACTAAAGATGAAAGGTTTTGCTTGATAAACTCAAGCAGGACTGTTTATAACCTAGGCTTCTCTTCTTTGACCAGATGATACAAACAGGAAACGTTCACAGCTGGCAGGGAAACCACATCAATGGGCCTTGTGTCAGAACCTCCAATTACCACATCTGCCAAATACCTTCCCAGCATTTGAATAAAATAACCCACAGACAAAAGAATTCAGTTCATTTTTCTTTCTCACCTGATTTTACCGGGGGCCTGGCTGTGATATTGAAGTCAGGCAACAGTAAATAAAACAAATTCCTCCCATTGAACAGTCCCCCCAGGGATAAACACACATATTCCCAAGCACAGTACAATGGCTTTTATTGATCTAATTTATTGTTTGCCAGCTCTACAATCTTTCAATCTTTCATTACTGGTGGTCTAGAATCCAATACCTGCCACTTTCAGAAATCTGCACCTAAATCACACACAGTGAGTACACATGGCTCATCTTAAGACATTCTGCCATCCGCAAAATGTAGTACAGTGAGTTGCTGCTTTATAATCAAAACATCCTGAAACAACATTTCTCTCCCTGTTTATTAAACGGTATGTATATCATTAATACAATTAATCTCCTTCAAAATACATTAAGCTATGTAATTTTAATAAGCAAAGAAGGATCAACAGTCTACCCACATGATACAGAGCTACATTAAGGTTTTTTTTTAAGATATAGGAAGCACAAAAAGAATTCTGTATTTTCAGTAAACAGGCCAAGAAAACTGTACAAAAATGACTTGCAGATAAAGTTTTCTAAGCATGTACTCCTTTTAATGTTCTTGGACTCTGCACAATTATGACAATTCCTTGACATATTACCTTTTTATAAATAAAAGAGAAGCAACTTAAACATTCGGAACCTAAAGCCCCCCTTCTAGAGATATTTAATTTGAGCCTTAAAAAGCATTTTCGGGTCTGTCTTAGTGTGGGGAAAGTCTGAGTGTTCCTCGTTTGAATGAAAGAGGTTTGGTAGGAGACTGTTAAACTGAACAGTAAAAAGGCCACCCTTGTATAAACACGGCACAGATTACAGTAAGACTGCTTTCACCCTAATTAGCACACAGATACAACTGGCTAAGGCAAGTGTAAACAAACCAGGCTCTGCTTTTGCTAATGAGATGCCACTCACTCAGGGGTAGTGGTGCTGAGATCAGCGGGACTCAGAGGACAATATTCAACATCAGCAGGAGGATTAAGAAATTATTCTTTAAAAGTAACAACACATATTCCCAAACACAAACCTATAAGTACCTACAGCAGTGGACTGCTACCTTGGAAATGGAAAACTATAAGCTCAACACAGGTCTCAACCACTGAAATGACTGTACTGCCGCAATGATTTATTCCACCTATGAAACCTAAAGAGACCACAGCTCTGCTGGGCAAAGCTTTAATTGGGCAAAATTGTACTTTTTCAATATTGCTTTTATTTTTGGAACATTCATCTGCTTAATTGAAACTTTTGTCAGTTTGTTACTAGTAAAGGTTGCGGTGTACACATGAGTTAAATGTACACAAGCTCTCATCAATCAAAAAGAATGAATGAAAAATTCCAAGTGGCCTATTCCATTGTGTAAATCCAAATGCATTTAGTATATAATAGTACTAACCCCCGAACAATCACATTTTTATTGTTATTGTTGATTTAGCTGCAGGTTAAAAAAAGACTAATATAGTAAAGGTAATTATACAATACTTTTTTAAACCAAAGCTATCCATTGCCAGTCCAATTGCCAAACATCTAAAAGATAATCCTTTTGTGTGTTCTGCAAACCAAACAGTCCACAAACTAAACAGTAGTTACTTTATATAAAAACTTAAACCTAGGGTGCTGCCCTGAGGTTTGGGATAATGACAAAGAAGCTTCTCTCTTAAAAGCAGTCACTTGCCAACTTCAAGATGACTGCTAGTGTAGTAGACACTTTTAATTAAACCTGCTAACCATTTTTATGTATAAACTTTGATAAGAGAAAATTCAAGTATATGTGTGATGTTTGACACAAAATTCCAAGAAGAAAAATCACTTCCTAAATGACTGATTATAAGACAGACACCTCAGTCTAATTCTTCATGCATGTAGCTTATGTGTGCAACACTCATAGTTCATTCACACTTTGGGCAAAGCTTGGCAGCACACAAACAGCACAATAGAGGGAACAAGAAGGGTAATTCCACAAAATAAAAAAAGGTTGTGGTTTGGGGCTCCAAGGATTGAACAAGCTTCAGTTCACAGAAAAGCATGTGTTAGCATATCCTCATAATGTACTAAAAACAGAAAAAAAACAAGGTGTCCATCCCTTTTCACTCAGACGTGCCAGCTTTCCACTCTCAGCCCGCACATGACAGCTCAAAGAGAGACTGTTTTTCCCCCATATAAACAGCACAATTCTATCATCATTCTGTAGTGCAGCTATATTATGTTGGGACAGAACAAAAGAGAAATAAAGAAAAATCCCCAGAAAAAGTTAAGTAACGTACTTCACGCTGTGAAAAGAGGGCTCTTGGTGGTGAAAGACTGGACAATTTCTTTACACATAAACTTCATTTAAAACAGACCGTTGTATGCAGGACCGTTACAATTATCCAATGTCAGCAACAGAACATTTTGGCCATTTACAAAAGAGAACCAGCGCAGGGCTGAACCATTTATATATTGGAATAACTGAAGACTGTCATATGCTACGTGTAATTCTTATCTTGTGTCAACTATATGGCTGCCAAACCTTTACAAGTCTTTCCAACTAGTCTGCCCCTTATCCCAACAATATGCTTTCAGCCAAGCCAAAGTGAACATGCCAAATCACATTTCGTCAACATGTGGACAACATTTTAACTCCAACGTGAACAGCATGGTGCTTCCCAGGCTTTGGGGGTCTATGATACTTCTTTATCTTGGACTGACAAGATAAGCCAGCTGAATTCGGGAAGAACCTGAAGCCATAGGAGACCACATATTTTGTGCAAGATTAAATTCAAAATCATCTTTGAAAATGAGCAACAAGCTATGAGTGAATGATAAAACTATGTTAAGAGAATTCAGATTTTTTCTACAAATTAATGGTAGAAATATACATTGTACCCCACAATGGTCAGTATTTATTCCTTCTCCATTTTTACAACTCTTTCTAAAATGCCAGACTCAGGCAGCCATAAACCCCCTCACTCCAAATTGCATAAAAGCTGGTCATGTAAAATAAGCATGGCCCTTAAAAAGCTGAAAGCACTGCAATGCCTTGCCAAATGCTTTGGCAATAGTAAGCGCTCCTACTTTTGTGGAAGTAACAGCATTTTTCCTGTAGCCACTAATTATGACAGTCTCCAAAGTACATCTAGCCAGAGCTGGATTCTAAGAAGTCAGAAGACCTTATTGCTTCTAGTCCAACACATTTCAACCAATGCATTTGGAAGAGACAGGTATGCTCAAGAATGTGTCCACAGCTCTCCAGGATTCTGTTTTGCATGCTAATTTCAATTAGCTCCCATGACAGAAGATTGCAGACAATCTCCAACAGAAAGAGAAGCAAAGCTCAAGAAAGATGTGATTACTTCCATCATAACTCCAGATTCCTTTCCCTGCTGCCAGCACAGCATTCATATTAACTCTTCCTCAAGCTAAACAGTTAGCCCAGACTGTGTTCTCAGAAATACTGTGATTAAACCACTTCCAGCCTTTAATTAAAATGTATACCATTTTTCCAACCCAAGCCCAATTATACAACAGAGGTGGAGATTATTTTAATGAGATGGCACATCTACTCATAAAAAGGCGGAATAAAGATAATTTCTACATAGAACCATGGCTGGCTATGACAAGCAAAGAATTCAAGAGCTCCCAGTGTATGGTGGAAAGCAAGCACATCCTGGCTAGCTCAGTCGTCCAACCAGTCATGCAGAAAATCAACCTCCCTTTCGTACCACTACATAGCTATCAGAAACAATGTGTTATTTTGGGAGTCTATACAGGAGACAAAACAAACCTGAAAACTAGACCATGTTCAATTAAAATAATCAAGGACAAGGGATCTAGGGTGTATATATACCCATTTGAGATTTATGCTGTTTTTTTTAGTATCTATTGTTTTGTGTTGTCTATATAGACTTCCACTGTCTGGCCCTTAGCCAAATAGCTGTTAGAATAAAACAGCTACTTCAGTAATTCAGTAAAATCTGTGGAAGATAGCAAAGGAAAACTGGCTCAATAATGTAAATAAAGGAGACAGAAAATATGGAAGACATGACATGCAGCTTCACCATATCACACACCAGTTCAGCATTGTCAAGGATAATGAGGCATTTGGTTTTACACCGATCACGCAATTCACAATATATGACATGCTTGCATTCACCACGATAACAGCAGTTTCAGATGTAAGCATACGAAATCCTAATGACAACTAACAGGAGTGAGAGAAATCCAAGGCACTGACTTTTTTATGTTTGGTAATCCTCACATTTGATAAGACCAGTAAGAAATGTCTGATTAAAAGGAGTATCTTCAAGACATTTAACCAAAACTACCAAGGTCTTTTATAAACCTTAACAGTGTTTATCAGAAGACCAAGACAAAACTTGAAAAAATTAAGAAGCAGACAAGTCAGTGTGTGAATGAGACTGTGAAAAATGTATCACACTAAAAATTTGGGTTAACTAAAAGGAGTAAAGGGCAGGAGGCAGGAAGCAAGGCTACTACAGACACAAGGAAATTGATAAAATTACAGTACGAACTCTAAGAGCTCAATTTCTAGAACCTATGGACCAATGCTGCAGTAAATCTAGAAATGAAAGAGGAGAAAGGGCGGTTATTACATTTTCAAGCAGGATGCCTGTTTCATTTAGTGCTGCTATAGATCATCTGCAAATTAATTTACCAACAGCCTAGTTGAGAATGAAGTTTTTCTAGTGATTTGTACGGGCTAAAAATTGAATCACAGAGAAACTGTGGTTCCACTTAGCAGTAAAACCTAATAGAAAATGAACAAACTGTAAAGCTGTAAATTGTGCTGTCGTTTGGTTAGCTGTTTCAATATCTGAATGAAAGCATTTCCACAGGTCTCTGACAATACAACTCCTCCTTCTCTTTTTTGTACACACAATGCAAGACAAAGCAGATTTCATAAGCCCTCTGGAACCATTAATGAGAATGCTGATTTTCTGGCCTGTAAGACCTTTGCTACCAATAAGAATCCTTCAGATCTGCTTTAGATCATTTGAAATAACTACAAAGAATTCCAGCAGGTGCTTTATTAAATTTAAAATAAGAACTCACACCTTCAGCAAAATTTATGCTAGGGACAAAACAGTGAAAACTAACAGGTAGAATTTATTTTCAAAAACATTGTCTAATGTGAACACAGATTGCTATTGCAGATAAAAACATATCCACCATGTGTATAAAAACATATCCACTACTTAACTATGCAGCCAGTGCACAGCATTTAGCTGTGTCATGGTTGAGAAAAGTCATGGTGTTTTAAGGAAGAAGGCAGGGTTTATAAAAAAAGAAAAGGTGATATTTTTAAAATACCTTGAATACACTGCAAGGACCCATCTTCTGCTCTTATTGTAAATGTTTCTCCAGGGTTGACTTGAACCAAAATGACCTGCAGTAAAGAAACACATAAAACCAATAAATGAGCAACAGACATACATAAACAGGACAAACACAACTAGTTCAGCAGTGTAATGTTCAACAGAAGACACTCAGGTCATGATCAAGATTGTGGTGAAAAACGGGAATACTAACAGATTTTCTAACAATATGTCATTCAGAAGAAAGAAAATGTCTGAGTGGATGAGTGAAGAGTCCAAAGCAATATTCACAGAATCCCTGCAAAATAAACCTGGCACGAAGGTAGCACGAATCAATAACCAACGGAAATGGAGGCAACAGATGAAAGCACCAATCTAAAACTTTAAGTCTGTCTTTAATAACTGCCATTAAGAGAAAAAAACATGGAAAAGCTTTTTTAGCTGGTGCTGCAATGGTCACTTCTGCAATAATTCACCTTCATTATTCTGATACTAATTTAGACTAAAAAAATCAGCAGTTCAAGGTTCCAAATTGAATCTAAACTGGACCTGAACTACATTGAAGCTTATAAAGAAAAGGCCTGAAATTAAAAATACATTGGAAAAAAAAACAAAAAAAAGATTGCTACTGTACATCCAATATAACCCAATTTGTATCTGTTTCTCAATTAGTACAATACACAGTTCTCCCATGTTAGTTTTCCCAAACTGCTTAGATTTGTCTAAACACCTGAAATATACACAAATAAATACTTATAAATTAATAAATAATTCCTTTTATAAAAAATAATACCAGCTAATTAAAATTGACAAAAATTGCATACATTTATAATATAAAGATTGTCATACCACAGATAAAAAACAATTCTGCTTCGTGGTACTGTAAAAAGTCTAACTTGATCTGAAGTGTCAGTAGAGAATTAACAGCTCCTTACCATCATATTGTCTGAACAGACGTTGTTAACAGTGTATAGCTGTCTGCATATATGAAAAAGTTGTGCTGCCATTCTCAGACTCTCTAAGCTCTACAGGTAAGTAAGAGGATTTTATCATTATTCTCCTCTTTGCAATATCATTGGCAATTCTCTGATCACGCTGTTTAATACAGTGAATTCTGGGCTTCCTCTTCCTGCAGGACGGGCTGCTGATGAGGTTGCTATGGTTACCAGGATGTATTCTGCACTGTCAACTGAGGTTTAAAAAGAAAAAAAAGCAAAGCGACAAAGCCTTTTTTACAACCTCCCAGAGCTCTTACACACCAGCCTGCTCTCCAGCGCCTGCAATACAGCAATGATGATGGTACAAGCAAATTACATATTACACAGCATCTATCAACACACTTGTGTTGTACGCCTTCCCAGCACTGTTGCGTATGAAAACAAAGACTGACAGATTAAAAGCAGGGAAACAAACTTCAGATGATAAGGCTGTGTATGTTTCATCAGCCATGGTAGGAGCAATACATTGCTGCCTTATTTCTAATTTAATGAGAAAAATATACATAGTATGTATGTGGCGATGATTCGACTCTTCCTTGACAACACATGCAAAATAAACACCAGGCACTGCATCACAAAAGGTAGAAAGAGGATGAGTCAAATATTATTAATATATAAACGTTACCGTTTTATATCTTAAGAAAAAGATTTTCTCCTCTCGTTGCATTCTGTAATGATCTGACCCTCCAGAGATTAACCGTAAAACTAGTCCAACAACAGAAATAAAAATTCAGTCTGCTTTTGGTGCAGCAGAAAATCTCAGTTAATTCCTAGAAATTTGGATGTCCCCACAGTTTATGATTCTGATATGGTTCAAGGTGGGAGGGCAGAGACAGCACATTGTGCCGACTGAACAAGTTTCCATTTATTTTAACTTTCTTACATTTTCAAAAGAAATGATGTTAGATGCAGTTGTACATTTATTCCGATGCAATAACAAAACATACTTGGAAAGATTTGTTTAGTAACCCAAGTGAATTAAAATCCTGAATTTGCCTCACTCTCAAGACCAGACTCCTGACAGTCTTTATCTAAAAGCACAACTTTTACCACATTTTGTAGTGAGAAAAGTCAACTCTAAAGGCTACAACTTAATATGCAATGTAGGCTTTTGGCATGAAGGGTCTTAAAACACCAGCTGTGCTCATATAGTCTTTGGACCTTCAAAACACAGCAGTGTAAACTGAATGTTTCTGCAAAAATTGGCTTATGGCCGCAGACAGTTAAGTTACAGGAAGATAACATTTGTGCTACAATTAAGCACTGTGGATAACCAATTTAAAATTTTGATAAAAAACATACGTGCAGCCACAAAATGAACAATATCTGCTGCACAGGGAAAAAACATGGACATTATATTCAAAACAAAAACTGCACAAACTAATAAGGACTGTCTGAGCTCTTGGGCTTTCAATGATGTAATAACGCACCTGCTGTGATCCATCCCCATTAACCATGTGAGGCATCATAGGCATCTCCCCATTCAGTAAAGGTGGCAGGTCCAGTGGGATCTGGTCTGTCATCATCATTGTGACGTACATTCATGGAGAACTTTCCTCTACTGTCTTTCTGCAAAAACAAACAATTCCAGCAGTTACCATCACAAATCCCCTCCATGGAACCTAAGGGAATTTCAAAGAGTTTTCTAATTTAATTAACAATAACACCACCAACAACAATAATAATTATTTGCATTTGTGATGCAATGTATATATAGGAGAGGGCCCACAGGATCCAAGGGTAAGAAAAGCTGTGATGGAGTTTCTATATGGACACAACAAAGAACCTCAACCTGAAACCCATGGTGGTCAGTTGACACCTTGAGTGAAGATAGCACAGTGTTAAAGTGGCTGTAATAAAGCTGTAAATGCTTCTTTTCTGGTTAGTTAATCATTTCTTTTTTAGTTTTGGTGAATGTTTTTATTCAAATATCCCTGACAAGCTAGCATACCATTAGTGAACATTTCTACTAATTTATCTCATACTCCTAAACAGAAGAAAATGTGCAGGCCACACACCCATTTATCTCCTGTTTCTCCTCTTATCGTCTCTTCAAATGACCAAATGCAATAACTATTCTATCTTGGGAATTTCAAAGAGTGGATGAAAATGGCTTAAATATTTTGTGGAAAAGCTCTTTTAAAAATTCAAACCTAAGACATATAAAGAATTTTGAGTAACTTGAGAAAATGTGATCCAGAGCACTTAAGAGGCTAACAACAATGTGAAGATCCAAGTACCAAGTTTTACAAAACCAGCTTATACAAGGCTGTTAAAACATGCATCAGCAATACGGAGCACTTCAGAAAAACTTCAAAGACAATAGCAGGATGACATCATCATAGGGGAAAAGGGTGTTTCTCTATGGGGAGACTGCCCATTGCTACAGTAGATAATGACTATTTATATCCTGGTGCTATCAAATGACTATTACGCTGCTCATAAATGAACAATAAACAGAGATTCTGTATTTTGGTTTTCTCTTTAAACTGAATAAATCATGAAGTGTTGAGTGAGTCAAACCCTGATGGAATGCATAGCTCTAAGGGAGTAATAATTGAATTTCAAAAGTTTTTTTCAACAGCTCTAAGCTTTATCAAGCTTTATTATTTGATATGGCTTAGTACAAATAAAAAGCATCCATTAAATTAGTGGTCTCAGAATCTCAGACACTTGAGTGAGGAATGTCTGAACAAAGTGCAGTTGCAGTTATTATAGGAAAAGATTTTCTCAGGAAGTGTCCTTCACTTGACACAAAAGTGCTTCCTGACAAAGCAAAGCATATAGCAGGTCACATCAACCACACAGATGCATGTGAAGAACCATTTATCTTCTGACTCAAATATTTTGAATGCTCTATCAGTCATTTAATCATCTGTTTGACTTAGTGAAAGAAACTGGGCTGCCAGTTTTCATTCATGAAAAACAAACCTTAAACATTACTTGTTTGGAAGCTCAGCATGCTTCATATATATTATTGGATAGAATAGCATGTTGTCCAAATTAAATACTTGAGTTAAATACTTTAACAAAAAGCTTTTAATTTCAATACTGTTTATAATTCGTGCATTGACAGTATCTTGGACTATACACAAAGCTGGTCCAAATATACAAGTGGCAAGAAAGATATATGAAGCGAAAAAAGACATAAGTGTTGTGCATGATATTCTGCAGAAAAGTGACAGAAGGTTTAATGATCAGACAAAACTTCAGCTGGGCCTGAGGAAGCTGGTCAGGATTGAGAGGAAAATTGATTTTGTAAAGTACAGGCAAATTGTAGAAGAAAACGGTCAGGACCTGAAGCACAAGGATAAAGCCTAACTTGAATCCAATAGATGATTTATGGTAAGGCTTGATTATTGCGCTCCATCAACTATACCCAATAGGCTGGAGTAATTTGTGTTAGGAATAAAAGATGAAATAAAACCATTGTGCAAAGCTGGCAGAGACTGCACTCAGTTCTGTCAAAGTGTTTTGACCAAGTACTGACTTAGGGGGATGAATACATGATGATAAATATCACCTTATCTCCATTGCAGGTGATGCTGACACTTAAGCTCCTTCACATACAGCAAAGTTCAGTTGGATCCTTTCAATCTTGAAGTAAATAACATATATATATATACACAGTACTTGTAATTCATCCAAATATGATGTTGTCATGGGGTGAATGCTGAAAAGATATGGAAATAAAATCCACTCTTGTCAATAAACTGATCTTACTAAGAGAGATGTCTTACACTGCCAGGTATTTAACAGTGGTGACCGATAATAGAGGGGTCAGTTAGTGCAACTGCTGGCAAGATCTTTTCCCCATAAGAGCATCAGTCAAAGAGGACAGACTGTTGCCAAAACACTAAGCAGTCTCTACTCTTCCCAGTAATCTAGGCTTAGACACACATGTTCTCAATTGAATGCTGGCTTGCTCATGAGATCATAGGAGGGATTCTGTGGATCAGCTGGAGTGACAGGGGCGCCTTCTGATGATGTCGCAACTGGTGGAAAATATGTTCTCAAAACTTTAGAAAAGCAGCAGTTTCAAATAGAGAAAAAAAATAAACGGCTCTTTAGGAGCTCAAAGATCACTTGGCTTCACAGTGGTCATCTTCAAGTTGATTCCTGCTCAAAGAGCTGCTAGAGAAGTGTTCCCATTTTCCACTGCCAGTCTCAGCACATTCCTTACACAAATTCTTTTTCAATTACAGCTTATTCTAAGTTAGTTGCCATAAGAAAGCTCTGCCCCCATTGTTAGAAAGCGCTTCTATGAAAAATCTCATTGATGGCGTTGGTATCAAAAACAGATTGTATGACTAACTCTTCTTGTTTACGGAAAATATCTGATGTCTTTGTAACCTTATTAATGAAAAGGAAGTCCCCTTCTCTAAAACGGCCAAACACAGAGCATGTTCATAATATGTGCCCTGAAAAAACATTTGGAGTGGGGCTCCTTTGGCCTTTTTTAATACCTGAAATAATATCTACATGCCATCTTAAAAATTTCAATCCTGAAAATCAGCTTGAAACTTCACTGCCACCTACAGTAGCAGTTTAATGACAAAGGAAACCACAGGATATTTAAGTTAAAGTGAACATTCGGTTGCGTATATGATATGCAATGAAGTGGACATCTTCCAATCAGCCATACAGGCAGCTCTTCTGGGACACAAAATGTACAGAATGTAAATTGACAGAAACTATGATAATTAATGGGAATCAATTTCTCTAACACCTCCGAAGATGGGATTTCAGGATAGATGGAAAATGGGACGAAACTTCCATGTGACCTGTGGTGAGGGCAACAGAGCTACTCAGACACTAAAGTGGTAAAAAAAAACCAGAGAGACCCCTTGCAGAACAGATGAGGGAGACCCCAGCTTGCAGTGCTTGTCTGTAGGAGATAATTCCTTAAACACTGAGATTAAAAAAAAGGTTTTAAATCAAACTACAGGTAGAGCAGCAGCTAATTATCCAAACTTTAATGACAATTTGCGAAACATAACGGAAGTGCCGCAAAACTGCTTTCGGGCAATCGAGTGTTTCATTAAAAGAGAACTGTGAAAAGAAAAGGGAAATAAACTGCATAAGATCAGTGACTAAGATCTGTAAGCAGCAGGAAAAGGGAAGTTCACTCCATAAGAGACCCACCTACACCTAATTTTTAAGATGGCATGTGGATATTATTTCAGGTATTAAAAAAGGCCAAAGGAGCCCCACTCCCAATGGTTTTTCAGGGCACATATTATGAACATGCTCTATGTTTGGCCATTTTGGAGAATGGGACAAACTACAAAAATAATTAACGACTTTAAAAAATGTTAAAGGACCGTTTTAAATAATGGACTAAAAAAAGCACAACAGAAGGGTATGAATGTTTCGGGGGAAAGGCTAAGCTTGAAGGATGAAGTCATGATGAGGTCATTTTTATTTAAATGCAGTTATCAAATTCTTAATCTATCTTCCAGGGAGGGAAGGACAGGGTGCGAAAGGGAAAGTGTGCGATGCACTCCACCGTGCCATGACTATTGCCTTCTTGAATGTTTAAGAAACCCCACTAAGAATCCAGTTTCTCTGAAACTCTTTTAACACACATACTTCATAGAGCCTCTCTGCTACCCAGCTGCTATAATTAGCATGTTCATTGAAATGTGATACCCTTTGTATCTTGGGACCTATGCATCATTTGCTGAAAATTGAATTGAGCACAGTTCACAGAATATAAAAGAGGAAGAAGAGGAGAAAATTTTGAAACAGAACGAACCACATATAGAAATGGCGTGCAAATTAACATGCATGAGTGCTGTTATTCTTTTTTAACATGATTTTTATCTTTTGCTTATTTTTAGCTGTCAAACTATTTTATGATTGCGGTACCAGAGAGCAACTCTGCTCTGCATGAAAATCCTGTTAGTCATTGTGCGAAGGTGGCAATTTGCATTATACAAATGAAAGAGTACGTTTTGATTGTTCTGACCCTTTGTTGCTCTGCATTTTAACTGAAATGTATCACCAATAATACAGAGCTGATTGTTTTGTTCAGATATTAAGATTTTGATATCTGGTTTAATATTCAAACCATTCAAATAAAATTTCAAATACATTTTCTCCTTCAGAAAAGGAAAGACTAATTACAATAGAAGAAACAATAAAATGGGACAATATACCTATTCAAGTTCAAAGACTTTTAGTAGCTTTTACCTCTATGCAGGTTGTACACACACCAAATACTGTATAAATCATTCTTATAAATAGGTGACAGTAATCAAATAACCTAAACTGAAACAAACCTTTGTGGATTACAATATTAAAAAAATCTACATTTCATTTAATAGTGAAGGTGTACTAAATATTCTTTGGGACTACAAACAGCCTTGTTTTAGGAAAAACAGCCTCGTGAAGCAACACTTTAATTTCCAATGCTGTAAACTGTACTGTCTGTAATAGGGAGATCCACAGTTTCTGTCACACCTGCAATTAACTTATAAAAGTCACATCTGTAACAGTGTGTTTAACTTCATTGTCTACCTCCTTCTTGAAATCTTAATATATAACCTTGACCAGTAGCCAAGCAGACATCTATCAAACAACACCAAACCTAGCTTCACTCAACAGCAAGACTGTAATTCTTGAGGTCATTGATTTGAAAAGAGGCCCTGGTGGAGCCAGTTAGTGGCTTTTCTACTCATTATCTCATTTTCATGGCAATTTCACTCTCTTCACAAAAACAAGAGGCTTCTGTTTATGAGATTCACATTTGTTTAATTCAGTTTTATGCAGTCAAACAATCCTTTGAGGACTCAATTGACATTATAGAATATAATCCAAAACAAACAATTATTGCTCAATCCCACGGTCTAAAAACAAAAATTCATTTTAAGTTTGTCATATCCTGTTTGCACTTGTAAAATTGGTGAACATAGTCCTTCACAGAACAGAGCATTAATGGCATGCAATTAAATTAAAGTTATTTTCCATTTCATATTCCACCTGTGTCCATTTTTGGCACTTATTTTACATGCACACAGATTTTGGAGACGCCACAAAAATAAATGTTTTAATATGGTCAAGGAAGATAAGACATCTAATTATACCATGCATCGGAACTAGAAGGTTATTTTCATTTTGCCCCCCTGCAATTTATGTGCCAAGATGAACCCATTCAAAAATACGAGGGAAAAAAGTTCTGCATCCTATGAAAGCTTGTGATTAGCACTTTGGAAGGGTTTCCAAACTTCAAAGTGCTGATGTATGCAGAGTCAGCACATGGACGTGGCAAAATACCTCCAGGCAGTAGTAGGGCTTCATATTACTAACTGGCCATTACTGGCAAATACTGGCAAATACTGGCCAAATATGGCAAATACTGGCCATTTGCATTTACAATTACAAACTTAAGGCAAATTCCATCATTCTGAAGACTTGTCCAAGTTCTGCAGACAATTTGATTGTCTTTTGGATCTTGAGGCAGTAGAAAGGCTATAGTCACCTCCCTTTCGTGCTTGGTAGCGAGCACCGTCTCAGCCTCTTCTCGATCCTTTTTGCCCAGGGTGACTATTGCTGGTGGTCTCAGACACACAAAAGAGACTTACTTGACGGCAGCCAGAAGAGAAAAAACAGGGACAACACACAGAAAGTACACTGTGTGTTTATTGTGATAACCTTTCCTCCCCTACCATCAATCATTTTGTTCAGCATATAATCTCCCTTTTGAAGTACCACAATTTCCTGTTGCTAGGTTTCACTTTACCCTTTTGCTTTGATTTTTTTTTCAAACTCATTTCACTGTTTTGGAAAACTGGCCCAGAGTGAATAGCCAGTCTTTTTGTCACAAGTGTGGTCAAGGGGACAGTCCCAGTCCTCAAGGGAAAGCGTTCTTAAACAAGGGCGGCTCAGTGTTAACCAAGAATCTAGGCTAGGTGGATGCCTCCACAGAAACGTGAAGTAAAGGAAGCAAAAATGACAGAACGCTGCCATTGCTTCACCTCCCAAAAACAAGAATTGAAACCATGGTAATGTTTAAGCCACACATCATCATGAAATATGTTATAAGCAAAGTTTAAGTAGGGAGTACTTTCTGTTGTATACAGGTGTCCCCAAAAGCAAAGATTCGCCTGAGATTCATGCTAGCTGTTCAATGCACAAGTGCGTAACTGCTAATAGGTCTTAGTAATGCTGCTAAGAACGTACAGCACTAAAAAACATCCCTGGACAGGCTAAAAGAACTGAACCTTCTTAGTCTTGAACTGGGGACATGATTTAATTCAACAAAATTCTCAAAGGCATTGGGTATTTCAGCCCAATGGACTTTCCTATACTTTTATTCCCTATAAGCCTACCCGACAGATGGATACACATAGAAATAAAGGGGAAGTGGCGAGCATCTTTAAAACAGAGTAAGGAGGCATTTTTACACAAAGGATTGTGGGAGTCTGAAACAACCTACCCAACCGTGCACCAGCTATAAAAGTGATACTTGTCTTGTCATTTCTTGAAAGAAGACAAAGATTCAGATTAATGACCTACTAGCAACCAAATGAGCTTGATGAGCCAATGGCCTCCTCCCGTTTTTAACATTTATGTTCTTTTGCCCTCATGGGTGTATTAAGAACATCAACCACAAAGGGAATTCACAGAGGCTGCTTGACTACAGGGAAGGGACTTTGGAAAACCCACTGATTTATCAAGCTAGCAAACACGATTAAACGTGTTTCATCACTACTGACGTCAACATTAATTTACCAAGTGGTACAAAGTACATACACAAAAGACAACCAAAGCATTTCTCCCCTTTAACCCTGTTAAATGGTGTTTACCCTCACAAACAGTATGGTTGCAAGTGTCCTTTCAAATTAAGGTTGTGGGTAGTTGCATCTCTAGACTGGAAAAACATCAACTCCCAAACTTTTTTACACATAAATATTGCAGTAGCCCATAAGGGGCTTAACTGATTCAACAGAGGACTGTTGACTGGATCCCATCACAACTTTTTCTGCCAGATGCAACTGTTTTCTTAACCACAATAAGCAAGAAAAATGAGTACAAAACAATTAACTGCATGAAATAATTAAACTCGCATGTATAAAAAAAAACATTGTCATTGCAATAAAACCCAAACGTTCTGGTGTCACATCTTCATTTCACAAAGATGAAGTCTATTTTCAGTGTTGATGCAAAGTAAAGCCCAATTACTTCTGTCATTGCTTTTTTCAAATATTTTATTTTTCTGAAAATCATTCACGCAGTAAAGCCACTTACTATATTAGTTGGGACTGAAGGTGGTGGAGTCATTCAAGACACACTAAAATACACTCAGTCCTAATTAAATAAGCACTTCACTTAAGAGTGCTTGTTAAAACGAAATACACATGTATTTACATATTTTTGTTAGATGACTGAACTCCCCTCACTAAAACAAAATCCAGGTGGATAGCTTGTTCTTTCTTTTTCATTTTTCACTCCTCAAGGCTGTTGCTGCCTAAATAGAAATGGGGGTTTAAGGGTATCATACTAGTTTTATTTTATATTAGTTATAAAATATTTTAAATATTTTATCTTTAGTTTTATTTTTATTAGGCACATTATGAATGCACCATATTGGTATCACTAAACAACGTGATGTTTTATCTTGCTTTGACAAACAAGATTTATTATCTAACATAATAGACCATTTTGATTACCTCATGTCATATTTACTGTTCATCAATAACTATCGGATATCATGCAATTTTATCCACTTTACTACTTCATAACACATTTAAACATGACAGCTTGAATAATAAAATGTGCTGCAAATTCTACTAATTGTAACATATACTTAGCAATTTATAGTGCCAAACTATTCAAATACAAAAGTACCTAAACTAATCTGGTTCGTGTCCAGTTACAAGCATTTACAACAAAAAAGAGACTTTTACAAGTTTTCGCCTACAACCAGAAATCTTGGAACCAATTATGCTTGTATAGCAAGGGATGAGTTATTAGCTTCACTATTTACCGATTTGCTGTAAACATAGAAAAATTATTGGCAAAGTCAGTTGTCACATTACCTACATTCCTACATTTGTCAAGTAAGAGTTCAATTCAATGCTAAATGAATATAGGACACTGAACGTGCAAATAAAAAACATGCAGAAATGAGCAATCCAAATTCCAGTTTCTTTTTGGCCACACACCCAGTATTGCTTGTTGTATAATCATGTGTTGAGCTATAAATTGTGATGGTTCAAGTTTCAACTAAACCACCCATCACATATAGCCTCAATCATGCCAGGACACCAATCAAGATCTCCTTCTCCACACTAGGATGCCCGGCAAAGAACCATAGAAAACAATTCAGCTTCAATATAACAGCTGTTATTCCAAGCATTTCGTCATAGCACAGCCCAGTGTGAAGGGAGGTGTTTCCTGAAGTCTGTTGTGAGAGTTTGGAAAGTGTTTTATTGAACCTGTGTGTTTAAAGACTCTGCACTGGAGCCTAACCCTAATGTTCAAATGCTGGTTTTCTGTATATGAGAAAGCCTTTACTGTCCACCGAAAGCAAAATACTCAACAGTAAAAGCTGTCTCTAAGACTTCTGATAATAGCATCTTTAAATATCACTATCAAGACAAGCAAAGACATTGTCAAACCTCTCAAGTTACTGTGTCAACAAGTGTAATTAATACTACATATCCAACAATATTTTGATTAATTTTATTTATTACAGGTGATTTACAAACAGTTCTTCAGATATGGTTTAATAGTCTACTACAGAATAGGGTTAGAACTAAATGGTAAATATTATGGCCACTTGTAAAATTCTTGCAAGCATGAGTAACAACAAAGACGTGAGTTTAAAGGTCAGACAGCAGTAATTTACAACATTCTGGACAAATCCAAACATGTTCAACACACAACAAGGTTGTTGACCTAGGATTTCAGAAGACATTTAACCACTGGGCTAGTCCTGAACACCACCTTATCAACAGAATATGTATGATAAACAATTAACAAGCCAGCCTTTTGCATCAGAGCTTTCAATCCTCTTACTCTGTGACTGCTGTTCTCCCATCATAAACCACAAGTTTATAAAGTCACAAATTATGTTATTGTCATGGTTCCAGAAGTGAAAAAAATTGCTGACAGCTTAGAGGAAACACTGGAGCCAGCACACATGGGTCACATGGCAGTATGTGGCACTATGTAAGGAGAAGGAGAAATTTAATATTCTGTTTCAAAAACACCCTCTGGAGACATGAGCTTTACCTGCAAGTATGCATACAGCTGGCTGCTCAGTGCATAGACTGGAATTATGTCATCCTGTCTGATATCTGCTCATTAGTGCTGCTTAATCATACCCTGTCTACAGGTCTCCTTAACCTTAGTGGCAGCTCAAAGTTTCAATTTCCAAACATAAAAAACAACAAGGACAGCCCACTTCCAACAGAATGCTACCGGATTTCCTTCCAGTAGTTCACAATTTGCTATTTTAGTGCACTCTTCACAAAATGATCAATAAGTAGACATCTGCAACATCACACTCAGTGCAAAGAAGAATGATTAGGAATGATTAAAAGTTTTCCAAAAAAAACAACAAATCATGCAGTTTCCACAAAAACAAAGTGAAGTATAGTGGCAAGAGAATGCCTTACTAGTCTCACAAAGCAAGTGCCTTTCATCAAAACAATTGAGTTTGGCAATTATTCCCACGTTAAACATTTAGCAGGGAACACTGATTTTGCTTTAACTATTCAAGTTCAGTTTCCACTGGTGGTCAATACAAATTTGTAGCCATTATGCTTTGCTTTTCTTCTGGATAGTGGGCATGGCTACAGTAAAATACAGTGTGTCCTCATGTTGTCCTATGAATGTGATCAAGAAGCCAGGAAATCAGGGGTTAACGTGTTCTTGTGCCAGAGCATATTCAGCTGAATTTTGGCATTCAGCAACACTGTCCGTCACCGAGACACAAGGATAAAACAACTAACCTTTCCAGGTTTTAGCTTATTTTAACGAAGCAACCAGCAGTTCAGGATTACAAACTGGCATATTAAAAAGACAGAAATAAGTAAAAGGAGCTGATGAAGGCGCTGCGGTTATTGAGTTGTTCATTGGAGAGGCACTAGGCCCTCCTTTTCCCTCTCTGGCAGACTGAAATGCAGTGCAACATGTAGGAGGCACAAGCCAAAAAAAAAACCAAGGAGACGTTTGCTCACAAATGAAAAATGCTGCATTTTTCACCACTTCTTTACTTAGCGTGGCCTCCTTGGGAAGACTCACTCACTCAGCCTGATTATAAACACAGGAATAAAAGAATTTGCATGACTACCATCAGCTACTGTATATGTGCTATAGTTCTGAAGCTTTAGAAAACTATTTTTGTTTGTTTTGGGCTTCTTTTTTTACAAATCCATAATCTAAATATGACTGAAACCTAGACAGAAATAATTTACAAGTATGATTGAGCAAATGTGTGCAATTCATGCTCGATCAATCTTATAAGGTTCCATTATGATGTGACCACTTACTGATAAAGAGTAGAAGACTCATGTGTACTGTGAGGGACTTAAAACTTCAGACATACTTTACTGGGTTCAACACAGATGAGACTCCATCCCCCACCATATTACTCACAAACAATCTGCATTACTTCTCAGGACCAAAACAAAGCTATGGCAACCGCTTATCCCCTTGGCAACAGCATCTCCTCACGTTTCCCTCATCTTACCTTTTCAATCCAAGAAAGAACCAGGGTTGGTTTTTTGAGTAATAATACTGGTTTAAATTTCAGGAAATTGGAAGGCAATTTAAAAAAGGCATGCTGTTAAACCTGCAATTAAAGGGCTTTTTTAAGATTATATTGGATTAGGTTTGCTTTTGTCTGTGGTATTTTTTTGGTCGTCTTTCAAAAAAAAAACAAAGATAGCACTTATATATTCCACACGTGGGCTGCAGACTGACACTACGAACACTGAAGAGTTTTCTGTGTATTTCATTGAGAACAGAAAGCTAAATGAAGAAAAATTAGATTTCAATTGCAAGTCATGTTTGTGTGCAGGATACTCAAGAGATAAATCCAATAAGATAACTGTTGCTGGTTTTGTTCAGAAAATTACTGCTCCAGGGCATTCAAAAAAACCTGTGCCCATTAGGCCTGGTACTGACTCTCTGCTGAAACACAGAGATTTGTTACAGAATCAGTGCTTTAACATCCAGGCTAAAATTCAGGTAATTTAAATAATTAAGCCCAATACCTCCTTTACGGCTGTAATGCACCAGTAATTTTTCTCATGTAATTTACTAAGTGTAAATGGAACGATAGGTTTGAAATACGTAAGGCTTGGAACTGAATTTGAAAAAACAAAACAAAAGCTAAAATCAACTTTTTTTCCAGACTTCCAAAGGACAGTACAATATGGAAATCCTGGTTTTTTATCATTTGCTTTTGTGAAAGAGTACCTTATATTTCCATAATTCATTTCATTTTTTTAACACTTTGCAGCAGCTGTGTTTCGGGGACACGCCAATGATTAGGAAAACCACACACAAAAAAATCAAGAGGCTGGCAAACGGGAAACACGACAACAATAAGGTGACCACAGGAAGGCCACAGGAATCTCTGGTGGCACAGAGAGGCACTGTATCAACATGCCGGACAGCAGAGAGAAAGGGGTCGGATTCGGTGATGCAAGAAGCTGAAGTCGCAAACACTCTCCAAAGCATTTTAAGGTTGACTTTGCAAAGGGACAGGAGGACAAGTACATACCCGTACCCGAAAGATTAAATGTTAAGCATCACTCAAAACCTTTAACCTCGGAAGAGAACTAAAACGCATCCACTCCCAAAATGCTTTTGATGAAGACGTCAGAACAGGAATTGTCTATGGTACGCTGCACACCACTGAGCACAGTCACGCTGAACAGTTTGTCTCCAGATTCCTACTCATATCCTGAACACTGCACTATCTCTTTAAGATTTTGCTTGGGTGTATTTAAATGGCCAGGAATGTTCTCAGGTGTCTCTCAACAATAAAGCCTACTCTGAACAAGTTATTACTCTGAAGCACTCAGAGATTCTGAAAACCAGATTGAATGACTGATCTTTCTTCTATAGCATTCAGTATCCCCTTCCTCTAAAAAAAAAGACTACTGTAAAGTGTGCACCAAGTCACTTAAGGCGTACTGAAGTCTGCCATAAAAAGAACTTTAAATGCCACAATATAGAAAACACTAAACATAACAGGATTTTTTGCTTGGCTAAGAATGCCCTTCGGACACACCTGCTGTACTCAACTGCCTTTTCTCCAAGCCATTTCATGCTAACCTGACCTCATGCCACCGTTTTATTGGCAGCTAGGAGGGTACTTTAATATTGTGGGAAACTGCTTCACACACATCTCCCATTCAAACCCCCTGGTCTTAACAATAGGTATTCACAGAGGGAGCAGAAAGGCAGGCTGCATAATGGAGCACCTTTGTCAATTATTAGAGGGGGGGGGTATGCAAGCCTGAAGGAATGCTGAAGTTCTGTAAACTGTGATGAGCAAATAACTTGCAGACTGCACCTCAGAGTAAACAAATTGAATGCCTTTTAGGTTTATGCTACAGAAAAGGCAAGACCATCCCAGCCCACATCAGATTATCACTGCCTCTGGGTTCAGTTGACAGTGGTTTAACCCTCTTTTAAAGCACAGCAGACTTAATCTATTACACATATAGATGTTATATTGCACACAGCAACAGCAATAAAAAAGCTGATTTTCCATCTCAGTTTACAGCACTAATCTGTTCATCTTTTCAAATACGCTCAGTAAAACTGATGAGAATGAGGTTTTTTTTGCTTGCAATTTCAAGGAGCATGTAAAAAGTACACAGCCATGAGCACTGCATTCTCTCTGATTGAAACAATTACCTACGACAATCAAGCGGTAACTCAGCTGCAGGTAAAGATCCTGGAATTCCATTTTATGCTGTAAACATCTCGCTAAGAGCTCCAGGTATTTCAGCAACATGCCTATACAAGACTCCCACAAAACAGCCTCTGGCCATAAAGGATTTTCCATCCACAGATGAGGAAACTTCAGCGTTCTAAATTTAGATACTGCAAAAGTGTTATATACAAATATCATTTTATCTGAAGCCACTCAGGGATGAAAAAAGAATAGCACTTCTTATTTTGTCATTCATTGACCAGAAACTACACATCATATAATAAACTTTTTGAATTAATGGATCATCCATCCATCAGTTTTCTAACCGTTTCATCCCATGCAGTGTCATGGGGGAACGGGAGCCTATCCCATCAAGCAACGGGAGCAAGGTAGGATACACTCTGGACATGACGTCAGTCAATCACTGGGCACACACAGACACAGACATGTGCACACACTCACAACAGGGCTATTTTTCCCAGAAACCAATTCAATTAACCTATCAGTATGTCTTTGGACTTTGGCAGGGAACTGGAGCAACCAGAGGAACCCCACACAAATACATGGAGGACATAAACGCCACACAGATAGTAGCCCATATTTTTTATGTGTTGAATAAGGAATATATTTCAGGATCATGGTGTTACCAAACTCCTAATTCTGTTTTGTGTTAATACATTGTAAGCAAAGCAGAATTCAAAGTCTCGGATGGTTCAGCCCTCTAAAGATGAGAAATTATCATGGCTAACAAAGCTCA
Source organism: Lepisosteus platostomus (assembly GCF_059453375.1). Lineage (NCBI taxonomy): Eukaryota > Metazoa > Chordata > Actinopteri > Semionotiformes > Lepisosteidae > Lepisosteus > Lepisosteus platostomus. The sequence continues at coordinate 66,678,170 of NC_142612.1, forward strand.
CAGATATCATTTACCCTTTATTCAACGTAACATTCAAAACAACTGCTAAAACGCAAAAGATTAATGCAAAAGTTACATTAACTAATGTGGTATTATAAGGATAACAAAATATTAGGAAAATATTAAACTCCTACCTGACAGCAAAGACTATTTTCCCAAGAATTCTTTACAAAGTCCTCATGATCTATAAACATTAAACCCTGCCTCCTGCTACTACACAGTTAGACATCCGTGCTTTCATTGTCATTTACTGTTCATCTTTAACGCTGCTATGTGAGAAATTCATCAGCCTTTCCTGACTGGCATAACATCCATAGCTTACCGGCTTCTCAAAGAAATATGATTTATGGCTTCTATTTGTAGTTAGGACTACAGCAGTCATGCATGTATTAGGAAGCCCGGCACACAAAGCTTTATATATTGTTGGACAGCAGCCAGTCCAACTGTAGCCAGAGCTACAGTATGGGAATGATAAAATGTCAATTAGACTAGACATGGTACAACACCTTGTCAGCCATTAAAAAGCCATTTACCTTGAAGTATGTACTTTTAACAACATCCAAAAAGGATAAAAACCCAAACCAGGAAATTAAATAAAATACATTAGTTTGCAATTTCAATATTTTATTCCGACATCTGAAAAATGAATTAACCCTATAGTAAAAGATCCTTTGCAAAATGTTGTTACAGTATGTGTAAATAACAGATTATCAAAATGAGTAGCAATATTAAACCTTTTAGCCCGGCATACTGCACCTGCCCTGAATTCCATGACAAAATGGCAAATATTTTCCCCACACTTAATAAAAATGTTGTACAATTTAATGCAGTACAAGCATTTGTAGTTTGTGCAACATTTCTTTTACATGAGTAGATATCTAACGCTAAGAACATTTTCTACTATTCTTAGGCTGGTTGTTTTATTACACTACTAAGAAAGATGCATGTGTCAATTTTCAAACTTATTACAAATTGTAATCCATCCTTAAGATGTGAGCACAGTGCTGCTCCAGGCAGGTTTGTTTGCACTCGTTATCTCAAAGTCCTTATTACTTGAAAACTGGTCTTAAGGACAGAAACAATCTCAAACACAGTAAAAAGGAAAAATACCTGAAGGGTTTCATATATTTTGCTATAAATTGCTCAAAAGTGTCCTAAGAACTGTCTCTTTGAAAAACTTGAAAAGAAAAACCATGCAGAGTTTAAAAGGTAAGGGTGAACAGGTCCAGTCAATTGTAACCCTGTTAATTCAGAGCACTGGTGAAACCCGACACCATGACAAGCCAACTTTCTCACAAGGTGCTCTGTGTGTTGGGAGAAGGGAAATCAGATTTTCCACTCACTGGAAGGCCGGGTTAACAATATTGTATAACATCTCAACATTAATCTAAATTCCTTCAGCGAACAGAGGTCGATTTCTCCTGTTTCTTCTCCAACCGACAAAGAGAGAAGCTGCTTTGTACAAACCAGCTCATATACATATACATAAACATTATTTTCTAACTCGGCAAGTAACCCGAGTGTAATGAAAGACTATACAAGTGATCAGTGGCAAACAGCTAGCAAACACACAAGGCAAAAAAGCTAAAGGGTAGTTTTAAAGTGTACATTGAACACTTTAGTCAATAAGACAGGTGAGCACAAGCACATTGACTAATGAAGGATTATAACTGAAAGATGGTTCATTCTGTTTTGCCCCTAAAAGTATCTTAGCAAATGCCATAGTGCTAAAATGTTGAGAGAAAGAAAAAAGTGATTTTGAAAATGTGTTAAAATGTGGCACTGGAATTAACATGACAATATGCACAAAAATATCTGTACTCGGAATAAAGTTCACAGCTGTAGAAACAATTCAAAGGATCCTCTTTCAGTGCAAAATGTTTTAGATTGAAACAGCTTTATTCCCACCTAGGGTGTGGGAATATGGGTGTAACAGAACCCTCCCAGCACCTTTAGTTCAATGATTTCCCTCACGAAACATAAAAGTCCAAGAAAAACATGTAAAAATTTTATAAATTTGAATTGCACTCTACACAACATAACTACATATTTTTTTAAAAAGCAAAGATGTAGCACAGAAGTAGTATAGTATAGATGTAGTTCTTTAGAAGTTCAAACTTCAAAAAATACATTGAAGCTCATACGACCAAAAATGATCAAGATCAGCATGAAATAAAGCATTTTACAATGACGAGAGATAGGCAAAGGCTCTTAATGACTGTTGAGATGCGGAAGAATTCATTTAAAATCCCAAGTCTAATGAAAGGACTCACTCAGAGTAATGATCATCACTCATCTTTCTGCAGATTTCCACCACTTTTCGGACTCTTTCAAAAAATGAAAGAATAAGGCTATATTATAAGAATAAGGAAAACGTCTTGACAGTCTATAATCAATTTATGGAAAAGCAAGGCTTATGGGCTGCGAACAAAACTCATAATTGAGGATATAGCTTATCTACCTCCAAGCAAATACCAATCATTCCTCTGTAAATGTCTACAACACTGGCACTTTTTCCAACCCAAGCTTTCTGCTTCAACATGTTAGACCAAGCAGCAAGATCAGCATTTTTTTTTTGTCTACAGGGGGAACATGTTAGTTCTTTGCAGCTGTCTCTATTGGGCACAGTTCACGTTTTTGTTCTGTCTTAGTCGTTCTTCAGACGTGATCAAGGACCTATTCATTTTTTTTTAGGTCAAGCTGTACAACGTCAGTTCTGTAAACACACAGAAAATGTTACTTAAATGAAGGAAAATGTTCATAACAGCCTTTTGTTTCAGCAGCTTTCGTTCTGGCCAGGGGCCACTTTCAAGGTGCTTTTCTGAAAAGCTGGACTATAGGAGATTTGCTCAGCCACAACTCCACCTGCCAATTTGCGAGGCTGAAGTGTTTAGGGGCTTCTGAATTGTCCTTGGTTTAGACAGAAATCTTGAGCATAACCGAATGTGCCACCCAGTAACTCCTGCAGAACTTAAACCTTGAAAAGAAAGGTTCAGCTGAAAATTGTACATGGCAGGTGGGAGATAAAGAAGTGTAATAATTTTCTGACAGAACAATCACTGAAGAGTAATTAAGCTTTACTGCACATCTCTTCAACTATAAATATCTTGTGGAAAAAAGGCCAATATCTTTAAAGGCAGGCTCTTACATGTGAAGTAACAGGCCTTTTTAGTATATTTCACTGCCGCTGTAGCAGAACTCTCCAATGACAAATCTGTGGTCTGACATGGAATCTGGAACACCATTACAAAGCCACTAGTTTCTGCTGAAATGTAGAAAGGGCTGAATAACAAGAGAACACTATTTCTCAAATGTTCCCTTCCTGTTTAAACACTTTGCCCGTGAAAGAAAATGTATAGCTGTCAAGCAGACACTAATTTACATTGTTAGGTTTTTGTCCACAGGAAGGCTTCTTGTACCTCAAGAGAAAAGGTGTAATTTCTATAACATCTATCCAATAAGAACACAGTTGTAGAAACACTGTAGGGTAAATGGAAGGAAAGCAACATCATGCAGTGAGCTGTACAGGCAACATAAACATGAGGGTGGTAAATCACTCCTTCTTTTGCAGACTTGAAGGCAGACAGAAGAAAAAAATACTCAGGAGTAATTCAAAGGAGATTAGCATGTTGATCGAGAGGAGAGGATCCAATCTGATAACCATGGAGATCAGCCCCCAGTTGAGGAACAGAAGACCATATTTTTCAGCTGCCAACAAGTGGAATGTTGATCATACACTCTTGAAATTTTTCATAAATGTGAAAAGGAAATGTTAGGTCTTTCGACAAGCACACTGTGGTTCCAGCGTTGAATGGGATATACACTGGGAAACCACGTACTGTGCAGCTGCTGCATCAGCAAACTAAATTACTGAATGTCCCATCCTCCAATCACATATATCACCCTCTGAAACATGTACACTGCATGGGGATATATATACAGTTTATGGGTGTACACTCTCATGCGTTTATACTGCTATGCAGGAGTAAGAGCAGAGGAAATGTAGATTTGAAAAACAGAGAAAAGAAGTATTTGAATGCCTGCTTTCACGGGATTCTTACACTTGAAAATTCAAATAATTAAAGGAAGAAAAAAAATAGAAATAAAGACACATAAAATAACCAACTGTTCCGGATGACTGCCAGACCTCATCTGTTCAGTATTAGGACTTGACAAGCTGAAGAATTTCTTCTGCTGACGAACAGAAAAATGTGAGGAATGTTCGGGCACACCACCTTGGATGGATGTGTCTGGCAATACATACCCAAGAAACAACACACATGCTGAAAGTGCCCATGCTAGAATATACTAGATGCAAGTATCTTTTTGCAAGCTTTCAACCAAAAGGTTGACAACATTTTAGGAACTACTCATACTGAAGAAAAGAGAGCACCTGCTACTGAGTTATATAAGTGTTTCATCTTTTTATCTGCTGATTATATACTTAGACATAGATGTTACTTATAACCTATTTGAACACCAAATAATTTCACATTGTCAGCCACAACACCTTCTACTTTTGATTTCACCAATAAAAACATCAGTTTTATTCCCTTATACTTTTCTTCTTATTGTACATTCATTTACAATGATTTCACACACTCTCCTTTTCTTTCACTGCTAAATCCTGTCTCACTGATATTATTGACAACCATAAATGGACAGCATGTGGACACGTGGACATTGTCCAATAAACCCACACCATGCAATCATACTAGGAACTAAAGAGGAATTCCGAAAATAACAACTGGAAACAAGTATTTTGCTTTCAAGAACTAATTGTTACAAACTATTTTCTACTAGATTTGTTACATCTTTAAGAAAATAAGACATTCTTTCCATAAAAAAATAATGAAAGACTTCTACACAAATCTGAAGTGGTTCCAATATAAATTAAAGTTGTGCAGTTAACCTTGACTATATGCAGATTTCTAGAAACACACTAAAGTAAAAAACCCAGCTGCACTCCTGACAGAAAAGAATTTGCGATAAGACAGCTGTTTTGGCTTCAGAAATTGACACTGTGTTATATTTTGTGCCTTTCTAATAAACACATACAGCCAGATGTTTCAGTGCAAGGCTTGAGCTTACCGTAGTACACTTCAACACACAATAATTTTAGCCAAGAAAAAAAAATATTTTTTAGTCAACAGCTTTACAGTGTAAACCACTGTGATGCAATTCAGTTTTCTGTATACAATCAGACTGCTAACTGGAAAAATACCAGAAAGGAAACGGATCTTATCCTAACCTTCAGCTTTTTGTTATACCTCAAGGCATATATAGTGCTTTCGACAGACCACAGTAGATACCATCTGGTTTGAGAAGAGAGACAAGAGAATGAAGATTTTGCTACAATGTCTTCCTCTCATTAAAATATCTGTCATCTCTCCATACTCCACCAGAATGACTACACTGTAGTCAGGAGATACAGTATCATTTTCAGGATTCTTCGATATGTACCACATGATACCAAGCTATGAAGGCCATTCTTAATGATCAAAATCAAAGTGCAGAAGAATTTTGTTTAGTTTTTTTGCAGGAGCCTTTCTGAGCTCAGCGCTTTGCTGCAATACAAATAATCAACACCCAAAACCAAAAACTAACTGACTACACTCCTGATCCTAACAGCCCACCTAATTTTAAATATTTCGCTTTATCAGAAAAATAAAACAAAAACTTGAATTTTATGAACCCAAGAAACATGTTTTCCAAAAACAAGACAGTAAATTACCAATGCTCACACTTCAGTATTTCATTAACAGAAAAAAACATTTAGAGAAGGGAAAGAGCTGGAGGAAGCTAGAGAGAATCAGCAGTTCAGAAAAAAGGTTTTGTTATGTAAACCACCCTGGAGAAATTCAGAAGTTTCTCTGGTGAATCGTTTGTGTCCAAAAAATTAACTTGTCCACAGTGCAGATATCACATGATTATCAATCATCAGCTTCTGCTTTCACTTCACCACTGAAAGCATGACAAAACTACAAGGGGACTCGAGGGAGTGAAAGGAGTGACTGATGAAACATGTTAATTAAAATAAACACCAACAGCGATACTGAGCAATGGAGGTTTGCTTTTTGGATGAAAAGCAAACTTGAGTCGATGGAAGATCCTCAGCTGCAGCAGCCATTTTTGCCAAAACTGAAAAATGTTTTCTAGGAATAACTTGCTGCCATACAAAACTGGTAAACACTACGTCACAGTCATTATAAGGATGTAATAAAAACTTTCATAACACAGCGGAAGAGCTAAAAAGGCATTTTCCCCTCTTCAGCATGCTTGTAATAACTGGATGTATACACATCGTTAGTCATCCTGGAAATGAGCTCTTCACGCAAAACAATACCTCTTAACCCGGTGCTCTACAGTAGGATTGATTTGTTGAAAGGTCTCCACACAATGAGTCACTTTTTCCCAGCTAACCTTTCACGAACAGCTGGCTCGTCAACAAACCATGGATAATCTGTCATGAGTGACAGTCAACAGAGAAAGAAACGGGAGAAAAAGAAAAGGGCTTCTTCAGGAGCAATTAAATCCCGTGTATAAAATACCCCCATCTTCCACAGAACAGTGACTGCCTACCTACAAAGACAAAAACTGAGATTGCTCTCCTGTCACAGGGCACTGAGTTTACTCCTACTGCTGCATTTGATTAAAAATTATTGTGTATCTGATATTTCCTGCCAAAGTTGAGGAAATTCTCCTTACAAAGGGGGTTTCTGAAATGCAATGTTTTTAAGAATAAGACCACTGTTCCAATGTTTCATGAGTGGCCTTGCTCTTACCTTGCCACTTGTTCCCTGTGCACGACAGTCACATAATCAAGATACCAAGACTTGGTCATACCAGTATAAAGACTATAATGTGCTTGATTTATGTTCACCATCTCATTTCACCATCTGTTCATTTAAAGCTTGACATATACAGAGATATAGTTCTTCCTCTTAAGGCCTTAAGAACATAAGTACAGTTGAGAAATGAGAGAAGGCCATTCAGCCCATCCAGTGTGTTTGGTAGTAGAAAATTGATCCAAGGATCTCACCCAGCCATTTCTTGAAGGAATGCAGTGTACCAGCTTCAATTACATGGCTGGGCAGCTTGTTGTCATGGTTCCTGCTTGGAGCAGTAGTGTGGAGTAGTGGTTAATGGTCTGGGTTCAGGTCCCGGATGGGATAGGGCTATAACTCCAGTAAGTACCCTACTGTGTGGATACGTTCCAGGCAGACATTGTGAGAATTTGTTTTCGGTTGACCTCTGTGGTTAAAGAAAGGATTAAAAACATTTACATCCAGTAGAATAGTGTTTGCAAATGCATTTGAACCCAAGTCTGAATTTATGTGCCGATAATGAACATATAATTTGCATGTCACCTATCACATCAAATATCACAGCAAATATGTCAATGGAGTAAATGTATCTGTCAGATGCTACAACTCTCTTAAGTTCTTAAATGCCACCAAGACACAAACATAAGCTTATATATTTGATGGCCATCACATTAGCCATTCTAAATTCTGAATCAAGACGTGTGGGCTCAACACTTCTTTACTGACAGGTCAGACATCTTAATTTTCCAGACTTAGACCATAATTCAGATTGGATTTCAGTTAATCCACTCACATCTTGAATATGTAACAAGGTTAAGTAAAATGATATTGTAATCATACAGGAACATGAACTACAGAGGTCAGGGTGACATGACATGTTGCAGAGATACAGTTGTGCAAGCACCTCGAGCTGCCACACATACAGTGTGACACTGCTGTCAATAAAACCTATTAAACTAAAAATATCTTCAATAGGTTAACAGAATACCTACTCTTCAGATTTATTTAGTAAATATATGATGCATTTATTAGATAAATGTGGTTTTCATTCTCCATTTAAATAGCACTAATTTCTACACTCACTCTGTTTGGACTTGTGATGCTATGAGGGAAACGTTCCCTCCAAATACTTTTCCATTCCCACACGTACACTGCTGGCCCAAGTCTACACAGGTTTGGCTAGACACTGTATCCAGGACTAATGGAAAACCTTTTCTCTTGTGGATTTTTGGCAAACGCTACATATACTACACAGTAAATGGATGAGGTGTGCCCCTACTGGACCACATTTCAGACCCCACGGAGTGCCATTGTTAAATGTTTTAAAATCAGATTCACGATTCTTTATATACAGTATCTTTACTCAAATGAACAGGGTATTTCTTTGCCATAGGACTCCAAATAAAGCAAGTTCACTGGACAGATAAGCAGTTCGGAACCGCCTCTGCAACTTGTCATTATCTAAATGCCACGTTGTTAAGCACTTTCTTTTCCAAATTCATTCACACAGGGAGCATTCCAACAATCTCAATTTAAAACCTTGGTTAGCACTACTCGTGTTTATCTAGAGCCCCAATGTGTCTCTCACAATGTTATCAGAGAACCATGCCACTGCAAAACTTGGCAAACTTGAGCCCCTAGCAGGGACGGGCACAGGAAGTCTGTAAGATAAACCCAGTTTCAGAAGAAGGGAGGTCTTTATGAAAAGAGAATGTGCCAGTCGACTTTACTTCCAAATGCCCTTTGAAAACCTCGAGACGCATGCATGCAGCCATTATATGAAAATTAAGCAACAGCAGGCCGTTGAACAATGCAATTCTTTCAAAGCAGAACAGAACAACTTTCAGAGCAGAGGGCTGAGCTCTGGTCTGAGTGTGGTTGGCAGGAAGAGGACTATGGGCAATGCCATTGTGCTCTAGGTGTGGCTCTTCTCCAGGAGCCATCACCCACTGGACAGTTGCCCATTTTTGTCTTAACTGGCTTTCTAATGCAATTGGGTCAAAAACTCCAGCTGTCAATGAATGGCATTAAAATAGACTAATAAAGAGGACTGCTCTCCATTCTTCCAACATACATTAATCCACCAAAAAGACCTTTGTCACTTCTAATGATTTTGACCTCGTGACACATCAGAGCACCAAGCCAAAGGAGCCCATGATACACTGCTTAAGTAACAGAGTCATTTCAAGGTAATCACAGCTTATTTGCTAAGGAAAATCCATCCAGTATCAATTACGAGGGGTATGTTTCTACAATGACTTTTTTTTCAAGCGATTAGAAATGACCATAGGACAACGCTCACATAAAGGTTGATCATTTAAAAAGCCATCTTAAAATAAAAAAAAAAATTAGGGCAGGCCCATTTGTATGTTAAAACCTGGTCAGAGACAATAAAAGTTCAGGTAAATCACATTTGAGTTTTTAGATTTTAAAACACTCTTCCACAGGTTACTTATAGGAATCATTCTTGATTCCTGTTTCAGTAATTTCTTAGTAATGAGATCTCTGCAAAGACACTGCCTGAGTTTTTGTAACCCATCACTAATGGGGTCAGGCAATCAGAAGTCAAGAATATTTTAAAAACTTCCTGCTATCCATTGTCTGTTTACAGGTTGTGTTGTATGTCTTCTTGTCAGAAGTTCCTTGCTGAAGTCACCACTCATAAAATCACAACTTTTGAGCACACTCTAAATACAGGCATCTTATGTGTCCAGAGCAAAAATCAACCTTTAATACAATTCTAGCATAAGCCAAATAACATCTTGTGTACATGTATAGCTAAAATGAGCCTGAAATGCATAAAAATGTCTTACATATTTCTAGATCATTTTACTAACAACTTCCAAAATACTGCTGAAAGATTGTTTTAGGGGACTATGTAATATATAGCAGGCCAGATAACATAATGATCCTTTCATATCGGTTCCCTATGGAAAAGACCCAGTGGACATGGCAACCCAAGAACAGTGAGACTGTAAGAATTTAATTAGAGATGGATAAGACAGACATAGATATTAAGACACAACCGGCACGGCTCTATATACCCAATCCCTCCAGCTTCACAGCAGCAGCAGAAGCAACATGACGTTGCCAAAAACTCAATCCAACCATCTGGAGTTAGACTAGGCAAGAGGCCAAAAGGCAGTAAATCCACTTAAAGTCCCTGCCACGTAGCCATTATACAAGCCGGAGAGACAACTCGACAACTTAAATAAGGGAGCACAACTGCAATGCAGTTCTTCCAGGTGCATTAAAGAGGAAACAAACGCACATGTGACTTGCTCACTAATCATTTGTTTTATTATGGCTTTCAAAAAAAACCCAACCTTTTCAAAATTTCCTATTTGAGCCAGTTTCAAACAGTTTTGGTATATCTTCTTCACTTTCAGCGTCTTTAGAATGAGTTAAACTGCCTCAGGTGTGGGAAACATATATGTTTCAGGTTTGCATGCTGCTTTTTGGTATGAGGAATGGACTTCACTGTCCTTAACACAGAAGACAGCAGGGGGACCCAGCCAAGAGCCAAGTAAAACGAAAAAGGGGCTACTGAGGGAGAAGAGTTGCAAAGAATTATTTTCCAGTCCAGTGGTCTGTCCCTTGTCCTGTGTACAGGCTCTAAGGGAGAGACACTGGACCAGGTTGCAAAAGGGTCAAGGTTAAGGAGGTGGGAGAAAAGACCCCTTCCTCATGGGGAAGAAGGGAGCAATTTAACAAAGCCTATGAAACCTAATGCACACGTCTTAGGGAGGTAGGATGTAACCAGAACACCTGATGAGACAAAACACTAACAAGTGGGGAACACATTAATTGAACACGGATAATATAGCCTGAGCTGCGAAGCAGCAACCATATCCACCATTTCCTCCTTCCTCGTGATCCAGAGACAGCAGGGTCTCAAAGACATTTTTAAAAGTAGTATCTCCTGATTATCAATTTACAATTGATCTGACGGTGCTTTTTTAGAAGAAAAAAAGACTGAATAGCTTAAATATCATCCCGAAGGAAGCAGCAAGTCTGTGAAGCTGGATTCATGACCTTGCAGGCCATTGCTCTTGAACTTGTTTTTTTTTTTCTGGCCTGCTGAGCTTGTCTTTTGCTTCTGCCTGACAGGAAACAATCTCACTCCCATGAGCACAAGAATATGAGTCATTTCGCTTCCAATTTTTCTGATTTTTTTTTTTTATTTTAGAAATCAAAAATGATTTTCCTGTTGCACTAATTCCAAAACAAAAATCAAGGAGGGTGGAGGCCGTGCCGTGAGCACTTATTATTTACAGATCTAAGAAGATATATCTAAGAAGCACTTCTGAGGTTTGCGTCAGCTCTTAAAAGACTTTTCCATGTCCAAAACGTGCTCGCAAATTATAGAGCATAAACAACACTGAGTTCATCTCTTTTGATGCAATGTGTTGGCTTACATAAAGAGATGAATATAAGCAGGGGTGTAAGTATCAGGGGATAAAAGGAATTTCTATTTTGTTTAGCACAGAATACACAATAGACATTACAATTACCCAATAGACACAATACATTTTACAAGTCCATAACATTTTAGGTATTCTTGCACTTACATCCTTTTAATCTCAAAGAAGGAATCAAAAACCAACAGGTGAGCCTGAAGATATTAGGATCTACAGTATAGGGTGTGCAGATATAAACCCAGGTACTGCATTTTGCATTTGGCACCTGAAGTTCTGTGGGACAAAAGAGACCTGAAACAGACCAAATCACTTCTACCCCATCTACACCAGTGGTTTCAGATGTGGGTTCATCATTTTGAAATGAACCTTTTTACTTTTGTGGCTTCCTCAGCATTTCTGAGACACAGGGATGTAACATGTCAGAATAGCTGGGTGAACAGATTTGCTGAAGAGGCCACATATGGAGCTTATTCAGCCCTTTCTCTACTAGACAGTGCCAGAAACTACTGTAAGTACCACCATCTTATTGTTTTAAGTCCACAATAAGTTTCCTGGAACTTTTAATTGCACAATTTAGTAACTAGCAGACACATGGTAATTGCTTAAAAGTTATTAAATTAAGTTATTAATTTTTAAAAGCCACATATAAATCACACATTGCTACCTACAATTAAACTGAACAAAAGAAAAAAATTCAGGTCAACACATTCCATGATAACACTTTTTAAAGAGGGCAATACATCGATGTAGTACAAAGAGGAAAAAGATATTGACCTCCTAACTGAGGAAGACCATAATCCAGATCCAAATCTCTCAAGGATGTGAATGATGAGCACCTGCAAAACCAAACCAGTACATTCTGAAATATGTAGGTTTAGCTGCCATTTTGTTTTTCACTTGTAACCCTGGGCAAGATTTCAATACAAACCTGTATAGGTGAAAGGCTTTGTCCTGTGTATCAAAGCAAATAATTCTGGATCACATACCCAGAATGAACACAAAAGTGTATCCTGGCATAACTGAAGCTTTCTCGCTGTAAAGCTCACATCAAGGTAGCTCGATAGGGCACATGGTCTTCCCACTCAAAATAAAATATGGCCTAAGCAGAGCTGCAGTTGTGTCTTTGAGACCGCAATCTCAAAACATCCAGGTTCTTGGCAACTCAGAACATCATTTTAGAGATGGTAAAAGGACCTTAGCTTGTTCCTGCTAAACTGTCCCACATGGCTGAATGCCCTCTAAGAGGCCAGCTCAGTTTATACAAACATAACGACTTCCTCCTCACTGCACACAAAGCCTTTAAGCAGTCCCTGTTCCTCCTACGGGGGTCATTCAAGGAAAGTCAGGCAACCAGCAACAGTGAGCTCTCTGTGTAAGGACAGTCAAAAGTCCACTTACTTCAGAACTATACCTACATGGCTTCTCACAAAATGAATGTGTTTATATGAAACCAGAGAAGGCAGTTTGGATGGAGAACTCCAGGCTGAACTAGGATACACTGTAGGGAGTATATTGCTTGCTTGGACAGGGAACGCTTGTGAATTCTCTAGAAGGACCTGGAATTGACTGCAAATTAGTTTCTGATATTCCCTAATCAAGAGGCTCCTGCCAAGACCCTCACCAGGACAAGGAGACTGACAACACGTCGATTGATAGTTGTTAAGAAGTTTTACAGTACCTACCCATTATGATAAGCACACAACTAAAACCACACAGAGAATATAGAGCACTGTACACATTAATTAATATTTCCTCAAAAAATATTTCTGAAAATGTCCTCACATTTCCTCCTCTGTCTTTAAATTTCTTTATTATTTAATTTAAAATAGATTTTAGGCTCTCATGATGCACGCATATAGCTAGGGGTGTGAAAGCAGATCCTAGAAACTTATGGGGTTTGACTCATTGGTTTTAGATGAGAAACATGACAGCGACAAAGACACTATACAGTAAAAAACGCGCTGTCCTTCAGATGAGACATAGAACTGAGGTCCTGACTTGCTGTGGTCATTAAAAATCCCAGGGCATTTCTCAAGAACAGTAGGGGTGTTAACCCTAGCTAAATGTCCCTCCTTGGCCTTTATCAATCATGGCCTCCTAATAATTCTGACCTTTAAATTGGACTCATTCCTCTGTTCTCCTTTCCACTGAGAGCTCATGTGTGATTAGAGGTGCACTTTGGCTGCTTTCACATCATCCAGGTGTTGGTGTTGGTGGAGGGGAGTCCTCATTACTTGTAAAGCACTTTGAGTGCAGTATCCAGAAAAGCGCTATAAAAGTGAAATAATTAATTCCAAAAACTGTCAAAACTCATAAACCTGAAGCAACCACACGCACTTTGTAAACTCATAAAAACAACAAAATACTTCACATATCAAATGTGTGTAGAACACGTATAGCTGCAAATGTGAAACTGGTGGCAGTTCACTGAAAGTTTCAAAATTCAGACACTTAACCATCCCAGGCAAAGTGTCCCAATACACCCCCACCCCTCACCCACAGTCTTGTAGGTCAGCAGGTCACATTCCTCACTTCATTCAGGCCTCAAGATTTCACACATGAGTGGGGAGGGGGGGGGGGTGCTGGGGTTTTAATCATTCAAAGGAGGACCTACTTTAAGGCAGGGAGGAGTGAAAAAACAACAGGAAATTACTGTGTAGACAAAAGCTGGGCTGCAATAATGTGGACCAGTGCACTCATGTCAACTTTCACCGTGTGGGGGCGCTGTGGAGCCAACAATTCTTTCTGGGACCTAAATGGGTGAAGGGTCTTCGGAAAGTCAGCAATTAAAAGCTCAGGCACTAGTTCAAAGGGAGCCAATAAAATGTGGTTTTGCATAAAAATAAACACTTCCTCTCAGGCCCTCCTCACAAACACTAATTCAACATGCATGCCTGAAGCCATAGCTAAGAATATAAAAGACAAAGAACTTGCAATTGAGGAACACAGCAATGCTAAATCTTTCCAATATTAAAAGCTGTTAGGTGACTCAGTTTTCTCTCAGGATACGGAGTTTAATAAAGTGCCTTATCACTGTGAATATTAATGACCGTATTAACACTGGGAGAGAAACAGCATCTTCCCTATTTTTGCTTTGGTTTATTATATCGGTTAGTGTTTGTTATGGTAAAACAAAAGTAATTTTAATGACTTTACAACAAGTTAATACCTTTGGTAATTATAAATCAAGGTAGCGTCTTAAACTGCCAGTCTCCCTCAATCCTCAAAACATTAAAGAATCCAATCATCTCAAATCTTTTGTTAACAAGCTGCCAATCTTGTGACTCCTACAGTGGTAAGCTGTACAAAGAGGGTTCTTTCAATAAAGAGTCACTGTTTTCAGCTATAATACAGCCTGCCTGACTACTTGCTTGTTTTGGAGTTCAAAGGGCTTCCCCATCTTCCTTAAGATAATCAACTGTCAACAGCAAAACAAACTGCTGAAAAGCCAAAGAGCACTTAACACATTACAGTACAATGCTATGCAAACAGGAGAGTAAAACAGTTTCCACTGGAGCTACCCAGAACTGTACATATAGTGTACCTACCTCCTGAACAAGACCTACCTCCTGAACATAATCTTTTACCATTTTCAGGCTTCTTGTTGAAGTTTAGGACTCCTAAGCAGCTCAACTAGTCCAGGTGCTTGCCCAAATAGAGATTGACCTCTATCGGGGAGGGGAGGGAATTCAGAGGATTACATCTCTCTCTCCCCACCCTCCCTGAACAGGAATCACTGCTGTGAATTGAAGAAATAACTGCCAGCTCTAAATTGAGTGGAAAAATTCAAACCCCTTTTCAGATATATAGATAAGTTGTTTTAATTTGCAATTGACATTTTTTTTTCTTTTTTAGAATTAGCAAATAATGATTGATCAACAAAGAGGGAGGGAGACCATGGCAATATCTGCCATTGTCCGTTGTTCAAGCTGGGTGCCTGTGGGACAGCATGCATGAAGAGGTGGAACAATGCAGTGCTCACAGACACCTCTGCAAGCTGGAGAGTAGGAGTGACGGGAGTCACTGTTAGAGAGTGAGCAGAGGACACCTTGAACAGCCCCAGGAACATACCACTACCTGGGGAATCCATCACAATTAGCATGTACACTCTCTAGACTCAGCTGTGTGCTGTAAGCACCAAGGGGTCCAGATGAGGAACTTTCCTGGCAGATAAACCAGAACAGAAGAAGGGCTCCAAACAAGAAGAGGCCTTTTGGCCCATTAAACTCCAGGCTATTTTGAGTGTATTTTAATTCATCAAGGAGAACTTTCATTCAAAAAATGCCTTCTGTTTGTCAATCAAAGACTCTAGAAATACTACAACACAATATAGCAAAGAAAATATCCTGGTATCATGTCATTAGTGAGCCAACTGCTAAAGCAGCTTAAAATTATTAAAGGTTTATTTGATGTTTAATGAGCTACAACCTTCCACTTCCAGAGTCTTAGAGTCACTAGTTGTTATCCAATGTCATGTTCGGTAACAGCTCGACCTTAGGTTTTAAACGTTAAGAGTAATTTTACTGTTGAGGAACCTCAAGGGATAAACACTGAGAAAAATGCACCATTTGCACTTAAAATATACCAAAAATTGAAATAAACCTGCTTTAGTGTAACAGCTTCAGCCACCTCAGATTTAACAACGAGTCACTTTTACAGTCCATGCCTCTGGCTATGACATCATCATTGTAAAAGTAAGTGAAACCCTGTGAAACACTGTACACTTAATCGAATCTTTTCTTTTATTCCCCAACAGAATTTCTATATCACGTTTGCTTCCGACATTATTTGACAGCTTGCCCTTACAATCAGAATCAGATGTCTTATCTGACAACTACAAAAACACAAATAAGAACCAGAGGCTCTATATTTTCTTGGAAAATAAATCCACGTTTTTAAACAAGGTACAAGTTTTGGCCAACAATGAACTGACAATGAAGACTTACAGGAGTGGAAGCCTTTTTTTCTTTCCTAACCCAGTAAATACTAGTAAACACCCATGCTTAGCTTTAGTGGTAAAATTATTGAAAAATGACCGATTTTATCATAAGTCTGGTACCGGATAACTTTGACGAAAATAAAACTGCAAACAAGCACCGGCAGGAGAGGGGCGAGAAATGCCAAATTAAATCATTAAATCATCCCAGTAGCTGCACTGTGTCAGAAGACTTGGAGGAACGTGGACATCCTGAAAGAAAGAAAGCTCCACAACTGGGTAAACCTTGACCACACAATGGACAAGATCTGTAACCATGAGGCATCGACAACAAATAATACTGTTCTAGTTGCCATTAGTGTTTCCAGTAGTTTGTCTAAAAAACTGATGTGCGTGACAGAACACTGCCCTAGATTACAAAAAACTTTCCGGCAACCTACAAAATGCCGAAATTTCCAAAACATGAATAAGGAAGATATGCCAATCTATTTTCTACACAGTACATAAAATAATTGAGGCCAGACAGTGACTTTGGGTTGGCTTATCTCCAAACTTTTATCTCGTTCTTCTCAACTCATCACAACAAGCAGCAGGCCCTGCCTGCGCTGTCGCACTGGCACTTACCATCTCAGAGATCTATCATGCTCCCATATGTGACAGAACATTTCTTTCCCATAATTCCAGCATCATGTTAAAGGAATGCTGGACATGCAGCTGCACCTCTATTGAGGCTTAAAATCCTCTGAACACTTGAACAGGGTTGATAAACCATAAGTGTGAGAGTGAAGCTGTTTATCAATGTCAATGGAAAAACTGGAAAACTCTTCCCATGAATAGATGAAATGCATCTTGTTCCTTCCAATAGATGCACATATGCTTTTAAAGAGCTGAATTTAGGAGGTTGCTTGTTAAGAATTGATCACAAGCAAACTGAGTGTTGCCCTTAGAAATACAATCCACGCATAAAAGCACAGTAGCTTGTGATGTTTGTCCTCAAATCCCAGATTCAATGTCTCACTAAGGCATATCTAGAATCCTATTTGTTCAAATGGCACCAGTCTTAACTCTTTTTTATTGTGAATAATAGTTCAAAAGACACTCACTTCTTGACTAGCCTTCATAGAAAAAGGTCAAAGAATCCCATAAAAACCCATACAATAAGCTGCTTATGAATGTCAGCTCAGGGTCTGTGAGAAAGGGATAGTAATAAGGATGCCGGATTCTGTCCCACACTGACTTCAGACACAGAGCTGTGCAATTCAAACTAGAAAAAAATGAGATCAGTGTTCTCCTTCGCAGTAGCTCTGTTGTGCCTAATGGAGAGGGGAAGAGGCTTGGATTGGTGATAAGATCCACATTGTTAATGCCCACTATCAACTTGCTTCAAGAGCCAGAAGATATCACTGGACTCGTGAACTTCTAACACATATCATTCGCCTTTTACTTAATAGCACTGAGCTCTGTAAGCCATAACCATGCTAAAAAGAAAATCTTCAATAGAAAGCACACAATTCTCAAAGTCATTATGTTCATGTGTTGTCTCTTCATCTTTTAAAGGAAACCATCTTGTTCAGAAGATGACAAATATATGACTCCAACACCCCAAGTAGCATTCCTGCTTCCTTGTTGTTTTTGGTGGCCTAATATCCCATTAAAATTATATTTGCAAGGCATAAACAACTATTATCCAGCCTTGGAGATCACACATCCTTTAAAGACTTTCCATGATGTGTCAGGCTTAACTGAGAAAAATAAAAGATGGTAATATATTTAAAGATGCCTAAAAGCTACTTTATAAAAGAATTCAAATACCGCAAAACAGGAATTTAGATATCTGTCTTCATCCATCTTATCAGCAATAATGAATGAATTACCACCTTAATTCATTAAGATTGGAAAATTTTATTTTTCCAAAGGCGGGCATTTTAGCTATTTATCATTAACATTCTAGTTAACATGACCACAACACATGCTCCAAAAACCTGTCCCCTGGGAACTAATCTCTGGTAAACCAAATACTAACCCCATGACCTTACAATAAGACAAGACAAGAGGAACTATAATAGATTATTATGGATGTCTGTGAAGAATCAGACAATTAACACCAATTTATTCCAGAATTTATATCAGAAACTAGCAGAATATTAATTTCCTCTCCAAGACAACACAAATTGAAAATATAAAAACTGCCAATGAATTAATAAAATGATAAATGCTACATGACAAAATAGTATGGAAAATAGTGTATAAAAGAAATGTTAGAAAATATTCTCCCAATTATGACAAGATACAACAATGTAGGTATAATATTATATATAATTCACTCTTTCATTTACCAAAAAAGACTGGGAAAAATCTATCTCAATATTCAAAAGACCTCTGTAATTGTAACCAATCAGTACCTCAATATTTTTGTTGTTGTTGCTTGGAAACAAAAGAGCTCTATTTTAATCAAAGGAAGACCAGTGTAATTCAGCCGGGTTTACCACTGGCAAGTTGCCTACATTCCTGAAATTAAATTTGACCTCAAAGTGTTCTCAAATTAAAAAATAAGGGTGTCAAATTACACTTTAACACACCTCATTTTTACATAGTGACTTAATACTGCATCTCACACTGTGCCACACAGCACTCGGTCCCAAGCACAAATGCCCTCATCCTGTGATTAGCACCAGTAACTCATGACTGAGACAAAGAATATAGCACCTAGTGACAAGCAGTTTCCTTCCCCATACACACTGAGAGAGTCTGTGTGCTGTGTTCTTCACACAACTTGAAAACTTTTTAACATACGAAACAGTCATGATAACAAAATAACAGTGCAAAACCTTTGTACAAAGAACCAACTGGCCTTTCAGTAAGCCCATGCTGCAAATGCAATATCTTAAAACATGCATTTGAGACAAGATATAACTACTTTAGCCACTGTCAATGTCCTTGTTTCATATAGGGTATGCTATTAAAACGTTATGGTTAAATAACCAACTTTAAATGTGCAGATATGTCAGTGTTATCCAATTTTACTTTATTTAAAGGGTAATAATTATTGTGCATGGATCCAAATTACTCTTTGATTACTCTTTACCTCAAAGATGATATGTAAAACACAAATAAATTACTTGACAACTGAATAGGTAACTGTCCATCTTCCTTCATTCTGTAGTGGTTTCTTAGTCCTACAAGACACTGAAACACTTCCAAAAAGAAAAACAGAAAGCTGTGCTAACAGGAATGTATTCTTCAAATGTGTTCATTCGCCATATGATACATCTATCCACATAACCAAGAAAAAATGTCTTCAGGTGAGCAACAAGAAAAGACCAGCCAGAGCAGTTTTCAGTTCAAAGTCTGGGGGTCATTCTGAAGCAAGAATAAAAATCAGAAAGTGACCTCTGAACTAATTTCAGCAACAACACTTTCTGTGAAGTATTTACAGAAGGTTCTCTGTGTTAAATACGGTCGAGACTTCAGAAGACAATTAGTATAAAATGCTTTCATACGAAGAGACATATGGAAATGAGCTGGCACATTGAATCCCTGAGGTTATCTGAACTATAGAGTAGATAGCCCTTCGCAGTTCACGATGCAAGCATTTTCATACCACATTTAGGAATAATTTGAGCTTTTACAAATTACCCTAATTCAAGCTCTTTTCGAAATGATGCTGTGCTTGCATATGTAGAAGTCATGTTGTTGACTTAATGTACGTTGTTTCCCGATTCCCATGCTATCCATGCATGGCCATTAGGAACATAGAAAAACAATATATTATTTTTAATCGATACCTATACCCTAATTTATGGTTAATTCGGTTTCCTCTTTATAAAACAAGCTCAACAGAAAAGTAGTTGCATGGCTCAATACATGGTTGTTCCATCTGCATTATCTATTTCCAGTTTACAAAAATAATCTCGGAAAACATTACTCTGCCGTTTGCTCCAAAAGAGACAATTTCATGTTTTCGTTGACTACTCATTGTCAGCTGTTAAGAAAGATAGAGACCGAAAATATTTATATGAAAAATAACCAGCTCTACTTTCTTCGACTTCTCTGCAGTGGAATTTCATCTGACGTCATTTATTTGGTATCGAATTTCTCCCGACCATGATAATCTACTTCTTTTTCTCCAATGTGCCCCCTGGATCCAGACATGTTTTAAAGACTTCAAACACACCTTCAGGCTATGAATTCCTGAATAAATGTGTCTTTCAGAAGCGCCTCACCTGAACGACATCTGGCACGACCAAACCCTCAAAGAAACGTGTCAAAGAAAATTCCTTAAGATCTGCACCAGTTTCCCAATGCCAAGCAAATACCAACACCAAACCCCCACCCGTGTTTTTTTTTCTTAATTTACAAACGGATTTGTCTTACTTTGTAAATAAAAAATATCAACCACTACCAAAGGAGATCAAATGCGATCTCAAAGACCTGCTTGGTTAAAAAAAAGAAAGTACGAAGCAAATCTCAATTCTCTTCAAACAAAGAGCTGTTCTAGAATTGCAACGTATTCAATACTGAAAGTCTGATCTCACCTACTTCAACCCAGAAAATCTCAGACTTTCCACAGACAACAGAAACGTCGTTCTTTTCAGCTGTAACTTGACACAGGCTCTCTGGAATACTAGGGCATGATGGAGTTGCCCCTTCAAGTAAACTCTCAGTTCGCAAATACGAAGAGTTCACATCCGAATTAATATTGCTGATAGAATACATATCTTATTATTTTGGATACTGTAGAATTTTTGTTAAAGAGTGTAATCAGTATAAGAAACATCTCAGTAAATAGAGGCTATCCGCATTCTCGTTAACGCCTTCTAGATGCACAATCTCTGATTTTCTTTTTTTATTATTATTATTTTGTCAAACTATTACTTTTCTGTAGTCGAAAATAAAAGCATCCCAGCGCTAAGTACCATGAACTGTAACAAAGTTAACAACTTGTCTTCGGGAATAAACATTTCCTCTCCCTTTCATAACAAAATGGTTAAGCGAAACAATGTTACAAAACTCTTGCGCACTAGACTTTTCACACCACAGCCCGCTATCAAGGGGGAAAAATCTGACTTGGAACAGGGTCTGTGGGCACATCGCATGAAAATACTGAGCATTCCCCCCAACGTCTTCTTTTTTTTAAAAAAAAACAGTCGTACAAATTTAATAATGTCGAGTAAATACGTTAGAATCGTTTTTCAACCCAGCAGAGCGCAAAGTTTCGTTTTCACGAAAGACGAGTTTTGCTTTTTATTTTCGGCTCAGCCTACCGGCGTCTTTTCACTCCAGACACCACATCTCAACAACTTTATAACTTTAAAAAGATCTGCTATCTTTCGTCCTCACTATAGAAATGATACCGTGTATAGCGTGCAGTTGATAAAGGTGTTGTTTTTCTTACCTTGCTGCAATAAAATTATCTTCAAAGGACAATAGATCTCCCACTTTTTCTCCAGTTTAAGATTTTGGCAATTCCCAGAGTATCTGCCCACCGTAAAATCGTTCAGTAGGGAATTCCTCCATGAAAATTAACTCTCAACGCACATGGGGCAGAGGACCCGCCCACAAATGCCGTATAACACCGAATATTTCCACGCATCTAAACTCACTTCTTTTAAGTAATCATAAATACTGGAAAATAAAAGCTAAAATTTTCCGTGTGAACTGCAAGAATAGATATTCTCATTGGAAACACGCTAAAAATAAAAGAAATGGAGACCTTCCGTCATGTGCACAAACAAATTAATCAATGATCTGGTACAGGTATACCTGTATAATCCAGTATATGAATGTACAGTATGTATATATGTTCAAACACACAAGCCTCCATGTATAGCACGAGTGTGCGTATCTTCTGCAAATGAATGTAAACTGCACTAGTATTTTAATTTGCTCAAAATCTACATGTAAAAAGTCATTAATAAGGTGATACATAATAAACAATAAATGTTTAAGTAGTATAATATGCTGATATTAGGCATCGGAAAACAAGTCTTTGAAAATAACTTTTGGTTATTCTGAAGCAATGTCTAACACCAGGTAAGCAGGACCGGTGCCAATTTCTGGCGATGATGCACAAACAAGAACTCGCTTACGCATTGTGTGTGCATGGCGGTGAGACAGATTGTGGAACAGAATCTGTCAGGAAATCCCGTGATACGGGTTTACTGGAACTCTCTAATGCTGATTAATGAAACTCGCTCCCTCGAGCTCACTGAGATGTACTGTATGTTCTGTTATAGAGAAGTTTTACTTAGTCTCTCCACGCACCTTTGTTGTGCAGAGGTGACGTGATCTGGAATGACATTATAAAACACTCTTTGTACTGGGCGCCCTTTCTGACAGATTGCTCGGGTACAGAATGATGAAATTCCCCATTCAGGTTATTTTCCTGTATCAGGAGTTAAAATGTTCATCCTTTTTATATAAATTAGTTGCCTATTGTACAATATCAAAATGATCTAATCCAATATGGTTTATTGTGCAATGTACAGTATTCAAAATTGTTGATTTATTTATTGAATGTTCAGTTCTGCATATCTTTTCCCTTATTCTGTTCTAATGTTTTTCTTTGTTCAGATCTTTTAGAGTGTATCCACAAAGGCTCTCAATATAAAATAGATTATTGTGGTAGAATACTAATGTATAGTACAGTACGTACAATTCTACAGAAAACCATAGTATTCAATAGAACATTGCAATATTTTTAAAACTCTACAGCTAATAAAATGATAGGTGGACCAGAGATAAAGTCAGTGGTTTTGATATAGTCTTGTGGTATGTGACTTCCAAAATCTAAAATCTGCTTAAATTTGACAATGTGATTCTAACTAAAATGAAATATTGTAATTTTCAGTATAATATTAGCACTTTGAATTGCTAAGTTGCAGTTTTTATATAGGCATGACTATAATGAACATTAACACATGCACTCATTGTCAGCAAGAGGTTGGTTACAATTTTTAACATTTTAAGCATGCCAGAGTTTCTAAAGAATTCATTCCAACAGGATACTGTATCAAAAAATAAATAGAATCTTAATCAGAGAAAATGTGCTAAATCTTTCACATTGATTAAGTTTTTTGTGGCATTGTATTTAAAGAAAAAAACTCTTATCTCTTGTACTGCAAAGGGAATGCAGGCTTTATGTTAAGATTGTACAATAATTTGCAAACCTTAGAATGCTGTGTATAACTTTGGTCACCATGTTATAAAAAGGTTACTGATGCTTTTGATACAATATAGTATTAATTTCTGTCACTTAAGGAATGGAACTGCATCTCCTTAGCCTACAGCAGAGACGAAAAAACTTGTTACTCTACCTTTATTAACAATGTCAAACCAGAGGACTATAGATATGACCAGGACTAATGGCATGACCTCCTCACTGTCTTAATCAGTGTCTTGAGTGTGTGGGATCTTCCTGATGGGGCATAACTCTAACTTCTAGTTAACTCTAACTAAGTCTAACTTCAGCTAAAGAAACTAACTGGGACTTAGAAAAATTGATGGAAACCAAGGGGAACATCCAACGCAATGCTTTGTGAAACCGAAACAGCCTCTCAGGATACAGAGTGATCCACTTCTGCAGGAGGCAATCAAAACAAAAGTCATATTCTGTTTTGAAACAGGATACATTTGTACAATTAACAGAATATTAGAGGAAATTGCGGTTCTTTATTGTTTTTCTGCAACAGAACATTTGACTTACAACACTATAAGACATTCCCAGATTTTTTTGAATATCACTCCTCTGCAATTTTTTTTTAATTCTTAATCCTCATATTTTTAAACATGAAGACATAATGAAATAATTGAAACAAGCCCTGTAAACATATTCTGGTGTTTTTAAATTGAACTCATCTGTACACTTTTAGAAAACCTCAGTTTAGACAAACAAAATTCCAGAAAGACCCCATGAACCTGAACTAGACTGTCTTCTTGAGGTGCTGCATTCTTTGTATTGTGCAATGCCCTAATTAAATAACCATGCTGACTCATTGTTAATTATATATATTTTTTAATTTATATGATCGGTTTTGCAATTCTATGTGTCTCCACATAGAATATTTTCGTAGTCCAAAACTGTTGGGGTTAGACTGAGGGTGGATGTTGGATCAGGTGCATAAGCATGTGGATGAACAAAATTAAAACTATTATTAGGCTTTTATTTACTGGTTTTGTCATAATGACCGTGTGTGCTATACAAGGTGAAAGAATGACAAATATATCAGGCTATGAATGTGAGTTTTTAGAAATGTAAACTGTACATACTTTGGATATCGATTATATGCTTTTGGCATTTTGATTAATATATCTTTTATAACTAACTGAGATACATTTAGGTAAATATGAGTGTTTCATCAGCACAGAATCGGCACATCAGAGAGAGAGTTGATTTGGTACAGGTCATGAGGTGATTTAATCTGTTTGGCATCATGCCCAGTGAAAATCATACAAGAAAAAAACAATAAGGAATCAATAAGCTCTGCTTATCAAGAGACAGAGATGTGCTTGTCCAGACACTACAAGAGGAACTGGACAGAATCCCACAAGACAGTATTTGTGTTCTGGTGCAAAGTACATGTGACAGGCTGTGTTTCTTACATTAGTGGCCACACACACTTTTAGCCATTGTTTTTCATAGTACACCACCTCTTGAACCCTTTTGATGCTATTGAAGATTAATAATAATTGCTTACACTTATATAAGCTCTTTACAGGTAATGGGGACTCCCCTCCACCACCAATGTGCATCCACCTGGATGATGCGATGGCAGCCATAGTGCACCAGAACGCTCACCACACATCAGCTATCAGTGGGCAGGAGAGCAGAGTAATGAAGCCAATTCATAGATGGGGATTATTAGAAGGCCATGATTGGTAAGGGCCAACAGGAAATTAGGCCAGGACACTGAGGTTACACCCCTACTCTTTTCAAGAAACACCCTGGGATTTTTAATGACCACAGAGAGTCAGGAACTCGGTTTCCCATTGAAGGACGGCGCCTTTTTACAGTATAGTGTCCCCGTCACTATACTGGGGCATTAGGAACCACACCGACCACTGGCCCCACTAACACCTCTTCCAGCAGCAACCTTAAGTTGACCAGGCTCACATCTGCTTAGCTTCAGTGGGTTGCCAGTTTTGAGTGTGGTGCATTTACAGTACCTGTGTCATGTTAATTCAAATGCCATTAATCCTGGAAAGATGTTGTAATTTTCTGAATTTGTTAGTTTTAAGTGATGTTGATTTTAAGGCTTAGTATATATGCATATGTATTGCAGTTATGTTTCAGATATTACAATTGAAATGCTTTGTTAAAATAAGGCATGTTTTGCTTGCAAGAAACTGATATTCTCTGAATAGTTCATTCCAAAGTTATTCAGTAAATTACAAGAAATGGATGGTTCAAAATAAGAGAGAAAATCCCTTGGAATTCTTTTTTTATTGTGGCACCATGATATTGTCGTTACAAAAATGTTTGTGTAAAATTTAAACAAATGTTTCACAGGAATAAAACGTGTCAAAATTGTACCCAATACTGAAGACAGGAAGATCTTCTATAAAGAAATCAATACATTGGGCTAAAGAATTGCACTAGGTTCTAGATCAGACTTTCTGTAAAAGACAGTTGTTGTTTTTTTCATCTGGAAGTGTACTGTAAATGTTCTTACAGGTACTGTGGAAACCAGGTGCATTTTTCTTAGGATTTGGTTTTACAATTAAACCTTTCCAACATTAGCCCATGGCAAGACAATTGCATTTGATGCAATATTTTATTACATGAGAACAAAACCATTTATTTAAAAGAAAGCAAGCAGAAAAAATAATTGTGTGACTAAAGGAATGTCCTTCTCGGTGTCAGAATCAGTGTTCTAGGTTATTGAATGTAAGTTCAGCAATGATTTATGAATCATTCCCTGCAACATTTTTCCTAGTGTCAGAACACCAGTCTGAAGATTTACAAGCCATTTGTACCACCAATGGCTTTTAACCAATTAACCCATTTTCCTTTATAAATTTAGACATTGCATTAGTTAAGCTTCTGCTTTTGATTAGCTATTTAACCAAACACTCGCAAATCTGGTTTGGGTTAAATACCTTGTAAGACATTATTGGAAAGTCTGCATATTTTCCCTTAAATGATTCTTAACTCTTAAGTAATTCTGAATTTGACTCATTTTTCTTCTAACTGTTTCCACATGTTTTGTTTCCTAGTAGATATGGAGAGTGGCACCAAGGTCTAAAGTAAAATATAGAGAAGACATGTGTTGAGTAACTTATCATAATATCTATAGTCTTATAAATTTGAACTAATGGGGGAGAGAAAGTATTGAGTTTAGGTGAGTTTAGTTATTCTAGTAGCAGAAAAGAGCACTATTATAAGCAACATGTACCGTTTTCAGTTTTAGATTTCAGATTTTTTTAAACATCATAAAACAG
The DNA here is from genome assembly GCF_059453375.1 of Lepisosteus platostomus. Lineage (NCBI taxonomy): Eukaryota > Metazoa > Chordata > Actinopteri > Semionotiformes > Lepisosteidae > Lepisosteus > Lepisosteus platostomus. The sequence goes on from NC_142612.1 coordinate 66,704,794, forward strand.
GATACACAGCCATTTAATCCTTGTAAGTCACTGTATTTTTCTGTTCGATTTTTTACTGTAACAAAACCAGTAGCAATAAATGTTAAAGGATTTATCATGGAAAAATCCCAAATACATCAATGCTGTGAAATTATTATTTATGGCGCTGTTAGAATTTGCGAACTAATAAGTTAATTTTGCAAATCCTGTCCTGAAGAATGGTTCAGATCCGTATTCTTTAATGACAGCTCTGCATAGGAATGTGCTTTCTGTTTGTTGCAAGCTACTGCACATGTCAAATTTCCATTTAAAAGCATTAGTGGTAGGAACAAGTTATAGAATGACGGATCATAACAATAACAGCCTTTATGGTATTTATGGTTTCACTTATGCAATAATTAACTTTCATTTCTTCAGTGCCTGTCAGAGCCATGGCATAAAAAAACAGTATCACAACAGTCTCGAAAAGCAAGTTAAAAACAATTAAATTAAAACATAGAATAGGCTACGGTACAGAAATAAGAACTGAGCTGTGATTTAAAAGCACCAGCTCAGTTACAGACTCCAGCAACCTTGGGAAGGCTGCTCCATATTCTGCCCAGTGCACTGCAAGACATTGTCATTCATGAAGCAGCTTTGATTGCCTGAAACTGCCTGACGGGGCATCAGTGATCAGCAGATTATTCAGGTAGGAAGTTGGTAAATCATTCAAAACTGTATCCACTTTTGAGGCTCACTGCTGCTTTGTACATGTTCAAATTTATAGATTTTTTTTTGTTTAATTTTATTCAAAAATACTTGCACCCATTGAACATTACTTCCCAAGTTTATATTAGGACGCATTTAGTACAAGTCAGCAACACAACATAACTTAAGTGACTAGATTTTTAGCTTTGATTAAAATTATGATGTAATTTTATTTTATATTACTTAGTTTTATTCTTTGTTAAACATTAAGGATTTTATTAAAAGGCACCTTAATCATTCCTATATAATACTATATAATGCGAATTAAATGTTCCTTTCACTGATCGGACAGTGATATCTTATTAAAAATACATAAAATAAATGGCACATAAAGGTATTAATGATAAATCTTCAGAAGGTCACAGTGTAAAGTAGTTCTGAGTAAGCACTTTAGGAAAGACTAGTCACTCAAATTATTCATAGACGTAACAGCTTCAGTTTTGATATAATTTTGTGACACATTTAAAAATCCATTCTGCTTTAGAGTGTGCTGGAGTTTGTGGGTCATGTGGTCCTCTGGACTCCTGAGCATAGCTATATAAAAAACTAGAAAAGGCATCTCTAGGAAAGAAATTACTTTAGATAACTACTTTAAGGTAACTCACTAAAACAGGCTTGGATAATCTGTAGAGTGAGTTTTTTTGCATCATTCTTCTTATTATTACTTTGGGCAGTGGAATCTGCGAAGCATTTACCAGTGAGAAGCTGCCGTGTTATCTGGTTGTTTGTTTCCAGATGGTGCGTCAGAATTCTTTGGGAAAAAAGGGAGATCAAAGTCCTGCTTGCATTCCCTTCTCAGAGTGCATGTCTGAGCCGTTGAAGCTTCTTCCCCCCTCCCCCCAGGAGGACTGGTACCAAGGCATCTTGAGGGATGTTGTGCACTGAGCTGCTGCTAACTGGGGCCAGGTGAGGAGCGAGGCTGACTGCGAAAGACTGCTCAGAATGATGCTGCAGCCAAGCCCTTGACAGATGATGTCCAGATGTTGCCCACGAGATCAGTTTCCACAGGCTCCCCGGGCCGTTCAGCAGGGAGAGCACAGAGAGAGGGTGGTGCCACTGGGCAGACAGAGCCGTAAAACCTGGCCAGTAGTACTTTGGTTCACTGACTGTGCTGAAAAGAAGTTTTTTTTTCTGCTGATACATGCCTGTTTTCCATGTTTACGAGGACCTGCTGTTCAAATGCACGTTGCTATAGCAACGCAATTTTATTGTCCTGGACATTTTTAAAAACAAAGGTTTGTGCTTGTGTGAATTCTTTTCATGTATATCTGTTAACAAGTATGATATTGTGAGGTAATTAATTTGAAACTTCTGCTTCCACTTTTAATTGGTGTCTTTAAAACGAGCCTGTGCACTCCTGTGTGTGCGCGTGTGTGCCCCGTGATGGGCTGGCGTCCTATCCAGAGTGTAGACCCACCTTTCACCTCATGCTTCTGGGTTCAGTTCTGGACTACCATGACCTTGCTGGGAAGGGGGAACACTTCAGATAATGAACGCATCATGGACGTTTATGCTTTTCAGCTAAAGTTCTGTCTCATTTTACACACTTTATTAATCCTGAAATTTCAAATCCCCACAGAAAATCAACATAACACATTTACACCACGATTATACTAATTATACATTTTTCAGAATAGGATTATGAAAAGCAATTATTTGCACACATGTGATGTATTAGTATTTTAATACTGTTATGCGTGAATTCTAAAATATGGCTAATGCGTTTGTAAAAGCACGGATTGTTACATAAAGTGAACTTAGAATATATATAGACATTATTAATTTTTTGCTAATAAAACAATATAATCTATTAGACTTAAAACCTGTGCATGAAAGGAACATCTAACATAGAAAGATCAAACGTTTTGTTCAATGAGTGCATGTGAAGGAATATATGGGCTTTGCCAGGATAAATATGAAAAGCATGCTTAACATCAAAGTGCAAGTTTTGTTATGGTGCATTAGGGCAGATGTTCTGAAACCAATGTCAGTCATGGAAAACTGCTCAAACAATGGAGACAGCTAGCACATAGATGACCTAAGAATAAAGTGCAAAGATAAAAAGGTAGAGGCTGGGCAGGGGGTATGAAACTTTGTTGCACCTGCTGAAAGTCAAGTCTGCAACAGAAACAAAATGCAAATATTTCTTCATCTATGAGGCAATGTATTCCTAAACCTTATATTGTGTGACTGTCCACCAATCAAATCTACTGTATAGTTAGGGAAATAAAAACAAAGCTGGCTTCTAAGACACAACATATTTATCTATTGTCTTTCCCTTTATTTCCCTTTCTGTCCCAGATATAATAGCACACACACACATATATATATATGATATATACAGAATTATCTGGCTATGCAGACCATGTTCCTATATCCGAAGCAATGTATTATAGAACCTACAAACATACAGTACAATATGTAAATGTGCATTTTACAAGAAACTCCTTTCAGGATTGTAGTGTAATATATTTTTAGTATTTTGGTACTGCATATTCTGTAGTATGGTGTGATATTAAGAATAAGCAGTCACTATCAATTATAGCAACGAATATCAAATAGATCTCAACACTTTCTTTTAAGACATCATGTATACATCATAACTGTTGGTCTGCATAAAAATATCAGCATTTTTAAAGATATGTTGATAATATTTTGTTCTTTGTAGTCCTTCCTAAATAATTTTATAGAGTAATCAAAAAACAATATGTAAATATACATTTAAGGGGAATATATTTGTATTATACTGTCAACATTTGTAAGCAATGTGTATATTACCAGGTGCACAGATGGATACCAGGTGTTCTTTGGGAGACCCACATGAAAATAATAGAAAAAGTAAGCAGAGAATTGACTGTAATAGAAAATTATGGATTTTCTACAGGAAAAGGTGAAATGTGCCCATAACAATCTACACAACTTTTTGTTGTTGTGTTGTTATAAGGATGTACAGCACTCTCATTGTCAACTTTTGTCATCTTCAAGCCCCCTGACATCATGTTTTTTTCCTACTATGATCACTCAGTACAGGAACTGGCAAACACACTTCAGACTAAAGTCATTTAATGTGGAGTATTTAGTGCGCAATTACTGTTTCCTGCAGTTTGATTTTTTGACAAGTACAAAAGGCTAACAGGGAGCAATAATGGGTCAGACTCATACAAGCAGAAAGACCCAAAATAGGCCTGGGTAAGTTCATTATATTCCAAATGTGGCTTGTGAGTATGGTGAGCGCATGTCGATGCATCTCTTACTTTTTACACAACTAACAGGAGCCTTAACTACTCAATTTAGTTTTCACTTCTACAACAACCTGGCTTCCTGGAAATCCGGTAATCTGTATATTTTATATGTAATGTTTTCTGCTTCTTTTTTGAACAACATGTATTGTGTTTGAGCTCAGCCTGAAAAATAATTTAATCAAAGTTAAGAAAAGTAGAAGTACATTCATAAAATGGGCTTGTTTATTTTTTCAAAGACAACATTGCAGCCTCCTTTCATCGTTGCATCTTTTCTTGCGGTCTGACAAACAAATGAATCCCTCTCAATGGGAAAACAAATTTACTGTGACACAATTGGAGACAGAGGAGTGACAGACTGAAGATGGAATTTTTGCTAAACAAAATAGCAATAATCCTTTTCTCAGCTCTTTGGTTTTGAAAAGAATTGCCAATAGTCATGATAAATAGTCAATAAATAAATTAATCTTAAAAACACATGTATGATAAGCATGACTGTAAAAAAAAACAATTAAGCAACTAAATGCTATTAAAAACTTTAACTTTAGTGTTAAGTCTATGAATAAAATATCCTGCCCACAAACACAATAGCAAACACATTGGGGTTTCAGTTCTCAGATCCTCATTTCCTGACAATAAAAGAATTCAAACTACAAACCCCACGCTCCAAATAAGACAGCCAACGCAAAATTGAGATTTATTTGCTCCAGCTCCAAACTTGCTCCACTTTTCCATGTCTAAATATATTCCATTGAAACTTCTCTAAAATTTGTTTTATATGGAAAACAGCATTCACTTTATTTCTCTTTCCCATATCTATGTTGTTTCTTGCCAGATGTTTCTATGAATTGTTTACAATCACTTTTAGAACAACTAGGCATACGTTTTGGACTGGAGTAAAACCGTTTTGAAGAGAAGGTGATAATGTGTCTGCTGCCACCATCAGGACAATCCTGGTAATTGCGAGACTACACTCGGCAGTGACCCAGCCAAATGAGACACCATGGAGCAGAAAAATCTGTCCATGTCCTCCACTTGTAACCAGGGCTAATGCTAACTAGTTTTTTTTTGTTGGGGGGTGGGGATGGGGGAAGGAGGGTTCTTAAATTCAAACAGTTCACTGGTGTGTTGATTTTGCAAAAGATTTAAAATCGTATCCACAGTGCAGTCATTTAAAATGCAGTTTAAATCCTAAAACACATCTCTTGGAGGTTGTGAGTTGTCTGATAGCTTTCACTTTTCTTGATGAAATCCTGTCATTTTTCCCCTCACTTTTGAGTAATGCCAAAGCCAATTTTGCTCCAAAAATGTAATCTGGCAAGATGTCCTCAGCCCTAATTCTGTTACAAAAAACATATGTGCTGGATTTCCCAACTTGCCCCAGCTGCTCTCCCCCTTAAAAAAGGGAATTCTCCCACTTTGAAATCATTTACACCCCAACATAAGGCTTTGATCTTTGAAAAGTGGAAAATCTCCCGAGTTTATGATTTCATTGTACACATGTTTTTTACAAGTAGTGCTAAGAAACAGTTCCTCTGCTGGTGTTTGATATGTTCTTTGTTCTTCCTGGACTGTTTCCCAACTCTTTGCTCTGTGTCTAAATTTAATTTTGTGCTTAACAACAAGCTTTCTATTAATTGGTTTAAGTGTCTCGTCAGATCCTGGTTCCAGCAAAACACATTGTGTTTTCTAGACAGCACACATAATGCTTCTGTAGACCTTGCTATGTCAGTTGGACTCTAATCTTTCTGGGAGACTGATTGGGGATATGCACAGATTATCAATGGTGAACATTTCAAAAACTGATATTTGTATGTGAAAATTTGAAAACACATCAATATTTATTTTGATTCTTACTTGTTACAGGCCGTTATGGAGTGCTGTTTCATCCATTGTGCCTATTGCTTGCCAGGAAAGGCTTCAGCTCTCCTGTGACCCTGTATTGAATAAAATGTTTGTTATGTTTACAATCCACACAGTCGTAGGACAAAATATTAGACAACATTATAAATATTAATACATTACAAAATGCTTAGGAAACATGAAGTAGAAATTTGGGGGATTTTCTTAACAAAAATATTTTTTATTCTTCTAAAATCCTTCCTCTCTTAGAACACAGAACTCATTGTCTAACACTTTCCACTGTGACAATGATACGTATCACAGTTGGTTTCTTTGACACTTCCTGTTTTATTCAGAGGCACAGTACCAAAATGAAACGTCATTGGAATAGTGATTGCATTTATCACAATCAAAGTAACACAGAGAACACAAGGAAATACAAGGAAAGTATCATAGGGGTTGAGAAAAGAAAAACATCTTTACACAAAGGTATGCGGGTGTCTGGAACAAGCCACCCAGACATTATGTTAAAGCAACGTAAAAAAAAGGGTGGAAAGGATTCTTAGGTCTCTTTTTGATACTAACTTTTTGCATGTTTAAATGTAATGTTAAAACATTATGTTCTTATATTCTATGTTCTTGATATTATCTAAACTCTAGGGTTTAATTCTATGAAACAATAATAATAATAATAATACTAATAATAATTGCTTACACTTATATAGCGCTTTTCTGGACACTCCACTCAAAGCGCTTTACAGGTAATGGGGACCCCCCTCCAACACCATCAATGTGAAGCATCCACCTGGAACAATGCCTTCTAGTATTATATATTACAGACCAAATGCAATGGTCTTAGACAAAACTCACAGAACCCTGCACTGTTTAATTACTAGGGGGTCTGCTTTATTCACAGGGATCTCTGTTAGATGGTGAAGCAGTTACTTCCATCCTGGTACACTGCAGAGGAGGAAGAGCTTAGAAAGAAGCAGAGCTCAGTATTTATAGCACATGAGAGGTAATGAGATATTATTTTAAAAGCATGTTTTCATTTATTTCATATCGTGAAACCCATCTTGGCCCCTGTGTTGTATAATATGCTTAATTGAGATGTCATGTAAAAATTCTTAGTTAATTTATGAAGTGTGCTAGCATAAAGAGGATTTTTAAAAACCTATCAGTGCAGATTTGATTTAATGGCACTAAGAAACACTGGGCACACTGCAGGCAAGAAGTACCAAGAAGTACAAAGACTGTAAACTCATAGCATGATACACACAAGGACCAAAGAGCACAAAAAACAACTGAATATCTGCTAAGAGAAGCCAGGGGAACAGTGGTGCTATCTCACTTTCAGAGATTTTGCTTTAAAGTGATTATACCTGTGCAGATGCATGGAGACCATCAAAATCGAAAACCACATGAGGCCTTTATTCACACATAGCACAGTCCTGAACTACAAAGACAAAGAACACAGCAACAGCTTGTTTTCCACTGTACTTGTTTTGGGTTTATTAAAATATTTATCTTTCATTTTCTAACCCTTTTCAGTTAAACCTGATTTAAAAATGTATAAGTAGATTGGGGGGCTGACTGAAGTGTGTTTTTTTTTAAAAAGAGTAAAACCTCAATTACTAATGTATATTAATGGTAAGGTTAATAGTACAATCAATGATAAATTTAATGTATACAACCTTTCAATGCTATTTGTTTTTGAAACACTGTAGATCTGTTTCACACTGGTACCCAGCATTAACCTCTCTCTCCTGAAAGTGTTGCTTAATGGTCTATGTACAGAACGAAATGTCCTTTTCCCAGGAATCATTCAACTCCTACACCTTCCCAGAGGCACTCTCTTCGGCAAATACTCTGTGAGGAGATGGGGTCAGTGACTGTGAGTGCGATGGTTGCTACACAATGTGGTGTCTTCAGAAATTAGTGAGAAGAAACCACAAAGGATAAAAAAGGAAAACTTAAGAAAGAAAATGAACAAGTAATCTAGTGCACGTGGGAAATGAGTGTTTCTTATTTGGAGGCTGTAGGAATAATATGAGGTCTGAAAGGACGAATGATTCTGACCTCTTCAGACAAATATCAATCACTAGAGAATAGGAAATTTATGAAGTGACTCAGCTGTGAATGTATAAACTATATAAAGGCCACAGTATTAGAAGGTTTTATAAAATGTACTTTCATTTTCTGTAAAATGATTTAACAAACACTTTCATTAAGGCTTAATAATAATTTCATCTGACATTCAAAGCTTCTTCAGATATGCTATACTGAGGATCTTTAAAACTTTTGACAAATACTCTTTATGGGCTTCAGTTTCCACATACTCCACATTTATGGCAATTTCAGCATCTTTATATATGTGTTTAATACACACTTCCTCATTATACTTTGCATTTGAAATAAGATCTGTCCGTCAATTTATTAAAGCAACAAAACATTAATGTAGCCCAGTACGTTACTTCATAGTGTTACTGTAGATGTTTGTGTAACACCTTCAGAACAGGAAAAGAAAAACATGTTTTGCGTTTCAGAACAGACAGACATAACCTAGCATAGTGTCAATAACAACATTTTCCTCAGACAACCAGAAATACCTTGTTGCTGCCAGTCTTCTGTCTGTTTGAAAAATCATTTTATAACAGCTAGAAATACATGTGGAAAAATATTACCCAGAGAAGCAAATACAAACAACACTGCTATAACAATGAAAAGTTAAATAAATTCAATACATATATAATAATACATTTTTTATTTTTTTATTTAATTTACATTGTATTGTTTGCAATTCTTAAAACAAGTCTTACTTGACTATTCAACGTGATTAAATTAATGTATTTTCTTATAAACATCAATTTCACTGTGTCTTACATATCTGTATAAGATTTTCTAAATCATGTAAGCATGTTAAGAATTTCATCTAACTTATTTCAGAAAGGTACCATAGTTTATTCATCTTTCAAAAGATGGATTTGATTATTTAAGACAATATTTTTTTCTTTCATTATCAGAAAGACAGAAATCATTATTTTTGTTCATTTCTCAAAAAAACATTTTATTTGGACTTAGCAATATAAAAATGCCCTGATGCCTACATAATTCTTAACTTTAAGATGTCAAGAAAGATATGCAAACATTTACAGTATTTAGATATATTATACTGGATATGTATTTATATTTTCAGAATATATATATAAATATTTCTTCACTTGCTTTTTAACATTCTTGGGAAATATTGAACATGATGCTGTGACTTCAGAGCATTTTCTGTTTTGAAACAAAAAAAACAGCTTAGTTAAACATTTAATGAAATATTAGAGAGTTTAATAAAATACCTCTGCAGGAATATAATCGTAAGAAATTGTCTGATATGTAACAAACAGATGTCTTTAAGAATTTTAATTTTTAAAAGACACTTATTTATCCATTTAATTAGTTAATCCTTATAAAATGATCAAAGAGTACACTCAATGTAACCAAGAGTTATAGTTATCTGATTGTCCTTGATGAAAATACGATCCTCATCCAGGAGCCTTCTGAAGAATTTTTACTTTGTGATCTTGATCCAATAGCAAAAAACCAGGGATTCAGGGGTTTCTGGACCAGAATGGAGACCACAGATTCTCCCTACCAGCCTTGTATGCTTCTCTGTGAAAATATGAAAGGTAACAATTGTGAAAACATAACTTAGTAATTTATATGTTGGGAGCAATTAAAGGGTTATATTATATATCGCATTATCTTACACCAAATAGCCAAATTACGTTAAAAAACCAAATTACATCTTAAGCCATGCAATTACAATGCTATTATATCATTCAAGATTATTACCTCATTACAACAATGTAATAACATGTCACGGGCGTCTATAGTACATTTGTTGACCACACACCTCACTTGAAATAGCTTACAATTTACTGAGTTTAATGCTGCACACAACCTTCTTTCTCTCACTTTTCACCCCAAGGCCCAAAGAGTCACTTTCTCCTACCTAAACACACTTACTGTACAATAATAATAATGGTATTTTTATAGCTCATTTCATCCCAAGATGCAGTATGTACACAAGGGGACCCACCTCACCCACCAATGACATGGGCATACAGTATGTGGTTTCCATTCTGCACCAGAGGTTCAAAATGACTTCACCTCTTGAATTAAAACCTCTTTAATTAAACTTTAGCCAGGCTAAACTGAGCAAGCCAATGTGGAATTTCATCAGGACAGTGTTGTTGCTACCCCTACCTTCTGTTAGTGAGGAATGTGGATTGACAGTCCTTTCTACAGGACAGTGCCCTATATCTGTCATTATCGTAAATCCCTCCTCTTAAGGTTACTCCGGCTCTTTCCCGTTTCAGCTGACGTTGTGCACCTGCCTCTGATGCAGCCCCTCCCTATTTAAGCCAGATGCTCCCACCATTCTGGGCTCAGCTTTGGACGATGGACGCCCAGAAGCCCGCCTACCAGCGGGTCCAGGAGAGACCCGACGTCATCGGCTTCACAATGGCGTCCTGACCATCTGGTTCCGAGTCCGGGTCCGGCGCTGGGAGTGCCTGGCCCCATTAACCCCACCTACTGGCACACCACACCTCTTGCACCAGCTGTCTTTAGAGGTCTTCCATCCTTGTATTGAGCAGTTCAGCATTGCTTGGAGTGCGAGGCTACAGGGTGGTAACGCTGCGGTCACTCGAACACACTGGCAGTTCTACCAACTGGGGGAGCTTAAGTAACAAAACACACTTACATTGACATGTCCTGCGTGGCTGAGCCTGCAAGTCAACCTGATGACGAAGATCAGAGAAAGGCACAAAATGCCAAGGCTGGTGAGGAGATCCACAATCTGCAAACCCAGAAAGAACCACTCGTAGGAGGCTGGGTCCAGACACACATTCAGAAACCTGGTGTACGGGAAGGGGAATTTGACCGCGTAGCCAAGATAATCCGTGCCAACCGCGCCAGCGAACGTGTAGTAGCAGCAGGGGCCGATCATGATGGCAGCTACAGCAACAGCAAATTGTACAGGTGAGGTCACAGTGCACAGGATGGAGAAAGTGAAGCTTGTTTCCCACTACAACAGAAAACAAGGTGAAGTATGACATCCATGTTGTGGGATTAAAGCATGAAACATATATATTTCCACATGTAAGTGCAAAGCTGCTTCCAATATTTAGTCGTGTGTGGGACACACAGTACTCAGTTTAAAACTTTCCTTGCAGTTCAGCTGAACACATAATATTGCCACAAAAAGCAAGCCCGTTGGTCCCAAAGGACTTCTTGAAATTGTTATCTAACGTATTATTTCTGTGAAAAAAAAAAACATTCAAGACCATTTATAGAGCATCTGTCTCGCCAACAAACAAGGGCCAAGAATTTCCTTTTTTGTCTTGGCTGGCGCATTGTGGTTTGATGCTGTGTTCTCAAAAAGCAAGTCAATTTCTTTTCTACCCGAATGTCGTCTAGCATTCTTGCCAATTTCAACTGAGATAATTAAAGTTTTGTGTCCTGTTCTTTTTCTTAACCTCTTGTAATTCCTGGGATATTTTTGAATGTCTACACTTCCCTCTCTTGTAACACTTTCGTGGAGCACATGTGGTTTAATACTTTTTTATTTATTGAACAAGTACATGAATGTGCTCCGTGACCAAAATATGAGAGTTGCGGTGCAGAGAAAAATAGAAACATATTTAAGAAAAATGTAGCGCAAAGCTCAGTCTAAAGATTTTTACGAATCATGTTATTAGTTTATATCAAAAACATTACAAAATGTCTGAGGCTCTGGTTAAGGTCAAGAGTCTGGCCAAAATGTCAGATATTTGGCAATGATTACAGTGTAAGAAGTAGATTTTTAGTGTAAGTCTTGTGCTGCTTTTCCTTGAACATATTTATTTGGAAGAGATAAGAGAATTATCACATTATCATAGCATTTTTTAACATTTTTACCTGTCTCAACTCAAAGACTACAAAGTCCAAAGTTTGTGGTGTTACTGGGGGATCAGGAAACTGAAAAATAAACGTTTTAGACTGTACAGCCACTTCTGTCTACGAAACTAAGCAGCCATTCTTCAGAAATATTACAGATTTTCCTTCTGCCATGTTTACCACAGTATGTGTGCCTGTAGTTTGCTTTGTATGATCCCTCATGACTTTTTGTGTTTTATCTTGCTTTTAGGCAGCACAGTGGTGGAGAGATAAGCCAAACTATCATACATGTCTTGGGTCCAGGGTTTGACTCCAGCCTGGGGTGCCTTCTATGTGGAGTTTGTGTGTTTGCCACAAGGGTTGTCCTTTGCTGCTCTGATTTACTCCTACAATTCAGAGACATGCTGTCCAGGCTAATGGGCATTTCTAAATTGTCCCCTTTGAGTCTACGTGTGTGTGCGCCTGGCATATATAAGTGTCTGGCATCTGTAAGCTCCTGGCATCCTGTCCAGGCTGTATCCTGGCTTGTGTCCACTGTCTGCAGGGCTAGGCTCTGGCTCACCAGAACCCTGTATTGGAATAAGCGGGTATTAAAATAAAAAACAGAGAGAAACCTTTACTGTGTCTGTTACCAGTCTAGTACGAGTTACCACAGGCATCTGGAATATTCTGAATAAATAACAACCCCTGTTGAAATAAGATATAAAATAAATATATAAGTATATAACAAGATATAAAAATACAGTATTTCAATATTCTTTATACAGATTTCAATGTTTTTGTTGTCCTCTCCTGCATTTTTTCCGTGCCTGAGCTCCTTCCTGCTTTTTACAGCGCAAGTGGAAACTGTGTTTTAGAAATCCTTTGTCACAGTTGCCTGGTTTAACAAAATTTAAAACGTCTCCAGGGTTGGTTTCCTGGTTGTGAAACGTCCACGACAGCATTAAAATAATAAATAAGAAACAGCGCCTCACCCACTGGGTGCATGTGGTTTTTATTTAGTTCTTATCCATCAGTTGTGCCAGGAGTACTAAAGCATGGAGAGCTGAAAGCATGCCCCATTCATTTCTGCCATTTTCCTGCTTTTTTGGTGGAGGTTTATTAATAAGCTGTGTTTGAAATGACAGGATGTCCATTGAAAAGTAAATCACAAATGTACAAAAAGCATCCATCCATTAATTTTCTCACCGTTTTATCCAATACAGGGTCACTGGAGCCTATCCCAGCAAGTGACAAGCACAAGGCTGGATACACCTTGCACTGGATGCCAGTTCATCACAGGGCACACACACACACACTCACACTAGGGCCAGTTAACCTACCAGTCTGTCTTTGGACTGTGGGAGGAAACCAGAGTACCCAGAGACAACCTTTGCAAACAGGGAGAACATATAAACTCCATGCAGACAGTACCCCAGGTCCGGAATTGAACCTAGGCCCCAACACTGTGAGACAGCAATGCTAACCCCTGCGTCTCCATTATTATAATTAGGAGTATTATAAGTATAGTATAGTAATAGTGCTGATAGTATTTACCATGGATCTTACAGTCTGTTTTCTGTTCGCCAGCAGAACACATATACTAGAAATTAGTGCCTGAAAAAAGAAAATAAAAGAATAAAAGAAAATAAAAAACATCAAAGATATGCAGATCCTCCTTTGAATTTTCTTCCGTTACATATTTATAACTTACAAAAATATTAAGATATTTTTTAAGTATTAGAAAGTAAAAGAGATGACCAAACTAGTCAAATAACATTATGCCACAGACATGTACAACAAAAGCACATCTTTCTTTGTCTATAACTGGAAAGCTTAACACACTGCGAAAGACTCACTGCCTTGAAATAAATAATTTAATCAAATAGTGTGGAGGAAAAACTGAATTAGATAACTGCCAAACCTACCAAAATTCCAGTCCAGATTGGAGCAGCAATCCTTATACTCCATCCGACATACCATGGCTTGTAGCTGAAGACAGGAAAGAAAGCAAATACTCCTGACAGAAAGCTCAGAATACCAAAAACAAGCTGGCCTCCTCCGACAAACTGATACAAGTCCACCATTTTAAACTAACCTCTGTTCGGTTAATGAAATTCAGTCTTCCTTGGCCATTTGTGCCAGGTTTTTGTGTGCAGCTTCCAGAGAAACTGTTGTCAGTGTACACATAGGTTCCTGTGTACACATTGAGTTGGTGATAAGACTGTAGGACCAGGCCTACCTGCTGAGCATGCAGACATGTCCACAGGACTCACAGGACTGTGCACACGGCTGGGTTTGGAAGTCAGAGAAAAATCTAAAACCAAAGCCATAAAACTGTTACTTGCATTTTACTGGCCCTTGAAATGATTATCATCATCTTTTTTAAAAAAAAATATAAAAGGCACCTTGAACTATCCAAACTCATATTAGATGCTTTTTTGCTACAAAAATGTCCTTGGAATACCTTTTTTCTTTGAGTTGAAATAGTATATGAATAAGGGAAACATCCCTATCAATTTAATATGGTAATATCATATTAAGTACATATTATGCTGTTCTGCATTCCTTAAAAGCACCGCTAGATGGCCCTCTAATCCAGTGTATGTTTGGTACACTGGTAAGAGCTGAAAACTGAGAAGCAGAGAACATTTGTAGTTTTAGACTATGAAACAGTTTTTACTCTTTTGCCCTTTTTATAATTCGTTATTATAAAAAGTGGTTTCATTAGTTTTAAAATTGTGTACACCAGAACTTTTAGTGTATTTTTTGTTCAGTAAAAAATCAGTCTGCAGTTGACTTCTGTTTAGCGCTTTTCTGGACTCAAAGCACACTCAAAGCATTTTATAGGTAATAGACACTCCCTTCCACCACCACCAATGTGCAGCCCCACCTGGATGATGCAATTAGAACACTCACCACAGATCAGTGGGGAGGAGAGGAGAGTAATGAAGCCAATTCATAGATGGGGATTATTAGGAGGCCATGATTGGTAAGGGCCAATGGGAAATTTGGACAGGACACCAGGGTTACACCCCTACTCTTTTTGAGAAATGCCCTGGGATTTTTAATGACCACAGAGAGTCAGGACCTCAGTTTTACATCTCATCCGAAGGACAGCGCCTGTTTACAGTATAGTGTCCCCGTCACTATACTGGGGCATTAGGACCCACACAGACCGCAGGGTGAGCGCCCCCTGCTGGCTCCACTAACACCACTTCCAGCAGCAACCTTAGTTTTTCCCAGGAAGTCTCCCATCCAGGTACTGACCAGGCTCACACCCGCTTAGCTTCAGTGGGTTTCCAGTTGTGAGTTGCAGGGCGATATGGCTGCTGGCGAAGTAGTATTGACAAAACCAAAACAAAAAAATATGTTCATATTCAGTCAGAAATGTGCGATACATCTATAGTTATTGAGACAAATTTCCTCTACAAATAGAGGTCAAGAGAAATGAACTTTCAGACATAATTAGTTCTATCAATTTAAACATAATCCTCTGAGCAAATTATGAGGTACCTCTTTGTTAGTTTGACGTAAGAAATCAGTTGTTACTTTCCCACACTCCTGCTCTTGTGAAGCGAGTTTATTACTTGAAAAAATATAAGAAGCAGAGAAAGCAATGCCACTCCTTTCCAAACAGCAAAACTAATTTAACTATTTAACATCAATCGACACAATGGTGGAATGATAGAAAGTTTTGCTTTTACCACAAAAGAGAGTCTTTGAATAAGATAAACATGAAAACTGAGGCTTCAATCGTAAACTAAGCTGTTTAGTATGCTTTGGGATTGTAAGAGGTGGCTTTTGTAACCTCTGACAGATTAACCACAGCCTTGACAATCACCTGATACATCAACAGGCAAACCAGATATTACTGGGACCTAAGTAGGAAATTCATTTTAAAAGAGAAAAACAGTTCTAACACATAACAGGGATATAACCTTGAAACCTTAAGACTATAATTTTCCAAACTTAGTGTCCACGTTGCAATTCAGTTGTATTCATTTCTAAATAGTCTGGGAAAACATCCACTTAAACCCTGAAGGCATGACAGCATCCCTATGTTATACTACCAAACTGTAGTAAATATGATTAATTACACTTTATGGTTTGCATGACTCTGTAAATAAGTGTTCTTGGAGTTGCTTTGCAATCTTAATGCAATAAAACCATCAATTGCATCAAACAGGGGTTTTCCTGTTTCTTAATGCAGTATTGCCATGGCCCATGACAGCAGCAGAAACTGTTCTCTATGCCACTGTTTTCTGTCCGTTACAGTTTTTTTTTTCGCGTAAGTAGAGGACAGCAGAGCAGTATCAGGATTAAACCAGCGGAAGCTTGCTCAGGAAGTACTGCAAGACCATCAAAGCCACAAGCTGCTATATTCTGCAATGCTGCACAGTCTTTTTGAGGCATTATCTGTGTTTAATTGATAGGCCTGATCTTTAAAGATGGGAATGTGTTTAGCTCAAAAGAAGATTCCTGATTGTACAGTACTCATGACAGTGTGCAGAATTTTTATAGAACCAATGCATGCAACGTTGTGAAAACTGTCAATATTGCAGCTCCTACACTGCAATATTTAACACTGGTTTACAAAATAGTAAAATGCTTTTTGCTTTATGTCTTATTATTTGTTTCGCTGACTTCTAAATCAATCACAGAATGATGCAATTCTGAACCTTTAGGTTGCTTCACAAGACAGAATAAGATCACATGAGTAGCGGACAATTTAATTAGGCCTTAAAATCCTTGCACAGCTTTCATTCACTCAGCTTTGAGGAACACTGGACCAGTGCATTTCTGGGCATCTTTAAATAACTTATGACTGGAAATACATTAACGTGCTCCAGTTGACTGTTGAGTTGTGTGAGCACAAGACTTTGGGTTTTGGTAATCGGAGGCCTATGTCTGGACAAGTCAAGCAGATTGATTTCACAGTAGGTAATAATTCTGCACTCCCTGTATTGTGTGAAAGTTCAGGATAGTTTATAACACCAGCTGGGGCCACCAACCTAACACTTCATTCCAGCTACAAACTAATTAAGTGCCTTTCCCTTTCTTCACATTACTAACTGTGCATCCCCAAACCTAAAACACCCTGATCACACTCACTTTGGGGATTCAACCCAAAAATACAAATTAGTACCAATATCCTCTGGATAAGCTGTTGTTGTGGGCCAAGATCTCTATCAATTTTTTAAGTTAAAGTCCAAGAGTGTTTATTCCGCATATCAATTTAAGATTTTAACGTGCTTTGAAAATTCATTTGCTTTTCATCCAATGGAAAGAGAAAATCAAATCTGGACACATGGGTATACCTGAAAGCTTCTATAGAACAGATACATGACAACAATAAAACTTTCATTAATTAACGACCTTATCAGAAGAGAATCAAAGAACACAATTATTCCTTCCATAGAGCATTAATGAAAAAGGTTGTATTGTACGTGTGGAGCTCAGTATCAGATCCTTTTGTTTGTGAGTTGCATTTCCTCCAGGCTTAGCAAAGCTCATTCATGTGGTTTTTGTCAGTTTACTTCTTTTGTGTCACTTGCAGCTTCTTCACAATTGTTGCTTAACTTTGACTCATCCCACCCCGAACTCACAGAAACTAGATCCTCTATTGTTCTTTGCATTTTGAGACCAATTTGATCATTTTAGGAGACATAATAAAGACTCTTGCTTGAGGCCCTTGACCTCCCAGAAATGAGAATGAGTACCTTAGATGATCTTTCAAGTATGGTTACCTGATCCTTCTGAAAGTTTCCAGTTTGCATTGCTGCAGCTTATCATGCTTGTCTGGGCTTGCGTTCCTCAGGAAACCTGAAGTTTCTGAGTAGCTGCTCTCTGATTTTATGGTAGAGGAAGTAAGTTGTGAGAATGTAGAATAAGGACTAGCTCCCAGACATACAGAGAAAGTAAATTTTGGTTTGCAGGCTCCCCAGAAATCTCGCCAGAGCAAAACTTTGCCACAATACAGGACCCAGTCTTTTACCTCAGCTGAGTTCACTGATGTCTAAGGAGTGGCGCTGTGTACACTCTGAGCCCACAAGTGACCGTATTTGTACTCTGGCAAGCGTTAGACTTGTGCAGTGACTCGCATTGCTCAGACTGATGCCTATCAGTGGTTGAGGTTACTACGAACGAAGAATCTAGAAGGAGAGAGTGCAAGAGGACTCAGTGAACTGACCTCATTACAGTGGTGACATCATCCCCTCCCAAATCTAGACAGTGTAAAACTTCGTCAGAGCAGAGTACCCAGTCCTGTGACTCGGCGGGGTTCACTGCTTTCATAGGGCGGGACGCTGCGCACGCTCAGAGCCCACGAGTGACTGGGATCGTGCAGGCGCAGAGCACGCCTTATGCCAGCTTCATCGACAACAAGCAGTGTCGAAATCGCACATCCTGAAAAAGAATTTGAAACGGGCAATCGATCCTGAAATGATGGTGGGAAATGATGGTCTCGTGTATCTGGAAGTAAATATGTAGTGATATTTCCCTAAATAACCAGAACAGATATAAGCTTGCAGTAGAGGCTGAGATTACTTGCACAACTGGAAATACATTGAAAGTGTATGACTGTGCAAAAATGATGCAGAATTTGCAAACTGCACCATCAAATGCTCAGACATGAAAAGAGGGAGCCTGTTTTAAGGAGCATTATCTGCTCAAGCCAGGCCAAAAACTCAATGGAGTATCTTCTTTACTTATTGGTTCCATGGCATTACCACAGTATGTCATATGCGTCAGCATGTGTAGGCTGCAAAGGACACCCCCGAAAAAGGCTCCATAGCCAAAACGTTGTGTTTTCTTTCTTCTCTTTTCAGCATGAAATAAACCGATTACTTTCCTGTGTACATAGAAGATGATTGTGCATCATATCCAGAAAATGCAACAGATATGCTGAGTGATATCTACTGTATCTCCCAAGCACAGGGGTTTGTGCCACAACTCCATTTTCTGATATGGCAGCACATGTCCTCATATTTCCTCCTCACTACCCCAGCATATTAGCTGAGGCATGCTGGGTAATAACATTCTAGCCCTGGCACTGACAGTTGCTGAGACCTATGCCCTTTTCATCAATACATTCATCAATCTCCACCCTGCTCTGAAAATGAAGATTTATTCATCTGAGTCAGCGGGTTTCACATCAGTTCTCAGAGCAATGCTCTGTTCTACTGTAGAGCATAGCACATGCACTAAATGCATATTCACACAGAAACATTCACAATTCTTAGCCAGAAAGTATATCACTGTTAATACAGTGCAGTACACGCAGAATTATTCTGCACTTATTCTTCCTGCAACTGCCTTTACTTGTTCATCATTTCTTTCAAACGGTAGCAAATAATGGGGTTCTTAGTTAAATTCTTTTTCGAAATGTGACCAGCTGTGCTTGTGCTGTTGGCACATTGTGCTGTCTGCAATGATGCCTTGCTGCATGTACTTTTGATAAAAGTATTTCTGTGATGGCAGCACTATTTCAGCTATAGCCTCATCCTAGATGTGTTCAGACCACGTGAGGTGTCACCCGTGACATAGTAAAGTTTTAGGTCTTAAGGCAAGAATTTCACAATTCAGTTTTACAATTCGGAGTTTTGCACTTTGGCACTGTCTTTAAAAAAATGTTAAAAACAAAATTGTCATTTGTAGTTATTTAAATTAGCATTTCGAGCTTTTTTTTTGTTTTTCAGTTTTTACTTAAGTGCTGTGTGGTGTGGTGTGGTGGCTAGCACTCGAGTTTGGAGGTTGTCTGGAGTTTGTATGGTCTTAACATGTTCACATGGGTCTTTCCTGGCGTTCGTGTTTTGTTTTCTGGCTTTTCCACAACCTAAACACATGTTAGACTACCGGTGTGTGTGTGTGGGGAGTAGCGCTGTAACCCCTGTCCTTGTGTTTAACTTTCCCCGGTCCGAGTTATTAAATGTGTTGTTCAGCCGCATTGCCTGTCCTATGCCTGCTCCATTCCGTAACGAAGGCCGCGGTCGTTATATTATGATAGGTGGATATTATATGGTTAAAATGTGGAGGATGCACTCTAGTCTCAGCTTGCTAACAATTTAAAGCATCTAAAAATTGCAGACTATCTTCCACATCTTGTTTGGGATAGTTCTGGCTGACTTCCTGAGTCCGTGTGATTTTTGAAGTCCCGGTTCGAGATTAAGGGCACCCTAGAGCGCACTCGCACATTTCTCAGGAAAGACCAGTACAGTAAATACTGTGATAATGGGCGGATCTTGAGTACAGCAGAGGAAACTGCTGTAACGCCCCAGCGACTAGTGTCAGGCATCTCAAAGCGTTGCTGCACAGTAGCTGTACTGTGGAGCACGTTCTTTGCAGTTATCCAGGTATAGTTTGAATTCTTTTGTATTGGTATTATATGAGAGGTGTGGTGGTCAGTGATTGCAAGTTAAATAATAGTCATCTGCAATGGGAACATGAGAATCTGCAAATATATTTAAGAGAAGATACACTTCCGGCAAAGATTAATTTATATTTTGGGTACGAAGTTATTTTTAAAAACTGAGACCGAGTCTTAGATTGTCGCTTGTGATTAGCACTCTTTCACGTAGTGTATAACAAGGGTCCACTTTACATGTTTAAAGGGTATATTATTTATTAATTTGTGTACATCTATTAATTTTTGTTCTAGTCCTTGCGTAATTTATGTAAAATCTAGGGGAGTGATCAAACAAAACTATTGGCTAAATTAATACGGGACAGTCATCTCGGTTAGAGTTACTTCTTAAACCAGCATGAGTGTACATTGCGTGTCATATTTAAGAAGCAGGTTTTCATAAATGTTAAACGTATTGTTTTATCCTGGCTTTACAGTACCTTCTAGTCCAAATTTAAGGCGGTGTCCAGCGTAATTACCAATTCGGTCATACCAGAATGAAGTATTTTATCAATTTAGTAACTCTTAAACGTTTCACTTGAGAGGAAAATATAATTTTGTGCTGTGGGAGATGGTATTAAAGAACTACTATACTAGTTTGTTTTCTTCCTTTCTATACTGCTTTATTTGTCTGGGGAATAAATATACTATTCTATGTACAGTACGTATTCGAAAATCTGTTATTAAATATTTTATTTCCTTAAAAAGAGAACCCCTATTTTCTAGTATCAAATATGCAAACGTTCTGTGTGAGCTACTAAACTTCCCTTTTAACTTTTACAGCCAAGTATCCTTGTAACCAGTGATTACATGAAAATGATTGTTATCAGAGGAGAAACATTAAAGTCATTGGATGGTTATAAGTTCTATAAAGTGTAGTATATTATGGTAGACAAATGGTTACTCTATAAACATTGAAGGGATAGGTCATAGTTGACTTTGTGGGTAGGTGTAATTAGAGAGGCTTAAACTAATATTTAAGGTGATACCTGTGTAATATACTTTAGCTTAATTTCGGTAGTGATTTCTTTGTGGGTGACACCCATAGTGGTGACAGTTGCAGCAAAATATTCATATAATCCTTTTAAGCAAAACAATTTGATGTTGAACATTTATCACAACTCAATTCCTTGCCAAGGAATTGCCCATGGAACGCAATTCCCTGGTTAGGTGGTTAGGCAGATATACGGTATATGCTACGTTTTACTGGTTTTAAGAGTGTCTTAAGTATTAATACAGGATATCCATTTAATTATCTTCTAACAACATCCGTGTAGCGTATTTGTATTTTTCTTATTTACCTTGTTCTTATTTGTAGAGGCTTAAGTCACAACTCATGTGAAACTTAAAATATGCAGCATTAAACATAAAGTAGGTATTGCGGCCCAGTGTAACACACCATACCTTTGAATAACAAATCTCAGAGCTTTAAGAAAGTTGTCCCGGTGATTTAATCAAAACATTCAATTAAGACATTCATACTTTGTCTTTCAAAGCACACAATGTTGTGGAGTGTGTAGTTATTCAGATTTTTGTGGAAAGCTCAAGGTGAACATGATTTTTCTTACATTCAATTAAGAAATTAGGTAGGTATTTAGGAAATATGACCATCAGTACATGCTTGAGAGAGATCAAGTCATTTATCCAACAACAGAATATAAATTGGAAACTACAGCTTGGTATCATTTAAAAATGTTGCTGTTCAAAAAGTTAAAAATTGAACATTGTGTTTACTGGGGAAGTACACAAGTCTCATCAAAGCACCAGCTAATTGTGCAATTCCAAATTGCTTGTTTTAGAATTGTGTTTTTTTAAGATATAGTACATGAAAGACCTTTTAAAAGCGACTTACTTTCTTATACCATAGGTATAAGGTCTGCTGGTTTAAGGCAGGTTGCAAAGATAAAAGTGGTCATAGACTTGCTGAGTAATTTTAAATTTGTCGATGTGTATCTCATAAAACCATGCGTTAAAGGAAGTTGCAATTTAAACAAACAAAAAAGATGATCATTGTCTAGAACAGCAATGCTAACAAATGTCATTGTCAAAGTTTAATATTTGCAGTAGCTCCAACAGTAATACTGTGCAGGGAACAGAGACAATTGTTGCAGAGAGTGCTTCCAGAGATGTCTTTTTCTTTCAGTATATATCTGAGTTTGGTTGTAACAGAGCAGTACAAAATCCAGATTAATTCTATTTAAAGCAGTACATCCATTTGTAGGGGCAGTGAGTAAAGACTGTTCACTTTAAGAACTTTTTTGGTAACCTAAACTGAAAGAATTATGTCATTAAGGACTGAGCTTTTTTCTTGTGTTCAGAGAGCTGAACATGTGGTTACAGTGAATCATGTGAAAAACTACTCAGCTACTTATGAAGGCCTCATAAATTGTTTTATCCAATGTACAGTGGATGTGTCGAACTATTTTATTAAATACCTGTTTAATGTATAATTATTGTTGCATGGTCTTGTTTCTTCCTTAAAGTGTTTGGAATTTGATCTGCTTTTAAAAACAAAAAAAATGTCAGTTTACATGCCTGTCCATGTATCTTTCCAATTATTGGCTTTTTAACTTTGAATTCACAGTCAGTTTTAGTGAGACCTACACTGTAATTTGTAAATAACAATAATAAGTATGAACTAGGTACAGTACTGTGCCACAAACACAGTTGTAATGTGGGTCTCTCTTTCACATCTGCCAGTTGAAATGTTGTGTTGTTAAGCTATCGATCACCATCTAGCTCGTCGTTTTATCACATCTTCAAGTAACCTCCCCCCCCCCCCCCAAAAAAAAGAGTTTCACTTTGAAACAACTGCAAAGTGTACATTTTGTTTTGGACATATGAAACAATGAGCAATAGCAAGCCACCGGTGCAGGGTGAGATACAACCACAGACACACACACTCACACCAGGGCCAGTTTCCCCAGAAGCCAATTAAGCTACCAGAGTGTCTTTGGGTGTGCTGGAAACTGGAGCGTCAGGAGGAATCCCACTCCAACACAGGGAGAACATACAAACTCCATACAGATAGTTTGAAATTGAACCCAGGGCCCCAGCATGGCAAAGCAGCAGTGCTAACCAGTGCGCTACCATGCTGCCCCTTTGCAGAGCTGTTCTTCCCTATTGCAAGAGATGCTTAGGTATAAATCTTTGTGCACCTGCTCCCCTGTGATTTAAGGGTCTATGCAGAGCTTTATCCACAAGGGGGCAGAAGCACCTTGTTTATTAGCTGACTGCTAACGTGAGCAAAATAAGTCAAATTTATGTATATGTTATGGAAGCTCAGATATTCTTTATTAATATGTACAGTTGCCATTTTGGTTTGTACCATAATGCTATTCTTTATCAATAAAGAATCAAGAAAATTACTACATTAATAAAGAAATTAATTAATTAATAATAATACACAGTTACCATTTTGTCCATCACAAATAAGCTTTGCCGTACTTGGAAGAAAAAGTGGTATTGCAATCTAGTAATTTAATAGGCTACCATACAAATATAGTCATGCTTCTTTTTTCAGCTGGATTCCTATGATCTGTAACAGTTAAATCCTTCAGCTTTAGTTCGAATTGTGCTTATTTTGTTTACAAAATGATTTGTACCTCTAATCTTTTACAATTAGTTTCAGGCAATCATGTTTAAGTATTACTCAGGGGCAAAAAGGTTTACAAATCCATGTATTCTGTGTCAGATTAGGACAGCTGTTGCACCATTTGTTGATATTCTCTTCTGAATTCTGAAAATATAAAACAACGAATATCTTTCATTCCTATGAGCCAAGGTTTTAAAGAACATTGCTGCATTGTTACAGGAAGATTTAAACATATTTACTTAATGGGCATGGCAGGTACATTAACTTTAATATTAACAAAAGTGATCAATAAAGAACTAAGACTTGCACACGCCTTTCCAACCTCTTTGTGTGTTTAACTTTGTCATGTGAATATCTAAGGTCTTTGTAAAGAGTCTTAATTCTCTGTTTAGAATTCAATTTCCTCTTCTTAAGTTTTTAAAGTCAAGGTGAGGGTAAATTCTATTGTATTTTTGGAGAGTATTGTAAGCATGGACAGTATGGATTTGGAAGTGTGCCTTATAAAAGCTTTCTTTACTGTTCTATTACTATTCCTTTACTATTCTAATTTACAGTGTAGTAACGAGCATTTAGAACACAGTATTCTAAACAAAGTAGAGAAAAAAGTAAAACAGAAAGAGGGAAATCATGTCAAAGCAAGGCATATGTATGGTACGTAATATTATCTTAGGAACACAGCAGAAAAAGTCTGGTTTCAGTTCGCAGAGTAATGGTTTATCTTTAAATTGTCATAGACTTTGGGCAGAGAGATAGGGTTCACTACTTTGTGCTGTTTACTTCACACAAACACATATATTGTACATGTTTGTGTGCATCTATAGGACCCATGGCTGTATTTGACTGGAAGAAATAATAATGAAGCTATGGAATAAAACTTATCCTAGCAGAGTATTTCAGTTACTTAGTTTCTTATAGGTCTCTACATTGTCATCTTCTGAGGTGTGTTCATTACAGTGAGAGCAGAGAAATATGTTGGTTTTTATTCTGTTGGTGATTTTGGTATCTGCCTTAAAATCTTAGTGGGGAATTTTATCTGATCTGAACTTAATTGTTTTTTCTATGTGTATATCATTGTAAAACTGTTTTCCTGTCTCCTTCTATTGAAATTGCCCCAGGTTCTATTCAGTGAGGAAATGATAACTCACTTCTATCTTTTCCACAGTAATAATGCATGGGGTTACTGTATATACACTTTATAATTGTTCAGAATTGTCTTTCCTGGTTCATTCTATATTTGATTGTCTTGAAGAAACATTGCTTTATGCAGACACTGATAACACTTACGTTCTCTTTAGGGGTTTGTTTCCTCAAAAGAGAGATTTAACTGTCTTTAGGTGAATGGTGTTACATTATATATCCGTCTGTGATTATATATTCTCTTCAAGTAGTTCTGAACTCCATGGCTCTGGAGTTAGAAATGGACAGGGCAGAAAATTGAAAAATAAATGATTTATGGCCTGAGTTTTTGAAGCCCTGAGTCATCCCTGCTAAGTTCACCATTCTTGTATCTAAGATCAAGAGAGCAGTGATTCGTTTGTAACATTGTGATCTGATGGTACAGGCAAATATGGAACTAAAGCAGCCCTTGGGCAAAATGGGCTTTATTTTTTACCCTTTGTCTGCTCAATCATGCATGGTTGAGGCATGTTGACCACAGGGCACCATTATTTCGGATGGAAAAAATATAAAATCCTTGTTTTATCAACTTTTAGTCACTAAAGTGTCATGTAAAGTGGTAGTTGTTTTATATACAGTATTTTTAAAATAATATTTATATAAATTCTATTGTCAAGTATGACAGTCCCTATCAGAAAATCAGACATTCTCCTCTAAAAAAAGTTTAAATCCAAAGTAAGTGTGACTTATGCTGCTGACACTGTGAAAGTCTTGTGGAATGGGAGGTCCGTGTCGCTGTTTGACCATATTTTAGGGGTCCTAATGTAGAAACCTAGAGCACAGTACCACTGAGGTGGGTGGTGGATATTATATTCTAGTCTTCTTGTAATTTAACAAATAAAACATAACTGATCTAAAAAAACTAAATGTGACAGGTGACATGTGTCTTAACAGCTATAGTATCTTATATTTAATGGAAAAGCATGGAAGAGCATTTGTAAACCCTAGAAAAACCCCAAGAAAGTGTAAAATACAAAATGCCAAACAATGCTATCCCAGCTGGAGCTGGCTGCTCGACCCTGCTTCCCCTATAGATTCTATTCATATTATTTTACTAGTGTAGGCATGGTGAAATTCTAATAATTTGATATTCACTGAAGGTACAGAATTCAGAAACCTGTTTCTTTCTTTTCTGGATGATTTCTGATCTTTATTAGTTGGAACATAGACAGAAACACATTAACGGTTGAGGGCATTTACAAACTAGGTGTTATGAACTGTGTCTGCTGTGTAGATTGAATTGACTAAGGTAGCTGGCCCCATTGTCTACAATGGGAAATGTTTTACATTCACCTGTCTACAGTGCAAAGTACAGCTGCAGTATCAGACACCAAAGTGATAACACTGCATGGTCCTGACAGATCTCAGGAAGCTGGTTCAGGTCAGTACTGGATGAGAGATCTCCAAGAAAAAACACTTTACTGCTATAAGTTGTGTAGGTGGTCAATCCTTCTCCTGGACCATAATTTCCAAATCAATCAATGTCAGCAAAGTAACCAGGGACACTGTCCTGTCAGAGGTGTGGTCGTTTGAAGACATTAAATGAGGGTCCTGACCCTTGGTGACTAATATAAGAGTCACCCAGTTTGTAAAAGTAGAGGTGTTAACCCTGGTGTTCTGGATAAATCCCACTTTAACTTTGTACAATCGGGCCTCTTTAAACAATCTTCCTTAATTTAATTGGGGAGAGAATTTGTCAGTCTCAACCACTGTACTGTGTAGCACTGAGTCATCTTATATAGGTGAAGCTTTTTGGGAACCTTTGGTAGAGAAGTGGTATATCAATGCAAATAATTATTTATTAATATGTGTCGTAACGTGATCTATTTGTTTAGTAATAGATGAATCACCAAATCTCAAAAGATGAGTTCGGTACCGTAAATCTGCACTCCATCCATTTCCAATTCAAAGTGATGTCCTGAAAAAACACTGCCCTAATTCTTTTGTACAGTTCATCTGTGGACATATTGCTACACATACTGAATGGGCCATGCGTGTTTTTTCATTTGTATTGGGTCAGATGATGATCTTAATTGAACTTCACAGGGAACTGTAGTCCTAATTTCTCAGACTGGTTATTAAATCTCAGCAACGAAATAAACTCATTGACAGTGTAGAAAAAAATTACAAATGTTGAATTAAGCACAAAATCGTGAACTTTGTGAAAGTACTGTTAGTCACCATATTGTCGCAAACCCCTGGTCTCTCCATGGGCGAGAACAATATTTCCACAAATTGTGACATGAAGTAGCCCTTCCTGCTCCCTGGTCACTCTAATGACTAATGTAATGTGATGTGCGAGCGAATAAGTGCAGATTGTGCAGAAATGCACAATGCGATCTTCCTGCAAAGTTAACAAGTCAGTAGTATTTATTGACAAAGCCATCTCAAAGTCAAGGGCAGTATTTCTATTGGATTAAAAGAGATGTATTGACAAGCCTGCTTGTTTACAATGTACTGTAATAGGGCTGCTTCACATCACCGAAAGTTTTGTTGCCTCGTTCTGAATTGCAGGATATGGTGCTGCGTATACCTGGAAATTTTGTTTATTTTGAATGTTTTACTTGTACATTTTATTGTTAATGCGGTTTGAAATGCACTCACCAATGCAGATTCATTCTAACCCCAAAATGTAAAAATCGAGTAGCAGTTCTTCTTTATTTAGAGAACATAGTGAGTTAAACTACAGTAAGCCTTTTTAGGGTCTGTTTTTTAAATCTATTTGTACATCTTAAGTGCTCTTCTCTGTGCAAGGTTACATTATTCAGTAGGTGCTGTAAGTTTGATCTCTTTGTCAATTGAGAATGAGGTAGCTCAAGATAATGGGACAGTTGATTTTGAGGTCAGTGGCAAGTGCTTACAAAATCATCATGATACAGTTAGTCCTTCCCAAAAGCCCGTAGAGCTGAAGTTTGAGAGGAGGCAAAAGGACTGGAAGTTATGGGGAGGAGCTTTTTTTTGTCTCTGAAAGTCTAATAGGTTCAAACTCTGACTGGCATAGGGAAGTCACTGCCCTAAGGGAGTTGGCCTGTGTGCACTGTGCTAGTCAGCCCTGGCTCTTGTACTTTACACTGACACACTGCTTGAAGTTCTGTAAGCTTGAACTGGAAACGGCCACCGCAGTGAAAACTTGAATCAAGTGGAGAATTCAAGAGCACAATGTGGAGTCTACTGCCAGGCAGAATGCAGGTTAGTGGAGCTGCAGGTGGTATTCAGTTACTCCTCAGTTATATCTTAATGTTTCTATATTTGTTTCAGCTTGGAACAGGCATTGCTGACTGGATACAGGATAGCAGAGTGCTATGCTGGGATCCATTGGGAATACAGCAGCTCTTTTATGAGTCCTGGTGCTTGTTTTCAGGCAGCACTGTTGTGTGTTTTGGAAGCTTTACTGTTAACACCCAGCTGAGAGACTCTTTGTTTGAGTCTTGGAATGTGAGACAAGTTTTTCCTGGAAAAAAAGCTGAATAATATTTCCCAATAAAAATTAAAATGTTGCCATATCATATTTTTTACAGAAATGTATTTCATTACACTGATCATTTTAATGTTTTTAAAAATAAAGAACAATATTTAAAAATCAGTATTTTGAATATTTCCTGGCAGCTATATAGCTGTTAATTCTATTTTCGATATATGGCAGCAATTTTGAAAATAAGCTTTTTGGATACCAGCATACTCTTTTGGATACCCTTTTCTGAAATGTTATGTCAATAAAACTAATTATGTACAGCACAGGAACTCTGCTTTTTTAACATCCTGAAATGTCAAATCTTTCCTCTGTAGTTACTGTATGGCTGACCCATGGTGCCTGTTCTTATTTCTTTGATTTGAAAAATGTATAATTTTTACCCCAAACTCCTAAAAACTATTTTTCAGAAACAGATATTAGCGAATATGACATGGACTTATTAGAATAGCTCTGTTATTGCCTTCTGAAACATGCTCATTTTTCTTTGTCAGTCAAAATTAAAGGAATTTTATGTGAACTTTAGTATTTTTATTTTAGTTTTCTTTGCACAAAATTTCTATAAAATGTTAAAAACACAGTCAGAGCCCCCTCTTATACTTAATATTGGATGTTAAACAACCGCTTGACACTTTTCCTTTTACAGTGCCTTGCGAAAGTATTCGGCCCCCTTGAACTTTTCAACCTTTTGCCACATTTCAGGCTTCAAACATAAAGATATAAATTTTTTATTTTATGTGAAGAATCACCAACAAGTGGGACACAATTGTGAAGTGGAACGAAATCTATTGGATTTTTGAAACTTTTTTAACTAATAAAAAAATGAAAAGTGGGGCGTGCAAAATTATTCGGCCCCCTTGCGTTAATACTTTGCAGAGCCACCTTTTGCTGCGATTACAGCTGCAAGTTGCTTGGGGTATGTCTCTATCAGTTTTGCACATCGAGAGACTGAAATTCTTGCCCATTCTTCCTTGCAAAACAGCTCGAGCTCAGTGAGGTTGGATGGAGAGCGTTTGTGAACAGCAGTTTTCAGCTCTTTCCACAGATTCTCGATTGGATTCAGGTCTGGACTTTGACTTGGCCATTCAAACACCTGGATACGTTTATTTGTGAACCATTCCTTTGTAGATTTTGCTGTATGTTTGGGATCATTGTCTTGTTGGAAGATAAATCTCCGTCCCAGTTTCAGGTCTTTTGCAGACTCCAACAGGTTTTCATCCAGAATGGTCCTGTATTTGGCTGCATCCATCTTCCCCTCAATTTTAACCATCTTCCCTGTCCCTGCTGAAGAAAAGCAGGCCCAAACCATGATGCTGCCACCACCATGTTTGACAGTGGGGATGGTGTGTTGAGGGTGATGAGCTGTGTTGCTTTTACGCCAAACATATCGTTTTGCATTGTGGCCAAAAAGTTCGATTTTGGTTTCATCTGACCAGAGCACCTTCTTCCACATGTTTGGGGTGTCTCCCAGGTGGCTTGTGGCAAACTTTAGATGAGACTTTTTATGGATATCTTTGAGAAATGGCTTTCTTCTTGCCACTCTTCCATAAAGGCCAGATTTGTGCAGTGTAAGACTAATTGTTGTCCTATGGACAGACTCTCCCACCTCAGCTGTAGTTCTCTGCAGTTCATCCAGAGTGATCATGGGCATCTTGGCTGCATCTCTGATCAGTCTTCTCCTTGTCTGAGCTGAAAGTTTAGAGGGACGGCCAGGTCTTGGTAGATTTGCAGTGGTCTGATACTCCTTCCATTTCAAGATGATCGCTTGCACAGTGCTCCTTGGGATGTTTGAAGCTTGGGAAATCTTTTTGTATCCAAATCCGGCTTTAAACTTCTCCACAACAGTATTACGGACCTGCCTGGTGTGTTCCTTGGTCTTCATGATGCTCTCTGCGCTTTCAACAGAACCTTGAGACTATCACAGAGCAGGTGCATTTATACAGAGACTTGATTACACACAGGTGGATTCTATTTATCACCATCAGTCATTTAGGACAACATTGGATCATTCAGAGATCCTCGCTGAACTTCTGGAGTGAGTTTGCTGCACTGAAAGTAAAGGGGCCGAATAATTTTGCACGCCCCACTTTTCATTTTTTTATTAGTTAAAAAAGTTTCAAAAATCCAATAGATTTCGTTCCACTTCACAATTGTGTCCCACTTGTTGGTGATTCTTCACATAAAATAAAAAATTTATATCTTTATGTTTGAAGCCTGAAATGTGGCAAAAGGTTGAAAAGTTCAAGGGGGCCGAATACTTTCGCAAGGCACTGTACATTGTTTACTGTTTGTTATTTGGCCTGCATTAGCAAAAAACACATTATTTGACTTCCTTATGTTGTTTTTAATTTTTAGGTTATCAAATCTACAAAAATAAGTATCTGAATTAATGATTGCATTGCGGACTCTTCTGGTAGTGGTATGAGGAGTTGATTCAAAATTTAAAGATGCAAGCTTGCTTTAAGCTTTTGTGTATATGTATTATTTTTATTTTGTAGCGAAGTGGAAGAAATCAAAATAAGTGTTTCATGGAGTGTTTTTAAGAAGCAGGTCATCAGTTGTGGGCGCTTTCTGTGCTACATTGAAAGGAAGAAATTAAAACCCATGCTGTTGTTGCTGTTGAGAAAGGGTTTTCAGAAATGCTTACTTGTGATGCCCAGATTCCATTGAATGATGCTTTTTTGTTGTTATCAGTATCTTACTATTATGGGCTATGGCTATGACAAACATGGGATGATTTATGGTTTCAAAAATAATTGTATGTACATAAGAAATACATGAAGTTTTTTACATTATAGAAGTGCATCCTTTATATTCCCTGTCGGCACTGTTTAGAACATAAATGGTTTAAACCCTCTAAAAATGCAACTATTGAGTACAGGACCCATACAGCGATGCTTCCCTGGTAGCATCAGAGTTTGTGTTATAAGAGTGGGTTAGAGAATCTCTGTCACTGGGCGGAACAACGGCCATTTCTGACAGCTTGCAGGTGTGCCGAGTGCATTTGTTCTTTAAGTTAATAAGGCAGTGGGCAAGGGTTAGTAACATGAGTGCTAAGGGCTAGAAATCATAGGGGGGAAAAAGTCTGTTTAAGGAGAAGCTTGTGAAATTTGTGAAGAAATTTCATAGGAAGGTCTGACTCGCAGGAGTGAAAGCTGCATCTTGAGGAACAATGCCGATGTGGAGTACCATGATGTATAGACTCTGGTACCAAAATGACATACAGGAATGAGCCTATACAGAGGAGATTCCGCTGTTATCAGGGACTGATATATTTATGGCAAATTGGGTTTTTATGTGCATTTTTAATTGAAGGTTTTAGAAAGTTGGGTATGCCAAATAATTGATTTTTTTTTTCTCACGGGCAATTTGAACTCTTTGTTATTTGCTCCATTTAAAATGTATGCAAAGTCAGTCGTTCTTTTCCACGGAACTCAACCAAGCATTGTTGAAGAATCCCATTACCCTGTTGCTAATGGCACGGACGGCCCTCAGAACAATCTTAAGTCTTCTCTCCCCATCACAGTGATAACGATGCTTTATAACGTAACCTATTTTAATTAGGTAGGAAAAGGTCAGATTCTATAATGGCTCATAGCTTTTTGCAACATGAGGAAATGTTTATGTTAGACACTGCAAAGCACAACAGATTGCTTCAGAACATTCTGTTTTAAATGTTTTCACAAATTGATCTAGTCCTCAGTGCCATACTGGTCTGACAGGAACTGCATGTTCGAGTATTATGTTGAAGTTACCTTGCATGCACCAACATGCGGAAAATGAGGTAACTTTGGAATAACACGTTTTCTCATTGTGTGTAGTATTTTATTGTTTTAATTTATTATTGTTCTTGTTGTATGCTTAGCAGGTGGCCTTAATCAGGGTGACCTATGTTACATTTTACAATACCTGTAATGCTTTATGGAATTTACAGCGACAGTCATGTACAGTATATACAACAAGATAATAAAGTGTGAAATGCAATTGCTGCATTTGGCATAAAAAGGAACCAATCTGATTCAAAAATGCAAACACCAAACAGCAATGAGGGCAGCCCGGTTTCCTGAACTCCATTCACACAGTGAACAGGAGGAACAAGCAAATTGCACCACCTCGCTTGAGAGAGAAGCACATGCTGAAGAATGTAACTGAGAGCTGAGAGGTCACAGGTCATAGGTCACAGGTCCTGTGTCAACAGCGGAAGGTGCTCATGGATGGAGCTCTCCTGGTTTCTGGTTTCACCCCTGACAAGTGAGAGTGGAGAATGAATAGGCTCTGGAAGTGGGACATTGGAGAGGGGTGCACAAAGTTATATACACAAATTTCTGATCTGTGTTTTCTTGCTACTGTTACTCAGATACCACAGGCTTTAAAAGTGGTGGAGTTCATTGCTTTGATGTGGTAAATCCACTAATATTGTTGTCACTTTTGAACTTCTATGACAACTATTCAGAGAAATTTTGAAAAAAAGGGGAAATAATTTTTCATGTAGACCTTATTTTGGAATTTAAAACAGGATCTATTGTGTGACAGTTCAAACGGACATTTTGTGCTGAAATAAATTGATTTAAAGTGACCACATTCTTGTACAATCGGTTATTAATTTGACTGATTGTACAAATTATTTTATATTTGTGTATTTTTATCTAGGTGGACTATACAGAAAATATGCAGTGAAGCACAGCTCGCAAATTTTAGCTTGACTTTTAGGAGTTTAATATATTTTTTTATGTGAAAATATATTGTAGCTTCTTTATTCTGTCAAGGCTGATAATATATAGATAATTCACATACTGTAGCTTGGCCTATTAAATATATATTTTCATTAAGTCAACACCTCTCTCTTTATTTAAGCTTGCCTGTTATCGTCATGTCCTGGCTTGATAATTCATTTCAGACCATTAACTTTCTTGGCTAATGCAGATGTTTTCTGTCTTTCTCAGAGCTGCAGTGCATTCACATTTGTGAGTGCTGTAGTTTCACGTTAGAGCTCATCTTCTGTTCATCATAATGGAACATGATCACCTTATTTTACAAATTAATATACAAGGCTTCTGTAGCACTTCTGTACAAAAATCAATAATACTTAGTGTAGTGTTAGTGAGTGCATGCACTTCATTTGTAAAAGACCTAGATGTCCACAAAGAGAAGCACCAATTGTTAACCTCAGATTTGTGACTTAATGTTGTGTTATGGTATATATGTGTTTTGTACGTCATCCGGTGAGCTTGTAATGCACATAAATAACTAAATGTTCCCTATTAGAGAAGCCTATATTAGTGTTGGAATGTATTGCTAAACCATCATTTTAGTTTAGAAAGGTAATTATTAACAATTTATTATAACCCCCCATAAACTATTTGAGGGTGTTAAGCATCTTGGAATTCCCTTCTAAACACTCTGGCGTACATCTTGGAATTAATAGAATACAATTATTCTGGAGTGGTTGCAGAATAATTCCCAACTTCATAATCTTTAGAAATGAGAGAATCAGTTTAGCTGTAGAACACTAAATGAAACATTTACATATGAACTATACATTTTAATGAAATAAAGGCAGTCTGTGTGAAAAGTAAAGCCAGAAATACATTTCAAGCTGTCTTTACTTAACTGCAGCATTAACAAAGCCTGTTCACTCTTCACATCTGATAAAATAAATATCTTTTTTTAGTCTTGCAGTAATTGCTGATTTGAAATTAGGCACCAATGTGTACTTTTGCCAGCTGTCAGCTTCTAATATGAATAGGCACTTTTACCATGCCAATTCTGGTTAGGGTCAAATGGCATTCTGGCATTTTAAACTTTTTAAAAATAACTGAAACAGAACAAATGTTCCTCTCAGAGATGTGGTAGTGCAGTGATGCTCTTGCAGGACTCTGATATGTGTAATGGAGACTTCTGTTGTTTTGTTTTGATTGGTGGCATAGAAAAAAACAAGATTGCTAAATCATGAGATCAGGTAAATTGTATTTTGATGTAGCACATTATTATCTTGAGATCCTGACTTTTGTGTTCCAGAACTTTCTTGATCAGTTGTGTAACTGTACAATGCTCCTCATACAAACAGTAACACAGACACATTTCACTTAGCATTTGCTTGTTGACTCTAGAGTGTTCATAAACACTTTCTTTATCAGGTAAATACATGAGTGCTGTACTGTAAGTGAAGCCACCAAAGATCGAGTAGATAGAAATCTTAAAAATTGTCACCTTTTCTTACTGCTAACTGCCAGTGTGCTTTTCATTTCACATGCTGATGTATGTTAATGTAAGGGGGTATCAGTTTACTTAATACATATTGTTGTAATAACATGAAGTTTTTTTAGAACCAATGAGACATTTAAATGTATCATGAAACTACCTGACAGTGTTAAATACCATTAAGACTGAAATGTAAGCAATGTACTCCCTTTAAGTACAAAGCAAGCTGATGTTCTCTGTTTACTGGTCTATGAACTTATTATGTTGCAAATTCCTACTCTTTTCTCCCAAATGAAATAATATCTGCATTCAAGTAATGGTTAACGTAACAGAACTCAGAGACTTCTTTGAGTCCTAACACAAACTATGGGTGTTGCACACTTATCATTAGTCTTGCAACATTCATATTTCCTGTTTGCTGACATGATGTAATTTTTACTTAATGCAAATATGTATATTTTAAAATGTCTATGTCATGGCTTTTTTTAGTAGTTGTGAATTTAACTTTCAAGTCACAGATTATAACACAAGTATGACTGGATTTCAGGTTGTGAGTCATATTGTGAATATTGTGGGGTGCAACTGGGCAATCAGTATAAAGTCACAGCTTGAGAGTCAGTTATCAACAAAGTGAAAGTCTTGGGGTTCTCTAGATATTTTGAGAGAAGTGCTTGGCTGGTTATTGAATAGGAATTTGTGCAACTCTTTATCGTAGTAAACATTTCAGAAGGAAAAAACAAAAGCCAGAGCTGAAAGATAGTTGCTCCCACTAATAAATACTGTTGATGGCCTTGTGTTCAGGCCTGAGACTGGTTCCAAACTGGGCTGTAACTTAATCTGAGTCAGTGGATGATACAGGAGAGCCATAAAATATTTTACTAACAAGTGTTTGCCTTGTGTTTCGACAACAGTAAAATGTTTATCTAATAAAAATGATCTTCTTAGGTATTATCTGCTATTATAACA
This sequence comes from Lepisosteus platostomus, assembly GCF_059453375.1. Lineage (NCBI taxonomy): Eukaryota > Metazoa > Chordata > Actinopteri > Semionotiformes > Lepisosteidae > Lepisosteus > Lepisosteus platostomus. The sequence continues at coordinate 66,740,322 of NC_142612.1, forward strand.
TATTTTTCCTGTATTGCAGATGTAGCAAGTACTCTACTCTAAAAGACTGGGTGCGGTAGAATTTCTTACCGTTATTGGCTTTGGGAGTTATTTCCGGAAAGATAACACAATCATGAAAAGGCTCACTAGTGCATACAGTATAACATGCATGAACATGTCATATCCTTGATTTAATGAAAACCTCCTAGAAAAAGCTGGTAATTAACATTACGTCATCGGATGACTTATCTTTCTCCTAGTTGTTGCTGCCTCCCTCTGTTCTCATTGAACTCGGCCTTTTCCTTCTAAACCAGCTGGAGGTTTTCCGAGCGGGTTTTGTCTCGCACTGATACTCAGATTTCATAACTTCCACTCATTTCTCACCCGTATAATATGAGCAGGCATTTTGAAAATGTGAACGGACATTTTTAATTTGAATTTTTCCTGCCTGGGATTCAGACCCTAACAAAGAAACGGAATTGCCGAAGTTTCACATCTTTGAATACTTTTATTGGCTGTTTTCCCTAAGAGGTTACAAAATTCCCATTCCATTTTAAAGGAGGGGATTACGTTTTTTGGTATTGTAGTCATGGAAGCATATACATCTGGCCTTGTCTAATGACGCACTTAAGTGAGGAAAGTCTTTCTATTTGAATTGTGAATAGGCTTGCCCTGCTATTAAACTCACAGTTTGAAACAGCCCACTTTGTCTGATTACACTGCAATTTTTTGTCCTTGAAAAGTGGAGGGTTTATATATTTAGAAATGCATTTTTGACAATAAGCACCTTGATTTATATTCTGACACCATTATCCACACTCCATATGTTTACAACTTTATAAAATGTGACTTTTATATGACTGTGAATATGGAAGTACATTTTTATGTGCAGTACATATTTTAAGGTACAGTCTGCTGTTCCAGACAGCCAGCAGCAGTGGTACAGTAAGTCTTATAGTAAGAGTGGTAAATTATGTACAGAGCTCATAAATACAGATTCATACGTAATTAATTTACATGTTGTACCTTCAGAGCCTGCTTCCTTGTATTCTGTTTCCCCTTAACGTGAAGTTTGATTTTATTTGAAATAAAAAGAAATTTAGCAAATTCTTTGCACCACGTGTATCACAGCTGAAATAATCAAAACCTTTTTCAGAAAGAAAGTCTTCTGTGGCACCAGCTGTAAAGCTGAATGTCATGTTGCTCTTCCCAGGGGTTCTTAAAGTCTGCCTTGAAGGGGATCTGTCTTTTCTGTCCTCTGAAGCTGATAACTTTAATAAGAGCAGTATTCATCTTGATAATGGCTTTCTTACAAAAAATGCTTTCGGTGTAAAGAAAGATCATTAACTGTCGTTTAAACCTCTGCAGAATGTCGCCCTTCTGGTTTTACGTGATTGTGTGTCTAATCTACATGAACAGTAATATTACTATTATCAATATTCCCATCAGGTCATTTTTTATTATTACTATTATTCCAGTCAGAGTTTGGCTTTTGCTCTCCCTTTGTTCATGTATGGGATGAGCCTCCTGGCAAGGTCACTGTGGCAAATGAGAATGTGTTTTCAGCTTACCTGTGTGATGATTCCACGTCTTTCAGTGCCTATACCTTTCACAGTGGCCTCTCTTTGTGGTCAGAAACCTTTCAGTTGTCTAATGACTTTTGTCAGGTTAGGACTGGTGCAGGATTTCTTTAGAAAAAGTCATTTTGTGATTTGGCTTCAGGTTAATGTTTCAACTACCGATCAGATCTGTTCACCTATGAGTCTACAAAGGGCTAATTATTATTTTCTGCCTAAACAATCATGTTAAACCTGAATGTTTCTCTGTAATAAAGTAATTCAAGTTTAATGTAGTGAAAGGAGAATATTGAATCATAGAGACTGAGCACACATTATTAGCATGTCACTTTTTAGTCATCCAAAAATCAAGAAAGTGAATATGTGAAAGGAATTTATTTTTATATTTTTTTTAATAATTAGCCGAGATAGGTACGTACAGGTGTCCTGCTAGGAATTCTGTAAAAGACCCCTGTCATTGTAACAAGATGGTTTATTTCCATAGAGAAGTAAAGAGATTTGTCCATTCACACCTGCCCGCAAATTACTTCTACTGTAGGTAAAGAAGCATAGACAGTATATAAGCCGTATATAACTGCTATTGCTGTCCATCCACCTTAAAAATGACCCTTTTAAAGGAACTGTAAGTCCATGTTATGCAACATTTTATAATGGGTGTGCCTTGCAGTAAATGATATACAGTAGGTATTGTGTACCATTAAATCTAATTTGTACATGCTGGCTAATATGTTACAGTGCAGAGTTTTTTTTCAAGCAATCAGATTAGATTGCAGGAGTCTGCTAGTCTTCAAAACATGGTTAAGCATTTGGTTTACTTCACATGGTCATTAAGTGGTCACTTTCTCCTTTTTTTCTGCTGTAGCAAGGCCTCATTTAGCCTACTGTGTTCATTTTATGAGTGTGCAATGTACATCACCAAAGAAAAAGACATAACTGCTCTGAAATCATTTCAAGGAAGAGCAACCATGTACATTTCTACGCTTCAAGGAATCAAACATTCAAACTTTCAAAGGCATTGAAAGAGTCAAATCTTCAGAATTAACAGTAAAACATTAACCAGGGAGCAAAAAGGGAAACTTAAGAGAAGAGCATTTAAATCTGTGAATCAGAGGCAATTCTTTACAGAAGGAGTTGTGAGAGGTTGGAATATATTGTCTGTACCGTCACTGCTCACAAAACATCTAGATGAATTTCCCAGACCAGCTAGATACTAGAAACCAAATGAACTATTCTTGTTTGTAACATACTCATAGTCTTACTGTATGTAACTGTACTCATATCATCTGATAGACAAATAGACATACTGTAGTTAAGACCACTCTGTCTTAATGTGGTCTGATCAGCCTGAACTACAGTATACTGTATCAATTCAGACGTGTAATTCAGACCAAAATCTAACTTATTCAGAGAAAAGGCTAAGGTGTACAGTAAAGCATGACTCATGTTCAAGGCAATTTGACTGTAAAGTCAAAGGTTGTGAGCCAGATGGATTCTGCTTTTACCAGTGGAACAGTACCAGGAATACAATGAAATTGTACCTTTGTCCAAACAGTCATTTTGCAAACTCCTGAGAGACCAAACTCCAAATGGAAATCCCCCAAAAGTAATGAGCTGAAGCTCTTTTACCCTTTAATATAAAGTGGTATGAATTTTACTGAAATTATACTGTAGTTATGATTTTATCATAAACATGGTATCAAATTATACTTTTTAAGAACTTCTTATGTTATTGTTTACTCTTCATTTCCTGCAACTCTTGAAAGGGTAATGAAGCAAGCAAGTACATATAGTATACATATAAGAAATTCACACATTTCCCAAAGTGTTTGTGCTTTTGGCAAATGGCTTTATTAAAGACTACTTTTATTATCACAGTCGTATTTGCTCATTAAATTATCAGAAATATTGTTCTTTAGTTGCAGCCTACAGCTCTGCCTTCATTTTTAAAGCTGTTTTTTTTTGTTCTGATTACAGCCTCTCTAGTTCGATCTTTCAGTATTGATTTTATAGGCACTATGGTCACACTGTTCAGCACAAAAACAACTGTAGATTTTTGCATGCTATTTGCCTCTTAATACGATGCATTATTACGTACTTAGCTGGTGCCTTTATCCAGGCTGCCAGGGTTAGAAAAATACAGACACTATAATAAGGGCTGTAGTACAATATTGCACTTTAAAATCCAGTACAGTGCAATAAGATAATAATATTTAAATACACATCAAAAGAGTAATAAAAAGTACAATCAGTTAGCATTACCATGTACAGTATGTGTGGGACTAAGTCAGGGACAGTAAAGATACTGGGCAGAGTTCTCCCACAGTGGAAGACAGTGGTATGTCTGGTAAGCCTGGGAGGATCACTAGTGCTGCATGAATAGGTGAGTCTTGGGAAGGCACCAGAATGATGCAGTGGAAGATTAGAAGATGTCAGTTATTCACCCGGATGGCAAACATCTCCGATTAATTTAAATGCTGCATATTAGTAAAAGAAAAGGAACCAGATATATATATATAGAACATATCCCAAAGAAGGCCATTAAAATTGTTTTACAAAAGATAAAGTAGGAAGAGAAATAGTTAACTTACTGGCATACTAGCATTATAGCATTGGTTACTTTTAATTATGTATGAGTCATGGCTGGATGAAAAGTAATACTGTCCAATAGAGTAGTTTGAATAACTTGGCTTTTATAGAGCCCTTCTCTCAGTAATTCAAAAATCTCATCCAAGTCACAAGGAGTAACAATTTGTGTGGGATTTGCTTCTATGCTTCTAACTTAAAATGAAAAACCAAGAGATAGGTTGGACTCATATTGTATAGATTGTGGGGCATTAATTTTGATTATGAGAGCATTCAAACAGTATGAACAAGCTGCTCTGTAATTGGTACTAATACACTATACTTTAAACACATTGAAATGTGCAATGTAAACTGATTCTCATTGTGATGAAGACAATATTTTGTTTTCCACTAGTGGTTAAGGCTTTGCTTAGGATTCTTAAGTTGTGTGCTTCTTTGCTTAAAAACAAGGAGAAGACAGAATCCCTCAGAATATATATTACATACCTGTATAAGAATGTAAAGTCCCAGGATAAGGGAAGGCCCTGTGATATGCCTGTGGTCCATTACTGTGACACAAAGTCTATCTAATATTGCTATCAATGGCAACAGAATGAAGATGAATAAATGGAAAGCATTCAGTGTGATGAACAGATTGTACAATTCTATATAAACTGCAAAGGTGCTTTTCCTCTTTTTTTAGGGAAGTATATAAGTGGTTTGGAAACATATACTTTGTTGTTCTAATCTGAATAGTTGCTGTTGAAAGGACCCTCTCCTGTCACCACTTCCTGTAGTAAGAATAGCTGCTTGTATTAAAGTTGTTTCTCATGGTCATGTCATAGCACAACAGAATCACTCAGTTGTATCTGTAGCAGAGTCTCTCATACTTTGGTTTACATTTGGTACTCTAAACATTATCTTTTGAAATGTTTTAGAAATTATGGGAAAATGTGAAGCTGTATTGTTTTGTTTTCAGTTCCACAATATCATTATTTAAACTTTGTTTCTGTTTTTGTAAAATACTGAAGTAAGGAGAATATAATTTTGTGTTTACAATTAGAAGAGCTCATGTGGGATTCAGAATGGGCGTCTTCCTGTATTTTGTGTTATGGAAATTATTACTTACTGTTATGTAATTGATATTGGTTAGACACATGGCCTCCGTAATTTTGCCACCCATAGCTGTCCTATTAATGCTGCATAATGAGTTCATTACTGCTCAGACACAGCATAAAGGTAGGAATTTTTGGATAAGCAGATACACAGCATTCATTAGTTCTGTCATTTCTATTTTAAAATGGCGGTCCTGAGCTAACAGACTAACTCCATGTAGTTTGGGAACTGCACTAGACTCTAGATTTAGCCCAGATGTGCTAAAATTAGGCACTGTGATGTTACTTCTCAAGGACAGGAAAAATACATTTTTTTGGCCCTTCATTAACTTCCTGATGTACTGGCGTTGGAGTTCATCCCAGTTTCTGTTGTCTTGAAAAAAAACAGGATGTCCCCATTCAACCGAAACTTGAACCCAAAACATCCCTCTGATGAGCCCACATCCCTGGCCACCACTTTATGCTGACACAAGCATAGTAACAAAAACTACTGTTACCACAAATGTATTTCTGGATGTTCACTGTGATTTACCATAGTAAAAGAAGAGGGAAGTACAGGTGGGAGATAATGCACAGTGATGTAAAGTATGGTAAACCTGACAAGGAATCTGTGATGTAACCTGCTAACTGACAGTCCTAAATCTTTCAAAAGATTTGGTCTGTGCTTCACTCTTTATGCTTTGTCTGTTTCTAATGAAACTAGACATTGCTTTTTTGTTACAGCATAGAGCTTTAAGACTTCTTGAGCCTTCTTCCTTAAACTCCAAAAATAGTTAACACAAATAAAACAAGATTTGCAATAAATGCCTGCCAACAGGAAAAAATTGAGGAGTGAAAACTCACAACATATAATAATCCTTTATTTAACAAGTCACTGAAGACAAAATCTCATTTACATTCTCAGTTTGGTCCAGAGGCTCACACCATTACTTAAAGGAGTGAGTGTCATCAGCTACTATATGTGAAATCAACAATGCTTGGTCTTGTTTATGTCTTGTTGCCACTGCTTCACTTTTAAAATAAACATTTCTGCAATGTATATTGTTATTTGATTTACAGGCAATACAGTGTAAAAACATTCTGTTAAACTACTGTACCACACTTGATGCATTTCTACAGACTAAGCACAAAGCATCTTTCCCTTAGTAAAAAGAACTATGAGAATTGTTATTAGCAATAGGATTGCAGTGATCTGTTATTTTTTACATGCCTTGCCTCCTATAAAAAAGAGTTAGTTTCATTAGTTTCATAGGTGTCTCTGTATATGAAGGTACTTTTTTGTTTATGGGGATACCAAATTACAATCATAGGAATAATCTACAAAGACAACTTTGCTTGATCCTATAATTCTATGCATTCTTTTTCAGCACCCCTGTGCTCTGAATTCTAAACTGAAAAAAAAAATATATGTCTGAAGTATGTGACACAGGATTGAATAGCACAAAACGGACCCTTTTCAGTAAAATCTTTCTGTGAAATCATGGTATCCCATGGACACAGACAGCAGTTAGACAGAATAATTAGTCACTCTGGGTGTGTGCAGACTGCTAATGATGCTAAAACAAAGATGCTTTTAAAGTGTGGGTTTAGAATCTATCATTATGCAGTATAATCTCTTGGCATGTGGTATAAGCAGCCAAAATAAATTCTGAAACTCTTCAGTTAGAATGGGTACCATTTCTTATTTACTACAAATGATTATACTACAGTTCCGCAAACATTCTGAACGGCACAAATAAAATTCTTTGAAAATCATTTTGTGCAGGGTACAGAAAATCATGACTGGTAGAAGAAATAGTGTTTTTTGCTTATATTAATCAAACACCCCCGTGACCCTAAATTGGATGATGCTTTTAGAAAATAGATTAATCAAGCACTCCCTTTGTACTGCTTTTCTCAATTCACAAGTCTGATGCTTCCAGTTTTTGATCAATTAAAATATTTGTGTAATTAAAATAATAGTGTACACTGCATTTAAATGTTGTCTGTCAAGCATAATAAAAAGATAGCTACTGAAATACCCCTTAATACCGCATATGGAGTGAGTACTGCTCTGTCCTTAACAGGATTTAAATAAGAATGAAATCCAATTCTACCAGGATGCATCCCAACCCTTAATTCACATAACACCTCCCTCATGACAGCCAAGCATTCAGTCATGCCATAGAACCTGTTCTCCCACAGCTGGGGAAATTGACACTAGTCTGTTTCCTAGGGGATTTCATCACTGCAGCGGGGCCAGACAAGCCCGTTACCTGTAACACAGTTTCTTTTTCTCATTGTAGTGTCAGAGGACAAAACCCGTGCTTTGGATGTGGTACAACAAACATTTAATTGAATTTAGTCAATTGAACAGCACAGACCAAGTGCTGTGCGTGCCTTAAACAAGTTCACATGCTGGTTGTTTTCTCTCTAGGTGGTCCCTGCTCTGCAGGTTGAGTGCTAAGCATGTTGCAATCACATAAAGCCTCTGATAGTGTGCTACATCTAGTGGCCTCCGACATGTCCGAGATCATGGAGAGCCTGGACACCAGAGACCTGGATTTAGGAGAAGAGGTGGACTTTGATGGGAGTGGTTCCGATCATCCAGGTGAGGTAATTTAGAGCCAGCTGTAAGAGCCCCCAGAAAACTTTTTTTTGGCAACAAGTACAATCATAGAAGATATGTGACTCACTTTTACTGTATTGACAAGTATCAGTCCAGTATAAGACTTCTAAAAAAGATTTCTTAAGAGCATGATAAACCATTGTCACTGAGCTTACACTCCCAGAATGTTTTAGAACTCACCTGTAATGTAGACACTAGTTTAGATGTATATAAATAGTTATCCTTTCACTATGATTTATTATTTTAGTTGTTTTTTTTAATTTGTGATTGTAATTCATTATTTTGATAGTTTTTTTATTGTGTAGTACACAGTGACAGGCTTCCTTCATTGCATGTTACAAAGTTCTTCTCACAATACAGGTCACAGCTGTTGGAACAGTATTTCGGGTGTGTTTTAGGTGTGTTCTTGTACAGGAAGTACCAAATATCTGCATAGTTAACCAATTCATTACACGACGGCGGTTGAATTTCTGATTAAGCTGTGGAGCCAAAGCTGGGTAGGCATGGTCTTTCTGTTGGTTATGTTCACTTCAGTAAGGCTTTGTTCTGTATGTCCCACTTCAGAAGTCTCTCGGATCCCATTTTCTGCAGTTTACAAAACCAGAGGTTTTAAGGAAACAGAAGCCAAGGTGTTCCTCACAGGTGTTCCCATTACAGCCAAAATTCTGGAAGTGGAACGTTTCACATCAGCACAAGATCGCTTTAACAGAACAAATCAGAGGAGTGTTTCAAAGGTTGGTAGCAGTTTTGCTTAAATTCCTTTTCTGAAAGGTTTTCACGTGACCTTTGCTACTGGGGTCAAGAAGAGAAAACCAGACAACGTTTGGAGATGCAGCACATTATATTAAAGTTAAATATAGCACTTTAAAAGTTTGATGATGTTGTGAAAATTTAACCAGGAAAAGACATCCAAACATTATTTTACTGGTGTGCTGTATACACCGTAATTGTATTTAATGTTATTTATTTTTAGGTACTTCCTGCTGTCTTCAAAATTGAATTGAAACATGGAAATTTTACCTGGCATGTAAAAAGAAAAGAGAAGCACTTTCTAGAGCTTCACCGAGAACTCCTTCGATACAAGACCCTTATGAGGATCCCATTACCTTCTAGAAGGTAAGTTTCATAGATGATGAAAACCACTTACAGTATGTTCAGACTTCAACTAGAAGAAATTGCTAGATCATTATTTGTAGGCTGAAAGGCTCTACTAATTTAGAGTTTAAGAAGTTCAAGTAGGGAGCTGCGTCAGCATGCGTAGGCTGCAAAGGAACAGGTAAAGGTTTATTCCATGCTGAAAGGAAAAGAAAAGAGACACAACGTTTCAGTTGTGGAGCCTTCTTCAGCCTTCACATACCTGAAGAAGGCTCCACAGCTGAAATGTTGTGTCTCTTCTTTATAAAATTTTAAACTCCTTAAATAAACTTTTACCTGTGATTTTGCATTCATCTCAATCCTTTGCTCCTCTTTGGGTATTTAAATGTTAGCTCTTCTTTTATATTTCACTTATGTCCTTTACGGGCTAAATAATGCAATAACTCACAATATCATACATTGCTGTATGTGTAGCTGAGGAGGACTTTAGGTAGCAACGCTCTAGTTGCATGACGTGAAATTGTTTTCCTTTCCTTCCCAGACACACAGTTAGAAGACAGACTGTCAAGAAGAATGAAGTCCGAGAGATGCCCTCTCTTCCACGTGGGGGAGATAACCTGGTCAGAGAAGAACAATATTCTAGCAGAAAGGTGAGTGTAACTGCTGTACAGTATGTACATAAATCTCACATGTGTCTTGGGGTTTAGGACTCCACAGATATGCAGTATATTTCTTCTGGAATAGAAGCAAAAGTACAAGAGATTATTACTATATTAACATGCTGGAACTTTAATAAATCTGTTCGTTTAAACAATGGTAATATAGTGAAATTTTGTCACTATTTTTTAGAAACAACTAGAAGACTACTTGAACAACTTGTTACGAATGTCAACGTATAGAAACTACCATGCCACAGTAAGTTTCTTCCTGTAGTTTTTATCAATTTTATGAATGAAAGACTTAACATTTTAATTGTATCATGGGCTTTCTATGAGGAGATAAAGAATTCTGAATGGCGACTCTAATAATAACGCAGTATTTAATGCAGTATTTGGCACTTAACATTCCAGTGATAAAACAATCCGTTCTTTTTACAATAATCCTTATATTCTTCCTAGCATTCTTTATTGCCAGAATCAGTCTCCCTGCTCATAAATAGTTCTTTTACAGCATTAAATCTTCTGCAATTCTGAAGCTTTTCTGTAGTAACAAAATAAGAATGATCAATAACATAAATCTAATTTTACTGTCTCTTTACAAAGAAGTGTTTATTTCCTACAGATGGAGTTTATTGATGTGAGTCAGATGTCCTTCATCCATGATTTGGGACCCAAAGGCTTGTAAGCTATACTTACTGCTGTTCTTACATCTAATGTTATATTTAAATTTTTTTGTGAAAGTAAACAAATCGGAGTTGAAAACTTAACAAAAAATCACATCAAGTCTGAAATCTCTGTCATCTTAAAAGGAGTTCATGTGGTTTTGTTGGCTTTTTAATCTGTGCCACATTTAGAAATTGTCTACTATTGCTGTTATGTTGTATGTGGTTGTGCTCTGAACAGGAACAAAAGGCCTTAATTAACATTTTGACAGGAAGAATCCATTTCCATTGATTGATTCATTTCAGGATTAGATCGTTCTGGAAGCTGAATCCACCAGGCACCTTAGAGATGCTGAAAGTGTTTCCCCACATGCTGCTCATTTTTCTGTAATCCTTTTTACATTTCTCTTAGAGAAGGCATGGTTCAGAAGCGATCTGGTGGTCATCGTATACCAGGCTTGAACTGCTGTGGCCACAGTCAAGTCTGCTACCGCTGGTCTAAAAGGTCAGTGTGCTTTAGTTTCTAGTGCCTGTTTAGCGAGTGAGAAGAGGTTCGACCAGTTTAATGTCTTAAGTCTTCCTAGACCTGTGTAGGTTTTAAAAGGAATGCTTCTTCTTGGCAGATGCCACATAAACCTGTGAGAACTTATACAGTTTGAAATGCCTTTCTAAATCCAATATATTCTGGTTAGAGTAAAAACACACAATCCCTATTTTATGTTAAAGCTGTAGATTTAATTAACTGTACACTTTGTCAGTGTCTTCCATTTTAATTAAGGGATTAGGAAAAGTAAATATTGACACTGTCTTTTGAACCAACTCCAATTGCAGGTGGCTGGTTGTTAAAGACTCTTTCCTGATGTACATGCAGCTAGACACAGGAGCCATTTCATTTGTTCTTCTGATTGACAAGGAGTTCAACATTAAAATGGACTCAAAGGAAACAGACACAAAATATGGAGTTCGAATTGACAGTCTTTCCAGGTAACTGGAAGGTTAAAATATCTTCCTTTCAAGTGAACCTATAACATGCAGATATCAGCGTATTGCAAAAAATATGTTTTATATTTCTAAATTTGTATACGTGGAAAAAACATCTGGGTTTCTATGATATACTACATTATTCTGTAGTAATTTCAAATGATAAGTTATAGTAATTATTATTTCCTTGGTAAGAAGAAGGGAGCTTTTATGGGAACTGAACAATATTTGAATATTGTTACACAACCCTGCACTTTGACTCTCCTTAATTATGTAAGCAGAAATTTCAGGCTTTTGCTTTTGCAACCAAAAAAAGATGCATGTGTTTCTTGGCTTAATATGATAAAGCACAGGAAATGTGGGAATGCTAGCCTGTTGCCACTAATGTTTTGTGTAGAGTCAGGATGAAAAAAGAATCCTTAAATAACGTTTGTGATATCGGTTTAAAAAAAGAATTTAAGCATTTGTGAATGCATTTGAAGAGGTGCTTCAGTTGTCCTAATGTCTGCAGGACGCTGGTTCTGAAGTGTGTCAGCTTTCGCCACGCCCGATGGTGGGGTCAAGCTATTGATGACTTCGTGCACAAACACGGAAAGCCCTTCCTTCGGGATCACAGATTTGGATCCTTTGCAAGAGAAGAGGAGAACACACTTGCTAAATGGTATCCCATTGTTTATTTCATACCTTATAAGATTTTAAATCAGATAGATACTGATGTAAAAACAACAGGGCAACATGATGGTGCAGTGGTTAACACTATTCCTTCCTGGCTTTTTGGGTCCGGGTCTGATTCTAGGTGGGGACCTGTCTTTGTGGAGTTTGCATGTTCTCGGTTTTGTTTCCAGATACTCCATCAACTAAGTAGGTGGTCGGTGCTAAATTGGTCATTTCATGAAGAGCGGGTGTGGAGCTCTTTCCTCATCGTTCCACCCTGTGTGGGGTAGCTATGCTACAATACTGAGATCAATGCAGTTAGGATAAGGTAAAGAAAATCATTTAGAAATAGATGGCTTTCAGCCCTGGGGCCTTGGGTTCAATTTTGGACCTGGGGTGCTGCCTAGAGTGTGGAGTTTGTATGTTCCCTCCACATTTGTTTGGGTTTCCTCGGGTGCTGGATGTTCAAAGACATACAGGTAGTTTTATTGACTTTTGGAAAGATTGGCCCTGCTGTGAATGTGTGTGTGTGTTTGTGTCTGTGTGTGCCCTGCGCTGGATTGGCATTCATTCAAGGCTGTATCGTAGCTTGCTCTCGTTGCCTGCCAACAGAGTACAGGCTCCAATTCCCCAGATAACCTTACTGGAAAATGGGTGGATGGATGTCTTTGTATCAATACGTTTATGTGCCGCAGGTTTCTTTCTAAAACTTTTTTTCTTTAAAGGTTTTAATGGCTTTGTAAAACGCACTCTATGGTGTGGTAGCAAGCGAAGCCTTTTATGGTGTTCTACTTTCACTTCGGATTTTTATGAGGAAGTGTTTTTATGTGCTTTCCAGGTATGTTAATGGAAAAACATACATGCATGATTTGGCCGATGCTCTGGAGGAAGCTAAAGAAGAAATTTTCATCACAGACTGGTGGTATGTTCTATAATAAAACTGTTTACAATATTTATTGTAATCTTTAACAAGTTAAAAAGTGAAAACAATGGCAAAAGACGGAAAAGCAGAAAGGATATGAACTTAGTTCTATACTTATATATTCAAGGTCTGTAACTATAATACAGGAAACAGTGACAATAATTAAAAGCCCTATCTGAAGTTCATTTTCTTGCAAAAAGTCCTTCACAGTATATACATTTAAACAACGTAGAAGAAAAAAAGAATTTGATCACATTTTTGTTTCATTTTTGTTTTTCTAAAACATGTAGCTTATGGTGAAGGCTGAGTGCTACAATTTCAAATTTTCTTGGCTTCTTCTTGTCGACCACATTACAGTTACAGTACATTTTTACTGTATGTGGAATCCTAGGATCCTACAGGATTCATTAGACTTTTCCAAAACACTGAAGCTTGTTGTTTGTGATTTTGCTAAACTAGAAGCATGAAGACAAGTGTCTATTATTTACTGGAATTCCTCCTGGCTTTAAAACCAATCAACTACAAACCCTACTGAAAAGACAGGCTCTCTGTTTTGGCACTGTAGCCAGGAAATGGCTTACAGAGGAATAGCAGAGCCTCATCCTGAAGGAAATTGTAATGGAATAACCTTTAATGAAATACTGTACCATGAACTGAAATACTGTATCACTTTCAGGAGAATGTGAAAGTATTCAGATACTATTACATTTGTTTTCTCTTGTTACATTGATAAAATCTTAACAATGGTTTCACTGCACAGAGATAAGAATGAAACAATTAAACTAGGTAATTAATTATTTCATTTAGAGTTATCTTAATAGGGCATTATACAGTAGACTTCAACGGTGAGCACATATTCAATGTGCTCTGAGGATTCTCTGACATTGGATTGTTTGAGAACTCTAACATGTGGCAAAACTATTTTCATATTTTGTCCGAAGTTCTGTTTTGACAAATATGAATTCAGGAAGTAACTCCTAGTACATACACTAAATCACTTGTTGTGGATGGGTGTATTTTTAGCTACAAACCGACAGTGTTACAGGAGCCAAACAGTAATTTGAATAAAAAGCTTTTCCACAGGACACTTTACTTTCTGTGGTCTTTCATTATTAACAACGAAACCAGGTTAAAGTCACAGCTGTTATCATTGATACTGTATACAGTCTAGCAAGTTTAATTTTAATGTTTCCTTTCTGGTCACAAATCTCCAGTATTTTAGGAATTGTTAAAAAAAACAATATAGTTACCCATCTATAGTTAGCTTGTGAAAAATTGCATCAAACAGGGAATAGCCTTCAAAAACATCACATCAGTATTTGATGTATTTGGTGTGTTTGACAGGTTGAGCCCAGAAATCTTTCTCAAGAGGCCTGTTGTTGAGGGGAATCGCTGGAGACTGGACTTTATACTGAAGAGGAAAGCTGTGAGTAGCACTGCATCCTAAACCCATAGTTCCCATAGAATTTGGGAGGTTATTGGTATTTGCCATTTTCATTTCAGTTGCCATCAACTTTACAAACTGCAGTGTGCTGTCTTCTTTATTTTACAGATTTGTGAATAAGCACTATATTATAGGTACTCATCCCAATAATTAGTCAGAATTGGGCAACATGTACAGAAGAATATAATAGCTTCATCCAGAAGGATATTTCAATGGAACAGCCTTTAATGAAATACCATTAACTAAATTATATATTTCAGAGGGATGGGAAAGCATTCAGGTAAAGATTCATGTAGGCTTTTGAGATCCAGAAGCAGAAGGAAATCTGTATCTAGCAGAATGCACAGGTTTTTGAGTTGTTTGACTTGGTAGAGCCTCACAATACAAACCTATCATTAAATAAAACAACATGTTATGTTTGTTTTGGGCTCTACCGGTTGTCTGGTAACATTGCCTGCTATGAATTTACTATTTGCAAAATGTTTTAAGAAAATAGAAGATTTCGAGTAAATTCAGGACTACAGCTTGAACTCAGAGGTTTATGGTATTTCAAATCAGTAAGGTAAGCTAAATGCTTATAATGTGTATTTCCTAAACTGGATTAAGGATAATCTACACTACTGTAGGAGTGTTTTTGAATCATTTTTATGTGTTTCTGATATACATCAGTTGCTTCTGTTGTAGTCAATGCTGCAGTCTACACTGGCAGAATGAACAGCACATCAGCAGAGAAGCAAAACACAAAGCTGTCCATCCTGTTATGTTTTTATACACAGCTGTATTTTCTCTCCTTCTGTGTATGCATTAGGAGCATAAAAATACAAAAATAGCTACATAATGCAATACAAATATTTCATTGTTTCATTATACAATCCTCAATGGTCTACTACCCCTAAAACAAGTCACAGAATGCTTTGCAGGGGTGCCTTTGAGCCCAGTGCCATTAGTTTCCCTGTTCTGACACTCAAAACCCTGATCATAGGCCAAGTAAACCTGAGGTATCAAACCATGTCTTGGAATTCAGTTTGCTTTAAGAAAAGTATAGTTTAAGACAATCAGTCAGGACAATGACTCTGTTATTATTGAGGCAGAGAATTGCAAAGAGCTCTATGACCCATACAAGGACATAACACAAAAAATGTGGTCTGGAATTTCATCTACTGTCAGTTCACAATATGAGTATTGTATTTAATAAACTATGTGACGGGAAAATAATAGAACTACATTTTCATCTAATTTCATATTCATCTAATTTTCATTTCAGATTCATCAAACAGTATCACCTGTTGTATAGTTATCAAATATATTGTTTGTTTATATAGGTTCATTGATGTCTGAGCTATAGTGTTGAAAACAAAGAAATGGTGAACAAATTGAGGAGTTCTTGTTATTGCACAATAGACAGCAGGAACAGGATACAGTATGCTTCAGAGACAGAACTGTGTAACAAAAACTACACCAAAAAATGTTCGAAAAATGGTCTTGTGATGGAATGCAGTCTAGATTCAGCATTAATGAAAATACTTTTTTCCCATTTGTTAAAAAAATATTCAGTAACTAATTATAGAATATACCTGATAATTATAAATTATCAGGCTTTCAGTCACAATAAAGACATGCTTTACAGTCAGTTCACCGTTGATTCTTGTTTTCAGTCACAGTGCTCGATTGAAAACATGAGCCCTCTACCGACAGCATGCTCTTTTCTCATTTCTAGCAACAAGGTGTGCGGATTTTTGTGATGTTGTACAAAGAAGTTGAACTTGCTTTGGGAATCAACAGCGAGTACAGCAAGAGAACATTACTGCATCTTCACCCTAACATTAAGGTACATTGTGGACTCATTCAGATGCTCCTGGGATGGAATCTGAATCTTCTTAATAGGGAAGACGAGAAGCTCTAAGTATTTATAAAATTCAGTGGTGATGCAGATATCTTCTCCTTGTACTTTTTAAATGCATTTCCTGTTTTAGCTGTTCTGTTATGTTGTTTCGTCATGTTCCAGTGATGAAACAGCTATTAACAGGGTCCAGTCTTTAAAAAAAAAATCCCTGCTGTGTTTTTCCACATGAAGGTGATGAGACACCCAGATCACGTCTCCTCCACTGTGTATCTCTGGGCACATCACGAGAAGGTCGTTGTCATTGACCAATCGGTAGCCTTTGTAGGCGGAATTGATTTGGCCTATGGGAGATGGGATGACAGAGAGCACAGGCTGACTGATGTGGGGAGTGTTATGAGGACAACAGCGGTTTCCGATGAACATGTAAGAGAACCGTTTATTTTCAAATAACTTTTCGCCTGGACTTTGCATATACACACTTTTGGTCATGTTGATAACTAAATTGAGCTTGTGATCTTTTCTTTGTGCATGTCTGAGCTCGTGGGAGGCTGCTTGCAGGTAATCAGCTGCTAGATCCTATTGTATTAACATTTGCATGTATACCATGTCTCTGATGAATTAAAGGCAGGAGGCTTACTTAAAGCAGCAGCTCATCTTTAGGTATTATACATATCCATAAAAATAAGACACTGATTAAGTGATACAGGCAAGAAGTGGATGATGGATGTTAAGTACTGATTGTCGGTACTTGAAAAACATAAGATACTTTCTTAGAACGGTGTTTAGCTTTGCATAGTATATTACTGGTACTAAATTGGAAAAGACATCATATTTAGCCTTAGTTTTCCTTCATATAAATACACTTTCAGTTTAGGAAAGTATTCATAGCTAGGATCACCATGAAGGCCACAGAAAAGTGGGATTTCTTGAGCTCTCAACCAGACACTGCCCTGCATGAACATCAGGAAGCAGCTTCCCACTTCTCAGGCCTGGAGACACCTCCATTGAGTCATCACCAGAAAGTTACCATGAGCAAGTGATGGACACCACTCCTTCCTGAGGGAAGTTTCTGCAATTTACCTTAGGTGCACCGCTGTGGTGTACTTCTGGGGACCAGTGAGCAAGTGGACATTGTCCTAGAGATACAGTGTCAGAACTGCAACAGTGTCAGAGAATGAGAAAGAACTAAATCTCTGTTTAAGTCCTGTCTGAATTGGTTGCTAGAAAATTAGATGTACCACCACAGGTTCTCTACTTTTTCCTACTTTCCTGATTACTGAATACTGTCACTGTACAACCCAGAAAATATTTTAATTTCTAGCATATAATGTGATTCTGTGAAACAGGAATTGAACACAGGATATGTTTGTCAGGCTCGCTTCTGGTGTAACGGTGTTGAGCGAATTAGCTCAGCCGTGGCAGCCGGCCACACCCACTCACCTGTCCGCCAGTGCCAGCTGCCATTGAAACGCATTCTGACAGGAAATCTGTATTACCTATAGGCAATTTACAACCATGCGCGCCTCAGGTGGTGCAAGATGTTTAACATGCAAGATTGTTCTCCGAATACTCATGGCTCTGGTATAGAGTTTGTTCTCTAACGTTTTGCTCTGAATCACAACCATCTACAGTCGCTTAACATTCCTTGCTTGGATTTCTCTTGGCTTCTCTACCCCGCTTCTTCCCAACCTTAAGATTTGGATTTCCCCAGTGCTCTGCCTAAACCTTGTTATGGACACAGCTTGTTTCTGCACCTCTGCTTGGATTGAATTGGTGCTGCGCTACAGTGTTTCTCAGCTTTGACACTTGCTAGTTGTGGATGACAACCCTGTATCATGTGCCTGCACCATGCTCTGCTTGTGTCCCTAGACTGCTAGCACACCACGCTCTCTTGCCCTGCATGTGGGTTCACCTTCAGACTCTCAGACCTTCGGACAGCTTAGTTTCACCTTGAGGTTATTTGTGTGTTGTTCATTACAACACCTTTTATAATGTACAGTGCTTTTTTAAAAAAAATGAATAAAAGCAGTCAATAAAATTTTTAAATGTAGAGAACAGATCAAATAGGGCAACACTGCAGATTAGACCATAAGCTGTTTTGCACTCAAGCTCTTACTTTCCAGTGGTAATTGGCGTACACTTTTCTTCCAGCAGCCCAGTGTGAAGGCTTCTTCAACCAGTGCAGGACTCCCTGGTGGCAGTGCAGCACACAGTAATGGCAAGAATGTAGCATCGGCCAACACAACAGATGTGCCGAGGCTGAGGGGGGTTAGTCGCACACGGAAGCATGTGCGCTTCAGTCTCTACAAACACCTTCAAAAGCACACCCTGCGTCATACCGACAGTGTCAACAGCATCGACAGCACAGAGGAAAGTAAGTTCCAGGTGTTTTTGGTGCTACGTGTCAAACGCCGGTAAAGAACTGAGGATTTGCTTGCTTAAGCATGTGCTGAAAGGTAATAGAAAAAAGTGTGTAAAGGTGGCAATTGTAACATGTGATGGTTCCCATCTAACTAGCATTTTTCAGTACTAATCCCTTCTCTGTAATATCTCTCCAGAAGCCTGACTCCTGGTGGCAGTTTTGGGGTGGTAAAGGTGTAGTTCTCTTCAAGAAAGCTGTACAAAAATTCATAAACCCAAAGTAAAAGTACACCTTTTAGAGTGTAATATTTCTATCCAAATATCCTTTTAATCAGGGCAACTAAATGCAAGAAGCCAATATAAAATGGATCTGTTTTTGTTTGTACAGATCCAGATATGAAAAGATCGGCTTCCATCAATATCCATTTATTTAACATACGATACTAAACACTGTACACAATAATAAGATGTATTTACTTTACATTTGTCTGTCATACAATACTAAATGCAAGTACAAAAATTGGTAGCCGATAAATATGTCCTAATAGGAATATCTAATTATGGTGTTTAGTTGTTCTTGTGCATTACTGCTCAATCTGTTCAATTTGTTTTTGAAAATTACAGCTCAATTTGTTTTTGTGTTTTCAAGAATTTGTATAGAATATCATACAGAAACAATTACATCTTTGCTGTGTGCATCCAATTTGTAGAAAGTATTTTGGCAACGAATGCATTCGCTGCTTTAATTTTTGGAATTTCAGCTCTTATCTGAGACCTTGTTTATGTAACGAAAATAATATAAATACAAACCCTGAGAATTTTGCAGTTTCCCACAATATTAATGACCATAAGTACAAATATAGAGAGAAATTACAACAAACCAATATAGAATGATTTAGGACAGAAGACAATAAAAAGTTGCAAACATTAATCTGCAACAGATCTCTGGTAATGCCCATATTTTGGAAAAAATAACCGTGCATTTAGAATCCCAGAAAACAAATCATATAGATAAACTGGATGTAATTATGATGTACTGGAATGTTTTAATAATTCCTTCTTTGGAGTGGGTAAAGTTTGGCTTGATTCCTTTTGAGTGTTCAGAGACACTCTTAAGAATTAAAGTAAAAAAGAAAGGCTGGGCTTCACCAAGATTACCAATTCCCCGTCTTGTTGGACTCACTCCAGCAAACAGCTTTAAAATGCAGCAACTCTCTGCAGGTTGGTCTCAGACTACTAGCAGTCAGGAGAATTTAATCCCAGGTAAAAAGGCCCAGTTGAAGCTAACCCACAGTGCACCGGAACAGGGATTGTCTAAGGATGGTAAGTGTGCTTGTGTGCTGGAGGAGAAAGTCACCAAGCTTCATGAACTCTCATTTCTCCTGTGAGCTTTGGCTTGTGACTTTCAGCAGTTATCTCAGCACAATTACAGTGAGAGACTAAGAAGACTTAGTTTTTTTTGTATTTTCATGCATACACTTTCATTTTAAAGTCTAATAGTAAACAGAAATGTACTGTAAGTTTCCCAAACTATGTCATAGCTATGCTCCGCATATCCCATAGAAGCAAAAGTCATTGAGATAACCTGAATGTGGAATATAGTGGTGCATACATACCACACATACAGAGTTGTAGACATTTTTCCAATGCTCTTTTCCTGTTTATTCACCTTATTACATCTGTTACATAACTTTTCAGAACTGAAACAAATTGGTGCTAAAAAATAAAATCATGGGCTAAAAACTAAACAAAAGATTCTCCAAAAAAATAATTGTGTACTTTGTTATTTATTATCTAGGCCTAGGTGAGATCTCGCTAACTACGGAGAGGGTACCGCTTGAAAATATTGGACAGTCTTCTTGATTAACACCCATCAAATTGAAATACCAGTCTGTCTGCCTGTAGCTCCCAAACAAACACCTTGTTTCAGGATTTGCACTTCTCCAGAATGTCAAGAAAGGGCCTTTAACAATTAAAAAAACTCCCCTTAATGTATCCCAGAACACAATTCTCCTGAATCAGTCCCCAGTTTCAGCTGGAAAGATTAAATGAAGAATATTATGAGAAAATGTGTAGGCTTTCCAGATCACATAGACTGTTATTCATACAGTAGTAATACCTCCATTGTAATATTATCAGTTGTTTGGATAACAGTAGTGCAGCTGTTAATCCACACTGGGAAAACTAGATAAAATACAGTATCTCTTCTGTCTTCACACAGCTCTCATAAGCTGAGACCAGTAAAAGGCCAATAATCCATAACTTATCTTTGAACAGTACAGTACTGAAAATCGGAGTGTTTTTTCTTTTGCTTAGTTTGGTTTTCCTTCAGTTCTGTGAGTTTTTCCTGAAAATACACACATTACGTTGTATATATATTTTTCTCTTGCAAGTGTTGAAAACAATGCTGAAAGGGTGTAAAAACTCGCAGAAAATATTCAAACTGAAGAGAATGAAGCAGAGATTGTGATATGCATTAACAATCTATTGACATTGCAGAACACGTTCAACACTGAAATGAGAATTTCTAAACATTTTGAGTGAAGCTTAAAAAGTTGTTGAGAATCAATTATTTGAAGGAAGAAATAAGGAACCTTATTTTAAGGTTGTGCCTCCTGTGCATGTCAGTGTATAAAGTGCCATTTCTTGAGGGGCCTAAATTTTAAACTGAAGTTATCAGTCTAATTTGTTTTGTTTTAGACCCAGAACACGAAGATGTTTAAAAAAGCATTAAAGATGTACTCTGTAAGAAGCTTCATTCATCAGCTACTGTACCTATGAACAACTACTGTATACTAGGTTTTTTGTTTTTCCTGCAGAAAGCAAAGCAAGGGTATATATTTTGTTAGATTGTTTATTTTATTGCATTGATACAGTAAATTATTAATTATTGTCTCACCACCCTTAAATCCCATTTCTAAGCATGCTACCTTGGTTGAGTAGCAAAATAAACATAAGCAATAGTTACCATATTCTGGTGGTTTGACAGATGCTAGCACAATTACTGTATGGAAGGTTCTTCCAACACATTTGTTTCACATCAAAAATTGCTCCTTGTTCAGGGACAGATGTAAGAATTCCAAAGCAACACATAACTTTTGAAAGCTTTGAAAGTCACCCTCTGTGTCTGTCAGAAGAAATTCATCTCTCACTGTATTGGTATTGCTGAAATAAACCTGTTCCGATGTGTTGCATGTCTGCTACGCTTTGTAACCCCTTTTGTTTTGGCTTTGGTTCCCTTGCTGAATAACTCTGGCTCCTTCTGAAGCAGCTGGTGGCCGTTGGTTGTGCTAGAAATGTGTTGTGAGCTTATGTTGCGAAGGTGCTTCATATGTGGGCTGGTGTTCCTTGATATTTAATCAGATTTCGAAGGCTGAAAACAAACCTGCTAACCCATTGTCTCTCTCTTTTCTTGTTTGAAAAGAGAGATGTGCTGGCTGGTGTTTGTGCGCATCAAAAGAGTTTGTTGGCTGAAACAAAAGAAAGTATAATTTGGATTACTTGTCAAAGTTAAATCTTATGTTTCAAGCTTATTTGGCCATGGGACCTAAAATAGGCTAATGGAAGTAGAATAAAATGTGAATATTGCTCTTCTAAAATCAGGCTCCATTGAGGTTAACCTTCATTGTTTAGATTTTTTCATGCTGCACATGCAAACGTTTTAAAGAAGTCATATCTGGCAGTGGTAACTGTGGATCTTTGAAGTAATGATATCTTCCCCTCCATATAAAACCTTGAAGGCACTCTCCAGCATCTTCAGATGTTTCATTCTTCTGCAAGGTGTACAGAAATTGCCTGAAGCGTGCAATTGCAGCAATGCAAAGATGTGCCCCTTAGTAATGTTTATGTATTAATGACATAACCAATCCCACTGCATTTACTGTAAAACAATTTTTACTTCTATAACCCTCTTGTAGCTTTGCAATTTCTCTTCAAATGAAGTCATATCTTTAATATTGGGCAGGTTTAGGCCTGTGCACCTCCTTGGATTACCAGAAGTCCTTCCTGATAAAACTTTATAAAACATCCATGGCTTGTTTTTTCTTAACCAAAATGTACTAGACATTTCCAGCTGATATAACAAGTCACAGCTGTAGAATGCTACTAAGACAAGGTACATAGTACATAGAACAATATTACCCTGGCTTTTAGTGAAGTTAATTTTACCAGAACATTGTATGACAACTCCAGCATTAACATTTTATTAAATGCAAAAAAAGATCAACGAGAAGATTGGTTTGCTCACCCATACGGTTAATGATAATATAAAGTAGAAAATTAGTGGAGCGCTTTGTTTTCATGTGGTATCCCTGGGCTTACACTGAGAGGAGCTGAAGTAATACAATAATTGTGCTTTTCTCTGTGACAACAGAGCTGAAGCCATCAAGAGACACAGAGGAAGACGCAAGTGTGCTTATGGGAAACACGCGTTTTTGGCATGGCAAGGACTACTGTAACTTTGTCTTCAAGGACTGGGTGCAGCTGGACAAACCTTTCGATGGTAGGTACTGTACTTCTGTTTGACACTGGCTAAACACCTTCTCCCATGAGCAAAGATGATTGAATCCATTGTATTGAGGATTTTCTTACTTTTCTTTTTTGAGGTGTGTAGAAAACGCATCTTTATTTCGAAACAAATGACTGCTGCAAAGGGCTGCACTGACTGGATTTCAAGTGAAAGAGAGATAACAATGTTATAGCGTTAAAACTGCCAGAGTTATAACAGTGATGTCCAGTACACCATCAGATTCTTATTCATATTCATATCTAGAACAGAGTTAGACCCGGCACAATTACATTACTGGATGGGTATCCTGCTGTCATGTGTACTGTCTGCTATGTTGCATAGTGTGAAAGTTGAAGTTATGTACAGTACAGTAAATAACCTTTGAAGCATGAAATGGCCTCTTTATTGCCAGCCTAACTCATTGGCTCTACAGACTTCATCAACAGGTACACCACTCCAAGAATGCCCTGGCATGACATTGCCTCAGTGGTTCATGGGAAAGCAGCCAGAGATGTGGCAAGACACTTTATACAACGATGGAACTTCACTAAAGTGAGTCTGTTCCTCCATATACCTAGTAGGTTTCTTTTCTCTGGCTATTGTAGCAAACAAGCATGTTACAGGCAGCATGTAAAGCTAAATTCGCTCTGTTCTCTAATAGATCATGAAGCCAAAGTACAGATCCCTCTCGTATCCTTACCTTTTGCCGAAGTCTCACACAACAGCCAACGATTTGCGGTACCAGGTTCCAGATTGCATCCAGACTAAAGTACAGGTAGGATAATAATAGGGCTTTAATGAAAGACAGGAACTGCCTTGTCAAATTGTTATTTGATATTAAAGTTACTGGAATTTCAAATGCTGCATTATAGTTTTCTTTTAGATTTATGACCATTTCTTCCAGATCTTGAGATCTGCAGCTGACTGGTCTGCAGGAATCAAGTACCATGAGGATTCCATCCACAATGCCTACCTCCATGTGATTGAAAACAGCAAGCACTACATCTACATAGAGGTCAGCTTTCGTGCCAATACGATCCAATGGAATTAACAAAGGTTTCTTTGAACTTCAAAGTTAGATTCCCACAAGAATTGTTAAGATGTTGTTTCAGGGATGGTTATTGTAATATGTTTCTTACCGTATATTTTATTGTCTTTTAGAACCAGTTTTTCATTAGCTGTTCTGACAACAGACACGTTTTAAATGGAATTGGAGATGCCATTGCAAAGAGGATCAACAGAGCTTACAAGTAAATGTTTTCTTTTCTTATTCAGTTATAATAATAAAAAAGTGTGTGTACTGTATGTGGAAAATATCATTTGAATTAAGCTTTGGTTATTTTTGACCTGTAAATCAATTAGTAACATTTCTTTCAGTAAATATTTCGTTCTTTACTGAGAAATAGTCGGTACTTGTGTTATTCAACAGCAGTTGCTATGCTTTAGTATCTGTTTTTATTGCCTATTCAGTGTGAGTTAGAGTCGATATAGCTGTTTTCCTCTGACTCAGGCTTGACTTGGACTTTGTATTGGCCTTTGGCAGCCCACCTGTCTGCAATAAACCTATACACACTTACATCAAATGATAAATACCTAACTTGAATGCAATTTACAAGACCTCTAAACTAAACAGTGGAATTTAAAAAAAAAACAATTAAAAAGGCAGTGACTAGAGTAGTGAGACAGATGAATTCTGAAAGTGACTTTTTTAGCCAAGAAATGAATTCAAGCATATGGTGTGTTATCTGATCTCAAACATGATGCCAGCTTGCAAACAGGGCCATGTGCTCCCTTCATGCTTCGTTGCTTGGTGCAGAAATGTAAAAGTTTGAGGTATTATTATTGTGTGTATTAAAATGAGCAACATTTTCCAGAAGTTAGGCACCGCCAAGAGCAGGCTGTACGTGGCAGAAGTCATTTTGGAGGCTGTCTATTCAGTATTTGCTCACCAGCTATAAATTCCATATTCATATGTGCCTAGCTGTCAAAAGAAGGTCTATATTTAACCAAGGGTGATGTAATCAGCTGGTTAAGCTGCTTGTCATGAGAGTACTTTGCTGGTCTAGGTTCTTAGGTTCTGGTTTGGAATCTGTACCAAACTGGTAATAAACCCATGTGACTGTACATATTTTGCTTGTCCTGTAATATCTCTTATCTGTTATCACAAATTATTTGAATATCTTCATTATACAGCAAAATTGTCTGTGGTTATAAAGGAGATCATTATACTGTTCTATGAAATACTAGCAAGAACTTAATGACACAGACTAATTTAAAACTCCCAACTGTGTTGTAAGAGCATGACAATATTAAGAAGGTACTACTTCTTTAATTTTATGAGCATTGCATTTCTTTTAAAATAATGGCACCAGATATCCTCTGTTGCCTTCTGAGTTCAGAATTTGATTTTATTCCACTTTTCATAATTCATAACCCCAGCTGGACCTGAGCTTGCTTGAGGTTGTGCAGTGGCTTTTTATTATTCCTCCATTGTTTCTGCTTTCTTCCAGGGAAGACAAAAAGTACCGTGTGTATGTGGTGACCCCTTTGTTGCCTGGGTTTGAAGGAGACATCCAAACTGGAGGAGGCAATTCTATCCAGGCAGTCATGCACTTTAACTATAGGTGAGGTGAAATAAAGTTCAGATTTTCAATAACACAGGTAGAGACTGCCACAGCACAGGAATTTCAACAGCTTCCTTGTCAGTCTTATTACTATTCTCCGCTGTAAAAAAAAACTAGCATTACAGTGCTTACAGTGTGCTTGTGAGCTCTCACATCTTAACTCTTGAGAAATATTAATGTTCTGGCTATTACTTTGAGCAAGATCTTTGTCTCAGTCTTGAGCACTAGATACTATGAGACATCAGCGGCACTGTCACTATCACATCTGCTTAATTATTACAGTAAGAATAAGAACATATTATTTTAAGAACATTTTAAAAAAGAATTATAATGCATGAAGGGGGGTCCAAGGTAACGTTGGCATCTTTCCATGACTAAGAAAAAGCAGAAGATTCAGGTTTTTGTGAGGACTGACAAGTCAGGGAGACTGTATTCAGTGTCTATTGTTTCTATGTGTGATCTGGTTGTAAAACACTGAGTTCTGGGGCAGTAAGCTCTTAATGTTGCACAGTAAATGTACAACTGTTTGAGAATTGATTTTCCTAATTCAATTTGGATCTGTAAAATTGTATGGTGTAACAATGTTATCTCTTATTGGGTCAGAACACGTGCATTACTGTGCAACTGAATACCTAACAAGACTTTTAAGTAAAATGCAAATATTAAAATTCCCCAACTATATCGGCTTCTTTGCGGGCAACAGCCACAAAAGCAGTCACATTGTGAAGTATCTCAGAATTGTTCAGGTACAAAGAACTGTCTGTCAGGCACTCTGTAAGTGGCTAACTGTAACAAACACCTCCATTTAAAGAAAAGTCTCCTTCTCTAGACGTTTCTTAGTCTTTGACTCTTAAGAGATTTACTTTGCATTTTTTAGTATTTTTCCAATGGGGGATCAGCTGTTGTAGTTGGAGTAACACATAATCAAAATATCTGGTCTCTTTTCAAAGCTCAGATAAATAACCTGTGTTCCAGATCGGTAATGTTTCAAATTTCCTGCTGTAGAGCTGTATGGCTCAGAAAAAGACAGAGCTTTTCAGTCTTGTGTGGATTCATTTAATTTAAAACCTGTGTGATTTGTCAAGTATTAGTTTATGTCTATTCATTTTCTTTATTGGTAAGTGATTGATATTCTGTATTATTACTTTTAGTGGTTTTAAATAGGGGTACATGAAAAGTTCTAGACCAAGTCAATGATTGGAAAGTTGAAATTTTGACATTTTTGAAATGTCAAATATAAAATCAATAGGCTACAAAGACAGGCAAATAAAACTGAGCTAATGATTTCTGTTGGTAAATTAAAGGAGAACTGCAATGCCATTTTTATATTTTGGGGTAGGATAAGTGCATTTCAAACTGCAATAAAAGTCAAATGTACAGAGTACATTGGTGATGTGTGGCGGCCCTATTATATTGTAAACAAGCAGGCTTGTGAATCTCTTTTAATCCAATAGAAATATGGCTATCAACTTTGAGATGGTTTTGCTGACAAATACAACTGACTTGACTTGACTCTGCATGTACTGTAGATCACGCAAAAACATTTCTGAGGTGAAATGTCAGCTGCACAACCTGTACTTATTTGCACGTACAGTGCATTACATTAGTTATTACTAATAACAAGAAAATGCAGTACTATATATAAAATGTACAGTAATTACGGTTGTTTTTTTTTCCAGAACGATGATCAGGGGAGATAATTCCATTGTTTCGCAGCTGAAAAGAGAAAGTAAGTGTTTTGCTTTGGCAATAAGGTCATATTAGCTATACATTTCTTACATTTCATTAGATGTACTGTGTATTTCTTACTTTTGGAGTTTTTTTGTCTCACAAGTATGCCGTCTTCTAATTATATACTTTACATCTACTTTCAGTATTCTGAAAAAATACACTGGAGAATGTCGAGATATCAAAATTAGATCTTGGGGTCTTGACATTGACATTGGGGGCTGAAATTTTGTGGCGGCTTTCCAAACTCAGTAAACAAAACTGAGTGAAAAAGAAAATGTCCATCCATTTGCTAACTATTTCATCCAAATTAGGGTCGTGGGAGAGCCAGAGCCTATCCCAGCAACAATGGGCGCAGACAGTATAAACCCTGGGCACACACAGACATAGACACAAACACATACACTCTCATGCCAGAGCCAGTTTTCCACAAAACCAATGAACCTACTAGTATATGTTTCTGGACTGTGTGAGGGAGCATCTGGAAGAAACCTACATGAACTCGCTAAGAACATACAGTACAAACTCCATGCAGATAGCACCCCAAGTCCTGAACAGAACCCAGGGTCCCAGTGCAGCAGTACTAATTTCTGCGCCACTATGCCATCCTTGGATGATACGTGAAAAATAATGTAATGGCTATCACAGTAGTTTTCTTCCCGAGTTATCTCTGGTTTCTAGGGCTGATAGAATTTCTTACAGAATTGTCATGACTGACATGCTTCAGAAACCTCCTGTTCCATCTTCTGATGTGTTATTTTTTAAATGTATTTGAATCTACCGATGATATGCAGGTATCCTGCTCCTGTCACTACACATGTTTAAGTAATAAATGGATTATTACTGGACGATTTAAAATAATTAAACACACATTGAATTAGAAAAGGTCCAGCCAGTAAATTTCATGGTAGTGGTTACTATCTACAAAGTTCAGCTGTTTTGTCCCTGGTGCAGAAGTGCTGTGGTGTGGGGTGTATCTTTTGGGGTTTCTGTCTAATTTAAATATTCTGTTCCACTTTCTGCTGAACACAGAGATTCGTACATAAACAAAGTGGATTCAAGGCCAGTTTACCTCACATTCCAAATGGAATCTCTTTTCTACCTATCGGCTAGATCATCTGAAGATGTACAACACTTTAGGGATCCTGATTTCAGCTTCTTCTTCTGCTCCACTGTATCCACTCTGAGGTGCTTTGTTGAAAATAATTATACAAAAAGTATGATATAGACTCATTATCTGCTAATAGACACTGTTTTGTGAGATCTTTTTCTATAGTAATACTTGAGACAAACTACTTTTTTTTTACCTATAGTTCCATCTGTTATTAGTCTCTCTAATCTCAGATAGTCCGAACAAAGCATTAAAGTTCTCCAAGAACTTTTGTTAGTTTATGAAACTCCTAATTATGTTTCAGAAAGTTTGGCCTTTCAGGGCTCATGTGGTCTGCCCTGTGGCCACGGGTGACTGCTGAAGACCCATAAATGTTGCTCCACTGTGAGACCTATGATTATTGTATTGTATTGTATTTCCAGTGGGGGACCAGTGGATGAACTACATCTCGTTCTGTGGGCTGAGGACTCATGCTGAGCTTGAGGGAAGGCTGGTGACTGAGCTCATCTACGTCCACAGCAAGATGCTGATCGCCGATGACAACACGGTCATTATTGGTGAGTGAACAAGATGGGGCATTTGAAGCAGAAGGCCGAGGAGTTACTACTTCAAGAACTGTGCAGGTAGTTTGAAATGTGTATACCAGGTAAATGGTGATGCATTCAAAGTATACTATATTCCTCATGCTGAACGAGACCTCCAAGTTAAAATCTTAAAGTGCAAACAAAAAAAGTTCTTAGTATGGTATGAAATAACATGTCCTGAAGTACGTACATATTCCAAATTTGTGCTTTGTAGCATAGCCCTGCTGCCTTGCCAAAAGTGACTATTTCCGCGGATTGTGTTAGTACAATAGATTGCAATTGATTATTGTCTGGAATTAGTTTTAAGCTCCCCCTGCTGCTGACAAAATGTATCTGCAGTTGGTCAAATACTGTACAATTTCTTTCCTGTGTTCCTCCTGTGTGTCTGATGGTGTGGGCATTATGAATTTTATTTTTTGATTAAACATCCCAGAAGAATATTTTTGGCCCCAAAGTTTTTCTTTTCATAAAATAGAACAGGCTTCACACTTGGCCTTTCAAGTAGATACTGACCAAAAATAATCTTAGAAATATTTTCTAAAAATGTATTAAACCTTTCTGAAATTATATTTAAAAAAATTATCTATGACACTGTCTTCAAACAACACTTTGAACTCATTTTGAAGTTACGATTTTCTAAGATGCAGCACCTGGGTATAATCATTTATATGATTGTTGGACAGAAGTTGTAGAAACCAATGCAGTGCAGGAAATGGGGCTAGGGATGATGTGTTGGGTTGTAACAGTGGTTCGTTCTGGTGTGCAAATAATATCTAGTTTGCACGAGGCTACACCTCCGTCTAGCTTTGGATGATGTCAGTTTCACAAGCCTTTAGTTTGGCTGTTCTGAACACTCTGGCATTTCTTAGTCAAAGTCTTATTCAAGATGGACATTATCTTAAACATATGACAGGCTGTGCATACAGGCATTTGTCCTGCTGCCACTAAAATATCATCACCAGCTGTCAGTGTCTGGACTTTTCCATACAGTCTCAAATGCTGGTAACCAGGCTTATCCATAAAAACTGTAGTGTTCATTTCCAGAAGTCTGCCTCCTCACTGTAATATCATTTGAATTTTATTTGAAGAGTGGATTATAAAGAGCCTTAAAACATATAAATGCAAAAATAGTTTTCTTTCTTGATGACTAATGTTTGGTAAGTGGTGTTTGACTTTAATGAAGATTCTGCATGTGGGAAAAAAACAATGCTATTCTGGAGTCAGGGAAATCCAAGGAGCAGAAATGATTTGGCAATTTGAAATTGTAGTTCTAATGTTTGTCTTGTCTGTCCTTTTTAAAGTATTAGCAATGTTATAATGGGGACCTTTGGTGACCTCACTTAGGAAAAATGAGTAAAAGCCACCATACATTTTGACTTCTGACCTGAATCAAATCAGAATTGAGCTCCATTTACACACTATTGAATTAGCCTGTCTCGCGACCCTCACTGGGACAAGGGAACTGAAAGTGGATGGCTGAATTAGCCAGCTGCAGAAAATCAAATAATTGTTAGGGTCACTTAATACCAACATCCACTGCTTTAAAAAAAAAGATCAAAGCAAAAACAGCAGGTCACCGTGTTCAAACTGCAGATGACATTTTTCATTCAGCTTGGAATTTCACACCTGGGTCTGGGATACTAACACTCTGTCTTTGGAAGTCCTTCATTCTTGTTGAGGCATTCACGTCAGCAACAAGAGCGCTCTGTTGAATTCGAGTATCTTGTTACAGATTGACTGTTGTTTCCAGTACTTGTATTGACAGCACATGAGAGGCTTTTATTGCAGCAATCATCAGTCTGTACCATTTAGTGTCACATACTGTGCTTACATGGACTTTGTGCTTGTATGTCCTCGGAGGAGCCTGCGCCATCCACAAGCTCATAAAGGCTTCTGTCAGGGCAATTAGTAATGCTGTAGCCAGCAAAATTAACCATGCTTGCTTTCCTCATTGCAGACAGGTCATTTCGATCCCCAAAGGGAACGTTATGAAATTATGTAGCCTGCTTAAGCAGATGTTTTCTGTCTGTCTCTCGCACTGTTTCAGGCTCTGCGAACATCAATGACCGCAGCATGCTAGGGAAGAGGGACAGCGAGGTTGCCGTGATTTTTGAGGACACAGAGATGGTGCCTTCTGTGATGGATGGGGAAGACTATCAGGCAGGAAAGTTTGCCCTTCAGCTTCGTCTGGAGTGCTTCAAGTAAGTCCGGGTTTTCTGCTGCTCGTGTTCTTCATTGGAAGCATATAAGAAAGTGGATGGCGTTCGGCTCATCTTGCTCTTTTGGTTTCTAGCAGGTAATCGATGTGTTGATGTCATCTAGACATTTCTTGAAAGAAGCTAGGGTATCAGCTTCAGCAACATGGCTTGGTAGTTCCAGGCAATGATCATGTAAAAATGTGTCTCCTGTTCTTTGTCCAAAACATCCCTGCCATCAGTTTCCACTTGTCTTACAAAGTAAATATGTCATTTTCAAATGTGAAAAAAAATGGCGTTTTTTCTTTACAGGATCATTCTTGGGGCATTCACAGATCCCACAATTGATGTAACAGATCCTATCAGTGACCGTTTCTACAAGGAAGTGTGGATTGGGACATCTGCGAGGAATGCAACCATTTATGAAAAGGTACTTTTAATTAAATAAAACAGGATCCCCAGTGGTCTAAGGAACTGAATAAGATCTGCAGGGAACACAGGGAATAACGAAGAGCCCCCCCAAAATGACAAGGCCCTCAGTTTGACTAGACCAAGGTCACTAGCCATGATCTTCTGTCATTCACAAAAGATCCTTGCTGTCAGTTTTGTGTTGGAATATAACAACCACACTTGCACATTTAAAGCCCTTTTGGTTATGTTGTGCAGGGGTGATAATTCATTGTAATGCTTTACAGCTTGGATGTCCCATGTCATAAAAGTCATCCGTCATCAAATATTAGAATTCCAAATTGTTTAACCCATAAATGGGCCTTTGTGAAGCACACAAAGGTCCCTCTACTCAAACGTTTGCTGAAAGTTGCAAAGTCATTCCACTAGAGGGTGTTTTTTTGGAGGATTCTCCAGACAGTTGCGCACAACCGACTGCTGTCAGAAGCCGATAAACGTTTGCTCACCCAGGTTATTCTTGGGTTATCAGACAGCAGTAACCCCTGTGGCTGTGCCAGGTGTTGATGCACTTGCGTCGTTATGAATGAGCTTCATCTGTCCTCCTGCCAAAGCTGCAATTCTCCCCCTGGAGCTGGGGGACTCGCAGTGTGGCAGAAGAAACAGACGGCCTGTCCGTGCGAATTGCAGAGGGCGCACATGTGCTGCCTTCATCTCTACCGAGCTCCCGTTGATGACGAATTGGCTGGCACAAATAGGTGTGGGGGGTGGGGTGGAGCTTTAAAACTGAAAGAATGGTGGCCTTCATAAAATTTAAAGGCTCAGTTCCATTGCAGCATACTCCCCAGTTGGAAGCAAGCAGAAAAAGTAAAGGGAAAATGCAGTACTTTAGTGTAGCATTTAAAGTTGTAGCGCCTGAGAATGTTAACTCTCCGTGCCGCCAGCTTAGACATTGCATGGCCTACCCATGAATTTTAATAAACCGAGGGATTCATCATTTCAAAACCAATCAAGAGCTGACACTGCCAGTAATGCAGCCCCTGGCAGCTCATCCCCACAGCTGCCCTGCAGTTCTCTGCATACTGCTTGCAAGGTCAAAGTGATACAACCATTAATTAAGAGAAACATGACTTTTGTGAGCTCCTTTACAGGGGGGAATGTTTGAGAGTAATTTATAGAAATGACACTAAGAGGTGGCTCAATGTCATCATGGGTTAGAGCAGCGGACCCTTTTAGGCTGAGTTAATTGATTATTTATGTTATAGCTGGCTAAATACAGTATATCATTAAAAAAATACACTACTTTTTTGTTAAATACTACTACAGGTTTAGCTCATTAGAATAGTTAGCTAAAATCCTTTGCATAGACAGTAACTTTAAACGACCCTGTGTGTTATTTAATTTGCTGACCTTTGGATGAGGTCTTACAATTTAAGAAACTGTCTATGAAGAGTGTTGGTGTGGTTATTAGAAGGACAAAGGAGGCTCTCCTTTGGGTTATCTTGATAACTTTAGAATAGAAACTATGAAGTTATTTAGTTTCACATTCACCTGAGTATGAATCGGAATTATTTTTTTAAACGATTTAAAGTATTTCCTGTGTACACATACATCCTACTGAAAGCACCTTGTTCATGCTCCAATTTCCACAGGTGTTTAACTGTCTGCCCTCCAGCCTAGTGAGAAGCATGGCCGAACTGCAGAGGTTCATTTTAAATTCCAGTATGGCCTCGGACGATCCCGCCAGAGCTCGCGAGGAGCTGAAGAGAATTCGGGGTTTCCTAGTGCAGTTCCCCTTGTACTTCCTGTGTGAGGAGAACCTTATGCCTTCAGTAGGGACAAAAGAGGCCATGGTTCCCATGGAAACCTGGACATAAGACCAAACACCCATCTTTCAGCTGCACACCACTTCTCAAGCAGAGCTCACGGCCCACAACTACTGCTCTTGGAAGGGAGTTGCTGCTTTTATAAGGAAATAAACTTCTTTGAAACCAGTGACGTCGTATAGAGAACAGATTGCAGCTGACCTCTAATGAAGAGCTTTTTCATCTACAAAGAACGAAGAGACAATGGATTAAGAAGAGACTGGTGTCTAAGATGTAATTTTAGACCAGGAAATGTCAAAAAGCACTTTGACAGCCAATGATTTTAAAATATCAACAACCAAATGAGATACTTAGTTCAGATTGGCTTCTTCTCATTGGAAACTTTTATTATGTTCTTATTCCACGATTTTATTTTTTTTAATCGTTAAAATTTTTACATGCTGATATAACACTATACATTTCTTATAAAATAATCTATTTCATCTACTGTATATGCAGCTAGAATGCTTTCCTTTTACTCTCTTTGCTCTCTGATAAAGTATATTAAGAAATCAGCTTTTATTGACCTAGGTACTACTATTGCCATGGTAAAAGCACATTAAGATGTACTGTAGTAGAACCTCCTGAAAGTAGTAAAGGCATCTCTTTTGCACTCTTAGTAGCTACTTTCATGAATCTCAATGTTAGCACTGCTCATTGTCAAATACTTTTCTATTTTTATGATCCCTTCCCATGCTTTTAAGTGTTCACAAAATTGATTTCCACTAAATGCATGTTTGCACAGTGCCTGAGTCAAGACAAAACCTTTTTCACAAAGGGTGTAGATAATGTTTATCCATCCATATGCACGGTTGTTTCAAACTATAAAGGGCTGTGGTTAGACAGAGCTGAGTCCTAAAGGCATAGGGTGAATTGTAGGACTACAGTACATCCTGAACTGGATGCCATCGGATATAGGGGCACCTGAGCAAAAAACAGGAGAACCAGGAGGCAGACTGGTTCTGTATGCAGACTCTGTACAGAAAGCACTCCAGTCCAGAATAAAAATAGGAACCAAGATGCAGCTGTACTCATAATGAGCTCCACCTCATAATATTATTGAACAACTACACACAGAAACACATTACTTTTTGTTTTAAAGTCGAAATTGTCTTCTAACTTCGAGAAGTGCAGCTCTCGTGGTTTTCACTTCCCAAGAGGGTTTTTGAATAACAATTTGACTCCCTTAGTTTGTTGCCCGTCTTAATTTTTCTTGCGTTCTTCATCTCATCTTAAAAAAAATAACACGACAATCTGTTGAATGTTCTTTCCTTGTGATTTTACATAATCTTTCCTTATGTTAAAGGTTTCAGATGGTATTTTGTTGCATTACTCCAACAGAACTGCATTGAGGACTTGCCATCTTCGGCTCCAGTTCAGTTAATTGTTTTTGACAACGTGTTTATGCGTTCTCGTCTCGTATTGATAACTGTTCACATTGCCATGTCTTATTTGACAACCATGAATACTATGCTGGGTCGTCACAGGTAAGTAGGTGACTGACTATGGCACTAATTGTATACACCTTCTGTGAAGGGCTAACTGTAACTTGGAAATTCTATTAAAAACAATTTTCTAAGAAATAAAATAGATTGGATTCTGTATGTTTACCCATAACATAACTTTCATTGTTTTGTCATTTTTTCTCATTGGAATTGTCTTGCTTGCAGTCATTCAACACTGTGTCATAGTGGTAGTCCTATACATTATATTCCTGTTAGATTCCCATGTCAGACTGCTTCCATGCAAGGTTAATGAGTAAACATGTGGAGAGATGGAGAAATTGTAGCATTGTGTACCTATCCAGTCAGGAATAGTTTTTGAATTTTGCTGTTGTCACCGTAACAATTTAATTACAATATTTTACAAGCCCACATAAAATTATGATATTTGAAAGGCAGCAATGGTCACAAAAAAGAATACTGCAGAGGAGGCCAAAATAAAAAAAAAATGTAATGTTTTCTCAGTATTACAAAAGCAAAGCAACAGTAAAGGATGAAATAAGGCATTTCAGAGAGAAAAAATGGGAAAATGTTGGAGGCTGAAAGGGAAAAGGTTGATGTATTAAATTAATATTTCACTCACAGGTTTCCCAGGAAAAGCCTCAGGCTGAGAAAAAAAACGAAGTTCAAAATTAAGTAGTATCAGCAGAGAAGAGGCAGAAGTGTTGCAGAGATTAGAAGCAGTTAAGATAAACAATTCCCCTGGGCCTGATGGTATTCTGACAGCTGTATGTAAGGAAACAACATGTTAGAGGATCTTAGCAAAACTGCACTCAAGACAGTGGATTTGCTAATGTAGTTCAGTTCAGTTAAAAAAGACAAGAAATGTTAATAGAAATTTCAGTCCAATAAGACAATAATTGCATGCAGTTGTCTGAAAGCTACTGTATTGGGACAGATAGTTAATTAAGGGATGGAAAACAGTACAGAAAAGGAACAAGTGTTCCAATTGGAGTTACAGTACATGATTAGTGGAGTACAACAAGGGTCTACTCAGGGATCACAACCCTTCTTGATTTATATTTGGTAATACATTCTGGTATGCTTAGTCATGTTCTCAGATGATGCCAAAAGGGGAGAATTAGAAAGCTGAAGAAGTAAAATAAAGGAAATTTAGAACAAATGTAAGACTTGTTGAACATCTGGCAGCTACCATTAAACTTTAAACTTAATGTTTTACATGTTGGTAGAAAAACATTTTTTAAATTTTAAAACAAACTTATGAAAAGCCTTAGGTGTTTTATGTTGTTGCATCATTTTCATCCTCCTGACAATGTGGAGAACAATAAATAGAACATCATGACTTACAGTACAGTTAAAAGTGCAGAATTTCAATCAAGGGTTGTTAAAGATTTGCAGTGCACTAGTAACATGTCATTAATTATATTGTGAACAATTTAGGTAACCACATTACAGAAAGATATTACTGTGCTGGAATTAGGATATATTTTTGTACTGTATATATTATTTATAATATCATGTATTACATTTTATAATTAAAATATATATATGGTATATATTATTCTAATATGTAATTTATAATAATAATTCCTTATACTGTACATAGCGCTTTTCTTAACACTCCACTGAAAGCACTTTACAGGTAGCAACAGCAGCCATAGTGCACAAGTACGCTCCCCACACACCAGCTATCAGTGGGGAGGAGAACAGAGTGATGAAGCCACTTCATAGATGGGGATTATTAGGAGGCTAGAACTGATAAAGGAAATTGGGAAATTTGGCCAGGATGCCGGGGTAACACCCCTACTCTTTTCAAGAAACGCCCAGGGACCACAGAGAGTCAGGACCTCGGTTTTATATCTCATCCAAAGAACGGCACCTTTCTCACATTATAGTGTCCCCGTCACTATACTGGGGCATTAGGACCCATACAGACCCCCTGTGAGCGCCCCCTGCTGGCCCCACTAACACCTCTTCCAGCAGCAGCGTTAGTTTTTCCCAGGAGGTCTCCCATCCAGGTACTGACCACTTGAGCTCCACTGGGTTGCCAGTTGTGAGTTTCAGGGTGATATGGCTGCTGGCTTATCTAATCTAATCACTTTATCTAGTTCAGCATTGGCAGTGGAACCAGAGCCCATCCTGAGAAGCAAGGAGCAACTGACCCCAGAATCACAGCGCTGCGATGCAGCAATGCTAATCAATGCCCCACCATGCTGTCCCCTACATAAGCACGTTTAAAAATACAGTATTTAGCTGGAGTCCAGTGCAGAGACAAGTCAGAAGGAAGTACCTGTATGGCTATAATTATGCATCTGATGATGTCAGATGTTAACAGACATAGATTCATCTTATTCCAGTATTTGCCTTTTCAGACAGTAGGCATTAACTGCAATTGATGCCTGATGGCTTATTAAATACAATCACATGTAACTAATATGGAAGATCATTATTAGAAACCAATTTAAATGCAAATTTTGGAAAGTTGCTTGAGGTCATCTCTTCTCTTTATAAACAGGAATGTTTAGGAAGGGTATTTGAAAGCAGTAAATAGTCACTGATGCTGTCCTTTGAGCACAACTAAGAAACTATATAATGCATGTAAATGAAAGACAGGGCCTGTGCAATCTCAAAATTAGATAATCCCAGCAAGCCCAGTAGCTATCCATCTATGCTACTAAACCTCATATTAATGATAGTGATGTACTGTATGTGTAAAAAATTATGACAATGAAAATAACTTGATAGCATTCAGCACATCAAAAAGAATTGCACAGGGCAGAAATCAATACTGTT
The DNA here is from genome assembly GCF_059453375.1 of Lepisosteus platostomus. Classification (NCBI taxonomy): domain Eukaryota; kingdom Metazoa; phylum Chordata; class Actinopteri; order Semionotiformes; family Lepisosteidae; genus Lepisosteus; species Lepisosteus platostomus. Next base: position 66,778,059 of record NC_142612.1, read on the forward strand.
TAATTCAAAATGACCTTATTAAATGATACAGATGAAATAAAACGTTTTTTAATGTTACCTTGAATTTGTTCAGTAAATCAGTTAGTGTGTATGTTGAAAGAGGTAAGAAACAGCATGGGAGATAAATGGATTGAATTTAATTTAATTAACACAAACCTCTTACCATTTTTTCATTCTAGCTGTTGCCATGTTATCTCCTAGGAAGTTCTTTTTGTGTAGAGTGCATTAAGATAACAGAGAGAACACTGGATTACATAAACCAATCAATATGCTACTAATATTGTTTCTCTCCTACCAAATGATGTAAACAATACTAATTTATTTAATTTACTCATTCGTCCTCAAAACGAGATTACATTTATAATATGTAATAATATTTGGTGATTAGGGTGCTTATTTGGATGGTTCTTATAAATCCTTGACAGAATAGAAGTTCTGTTATTCTGTTATATTGCATGTGGAGGTCTACATTCCTTGTGCTGTATTGACTTAATAAAGGAAGATTATCTTGGAATCTTTAAGTTTGCCTTTGTACTGTAGCAGGGACGTAGCCAGGAATTGATTTTGGGTGGGCCTGTGCAAAAGTGGGTGGCCCGGACTCTAACTGACCACCCTGCCAGCATAGGGGCACCCCTCCAATTTACAATGCAATCCGCGAGCAGAATTAGCAGAACCTTATGTGTTGCAGAAAAAACTGACTTGCTTTAACAAAGTATGTTTACAAATCCTTTCACCTGGCAATCTACCTGAATGCCCAACTATCTGAGAAGCCCTCCATGAAACCATGGTTGCTATTAATTCATTTAGGGCTTATTGACAGAATTGCTGTTTTTTATGCATGCTAATTTTCTGATTCCTCACTCTGTTTCATGTTTATAGATAAGACTTTATTGATCGTGAAGGGAAATTGATGTACACGATGAACATGTTTGCATGTTCTTTTGTAACATACACCTTTTTGTGATTTTTTTTGTATATCTAAGCAAGTGTTCCTGCATCCCTCTTCTGCACTTTAGTCATGGCTTTTTTTCTGTTTGCTTATTTCAAAGCAACACCTGCTCCATTTCTAAAACTTTTTACTCATGTGCATTTTTGTATTTTTTACACCTCTAGCACTTTAACATCGTGAATTTTCATTTGCCTTAATTTGTAGAATGAACTTGAGTTTTAGCCTAAAGAAGTTTTCATTATCTTTTGTTTCTTGTCCTACAACTGTTATTATTGATCACCGAATTATTGTTCTTAACATGACTTCATTCAGCCTTTCCTGAACGTCTATGACAGGCAGAGAGAGTGCTGTTTCTGGTGCGATCTTTTGCAGCTGACATTTCACTGTTTTAAACGAACAAGAAATTAGATTGCTCATAGATCACTTATCCTATATAAACACAGCGTAATTGCCCTCCGAAAATCCTCTTTTTCTTGTTCGTTTTAGAGACCTTGATCGAAACTGATTTTAGATGTCAGAAAGGATTTTTCTCTGTATTTCCTACATTGCTTTGTCGAGATTTTAACTTTATATCTAGGCTCAGATTTCAACTATAAATCGTACAGTAATTAATAGCAGTAAATACTGATGTTTTGCGCCCTCTTACCACAAAAATATATATGTTTTGTAGCTGGGATGAACTTTATTTCATACGCGTAGCTACTGCGATTCGGACACGGACGGTTAAACATGGCGGCAAATCAGACACCCAGAGAGGGGGGGGGCGTTTTCTCGCCTCCATAACTAAAATGCCAAATAGGAGTGGCTTAAGCGACATACACAGTCGTGTAACTGACAGTTTGAGGTAGCCTATCGTGTAAATTTCGCTTTGTTGCTGATAGGTTAAGCTTTCGAAACTCTACCCCAAAGTCATGTGACTGATTTTTCGCCCTGTTTCGTTGGTTAAACGCAATGATCACAAGCACCACCATGGTAACTGGGATGTGTAGTTTTTAATTCCGTTTGAATTATAATTGTACGTACTGTCTTCGTATTTGGCCAGGGCTTTAAAGAGAGGGCGCGCCAAAAATTTTCGGTGCCGTCGTCTCCGCTTTAAAGGTACCCCCGTCGCGGAAGAATTCGATCTCGGACGTTTGCCCAGCGTACTTATATATATATACTGTCTCTCTCTCTCACACACCCACGGGTTAAGCAACAATTACCTAGGCTGCCGAACGCTACTGTGCCACGGCGGGGACACACAAAAAAACAACCAGTGCCTACCTCTGTTGTGAGGTTTTGGCCTTCTAGATCAGACGCAGGCGTCGGGGCTTGGAATTGAATATAGCGATAATCTCGTCACTTTCTAGAGATTCCAGTTCAAATGACAGCTAGTTTGCAAAGGTCTCTCATATGAGGACTTTGTCTTTAGCTAAAGAAAGAACTGCAAGAGCTCATTTTCACTTGTCGCTTGTAACAGTTTTAAGTATTTCGTATGCCTGCTTTTAGATTGTTCAGTAGTTTTACGAGTTACTCTGATGTTAGTTTTTTATTGCAAAACACAATGAAAAACGCAAGATTCTACATCCGTCCGAAATATTGTATTTAAAATACAATCAGGGTTTACCTTGAGCTCCGCGAAGTTGGCCCCCTAGACAGCACGAAAGTGTGCCGTTGAATGTAGCGTTTGTGCTGCTTTCGTTCCCGAGATATAGCGCCTTGTTTTCCCGGTGATCAAGTGACCACGCACGGTGACTTTGACCTCCAGTGACCCCGTCTGCCGAGTTCAAGCGTCTGTTACCGGTGCGAGAGTAACAGTCCTGCAATTGTGTTCCCGGGTGGGGGGCGGTGGTGGATTTTGCATTTAATATCAGTGTCTTCTGTGCGTTTGTGTGAGCAGGAAAATTAAATTTGTCACGAATATCACATACCATAATCAGAAGAGTTGTGGGGGTAGTCTCAAAAAGCGAACACTAGCAAACAATTGCATGTTCTTACTTAGAGTCTTTAACGAGCATGTCTTTATACTTCGTAGCCTATAATGTAGCGTTTTTGCTGCTTTCGTTTCCGAGATATAGCGTCTTTTGTCGGGTAATCATGTGACTGTCTACAAGGAAGTTCACAGGTACGAATAAACTCGGTACTTGAACTCCTGATTGTGATTAAAACAACGGGGGCAATTTTTTTTTCTGAGTCTGTCTGGTCGGGTGGGGTGGATGTTTCAATATATTTCAATATAGCGCCTTCTTTTCCTGACTGTGACGTCACTCTGTGACGTACAAAACAGCGAAGTCACGACCACCAGATCTTTCAGTTGTGATCTTTTGATCAGTTCACGCCAGACTTTCCAGCCTTTACGGGAATAAACAGTCTTACACTTAGGGAGAAGTTACTTAGGTTAGTTCGTTGGGTTAGGTGTTAGGCATGTTCTCGAAAATGTATTGCTTGTGTACTCCTTTCATTGGTGAAGAGACCAGTTTCCAAATTACCGCTGGTACAACACGAGAGCCCATATTCACATTTTTAGGTATTAGTTTCAAGATAGATTTAATTTATCAATAAAAAACAAAATTAAAAGCACGAGCATAATAATATAATGATCAACTTTACATTTCTATTATTGTTTTAAATAAAAAGCAGAATTACAAGTGTTCAAATACACAGTATCCATTACAGAAAGCAGCGGAGACAGTTATATTGCAAATAAAAATATATTTATTTCGAAGAGTACGTGACATTGTGAATCAATAAAGACGTTAAAAATAAGCCGATGTAGTTATTTTGCAAATAAGTAAAGCATTTGAAAAATATTCTCATTGACAGTAAACAAGCCGATCCACCTGGCGCTGCTAGCTTGAACAGCTCTCAGACCCGTGATTGGCTAAACCCCCGAACAGTTCGGGCCGCGATTGGGTGAAGAGTGAGAACCGACACTCTGATTGGGTAAAGCGCCACACGGAAGTTCCGAGATCATGTAGATACACAGGTGATGGATGTTCTTCTTGGTCCAAATACTGTCGCCCGGTCAACCGTGTGTGCTGTATGAGCACGCTGGATGTACAGTAACACATCCATTGGTTTCCAATTACTAATCAATCTAAGAGAAGTTGCACTGAGGTCAAAACTGAATAGCAGACAAAGAATGGCATGGCAACCACAGCGCGTTCACGACTCGATAGCCTGTCACGATACCTATTGCGAATGGCGTGGCGCCACTGTTGCGACATTAAGTCCATATATCGCGATACGACATACCCTGACAAAACGCCCCGCTCCCATGTCGCGACATGGTGCTCGCATATCGCGATATGGCATACCCCCCCCGTCAAAACGGCCACCCCCATGTCGCGACATGAAGCCGATATATCGCGATATGACAACGCCCCCCCCCCCCCACATGCTCATGTCGCGACATGAAGCCGATATATCGCGATATAACATACGCGGGCAAAAATGCCCCCTGCCCCATGTCGCGACATGAAAGGTCCTATATCGCGATATGACATGCCCAGCCAAAACGCCCACCCCCCATGTCACGACACAGAGTCCACATATCACGATATGACGACACCCCCCCCCCCCCCCCCACATGCTCATGTCGCGACATGAAGCCGATATATCGCGATATGATATACCCAGGCAAAAATGCCCCGCCCTATGTCACGACATGAAAGGTCCTATATCGCGATATGACATACCCCGACAGGATATGCAGACCCCATGCCGCAACACAGAGTCTATATATCGCACTCCACACCTCCTATCTGGGTATTTCATGTCCTGATATAAGACCTTTGTTGCGACAGCGGTGCCAGGGTAACATTGAAGCAAGGCGCCAGTCGTGATATACACTGCCGTGATATACATGTGATATACAGGGGGTCCCTATCATGACATGCTGCTGAGGACTTGTCGCGATGGTATCCCACAGTTACGCGTTTGGCAACAGCGTGTCACGGTAGAGAAAGAAAGGAAAACGTGCCTTAGTAAATAAAAACCATGGATCTTACAATCACGGTGATTTTACATACATTACACCCACAGGTTTATGACATAGATGGTTAACTTGTTGGCATGCGTCATGTCTTAGTATTGTAGAGGCTCATATGTTTATGGTTATTGACAGTTTTTAAAATGTTAAGGGTACGAGCTAAACTGTAACAGAGCGCTTGAACTCGGGAGACGGGGTCACTGCGTGGTCACGTTATCACCGGGAAAACAAGGTGCTATTTCTCGGGAACGAAAGCAGCACAAACGATACAAATGATTTATTAATTCATTCAATTTTCATTAAACATTCATTACTAAGAGATATTCTATCTTCCTCCGAGAACATCCCATGAGTAAAAATGTGGTCAAGAATAATTTCGAGATTTCTTTAAAGAGGTCTGCGTTTGAGGTAGTAAAAATGTCCCTATCCTACAGGCTATAATTAGGGATGACCTGAAAAAACGAGTGGATCTAGTGTACTGGGATTTTATCATTCACACTCTTGTAATCCAGGAGCCATTCTGTTCTTTGGTACAATTTCAGATTTTTAGTTGCCTGTCCTCTCACTTGATGTCGGAGCCGTAATGTCTTCCAGCTTTAATGTTTACCTCTGCAAGTGTCCAATAGGTGGAGCTGTGGTGTCGGTTTCTGTGCTTTTTGAACGTGGTTGTTGGCAGGTACAGTCGTGGTCTGATTGTATCGGTTTATTTGAATACACATAAAGCATAACCAGCTCACCTGACAGCTCTTTGTTTGCCAGGGTCTGTTTGATTCTGCCCATTAGAGATCTGCTACACGATACTGGGCTTGTGACTTGCAATTAGCAATCAGATTGCAGTTCTGCTTTAATCTGTGCCTTAACTGTAACAGTTTAATTTTGTGCACACTCTCCGTATACTGACAAAGCTCAACGTGCCATTCTAGAATGTCAGTTAAAGAAGCATTGCCAATGCCAGCACATGTATAAATACAGAAATGTCTATCTTTAATCTAGCTTTCACTATCTTGTAATGTAATGTTTCTTTATTAGCCCTATACAATTTCTTGCATTAGGAATTCATCTTTTCGCATACCCCAGCTTTTCTCCATGAGACACAGACACGGAGAGAAGCTTAGGGTCTGAGCACAGGGTCAGCCATTGTACGGCGCCCCTGGAGTTAAGGGCCTTGCTCAGGGGCCCAATGGAGTAGGATTCCTCTGCCGCCTGTGGGATTTGAGCTGGCAACCTTCCAGTGATAGGCGCAGATCCTTAGCCACAGAGCCACCGCTCCGCCCCGAGCGGAGCCTTGCCTTGTGAAAGGCAAGTATATACAGTATATATATTTTTGGCTTACAGCAAAGATGTTTCCACTTTCCCATGTTTTAAAGGTTTGCTGCTATGTGCTGCCAGGAACATTCCAGTGGATTTGTGTGAAATTGTGTGTTGTTTTTTAAGTATAGTGAAAACAATGTTAAACCCTTACAAAACATACAGGACAGAGTGAAAAGTCAAAAATGTAAAAGTTGTGAAAGTTAAAAAAGTATGCTTAAAACACAGTACAAAGACTTGGGAAGCTGTATAGATACGAGGCAAATTTCTATTATTTAATATTCCTTAAGGTATTCTTTGTATTCTAAAACACTTTGAGTATTAAAGATTTTTTTGCAAAAAGCATATCTTTTTTTGGAGAAGATGTCTTATCTTGCCAGCAGATCCTTGAACATGCTGTACAGACGACCCTTTCAGGAGCCAAGCCTGGACTATATGACATGTAGTCTCCAAACACAGGGTGTGGCTTTCACCTTTGACCTCAGTGGTCTTCTTGATTATGCAATAGAAAGAGGGTCTCTCTCTGTCTCTCCTGGTTGACATATAACGAATACTTTAATAGATTTATACTGTAGGTGATTTCATAAAGACATGCCCTCCAGTGAACTCTGTATTACATTCCTTGAGTAAGTCCTAAACAGTATTAAATATTGTAACGCAACGGGGGCTCAGGCGGGCGCCCTTGCCGCATCTGGTCGGCCCCATCCCGACTGGAGGCTCGAACCCGGGACTTCCGCGTCTCTCTGCAGCGACCTAGCCCCGTGAGCCAAAGAGAGATCTCTCCACAGCCCAGTAGCTGTGGTCCTGCTATCACAGGGAAGGGCGGTGACGTCACCCGCTCTGGTACGCCGGCTCTTACACAGCGCCTGTCGGCCGTAAGCGTTACAATATGAAGTCCAATTCTGCATGTCACCATAATAACAGTGTGTTCAAAATCAAATTGTATGTAGGAAAACGCATCCTATATGCAAGGAATTTATCCTATATTCATATATGCAAGTTAACAGTAAAATATTACATGGATACAGCAGCTTGATGTTTCTTACACAAAATGTAATATTTTTCAAATCTTAGAGGTACTGTACTTCTTGAACCTATGAGAAAAGAACGTTTTGAAACAAGATATGGTCATTCAGCCCATCTAAGCTCCCATTTTTAGCAGCTAATAACTCATCCAGTCATTTCTTGAAATGAGCCAGGTTACCGGCTTCAACAACATACTGTAGCTGGTAGATTGTTCCAGACTCCCACACTTCACACAGCCTTCCCTATGTGTGAAACAAATCCTGTGGTTCCAAGTTCTAAATTCACTTCCCCTGAGTTTCCATTCGTATTCTGTGGTTCATGTTTCACTGGTCATCCTGTAGATCTCCAAGGAGTTAAAAACGAGGAAGCTGAGGCTTCCAGTATCAGTCAAGACCTGCCATCTGGGAACAGGGGCAGATCCTTTTTTATATAAGGGAAGGATATAAGGAAGAAACCGACTGAACAAGAAAATAGTGGAGCTCTTGAGTTTTGCCATCTGAGATTTGGAGCCTCACATGTGCTTTTGTTGCTAGTAAGAGAGAGGGAACCGTAAAAGTCTATAGAGAACCTCAAAGACCAGCTTAGCAAGCGTTTTGTGGTGTTGGTTTATTTCAATTGCACTGTAAATAAAAGAGAACTGTCTCTTTACCTAATGGCTGTTTTGTGTGTCGGTCTTAGCTAGATCTGACTGTCAGTGCTCCTGATTATGACACCTCGCTGCAGGGTGGGTCACAAGGATATTACTTTGAGCTCATTATATACATTATATACATTTTATGGACTGATTCCCGAGAAGGAATACATTTTTTTAACAAGATCTAACAATCTCAATTGAACGTCCTTTTATTTAAATTCTACACTATGCATCGTCACCCTGCAATAAACTGGCATCCGGTCTAGGATGTATCCTACCATGCACCCACTGCTCGCTGGGATAGGCTCCGACTTCTCCGCAACCCTGAATTCAAAGAAGTGGTTAGAAAATGGATAGATGGAGTATATATCCTAACATTCGGTTTGTCTTTTTATTGCTTCCCCACAATGACTATAAAATAAAAGTTATATATACACCCATATATTTTTAATATGTAACTCATTAGAACTACTCCCCAAAGCAGGTGTAACTTTATGTTAGTTTAAAGAACAATTTGTCTTTGCCTTGGGGCAGACAGACAATTGATAATTTATCACCACCCTTTATAATGCACAAATAGTGCAGTGCCCAAACCTGTGAGAGGAACTGTACCTAGAAAAAACTCCTATATTTGATCTTGTTTACTTAAATAAAAACAGGACCTTATGTACAGTAGTATTTTAAAATAAATACTATCAAAATGGTGTTTCATGCTATTTGTACATGTGATATATAGATCATATTTATGTAATAGTCCTGGGCGATTCTTTTTTGTGATGGCAAAGAGTGATTTTATCTTGATCTGTTCTAGGAAATACCCACTTATCTTATGTCTTTGTGGAATATAGTTCTTAAAGTGCAGTCAAACTTCAGGAATATGTTTCACACTATTTATTTTGTAAATACAGTGTACGTAAAAAGCATTCAAATACAAATTTTATTGCAAATATATATGTACAGTATGCACTGGGCACAACTGCCTCAAAATGCTAGTTAATTGTCTATGCCAATTTAAAGGAACTATTACACTGCAATATCATAAGCAATGGCTTTGCCTGGGTTTGAGACACACCCATATCTGAAGCTAAAATGCAATTTTAATCTGTTCTACAAGTCACTGAAAGCAGTTAGTTAATTCAAAGTTTTTTAATTAGTTCACTTTTGTTGTTATTGCATTTTTTAAGACAGCAGTGTCATTCTCATTAATTGAAAAAGAAACCCCCAATCTAATTTTAATACAATGTGTTTAAGATGCAATCAGGATAGCAGAAATTAAAATTATGTTACATAAACAGGCAAAATATACTGTACAGTAATATCAATCTTGAAAGGACAATTAGAACATAGAGAAAACCTTTTTAAATCTCTTAAATTTTGTTTGCTGGTAAATATGCAAGCACCCTTTCGTCATTATTTTAACAATATTAATACAGTATGTTGCGCAAAGCATATTTTTTTCTTACTCATAGCAAGTAATTTTAGTTTCAAAGATGTCTTCAGGTCACTGTTCAGACACGTAATTTAGGGTTCTGACCTATAGACTTACCATCTCTAAGGTCTGTACAGGTCAAGCTCTAATCTAACAGGATTTTTCTTTAAAAACACCATAGTAACTAAAGCACTGGCTTATGAAATTGATTCATGTTAGCCGAACTTGAGGTAAGATGGCAATAGAATTTGACAGTCATTTTTATTGTTGGGATTGTACATTTATATATATTCAAAACTTCAACACTCTAGAAGTGTTGGTTCTTTAAATAAATAAAAATAGTACTTAAATGCATTGTCCATGAAATCTGCATGCGCGGAGTTAGTGACAACATGTTTCAAAAGATGTTATTTCACAAAGTTGAAAGGAGGAACAACATGTCTCCAATTACAGGTTGTGACACACAGGCAAGTTACACGCTTTCAAATTGCGGCTATAACTCTGATGAGCCCTTGGAAAAAGCTATCATTCAAAGGAACGTTAAAACAACACTGCTTGAAATGCAAAGTTAGAGCCGAGTACAAAATTGTTGTGATATCCTGTATGATAATGCTTGCCTTTCTTTAACAGAGCAACAATACCGATTCAATTTTCAGTTCAAAGTGCTCTCTGAGTCTTCAAATTGCTGACATGTTTTTTGTTCTATGCATTCAGAGACCATACACCCTGCATAAGAGTCATTACGACTGAAAGAGAGCACTTCAGAGGCATATGCTCTATTCTTAATGTTTACTATTAAGTTCCTATCAATTATCCTAATCACAGTTGGAAATGTTTAGATTCAATATGGGGATAGAACTGAAGAGCTCCACTTCTGTTTCATAATGACATTTCTGGCAACAAAGAGATAATCAAAAACAGTTCTAATCAACAAAAGATTCATTGTGCTTAAAAGTAATTTTACTATGTTCATCAACACAGTCCTGGACTGGACAAAAATGAACAAAGGTAACAGGCAAGGATCAAAAGACCTGTCCTGTTAAAAGGCACGGAATATATATTATTTAGCTTTTCAGGTTCCACCAGTGATATGTCCAAGAAGTTTTTTTTTAGAAAAGTTTTTAAAGTTATGTTTACAGCTGTCCCTGTCATAAGCATCTTATTAAAATTTAACAGTATCTCACAGCTAAGCTAAACCTAAGTACTTTAGCATCAGAGAAAACCTCAATTATTATGTTTAAAAAAGCATTTCTTAAATAGCACCACTGAAACTCGTCACTATCCACTGTAGTTAGTTTCATCAGCAGTTTTAAAATCAGCAGCACAATTACTGTACATCCTGCTACTGCCAGTGTAAACTGATGTGGGGAGTGATGTACAGATTGTATGCGAGCCAGAGACAAAACAGGGCCATGTCATGTCATCAGATCAGATCACTTTATTGGTCATATACAATTTATTGTATTAGGAATTTGTCTTTCCGCATACCCCAACTTGCTCTCCATGAGACACACAGACAGGGGGAGAAGCTTGGGGTCAGAGCACAGGGTCAGCCATTTATACAGCACCCCTGGAACAGTTGGGGTTAAGGGCCTTTCTCAGGGGACCAACGGAGTAGGATTCTTCTGCCAGCCGCGGGATACGAACAACAACCTCCCAGCCACAGGCACAGATCCTTAGCCACAGAGCCACTGCTCCACCTCCATGGCATGTCATGTACCAAACTGCTTTATACCACACAGTGTCGGGGGAAATCGGAGCCTACCCGGCAAGCAATGAGCGCAAGGCAGGCTACACTCTGGACGGGGCGCCAGTCCACTGCAGGGCAAGTGCAAGCCAATCATACATGGGGACAATTTGGAGGCCACGGTAAAGGCCGAGGGCGGGAATTTGGCCCGGACACTGGGATAACTCCCTACTCTTATCGAGTAATGCTTGGGGATCTTTAATGACCACGGAGAGTCAGGACCTCGGTTTAACATCTCCTCCGAAAGATGGCGCCCAATACAGTATAGTGTCCCTGTCACTATACTGGGGCATTAGGAGCCCCTCTGGTCCCACTAACACCTCTTCCAGCAGCAACCATAGAGGTCTCCATCCAGGTACTGACCAGACTCAACCCTGCTGAGCTTCAGAGGATAGCCAGTTGAGAGCTGCAGGGTGATATAGCTGCTGGCACAGGGTCATGTGTTCTCTTGCAAATAATTTGAAGTAAAATATGTTTGCACAGAAGCCAAATAGATCCATCAGGAAATTAAAGGATGCATACTGTATATGTGTCACAGCAGACTGCTATCTCTTGCCTCTCAAGTGTTCTGCATTCTTTTACTAGGGACCTGACATTTCTGACCTCCACTCATACCAATCAAAAGAAAATCACAGTTTTTTTTATTCTTTACGCAGATATATTTAAACTGAGATATTTGTTATATGTAGCAGCTGAGAGCTGTCTCTGGAGGATATAAAGTGCTAAGGGACGATCACAAGGAACACAAACAGATCCTGTTTCCATAATTTATCCCTGCATTAAAAACTTGGTGTTGCAGTACAGCAGGGGAAAAATCTTCCAACTTCCAACAAAACTGAACAAACAGATTACCATTTTTTTTTTGCGTTTTATTTTGGTTTTTGCAAACACTTTTGGAGATATAACGTACTACTGGGGTAAGACTGAGGTAGGGTTTGGTCTAGGACGAGCACAACTTTGTGAAAATCTCCTGTTTTGTTTTAAATACTAAAATCAAGACAGTGTAACATTTAGATTCAGCTTTTCAGTTTGGATTACTATTTCTTATTAGGTGTAATACTAAATGTAACCCAATAAAGCAAAAATTCAAAATAGGAACACAATACAAATAATGTCAGAAAAAGGTAAATCTAAATAAATCACAAATATTACTTCCAATGAAGTCTAATTCTAACCATAAAAAACACCTAAATTCACATAATATCTGAAGACAAACTTAGGCTCCATCCAGGTTCATAAGATTTTTTGCAGTTAGACATTTGTTCAGATTTCTTACAAGGCCAAGCTTCAAGATGTAATGGAGTGAGTTTTGGCTATATGAGAAATTTCTGTAATAGAGTCACACCTGTTTTGTCTTCTAAATTCAGTATGCATTCTGTTATTTGATGCAAGATTTCAATTAATGAAGATGACAAGCTGTCTCTGTAGGTGTGGAGTGCTCTGATACTTTTAAATTAATGAAGTGTCTGACTGTCCTTGAAATGCACCTCCAGTGTTTACCTTGCAAAACAGCCTTCTATAAAAAACAGGTTATGTAAGTGCAGACAAAGCAGAGTAAATTAGGTGCAGTACAGTCTCATTATTTTAATTGTGCTAAAGTGAATTTTAAACCACATTTGCTTTGATAGTGAAGCAGAAGAGATAACCTTATGTCGCTACCAAGTCATTTGAACTATTTTAGATCTTATTTCTCCTTTTGTGATTAACTCACTTTAACAGAACAGAGCATACCATCAAATGAATTATACAACAAAGACATTATATAAGCATTCTGTTTCTGAAATACATAAAGAAATCACACAGTTAGCTGGGAAGAGTGTGCACTATGGAAGTTGCTTTTGCATCAGAGCAGGTGATAGTAGCCAAAAGTGGGACACTGAAATACTGAACAAAGCAATTGTTTATACAAATATATGCCAAATTTTACTTCAGAATCTTTTTAATTCCATGACATCTTCTTGTTCCAACAAGATTACAATCCACTTTCTTTCAAAATACATTGTGTAGCAAGTTGGAACATATGGCATTCATCTTATGATCAAGTAATTTAAGCTCCGTTTGAAAAAAAAACAACAATCCAAAACCAATTATCTTTAAGACTGTGGACAATTTTAACATTATAAAATATTGTGAAGTATTGATGACAAAATTAGAGCGTGCTTCACTCAGCATTACAACGAATTGATTATCAGTGAAAGTTATAATTTTGTCTTTGGAAGACGACAAGTTGACATGAAAATGGAGATAAAAGTTTAATAACAGCATCTTTTTTCAGTGCTAACCATTCAGATGTTTTATGTAGAAAGGGAATCAGTGTGAATGAAATCAAATTCTCCACTGCTTTCAACTTGACAGTTTAGGAAAACAATGCTATAGCCAATAACATGCTTTAATATATCTTTAAAAGTTTACAATAAAAAAAAAGGTTAAGTCATATTAAAATTCTTGAATGACTTGGAATATTGAGTTCAGTTTTGGTCACCACGCAAAAAGAAAATTATTGCTGTTCTAGGGGCAGTACAGAGGAAAGTTACCAGATCAATTGCTAGCCTGGAGAGAATCTCATTCTCGTTCAGACAATCTAAGGAAAGTTTAAGCCAGAAAGAGAGAATTTTACTTAGTGAACTGATATTATTAGATACAAATATTAGATATTTCAAATTTTGAATTGGGTGGCACAGTGGTGCAGTGGTTTAGCATTGCTGCCTTGTAGCGCTGGGGGCCTGGGTCCTATTCCGGACCTGGGGTGCTATCTGTGTGTAATTTGTAATTCTCCTCCAGATGTTCTGCTTTGCTCCAAAGATGGCCCAGAGATGCTTATTGGGGTTAGACTCCAGCTTTCTTCATAATCCTGTACTTTATAAAGCAGTTTAGAAAATGGATAGATAGGTGAATGGAAATTTTGAAAGGCATTGATCAAGTGAAGTCAGGGAACTTCCTCAAGATGAACAGCAATGCAAAGACTAGGATACACATTTAGGAGCATTCAGTATTGAAAACAGGATGCACTGATTTATGCAGGGGATTCTGTTATTTTACTAAACTTCAACTAGTAACCAAACACACATGATAGGCTAAATTAACTCCTTTCATTTGCAACTGGTTGTAAGTTCTTTGGGCTTACTGCTTAATGTTTCTGATCTATATTTGTAAAAAATGACTATGCAAGGCAAATTAAAACAACATAAACAAACAAACAATGTATGCACCATACAGTAGTTACCTGTGAAAATGTTTTTTGTATTTCTTGTGAGGAATGGTACAGTTGCATGGTGGTTAGTGCTGTTTCCCACAGCAGTTTCTGCACTGGGTAGTTTTTAAAGTGGTGTTTTGATGTTTTGTGTGTGAGTTTTGTCCATATGCTGCAGTGTACTCCAACCTTCCAAAGACATGCTGGCTGGATGAATTCGAGTTTCTAACTTGTGTGAACATGTGCCCTGCACTGAACTGACATCCCATCCAGGGTGCAGTCACAGCTTATGCTCTGTGCTTCCTGGATAGACTCTGGGTTACCATATACTGGGCATATACTGTGTTATAATAGAGGGTGGAGGCTTACGTGATTAAGAGATGAGCTGAAAAAAGGTTTTCCAATGTGGTATTTCTTTTTATACCCAATTGCCAAGTGAGTCACAGACCTAAGCACAGGCAACTAATTATTCAGTGGAATTATTACTTAACTCAGAGGGAAAGGAGTGGAGAAACTCTTTCCATTTCCTAAAACAATGGATTAGGCATTTTTAGTGAAACTTTTATTTTAGTCATATCTCCTCTCTACCTCCTGAGACCATGATTGATAGTAGTGTATATGAAACTTCCTACTGTGTCTTCTGATTTACCAGAATTGGCATTAGCAATCAGTTGGCTAGAGTGAGATGCAGAAAGAAAACAGAGAGCTGACATGCAGAAACATAGTTCTGTGTTCACAGAGACTTCCCAGATGTATTTCAGTGAACTACATATTTTTTCATGTCTTCACGAGGTTCTGCTGAAGGATCAGGTTCTTTTCTACTGATGGCTTCCAAGCCCTCAGTTTACAGAAATAAATCTCCATAACCAATAATTTCAATAAGGGGTAAGACAGCTCTGCTCATTCCTCTTCATGCCAGGGGCCAGCAGCTCTTCTTTTTCCTCCCTGGACACTACTGAAGGTGCAGGCTCTTGCTCACACTATGGACAACCCTTTTCAACTTTTTCCTCTACATTTTTTTACCTCCAAAGAAAACCTTACAAAACATACAAAATTAACCACCCATTCATTTTCTAAGTGTTTTATCCAATAAAGGGTCACAGGGGAGCCAGAGCCTATCCTATCAAGCAACAGCTCCTATCAGGCTGACAAAGTGGGATACATCCTGGACCGGACACCAGTACAACACAGGACGCAAACCCACATTTGAAGGCAGGAGCTAAATAACCCACTCGCTTGTCTTTGGACTGTGGAAGGAAACCCAAGCACACATGGGGAGAACAGACAGTACAAACTCCACACAGACAGTAACCCAGGAATTGAACCCAGGGCTGTCAGAGGAGCCAGTCCTGACTCCCGAGTAGTGAATATTTTGGACCCTATGCAGACGATATAATCCGGAAGTGCCTGGAATAAGACTTCAAGGGAAACACAGCAGGAGCAGGACGGGATGACAGACAGGGGGCCGTGACAGCTGTGATCTAGGGCTCAAGGGGGCGTGGCGCAGACAAACAAGTCCTGAGGTAGTCCAAAGGGGAAACCGGGGCGCAGTCCAGGGTCCAGGAGCCGGGAGATCATTTTAACTCTTAAAGATATATTAAAGCATTTTATTGGCTATAGTATTGCTTTCCTAAACTGTCAAGTTGAAGGCAGTGGAGAATTTTATTTCGTTCACGCTGATTCCCTTTCTACATAAAACGTCTGAATGGGAGACACACAAGATTAAAACTGGAACAGGATCCGATACAGGGACAGTGTCACGCCCTCTGCAGCCAGAGGGCACTCCTACCCTGTTCTGTCCCTAGTTTCCTGTGCTTTGCTGTCCTTCTGGTGTCTCTCTGTCTGTGGCTATATATTTCTTGGTCACTCATTTCCCTTCACTCAGCATTGACGTTCGGATGTCCTGAGACCCGCCTAGCACCAGATCACCGCTCCGTCCGTGGCCTGAGGGCATAGGTTTCTATACGGCAATTCATGAACTCCTGCACCGCTGAGCCCGGGCTAACTCCCCATTCCGCGGGTCTTTTTCCGCTCTCCTGCCATTCCACAGTTCGTCCCTTCCGACACCCGTGACAGACAGGGAACCAGGAGGATAAAAACAGTAATGAGGCCAGGCACTCTGAGCCCCAGACTCAGCAGGTCAGGACGCCGTGATGAAGCCTATGCCATCGGGTCTCTGCAGGATTTAGAAAAGCTGGATGTGGCAGATAGTTCTGTAATTGTCTTAAATAGACTTGGTGGCAGTAAGGAAGAACCAGGTTTTTCGTACCCTCGGTATACAGTAACTCGGATTCTTCAAATTTCTTTAAAATTATTTAGATCTGAAACATATTTCTTTTTGCATGTACTGTAGGCATAAATATTAATTCTCAGAGGATCTATTGAACGTTTTTCAGTTATAACCCACAATTTAACCAACTTTAAGTTATAATGCTGTTTATGGGCATTTTAATGAATGTGTAGGACTAAGGAACTGCATGTTAAGAGAATCACTGTTTTTTTCAGTACAGAAGTTTAACAATGGGTTGTGATTGAACAGATTCCCTCCATTTCAAAATGGCAGCTCAGTATTTCTACAAATACAATTTCCATGCAATTAATTCACATGGTGGCACATTCATTTTTCAAGGAATGCTGGAATGGTGTTTCACTTTGGCACTGAGATTCACTGGAAAAAGTGTTGGTTGAGTATTTTAATTCCAGATATTCACTGTTTTTCAAGGAAGCTGCAAAATAGATGTACTGTACACCAAAATTTCCCCAACATATGTCATACGTAGTATTATCCTGGTGCGTGACTGTGACCCATTAATCACACACAACACGAATGAATGCCGGAGAACTGGTGTGCCCGGTAAAATCCCTCCAGAACACTTCCTTGCACAGAAGTGTTTCCACACGCATTATAAGCATACACTCATTAATATTATTTTTCTATGTAATGGTTCACAACAGATTTAACCACTAGATGGCTCTTGTCAGTGTCTTGAAACTATGTTCATTGATCTAGGTCTATAACTCCTTATCTCCGAACTATGCTCTACTAATATATTGATACTGTAAGTTTACTACTACTACTAATACTAATCTTATTTTATTTAGTTTTATTTAGTTTTTTATGTTGGGCAGCATGGTGACTCAGTTGTTAGAACTGCTGCCTCGCAGCGCTGGAGCCCTGGGTCCAATTCCTGAGATGCTCTCGGTGTGAAGTCTGTATAGTATGTTCACATGGGTTACCTCAGGTTACCTCAGGCTGTTTCCACCCGCAATCCAACAACACACTGGTAGGCAAATTATCTTCATGGACAACTGGTCCTTTGTGTGAGCTGTGTGAGTCTGCCCTGCAATGGACTGGCACTGAGAGTACACTGCCTCGCGTCTGTTGCTTGCTGGGATAGTCTCACCCCCACCCCAACTCTGAATTGGAAGAAGAGGTCAGCAAATGGATGGATAGATGAATTATAAATGTTTTTCAACAGCCAGAGATCTGAATTCTGATTTTCTGATGCTGATTGCACTAAACTCTGATATTGCTAGTAAGGACTTTCTTATGGTTGAGGCTAGGCTTGGTCAGTATTCAGACGAGAGACATGTAAGGAAAACAATATATTGTACTGTAGCTGCTGTAAATTGTTGAGAGAGAAAAGAAGGTGGCGCTTTTCCTTCTGGTCCAGAACTTCCAAATCAATACCCCTGGGACTGGGAATGCTGTAGGAGATACCTTCATTTGGATTGAACTATGAACCAATGCCCATTGTACTAGCTAAATTGCAACATGGGCTTACATAGTCTGACCTACTGTACCTAAACTTGTCCTTGATTCGATTGGCGAAGCAGTTTTTCCACTTCTCCTCCTGATCTTCTGAGTAGTAGGGCTGCTAGAATGAAATGGCAGTGGTAGATGAGGTGGGTTCCATCCTGTATGTATTGTGTCTTGTGATTTTGTGAAATCATAATGAATGTACCAATACCAGAGGCAGTGTACATGTAGTAATGGGCATGACCTGTACAATAAGTATCACGCCAATCATAAAATCTTCTGCATCATCTCAGTAACCCTGCATACACACATGGAGAAACATAGAAAACTGCAAAGACTGTAGTAAAAATGAACAATTACTATTATTCACAAATGCAAACTAATGTCTTTAATACTTCTACTTTCATGAGTACTAGCTTTACTTAGGTTATTGTACTGTACAGCCTGTGGGACGGAATGGGTATAACATGTAAATTCCAATATTTCTTGAAAAATACATCCTGTTGCACAAGAGTATTTACAGAAGGTGGAAATTCTCTTTCAGTTTTTTCCTCATTCACTTTACCGTGGATTATCGTCTTCTACAGAATACAAATTACAGTTTTAAGGGTGACTGGCAGAATATCACCTTCTGCTTGATAACACCTTTGTCATGTGCAACTACGTCATGTTAAACATCAGATCTACAGTCTAGACAACTACACATTATTTATCATACGCTGGCTCACACAAAAGGGATCAGATATGTCTCTATACAGTTCTGTCCTCCTGTATGTTGTGAAATGGCATGAATTAATTGGTATTCATTACCATAAATTAACATGGTCTCAACATACACCGTAAGCATGAAAGATATTCTTTTTGAGTTTCAATGAAATATTTGAGTTGCCAGATCTAATAAAAATCCATAATTTTGGTTTAAACGAACAGAATGAAATATGACATATAATTGAAGTTGCCATAATGACATTTTCTTTATCTTAACAGAGTGTCATCCATCAGTCCAGTTTAACAATCCACCACTTCAGTAGTAATATCAAGTTTGTAACGCTTTGCAATTTGCAGCCAAAGCTGGGATAAATCACTTCAGCCACTGAACCGTGTACTTGTAAGCTGTCATTTTACGTGTCTGAGTAGGGAGAACAAAGCTCCATTTCAAATGCCATGGAAGATGGGGTATTTACAGTAGGAAGACAGAGGGATACCATTATTCAGCTTACAAAAATGACCATGATGATTGGCCAGTCACCTCTTTTACTTGTCCTGTGTTGTGCTTCCATGGCATAGCCATTGACCATTTCTCTGAAGGCTGACTGAGTATTCTGGCAGACTGTGTTTGTGATGCGTTGATTGACAGAAACGATAATCAGGAGTGGTGATTAGAAGAACAAATTAGATACCTTCCATCACACAATCATTTAGTGAAGAGAACCAAAGCCTTTCTGAAAAGGCCTTGGTGACTACTAAAAATCTAACATTGACTATTTATAACCTGGTATGCAGCTCAAGATATGGAAGCTATCAGTGTGCAGTTTCCAGTTTTAGAATCTTGGTTTGCTTTCATGATTAAGGGGAGTAGTTGAGGTGTTTAAGTGGCTCAACTTTATAGGCACTTCAGAGAACTGGTTAAACTGTGTAGTCCATATATTGCTGATTTGACTTTGAGGTCTTTAAACAACTGTGACTGGGATTTCCTGAGCTTGCTACTGTAAGTGCTACAGGGGTTTTGTAAGCTGAAACTACAGTATCTAGGGTGTCCTTGTCTTACTATGGAAAAGCAACTCCTTTCCGTGATGTGTCAGTTGCCTGAGAACTTGCTGGGTTGTCAGAGATCCTCAGCACCCTTCCCACCTATGCTATTACAGGGGAATGATTCTGTCAAGTTTGGATCAAACGAGGTCTTATTGGTCCTCATTCTGGTGCTGCTGACATGAATGCTGTAGCCGTGAGGTGAGTTTATTAACTAAAGGGTTACAGTGCAGGGTTATAAACAGACAAATATGTGGTGACTCCAAATTTGTAAAACAGGAGGTTAATAAAGAGTGAGGAAAACCTACGCAATAAATCAAAATTGTATAAAAGCAGTTTTCTATCTAAAAACAGTAAACACATTTGTCAATGCGCATACTGAATGGGCCTGTCTCAAAACCCAGAAGAAAATTCAATCACTTCAGAAGGAAATAAACATTCATGAAAGCTAAACATGATGTCCATGTTATTCCATTATTCAGTAATGTGTAACTATTCAAAAACTGCTGGAAATTTCGATTCAGTACATGTGGTGACATAGAGGAAAGGTTTAAAATCATGCAACAATTTCTTGGGTGCTAAACCTGGAACTACAGGATAAAATCATGGAGATCTTAGCAATATGTTTGTTTACTTTAGTTTAGTAACAAGGTGGCATTCATCCAGGTGAAGAAAACTCAAATTGTATTCCAAGAAGGAATGAAAAATGAGACAGATCCCAAAACAGTCTATGAATTAAAATACATGGAACAGACTAGAAAATGTGATTTTCTAGGAAAACAATCCTAAAAGCAATTGACATTTTGCTGATTCATTTGTTTTTTTTTCTGAGAAACTAACTTGGTGGTGTAATATAATGGCAGGGAGCCCTTGATTCAAGGGTGATCTCTACCCCAGTTCAATTATGAGTCATTTAATCCAGTCTAGGGCCGCAGGCCTGTGTCCTCAGAACCGGCAAATGTTTGAGTCAATTATTTTTCTTTCCCTTACTTCCTCTTCTTGGCTTCTGGGGCAAGGTCCTGCAACAATAATAGTGTGACATTCATAAACTCACTTAAAACAAATCTATTGCAAAAAACTGCTTACCAATTGCTGAAATGGATATATATACAATATCTGTGTCGGCCTATTAAAATGAAATATCACTATAACCTCAGCTAATCACATGGGTAAAAATGCTACAAATACTTAATGTATACTGTACATACAGTACTAGCAGACGGTGCCATCTGTAAAAGTCAGCTCCACACTGAAAGTAACGAGAGAGCGTGGCAATGTTTCGGCTGTGGCAACCTACAAGAAGATAATGGTTGTTTGAATGTAATAAATCTTTGGATTTATTTAAAAGGCACCCTTACCTGGTGCCTGAAGTTCGTGTGGGATAGGTGTCTTTTAAATACCTCAGATCATCTTGAGTATGTATAGCAGCTGGGCAGGATACACATTTTTTTTTTATTGACATAACTGGTAAAGCAGGAAAGAGAAAAGAGGGGAACCTGAGTACAGAAACAGATGGCTCATAACTAGTCCATTCAAATCACTTCAATGATCATACCAAAAATATGCCTCAGTAAAAAAAAAGTTTTCAGTGGAAGCACAAAGATATGGGACATAAAGAAGAACACATATGTTTGCCACTTTAAAAATCCAGTTTTGAACAGGAGTCCATTTGGGCACAATATTTCCAAGTGGTCAATTCCATTGCTAAGAGGGAAAGGAAACTAAAGTTGTACCTAGCCAGTCTGCTGCAGCTAGATGATGAAACACTGGGATGTTTTAAAAGATAAAATGTACAAGCGCTGTTGAACGATGGGTCTGTTTTATGAAATAGTTTGAGGAATGATCTCCCTCGATGCACTTTTTTAAAACAACAATTATTTAACTTATTGTAGCATAGCAAGGCTCCTGGGCAAATGCTACTTTTTATGCAGCGGCAGGCAGAAAAAGAAATCTAAAGTAAGAAACTGAAATTCCAGGATGCTGCAGAAGTGTAAAATTTCAAATGAACATTGTTTCTTTTGTTTCAGACTGACTGGAAAATGCATTTCTTCATGGGATCTGAATGGCAAATCTGAATGATTCTGAATGATTTCAGCCATTTTGTGGCATAGGCCTTTTCAATCATGTATTAACACTAGTGTACCATCAAAACTTCTGGAGTGCTTTGCAATATTCATTTTGTTTAATTAATGAGATAATCCATATCTGCACAAGTACAAACCAGTAATGGTATTTTCAATAGTATCTTTGGTAATATTCAACATAGTACTGTTTTTATAATATCATTTTTGTCATGAGAGACTTCAAATGTAGTACAAGAATATATAGAATAATAATTGTATTACCTTTAAATGTCATTTTGTATTGCATTTCGAGTTGGAAAAGAACAGCACTTAAAGAACGTTTGTCATGGCTATTTCAATAGTGAACTGAAAAGCGCTATTTAAGGTGTTTTTAAATGTTCTTTTTGTATAAGCACAATGATAACAGTTGTCTTTCAAAATCAACACTTGTCACACGGCAGCAAGACAGGAAATACAGTAACCACTTTGAAGATTCATCTACTGTATAAAGCTAAAGCATGGTGACTTTATCATGATTTTCTTTTCACTATATGCTATAATTTTGTCATGTCTTTTCTGAAATTTACTAGACTGGGACATGGTAATATTTTAACATACAATAATAAACCTTTTTACGGATGTTTTTTTCTCTTAGACCAGTGTTTTAAAGTACAATGGCACAGTAAAGTCATAAGAAACCATACTGAGAGTGCAAAGAATATACAGTATAATGTCTATAACCATAGCACAAGAGTCAAAATAAATGTGATAAATTCACTATGATAAACATTTGCAAGGGTGTGAGAATGCTTTTAACACAATAGGTTTTACTGAGAGGTACACACCCTCAACATCTTTAATGAATACAAACAAGCAGAAGCACAGACAGCCACAAAGTGAGACATTCGGGGAAACAAGCCAGCTTCCACAAATGTGTGTGCCTAGCATTGCTTGAAATTCAAGTTAAATGAAAAAACAAGACAAAGCATGCATTCTAAACTTATTGAGCATAACAGTACACAGGCTGCAAAGATACAGGGAGAAAAAAAATGAAACACATTAAAGGTTCAGCAGATCTCTTTGTAGCTAACTAACCACAATAATGATCATATACCGACACGTAAAAGAAACACTACACTCAGGTCTAAAGGATGTACAGTAATTTGATATTTTAAACATGAATCTCAACTCTAAAATATTCATATTCAATTCTAAAATAATAGAATATGAACAAAAATACTATAAAAGAATCATGATATGTGTTCGACATGTAACACAAAACCCCATCAACGTGAAAATAAAATTATGATGTGAGTACTGGGTTTGAGTTTTGACACAATCTGTTGACATGCAGACCTGATAAGCCTCTGGACAGACTGCTGTGGGCCTGTAGTCACCTAGTAAAGGTTGATTGGTCGCCGTCGGCTTGAACAGCTGGCTTAAACTTCTCCACCCCACTTATGTGTGGCGAGTGTACTTGCACACTGCACACATTGCATTATCAAGGTGTGTGCTACACATTGTAGTGGAAGGGATTACCTGTAAAGCTCTTTGAGTGGAGTATCCAGAAATGTGCTATATAAAGGTAAAGAATTATTCAGTATTATAAGTATTGAAAAGACCAACAGTCTGTGTAATTCTCAAGTCCTTCCTTCAGGTCTGTCAAGGATATGAAAATGGCTTTCCTTAGTTAATAAAACATTCCAGCACTCCATCTCTACCACCCCAGATGTTTTAAGAACCACAGGACTTGGCTATTACCATTAACATGCTACTGTAAGACAGTCAATAAGAGTCATGCTGCTGATGCTCGGGTTATTTATTCCTATAATTTCTAAAAGTGTATTCAGTGCAGTCTGAAACGTATTGCACAGAGCAATCACCCTCTGCTTTCCATGATGTGGTCTGTCCCTCACACAGCCAGTTTCCTGATTTGTCTGGACTAATATGCTGATATATCTCATTCTCCAGGCAACGTCTCTCACAGATTGGTGGCTTTCAATCATGTACATACTGTAGCAACCAGGACAACTTCATAACTTCCAAGAGGGTTAGGATCACATCTTTCATGGTTTTTACACTGCATAAACTGTTGCTTTTTTGAATGCCTAATTATACAGATGCATAGTAAAGTCACACGAACCACTGAGGATACAGTGTTTTAATTAAATCAAATGACTTGTGGTCAGTATTTTCGTATCCCAAGGAGCAACATTTCTCAAACAATCAACAAGCCTATCTACTCAACGTTTCAAAGTGCTTTAAGTGTGGCTCCAATGAGCTCGTGGTGAAAAGTATATGCGTCAGGTCGTATGTAAGATCACTTTATTGGCCATATACAATTTATTTTATTAGGATTGGAAATGAATGGCACAGTTGATACTTAATTGCTTAAATAATACAGGTAAGGTAAGTGGAGTTTTTGCTTTCAATTTAAGACTATGTTTGAATGCAAGAATCGTTTCATTAAGGCGGTGCGGTTTACAGTCCAACTGAAATATTTTAGCGCTCAATTCAGTCTTTTAGTTAGCACATCAGCGGCATATAGAAAGGAGTTAGACCCTGACAGATCAGTTAATAATATTTAACAGCATCCCGGACTGTTTCGTTATTGTATGCTTGCAGCTCTGCAGTTACCTGTTATCAGAAAATCTTGCTTGTTAAAACAGTGCCCTGCTTTGAAAATACTCGCTCAGAAGGAAAGAATGGGCGGCTGGAAACAATCCGACCGCCCCTTCTCTCTGACCACTCCCGGGAAGCCTCTGATTGACAGTATTTTGCAGATCTGCTATCTGTGCGTTCGCTCTGTTTTGTTGTAGCTTACGGTTCGTGTGGACGCCGTGTATACGGTGCTAAGCATGTCCTCATTACATTCATCAAGGTATCACCTCTAGCACTGTGCTGCTTGTACATATTATCCGTATTTCCTGATATCAGCAGGGATTTTTATTTTACATTTTTTTTTTTTTAAGGAAAACGGTCGGGACCTTGCGTTTGCCACAAACTTAGCAGGACACCGCACAGAAAGGATTTTGTCTCCTTTCATTTATCTTTCTTGTTTAATTTCATTAGTGAAATAAACATGGCGAGCGATTCTCCAGCCAGAAGCTTGGATGAAATAGACCTTTCAGCTTTGAGGGTAAGTTTGTATAAGTATTGGATGTTAATTGTCAGTGAATTTTTTGCTATCGAGACGGCGAAGAAAATGGGGTTGATGAGAACGCTTTGCACCTGATCAAGCTCTTGTGAATAATACGCACAGCCAGAGATGACACCAACTTGAACTGATGTAACGGGCGACGATGTCCTCACAATTTATCACAATTGCACCTTTGCTTTTAATGTAGTACGAGCTTGGAGTAAAATGAAACATATTTCTCGCTGAATTAATATTTAAATGCTGCTGAGTACCTTTTATACAATAGGGTTTTCAGACTGCTGGATTGTACTCGTCCACATAAAGAAACACACACCCCAGAAATGCTGTGCTTGTGTTTTCTCCCTATATAGCCCTATTTGACAGACATTACAAAAAAAAAAACAGCCAAGTGCAGTACATTCAAGCGGATCACGGAGAGTTGTGAAAATCCTTTTTAAAAACAATTTTCTGAATTCTAGTCAGAGTGGACATAGAATAAAAATCCAAAATTCTTATGTAATCCGGGGTTTTTATTTGCTGTAACACTGCAGAACATTTAACAGAAAACCACGGCTAATAAAAGACAAGAAAATCCCACCTTTTTTATGTCACAATTGTGATTTGTGGTGATGTCAAATTATAATGCCTTTACGAAGGGAAATTATAAAATGTTTAACACCCAATAATAGCGGCATGAGATGTAGTTTAGAGCCTCTCAGTTTTACAGCGGATCACCTAATATACCATATTTGTTTGCCAACCAAACATATACAGTATATCTTCATGTACTGTACGATGTTTTTAGTATTTCACGGTTTGGAGCGTTTTTCAGTTTAATACCCAGCTTCATGCTGCCAGCATTAGAGCGAAAATGATAACTGAATATGGCTCGGTTTGTGCACAATGCTAGATGTTTGGTGGCGATTCTTTTGTCTCAATTTTTCTATTAATATACTGTATGGTAACGCTGTGGGCTTTGCTGCTAGCTTCTGTTTTTGCCTATCGCGAGGTGTATTTGTTACCTTATTGTCACCATTTGTGTCAAGTTGAACGTGTCCAACTAAATCCTGTGGAGTGCTCATTTTCAAAATGAGTTATTATGCGATGTAACCTTACCTGCTTTAATGTGGTTTTGATTCGTTAGTGCCTTAAGTTAATTTATGCAAAATATCATCATTATAAACAGTGCTAAAACAGATCATCTTAACAATGTTAATCCTGCAGCATTTTTTAAATTTAATTTAAGGGCACATAAAGACATGGGACATATCTTTGAGATATATACTGTAACATATTGTGGGATATTGCCTCCCATTTTAATTTTCACGAGTTTTTTAATTCTCTGTAAAATGCTGATAGATTCATCCGTATTACCTACAATGCTTACTCACTGAAAAAATATTTTTTCCATTTATGATTTAGACGTTTCCCTTATTTCATGGTTCATAATCAAATACATATATTTAAGATTACCCGGAATGTAGAGTTTCAACAATGTTATGTATTTTGATATTGGAATGTCTATTAGCAGCTTTGCAGAGATGGACTACATTTTGAATTTTGAGTTCTACTTGAACCATACAGCCTAAAATCCAGGGAACAGAATGGTTATTTATAATAGGCAAATCATTTAGCAATCACGTGTCCTACATATACACGAATGAAGATGTAATTGAGTGTAACTTGCATAAGTGTGTTTTCTGTTATTCAAGAAGGCAGTCCTCCTGTGTGCAGTACTGTATGTAACAATGTATTTCTACACCATGTGAGCTACATATGTGATACCTCTGCACAAGCAAAAAATTCACTTTTGATTGCTGCAGAATATTTGTTTCACAAAGTCTTCATTTGTAATAGTGCTACAGGTCTGAACTCACTTTGGTATGGGAAATGTAGGAAACCTTTTTTTAAATAAAAACAAAAAACAGGACCAGTGATGTGTGTTGAGTTGTTTAGGGGATTTAAGATGCTGTACAGGAGGTAATGGCTGGATGCAATAGCTGCCTGTGTGCACTTGTACAAATGTTGTAGATTTTTTTGCTTCTTATCTGTTATAGCTTCACTGCAAATGGCACTCAGTTATTGTCTATTGGCACTGCACCTATACCGTGAACAGTATATGTTTTATATTCCCACAGCAATAGGGAGGTGTAACTGGTAGGGCTCAATAAAACTTTGCTCACTGCAAAATAGACCAGGGATACATTGTAAAAACAGATAACACTGATAACCATTAATGACTTTACTCTGATACTTGGAGGCCTTTTCAGAAACACAATCCAAATAATATATCATTGGAAATACAAGTCTTGCCTTTTATGGAAAATGAAGCACGCTATTAAGAGTTGTAATTAGCCAATTAGCTGTGATATGAAAAACTGTCTTTGAATTATACAGATGGCTAGCTGTTCATATGTCTCTCCCATGAGATTTCATACCCAAGCCTATTAAGGGTGTAAGATGATTTTCTTGTACTTTAACACTGTGGTATGGATTTCATGCTTTTTTAGCTGATTTATAGAGTATTTGCCAAATTAAACAGTAAAAAATGCTTCAAGGAGGGAATGTTTGACAAAGTAAAAGTCATTCATTTCTTGTTCCTATTGTTGTGGTTCCACTTATTTGTTTCTCCATGTAAATATTCCCCAATATCATAATACTGCACATATACTGGACTGATAGATGAGGCTTTGAGGATGGAGCGCTAGATGTCAATGTTCCTATTATGTGTAGAACACAGGTCTAACCTTTTCTTGCTAGATATCCACAAATCTAAAACAACTGAGAAGGCTGGATTGTGGAAGAAAGAGTTAACAGAATGCACTGTAGTAGGGCAAGTAGGGGTTGCCATTATTCTGGAGATTTCAATTATTCTGGAGATTTTGTCTCTGCAAGTGCCTCTTCTACAGTGTTATTTCTACTGAAGGCCAGTCATTCTCCCCTTCCACCTCCTTAATCATGCTGCTGACTCTGCTCTGCACCTGGCACTTCTTTGTGAGAACCAATTAAAATTGCTGGTGTCTTATTTGAGGGGCAGGAACAATTTCCAAGTTGTATTTGGCTGTGTTTTTGAATAGTTTAGATATGAAGAGTTTGTTTGTTGAATATTATAAAAGCACAATTAAAACAAGTGCAAGTTTTGTTAAACACGCAGGTGTTTTGGACATTTATCTGAAACGGTTGACCACAATTTCCAAGCAGTTGCATTTCATGATCTCTTGGTGTTGGGTTGTTTTGCTGCCATTTTTTTCCATGGGTTCTGTTTTAGCCTCAAGTGCCCATAAGGCATCCTGATGGGGGGGGGGGGGAAAACCAAATTGTCTCTGCAATGTGTAATGGCATATCGTATGTTGAATTGTATATACTGTAGGTTATTTTGTAAATGTGTGGGCTGTGTTTTTTGTCTGAATGTAACCAGCTTCCATTTATCAATCTTGGTAACTAATGAACCAAACAGTTCAGCTGTTTTACTTTTTATCTTTGTTTACTTAAACTGTTTACTGTACAACTGTTGGGAAAAACACTGAGTAGCCTAACTACACCACAGAAGTGTGGAGTCTGTTGCAATAGTCCTTAACACAAGACTGAGCGTTTCAGGAATCCTGAAAAGTAAATTATCGCCCCTTGTTTTGGGCCAGATTAGTGGCTTTATGGTAGTTCACTTTGTTCAGTGCGTGTGAACAGAGTTTCCACCTTCATTTAATACTGTAGTCTCATAAAACCTTTATTTAGCAATGAGTCTATAAAATGTACTTAAGTCACAACATTTGATTTGAGCCAAGGCTTCATTCTGTATAGGTTTCCAGACAGGTTTTACGTAGTACAGCTGATCCTTAAATTGCTTAGTTTTATAAAATGTTTTTGCCCTTACTTCCAAAAGAGAAGGTCAATTACTAGTGTTATCTGCTCAAATATTAGAAATGAATTAATCGATTTTCTCCAGTTACTTGCTGAGTTATTGGAAGGACTTTGTGGGAAGACAGTGGCTAGCAATATCTTTTGTTCACACGGAGATTAATGAAGAAAAGCAGTCGCCTTTTATTTGTGGTTGTTTCTCATTAATTTTGAGTTGGTATATTTTGCATTCTTTCTGTGTTTAACTAGGTGACTAGAGAACTCTGCTCCCAGAAACCTCAGTCCAGCCAGTCTCTGAAAATAGGTCACCCAGAAGCTGAACGCTTGCACATGCTCAGACGATGAGCTGCCTGAGCATCCCACATTTACAACCATGAGCAGTGCATGTGCCTATCTGATGGTTGTGCCATTCCTTTTGAAGGATGAGCCAGATCACGAAGAGATCAAATTTGTTTAACCCAGTGGGATCTGGGAAAAGAGACAATCATTCTGTTCTGCCTTGGAGCTCCAACAGTAATGACCTGGAAGGTGCCCATTTATGCATAAGGGCATTTTGCTGGAGGAAATACAGTGAATGTGTTAAATTTAATAATAAATGTTGCATTCAGGAGGAAATAAATAGTGTTTTAAGTTTTTGAATGCTATGTGTATTGTATATAGTTCTGTAATTGTTCACTGGGTGTTTTGGGGACTGTTTAATTCCAGGGTGATATTTTGGCTACATTCAAATGTTTGGGCTTTTAGGAAATCTGAAGTGATAAACCTTTGCTTTAATATATAGAGGTTCTAACACTTTAGTATTTGACCATAGATAACCACTGCCTGTAATTCAAACATTGGCTTCAAAATAGGCATCTAGATGACAAATGACAAGTCTAGATGAACTTTACATGTCATCTCTAGTGTTTGGCCAGCTCAAGACAATACAAACTATAATGATAAATAACAGTAATAACACGACAATCAATCACATGGCTCCTCTCAGATATTCATGAATGGTTTTTGTAAACCATTTTCTTGCTTATGCAAACTACCCTGAGAGATTTGAATTCAGCATTCGCTGTGGCACTGTGGAAGAGAGGGAGGATGGACAGCAGTGTGTGTGGTGACCTGTTTACGTCTTGGACAAAACAAATCTTCCTTTCTGGTTTCTTTTTCTTTAGGTAAGATGACAAGAAGTCAGCCAGGCCTCTCAGATACTGCTGTTACATACTAAGTGGTGGAAAAGGTCAAAATATGAAGGCCTGGGTTCATGCAAAACAGGAAGAGAGACTGCCACAGAACAACTGATGTTAATAAGCTGAACAAGGGCTTTTATTCCCCTTTGAAATAAATTGGCACTTTCATTACTAAAGATGATGGTGATTTGGAATGAGATTGTGTACAGTGCATGACAAGGCAGCTAATCTACATTGCTTCATGAGGGAACTGAAAAATGAGCAAGAGAGGTTATACAGCGGCACCGAAGACCCTGCAGATGCACATCCATTCATTATTATCTTTACACCAATACTGACGGTACTCTATAGCTTTTTACATTCATTGGTACATAAGAAGGAGTAATGTCTTTAGCTGTGTAACTTAAATAAAATCCATGAATCACATCGTCACGTGAGAAACCGTTGCTATAGTATGAATATTCTGGCTGTTCGTGGTCTCATGTAAATTTGCATTAACTTTGCTGATGGCAGTCCTTTATAGTTCAGCTCCAGCTTGGTTTTTGCAGAGTTTCTTCAGAGGTTTGTGAACTGTGGTTTAGCAACTAGCTAGGCTTGCTAGGCTGCATGTTTTTTTTTTACTGCCGTTGAGAATAGGTGGGAGAAATGGCGAGCCACGACATAAGAGTCTGTGTGCCCAGTTTGTCTTGGAGCCCTTTGTTGTGAAGAGAGAGAATCTGAGAGCTATCGCTGAAGACTGAATGGAGTTTATACACAATAACGTTCATTAGCCATTCAAGACTTTTCGGGAGGAAGCGGTTGGTTGAGCTGTGGTAGAGACAAGCGGATTCTTTGCCCATCTTCCCCGTTCAGTTTGCAAAGCTTGAATTCTGCTTGTTCTCGCCTGAAGCACATTTTAATTGGCCCATTTTCTGCATGTAAATGGAAGAGTTTATTTAAATTGTGTATTTATTATTTGTTTCATTAGCAGTATCATCAGCAAAACTGTGCTTAGTTACAATCCAAGAACATTAGTTCACATTAAATCAAAAACACTTAGGTATAGTCTTTGTTTAAGTAGGAAGGATTACATATGAAATATGTACCTGCAATACATCTCTCACTTTTTAGTTTTAATCTTTCTGTCTGTACTGTGGAGAACTGCCTGAAAAATAGTTCTAAAGGCACATCTTGCTGTGCCAAACACTGTGTATAGTTCTAATCTGCAATTTGTTGGATGGTGATATTTTCACTGGGACTTTACTGCTGAAGGATTATTATTTTTTTGTGTGACCTAGAATGAAAAGGCCAGTCAGTTTGAGTAAATCTCTGAGCCACGTGACTGCTAAAACTCTGTTTTTGACATTTTAAAATACAACTATATATTCATGCAGTTATTTTACTATGGTGAGAGATCCATCTCCTCTTATTTCATAGGAATACAATTCTTAATGGTTCTTCCCTATGTAGGCCAGTGTTACAGAAGGATTGATTTTTCATAGGTCTGTTTGCAGTCAGACTCCTCATCAAACTGAGATAAATAATACTGTGCATTGATGTAAGGAGACCTATAGTAGCTAACAGTCACAAAAGGCTACGCTGTCATTTGGGTTTTGTAAAGTGATTGATTTCAGAATAGTGGCCTAGGATGGAATTTAGCCTTATTTTAATGTATGATGCTTTAATTTTTTGAACAAGGTTAGAATTGTTTCTAGATGCATTACAATTTAAGACAGTGGAATGATTGCTAATCTTAAAAAGATAGACACAGAACATAGTTGAAAATCTGGTGAAGGTGACTTTAACATGTATTTGGCTGTTTGTTGCATAGGAAGATGATATGGTATATGTTTCCGTTGAGAAATGATTCCATGCTGTCTTTTCCATGCTTTCCAATGGTGTTTGGTGACTTGTAATGAGCAAAGTTGACATTAACTGCCAGACAGGGAAAAAAGATGCATGACAGTTGAAATACTGTCATTTTGGGTTATTTTTCACAATATATATGGACAACATAGTGCACTAATAGGGAACCAAGCTGTGTTGAGTGGCTGAAGTTATACATTCTGCGTCTGTGTATGTGTATTCCTGGATGACGTTGGCTGTCAGGCAATTAGAGGCAAGGGAGAGAGGATTAATTCCAGCTGGAAAGAGCAGGCCATGCAGACGGAAATCCCTGTAGATATTAAGAGTGTTCTTTACTAATTCTGTCGGCCCCTTTCAGAATTAGGGCCTGGACAGGTGTTTGCACTGATTTATGCTTAAGTAATATTATATAATTATGTGACAACACGACAGTATTGTGTGGAAGTAAATCCTTGCATGTCTTTCATTGACTGATTTGTATTGAAAAAAGGATTTAGGACTTGAATTCAGATCCAAGCAATCTTTGTCATAATTTTAGGACCAAAAAAATTAGGACTCATGATATGTGTATAGTATACTTTAAATATCTGTATGGAAAAACCATATATCCATTATCAGAAAGCTTAATCCTGGAAAAGGGCTACAGACACCTAGGGCACACTTCATGGCTATATCCTGGACAATGTGACAGTCTATTGTAGGGCACACACATGCAGGAATGCTTCGGACCTGTCAACATAGCCAGCATGTATTTGGAAAGCTGAGGAAACTGGATTACCTGGGAGGGAGGAGTCATCATTTAAAAATATTAATTTCTTAAAAACTTTAACGAGACCCGTGAGAAATGACATTTCATATAGTCTGTCAGCACAGCAGCATCTGCTGTGGTACTGTCTGGGGCAGTGCATTATGGGATCCGAAATAAGTGTTGTTGTTGAATCCTGCCTCTGAAACAGGCCACTGGGCCACCTCCTCACCAGGAGGAACAGGCCTCCTGTACATCCAGTGCTCCAACTTAGACTTTCTAGGCCAATTTCTAAAGCTCTGATAGCAAGCCCAGTTTTCACACCCTAATGTCTGTCCATAAATTGCTCCACCTTAATCTTTTCTTTTATTTATGGCATTGGTATATTGGCAAAAGAGTTATTTAAAAAAAGTCCACAAGCAAGGCCTGTCTTTTGCAGAAAGTGCATCTGCGACTTTTTTTATTCTGGCATGGAAGCGAGAGAAATGCAGTGGGTATGACTGACCAGGCACAGCCCTCAAGGCAATACAGTATAAATTTCATATCGTCTTCGACCCTAAGGCTGTGCTTTATAATCTAAACTCTTACTCTCTGTCTAGTCTTCTGTTTGATCTGATGCTCTCTGTGGACCTTTTTATTTTCTTTTTGTCCAACTGGAATTTGGAATTTGTGAAATAAATGATTCTCATGAAGATAGAAAAAGGTAATTAATTCAATTAGCAGTGACATCATTTCTTCTCTAGTGAGGCAACAATTTATCTGTGCATGTCTTTATTTATTTTTCTAGCCTTGATCAACTAAAGAATAGTAGGAGTTTTTTTAATGAAGAGGTTGTGAATTTTTAGAGCTCCAGTTTTTGTTGTCTTAATTGAAAGTTTCCCTTTTTAGCTAGTTTTCTTTCACTGGTAGGTTGTTTTTAAAACTTCATATAACATTTTTCAGTCTCTTTATGTCAAGGCATAGAAGAACTGCGTCGTTATGTATGGATTTTTTTCTTGGCTTGTTTTGAAATTACACCCTTTATTCTCTCCAGACATTTTCCTTTCTGTTGTTTTGAAAATGGCCAATGCAAAGATGATTTGGCAGTCAGCATCGATACATTCTAAGGACCACCCCATGGGGTTTTCAGCTTTGAGGATAATAAAATATTGATCTCCTGAAACTGACACTTTCCTTGGCATCGGTTTCTGAACTTGTTGGATAAATAAGATAAATTGAGATAAATGAGAGATCAATCATAATTTTACCATATTGGGACGAATATTTGTGGTTTTAAAGTTGCTAAATCCTGTCATGGGAAATGAGGCACATTTGATTGGAAAAAATGATACAAAGGTGTATTACTGTACTTAATCTATTGCTCTATACAGTATATTTGTGTGGTTAGTAAACATTTTTGAAAGGAGGAGAGGAGCCTGTGAATGTGAAAAGTATTAGTGGTCTCTAGCAGTGAATGATTGTACAGAGCTTCCAATCATCAGCAGGACAGAGAATAAATTTAAGTTTTGTCCAAGTCTGTTAGGGATCAGGTGAATCCCTAAAGATGCACTTAATTCGGGAGGATTAAGAAGAATTCTTATTTATCAAAAAAATTTAAAAAATTAAGTCTGTCTTCTAATCTGTAACATTTATGAGCCATTGGTGATTTGCAGTGTGGCAGAGAACATGTTTTGGCCTTACCGTATTTCAAGCACTACAGTACATGGCTGCCATAAAGTAGATATCCTGTTGATGTAGGCCTTAGTAAGTGCAAGCTATTGTGGCTATAAAATAGAACAGCCTCAGGTGAAACCGAAACATTCTGTTCCCTGTGTCACCTCAGATACTCTACAATATATTGATATGCATGTTAAAACAAGCCATGAAGAGGTATAAATAGAAGGATGAAGTACTGTAGGTCAGGTGGGTAGCTGCGTCAGCATGCGTAGGCTGCAAATGAACAAGTACAGTAATAGGTTTATTCCATGCTGAAAAGAGAAGAAAGAAAACACAACGTTTCGGCTGTAGAGCCTTCTTTGGGTGTGACACCACAGCAGAAACGTTGTTTTCTTTCTTCTCTTTTCAGCATATTATAAACCTACTACTTGTTCCTAAATAGAAGGATATTTGTGAGGAGCATTTACATTATGCTACAGGGAAACATGATGTATTGTCAATCTGCCAACCTCCCTTATATAAGTCACTGTTTCATTTCTTGTCCAGAACAACATTTTACCATCTTGGATACATTCTTAAAGCTACCAGGAACTGGATGATAAAGTATTTATACTTCTCAAATTATTTATTGGTACACATTGTTCTAATTGAAAGCCTGACCAAGAACATGATGACTGAGGACAAGATGTGTAGCTCTTTTGTTTAAAAAATGTAAGTTTATTAATTTGTTTATCTTATATTCTGTCACTACTGGACACTTTTGTGAATGATATTGGTGTGGTCCCTTAACAGAAAGTAGTGGGAAATATCTGCTGTTGGTCTATTGGTATTCTCTTATAACTTTTGCAAACTGTGTTGGTTGTATTTTTGAGTAAACTGAAGGCATGTGGCCTCCTTTGGTTTGTAATTTAACCATTTTGTAGTGGATGAAATCTGCTCTGATTTTAACGTGGGTATCAGTTTTTTTATGCCTATTTAGCGAAGTCGTATAGTTCTGAGATGCTGATCTATTTGAATAGATTCAAATTTCACTAAATCTGTCTCTGTGTGTTGTTAAATGGTATTCCATTCTATCCAAAACAACGTGTTTCAAATGCCAGCTTCAGTCAGTCAAACAAAGATTTAAGTAGTAATGAAGGTATTGAGCACTAAGCTGTTTCACAGATATTACACAGACATGACACATCAGATGGGATGTCTTTGACTCCAGAAGTGCTTTAAGTCATCCAAAATGTTACATCAGTCTTTCACACCCTTCAGGATCCCCTTTTTCCAAAGTTTGCGGGTTCTTCTTGTCCTGTTCAGTGACAGCTGTTGCAGACCACCTACAAAGGGAACTGTTTTCAGACATACATCACTCTCTAACAATGAAAAAAATTAACATCTTGCTTAATGCTGAACCATCCACAGGATCGGAGAGAGAGAGCTGGGATTCTCCACCCATTAATTTGTAAAATGTAGGAAGGAGGAATGAGATGCCAATAAATGGGATTTTTCCCCACAACAACTGAAGTTCCTATGTAAATCAATCATGACAGATTCATAATCATGTAGCAACTGACCTATTAGACGAAATGACACCCAAGCCTATTTACATACCGAATATCTGTATTGGGACGGTTTTTCTCAAGTCTTTCAATTAAAATGATTGTGTCCTACAGAGTGAGTTTTCAGAATACGTCAACAAACTGTTTCTGAAGGATTTACCTGGTTCTCGCTAGTGGTTTTTGTGGAATTCATGCTGGAAAATCTCCTTGCTCATTTGAAATGTCAGGGGTCAAAGAATCACAAGCATAATATGACATTTTGAGAGTAGTAATGCAAACTGGTCTGTCTGGATTTTGATTTGGACCTTGATAGACAATTCAGAACATGATCTTGTAATTTAATATACAGCCCTGTTCAGTGAGAGATGATATAAAATGTAATTTTATAAAATCTATTGAGCGGAGAGGTGCAGTACACTGCTCCTTCTAGAAATGTTTCAGTATGGTTTCTGATGGAAACTTAAAAACACTTTGCAACATGGTGCTGAAATCTCAGTGGCTGCACTTTTTATGTTCCCTGGTGCTTTGTAAGCAGTAAAAGCATTAATTTGTTTCTGTCATGGGTCATTATTCATATATTCTGATTTTCATTTTATACACCTACTCTAATGTTGGTTTTCTTATTTTGAGACAGAACAATACACTTTTGACTCAAAAATTGAATAAAAAACATTGCTATAAAAGCATGAAAATCACATTTTCTAAGGAGAAGGGCTAATTTAAAGTGATTTTTAAAGTAAATCCACAAAACTTACATAATACGTTATATCTATAATGAACCATGCAGATTGCTCACCTGATGTTCTGTTTTTTAGTGAGATATGCAAACTTCTTTGTGATTTGTAGTGATTATAGACTTTGATTTTGAAAATAGGCAAGCATTGAGTGAAAAGGTTGTATGCGTGTTACTTGAATGCCAACTATTATTCAAATAGCTTAGCAACTGCAGGCAGAGGAATCCAGAGTCATTTTTGTGGTTTTTCTCCAAACCCCTGTGTTCAGTCTTGCATTTATGATGGCACCATGATGGCATGTAGATTAGACACCCTGGATCTCTGGCACAGAACAATAATAGCTCGGGCTCTGTTACTCATCTCCAAAATTACGGGGGTGCAGGAGACATTTCATTTTGTTGTAGGGCCTTATTGAATTTTCTTTAAAAAAAACGTTGCTAGCTTTTCATTCAGTTTAAACTGTTCCGCAAAACGCAGTGTCTGCTTCATGAATGGATGTGTTCACATCCGAGAAATGACACTTGTAATCTTCATTATTTGGATGTAGATAGCAGGGAATTTTGGGGCAATAACTTCACAGCTCGTTTGCATTATTTTCATCTACTTCCTACTGTCACTGCTTGAGATGCCTTGCCATTTTTCTTCTCTCTTTGAAACTTAACCTGCATTAGAGGCTACACCCTGACAAAGCAGTCTCTTTGAATTTTCTGGTTTATTTTTAATTGGAGTGATCATCTTCCTTCCAAAGTACAGGCGGGGATTGTCTGTCTCTTCAATCCTCCCTCAAAAATGTAGTGTGAACGAGTGCGACCGCGTGCTGTTACTGGTCACTTCTGCCCTTGCTAAATCTGATCTAAGAAATTCCCGCTGTCATAAGAGAGCAAAGTTCCCTTTCAACTGTGGTTAGTGTTTGGAGTGTTTATTTTTCACAGTATTTCCAGATGCATTTGTGCTTACCGTATTTTTTGTCTTATGTGGGATTACAGTACTGTGCATGGTGTACACTCCACCTAGATGGGCAGAATTCAGAACGTGCGGCTGACACCCAGGTTATTGTGATCAGATCGGTGTTGTCCAACTGTAGGGAAGAACCTGCTTTTAATCTAAGAAAAGAATATACTTGGTTATCTGTGAGGGTGTTGTGTTAAATTTTTTCAAAGAATTCCTGGGATGGTCACCTTATAGGTGCATAGTGTTTTATTTTTTCCTCAAGTCAGGCTCCCCTCCCTGTGGATGTTGGATTACTCTGTGTGCAGTAGTGCACGGCGGGGGTACAGTGTCCTTCTGAGTGGTGGAAGCTGGCTGGCTGGGCATTAATTGACCACAAACCCCCTCGCTGTTGCTGTGATTTCTGTGCATCATTGTTCAACTCCCGGCTTCTCGCACTCCCTGAGAAGTGTTCCCCCAGCCAATCAGCGGTGCTCAGGGGATGCTCGCTGATATCGCACATCCTCACATGCTGATATGGGGGTGGTTTGTCATGGATGTTACTGTCACAGCCTCCAGAAGATCACATGGTGCAAGAGCAGTTTTCAATAAAATAACGTATTAAATCCTTCTTATATGCTACTATAATATACTGCTAGTATATTGTACTTCTAAAGGCCAATGAGGACATTGCATTTTCAGTTCTACCTGAAATGTCAAGTAAAGGTGTGTTTTTCTTATGCTTTAATTTTAGATGGCATGGTGCTTTCATGTTTGATATGACACTGGGGCTTTGCATTCCTAGTTTGTGCATTTTTAAATATAGCTACCTGAACACAAGTTTTCATGCTTTTTGAAAGTTGTTTATTTCCATTTCCTATACAAAATAACTCTACACAGATACATTAAGTAAGATCAGATTTATTGTCCCCTGAGAATTTTTTGTGTGGACACACTGCACTTCTGTACATTTTAATGTAAAGCACCTCCCCCCCCCCCAAAAAAAAAAAAGTGTGAGCTCTGTAATGAATGTGTGGTTTAACAAAGTTTAAACGAAAGCCTCAGTTTCCTTTCATTTTCTCTTTTTTTCCATTGTGTTCTGTTTTGTGATGCATTTTTGGAAATGCTCCAGCTTGCTCAATAGAAGTGTGCCTTTCTAGTTGTCTTATAATATGAAATAAACTGTATAGCAGAACTTGAATACATGCACTCACAAAACCTTGTCTTCTGTTCGGACTCACCAAAAGAGTCAAACAATGTTAGTGCATTTAATTAAAACAATAGAATTAACAAAAGGAAGTTATATTAAACCTAGTACAAATACCCTAGTAATTGTACATGAGACAATTGAAATAATATTGAGTGTAGTTTTGATCTTAAA
Source organism: Lepisosteus platostomus (assembly GCF_059453375.1). Classification (NCBI taxonomy): domain Eukaryota; kingdom Metazoa; phylum Chordata; class Actinopteri; order Semionotiformes; family Lepisosteidae; genus Lepisosteus; species Lepisosteus platostomus. The sequence continues at coordinate 66,816,891 of NC_142612.1, forward strand.
GTTAAGAAAAATTAAATTGTTGCTCTGGAATTTGAACCAGATATTGTATATACCCATGCTTAAAGCAACTTTAACCAGTGTCCTACACTGACAGACTAACAGAACTGAATCTGTTTTGGTTTTGGTTATGAACAGAGAGGATTATGGATAGGATCTGATTCAAGTTTCTTCAGAATCAAAAGCTGAGATTCTTGTGTCACTATTTGCTTCTGCCAGCCAAAGAAGCTGGATGATCTGAATGGCCCGTTTTGTTTACAACCTATCTTATCTGCTAACAACAATCCCTGGTTGTGTGCAAATGGAGAATTAAGTAGGATTCCTGGAGGATTCTATCCTGTGGAACATGGACAAGACTGTGCTTGTATGAAGTGTGATATGTAACCTGGTTTTACCTGTTTGTGGCTCTCCGATATACCTGTAGAGCAGATGTTAGTTTTCATGTTCTATTTTTGAGTAACATGGCAAATGAGGTTAACTTTGCTCAAGCCACAGGACGTTACTGTCTGCATGGTCTGCATTTTGTAATTCACTTCCTCTAACGTAATGCTGCAAGAGCTGTAAGTGATGTCTAAGATAAATATTCTCTTTCAAATTTATGTAAAGAAGCAAATTGCCATATAAAGTTTACAGTAAAAAAAAAGAAATAAAGAAACACTCACGTGGAGATGCTCATAGATGACAATAAAAACAGAATCCGATTTCTAAAATTTCTGTTTCATTGCTGTAATACTATACTACTGTAGACTTATTACAGACTTTCTTAAGACAATTATAAATCAAAGATCTGCTGGTTATTTTGAAAAGATATTTATAATATTTCTTCCCAATGATGAAAAAATTAGCAAGAACATTCTACACTATTTCACTTTTTTTAATTCAGTGCTTTCCTTCTTATCCTAATTTTTCATTTTTTTTTTTTTTACAGGACCCTGCAGGAATTTTTGAACTGGTTGAACTCGTTGGAAATGGCACATATGGGCAGGTGTACAAGGTAAAGCCTCTGATCTTTGCTCCTTTATGCTTTGGAATGCCGTCATGAAAATTTAATGTAGTGTGAACAAATGTTCACTTCTGATCTTACCTTTCCTGGATCTATCCAGGGCCAGAATGTCCAGATTTCAATAGGGAACAGCAGCCAGACAGACAATTTTGTATTTCAAAAGGAAACTTTTCTCCTGAGTGCTGCCGAGTTCTTCAAAGAGTTCCCATCCCATAGGGGTCATCTTAAACATTTACCACTCAGTGCTGGAGGTGCTGAGCTGTGGAAAAATAGATTCAAAGTGAAAAGGTTGGTGTTTGTCAGTTCTGGAAATGAATAGCCACTGTTAGACTGCCTGTGGTTTAGCTGTAGAAAACCGAGATCACTATGTTTGAATGGTTTACATTTCATTCATCACACCATTTTAGTTTTAATAAGTTTTACAGACTTGGAGCCATATAAGAAACGTAGAATAACTGCTTCCTTTGAGCCTCCAGGGTTTAGATGGTTGTCTCTTTTGGGGAAAAAACAGTTTTTGTGTGCTTATGTTTCTTGAATACTTCACGATTTGTTGCAGTTGCTTTTTTAATGTGTTGTATCTCAATATAGACTGATTTCTTAAATTCTTTTACATATTCTTTTAATTTGATATATTTTAAGAGTATTCGATTTCAGTGTCTCTTCTTGGAAGATTGGAATCCTTTTGCGTTTATAAACTGGACCTTATTGATTTAAAATCCATCCCATTATCTGAAAACAAAACACACAGTCATAACGCATGATCTTACCAGAGTATGTAAAAGGCAAGAAACAGATGTGGCATTAAACATTACTCTTCCTGCTTTCTTGGTGTATTAATAATTTAGCTTCACAAATTTACAGAAGCATTCAGCTGAGAAGATGGGTTTTAGCACTATCTCTTAGGGAGCTGACACTTTGAAAGCATAAGCTGCTTTTTTTTACAACCCTGTGGGAATTGTCCACTGGAATGGAAATCCATGGCTTTCAATCTTGTATTTGAATGGAGACTGAGGGGTGGAAGAAATGAACAACTGAGACTTGTCATAGCTAAGTCCAAAAGATCGGTCTTTTTGTGCATATTACTTGAAACCTGCTTCTCTCCTGTGTGCGCGTGTTCCTTCAAATCAAATATATTGGCAGACTAATGAAATTGGCTGCTTTCTCTTTTTTGCTCAGTCCAAGTGCATGTCAAAAGAGAAACATACACTCTGCCCTCTGGACCAGAGTTTTCAAGTAAGTGTCTTAGTAATGTGACCAGGGACACTGTCCTGTTGGAGGTGAGGCAAGGCCCTGACTTAACTTGGTTATGGGAGATCATGTGGAACTTTTCAAAAGAAAACGGTGTTAACCCCACTGTCCTGGTTCAAATGCACTTCTGAGCTTGAACAATCTGGCTTTCCTTAAATTCTCCATTCATTCAATTGGAGAAGCAATTTCTCTCTTCTCTACCTGGTGTGGTGTGGTAGAGCTCTTGGCACTTAATGGCTTCATTTCAGTGGGGGATGACTTGCATTCCCTCTCGTGTGTAAAGTACTTTGGCTTGGAAATCACTGCACAAATGCAAGCAATTCCTAATAATAATTATTAATTTAACAAGCTACGCAGTGCAACTAGACTGAAAGACAGTCATGTTTTTTTCGTACTTTTTAGTAACAGTTTGACAAATTTTGAAAGATTATAGATGTTGCACATATCAACATAAAGGGATAAACTTTGGAATAGGAAAGCAGACAGAATCTGGGTGTCCAGGTCCCTTAATTCCTACTGGGCCAGATGCCGTCCAATTATTAAGGGTTATAAATGTTTGCAGTCTCAGTGGCTTAGGATGTACTTCTACTGTACAGGATATAACAGATTAGGATGTTTCTTTTTATGAATGCAGAAATTCCGAGTTGTTATTCCTCCCACTTTAATTAAGTGCATTTACAACTTGGGTTAGTACATTATCCATGATCAATTTTAATGCATTTCTAGTGTTTGAGGGAGTGAACTAAAGGATTTTACAAACTGATATTGAGATATTATATACTGATTGTTTGCAGTTCCTGGAATAATTAAAATTCACACACATAGTGACAAGTTGACATCCGTTATTATAAATCAGGAAATGTAGTCAGGAAGAAGGGCATTAGTGCTCTCTACAAATGGATCCACAATTCATCTCGTTCTTGACAGTTTTGTTACTGAAAACCACCCTGTACTTTTTTTGTAAAACCAGTAGGCAAGAGAAGCATGCTATTCTTTTAGGTACATTAACAGGAAGGCAAACGCTGTGTCTCAAAGATGACAGTATCTTATTCGATTTCATTTGCAAGTCAGTAGTGCTGCAGGTGTCTGGAACAAAAAAGCAGCTTCTCTGTCACTTGCAACGGCAGCGTCTCAATGAGTGATTTGCATAGGGAGCACATTCGATTTCAGAGCAATTTGTTATGGGAATCCAACTAATTCACTCCTTGAAATAACTCTTCCCAACCTCCAGTGTTTTTTTTTAATTCATTCTTTTCAGTCTTAGCTAGCAGTGCTAGAGCTCTCTCCTTTTATGTGGAGAGCAAAAAAAAAAACTGGAAAAGAGGACCAGCATGGGGACAGGCTGTGAGACCGAATGCTTTACATTAGTGGTAACGTTGTTTAAATCCATTTACCTCTTCAAGAGTGTGTGTAAAAGCTGCACTCGGCTTATCCCACAGACCATTTTTCCACGAGGAGAAAACAGGCCAGCTTCTCTGACAGGTAAAATTATAATTGGGTCACTGGAACAAATAATGTCAATTTCTTCACTCCCATTTGGCATTATAGCTGGAATGTGTCCCATCAGTGCCCACGCATATCCCAACATTATGCACGTCTTAGTAGTTGCTGCGCTCTGCATTTAGGATTTGACTCAATTTCCTGTGCTGTAACAATGTTAGAGGTTGTGCACACAAAACGGAAAACTTCATTTGCTTGATATTGATTTTTTTTTTCTGAGAATCAAACCTGTAAATTTACCCCCATATAAAACATTAAAATCAGGAGCTCCGTGTAAATAAAATATTTGTAATGGCTACTTCAAATCATGTCTAGGTGTGAACAGATAAACTGTTTTTTTTTTTTAACACAGGGAGTAACTACTGTACGTACTGTAACTGTTACTTTTCGCTCAAATATTATTATTTATACATTTATCCAGAATTGATTAAACTATGTTGTGAACCTTCAGATTTCTCTGTCCAGTCCATCCCTGTCTCCCTAATTTATTTTAGGATGCAGAGTTGAAAGAAGAAGATACTCTTAGTAAAAAAATAAAAAGCTTAGGAGCCTCTGTCAAGCTCACTCAGGATAACACAGAGTAAATAATCTGCAACAGTAGCGTGCTTTCCATTCACCGTTTTAAATTTGCCAGGCCTGTAAACAGAGTAATTCCATGGATTTTTAACAAGATGTGCTTTTAAAATAGTCAAAGGGAGCAGGGTGACCTCACACCGTCTTGTGAAGACGAGGGCCGATGTGTTGTCCACAGTCAAGTGTCACTGGAAATCGCACAACCTGGGATGTTGGAGTCGTCCACACTGTCGTCAGCGTCAGGGGGAGGGGAGCAGTATTCCCCCGGTGTGACCTGGCAGAAATAATTTGGTCTTTTATCACTTGTCTTCAGCACAGAAATGAGAACTGAGGCGCATAATTATATCAGACAATTAGCTAGTTAACCCCTGAGTTAAATCAAAAACCCAGGAGGGCAACCTCTCTTTCAGTCTTTGAGTATATTGGCTTTTGACTTCGATCATCAGGAAGCCAAGTTACTTTGCCAAGCCAGGATTTGATTTTTGACGATCTGTGGTGTCTTACAAAGTGACGTACACAAAGAACAAGGAAAGTTTTGAACCTGTTTCTGCATGAAAAGAAATGTCTAGTTCTGTGCTATTGCATGAATTACACAAAAGAAGGCAGATTAATGGAAATATGTTTGTGTAATTAAGTTTAGGTTAATTGTTCTTGCTCTTGCTCGTTTCTGTTCAAAGGCCTTTATCATAAGATATGCGCTTGCCTACTTCAGGAGAAATGTTTTGCCACACACTTTCAAGAGATTGAACTTGGACTTGTCTTGATCGTAGCAGAATTCTCAACTTTGTCAAAACAGAGAAGCTATTGTGTTTCCATAGATTATTAGAGCTTTAAGATAATTGAAGACAACTTTGCCAGTCACACAATACAGTATATACTGTAGATGGATGAGAGGAAGCCTGTATGGTTGTAGGCTGGGTTAGCTCAGTGGCTCAGTCATTTTTCTGTGAGCCCTCTAGTATGTTTGCTCAAAGTGGTGAAACTGGGTAAGGCTGTACTGTACAGGACACGCAGGTGGCAGAATGTGACGGGCACTAGAAACTTTCTTTCTAGTGAAGAGTGGCCAAGTTCTGCTATCAGGGTAGCGTGTGGCAACACAGAAATAGTGAATTTTGTCAAAACATTTTTCTCAAGATGTCAGCCTCATAACAAAACCTTACAGAACAACATTGTGCGCCTAAAATCAAAAGTTGCTTTTCAGTCTCCTGTATCTGAAATCATTCTCTTCCCACACTTTACCATGTAAAACATACAATTTCTATTCATGCCTCCTGAGAACATTTTCTGCACTTGTGTATAAAAAAAAATACACGTTTGGATGTCGTTTGTGTAGAAACCCAAAACTGTGTTTTGTTCCAATTCTGTTTTCAGTTAACCAGTAAAATAAGTGTGATTTTTGAAGCTATATTAGAACACACTGACCTATTTTTTGTTGTGCTATTTTTTAAAACCACGTGCCTTTCACCATGTACGTGTGGATGAGATGCAGATGTTTTAAACTTAAATAACATTGAACCTCTTTTTTCCATTTGTAATGTTTTAAAAAATAGGCCTTGTAGGACTATTAAGAAATTAATCTTTTAAACAGACACTTTTCTTGGTTCGTGAAGGCAAACATCAGCCTTCACAAGGTTTTTAGTTATTTGTAGATTAGTATTAATGAAATATTAAATTGAAATATATCTTTTGAATTTGGTATTAGTTTTGTACAAGGATAGGTCTAAATTGTACAGTCCAGTAAACATTTTAACAACGAACATGGGGTTCACAATCAGTTGTGGAAAAAACAGTATTTAATATTGGTTTATCTTTTAGAAGATCTTTCACCTTATAACTATCCATTGTAAATTCAATTGCTCTACATCTTTTCAATACATACTACATGTTGAAAATGTGACTATTATTTGATTCTTTGTTTTGTTGTTTGTAAAACACTTCATTTGGACCTTATTAATTAAATGTGCAGAAAAGAGTTTAAAATGCAGGACAGGGTAAATGGTCTTGAGCTGCTTGTCAGTTACAGTAGGTAAGAGATTGTGCTGGTCGAGATGGGTGTTGTTCTCTGGGAATTTGACTTTGTGAATCTGGTGTTGTGCTAGTTGAAAGGAACACCCATGAAGCACGTTGGAGATAAGATGATGTATGGAACAAGGTATTGATCTCAACTGTAATTCTGTTTATTACACCATTAGGAAGAAAGTTGTTTTGGAATGTGAGGGATATTTTTTCATCTTGACAACTTTATAATAATTCTCCTAGTGCAAGGACCTGTATTGTTTGGCAAGGGAGCAGATAAAAGGGAGTGTGAGATACATACATAGTGCAAGAAATTAAACCAGTGGTAAAAAAAAAACAAGAATGATGTAGGGTCCATATAAGCAAGTAAACCGGACTTGCTCAAAACCTATTCTCTGGAGTTAAACTTCAATCTTCAGTATAATAAAATACATACAGTAATACTGACAAGTTTTAAAAGCGTTTACTTTGTATTATGCTTTTACAAAAGCCTTGTAAAATCAGTATATAAGCAATAATAAAACAGGTGTAGTTGAAATTAGTCCCAAAGACCCTGGTTTTGGAAGCCAGATTACTTGGTTTGATTAGGATTTCCTTTGGATTACTTTTGGAAACTCTTGAAAACGCAATTCATGTACGTACCTCAGGCCCGATACGGTAAGTTGCTTACAGATACCCAAGCTGTATGCTGATATTTTCACCACAGTGAAGGCATAATAATGATAATTATCAATTATCAATATTTATCAATTATTAAAAATGAAATGAAGTAAACACAATTTTAGTAAAAAGGTCTTTCCATCACTTGAAATGGGCTGGATGTCTGGCTTCAAACAGGCTCAGTGTAATTGTGGCTAAAGTAGTTGAATTCTCTTTACTTCTTTATTGTTTAGTAGATGACGAACTAATAATCTAAAACCTAATGCTAACAACCACCTGCATGTGGATAGAATTGGAAATACCTAATTTTTATTATCCCTGTGGAACTGGACATTTTTATTATCCCTGCTGAACTTTGAATTGAAAACCATATCACACTTGACTCTTAGGTTTTATCAAACTTGCCCCATACCTTCACAGAATAACATGTGCAGGAGATGAACCATGACTGACCAGAACTGCAGGCAATTTTTGATTGCATAAACAGAGGAGAAACTACACAAGGTCAACCTATGGAAGCATGTTGGTGCAGTGACTGCTCTTTCCAGGATTGCAGATTGGCATTCCCACACTGGAACACAGTGATGTGTATGTGATAGTACGGTACATGTCAGGTTTTGTCATCTGAAATCTAAAGAAAAGGCAAGTAACAAATTTCAAGCAGTATTCTTGTGTTCTGGCTGATTTCTTGTAGTGTCATACCAATCAATGTAAAGTCCACTCATCTTTAAGGGGTGGTGGGTGCAGGCTGAGGTTGTATGAAATATGAAGCTGAAAGGGTGTAAAAACTGATAAGAGTAGGTGTGTTTGTGTGACTGCTTGTCCCTGGAGAATATGGCGTCTGCAGATTTATTTCTCCATTTTGTTCTCCTCAGATACTGCAGACTGTAACTTTTCCAGTCTGATTATAATCTAACCGCAGAGCTCTGAACCTAATATTCCACAGTCACATTTGTCATTTTGCCTTATGAATCTGTTCTATGGGTTTAAAAAGCTCAGTATATCACCACGGTTGAAAACATTGGGAGGGACTATGTTAAATTATGTATGTTCTCCTTCTGGGTGTTCGGTACATGAAGAGCTAGTTTTGCATGCAAAGGAGGAAATGTTTTACACCTGATGATTCCAGGATGTACATGAACTTAAAAGAATGTCTTAATTTGTTTCCTGAGTATTTGAAAACAATTACCCCATGTACACCAAAAGCACTTTGGAGGAATGAGGTTTCTGTACAGTTTTTATTTTCTTGTTTCATAACTAATTGTCTGAGAAAAAACATTTATTTCATTCCCTTAATTACCTATTCATAAGATTCTGATGAAGAAAATAATTACAATGTATGCAAAGTCCAATATATTCTTGTGTAATTTATGCATTTTTCAACTTTTCATTTTCATCATATCTGCAACACATGAGCGAAGAAGCATTTCATTTTCTGTTACACACTGAGAATACTTTTGGGGTTTTGGAGTATCCTGCTTTCTAGGCTTAGAATTGTACAGTCTTTCTGGACGGAAAGCAGCAACACTTAAGAATGCAGTACAAAATATTGCACAGTGAAAAATTTTACTTTAATAAAGTCAAGGACATTTCTAGAAAGACATGCAAAAGTAGTTTGAGATTTATTGCACCTTAAATATACTTTAGTTCCCGATAGAATGAAACATTTTCATACCTTGACTACATTTGATTTTTGTATTCAATTAGTAGCCTGGAGGTCATACCACATTTGCCCAGTTGCGTTTTGAAGTTAACTTGGTCTATTAGAATCCAATATTGTTAAAGGGGACCTGCAATGCTATTCTTATAATTCAGGGTTATACAAGAATCAGCATTGAGTGCATTTCAAAGAACAATAAAAGTAAAATGCACACAAGAACGTGTAAAATCTACAATTAACATCACAAAATAGACTAAATATCCAAGTTTGCGATTCAGAACAAGGCAACAAAATTTCCACTGACGTGTTGTGGTCCAATGACATTGTAAAGAAGCAGGCTTGTGAAGACATCTTTTAATACAATAGTAATATTGCTCTCGACGAGGTTTTGCCAACACATACAAATTACCTGTTAACTTTGCATGCAGATCACATTGGAACATTTCTGTGGTGAAATGTCTGCTGCACAACCTGTCCTTACTCACTCGTATATCACATTACTTTAGTCATTACAGTGACTAGTGAGCAGGAAGGGCCCCATCACATTGCAGTTTGCTCAAACGCTTGCTCTCGTCCATGGTGAGACCAGGGGTTTGCGACAACATGCCGACTTACAGTTCTTTTTACAAAGTTAATGATTTTGTGCTTAATTCCGAATTTTTAACATTTTTGTATAATTTCTATAAAGTCAGTGAATTTATTTTGTTACTTTGATTTAATAACCGGTCTGAGAAATTGGGACTGCAGATCCCCTTTAAACTACAAAGGTTAAAGATTAACTGAAGCATTAGAGCAGCATTTGGCCATTGTCATGTGCACTGGAGGTACACTTATATTAGGTACTGTATATGTAGGTTGAAGTGTTGCCTGTTGATTTTTAAGCAGTGTTGGCAGCTGATAGAAATATTATCAGAATGTTAGATGACTTCATGTTAGCCATTATTGGTGGGGAAAAATACCTTCAGAATTTCAGGAAACAAATATGCAATGGAACCAATAGGATCTTAAATACTAATGCTGGAAAATGTTAGTATCAACAATTCAGGGGTATGGCTGACGATTTTTGTACTGCTTAGAAGAACAGTGTCCCATTGGAGCTACTTCACAAAGAAGGCAGACAAGTGAAATTCTCAATTAAAACCTCTTACCCGGCTGGTATTATCATTACATCTACCTCTGTTCTGCTTGGGACTCTTTTCTGAATTTCTGAGATTCCAGCAGGGAGATAAAAATCAATACGTGGCTGTTTTTCCTCCTGGCAGTTTAAAGATATTCAAGCCCGTACATGTACAGCTCACTTCGCAGTAATAGCAGATGGTATTAACAAGAAGGGGGGAAAACTAAGCAACTGCATTTAACTGGCTGATTTGTTGCTGTTTTTTGTTTTGAATTGTAAGAGAAGATTTCCAGGAAGTCTTCAAGCCACTTCTACCTATCCTACCTGTTTACGATCAAGGAAAATCAACCAACTTTCGATACGTCAACAGAAAATTCCTCATTTTTTCAGTTTCATTTAATCCAGAATTTGAAATGTTTTCATTTTGCTCAAATCTGCCATTTAAACAATGAAGGTTATTTGAACTTTATAATACAAAACAAATTGTGACTTTAGTCAGATGTGAGCTTATGGTCTTTATAATGAGTCACATTGCATCCTCAAGCAAATAAGTGCTGAGCAAGAACTTTTAGAGCTTTAAAATAGGTTCGGATTCTTGGATAGACTTGCGAAAGAGGAGCGGAGTCATTTTACACAGTCATTTTACACTCCATAAATCTACAAAATATTTTAGAATCAATACGAAAAGCAGTGTTTTCTTTTCATCCTTTATGCAAGCAATAAAACAGCAGAATTATGAACTGCTATTTATAGATTACAAATCCAGGCGGACCACTTCAGGGGGATGTTATAGTCACTTTGTAAGGACTTTATAAAAATTAAGGTTTGTGTGCTGGGTTCCTCACACTAAAATATTAACTTCTGAATTGAGCAAATTTTATTTAGGAAGAATCCAACTACGGCCTCTCCAGATATATCAGGTTTAAACTGGGAAATCTGAAATGGATTAGAAACGTCAGCCTTGAGGTCTAGTTACCATTGTTAATTAGTTTTGAATAAAAATAGTTCTGCTTAGTTTTCAGTTGTTTTTATGCAGTAAATCTTTCCAAACTTCTTTATATCATATAAGTCAGATTTTCTCCAAGTCCTCTTTGGTGTCCTGCCTTTCCTTATTAAAATCCTAAATTCCTGTATAAGCCAAGTCTTTTTGTGAGCAGTGGAGTCTTTAAAAAGACTGTCCATTTACATTGGAGTCTCCTGTTGTAATGCCTTATGATGTGTGCTACTGTAAATGCTCAATTTCAGTTCCTCTCGCATCATGTTTTGTGAGATGATCTCGTCCTATCCTGCCTCTGGTTCAGTTGTTCCTGTGTTGTCTTGCTTGTTTACTGAAATTATTTTTCCACCTGAGCCCAAGTCCTGCTCCTCTCATTATCATCAGCGAGTTTCATTGCGTCCACTTGAATAAAACAAATATCCTGGGCACAGATTCCTTTAAAAAACTATTAAGGTTTCATACAAGCTCTTAAAATAGAAAATACTGTTATAACATGAATTATTTAAACGTCTCCCTCTGAATATTTGATAGGTTTCTGTGTTGGAGCTCTCTTTTGTAAGCTTCAAGACAGAGCTAGGGTGGGCTGTCTTAAAAGCAATAGATCCAGGACAGTTGACAAGTGATGTCAAGGTGTTCAATCAAGGGTGAGCTGCTATGATACAGAACATGTACTGTATCTGAAGAAACTGTAGCATTACATAAGAGGTGCCTTTCTTCAGTTTGTCGTCTCATTTCCCAAGAATCATCTTGCCATTTCTGCATTCTTGGCTTCCTGTGAGTCTGATTGATTTGTACTCTCATTTAGGACAGTATCTTTAATCAAGGTGTTTCAAAGCAAGTGATCAGAGGGTTAATTCATTGCCACATGTCTTATGATAGCAGTGCACATCCCAAGCACTTCTTTAATGTTCCCAGGGTACATGCTGTACAGTAGATGTTGCAAATTGTTTCCAACACGACCTAGTCTCTTCTTTAAAAGGGTGCTATTTGAGACTTATAAACCTTATTTGACCTCTTCCGTTTTATGTCCATGCATATTTGCATATTTGTTGGTCTAATTCAAACAAACCTGTCTGGACCAAGATTTTACCAGTACTGCGAAGGTTTAGCTGTTTCAACCTGTCATCATAAGTCCTGCACCTCCAGAATGCTGTGAGAAAGCCTAGTAGGCATGTACTGTACCTTATAGCAATTTTTCCATTAACAAAAGGAACAGAAGGCTTTTTTAAGGTGTGGTTTTACTAGTTAACTGCACAATTTATTAACCACTTGCCTTGTATCTGAACATTCCTGTTTACCGTGTCTGCATGGAAAGACCTGCCTGCTCCACTTCCTTTAGTTAGACATGGTGAAGTGGTATTGGGTAGCACACCAGCTAGCACCAGATGCCAGTAGGAGAAATTGAGTGTGCTTTGGGTGAGCTTGCGAACTGCTCTTCTTGGTGCATATTTCTTTTGCTCCAGTGTGTTCTGTTGTTACTTCATGTTTAATAGTAGTCAAATGACAGATTGACTACAAATGAAAACCGAGAGAGAGACATCTCCTGAATAATTACAATTACAATGTACAGTAGGTTCCCTTGTTTCATGTGGGTACCCTGAAGGCTCAGTGAACACCAGCAGCAGATATTTAAAACATTGGAGACAATGGAGCTTGGTAAAATGCCACTGCTAAATAAATGTTTTTATTCTTCTGATAACTTTGTGTGGTCTTTCAGAAATTGCCTGAACCCAGGAGTGAGGAATTGTGACAAGGAAACAAGCCAAAATTAAACAATTTCTCTCTTTTGCCACCAAAGCAATGAAAATGTGTTTACTGGCCCATTTACTCTATCTTCCCTTGTATTTTGTACATTTCAGTATATGAAAATGGTCAATTCAGTGTACATAAAACACCATATAAGACATTGCCTAAATATAAAAAATCTGCAAACCTCTGTTTTTCCCCAAAAAGGTTCTGCAGCAGATGGTATATATTCTGAAAATACATTTTAACTAACCGTTCACAATTTTTCTGTAATTGCAGCCTATTTTAGGTTTCATTTTGCTATGTAAAATTACCATTTGTGCCTCCAAAAAAAAGCTTCAATAAGTTTGCTTGTTTCTGTTCAATGTTTGTTGTTTCATATAAACCTATGACTAACACTATAACTTGTGAAATTACATCTGTGAGTAATACATCTGAGGAATTCTTATAATCAAGTTCAAACATGCAAATCATGTAAGATCATGCTAATGTTAAATCCTAACTTTGTGTTGTTGGGAAGAAGTGTGTCGCGTTTTCTTGAACATTGAACACAAAACAGTGCAATTTTTAATGTGACTTATCCAGTTTAAATCCATTGCAAAAACTAGTGCTTGGAGAAAACAATTCATGAAACAGTGTACATCATAGACTGAAAGTATTAGACAAAAGATGCTTGAGAAAAAATGTGACAGATTTTGGATTGTTACAAGCACTGATCTGTTTATTATTCTGAAGCCTTTAAGTTTAAATTCAGAATTTCAGCATGATAAACCATTTAAGAGATATTGGACATCACAGGTATAATTAAAATTGATAACTCTAATATGTTTTTTGTTTTGTCTGGTGTCCGAAAACTCCCAACAATGCAGATTTCAAAGAAGAATGGATCCAGGCTTTTGTGTGGTACTGTATGTTTATAACATTGTAATACAAATTGAAAATGTGAAAAAAGTATAAAAATGGAAGTCTTAAAAAATAAATGTGTATGGTATTTGCATGGGTATTTGAAAGCATACTGTACTTATATTGTTATGCAATTGCATAATTATTGCAAAACATTTTAAATAAAGTGCTTAAAGTAAATTTACCTTTTTCTGCACTGTTGTTACTTTCTCTGCTATTTCCCCAATAACACTACTTCTAGATTCCACAAAGTCTGCAGGATAATTATACCTGTGCAACATTTCTGTAATAACTTACAGTAGCTGCTCAAGATTTACAATATAACAAATACTTTAGGTTGTTTATAGTGTTTGTGCACAACAATGGCCTCTGTGCAAGCAATATCAATGTGGTATGAAACAGTGAAACCATTCTGTAAATAGTTTTGGAATGCCATTGGTGTCTGAAGCAAACCATTTTGTGTGTGATGGATGTTTTTTTGGATGATTATGTTCTTGACTTTTTGGAGGTACTTTCTATTTATATGGGTTTTTTTCATTCGGGGGAAATGCAGTACAATATTAACATATTCTATCAAATACAGAAAATACTGAATGTTTCAAATTTTGACTTGAGTTCTAATGTGACATGCTTCTGCATATCCTGTAGATAAGATTTAAAGAAAAGCTTGAAGTGTTTGAAATGTTGCTTGTCACAGATGCTTACAGACCTAAAAAGCCTTCTACTATAGTTTCTGTTTTTTGTATCCTATAGTGCATGGTCCATCATGAGCTTTGAGAATCACCTGTTGAATTATGATAACGTCTATCACATCTTCTCTTGTTTAAACTGAAAAATGTTTATTACTATACGACAAATCTTTCAGACCTGCTGCCATTTGGTTTTTTGTTCTTCTTGACTAGAGTGGTCTTTTTCTTTAAGATTTTCAGCATACGGATTGTACTGTATCTACTGTATCTCTTGTGCTGGGGATGTGAGAGAAGGGCAGGAGTGTCTCAACTGGTTCTGCTGTAGGGCTTGTCTCTTTAGGGGTCTCATCTGTGTCTCATGTCTTTCCTTTGTAGTGCTCATAATGGATTAGGGGTAGAATTAGGAATTGTTTTGAGACTGCAACTGTTTTTTGAAAGAAATGTCAGCAGTTACATCCAATGCCTTTTCCTGATTTTTCAAACAAAGACAGTGGTTTTACTGCCTTGCTTGGATTTTACTTGGTTATCTGCAGTTCATAGGCCCCCATAGGCCTGTGTTTTTTTTGTGCTGGAGATTTCTTATGAGACGGAACAGGAGACAAGCAGTCAGGTTCCCTGCTGTTCTTTCAAATGTAATTTTGCCGAATGAGTCACAAGCTTCTTGGCTTGTGTCGCTTTTAATCGCCTTTATTTGTTTTTCTCTTTGTAATTCAGTGCCACCTTTGAAATGAATATCAAAACTGCTGTTGTGCTTTCTGTGGTAAAAAGGGGGAATGAAACGTAAAAACAATATAAGGACATAGTAAAGCTATGGCCTTAAAGCTGAATGAAGTACTACGCACTTAATAGAATGTTGTTCACTGAGCAAACTCCTTATGTTTGCTAGAATGTCCTTCACTGTTAAACTGTATGCACTGTATGCTGCATTTTAGTTTTCTTGCATGGAAATAAATGCTTAGGTCCATTACAAGGATATAAATGGAAGATTTGATTTGTTTCTCATGCCATCTGTTTCGTGGTTTTCCATTAAGTTGAGAACATTTTCCTCACAATTCTATCTAGTGACGGGGACAGAACAAAAAGTGGTTTATCCTGCGCAAAAAGATAATGTTGAATGCTGAACTTTGTCCTAACAGTCTGTCCTTTCCACAAAGTAATCCTGTTAATCTCTGCACTTGAGGAGACCGTTAACAAAACTGAGGGTTTTACTTGCACTGAAAGTTTGCTTTAACTGTGACTGCAGAGGACATTATTTCTTGTTCTCCATCAAGCCCTCTTTTCATTTGAAGGTTCAATAACATTTTCAGATTTGGGACTGAGGATGTGTTCAAGGGGAACAGATGAGTTTCCTTGCTTCTGGGTTTTATGCAGTACAGCGTCTATTGAACACAGTACATGCTGTTTGCTCCACTAATCATGTGTATTTTGAGGACAAATGGGCTCTCTTAATTCTTGGTGTGATTTTCTTTATTTAAAAGGCAAGGAGGTTTTAAGAATATTATTATTTTGGATACAGAGACTTTTTGGAGTGGCGGCAGGAATTTGTATGGAAATATGTACTGTATGTTTGCAACTAAATTATCCAAATTTGACATTTTTATATCTATGTCCTGATGCTCCTATCTAAATTTAATGACCCAATAATAAAAGCTCAGTATTACAGGACACACTGCACAGATGAAGTCAAAACTGGTCTATAGTTGCTTAAGATTTTTAAGATCGTATTTCTGAGACTACCATAAAAGATGATAGCATGTCATTTTGTGATTTCGTTTCATACCATTATGCTCCAGAAATATTTAACTCTTGTCTTGTTTTTACTTTACATATAGGATCAAAGTTTGGATATAATGAAAAAAATAAAGATTTGGTGGCCAGCTTAGATGAGTCTTGGATACAAATCGGATGCCATGTTTACTGTAAAATGTCAATGTGTTACATAACCTGCCTTCTACCCAAGTCTTCATTCTTCCCAAATGTTCACTGGTAGTGGCCAATCTAATTGCTTAAGCAGTAAAATGTCAATCTTTGTCACGTATTGCAGCGTATTTTCATTTCTTTACTGTTTTGTTATGAATATCTACCGCTTTTATTGGGTTTTTTGCCTGTCAGCAGTTACCCAATAGAGAACAGGAAGGAGTGAGTGGGGGTGCATGTTGGCAGGAAAAAGTATAAAGGCAGGTTGTGCATGAATATGAAACATGGGAAGTAATTGGATAATGAGCTGAATGGATTAGAGAAAACAGATAAGCTTACTGTAGATCAGCTCCTGATTCCCAGGGGTTCCTTTCACTGATGTTGTAGTCCTCATCTGCTATTTCTTCTCTTTATTGAAAGTTTTGCTTTGGATGCAATATCTGAACTGCTCTGCATGTCTGTGTTTTTAATGGACTACATGCTTAATTTACTAAGTCTAAATGGTAATAAAGCAAGCCCCCAGTGTGCTCTTCCCTAACAGATGATAAACGCTGATGTTTACTCCAGCACAACCTTGAGCTAACAGCCTTTTTTGCATCCTTTTGCTATTAGCCTTTGAGATGTTCACGTATTAAGAACAACTGAGATATGTAGGTCTTAAAGATTGCATTTTAAAGTAGAGCATATGTTTATTAAAAAAAACATTTTGGTATGGTTTTTGTCCGTGTAGAAAATGCCACTGTGCACCGGACACATGATTCTAAATACTGTAGTTAATGTAAAGATTAAGTTGTGGTTACGAACAGGTCAAGGATGAAGTTTTTTTTTAAATGCTTAAACATAGCTGGTTAGTCATTCCAGTGCTGATAGGCATTGGGAACTCTGGTGGTCCAGTGGTTAAATGATACCATCAAGAGCAAACATGGGACACTGCTGTCTGTCTCACTTTGGGGTGACTATTCTTAACCTGGCTGTACTCTGCACTTCAGGTGGTAAGTAACACTGAGGATTATGAGGCTCTTAAACGAAGTAACTATTTCATTATTCATGCATAAATATATTCATTTTGTATTAAAAACAGTAGTTTCATAAAAATGAAGTTTGCAGTTAGGAGAAAAAAATCAGAACAGCTTGCTGGAAAACTGAGCTCCTTCATCTGCTTTGCCAGTATCTTTGTGTCTTCCCACGTGTTTATTACCTTTTTTTGTCATGGCATTTTAAAAAAATGTTTTTCATTCATCTGGTTTTAAATTGAAACATTTTTTTGAGTTCTTTGTTTATTGTTAAAACCGTGCCTTAGATAAGGTTAATTGCTGTAGTAATTCAATAAATTAAACATTCAGGGCTCGAGGAAAAAAATGGAAGGCTAATATTGCTGAAATGAAACACAGCGACTCATTAAAAAAAATAAATGTCGTGAATTGGATTCATTTGGAATAATTCTCCTTGATTTTCTGCCTAATGTTTTTCAATTTTTCCTTTTCCAATAGATTTGTAGTTTTGTTGCCAAGCAGTTGGCATTTATGCTGCTGTAATATATTTTTCAAAGTGTCTGAATTGTTTCATTTTTGCTTTATAAATTTGTGGAAGAGCAACAGTCTTGGTCCTGAACTCTTATGCTTACTAGATAAAGGAAATGATCTATAGAGTATTAATGATTAGATGAGTATTTTTGATTTCTCATGAACAATTCTTTCATGCCTAGAAACTGTGACTTTATTGTAGTCCTGATTAGAAGGTATTTGCTGAGCTGTCCTACAGTAGGTTCACAATACTCTATTGAATTAGAAGCCGTTGTTAAAAATCACTTAAATCTAAACATAAATCTAAAATTTCCTTGACCCTGTTCTGTTCTTGTATTTGATGGTATTACAGTATACAGTATATTAAGTAGAAGCTAATTTTATAGATGCTGTACTTTTATTGACAACATGAAATGGAGATGTATATTCTTGTCTCTCCTTTGTCTTGTGTAAGATAGATTTTAGATTAAGCACCGAGTCAAGTTAAGACAGTGCTGATCAGTCAACAGCTGGTGAAAGAAAAACACACCCAAATTCACAGTCATACTTCTGAGGAGTCCTCTTCTTCGCTACCTATCCTACTGACCCGTGAACTGTGTTATGTGGTACAAGATCAGCAGCAGCTGTGCCCAGTCCCATTCATCAGCCAGCTGTACATTTGGCAGCTATGAATCTGTGAACACCTACCCATTAACCCATTTCTTTACCCCCTCCCCTGGGGCATAATATTCTGGTTTACCTCCCAGCGGAGTGGGGAGAGGAACCTTGCCCTAGTTTGGGCATGAATGCATTCCCACGTGTCAATAATGGATTTAATGTGATGTGTAATACATAATATCTAATCAACAAGTGGCTGCAAGGTTTCGAAATAAGTCTGATTGTGTTTTCCTCTTATCTCTGAGACCACAGCTCGGAGATAATTGCAGCTCCCAAGACTGAGCTGCTTTGTATCTTCTGTGCAGCCTGTGAACAGTACCCACCTGCAGCATTGAAAAAAAAAGCACCCTGGTTCAGTTTTCTTTTTTTTTTTAGTTCTTCAATCATGTGCACTGAAATAGACATTTGCAGCCAGTTAATGCTGTGTCATTTATCTCTAGGATCCTGGGCAGACTGTGCATGTACTGTAATATGTGTAAAACTATTTTTTACTCTACCAGAAGCTTATCAGTGAAGGAAGCAGGGTATTACAACACCAATCCGTCTTTGCAGATGGGAGAGTGTGGTTTGGGGTCCTGTTCTTAGAGAAAGCGAAAGAGAGGGGGAGGGAGAGTGGAGAAACAAATGTAAAGAAAAAGTTGATGGTTAGGAACTGTGCTTTAAATAGCACACAGATAATATTAAGCAGCTGGGGCTCAATAAGACTTTGAAATCCTTAGACGCCTTGTTCGGTGGTTCCACCTTCCTGTTTTTTTTTTCCTTCCCCCTCAAACCTTCTCTTCTCATTACCAAGTGATGGGCTGGATCTTTTTAATTGGAATTGCCCCACTTCCAGATGCCACAGCCTCTGGGTGTCTGGCCTACCATCTGATGCCCCACGTCCTCGCTAATGCCCGCCACCGGATTATGACGCACTCCGCATGCAGCCTCCCGTTGTTCGGGCAGACTGTGAGCCGAGTCTGTCTCCCGCGTTACCCAGAGCAGGCCAGCTGGAGGTGGAGCAGCCTGCGAGTCTGTGTGCCGCTGCTGTCCTTTCATTTCCTTCTGCCGTGGGATTAGGAGAGAGGCAGTTCTCGGGGTGAAAGCATGCGAGCTTACAACTAGATCTACCGGAGTAGATCAAAGGTTACGGGGCCCCGGTGCTTTTGTGTTTAATACTGCAGAATGAACTCGTTTGGTTTTTAATTGCTGCTTTTCTGTGTAAAGTACATCCTTATATGGTTCTGTCCAAGGATGTGCTGAAATCTGCCTATTGATTTTATGTAGCTGCAGTACTCGGTCATTACTGTACAAAACATTGCCTGCTTGACAGCTGGTGTTGTGTACAGGAAGCGGAAGTGATCTTTGAGAACAGTTGGGAAAAGTAGGATTGGGTTTGGGAATTAAATTCTTGGAGCTTCATGCTGTAAGTACCAAAGGAGGGTTATAGAGCTTTCAATTTTCTTGAACCCTCTGTGCAGCAAAGCAATAAAACAAGATTTGTCATTTTGTTTCGTGCAAGAGAGATCTGAGAAGGCATGAACACTAAGTCTCAAGTTAACAAAGCAGTCGTGAACATCAGTTCATGAACCCTTGTCGTGTTTCACGGTGATGTCATTTTTAAGCACCTGTATCCATTTCACATGCTAGTTCAAAGTTAGTTCAAAGGCTTGCAACTCTGGTCTATATGTCTTTATCATTGTGAAATTAACAAGCTGCGATGAAGATGAATATTAAATTATGTGAACTCTCATGTGAAACCTCAGTACAATTATTTTTATTCAACCTTGAACCCATCTCTTGTAGAGACATAATTCACTGTTTATGCTTTAATAACTTCTGTTAGAAGCAAATGAAGCCAGGTGCAGTTTAAGTTAATGTGATATTGTTAGACTATTTACCGGTTGAGCTCTGGGAATAAAGCACTGAATTAGAAATGACTTTCCTTTGTTAACAAGCAGTTTTGATGAGATGGTTATAAGCTGCTTTGCTACTTGGTCATTCACACCAAACAATGTAAAGAAAAATCACAACCCTGAAGAAAGCTTAATTCTTTACCCTAAACTGAAAGAAAGTTGAGGAGCATGTTTTCACTTAGTTCTGCAATACTTTATAACTGTTTTGTATAGAAAATATCTTACTATGGTATGTTCTACAAAGAAGTCTTTTTGTTTCATATATCAACCTAGAAAAAGTAAAACTTAGCTGTTTGAAAACTAGTTTTTGCAAACAATTGTCTTATTTAGAATAATGAGCACTAATGTAAAAAGGTGTTCTCTGTTTTCTCTTTACACAGATTTCTTTTACACATTCTGACATACTGTAAGAACAAGAGTTATGGATTGGATAATGTCTTAAAAATAAAGAAATATAACTGTAATACCATGGTACAGAGCAAAATCATGTATACATATATAACTGAATTCCAAAAAACAAGGGTCAAATGTATTCATACAATACCTATAAGTATTCCATCATATTAAATAAAAAATTCTGTACTAACATTCTGCTTTTTGGAAGTACAGTAGTAGCGTCCGGAACTATACAGAGGCCTCCAAAGATTTCCTGTTTCCCTAGGGTATAAAAGGAAGTAACACGCACACACAAGACATTCTGCAGCATGTTAAGGTCAGAGAGCTCCCTGAAGACTGCAGGTGAATGGTCATGGACCTCTACAAATTAGAATGCACAGAAAGCTGAATCTGCCACTTCCGGGCACAGTGTCCATTATTAGAAAGTTGAAGCTGATCTGAAAATGATCATTCCCACCATGACAGTGATCCAAAGCATACTGCAGATCCTAATGCCTGACAGCAGGAGGCATCTTGTTTGAATTCTCCCTCAGAGGAGGGTGTATAAACTACTAATTACAGGAGGCTAAACAAAAGTGATCCTTGTGTTTTCTGGACTTGAGTTAATTAGTTATGACAATTATGATTTGTGCAGTGCTATGAATGTTAAAGTAACAGTAAATTAATTTTAGATTTCTTTAAAGCAATACATTATTCACTAATACAAATCTTTCAATGTTTTTTTGTCTGATTATGAATAATTTCTTGCGTGATTTGTTACCCTTCAGAAATGCATGAGCAGTTTACACACGTCTTAAATTAAGTGTATTTATATATATATTAATTATTTTGTAGAGTATTTGTTAATTGTAATGTTGGCTACTTTTTCGTTGACCTACATTTTCTTATTCACCTCAAGGAAAGACACTTAATGGCCTGTGTGCTTAACTCTGCCATTAAGTGTATTATTTAATTATGTCCTTTTGTTATTAAGTCATAATATATTTAATCATGAACATGTAAAAACATGAATTTGGTACTTGCAATGAAATAAGGTGTGTATGTTTCTGATTGAATCAGATGTATGTTTGGTAAATCTCCAGCAGTCACCTGAATAAATAGGTCACAGCCTTAGGGAAATTACTGCGAGCGCTATACTGTACCTGCCTCTGCTGAGGATCTGAACAAACACACAAGAATGCTGGGCAAAGTGGTACAAATGGCACAAATTCTAAACTAGCGATAAAAGGGGAAAATGTAATGGTATCCTTGAGTTCTTTGTAAGATTTGGGTCTGTCCTCAAACCACAGGATTTAGGAAATAGCTGTAGCTGCTCAAGTCCAGTTGGTTTGGATTACGGATGTTAAGCCATGCACTCTACTTACCCACGCGGGGGTGGGGTTAATATCATTAACAGATTAACTGTGCAACCAAAGTTTAAAGCAATCAAATTTGTCTCATGACAACCTCCTTGGCTTTTACAGCTCCCAACAGTGAATTTCATGGCTGACCATGGTTAGTTTGTGAAACTGTTGGTATCATTACAGTACTGGTCTACTACAGCATGCTTGGATGTTGCCACTTTCTCAAAGGATTTTCATCCCAAGGTTTTAATTTCTGATTTTATTAGTCAGAATGTTTCAACATTTCCATGTTTTTTTTTCCTAACATTACCTGAAGAGAGAGGTGCTAAAAATCTAAATGGCTTTGTGATTGCAGACTTAAACAGACTCTTGCTGTTTTGTGCCAAAGCCATTTTGTTGGTGCTGAGGAATTCGGTGTTAGTGATGAAATTGAACAGGCCAGACTTCAGAGCCTCTGAATCTCTGCTGTGCAGTAAATCCCCCCCCCAAATTATTGATCCCACCTTGTAAATAAAGTGACAGCATCTTTCCAGTGGCCTTGACTGTGTGAGAAGTGTGAGTGCTTGTGCTTATAATTCTGCAGTCTCGTGGGCGCATTTCTCTCCATCATGACTAAAACCAGGCATTTATTTAATTGTTACCCTTCAGAAATGCAGGACAAGAGGTTATAGTAATTAAAGCTGCCATTGTGTGTAGGCTTTATTCTGACACTGACATGAGCTTGTTTGGGTTCTATTTATAATTGTGCTTAAATACAGTTGCTGCCTCCTTTGAATATACAAAGAATCAGGGCTTATCAGGAATGTCTTAATCAGTGTGAAATGCAGGTACTATCTGTTCACAGCAACTTTACATATTTGAGCATTTTCAAATACATTTTGAAGCAACAAAAATAGTTCAAGTGATGAGTTTTATTTCCCAGATGTTTTCTGTAATAAATCCCATTTATGAAAATTTTTTAGCTGTTTTTGTGAAGAAAACATTACTTTCCACCATTGTTTTTTGAATAATCTGAAAGAAAAGAGGTGACAACTTGATTTTTACAGACTGCTAATATTTTTCATGGTATGACAACTGAAGCAAATGGTATTGTATTGGCCCATCTAAGCCTGAGGCAGTTAATTTAGAGATGACATCAAGAATCAAGCATACCTCTTTGTCATTCCTGTTTCCTGCATCAGTAACTTCAAAATTACCATGATTCATCTAAGATTTTACAATCGGGTTATCTTAAGTTTCCTGATCTTGGTTAAAATCTAATCGGACGGTAAGCACTTTTCTGGCTACCAATGTTGTATTGCATGACTGCTCGGCCTAAACATTTAACTTTTCAGACATTTTCTTCAAAATATGACGTGGAACTTAAAACAGTAAATGAGAAACATGCAGGTTAGAGATGTTAGTGTAGTAGGACATCTCTACCTATGTCTGCTGTTGGAGGAAACGTCTCCTACTGTACTTCTGATGGCCATGGATTTCATTGTGTGTCCTGTTGGATGCACCTGGAAAATAAAAGTGGACAAAAGAAACAGTGAGGAGGTCACTTATTTGGGTGCTGTTTTCTGTGGTACCTTACTGGCATTAATCAGTGGTCATCATTCAGAGACTGATGCAATCCTGCCATCCAGCAATAATATTTCTGTCTTAAAGGTGTATAAAGTAAAGAACCAGATCTTCCTGGGTTTTCCTCCGTGAGCACTGTGACGATCCAGCCTCCAAACGTTTAATTTCTCTAGCCGTTAACCATCCTATGTGACAAACATGCGCGCACACAGTGCGGGGGAGAGTCCTGTTGGCAACGTAAATTCCTGATTCTACATTTAATCAAATACCTGAAGGTTTGATATCTAATAAGTAAAAAAGCCAGCAGAGCAATTTTGTTCATTCTAATTTAGGGGGATTGTTGTCTGCATCACCAGCTTTGATCCCAAGAGGAGAGATTGACAGATACCTCACAGTGAATTGAAAGCACTTACAGGCCTCTGTTGAGGTTGTCATGGCAGGTGCTGTACTGCATGTGAGCGACCCCGAATTACAAACCTAGATGGAAGAGAAAGTCCTCAACCAGATCATTGTGAAGTGCGGTTCAGATTCTAGTATTTGGGTGAATCTGTTGGATGGGTGGGGTGTAGTTTTTTTAAGCACCAACAAGTTGGAACACTAATCTTGGTCCAGCAGTTACCTTAGAACGACATGCCTTGTTTTGTATTAGTTTGCAGCTCGTAACCTATTAGAAGCCTACATGCAGTGTCATTTAAAAGCCCCCTTTTATTTTTTTTCTCCTCCTGCATGGTAATTGCTTTGTAAGCTCGGCTGCCTTTTTCTATTAAAGACATTAAAGATTTTCAGCGAGTTGTGAATTCTTCTATCGATTCTTTTTTTTACCTTACTACTTCAGACACCCCCCCCCCCCCCCCAAACATAAGAGAGATTTATAAATCTTCCATTTTGCATTATGATAAACTGATTTAATTGTCATTGCATTTTTTGTTTCTTTACTTCTTTACCTTAAGCTTGTTTTGTGCCTTTTAATGTGTTCAAATATCATCCATATTACAGCTGAAAGGCATTATTGAATTTGCAAAAGCCATTTTTTTTGCTGATTTTAGCACTAATTTTCCACAGATTATTTTTTTAAAATAGCCAGGAATATCCTTTTTTTGTTAAAAGTCAGTGCAAGGCCGCCTTTTCTTTTTTGATTGGTGATTCTTAATGAAGAATCATTGTGGCCATAGTGTGATTAATCACACCCATTTGCCAGTTAGAATTGAATGCAGTGTACAGCAAAGAGAAATTATATTTATATGCTTGTGCATCTCTCCGCTTGGAAATAGAGTTAACAGGGAGGATTTTAACACCAGACTGAAAGGACTACAAGAAATGAAAATGCAGCTAATTTTTTTTACAGGTCTGAGCTCGGTTCAATTCAGTGCTACATGCATTTGCACGAACAGGGACGAATTGTGTGAGGAACATTTTATCACTTCTCCAAACTGTGGGAAAGTGAGAATGTGATTTTGAATTCCCTGTTGAAAATATTGAAGATCTACAGTGATTCTCTTTGTTCAAGACCAATGTACATTACAAACAGCTTTGCTCAGATGGAATCCAGTGTTGTAAGATAATACTGGAGTGTAGCCTTTTATGTCAGGATGTAATGCAAAATATGGTAATTAAAAAAAAAAATTCTTTGTCAGGAAACGGTTACATTTCTCAATTTCTTCACAGGCATAGTTTATCATGTGCTGTCTGGATTTCTATTGCAGAAAAATAATCTGGCAAAACAAGACATGTTTTTCTCTGGATTGGGTTGTTTTCTAAACAATTATGACAAGATCTACTTTACTTACTACATTAAAATTTCAGAGCCAAAATAATACCCCTTATTGAAATAGATTAGATACATTACTCTTAAAATATCAATATTTTTAATTGTTTAAAAAGTCTTGACAACTTGGTGTTCACCTTCAATCATTTTCAGTACTATTAATTAAAATTAAAAACAAACTGATATATTACCACAACTGTTGAACTATTTGCTTTCAGACTTGTCTATAAAAAACATAAACAGCATTATCTGAGCAAGTTTATACGGGAAATACTGGCATGATCACAGTATTGCAACCACAAACTCTAAAACTCCATACTCTCTGGCAGTAAGATTCATGAGCCAGGACTTAAGCCAAGATGTTAAGGTGTGCATACTGTATTTTTAGACATCTGCTAAATATAATTAAAAGGTAAGAATCTGTTCATAGAGTACTTACAGTAAGGGTTGTTTGCACTATACTGATTTTCATCTTGATTTTGGTAGACTCTTGCTTCACTTGCTTTGTCTTGATGTTTGTAGCCAGTTCCCATGATTTACTCTCTTGATATTTTCACTTGACCTTTTGTTGTATGGTTTGTGTTAGATGTCATGTTTGCATTTGATTCCCCCCCCCAAGGATAGTAATATCGTACACCCAGTTTGATTTATATCTCGGGTTTTAGGGTTAAGGTGTGACCTATTGGTTGCTCAGGGAGAGCATGACCCATGAATTCCAAAATGGTTGTATACCTCTTTAAAAAGCTATTTAAAAAAGACAATCCCCAGTGCTCCCATTTGGAGTGAACACTCTCATCAGATCATATTATATTGCTGTGCCTGTGTAGTACCGTGTGCTTCTAAGACATTCTGTAACCTCTCCTCTGGCAAGAGCCTGACAGTGCCAAGGTCTTAAACCATGAAGATCCCTCGTGAACATTCCCTGTGTTTCAGGAGGTTTTTAAACCTACTGTTCGGTATTTTCTTCCAAATAGTAAGAATTCAGTTTCATTAGGTAAAAAATAGCTGAAAATAGTGGGACTGCCAGAGTTACAGTTCTTCTACGTACATCACCTATGCTTAAAGAAGCTATAATCTGGTTGTTAGGTCATTTTGTTAATATCTATTTGTTAGGTCATTCTGATGCAGCTCCTTGAAACAAATCAGCTAATGTCATTTCGGCATTCAAAGTTGTTTGCTTGTTGTTTTTTTTTAAAGCATAAGCCTTTAAAGCAGTGTTTCCCAATCTAGGTCCTGGTGACCCTGTATCTGCTGATTTTCAGTCCTGCTGTAACTCCAGTTTTGCAATTGAACCCTTAATTTAACTCACAATTGATTTCTCTTCTTAAAGTTATTGTGTTAGGAATTTTTGCAGGTAAACTAAAAACATTTCCATCCCAAAAGGGTAAAAACAACTCAAAAGGGTCTCACTGGTATTTATGATTCATTGCTTTTATTTAGCTCTCTGTATGTCAAAAGCGCTTCACGTATGGGGGAGGGACCTGTTTCATCTACCACTGAAGTTTCTTGCCTAGCTGAGGGAGACATGGCACCCATTATATACCAGCAGCACCAGTTACACCACAGATCTGGTGGGGAAGTGAGGAAGTGCTTCATCAACTAAATTAAGGCAGAATGCAGTCAGATAGATACAGTACGTTTGTGATTGCTTTAAAGAAATTAAGAGTTAAATGAAATGGATACCAGCAGACACTGAGATCACAACAACCAGGATTGGAAAGCCCTGCTTGATCACATTCATTTTTTTGCCTTTTCAAACAATTGATTTTTTTTTTCAGCAGCCACCTTTTCTATTTGAGACACCTACAATGATTCTGTAACTTTCCTGTTTTTTGTTTTACTTCTTTACTGACGTGGTGGTTTTTTTGCATGTATGTGGAGGAGTTGCTTTGCTCATATATTGAATTTTCTGTGCAGCTCTGCAGGAAATCATGATTCATACTTAAGAGACTGCGTGGACATGGATGTACTATATTTTTTGTACCTTGTGTCTGCGAGGTAAATGCTGGCCTCGCTGGTGTTTCAGAAGCCCTGCAAATCTCTGAATTTATTTTCTGATCTCCTGGTTCTGGCTGTGTGCAGGATTGAACAACAGACCTTCAGCAGATCACGACAAAGCACCGTAGTCAATTAACCTATTGCCATGATTGTGGTCAACCATTGACACCTCATAATTTTAGCTTTTAACACCATCCTGAATTCTTTTTTTTTTCCAGGTGTTTTGACTAAGAAAACAATCTCTTTTACAGGATTGTCTCTGAGAAGCAGCTGAAGGGATTCTTATTTTTAACAGGAAGCTTTTCTCTTTAGATTGAGATAGCTAATTTTAATAAAACAAGTATATTAGTGTGAAAAATACCAAATTATGATTTATGATTATAAGACATACAGAGCTCCTAAAATCAATGCCATTATTACACTTATCCCATTTAGATTATATAACTGTGGTCAAAATCTTTCAAGAACTTTTGTACAAGTACCTTGTGAAGGTATAATTTTGATGACCACCATAAACATTTTACATGTGTCTTATATCTTGGGCCAACATATATACAGTATGTACTGTAAATTTGCCCAGAATATTATGCTTTGTGTACATTGTAATTTTTGTATCATCCGATCACCTCGGGTAATGAGTAGGCAAGACATTAATAACATACTGAAATATTACTGTACTTGATGCTTACAGTACATGTTCTCATACTGTACATCACTCAGGTTTGCAAAAATTATTTTGAAAATGCTCTGGGGAAAGTTTGCAAATATAGTTTTTTTTTAAATTTCAGTATATACAGTAGTGTGGTTTGAAGAAAAAAAAGTAATTTGCTTTTTGCCCATTACTTAAATTACCATGTGGAGCAGATTAAAATTTACAGCAGTCAGGAGTTACAAACAATGGAAGGAATGCAGGCTTCAGAGCTGCCTATTGAGAATTAAGATGATTGTCCCAGTTTTCCCAAAATGTTATATTGCTGTAATTTCCCTTTACATACAGTACATAGTCTGCTACTGGATTGTCAACAAAAAAGTCCCAGCTGTAGTACATTTCCATTTTATGTTCTTAGTTTTGTCTTGAAAGACCTACCAGTGAACACAATGAATGTTTCTTGTAAAACTGTAACGGAAAGTTGGTGGAAGAGTATTTGTATTAGCATTTTGAACTGGTATACGACCTACAAAAAATTGTGAGCTACTGTATGTAATAATCTGTACGCTGGTTACTCTTTACAGACAGTGAAATAATCGTTGCTAAGATACAGTACGGAACTGCCATTCATTTTAATTTTGTTCTATCCTCTACCTAATTGAATTGGTATGCAGACTGATAGGGACCAAACAGATTTCTTGATTGTGACGGTCATTGGGTAACATACTTTAGTTTGTTTGACGCATTTTTGTCTTTCTTCAAGGGGAAGAGTTTTTTCTGAAGCATTTTAAACATCACTTGATTACTCGTTAGATTTCTTTTACACATTAAAACAGTGTCTGTGTTGGCTCAGTGTCTTCCAGATTTATGTACTGTATATCTAATGAAACAGGAGCTCAAAATCATCATACAGCAAAATGAGCTACAGATTGTAGGAATTTTGTAAATGAGAAATTCCCCTTTTTTGTCATAATAGTGTACCCATAATAGCAAATTCATACTTGCCATAAATCACTGAATTTCAGAAAACAAGAAGGTCACATTTATTCACATCCCCCTTAAATAGCATTTAACAAAAACAAATGTTTTTTATAAGATTGACAAATGCTATGAAGATCACTGTATTACAACTTTAGAATTTTTCAAGACATCCAATCTGTACATTTTTCTGTTATGTGATGTTTATTGTTCATATTTCATCAGCAATATGAATTAATGTGGAGGGCTATGTGCTTCAAAACAGTTTCTTTGTCAGATCTCATTTAAATTTAATTGGATAGAAGCTGGAGACTTCTACCAAAATAAGGTATGAGTTTGCCGATATCCAGCATGCCTCTTTTTGTTATCCCTGTTATCTCCGTAAAAGTATTAATTAGCAGAAACATGCGATGGAAGGGTGACCTATTTGCTTGCCCTGGAAAACGGTTCTGTTTTTATCTCGTTACCACCAGTACAACCCATTTAAATCCTGCGGGTCTGTGAATTATGAATGAAGAGCTCAGAAATGGTTCTTTTTTACAGATGACAAATGGTCTTGGACCAAATAAAAAAGCTCTCTGACCCTCACTTTCCTCTCACGGCCAGTTGCACCTGCGTGTCGAGAAGTGCAGAAAGTTCTGGATACTGACATGCTCCTTTGATAAAGACACCTGGGCCGCGAGGTTACCTCCACATAAATAGGGGGGATATTTGGGTTTCAGGTTCCATTTGTAATGCGCACGTTCTGACAGCCTCACCATGCAGCACAAACGGGAAAAGCACACATGCAATTATAGATAAACACTGCACTGCCATGCAGAAATTGTGGATGGTGTAAGCTGGCGCTAGGCGTCGGTGGTGCGTCTTTCTGTTGAGTTGTGAATGGAATCGTGTGGCCGGGAGCCGTGCTTGCAGAGGAGTGACTAATGGAGACATCAGTTGAGTTTGTGCTGGCAATTAGGTCAAAGGGATGGACCTCCGATTTGCTCTGGGGCTTTATGCGCGACGCTCGGTTTTCAGTACGGCGCTCATTGCTGTGGTTAATATTGATGGCTTGTAAACACTCTCTCAGCTGCTTTTTAATTCTGCTTTGTGCTCTCTAGAGTTATCCACAAGGGTCCCTCTTCACAAAATAAAAAGCCCTTGTGCATGTCTCTTCAGAGCTGCCTGCTCAATTTGGAATACTTAAATGTATGCATTTATTTCAAGAGCACACCAGTGCATGACACTGTAACAAAAATACTTAAATGGTGATACTAGTAGACAAAGGCAGTCTTTTATTAGTATTAGAAATTGATTGCTTGTATATATTTTTATTCAATTTTTCAACTTACTATCATTTGTGGAGTCCTTATTGTAAAAAACTTTTAACTGGTATCAGTAGAGCATATTAACAGCTCAAAGACATTTCTTTAAAGATGAGTAATTCATTGTCCACTTAGTGTTCCTTGCCTTTATTCTTATTTTTTAATTTAGAAATTTACAAAACATTATTTCTGTATTATACAGCATGCACACATTAAATTGCATTGAACCCATTTTGATAAAACACATTCCGTTGAAGCAGTGATTGTGGGTTGTGGCAATGATACATTTCTGTTACCGTTTTCCAAATAAAGCAGAGACTCATTGAATAATTTGACAGAGGTGGGCAATAACAGGGTGCCTGAGGTTCTTGTTGATGTGCCCAGCAGTCTATATGGCTGAACAAGCTTGCCCTGTTCCTACCCCAGTGGTGGGTGTGTCCCCTTTGACAGAGATGCATTCTGGGTGTCCATCGATATGTAGGTCAAGCTGACATTTTTACTCCGATCCCAGGAAAAGCTTGTTTTAAAGTGTGGTGGATAATTCCATTTGGCCAGACATTCTTTCAGGAATGAGAATCCAGCCTGTGCTGACCTACTTTGTACTGAGATCCTGTTCCTGATGGGCTGGACTAATATGTTCTGGCTCCGTTTTAATTATCCAAATAGCAATGTCTTGATGCTTAAACCCTTTGGGTGGTAAATCTGCTTTAGTGGTGTGCAGTTAATGGTCTATAACACAATATATCCTGTTTTCTTCTTTGTATGTTGTATATTTGGAGAAAAAAAATCAAAAACCTACATGCACTTCTATATTTTTATTTGTATTTCAAAAAACGTTTGATATCTTGAACACTGCATATTAAGTGTTCAATTTTCATGGGTTTTTGTTGATGGATAATGCAGTTCACGTGGTTTTCTTTGTGTAAATAGCTGTGTACTGTACACTTCCAAACTAATTAAACTTCTGGGTTTATGTAACTGTCTTCTAAAGGCAATGGATTAAAATGGCATTTTTCCCCGATGACAAACGGTCCCTGCGAAGTGTAGTTTGTATCCTTGGTTGAGCACATGCATGTCATTGACGCAACAAATTTTTGTTTCTTTGTCACATGGCCACTGTTTACAGCCAGGAAACAGCAATGTTTAACACTGGAGGTGGTTCCCGATTTCTTTTGAGTCATTGCCACTGCGACAGGAAACGGAGATGTTTCTGGGGTATAACTGTGAGCAGCATTGCTAGATGGCACTTTAACAGGTGCATGCCTCAATCTTCCATTCAGCATGTTATATCTGTAGCTTCTCAAACCTGGCTTCCCATGCCCGTACTACTGTATCTCCTTAATTGTGATTTTGGAAGCATTGGTGGTGGTGGAGGGGATCCCCATTACCTGTAAAGCGCTTTGAGTGGAGTGTCCAGAAAAGCGCTATATAAGTGTAAGCAATTATTATTATTATTATTATTATTATTATTATTATTATTATTATTATTATTATTGACTCCTGGAAAGTCTTGAATAAAGTTCTTAATTTTCGAATGTTAAAAAGTACACTGTATGAGGCCTCAGTGCATGCTGATTGAACTGGAAATTCAGTCTTGACAACAAAGGGATGTCTTTTCATTTCCTGATACTGGGTATTTCAAGTTCCTTTCTGGTGAAATTAAGTTGCTATTATTAATCACCGCCTTGGGACTGGGGCACCACAGTTAAAAAAAAATCTAAAATGCAGTGTCTGTTAGTACAGCCCCCAGTATTTTCTGC
This sequence comes from Lepisosteus platostomus, assembly GCF_059453375.1. Lineage (NCBI taxonomy): Eukaryota > Metazoa > Chordata > Actinopteri > Semionotiformes > Lepisosteidae > Lepisosteus > Lepisosteus platostomus. The sequence continues at coordinate 66,848,751 of NC_142612.1, forward strand.
CTGTTCATTTTCATCATGACTTCTGAATAGACACGCAGTGAATTGCTTGATATTTTATTACTTAAATAGACAGCCTCAAATGTCTAATTCCTCTGCTTTGTTCATTGTAAACTTGTCCTAGGTCACACTGTAACAGTTACTGTCACTCTAGTAGTCCATGCATTTCACTTAAATCACAGTTTATGAGACTGGGCTTTTGAAGTGGAGCACGTTCCTTTCTATGCAGTGGTTGTCTTACGTGTGAACACAAGTGTTCAGGGTAGTTACTCAGTACACACTGCATTTGAAGTCAGAGGTGCATAGCAATCTTCGTGGGCTACAGACCAGGACGATGGAATGAAGATCCTTCAAGAGCTACTGCAGAGCTAGGGAAAATGTAAAATTGAATGAATGAATTGGGTAACTAAAAGCTCAAAAACAAAAAATATTCTGCAGTCCTCCAGGATTGGTGATCATAAGCAGAGCAGCCTTGCATTCTTAAGGTGAATCTATAAGGTGTTAATAGACCACGGAGTCTGAAATAAGGTTCAACAGCCTGTATAATCCATTATCTACCAAGAAGCGTTTCCTGTAGATGTAGCTGATTTAATTACTGTATCAACAGAACTGTGTTAGTGTTCAAACCCACTAAGACAATTCTGTCAGTGCACACTGCTCAAGAATGAATCTGGACTTTTTTGGCTATCAGACCCCAGTGTTTTTCCATCCTTTCTGTTCTGTCTTGTAGTGTTGCCAGACCCATTACAGGTTTTATGCGAGTGGCGGGGTTTTTTATCAACCGTCTCTAGCACTTTAATAAGCTATGTTAATATCTACAACACAAAGCCGTAATGCATTGCAGTAAAACCACCAAACGAATCCTACATCGCTTGCAGTTTGGATACAATAGCAAAACATTCAGCTTGATAAGATCACTGCTTCTATTTTACCGGTTGCTGTAACACATGGAAAGAACGTAAAACTACCATACTGTCACTCATAAAAATGCTGCAGCTTGTGAGTTAGAGGAATGTGTGTCACACATGTAACGGCTCAACCCTTTTAAATTCAACTGTAGTAGAGAGTTAAAAGGAAATTAATGGGAATCATGGGACTCGTGATACTTGTGTGTAGGCAAGGACTACAGTCTCTTGCATTTCAAAGAATAAAATCATACGTGTTTTATCTAGCACCCTTAAGTAAAGAATGCTATGGTATTTAGGTCCTACAGCTGCGCTTATGGTTCTAAAAATGCTTTTTTTGAAGCTCTGCACATTAACTTTAGATAGGATTTTATGTACTAGACTATATACAGTAGGGAATAGTGATGAAAAGAGCCAGCAAGGGCCCATTACTGAGGGGAGATCCATTTATCTCATTATTAATACATTTTCTCATACTGATGTACTGCCATGGAGCAGAGCTAATCCTCTTTATCATGTCAGCCACATACACCCACTGTCATATTCCATTTTCACTGCAGCCTACTGGTTGGGCTAGTTATTCATTAACTCTGTAATGGCCTATTTAGCTTATCTTTTTTTAAAAACTGTGTTGCCCTCACAGTTGAGATTTCAGAACATGGAAACACGTCTCTCTACTCAGTGAGCTGCTGTGTGGGAGGTGGCTGTTGAAGAGGAGGAAAAAAGAAGAATCTAGCATCTGAACATGCCTGTGTTTCTTCCCCTTTCAAATGTGTGCCATTCAAGTGTCTTCCATACTTTCATTTTGTGTGTTTATGGTCTTTCTTTTTGGAATTTTATATAGAAAAGAAGGCAGTGTTGTCAATGGAATCTGCCTGTCTAACATTTCTGCACCAGAGGAGAAAAGCCACCTGTACATTAATTGTTGACAGTATTTACTTCAAAATAAGAGTTAAGCAAATCTTTAAATCTTTTTCTCCTGTTCATTCGTTTAAAAATGAGTAACAAAATTAATTAGGCAACAACTAAAGCATCTGTCTGAGCCAAGGTTAGATCCAAGGCATCTGTGTTGTACTGTGAGAATGCATTAATCCCTCAAAGACTCCCATCTGCACTGTGTTAAATATATGAATGGAGTTTGCAGGCCACACTCAGCTTTTCACTGGGTTGGTTTGTTAAGGATAAATGGTTTAGAGAGCCTCTCATTCATTTTGTGCATGAGTTGTGTACACCTCTCCTGTTTTGAGGTATTTATCTCAGGCAATATTTAAACAACTCCGAAATTCGAGGTTGTGCTTTCAGTCACCTCATCAGGTGTCTTACACTGCCCTGACCTTGTGTTGAATGTTGTTCTCCTACCCACCAACGTGACATACTGTAGACATGCAAGATCTATTGTTTGTTTCTGTTTCCGGTTCGGCGCGGTACCCCTGTGATGTAGTATGCATAGCCTATTTGTGACTGCTCTGCTAACCTGCAATAGCAGCTACAGTACCATTAGTTTCTTTTTAGAGGACAGCTGTATTGAGAAGTGTACAGTAAATGTTCTCTTAGATACATGTATGTGACTGGTCATTTACAGGGATGACTCTTAAATATGAAGCAGCCTTTTCATCAGTGTCACTTGCTGCATTTTTCCTGGTTTGTTGGGAAGTGGTTGGATCACACCTGTTATTGCTAAAAAAAAATGGTTAACACTGTGGATCACTATGGATGTGTTCAATGTTTAATTTTCAGTCTTGTGTTAAATCACTTCCTCTTAGCTCAGCTGAAGACGGTACAATGTTAGTCAAGAATCTACACACTAGGTAAATACATTTTAAAGAGCAGAATTTTACAGGTGTACACTGTTTTCAGAGGAGTTACGGTCTGCACTAGTTTTGGTTCCTCTTGGAAGGTAAAGTTGACCTATGATTACCTTTAGAAAAGTGCTATATTTTACCAGCTTCCTGTGTGTGTGAAGTTCTCATTTGCTAATTGTTTTGATCTATGCATGCTCAACTAATGCTTATGTCAAAAGCATTAATAGCACAAGCTTATTTTCCTATATTCCAGACTAGTTGTAGACGTCATTAGTTTGTGAGATCTATTGCAAAATCTGGTAAGTCTTAAAATGCAACCGCAAAACCCAAACTGCATCATCTTTTAGCTACTGTTTTCAGCAGCCAAAGAGCTGTCATCCAAGATGCCCAGACACTGCTGTTTTACACCATTTACAGACTCAGGAGTGTGAGGAAACTGTGGTTAGGCCTCTGTAACTGTGGTCTCTGTCTCTTGCACACTGTTCACATGCTTCTGTGTTTATTACTTGTCCCTGACTGCCACAGTGCATTGTGTCATTTGTTGCTCAGCTTTGTGAGTCAAGAGTGCCTATTGTTCAGGGAATTGCACAGTTTTTTTTAAATGGTTTTACAGTGTTTGTGCTCTAATTCTCCTATTGCAACAGAGGTCTTGTGACTTTAAGTCCTAATGGTCAGCAGATTGATCCTTGCAAAATGTTTTAAAGACCCGTGAAAAGTTTTTGGACAGGGGCCCAAGAGAAATTAGGGTCTGTTGTCTGAGTTGCTCTTTTGTGATCCTTTGAAATTGATCAGATTTCTGATAAGGCATTAGAATTAATTCAAGTTTTTATGTTAACCTAAGCCTTTAACAAAATCAAGAAAATAGTACAAAATTCATGCATGGGTGTTTTTACAACCAATCATAAAGCAACCAAACTTGGTCTTTTAATTACATTTTAGGGTTTTCTTTGTCTTACAGGAAGTGATAGCACTATATCATACACGCCATAGTGCTATAAATATTCATTTGACAAGATCTGCAAAGGTCATAAACTATGGTTTATGGTCCACTATGGTTTAGGACTGTATTAATGATAACCACCATTTAGTAAAAGCGCTGCTCTCTGCAGCGACATCACAAGTGAAGTTGCAGATAATATGTTTAATATGTATGGCACAGGAACACTGTCATAAACTCATAAAAGTCACGAACCAGTCTGCTCGGAAATGTGAACAACTTGTGTGTACTGTAGATGCAAATTAAAGAGGTTAAATGCACCGTAGGTTCGTGCTCTGACTTCTTTCATCTCAGTAAACCCTGGTATTGTAGATTTAGATGTGTTCCTAATTTTTTTCCGTTTTGGAGCCTGCTCTGAGAATACTAATCCTATTAAAACAGCATGTGAAATGAACAAATGTTCCAAGTTGTACTGAACTGCGTGGTTCAATGTACTTGAAATCTTGAAAGCTGCAAAAATCCTTATGGCCCTTTTTGCCGTTAGTTCCCGATATGTTTACATTAAGACAACAGTCAGTGCAGGCGACATTTGAGAGATACCAAAAGTACAGCAACAATTGCCCTAAAGCAAAAGGAATCATCACCAAAATAATGGAATTTATAGATAACCAACCATTTTCGGTTTTTGGAGATGTAGGATTCTGCCCCTTGATATCTCACCTATGCCTTTCCTGGTCGGAAATACTTTTCAGGTTATGGCATTTGGTCATCTTAGATAAAAGAACTGTTAGACTGCAGCTTGTTACTTCACGTGAGTTGGCTGCAACAGTTGTGGTCTTACTTGTTCATAAAACAATTTTAGCCGTTACCATCTTTTGCGTCTTTGGCTGAATAGTAACACCCTAACCACCCACCCCCGGATCGTATCAGTATCGGCCGATCCTGCTGACAGAAAAGCAGAGATCAATATGGGACTCACAAAACATTGATAGGTCCATCTCGACATATAAGTGTAATTCTCCTTTTCATCACAGCCGAGTTTGATAATGTGTTTCTCTTTTATAAATATATGCATGTATAAGTAACAATTACACATACTCAAGGAGTTGAATTAGCACCATGCCAAATTTGATCTGTCTTTACCGGTTATCTGTGTCTTGTTTTGTATCCACAAAGTCTCACTTAACCTTATGATTTTTTTCCTTTTTATTTTGAATTAATTGAATCCATTGATGGTTATTAATTTATGAAATGCCCCATTAGCCTGGTAAATGAGGTATGAAAGCACATTTTTTACAGCTAATATAGTTCTTACTTTTACATAGGTACTGTACACCCAGTGAAATTGTAATTTAAGTTGAGGACTGCTTTAAAAAAATGAGTCATATGGAGCTACAGTAGATGAGGGAATTTAGGTTTATGATAATATTAATTTGCTACTATTAATTTTAATTTTGTCACAGTAGTGAAACGTGGCCATACGAGAACAAAGTAAAAAATCATCTAAGTTGTACAGATCGTTAATTAGCTGTGGAGTTTTAGCAAAATACCCAGACTGAACTGGAAGCTGTTCTAAAGTGTAGTGTCCTTCAAGGATGTTTTGGACATGTAGCACTGCTATAGTGTCTTACAGATTACAACTTTCATGCATTAGGAATGGCTTTCTTTCACTTTTGACATTTATCAGATGTGTTCCTTAATATAATAAGTTTTGGAGGCTTTGTAAAAAGTTCTGTAGTGTGTTTTTTCCAGGTAGTTATTACCTTCATTGCAAAAGCAAAAAACTGGAAATGTCATTCATCAAGTGCTTTGTAATCAATTAGTTTGAACTGAGTTCAGAGAAACTTACCACAATGCTCAGCAATACTGAAATGCTATGGTATTTCCATTGGATACAATATTTTTAGGTTAAGGCTCCTATCACATACACCAGCACTCAGTGGCAAACTAAGACACTGAGGCCTAATTCAAGCAGTATTGTGTGCATACACAGTGCTGAAAACAGGACTGCAATGTTTGAGAGAGCTACCTGAATTCTGTGTACTTTCACTTTAAATCTTGAGGTAAAAATAATGTATATAAATACTTTTTATTGTGCAAATCCATTTTCACCATGAGAAGGTGTTTTATATAATCAAAAAATGTAAATACCAGGCAATTATTTTGTCCAATTGTATTAATTGATACAGCACCTCTTTAATGTACTGCAGTATATATATATAAGCCCTAGGTGGTAATATGCAAACAGAGTTGACAAAATAATTATCTTATCTGCAGTGCTTAATATGCTGTCATGATCCCATAAAAAATGTTTCTTAAACAAACTTGTTTACTTGACTTGCTTGAGGGAGACTTTTTTTAAATTCCTAGAGTTTGATTGAGATGTATTTAACCTGTGGCTTTTGTTCTCTGCTCCAGTCTTGCCAGCGTATTAAGAATTCTTTATTACTCATTGCATTGAACCAAGTGGTAAAATAATTGAATGATGAACAGAATCGCACAGTAACGTCCTGTAGTTCATAATTGTTCTGTTAATGCGAGAAAGATTCTCTAGAACATGTCCAGATTTTGGAGGTAGTTGTATAACTATATCATTTAGGTGGGTAGCTGCGTCAGCATGCGTAGGCTGCAAAGGAACAAGTAATAGGTTTATTCCATGCTGAAAAAAAGAAGAAAGAGAACTCAACGTTTCGGCCGTGGAGCCTTCTTCAGGTGTCACACACGGCCGAAACGTTGTGTTCTCTTTCTTCTTTTTTTCAGCATGGAATAAACCTACTATATAATTTATATATTTAGGTCACGTTAAGTGCAGATTGTTGAATTGTTTTTGGAATTATTGTTAATAACTAATAACAATGCAGCCATTTTATGCTGGTAAAAAGAGAGTTGAAAAGAATACTGTACTGTAGAATATATTTACACCCCAGCGGCCCCTAATAGCCCTATTTCTTAACCACTGATTTTCATACTACTGTAACGCCTTACCAGGGTATCACCTAAGATTAATATTGGCTTCATTAAACTAATATTGCCACAGAAGTCTGTGGTTCATGTGCTGACTAAAACATATTATGACCTATGTAAATAGAATTGGCTCCCTGTGAAATCTGAAATTTTAATTTTTAAGTTTTCCTAGGTACATAGCAGATAGTAAACAGTCCAGTTCCAGGTCAGACTCTTAATCTGAAATTCTTCTGATTCGTGTCTTCCTGTCCTATGTAAGACTAACCTCCACAGAGTGGAAATCTTTTTTTAGTGTAGCATTTAATTTTCTTTTAGTGTTGTTTTTCTTCAGTCATTTTATTGTGCTTTATTTTCCTTCAATGTTGTTTTACACGTAGTACAGCACTTTTGAATTTTCCAAAAATCGCACGTATATATTTATGTTTTAGAGGAATCAAATGGAAAAAGAGTTTTCCATATTAAAAAAAAAAGTCCAGAATGAAGAGAGCAATTACAGTAGCAGTGAATGCTCAATAGAAACAGGAGGTTCCCTATATCAGGACAATAGCAGTGTGCACATGAGTGAAATAATTGTTTAGATGGCTGAATCATTTTCTGTGTTTTTAATGGATGCTTTCAATAACTCTGTCCCTTCTCCTGCCCCTGCAGGGTCGTCATGTCAAGACCGGCCAGCTTGCTGCTATCAAGGTCATGGACGTCACAGGGGTAAGGCTGCTTTCCTCTCCTCCACAGTCAGGCTCCTTATCATTTAAGTCGTGCTGATTATTAAAAGGATTGTTTTCTGTAATGGAGGAAAGTCTTGATTATACAGAGCCAGAGAGCTACATTAACTATACACCATGTCTTACACATTTGGTTCATTTTTCAAAGGTTTAGTGCATTGCAGCAAAAATGAGTTACCAGCTAATTTCACCATTATTATTTGAAATCCTGTTTATTATTGTACATGGTCTAACTTAGATTTCAGGATTCACCCATAGTAGGGGAAAAAAACTATCACATGAATACAGGGAAGAGGCAAAAAACAAAACCAACATGGTTTTAATTGAAACTAAGCCATGATTCAACAGAATACCTTCATGTTTTTGAGCCTGTAACATTTGTGGAACATTATTGCCTTTCTTGTGTGCTCTGAATGAACAGAGTTATGGCAAAGTATGAGGGGTTTTCACCTTCCCTTGTATACTTTCCTCAATGTCACACAAAGCAATTCCTAATTTAAATAGCGCTTTGTGGATGAATGATGAACCCCTGCTGATTTCTGCCTTTTTTTTCTGCCTTGCATTTAGGGAAAAAAACACCATGTTTTATTTATATGTGAATCTTCTTCCTTGAATACACAAGCATGCCAAATTTAAAACATTCTATATGGTGTGTCCCCCAGTCTCCTTCATGAAATCCCCTCTATTCTAGACAAGGTTATTGCCCAGCAATGCTTTTTCACAGCCTTGTTAATAACTGCCATAATTTTAATTTGAGAATACCTCAAAAAATAAAGGTTAAAGAAGTCTCACATGTTACCCTTTTCAAAATATTTATCTGGTATTCAGTTACATGTTTGGTTGCATAGGTTATATAGTAGTTTTCCATTTTCAGTTGCCTGAGTTAAATTGGTGTCTGTAATCAGATCTTGACTACTGCTCAGATTTTGACCACCATCAGTTTCTTTTAGACATTTCTTCACTGACACTTTCTTTTTTACCTGTCTAATAAACAAAATGTGAAGAAAGCTCCGATATCTCCTACAGAATGTCTCTACAGTGAGCAGGAGCCATTATGGAGCCCTGATAATAACCTCTTTCACTCGCATTTTTCACATCATGTGATGATGGCAAGTTGTGACCATTTCAAGCATTCAACCCGCCAGATGGGTTTTCTCTCTTCTGCAGACACTTTTCAATAATTTATGTCTTTTTCATGAGTGCCTCTTTAGAATATCATTTCTGAGTGACAAGTTTGAGCTCCTTTTTCCTTTCTGTCATATTAGTTTAAATGCCACGAGCCGTTCTTAAGCTCATTGTAGAGTCAGCTACGTCCTCAGACTTGGACACTTACTTGCATCCCGGCTTCTATTGGTGCTTTCACACTTGCCAGTAATTTTCCATGACATTTAACGTGCCAGCACATCACGACCATTCTTACAGTCTATATTCTGATAGTGGTTTTATGAAAGAGCTGTCATGATGTTTTAATGGGGCAATGTGGATGTATCTATTTTTATTCCCCCTCCCCCGATATTTTCTTTTTACTGCTTTTTTAAAACTTTTTCACAGATTGCTGGATCCAGCAGCTAGCTTTTTGTAGCTTATTGGAAGTGACTCTTATTATTCTTATGGTCTAGTAGGCATGCAGTGATTAATATGTTTGATTTCCTTCTAGCTTCTCTCCCTGCTAATTAGCTCCATTGAATTTTTAGAGAGGTGTAAGTCTTTCATGTAATTTTCTTTGGTTTTGTTTTTCCCCTCCACTAATGCCATTTTAAAATTTTAAATGCTGCTGGTCATCTACAATCAGCCATTTCTTCACTGTTGAGTCTGCGCTGTTCTGTGTGCTGTTCAGCAAAATGTGTCTAGTCTGTAGAAATGACAAGAAATACTGTGTAGTATGTGACCTGCCAGCTGCCCGTGATCTTACTGTTAAAGCAAATCTAGACTGTTATTTATTGGGTTTTTAAAGATCCTTCCCGATTTCTGTCTGGGTGGCAGGTTTTGCTAATTAGATCTGTAAGCTCTCCTTTGGTTACTGGCCCCTTTTATAAACACTGCTGCTTGGGAAGGAGGAAAGATTTGCAGTATTCTTTTTTTCCAGTATCGAGTAGTTAAAACAAGCTGCAGACTGCCAGCAATAGAATGGATTTGTTCATAGGAATGGCTATTTTCTATCCAGTCACCTATGCCACGTGTAGGGAAAGAGGCAGTCATGCAGTTTCCTTAATTGCTGTAAAGCAGAAAATGAAAGCTTCAGATGTAGTTAAGCCCTGCATTTAATCTGTATCAAGGGACAGTCTTGTGTGACTGGAGACCACAAGAGCAAAATATGCCAAGGCTAATGGCTGTGTAATTTAGAAATGCTGCACTTTAACCCCCAGGACAAATACAGACACTGTCTCAAGATTGTAAACATCAGCTTTGTGAAATTTATAAAACGGAGCCAATGAAATTTATTTGAAAGCACGATTTCAGAAAACCATAGCACATTATTTCTTTACTCTCTTACCTGGCGTTGTGCCATGTCTCTTCTCCACATTATTTTAGTGTTACCTTTGATGTACTCCAAAATGCATTCTAATATCAGTAAACCAGTTTTCCCTCCCATTACATTACATTTCAGTGGCTCACACTTCAGAAAAATCTAACTGACCATCATGACACTTTGTGCCTTGACCTCAATATATATTCGCCTCATGATACTGGAAGTGTAGTGTTTCATTGGCTGCATTGCGCATGAAGACTTGGTGTCATTTCAAGTCTATACAGCCAGCATATCTTTCAATATTAAATGTGTTACCAATATTAGTTATTAAAACATTCCATTTGGTTTGTCAATGTTTTAGTCGTTGAATGGTATCTTTTACCGGTTTTTAAGCAATTAAAGCAAGGTGACACTCCCTAAAGCAATGCTTTCAATCACATTTCCCAGTTTTGATATTTTGTAAGAGTAATCCATTTTCCTGAGTTTTAAAAAAGATGGAAGATTTAAAGAATTTGGCAGCAGGTATGCTTCATGCGAAAAACAAGAATCTGCCCAAATCTGATGCAAATGTACAGCTGCAATCTGTTTAGCTCAGAAGAGAAATTGCTATAGGAGCCCCCATACTAATCTCACTTTTCTACTGGCAGGATGAAGAGGAGGAGATCAAACAAGAAATTAACATGCTTAAAAAATATTCACATCATCGGAACATCGCCACCTACTATGGTGCTTTTATCAAGAAGAACCCTCCAGGAATTGATGACCAGCTTTGGGTATGTACAGTTTTTTTTAAGTGGCTGATTTTATTCTTTTAATTTCTCTGAATACCAGTGTAAATCGACAAAAAAAAAGGTGAAAGTAATTTGTTGGCTATGGCTGAACCTTGTGTAGTTACTGAAGCACAGAGAGAAGGGGGAGAGGATTATGCGTATTTAGATAACGCAAGCCATACCATTTCAAATCTTCCCTGATATCCCTTAATGGTATCTTTTTAAGAAAAAGGACGTGGCTGATTACAAATAACAAGCAGCTTGATCTGGGAATCGGCGAAAGGAGTTACAGTGTGCTGTTATGAACTAACATGAGCCCGCCACGCAGAGGAGATGAATGATTCAGCCCCAGTTAAACGTGAGGATTAGATGTGATTCAAGCAAATAAATGAACAGCTTTGTTTCGGACACATCTGCAGTGAGAAACACGCGAGATCACGCATTGTAGTAAGCATCAACATCAGTCATTGTATGATAGATATTTTTGATATTGTTAAAAACCTATTATAAGCTCTTGAAACCCTCTGCTTTTTCCCTCCTCTGCTTGGGTTACAACATCAAATTCCAACTGTGCACAAGAGAACCGAATGACAAGAAATGATGATTCTTAAACCCTCCCAAGCGTGTATGAGTGATGTAGGCTTTTAAAACCATACAAGCTGCATCTTCAGGTCACAGTGAATGAGAATCACAAATCTGAAATAAAAGAAGGAGGTTTGTAGTGTCTGGGTATGTGGTAGATATCCATTGTTTGCCTTGTTCACTGGACAGAGAGGAGTTTTGGGGGAGGGAATGGCTGATTTGTGTTAGGTAGCAAATGCATTTTGCTGTGATGAGGTTGTGCAAGGTCTTCGGCATGGAATTTATTTGGAATGTTACTAAATATTGATCCAATAATCTGCTCAGACTAGGAACCCATCAATTTTAAAAGAGCTGCATGGTGTGCTTTCAATTACATTTCACATAGTTAATGCAAATGCACAGAATCCTTCCTGGATATACTCCTGCACTGGCTTACAGGATTTAAAACTTCTGTCCCAGAGAAGAAGCAAGTTGATGTATTCTAAGGCTCCCATATATACACCTGCCTGTTGTAAGTGCTGTCATATCCCTATCCGGAGATAAACCCAGAGCTATTCATTGTACTTTTCACTGGCTGTCGGTAGAAATTGAGGGCAGTCCTGATAATCGGCAAGTAATTCCTTTTTTGTTTATCAGCGGTCAGAGCTGGGCTGATAGCAAGGTGAAGAGAAAAGGAGCTCCTTCAATATAGATAAGGATCAAGGGGAAATAAAGCTCACTTGTGACACATGTCAGTGCCAAAAGGCTTCCACTGAATGGAGAGACCTTTCAGATGAAGGGCGATGTTTCATTCAGAGTACAGGCCAGCAGACTTCAACTTCTTGTCTCTTGGTGCATCCATTTTTCTTTCAGTCCATTACAGACATTTGTTGTAGTGTAAAACCGGGATAGTGTTAGAAAAAAAATCATACTGATACACTAGAGGTCCTTAGTAAAGTTTGGTATGTGGGTTTGCAGTATTTCAAAAGAAGATATGTTTGCCTTTCCTAATCATTTCTGTGCCATACAGTTTTCCTTCCTCTGAGCCCATTATTTAAAGAAGTGTAAAATCTGAAAAATGCTGGGTGAAAAATATAAAATACAACTTAAGATTCTAAAGTAACTTTGTAGCTCTTTGCTTTTTCAATCCTGTTTTTTAGGCATACTGTTGTAGTTTAATGGTTCTACAGTATTGCTTGTTACTGAGTTCTGGGTGTAAGTTCTCTGAAAAGAAAACACTTAAATATATTCTCTTGTGTGTTTGGAGTCCTCAGAAACATTGATATCTTGCTCTGTGTTAAGACTAGTTTGCAGTTGAACTACTTCAGTGCCTACATCTCTAATTGTTTTTTTAAAGTTACAGAAATAGTTGTGATGCATTGTAACACATGAAATGTTATGTTTGTTTTAAACTTGTTCAATATCATGTGTACATTTATGACTTCACTTCGCTCACTCATTGTGGCCCAGGAGACTTTGCTATTTGCCAATTTCTGAACTTAGCTGACGGTAAGAGCAGAACAGCTATGATCTGAAGGAAGAAATGCACAAATTATTACACATTTACAAATGCACATTTTTTCATGACACAATTAAGCTGTTTCCCAAAATAGTCCCCAAGTGAGGAATAAAAGATGTGTAATAGTCAGCAGTCTTCTCTAATATCACAGTTGATCTTTTGTGCTTATTACAGCTCGAATTGTGTTATGTTATGAGTAATGTGTAGGGTAGTCTGGACAGACAATATGACCTGTGTCTCATTTTTTTTTCCTCTTCTGGTAAAGGTTCAGAACAGTGCTCTGCATTCAGATGTCGTAAATTTGAACTTTGACACTTTCTTTTATGGACTTGCTTGAAGGCACAAAATAATGACAGACTTTTAGCTTTCAAATAGTTCGTGCTTATCTATCAGGAAGGACCGCGGAAGGAGTATGTCTGATAATTGCTAAATAATCTGAGTTTTGTCCCCAGTAGTATGCTGACCTATTCGTTTTCCTAATTTATATGATAAGCAATACTGTATGTGGACATTGTATTGAAATGATCAAATAGACATTTCTTTCAGCTGTTATCAGTGTTGGTGAGCATAATTCGGTGCAATAACAATGATGATCAGCCCACTCAAAGACGTACTGTAAAATCAATATTGTGATTTTTAAGTTTCATTGTGTATTATCTTTACAAAAGCATCTCTTACAGTGTGCAGTCCCAAGAACTAAGTGTTGTAACTTCTGAGCCAAGTTTTAGCGTTTGTATTTGGATTTCCCTATGTGAAATTTACTAAAAGTAAAGATTAAATGGAGGTGTACCCCTGCAATGTTACTAATGATGGGAGATTCAGCCGAAAAAATGTTATGGTTCAAGACACCTGCCAACAGCTCTTTTCAGCAAACCCTTTAGAAGTTTTGAATGTTTTGTGTGGGTTTACTGAAAAACTTTGGCTAGCCATTGAGATCAAGACTAAAACCAGTAAAGTAAAACATCTCAATCCACCACTGTAGTCCTTCAGGTTATCAAATGTAGCAGTTTGTTGTTTTCAATGAGAGACACCTATGATTCTATTAGTACTATTATCACTTCCGTGAGACACACAGAGCGTCCTAAATTGGAAAAAGTATATTCTTTTGAGACGTGTTGTCTGAGTTAGTTCATATAGTTGATGAAAAACTGAGACTTGAGCAGGTTTTTTTTTTAAAAAGGAAAGTTCTTGAACCAATACAGTAGTTAAGAACGCATTTTCCCATATAAAAACATTGCTAATTAGAAACCAGGCAATTAGCATGACTGGATTTCTTACCGATTTATATAGCATGGAAATTTGATCAAAAGCCTAAATCGTAGTCCTGTAGTAATTGTATGTTGTCTGCTAGTTTATGCACAAAATAAGGTGTGTTCAGTAAGTGGTTGTTTTCTTTTTCTGTGAGCTACAGTATACTGTATTGTCAGCTTTCACATTCCTAAGGACCTTGTTTTCTGTTTCCTGGTAGCAATAATTCCTGTCTCTCTACAGAGTTTCAGTTTGCATCTCAGAACAATGCTAATAAAGGTTAGTTTGGAATGTGTGCTCTTTTAGCACACCACTTCGCCCCAGGACATTATCTAATCATTCTGTTTTTGTCAGAGAACCGGTTTTAGCAGCAACATCCATACTAACGGTGTTCCAAAATAAAGGTACTAAACTGACTAATTATCTTTTAGAGCACTGGAAATTCAAAACTAATAGCTCTATTGGTCTGTTTTGGAATATAAATGAGCATGTCCCCCTCCCTCAAATTAAAAAGCTTTGTTTTTCTCTTTTGAGATCAGAGGATCTGGCATTCCAAATAGCCTACAGTATGCAATTTTTTTGTTAAATTTGTTTAATTTTGTTAAATTAAAGGCATTTGGATTTTCAAGTAACTGTTAGTACAAGCATTGCTAGTGTATATATGGTGGAAAGTGTTGTTCTGTATTGCCTGGACTCTCTGTATGTGTTGGATTAATTCAAAATCTTTTTTTTTTCTTTTCGTTTCTCATTTTTCCATCTTCAAAGCAGCTTATATTGCTAATGCAAACTTCAGTATACAAAGCAGCATATTCAAGCGTTTGCAACATATTGCCTTTTCTGCCTCTCTTAAATTTATTTACATGTAGACACCAAGTGCTGCTACGTGTGCCCTGCTTATAAATTTTGAATGCCAGATTTTTTTAAGTACATCCTGTGACTCCTAAGCAAATGGAATTTAATAATGAAATATCCATGAGTTATTTATCAGGGCCCGTTGTCACAGTTAGTTTCTTGGGCTGACAAAAAAAAACAATTGCTCAATTGTCTGATTACCACTTGGAAAAATGCATAAAATTCTCTCCGAAAATATTTCCCAGTATCTAATCTGACCTCACTAAAAAGAAATGAAAAGAAGCTTTTTAAAAAAAATCCAGTTGGGTTAGTTAGTGGTGTTGACATTGTGGTCCAGTACATGAATTAACCTACAGTGAATATTATGAAATCAAACTTAAGTATATGAAGACCAGAACTATTTGTCATTTGGGGAGGGGAATGTAGTAGCTCTGCACTGCATAGAATAGTTTTCCCAAGCTATACAAAATGGGCTTTGTGATTGCCTAGCAATGCATATTAAGAAAGGCAGTTGGCCCCTGTGACTCAGTAAATCATTGAGAGTCTTAAAGAAGTCTGGTACTCTTCCATTTAAATGAAAAAAGAAAGACTGTAGATTGTGATATTGGGGAAAAAATAGCAGCATTGTGTCAGCCACTGCACTGAGGAGAAGAATCTGCCAAATGATTATGAAATGTTTTCAAGGCTTTTAGTTCCAGCTGCTGGTCAGAGGTGTGGATATAAAAGCAGGATTAAGGTTTGATTATAATGTATCTTCAACAGAAACACTCCAGTGATTGGTACATTTCACAACTTTAAAAAAAAAAACAGATAAGTTTCTACAAAAACAATTCCTCGTCACCACACAGCAGCAACCCTGTTTTTAATGTTTTATACAGATCAGACTGACCCACAATTTGCATATATGTGATATAATTTAATTGAAATTAACAATTTCTACAAACATTTGCATTTAGTTTTAATCATCTTGCTGATTGTTTGGAAACAAATACCTGTAGGTTTACTGGCATTTTGCTGTGAATATATATATATATCGGAGAGACATTACACATACTCAAATACAACTTTTCCTCTAAGGCCACATGATAGCATTTTAATGTATAAAAAAGGTGAACTAAATTCTTGGAATAAAACCTTAAACCATTGCAGTTCTGGTTCAAATCTGAGATTACTGTATCATGCAGTGAATCTGAACAGTTCGCTATCTTTCCATACACAGAAAAGTAGCCCATTTATTAAATGGGATTAAACCAATTTATAAATAACTGTCAGGGCAGTACGACTGTGCCATCTCTGGCTCCTCTTTAATTGATGTCCTCTTTCAGTCTCGTTGAGAATAATACAATTCTTGTCATGTGTGACCTTTTAAGGATGAAATAAACGTGGTAATCTTTTTTTTTAGAGATTGATGTGTGGCCCTCTGTCAGATTTATTCAATTTTGCCTGATCAAAGGTGACTTCGAGTTCCTGGCAAGTTGCATGTGGGAAGACAGAAGAAAATTGTGCAAATGGATGCACATTGTTGGGTCAGAATGCTGTTAGGCTAGTGAACTGTAGGTCAGTCCTGTGATTTGAAATCCATGAATTATAAGGGGTACTGTGAACAGTGTGGATTAGGAGCACGTTCTACTGCTGTTTTAGTTTGGGAGGCCTTTGCTTTCTAACCTCTTTATTAATCTCCGAAAGAACAACGGAACTGTGGCATCTTGATTACAGGGATCACCAGCTGGTATTTACTGTACTGAGAAAGAATAGTATCTGGAGGTTAGCCAAGAGAGTGGGAATACAGTCGAGAAAGATTGTCAGAGCAGCAGGATTCCATCTTGTTGCTTTTTCCTTCTTTGCCCAAAGACTGTGGCCTTGGCTACGAGTTATTCTTGAGGAAACAAACGATGAGATGTGTGGGATTGTTTCTGACTGTTTGTGGGACAGGTCATTAGAGTTCACCTTTACTAACCAGGCATAGCCCAACTAAATGTTTTAGGACTGACATCCATTTTCTGACGGCCTTACCCTGTACAGGGCTGCGGGGAGTCACAACCGCTAAGCAATGGGTGCAAGGCAGATCACACTCAGTGCATTGCAGGGCATACAGAGACAGATGTACAGCAGTGCACACTCACACCAGGGCCAATCTTCCCAGAAGCCAGCAAGTCATATCTGTGTGTCTTTGGACTGTGGGAGGAAAGCAGAGCACTCGGAGGAAACCCACACGAACATGAGGAAAACATACACATTCCTTGCAGAAAGCTAAACACTGCCCTTAAACAGATCTGTCAGGTTAGAATGAGTACAGTGTATTTTAGCTTACTCATTTTCTTATAAAATTTGGATTGTAACAATTTCAGGTACCAGCAGTGTTTTTGTTTCCTTTTCAGGCTGCTCAAGCTGTGTTTACAAATCTTCATTTCATGGGACCCTGAGTTTTAAGTCTTATCATTAACATTTCTTTCTTCTGATACGTTTCAGTCTTGGAATTCTACTTAAGTCTTGCTGTTTGTCATGGCTCTCAGTATTCTGCTTGTATCTGTTTTTAAACACCATGGTGTGAGGTTATTGTGACATACCGTTTGAGACTATCTACTGTACTGGTCGCCCCAGTATTCTACAGATGCATTTGAGTAGTAATGCTCTTCCTGTTGTGTTTACCGTGTACAGCTCGTGATGGAGTTCTGTGGTGCGGGCTCTGTAACCGATCTCATCAAGAACACCAAGGGGAACTCTCTAAAGGAGGAATGGACCGCCTACATTTGCAGAGAAATCCTGAGGGTAAGGAAAGGCAAAGGGACGTATTCAAGTTGCAGTCTTTCAAGATACTTGTAATTTAAAGAAAATATCCCCACCTCCCATCCTGTTCCCCCTTCTGTCTGTGCTCACTGACGCATCGCTACTCATCTCTCTCTTATAGGGTCTGACTCACCTTCACCAGCACAAAGTCATCCATCGGGATATAAAAGGGCAGAACGTCCTGTTGACGGAAAACGCAGAGGTGAAACTAGGTGAGAGGCCGGCTTTCTCTGAAATGAGCTGCCAGTAAATGTAAACCGCTTTCATTAAATTGTTGGAATGTCAAATCTGAATGGTCTCGTGAGGTACTCTGCTGTATATCTCTTTGAGGGAAGGGTTTACTCCTGAAGACAAAAAAGAACTTTGAGAACAAATGTCCATTGAAGCTTTCCAAGATGATGTCCTCATGACATTGTTGAAATGAAACGCGCCCAATAAACGAACTCTTGGTTTAACACCTGATTAAAAAGCGTGCCTTATTAATGTATTAACTGGGTAGCTCAGCATGACTCAGAATTTTGTCAGTGGCCTTGCTGGTAAATACTGTACATTAAACTTTCCAGCTAAACAAGAATGTTTGTCTTGTGTTGTTACTGTATTTAAGATCAGATACCTTCTCATCTTCGTCTTCAAGGCTGTTGCACTATTTCTATTTCTCTCCAACTGTTGTCTGTGGCTTCTAAATTCCAAATGCTTTAAAAGCAGCTTCTTAATATTTCTGCGAATTAATTTTTAACCTTTTTTGGAATGAGATTAAACTGGAATTTATATTACTAATAAAGATACTATAGAGAATTGTACTTATTTTCGCATCAGAATAACATTTCTGACGTACATACTAATGCTTATCATTTTCACTAGTCTGTAAAACACACAGAGTGAAACTGTGTTATAAAAAATATGTAAAAATATCGGAGGTCAGTATGAGTGCAGTATGAATGTTATTGTCAGGATGCAAATTTAAGAAATTTAAGTATTTTTTTTAAAAAAACACCTTTTTCATTTTAATATAGCAGTTTACCTACTAGGCAGTGCAATTCCTGATGTTAATAAACATTAGTTATTGTGGTATTTAAAACATCTGTCACAGTTTTAACAGAAAATGTTGTGTACTACTTAAGTAAAATATCTGATTGGCTTCGCATTTTAGGTCAGAAATGAGTCTGTCTCGGTGCAAGACTGATAGCAGTGCTTTATAATCTGTAATCAGTTTTAATGGAAAAGGCTGTTATGTTTGCAACTTAATTTTTTGCTTACAACTGTCAGACCATCGTTTTTTTGTATCATTACACAGGAAATGTGATGACTGCAAAACAGTGTTGTTCGACAGGAAACACGACAGCTCAATGAAGCTCGTTAATTCTGCAGAGCAAGTTGATGGAGCTGATGCTTGACAGCGTAATCAGTTGCAGAATTCTTTTTAAGCCTGGAAAAGTCAGTTTTAGTTTAGTTTCTTCTTGAAAAATACAAACAGCAAAAGTAATTGGGCCATTCAGTTTTCATTGCCCTGCCTAAAGCTGAGACTTCAGTTGTTTTTAGGTATGGGAACTGCAGCTATCTGACATACTTGAGTTACCATGGAAACATAGCCTTCAGTCACAAACTATTGGCTACAACTAGGCCTTGTTAGATGTAATGCCTCCACTTTGCCTGTGGCTGTTGAAAATAAAAGGTTGATATCTTCCTGTCCTGTTACTATTCTGGACCATTGTGGTGTTTTCAGAGCTTTTTTTACATTATCTGCACTGATTTTGTCTCCAGTTGATTTTGGGGTCAGTGCACAGCTGGACAGAACAGTTGGTCGGAGAAACACTTTCATCGGGACCCCATACTGGATGGCTCCTGAAGTCATTGCATGTGATGAAAACCCTGACGCCACTTATGATTTTAAGGTAACTTTTAATTCAGCTAGACGTTGTTTACGTCATCTGTTTCAGAAGAAAGACGTCTGTAGAATTTTGAGGGACCTTCTCAGAAAGCCACAAACAAATTGTACATATTGCCATGAATCATTCGTTTTTATAAGGAAAGGCCTCACAAGATCATGACCACACTTTTTCAACATCCCAAATGGTAACATCAAAAATGCAATCGTAAGGTACACAAATCTCCTTTTTCCCATCACATATCACAGCAGTGGTGTGTCAGTGTGAAAGAGGAAGCATGGCTTTTGAACAATTTCACAGCTGACCCTGGCTACATTTCAAGTGCATTTTTCCAAAAGAGGTCTTTACCAGTACTTGAGAACTGCAGTCTGAGTGCCTGCTAATAGATAAGTGACACTTCAGACCTCACTTTGAATATTTTGATAACTCTCCCTGCTTTCATATTTCCTCAATGAGCATATTGCTGATGAGCTGATAAATAGAAGCTTTTGCATATACCAGGCTTAAAGTTGGAGTTGGGTGCCCATTATTAGTCTCCCATATTGTCTGGGGGGAAGGTCATAGGTCCATTTCCTTCATTCCAACCGTGGAGCAAAGTATGTGTAAAAGAGCTTGAGGGATGTGATTATCAGTACAAAGGGGTCTTTTTCTTTTAATGTTTCTGAGCAATTTTGAACCTTAATTCCATCTAAATTAATGTGTTCTTTCCATTGTTTCTTTCATGCGTTGTTATATAATATTTAATTCATATCCCTGATGCTAATATCACTGCTATGAACTGACTGGAAAATTTAACCTTGAGGGTGCTCAATTGAATATACTTTCAGCTTTTTGTCAGGGTTTGTTGAACTGCTGAAAATGTTAATGTCTGGTAAAAGACAGGTATTATAATATCAGAGCCTACAGTCACAAAGGTCATAAATGAAATGCATGTGTGTGTTCAGGAGGGAAGAAAAGTTCATTAGGTGTTTGCAGGGGTTTCACATCACACTCGGCTCAGAACTTAATGCAGTCATACTCTTGGATGTCTAAAACTGACATCAGCCATAGAAATCTTAAGAGTTATGCTACCTTAGATACTCTTTTTAAAGGTAATATAAGTGCCTTATTAAATGTAAAATGCCATTTTCAAATTCACTTTCTGCATATATTACCCCACACACATACTCCCAGCTCTTTAATTTATTCATACCAAATGAGATCAGATCCCAGAATTAAATGTTTAATGGCTTGGACTGCCATTAATTGAAATTAAAAAAAAGTCAAAGCAGGCCTTCTGTCTGCTTATCTGGTCAGGTTTTATTTGATTTTTCTGTTGTGGAAATGTAGAGGTTTTCCACTCCCTGATACCCAGCTGTGTGTTGCTGTCTGAAAACTGGGATTTCAATCCACTGTGAACAATCATCGAATATGTGTTGTGTCCTGTTGCAACACTGGTGTTAAAATTCTTTTTTTCTGTTGACTGACGTCCACTGCCAACCACATTGTACGAGCGTGTTTGTGCTCAGCCTTCAGAAAACTTGAAAGAGACGTTCCTTTTTCCCTTGGACAAGCCGCTAAAGAGCTATTTTAACAGGTCTCACAGCTGGAAGCGGGAACCTACCATATTCCTGTGGTCTGTTATCTGTAATAGAGTGTCTTCCATACTGCTACTGATCTCACTGACCATTTTAATAAGACAGCCCAACAGGGAAGCTCAGGGCTTAGACACATGACAGGTCCACTTCTTGAGCTGCCATGAATCACCCTTCACTTCCACCAGCCCAGCTGCAGAAATTGCACGAGCTGCAAATTTCTGAAGTTACCAAGTGAATCACTGTGGGCTGAGATTACCTGAGTTTCTGTTCACCAAACTATAAAATCCTTGGGGTTCATTTACACTGAATGATGCCATGAACAACAATAGATGATCATTATTTCTGTCTTACACATAGCGACGGCTAGTACAACTTCCCAAGGAAGATTTTTGTATTGATATTGAGTTGGTTTGGTTGTTTTGCCTGTGTTTGCTTCCATATTTATATTTAATGTGCTGGACAACATGTGCTTTTGCTCGAGAAACATTGGAAGCTGGAACACTAAAATTTAGTCCTGGTTTGTCACCAGTAAAATTCGAATTCACAGCCTGGAGAATTAACAACTGCGAAAACTTTGAAATAAATTTGAATATGTATTCACGGTTTACGTCAAGCACATTTAATCTAGTGCAGGTGTTCTAAAATTGTTTTACTGTATCAGCCAGATAAATACAACTCGATAAACCTGTTACTAATTGCTGCTAGAAAATGCTGTGCAAAATGGTGATCAGTACTTCTTTCTTTTTTACCAGTGAAGGTATTTATGGAAACAAATTCCATTGCTCCAGTTGAGGATTTTTACGCCCTCATGAGTAATTTTTTAAACCTGCTTCTAAGCAGAAAGTTTCCTTATTCCTCCCTATTTTTTTTATTATCTTTGAAAGATTCACATTTTTCTTGTTTGATACAGATTAACAGAATTCTTCACTGCTCGGTTTGTCTTATTTTCCACATTCCGTAATGCAGTTATTTAATAGGTCATACAGTAGGTCTAAAGGGAATAAAACAAGTCCTTAATGGAGATGTTTAGACACTTGGAAACCATTGGCATCAATCTTGCACTGCATACTGTATGTATCTAATTGATATGCAGGTCCTGTGTATATGATTCATTAAAATTATCCCCGAGAGAGATCGTATGTGCTCAGACCCTACAAGTTGTTGAAGATGGCCTAGCAATCACAGCGTGAAAGAGTGTTAAATTACTGAATGGTCTCAAACAAATAAATAGTGAAGCCCAGCTGGAGTAAACAGACAATATACTCTTCTGGGGTGCTACGTGTTGGACACTTGATTTTAATGCTAATAAATTACTCAATGGAGACTCGGCCGTGGTTACACTTGAGCAGACGTTTCCTTCTCTAGCAAGCTTTCTGTAGGGCATCTAGCTGTCATCTGTTGAGAATCAAATTAGTAAAGCAGTGCCTTCCTATTTAGTTGATTGTTAAGGTGAAAAGCAATTGAATTTAGCAAAGACATAGGTTTTTTGAGGTGGTATCCAATTTAAAACAAGACCAATTTTTCATTGAGTGCAATGAAGGTTAGATGAATGAAATACAGTAACACTCCTCTAAATGTCAAAATTGAACTTTGAAATTTGAAAAAATACACTTCTTTGATCGCACAGGCTGCCCAGGAGGTTAATCTTGTACAGAAAAGATTAAATTATCTGCAGTGTCAGAAATATGCCTGTTAAATACAGAAACATTCTCTGTTCCTTTTTTACCCTGTTGATATGGGGGTGGGTTTAAACTTGGCAGTTCTTGTAGTTCTTGGTTAGTAGCATGATGAATGTTTGTACAGGCTCTAAACAATATTTAATGTCATCGCACCTCGCACATCAGTGAAGTCACTGAAGGCCAAGCGAAAAGATCTGCAAACCTTACTTCTTTCTGTTTATAAAAACACATTGAAACAGCTAGTAGTATGATTAACTGCCAGGAATAAACACACCCTTAAAGAGTGCTCTTTTCTGTTTCCCTTCCAGAGTGACCTGTGGTCGTTAGGAATTACAGCCATAGAGATGGCAGAAGGAGCCCCACGTGAGTACATTCTCACAGTTTTTAGACTTTTACTTTTTTATACCTTTATTCGGGTATGTGAAAGAAAGGGGCAGTCCTACCTCGCATAACGGAGAGCAGTAAGAAATAAATATATTACTGAGAGATCGGCAGTTACAAAGATGATAGATCTGCTTGAGTAATTTTATCCATGCTAAAACAGTCACAAATTAATGTCTAGATCCTGGTATTTCTTGACTTAGTACCTGCTTTGCTACTAATAAAGAAACAGGGTTGCAGAGGCTGGTTGTAGAATTCTGGTGGAGTGAGAGGCAGCCCTGACAGCTACTCAGTGTAAAAGTTGATTGGGTGATCTCGATAACGTGGGGCTTCTTTGAGTAGGCTGACAAGGAAATGTGTAAGTGTCTCAGGCGGTGAGGTACAGAACCAGACCATCCAGCACTATTGATACTGAAAAGAAAAAACAGTGTCTTAGCTTGACTGACAGCTACCGATTTGCTATGGGGTTTTTTCCCTTGAGTTCCCCTGTGTGAATTTCTCAACAGCTTTACTTTCCAGTGCACATACTGTAGCTAAAGGACTGTTTGCCTGTGCTGCCAAAGGAAGTGCACAGGCTGAGATATCTTGCGTTCTAGTGTTGGGGTCTCTTGGTCCGGTGTTGAAAAATGGCAGCATGCAGGAACAGCAGTTATAAGTGGGCCTGCATAAAGGGGGACAGTTGTATCATTATGTCGAGGAGTTATAGAAAGCTACAAAATATGCTGAACAGTTACCCCAAAGGATGTGTTTTGAGCGGGCTTTAATGTCTCTTATTCAGAAACCTGTACCATTGAAAAATAAGTGTAGGACCTCTGTCTGAAACCAGGGCAATTATTTGTAGTTTTGTTTTCGACAGTTACATTAAGTATTAGTTCTAGACTGACCACATTGTGAATATCACTGGTGTTATGTAATATTTTTTTCCTAAGAAAAGCTTATGTCTTTCTCCCTTACCCGTTCTATAGTCTTAGTGAATGGTCTGAGGGGTATTGTACAGCTCACTGTCTTGCCAGCTGGAGATGAATTTGTTTCATATTCAGAAAGCTTGGTTAGTTATTATTCTTAAAGTTAGTTTGTCATGCTTTAATTTAAACTTGAATCCATTTATAGCACTTTAGAGAAACTTATTGGAACATCCTGAAGGGAGCCTCCTGTTTAAGGGCACGACAGTGCCTCACTGGGAATTTGAATCTACAGCCGTTCAGTTAAAATCCAGAGCCCTGTCCAAAATGACTGTGGTTACTTGCAGATGGGAAGATTTCTGTTAATTAACTCAGTGCAGCTCAGAAACAAACGTGTTTTTGCATTAGCACAGCCAGATAGATGCTCTCAATGTGGTATCATCTTTGGAACTGTTACCTTCTGTCACACCAAGAACTCCTGTTCCATTAGGCGAATGGTGATACCTGTTGATCCTAAAAGCTGACACCTTTGCAAGAACTCTGGAAACGCTTAATAAGCAACCTCAGCTTTCACTGTAGACCAGTTGATTTTCGCTGAATAAATACCTGCAAATTAAAAATCTAAATTTAGACCTACTTTCTTAAACCTAAAAATGGTTGAGATTCGAAATGAAAGTTTTTGAAATGGCAAAAGCAGTGTTGGGGAACAGTTAAAAAGATGTGCATTTGTCGATCCTGAAATAGCAGATAGAAGCTTTGTTAGATATTGAAATTTGTCTATAATTACAGCTGCAAATTGATTTAATTAGGCTGTCTGTGTTTGGTCTACACTCTGTAAGCCCTGTTATTTTTTTCATCACTTAGAATTTAAAGAAAAAAGAGTCAGTGGAAGCCTATTGTCTTGAAGTAGGACGAGCTGTGTTTTATGTGAATATTATTTCAGTAATGTGTCCTTAAAATAAATGTAGGAAGGTAATAAGTGCAAAAAGAGCATAATATGACCATGAGTCATCGTGGTATCCTGTGGCCCCCAGAAGTGAGGAGAATGCTAAACTAGTACAGCCGAACCTATGGTCCAGAAATAATCACTCTTCTCTGCAGAGTAGTCCCTCAGGCAGTTTTTTTCTTTTGTTCTTTCTTCATAATTTCTTTTTCTGATATTTCTATAGTACTATCTCCAGGAGGTTAGACAGTAGGCAATAGGAGATAAGGGGGAACTGTGGCTGAAACAAAGTGTGTTTTGTTTGTAGAAGAAGGTGATTAAAGGGGCTGGATCTGGGGACGTGCTGAATACACATCTTTCAGGAATGCTAGCTGGTGAACTTTTTGCAGGACTAGTTCATAATGTCAGATCATCAGGATGACTGCAAATGAGAGGAGGTCATTCAGGACATCATGCTAGGCTCTGTATTAGTCATATCACCAGTATTGGTCATCCGCTCTCCCCTAGAACAGAACAATATAGAATAGATTGCATGTCTTTGGGGGATCTGAGAAAATTAGAGCACAGAGTACACATGAGGAGAGAATACAGTGCCTTCACATCACACATCACAATGTTCCCCCAACAAAAATGCATTAAAATGCAGCATCATTTGAGGTGTACTTGTAATGGGCTTATTTATTAATACGTCTGCCATATTAATAAGTGGTGGATTTTGTATAGTTGGAGATGGCAAGATTTGATTATTGGGTTGAATTTTGAAAATCTCTCTATGCAAAACTGTAGGGTGCTCTTTTCAATGTTTCTGATTTTTTTCCCCAACAGCTCTGTGTGACATGCATCCGATGAGAGCTTTATTCCTTATCCCAAGGAACCCCGCCCCAAGGCTGAAATCAAAGAAGTGGTGAGTTTCTACCACTTCTACACCTCTTCTCACCAAACAGACTGAATGAATCAAGATGAATGAGTTCACCAGCCATTCATTGTGTTAAATTGCTCCTTGATTTGTGTTTTTTTTGTATCAGTCTCCAGTACCTCAAACAGTCCTGCTGTGGCGGCTGGGATGATTCTGAATTTTATAGAGTTGCGATTTTGATGAAAGAAAAGGACCCCAGAATTCAAGTCCTACATTGAAGTGATTGTCAGTACTGCCAGTGCACTTTCTGTTTGGAAAGGTCTTGTGTAGAAGATGACATACTGTACATCTGCAATGTTTTGAGATTTGCAGAGTCTAAATGTACATTTAATAATAGTTGGTAGTGTGTCTTTGTTTTGATACCTTCCAAAAGAATAGAAAAGAAATCAGTTAAAGTAGAAACCATGCTGGTGTGCTTCTGAATATATCGGGAAAACTTAAAATGTTCAAGCGCACAAGATAACTGGGTGTCCGTTTTATGTTTTTTTTTTTAACAGATAAGTCTCCGACTGCATGTTAAACAGTCAAGATTAATCGAAACACTGCCATTTAATGAACCAGAAATCTCCACTGCGCAGTATCTTAACCGTTACCTAAAAAATAGAAAGAGGGCAGGCAGACCAAGGAACAGGGAAGGCTAATTGAAGACGCAGAGGCGCTCGTTTTTAACTAGCGTTGCTCCTGGTCCAGGTCGAAGAAGTTCCAGTCGTTCATCGAGAGCTGTCTGGTGAAGAACCACGGGCAGAGGCCCAGCACAGAGCAGCTGCTGAAACACCCCTTCATCCGCGACCAGACCAACGAGAGGCAGGTCCGCATCCAGCTGAAGGACCACATCGACCGCACCAAGAAAAAACGGGGGGAGAAGGGTGAGCCCCCGAATCCTAGCCTCATCACCCCGTTCTCTTGCAGGGGCTGTGGCCAGTGGCTCAGCCAAAGCACCCAAACTGGGCCCTCCTTTCATTTCACGATGACTAGCACCATAATCGTCAGCCGGAGCTGAAATGATCAAATTGATCTGTGTGGGTAATGCAGGAAGACGTTATTACGAACTGTGATATTCTTGGTGGGGCAGGTTTCAGTGTTTATGCCAGTCTTGCACTATTTTAAGTGCTTAACACCATGTCTTTGTTAATAGACTTCTTACAAAAGAGATTTAGCTTTTTTGTGGATGTAGCAGATAGTATAATTGCTTTGCACACCTGTTGATCGCAGAGTTCCTGGGAACTAGCTCTAAAGCTATATTTGGGCTTCATCGTGATTTTGGCAAGACTTTACGAATTGAAAATGGATTGTGTGAAGGGAAAACGTAATTTACATGTCAGAAATGTGCAGGACTTTCTGCATTCCTGCAATAAATTGAAACCGCACGTAAAATTACTTTTTTGGCAACTACTTGAGTGCACTCAGAGTAGTCTAATTAAAAATGGTGGCCCCAATTTATTTTTTTTAATGATGCATTCAACACGTCAGGCTCGCATGTTCCAGAAACATTGAATCATATGTGGTGTGCTCCTTAAATACTTACTCTTCTGTTGTATTTATTTCAGCCATTTTTGACACTGCAGATCTCGGTTCTCTTGTAAACAGTAGCTGACTTTGGAATTTCTGGTATAGACAGGTGTGCTTTCTGCTCCATACCGTTTCCTCACTGGTCTCCTCCTAGGTAAACTGCTGTTTTCTCAGTAGGACAAACTACAAAACCAACATAAGATTATTCTTGTTGGGTTTCACAGTTAAATCAAAAAGGGTGTGAAATTCGCAGTCTTTTTCCATTTAAGTTGCTAGCTTCCATGTTTGGGAATATCAGACAATTTGTGTTATTGTCTATTCTTTGCTAGTTTATTTCTAAATTATTTCTTCTAAAATTTAAAGACTGAAAAAGCAGTTGCTCCTTGTAAAATTAAAATTATGGTTATTGATGGTTAAAATTCAGATGGCTTAGGTATAAACTAGGCTTAACTGAATTTTAAACTAATTTTGAACATGAAGCCAATATTACCACAGTGCAATGAGTTTTTGGTTATGTGTTGATTTACAGTAGGTCAAAGTCCAGAAACATTTACTGTTTTGTGTCATGAAATGCAGAATTAAAGCAAGGTCTCATTAATACCAATTTTAATTGACATCCTGATTAATGCGTTATATTCTTACAGATTATTTGAGATATAGAGGGAATCTTGTAAGCAGTCATTCTTATCCTGAAATATCTTTATATATTTTTTTGCAAAACAATTTGTGGTACTGCACATCTAGGAACCTGGGTCATTTGCAGCTTATAAAACTTTTAATCCATTATACAAATCCAGAAAGACTCAAAAGAAATGTGTTGTTACACTGCCACAGTTCTGTTAAAGCTAAATTTAGCTACTTCAATTGATATTGAGTTAAAGTAAGTTGAATCTTAAAACAGGACAAGATAAATACTGTTAAATGGTTTGATTATACATTTTAGTGTTCTCTGTGGCAGTAATGGACAATTGGAACACTTCCAAAGAAGGGCTTGCTTGAGTCTGACATTTTTCTAGCTTTGTGTTGCTTTTTTAAGCAATAGTTATGGTGAAGGCTGAAATCCCCCTAAAAATTGAAGAAATTCAGTGAGTGTTTCTTTTTTCCTTATACGTTTGATTTGTGAAGTAGCTTATATGCATTTCATTTCTTTGTATGTAAATACTCCTTGGAGTTGTATTGTTTGCTTTAAAAATTGCACTTTTTTCCTTTTGAAAAACATGGCATCAAAGACTTTGAGTCTGCATGTAGCCCAAGCCCGTTGACTACTGCTCACTGGATTTCACCATAAGAGTCTACAACAGTCTCCTTTTGTCCAGAGACTAAAAAATGTAATATAATGCTCAAGGTGTGCGTTTCCTTCTGCCTTTGTTTCAGATGAGACTGAGTATGAGTACAGTGGGAGCGAGGAAGAGGAGGAGGAGAATGAAATGGGAGAACCCAGGTAAGGTCGTCTGTACACCTTCACTTTCCTCACATCTTAAATTGGCGAATCAAGATGACAAGACTGTATACTTAGCTAATTGTGACAGGGTAGGTAATGATGAACCTAAAAAGTCCACAATCATTACAGCTTCTATAAATTGTTATTGTATTTTTCATCTGGCTTGCTCACAGTGCTGAAGGAACCTACTTCATGGGTGGTCAAGATAATTGGGGTGGCCTCCAATGCAAAAAAGAATAATAATACTTCATGCCTAAACTCAACCTTAATATTCCATTGTTTGCATTTGCTGGGTATTGGTAGGTTTGATGTGTCTTAACACTGAAACGTTTTCCATATTGTCTTTACACAGATAATAGCTAGAGGTTCAGTGTGTTGGCTTCTGTGGCAGGGTCTGTTTCCATATTTGGAAAAATGTGTGCATCTTAAGCAGTTAACACCTCTGCCAAGGAAGGAGGACAATATTGGGTATAAACAAGGGTAATTGCTGTCTCCTGCTTTTGAACATGAAGGGAAACAGGAAATGACAGGGTGCGTTCAGGTCAGGCTCTCGTTGTACATCCACCAATAATATCACATTGCTGTAAGGAGACAACAAGCCAAGCTTGTGGCTGCAATTCTTTGTTGTTTGTTTTTTACTCTGGAAACACTTTGGTCCAGACATGACTCTCATGATTTTCTTCTTTGAAAAAGATCTGAATTGGCATCACTGTGGATAGTTGTCTCTTGGACAATCTCTGTAGACAATCCAGGTACTGTTTCAGAAGGCAGAGCGAGAGAATTGGAGTATAAATCTTGCAAGCTGAGTCTTTATTTAATATTCGTTGCTTTTGCCCACGGGACATCACTGAGCTAGTAAACCTGAGAAGATCAATTTCGCCTTGACAATTTTTCATTATTATTACCACTGCTATTATTTTCTGTTTGAAGAGAAGAGAGTTGGTTAAGTGTGGAGTTAGAGGTATTATCTTAGTGTGGAGCAGTGGTGAGAGCTCTGGATTTCACTCAGAATTTAAATCCACAATCCTGCTATATGAACTGCTGCTATTACACCTTTGAGTAAGGTATTTCATGAACATTACTGCAGTAAATGCCCCGCTGTGCAAATTAGTACTCTCTAGGTCATCATTGTAAAGGAGTGTTTATTCTCAATTGATGCATCTTGTTAAATAATAGAGGATTAAAAATATCACAGAGCAATAGACATGAGTTTTTTATGTCAGCAGTAGCTCCACAAAGGACAATGCAAACTTGAATAATCTGAGTTTCTTAAGGCAGGTAGTTTGTGTAAGGGTAAACTGAGTCACCTTTTAAAACCCCTATGGTTTCGAAGCTAGGTGCACTCTTCGCACAGCTAAGCTTGGCACTAACTGGAGAGCCCACATGGAGGCCTCCATCACAACAGGCGAGTTGAGACCATTTTCCTCCCTCTTTGTAGCTCCCTCATCAACATCCCTGGTGAATCCACATTGAGGAGGGACTTCCTGCGCCTTCAGCTAGCCAATAAGGAGCGCTCAGAGGCCCTGCGAAGACAGCAGCTGGAGCAGCAGCAGAATGAGGAGCACAAGCGCCAACTGCTGGCTGAAAGACAGAAGCGCATTGAGGAGCAGAAGGAACAGAGGCGAAGGCTGGAAGAGGTAAGGAGTCACTTTACTATACAATAGCTGGTACAGTCTTGCTGTGCATCATAATCATTTTTCCAGGGTCTGAAAAGGAAACATAGTTTTACCCAGTATAATTTAACTTTTATTGCATCTGGGAACACTATACTGTAAAACAGGCGCTTTCCTTCAGATGAGACATAAAACTGAGGTCCCCACAACTATGTGGTCACTAAAAATCCCAGGGTGATTCTCAAAAAGAGTAAAGGTGTTCCCCCGGCATCCTGGCCAAATTTCCCATCCGCCCTAATCATGGCCTCCTAATAATCCCCATCTATGAGTTGGCTTCATCACTCTGCTCTCCTCCCCACTGATAGCTGGTCTGTGGTGAGCATTCTGGCACACTATGGCTGCCGTCACATCATCCAGGTGGGGCTGCACACTGGTGGTGGTGAAGGGGAGTCCCCATTACCTGTAAGGCACTTTGAGTGGAGTGTCCAGAAAAGCACAGTTCTAAGTGTAAGCAGTTATTTTTATTAGGCCCAATTTCTATAATCATGCAAAGCATAGTGCTGATGTTAAGTCATTATATCCAACACATTTCAGGACCATGCTCAGATGCTTGATGTGGGCAAAAGAATGGCTTTACTGTACAGAAGCCTATGTAAATATTAACACTGCCTTCAAAGGCCATGTAAAAGTCTATACAAAAGTTGATACAACAAAGGACAATAGTTCATCATAGTTTTTTGTAATGATAGACAATTATCATCCTTTTGAACATATTTTACCAAGGTTATGACTGCATTCACAGTTTTTGTCGAGAAGCAATTTTATTCAAAATCTCTAGTAACTCCAGCGAGTGGATCGCTCAGACAGATAATATGGGCTATTTGATTTGATTTGATTCTCTGTGTTTTGTTTTCTTTGAACTTAGTTCAAATTCAAACAGGAATTATAAACAGGATTTCACAGCAATTATGAAATCACTATTTACACTTGTAGGATCCATAATAATAAATAAATCCATAATAAAGTAATGAAATATTTACTGGATTTAATGGATACCTTTTTATTGTATTATTTGAAGTATGCTACTTCAGGGCATCAATATAACCCTTCAGAAGGTGAAGATCGAGTTGCCATCTCGCAGCATTTCAGTCAGAGCGGCAGAAATCTTTCCCCGTCGTGTCTTGGCTGTCTGCAGTAATAAATTACTGTTGAGAAAATGATTAATTCGTAAACTGTTATCATCTGTAGTTTCTTGATCATTGTAAAAATAATCCTATCACCCAGGAAGAAATTGAACTTCATAAAACGAGTAGCACTGACAACACGCCTACTGAACCACTGCAGTTGGCTGAAATTCCATTCACGAGAGAGATATGTTCTCTCTTCGTCTTGTACCCTAGCCTGCTGAGATTGACTCCAGCTTCACTGTGCCTTTTCACTGGGATGAAGTGGCTTTAGGATAATGTATGTACATACCATAGTGCTCCAACATTAATGAATACAAATACCTCAGCCCCCCCCCCAAAAAAAAAACACACATTTGATTAACATAGTCAAGAACATATGCACTGCCAGCTCTTACAATATGTGCTGGACAGTTTTTCATTTTCTTTTATGTTTTTTTTTGCCTTTTGTAGTCTTTTATGTTGCACTTCAAGGCAGCATTAATATTTCAGGAAGGCTCTGTGAGGTCAGGCCAGATTTTACCCACATCAGCAACAGCATCTGAGCTTTGCAACTAATCAGTGATGACGTAACGTTTGTGCTTCAGTTTGTGCTATGAAGGAAATGTCCCCATGTCACACCCCCCACCTTAATTCTTAGGAGGTAACTCTTGGTGGTAAAGGTGCATTGCTGATGTGCTTGAGAGGTTGTACACTGACCACAGTGTACAGAAGGTTCTTCGTTTTTAGGTGTTTTTTTTTTTTTAGGAGAAAGGTGTCTTTTGAATAGTAAATGCCAGTAGTTTCAAAATCTGGAGCGCAATATCTCTGGCCAGAGCATGGGCAATTTGCCACTTGTTCCACAAAGAGTGACGTCTGTTTGCACTGTGATGAAGTCCCTCCTGGCAGTGGAAGCCAGGATTAAGTAAACCCAGCCAACTATATGGGGTCAGCAATACAGCTTTGCTCCGATTACCAACTGTGCTTTCATAGTAACTTTCCCATACTTGCATACTTCTGAATGGATTGATTTTGTCTCATTCTGAGAGCAGAGAGTGCAGAAAATGTCATAAATTGTACACTGCTGTGTCATTGTTTTGAACTGAAGTGTAAAACCCGATTACATGTTTAGTTTTGTTTCAGGGGGAAGGAAAGAGGAAATTATTTTTTTTTTCAATTAGTTCTTAGCAGAGCCCCAGTTTCTATAGTAAAATGCCTCCTGCTGTAGTTTGTACATGAACGTAATGGAAACCTGCCTTAAATGGGAACTTTTAAACAGCTGTTTTTTTACAAATGAAAGCAGCGTAAGTGAAGCTAATTTGAAATTTAAAAATGAGAAACAGTGGAAGTGGAAAAAGTTAGTAACATTTCTTTTATGTATTTTTACACAGTATCTCAATATCACAGTGTAAATTTTCATGCTCAAAATGTAATATTAGGAATGTTCTTCAGAACTTCAGGCTTCCCTGTTGCAATATGCAAAAACATGTTCTAACTGTTACTTTCTAATTAAAACGTGTATTATTAACTTTTATTAAAACTGTTCAAGTACAAAGCTCTTGTTTTGTTGAAACATGCATGCAATTGTGTGAGAGCTTGGCAAACCTGGAGTTTGTCTGTGTTTCTTACTTATTAAAATAAGTGTGCATGTAAATATGTGGGCGAAATGTGTCAAGGATGACTAAGTACATCTCCCAGCTATTGTGAAGAGGCAGCCATTTGCTCTAATACAGAAGTGTTTGACTCTTGGTTTACTCCTAACATTGGCACTGTGTTTTTCTGTGTCTTGCTGTGCTTTGTGGTTAGAACACTCTGTACTGACATGACAGCTTCAAAACAATTATTTTTTTAGCCAAAGCACTGATTTCTAAATTTAAACTCTTTCTGGTTTCAATTATAGAATTTTATCTACTGGACTAACAGCCCATGCAGGCTGTAGTTTTGTCTTGATTCCAGGATAGGCTCCAAGTTGCTATGATTTTGTGCAGGACTGAGCTTTTTTTCATTTTGGGTGGAATGTTATGTACTTAGTAAAAATGCTGCATGAAAGAAAAAATGTGGTACTATCTGCTTTTAGATTGGCATAAATGCATTTGTCAAATTACTGTATTCAGGCCCTTGCACAGTTTTCACGTTTTGTTGCTCTAAATCTTGTAATCATGACACTTTGAAATAGCAATTATTGTTATATTGTTACATACACAGTCTAGTCTACACGTTCAAAGCAAAAAGCAAAAATGAAATCTAAATAGATCATATGAAAGGAAAGTGGATTTCTTTAAACAAACCCTGTGGTATGGCAAACCTATAAAGTTACCTTAAGAAGCCTTACAGGTGAGTCACCCCCGTTTTGTGGCATAATAGTGGTTCATGTGATTTCACACTAGAAATACCTGTTTTAGGTTCTGTGAGGTTCCTTGGACAGATAGTGAACTTCAGGGAAGGCTTCAACCATGAAGACTAAGGAGTTTTCGAAGCAAGTCAGGGATGAAGAAATTAAAGTGCGAAAATATCAAAGTCTCTGCATATCTCTATGAGCACAGTCTACTCAGTTGTCAATAAATGGAAGGTGTATCGTACCCCCTTAAAACTGCCTAGATCAGGCTCTCTCTCCAAACTGAGCAGCCAAGCTAGGAGGAAGCTGGTTTGGGATGCCAATGACAGATCTGAGCCACAGAGTTCAATGGCTGAGACAGCGCAAAATGTGCAACAGACGACAATATCCCGACCACTTCAAAAATCTTGCCACTGTAGCAAGGGGGCAAACTCGCTTTGTATCCCACATTGTTTAAGTGTTACTGCAGTGCATGGCCGAGGACTTGTAGTCGGATAAGATCAAATTAGAACTTCTGGTATAATTGCAAAGCTTTTCGTCTGATGCAAGACAAACACAGCACAACACCCAACCAATGTCATCCCTACGGCTGAGCATTGTAGTGACAGCATCAAGGCATCAGGGGTACGCTTCTCCTCAGAAGGGGTTGAAAATCTTGTTAGAACTGAAGGAAAAAATAACGGAACAAAGCGCAGGCAAATACTAGAAGAAAACCTGTTTCAGCGTGGTAGACTTCAAACTGGCCCAGTCAAAGTCCTCACTTGAATCCTTCTTAGAATTTGTGGAAAGACTTGAAAACTGCTATTCATAAGCGATTACCAAGCAGCCTGAGAGAGCTTGAGCAAATCTGCTAAGAAGACTGGGCAACAATTGCTCTAAGTTAGTGTGCAAAGAAGGTAGGGAGTACTGCTAACTGTGCTTCCACTAAATACAGAGTTCTTGGATCTGAATACTTATGCCATCAATGCATTTAGGGTATATATGTGTATATATTTTTTTCTTTAAGAAATGCCTTGATTTACCTTGAATTACCTTGCTTTTGATTAACTTTTCTTGGGTTCCAAGATTCATGATGTTGCTCCATACGCGGAGATTTTACTTTCCTTTTTGTACTGTAGCAGATGTGATGTTAATGTTATACATTAACATAACTTATTATATGAGACGATGAATAATTCAGTTCATTGCCTAATAAAATTAAGCCAAAACATGCTAGAAACGGTCCGCTCAACCATAAATAAAAAGATAAATAAAATATTTAAAGCCTGAAAATTAATCTGTATAAATTGTATGTGACACTTTTATTGAGATATTGTTTTATTAATTTGTTCAGTTGTGTTCTTTTATGTAAGTATTTTTTCAGCAGAATGTATGTTTCAAGCTTTCCAATGTGCTTAGTTCACAACAGAAATCCGTACACCCTGTGGTATAGGATGTGCTTTCATAGGAAACCTGTGGCTTTTCTCACCTGATCAACTAACGTCGCTGCAGACAGAACGAACCTTCTGTCATAGATTTATACTGCGTGACACTTTCATTCTGTCGTGTCACGCCAGCAGAGGGACCGAAACAAAGGTCTTCAGCTATGCAAATAAAAAAAAAATGCTTCCTGCAAAAGCGCTCCTTTTTGATTCATAATTGCAGAATAATTTGACTCCTGAAGTGCAATAATGAACGTTCCGGACAGGAATTACATTTTGTATAGATACTGTAAATGCAAGGCTTTAAAAGGCTTTAATTACTTAAGCTGTTGGTTTCTATAATCATCAAACTGTCATGTGGAAATCACTACACAAGATTTGCAATATTAGATGCTTTAAAACACTGCAGAACAAAATACAAAAACTCCCGGACGTCTTATGGGTATTGATCACAAATGGGGAAAATGTGAAATGGGTGATTTAAAGAAATGGTGCTTATGAATTTGTTTTCAGAATTTGTAACTCGTCACTTGTCACTTGTGCCATCGACTTAGCCCAGTGCGACACCAAGATGATTGCAGTCCATTAAAATGTGATGGAATTACAAAGGAAAAGGCTGTCCTGAACCTCCCAATCCAAGAAAAAAAAATGTACCTATATTTGCTCTCAATGAAGATTTTGAGTTCACCATTTCGTTTTTGTACCCTAACATTTCCAAATCTTTTTTTAATGAAGGATCAGCTTTTCATTTTTATTATTAAAATTATTGTTGTCCTCAATGAAGTATGTTTATTATTATTATTATTATTATTATTATTATTATTATTATTATTATTAATAATAATGATAATGATAATGATAATAATAATATTATCATTATCATTAGTGAAAAGGCTTTGCATGATAAGAGGCAGTTTTATTATTGCTTTTAATCTTTGGTCCATCTTTTAAGAGCCAACAAGAAGGTCCCCCAGTATGTTATACTCTTGTACTTCCATGCTGTTGTGTTGGGCATTGTATGGGTGACACCTCTTTGTTACTGTCAAGGCAGTCAGTTACCCTTTCAAAACTTTGCTCAGCTGTTTAGTCTCAGAGCTCGGGCACCTGCTTTGCCAGTGCTGTTGCAGCTGGAATTCTTTGCATAGGGAAGGTGCATGATAAGAATTGGCTGTGTTCCCAGCTGAATGCACCACCTGGAACAACACATTTCATATTCTCTAGTTCCTTTGTATTCAAGGTTCCTCCGATTTCTTTATGTCGGGGGTATCATCATTTATGTTAGTAAACCCAGCACCAAAAAAGCC
This sequence comes from Lepisosteus platostomus, assembly GCF_059453375.1. Lineage (NCBI taxonomy): Eukaryota > Metazoa > Chordata > Actinopteri > Semionotiformes > Lepisosteidae > Lepisosteus > Lepisosteus platostomus. The sequence continues at coordinate 66,885,355 of NC_142612.1, forward strand.
AGCTATCAGTCATACAATGCAGAAAACTATCATATACAATACTGCCATCTAGTGGAAAACAATCACAGCGTAGTTGTGTAGTCGTTCGAATTATGCACCTGCTAAACAGTGTGCCCAACGTGGTGTAAACATTTACCTTGAAAGCAAAATATTTAAAAAAAAACATTGTTTTACATGTTTCGCTACTTAAGTATTGGAATGTTTAGACACAGTATACTGTTCCTTAATTACAGCTACCATTCCTTGAAATTTTTATCATCTGACAGCACATCAGCCTCATAAAAAACACACTGTAAAGTACTTCTATTGTAAAACCGAGAGTTCACTTCATTGTTTTGTTCGGTATCTTCTGTGTGGAGGGAGACAAGGCAGATGAATTCGTAAAGATTTTCTATGAACACAAAGTAGAATACTGTTCCACAATCCTGCTTGTTTTTTTTTTAGTTTTCTCATGTTTTTTTTGTTGTTGTTGATGCGGTATACCAAGGGATTGGAAAATCAAGGGCTTTGACTTTAAAAAAACTTGTTAAATACATTATTATATAAATCTTCAGCATTAGGAATGGTTGATATGTACATTTTTAAGTGTCAGAATTCTGGCTCAAGCACAGCTAGTGAAATATCTCTTGGCAAAGTCTGCTTGAATTCATAACTCTTCATTTTTTTTAACCACGTTCCAAACATTTTTTAATAGTTTAAAAATCTGTTTGGGAGTTTCACCTTTAACTGAGGCCTAGTGCCTGCGTGACGTGAGCATTTTATTAATTGGACACCCTTTTTTCCCCAACATTAACGCTTTTCACATTTTTATACAATCACGTGAAAAGAGAATTGAAACAGAGAATTTAGTTGCCGAAAGCGGCTAGGCGGATACAGTACGTTTTACGGCTCAAGAGAGGGGACATGTCGATGGACCGACGGGTGTGTTGTGTTGCGCGCTGACCTTTGACCTGTCGTTGGGCAGCAACAACGCCGGGAGCGCGAGATCCGCAAACAGCAGGAGCGGGAGCAGCGGCGGCGGTACGAGGAGATGGAGCAGCTGCGACGGGAGGAGGAGAGGAGGCAGGCGGAGAGGGAGCAGGTAACGCCCAGCTCGCCCCCCCCCCCCCCCAGGAGCCCGCGCGCGCGCTCCGTGTGGGCGCGCGACCCCTGCCGTTGACTTACCCCGGCTTTCTTTCACGTGCCAGTCACGTGCAGGCTGAGGCGAGGCGAGTGATCAGAAGCCGGAGTTGACCTTTTAGTGGCGAAGACACTTTTAGCCAATGTCCGCCTGGAATTTCCTCCCCTTAAACATTTTGTTATATCTCAGTTTGAACTGCTCCACGTTTTGAAAATACCTATATCCTAAAAAATACCTAGGTCCTGACGTTGGGCATTTTTGTTGGTGAGCAACGTATTACTGCGCGAAGGCAAACACATCAGTAGACTGAGGAGAATGTCATTTTAACACATCTGAACTCATTTTAAGGGAAAGAAACTTCGCTTCTGTCCAGGTGTGGCAGCGTCTGAGTGACGGGTGAAATTTAGTTTTGACCCCTTGCTCCGGGTGCCGCAGAAGAGAAGCAATCTCTATCTTATGAAAATGAAAAGGCGAAACAACATGTCTAATCTCTTGTAAAAGACCTCTAAAAGGTCTCTCTAGCCCATCCCACACAATCCTCTTCTCTAGCTCCTTATGTTACAGTAATACTTCATGATCTGCTCCCTTTAGCTGTAGGGTTTTAAGAGTTTGTGCCAGCTTTCTATAAATAGCCAGCCAACATCCACCGACTCAAGATCTCAGAAGACAGGGTTTCTTACACATTTATGTGATGTGTTAGTGTGCTTTTAATTCTTCTTGTGTGTCCAAAAACAACACAACAATGTTGTGTTTTAAATTCCTAACAACAAAATACAGACTTAAAAGTGAAGACATTTAGGGTTTTCATTAAGAATGATTTTTTTTTTGTCATTAGGTGTTCCTAGAGCAGGCAATAGGGAAGAAATATTTGTACGCTTTAGGAATAGTGTGGAGTTTGCCCGAGGAAATGTACTGTATTATTTTTTGTTCTGGACTCAGTTTAAATGATAAGTTGGAAGACAAAAAAAAAACAGAATTCATCTTCCCTTCTCGTGTATTTGACTTGATAAGCCCCTTTTTGGGTTTTTTTATTCTTAGCTTTGAGTTCCTGTCCTGCACTGCACTGTATATTGAAGAAAACCATTTCTGGGCTGGAGCTGGGGACTGCTTTAATAATCTCTCTTCAGGCAGTGAGGGCATGGAGGTCATGTTGCCTAGGCCAGTGAGCAGTGCTGCAGGAGCGAGGGAGGGTTGTGGACACTGAGGATCAGTGATTACCAAGTGTCCAGGAAGGCCCACGCATTCACAGCTCAGTTTATTACTTTCTCCAGAGGTGAACAGGTTGAGAAAGCCGTCTGTCACAGTCAGCTCAAGCTATCTCATTCTCGCAGAGAGCAGGTCCATATCCCTGAATGCTAAAAATGTAGCAGATGTGATGAGCACTTCAAATGCTTCAGCTCCTTGTCAAAGCGTAATGTGTTGTGTGTGCTAGTGCTTCACATATATTTGTTTAAATACATGTTACTGGGAATCAGAAAGTTGAGATAACTTGTTCGGTTTCTGCTTGTTATTGTTTTGCTTTAGTTACTGTGAATACAGTACATTTTGGTCTGTATCTTCACTGTCTATTGCTAATTAGATTTCCAGCACTACAGCTGCACATGTAAGTGCTATAATGAATCGGAGGACAGGAAGGAATGCAAATTCGATCAGTGGTATCACTTTCTCGGTCAGTAAGTCAGTACAAGGGATAGAACTGCTGCTATCTAATATCTCCACCATCTCCTCTGTTACTTTGCATGAATTTGATGGATAAGATGGAATCTGTGAATTATTAGCACATCACACACTGAAAAAGGAGCTAAGGGCATTGAATTAGTACTTTATTGGCAGGGAGAAAAAAAGACTAAATAAATCCTGATAATATCATGTAAAATGTTGTGAAGTCAGCATCATAGTGAATAATTGAAGCAATTCCAGTTAAAACTTGATAAAGCAACTAGAGCTCTGGATATTTTGCAGTGTGGTGTATTTTCTTCCCTTTCCAGGGCTACTGTACATTAGTATAATGTGTGCTGTGACAGGGCTAGTAAGGACTGGCAATGTAGGCAGAACTACAAAGGTCAGTGAAACAAATAAGATTCGAGCAGTCCAGTTAATCATAAAGAGGAAATACTACAGCCGTGTTATAATGTGTGAGAAAGCGTTGGTAGTCTATGATTATAACTGTATGTCATATATTTGTTTAGTGGTGGTCTTTGTACATTTTTCTTCTTTTAAGTTTTTTTTTTAAATTGAAATTGCTCCTTATTGGTTTATAAAAGATGTTCAAACTGTTCCCGCTTCCCTTCCCAAACACTGGCAAGAGGCCCGTTGCTGTGTTATTCAACATTTCTCTCTCTCTCTCCCTTTCTCACTGTCTCTCCCCGGCTTCCAAGATACATCACGGAACAAATTAAAAGTACTCAACGTGGCCATTTTTTTTCCTCTTTCCACCTGGGTCGGTCTTACGTGTGTGAATCACTGCCTCTCTTTCTTTCCCTTCTCCTGCTTGCTGACTGCGCCTCCAGGAGTATATCAGGCGTCAGCTGGAGGAGGAGCAGAGGCAGTTAGAGATCCTGCAGCAGCAGCTACTGCAGGAACAGGCTCTTCTTCTGGTAAAGGAGTGGGCTCTGGCCTTTCCCCAGCTCCCTTGCTCTGCTGTGTGTCGTGCTGTGCTGTCCCGTGGTCTGCATGCCTCTTCATGTTCCAGTGATGTTTCCACTGTGGTAGGACCAGAGACAGCAAAGGCTGATTGGATAATTGATCAGTTATTGGATTGATCGGTGACTGGCCTAAAGGTTACGAAAGACTTAGGAAAATTTCTTGGAAGTAGATAATTGTGTAGGCGATTAAGATTATTTATTCCTTCATGAGAGGTGAAAACTATTTAGGGGGGCTGAAACAGTGTCTCTCTCATCCATTGCATGCTGTTGAAAGAATGTTAGTTTAGAAATTACTTTTACAGAACAAATGTAACTCTTTAATTATAACTTGTTTGTCTAACTCTATATATTGTAAATGTACAAATTGAGTTCAGTATACAGCGTACAAATGTGTACTCTGTATTTGTAGGATATATATACTGTACTTGGCTAGTTGTGCAAGAGTATGTGTGGATGGTAAACTTTCTTTTAAGTAAAATGAGCCTTTGCTGTTGCAACTGCTTCTAGATATAGTTCCATAAGAAACTGTATGGCTAGAGTTTGTAACAATTTTTGAATGCATGACCTTTTATATACAAATGCAACCATTTTTAATTCTGAAATCACTATATAAATTAAGAGTTCTCCATGCAGTGCTCGAGAGTCAAAATCACTCCTCACCTACCCATCCATGAGATGATATAGTGTTGCATTCTCTAATAGCATTGTGGTACTTTGACCTACTGTACAGTGAGTCTTCATGATAAGACTAAACTGTATATAGACCCAGTTTTGGAAGGAGTGTCTAATTGTTTCCTTCAGCCTACAAGGTTTTTTATAACTTTAGTACTCCAGTTACTTACCTGTAATACCTTTTGTTTTGCATCAATTTTGTTCCGAATAACCTAGCGCCATGTTATGAATAAGATATTACCTTTCTTTTAATTATTTCCTGTGTTAATTCTAGAATCAGTCTATGACTTGGAGATACATAAAAATGACTTGGAATGCAAATATTCCAGACTTAATTCTGCTTGTCTGTGTTTGAGTCAGCAGCATGCAGTCAGCTGCCTAAAGGACCCATCAGATTTATTTTTCATCCCCTCTATAAATGATTCTGTTGGGTCACAGTACTGTATAAATACAAATTGATACAGATTTAGGATTAAGCTCTTTTTCTATGCTAAAGTTTTCAATTCATGAGCTTTCCCACCCTGTGAATCAGGGGCCAGTTTCTCTTACGTGTCATTTTTGCAGCTTTTTCCTGAACTCTTTACGGCTTCTTATCCTTTGTCAGAATACGAATAGTAAAAATAAGTCTCTGAAATGAGTTTTCATAAATAGTTAAGATCAAATTTGCTTACTTGATTCCTGGTTTCTACTTCTTTCTAAAAGGAACACCTTCACTGGAATTCTTGAAATCTTTTTCATTGACGTTATTCGTTTTTTCTTTCAGACAATATTGGGTTTATCTCAGTGAAACACATTGCGCTACATTTATCAGGGCAAATGTGGCCGATTGTGAGTAATTGCTTTCAGGGTCACAGTGAACATAAGAAAGGTTACAAATGAGGAAAGGCCATTTGGCCCCAGTTGCTTGTCTCATTGCTAGCAGCTAATTGATCCAAAGTTCTCATCCATTCTTTCTCTCTTGAAAGAAGTCAGGATATCGGCTTCAACAACATGGCTGGGTGCGCGATGGCACCATTAACTGTGCTGAGACACTTGCATGTGCTAAGAGCCTTCAGAGCCTCCAGTCTTTTTTGTCCCGATTCTCTTTACATTCTGGTCCATTTTAAAGCTGTGCTATCCATTTATATATTCTGAGAGGCATTAGAAATGCCACATGAGTATTAGAATGCCTGTCGGTGAGTACTGACAGTATCATTTAGTTTTTGAAAAGCTAAGAGATTATCATACTGTTTGGGGAAAAACACACTTTGTATTTATTAAACAAGACAACTGCAATATGATTTAGGGTGGAAGCAGTCAGTACTCCAACCATCTCGGGTCAACTCCGTTTTTAACAGGAATTACCGCCGTTACCCGGTCACGTTTCCCCCACTGCTCTTCAGATATCTTGATCCTTTCCAGGTAGCAGACTGTTCACTCACAGCGACAAGTGGTGGTAAAATTGTGTTTTAATTAACAGAGTAGCAGCACAATGAACAAGAGACATGCTAAATTATTATTCTTCAGAGGTATTAATTGTACTGCTGTTTAGGTTCACTAAATATAACGCAGATTCTGACAAAATGTTGCGTTTTAGTCATCTGCTGGCAGCAGAGCTATTAAAGATGCACCATTAAGGATAATATGGTTATGTGGAGTATATGTCTGTGCTGGATTTTATTTTTACTTTTTGAGCTATATACACATATTTGCCAATATCTTTACTAGCGCTGTCTAGAGTTTGTGTGCAAAATATCTATATTCTACTGTAGTCCATTCAAGAAGTAACAGTGACTTTTATCCTTCTGAAAATGACAGTGTAACCTGCTGGTATTATGCTATGAGAATCACACTCCCTCCAATTGCCCATATGCTACAACCATTATCCACCCCTAGCTCCAACGCTACTTATTTAATTATCAGATTGCTGAGGTCAGAAGATACTCAAGTCTAATTACAATTGTGATCAATTTTGCTTTAGTGATAATATAGTTTGACATTTCACTGATCCCTTATTCATTTGCTTCCACAGTTTAAAAATGCAGCTTTTCTTACACAAGACTTCTTTATAGTATAGTTGGATAAACAAAAGGAGGAGCAGGTCTGTAATGAAGGTTAGAGCCAAGTGCACGAGTAGTTCGTTTCCACTCTGGAATGCGCCATCATCATCCTTACTTGACTTCCTGGGCTGACTCCCTCATTTGTAAATCTTTTCACTGTGTTGCTGCGGCTCTACGTTTTTGTCGGGGGTGTAGTAGTACTACTGCTTCTCTCCCTCCTCTCCGCAGGAGTACAAACGGAAGCAGCTTGAGGAACAGAGGCAGGCGGAGCGCTTGCAGAGGCAGCTCCAGCAGGAGAGGGCTTACCTGGTTTCTCTGCAGCAGCAGCAACAGCAGCAACAGCAGGAGGCTAGGGCTGGAGAGAAGAAACAGCTCTACCACTACAAGGACTCTGTGAACCCCTCGGACAAACCAGCATGGGCCAAAGAGGTAGGGAGAGGAGTAGAAACCTTAGTTTCTTACAGTAATGGCACAAAATTTCTCTCTCAGGATTTGTGTGAAGACCCATTGGGATGGGGAAATCTTGTATATTTTAACCCCCACCTAGACGCTACCTGTTGCTGGTTCTTCTCAGAACAACTTCTCAGATTAGCCAAAGCCGTCACTTGTTAAAGCGTTCTGTGTGGGCTACACTGCTTCTGGACAGAGTTTGGGTACCTTTTGGAAACGACGAGGATCGTGGCGTTCAACACGATCCAACTGGAGCAAATAGCGCAAAGATTAATGAAAGGTTTAGATGGATCTTTTCAAGTATTGAACTTTTATTCTTCCTCACAAATGTGTAAATTGATTACATGTGCACAGATAGAGACGGTTGATGGGTACAGTCATTTCAGTGGACGTGGAAGCTGTATGCCGTACAATCTGTGTTCAGTCGGAGCACGGTGCAATGGTGCTTGTTTGCTGTAATCTGCTTTGACATTAACCTTTTCGTAACTGCTTTTGTAATCCCATTTCCAGGTTATGAAACGGTCTCAAAGTCACTCCCCTCGCCTCCCATCTAAGACCCATCAAACTCCCAACCTCCGCCAAGTGCAAGATGCTCATGCACCTCCACTCCATCCACCTAACCCGATTTCCTCCAGCAGATCTGAGGCGGTTAAGCAAGCGAGCTGCCTGCCCCAGAACATACCCAAAATTCAGATCTCGGTCATGACAACCGAAGAGGAGAGACTTAAACAACAGGTTGACTTACATGTCAAAGAGCTGAAAGAACAAAGAGCTGAGGCCAGAGGACGGAGCCCCAGCAGGAAAGCTGCAAGTCAGGTCTTTCCCCAGGACTTCAAGCCTTGCAGAAGGGTAAATTCTAACTCCCCTTGTAAAAGAATAGAGGTTGAGATTGATGGTGAAGATGAAAACTGGAGAGAGGAGTTAAGTAAGCCTCAGAAGTGTCCGAGTCTCGGCAACCTAGAAGAACCGTGGGACCTGGGGCCCTTTGGCTCATGGCAATTTAAGCTCTCGAGCTCAGCCCCTGAAAACTCATTAAGGCACATGTTTACCCCAAGAGAAAGGCGTTCTTATTCAGAGTCTTCCAATAAGTTTTTAAAGGTGCCTGTGGGACTCCTTCCCAGAAAGAGGAATTCCTTTTCTTCACTGGAAAACTGTAATGCTGGTTCCCCGGAGGCTTTTCTCTCTGCTTCTGCCCAAGAGCACACCTTAAAAGGTTTGCTGAGCCATCTGCCAAAGCAGAGCTTGTTGGCCCAGGGTGGTAGCAGTGCATTAAACGTACGCCAAAAGTGGGCCGCAGAGTTAAAAAACATGGGAAGAAAAACGTATGATGTTTCCATGCAGCACTTGCAGTGGATGGGTCTGTCTCCTAGGTCGTCCCCTGCACCTTCCCCCGAGTCTTCTCATTCCAGTTCTCCCCGCAGCTCCCGATCTTGTTCTCCAGGAAACTCTCCTTTCAAATCCCCGCACCTTCTGCCAGCTATTGACATCGGGCAATAGGCAGCAGTCACTGGCCTACTGTGAAGTCTTTAACTTCACGTCTTCCGTTTTTTTTTTAAGTCACTTCCATTTCCTTATAGATAGAAAACCATGTATTGCTATCGTACGTGCGACAAGATCTTGATGAGGTATTTTACCCATTTTACGTTGTGTATGTAACCTACACATAAATCGATAGATATGCATCTTTTATGGAGTAAGTTCACACATATGCATGTATAGTATTTCTACACAGTGTCTTCCATTGAACGCTTAAGCAGTGTACCAAAATGTCACTGCAATCCAGTGGTGCTGCCTCTCAGACCCTCAGTCTGTGTGCACATCCTGGTATGAACGAATGTCCTGTCCAGTGTGTAGTTCCCCTTTGATGCTCTGCGCCTCTGGGATGGGGTGCTGGTTACCACAGCCCTTAACAGGATCAAGCAGCTTTCTGGTAAAGGACTGCTTAAATTTGTTCTATAAATATTAAAAAGACAAGAAATAGTAATATTCAGTAAGTCTTTATTCTGCACACAGTTCATGTTTGTTATTACAAATAAAAAGAGCCTCTAATGTAGCTATTGTGTTGTTAATGGAACTGTGTTACTTTGGCTGGAATAAATCTTAATTGAAAAGCCAAGTTAACCAATTGAAATTTCAGGAATATAATATTGCACTGTCCAATGAAATGAATTGTTTTAACTGTTGTCTTTTGATAGTCAAAGATAACGGTTTCATGTCAGATATCTTTAAACAATAGTGTTTTCCTTCATCTTTCTCATTGACAACAAAAACATTGTTGCCAGCCATTCTTTGATGAGGCATAGTTTGAGTTATCTGCCTAATTCACTGAGAATTACTGCTCAAAACACTCTATAGGGGGAAATATGTATCAGTAACATTTTGTGGAAAAGTTGAAACCATTGCCCTTTCTGAAAATGTACTCCAGTTATTTCTCTTGTCCAAGACTTGAAATTAATGAGTGACAAAAATATATGTGAAGATTTTAATCTAAGAACACGTTGAGGTAAATCAGATGTAGCATAGCAGACATAGTGCGGGCACTGTAGTCATATGTGTGAACTTGCTACATTGTAGTATTTAGCATTTAGAAGTAACTGCATACACTTTAATGTTGCAATTGTAAATACATTAAGGATTCAGAACTGATTTAAGTGAACTTTATCTTAAATAGTTTTTTATTCTTGTAAAGACTCATTTAGCCTGCAGTATACCAACAGAAGCTTTCTTCACTCAGGATGCAAAGTTTTGCTAGTGTTATACAGTATGTTCCTGACTGGAGTGCAGCACTCTGCAAATTTCTCCGTTTCAGTGGACCACTTTTACATCATCTCCAAAGCCCTTAAGTGTCAGTAAAGCAACTCCCCCTTTCCTTTTTGCCAAGTGTTTCTCATTGCTTTATTTGAGAAGCTTAAAAATGAACATCCACAAATGCCCTGAATTCATTCTCAGCTGGCCAGTTTGATCATTTTTGCTGAGCCTGTCCCGTTTTTAAGACTTTTCAAGGCCCTGATTGAATAGCATTTTCTCCTCATCCATCTCCAATGTCCTGGCCTACCATTCCAACTTTTCCGGCTTGTAATTGTACTCAACCTATTAGTCACGGCCCACTTAAACGGAGTTCTCCCATTCACTGGCTGTGAACATCCTGCCTTAAATCTTGGAGAAGCTGTCGATCTTCCAGCCAGCCCATCCAGAAAATTCAGCCTGAGAAGTCGGTGACCGGATTACAGCGACATGTTGGATGGCAAAAGGTTTTGTCATTTATCCACAGCAATGCTGTACCGCAAAATCTTCAAACTGGTGGGGAATTGGCCTTTCTGGAAATGCGAGGCAGCAAGCAGGCAGTTGAACACAAGGCTTTAGGGTTTGCGAAGCATGTAAAAAGTTCAAACTACGTGTTATACAAAACTAACATAGAATTAACCCTGAATGCATTTAGTGTCTTGATGCAATTATAAGGGTTCAGCAAACAGAAGGATTACGAACAAAGTGGTAGACGTCCTCTGTGCTTTTAATTACAGGGGTTTTAATACTTCACTTGTAGCATACAGAGAGAATGGGCAGAGTGGAGTCATTTCAGAATCCCGTGTGCCAGTGGCAGAATTGAACTTCCCTTACAGACCGTTTAGGGACAAGTCTGCTGTATTTTATTCCCAGGCTTGTCCTACTGGCCTATTCCAGGCCAGCACAGCAATAGCTGCACATTCTGCACCGCTCCATGCAAATAGTGCCGTTGGAAATGCTGGGTTGCAGGCTCAAAGACAGTCAGCCACCTGCTGATAATGTCTGCTTTTGGCCTGTGATGTCCATCCATGTGATTTCTATCACCTGGTTTTATTGGCTGAAGGGTGATGTCACCTGCATTTGTTTTCTACCCATAAGAAATTATCACTGTCCTTTCCTCTCCAGTCCCTTCCTCCACTCAAACTCTCTGTCAGCTGTGCACTGGAGCACATGTAAATCAGTTTGCTAGAACCTGGAAAGAATTGCATTGTTTAAATAGATTTTAACTAACCGTAGAAGTGCATGTGGCATGATACTGTTCATGCTATACAGCATAAAGTAACCAAGAAGATTCTGCTTTTGTTTTAGTCTTTATGATATGTGGATCATAGAACAATGATGATTGGTATTGTCATCAATTATCCCAGTTGATGGACTTTCCCTTAACCCATGACCCCTGATCACAATAGGTGTAGAATATAATTCTATAAAAGACAACACCTGATATATTTATATACCACATACACCAGGAGACTCCAGTCTCTGACAGGTGTTAAATAGGGTAGCTTCGTTTTTATTTCCAATATAAACGTTTTGAGTTTAGAGAATGTAGTGCCATCTTGTCGCTGCATCCCTCATGAGTTGGCCTGTATTATAAAATTGCTTATAAAGCAACAGTGGTTGCACTTCCACAAAAACCAAAGCAGAACTAGAAGCCCATTAATTCTTTAAGACCAAGAAGACATTTCAGTCATGAAATCCTCACATGCTCGATCAGTTGCCTCCTTGCTGTCACGTCCCCGCTGCTCACAAAACTCCACGGTTCACTCAGATCGTCTATATAATGTATTGTTCTTGGATGGGGAAAATGCATTGATTCCTGCTTAACAGCCAACAATAACCCACGCCACAATCAATTTGTGAAGAAATACCATTTTAACTCTTGGCCCGGTTTCCTTTTTTCCCCCCTCTGAAAATCTTTCTTTCAGATCTTGCTGTCCGGTAATTCCTCTGGTGGGGCAATAACAGTCTTTTCTTTTCCCGGAGCAGGCTCTTGAGGAAGTTTCTCCGGATGTGACCTGATACAGGAGTATTACGGTTCCACTGACTTTATAACTGCAACGAAAGGGTTAAGGTTAAAGTTGGGAGTGTAGGAAGGCATTGGGATGTCAGCTTAATCTAGTCAGGTACATGGTTAAAATCTGATGTTTTGGTTTGAGCATTAGTTCAGCCCAACAGCATCGTGTACTCCTGTATCTTGTACCTTTCCAGAAGGAGATACTTGCTCATGTGAATTACTAATGGCAGCCTTTTTCTTTCAGTAGGTAATGGGCTTTTCTTTGTAAACTGCGGGTGCATTTCAATGATTGCTTTTCTTTAAGGGTGGTGTTTTGCTCTAGCTTAGTTGTTGCATAAACCTATTTGATCATCGTGCAATTACCAACCAACTGGGTGGCTTGCTAGAAAAAGGGGTTGATAGTGTTGTGACTTTCTTATTTTGTCTTAACATAGGACTTTTTTTCTGTATTCACTGACTTTCACTGTGTCATTAACGTTTCCCTGTGAATTTTAGATTTCTAATTTAGATAGTCTGACATGTAAACAGAAAGAACATTTTCCTAAGGCATGACTGAGTTCCCGAGGTTGTGTTTTCTAGGGTGCATATGAGAAGGTGTTTCTATCCAAGGTCCTTTTTTTGAACCTGGCAATTTGTAGAGTAAAAGGAAAAGGTTTTTCAGGCTGCCCATTCCAAGGTTGCTCTTTAGCACTGACATACTGTATAGATTCATTTCAAATCTCTAAGGAGTGCAGTTTATAGTCCTAACTTATTCCTGGGGGCAATATGTAGATGATAGAAAAGATATGAGGTGAAGTCACTAAGGACTTCCTCAGATGTTTCCTTCCCTTTTTCTACCTAGCCTTGGGAATACTAAGAGAAAGATGGTGGCAAGAAAAGCAGCATTTTTATCCCATCACTTTCTTCTAGTCTTCTGAAAGGTGTTTTGACTGAGTGATTCAATCTATAGATGGGCTGACTTAAGAGTTTGCTCTTCTTTATTTGGTTTGTGGGGCTTCTGCGGGTACTTACAAGTGAACAAGGTGGCTGGCCCTTGGCTGGTTTCTGTACAGACTGCTCTTCCAGCACAATGAGGGACACAATGCTCAAAAACTGCATAAAACATTTCTATTGAGAGGAAATACTCATTGAACATAAAAGGGACCTGCTTTGCCTTCAAAGCCTTGATTTATGTTTGGCTAACTTTGAAAATGGAAGCAGCTCTGTTGAAGTCAAAAGGCAGTAATTGAAGATTAGAGCTGCTTTCTTTTCCTTTTCATCTGTAATAGGGTATCACAGCTTTTACTTTGCAAAGAAGTTCAATAATGTTACAGACTGAAAATGTCCTGCAAATAATGTATTGATAGTGTAACAATAAGAAATGTGGGAAACTAACTTTCTTTGCCAAGATTTGCAAATGTTTATTTTAGAAATCCACTCATGCTTTTACAATAACCCTCTAATATTTGAAAAGCATTTTAAAAATCTCTTTCATATCTTTCCTTATATAAGGCATATATTTTTCTAATACGTTAGCAGACATTTTCATTTCACATAGAAATTACTTTTTATAGTACCTGCAGGCACTTAAGAATTTCCAGATGTCAAACAGATGTTGGTTCAGTTTGCTGTGCATTAGGCACTCTGATGGTCACTGTTGTACTGGGAAAGCTGTCTGTCTGGAAGGAGGGGGGGGCAGGTCAATGGGGGTGGGAATGGGTGAGGTTTGTGTCATGCACCTGGTCTAATAGGCTTCCTGACTGGGAATTTGCAGGTGGAAGAACGCTCAAAGCTGAACCGGCAGAGCTCTCCAGGGATGCAGCACAAAGTAACCAACAGGATCTCTGACCCCTCTCTGCCACCCCGCTCTGAATCTTTCAGCAGCAGTGGAATCCAGCCTGCCAGAACCCCACCTATGCATCGTCCGGTGGAGCCTCAGGTACCCCAGGATTGTGCACTGTGGAGAAAGCTAAGCTTCCTTATCTGTGCAAATCTCTGCCTTCTTACCTTGAAGAATTTGCAAATGCATTTCAAATCACAATGAACGTAAAATGTCAGAGTAACATGTAAAAATCTCCAATTTACAAGACAAAATAGACAATTTCCAGGTATGTACAGCGCCATGTTCTGCGATTCAGAAGGAGGCAACAGGACTTCCAGTGACTTGTTGCTGCCTTATTACATTGTAAAAAGGCATTGTGAATACATCTCTTTTAATCCAATAGAAATATTGCTCTCGACTTTGAGACGGTTTAGCAGACAAGTACTACTTGTTAACTCTGCATGCTGATCAGATTGGAACATTACTGAGGTGAAATATCTGCTGCACAACTTGTACTTATTTCCCGGTACATCACATTACATTAGTCATCACAGTGACTAGTGAGCAGGAAGGGCCAGTTTAAGTCACAATTCGTGCAATCCTCGCTTTCACTCGTGGTAACATGGTGACCATACAGGACTTTCACAAAGGTCATGATTTGGTGCTTAACTCCAAATTAAGACAATTTAGTTACCAAGATATGATTACCAGTCCTTGAAATTGGGACTGCAGTTGCCCTTTAATGGATGTGAATTCTATAATGCAACACATATTGGTAAAAAAAAATTATCAGTAATATAGAAAAAAAACTTTCATAACTACAACACTTGCACACGTTTTTCTCTGTTGTCATTCCTTGGGTGCATCTCATGTCATGGAAAGTTCAGTCCCAGGAGGTCAGAAGCTGATTAGAACAGCATATTGTACTGTAGGTCATTTACTTGCCATGTGACTGTGATTGATGTGCTCCAGGACATTGTCAGTTTTATTCAGTTTCTCCCTCCCTGGTGCAGATGGCACACCTGGTCCCCGTGAAATCCCACGGATCGTCCATGACAGGCTCCCAGTCCCTGCACGACCAGTCAGCTAAGGGCGTCTCCGCCTTCCAGGAGGGTATAGTCTCCCACCGGCCAGAGATGCCTCGGCAGAACTCGGACCCCACCTCTGAGACACCCCCCCTGCCTCCACGCATCGCCAGCCGGGAAGACAAGTTCGACCGCAGCTCCTGGCTCAGGCAGGAGGAAGACATTCCACCGAAGGTCAGAGGGCAGGGGACTGCGCAGGCTTAAGCTTTCTTGTAGTCAGCGTTCTTAAAAAAATCTATGATAAAACAGGTATGTGTAAAGTGCAGTAGTCATGTGGTACTATGTACCCGAGTGTGGATGTGAACGCAGAGATGAACTGCTGAGGGCAGTCGGGCAGTACCCAGCAGCCCATATACTGTATGAGTTTAAGATCACATGTAACGGCATATAAACATTAATGAAACCCCAAAAGAATACAGGTTATCTTTAAACAAAAATGAAAAGTGAATGTGTGCACTGAACCAGCAGATGTGTATTAACTATTTAAATACTTAGGTCAGCCACCTGAAACACTGAAAAGAGCCATGAAGGGCTGTATTAATTTGCAAGACAGTTTCTAAAAAAACGTATCAGTTTGTGCCTGCGCTTCAGATTTGTTCTTCTGTCTTTATGGGGGGTGTTTGCAGGTGCCCCAGAGAACAACATCCATCTCTCCGGCGCTGGTGAGGAAGAACTCTCCTGGTAACGGAGGTAGCCAGGGAACCAGAGCCGGGTCACTCATCCATGCCAGGTAACGGAAAAAAGGGGCAGACTGGTTACTTAAATTACAGAACAAAAGAGGTGAAAAACCCAGTTTAAAAAAAAAAAAGAATTTAGAAAGAGCTAATGTACTGTACAATAATGCTCTGCAAGCAGATTCGTTATTAATATTTGAAACTATTCATAAATATTCATCACTTCTTTTCTGAGGCTGACCGAACAGCTGTTGTTTTCGTAACCTTCAATCTGGCGTATGGAAAATCTCAATAAAAAGAAGGCGGGCGTGCTGTGAGGCTTTTTGTTTGCCCCGTTATTAAGCCACAGCCCGTGCGCGTGTGTTTATTCAGTAACCCGGACTTGCGGAAGGCCGAGGTTGCCCTGGAGACAGTGCTGCAGAGAACCAGCAGCGGCAGCTCCTCCAGCTCCAGCACCCCCAGCTCCCAGGGGGGCTCACAGCCGGGGTCCCAGGCTGGCTCCAGCGAGAGGAACCGCATCGGAGGTAAGGGGTCCCCGCACAGACGGGCCTGCGCGGGGGGGCACTGCTGCCAGGGGTGTCCGCTGGGGCAGTTTCTTGTTTGACGTGCTAATGTTGGGCCCGTAAGATAACTGTACTGAGGCCTTTTCCGTTCCACCCCTTCCGGTGCATAGTTACATCCCAGCGTTTACGAAAAGAAAGGCAATGTTGCACATCTCTAAAGTTTCTTATTAATTTATCTGCTGAAATACATATACACATTTTCCAGCAGTATCCTTTCTAAATGTATAGAACACTTGTCAAGTTCAATATGTAGTTAGTTTACTTTCAAGAGGGAAGAAATAAATGTTTCTCATCAACTCCATAGGCCTCTGTGGAGTGTTTTTTTTTAAATAATTGTCTAAGAACTCACAGTTCTTCACAGTTCCTTGGGAACTACGCTACAGCTTCTCACAACTGACGATAGTGTTACATCAGTATTTTTTTTCTAATGTGGATTTGAATCTTTGTGATGCGGTGACTGCAAAAGACCTGATGAAAACAAGACTCTTGAGCTCCAGCTGGCTTGAGCCCCTCCCTTTCTCGTCGCACGATCGTGTGGCTGTCAAGTGCACCCCGAACATCACCTCTGAGGCGTCAGCATACAGATGTCTTGATTTTGGTGTCTGCTTTCCATCAAACCACTCAATTTTTTTCAGTGACAAACTGGCACGAAGTCTTCTCAGCAGGCAGTGTGAAATCTAGGTCGTTGCACATTGGGTGGCGACATGAATGGCAGTGTACCCTGTATATTTCTGTTGTGTTATCAAAGGAAAAAGCTCAACTGTTCTGTTCTCCCCTTGAGCTCAATGGGATGCTCTTGTGGGAAAAGGGATGGATAAAGGAATATATTTATAATATTATAAGCTTTCTTCCCTAAGCATGAAATATTACCTGGGGAAGCTTTCCTTTAAATTTTGTGATGGAGCGTGTGAGAAATTGCCGGTGTAGATCATAGTTTTTCACAGATTCAGTGATCCATACAAAACGGTTGCTAGCTTCTGATCTGCCTCTATGGCAACCTTTGTAGCAGCTGCCTAAGTAAACATGGCGGCTCTGCATCATTGGCTGCTCGGAGGGATATAAGCACATTTTTTAATGGCTATATTTAATTTTTGCTGAAACAAGGTGCTGGAAAAAAGCAACAAGAAAGAACCAGTATGTTGATGAGTAGGACTCACAAACCACCCACTTTCTAAAGGCCTGGATAACAGTCCGAGGGCATACTGTACCAGAGTTCTGTAAAATCAGGAACTTTTTTCATTTTTTCATTCTTCCTGTCGTTGTTTCTTTGACAGGATCAAATAAGCCCGAAGGAACCCCTGCGGTGACTCATGAGTCCTCCAAGGGGAAACCAGAGGAGCGGGAGGTGACCAGGCCGAGCAGACCTGCTGTGAGTCAGTCCAGAATATCCCAAAGCGAGCTTCCCCATGGTCACTCTCAAACCCACCCCCTGACAGGCCTATTGGGGATCAGCAGGGGCTAAGCGCTAATTTAACAGCTGAAAACGACATTTCTGACATCCATCCACATTACTCATCAGGTTTGACAAATAGATGTGCTTTTTCACAGCTCCAAAAGATGCAAAGTGCAGTTTCATCACCGAGTCTTAACTTCATTTTGCTAAACCCATTTGTTATCAACTGTCTTTGTTTAACATTTAGCATTCTGGTTGTTTGTTTGCTGCTTGTAACGGGTCTACATGCTTACTAGATACATTTATGTAAGGGTTGTGTGCTTGACAAAAAGAAAATATGCACAAGTAGATTTTATCTAAGTAAGCTGATAGAAGAACAGAATTAAGTATTGTGTGAGTGCCTGTAGAAAAGATTAAAAGACAACTACGACAGGGAAATGACTGCCAAGGTTATTGGGGATCCCTATCTATAAGAACACAGCACGTCATTCAGCTTCATTTTGACATTGGTTAAAGAGAAGAATTCAAACTCTGAAATTAAAGTCCAACATGTTATCAGGCTGTTAGAAGACATTCTAAAAGTTTTCTCTGAGGAAAGTACATGTACTTATTACTCCTTTATCTGTTTTGCTAATGCCCCCAAGGGCACTACAACATAGGAGATTTTTGTTGATTTGGTCTTGTGTTTGTTTCAGATCTTTTAGAGTATTTTTTGCCGTTATTGATGAGAGATCCATATGATAACTTTTTCAAATGGCATAATTTATATATTTCTATTCATTGAATGTATTAGTAGAAATTTAGATTCTGGTAATTGAAACTGTGAATCCCAATGTGTATCTCTTTCTAGACAATGCTTGAAAAACATTTGCTGATAAAGTTTCTCTGTTAGTAAGCAGGTGCATATGCGCACTGCAAAGCATTTATACGGTAAAGCTAGGTGAATAGTAGCATTCTTTTACCGCATTGTGGTCTGTATGTCCTTTTAGAGTTGAAATATGTTTCCTGTCCTGCTTTTTTTAAGGAAAAATACTTTGTGTTATTAGTTGCCAAAATACACACTGAGTTTGTAGAATATAGGGTGGTGAACTCTAGCTGCAGCACAGGATACTGTACAAACCGACAACAGGAGACACTTTTTTACACAAAGGGATGTGGGAGTTTGGTACAAGCCAGCTATCAATGTTATTGAAATTCATACTTTCTTTCCAGAAACCGGTTTGAGTGTCAGTTTATTCTTAACAGTGACTCTACCACAGTCTCATGTTGTAGGCGTGTGGTGTTGAAGAGGGCAAGCAAGGCCATACCTTAGAAGTAAATAGGATTCTGGCCGGTAGCTGTGAACTAACCCGTCTTCATTTTCTCTCTCACCGGCTCCCTTTTCTTCTGCCTTTGCTGTCCTCCATTTCCTCTACCGCTGACTCCTTCCTTCTCTCAGAGCTATAAGAAAGCCATAGATGAGGTTAGTGTCACATTTCCTCTTCATTTCTGTCTCTCTCTGGCGCTGCTCAGGGTGCTAGGTGGAATGCCACAGCATTTGAAGATCAAAAGGGGGCGAGTCTTGTTTCCTTCTTACATGGTCAGATGCTCAGACAGAAGTGAAGTAGTTTGGATTTTGATCCAGCGTACATACAGTATGAACCATGTTATTTGCTAGCCTTTCAATTTACTGCACTTGCCTGCACAGCCAATTTCTCAGAAAGTGTGGCATGAGAAGGCCACAAGTGTCCCTTTTAGGTGTGGCCAACAGTAGTTATCCGTTCTTCAAAAAAAACTGTCTAAAGTACTGTATATACTGTACATTGTGCTTACCATCTGTACAAGCTTAGTAACAGGTCTTTTCATGTTCAGAATTTTTGTTTTACTATAGTTCTCTTTTCAGAATTTAACCAATTGACAAGTATTTTAGCTGTGCATATAGTTTTATGTTTTATGAAACGTCTGAAGTCTTTGAAAAATGCTTCCAGTTGGAAGGCTGTTCTTTCCAAAGACAGTCCCTCGGGTGAACTCTAAAGCCCCTCAGCAGAACAGAAAAAGAGTGGAGTTTTATAGGTTTTTCAATGGGTTTCTTTCTCCCTGACTCCCTCCCACCCGATGACTGTGCTGGTCACTAGGAGGAGATGGTAAGACTGGTGCTCGGAGAGAGTCTGATCACCCCCTTGCATGCTGTGTGATAGAATGAGTCGCCCCTGCAGAAGAGCCCCTCCAGTCAGAGGCTTGGTGCCTGCAGTATTCTCTTGTGCTCCTGCTCTTGTGCCCTTTGTGCTCTGCAGTGCATGATAAACATGAACTCCCCTCCCCTGGAAATAAAACTACAGATTCTCATGAAGAAGAACACTTTTTATTACAAAGAGGAAGAAAAATCTGGGTCTTGCATAAGCAGTTTGTTCACAGAATCATCACTGGTCATGAAAGATGGTGTGAACCTCTTTAGGAGGAACTTATTGACATGACAGTGATTTCTCTCTATTATGATATTGGTGGTACACAGTAAGGAGAAAGCAAGTAGAATAATATTGTGTTTTCTGGACCTTTAACCTACAATTGTGGACTGAATCTTCTGGGTAACATGGTGCTGGCTGTCATTTAACTGTATACTCATCCTTATTTCTTATGTATTATTATTACGCATCAGGCATTGTAATTGCATGTCATATATTTGACTGTATACCATACATCATTAATTTGTTGTTCTCAAGTCAAGGCAAATATAGGACTCCACCAACATTTCAACGTCCTTAATCTGTTTTAATGGAAACTTCATTTTGCACCTCCTATAAAATCCTAAAACGAAGAATATTAAATAAAATAAAAACCAGAAATGCACAATCCACATAGCTGTGTTCCATTAAGACCTAGGAAATTGTAGTCTTCCTTTTAATGAATTTAATCAAATGATAACTATTGTTTGAAGGAAATAGTAAGCTTGAGGCAAAATAAAGGCTAAAAACATGGGGAAATCAATGAGGATTTTTTCATTAGTTTTCACTAATGGTGTCTTTTACTTTCCCTGAAACATCTGACAGACTTAAGTTGTTACTTAAGTAATAATTAATTTGCCCTCAAATTAATTACTGCCTGTACTTAAAGTTGTATTGTATTGATCTTGATTCTCCTTTATCAAAACCTTAATCCCCTTGGTGTCTTTTCCCAAACTCTTTGTTATCCCAAAGACACTCTGCATTGCACACAACTTATAAATCAACGACTGTTCGGTGTGCCCAGTCCAACCAATATAAGAAACACATGTGGATGTACATTGACCACATCTAACGTCCTCCCTCCGGCCTTCTCCTTCTCTGTCCTTTTCCTCGTAGGACCTGACTGCCCTGGCTAAGGAGCTGCGGGAGTTGCGCATTGACGAGACAAACCGCCCGCCCATCAAAGTGACCGATTACTCCTCCTCCAGCGAGGAATCGGAGAGCAGCGAGGAAGAGGATGCTGACAATGAGACTCACGATGGCACTGTTCCAGTCAGCGACATTCCCCGGATAATGTAAGAGCTCACTGGAATTTGATTTGCAAATGGAAAATGACATGAATGTTCTTTAGTGTCTTTAATCGAGGCGAGTCTTCTTTTAAGGCTTCACTTTGCCTTTCCTAGGCCTCTAGGTCTTTGGAACCAGTGCAGGACCTCTGTCTGTACTATCAGCTGGGGGCAGCCAAGACTCAGCCTGGGTTCAGGTCTTACCTCACATACCAGCATTTTCAGAGAGCTCAATAACAGGATGCCCTGCAATTGTATAAAGGGGGACCTACAAACATGGAGTGTCAGGCCTCCTCCATACAAATGGACAAATGTGGCTGACGTCTGTCTTTCTCCCTGAACAGGCCTTCTGCAGTGCACAGCAGCAGCGACTCTTATATGATGGGAAGCCATGAAGATGCTCATGGAGACAACTACGGCAACGGTTCCAAGGATGACACCTTGATGATGAGAGAGGTAAGATCATCCACAAGGTTGGCAATGTTTCTGCCATGGGAGCTGCAAGTAATAGACATTGAGCTGGATCTGAGCTTGGAGCACGGCCCCAGCCTCCTTAGAGTCACATCCGCATTGCAAGTAGCGTAAATAAAAGATGTGCCTCAGGCTGGTAATGTAAAGACACATGGCACGTTTTTGGATTCATTGTCCTCAGTGAATGGTAAGAGTCCTACCAGATGAACAACTTGTTCTCATTGTGTTATCTTACCATCTGTGTTTTTCTTCAGTGGAGAAAGAAAAATCACAGTGGAAGATGTAATCACAAGCTTCTTTTGTTAATTGCAGCAGTTTATTTAACAAGATTGAGCGGGTTTGGCCCCATACACAATCCTTAATTCCGTCTCTCTTGCAATTTTTTTTTTAAAGTTAATTGCAGCACTTTCTCCATGTTAACCTGAACAATTCATTTATAGAGGTCATTTAATCAGCCAGCCCCACAGAGAAAGAATATTCCAAACATGTTAGTAAATTTGACCTAATACGGGGTCCTGTAGTGCTGAATGCCCACAGTACAGTTAGGATTTCTGGACACATGGATTGAGCCATCAAGACTACTGTAAGTAGTACTATAAACTATATGTGCAACTGTCTTTTAACTCTAATAATGGGTAGGAAATTGTACTTATGAATTCAGTCTTTTCAAAATGTATTGAATAGCTGCTTCATCCTGGTGTGGTGAAGATTAAAAGACTTCAAACAGGAAGTGCCAGTAACGGGTGCCTTCAAATCTTGCCTGTGACTAACAAGAAAAAAATAGAATCATTGCCTTAATTGTGGAGATTCCCTCATAAATGTTCATGTAATTTAAATTCAGGATTTAATGAAATTAGGATGGAAAAGTAGAAAATTCTGTGCAAAACGAAAACAAAGCAGCTGAAAAGACCTTTTCCATTTTAGGCCCAAGCAAGAAATGTTTTGGGGAGGAAATTTTTGAAAGTGTCTCATGTGGCAATTCTGGTTATGAGTCAAGTGAGATCAAAGAAAGGTTATTGAATGTAGTAGATTTCTGTGTAGATGAGTTATAAATCAAAATAACCAAGTTATTTCAAGTTGTCATTTATGTATATACGGTACAGTATTCTGTTGTGTTCTATATCTGCTAAAAGAAATAGCTTTCAAACCTTTAAATCAAACCATCTTTTCGTCTCTTTGTGAGACCCACTCATTGTCCATCACTAGCTGGGGTTGAAGGGCTTGTAAATTATTCTGCGTTTTTTGTGTGCTTTGCTGTTTTTATTTGAGTTTTCATGCATCTCTTCCCATTATTTCTGTGAACCCCTTTCTGCACATGCTCACAGTGATGTATGAAATCTGCATTTTACCATTGGTATACAGCTACCAGTTGAATTCTCTATGACATTTCTTGTCAGGCACTACTGTAACTCTTTTGCATATGAATTAATTCAGTTGGTCAACACAAGTCTTGTGGGAACTAACTTTGTGACCCTCATTAAGAAGCTAGGGCAGAAAATCAGGGGTGGTATCCTCTGTGAGCATGCTCATTAGGACTGGCTCCCAGGCCTGCTTTGTCCCACCTGCTTCCTTTAATATCTCCGTCTCACCATCACAGAGCTTGCCTGTGAGGTTCTGCATGGCCGGGGTAGGGTGTGCTGGATCTTGGTGTAGAATAGCGCTTTCCTGTATTCTTTCTGCAGACGTTGGGCGATAGAAAACATTCTGGCCATACCGATAGCAATGGCTTTGCGGGCCACATCAATCTGCCCGATCTGGTGCAGCAAAGCCACTCCCCCTCGGGTACACCCTCCGAGGCCCTGGGACGGGTTTCAAGTCTGCATGCACAAGATCTGGATTCCATCGCAGAAGTAGGTGATGGTAAAGCCGTCTGACAGAACCCCCTTCCATCTTCTCCTGTCTTCTTTGTCGTGACTGTGGGGTGATTTATTTTTTTTCTGCGTTTGCTTCTTGCATTTGGATGTTGGTTTACGTATTGGTGTTTTTGGTTTGTTTGTGTTTTTGTAGCCACAGCGAGCTAGAGCAAAAATCTTTTGTTTTTTAAAGCTTTCAACTTCCTTAACTCTCTGTGGTCCAATTTCATGATGTTGTGTTACATACTGCATTTTACCTTGTACGTCAAGAGTGCATATATATATATATGGCGAATTAATCGTATTAAGCTATTTCCCTGTTGTCTGGATATATCTTGGGGAAGGAGCCACATAGATCTACAAGTACTGACAGCGTCCTTTCTATTCAGTCCTTTCATTGCATTGTTCAGTATTAAAAAAAAAAATGAGGGTTTTTCCAGGAGCAGGATTGGAAAGACGGTTGAAACGATTTTAGATTGTAATCCTGATTTTAAAAAACTAAATGAGGGTCAAGGAAGAAAATGTCTTAACCCCGGACACACTGTGTTTGACAGTATGGACTCGGCAGTGGGTCGAAAGCCTCGTTTACCCCGTTTGTGGACCCGCGGGTTTATCAGACATCTCCCACCGATGATGACGACGAGAATTCGGCAGCAGGTAAGTCTGCGCCGGACAGAAACCAGGGACGGCGAATGCACAAATTAGCATGGAGCTGTTCTGTCACCCACCACAGAGGAACAGACAACATTCCAGTTAATAGCAATTTGATCTGTTTCAGATTTTAAAATATGCTTTTGGCTTTTGAACAAATGGTGCTGTTGAAGTGGAAAACCAGCATGTCTAAGCAGAAGTGACATCAGAAAGGAAGTGTAGTTGTCTCTCACATTAGATGTAACAGCTTGTAGAAGCCTTATCTTTTATCCTTGAGCAATCATATCAATGTTTGAAGACCTATGCCCTGGAAAAATATTGACTATTTGTTCAGGTTTTATCTTACATAACACTTGTGTATTAGTTTGTCAGGAATAATGTGTAGTTACTTGAATATGTGTAGTTCTCCTGGAATTAGCTCTGTAATTGCGTACTATGAACTTGACAGCTCTGTTTGCCAACGAGCTGCTCCGACAGGAGCAGGCCAAGCTGAATGAAGCTCGGAAGATCTCGGTGGTGAATGTGAACCCCACCAACATTCGGCCGCACAGCGACACCCCAGAGATCAGGAAGTACAAGAAGCGTTTCAGCTCGGAGATCCTGTGTGCAGCTCTGTGGGGTGAGTTTAGTCACTGGACCACCAGACTCAGATTTGCTTGATAGCACCCAGTCATGTGTGAGAAAAGGTGTACCGCTTCAATAAGCGTTCCAGTTTTCAATCGCTGTGAAACTTGGAGAAGCCGTCTTTTAAATAAAAGCTGGGAATGTTTCAGGAAGCGAAGTTTACCTTGCAAAACAAAGTGCATTCACAATAGAAAGTAGCCAAATATATCTTCTTTTTATGTACTACAATTTTGTTTAATCGGTTTCAATATATTGGTTCTATTTGGAAAGTGTATCTTCTTGTAAGAAAGTAAGACTTGAGCTTCAGTGAGAAAACCTAAAAACTATGCTGCTTTTTCCCTAATTTTATTAACACTTGTGGCTTGTTCCAAGCACCTATGTTGTTTCATCTTTTAAAACGTGTGATTAGAAGCCTGGCTCTGGAGATCGCCATGTTTACGAAACGGCATGGTTGCCGTTCCTCAGTGGCTGCCCATAGTGCCCTCTGGTGGAAGCGTTCTGTAGCAGCATGTGTTTGTTTGTCTCAGGGGTGAACCTGCTAGTGGGCACTGAGAACGGACTGATGCTGCTGGACAGGAGTGGACAGGGAAAGGTCTACAGCCTTATCAACAGGAGGCGCTTTCAGCAGATGGATGTTTTGGAGGGGCTCAATGTCCTGGTGACTATATCTGGTATGCTAATAGTCCGCATTAAAATCCAATTAAACCCTCCCTCAGGCTTCTCAGTTTGCCCTTTATTCAGATTAGTTATAACTATTAAAGACAGCAGTCTCTAGTATGACAGCACACTTAGAGTTGTATGTTTTCATTGTTGCGTGATAAAAGAGGAACATGAAAAGATTACTGATTAGTCTTGTATTATAATAACGAGTGTAAGATTGTGATTTTTGTATTTGGTGTTAGTTATGTATTTGATGATTTTTAACAGTTTCTTTTTTTGGAAATGATGAATTCCACTCTGAATTCTAAAAGCAGATGCACACCATTGACCACTAATATGTGGTACTGTTCTTCATAGGAAAGAAGAACAAGTTGAGGGTGTATTACCTGTCATGGCTCAGGAACCGGATTTTGCACAATGACCCGGAAGTGGAAAAGAAGCAGGGCTGGATCACCGTGGGGGAGCTGGAGGGCTGTGTTCACTACAAAGTCGGTACGTCTTTGAGCTACGCATTGTCAACAATAAAATCCAACAAGGACTAATAGAGTAACAGGAACAAAGACTGTTTTTTTTCTTTATAATCCAAAAGCTGGATAGGGTTTTGTTATAGCTGACAGATCTTCAGAAATACCAGTATCTCGTGCCAGCTAGTATTGGTGCTGGCTTGTTTAAAGACTGAAATGCAGCTGTTGTCCTGCAAATCCAAGAGCTGCTTTTGAAGTAACTTGTCTGCTGACTCTTTATTCCAGTAAAATACGAAAGAATCAAGTTCTTGGTGATTGCTCTGAAGAACTCGGTGGAGATTTATGCTTGGGCTCCGAAACCCTACCATAAATTCATGGCTTTCAAGGTATGAACACATTTACAGAACCCCGCGGCCTGTATGGTGTCCCCAGATCCCTTCTGAGAAACTCTCTATCAAAGGGAAGCAAAATAAAATACGTTGGCAGTTTTGTACTTTAATACATGATGAACAACAAGAGTCTTAAGTGAAATAATAGAAATCTGTTCTGATTTGGGTGTTTTGCAGTATTTGTCATATTAATAGAGTTTCCAGATAGTGTAAGATACTTCTAACTAGCATACTGGTAATATGAAAACCATAAAACATTGTCATTCAGTGCTTGTATATTTATCAAATAAAAATGTGAACATACAGTGCATGTTTCTGAATGCACCATGTCATCTCATTTAGACATTCTGAACATCTAGTTTTAACTGGGCCTTCTGGTTTTTAATTAAGCTTCCACAAAGAAGCTTAGCGAAAACAGTCAACAGATTTTTTACTTTCAGCACTGCCATTCTGTGTCATAAGCAACTCATTTTCTTGTGTTCTCTAGTGAGTAAACGTTTTTCATCTGACTGAATGTGGCAGAGCTATTAAAAGGTATTGTTGCTGAGGGCAAACTAATAGTGAGGAGACAGACCTGCTTTTTGGCACTTCAGGATATGTTTTGGAAGTGGCCTTCATGTGACTTGATAGCTCACGCTGTCAGTGTTTCTTTCAAGTCTTTTACAGACCTGCAACACAAGCCCCAACTTGTTGACTTAACTGTTGAAGAAGGGCAGCGGTTAAAGGTTATCTATGGGTCCAGCGTTGGTTTTCACGTGATTGATGTGGATTCAGGGAATCCCTATGATGTCTACATCCCATCCCATGTAAGTTAAGATGACGGAACGGATCACTATACCATAATATGGTCCAAGTGTTTTAAAGTAGAGTCAGCAAAGGTAAACTTTCTGAATTTCTTTGGCTGCTTTGGATGTTTTATTCTCAAGTGTTACAGCTATGTTGTCAGCGCATTGACAGTGTCATACTTCCACGAAAAGAACATAAAAGTAGATTTCTGCTTTTCAGTTCTAAACTTAGAAAATGGACAAAAAGAGATACAAGAGCAGATGTCATGTACATGTTTCTCCCCGATCTACGACCTTTGACAAACCTAAATCAAAATTGAAGACTTTTTGACAGCAAAACAAAGCAACCGGAAAGTTCACTCTTCAGGCATCTGTGTGGTTTCCAAACGTACATTGTCGTGGCTTTTGAGTGGGAGATCATATTGTTGCAGCAGTTTCTCCACAGCAGCAGCTCTGGCCTAGGGGTTGGTGTACCAGTGACACCTGGTTTCTGTTGTGCATCGAGATCTGTTCTACAGAGGCTTATCTGCAATGTTCCCTCCCCCAGATTCAGAGCAGTATCACTCCACATGCCATTGTGATCCTTCCCAAGACAGACGGAATGGAGATGCTTCTGTGTTATGAAGATGAGGGGGTCTATGTGAACACTTACGGCAGAATCACAAAAGACGTGGTGCTACAATGGGGAGAGATGCCCACCTCTGTTGGTAGGTTTAATAAGCTCATTCTGCTTTCAGCCGGTTGGCTTTCTGAATCAACCGGTAGGTGCAATTCTTTATCCTCAGACAGACACCCCAAAACACACTGGGGTGCTTAAAGCCTTCCGGTTTGGAGTCAAACCAATTAAAAGGTGAATATCACCGCCACCACCCACCCTAGCCTATAGGCTTTTTGTTATTGTCCTTTATTTTATTTCTGTTTGTTTGATTGTTGATTTTATTTTTTTGCTTTCAACTTTGGTTCAACAGAATAATAAGATAATTAAACTCCACTCCAGCCTCCCATAGTAGAAGTAAATAATTGTTTTTGTTTTACAATGTTTTTTTTCTTGCTTCAGGATGAAGATCTCTTGCTTGAAGAGTCTAGTGGTCACAAATCCAGGCTTTCCTGTCTTGCTTAACCATTTTAACCATTACAATCCTATAAATGTTTTCTATGTCCTTGAAGGAAGCTACCATTGTTTTCAGTAATTCAGTAATGAGGAGGCACTGGCATTTTTGGTTCTTGCAGTTGGCCTTGCCTGTGTGGAGACTATAGAAAAAGTGTGTTTTGAGCCTTTGGAATCAGGAGGTTTTAAAATTTTAATAGATTAGGAAAAAAATTAATTGCAGGTGGCATGGCCAACCTGAGGGTTCTGGAATTGATTTTGGTTGATTTTGCATGATCTCACCGGCTTTGTGTGGGTTTTTACCAGGTGCCTCTACTTTCCAAAAATATGTTGTTAGGTTTGACTGGCTACGTCTAAGCTGTCTTAGTCTGTAGCCCTGCTAGACTCAGTCCTGTCTTGTAGCCTACAGTATGCTTCTGGTAGATGCTTATTACTGATGCTGGATAGATGGAAAACGGATTTGTGGTTTTGTAAAAAAAATGTTTGCATCTTATTTTAGTGACAAATGGGTAAAGCAAAGTTAATATAGAGAAACCTGAAAGTTAGAAAAGGCAAGCAGGAATAAAATACTACAATGAATGGGATTGGTGCAGTAGTGCTCAGCATACATTCCAAACAAGCTCAGTAAATGAAAAGCTGATCTCTAAATGGAATTTTTAATGCATTTCTGTATTAATTACTACTATTTTTTCATGCCGACAATGTAGCTAGAGGCCTCGCTGATTTGTTTTTCAGTAGTTAGCTAGATACTAAGCAGGTGTTATGTGAAAGGCCAGCCCACTAGAGTGCTTAGCTGTGCTTCATTATGCAGCACTTTTGTTGACTTTGGTCGTTTCAAAAGAGAATTTTTAATTTTCAGCCCTGTTGGGGGTTTAGCTAATGATGAGGCTCATTAATTATTAAATGGGAGCTGTCAGCTGCTTTTGATAGATTGTCCAGCATATATCGTAAAACATCACAAGTCATTCTTCTTCCTTGCACTTGTGTCAGACTTTCAGTGTCTCTTAACATTCTTTATTCAATTAATTCGGTGACTGATTTGCATCCAAATTCATCCTCTTTTGCATAAATAATTAAAGGTCTAAAAGTCCTGCAGAACTGTGTCAATAATTGAGTTTGCCTAAAACTGCAAGTAGGGTCAGTAGTCGTTGTGGTCATGAAATGGTTCAGCTCTAGCTACAGTACCTAGGTGTACTGCCTAGTTCATACTAACTGCCTGGCAGTGTAAATGAATGCTTTAAGATATCTTTCTGCCAGCTTCCTGAAGACTTTTAAGTTTCCTGAGGGAAATTATGACACACTCAATATTCAGCAGTAATGGCTTGAAATGAAGATTGATGCAGGGTCTGAACACATATCATGAGCAAGAATTTAGAATACAAGGGAAAGAAGTCAGGTGTCATTTATATTAGAATTCAACACTAGTTTTAATGAAGGAAAGCAAGTAAGAGGGTGCTATCTTTGTTTTTTGTCTTGTCTTTCAAACTTAATTGATCTTTTGTGTCTTTTTATTTTGTTACGTTTTAATCAGTCGGGTTAGGATTACTAAGCTTTACCCTTCCAAGGTAGGGAATCCCAAAGGTGGCGAGTAGCCATAGACCTAATGCTACCCCCTTATCTGAGTTAGTTGTAAAGCCCAGCCTTTTAATCTGAAACCGTGTAGATTTAGCTTCTGATACAAAAAAGTGTCAGTGCTTCTGCCTTCACCCAGAATTAACTTGTACAACATTCTATTACCATTTACTAGCATTTTAGTAGATAACACCTAACAGGGACGTAGTGGGTTTCTCTTTGGACCCAGATAATCTTGTGGACCTGAAAAAAACAGGTAATTATTTTTCTTATTACTATGTGACAGTACTTTGCAGTTGATTGCCGGAAGTCTACGCATCTCTCTTCTGAAGACACGGGTGGGGAAAAAAATTTCAGGTTCAACAAACAAGTTCCTAAACACACACTCAAAAGAACAGCTACAGAACGCGTGGGGAAACTTTTTTTTTTGGCATTAGAAACTGCTGCAATAATCACCTCCTTGTGCAGGTTGCTTTGCTGAGCCGAATCTTCGCGCTTCCTGGTTTTGCGTTTCTCTTGGACGTCAGAAGTCGTTGACGAGGGGCAGGTCCAGGCCTGCAGGCCTCTGAGTAAGGCCTCTCCTTCTTTCTTCCAGCCTACATCCATTCCAACCAGATCATGGGCTGGGGAGAGAAGGCCATTGAGATCCGCTCCGTGGAGACGGGACACCTCGACGGAGTTTTCATGCACAAGCGAGCTCAGCGATTGAAGTTCCTCTGCGAAAGAAACGACAAGGTAACGGGATGAACGCATCTCGTCTCTCTCCCTTAGACAGCTAGGGTCCCAGGAGGGGTCCCAGAAAGGATTCGCTCGCGGTTTTTCAGTTATTCTCAAGGTCTTGGTAATGGGACCTGCTACTGCGCATCTTTGCATATAACAAGGTTTTCTGCCAGAAACGGGTGGTGGCGTTAATAACTGGGTACTTTTTCACATGATATGCCAAATTTTTAATTATTGACATGGTAGGACACAATAATTCATCATCTAATGCGAATCATTATTGTATATCAACACTGCTTATGAAATTATTTGTCTATTCAAACACTTTATCATTGTAAATGGTACCACGGAGCAGTGAAATTTCGTACATGTGTAGACATGGGGTTCATTTTCCTGATGACAACACCACTACACACCAGAGGGCACTAACTTTGTGTGACAAATACTTATGTCAGTGGTGGCCTGTCTACATGGAAGGAAGTGGTAATTAATATCACTAATAATTTCTCCACATGTAGTGCTTTTAATCTCTAAGGATTCCAAAGCACTTGAGGAGAGATACACTTCATCCACCACTGAAGTGCAGCAGCTACTTGGCTGGTGTTTGGCACTAATTATGAACTAGCAGCCTCAATACACAGCAGATCAGGTGGAAAATCGAGACATTCCTACACTAATTCAGCTTAGGCAGAACTTCCAAATGGCAGGGCATAGTACTAGGAAGCCAGGACACTTGGGTTAACGTTAACGTTAACATCACCTCATACAGTACAGTGCTACTAACAGGTCACCTACACTGCCTGCAGCAACATCCTGATTTTCCTTGGTCTCCTATCCCCTTGTTAGACCCAGTCATGCTTGGCATCTGAAATCGGATGAGATTAGGCAACAATGTGGTAACAATACAGCTGCATGAAACTGTTCAGTTTCCACTGTCATTGCCCATGAGCACATGTTCCCTGCAATTTTATTGCTCAGCAGTACACAATTTTCAGTGTTGTTGGAATAGACAAATTTTAAAAGTATTCCTTACTTTTGTGCACTCAGTTAACATTTTGGTACACCTCCGCACAGATAAGAAATGTATTTTTTTAGATGCTTGTGTCCTTGATGACAGTCTGCGCCATTTACCTTTTGGACCGCACTGCATTTTTCATCACAGTAACCATTTCCCTTTCTGCATAAGTATCATCTAAAGAAATAAACATTGTCCAGTACTGTGCAGACATTTTTGAGGCCAGTAAACGTTTTGTACAATTGGATAACCTATAGTGAAATGGGAATGTATTCTTCCCATTGTATTTTGTGACTGAACAGTTGCATCAGGGTTCGTAAATGTTTGCATTCAGCATATACTCCAGACATACCTTATATCCATTCTAAAAATAAATCTACAGCATTGCTGCCTAGTACTGATCTCATCCAGTCTCCACAGCTAAGCAAGGTTGAACGTAGGGTTTCCAAGGAAATGCCTAATGACTTAATTTCTCTCTTGTGTTCCACAATCTGGCTTCCCTAAAGTTGCCCCTTAGTTGACTTGCTGCAGTAATCTTTCACTGCCCTGCTGGAACTGCTGCAGAGGGGGGTGGTTAGTGCATAGTGGATACCAAGCACCACCCAGTAGTGGGCTGCACTTCTGTAGTGATCGAAGTGGGTTCCCTCCTGTATGTCAAGTGCTTTGGGGTCCTTGGGGATGAAAAGCAAGAAACGGATCCTTTGCGCACAATTCTAACTCCCTGCAACACTTCTTTTTTTTCTCGGCAGGTGTTCTTTGCCTCCGTTCGATCTGGAGGCAGCAGTCAAGTCTTCTTTATGACCCTCAATAGAAACTCTATGATGAACTGGTAACAGACGTTTTACTAGCATCCAAATGGTGAATTCTGATCGTCTCAGCATTACATTTGTAGACTTAAGGTAAATTTTAAATAATAAGTTAAAGGAGGAAAAGAAAAAGCAAGCGAACAAATGAACAACAAAAAGACTTTGGCCGCGAGTGTTGGATTCCTGCACCAGAAGGGAAGAAAGAAAACCCTTGTGTGGCGATTTCGTGTTGGTGTTGCACCATCTTGAAGACTCGTGAAAGTGGGAGATGGCGTATCGCACCATGAACAACGTCCAAAGGGGAAAAGAGAACAGTAGTGCCTCTGTGTTGTGGCTGAGGGCATTACGGAGGTCTCCTGAAAAGATCTTTGTCAGTCGCTTTGTACTTTATCATCCGTTTTTTTATCTTTCCCTTATTATATTTTTTTGGGTGATTGAATGGGAGTTTGTGAGGGGACAGGGTTTTATTCTTTGGACCAGGGAGATTGCAGAAACGTCTGCCTGCTGGAGTTTAGACATGTTTAACACTCTACCTTTGCAAATATAACAAGACAAATATCTTTTTTTAAAAAAAAAAAAAGCAAAGCAGTGAAAAGTGTAAATGAAATGCTTCTGTGTCAGGATAAACAGTAAAGCCAGGCAGTTATCTCTTCTCTTTTTCCTGGTGTTTAACAAAGTGTGCTCTCCATATCGCAGAGTTGGTTAGGACTGTCCTTGCCAAATGTAGCTACCTCACTAGCTACTGAGGAGAGATAAAGCTCGGTGCCATACCCACTGAACTGTTGAAATCAATAACTACCAGCTAGCAACCCTGTGCACTCAGCAGAGCAGAGCCCCTAAAACAGCGACAAAGGAGCTGAATACCCCATCAGAATAGACCTAACTAAGAATTGCTTAATAGACCTAACTAAGGATTGGTTAAACAGTGTGCTAAGGGTGTCAGTGGGCTAAACTTCACATTATCTAGTTTTACAAGCAATCCTTTTATCAGCAAGAGGTACTGAAGTCACCAATAACCTTTGGCCAAAGGTTGGCACACATCACTGGCAGTGCCACGCTCAGATGCTGAAAGCAAGCAGTCAAGCTGAGAAGAATGGCTGCCGTTCTGTGCAGGGTGCCTGTTCTTTGGTGCCAGCTGTGACCAAGTTTGCCACTTGGGAAGTTTTGGAACCCCCTAAGTGCACTCAGTGTACTGAGTGAAACTTGTATTTTTATGGATCTGTAAATGTACATTCTGTGTTCTGGAGGGTATATGTTGCAATACATATTCCTGTTTCCAAACCGTTGCACTGAAACGGTGTTGGGAGAAATGTTCACATTTTTAAGCGTTTCATTTGTTTTCTGGACAAGAAGCTATAAGCATGGCTGCCTGCAAATTAAGGGTGTTGTTGCAAAAAATAAAAATATATGTGTGTTGCGCTTCCTCTTATTAACCTACCTCGTTTTTTTGGGGGGAGGGGGGTGTGATTGTTTTTTATTTCTTCTCTGTTCTGTTTGACATTCTTAATTCACTGTGTTCACCACCTTGGAAATTAACGCCAAAATACTCAAAGATGTTACGTAAAAAAACAGTATTCAGAGAAATTTTATAAATCATAGGGAAATAACTGCCAAATTGCTGCCAAATTTAAAATGCAAGTCTGTGACAAGGAGTGATAGTGAACTGATGGAATGATCATTTTTTTATGTAAGAGCCAAATCGAGATGAAAAAGGCAGGGCGAATTTCCCTTGACTTGTAAATGTCCGTCTTTCAACATTTAGAAAGACTGGAAACTGCTGTATCGGAGAAAATAACATTCTCTGAATCTACCTTTGTCTCTGTAATAAGCTATTCTGGTCATGGTGTGCTTTTTTTCTTTTTTTTTCTAGCCTAGACTCAAGTTTGTTTTTTGTTACATGTCTGTGTAGGTTTTTGATCAAATGGGAATGTTCATTTTCTTGGATTGGAGTGACTGTATTATTTTACTGCCTACAATATTGGTGGAGGAAATCTCCAGGTCTTTATGCAAGGAGGTTTCTTCTGAAAGTGTGAGTGACTTCATACAGTACATTATCAGTCGGTGAAAACCGCAACAGAAAAAGCACTGAAATGCAGTCAATCCTGAACTCCCAAGCTCTATGTACATCTTTTGTATAGTTGAGTGTAAAAGTTCATTGTACAGTAGTTGTATGAATAACATTTATTTTTGTCTTCACAGAACTTTTTTGGCACTCCTGCTATTAAGACGTCTAATTGTACATTGCATTGCATGATATTAAATGAGGGGTGTAACAGGCCATTTTGATAGACACTTGATAACTTATTTTTTTGTTCTGCTTAATAGTTTTTTTAGTTACTTAGTCATGAACACTGAATTTGATTTTCTCCTCTCTGGGATACAAACTTTATGTAAAACTACTGCAGACACATTTTCCCCAAAACAACAAAGACATACGTATATTTCAAACTGGATTGATTTACTCAGTTGAAAAAGATTTTAACAGACGATGGACTGATTCCTCTTTTGTATGTTTTTCCAATTTTGACACACATTGTTGTTGTCACATCTAAAATATTTGCAGTCTATTTCATCAATCAGTCCCTGAAAAAAAACATGTTCTTTAACAGCAGGAATCGTTTTTAAAAGGGAACAGGATAATGCATTTGCCTTGTGCCTTGGAAACAAGCCAGAAAAGTAGCAACACACATGGCACTGGCACCCACTTTTCACAACTGAAATACCTGAATGTTCACAACCAGCCCTTTTCCACCTCAAGAGCTGTGCCATTGTCTTCGAAATAATTCTCCATTGTGCATTTACTGTATCAGTAGCCTAAGAATCTGGGAGAAGCTCTTTTCCCCTTGTGAATGGCCCTGTTAGAGCAGGTATGATTCAATGAGATAATCTCTTCTTATAAATTATGGGATACGTGATAATTTCCTTGCTAACCACTCTAGGTAAAAATAAGTGTGTGTGTATATATTGAAATATACACACATGTACAGGACATGCTTTTATTTTTTTGATCGGAAAATGTGTGCACTGTATTTTTTGAAACAAGAAATGTTTTCTTTTTTTCTGTGAATTGGTGGGTCTCCATTGATATGTGTAAGAACTTAACATAAAGAATGTTCAGATGGAGTAAAATGCTAGACTTTTTAAATATATTAGAACTGGTATTTTATTTTCATTTTATTTGGAAAAGGATGTTTTAGCATTATTTTCTTCATATCTGTATAATAGGAGGGGAAACTAGTTAGAAAGCTTTTTGATCTAGGGATTAATAGGTCACATGTAATGTTTGCACATCATAATGATTTATTTTTAAGAAGAGAATAAGTAATTTTAAAGGAAAATGACTCTTAGGGGTATTAGGTCTCGAACAGGGTTTTAGCAATAAGCTGTACTGCTGAATTGATTTTTTTTCTGGAAATATTTTAGCGTGTTTACTTGTTCAGATCGGAAAGCTGGTGTAGAGAGAAAAGGAATACTCACTTTCTTCTTTTTTCCTGATACTGATACCTAGACTGGGGTTTTATGGGCTTGGACTGGAACACATTAAAAGACTTCCTTATTTACAGTTTGACTCTTCATCTGTGACTTCCCGAGTACCGTCACGAGTTTGTTTTAAAATGAAAAGCATTAGTAATGTCCTGTTTTTAAAAAAAATAAATGAAATTAGCACCTGATTTTGGTTTGTCTTCATTCCTGAAAATGATTTTGCTTCGGGGTTGTGTCCTGTGCTGTTTTTGTCCACATACACAAAGTTATGTGCCATTGCAAGTTTTGAATACCTGTTTTTTGTAACATATTTAAAATTAGAGCACAAATGAGATCTGAGCAGGGCAGCACAGTAACACTGCTCTGCAGGGCTGTGGCCCTGGGCTCTATTCCTGGGGTGCTACTGTAGCTGGGTGCAGTTAATGTTTTCCCCGTGTTTGTGTGAGATTCCTCAAGGTGCTCTGGTTTCCCTCCCACAGTCCAAAGGTTAAGTGATTTGGGGGGAAAATTGGCCCTGGTGCAAGTGTGTGCCCTAAGATGGACTGGCTTCGTGTTCGGGGTGTCTTCTGCCTTGCGCCAATTGCTTGCCAATATGGGCTCCGGCTCCCCTAAGTACAGATAACATTTTACTGCACTTAATCCATCAGTGAAATCCACCGATCTTTATCTCATCACACTTTGATGTCGCACGGGTGCATTTGTCAGTCGTTTACAATACATGTATAGTATTTGGTGCGGAACAAGTAAAAGGTTTTATTCCACGCTGAAAAGAGAAGAAAGGAAACAACGTTTCGGCTGTGGAGCCTTCTTCGGGCGTGTATTTGGTATTCGTATAGTAATATGGGTATTAGTATTTCTAATTTCCTGTTTCTACTAATCATTTTTAAAATGGCTCCATTAAGCATTTTCAGAAACAATACCATTTGCAAGCTGCACTTTTCCATGAAGGCTGCACTGATAATGGTAGTGACTACATTCTGTCAATGATAAGTTATCACTTTCCAGAGTGTACGATATATGATAAAATCTGAGATTCTGTTAGCGATACATTAGGAATTTCAGAGTTCATAACCACTTAATGGAAGTAGAGGATGTGATTCCTTATTTGTAATTAATTGACTAATCACCACAGTTTGTTTATTTCCATACACGTACATACAAATTTACCTTAATAACATTAATTCCTAATAGGCACATGTCTAATCACAAAATGTGTGATTGCATGTTCTCTCGCTGGCCAAATCAAAAAGGTCATTTGGGATAATTACCAGGTTTTCTTAATCGTAGTACTGTGTACAATTGCCATATTTGCCTTACGGAAATCATATCACACTAGAGATGTTGAGTGTTCTCAATGAAGCCAAGAGCTTTGAATCACATAATCCATTTCTGAAGCCACACAGTCGCACAAAGAGATTTAATTAACTGGTAATGTCTCTTTTCGTTAAGTTTCATTCTGAAACTAATGGTAAAGCACAAGCTCAAATGGAACTAAGCATTTTCTTCCTTCAGCTTCAGTCAAGCAATAATACTGCACAAATTTGCATGTCCTTCAGATTTTCGTACGTAAGAAAGCCTGCCTCAGCACTTGAGCAATCTTTTCTTATTTGATAGAACATCGTGCTCAGTATAACTTTCAGACTTTGATCTCTGCTTAATGATCATTTGTATTACAACGTGTGGACTGTAATATCTTCTTTTTCCTCTGTATTAGTCAACGACTTGCTATTCCAATACATGTACTTTATACTGTAACTCAGAAGAACCTATTTGCTGCATAGGGACTGTATACAGTATGTAACATCAGACAGGCCATTTAGTTCGTTGTGGTGTGTTATATTCAATGCCCATGATGAGCCTCTGTTGTTAGAATGAGCATGCTAACATGCACTTACAGTACATGGGAAAAATGACATTTACACTATAGGTAGAAACTATTTTACCCAGTAAATTAAAAAATGTTAACAACGTAGACAGGTTTAGAGGAGGAAACTGAAGCGTCGGTAGCAAGCACCCTTCTTCCTCTGAAACAAGACACAACAGGTTAAAGGGACAATGAAAAAATACAAATGCCTTGAAAATGGGAAAATATTTTATCAAATGAAGTGAAAACGTCACTGAAATCATTTCTGGGTTAGAAAAAAAGGCACAGTTCAACCGTTGAAGTACTTGATAAGAACTAGAGGCGTTGAGACCTATTTTAGTGGGTTTAAGCACATTCAGAAGAGCTTTCTGGACGGGCCATGGAAAATGGATTCCCAGATTGATTGTGCTCTCCCGAGAAGGTGAAGGCGGCAGCATGCTGTTGGAGCATGATCACCTGGATTGATTATTATCCAGAGGTGCTTGGGGAATCAGTGACTAACTCACTTGTGTGTATGAACCTTGGAACTGCTGTTGGAGTATTCCTACACTGGGAAGGGGCTAAGACAGTACAAGAGAAGAGATGGAATGTGTAAAGGTAATAGAGATTTATTTCAAATGACCAAGATGTATTTTTCTTATTATTAATTTTAATGTATTTAATATATATATACTGTATATATGTGTGTCAGCTTGGCTTGATATTGGAGACATTGATTTACAGGTGTACATTAGGAGAAATCCATTATTATTTTGTGCACTGAGATCTTTAAACTTGTTTTAAATAATGTGGATTTAAGACTAATTGTATTTTTATTATCAGTAGCATTGAATGAAAACGTTACCAAGGTTCTTACTCATTCATTTGTTACATTTTCAATTATTTTACTTCGAGGTGTTTTCTTTGACGACCTGTGTGCGGCTTGATATTCCATCATTCAGTAATGAATAACTACTTTTTTAAAAATATTTCTTAATTATAACTCGGAGTTTATTTTAAAATGTCCACGAAAAGGACTTGGTTCGTATAATTGTGTATAACTTGAATAATTAGTTATATAAAATATAAGAAAATACTTTTCTCTACGAACCAAAAAAAATGGTTAGCACTTTATTAGTAATATAAACAAATGCATTTAATGGGAAAATGAATACAAATTAGACTAATACAGTCTATAGGCACCATCGAGTTCTACAGACTTGAATGTAAATCTTTTCATGATGGGTATGACATTGTACAAACATGGAAAACAATAAGAAATGACATTTAAATAATGCACTCGTTAAGGGCCGTTTATAATAATAATTGTATTGCTTACACTTACATAGCGCTTTACAGGTAATGGAGATCCCCTCCACCACCACCAATGTGCAGCATCCGATGCTAGTTTAAAACTAACTATAAACCATATGGTGCGGTATGTGAAGAAGTCGTAGTCACCCTTGAGTCGAATGTAAAAGATATTAGCTGCACTTACCGCCTGCTGTAGCCTCCTTGGGTTTAAATTATCCCCGCACTTGTTGACTTCAACCTGACCTGAATCAGGCTTAACGTTTGGCACCTTCGTGTTTCTGCTCGTAAATGCAGCAGACCTATCGACTCCTTACATAAATAGCAAACATGCATTTTGATAGAATTCGGACTGCATGCGGGTCTTTCTCTGCACGGGTCGGGGCTCGTATTATCTGTTGGACTGCTTCATTAAACGTATCAGACCATGTGTCTGTGTATGAATATTAAAGGGAGACATCCTGAAATGTACCAATGACTAAGGAAATGAGACTCAGGCCATATGGAGTAGAACAACACTTTTTTTCTTAGACTGAAGTGGATTCAGTATAGTGTACTTCGCAGATGCCCAGGTTTATTTCCATGGCACTTTGCAGTGCATCTCGTTACGAACACTCACGTTAGAAAAATAAAAATGAAAGATATTCGTGGGGGAAAAAAACTAAACCTATCGTACGTTTTAAATATTTTCGGACGCTATTTTAAGTTGACTTTTATTTTCTCCAAAAAAACAAAACAAAACAAAACGCTGTTACTTTTAACATGTGCTGCGGTATATTCCTTAAATTGTGTAACCCTTCTCTCTTGTAGCAAATATCTGGCACTTTGATTTTGGCGGTCTTCACAGCAGCATTGGGGTCTCTACAGTACGGATACAGCCTGGGGGTCATTAACGCTCCGCAGAAGGTATACAGGTTATTAAAACAAGGCTAAAAACATTGCAGTCGTCCTCGGTTTCTGACAATAAAATATGTCGATTTAGTAATGAAGTCTAAAATACCCTTTAATGCAAAAAAATAGTGTAATCCACTAAAATTAATTTCCCTTAAAACGTATTTTAAGTATGGCAGTTTCTAAATGAAATTCTATGAAGCAGTGCCTTGGATATTTTAAGGAAAGGGATAACAACTGGAAATCTTTATTTGAGAAGGTTTTGATTATTCGTGGTTGCTGTGATTACAGCTAATATTTTGCTCAGAAGCAGTGGAGTTTTTTATGACACACAAAAATAGCCCTTATCAGTTGAAAGAGCTGCCTACAAGTTGATTGTTCATTTTTATTATTGTTTAAATCGTGTGCTACCAGGAGTTAGCCGATAGACACCTTCACAAAGCTTTTCCAGAAGCCTTTACAGATCACTTTTGGCTGAGGAAAGATGAAAAGATGAAAAAAAGCACCTCTTACTGTTTGTCCTTTGCAGATCATTGAAAGGCATTATGGACGTACTCTGGGTGTGC
Source organism: Lepisosteus platostomus (assembly GCF_059453375.1). Classification (NCBI taxonomy): domain Eukaryota; kingdom Metazoa; phylum Chordata; class Actinopteri; order Semionotiformes; family Lepisosteidae; genus Lepisosteus; species Lepisosteus platostomus. The sequence goes on from NC_142612.1 coordinate 66,925,297, forward strand.
TACTGAATGAATCTTTCTTTTCCAATGGGAGTGGAATTGAAGATCCGCATCCTTCCGTAAGGATGTACTGGTCCCTTTCTGTGTCTATATTTTCCATCGGAGGTGTGTTCTCCTCCTTCCTGGTCGGATGGGCTGGAGATGTACGAGGGAGGTGAGAAGACTGAGCCTCGCAGATTCCCTGTCAGTTTGTTCTTATTGGCCATCGATAACCCACCAACACCAAGCTCACTGGAGACTTTTTATTGTCAGAACTAGGGGAACATGGACAATCCCCTAATGCACATTCCTTCAGTCCCGTTCTAAGCTCAGTGTGTCCCCTACAAGTTCAATTTGAACTTTGATGTTTGCTATTCGCATCACAATGACTTTACAATAGCATTTTATTCGTAGGAAGCTCTGCTGTAATGAAAATGTGAGGTTTGAGTGCAAGAATGTATCAGTGATGTTCCTGGTGCTTGTTCGTCCCCCAGAATAACAGGGATGCTAGCTGTGAACATCCTTGCTGTGGTTGGAGGTCTGCTGATGGGCCTAGCTAAAATGGGGCCAGGACATATCATGGTCATTGCTGGGAGAGCAGTCATGGGCTTTTACTGTGGTAATTTGTGTTTATCACTTATGTACAATACTGCGCACAAGCTTCAGAGCTGGTCCTCTACTTGTTAGCTTTTTCCCCCGAATAAGAACTGTAAGACCTATTCACACATAGCCATCACCTCGCATTGAATCCAGAATGATTTTGAGCTACCGTAGGATGTTAACGTTTGATTAGCAATTCACCTTTGCATGGTAACTGTTGGCTACCCTGAAGAGAAATAATAACAATGAATAATGTATTGTAAAAGTGTATTTGTGTTGTAATATTCAGATTATTGGGAACAACTATGATAAATAATTATGAATGTTATTATAGCTGTATATGTAAACTCTATGATATAAGTATAAGGAATTAGGATGTTACACTGGCTATATAAGACCACATTCAAATAGCACATTACCTACATTTTCAATCACCGGTAATTTGCCAGAGCTTCTAAAAGTGGGGAAATGCGTTAATATTGTACCATAACATTGCACTGGTGCATTTTAGGATTGTCATCTGGGCTTGTTCCGATGTATATTGGAGAGATTGCTCCAACAGCATATCGAGGCGCACTGGGGACGTTACACCAGCTGGCTATTGTGAGTGGAATTTTGATAAGCCAGGTATGTGTTTAAATGCTTGGTATTGATCTTTTTTTGTGTAAAAAAATGCAGGTGTAAAAATGTAGTTAAAGATTTCATAATTTGTCATTTTAGTATTGGCTTTTCTGGACATGGTTTTAGATGCTTGCTGGTTTGTTCTTTTTGTGTGTTTTTTTTAACTTAGAATAAAACAAATGCATTCTTTTTCTCCAACGAATTAGTCCAAAATAACCTGAATGTATGAACACAAGAACATAGGCTACATATAAGAACATAGTAGCCAGTAGAAGTTGATTAATTGATCTGAGGAGCTCATCCAGCAATTTATTTTAAAACGTCAGCCTCATGATAATATGGAATACACTTAGATAATTAAAATACCTTGTCATAAAGGTAGCATGGTAAATACAGGTCAAGTCCATACCAGAGCTCATTATGTTATGTTGTAACATTAAGTAAACTAGAGACCACATAACCCCCATCCACTGATGGGACACCAGTCTGTTGCTGGAATTACCTTCAGTTATATAATTGGGTGGACTTTGCAAGTGGGGTAAAGTACCTCACTCAGGGGTATAACAACAGCAATTACAACAGGGGCTTGAACCCATGAAGCACCACTTATGGGTCCAAAGGCAAACCCACTACACAACCCCTACAGGAAGCAAGGTACTTGCAGATAAAGGTTGATTTCAAATTCCTATGTACCTGCATGCAAAAGGGACTGTGTCCTAAAAGCGAATTTCACATTAGCAAACTTCACTTTATCTCCCAGCTTACTTTTAATATTTCAGATTCTCCTGCCTTTTCAAAATGTGTTCGTGTGATGTCTCTAGGAATGCACTTAAAAAAACAACCCCTACCGAGAACTCGTACCTGTAATAAACTGATCTCTTTTTTACCTTATTGAAAAACAGTGAATAGAAAAGCTGAGCTAAAAAGTAGTCTACATGCTAGTAATAATTAATAATGTTAATATGCGGAGATTGATGTTCCCTTCATTGTGTGTATGAACAGTGGCTTTCGTTTGTTGCTGGCTACTGAAAACTGCATGACGTTGCCCTTAGTTATCCGGCTGCCAGTGACTTGCTCTTGTTGCGTGTACGTAGGTCATTGGTCTGGATTTCCTGCTGGGCAACACCACAATGTGGCCACTTCTCCTGGGCTTGTCCGGAGCACCAGCCATCCTCCAGAGCTTTCTGCTGCCCTTCTGTCCGGAGAGCCCCCGTTATCTCTACATCAAAGCGGGCAAAGAAGAGGAGGCTCAGAAATGTATGCTATCGTTTGAGGGCCCATGTGATGAGCTTGTCTTTAAGATAAGATAAGATCACTTTATGGGCCATATCCAATTTCTTGCATTAGAAATTTGTCTTTTCGCATACCCCAACTTGCTCTCCATGGGACACACAGACAGGGAGAGAAGCTTGGGGTCAGAGCGCAGGGTCAGCCATTCATACAGCACCCCTGGAGCAGTTGGGGTTAAGGGCCTTGCTCAGGGGCCCAACAGAGTAGGATTCCTCTGCCGGCCACGGGATACGAACCGTCAACCTTCCGGCCACAGGCGCAGATCCTCAGCCACAGAGCCGCCCCCACATTAACGTTTATGTTAAGAACCGTAGCACATGGTTATTACACATGCAAACCCCTCAAAGAAAACTGCTTGGAAATGTTTTGGCATCTGCCCTCTTTTGGCTTAGCTTCACAGTAAAAAAAAGTCTTTCCACGTTAGGTGACAATGGAGGATTCGTTCGTGAGCGAAATGAAAACAGTGTTAAGCATAAGCAGCCTGATTATTAGTGCAGGCAATCCATGCTTGATTTCCACTGATCCATTTGCCGTGTTGGGTGTCCCTGCCTTGTCATTTATTCTGAAATCAGTGTTCCCATTTGACCCCTGCCTTTGTAGCCTTCTTGTTATAATCGTTTGAATTATTAAGGCGTTTTGTGTAAGTGTGTTACTCCCATCTGACTGGAGGTCACAGACCTATTTCACCATGGGAATGTACTGCTGCATGAAAGAGTGACACTTTGACCTGTCCCATCAACACAGCGTCCTGTCATTAATGTTCAGCAGTCTTCTGTCGTCCTGTTTTAAAACTCATGTAGGTCTGAAAAGGCTCAGAGGAGAATATGACACCACCAAAGACATGGCGGAGATGAAGAAGGAAAAGGAAGAAGCCAAGAAGGAGAAGAAGGTCTCCATCCTACAGCTCCTTCGCTCCAGCAGGTATCGGCAGCCCCTGTTTGTGGCCTTCATGATGCACATTTCCCAGCAGTTCTCCGGAGTCAACGCGGTGAGTTAACAGCATGATCTTGCAAAACCAAGAGCCTTCTGATCTTACGGATCGTTTTCTGTGTCTTCGGGTTCATGTGGAATAACAAGATTTCTTACTTCTCCTCTCAGATTTTTTACTATTCAACCAGTATTTTCGAAAAAGCCGGTGTCACCCAGCCCGTTTACGCTACAATCGGAGTTGGCATTATAAACACCATTTTCACCTTGGTGTCGGTAAGTCGCCATCGCATATAAATCAATAGGAAAAAGTTTTATATCTCCTCCATTTGATGTAATCTTTAGTGTAAAAAGCTTAGGCCATTAATCTATTTATTAGCTCTGGGGCTCCTAATATTTTTGTCAGCCTTCCACCATATTCGTGAGAGATGTACAGTAGCACATTTAAATCCCATGTCTGGCCAAAACAAACTGTTTCCCCAGCGGAATGGTTCTGTATCTTATCATGAAAGTAAGGCAAAATGAATCTGCAAAATCAAGGACAGGCAGCACAAAGAGCAAAGGCTAATCAGTCACCTGCTCTGCGTGCAACATGAATCCAGAGTATTTGTCCAGTTCACTAATAACTGTAACTGTAACTGCGAATTGAAAATTGGATTCTTTAATAAAAAGTTAAAAGGTAAACAGGAAATCCCACAAAGTACATGTCAGATCTAACGTATCATTAATCATCTAGCCATTGAATTTTATTTGTAACTTGATCTTTTCAGGACCATGTCTAGCTTGCCACTCAGAACTGTTGCTGTGGGCGTTCACCTCAGTTACAGGGTTCATTTCAAAAGTAGCGAGTCACCAAAAATTATGACTAAGGGCGGCTTCTTTTAACAAATAATTGTGAGATCATTTGCCCAAAACACTGCACCCAGTGTGTTTTTCGAAGATTAAGGAACTGGCTAATTTTTAACACCTTTATGTGCTGGTTGCTAAAATGGAAAATTGAGGGGTTTGCCAAGCTCCCACTTACCTGCTGAGACTAATGCTGACATGCCATATTCAAAACAAAGGAAATAGTTGCGAGTGAATTAGAATTAAAGTATTGAGTGTATGATCAATTGGGTGCTTACAATCCACCTAAACTAAATTAATTCTGCTGACACTTAGTATTTAGTTAAAAGCAAAAAAATAGAAAAATAAGATCTACATTGAACAAGTTTGGTCTTAAAAGGACAATGGCTTCCTCATGCCACTTGTGCAACAACACTCGTGCTCTGATTTTTATTTCAGGTGATGCTGGTGGACAGAGCAGGTAGACGCACACTGTGTCTAATTGGATTGGCAGGAATGTGTATTTGCACTGTGATTATGACAGTTGGACTGGTTTACCTGGTGAGTTGTATTTCTTGGTTTTTGCTTCTTCCTGGTAAGATCTCACATGTTGCAAGGAAAGGTTTCTGCAAAACAAGACAACATTCTTTCAAAAAAAGACCCACAAAGATTCCTCTCACATAGTGCATTACAGTTCACACCATCGAATGGTATTGCTGTTTAGGGTACAAGCTGTGCACTTACTTTTCTTCTTAATGGAAGTGTGTGTGTTGTTATTCTAACAGATTCAGTCTTGTTTGTTCTCAGGACACATATGCCTGGATGAGCTATGTAAGCATGACGGGCATCTTCCTGTTTGTGTGCTTCTTTGAAATTGGGCCGGGCCCTATCCCCTGGTTCATCGTAGCGGAGCTCTTCAGTCAGGGCCCTCGTCCTGCTGCCATTGCCTTAGCTTGCTGCTGCAACTGGACCAGCAATTTCATCATTGGGATGAGCTTTCCATACATAGAGGTGAGCTGGGATGAGCTTCCCATACAGTGCATATACTGGAGGTGAGCTGGGATGAGCTCAGCATGGGATGAGGAAGCAGAAAATCTGTGGAAAATAGAGGGTGTAGGATTGTGTCTCAGAACCCTGTGATGTTAATTAACATGAATAGCATTTTTCATGTGTGGAAGTGATTTGAAATGACGTACAGGGTTGGATGAGCTCATGCACCTCAGCAAATGTAATACTGTGTAATATAGAGATTTTCTGTATTTATTTGTAAAGAAAGTTCTTAAAAATACAAAATGGGGTGAGCTTCCCAAACAGTAGATAGAGATGAGCTGGGATGAGCTTCCTGTATATACAGTACAGGCAGAGAGGTCTTTTTTAGCACTGCCATACTTTTCTTTATGAAAATAAAGATGTTTCTTTATACTGAAAGTTCCACATTTATAAACAGAGAAGTAACCATGTGAAGAAATGAAAAAAGAAAATCAACTTTAAGATGTTATCTAGTCCTCTTGCTGTTTACCGAGTAGATTCTGTGTCAGAAGGTCTCTGGGGCTGATCTCCCAGCCCTCTCCTCTATCTGTCATTCACGTGCTTTGCCTAAAGCAAAATCCATCAGTGAAGATCCTTCACATCCCTTGTTTAATAATTTCCAGTTACTCGCATCAGAACGCAGATACCGACTCCCCTACACCAAAACCAAAAAGAATTAAGTTCTCATTCATACCTGTAGCCATATCCTCACTTAACTCTTGACCTTCGATGTAAATATGTATGTATATTGTTGTTCCTGTCTTTTTTGTTCTGTTTGTCTGTACACCAACACTGCTGCTGTAAAACAACTTGGTGATAATAAAGACTCTCTCTCTCTCTCCCTCTCTCTCTCTCCCTCTCCCTCTCTCCCTCTCCCTCTCCCTCTCCAAGAGGGTGTCTTACATTACGCTGCGCCCGTTTCCCTTCTGAACCGTCAGTAGCTGCTTAGTTTGATTTACCAACAGGCTTTTTTGATATAGACATAGAAACCTCTAGTGGCAGTGAATAGAAATTCACGTCAATGTACAGAATGTTCACAGCCCTGGGTTTCCACTGGCTAATTATTGGTGAAGATCCAGCTTCACTGGCTTAAATGTTGAGTTGAATTGTGTGATCAAGACAACTGTGTGATGTGTGATCACTGTGTGATAACTTACCATCTCTTCTCTGTACATCCCAGGCTCTGTGTGGGAACTACGTCTTCATTATCTTCACTGTGCTGCTGTTTTGCTTTACCGTGTTCACGTACTGTCGAGTCCCAGAAACAAAAGGAAAGACTTTTGAGGAAATCTCAGCTGAATTCCGACGAAGGCGACACACAGCACCGGCTGGCCTTAAAACCGCAACGGAAATGGAGTATCTGGCAGGATCGACAGATGCATAACATTCTCCAACAAAAAAAGAAGGCATCAGAGAGCTGTGCTGCAAGATGACTGTTACACAGAGCTGTGCTGGACACAATGGGACAGACAAACTGAGAGGACATCACCTTATAAATGTTTACAGTGGATAAAAATAGAGTAAAAAGTAAAAGTGAAGTCACTGTACGTAACTGTCAGTTACGATATAGACCATGGGAATCCAAAGTAAAGCAAATAACTGCACAATATAAACATGGTCAAGCAATAGGAGAACTAGAAGATATACAGTACTTTGCCGTTTGCTGTAATTGAGTAGCAGGTCACTGAAGTAGTGCTTATGTAGTACAGCACAGTGCTTCCTTGTGCTGTTCCACATAGATTACACTTGGCAGTGGTGCATGCATTACTGGTTGCAGCTATAGTGGGCATACAGGGAAATATTTGCGTTTTCGCAGCCTGTGTTACATTGTGTCCAAGACATCACCTTGTCATTTGTTGTGCCTACGATAAGACATGTCCTCCCTCGGCAGTCAGTAACATGCATGGCCACAGACTGCTGTTGAATGGACAAAAGATTCAGATATAAACCGTGATAGAAAATAGAACAGCCAGTGCTTAGAGCCTTTGTACTTTAGATCAGTCAATTTTCAGATGCATTGTTTACAAACGGGATCACAACCCCACCAGATCTCCACGACGGACACTTCAGGAAGCGGTGGTCTAGCATACAAGCAGATATCACTACTGTAAATCACCCAGGCAGCAGTGTTGTGACAACACTGTATTAATGTTACACTTTGTTTGAGACAACATTGTGGTATTATGCTGTGTAAACACAAGCCTGTAGATGTTACATACTTTGGAGATAAAATGGATGACTTCCTGATAAAATTATTACTACCATAACATATAGAAATATCACTATATTTACACTGAATTTGATCGGGATCAGGCTGGGGATATAAAAGTTCTGTACCTTAACTATTATAGCTACCAAAGAGGTATAATAGTGCAACAAAACCTGGTCACAGAAGACAAGATGTTATAATATTTTTATCTATATTCATTTATACTCATGTAGACATGAAAAGGTGAATGGAACTGCTCGATTTCCCAGTCTGTTTCCTTTCCTGCTTTTCAGAACACTGGAGATTTGTTTAATGTGCAGGTAGTGTACATGGTCCACAAGAATGTAACAGTATTAAGTAGTTTTTTATTAAATGTTTTATGTGCAGTATTAGAAACATGTCCACACTGAAAACTATATGTAATTATGTGATACTACAATTATAAATACATAAGGTATATGACTAACATAGTCATGTCTCTTTTTGAGCTACTTGTGTATACACAACTACGAAGATTGTGTTCAAGTATTGAGTCACCCTCAAGCAAAAAGTGTCATTCAGCCCAGTGCACAGGTCAAAACAATCCCCCAAACTGGACCACTCTCAAGATTCCAAATGCTTTATTAATCTTTAATTTTTAATTTTTCTTACTTTACTTATGAGGCAAACTATCCCGATATTTCAGTTCAAAGCCTTCTTCAAAGACTAAGGCGAAAGGGTATTGTTTCATGTTTAAGTCATGTCATTTACAGGTATAACTTATATACTGTAGATATAGCCACAACTAAATTTAATAATGGATTTAAAAAACACTTTTATAGTTAATACAGTTTAATTTTCTTATTAATGAGCTTTGAATTGAAACTGTGTGTTAACTTTTGTTTTTTTTTACAACACACTTAGAATTTTTAACACTGAGATTTATATGAAAGCATGGTGGTCCAAAATAATTTACCAACATTGACTGGCACATGAGATAGACATGAAACCACATCAAGACTACTAACTGTTACAGTAGGTCTGTCTGTAGTTGTGTCTACATATGCTGTAAATGCTGGGCTAGTGTGCAATGACGCGAGGAGAACTGTGTGAACAGAATTACACCTAGATCCTCAGATCTGATACAATAGAACACATGCTGACGTTGTACAGCAGTGTTCAATGTGGCCAGCAGCAACAACAGTAACACTTTTAGGCAGCTGAATGGTTTTTCGTCTCAATGTGTGTTTTTGCATTACTCAGCCTGGCTTTGCATAATCATTATCTTCACTTTAGTGACAAAGAAGCACATTTTGTTCACTGATTACATGTATAATGAAGAAGTATTTAATGAAATTCACATAAACTATCATGTCTATTATACCAAAATAAAAGTATTTCCAGTGCCTTCAAAATACCTACATTTTTCCTAACTTTAAGCAAATGCTTTTTGTGTAAACAAATCAAACGGTGTAGGTTAGTGGAATTCAATTTGTACTGTAAAACGATTTAAACACCACGCATTACACTATTCTAACTAAAAGCACACTGTGACACATTCGGTTGTTCAGCTTTAATGATATATACCCATATCTTGCAAGGACTAAGTGCCTTTCCAGGAATTCCTTTCTTTGCATTAATGTTTCATGTTCAGTCAGCAGCAGCCAGTGACAAGCAAATACAAGCACAGCTGTCACAAGCCCTAATGTTCGTTAATTGCATGTTTTTATAACTTATGTATCCTGAAAATACAGCATAACAAAGACATATAGAAAGACACATACCAGTTAAGCATCTGTAATGCACATACAGTAAGGACCAGTTATTCTCCTTACCATTTATTGAAATCAATCCATCCTTCCCTTTTCTAGCATCTTAGTCCAATTCAGGTTCATGGGGTAGCCGGTGCCGAACCTGGCAAGCAACGGGCACAAGGCAGGGAACACCAGTCTGTCCCAGATTGATGTTGATGACGATGATGAGGATGATGATGCTTGTGATTGATTGATTGATTGATTGATTGATCGATCGGTGTACAGTGTGTAGCAAAAGCATTAGCAGGCCCTGCACACACAGGAAGACAGGGAAGAAAGCAAGAAAGAGATGGAGGAGCCAGTGGACAGCTTCAGCTACACTCCCAGCTTGTTTTGTCGCAGCCTTGAGAATAATGAAAGCGTACTGTAGCTCAGCTGGAATATCTGCTGTGTTTGAGGCAATGTCTTCAAATTTCTACAAGCAAGTCTGTTTCGGTATTACAAACTGTCCCAGAGTATAGTAAGACTTTTTTTTCCCCACGCAAGAATTTTCTAATGATGCAATGTAAGAGGAAGAAAAGAATTATCATTCAGAAGGGGCAGACATGAGCTGACTGATCAGGCTCTGAAACATTATAGGCATACACCTTGCGAGCTAATGGAAGGCACAGAGGCTGACGTGGCTGATTGTGAAAACCTGTCAAAATGTTTGACTGTTTCCCAGTCAGGTGAGAATCTTGACATTCCTAGATGAAATTCTCATAATTTGCATAACCTTGGACCAACCCTTGAGGCTTTAGTTATGATTGTTAGTTATGCGTTTATCTTGTTCCCATAGATGCTGAAACAGATGAAAAGTGACCATTTTCCCCTCCATCTGGCGCCAAGGCATAGGGGAATTGTTATATAACCAGTTTCTAAATGTTTTTGATCTTAAAAGCTCAGACATAAACAGTATCTTTACACAAAGGAAGCAAACCTGTCAAAGCTTTCAGACACAGAAGAACAGTGAGACATGTGGGCTTTTGCTATTCTGTAATTCTGTATTTTGGATATGAATTAATAACAAGCATAAAAAAGATCATTTAGTTGCTCAAACTTATTTATTTTAATTTTAAATACTACTTATTGTAAGGTGTAGCTTTGACCATTTCTGTTGATCCAGACTAATAATGTACTGTATTTAACCTTAATACAATGTGTTCTCAATCAGAGTGTGTTTTGTGGGTTTATTGTAAAATATGAAAAGGAATCACATAAAACTATCTAGTCAAGAATGCTTAAAAAAACATATTGGACTGTGAGATTAAGAAACATTGCCATTGCATATTTAGAAATTGCAGTTTTAAAAATACTGTTTATATTAATAAAAAGTTATTGAATTCCTGCTGCTTGTTCCCAGTCACTTTAATTAATGTATTGTTGCATAAACATCAGTATTGTTAAGGGCTGTTTTTGTTCAGACTAGGATATCAGAAGAGTGGGTAGATGTTTATCTTAAAATTATTAACCTAAGGTTAATCAGACCTTAGTAGGTACAGTATGCTTGTTTAGAAGCTTCAGTAAGAGCATCAGTGAAGAATAAACACAATTCCATTTGATATTATTACACGATAATATAATGAATATACTGTATTTGCAGTATTTATAGTACACACTGAAAACAAACTAAAAAGGTAAAGTGAAAATGAATTAAATAGGACATTACAATCAAGTGAAAATGTAATTAAGTAGAAAATTACAATCAGGTATTTCAGTGGTATTTTGTGAACAATCTTGGGATATATTTTAATTAATTCATAGGACAGGTTTCGATATTTTCAGTTGTGTCAACAGTAATAGGATTTTTGAGAACAGAATTCTCTTAATATTTTAAGAGTTCTAAAAAACTGATATCAGAAGGTAGGAGTTCTGCAGCACCTAGCAACTTGTAGCCAGAGGAGAATTTGAACTTCAGCAACCAACTGTTTGGACAAATAAAAAGGAGGACTTTATACTGGTATCTGTTAATTTTTAACTGGTTGGAAAATGACTTGTAAACATATTTTTCAGCTCTGGACTCTAATTTTGTATCTAAAAGCCTGACAAGACTGTACTTTATGTTAATGGAGTGTATTTACTGAACTTTATGTTTCATTTTAAAGTGTCTGACTCCCTCAAATTAGAATACAGTACCATATTATTAAATTCCAAATCTGTGAGCTGATGATTCACCGGAAACTGAAAAGCTGAAAGGCATGCACAATCCACACTTGCCAGCGATTGCCTCATCACCTGAAGAGAACTGTGTGTGAAAAAAACATCAAACTGAGGAACAGTGCAACCTCATCAGAAAGTATTCAGTCAGATTGAGACACTGCAAGTCTACAACTGTAGAAGTGTTAAATCTGTTAAGAAACAAAAACAAACCTCTCACTTTTTACAGACTGGAAAACAGTAACATTAAGAATATTGCATGCTTTTCAGAAACAAGAAACAAAAAGTAACAGAAAACAAAGGCAGTTAGCAACGGTTGATGCTATAAACATCCCCCCCACGAGGCAGAAAAACCTCAATTTCATCTCAAAACATCCCAAAAGAGAATGCAAGCACAGAACTTGACGTTTCAGGTGCATGCTTTTAAATCAATCTCTGCCAAATTCTTAGCTGCGCATTTTTAAATAACATACTTGTTCTTTTAACAGTTTAAGGTTTTTCATGTTTTGGACTTGAAAACTACGTCAATTAATAAAATTCTAAACCCTGCTTCTCTTCAACAGCAAGGTAGAGAAAATAAAGGCAGCTCAACTGAGAACACGAGAATGACGCATCTTTCACACATTCAAGGGGTCTGTTATTAAAATGGCTTCCGTATGGTCCTTTTTAACATAGTCTGGCTCACAGTCACCAAAACACCTCCGCACCGCCCTCTAGGGGTGCAAGTAAATTCTGCAACCTTGGACAACGAATCAAGGGGGAAATTAAGATGATTCTCAGAATCACTGATTAAATCTGTAGGAAAGGCGATACGATTGTATTGATAGAAGTATCTTACTAAAATCATAATGATTTTACTACAATACAAAATGTGCTACATGTTTATGAAGTGTTGGAGAAAGTTTGTAGAAGTTATCCATTCATGCTGTAAATGTTTCTAACCACTTCTTCCAATTCAGGATGAAGGGAGAGCTGGAGCCTATACCAGCGCACAACGGGCACAAGGCAGGGTGCACCCAGAGGACAATTCATCTACCAGTATGTTTTTGAACTCTTAGAGGACACAAGAGCACCTAGATGAAACCCACAAAACCTCCACACACTTAGTACCCGAGACCCAGATTTGAACCCAGGGCCCCAGCGCTGCAAGGTGTCAGTTTACCACTGTGCTGCCCGGAACTAATCTATTACAATTCAAAAGTTATCTGCGCAAGCAACAACTTTTTAAAGTTAAGAAGTTATGGAAATACAGTATCATTTTAAAATGCACCAGTTATTGTAATGTCCGAAATGCATGTATACTCACTAAATAAAGTCATGCATTACTAAGGTAATTTCTCCAGTTTATTCATTCTAAAAAGTGACCTCTTAGACACTTGGAACTGTAATAGATTATGTTTAAAAGTAACTTTTCCCACCATTTAAGGACATGTATGCATAAAGATGAAATATTTTTTTACAGTATATAGAGAGATTATGTACTGCGTGAATATTACAAGGAATTGCTGTGATGTGCGTTTGTCAAGAAACGCTGATGCAAAGTAAGCTAGGTCATTTAAATGTACATATTCGTCGGGTTCAGCTTTCAACTCACAACTTAATAGATATAAAATATATATTTTTCAGAAAATTGTCAGCATTCTTTTGCTCAATATATTATAATACTTTCTTTCTTTAATGACCTTGGAGATATGACGAGAATTGATAAGATACAGCCTTATCAGTAAGACTGCGAATTTAAAAGCTTACTACATTTAGGTATTGTGCAAATATTGATTTGAGTGCAGTGCCATCTATTGGACACATTGCGCATTACTGACAACCTAGAAGTACACGAAAGCTGCAGCGGAGTGATTAGTCTTGTTTACAGTGTCAATATGCTGTCCTAGAATTTGCTGCTGCTTATGAGGTTAACTGGTGTTAGAAGCCGGGTCATTAGCAATTTGTGAACATGCCATACCCATGTCATAAGCAATGCATTTTGTCACGCAGTAAGATTTAAAAATAATGATCAGCCATTACGCATTCTGCGCCGCTCTTGTTAAAAAAACATACTGCTTTCATAAAAAAATATGATAATTCCCTGTTTTCATCTCGTGCAGATTTACACGGTGAGAACATAAGAAGCCGTATAATTACAACGATCGTTTTATTATTTCCTTAAGGAGTTTGCCTATTTCCCAACTTCTTTTGTTGATTAACGGACCTGTACGCAGGGCCTAGGAAAGACCGCATCTTTATAAACGAAATGGCCTTTGCAGACGTTTTGATTATAGTAATAACAATACAATGGAAATGTAATACTCCTGTCTCTCAGAAAAGTTTGTATTGCCCTGAGGTAGGTGGAATGTGCACAACACTTCATAGACAACTATTGCGACGCTCCCTGAGGGCTCAGTAGTTGGAAAAGAGCACAAGAGTTAACAAAGTGCCTCAGTGCTCATCAGATTTTACATAAACATGGTAAGTGTATTTTATAATATAAACGTACATAGATTAATAACCTTTTCATCTATGTAAAGTATTCAATTGCTTTAAAAAGGAGTGCGCAGCTGAACGAGTTACATGAGTCCGAACGGCTTCCTCTCTCTATAACCTTTCTTTATTATATGATTTCACTCATATAATGGTTTATTGACCAGCGCGCAGCTCTTACGCTGTTAAGAGTTAGCTAAAAGGCTAATTTACATATGTAGTTTATTGTATTTTTTTAAAGCATATTCCACAAATGGTTCTGTGTAATATTCTTAGTCTTATCTTTTTCTTTATAGACTTCGGTTTTGGTATGTGAAGACAACAATGCAAAATATAAATATTAGACCAGAATACACGGGCAATTGAAACACTAAAAGGTGCTGCTTTTTCTTGTTTCTAAGTATTAAATCATTAATAAATAATTCCAGTAAAGATTGCTCCTGACCTCAAAGCCTCAAAGTGTCTGTTTCCGAATTTAAATTACTTTTCTCGAATTGTATGAAATCGATTAAAATGTTATTAATGAGTGAAGATATCATCATGCGCTGCCTCTATATATGCCTGGATGAATAAAAGCCTCACTGAGGATTTTCCACAAAATTTGGTATTTTTCCATCTTCATCCAACTTGCAACCTGTTCCATATCATGTCGTGGTTTTGTTTTCTTGTTCTTTGGAATCGGTGACCCGTTGTCAATATCCTGTTTTATTGTCGTTTCAAACTCTTCAGTTTTACAGTTGTTTTGCAGACCTACCTGTTTTCTCATTCGATTTTCTCACTTTTGTTTTTCTACGAATACAGGTGTACGGTACGTGCTGGTTTCCATTTAATAAAACACCCTGCTGTATATAGTAAAACGTATATTGTTCCACTGTCAAAGAGAGGGTGTTCAAATTCATAGTAACAAAGGTGAACTGGGCTGAACTACACACAATACAATAGTATTTCTAATGGTAGCATATAATTCTTGGTCGGAACGGGGGTTTGTGTCAAACAGCAGTCTGGGCGATTCTTGCTCACAGCCTGTCCAGGGCCGTCTCACGAAGTGTAACATTCTCACATCCTATCCGGCCACTCTAAATGTGTAAAATTAGACATTTTTTAACTTGTGAAAAAATAACGCTTTTTTACAGTTAGTCAAATCCGGCTATAATAACCCGAAGATCTGCATTTGTGTGTATAATTTGTTAGCCACATGTATATACAATTATGATCACATTCAGCTTGGTTTTGTGTTTAAATTGGGTGTCCATCCTGAGATGGACTTCTTTCAGTGTGGTCCAACAACCAGAAAAAGGTTCAAAAGCTTTTCAGAAAAATAAACCCTTCAAAATAGATCATCCTTTTTTCCTCTCAGTGCGTTATAAACACGATTGACGTGACTGAAATAAACTCACTACCAAGAGCGAGGCCCCTCAGCCTCCTCCCCCCTCCCCTCCCGACTGGAGGGGTATTGTCCTGACGTCACAGGCGGCATTTAAACCGGAAGCTGCGGGGTGTCTGGGAAATTCTTTGCTGATCCCGCCCCCCCGCGAGGTTGCCGCAGTAAAATTGGGCGCGCCTGCGCAGTCACGTTCCCTTTTTGTTGGAAGGTAAGGGCTGGCATGGCATGCGCTCCTCTCCGCAGTAAAAATTAAAAGAAACTTTTAGCCCCTTTTGACTGCGATTTGGTGAAGTAGAGTCCCTTAGCCGAGCCTAGGCAAGCCTGGAGCGAGGCGGCGAGGGTAGGACGTGGAGTATTTGGTAGCGGCGCGGCTGCACGGCGGTAGGGTGTGGATTCGGTTTAATTTCTCCTGGCTGCCTCGGATGAAAAGGAGAGGCATGAGGCCCTGGCGCGCATTCGCCCTCAAGCACACGGGCTCACGCCGAAAAAAGGCAGCACAGGCTCGGCTGCCTTCTCAACGTGTTGTCGGGCTGCGGGAAGTCCTTCGGTGCTGAAGTTCGGGGTTAGCCGCGTTGACGTTTCGAGACGGCGCTTGCTCCGTCGCGCCCGGGAGTCAATGAAAGAGTGGTTTCGGAGCGGTGGGGGGGTCCCTGCCTGACCCGTATGTTTCATGCTGCACGAATGTGCCGTGTTGGCTCGCTCTTCCCGCGGCGTTAAGCGAAGAATCGTTGTTGCTTTTACATGGGGAGTTTTTTTTTGTGTTGTGTGTGTGTGAGAGAGAGATTTCTGGTCTTACGTGTGTTACAGTTTAAAAAACCGGGGGTACAGGGCGAGGAGAAGGGGGCTAGGCATGCAGCGCCATTTTCCACTACCAACCGCGGCTTAAACTTCCATCAAAGTTTGTTTCACAACCGTAGACCGTGCGGTGGCGGATATTCCTCGTTTTCCGAGGATTGTACCGGGCTAGTTGAAATCGGAGCGGACTTACGGGGTGGCTTTTGGCCTAGCTGCATGCTTCCATTAATCTGACTTTGGGCGTACCGTCAGAAATTTTTATTTTGGGCTGGTGCATGGCTCGGTTTGTCCGGGGTCTTTGCCGATGGCAAGACTTTCACGGGCGACTGCGACGAGGCCGGCCGGTGGGCCTCCCCGTGAGAGTGTGGTCTGGATACCATGATGCTGCAGGTTAGCAGCTAGCGGGTGAAACTTCAGTTTCCGCTTCCCGATCGAAGCACGGCCAAACAGAGACACGTGGACAGGGCGTGGGGTTGCGCCGGGAGATTGATCAGGGGGGCGGCGGTGCCCGAGTCGGGCAGTTTTCAATCACGACCTCGTGTCTGCTGCTCTTGAAAACTTCGGGATGGTTTTCTTCCTCCGGCCTTAACGCCCCTTCCGCCCCCGGTGTTAGTTTCCCAGACGCCGATCTCTCTTTGGTCTCCCGTGTTGGTTGGGCTCATCGAGCAGCGCTTTCCCTCTGACCCCGGCCCTCCTTAGTTTGGCGTCCCTGTTTTTATTTGCGTTGTCGTAGTTTCGGTGTTTTTCTTCTAAATTATTTTGGTTCCGCCCAATCGTAGGCTGATGCTTTGAACGTAACAATATCCATATAACGACGTGCCAAGGCGGTTGCGATGTTATTCAGGGTATACAGATGTATCATATGGAATACGGTTTAGCGCGTATTCCGTGTTTCCAATCTAACAAAACGAGGCAGCCACGCAGGCTGTTGAATATTGCTGAGTATTTTGTCATGTGCTTAGACACTTGTTGCTCATTGCGGCTTCACCAATGTATTGTAAGAGTCATCCCCTTGGATTTTGCACAGAGGGTTGAAGCATTTTGTAAATTAAACTCGTTTAACGTTGAGACGTAGATGGCAACACATTTGCCGAGGGTGGCAGGAAATTAATCTTCAAGCAGTTGTGATCTCTGATGTGGTGATGCTTGCGTCTCTTTCCAGTACCCCTAGAATCAAACCACCATGGCCGATCCCGATATTGATTTCACAAGTGGTGATGCTGGGGCTTCCTCCACCATCCCCATGCAGTGCAGTGCTCTGCGCAAGAACGGGTTTGTGGTGCTGAAAGGACGTCCCTGCAAGATTGTGGAAATGTCAACTTCCAAGACTGGCAAGCACGGCCATGCCAAGGTAATCCGTCATACTCTTGCTGCGTGCCTTGAAACTGCAGCAGGCACAGTGTAACCAATTGCTTTCTGGGTTGAGACCATCGGCATGTCTTTATTCCTCTTCCAGTGTTTTCCTAATCAGCCCCATCAACCTGTAACAGTTACAGACGCTAAAGCTTTAATCGGTTTAATCCTCTCTTGCGCCTTTGTGTTATTTTGGTTTTGTGCAGTTATGCAACTTGTCCTGTGTAATTGTACAAATTCTTGTGATGCGTGCAATTTGAGTTTGTTTTTTTTAAAGGAGAGATTTCTTCGAGCTAGGTCTGCTCCATTTTTGCATCATGGTGTTTTTTTTTGTGTGCTTCTGTTGTCATTTGCGACTTGGATCAAATTAGAGGGAGCTGATGGAAAGTAGTAATAGGTTTTTATATTAAATATTAATATTGGGTGCCACCTTGGCCGGATATGGTTCAAGTATGAAGCTGCATCAGTACAAAAGATGGTTTGTCTGTTAATTCTTATCCTGACTCCTAAAGAATGCTTCGCAGCGAAAATATTTTCTTTCTACGTTACTGCATTTAAATTAACCTTTACTTTTCCTAACAGTGAATATAGTAGATTAATGGAAAAACTTAATCATTGCTGTTCTCATATAGGTTCACATGATTGGAATCGACATATTTACTGGCAAGAAATATGAAGATATCTGTCCATCTACCCACAACATGGATGTCCCTAACATCAAGAGAAATGACTTTCAGGTGAGCCTGTTACATGGCTAATAAATGGCATCTAGTTAATAGCTTGGCAGTACCTAATGTTATTTTTTGTGCTGTAACAGATAAGCCTTTGCCAAGTATACCAATGACCTTTGGCTGGGTTTCAGCACTGTGCCTAAAATGGTGGCATTTGGTTGTTGTTTTTATAGTTATGCTGGTAATTTAGCTAGAATCATTTTTGTGCAAGAAGAATGGAAATTAAAAGCAGGCGAATAGACATCTTTTCTCAATCTTGTTGATTGGCAGGTTGTCAAAATTGGGTTTTAAATGCATTTCCATGTATGAGAAATCCGAAATTTGTAGGGATCCCCCTTAGTGAAACTGTTTTTGTGCAAGATTAATAGATCAGAAAAAGCCCAGGGTCAATGAAGATTTGTGCTGCAGCGTGTAGCACATCAAAAGATTCAAAGCTGTGTAAAGTGAGAGGAAAATACTTTTTCTAGATTGGTTTTGTACCTGAATGAGTTGCTTCCTCAGTTTAAAACCTAACTCCATTTTAATCCCCTTTTACACCTTTGTGGTATTTTGGTTCTGTACATTTATAGGTACTATTGTACAACTTGTCCTGCAGGAGATGAGGTTAGGTTTTTTTTTGCAAACTAATGTCTTTGCTTCCGTGTTTTTAATTAGTCTTTGTGTCCGTTTCTGGCTCAGCTCTGCTGCTCACAACACAACCTGCTGACTCCTAAGAGCTGTCAGTAGAGAGAATGTTCACTTCAAAGATTTAGACATTGTGTACTGTTTTCTTTCAATTGCTAAATAAGCAGGGTAAAGAGGCAAATTCTGGCAAATCAGACCTCTGGGAGAGCATTTTAAGTGCTGTGTTCTTAGATCTCCTTTTCCTTTACAGCTGATTGGCATTACAGATGGCTTCCTTTCCCTGCTGATGGACAATGGTGAAGTCCGTGAGGATCTCAGACTGCCAGAGGGTGACCTGGGCAAAGAAATTGAAAGCAAATATGAAGCCGGTGAAGAGATGCTGGTAAGGTGTAGTTTTAGCCCAGGGTCAATGTGCTGTAGTTTAAGTGACCTCATTAAAGTTGCATGATGTACTCTTGTACATTTTAAAAATGGCAATGTTAGTGCCATATTTAGAAAGAAATATCTCACCGGTTGACTTAATGCTGAGATCACTCGTTGAAGGCTTTATAATGTTAAGAAAATATCTTCGCTTGTTGTGTATGAGAAGGCGGGAGTCTTCTCATCCCTGAGGTAGGTGCCACAGCTGAATAACTTTTGAACAGAGATGAACAAGGTGCATTTTCTGTAGGTAGAATGGTATAGAGCGATTTCCATCTTTCTAGTTGTTTATATACACAATGAATTGTAGCTTTGCAAACTTTAGTACCGACAGTACAAGTAAAGGGTTTATTCCATGCTGAAAAGAGGAGAGAGAAAACGCGTTTTGGTTGTGAAGCCTTCTTCAGGTGCATGACGCCCACCTGAAGTACTGAACTTAAACCATTTAGCCGTTGCTTTGCCCTGAATGAGTTACTAAAGTTTAAACTGACTAACCCTGAATAAAATTTAAGAGCACCAAATGTAAGCTTTATAATGTTTAACCATTTGGTTAGCAAATGTCTTTCTTGTATTTTTTAGTAACCCAGCAAAGTGAACTTCTGAGTAATATTAGCTAGGTAGTTGGCTTCACGTTCACAAGATTCTGGCCATGCCACACACAGGAAGTGTGTAGTTGAGAACCTTGGATCTTGTAAAACCTAAATCTTTCATTAAGATTTTGTATATACCACCGGTAATTTAAAGAATAGCGGTTGGTTACAATTTTTGTAGACTAAACTGCTCTTAACATTTCTTTGGATGTTTGTAAAGCTGATATCCTAAAACAGGATACTAGTTTCTTCATTCTCCAGTTACTTTTATTTGTGTTTTTGCAGGCAATAATGACTTGGATTGTTCCTGCCCCCCATGTTTAAGTATTCACTTTCTGGGTTACTGTTGGGTTTTCTGTGACTTGTGAATTTAAGGGTTTCAAAAGCTGTCGATCTTTTTTTAAGGTGAAGAGCACCGGGGTAAATTGCTCAATGCAATGGATGGACATCTTCCTACTATAGGGCAAATGTTGATTGGGAAGTTAATTGTTTTCTTTTCCTCCTCCAGATCTCAGTGCTGTCAGCTATGGGAGAAGAATCTGCTGTTGCCATCAAGCCCATGACCAAGTAAATAGGAAGAGACTGGCTGCTCAGGCTGAGACCTACCACAAATCTTAAATTTTGGTTCTAATTGTCACCAAAGCTATGGCCTTCACAAACAACCTCAATTGTTTTCAGTTCTTTTTTTCCAAAACCGTGCTGGACTTTTACAACTATCTTGTAGGCTGATTGGCATTGTGCCAGATCACTGAGGTTTTGTTTTCTTTTTTTTTAAAACAAAATTACGTTTTTTGCCTTCTAGGTGTCAGTCTTACCATTTACATTCCTAAATGTTTAAAATTATGGGATCCAATTTTGTAATCTGATTAGGATTTTTTTAGTGTATTTGGTGTGCATTCTTCCCCTCAGGTGAAGTATGAATTTTGAATTATACAAAGATGTTTTATGACGGATGCCCAGAATGACTTCCCGCCCCCCCTCTCTGGAGGCTGTACTGTTATCAACATACAAAGTGTTGGTACCACCTTATGTTGGTGCGGAGATGTTAATGCCCTAGAGCTGATGCATCTTGAGAGAATTTCTGGATATCGGTAGTTAGCACTTAAGAGCAGGCCTTGGGTACAACCACACTTTTATACCCTACAAAACAAACTTCAGTGATTTATTTTTTTCCTTAATGCCAGTCTGCCTTAACTTGCAGCCAAGTAAGACCTGGTGGCCATGCGCAGTTATTACCTCCGTAAAAAAATGCCAACTTGTTGGCAGTCATTGGCAACTTTAATAAAAACAGTGTCAAAGCCTGTACATGTCTCAACTAGGTAGGCTTTTTTGAATGTTGTGCTGACGCCTTGTGGCGTGATAGAGGGACTCTACCTGGGGGAGTGGTGTTAAGTTACAAATCTTTTTCACTCGAGGCCTTTGTCACCAGACTGGAGTTAAAAAAATAAAAATAAAAAAACAGAAGCTTTTCAGTTCTTTATTTCTTTTATTGTATTTATCCTGCAGTGATATTAAAATGAGTGAAGTATTCCTCCCCACCACCTCCAGCCTGTCTTTTTTTTCTGCCCAGAATTGTATGTAAGCATGCCGGCTGTCATTCCATTTTTGGTTTGCATGCATTAATAGGGACCTTAATTTGAATGTTTATTAGAGCCTGTTATGACACATAGGCTTTATCATTCCAGGAAAGCTCCTTAGGTTTTTTTTTTAATTAGGGGACTGTGGGAAAGCAGGTTGGAAATTATGAATTGGATCTGCAATTGCATTTCTCCACTGTGTAATTGAAGTGCAGCAGCCAAACTGCTTAGGCCCTTGTTTTAAACGGGTATTTCTCCATACATTATATTTAAGGGAAAAATGGGAGATTAAATCAGGAGCAGGTCCTTTTATTTTTTGTAGGAAAGCAGTTTTTTCCAGAGTCTATAATTTACAATCTGTAGTGTCTAAACATAGGGTTCTTTTTGTATGTTTTTTTTTCTATTTTGTGCCTGTAGTTCAGATTTGTTTCAAAGGTTTCACATTAGACAGTTTCTTGTCAATGTTTTAGACTGAGGAGTAGACTAGCTGAATAAGCTGGCTGTGCTGCACTGCTTTTATCCAAGTTGACACCACTATATGGTGCAGCAAGTTGGCTTTTGAGGTGCAGCAACCATGAAATGCTTTGTCTTCCACGAGCCAGGTTTTACTTGTAAATCAAGTTAAATTTGCCTTGCTGAAGCAGATGTGATTATCAGATGTTCAGCCTGCTTATAATAGTGCAAATGCTTTTAAACCTCGTTACCTTTTTTGGCCTTAAAACCGTTAAGTGTTGAGGAGAGAATATGGTATTGGCCTTTTAACAAAACCCCAGTGAACTTTGGCTTATAGTAAAATGCTTGTTTCCACTCGTTAACATTTTTGCTAATGTAGCAATTTAATGTCTTGACCATTCTATTGGCCATGCATTTTTGTTGCTGTATTATATGTATATCGCACAATTGAGGTCTCTTAAACTGCTAAATCATCCAATTTTAAGGTTTTGTTAATACCAGGAGATGCTGGGGGAATGGGGTCTCAAAAATATAAAATTTGATTTTAGAGGTAATTGGTTTGACCTAATTGTTAAACCAGTAGGTAGTCCAAACCCCTTAATCATATCACCCTATCTTCCCACTAATCCCTCAATCTGTAGTTAAAAAAATTCAGGTTAGTTTGAAAAAACCTTGAGTACCTCCCCTAAATGTCAAGTCAAAACACAGAAGGCTGTTAGTATTTAGTTTCAGTGTTGTATTATATTGTGAGCACTTCATTAGTAATTTTGGAGTTGCCCATTGTAGATTAGATTTAGATTTATCTAACTGCTGTTGTTAAAAAGAAATCTCAATGGTTTCAGAGCTACAGATCTGAAAAATGAGTGGGTATCTCAAACTGAATGGTTGTGTAATATCTGATTTTCCTTTCTATTCTGTACAGAGGAAACCAGGTGATTTACATGCTGCATTTTTCAAAATTTTCTATATAATACAGTATTCAAATGTGTTTTGAGTAGAACATAAATGTTTCTGAATAGTTCATGTTATGGGAGGCTTTGTTCATGTTAGGGTTTCTTTTGGAAAAACCTTTGTAATTCCTTGTGAACCACATTAATCTTTCTTTGGCATTCATGTGTGTTAACATCTGCAACTCTTCTCAAAGGTGATATGACAGACTGACCTTGTTAACATGAGTTTAATTTTTAGAAATTCAAGTATCGATTTTGTCTACCAAGCCTTTTGAAGGGCCTGTTGTATTAACAAAGCCGGTGAAGAGAGGAAGTACTTACTGTTGTCTTTTATGATTTAGAAGTGGAAGTAATTGACCCTTAGCTTTGAGACTCATTTTAAACACTCATTGACACATTAGTATTAAATGCTAATGTGTGGAAGAAACTTGTGGTGCTTATGTTGAATATTGTTTGGAACTTTTTAGTTAAGGTAACTGGTTATTAAAGAGCAAAGCACAAGCTTAGAGATACTGACATTTGAAACTTGGTCTGAGCAAGGTTTCTTAAATGTTTTTTTTCCCCTATAACTTAATCTTTCAATATGAATTGTAGTTTGGTAGCTGAGTAGACCTTCAGTGCACAGGTCTTTCAGACTTTGGGTAACAAGAATGGCACCAATTTTATTTAGTTTTATTTCTTGAGAAAAACCCCAAATACATGGGCTTAGACATGCCATCAGTGACATTTTTAAAATGAAAAGCCTCAGCTACTAAGACTGCTTGCTAATTTTTCTTAGTCATGGTGAATGCAACTCTTTTGAAAATACCTTTAAACATGAACTGATAGAAAACAAGGTTTTTCTTTTGTCAAATCACTTGCTCATCTTGATTCTGTTGTGTCTTCATGGGTTGTTGTCCCTCAGACTTGATGATACCACTGTAAATTAGTCTCAATATAAGCCAGATTTGTTAAAACTTGGAAGAACTTGCCTTATCTTCTTAAATGTAATTTAATGTTGAATAGGTTTTTTAACATTTATTTTAAAACTAGTTTAAACAAAGGGGTTTCAAGAAATGAGCAGTATCTTATTTGGTGTTGGACACTCATTTATTTTAAGCAGGTGGTGCTTATTGCAAGTACCAGACTTAACTGCTTAAAATACAAACTGCAAAATGTTTTGTTAAATCATTTTATTGAAAAAGGCTGTTTTCATTCTGAATGTGCAAGTTATCTTGGGTTTCCAGATTGACTTTAAATTTTGCTGTAACTAAGACAGTTGAGCTCAGTGGAAATTATATAACAGTCACGCCAAATAAGGTTCTAAGGCTTATTTGTGTGAGTCTTTCAACACAATTGTATGATTGAGCTTTCTGGGAGCTGATGGAGTGGACTTCATTTGGGGATCTGTTACTTGGAGGTTTTGGTAGTTTATTCAAATGCTAGGGTTTTTGTTGAAAGCAAAGAAATGGATTGTATGCAATAAGTTTAGAAGTCAAAATTGCTCTTTGGTTTAAGTTAAAAAATGCTCCCAGAAAATCGTATGTAGTTCTTGCATTGTAGCTTTCAACTAGTTCAATTAGTTGTAGCAATGTTTTGCAACTGTTAATTATTGCAGAAAAGCATAAATCCCAGACAGCTCAATAGCAAAGTAGATTTAACCAGTATTTCGATCTGAATTTTCAAATGGAAAGAGGTACAAGCAGATGGCAAAGTTCATAATGCCTATTTGTATGTACTGTGTTGGGGGGTGGCAGTACTGTTTAAATTTTGGTGTGACTGCTATCAGATAAATGCTCATTAAAGTTATAATAAATATCTGGTGAAGTATATATATATAGAAAGAGACTAATTAGCAATAAAGATAACAAAACATAGCGTATGCTCTTCTGTTTTATTAATATGTTGACACCCATGTTGCTTGAGTGTTTTTAATGTTGGTGTATCCCTGATGAAAATTAGATTTTAACCTCACCTATTTTATGCATATATATACACAAGGTTATTCCATGAAGTCTAAACATTTTAGTATGTATGGTTTTCCATGTATTCTCATAATTTAAATGCATAAATTCATGTCAGTTATTTAAATTGTACTTGGTTCTCAAATGAGACCATTCCTGGATGGGTCATTAGTTTTTACATTTTCCATTTCTAAAATTCTAGGAAAATGAATAAAACTTAGGTGACCTCTTTCCGTTGGCTAAAACAATAGTCTGTAAAGGTTTTGAGGAAATGTTACAAGTTTCCTGAACATCTGAATGCTATATGTAATACAGAAGAGTAATCCAGAAAGAAAGATGAGCTAAAATTGCTTTGTGGTGTACTTTAGGCATTGCATCTTCACTTAATTTGATCTAAATTCCACATTGCTTTTTAGTCTTTTAGATCTTTATGGAAAATATCACAACCTGAAATGAGTCAGGTAAAAAGCCAATTAAGGTGCCACGTCATGATTGCATAAAGTTTCAGTTATTAACATGGAAAAATTGGAAGTCTAGTAGCATCTGTTGGGGGGGGGGAAAACAAATCATATTACCTTGCTCGTCTTCATGTCTTAAGTGTCCCAAATGAAACTTTCTCGACTGTTTGAGAGCAGATTGTTGCATGGCTAGAAAATTGTCCAGTTGTGCAAATGCCAGAATAAATACATATTAAAAAGACTTACCAGAGGAAAATTTTTTGGTTATTTGGATCTTAGCATATTAACTGAAATGGTGATGGATTTCTGTCAGTCTGAATACTCTTGCAGAACTCTTCTGCAGTCTTCAAAAATGATTTTTCTAAAACCTTTAATCCAGATAAAGGAAATGTTAAGCACGCACTATGACTTGTAACAATCATAAAATTTGTAAATGTAAATGGATAATAGTCCTTAACGCATTTTAAATATATAATACAAAATAATGTGGTAAAAAATGCAAATGCATGCATAATGAGAGAATAAGAATGCACCTTTGTAAATACTTTGACATTTACCTTTAAGGGAAGTATACAATTTAGTTGGTTCCCGTTAAACTTAAAGCATTTGTGAGTACTGTTGGGTGTGATGGATAGGAGAGGCAGTAAAACAACCATTTTAAATTTGCTAGATGACTAATTTTATACCACGCCTTTCTACTTCAATGCTATTCATCTAACATTGAGAATGGGAGTTAAAGATTTGGAGTTTAAAATGGAGATTCTTACCTTAAAAGACTGAGGTAAGCAGGCCATGAGATCACAAATGGAGGCTTTTTTTTCCATTTTTCAAAATAGGTATTCCTTTCCAAATGCTGAGTATTTTATGGACTGCATTTTAACTTTATATCTCGTAGATGGTGAGTCTTACTTGTGAATGTAAACTGGACATCTGCAAATTAGTGCAGATAATCAACAGTCCTATTGCTGGGATGTTAATTTGTGAAGAAATGTCCAGTGGGAATTGATCTGAATCAACTAGTTTTTCAAATATGTACATCTAGACTTTCAAATTTGAGTACGTTTCTACCAAGCAAACAGCCTGAAACACATGTATGAAAATGAGTCGAATGCAGAACTCGGGTGCCATTAAGTATCCAAACAAATGTATTTAAACTTTTTTTTTCCCCCAGTTACGGGGAAGCCAGCAAGCCCTCCGGTTTTGTTTTGTTTTTTTAAATGTGAAACCATGTTGACTGACAACACGAAGCTGCCATACCAAAAAAGGATGAAGTAGTGTGAATTTGAGGGAGGCGGCGGTACAGTGTGTAGGCCTGGAGCAGCCCTCATTCCAGTCGTTAGATTCCAGCTGGCCTCGGGCAGTCAGCCAAGAATGTTGTATGAGCAACTGAGTGTATTGACCAGAGGGGAGTCAGGAGCACAGAACAGTTAAGATGGGGTGTGGACTAGAGTTCATTACAAGCCTAGGAGGAAGAAAACAACTTTTACTAAGTTCTAATCTCCAAGTTGTTGTCTACTGTTATTACTGCCTTAAAAATATTTTTAAACGAGTGTATTTGAAACTGCAGATCCTTAAAAACAAAACCTGCTTGCTGGACAAAATGTATTTATAGGAAGAGATATACAGCATCTTGGCTGCCTCTGGTGAAAAGAGAAACTTGACCGAGGTGGTGCAGGATTCGTGGTACTCGGTATTGAAACCCTGTTGCTGTTAATACAGCTGTGAGACACAAACTTTTCAACTGTCAAATTAACAGTGATATGCCTTCTGAGTTATATGCATGTTATGCTCACTGATAAAATCCAGTTGGTTTTCACACAGGACTTGTGTAAGTGAGGCATGTCATCGCTGTGTACAACAATCTTTGGAAGAAGGGTCCAGTGGGAATTGATCTGACTAAGCTAGCTTTTCCAAGTGTGTATATCTAGCCTTTCAAATTTGAGAACTGTTCTACTTGATCAAACAGTCATTTATCCATGGAGTGTCTCTATTGCTAATGTGAATGTTATGAGCAAGATGGGATCAGGCTCCTTTCACAGATGTCCTAATGCATTGGATACCAATCTCATAAAAGGCTACTACGGACTGACGCACCATCTCACGTCACGTGTTAAAGATGTGTGCTGTCTCAATAGGAAAACTGGCCTCAGATTGTATTCCCCCCATCCACCTCATTTCTACCCCACCTTGGCTGTGCTTTATACTTCCATCTGGAAGTCCATATCTAAAACATCATTTTATTTAAAAGCTTTACATAAAGGTAAATGTATGACAGCGAGATCACTCATTTGTGCAGCTTGCAGGCTCTTTTGTCACATTCGTGGTGTAGGCAGTATGTGAAACGGGGTGACAGAGGTGAGGCAAGCACACGCGGACGTGAGAAATTCCCTGGAGTTACTGTAGACTAAGACCAGGGAGTCATGAGGAACGAGGGATAATACAGGAGAAAATCCTGTTCTCAAAAGAAATGACAGATGGGGTTGGGAGTATACCGTTTTAAAATGATAAAAGAGGGTTTGTTCTCCAGGCAAGTTTGAAACGTGTGTGGGTGGAACATGTTTTTGTGTGTGTGTTCAGGGTGGTTCTGCTCATTACTGATCTGCTCTGTAATACTACATAGGACAACAAGACCGTGCTGTATAAAAAGTAAAGAAATCCAATTCAAAATACTGCAGCGCGAGGGGGTTGACGAGGATGCAGACAGGAATTCAGGCTCTTTTTAGAATTCTTTTTAGTCTTTATTGCCGGCACAGCAGCAACGACAGCGTAGTCAGGGTATAACAGACTAGGGTCAGTTGGGGTATAGGTACAAAAGGATGTAAACCGGGAATAACTGTCAGCCAAGCAGCTCAGAACAATGTACAACCGCACCAGATGGTCAACCCGCACTGGCCAGTAGCCCCCAATTCCCCCTTTGGCTCCTCCTCACATCCTGCCCTTCACCGCGCACCTCAGCCAGGCACTCTGCGGCCGCAACGCCAAGCGAGGGCACCTCACTGCCCACACCCGAGACGTCCGATGTCCCGCCAACATTGAATAACCCAGCAAGGCCGCAGTCGTTCACTGTGTCGGGATGGAGTCTGGTGGTCGGTCCCCCCGGGCCGGAGGAATCTGGACCTGGCTGCTCCCTGGGCTCCTCTGCGCCCTCCTGTTCCAGTGCCCCCTCACGAGCCCCGAAGGGAGCCAGGCGGTCCCGGTGCAGGACCGCCACCCTCCCCCGCTTCCACAACCTCCACAACCTCCCCGGGTCCCTCCCACGCTAGTGCTAGCTTCTAGCTGAGGCCCTTGCGGCGCTGCAGGTAGTAGACCCGGACAAGATCCCCCAGAATGAAGATCGTAGTACCGCTTCTATTGTACCCCCACCTGAGTCAGGTGGCTTCAGGCGAAGCTGTGTGCTTGCAGAATCCGCTGCTGCAGGTCCCACTCGTAATCCGGCCCATTTGGCTGCGCCAGCTCTCCTCCGGGCGGTGAACCGAATGCCAGATCCACCGGGGTACGGAGCACCCGGTGGACTCCTGCACGGCGGTCCGGTATGCCCAGAGCGCGAGAGATAAGCGACGGTCCCAGTCGACGTCCGATGAAAACGGATGCAGCGGGGTGGTCCGCGTTTTCTTAATCCCCAGGGGCTGGCACACCCCCGCCAACACCTGGGACTCGAAGTTATGCCCCTGATCGCTATGGAGCTCCTCCGGCACCCCCAGCCTGGCGATTAATCCCTCCAACAGGGCCTCGGCCGTGGTGCTCGTGCTCTGATCCGGGAGGGTATAAGCCTCAGGCCACTTTGTAAAATAGTCCACCACCACCAGGACGTAGCGGCTGCCCGCCTCAGTGTACTGAAACGGGGCCCTGTCTGTCCACCCCCACCCGCTTCATGGACGCCCCCACCTGGTGCTGCTGGAGGGCACTTGGGAGGGCAATTCTGAGCCACGCAGACCGCACACGTCTGGCAGAAACGCTTCACGTCCCCGTGGCAGAGATTCCAATAGAAGTGGCCCTGGAGTCGCGGCAGGGTTTTCGCGGAGCCAAAATGCCCCGCGCCCAGCAGGCCATGCACTGCCCGGAGAACCGCCCCGCAGCCCACCAGCTGCCACCTGACCTCGCCGCTGGACGGTAGCCACCACCCCCAGAGCAGCACCCTGTCCCGCACCTCCAAGGCCTCCCACAGAGCACAGAGAGCCTTCACGGACTTGGGGTGAGGGGCGAGCTCCTCCCGTGCCTTCCAGCGGAGCACCAGCCCAATGTCGGGGTCCGCCCCCTGCTGCTGCGCCAGGTCCACACCAAACGGTCCGCTCAGGGACGTGGCTGCGGCGCTCACTTCCGCTTCCTCCTCACGCTCCTCCCTGCTGTTGCACAGTGAACCCGCCCCGGCCGGTAGCCCTCAGTCCCTCTTTGGCTCCTCCTCACGTCCTGCCCTTCACCGCGCACCTCAGCCGGGCGCTCTTCGGCTGCAACGCCAGGCGACGGCGCCACAATACTTTATTCATCACCATGGGAGCAATTTAAGGGGGCAATAAAAGGAGGATATAATTATTACATTTTCTCTTTTTTAAAATGAAACCTTTTAATGTTTAATTTACACTAGATGTATATTGATATACTCTATCAAATAAGATGCTCCACTGGTTTCAGAGAACATTCAGTGATTGTTTGGCGAAGTCTCGTGTTTATTACCTCTCATTCAAACTGAAACAGTAACCGGATTTTCCTTACCGATGATCACTAAGACGATGGCTGTAATACACACTCAACCTCAGCAGAACGCCACACACGAAGACGACAGCAGAATTAGCGGAACCTTATATATACATACTGTCTGTCTGTCTCTCTGTCTCACACACACACACGGGTTAAGCAACAATTACATAGGCTGGCGAACGCTACTGTGCCACGGCGGACACACAAAAAACAACCAGTGCCTACCTCTGTTGTGAGGTTTTGGCCTTCTAGACCGCTTGGAACTGGATATGGCGATTATCTCGTCACTGTCTGAGAGTCGGCAAATTCCCATTCAAATAACAGCTAGTTCGCAAGGGTCTCTCATATGAGGACTTTGTCTTCAGCTAAAGAAAAGCTGCAAGAGGTCATTTTCATTTGTTGCTTTTAGCAGTTCTGTGTATTCGTATGCCTGCTTTTAGATTGTTCAGAAGTTTTACGAGTTACTCTGAAGTTAATATTTTATTGCAAAACACAGTGAACACAACACAAAACGCAAGATTCAAAATACCTTGAGCTCTGTGCAGTTGGCCCCCCTACAGACAGCACAAACGAAGAAACTCACCGCAATCGTTAGTGCCGCGTTTGTGCCGGTTTGTGTCGCTGTAAGTAGCGTTTGTGCTGCTTTCGTTTCCGAGATATAGCGCCTTGGTTTTTCGGGTAATCACGTGACTATCTTCAAGGAAGTTTACAGGTACCAACAAAATCGGTACCAGAACTTCTTATTGTGATAAAAACAATGGGGGGCAATTTGTTTTCCGAAAACAACCAAACAAATTGTCTGGTCGGGTAGGGTGGATGTTTCAATATATTTCAAAATAGCGCCTTCTTTTCCTGACTGTGACGTACAGAACAGCAAAGTCACGACCACCAGATCGTTTCAGTTGTGATCTTTTGATCAGTTGACCCCAGACTTTGCAGTCTTTACGCGAATAAACAGTCTTACATTTAAGGAGGAGTTACTATGTTAGTTCATTGGGTGAGGTGTTTTCTTTTCATTTTTAACCATGTTCTCGAAAATGTACTGTCTGTGTACTCCTTTCATTGGTGAAGAGACAACAGTTTCCACATTACCGCTGGTACAACACGAGAGCCCATATTCACATTTTTAGGTATTGGATTCAAGATCGATATAATTTAAAACTAAAAAACAAAATTGAAAGCACGAGCATAATAATATAATGATCATAGACATTTCCATTCATTTTTTAAGTACAAAGCAGAAGGTGTTTCCCCTACCTTAAATATACGATTAAAATTGTTCAAATACCATGTAAGCATTACAGAAAGCAGCGGAGACAGTTATATTGCAAATATAAATGTATTTATTTCGAAGAGTACGGGACATTGTGAATCAATAAAGATGTTAATAAAAATAAGCCGATGTAGTGATTTTGCAAATAAGTAAAGCATTTTAAAAATAGATTATCTTGGACAGTAAACAAGCCGATCCACCTGGCGCTGCTAGCTTGAACAGCTCTCAGACCCGTGATTGGCTAAACCCCCGAACAGTTCGGGCCGCGATTGGGTGAGGAGTGAGAATCGAGACTCTGATTGGGTAAAGAGCCACAGCGGAAGTTCCGAGAACATGTAGATACACAAGTGATGGATGTTCTTCTTGCTCCAAATACTGTCGCCCCGGTTAACTGTCACGCTGGATACACAATAACACATCCATTGGTTTCCAATTACTAATCATTCTAAGAGAAATCGCACTGAGGTCAAAACTGAATAGCAGACAAAGAATATCATGGCATCCACAGCGCGTTCATGACTCCGATAGCATGTCACGATAAAAGTGCGGGCATCACGAGCACATCGCCATACCCATTGCGACTGGCAATGACTGATATATTAAGTCCATATATCACGATATGACATACCCTGACAAAACGCCCCGCCCCTATGTCGCGACATGGAGCCGCATATCACGATATGACAAATGCCGGCAAAAACGCCCTGCCCCCATGTCGCGACATGGAGCCCGCATATCGCGATATGGCGTACCCTCCCCCCACCCCGACAAAACACCCACTCCCATGTCGCGACATGAAAGGCCCTATATCGCGATGTGACATGCCAGCCAAAACGCCCACCCACATGTCGTGACATGGTGTCAATATATCGCGATATTGCGTGCCCCCGACAAAACGCCCACTCCCATGTCGCGACATGGAGTCCATATATCCCGACCCTGGGTATATCATGTCCTGATATGAGACCTTTGTTGCGACAGCGGTGCCAGGGTGGCATGGGAGCAAGGCGCCAGTCGTGATATACACTGCCGCGATATACATGGGGTCAGAGTTATGCGTTTGGCAACAGCGTGTCACGGTAGGGAAAGAAAGGAAAACGTGCCTTAGAAAATAAAAACCATAGATCTTACAATCACGGTGATTTTACATACATTACAACCACAGGTTTATGTCATAGATGGTTAACTTGTTGACATGCATCATGTCTTGGTGTTATTCACATCTAAGGAGGCTCATATGTTTATGGATATTGACTGTCTTTAAAATGCTAAGGGTACGAGCTAAACTGTAACAGAGCGCTTGAACTCGGCAGACTGCGTCACTGCATGGTCACGTTATCACCGGAAAATGAGACCGGTTTGGTTTCCCTACGACATTGTAGGAGGCTAAGTGAGTCTCGACCCCGAAAAACAAAGCGCTATATCTCGGAAACGAAACCAGCACAAACCGGCACAAACGTAGCATTAACGAATGAGGTGGGTTCAATCGTTTGTGCTGTCTGTAGGGGGCCAACTTCACGGAACTTTTACCTTGCCTTGAAATATAGCGGACTTGAGCATAACATACCAGAAGAACGTGCACGCGCGTATGGGTTTCAGAAGTTGGAGTAAATACATCGCCTCAAGGGTAATATCGAGTGAGGCGCCATGAGAATAAAAACTGCGAAGACATTAAAATATTAAGTTCTGAAGATCTTGTTTGATCCTTCATGATGCTTTTAAACTTGTATGAAACCCACGAAATTAGTATTCTATTTTCGATGCCAAAAGACACCTAATTTGATATTCGTGACTTCCCACAAGACTTAACATTAAATTGTTATAGTCGCATTACAGTGGTAACCAATTAATCGTACCTTTAATTACAAGAATTGTCTGCTAATAAAAGCGTCAGATACTTTGGATGTATTTTAGCTCTGTAAATGTCGTTCACTTAAAATATTGCACGGCATTTAGAGGCGATCTGAATAGTTATCTATAAAATGCACACTTGCATCTATCCGTCAATATTATCTAAATGTTATTCATGCATTCCAAAACTTTTAATTTGTTTACAGGAGAAATTTTAGAACCTCTTCGTGCTTAACTCCTACAGGTCGAGCATGTATCGAGCTGCTACAAGCAAACGCGTGCACTGCCCCTTGCTTTCCAGAAACACTTGTATCCGGGAAGCCAGGCTGTACTCCTTAAAACCCAAGATGCCTGTAGCATCTCATGTGTCTTATTTGTTTCGGGACTGGTCTGGTCATCTACAGGCGGCTTTTTGAAAAACGTAGATATATGCATTTGTTTTGCCATGTTGGCTAATAAACCAAAAACATCCCGCTAAATAGCTCTAAGGGGCTGACGACAAAGATAGCCAATTAGGTTACGGCTATGCATGCACCGCCCCTACTAGGTTTACATAATTTTCTTATTGGTCCGGTAGCTACGCCCCTGGTCCAATGTATTTCACGTCTGTATCTGTGCAGGAAGTGCGACAGATAAAGAAAATACACTACTATTGTCCCTAGAGCTTTTGTTTCTTTCATTGCTGAAGTAAGTCTTTCACGGTGTGTTTCAGAAACAGGTACTGTGGTTGATATAAACACTTAATTTATGTCATTCAATGCAAACATGTGAAGAGCTGCACACCAAACGCAGAAACAAGGGGTCATCCCACCCTGAAGATGTTTTAATTGAAAGCATTTTCATTGATTGCTAGATGAAATCAGACTGAAGCTAAGCATTGCAGCATAAAAAATGTCACAATTCCTCTGAGCTGAGCTTCATACCGTAAGCACATGGCTTTATCCAGCATCTCTCAATGTATCTATAACGATACATCTTAAATATAGAAACACACATGGTTTATCCAGGATAAATTCAACGTTAAGTGCAAATCAGCAGTCTGGGAAATGGTTTCAGGTTGAACATATAGTGCTGTCTTCGTACATTATCAACGGCAAGTACCTGGAGAGCAAATAAAAAAGAAACTTGCAGCAAGAGTAAATTATTTGTAGATTTTTTAAACAATAACCTATTAATAAAATTATGGGAAGAAAATAACTTATTCGTTATTTATCTGTATTGCCCTGCAAAAACCTGCTGCATAATAAAATCACTCAATGAAAATTTAGCTACAGTTCAAATTTGGTACTTAATATTTAAATTAGAGAATAAGACCTCTAGCTTAACACATTTATACAATGTTTCAACCTCCCTTTTACTGGCATACAGACACATGGCACCGGGAACGTCATCTCCCCCACAAGGTTCACGCGAAGGAACGTCACTTCCTTTTGCAGCTCAGCTAGGGCAATATGTCGCCGGTGAGTACGAAGAGCTCCTTTGCTTTAAAGAAGTGAACTGGCTTTCTTTCATTAGATAGATGGAAATGAGTGTCTTCTAGCAGCTCATTTAAATATACTACTAGAAAGCGAGTGAAGCTTCCGAATTTCAAAACAGTTCTGCTTGCAGTATTTGTTAAAAATTAAGCAGCGAAGTGCCGGTGAATGACACTTCTCCCCAGCCCTGTTCAACACGTGTACAATCACATCTGTACTCTACACTGTCCTGAACAATTTAATAAAATTAGGTTGTACATAAATCCATATGAATGGATTTTACTGTACTCTTCATTCTTATACAATCCCTGATTTTGATCAATATATACATGTCGTGTATATTAAGTCGATCCTAAGATTCAAGTTTCCTCGTTTAGATTAATAATCGATTGTACAACAAATCTACCTTAATCTTATGCTTTAGTTATGTTAAGCAGATGTAGATAATGCCGAATTGTGTTTACTAAATATCTTTAAATAAACAAACATTTTGCATATTTTAATTGCTGCGTTTCCAGAATTTTTATTTGTAATTTAACTTAGCAGAAATCTAATTTCCCAAATCATCCGACACCTTCCTCATTGTTTAACTGTTTACTGCTTCTGCTGTTCCATAACTGAACATGTTTGAAGTGTTTTGTCTTTTGTTATCAATTTTTTCGTTTCTACTTCACTCTTATTAGTTATACACGCTGAGTTTTGTGTTAAAATCACACATCTGGACTCGTTTTTTAGCCATAATCGAGCTTTTGAGCCACATGTGCAGCAGTTCAATTCTAATTAGCTCAGATATGTACTAATCTGTATGTGCCAATGCAGAAAGTCTAGCTGTCATGAGTATAGTAATACCCCACTTGAAAAGGTTGTCAAGGTTTGCCTTACAAAATCTCACTTTCTGTCGATCACTTAATTAACCATTGTCTCAGAATCCCTGCGCTGGCTCCCTGTTGGCATTCACAAAGACCGAAGTTGCTGTTGCCATTGAAGGCCATAAAGGGGATCTCTCCCTGACCTCTTGAGAACTTACACCTATGACCACACTCCCTTGTCCTCTGAGGCCCTGTCTCCTCAACGTGACCACAAGCTAGGAGTGACGGAGATTTCTTACCATGCAAAAAGACTGTGGAATGCTGGGTTCTAAAATGAGCAAAGTTTTAGTCTCTCTTTTTCATTCTTATAATGTACTTGTCAAAACTTACTTTCCTATAATTGTTAATGTAAATGTCTGTTTCTGTATTTTTAAGACACCTTTTTGCTTGAGATAATTTTTAATGAAAGGCAATTTACTGTTATTTTTATTATTATTTTGCGATGTCCTGCAGTGCTGAAATTTTCCATGAGCTGTTTTTCACTTGTTTACCTCGACACACGTAGGTGGCAAAGGCCGTGACAGCTGAAGAAGGCTTTACTGCCAAAACATTGTCTCTTTTCATTTCAGTATGGAATAAACCTTTACTTCTTCCTCTGTCAGTAAAGCAGACTGATCTGGTTTATTCCGTCGTCATGTCTATATTGCATCGATCCTTCAGGTTCCGCATAATTGTTCATAACTAATTGGACTACAGATCTCCCTTAACCTGATTAACTCATGCTTTAGTAATTCTAAGCAGAAGGAGAGTTTGCAGCATTTTGTTTTCTAAACGCACCAGAACATAAACATGTCACGTGTTCTTCATTGCTGTATTTATATCAATTGTTTGTGATGTAACTTAGCTAAAATCTTAATTCAAATCATTTGACTATAGTGACTTACATTGAGGCTAATTCACACCTTTGTGCTTTTTGTTACCTTAGAAAAGACAAAATGTCACCAGGAAGGACAAAAAGAGGCCTTCCTGGAAATTCACGCTCGACCTCACTCACCCGGTAGAGGATGGGATCCTGGACTCTGGAAACTTTGTAAGTGGAACTGTGAGAGGCTCGGAAATGAAAATATCCAGATATAACACCTGTTCTTATATCTGAATTTAAGTACATTAAAAATGTAATTGTCTTTGTCTAATGTTGCATTGGAAATAAATGTGACCTAGACTAAAGAGCTTATTTGCACTGTTAAAACCGACGGTGGGCGGCCTTTGCAGACGATAGTACTTAATGTAGAGGCGGTGGAGAGTTTTACATATCTGGGAGCTATATTGACCAGAGGCTGAGTTACACTGCGAACGCCGACAATGTTTTTAAGAAAGCAAATCAGAGTCAATTTTTAATTCTAAGACTCTAGAACTGTCCAGATTTTCCAGAATTGTGAAAATCACAGCTCAAATAATTGGGAAACAGCAGCCTGAGCCTCAGTGATTTATATCAAGGAATATCACAGCTGATTCCACTGCATCATCAATACATAATGGTCCCATCAGGGAGACAGTGTAGTTAACATCTTAAACTGTGGGTTGTGTGCCTGTTCTGTATTTGCTTTGTTTGACTGATGGCCCACAGTGAAAGACGAGGACTGTGGTTGTTACTAGTCAAGACAAGAGCTTCCGCAGTCCAGACTGATGCCGATAGTGTTGTGTGTTGATTGCTGACACTTTGCTTTTTGTGTTGCTAATTGTGTGTCCTGACTAGGGTTCTCTTCCCTAGTGGTGGGCTAGGGTTCCCTTCCCTAGTATTCCATGATTCTGTTCTTTTTAAATAGGAGACATTTCTGAAGGAGAAGGTCAAAGTCAATGGCAAAACAGGAAACCTGGGCAACACTGTCCAAATTACCCGTCTGAAGAATAAGATCAGTGTCACGTCCGAGAAACAGTTCTCCAAGAGGTGCGTTTTGGCATGTGTGTGCTATAGGTAGCAGGTTTGCCAAGTTTATTATATCTTTGTTTAGAAAACAGTGATCTAGATTTCCTACCTGATGCAAAGAGTAAAATCCTGAGCAGAATTCCTGCGGTTGAAAATCTATATTATTTTATTTTATAGGTTTTTAGCCATATAATTGGTATATGGCAAATTCAATTTGAAGGAGCAATTATCTGCTCTCTTCCAAGTCGGACTGCATTATTAAGGTGCTGAAAAAGAATCAAATGATACAAGAAACATTTAAAGTTCCCGACCCAAGAAGCCAATTGAAACCTAAAAACGTTGG
Organism: Lepisosteus platostomus; assembly: GCF_059453375.1. Lineage (NCBI taxonomy): Eukaryota > Metazoa > Chordata > Actinopteri > Semionotiformes > Lepisosteidae > Lepisosteus > Lepisosteus platostomus. The sequence continues at coordinate 66,962,829 of NC_142612.1, forward strand.
CCTTTGAGATTGAAGTCAAGTATGTTCTGGTTTTGCCCTTTTCAGGTATCTGAAATACCTAACCAAAAAATATCTCAAGAAAAACAACCTGCGCGACTGGCTGCGTGTGATTGCCTCGGACAAGGAGAGCTACGAGCTGCGCTACTTCCAGATCAGCCAGGATGAGGAGGAGTCAGAAGCTGACGAGTGAAAATCCGCCAGAAATTGACCTTTTACTCATGTGTACAAAATGGCAGCGTCATCTGTATTTATGCATATGTTGAGTAATTTATTAGGGAATAAATGTACACGAAATATAGCCTTCTGTGTTTGGCTTTTTATTTTTTATTAGACTGGCCGAAAGTTTTTTTTTTTAATCCATGAAAAGAAATGTCATTGTTATCGGTGTGCGTGTGGCGCCCCCTGTCTTGGGCTGTGCGTTTAAATCCCCTGACTAAACCAAGTTAACCGGTCTGTTTTTCTTTCTGTAGAGCAACTTACATACAGTACATGTAACCTTCGAGAACCGATAAAGACCGCCCAGAAAATTATTAGTATTTTAAATTCAGCAGCATTGACTTTCAAGCTGTTACTGGAACAGTTTACATGTTTACATGTTACATGTACATATTTAGCTATTTAGTGCCACTACTTGTCGATATTTTCAATTTACCGTCTTCCTACGTCGAGTGGTTGGTGAAAATAGGTTTATTTCACCTTTAGGATGTTCACTCACTGTTACGTCTCAGCTTCGGTGACTGTAATTCTCCCAATGTGCAGTAATTAATTTCCTTACGTGTTGAAAAAGTCCAAACTGAGCAGGTGTTACTCCGGTTCGTGGGAAGTTTTCCCTTTGTTACATGTGTTTCTTGTCAAAATAAACTTCAGACAACTTTGTTGACTCAAAATACGTAGGGGATAGGTTTAGTTTCTTGCAACTTTCATCGAAGCATTATTGTACAGATCACTGATGTTTAAAATAAAAAAAACGTTATAATACTTTTCCAACTGCTCATACCAAATATACCTTCGACTTGAAATAAAAGTATTGTGGAGTGAAACAGATAAATGTATGCTATTTTAATGGGACATTCTAAAGAGGTTATAAAAATCAAAATCAAGACTTTTTTATATACTGTAGTACAACATTTCGAGCAAAGTTTTGTTTCTTGTAATACTGTTTCACATACACTTGAACATATTTAGTAAGATTGTACTGAAGGTTTTTTTTATGAAAGTGATATACAGTATTGTTAGCATTTAAATTCAGGTCTTTAAAAGAAAAACGTTTATTTGTGATTGTGTATTCAATGAATGGCACTACACATTTCATCATAATTCAGCCTATTCGTTGTGTATTAATAGCGTCCCGCGATGTTTTCTGTAGAAATTCTTGTTTACAGCAGACGAATACAATCGCATAGATCGGTTTCAGTTTCACAAACTTAAAAAAATTAAGATTTTCATTTGCAGACATGGTACTTCAAAAGCTTCTTCGAGACGGTGCTGGAATTCCGTCAGGCGTCTGTCAAAGAGTGAAAACGTCATATTTCTTTGTTCTTTGAAATGGGTCTGTCGTTTGTAAGGTGGCAATCAGCGTTCGAAGGGGTATAAGGAGATGAGCACATCAGAACCATTTGCTACTTCTTTTTATAGAGTGATTGGTTCCATCATAGCGCTTGTTTTCCGATCTTTTGTGTAACTGGTTACAATAGTTGGCTATCAATTCGAATCTATTCAAAGGTCAAAGGACGAGTGTCACTTTATCAATCATTTTCGAATGACTGTCGAGAACTGCAGGCGTGTAATGTCAGAGTGTTGCATATTTGAATTCATAAATCATTTCGAATAAGCGTTTTAAGGCTGGAGCAAAATAAGTTAAATATCTCTGACATCCGCAATACATTGTAAGCAGTAAACGGGTTTTTCATGTATTAATATATTGGAAATATTTTATTTACAAAATGCTTAAAACTGAAGTCTACAGTGTAGCAACTTACGTATTGTGTGTTTATACATAATACACAATGTTTCTGTTTATTTGTATTGCAGCGGACGGTTTCTTGTCCTACTTGAAGCATCTGACTTCTACGTGCATCTGATACACGCTTGGAGTCAGATTGATATTTTATACGGTTGACAGTTGATGGCGAAAAAAACTTTGGTAGGGGACACCCTTACTTCTATCCTCAATTTTCCTTGTTTGTAGGAAAATAATACTTTTTAAAATCTGTATTGATTGGAATAGTGTTGACTTCTCCTCGGGCACGTGCATACGTACCTTCGATTCCATATTTTTTTCCCCATATTTCGTCATGTATGTTATAATTTTTACCTTACATCCTTTATTCACTAGATTGGGCGCCCGGATCAAGCGCTTTATTGTATTTTTACATGGACCGGCTTGCTAATAAATTTAGAAATTGCAGTAATCACTTTATTTCCGTATAGAATGGCAAAGCACTAACGTTAATCTCTCGTGTGGATGATTGTCCAAATCAGCCATGACAGATACACAGTATATTGGCTGATAACATATCGATATAGATTAGATAAAAAGCTGAAGATTATAAAAATTCAAGGCAATACAACTAGGTTAAATACTGATAGTTAAATACAAGTTAGAAAGATAGGCTTTTATTTTTTTTTGTAGAGCACTAGAATTAAGGCTTTTAACTTCTGATGATTTTATCTTAATCCAATCCTTCATAACTTTCATCACGTCAGTACTTTCATCATTTCAGACAGTATGAGAAATGTGCAAGTTCCCCATCAACCAATGAATGCGCAGAGAGGTGTTGACCCCGCCCCCTGCTGCTCTTCCCCTGCAGCTGGGTAGATAAATAGGCAAAACACCTGAGTCCTTGAGGGCAGCTGGCTGCAACTGGAGGGGACAGGCCAAAACAAAGGGTGAAACCATGCCGAGTTCTGCTGAGAGGACTGACAGACAGAGCCTGCTGTGGACCGAGGCGGACAGGATGCGCATCAAGGAACGTTTCCAGGCCAGCCTGGCTGGGTTGATGGAGTTGGAGCTTTTGAAGTCACAGCATCAGGAGATGGTGGAAGCAGCTCTGGGGATTTCGGGGGCGCTGCACAGCCGGAGCCCAGAGCCGGAATCGGAGGCGGTGTGGTGGCAGCAGCAGTCCGCGAGGCCGCCCTCAAAAACCGACGGCTCCTATCGGTACCAGCTGCTGGAGGGGGGCTCCAGTCTGAAGCTGACACGGAGCCTTTCTCAGGATGTGCTGGGTGGACCGGAGACCCCCGGATGGCAGCCTCTCCAATCCAGCCTATCCTCAGAACACCTGCTGGAGCTGAGCGCAGAGGGCGGCGCCGCACTGAGGGGAGACCTGGGAAGGCAGCTGGACTCCAAGTCCCGGGCCAGTTCTGGTTTCTGTGACGACGACGGCTCCCTCTCGAACTCGTGCGCCTCGCTCTGCAGCGAGGCCTCCTCTGGCTCGGAGTGGTGGGAGGAGGGCAGATTCGGCAGGAGAGATCTGACCCTGAAGCAGCGGTCTGTGCCGCTGAGGGGCAGGGGAAGAGAGGGCAAGGGAAGAGACACGCCCGCAGACTCCTGGATGCCTTCCTCTCCACGTGATCTGAGCCCCATCAGTGGGTTCCTGTCAATCGCTGATCTTTGTCCCCAGTCTTACTGGCAAGCTGTATCGTCTATATTGCAGCCTCAGATGGTACTGGAACGCCGATACCGCCTGGATCTGGTCTCACACAAAACCAAAGAGGCTTATTACTATCCCAGCCCTCTGCATGCTGTGGCATTACAGAGCCCTCTGTACTCACCACCACAGAGCAGCCAGGCTTCGATGCAGCAGTCTCCCACAGACCAGCTCAATGAAGAGAGCAGCAGGCACAGCTCTTTGGGTTCTGCAGACCTGCAGCCGAACGGGACAACGTGTTGTACACCCAGTTCCGAGTTATGCTCTCCGCCTGCTTCTGCTTCAGATTCCAGGTACTCTTCCCAGCTGCCGATCCCTTTCTCAGAGCAGCGCAGGCTGGATAAGTTCATCTCCAAGCTGGTAACTAGATGGCACCCCTGTTCTGAAGCATCCAGACTGATTGCAAGTGTCAGTGAACTTCAGCAGCTCAGGAGCAGCTCCCCTTCATCTGTTGCCTGTCAGAACAGCTGTGGAGAAGGGGCTTCTTTGAGTTCGGGGTCTTCTTACAGCATCTGTGGGATTCAAACACTCCGCATGAAAAAAAGAAGGCATTCAGCTTTTGCCTACGTTAACGATGACAGCAGACAAAGTGGACTCTTCATTTCCGATGTTCCCAGAAAAAGAGCTGATTTGGAAGAGGGTACCAGGTTGGATGGCAGCGCAGGCCACTGGAACCCCAACTCTGGATGCAAAGCAGAGCTCCGTGGGAGCAAACACCTGTGTCGGAGTGAAGGTCAAAATGTTTTGGACTCCCCCTGCTCGTGCAGAGATCTGAAGCAGAAATCGGTGTCTGTCGTGGATGTTCCCTTTCTGAGACACGGCACAGATTTCCCAGAGATCTCAAGGCGGAGTGGCAGCAGCTGCTACCCAAGCCAACCCAAACGTTCTATGAACCGTTTTGGCTGTGCCTTCACCTCGGACTCTCTGCCACCCGGTCTCGGCTCAGGTCAATTAAACCTCGAGGCCGACGGCCTCCATGGCGCAAGTCAGTCTGCATTCTCGCCTCGGCCAGAAGAGATCAGAGCCGTGACTGGCTCTCAGCCACATCTGGGGCACAGGGCCCTGTAGGTCTCCTAGGCGGAGTGCCACGGAGCTCCATTCTCCAGAGAGCTAAGGTTGGAGATGCGGAATTCCATGAGTCACTTTACACACAAGAAAAGTGCCTTCAGAAAGTAAGCGCCGTACACACAGATTTTAAATACTGACCCAAAAAGTATTGGACACGGACACGGGAGAGCCTCTGATGAACTGCATGTTATACTATACGAATGGGGGGTTTATTTAATTTGAACAATTTTACCTGTTTGAAATAATTTGTACACACTTGTGTCTGAACACACCGAAAGTTTTCGTAGCACGAGTGATATTGTATTATTGTAAAACACCTTTTTAACCGAAAATATGTATTTTCAGGATGTTTTTAATGATGCAAACACATGCTGATTGAATACTTATTTTTTGCTTATACCTTACAAAGGTCATTTGAATCCTGACTTAGATACCTGTGCATGCTGTTTTTTTAACTTTGGAATAATTTGCATTTTATCCATTTCTTGTATTTTATAATTTTAATAAAGGCCGTGAAAAAAGTGAAATTGTCCTGTTGTATTTTGAAAGGAATTCAGACAAGGTGTACCAGTGTACAGTCCAACCTTTCATTTTCACTTTTTACACAAGATCATTGACAAATACTAGCATAATTGTATGTTTTCAATTTGAAATGTTTTCTAGCTAGCTTTTTTTACTGGTAAATACAAAATACATGCTGTGTTTCAGGCGTTCAGATGTTTTGCAGCGAGGGAATCGATGTAACAGCTGTTGACATTTTATTGCGACTAAATCAATGAGGAAATGCAAGATTAGAGGTTCCATTTAATGGCTGGTTGAGTATTATAGCCGACAGCAAGTAATCATTGAGTCTTATATCAATGTGATAGCAGTAGTATTTCCCCTTTCAGTTTCCGATCTTCAGGGTTTCTTTTTATTTCTTAAAACGTCTTAGAAAGATTTCGAGGAGTGATTTCGTTAATTTATGGCTTCATGTACAATTAAAAGCACTTTGTTAAAAATATATTTTGTGCCAAAACAGCCATAAGTGCAACACACACAGTTAAGAGTACCTTGTTAATTTAAAATAGCCCTCTGTTGCTATGGCTACCTTCCCCTCTGAAACTTACTTGAACACATCTGTCGTGATTCCTTCTGAAGTGTTTTACATCCCTTGTCTAGACCGAGCTTCAGGCTTTTCAGAGCTGCACTGGATATACACTTCAAGAAACATCAGTGGGCCACTGAGTTCATGTACATCTCATTTCCGTTATTTGGACAAGATTTTTTCCCCTTTTTTTGCTTGTGTGAAGAATGTAGTTTTATTTTTAACTAAACTACTCCTGCAAGTGCCATCAGAGGTCAATAAAAATAGAAAATGTTCATTATGATACTGTAGGTTTCACCGTGATAAAAATAAATTTATATTTTTAAAGTTTACAACTCTAATATATTGTGTTCAAATGAGTCTGCCACCAATTAAAATTTCTGTAGAAAACTCTATTTCCATGGAATAGACAGCAGCTTTTTACAAAAATTAACTAAAAATATTGATGATTTTATATCCAAAAACCATTTATATATCATGAGGGTGCACCCTCATAATGATGGATAGAGTCTTGGATGCTTTTCTTAACTGATTTATTTTTTGTGATGAAATACAAGCTGACATTGGACGACCAATCTTCTTTCATATTTGGAATACCAGAAAGAAAGAACTGATACAAAAAAAGACTTAAATTATTCAGGTCCACTTCTCGCCCCCCAAACCTGAGAGGTGTGTAGGTCAGATTAATATGCTGTGATTCACCTACAGTCTTAAACAGTGACACATTTTCCTTACTGCCTCACCAGTCAATCCTGGCGACTTCTTCAGAATGAACAGTGAAATACAAACCAGACAACATGAGTGGAAACGACATGGAAGAGCATTAAACCCAAAGGGTTGCGGGAGTATGGAGCAAGCTACCACCATGCTGCTAAAGCCAATACCCTGAGTTCTTTCAAGAAAGATCTCGATAGATCCAAGGATCTATTAGCTACTGACTACCAAACAAGCTACAGAAGCAGAATGGCCTTCTCTCATTTGTAGCTTTCCTTATGTCCAGTCATTAGTCAGTTCTGAAATCCAGTTCACAGCTGAAGAATGTACAGGGTCTCTGGGGACATGCTGTCACTGAAATGGTCCATTCATTTCCATGCCAGCTCACAGGGTAGAATGTGACCTGCAGGACTGAAGAATCTGTTCGCTAGTCTAATTTCTATTTTTCACTCTTTGCTCATGCACTCCGTTTTCCTATTCCAGATCAGTCTCATGCCTTTCATCTGCATTAGCCAGCCTGTATTGTTGTCACTGGAGTGTGGTGCTGCAGAGCTACAAGACACATTGACAGTGAAAATTATTAGACAGACCAGGGGTTCGCAGATCTGGATACATGTCTGTCACAATGGAAAAAAAATATGTGGAAATTCCTGTATCTGCACTTAGCTGAACTGTGGCATCCTTCCTGGTACATGTGGACAGATTTATCACTTTAATTACTCATCAGGCCAGTATCAGACCAGACAGAAGGTAGAAGCCTGTCTTTTCATTTTCCAGTTGCTCAGAATGGCCAACAACGTTTTCGATGGAAGACCAAGAAGGATCTTTCAAGGGATTAGACAAAAGTGGTCCTTGAATTCATTTTCTGTTGGTAGCATAGAAGTGAGGGCTGAATAGCACCTGTATCTCAGAGCTAGGGAGGGGATGTTGCTTTCCAGAATTGATCCATCCATCTTTTACTTGCTCCTTCCAATTCAGGGGCTTCGATCTCGACATGCAATAGACGCAAGGCAGGACAGAGACACAACCTCAGGCACACACACTCACAATTTTCCCTGAAGTCAGTTAACCTGTGAAGGACACTGGAGTGGAGGAAAGCCATGTGAATGTGGGGAGAATGTAAATAACTCTACGCAGACAGCACCCCAGGTCTGGAGTTTAGATAGATAGATAAGACTTTATTGATCCCGAAGGGAAATTGAGGTGATACAGCAGCCCAGCCCAAGACAAGCAAAAACAGACATCAGAATAGACTAAAACTTAAAATAAGTACAGCAATACAAAATAAAATAAATAGAGTTAGGTGTGTGCAAAATATGCTAAGACTCACTGTAAAACAATAAAATATGTGCAAAATGTGCATAGGTACATACAGATTGCAAGTACCAAAGTATAAACAGTATATTAATGCAGTGTCCAAAAAGTACATTAGTGCAACATGCTGTCCATAGACAATTAATAATTATAATTATTAATTATCTATGAGCAGATGAAGGTCTAGCAGTCCTAGCCTAGGGCAGTGTTATGCACTGTGTTTAACACAGTGTTTAACCCAGGGCAGCAGTGCTAACTGAGTCACTGTTCTGCCCTCCAGAATGTATTGTTAGGAATAATCCTTCCAATCACAATATATAGCTTACGGCCCTGAATTGAGTTTCTCATAGGTCAAAGACTGAGAGTGGCTGTGTTGTGTTGTGTGACCAGCTTGTGCTGTTCTGGGGACAGTCTCGTGCACACATAACGGCCCGTGCCTGGACTTCTCCTGCTGCTCCACTCTTTTGCCCAGGAGTTCTGCCATCTTCAGGAGTTTGGATTTTAGCAGTGGCTTTGAAAGTGGTCACTTAAGGGATCATGTGCCAGCCTTCAGTAAATGAGAAGGTCTTCCTTTTCTGCTGTTGTCAACCCACGTATGCTGATACCCACTCTTCATGTCTACTAACCGCATTAGTCCTGTCCAATTTCTCCTATTAACTTTGTTGTGAGTCTAAAATCAATCACATGAAGCAATGAGAAAACGTTGAGATGTTCCAAAGACAGATTTGTAGGTCAAAACTTGACTCTGTAGGTCAAAATGAAATTCATTTTGTCTTGTGAGTTCTGAAGGATAAGCAGTGATTTAGCTCTCAGTTTCACTGGTTGGGAAAGAAACCTTTGAATGTTAATTGGAGAGTTCTGGCCTGTACTCTTTGCTAGAAGCTTTTATTGCTTAATCAATGTTGATGGGGAGATATGCAGCCCTTGTAAGAAAGCAGACATAAATGTAAACTGCTTGCTATAGATGTAGATAAAATAACTCTATGATGTTTTACAAGTTTACATTTTATTAGTTCTGTAAATCTCTTTGTTTTCAGGGGGAAATGTGCTCCACAATGTTGTGGAGAGGTGTAGGTGTAAAGCTGAGGTTAGTCTATTAATCTGCAATTAATGCAAATTCACCCCAAGTCACTATAATGGAGATAAGCAGCTGTTTAATGGTGTCATGGTGATTACACCTAAAGTGAAATACGAAATGAAATACACTTGGCAGATGCAAAACGCTTGAGAAAAGTTACAAACACTGGTATTTCAGCTTAAACAGTTGCTACTGTATTTGCACAGCGTATTTAATCATATGAACACTTCTTATATTGTCACTTCATGCAGTATTTTTGTTGAAAAGGGTCTGATAAAAATGTTTTTAGAACTCTAAGGTAATAAGTGCAGTGTCATGATATCGTTTGTAAATAAAAACATTTTTATTGTGCTTATTTGAAACAACAACAACAACAACAACAACAACAACAACAACTCTCCAAGTAGTTTGCCAGTAGTCCGCCATCGAGGACTGTCAGGAACCTCAGTGATAACATCAATCACCCTTTGAATCGCCCTTGATGTTGTTATGTGTTTGAAGGATGCTGATTGGATCAAACTGAGTCGCGCGAGCATTGAACGGGGAGCAGAAGAGACCGGCGGTTTAAAGAGGCTCGTAAGAACTCCGTAGTACCTGACTTTTAAGGCTTTTAAGTAGTTGCCAAAACCGATTTAATTGTGTTTTTTTATGGTACTGTAGTCTGTTGTACCTTTTAATTTTATAAATATAAATCTACATGAAAAGGGAAATGTTACACGATTACGCTGTAGATATACGGAATTATTATTATTGTTATTATTATTACTTATTACGTAGTGCCACCAGGTGTCAGTATAGTCTTGATATTGCTAATAGATCACTAATTCCTTCTGTTATTTAAACGATTTCCTGTTTTCGCTAATTGCTTTATAAAAATTGTTTCTAGTGTTGTATTGCCATGAGCGTATGTTCTTAAAATACCAAAATGAGATAATTCGGCTATCTAAATGAAAAGGCAAATAATTAATATCCATTAACAATTTTCATCGTTATATGAATGCAATTTTTCATTTTAAGCTCTGATTTTGTTTAAAATTTTATAAAATGTTACTACTTAGAATAATCCTGAATTGAGGAAACAGTTTTTCTTTACGTTAGATAACGATACTTTAAATTCTCGTCTTCCTTAGATCTCCCATTACTTTTTGAAAAAAGATTCCTGCGACAGACGGAAAACAATATGAGAATATACTGTATTTGCCAAACAGGTTCATCGTTAGTCGAATGAGCTACATTTCTTTGCAGTTTCTCAAAACCTGAACGAGCACGTATGATCAGTGAACGATGTTGTGGTTGGGTAGTTATCTTGTTAAAGAGAAACCATATTTCCACTTCATTTTGAAGTACTGTAGTATGAATTTTTACTGCATTTAGATTAAGGCAAATTTTTCATCTCTAATCTTTTACACTAAAGCTACCCGCCACTTTTACTGCATCTTCTGAGACCCTTCACACTTCAGAATGATCCAGAATTAAGACGGAAACCTGATAGATGCTTATTCTGTCTGGGCTTTGCCTACTCTTGTCAGTTTCCCTGCTGAAACAGTAAATTTCTCCTTCCAGCTTTTTAATGGGACTTAATATTACTGGGCCAGAGTGCCGAAGAAGTGTTGTGAAGTTGATATCTGCATTAAGATTTTATTTCATTGCCTTTTGAAACCATTTGCTCACTGCTCTATGATAAAGGAGAGAGGAATGTGTTGTTGATATAGAATTTAAATCGGCTGATTTTTTAAAACATTTTAAAACATTTTCTTGCTGCTGTCTCATTATGTGCTTTTCATGATTTCCGGGACTTCAGCTGTATGTCATGGAGACTGGAAAAGAGATCAGACATTTAACCCCGGTGATAGATATGGCCTTGGTGTGTGGGAAGCACATTGTTCTCCATCCCACAGTGTAGAAGTGAGCCTGTCTTATGATTATTAACATGTGCTACCATAAGAGATCTCAGAGATATGCTTGTTTTTTTATATCGAAACCATTTTTACCTCCTACATGTCTCCTCTGTTACACCACAAGGCTCCAACCATTTGCTGAGACTCGAGCTTTTGTTCAGATAGCCTTGATTACACAATATTTGAAGAATCGGAGCAGAAGGGATCTGGGCACCTTCCTGGTCTTACTCAATGGAGTTTATAAACATTACTCCTCACCTGTAGTACAGAAGGTGGACAAAAAGGGAACATGTGCTTTTGAATTGTTCTGCTCTTAAAACAAACTCCACAAAAACAGACTGGGCTACACAGCATACCCAGCTCAGATGTGCACTGTGTATCAAACATTATACATCTTCGTACGTTTTGGTACATGCGAATGGTAGTATGTGTTGTTAATTGTAATAATCATTTGATTTGCTGAAAGGAAGAATGTTAAGCATTTTAAAACTATGAAACTAATTTATGATACAACTCAGACATGCTTTAGACTATAAAAAACGTCTGTTGAACGAAATTGCATGGACTGACTTTGTGCCATCTCTTTAATTATTATAATTTCTTATCAGTAAAAGGGTTCCTGGCAGACACTATTATCCAGGACGGCTTTCAATATTATGGAGCAACATAATAAAAGAAACACAATCACAATGCATGAGTCCCATTATGTCTCCTCCTTTAATTGCGACACCGCTTGAATGAAACAATTTGAAACACCCTGAAAACTGTAAAAAAAAACTATAAAATGTAAAAAACATACACAGATAAGCAAAGTGCCGGGTCAGCAGCAAAGCCGCCCCTTCCCACTTTTTTATAATCCAATACTCTTCAGAAAATCATTGCAATTACCAGGATTTGTAGTACGTAAGGACTGAGTTGTTTAAGAAAACACTTTGAAGAACAGGGGCTGAACAAACAGGCTTCGGAAGTGGTGAGAGACAGCAGAGTCCTGATGATAAGTGGTAGCTTTTTCCAGCACAGCAAGGGATGATGAAGAACATTGTGAGGCACTGAATTGTTGCTCAGTGTTGCAGAATCAGTAACAGTTGATTGCAATAGGGTGGAACTGGAAACAGAAGATGCTGAGTAGCTCGGGAGCAGACAGTAGCGCTTTGGTTTGCAGTGGCTGGATCCTGACAGCAGGAGGCAGTGCAGGTGCCTAGGCAGCATGTTTCAGTCTCCAAAGACTTAGAATCTGTATTCCTTGCCTGCAGGTGAGCAAGAACAGCTCGCATCTGGACTCCGTATCATATGAAACCAGTTAAGCGAAGATGGGATTGATGAGCAAAGGCCAAGTTTGGATAAAGCTGGAACAGGTTTTGCTTGGCTTCATGCTGCTTAGCTCTTTTGTGTCTCGAGACAGAAAGACAGATGAAGGAAAATACCAGAAAGAGTTTACTGCGTAATGCCATAAATTATAAAAAGAAAATTAAATTGAAAGGTGTTGACCTGTACAGACTGTTTAGTAGAGCTAATGATTTCTTTATATTACTGATGGCGCTATTTGAAAGCATAGTCGGTGTACACTGTGTATATCCTTTTATCTCTGTAAATCAAGAGTTTCATAGCATTTATTGATTTATTGTTGTATCCTGGTTTGAAGAACAAAGTATCTTCAATCTGCAGTGTTTTTTCAAGAGACATTTGAAGTCTGCACAGGATTTCTGAACTTGAAACAAATGTCTTACTATTGAACTAAGACTAAGCATTTTACCCATAAAAAGTTCTTGAGTACCAACCCAAACAAATTACACTCTGATTTATACAATTGAACTGTTAAAATTCTTTGGACAAGAATGTATTTAAATGCTTATTCGCTGTGAACATGTGCAATTCTCTGAATAGTCTCAAATTGACTGTCAAGCCTTAAGTTTATCTTTCAACTGAAAGGATTAACTTGTATTGATTGTATTGTCTTATGATGGTGGTATTTAAATGACATATCCAGTCTTACAGTGTAGAAAGATTGACAGTAATCATTGGAATTGTTCTTATATTGTTGCATTATTCTTTTCTTAATGCATTGCAAAAGAATCACCAGGTGATTCGGGCGTTTGAGGGACGTTTGAACCTTTGATGACACCTGAAGGATTGAGTGTGGTGTTGATGGAGCACTCAACCGTTTTGTTTCAGAAACGCTTTGAAGGTTGTGGTTCCCGTCCTTCTCTGTTCGCCCTTCTTCTTGAGGGTGGGCTCCAAGGGAAAAAGAAGTCTTGGAGTAACTTCACGGCTGTGTCAGCGGTATTTTGCATGGGTGGGCACTGACCACCTACAGTCCAGAGGGCGGCTGCTGGGAAGATGTTTGACCTTGGATTCTAGCTTTTGCTGTCACTGGTAGTTATTAGAGCTGGTCACAGGGGAAATCAGAAGCACGTCTGAATGAGATTGAAAGGACCCCTGATGGCAATTTAGAATGTACACTTTTCACCCAGTGCTCCTGATGTTTGAGAGCAGAAGTTAATTTCTCATTGGGCTTGTTCACATCCTTCTGCAGGCTGTGATTGAACTCCACACGTGGCTGTTGTCCATCGCTGTTTCTCCTCTTGCCCAGATGTGTGAACCTGTTGAGGTTAAGACGCTCGTCTGTAACGAATCTGCGGTCTAGCACACAAGACGCTTTCAGGTTCGCAATCATGGGCTTTGTTATTTAGATGATTTACACGATTCTGTTTAGCAACAGAAGAGGCGCAAGATAACACAGAAGATAAAACAGCCACGGGGCTTATAACACAATGGCTGCCTCTGCAGCAGAACATTCCAAGTGTCATGAACTCATATGACTTCCCTACTGTGATGGGTGCTTAACCCTGCATGCATAAAATTAAAAAAGGCAGAGGATTACATGTAATATTTGCAGTGCTGGCTTTAACCAGAGGCTTGAAGACACAGATGTGCCATGACTGTACCTCCGGTTCCTTTGAAGTCATGGGATTTCATATGAGGGAAGATTCAACAAGCGGGTCCAATATATGGACTCACCATGTTTAATAAAATGTAACTTATGGAAGGATTAAACTCATATCCTTGGCATTCCATTGCGTGCAATGATGGACCCTAGATTGTTCGTTTTCCCTTTGTTTTATCCCCACATTTCTGGGGCGGAACTTGGTTGGATATTTGAAGTGCTGTAGACAGAGGTAATGTGGCCTTCAGCACAACTAAAAGGATTAGCTTGTGTTCTGGGGAGGCAGTAGAATAATTGAGTGATTTATATTGTAGACTGCCTGCCATTGTTTTTCTAGACTGTGTAACCAGCAGCATCCCTTTTCTTCTCAAACATACCAGGTTGGCTTACAGTGCCATTAGTTCCCAAAAGGGACTGCAGTTGATTACCGGATAATGACAACAAAAATTAGGCCACTACTGTGCATGTGTCTTGCAGCACAATGAATGTAAAAAACGGTTGTGGAATTTCTGCACACAACATTGCTATAAGATGAAAAGCTAGTATTATTGTGGAAAATACTAATTTTGACTAATTGGCAGTAATTATTTTAAAAACAACAGAAAAAGCCAACAAAAGAAAACTGCGATTAAAGCATATTTCGGTGCTGTTCAGCTGGTGTCAACATTAGTAAGACAGTGCAGTTATTATAATTAAACAATTGACTGACCCATATTAAATGATGTAATGAAACATAAGTAATGTAAACATGAAAGGAACATTACACAGATATAGCATACATAATGGGCCCTATTATTTAGTTTCAGACAATGAAGAGAAAGCTTATATCTGTGTAATTTATCTGACATCTTACTGGCATGCTTTATGAAATCCATTCTTTCCGCCTGTATCAGATTTAGCATTGTAGTATCAAGGGTATGCTACACAATGTGACTGTGAATACTAATATTCTTGTAGTGATAAAGTGATAAAGATTAAAGCCAATAAAAATCAATTAGGTAAATCCTTTTCAGTTTGTAGATTTTTCTGATGCGCCTGTGAACACAATGGAGACTCATTGTACTTAAAATATTATGGAAAGAGTATACAGAAGGTACAGTACCAATTGAATTGCTTACCGGACAGGATCAGAACCTCCTTTTTATTCTGTTTTTGATTCTGGATTTTTATTGGTGTTTCAGTCTATGTTGTTCTTTTTAAACTTAAAAGTTGAAAATGTCCCTTAGGTGTAAATTGAGAGGCAGATACACTGAAGTTTATTTTCTTTTGGACAGGGGTGTTTATTTTGTGATGGAAAATAACAGATGGTAACTTTTAAGAGCTTACAGTTTTCTGTCTCGCAAAATGTCTTGATTTTCGATACTGGTGCAGATCCTTATGATACTACGGAGACAGAGCTGCCATGGCAACACCAATTCTTGTGCATCTTTTGAGCAGGAGTAATAGATTTGTGTTGACATGAGGCGATCAAGGATCAGCTGTTTACGGAAGAAAACTGTTTATCCTGCTTAATTTTGAAACTCCAGCGTCCATGAAGATACAAAGGGTGTGTAGAAGTCACTAAAAAGGGGATTGTGCATTTTTTCTTTTCTTTTGTCACAACTGCTGAAGTATTTTTTAAATAGTAGTATCCTCATAGATAATGAAGATCACTTTTTAATTGATCAAAAATTCTGTTTTCCATATGAACACTGGATTAATCTATATGTAGATGTTTTTTTCTCTGATGTAGCTAATGTGATTTGTGAACTTCGAAATAAGTTAACCTAAACTAAACACTGATACACAGATATTCACTCCCACTGCTGGTTACAGCTGCTGGTTACACACAGCTGACTCTGACTACAGAGGGCTGTTCTCAGTGGAAAGAAATGAAGAAAAACCTCAAACAACATCAAATTTAGACGTATCATTTTGTTAATCATGGGAGTAGTATGTACTACACGTTGCACACATTTCATGATTAAATGTTCCGCCTTTATGATTTGTTCAACAGAAATGTACAAGGTCTTATCAGCACAGCTTATCCTTGGCCTGGGTATTTTGATACTGAGTAAGCCACATTTTAAAAATGTTTTATCTTTTTTTCTAAAAGTAGCACTGCAATAATTCCTAGCAAGACTGACGGGAATCTTACAGTCATTTTTTTGGTCATTTTTCTTCTACAACAGATAAGACTACCTCCTGTGGTAACAGCATGTTTTTTCTTCTTTAAAGCTAAGACTTCACCTTAATAAAAAATCATGTTTATTTTTGTACATTTTACATATTCAACAAATGACGCTTATTTGCTCATCACATTATTGTTCATTTCCAGTGCTGAGCTGCTTAAAACAAATGAAAACATCATGTTGTGCTGCCAACAAAGATCACAGACAATTCCACAGACAGTCTCTGATTTCATTAGAAGACTGCTCAAGAGAGCCATTCTTCATTTTCTTTTGTCTTTAATTTACAGGTCCAAGGGCTGGGGGCAATCTTCAAACTTTTCAACTCTTCAACTTTCTTTTGATTGGCACTACTTAGCAAGACTAATATTGACACCCAGCTTGCAGGTCATAAAGGTCGCTGGGATTCCTAATGTTTCAAAAAGTATCATGTTATATGGCAAAAGATCAGGAACCATAGAGGTACATTGTTGGGGCTTATAATGTTCAATTGATCCTGTCCACTGCATGTTGTTTGTATCTGAACATTCTGTGCTCTCAACGCACATTCCATGTTCTGGTGCCTACTCAAACAGAAGAATTTATCAAAATACTCCTCTGCTGTCACCCTCCCACCCCCTCATCCCCAAACACACACACATACCTCTGTTTAACAAGAAAACAACTAAAGGTTGTGAACCAGATGGCCCCTTCGCTGACTGACAGAGTTCTCGGTGAAAGTTGTTGTTTTTTTTTCTCGGACATGGGTTATTAAATCCAGATGATTTTGTTCAAGATTTTAGAGGCAAAGATGCACTCACACCAGGCTCACACTTTCACCTTTCAGGTAAACAAAAGAAGTAAGGTTACGGTGTCAATTTTAGTTTTAAACTGCAGGTCCAGTATTATTGGGGAATTACAAGTGTATACATATAGTCCATAAAAATAGCAGAACACAGAATCGGTTGGCTCCATCCTATAAGCAACATACTCCAAAATATGATTTTATGTTTTACAGATAACAGATTACAGCGGGATGGGTGGTACTGTACCTGTACGTGGCTCATTGGTTATCATTGCTGCCTCGCAGTGCTGAGGGCCTGGGTCCAGTTCCAGGCCTGGGATGCTGTCTGTGTGGAGTTTGTATGTACTCAGTTTCCTCTGGAAGCTCCAGGTTCCTCCAAAAACATACTGGTCAGTTACTTGGCTTATGGTGTGAGATGGGAGCATCTGTGTTTGTGTCTGCCCTGTGATGGCTTGGCGTCCCGCCTTGTTGCTTGTCTGGATAGACTTCAACCGACCTGCAACCCTGAATCATAAGAAGCACTTAGAAAATGGATGAATGGATTAAAGATAATATACGTGTCCTTGTAAGACATGTTGGATATTACATTTAATTAAATATCAGAAAGCAACAGTGTTATAAGAACACTGAGTAGCTTGTTCCAGACTCCCCCAGCCCTTTGTGCAAAGTAATGCCTCCTGCTGTCTTCATTAACAGACAGGTCAAGTTTGGTCTGCCCCTTAATTTCAATTTGCACCCTCTGGTTCATGTTTCCACGTTAATTCTGAAGGAATCTACAGTGCTGATTTTGTGACTGTCTCCAAGGGGTTTTGAACACTTGAATTGTAAAGTGCTTTAAGAAGATTGCTTTTGTAAAAAATACTATATAAACTGTAGTTCAATATTGTAATTGAGTTTGTTCATTACGTAAGAGATCTAGCTCTTTTATTCTGTCAATGTAGGACATTTCTTTGAATTGGGGAATGTACCTAATTGCTCTTCTCAAGACAGATTCCAGAGCTGCAATAGTTTTTTTATAACTTAGTAGCCAAAATATCATGTATTTTATATACGGTAGCAATTACATTATTTTATATAGCAATTCTATTATTTTATATAGCAATTCTATTATTTTATATATACAACAAATATCAATATATTTGATAAATATGATAACATATTTGAAATGGGATCACACTACTGCATTGTACATTTTTAATATGATATCTCTTAATTTACAGTAAATTTTGCACTTTTAACCATATCTCCTGACATTCTGTTTCTCTTTTTTATGGCCTCACCACATTGTGTATAAGACGACAGTATTTTGTCAACATGAAGTTTGTTCAAGCTTTGCTTCAAGCTCAGTCTTTCCTACTTCATATTTATAGTGTGTTTTTTACTACCTGCATGTAGTAAACTGCATGTACTAATCTACATTAAAGGTCACCCACCAGGTATTTGAATTCTAAATCCTTTTGTATTTTCTTTCAAGATTGTGAAGTTTTTGTTATCTTTTCTGCTTTGCTATCATTTGCAGATTTGACTAGATTACAAGTTATCTAGATTATTAGCATGAATCAGGAACATCAATGGTCCTTAAAGAGTTCCCTCTGGCACTCTGGTAATGACATTACCCCAGTTTGAGCTTTCATCCCTTATCTATACTCTAAGCTTTCTATTAGCCAGTTCATGATACTTGTAGATGCTGGCCTCACAGCAGCGCATTGGAATTGGGAGTTAATGTTATTTGTATTGGAACACTTTTATTAATACTCAGTTTTTTTAATGCTGTATTTGGACAAAGTACCCACATTTGAAGCCTAAATGTAAATACCAATAAAAAATAAGTTCACACTGTAAAATAACTACCACTGATAAATCAAACTTAGCAAATAATGAATCAGAATCATTCAAATTTCCTTGATGTAACAGCAATGTTTAAAACTGGCAAAAAATCTATTCATTGCCTTTGTGGGTAATTCTCTCAAAAGGAAACTTTTTAGTGTCTGTTTTCTCGCGTTTTTGTTTTTAAATTGGAGTTCAGATTGTAATTGCAGTCCATGTATTACAAGGCACTTAAAACCACAGAGTGAAAAAGTGATCACAGATGGATCAAGAAAATATGATAGCATATAATTTTTTCATAAGGGATAAATCCCAGGCATTTTTAGCTCTGCTCAAATCTAATTCTTTGCATTCCCCCGCATCACCTGTTTTTCCAAATTAGAGGTTGGTTCCTGCATTCTGGCCTCAGGACATTCCATCCCCACTCCAAAGAGGCATTTCCTGAAGAGAGATTCAAAATGAAATTCAATATTTTCATTTTTTTTCCATTTCGTTGTGTATTTTTATAATCTTTTGGACTTCTTACCCTCTACACTGTTGCTGTGCTTATAACCGTCTGTATGTTTTTAGTACTTTTTGGCACAGTTTTGATCGAGACCCTGTATTTCATTTCCATCTGCTTTAGTGTGTTTTGAAAAGAAGTTGCTTATTTTTTAACCAAATCGGACAACCTTCCTGAGCTATATCAGTGAGACTAGCTCTCCTATGAGGAAGGTCCGTAAGGCACCGTGTTCCAGCTGTTCCTCTGATTCTTTTACTTCCCTGGCGAATTGGATATTCTCTTTTATCAGCAGCGCTTGACCATATACATCCCTTGAGCCACTTACAAGCTGCTGTGCAGGAGCAAAAGACAGAACAGACATGGACCAGAAGAAAACAAGGGATTAGCTATTTGTGTGACAAGCATTTTCTCTCCAGAGGAGCATGCCTTTCTATATTAACTGGTCTGAAACCTTACTGTCCTGTTGAATGAGTTTATATTTAAACACAAATAAAATCTGTCATTGGTTTTGCTGCCTTGAATTTGGGATTTATTTAATATCCAGTGGTTTCCTCTTTGGTACCACTTAAAGTAGTAGTATGAGCAGTTTTCAAATTCAGAATTGAATGTATCTGAATTGCTTAAAAAGTATAGAAATAAAAAAAAATGCATGCTGGGTTGTTAAAATTCCATGGATCCATTGGTCTACCATGGCTTTGGCACTTGCTGTTCTTCTTCACGAATGTGTAATTGTCACAATCCCACAGACTTAACTTTGATACTTTCCCTTAACCTTCCCTGATGGGTGTCTTTGAGAGGCCAAGGACAACATCTGGGGCTGTGCTTTTATCTCATAAATCAGCAGTGGGACAGGGAGGCTTACATGGTGGACCAGAGAACCTTTAATGAGCCTGTGAGGTAAAAAAACACTTCGATTGAAAGCAGATGAGAGGGAGTCTTTGTTGTGACTCAGGGAGGCTATGCACTTAGGGAGAGAAAGCAGGATCACTCTCTCTCTCACAATCGGCACAATTTGTCCGCAGCGCATCGCCTCAGTGTATCCCACAAGGCCAAGCCTCACTCTCTCTCTCGCCACCGGCACAATTTGTCCGCAGCGCATCGCCTCAATGTATCCCAGAAGGCCAAGCCTCACTCTCTCTCTCGCCACTGGCACAATTTGTCCACAGCGCCTCGCCTCAGTGTATCCCACAAGGCCAAGCCTCACTCTCTCTCGCCTCAGGCACAATTTGTCCACAGCGCCTCGCCTCAGTGTATCCCACAAGGCCAAGCCTCACTCTCTCTCGCCTCCGGCACAATTTGTCCACAGCGCATCGCCTCAGTGTATCCCACAAAGCCAAGCCTCACTCTCTCTCTTGCCACTGGCACAATTTGTCCACAGCGCCTCGCCTCAGTGTATCCCACAAGGCCAAGCCTCTCTCTCTCTCACAATCGGCACAATTTGTCCACAGCGCATCGCCTCGGTGTATCCCACAAAGCCAAGCATCTGCCTTTTTTAACCTTTAGAGGTGCTCTGCTTCCACTGATGTTCCGATTGTAGTGTGGCACTTCCTTCCTAGATCTGAACGCCCTTTGCTTTGCTTTGTTCACAGCTGTTTCTATCTTGTTTTAGTGGAAATAAACTTTTGTACCACAAGGCAGTTTAAAAAAAACAACGAATGGGTGCATGAAGAAATATCACTTAGAAACATTTGCAGTGTACATTTTTATGGGTGGAGACACAAAAAAATATTTTTATCTAGAAATTTGATTCTAAGATTAAAAGTTTCTAGGCTAAGAAACCATGGTAGGAATAGTGGGTAAGAGACAGTCTCATCTCATCCCTCTCACTCTTAGTCGGTTGAGTTTACAAGCCAATCCGTCTGCACAGGTGGGAAAGTAGCATTGTAAAAAATCACAAGTGAAGGCAGCTGCAGGATGACCAATGGAGGGTCATTGGTTCACAGAACAAGGGATAAGCTGGAACACAGGAACTAAGTGTGATCCCCAGTTTACACATCATTTTAAAAAAAGATAACGCAAAAAAAGATAAGTTTACACAACAGAATTTAAACCACTAGTTGTACACATTTTCTGCTGTAAACTAGTGCTCTGAATGGCCATTTCAATTTGACAGTTCTTAATATCCACAGATTAAGGGCTGTGATTAAAATAGTTTGTAGCCGAGTACTCATGGTGAGCTGAAAAACTAAAGTGAGCTATGATTGGAAGTGTTTATTTATTACTTTTTTGGTTATTTATCACAATGTATAGTTCTTTTTAAAATAAAATCCAACAAAACAAAACCAAAAATACCATGTCTAAGCAAAGGGGGAATACCTTTCCAGAAAGGAATGTACGAGCCTATACTCCTGTTTACCAAAAGCAAAATAACATTTTCTACAAGAAGCTCATAAAACCAGCTGAGCAGGTTTTGTTTTCTTTAATAAAGATCCTAAATGCATTGAAGACAGGTCAGGCTTCATATTACCAATGTTAGGCTGTAAAATTATATTAAATATTGTTTAGCACATAGCAAAATTTGTAATATTAGAACATGATCAGTTTTCACTTACATAACAAATTGTGTGTGGCATTCCAAATACCAACTTTTGTCCAGACCAGTTTGGACTGCCTTTTCTGAGTGAATAAAAGCTACCTCATTGCAGAAAAACCAAGCCTCGTTCCACCACATCTGTTTAACTTATGCCTTGTTTTCACAAGTCAGAGTAAAGTTAAGAAAATATAACTCCTCAGTACAGTATGCTAAGGTTGAAGGTCACGGTTCTTTGGGGAATTGTAGCAGTTTGTTCTGGCTTTTGTATGTGAATGAATTTGCCATTAGTGATCAATTATTTGCAGAACATTTCATAATAATAGAGTACGAAAGGTTTGATTTGTATTAAAATATTCATCAGCTTAATGAGTTTATATCTATAATGTGTGTTCAATAAAATGTCAGTGCACATGCCATGAGAAAACATTTTCATTTTTCAGCAAATAACTTTGTAAGTTCTTCTGATGTTCAGGTTGCTTGCGATATATTTCCTATCTATTTTTCAGTTCGTTGTGTATTATGTTGAGTTTTTGAAAGTACTGTATTTATGCTGGGTGGCATGGAGGCCCATTGGTTTGCCCTGCTGCCTTGAAGCTTGCTGGGATAGGATGTGGCTCCCCTGTGACAGAAAGATTAGAAAATGGATGGCTGTTTTTCGATATCCATTAGAAATGATTTCTGGAGTGTTCATTTACTGAAGGAAAACACTAGTGAGAGAGAAAGTTGAATTTCAAGTAAGAGGTAATATAAGTTCTGTTGTGTACATTTGCATCTTAATCGTGCAAAGTAAATTAACCAGTCAGGAGATCCATTTCTTTTAAGAGCATTAGAATGAAAGAAAGATTACCAGTTAGAGGAATCGATTCAGCCCGTGTAACTTGTTTACTCATAGCTAATTAATGCGAAGATCTCATCCTGACATTTCTTGAAGGGAGCCAGGGTATCAGCTTCTACAGTATGACTGGATAGGTGTTTCTAGACTTCCACAACCTTTTAAATAAAAAGTGCCTCCTGTTATCTGTTTTAAATGTAGCCTCTACATTTACACTTAAGTAGTCCATTGCATAAACACTGAGTAATTTGGCTACTGAAGTCAGGTCTCCTTTGTAGTCTTTTCTGTTCTAGACTAAAAAAAGATTCAGTTCTTTTAGCCTGTCAGATTATGACGCTCCATTAAGCCTAGGAATCTATCTAAGTAGCTCTTTTTGGACGGATTCCAGAACAGCAATATTTTTTTTTTTACTCTGGGCTTCCTTTGGATTTTAAAGGAATAAACAATGGAGTATGGAAATATTCAAAATCCTGACAAAAATATTCCAGGGCTGTTGGAACCGTTATACCCCTGAAATCAACCTAACTATAGCCACCTTAATTACTGGACCAGCTTCACCAGGGCAGTTATTTTTCAGCAACTGGGGTAAGAAAAGAAATATGCCTTTTGTCTTCTGTTCTGAAGCCCTGACACTGGATACCTCTATCAAAAACAAGGTCAAAGTTAGCGGTTCAGCTTCCCCGTGGATTAGCCTCCTGTACTCCGTCTCTTCCTTCTGGTAAACAACTGGTGGGAGTGCAGAATTCCCTGAACAGCTAAGCTGGAGCTGATTGTCAAACAGAAAACAAAAGCATTTTCGCCATGTTGTGGATTAAAAAAAAATCTCGCCAGCAGTTCTTGCCCTGGAATCTGAAGACAAAATAACAAGCAGAACATCTTGACTAAAGGATAGGGGCTTTCATACGCAGGGACAAGATTACGTCTTGAAAGATGCATTTCCACTGTAATGCTGGATGACTCTCAGGCATCTAAAATTGTATTCATGGTTTAGCTTAGGTATCGGGAAAAGGCTGTGTCACACAATGACACATAAGGCTACAATTTCTAATCACAGTATACTGTATACATATTTTTATCAAGACCAACTCATGCTAAATCAACCACAACCAACTCTTTCAAACCCTTCTCTGCTTTGCTCCTGACCTAAGGGAGGTTAGCAATTCGGAGGTTAGTGAAAGGTGTATAACCTCCTGTATTGTATGTGACAGACCAGCACTGTGAATCCAAAGCACAGTTCGTTTGAAAAGCTTAAAGAGGAAATCTGATATCAACAATTAATTCTGATCCCTCAAAGCTGTGCAATTAACATTGCTGGAGACCCTGTGATTAATAATGCAGTGTGCTCAGGAATAAAATATAAAAAATTGACTTTAATTAATGTCTCAGAGACCATTTGTGGTGTCAACCCCTGCAAATCAAAGAGAAGTCCATGAATGCTTTCCTAATAACCCCCTGAAGGACCGCAGTTCTTTTGTAGCTGGTTAACTAGAATTGTAACAGTGCAACAATTAGACATTAACATATTATATTAATGACACACTTACCCACAATTATGTTAAACTGACATGCTTTATTAACACTGAACCATTACCATTTTTAGGGAAGTTTGAATTATATCTAAAACATAACATAATTAATATTTGATCTCCTTAGCAGACACTCTTAGGGAATTCAATGGCAACACTGTTAACTTCACTTTCTCAGTAGATGGCACTGTGTTCACTTGTGGGAATGTTGTTAGATAAAGATAATTATGATTTTTTTTAAATGGTGATGACATTATTTTAATTTTGGTCTTTGCTCATGGAATGGGAGATGTTCCTCCCGTGTTAGAGAGGCAGCGGAGACAAATCGTGCAAATAAGAGTAATTCCAGGTCCAAACTGAGATGTTGTAGCACTGTTTCAATTTCCTTAAAAGAGAACTGTAGGTCTAATTTCTCAGAGCAGTTATTAGATCTCTGTAACAAAATAAATTAATTGACAGTATAGACAAAAACGGACACATTTCGAATTAAGCGCAAAGTCTCCATGTTGTCGCAAACCTCTGGTCTCGCCGGTAGTGAGAGGGAGAGTTTGTGTGAATCGCAATGTTATGCAGTCCTTCCTGCTCACTAGTCACTGTAATGACTGATGTAATGTGATGTACGAGTGAATAACCGCAGAAATGTTCCAATGTGATCTGCATGCAGAAGTAAACAACTAGTTCAGGTGGGTAGCTGTGTCAGCATGTGTAGGCTGCGAAGGAACAAGTAATATTTGTTACTCCGAGTCTCGGAGACCGCTTCAGAGAACACGTCGGGGCTGTGAAGATTAAAGATCTCTCCAAGCCCATTGTTTCTCATTTCACCTCTGACGGCGACGACCACTCTAATCTCTCCGTCTGTGTTCTCAAAGACGGTTTTCCCAACTCATACATCAGAAAGACCACCGAAACCAAAATTATCCTGCAGCTAGGATCACACATTCTCCCTTCTCTTAACGACAGACTACTGTTCTTCTAAATTTTCTCCATTCATTGGAAGTTTCATTTCACACCTCTCTACACCTATTCTGACTTCACACCTCTTGATTGGCCTCTCTTTCTGTCCCCTGTTCCCGCCTCTCACTCCTCCTCCCTCCCAGCCTTTGTTCTCCCGCTACATTACCTTGCCTACTGCCCTGTCTCTCTCACACCTGAAGAAGGCTCCCCGGCCGAAACGTTGTGTTTTCTTTTTTCTTTTTTTCAGCATGGAATAAACCTATTACGAGTTAACAAGTAAGTAATATTTGTTGGCAAAACCATCTCAAGAGATGTATTCACAAGCCTGCTTCTTTGGTATGTAATAAGGCCACTTCACATCACAGGACGTTTTGTTGCCTTGTTCTTAATCGCAGAATATGGTGCTGCACATACCTGGAAAATGTGTCTATTTTTTTAGATAAATTGGAGGTTTAACAAGTTATTGTGAATGTTTTACATGTATTGTGGTGTGAAATGCACTCATCAATGCTGATTCTTTCTAGCTCCCAAATATAAAATAGAGTTGCAGTTCCTCTTTAATCACTCCTTCTTTCGGGGTAATGTGTGAACAGTGTGGCAGTAGAATGAATTCACCTGTCACGATCGGAATCCCTCCTCTTAAGGGCACTCCAGCCCTTTCGTATTTTAGTTGGTTACGTGCACCTGCCCCCTGTTTAGTCCATCTTTATTTAAGCCTGGCACTCTCGCTATTCCTGGCTCAGCATCGGGAGACGGGCACCCGGAAGCCCACCTACCAGCGGGTCCAGGAGAGACCCGACGGCTTAGGCTTCATCACGGTGTCCTGACCATCTAAGTCCGGGGCTCGGAGCGCCTGGCCCCGTTACCCTCGTTTTATTCCCAATACCTGTTCTGGAGCCCGTTCTGGGTTTTTAACTGTGTTTGTTTCATCTTTGATGGATCCCCCGGTTTTGGACTTTGGACTGCGCCCCGGATTCCATTGGACTGCCTGAACTAGTTTGCCATCGAGCACCGGATCACCTTAGTCACGTCCCCCTGTCTGTCAACCCGTCCTGATCCTCTTCATCTCCTCCTCTGATGTCCTTCTCCACTTACTTGTGATTACTTGGATTACTTGGATTATAACGTCTGCATAGGGTCCTGAACTGTACACTTTGCGGGAGCCTGGGCCGGCTCCTGCTACATCACCATTAATGATTTTAAAATGAGCAGGCCTGTTTGAACAATTATTTAGACAATTCCATTGTGCATTATGAAGCTATGCAATAGGCATACATAAGATTGGGACCACGGTGAACTTTTCCACATGATAGATATGGTACTCATTAGAGAGCTATATGTCAGATCAGTGCGACCATCTTTTGTCTATGTGATGCTTTGAAAATGTGGAAGGACAGATGCATGAAGCTGTTTAGTGTTTACTATGATCATATACAGTACGAAAATCCTATTTCATTATTCTGTGCATAAAGAAATATAACTTTGTAAAGCACTTAGACTTACAGCTCGCACAGGAAAGTAAAAAAACTAGATGGATCAGAGTAACAATTAGCATTATCATCTTACAAACAACAAAGCCATGTTTTTTTCTGTCAGGTTTCTCCATTGCCTTGGATATTTGCTGTTTCTTGCAATACCTACAGTCCATCCAAAATGTTACCACCTGCTCTGGTCAGCAAGAGCATGTTCTGAGGACAACAAACAATGAGCTGTGAGCAATGCTATAAATACATGTAGCACATGTAGCATCAGTGCAGGAAAGGACAAATAGAATTCCTCAAGGAAAAAAAAGACACAGCTTTTCCTATGTAGAGATAAGGAGATAATCAGAAATATGAGGGGAAGAGTTAAGGTGGGGAAAAAAGAAAAGAGCATGTGAGATTGGAGTAAAAAGTGTGACAGTTAACTGCTACTTGTTCCTTTTGAAGCAAGCATGCTGACACAACTCCAAACACCTAACCATTTCTGTGCAGAGATGCTTCTTTATTCAACGGGCATTTACTGTTAGGGGAGTGGCATTTGGATTGGAAGAAAAAAAAAAAGAGGTTTAAATGTGCACTGAGACTAATGGCATTAGCTACTGTTCTTATCCGCTGATGTTCTGCCCAAGGAACAGCAAATGAGAAAAACAGACTCGGAGCCAGTGACAGAAAGAGGAGCTTCTATTTAATGTTCCCTTCCTTCAGAAATGATTTCAGTCCATGGGTGCATGGAATACATCCTCTGGACAGAACCACAGTAGAGGGAACCACTGCATGTTACAAACAGATAAGAGAATCTGACCATTTTCATCACTATTATTATCCATCAAACTGTTTGAATTTTAGTTTGCTTTGTGACTGTTATTATAATCTACATTCTTCTTCTTCATTTTATTTTTTTCCCCCCAATCCTGATTTTCAGCTTACATATTGGGTAATAAAGTACTTTATTACTTTATTAATAAAACTCTTTTGCTTTAACCCTTTAAAGAAACAAGCAGTACTTTACCCAGCCCCCTTTTGATTTTCTTGGGCCCAGTTTCCTTGGCAGCATTTGTAGTTTATTTCCACTACAACAAAGGCATCCTGTGATTACAACTAGGAAAAGCAGTGCTTGATGAAGTGAGAACTGCACAACTTTAGAGGCGGTGGCATATTTCTGACAAAACAGTGCCTAGGTCCTTGGACAACACAAAAATATTTAAGGTAGAGTCTATAGACCCTGGCGTTGATAAGCACAACAGCAGGGTTTATAGTGAACACTCATGGTTTCTCTGAGTTTGTGTTTCTCTGTCAGAGCTCTGCTACAGCTGCCATTTCTTTCTGTACTCTTCCACTTCTCACATGTTGCTGCACAACTTAATAACACCTATAATGTGGGCAGTAGCCATAATGTTAACTTCCTTGAGCACGTGCATTTGCTTTGCTCTATATGGCCTAGTTATAGAGGAGTATACACTGTATCTATATATATGATGCACAAAATTTGGGATGAATATGGCAATCCTGTAAGAAATGTCTTGGCTGATCTTTTGATCTATTCAGCATAATTTCAGTGCCTTTTGGAGGGCTGTTTTGTTCTGTTGTGTTCACTGCTAAAGAGGGCATGGTGACACAACTCCTATTGAGTTCCCTGGAGTGAGTAACTGCCATATGACATGTCTTTTCTGGGCCTCGTTGTTGCCATAACATGCGAGCAAGTGGACCTTGATTTGTATATGAACCTTGGAAATGTTACAGTACAGTCATGCAGAAAACGGCGGAGGTCTTAAATTCTGATTTAGATATATAGATATAAATAGCCGCAGTTTTTAACATTTGCTTTAAAGGTCAAGAAAGAATCCATCGGGCCAAACGTTGATCAACACTTGCGGTTATTTCTCGATTCTGCTACACATTTCTAAAATATTCGGAGACGTCAAGACCCTTCTATTTATTTTATACATTTCACTGAAATTTTCACAGGAAGAATTTATGACTTCCTGCTTGCTGAGAGGGGCTTTGCTTAGAATCCAATGTGCTCTGAAAGGTCAAAAAGATCTCTGTTGTTTCTTTGAGAATCAGGTCAAAGTATTGTTCTGCTGCCATTCAAATGCATCATTTGAAAATCGCTGGACTTAGTTCTTTAAATCATGTCTGCTGGGCTTTGTAGATACAACAAAACTGATCATAATATTTTGAGAAGAACAAGCTGGCCAAATGGAAATTTCCATGCAGCTGGTGTACAGATTAAAACTCTGCAGCCCAGCCTGTGATGAATGAAAAACAAGCAATCGAGAGCCCAAACAATCATGCTACACTTCATCATATTTACACAAGGTTTTAAAGTTTGTTTTTTACAAACCTGGGATTGTTTGACACATAAGGGTCATTTTCTCTTGTTACTGTGATGTGTGGTCAAGCCTCAATTCACATGGGGACTCACAACCCCCCCCACCCTCTTTCAAATTTGCTGCATGGGTGCTTGAGACAATATTGTAATAAGGGGGTGGCTGTAAGGAACTTCATTAGTTCCTTGTCTCTTTCTTGCTGTGAGAAAATTCTTTATTTAAGCAGTTTATATCTGTGTTATTTTCATGCTGTTTCATATTGTTTGCTTTCTTGTCTTAATTGCGTGATTCTCTGATGTTGTTTTTCATTAAATTGTTGTTTCATAATAAACTTTTCTCATGAAGTAGCTGGGGAATGTACAGAGAAAACAAATTAGATTGAGATGGTTCTAATTTTGAAACATTAAGCTTACTGTACTGTTCACATGTTTAACCTTTTCCTCTATCTGGTTCACAAGGTTATTGCATTAGTTTTTTTTGCTACTCATACATCTGTGGCTGAGAGGCAACATCAGAACATGCAGTATATGGGAACTACTCATGTACAGTGTTTAAAACTTTAAAAACCTAGTTGTCCAAGAAAATAACTGTGCCAATTCTTTTAGAACATCTCAATCTTTGTCATAGCACAACTCTGTACATTAATCAGTTTTTCATCTTACATTAAAATGCTTCACAGTTCACAATAACTCTTCTTATATGAAGAAAAATACCCAAACCCAGATGGAAATCACAATATATGTGCTCCGAGTACACAGATGATGAGGGGGTGTTACTTAAAGTGAACAAAGCAAGAAAAAATAAAATAACTCAACAATTCCAGGAGGATTCCAAGTGTCCAAAGCATTGAAGGCTCTTGTTCAGTGTGCAGTATGAGCACAGTATTCCAGGCATCTATAACATTAGCTTGACATTTTTTTTGTTCTCTATATGAAACAATTTGTACAGTATGTTTTAACTACATAAGGCATAACTATGCGTGTAACATACTGTAGCATTTGGTTTGAATCTGGACTATGCAGTACTGTGGCTAGGAATTCCTTAGGTTTTGGTACAGAATTGGTTAAGTTCTGCTGTGGGGGCTCTGGACCTCATGGAATGAAAAATGGTGGATTGCTGGACAGCAGATTAGACTGGAAGATCTGCCCTGTTCTCATCCCTCTCCCGTTGGTGTAATGTTATAACCACAGTGCATAATTGATGGAAAACGTTGCTATTCTATATCCAGGCCATTCGGTGAGGTTATAAAAAGATGAAGACTATCTCCAGATCTAAAACAAAATGAAAACAATGAGCTAACATATTCCACCACACAAGACCAGAGTCTTGCTCTTGAAAGGGGCATTTCAGAATCTTTTATTCAAACGCTCTTATCCCTCATCATCAGTTAGATTAAAATCTTAATCTATTCTTCATAACCTTGCCCCCCTGTGGTTTCTCGCTGGGAGACATGATCAATAAGACAGTTGGAGCAGGCTGGCATCAGATCCTTATCTTCAAAGACCCATCATGAATACTCTCAATCTAACAACAGAGCTGTGTACAAACTGATTTGACTGGGAGGAAGCAGAACCAATTGATTCACTACAGACTCTTCATAGATACGGTGAGGTCAATGAGAGAGCATCAGTGGTAGCGTGTACAAGCCCAAATTGAATATCAAGTTCAAAATCCCAGGGTAAAATGAGTCCTAAAGGCATAAAAGCTGACTGAATAGTTCTTTGATTAATTTAAAACTTAATTATTTACGGTATATCTGGGGGTAATATTGAAGTAAAATATTATGTTTGAGAAGGGATTGGATTTAATGTGAGTCATAGGATTGTGACATGAAAATAAGAGCAGATGATAAAGACCTGATTTCGAGACTGGATTTGAATAGTGTGGCCTTGGATTGTCTTTTAAATTTATTCACATAATTTTACTTAATTTAAGATGCAAAACTGTAAAAAGGCTCAATTTAATCTGGAAGCAGGTGGTTTTTTCTTATTGTTTTCACATCTTTTTTACAGGCAGATATTCAAAATGCAGCATGTAATTTGAAAGAATATCAGTTTTTTTGTCAAATGTGAGGTTGATTTATCAGTGGGTTAGCCAGACGATATACTCTCCTGTTATTTGAATGATGTCCTGACATGCAGTCTCGTTAATGGCCTTCCTCAAGAAGCTAGACCTTTTATAGCAATAAAGTATAGGTGTGAATTTCTTTGCATTTCTTGCATTGTATATACATTGTTAAAACACACTCAAACATATGTGTAAAAATCCACCTGTTTTACGTGTAAGTTAGTATCATCAAAAGTACAAGAAATTGTCTCAGATCTAAGCAGGTTTAAGATCAGGTACCCTGGGGAAGGTCTTATAGATGTTTTGTGTCTCAGCATGAGAATTTAAGATACGGATAACTCTAAGCTACATTCTGTCAATCTACCCAGAGGAACAGACCACAGGTGTTTAAGGTTTTTTTTTGCCCTTGGGCGTATTTTATCACAGACCAAATGTACACATTGCTGTGAATACTGACAGGGACAAGATATATTGACCTAAATTATTCTAGAGTGATTAAAGACTGAGTGAATAGGAGTATGTGCTTTCTTTTGTTCACTTAGTCACACACTACATATACGACTCCGTCATGGCAAAGCACCGGCACACACAAGCATTTCCCTAAGTGTTTGTGTATGGGGGCCTTTCAGAGTGCTACGAATATAGTCCAGCCCTGTGTTTCCAGGATAGGTTCTGGGGTGCAGTGACCTTTTATCAGAAGTAAGTGGCTTTGTAGTAACGGGAGGGTTCCTGACACAGTACTGATCTCATCTTCTTCACATTCATTCTGCTGAACACAAAACATCCTGGAGGAGATCCTAGCATTCAAGCATGACATCACACATGTGACTCAGTCATGTCACAACAGATTTGTATCTGCCATTCTTTTTTTGTGATTAATGTGTTCGCTGAGCAGAAGAAAACTGACACACACCTGTATCCTAGCAATGTAAAGCTTTTCCAAAATGATTATAATTAAAACTGAAGTGCTACATGAAATCTTATTTCCAGGATGTATGGAAAAATGAAAGGATGTAGTATGTGCCAGGATCACCTGTAGAATTGACAAGAAAATCAGGAGAATGGTTCATTTCCCTCTGTTTTGCCACAGATCTGCACGAGACTTTTGAATCACAGCTGTAAAACTGCTTCAGAATATGGATAACTGCAAGAGCTTGTGTGCTAATTATTTATTATGTTAATTTTTAAACTTGCTGTTTTAAAATGTAAATTGCATTTGATAAAGATGCCAGCTAAATTAATTCAGAATAATTCTATAAACAAATCGGCATGTAAGCAGTACGTCTTGCGCAATATTGAGAAGCTTAGCGAACAGACCCATAACGGGTTTTTTTATTCAGAACCTGGTAGCAGAACCTGGTAGCCTGGTAGCATTTGATAGATCATTTGTAATGTTTAGCCTTATGCATAAGTCGCAGGAATTCATCTGGCACTTTAAGAACAAAGTTACATACTGGGCAGTCACAGTTGTTTACAGTATAATATGGTTTCATGTGAGATATAAAAATGATACCATTCCTCTAAAGGGAGACACAATGGCATGGAAGTGTAGCAGTTAGTGCCGCTTCCTTGCAGCCCTTGATTCTGGGTTTGATTCTGAACTAGGGAGCATTCTGTGTGGAGTTTGCAAGTTTCCCAGTGTTCCCTTGTGTTTTTCACCAGACGCTCTGCTATCCTCCTATCTGCTGGCTAGGTTCAGTGTGCCTTTAACCTTCCCTTAGTGCTTGCATGTGGGCATCCCATGTTCTGAGACGCAGTGACTTTTTATCAGAAGTTTCCGGTCTTGGGAGGATTCCTGACACAGTGTTATTAGGTGCCTATGTCCTGGAAATGAGGACATCTAATACTTCAGGAAAATATAAACTGGTTTCTAAAAATTGGATTTAAAATGGTATTCCTCTGCTTGAGCTTTATTCCTTTGCTGACCACTGCTGCTTTAACAAGTAATTTGAATTTATTGCATTCTGCACACCATGTGTAAATAAATACATCAACGTAATGTGGTGCAAGAAAAGGGGTCTAATAACCAAGAAAGCAGAGGCAGAAAGCAATAGGAGATAACTCTTCGAGTTATTTTTGGAAAAATTGGTCTGTCAGTGCGGCCTGAGTAATTTGTTTGGGTTGTCGAGGCAAGGCAGCTGAAAGAGCGATAGATCATTTTTATGTATGAATTTACCAACATTGAGATTGTGCTGTTCAGTCACATTCCACCTGCAAGGGAGCGCTGTGTCTGCAATGGGATGAAACCTAATACATTTAGGTGGCGTTTGTTCAACAATGTTGCCTTCCTCTCTCTTTCTTTCTATTCTGATCGTTGCACCAGAAAGAATTATTTGTCCACTCAATCTTACAAGGACTGTTCAGGGGGAAGTGTAGTGACCACATTTTTAGCATCATCCTAAAACAGGTATGAGATGTGCTCAGAAAGCATCTCTTTCTAAACACAGGTTTCTTAACAGACACACCCATATACACAAACAGTACAATCATAGTTACTGTAGACTGCTGATGGAATTAAGAATGATCACCACCGGTGCTTTAAGAATTTGATCCGTCTTTCCTGTATAACAGTGATTCTTGTTGAAAATATTGTAAACGGTGAGGACTCCATGGTTGAAATTATACTAGTTAACTTCTTAATTAATCATTTAATCAATTAATCCAATTAATCAATTTTCACTGATTTCCGGAAATCTGTGGGATTCAGAGAACAGCTGGATTGATAATCATGATTTCTAATCCAATAGAAAAATATGATTTTTTTCTTCATAAAATCACATTGTCACTTTGTTATTTCAGGCCCTGTATGTGGGGATGTGTGTAACTGAGCAGCAGGGAAGATTAGAGTGTGATTTGCAGGATGTGTTTGAGAGATGGTTTACAATTACTTTCAAAGGTGGGAAGCTTATGCTTCATTTGTGTAATAATCAGAACAGGCAACATACTAGTTTTCATGAAACATACAGTAAGTAGGAGTTTCACATGCAGGTCTGGTCTCAATATTAGAGAACACAGAGTTTAACTGGTGTAACAGCAGGAACACAATACAGCAAAAATACGACACATTGTAGGACAGTGCAGGACTCCTCATGACTGCACAAGTGAGTCAAAATGTGAGATCAGTTTGAATGCGCAGTGGGGTTTCTGTACCTTGGCCTGTTTCCACTAGTGTAATGTTATCACACAGTTAGCCATTCTTGTTAAGTTAAGGTCCTGTTAAGATAGCTGTCCTCCTTGGCACTGGACTCTGTGAAGGTGGGTTTCACTTTCAGTGCAGTAAAATATGACTTCAAAGGGGATTAGTTGGATGGGAACATGTTTATTTTAAAATGTAATAATTGAGGCCAGCATCAGTCAAAGGTAACATTTCAGAGGGAAAAAATTACATTGGAACCCCCTTTCTAAAAATGACAGGGAGGGGGGTGAGTAATTTGGGGATCCCTTTGTATTAAACTTGCTCTTTTCACATGCAGTAAGGGGGACCTACTCAACATTTGAAGGGGAGAGCAGGGAATCCTCGTGATCCACTGGGTCACGAGGATTCAAGATCCAGCAAACCTGTGAGTCAATACACCTCGTATGGCTTTAGTTAGATCCGTCCGTCTATTTTCTTACTGCTTCTTGCAATTCAGGGTCACTGGGAAGCTGGAGCCCATCTCCGCAAACAACAGGTGCAAGGCGGGGTACACCCGGGACAGCACACAGTCCATTGCAGGACTTTAGCAAGATTTCGAATTAATTTTTAATGTTGTATTCGACATGAGTGCCTCCCTTTTAACATTTTATTAGTTATCTATTTATAACAATACTTTATTAGACACTTGTTGCTCTCAAAATGTGCCTAATAAAACTATGTTTTAAACAAAGCGTATCATGGTTTTCAGTCCTGTAGAGAAAGAAGAATAAATGTTTTGTAACCCACCCTACCGATATGGTGTCATGCTAATAATATTTAGCTCAGTGACCACAGGGGCAGATAGCACGTGGAAACTTTATTTAATGGAAGGGGTGCCCCAGGTTATCATTAATAAAGTATGTGTGTGCATATGTATATATAATAGGACCTAGTTATGGGTGTTAAAATGTGATGGTTTTACAAGATTACAATGAGATTCTCGGAATACTTGTTGATTAGTCAGGAGCTTGACCTTGGAGGCAGTTATTGGACAAAATCCATTCCCTTCCCCACCTTAACAGGAATGTAAGTTCAGAAACTGCTGTTGGCAAGGCTCATATTAATGTACTGTACATGATGCGGCCCCCCAAGCTGATATTTAGCATAAATGTTTTCAGGGCTCCTAAACTAAATTTGCACAGCACTGAAACAAACCTCTGCCTTCACACCCATCCCACAGAGTCTGTGGAAATCCAGTTCCTAGTTAAGGCTTGTTGTGAATTTTGTGGGAGTTATGGGAGTGGGAACTAGAAGATAGGTTCTAGATGGAATCTGAAGGAGTAGACAGCTGTAGAACAAATAATCCAATGTCTTTATTGGTGAGGTTGATTTCTCAGGACAAAAGCAAGCTGTTCCAGATGGAAAAGCTGCTTTCAACTGGGACAGGATACCTTTTGTTTTCATTTCTGGAAATGCTTTTGTTGCAGATAAAGGGATGCCATCTAAGAGTGAAAGGACTCGTATTACAGTTCGAGAAAAACCGTGACATGCTGCTTGTTATCCTAAGATATTATATCCCATGTCTGGAAAGGCATGACATGATCAGAATGTTTATTGCTGGTAAATTTATCATTTTTTTACAGGTTTCATGTTTTAGCCAACATTTCACTCAGGACTAGGCTTTTACCTGGAAGTTAGTACAACACTTGTAACTGCTTTATACTGTATGTCATGCCATATTATTTGGTTAGATATTATTTAAGAAAATATCATGCTTACAAGAATGCCTGTGGACTGACTTTATTACTTTAAATTCTGATATGCTGGTTCTAATAACAGGAAAGAACTTAAGAAACCACATTTTATGAAGCCAGGCATGCTCAGTCTTCTGTTTGTGTTTTACACAGTTGTCAAATGAAACAAAAACTCTGAGAGGAAGTTTGACCTTTTTTCATCTTCTTCATGTGTCTTTTTCCTCTTCTGACCTTCACATTTTTTACAGAACCGAATTCAAAGATTGGAGGTTATTTTATGAATATGAAGGAATGCTGTAAGGAGACAGTGGAGTTTGGCATCTTTCTATCTGGAGGGTTAAATTAACATCAATATTAAGTTTTGTGGATGTAGCAGAGCTTTGTTATTAACAGGAGGTTTGATATTATTCCTTTGAGAAACACAGGGTCTTTGGAGTGACTCAGATGCTAACAAGATTTGCTAATCCTTCTAATCTGGTATCATCTGCAAACATAATTAGTTTATTTCCTATATCACAGTCTAAATCGTTGATACATTAGTGAGGCCAGCAGGGGCCGCTCACCCTGCGGTCCATGTGGGTCCTAATGCCCCAGTATACTGACGGGGACACTATACTGTAAACAAGCGCCGTCTTTCGGATGAGACGGAAAACCGAGGTCCTGACTCTCTGTGGTCATTAAAAATCCCAGGGTGTTTCTCGAAAAGAGTAGTGGTGTTACCCCAGTGTCCTGGTCAAATTTCCTATTGGCCTTTATCAGTCATGGCTTCCTAATTATCCCCATCTATGAATTGGCTTCATCACCTTGTTCTCCTCTCCTCCGATGGCTGATGTGTGGTGAACGTACTGGCGCACTATGGCTGCCGTCGCATCATCCAGGTGGGGGCTGCACATTGGTTGTGGAGGAGGGGATCCCCATTACCTGTAAAGTGCTTTAAGTGGGGTTTCCAAAAAAAGTGCTATATAAGTGTAAGGAATTATTATTATTCTGTTCTCTCTCTCTTTCTGCCTCTTTCTCAATGTCCTGGCCAAATTTCCCATGCCTCCTAATAATCCCCTTCCATGAATTGGCTACATTACTTTGTTCTCCTCCCCCCCCCCTCCCACTCCGACGGCAGGTGGAGCGACGCGCCGGTTGGACTATTTCTCGGTCGCAGTTAATGGCAACGTCAGCTCAAAGATTTGGTTCAAACCACCAAATGGAGACGGGCATGCCGACAAGCGGACCCTGCTGAAGCGGGGTTAACGCTAGGAAAGAGAGAGAGAGCCTAAATCGTTGATACAAATGATAAGAATGTCTTAGTGGAGATTAAAACAAAAGCCCAGGATGAGGTCAAACCCTAATCTTGTCCACTTTCCCTTTCCTACGTACAAATATCAACCTGACTTGCAAGGGTTCATTTCCAACTCTTTTTTTTGTCCTCACAGCAGCCCCCTAGTTTGCCCATCATTAAGGGAGGAGCAATTTCTGATATCCTCCATCTTATGGGCAGTTTGTGGTTCTCCTCAGCTAGATGAGATATCCCAGTTAAGATCACTATTCAAATTACATCTCTCCTCTACTTTACTTAGAGTTTGACTGAAGTACTGAATAAAGATTTGAGAGGAGAACAGGGACCAGTTCAGATCAATCACCAGCTTGACAGTATAAATGCAGGACACTGGCACACAAGACAAGCTGTTTAAAGCTGAATATATTTCTGCAATCTCATCACTGGGGTTTGCCTATATCTTTCTACTCACCATTTGTAATTCTCTTTCTTTTCTTGGGCTAATATTTCTGTCCCCCCTGTTGTCAAGTCTCATGAGACACTGTGATGTAACTGTCCACCCAATTAGGTATCTACTCTCACCCAGATATCTCCTGCCAAAACAAGCTAACAAGGCTAACAAAGCAGAAACTGCAAACCGCTAACAAAAAAAAACACGTTGTGCTGCCAAGGAGGAAAATATAATATATCTAAGAAAATAACATTTTATTTTTCAAAGGAAGTTCAATTCATGAGATTTGGCATATTGAAGCATAATATGCAGTCAAGGCTAAAAATGTTTTTAACAATTGAGCATGACAGGACGTTGGTGTTTTGTGTTTAGTTATAAGTGTGAGATAAAGCCACTGACTTCATCTCCTAACCTTACAATCTGTGTACAGAGCATATATGCATTATAGTTCTTTGTCTTAACGTCAATTATGGTTATGATATAAACAAATACTGCTCACTTTTATGTTGTGGTAAGCATTTCCTTATATTTCAAAGCAGAATGAAATTGTATTCACTGGTCATTATGACAATTGTGGCTGTCCTGTTAAGCAGGATACACCCTGGATGGACACCAGTGCTTCACAAGCCAAACAGGCACTAACACAGACA
Organism: Lepisosteus platostomus; assembly: GCF_059453375.1. Lineage (NCBI taxonomy): Eukaryota > Metazoa > Chordata > Actinopteri > Semionotiformes > Lepisosteidae > Lepisosteus > Lepisosteus platostomus. The sequence continues at coordinate 67,000,826 of NC_142612.1, forward strand.
CACACTCACATGTACACCACAGACAATTTTACCAGAGGAAAATTAAACTACCAGTGTGTCAGTATGTTTTTGGACTGTGGGAGTAAAATGGAGCACCTGAGGAAACCCATGTGAACAAAGGGAGAGAACATGCAAACTCTTTGCGGATACCACCCCAGGCCCTGAATTGAACATAGGGCCCCAGTGCTGCAAAGCAGCAAATGCTAACCAAAGTGTTAAAAATCCCCAAATGGTTTTTGTGCCAGTTGTTACCTTAAAAGTTGTCACATCAATTCATTGCAAAAGTTGTATAAGCTTGCCTGAGGTAGAAACAATAAGTTAGACATTACCTCATATTTGTGGGTAGTGCTGTTCTTAGCTCCATGAGTTTCCTGCTTGTGAGTAGGGGGTGTAACCCCGGCGTCCTGGCCAAATTTCCCCCTGGCCTTTGTCAATCATGGTCTCTTAATAATCCCCATCTATGAATATGCTCCATCACTATGTTCTCTGTTCTCTATCTCACTGATAGCTGATGTGTGGCGAGTGTACTGGTGCACTATGGCTGCCGTCGCATCATCCAGGTGGATGCTGCACATCTGTGGTGATAGAGGGGAGTCCCCATTACCTGTAAGGCGCTTTGAATGGTGTGTGCAGAAAAGCGCTATATAAGTGTAAGGAATTATTATTTGCTTGTATTGTGTAAGCACCACTGCTCGGTAGACTGTTGTCTGTCAGGTGGTACCACAGCATGAAAACACAGATCCCCAGGTACAGAAAGTTTTTATCCCTGAGTGGTACGTGACATGAATGACTAAAGGTAGCTTAATGCCAACAAACTGACTACTATCGACTGTTGAATGATATATTTTTGTGCATTGCATACATACATACACTGTTACATACTATTGTATATCTTAAAATCTATATTGTAGGTTGTATTGAATTGTGTACTGGAAGGTCCTGGCTTTGCACTACTCACCTACTGTATTTATTTATTGCTGTCTTCACCTGTCCGTACACCGAGAGAACAAGAGCGACTTAGAATTCCAATGTACTTGTTACAAATGACAAATAAACTGAACTTGAACTCAATTCATATTCAAAATAATTTGTCTAGCAGTGTAAGAATGATACCCTTTTGAGCAAATGTCTTTTTTCTTATTGATCTTGGTATCAACATACTGTATTTGTGATCTAACTTTAAAAACATTAAGAACTTTAGTGATAAAATCCAATATAGCTTCCTTTTCTTGGGCAAAAATGCATTTTTATTCTTTCATTTATGTTTGCACCTGTTTAGTCTGTAATACAGCTTAACCGTATTCCAGGGAGTCCTGGCTCGCACAACTACATATCGCTGTGAATCTGTGCCCCAAGAGATAATGTCGGCATCTTCCATAACAATCTAACAGCCAATTCTGGTCAGCACTACGGTCCTGACTGGCGATCTGACTGACTCCCAGCATGTCCTGCCTGGTAGCCAGCACATTTCGAAAACTGCGGGAAGCCTGAATTGGTTCCTGTATGCTTATAAAAGAAGTGGACAATTAAATCATCTAGATCCTATAGCTCCATTTTTGTACCAACAATTGCCGTTTCTAGAAATTAATGGTGAAAAAATGGCTGCCTGTCATCAGTTTCACGTGAGTCGTGTTTTTTACAGATACGCCATTATGAAAGTCTGCAGCAAGTGACCTGCTTGTTTCCTGATTTGAACTGTCCGAACAGAAAATAAAAATCCCCTATCTGTTCCAACAAGTAGCGTAATTCATGAAAAACCAACGCGATTATTTTTAGGAGCCACTCTGAGGTCTCCCACATGTTTTCCCATGAAGGTTTCAAGGCAAGAAGCAGCTGTGGTGTTGTAATACTGTCCATGTATCAACACTTGAAGGTGTGACATTGGTAAGGAGTGTTAGTACTCTGTCAGATACAACAGAGTTATTCACAAACAGACTGCAACCCACACAGCACTGCCTGGAAGCAGATGTTTAATACTTTATTTTAGACCTAGTTGTATCATAGTTGTTCTGGGTAAAGCCTTAAACCAATAGGCCATGGGAGTCAATAGCTTACCCTTTTAAACTTTCAGTGCTGTTGCACTGAGTTCAGTAGTTTGGCCAATACACAGTTACACTGCAGTTCCATGCTCGGTCAGCTTTGGCTAGGGAATACATCTTTCTCTTGTTTCAGGTTTATTTGTATTTCACAGTCTTGTTTTAATTAGGAATTTCTCTATTGATTTAGGTTGCTGTGTTTCTTTTTGTATCTGATTGAAAGCATGTTAGGATTTTAAACTACACTGTTTTAACTTATGTTTCCATAGTTTTTAAGAAAAACGTAGTGAATCATGTTTTTTTTTCCCCCCTTGAAATACGATTAGGATGACTAAAGTCACAAAAATGTATTTGAGAATAGTTTATCAGGTGGATTTCACTAAACATGCGGTAATGTAAATTGTTAAAGCTAATTTCCCAAGAATTTAAAGATAAATATACTTTTGTCAGTTAATTGTTATGATTATTTTATGGTTACCTTGTGTTTCCTGTCTAGGTTTTTCAAAAAGATTTATTTAAATGTATTTTATACACTATTTATACATTCAGATATACTGTAAGTGAAAAATTCCCATTGGTCTTTAGGATGGTAGTATTGAAAACCCATGGATTGCACTAGTTTATACTGATAGTCATTTGAGATATTATAATATAATGGAGGCAAAAGCCATTTAAAATGTTATAACGGTAGCTCCATAAGGTGCACTATTAGATGGATTAGTTGTTAGTCTGCCCAGGTGCTCAAAGTTTCTCTTTATCAATTAGCTCAAGTGCTCTCAGGTGTGTTATTGCCTGACTAGTTCCCCTGGTGCTCATGCAGGTCTTGAATACACCAGGGCTTTCAAAAAGTACGGTACACTACCTGGCTATTTTCAGCAAAAGAGAGTCAACAGTTGCAAGAATTACAAAAGCTTTTTGTCCTCATATCGGAGCACCATGTAGTACAAAAAAGAGACCCCTCTAAACAGGATTTCCTTTTGTATATTTGCTTGGGATTGCTGATATCTGATAGGTTTGATTTGCAAGAAATACTTTGGATTTGAAAAATCTGGATCAGAGTGTCAAGTGCTCTTTTATCTTGTTGCTGCTGCCATTCTGGACTGTAATCTGTCGGAACACAAACAATCTATTTGGAATAAGGAATCAGCCAAAAGAGATGCAAATGTTCTTGTGATTGTGATTTCTTTATTCATATGGGGTGTTCTGTTTTTCTGTTGCACCTTTGTTGTAAACTCATTTTAAGTTTAGCTGACCTGTCCCTAATATCCTTTTTTTCTGATATAGCACAGAGACAAAATTTCCATGTCTGCTCATTATAATGTAATAGTGAATTAAAAGGTACCCTGACTGCCTGACTGTTATGTTGCTCCAAGGTGAGGTGCCATACATCTTCTGATTTCCAGTAAGGCTACAGGAGTTAGCATTCATTATTTTAGCCTGGTCGTTTTAATTTATTGCATGAAAAATGACTGTGCATAAGTTTGGTTTCCTATTTTATTGTGCAGAACCCATTGCTCACCAGCTTCCACCCAGTACATGACCTTGTTCAAAAATGCCTTTGGATCAAGCTTGTGTCCTGTCATTAGGACCCTCCTTGAAGAACAGCATTTAGAACAACGACACCGCCTATGTTCTCCAGGGGACAGCCCTTGAGACATTCTAGGTGGTACGACTTCTTTTGCCTGAGGTCTTGGATGCTAAAGCCCTGTTTGTGGAGAATGGAGGAGGCAGGAATCCTATCAGGCCTGAAGGACACTTCATGTACAGTAACTTCACCCTATCGATATAGACCCTGCGTTTTTCATTACTCATTCTGGAAAGAGGACAAGAGGTGGACTTGGAAACCCATTTCTGTGTTGGAATCCATCACACAAGGTTACATCTGACAGACCGGTGAGTTTTTTGCCTTGCGATACTACGGTGTGAGTTCTTATCTGGCAGGACCTGTGAGGTGCAGTCACTTTTCCCCACTCCTTAGCCTTCAGAGGTAATAAATTGTATGAAAAGACACACAGACACTAGAGCTGCGTCTGGAAAGGTTCTGACTTTCAACCAGCCGCCTTTGGCTGCCCATGTTTGAACAAGTCAACCCCCCAGAGAAAAAGGCTTCACAAAAGTCCAAGTAATGCTCTCAGACATTCAACTAAACCAATGAGAACCAAAACATGTCTTTTGCTAATTTATGGACATAAGGTTTGTTTTTGGAAGAGGTGACTCAAATCAGATATTTATTTTTTCTACCAAAGGGCTTGTTGTTTCAGAATCCATGAGGTGGCCATCAATAGGAAAGAAAGGGGATGAGTGGTGCATAGATGCTGTCTATGGGAAGTGAAATCCAGTGTAAACATTGAACAGGAATGCAAGCAAATTAGTTTCATTGATCCCTTATTACTGCAAGCATTTAACATTCTGGCAAATTGTGTCATGTACCATATAAGCATATGGGTATTATGATGAATGAACATGTTTCAAATTAAATTGGTAATTTTTGGTGTTACTCTGTTTCACCACAGAGCAACTAGCTGGCAATGTAAAATATGAAATTAGTTTGGCCAAATACAGTATCTGTCATTTTAAAAGCCTGGTCTATAAGCAGCTCAAGATGTTATCTTAGCAAAATACTTTTTTTTTCATGATGTGTTTCTCTGCAGCATTTTAACCCACTATATTTGCTGTGAATTTTGTTTGCACAGAAATAATTCAAGATGATAGTAAAGATAACATTTTCTGTTGACGTTTTGGTTGTGGCATTAACAGTGTAATTTGAAAGCCGATTTGTTGTCGCTGGTATTTTATGACGGACTTTTTCTAATTCGCATTGATTTAGCTTTAGATTGTCATGTCCTTTGAACTCTAATGGGTCTCTGTCTAAGCAAAAAATGATTTAGTATTGATTCAGGTAACTTTTGATGCACTGTTCAATCTTATAATCTGTTTTTCGTCATGGAATACACACAACCACTCTGAGGGAAAATGCAGGTTATAGAAGCAGTGACACAGCAAAAACCAACATATTAACTGATGCTTTCCTGGGATCCATGACAGATTAGCAATCCTATACACAGGCGGGCTAAAATACACTTTTTTAGTCTCAAACAGGGAAAACTATGAGGGGACCTGATTCAAGTGCCTTTACACAAATGGTTGTGAGAGTGTGGAACAATCAAAGAGGGATATGGTAGGAAGGTAGGAAGGAAGGAAGGCTCTTGGAAAAACAATTTTCTTTTAAGAAGTAGGTCACCTATACATTATTTCTGTATGGTTTATGTGAATCTAATGGTTTCCTAATAGCTGGTTCTGTAATGACATGATAACACTCCACAGTGAGGTGTACTATGCTAATATCAAAGAAAGTGTCTGCTTCCAATACTTGTCTTTTAGCTTCATTTTGGTTATTTATATACTTTGCAATCAATATTTATCATATACAGATATACATTATTGAATAGATAATACATTATTAAACAATAACCACAAATCACTATTTTGTAATAGGTTTTTTGAGGTTAGCACTTTGTGGTTTTCTTACGTGTTTTGCCCGGGTGTATTTTGTTTTTAAGAGATGGTCACTGATAAGAGGGTGGTGACGTTCAGAGTTCATTCTTTTGTTTGCTGAAAATCATCTCAGAATTTGTGTGTGCAAACCATAACAAAACGTTGAGGCCTAATATGGAATTTCTCTCCACAAAATAGTTTTTCCACTAAAATGTAGATGACCACAGGGGGATGGGTGTTTACTGTTCGAGACTAGAACATTGTGTTTCTCAAAACCATACACCAGAAGGCAGGGACTCCCTGATGTAACTTAACAGGTGTTGGTATTATGCTTAATACAATGCATTATTGATGTGAAAAACAGCAAGAGCATTTTCCCTCAGAACCTACAATAAAGTCAGTATGTAGGCTGTTCATAGTACCTCATCTGAGCTTCTACTTTTCTTGCTTTACTCTCCCCCCAGGACATGTCTCTAATGTGGACACCTATCTGTACACAGGGAGGCATGGTAACGCAGTGGTGACCATTGCTGGCTCATAGCTTCAGCACCCAGGCTTCAATTCCGGACCTGAGGTGCTGTCTGTGTGGAATTTGTATGTTCTCCCAGTGTTTGTGTGGGCTTTTTTCTCGGTACTTCAGTTTTCTCCCTCATTTATTTTTCTATGTAGTTATCTAAAGTTTTCACCATCAGTATTTTAGATTTAAGTTTCTCAGTGGAGCACTTTGGTGGAACAGACACCTTTAAACTAATGTAGTTAATATCAGACTGGTACCACTGAAGCAATGAAAGAACTCTTTGTAATTTATGCTTCACAGAAGCTGCCAGTTTGAGACTGTATGTGTGCTGGGATTCTTACATTCTACACTTGATATAAGCATGGTATTTAGTCAGTGGGGAAAAAAACAATAACGCTGTGATTTGTGTTTTTTTTCTTTCATCTAACTCTAGTGTCTGTAAAAGAGCTTCAATTCTAGAATCTGTACTAAAACGACCTTAGTTTTTTCCTGAGGGGAAAAGCTTATCTTTCTCTTGAAGGCCATGGTAACATGCAGATGTTTGGGCTTTTTCTTCAAAGGTCTCACCATACTCTCTGGCATGCAAAGATGTTTTTTTATTCATTTTATAGCCTTCCAAGGTCTTTTCCCATAATCGTTCATGTCTGTTGACAATGTAGCCTTTTGTTTAGCTTTTCACAAGAGAGTCTTTTTCACAAGACTTCTTTCTACTCAGACCAGGGGATGACAATCGACTTATCTAGTAGGAAACAATTGAGGTGTTATAATCTAGTTTGAAGAGATCCACATGTCTTTGGTTTTCTGAAGGAAACAGAATTAGAAATAAACCCATCGCTATTTCTTTGTCTATCTAACATGCCTGCAGTTTTTGCATGTTGATCTTGTAATTCTGAATTATAAAACAATGTGACTGGATTTGTTTAACTGTTCATCCTTTCCTGAAGAGTGAATCAAATGAAATAAAGTGTTTTAGACATTGTAAATTCGTTTCTTTTATTATTTTACTCAAAATGATGAGGTAAAACAAGTCAGGTAAAAAATGAAAGTTCAATACCTTATCCAGCACTGCTCCTCTTATAAGGTCCTTGTGTGTCTCAGGAACTATCCGATCATCATTTTTCTTATTCTTTCTTGTTCTGTGCCTCTTCAGCAGTTTCACGCCAGGCCCCTGTCACTCTGTATGCTGGGTCTATTTTTGAATTTGATTGATGCTCTCCAGAGGAAGGCAGTGGCAGGGCGGTGACAGTTCTGACACCTTCCATTATCCGCTTGGCTGCCAAAACTAACAAGTGAGAAATATATATAGTACAGTATATGTATGCAAGTATTCTGTTGCCTTATCCAGTGTGAATGTGTTGTATTTGAATGATAGTCAACTCCCTTCAGCCCAGTGCTTCTTAACCTGTGGGTCCTGGATTTTTTTTTAATTTCCTCTGAGCTCTTGACCGCTGAGGCAAATTGATCAAATTGATCCCTTCAGTTCATCTTTTTGCTTCACTGGACATTTTCAACTTGTTCCCGCCCTCAGACTTTGTTTTCTAACGTGCTCTGCTACAGGTGTGTGGCTGCAAAAACACGTGGCAGGCAAGCTTGCTTGTGCAGTGGTAGCTGCACTATTTCACTATTTCTGTCTGAACAGTCCTTCCTAGGGACTGCTTTGCTTCATAGTGTCCGGGCTCAGGGTGTGTGACATTTTCTCACAAATTCTCTTTGTTAAGCAGCATGGTTATTACTTGCATCCTATACATGTGAAAGAGGGTAGATTTGAAATTGGTATGGGAATGATAGCAATTACTTCCCCCACCCAGCTTAAGAGCTGAAAGAAGGTCTTAAAAATAAACTGTAGATCACTCAACCAAATTGAAAAAATTAACTTTTTGTACTGAAACCCAGAAGACACAGCCGTTCCTCAGGATCAAGGTTTGGCAGAGTGATTTATGGTATGAGAAAACTGTTATTAAATTGGCAGAATTTTTAACCAGACTGAATTATTAAATTGTTCAGACAGAAATAGCTCCCACTAAATAACAGCTGGCTATCACATTGAAATGCAGCGGTATCTGTGTTACATAGACTATTTCTACCAGGTATTGCAGTGTTTTCTGAAATATAAAAAAACAACTCTTGAGACTCATCCTGTTCAGTGAATGTGTCTGTATAAGTCACATTATGGTAAATTGTGACACTACCACATAAGGGCAGTTCTTAATGGATGTTATTTAAATAAAAAAAGGAAAAACTTCAAAGTGGATTGGGTTTGATCTCACCTTATCTTTTCTAATCTGTTTTTATCGTTCATTTATACAGTATGTTATACTCTTTTGTAACCAACCATGGTCTCTAGAGAGCTCTGCTCTGACTTACCTTTTTGCTATCCCTGTGGGTAGATGTCTCAGGCGACTGTTATTTTTGATGCACACTTTGTGCATAGAGGTGAAGGAGTCCTTGCTTGTTTGCCTCCAGATCTGTTTTTGGAGGGAAATTCTCAAAGACAAATTGTTTGCCTACTTTGTCTTTTCGTAGACTGCTGCTTTCCAGAACGGTTTTGTTTTGTTCTTAAAATGAAATGGTTCCTTCTTTTTTTTTTGGTGGGGGAGGTTATACCTATAGATGGATTTCAGAGTTTTCATTTTCATCTTTTTATTTCAGATTTGCGGTTTTAACCTTTTACATCTGCTGTTGTTGCATCCAGAACCCAACAGACAGACTTGGGTGAGATTGGACTTGTAGTGTTTTATGTCTGCTACTTTTTATTTTTAAGCCTATTCAATATATTTCAGGATTTAGAACATGTGGAATTTAGACCAAGAGAAAATGAACATTGGTTTCTCTACTGTATGTTTCAGTGTATAAGAGTTCACTTAATGTTAAGGGGTGGTTTGAAAGGGAGATTTCTCCAAAGCAAGACTTTTGTCTCTAGAGATGTTTTAGACCAGTTGGGGGAACCCTTCTCTTTGGACCAGGCTTTTCAAACGATTGCCCCACTTTGATGACAGGGACACTGTGCTGTCCTTCAGATCAGACAATAAACCATGGTTCTGACTCCTTATTCATTTAAGACACTATTGCTCTGTTATAGTTCAGGTGGGTAGCTGCGTCAGCATGCATAGGCTGCAGTGGAACAAGTAATAGGTTTATTCCATGCTGAAAAGAGTAGAAAGGAAACACAATGTTTCGGCTGTGGAGCCTTCTTCAGGTGTTGTAGTGGGACTGCAGGTGCACCACTCAGGTAGGGGCTGTACGTGAGTGCTGGATGAAGTGATTTCCCTCCTGTATGTAATGCACTTTGAGAATGTGTTGATGAGTGCTAGAAATATTCAAGAAAATATGTATTTTTTTTTAATATTGCTTTGTTTGTGCTGTGTGGGCACAGTGTGACTGAACACCGTTATTTTTGAAGCTTGGATTTGCTGATTTTATACCAAACTGGAGTCCTTAGTGCTTCTTAATAGGAAAGAAGGTGTTTCAAACTGACTCCAGTCAATATTCTAGCATAAAAAGATCAGCCCTAAATCTAGCTGTTTAATTGTACAGTGAGTGACGCAGATGTTTAATGAAGATATCATTCATCTAAGCAAGACATATTAAATTGGCCATTTTGTGCTCCTACACTGAGCATCCAAAACTTCTCACTTATAGCAGCAAGAAATTCACAAAGTTATTGTTAGGAACACTTTGATATATATTTTTTTTTATTTGGTGCGCTGACATTTTATTGAACAGAGATAGTAGAGGGAAATTCATTATGCTGGTTAACATTAGTCATTAGCATGGAGCCTATTGTGAAAGTCTCCATCTGCAATGCATGCTTTGTACTTGTTTGCAGATACTGCCCCATGGGATTCTGTCCCGTTCTTCTCATGCAGTAGATCCAAGTCCCTCTTCTCTGTCCCCGTCACTATACTGGGGCATTAGGACCCACATGGACCGCAGGGTGAGCGCCCCCTGCTGGCCCCACTAACACCTCTTCCAGCAGCAACCTTGGTTTTTCCCAGGAGGTCTCCCATCCAGGTCCTGACCAGGCTCACACCTGCTTAGCTTCAGTGGTTTGCCAGTTGTGAGTTGCAGGGTGATATGGCTGCTGTTTATACAGTATACTGTTACTCTACCGTCTTGCAAGGAAGCAACTGTTATACGAGCAGTTTGACGATGTGCATGATCCTGCAGGAATGCTGTTACATAACGATGAGCCCTTGAGAAGGACAACAAGTCATGTTTCAGCATTAAGTTGAGTTCTTATACAGAGCACCAGCTGTGGCCATGAAGCATCCTAATGTGTAACCATCAGATTAGTGGCTTAGGATGTCACAACTGGAACATATCATAAGCATTCAGCAGATCCAAAATTCAGACTGGACTGCAGTGAATGCCATGTCAACTGTTGAGCTGACATGACCCCTCACGAGCATCGATGGGCTGTCCTCTGTCAATGCCTGTGGGAGTGCCACAGAGAATCTGTCCATCCATTTTCTAACTGCTTTTGTTAGACCCAGAGCCGATACTGGCAAGCAAAGGGCACAAAGCAGGGCACAACCTGGATGGGGCACCAGTCCATTGCAGGGCACACACACTGTTTTCCCGGAAGCCAATTAACCTACCAGTATGTCTTTCGACTGTGGCTTTTTTTTACCCGCACCCGCCCGTCCCAATCTGAAATGGTTTATTTTGAACCCGACCCCGCCCGACCCGAGTGTAAACCCACACCCACCCGTGGGTGTGAGTCAACCCACGTATCACCAGCGGGAGGAAACCCCCGCAAACGTGCAGGAAGTGTCCTGTGCCGCCACAGAGATCTCCATATCGATTCTTTGCCAGGACTAGTCTGAATTCCCTCCACCACAATTGCTGATCTTGTTGATATTGTTAAACAAGGGAGCACTTGGTAGTATGACTTGTTTTGTATTTTTGGAAGTGTATAGTTTTTCCAGCCTTGTGCTCCTGGATGCTATATCTATACAAAAGCACTCCTTTAACAGAATGCCAAGGAGTAATACAAATTAAAAACGTCTTCACTAAGCTGATCTGACAGAGTTTTTCTTTATTTAAACAGCTTAAGTACCCTGAGGTTTGCGATTAGCTGAAAATCCATACAGAAACACACCCAGAATTAATTTTGCAATGCAGAGTCTGTTCTGACTGCACACCACAGCCCATATTTTATTCGTGTCTTTCCAGAGCTTTCCCTTCCTCACTGTGTCTCAGGACATCATGCTGTGCTCCATCTGCAGAGAATTCAAACGGCACAACATAACATAACTGATGCACTGAAACCAAAGGCACAGTTTTAACTACCCAGGGATACTGTATGTGGTAGTTTAAAATATTTTAAATACAAAATTGTGGTCAAGTGTGCAGTTCCACATCATTTCAGAGAGCGTTCCTGGGAGCATCACTTCATGGGAAAAGTAGTCACAGGGGCCTTTTTACTGTCATGATAAGTGCAGAGTCATGGGGGGGTCACCTGGGTGAGCTGAAAAGTGAGCAAAGCTGTCAAATATGAATTTTTTAATGGCTTTTTTCCATATTTTACCAGTTACATCTGGAGAATAATTGCAGCCTTTATGTAACAAAAAGGGAAGAAAGCATGATCTTTGGTGAAGTATATTGGATGCTACACATCGCAGTATTCACATTGGCTCTTAAAGAGCTTGCTGCAATTCAAGAAGATTTATTTTAATGAATGAATGTTGATCATTCCTCAATAATTAATGTAATTTATTACATGGATCAGAAGATAAAGTGATGTATTCGGTTTGTGCTATTCTTACTTTTTAATATGCATTTACAGGTCAGATCCTATGATATAGGAGGTTAGTTTTAAAACTCAGGCATATACACCCTTCCAGATACAATTTAAGTAATATATGTAGTAATTAGACTCTGTTTCGCATGGAGGAATGGATCTATAACAAATTTAATCTTTTATTCAATGGTTGCTTTGCTGGCAGTGGCAGAAAGATTCATACCAGCTCTTTAAATTATTCAGTCTATGCTTAGGCAGTGGATCATTTTTACTCGATGACATAGAATGAATAATGAAGATACTCTTCAAATGCTCAATGCATTATGTCTCTAGTCTAAAGCAAGGTCTGTTCCCATTAAATTTAAGAATTTGCGTGTTGACGATTCATATTTATTTATAAAGCATTCAAGAATACAAAATCATGTCTCTGGATAAAGAATTATTCTATTTATTTATTCATACCATATCCCATGCAGGCTTAGGAGCACAATTAGGTGGACCGCATGATTTGCATTTATTCTTAGATTATAATTAAATTGCATTGTTTTGCATAAATGACTCGAGGTTCAGACATGCTTGGGTCACCTGAATATAATTAATATAGTTGGAGCAACCACTTACTGCCTGCTGCAGTCTGTTCTTAGGCAGTGTTACTGAGTCACACTAAAATGCTCTGTAGCGGCTGCAATTGTAAATGAGCACTGTGCTGAGCAATTCACATCTGTACGCAAGAACATCATTGAGGTCTTTAGCCATTACCAGCCCTTTCTTGGTTGCAATACAAGAGGCTCTATGATCCAAGGCATTAACACCAAGACATAAAAAAAAACATTATTTTGTGATGTAAATATTCTGCCTCCCAGGATAAGCCTTAAAGAGTGCCGGCTTTAAGTTGATCAGACTTGCTTTGCGTCTCCACGGATGTGGATTGAGATTTGAGAGAATGGTTGTGGCGGTTCTTCTTGTAAGCACTGCATGTTTTGACAGTCCTCATGTGGGTACACCAGTGTCTTCCCTGTTCACTAACGGTTCATTGTATGTTCCAGCAGCTGAGCTGTTCTCATTAACAGCTTGGCCCCTTGTACGGTTCTGTACAGTTTCACCTTTGGTCACTTTCCAGAACAAAGCATAATAAAGCATGAGCCTTTCTGCGCACGAAGCCTTTTGCTTAGTCTAACTCATTATATATCAATTTCTTTTGCTCATATTTTCCATTTTAGATAGACTTTTGATTATTTGTTATTCCAGCAAGTGATGGCGTCTTGAGGCACACAGTGCAATACTAAAAAATAAAGGAAGCCCTTGATAATTCCCAACATTACTCACCAGTAAAGCTCTGAAGTGTTTTTGTTTACAAAATATAACCACAGATGCATCTTGCAACTTTAGCAGTATTTTTATAGATGTTTTTGTTACTCAGCTTAATTTTGTTATACCTAAAAAGCATAAGGTTCTGAATCTGATATTTATTTTTGGTTTTCACAGAACTCCACAGAAAAACAATTAGTCCAGCAGTCAGGCTCTTGGCAAAGAACTCTGGTCCAATTAGGAGCAATTAGCTGGTCAACTCGCTTTTATGAAGTCAGTGTTCACATAAAGAGATCTCCACTACTGCCCTCTAGAGGCAGGGAATAATTGCCTTTGTGGGGTTCTTCATTTGTGAAGGTCCAAGTTTTTAATAACATCTACTTTTAATAGCGGTGGTATACTATTATATATATATACTGTGTAGAGCTTGTTAAAATGACTCATTCAACAGTTTTATTTAATGAGACCATGCATCAATTTTCCCACTCAGACTGTGACATTAAAATTGAAGTCTATGAAACCGGATGGGTTTGTTATACTGTACATCTATTCTGTTAGCTCCATTTTCAATGACTATTTTGTGATGGGATGTCAGGTTCTGCAGGATATATTTTTCATTATTCTTAAACCTTTATTTTACAAGAAATATGGTACTGAATTTGGAATCTTTTGCAAATTTATGAGGTTTGATCTTAGAGCACATGAGGTAAACCGCTGTCTATCATTATTTCTTCTGACTCCGTCATTTTTTTAAACGATTTTTCACTATATGTAGCAGCTGCAACTTCAGATAATATTGAAATGACAAGAACTAAAGACTGGAATTGTCCATTTACGAAACATCCCAGACTGCTTTGACTAACCAGCTTTTATCTCTCGCTCACTAGCTGTGAGGAGTCCTTGTTTGTGATTTCATTTCCTGTGTATGCAGAGTGAGGGGTAATTTCCTGTCAGTCAGTTGTAATTCAATAAAGCCTATTGCTCACAGCCTGGATACATAAGATTAGGGGCATTTGCTAGTCCACTTGATTGTGTGGAGTGTGGTGCTGGGTCACTTGTTTATGATGTCTATATAAATATATTTTAGAGCAGTGCTTTGCGCAAATGTCACACTGGATATTAAGACTCACTGTTGGCTTGAGCTCTGTATGTCACAAAGGAAAAATGATCCAAGAAAAACAGATGAATACGTACTGTACTTTACAGAGCTCCCACAGCTTTCTAGGATGATCCTGCTACAGAATGGCAAGGTCATTCTAGGGCCTATCGCTCTCACTACGGTACTTTCAGATAGTACAGTTTGCTCCACGGCCGAAACGTTGTGTTCTCTTTCTTCTTTTTTTCAGCATGGAATAAACCTATTACTTGTTCCTTTGCAGTTTATAGTATGTTGTACATACCTTTATATATGTTTTAGCATACAGAAAATTAATGTAAAGTTTGTGATTGCATACCCACCAGCATGATAGGTAATTTGGCTGGCATGCTGTCAAATATTCTATTTTTCATATTTTAAAGTAAGCCCCATCTTCAGTATAACAAATGTTTCTTGTAATTAGACCAAACAAAGTTTAGATGAGTAATTTTATAATCTCTCTGATAGGCTCTCAGAGCTATTGTATACATTTCTTTCATATGAAACCTTTTATTTATAGGGTTTCCCACCTGTCTTCATTTTTTAAAGTTTGTTTTTATTCTCACAGGTTATTCCCCAGTCCTTCATAATTTCATTTCCTGCCTGAGGACGAGTGTATCTCAGAACCACTGGCCGCTTGTGGAGATTTCTGATATTGTCTAGCTTTTTTAATTCTAGATAGCCTAGTTTTATTTTTTATGAAGCCTTCATTATGCTTAGGTTCTTTGTGCAGGCTGTTTCCAGTTGAATGTTAATAAGTGCGTAATAGTTAGTCATTCATTAAAAAGGTAAACAGGTTCCTTACCAACCTTTCTACAGTGCTTGCCCAAGTTTGTCTCGCAGATAATGCAGAAGACAGTGTTCCTAATCTTGTCTAGTTTCCATGGTGTGAAGGTCAGCCTACAGCAAAATTTCCAAATGTGCATTTGTTAAATATGTTTTAAAAGTGCTCTTTTGTGCAAATGTCTTAGTTCCTACAGCATTCAGCTGTGTTCTTCTTTTGTAATTAATGTCTTTGGATGCACTGTGGAGAACTCCCACTCACTGAGGCAGTCCTCTGCCTTAGACTTTGTTGATTCCCCCCATCATTAGAGCTTAAATGTGACTGTTAAAATTGAAGATCAGACTGCCTACGTAAATCATCCCAGTGCTGCTGAAAATACCTTTTGAAGGCAACATGTCTTATCTGATGGTTGCCCACACCACGGCCTTCCATTTTGCTCTTAATTATTGAAAACAATGTTGCAGAACTCTGAATCATTCCTCTTGAAATGGTCAGGGGTTGGCATTTTCTGGCAGAAATTCCAGTTCTAATTGATGGCTCTTAAAGCAAACATGCTACCTCATCACCAATATCTGGACTTGTTAACAAGACAGAAACCCGCTCCTTTATCTATGTGTACCCCCCAGGGGCTGTGAACATTGCACTACGCAGAATTCTGACATTTACTTGCAACGAGAAGCATTCCATTCTTTTTTGTATTATTGATAAGCAGTGATTCATATGGGTCGGATAAGACAGCCCTTTAACACAGCTCCCAAAGCATTTATGGGATGCAGCATAAGAATACAGGAAGTAAACTTCTCAGTAAATGTAAGTGGAGGTGTTCAACTTTCACCTGAAACACTTAAGCTCTACCCCAGAACCCATACGCCTATGCCACAAGCCCACAAGCAACTGTGACTTGCCCCTTCCCACTTGTGGCAACCCAATTGACTAGTAAGCCTGCCCAGATCAATTTATGAACATAGGGCAGCAATGCTAGTATTTAGAAATGTTTAAACACTTTCACTAATAGAATAATGTTCTACTCCCTTTTTAGCATTCCTGCCAGACAGCAAAGCTGTAGACCGTTGTCTGTCATTGGCACCTGGCCACACTTTCCATTTAATCTGAATAGAATATCAGATAGGCGACAAGGAAGGGAGGCCATTCAGCCCAATAAGCACATTTCACTCAATTTCTCTGTAGTCCCACAGATGGTACTGGTTCTACTGGGAACCCCTCCCTGGAATATGAATTGTGCTTGAACCCCACCCTGGAAATGGACAAATTAGAGTAGTCAATCTCAGACCTAAACTGCATGACTGTGGAGACAGAAGAAACCAGTAAATACCAATGTGAAATTAAAATAAAACATGCATATTCAATACAGACAGCAGCTTTTGGCTGGAATCAAGCCTAGGAGCTGTGAGACAGCTAAGATAACCTCCCTGACACTGTGTCACCCTAATGGCATCAAGCTCATTGCAGTTCTAGGAACTCTTTATTGAACATTTGTTTTCTTTTCTGTTTGCATGTAGTGTTTGATGAGATTTATTGGAATGCCATAACGGCAAATGCAGTTATTCTCATATAGCTGTTTTCACTGCTTATCTGTTTCCAGCTGTTTTGCAGTAAAAAAATGTATCTTGAAACAGGTTTCCTGTTTTTGGTATTTTGTGCGACAGATCACAGACAGTTCTGCTGATGCATTAGTGATTTGTACAGCAGAATTAGCACAGTGGGAACAGCGCACATTGCCTAGGGCTTTAGCGCTGGGGGAAGGGGGCTCGTTTGGATCTGACTGGAAATCCTCCCACCTTTCATTAGCAGTTCCTCAGCTCTCCCATCCTTCACATCGGTTCCTGTGCACTCGCTGCTCTGCACAGGAAAAGCTCACATGTGTTGAGCGCATTCCCCATACAGAGGATGAACATTCCCTTAGCACATGCCTTTTATATTCCTGTGCAGAATCCACCCAGCACATCCAGGGAATTCAAACAACCTCTGTGAAGTCGAAAAGCTTATTTGTGTTTTTCATCTGTGCATCAACTGAATCAATGCGCTGGTGCTGTGAAGATACTTTAATTCCTGAAAGCTAGTGTTCCAACATAAATAGGCATACTAGGGTTCTCTTAGGTTATGCACTTTTAATGTGCAGACTAACGACGTATTACTTGCCGGTGAAATAAAGAAACCCAGATAGCGAAATTCAGCAAGATCAGCTTTGAGTGGTTGATCTTGGCCAGAAGTTGATAAACTAAATTTGCCGCATGAATACAATGGAAAACAAAACCTCAGAATCCAGGAACCTTTGGTAAGTATGCTTTAGCCAAGAAAAGTGCACAACATAAAAGAACAAGTTTGTTTTTAAAATTAAAACTAAAATCAATTCCAGAGGCCGGTTGGTCATATTGACACATAAAGGGGAAATGAACCCATATTTATAATTAAGAAGGTAGGTATTCAGTACTTTAGGTGTTTTACGCACCCAAACACATGAAATTTGTTCTACAATACAAAAAAGTATTTTTAATATAGATTGAATACTGATCAGTTCGAATGCCTACAATGTTCGGCTTTGGTCAGCAAAAGAGGTAATTGACAAAAATGCGTGAAATATGGCAAACAGTGTAGCTGTTTTGTTTTTTCTAAAATTCTTTGTATCTTCTGACACCAGTGAGCACCAAATTACAGGGACATCAAAAAAGATCTGGACGCATCTGTGCCGTTTCAAGTGCCAACCAAGCGAGATATCAGATGAAAAGGGGAAATTACACATGTTTTTACAACTTTGCCAGCTGGTAAGAGTTTAGGACTGGAATGAGACACAGATGTGAGGCCTTCTCCACAGTGGGATGGGACTGTCTCATGATTGCACTCTATCTGTGACTCCTGACACACACTTTTCACACCTACATCTGCTTCAGACACACTAAGCTTTCGGCGCTAAAATCATCCTGTGTGTAATCGATACTTGAAACCATATCTACTGAATAACTAGAAAAATATTTGGTTTCATGAATATGTTAGATGTTATAGTTATGTGTGCATTTAAATTGTTGGGGATGATATGCAATCCGTAGTTGAATTTTTAAATTGCTTGGCAAATTATTCTTTGGAATTGAAAACATAAGGTTAAAGGTGAGAGGAGACCTTTCAGTGCATCTTCCTTGTGTTCTAGGTAGTAGCTTAGTGATCCAAGAATTGTATCAATCTCTCTTTGGTAAAGTTAGATTTATCACCTACAGTATGCTTACTTTTCTGTACATTTCTAATCCAGTTTCATCATGGTTTTACAAACAAAAATGCTTATTTTTGTAGACTACAATCCCTGGCTAGAAACATCGTGCAGAATTTTAGTATGCTGATAAGTCTGAACAATGTGGCCTTAGTCTAATTCTAAGGAATGCACTCTACACACAATAAATAGTCATTGGGAAATGGTTGATAAGGCTTAGATTTTTCTAGATTTGGCTAGCTAAAAAAATAAAGTACAAATAGGGCATGCACATTTACTTCAGATGATGTTGCATTTAAGTAGATGTACTAGTAGATCAGGGACAAACAAATATGTTTATAATTCTCATTTAATTCTCAAGGTGCTGTCACATTTCCACTTTTAGTGGACAATAATAAAGTTAATCGAATCTAATTTGCCTGCGAAGCAGTACAGAATGCTTACTGTGTGTCACCCAGGTGGGTGTTGCATTTCAGTGGCGGGTGAATACATACTGTCTATGTAAAGTGATTTGGGACCATTTTGGAAAACAGTATACAAACGCAAGGAATTCTTTTTAGTTCAAATCTTTTTGGTGGCCATTTCAGAAGTGGCATCAAATATTCCCTTTATATTTTATTAAAAGGGATTTAATGTGTCACAGGAAAGAAAAGGGAAAATGTGGAGAAACCTGGACCTCAAAGTGTATTAGAAACGATATGTATTAAAGGCTGAGGAGTGTGAGTTACGACTGGGGAAGCACGTGAATTCTAGCAGCATCACATATCATGGGATTTTGTTTTATTTTGCATGCTTTTTTAAATGGATCTGACAAGTTTAGATATTTGTTTTAGAAAACTGTCAAAATATCAAAATTAGTGCCTGTCACGTTTTGTGAAGTTGGTGTAAAGTCCTGCTTCTCCTTCAAATTTGTAGACTTCTTGTTCTGTCCATCTCATTACATTCCAATCCTTGCTGAGATCTCGAAGTCCCAAAGTCCCATAAGTCCAGATTTTTACCTGTAAGTCATACCCTATTTTGTAGATGTCACTGGTTTCACATTCTTTGTCCTTTTTCGGATGGTAAAGAAAGGTGCGAATGTGTCTCTCTCAAGATGTGCTGCGATAGCTTTCCTCACCAGACAGGGATTGGTTCAGTCTTTATATGCCACTTTGGATCTCATAATTGACAGGATGTGAGCAGAGGCAGCCTGTGCCTGACTGGCCATATTCTACATTTTCTCCAGGAGAGTGGCTCGTTCAAAGACTTGTCATACAATCCATCCATTACTGAGCTTCTCAGCAGGAAAGACATGCAAAAGCAGCAACAACAACAACAACAACAACAACAACAACAACAACAACAACAACAACAACAACAACAAAAAAAAAAAAAAAACACCTAAACTTCTTTTGGGAGGAGTGAAGAATGTTCTGATTCAGTTTTAAAATGAGCTAGATGCAGATCGCCTTCACATTCCAGAACCCTTCCCTTGGACTGAAATTCAGTAAGTGGAGTGAAAGCAAAACAACATGCTACACACAATATTGGTGCTTTGGCTTCAGCAGGGCTTTTCTTTTCCCACTGTAACCTGATCCCTAAACATGTGTTTCATATTCTGCTTTACATAGTACATAATAAATGCATTGTGTTGCCCTTTCAATGAATAAGACACAGCCCTTTGCTGTTTGTTACCCAAGAAGAAAGCAGCTCATTAGTGCTGTCTGTGACTCAATCTTGCCTAAAGACATTGTTCACACATGAAGCATGTACTAGTGAGCCCTGGCTATATTCTCCCATATTCTATCTGTTAAGACCTCATTTGCTTTCTAACTAGTACAGGTTTTTACCTTTAAAAGCAATTGCAGCAACAGAAGTGATAATCAACACAACTTGAACTGCAAAGCAATAAGGACTATAACTTAATATGTGTTTTTTTTTACACAATGTCTCATTCAGTGTGATAACGGATAGTATACAGTATTATCTGCCGGTGTTATTAACAATTTTAGTTGACACATGTTTTCTTCCCTAGTCTTCTACAGCTATAAATTAGCAGGTAGCCATATTTACAGTAAATAAGCAAGAGAACGCAGTAAAAAGAAAGGGTGTTTTTCTTATTAATGCCTGTGTGAGACATCGGCAGAACAGGCAGAGTCGAAAGCAGAGGATATAAATCAAACTGCAGAGTTTTTCCCCTGAGAGCAGGTTTTTTCTGTCTGTAGCTGCAGCCTGGTGCCACCTGGCCTGTCAGTTACAGCCACTGTTTGCTAACCTGAAAGCACTGGGCTCTTGTCACAATAAAAAAGGGTGTTCAGACAGTTTAAATTTGCAAACCTGCAAACTGGGACTGCATGTCAATAGTCTCTCACAGATCCTGGGCACAATTGTATTTTGTTTTCCATCTCCAGAACATGTTGTACAGTACATTAACATGCTGCATTGCTATTAAAAGACTCATTAATGCCAGTGGGATTTTACTAGGAACTAACCAGGCAATGTAGTGAAACAATAATTGTTTAGATACTTTTAATATACTATTTGGTTCTAGGGTAGAATACCTAGTATTTTTATTTTATTTTATATTAGATCAGGAAAATCCAAAAAACACAAATAATAATGAACTTCTTTTAAAACAGTATGATTTGATCTTTTGATTTCCTAGAAAAATCCTGACCTGATTTTGTTCTGGACATGGAGTGCTATTTGCATGGAGTTTGTACTGTATGTTCTCCTTGTGCTTGTGTGGGTTATGGTTTCCTTTAACAGTCCAAAGACATATTGGTGGGTTAATTGGCTTCAGGGAAAAAGTGTGGTTGTGCGTATTTTGTGGTGGATGGGGGTACCCTGCCTTGTGTTTATTGCCTGCTGGGAGGAGCTCGTGCTCCTCTGTGACCCTGAAATTGATGGAGTGGATAGAAAGTGGATGGATGGATTTAGGGCTAAGGTTGTCAAATGGGAAAATAACCCATAATGTTTACATAGTACGTAGCTTTTCTTCATTTACTAATTTATTTTTGGGTGGTGTGGATTCAACATGGAAAAGTTTATTCATACAATTTAACTTTTCAAAAAGTAGTACTGGTTTAAAATATTTATTAATTAACCTTGTTTTGTACTTCACATGGATGTGTTAACTCCAGGGCAGAGAGAGGCTCCTTTGCTGGGTGAGGAATTTGTATTCCTATTTTTATCGGTGTCATTACCAAACCTCTTCTGTTTCAGAGTTAAAGCTATCACAGTTGAGTCTGTGCTGGACAGTGTTACCCAAATTCAATACCTTGCCTTTTTGTCAACAAACACTTGAGGCTTCCTGTAGTCAGCTAGGCTGTTACCATAGCAACTCTTGTGTTTCATCATGAAACAAGCTTGGCCTTATTTCTGGTGCAAAGGGTGATAAAAACTGAATCATATTTCACTGTACTTTCAGGGGAGATGTGTTTAAGATTAGGAAATTTAAAAAGTGTTCATAAGTGATTTTTAATGATCTTGCTATAAAATTCTTTTTGACTAGAAATCGTCACCTAACCCGATTGAAGATTTACACTGACTGAGCAAATTATTTGTACAAAATTGAAGTACAATGCCCAATTCCATACTGAAATTAAGATTATTAAGATTCAGAATTCCAGACTAAAAAACATTTTGTCACATTTTCAAAGATCCTCACATAACTACCTCCTTCCTTCGCAAGCTATGTGGAATATTCTAAATGGATTAGTTAGGACAAAGGCTTTAAAGCACTGTCCCTGATATGCTCTTGCCTAAGAGCCTAACATTAAAAAGCAGGGGTGCTGGTTTGTTCAAGAATATATTGGAGATATAACTTGATTTGGCCGAGTGGATGGGTGGCAGGTGAAAAGTCAAGGTTCAGTCGGCAGAACTCATGTCTTGAGCTAATGTATGTCTTTAATGCGTGGGACTCCTTGTCTTGGCCTTGACATTCAAGGTGTCCAAACGTTTATGATAGCTTGCAGATGTATGAGATTGTGTTTTAAAATGTCTCTGCAATTGCACGGCCCATGTTAAACAGTTTCGTTTTCTGGCCCATCTCACTGCTTAATTGTTTCAAATTATACATGATAGATTTCAAGCATAGTGCTACTGCTGTTTTTTTAAGTAGTTCTGTGGTTAGGTATTCTACCCTCCATTATTTGCATTATAATCTGCTGTGGAGAAAAAAGGAAATTGAGGGTTAGCAAAAAAACATCTAAATGGCCTCTTAATAGTGTTGTTTTTTTTCTTTTCTACCTGTATCTCAAGCAGGATTATTAATTCACCATCACACAACTCTCTCACATTTAGAGGATATCAGATCTGCTACACTGAGAAAGGAGGGGACCAGAGATGTTGCAGTGCCCTGGAATTCCATGTCACAGAAATGGCACAGAAATTTAGTAAGCTTGTAGGATCTGAAAACTAAAGTTCAGAAGCTAAACCACTGATAAGAATTATTGAACTGTATCACTTCCAAGAAATGGCTGCAAATCACCTATAGGATTCAACGAAACCTCTCTGGGCTTACACAGGAGTATTACAGGTTTTCCTATATTAAAATAACTTGATGTGCTGCTTCTGCTTATTCTCCAAACAGACTATACTGGTAGCAGGGTTCTCGCAGGAACAGGGCTCAATTTGTATTCCCTCTGTACAACTGAATGAGTACAGAGAATAGTGTGACCTCTTCAGCAATGTAAATATTTAATTGTATCCTGTTTCCAATAAATCTTTGAGCATAATTACCTCGAGGCTTACAATATGCACTATACGAAAGATATTATTCAAGGGAAAAAAGCATGTAATTGACACTGTAATTGAGTTTTTCTTTTTCAGAATAAATTCATTTTAATTTTCCAGAATGCCCAGCGCTCCTGTGTACAGAGGACTTCAGAGTGTAAAAGATCTCTCCTTTTGGAAGACTTCATCTGAATGAAAGCTATGGAACAACTAAAAATCTCAAGTAATTACCCTGTAGGGCTGCAAGAAGTCGCAGCGTAGATCAGCAGATGGTTTGAAAATGAGTCTTAGTTTGTTACAAAAAAAGCAATTTCTGGAGAACAAAGAGTAAAACACAAAAGTGCATTTTCTTGTATTTATCCATACCCACGCATTTACAAATAAAAACACATTCAAAGACAAGCAAAATATTGGGAAGCACAGTGTGTTCCATTGCAAAAAGTTAAGTTTTAATTAGATGAGTACTCTGCCTTCTCTTTCTGAGCAGTTGAACCATTTTTGTAAAATATAAAACATCCTTGTTATATGTTAAAAGCAATAACTAGGGATGGTATGGGTGAACAATGGTGTACGCATACAGTATATATGGTTATACAGTATATTATGCCATATAACTAATTATGCATAATTTTCTGAAACCTCAATAATGCTGGAACAAACTGATGTAGTCAAATACCAGTTTTTGTGGGGCAGAATAGTTGTATTTTGTGTTTTATAGAAGTCTAAAGAAAGGGAGAAATGTATGTTTCAGAGTTTAAATAAGGTTTGTATCAACCTTGAAAGATCTATGATTATACTGTATTCCACTATGATGAGAAGGTCCATAGAAATGTCTGGGAAAAACCTGATAGGCTTCGTGCTTTCAATGAGTTTTAAATTTAATTTACTTTGAAATTAGGCAGCATTCTCCTGCCCTGGAGATGATTCTAAAGGGCTCTCAGCCACCTTGTCACAGTCATTCAGGCTGAACAACAGCCTATACTTTTACAGCCACAGGGTAAAGTGCTGAGTAGCTAAAACCACACATCTAATCCATTTTGGAGACAACCCCCCATTCAATTAATGTCACTACTTTCCATGTTATTAATTAGTTTATATTTGATTAATAGGGCTGCATGATTAAGAATTTTCAATAGAGTGGTCTTAAGCTTCATTGTGTCTGCATGTAGGCAAACATG
This sequence comes from Lepisosteus platostomus, assembly GCF_059453375.1. Lineage (NCBI taxonomy): Eukaryota > Metazoa > Chordata > Actinopteri > Semionotiformes > Lepisosteidae > Lepisosteus > Lepisosteus platostomus. The sequence goes on from NC_142612.1 coordinate 67,024,958, forward strand.
AAGCTAAACACTCAGTGAAGGATAGCAGATCTGCATATAAAAGTGCACCTGCTACCTGCAGTTACAGGACATGAGTGGGCATGGAAACACTATTTTCCCAACTAAACTTTAGCTTTTTACCCAGAGGTAAGGAATCATAAAGAGCATTTTATCCTCTTGCACTGTTAGTCTACTGTATATCTAAATATGTACAGATCAGCAGCTGTTTATTTTAAACTCTTGTTATTCTGTACGCTGTTGAAGATCACAGTAGTTATTTTCACAAAAATTAATTATGCGTCCATTTTCAGTCTGCATATCCTGGTGAGAATTGCAGCAAAAATGATGATCATCATAAATGAGAGCCTTTATGTAATGTTTATCCATAAAACAAAATATAATGTCACTTTTAAGGAACAAATGGCAGTTTTGTGCTGGATATGATCAGTATATATTTTGGCATCTCTGTGCTTGTGCATATCAATTTCAGTGTATGAAACAGTATGTGGGCAAGCCTGTTGGTTTTCCTTAGAGTCTCATTGTATAGCAGAATGATTGCAGCTCTTAAGAGAAGAGTAGTGCCAAAAATATTTTTTCCTTAAGAATTCATGCTGCCTCTCAAGAGTGACTCAGCTTATGACAAAGGACTGTCATCATCTCATAGCATATCAATGCATCATACGTGTGATTTCATTTAAGGTGCTTATTGTCAGTCAGAATGGATATAGACTGACATTTTTGTTTTATTTTTGTTATTATTCCATTAAGCCTCAAGGAACCCCCGTTTTTAATGGAGCCTCTCCTTACAGAGAGTAAGCAAAGCTTAGGTTACAAACTAATCGCAATTTAGTATCAAAATAATACCTTTGAGAGTAGATGGGATTATTCATTCATTAAAAATGTATTAAGAGCTAATTAAATTGCATTCACCCTGAAGTTCTCTAAACATTCTTTATGAAAAAGGGTCTGTGGAAATAGTGTACTCTATGTATTATGTGTGATCATTTGAAAAGCTTTTTTAACCTTTTTAAAGCCCCACACACCTATTCGTGCTTAATTAATTAATTCTAGTGCACACCTAGAAGTGGTATCATTAACAGGCCTATGATTATGATATCACTGGAATGCTTCAAAGGATACTTATGCCATCACGGGGGGAATTGTGACTTGTAAATTAGTGCTGCTGTCTCCCAACTCTTGGGTGGGATGCCTTCTGTATGAAGTTTCCTGTTTGTGTGGCATTTTGCTGAATGCTTCAGTATCCTCCCATCTCCCAGAGACATACTGTCCAGGCTACTTGGTTACCCATGTGCTTGTGTGTGTGTCTCTGTCCTGTGATGGACCGCTGTCCCATTCTGGGTGTTTTTATACCATATTTGAGTTGTGAATTTTTCAACAGATGAAATTTCTGTTTCTAAAAAAGCCAATTAAATTACAGTATGTTCCCCGAATGGATGAGTAAGAGAATCTCATGAGAGTTCCATAACGTTTCTTTCGAGCTCTCAGGCTATTAAAAGGACAAAAAAGTCTGAATTGAAAGAGAACTGAAAGATTTTCTTTGTACAAGTTATTCACTGTATTTGACATATTTGTTACTATTACTGTATACAGTATGTCATTTAAATAACCATAGTCTTCACTTTTGACTTGTATCAAAGCGAGTCAATGAATGTTTTTTTTCTTTGCTGAAAATACATTTTAATCAATGCTCAGTTGTACAAAAGATAAAATTACTAGGTGTAAATACAACACCTTATTTTCTGTCACAGATGATTTGATCCCTCCATACCATACACTTATTTTTTAAAATAAAAACCCTCAAGCATTTCGGAGTTCTAAGAATGACTCAGTAATTGCAGTCTTTCAAATGTTAGTATCTATAGCATCTTGCTATGAAAATGACAATCTGTCAGATTGTTGTCGAATGTTTTTTTTTTTGTACTGTGTTGCTGTAAAACCCATGTATCTAGAAATTAAAGTGATCTAGCTGGAGGCATTCCACTGTAGCAGTGCTCCACACCTCAGTTCTGTCGCATAGCTTGTTTAAATATATATTATTTATAAAAGCACGTCTGTGTTATTGCTTTGGCTTCCCAGGAAATTAAGTGGAAGCAGGCACATACAAGATTCTTATTTTTAGTTTGTTTCTGTAATTGTCATTAGCTGTCTAGCTATGCAGTTGATGCTGGTTCCTCAGGATCCTGTATGGGGGAAAAAAAATGAATGTGAGTCTCAGAACTGAAGAACGAGCTGTTAGCAACAAACTGAGCCTCCTCTTACTTGTAACATCTGGATTTTCTTATGTAGTACGATTTTAGTTGATAGTTTCACCTGTTCTGTTTTCTCAAAAAGGCAGAATGTAATATTTATGAATATGATAGGGTTACCAGCCGATATTATCCTTTCAGGACTGCAAGAATAAAGAAAACACAACACATTTTAAGGAAGTGAAATATAAAGTGCATCTTGAACTTTATCTTCACCTCACAAACACTCTCAAGCACAAGGCAGCCTTGTCTCTAGGTCTTCCACCACACTGAGTTAAATTCCATTTCCATGAAATTGATTGATGGTGCTGCTCGTACTCCCACCAGGAAGTCATCAGAGGCCCTTTTCATCACCAAGCAGTCACCTTTTATTAAAGGTCACTTGGATCTCCCCTCTTTCAGATCCCTGCAAGCACCCACAAGAGACAAACATCTCTGCAGAATAAGGCGCTTATCCAGATGTGACACCTTTTCTGCTTTAGCTGTGCAGCTGCAGGTGCTGCTAATGAGAGGTATATGAGACAGGCCACCTAAAAGGAGCAAATGTGTTGGCAGTACTGGGGTAAAGGTGGCAGCTCAATGGTTCCAATTAATGGCATTTTCAGTTTTAATTAGGCTAAAAACTCAACTATTACTGCTGGAATTACAGTACACTCATCCTGGCACCTCTGGCATGCAAATTGGCTTCCTGAATAATTAACTTCCACACACATTATTTCACATTTTGTGAAGCATCATCTATTTCAGATAGAACTTAGATTTAAGATAGTTCATTTGTCTTTATGAGATTTTGTGTCATAATATTTGCCTTACATAATTATGAATCTTGAAATCTTCATGAGCTAGACTTTTTATGTGATTTTATGTTTTTTCCATGTTCATGTTTAGATTTATATATACTGTATATACTACTATGTTTAGATTTATATACTACTATACTATAAAGTATACTATACTTTTAATTTCCATTTGCATTTTTTGATTCGTGGAGTCCTATGATCTAGTTTTTGCTGACAAGAGAAATCTTGTCATATACATATTATGTTAGTGGAGGATATTTATCATCACAAAGAAGGATAGAAATGCTCTAGTTGTATAGTCACTACATATGTTTTATTAATCATTTTCAAAGCAAAATGTTAACAAATCTACAGCAAATGAACAATACCATGTCAACAGTGAACTTATAGGATGAATGTACCTTAACTCACCTTCTTGCAGAAGGTTTATAACAGATGTGACTGACCCCCAAACCAGCAGGTTTCACAGCTTACCCTCAACTTTTAAAACAATATGACAGTTAAGCAGGTGATTTGTTCATAGACATGTGAAATCATGTGAAATGAAACCATCAAGACCCTGTAGCTCTCAAGAACGACAGCTGGCCAGTCCTATTTAACCAAACCAGTTCAAACTCAAATGTATCCCAGGCGTTTTCCAAATTGAATAGTATTACTACTACAAAGATTGTTTAATATTTTACATCTTATCCATCATGTCAAGATGTTTCAAAGCACTTTGCCATGGAGGTGAAAAGCCAATAGTACGGAGGTAGAAAGAACATCTATAACATATAGGAAAAAAAATGTATACAGATCACATAAGGTATTATTTGCAAATATGTTTTCATTTTATGTACATAAAAAGCAACCTTAAATTCTATTCACAGCAACTCCTATACTTGCAAAAACACTGCCTAAGAGGGGGTTTCTTAACAGCAGAGCTTCTAAACTTGTTTAGGTACAAATTCACATGTTACAAAATGATGAGCTCTTGTGGAAGTCCTTGATGTTATTCACATAAATTTGTTGTTAAAACCTAAACAAATTCTTTGTGAAACTCCACTCAAAATATTTAAAAGACTGAAGGCAGTAAATTCCCAATTTGTGGTTAATAAGGACAACAATATGAATTCATGTAGAATATGAGTATATCTTTATTTCACTGTTCATAGTTCATACGTAGCTCATCATATATAGTAAACCAGGTGTAATCATGTGTAATTATTTTGGAATTACCAAACATTATAAATTTAATCATTAATACAGACGTCAAACTTGTGATATCCATCGACTTACAAAGAGAGAGAGAGATCGATTTTAAATTTAAAGTCCTTCTAATATACATATACACAAAAGACAGAGGTCCTGTGTGAACATACACATACTGCACAATATGTGTATTTTCAAATGTTAAATTTGCGCATAATGAACATTTACAGAAGCAAAAAAAATAACGTCACAATTATTTAATCATCTCAGAGTCTCATCCTGACATGTTCTGCTTGTACCTGACAGTTCACAGTTAAACACGTCTTCTGACTGCCCCCCCCTCCCATAACTCCAGTTTACACAGAGCTAGCAAAGGACCAGTGTGAGCTCAGGTCAGGGGAGCATCGTGCACCTGGCTCCCAGGTTGGTGCATTCCACTGTGTAACTCAAAGGACTAAATGAAAGCTGACATGGAGTTTCGCTATACTGTCATGTTTAAAGGAAACCAGTTATGAACCTCAGGCCCTCTGGACATGCAGGCTGAATTAGACCCCAGCATCCATGTCCATGTTTGTTTTTGGTGCAAGAAAAAATACAGACCAAAGCTTTATCAGGAGTGTGGATGTTCCCTTCCTCATGAGTGCAGTGCTGTACCTGTAGATCATGTCTTATAGGAACACCAGGAGCACTGTGATTTTGCACTGTCCTTCATCATCTCTGGAGGAAGCATACATAGTGCATGAACCATTCATAGGTCTGGCTGGAAACTACTGTACATAAAATCTTGACGTCTTACACCCTACACGGTATCGGAAAGTAGAAATGAAATGTAACTGAAATGCTGTTTTAGGTGCATGTTTTAATAGGATTCTGTGCATTTCTGATTAATGTACTGTATGTACAGTACATAAATTCAACTTTTAACATTACAATGATATCAATTATATTTAATAGTAAGGAAGAGGAAATATGTTCAGTTGCAAAGGCAACTAATATTATAATTCTCAGTCTGTGCTAATGAGAGAAGAACTGAACCATTTGATTGGAAAGTAAAAGATCAATTATACATTTGGGACTAGATTAATCATTGCCAGGAAAAACATTCAAGATATGAGGACAGCTGTTTGTTTAAGTGCACATTTTTCATCCTGAATTATACGGGCTGTCAGAAGGAAACTATACAATGCTCTTGTGCAAAATAATTCGAGGTTGCATTGTTTGCTTATGAACAAACCATTAACCTTTTTAATTTTAAGACTGGTCTACTTACATACAGAATTATCCCCCAGACAGACAAGGGAAGCTCCTGTTTAAACCTGTGTAGAAGAGTCAACAAACTGATTTCTGTCAGCATGACTTAATAAAGTGAACAAGGGAAAGGGAGCTTTGTGTACAGTGCCCATGCTATGCTGAATGCTTGGGCTGTGAACGTACTCACCCATGTATCTCCCCTACACCCGAGATTAGTCTGTTACTCACAAACCATCAGTGCACAAAGTCTACAAGCCGAAGAGCTATTGCAACCTCAACAGGAAGCTCAAGTTCATTCTTTGGGGCTGGACCATGTACTTGATTTTTTCATATGCAAACAGTATAGGTTGGGTTACTTCTTTTTTTACTCCTGTGCACACTTGGAGCACAATATCAACAGCCATCCTTGCTCCTTGGGTATTGCTTTTTCTGGAAAGTGGTGTCAGTAGATTTACTCTAAAGAAGATCAGTATTATCCCATGTTTTAGGCAAAGAAAAGGATGTAACTCAAAGTGTATTTTTGCTCCTCTTCATTGCTTTCACCTAGCACATCAAATACTTTCCATAGGAACGTTTCAGGTTTCAAAGGAAAAGTGCTGAGTCAAGCAGTCCGGTACCAAGGAGAATATAGCATCACTAGTTAATATGTCTGTTTCTAAAGTTGGAGCTGGACCCATCAGGTCAAATCATTGGAAGTATTGTCTCTAACGATGTCTGATGGTTTGTTTTTCCTTAGATTATCTATTATCTTTATGGCTACAGTTTACTCTAAAATTCACTGATTTCCGTTCTGAGTTAACAAGTCGCTTTGTCTATCAAAGGGCAAAGACAAAGGGCATAGACTTCATGTACTGTACGTGCTTTAAACCACAATCTAACCTGCCTACTTCAACTCGTTATTGAACTATGTTCTTTCTGTCTTCTGCCTGCAGGAACAGTGCCCATGATCCACGCGATGTGACTCGCGATTTTTGAATCCTTTTGCTTTTCTCGAGCAATACACGCTCGGTACTCCGCTGCAAAGACATAAACCAGATCATACTAACCAAGGTAGCTGACATCAGAACGTCGTTGACGTATGCAGCTGTTGAATGGGGGGCATCTTGTTAAATAATGAATTTGTCTCGGATCACGTGAGAAAGCCTCTAAATTATTCAAGATCTTTTTGCATCCGCGATCTCTCCCGACTGTAGCTGCCATCCCCGGATGCGGGCAAATACCGCCTTGAAAATGGATCTTGACAAAATCATCGTAATCCATTAATCCGTTGGGCGAAAAACGTGAGTGATTTTATTTTTCTAAATAGGATTTTGTCTATTAATGTGAAAATGGCGCAGACGGACGATTGTGCGACCCGTGTGGCGTTTTTTGTGCATATACAAGAACGGAAATGCACAGAATCTCCTCTGAAAAGGCACCTGCAATAAGTCTTGCTTGGGTTTGGCTTGTTCTTCTCTGAGGCGATGCTTGACTGAACTGCAGCAGAAGCCTTAGTTTGAGGCTTGATGTTTGGAATTAATGAAGGTATTTAAACCTGCGCTTTTAAAGCTGAACAGGTGTACTTGTGTTACTTTGCTTGTAAATATGTATGTCTTTGAGTATGTATTAGAGAGAAATACTGTTGTATTACAAAAAATATAACCTTGCTGAATGCAGTTAATGCAGTCGGTTGAATTCAGTTTTATTTAATATTTTTATTAACCCAACTGTGGTGGACAATTACATCTCAACAGAGGGCAAAGTCAATTATTTAAACTTAGAGCTCCGAGTGTTGAAACTCTGTGGGGAATGAAATTTGATATAGCGTCTCGTTTACCAATTTTGCACAAAGGGGGTATAGACCTGATGCCCTAAAACAGTGATCATATCACACGTTTACGATGTAAAAATTATCGTTGATAAAACTGTGAAACAAGATGTGTTGAGGTCAAATTTCCCATAGCATAAATATATGACGAATCTATTGTCGACTTACTAGAGGATTGTTGTGCACACCCACTTCAAAGCGGATAGATCTCTACTTTCGGTGTTTAGGACAGTTGTTTTTTTTTTCAGGTATCTCAATTGTGTACGGCAGCATCCCTAGGAACCTAATACTCAGGTTTCCGCTTGGACAAAATAGATCTCTTCGCTGTTTTCCACGATGGGATATCATTTCCGCAGCTCTATACAGCAAGTGCAGGGTTGGTTGGTTATTGAATGGTTAAGAAAAATGGGACTCTCTGGATAAAAGGACAATATAAGTGTCATCAGTATTTTAAAAGTAAAGCCTTGGTAGCAGGAGTTGACCAGACGCAGGCCTGCTGTTTTCCGACGCTTCTTAAATATCTCCTTTTAAGAGGAGCTGACCGTGGTGCTGAATGTTGTAACCAGCTCTTCGAAGAGCGAGTTTATACTGTATGTACAGTATACATAGAGTTATTATGTATGTAAGATTTTAATTTTCATCTGTGGGCATTGACATATTTATACACATAGAGGACACAAGTTTATACATAGTGAAACATTCCCCTCTGTCAGTATTCTTTTTATAACCTTCTGACGGTTTTTGTAATTAGAAGTTACCAACAGTTCATGTTGGACAGTAGCTATATACTGTATAGTGATTGGGCTCGCTTATTGTGTCTAGGACGTATTAAGTAAATAATGTCGTACACAACACAACCTCAGATTTACTTTATTTAATCATATGTCGCATTTAATCGTTCTAAAATGAATACCAGAACAAGATTTCCCTAAGAGGTCACTTGGTTCTATTTGAATGGACATTTTATTTTAAATGTTTTTTTTTATTCTACTTAAAGTCTTCTAAAAGTGTTAATATATTGTCATGCCCATATTATGTATTGTTGATAAACTTTAAATTATCTTATTTTAGTCCCATAAGAAGATATATATATATAATGCAAATGCAGTAATAATTTTAGTACGTTTTAGCTGTAGATGAATGGTGCAGAAAAGATTTTCTTTTAAATTGCTATAAGGTTTCGATTCGCTCAGAGATTTCATTCCGAAAATGAATATAAAACGAATACAGGAGAACCTCTGAACTGCTCCTCCATTAGAGTTCGCGAAAACGCTTGTTTGAACCGTAAGTTATTTTAAAGATTAATCCGTAACAAACATATGACGCAAATGTCTCCATAATTCCGCCCGTACCTTTTCCTTAATATAAAATGAATACGGGTAATCGTGCAGGTTAAAGCTATATTAAATATTTGATATAATGGTATAGTTTTAGATTCATATCTACAGTGGTGTGAAAAAGTGTTTGCCCCCTTCCTGAAATGTTTCAGATCATCAAACAAATTGAAATATTAGACAAAGATAACACAAGTTCACAAAATGCAGTTTTTAAATGAAGGTTTTTATTATTAAGGGGGAAAAAATCCAAACCTACATGGCCCTGTGTGAAAAAGTGATTGCCCCCCCTGTTAAAACTTAAATCAACTCTGGTTTATCACATCTTTGGAAAGCTGAGTTCAATTTCTCTAGCCACACCCAGGCCACTTAAATAGGACCTGCCTGACAAAGTGAAGTAGACCAAAAGATCCTCAAAAGCTAGACATCATGCTGCGATCCAAAGAAATTCAGGAACAAATGAGAAACAGAGTACTTGAGATTTATCAGTCTGGAAAAGGTTATAAAGCCATTTCTAAAGCTTTAGGATTCCAGCGAACCACAGTGAGAGCTATTATCCACAAATGGCAAAAACATGGAACAGTGGTGAACCTTCCCAGGAGTGGCCGGCCGACCAAAATTACCCCAAGAGCGCAGCGACAACTCATCCAAGACGTCAGAAAAAAACCCACAACAACATCCAAAGAACTGCAGGCTTCACTTGCCTCAGTTAAGGTCAGTGTTCATGACTCCACCATAAGAAAGAGACTGGGCAAAAATGGCCTGCATGGCAGAGTTCCAAGACAAAAACCACTGCTGAGCAAAAAGAACATAAAGGCTTGTCTCAGTTTTGCCAGAAAACATCTTGATGATCCCCAAGACTTTTGGGAAAATACTCTGTGGACTGACGAGACAATAGTTGATCTTTTTGGAAGGTGTGTCCCATTACATCTGGCATAAAAGTAACCAAGCATTTCAGAAAAGGAACATCATACCAACAGTAAAATATGGTGGTGGTAGTGTGATGGTCTGGGGCTGTTTTGCTGCTTCAGGACCTGGAAGACTTGCTGTGGTAAATGGAACCATGAATTCTGCTGTCTACCAAAAAGTCCTGAAGGAGAATGTCCAGCCATCTGTTCGTGACCTCAAGCTGCAGCGCACTTGGGTTCTGCAGCAGGACAATGATCCAAAATACACCAGCAAGTCCACCTCTGAATGGCTTAAGAAAATCAAAATGAAGACTTTGGAGTGGCCTAGTCAAAGTCCTGACCTGAATCCGATTGAGATGTTGTGGCATGACCTTAAAAAAGCGGTCAAGGCTCGAAAACCCTCCAATGTGGCTGAATTACAACAATCCTGCAAAGATGAGTGGGCCAAAATTCCTCCACAGTGCTGTAAAAGATTCATTGCCAGTTATCGCAAACGGTTGATTGCAGTTGTTGCTGCTAAGGGTGACCCAACCAGTTATTAGGTTTAGGGGGCAATCACTTTTTCACACAGGGCCATGTAGGTTTGGATTTTTTTTTCCCTTAATAATAAAAACCTTCATTTAAAAACTGCATTTTGTGTTTACTTGTGTTATCTTTGTCTAATATTTCAATTTGTTTGATGATCTGAAACATTTCAGTGTGACAAACATGCAAAAAAATAAGAAATCAGGAAGGGGGCAAACACTTTTTCACACCACTGTAATTATCTTTCTGCAGAACAGGGGTACGTTGTTCAAGTCTCTCCAGACAATCACTGCTGGAGGGTTTGGGCATGCTGAGAAATGTTGCTTTCGTCTTCCGAATATGGCTAAGCGTATCTGTCTCAAGGTTAATTAATATGTGTCAACTTCAGCTGCAATAGGCATAGCATTGGATGCATCGTGCCAGCCAAGGTGATGCCTTGCTGTCAATGTTAATACTTAAATGCACTGCTTGCCCTTGGATTCCCTCCAGTCTTTCCATTAGAATAACCAATTATTTGCTTCTAAAAAGATATCTGTAGACTAACACTGCGGAGGAGTCCTCCTTTTATTTTCTGAATGTAAAAAAAATGTTGTGCTTCCTTGATTAAAATCGCATATTTACTCTGACATAAACGCTGACTAATAGAGGTGTTCACTTCTGAAGACCAAACAACAATCACAGCTGAATGCTTATGTGTTTGAGAGATCTGTATTGGGCACAAAACTATTCCTGTAAGAATGAAGAACTGATTGCAGAAAATTAAAATGCGTTTTATTTGGCTTTATTGTGCACTGCCATCAGAACCTGGTATGCTTTTTAGTTTAAAGCAGTATTGGTGTTTCCTAAGCTGTTGTCCATTGATCAGGAACTCTCAGGGACAGAAGGTGTAAGACCTATATCAGAGGCATTGCTGTGAGTTAATCTAGTGTTACTAATAAAAAGACAAAATGCAAAAATGCAGGTGTGTGGCTCCTCTAACCAAAACATTTTTTTGTGAATTGGTCGTTAGGGATTCCAATACAAAAGCTAAATTAAACCTATTGTGCTTTCGTGATAAAGTTTTAAACATTTGTTAGAACTGACATCAGAGCAGTCTTCAACGAACACTTCCTATTGATTTGACGAAAAGGGGATTTTTGTGAGGATGGAAAATGTTTCACAACAGCATTTAATTTTGTACCATATTTTCACTTGTACCTACTATTGCCATGATTGTTGTGTTGTACATTCAGATAATATGTTATTTTATTCTGAGAAACATAAAATACTTAATATGTTAAATGCAGTGATTTTGAGAACCATATTACAAAGGCTAAGCTATGAAGGATACAGCTTCGTCACATTTGTTGGAATGCTCACTGTCTTCTCATGGTACAATACAACTGTGTTTATCTCACTAGAAACACACAACCCACATTGTTTTCTGAAGGGTACACAATGCAGATCCCTAGAGGCAGAAGATTTACTGTTTTGAGGTTCAATGTTTTAAAAGTAACAGGGTTAATTTATTATCCTAAATGTTTTACTTCTGGGAAGAAAAAGTCTCCCATGCCAGTTTACTAGAAAAATAAGTCATCTGTTTTTTGTCTAAGAATGGGAAAAAAATCAACAACTTCCATCTGCATTTTCTTTTATGAAACTCTTCGGATGTTTTTCACAGCTGATCTTTTAACCCTGCTTATGTCAGCAGCGAGTGGCTGACTCACCCGCTTGTGTCTGTGACTGAAATATGAAACCCCAGCAGTGACGTCAGCAGGTTGTCTGCAGAGAAACGTCTAATGCAATCAACGGCTCTTCATCAGCCAAGCCCATCTGTATCTCTATCAGCAACTTATTAAATAAAGAGACCAGATGAGCACTGTTTGCCAGTTCTCTGTTTTCCCATTTTAATAGTTATGACTCCATTGTCAAATTACAGTACATTTCAGAGTCAAGATAAAATGGGAAAGCAGAGGTGCTCTTAACTGTTTTTATGGGTTTTTTTTTGCTTTTTAATGAATTCTTGCCATTTATTAAACACTACTTAGAATGAGCTAAACTGTATTGTAAAGACCAAGCATGGTCAATTCCACTGCTATCACACTAGAGGAGGAAGACTCTGATAAGCCTGAGTGGTAGAGAAACTCACAGCTTTGCTGCAATAATATTGCTTGACCTCATTGATTTGCTTAGGTTTACAGTGTTCTAGCCAGCTTTCATACAGTATAAACTGGCACTACAATTCAAGAGAGTTAATTTTCCTTCCTGTCAAATAGGACCTTTGCATATTAAAGCCCAGAACCAAAGACAAAATGAGTCACATTGGTATGCTTAATCAATTTAGTTATGATCTTGAACGTGCACTGAAATACAGGCAGGGACATAACATTAAGGCTGTAAAGCACTCCTTTTTACCTGAAATAAAGCCTAAAATGAGGCACAGTAGGAATTGTTAGTGGAAAGTGCCTGCATTTAGTATTATGTTTTGAAAGGCAGAATGTTTCAATATCTGTTAAACAAAAACTACATATCAGTAATGGCAAAATGTCTGGGAACGGTGCAGTCTCCTGTTAATTTGTTTCATTGCTAGATAGGGATAGACTGTATAAATGAAAGATTCTGCAAATGTTTGAACAGAACCATTCTCACAGAGAAGACAGAAACCCCACCCCTTAAAAAAACTGCAGAATCATAGGGAGAACTAATTGCTGTGCGGCCTCTAGCATTTTCACAATGCCTGTCACACCGCTGAACATTCGAAAGAGGCTGCAAACAAGCGCCGACAGTGTCTCAGAACCACGCTAATGAAGTACAGTTTTCTGGCTACACCCTTTTCTTTGCTTTGTCAGATTCTTGCTTGTGGAAGATGGTGTGGTACTCTCTGCAGGTGCAGTTCCAGCTGTACAAAACCCTTAATGCTTTGATAGTTACCAATAATTTGAAATATCACTAGATTCTCACAAATAACTAGACCCTTCAGATTGATAAAAGCTTCAGTTTGTTGCATACATGTTATCCTGAAGGAATTTGATAGTATTTAGTGTTTTTGAGGTCTTTGTTAAACAAGTTAGGATCGTGTCTACTGACAGATTAGATTAAATCAGCATTAGGAACTTGGGAGGCATTCACTTTCTCTGTAATTGGCAGCATGTGTTTCCTTACATAAAACTCAAAGCTAAGGAAAATGGATCTTTTCCCTGACTAAGGCTCCATTGTTAATGAATACACTGCTCAGTTCATGCGCAGACTGGGCTGGGCTGTCTCCTAGACTGGATACATTAACACTTAATTTCATTCAAAAAGAAATGCTATCTGTGAGATAATTAATTTGTCCTTGCCAAAAATATGGGGCATGTGTCCTTGGAAAAATGTGAATAATTTCTTAGGTGAGGTAATTACCTCCTCAGTTATAAAACAGTAGTCTGCATATGGGATGAAAACAGAAATTATTACATCTTTATTAAGAAAGCATTAATTTTTGAAAGATTAAGGCAAGATTGTGTAAAAATATAAAGTAATTGTGCAGGCTGTAAAATGGCATTTTGCAGTGACATTTCTTGGCATCTTTCAAAATTCATGCCCCCTTAAATCTTCTCAAGGATATCAATGAGCAGTATGCCTTTCACGCATGCAATAATGCTAAACATTGTGCTGAAGATATGGCAGTTTTATTGCCATATGGTCTTTGTTTTCCCAAAATTGTCTTTGTTTCTAAACCATGTTTTATAACTTCCAATGTTTGTTCAGAAATTTCACAAGACTGCTCGTGATCCAAAATTAGTTGGTGTTTTGTCACATCATGTGTTTTTATCTTTTTACCTTTATTTTTTCCTGTATTTTTCCATCCTCTATTTTTCCATCCTGTATTCTTATAGAGCATAACAGCAGAGAGGTGAATTACAGGAAGGCCAGTTATCTCTCATTAAAATTGCTTCCCATTTATTATGCTGCCTGGGAATCCACCCACTCTTGTTGCTGGCTTAGCTTAAATAGAAATATTTCTCAATATTCTCAAAGATGGGGCAGATGATAGGTGCTGGTGATATGCACTTGTAACCTTGCAGAAGTAAATTCTCTTTCTTGTCTAAAACACAGCCCACATTATTTCGCAACACAAATACCACAGGAGCTGAGACTGATGGAAATTGAAGCATGTTTTCCCTTGTGGCTAGCCTGTGTTTCTATCACGGAGGAAAGCAGGTGCTTTATTTCAATATGTTCGCAATGAGAGAGTTTACCGTAAAAAGGGGATGAGATTAGTTGAGGTTAAGAATTGACATAATGCACAGTTGCAGAGATGATATTATGGTGTATGCAGTGAACCCAACCTAAGACATAAATTACTAATCATGTTTCTGAGCTCTCATTGCATTCTTATTAGCTACTCTCCTTCTGTTATTATTTTGCATGTTTTTCAAGAACAGCTCTTCTTATTAAAAAATCGGTGCAAGTTCAGACAGATCATCAATGTTGCCTACAACCAGTAAAAACTAACACTCATTCACAGCAAACCGGTCTCCTGTATTAGTGCTGTTTTTTAAGAAAATATTTTCTGAAAATCAGTATTAGCTCTTTCCCAAGGACATTTTTAAACTAATTACACCACAGCTTTCAGATGTGTCCTGAAAGAAAAGTCTCTCTTTTTTGATTCGCTGTGAAACCTTATACAAGATGACGTTAAAACACACCTCTTTGTGTTTCCAATGTCGATCTTTGCAATAAGACATTCACGTTTAGCTGCTGGCTCCCAAAATGGCCAAGAGCAGCAATGACATCCTCGGATACATCCATACTGAAAAAGTCACTGAAAGGTGTTGAAGCTATATTGCCACATGGATTTTCCATTACCAGTTACTTTTGCAGTAACGGTGCACAAAGATTTTCCACACTAATGTTTCTGTTCCTTTCTTCATTCCTTCAGCAGAAATTAATTTTCTGGGTGAAAGATCAGAGTTTTGCTCTCTAAGGAGGCTGACTGCTGTGCCGGTCTTCTCAGCACAGTTGTGCCTTGAACTCTGACTGATGTTACTCATTTCTGTTCTCCTCCATGTCAATGACAGTTACTGAAGCCTATCAAGAACATGCATTTAGCAATATCAAAGGGTTTTTGGAAACCATAGCCTGACATCATCTACTCCTCTCCTGATATGTGAGCTACAATACAATGCTAGAAAGACCTTTTCTTTACATTGTAATCAATTAATCTTGAAGGAGTTCCAAAGGCTAAGGTAGACCATCTGCTTTTTGTCTATAAATAGAGTGGTGTGGGGCTCACAAGACAATTATGCTGTTCATGGTCTGCAGTGCCTGGATCTATTTTTTTATCATTTGCAAAATGTTCACCTTCTAGGTCAAGAATGTAAAAGAAACACATCATGAATCATCCTACAGTAGGTATTCTGTTGTTTCTAAGAAAAATAATGGTAGCATGATTAAATATCTTGATTCTTTATAGTTAGGAAATCTTTTAAATTATTGTTTTTATCAGTACTACAAACTGGATGCATTAAACCTAAGCTTCCTATTCTACATGTAATTGATTGCTAATTAAAATTGCAAAGAAATCCTCAATAGGTTGATGAGACATGCAGCTTAAGATTTTTAATATCTGTCTTGTGCTTTTAAAGTTTACATTAGCATATTCAT
The DNA here is from genome assembly GCF_059453375.1 of Lepisosteus platostomus. Lineage (NCBI taxonomy): Eukaryota > Metazoa > Chordata > Actinopteri > Semionotiformes > Lepisosteidae > Lepisosteus > Lepisosteus platostomus. Next base: position 67,040,645 of record NC_142612.1, read on the forward strand.
TAACATTATAAAAACCTCTTGTCCTCCACAGACATGACCTGAGGCACTTTGCAAATAATGAATGATCAATAAATAAAGAATGCTCTGAGGAAGTGTGATCAGACACAACATTTTTTCAGTGTAAAATGGCAGCTGCTATATTACAGTCAGAGAAAAGAATACCTTATGACTTGCTTTTAATTAATTTGTGGGAAAGCAACTTTGGATATTTGTCAGGTAACAACAATTTGTGTGTCAGATACTTCAGCTTAATCAATCTAGACAAACTTGCATACACCTGTTACTACAATACGATACTGTTATTCCTCTAATTGTACAGTGAACACAAACTTGTCAGACAGCATCTCATTCATGCGTATTTGCTTTTGATAGGAAAAATGAGAACATGTCTGAAATTGAAAGCTCTGTGAAGTCATTAAATGTCATATGATTTGCTCTCATGATCTAAAATATTGATTAGGTATTGTACTTGTGAATTTCCCACTGAGGTTAAGTGGTTTTACCATACATGGACATAATGCTCCATATATGGACGATAATGCTGGGAAACACACCGGCTGAGTTTTTTCACGCACAATTATTTGCTCTGGCAGATCCAAAATACCACTAATTATTTGCAACGCAGACAACACAGCACTTCACAATCTGTGGATTTCCGTTTTCTCTCAGTTGACAGCAGTACTAATTAGTGAATGTCTGTAATTAGATGTGTGGGTTTAAAAGCCAGGCACAGAGCATGTACCCTGGTTTATCTCCATCACTTGACTACCTGAAAAGTAATTCCCAGCTGGAAGACTTGTGCATACTGCTGGGCTATGTACTGAGAAGGTGTATAGATGCTTTGTTCTCTTGTTTAAGTAAGGTATCAGTCAAATGTTCTGGTTTATAAGAGAATATTCTTATATACACTTCATCATTTTTTGTCATATTCTGCATTTTCTTACACAAAAATAAGGATCATATGAATGAAAAGCAGCCCTTTTGTTCAAGTTTCGGTGTGCTGCTATTATTGATGTATTTTCAAAGCCTGTGTGCCTTCTTCAGCAATGAGCTGCTGCAATGATCTATTTCCAAGTCTAATGAAGAGGGTTACCATAGTGACAGGGGGTTTGTGCAACACGGTTATAATTAGATATATTTTGATTTGTCTTTGTTTTCTTTTAAATTAGGAGGATTTTGGTAGCTCAGAATTAATGACAGAAGTACATTTTCCATCTGTTATCAAAATAAATTGACCTCTACTGAGCTGTCTCAGTGCTTCTTTAAGACAGGTAAAAGTCTTAGTTGTTATTATATTAGGTTAATTTCAATGTTGATTCGTGCTATCTAACAAAGTTACTTTTATTTGCACTCATCTAGAGTTCTACAAATGAAGCAGGTGCAAATGATAAATATTTAAGACCCCAGAGTTTTTATTAAATCCTACTAAAACAACATGGATAAATCATCTACTACTGGGGAGCGATCTGTATTTATGTATAGAGGCATTGGATAGAAGAATGAGGCATTAAAAAAATCTAAATCTGCTACACGGCTTCTTCTGCCTTTAAATTTCAAGTGTGTTGTTTTCCTTCATCTGAAAATGATTCCTGTTTGAGTTCAGTCAGGTTGCAGTTCTTTGGATCAGGAAGGAGAGCAATGACCCTAACCCTAACCCTAACCCTTAGTTGGTGGTTCCTTTGCATTTAATAATAATAATAATTCCTGATACTTAAATAGTGCTTTTCAGGACACTCCACTGAAAGAGCTTCACAGGTAACTGGGACTTCCCTCAACCACCTCAACCACCACCAGTGTGCAGCCCCACCTGGATGATGCAATGGCAGCCAGGGTGCACCAGTATGCTCACCACACATCAGCTCTCAGTGGGGAGGAGAACAGAGTGATTAAGCTAGTTAATAGATGGGGATTAGTAAGAAGCCATGAATGGCAAAGGCCAGGGGGAAGTTTGGCCAGGAGACCAGGGTAACACTCCTATGCTTTTCGAGAAATGCCCTGATGATCACAGAGAGTCAGGATCTCGGTTTACTGTCTCATCCGAAAGATGGCACCTTTATTTTACAGTATAGTGTCCCCATCACTATATTGCAGCATTAGGACCCACAAAAACTGCAGGGTGAGCGCCCCCCTACTGGCCACCATTAACACCTCTTCCAGGAGCAACCTTGGCTTTCCCAGGAGGTCTCCCATCCAGGTACTGACCAGGCTCACACCTGCTGAGATTTGGTGGGTTGCTAGTTGTGAGCTGTAAGGTGATTTGTAGTACTGTCGTAATCTGGCATATTGTGTCAGGTACTTAAATACGGCTAAATGCCTATCCTGCTCCTGGTCCAACAGAGCAAGCCATACTGAGATGGAGCTACTCCCAGGCCTAACAAGACACCCTTTGGTTGGATATCCCGAGTTCAATCAGTTGAAATAATGGAAGGCTGGCAGTTTCAACACCACAAAAATTGATTATGATAATTGAGTAAGTTGGAAATCAGCAGTTAGCCATTAGGCAGGAGCTCGCAGCTTGGAAGTCTCAAGTAAAGTCTTACCCAAAGTAAAATATTTTCACATGTGATGTTGGTTTTGTGTGGATTTTTGTAAAACAAAAAAGGCAAGCGTCCACTATGCCTTAGTTATTAGTCCAGCTTTTGGAACTTCAGCACAACCTCACATAATTACCACCCACTAATTAGAAATGTGGACTGGGATTCTTTGCAACCATTGATTTAGCTGTACTGCCTTCTACACCCTGTAATTGTCAGGCAGTTATCTGTAGCGCCGATGAGACAGCAGTAGCAAGCTGCCGTTCATATTAACGGTGTTGGCTCTGATGTGAAAAAAAAACTCTTGGGGCCTAGTAGTTAATTTTTTTAGCATTTTGATTTTATTGGATCTAGTTAATATTTTTGTCTATTGTCTTTCTTTCACGTGCGTGTTTTTTTTTTGTTCACTTTCAAAACGGGGCTCACGGCAGCCTGCAATGCATCTTTGTCTTCTTCGACCCCTTCTTTGCAGGTGGAGTTTAATTGTATCCCCGGGGCTCGTTCCTACTTTTGCCACTGTAAAAGCTGTAAAGAGTGTTGACAGCCGGCCGTTAACAGCACTTAATGTCATCCTGTTTGTTTTCCAGAGAGCTGTCATAAAAGAGAGGGACGGCCCATCGCACCATGCGGATCCTAGCTGACAGGTGTCTCCTGTGAAAGTGAGGAAGTCGGAGGACCCTTCGCTCAGCAGCTCGTTTGACTCCAAGAGAGCGCCTCACGTTTTCCTTTCGTAGTCGGCAGCGGATATCCACTCGGCTCTCCACTCCACTGCCCGAACCCCCCCGTGTGCCTCCTGCCACTGGGGTAGAAAATGAGCGGGGTTTTCGCCAAGCTGGACCCCCGGAGGATTCAATGGGGGGCCGCGTGGTACGCCTTCCACTCCCGCATCCTGCGGACGAAGCCGGTGGAATCGATGCTGGACGGGGCGGGCACCGGCGCGCCCCACGGCACCAAGCTGGCACGAGTGCTGACGACGGTGGACCTGGTATCCCTGGGGGTGGGCAGCTGCGTGGGCACGGGGATGTATGTCGTTTCTGGCCTGGTCGCTAAGGAAATGGCGGGGCCTGGAGTGATCGTGTCCTTCATCATCGCCGCGGTGGCCTCCATTCTGTCAGGTACCGTAGCTCTCTTGAGTGGCCTGTAAAGAGTGAACGGTTCTGTGCCGCTGGTTGTCATGTAGGGTTGCACAATGATGTGGCGGTCTCTGCTGCTGCCTCACAGTCGGTGGCTTCTGGGTGTGATTTCGGGTGGGTGCTGTCTGTGTGGAGTTTGCTTATTCTCCGCGGGAATCGCTGCCAAATGTGCTGTTTTTCTCGAAAGGCATATCTGTTGGGATAATGGGTGTCTCTGAACTGCCAGTGTGCGTGTGAGCCCTGTGATGGACCGATGTGATGGACTGATGTCCCATCCAGAGTGTAGTCCTGCTTTGCTCCCCAAGCTCTTGGAATCACCCCCACATTGCTGAGATTCTTACCAGGAGTGTCTTAAGTGGTTTTCTGATAATGAAGGGTTATTGAGTCCATTGTCCACAGCATGAAACTGTAGAATACTCCATTTGTTTGTACCAGGTCTGTAGAAGTTCTTACAAAATAACAAAAAAAAACTGTCTTGAAAAAGTCATCTAAATAATGTCCAAAACAATTAAAACTGATCACAGATCTGTTAAGAAGGTTTTTTTGTGTGTTTTGTATGTGATATTTTTACTTTACTTTTACTTTTGCAATTTAATGTTCATAACCATTTAAAATGGTTAAAATTTAGATCACAGAAATCTCAGCATGTTCTTTTGGTACCAGAATAACCTCAGAACATTATAAGCTCTGTAATTATATTCTCCTTCAAAAGAGCTCTTCTCATTTTCTAAAATATAAGCACAATGTATCAATTTTGCTTTACTTCATTTATGGTGACATTTAAATACCAGTTTAAGGCTACTCGTGACCTGTGAAAGACACAGACACTAAACCCAAAATCAGTTCAAGAGATATACAATTCTGATGTATTTTCTCTTACCATCTAGCTGAAGCTTCTCATTATATTTATGGACAGGAAATTCAGCCTACACTCTAGAATTGAAGTAGAGTCTATCAGGTTTTTATTTTAATTTCCCCTACTGGAACACGTGATGCTCCATGTAAATAAGAAAACTCTCAGGCATTTGCCTCCCTGTCCTGCCCAATTATGTGGCAATCACTATAACATGCTCCATCTACCATGAAGTGCCCTGCTAGAGCCTTTTTAATGGCAGCTCAGAGCAGCTGATACAGATCACTCCACTTTCTCCCCGGAAACTCAGTTTGGTAATATCAACACTCTTTAAATGCAAGAGCCCTCCTGCAAGATAGATAACTGTTTAATAGTAGGTCATTTGTCAAGGGAGCTTTAAATCACTTTAGATAGACTGTGTGTGACACTCAGATTTGCTGATCTCCAGCAAAAGCCTCATTACTGAATCTTTTCACATGGCTTGGCCGGTCAATATTAACCACCATTGTTCCACTTAAAAAGGTATTTTGAATGAGCAAATGATTTTGTTTTAGCCTATGCAGGCTATGTGTAATCAAGTGTTCATGCACTTGTTAATGTACCCCCAATTACTTTCTTTTTTTCAACACTTGCTTTCAACAGTGCTTAGGAAGACCTTCTCTGCTTTTTATTGTAAACGGGACATAAGAAAACAGTTGAAGGTTGAAACAGATTTGAGCTTTAAAATCCTGTAATGCATTTGTCCAGGACAAGTTCTTCACTTACATGTTCAAACAATGTGCAGAACTTTGTCACAGCTTTATTGGAACAGCTGTATTGGTGTTTGAGGTCATGCATACAGGCCTTAATTTAACATCATGACACTAGAACTCTAGTATTACCTTGTCTTCCTTGGCAAAAAGCAAGTTAAAAGACATTTTCACAGGTTCCCAATTATACTTACCACCTAATAGCAAGTTCTCCTGCAAAATGTAAAGCAGATCCATGTTCAGCTAAACTCCTTGATCAGCTGTCTTACCCTTGAGTCACTGCTGTTTTTTCCTTTTCTTTCACTGCGATTTCTTCCTCAGGTGTGTGCTACGCCGAGTTTGGCGTCCGCGTACCGAAGACGACGGGATCCGCCTACACCTACAGCTATGTGACCGTTGGGGAGTTTGTGGCGTTCTTCATCGGCTGGAACCTCATCCTGGAGTATCTGATTGGGACAGCGGCCGGCGCCAGCGCCCTGAGCAGCATGTTTGACTCCCTGGCCAATCACAGCATCAGCCGCTTCATGATCAACAACGTCGGCACTCTGAATGGGCTGGGTAAGAAAGATTCCCTTTCCTCACACGGGCAGTTCCTTGCGTTGCTTTGGGATCGTTACACCTGCTTGGAAGACTGCTGCACTCCCTTGCTTTCTACGCCAATATCTCCGTCAGTTACAAAATCTCTGGTATCAATTTAAGCATATGAAATTTACGCTCATCAAAGCTCGGTAATGTTATGAAAGGAAACAAAGAGGAAACAGACATTTGGAAACTACAGAAATACTCTTTAATAGGACTCTCCATCTGTCTCCAAGATTTGAAGGTTTTCCTGAGACACTTTGATCTTTACTTGTTTGTAAGTATATTCCTTTACAGAGATCTCCCAGCAATGACCCACTGAATTAGAACATTACTATAAAAATCTTTGGGTTATTTTCATAAGCTTTTCACTGTACATACATACTTCTGTCTCCTTTGCTCCTTTTTGTGCCTGTGTGGTTTTTGAATCTGCAAACAGTTCCAGCTTTTAAATTGAGGCTTTATTCTGGCAGCAGCAGGTGATTAAAGGTGTGTGTTAAAAGCTGTCTGCACTCTCAGTGGAGTGCACTTTGCATTTTTTTGTATTGAAAAGGGAATGGATAGCTTGGGATGAGTTCAGATGTCCTCATTCATGTGAGGTCCCCTTTCCACAATAAAATACAGTTTAAATCAGTTTTCAGGGATTAAAGGATGAGCACTGTATAATAGCTGGCTTACACAAAATTCAATTAGCAGACCTTTTGAACAGTGCTCGGGTGCTTATCTAAATTTCTTGCTACTATTTTGGAAAGCATAACACTCACAATATAAAACATTTTTTGTATGTTCTGTGGTGAAATGAAGCCAAAATGAAAAAGAAAGTTCTGCCTGGATGAAATTCCCCCAATACCTCATTAACAGTTTTTAAAATGTCTTGTGTATGCATTTTTAAATGCAAGTCATTTATCCACTAGTTTGGAGTTGCCAGTTCTCAGTCAGCTTGTTTCACTATCAGAGTGTCTGCACTTTGGCAAGAGGGAGAAAGATATGCAGGCCTCCAGTTTCACCTCAGCTTTTATTTCCAAACTGAGAGTCCAAATAGTCGACAACAGAGCCAAATCAGAGGGCAATGATGCAACTGCTCCTGATGGCACTGAAATCACAGCTGGGAGACCAACAGGGTCTCTGTCGTAAGGATACTCTGACCAGTAGGAACCTACCAAACCCTTGCAACACTCAGCTTGTTGTTAGCTGACATTTGAGAAGTCTGATTCATTTATTTAAGGTAATACATAATAATTATCTACTACCTTCGAAAATGAACCATCAAAACTTTCTGCTGTGGTACAGGCTAGAATCAAATGTTTTACTGTGGTGGCTGGAAAATTGCGTGGTGCCCTGAAATAACATTTAACGAAAATGGAAAACCTTTCTTAGAAGAAGACCAAGTGCACGAATTACAGAATGTGACATAATGAGGGTTTGTTTGGGCAGGAGGTGATTAAAGTCTACAAAGACGAATGATTCCATTCAAGCTAGCATCTCATATTTATGAATATTTGGTGTTGTGTGGTCTGCCTGCTTGTACATGAGTTAGAGATGATGCAGATCAAATTATTTTCTTTCTGTCTTGGCTTTGAATTACGGTTTTTAAGCAGAGGTTAAAAATGACAAATGTACTCTGCTTCAGTGCAGAGCTGCAGGTGGAATATGTAATACATTCTGGGCATGCAGATGAGAAGATTCTGGTATAGCTCCCTTAGTATGTTATGAGTTAGTCAGGGCTAATACATCCATTGCTATTTATCCTATCTGGTTGGTATGGGAATCTTCTGTCATCAGTCAAAATATTGCCTACTGTATCCCAGGGGAAGGTGCCTGACCAGAACTGAGCACGTAAGCTCGGTTTGTCTGGGAAATCCCCTGTCCTCCATTAGCTGATAACATTTTGTCAATTACCTTTCTTTGAGGCAAAAGAGAACTTCCACTTCAGTCGATCCCAGGCAAGCTACCAGTGTTTATACTATGTAAAAAATAAATATAACTATGTGTATTTCCTTGTATCCATATCCTTACAATAATTTACAACAGGCATAGGAGTTTGCTGTCATCCAGACATTTCCTGAACTATCACATGAGAAACGACCCCGGGCTCACATGCGCTGTAATGTGACAGCCATCCTTGAGCAGTGAGGGAAAGCAATTCTCTTTCCTTTTCGTGTGAAAAAGAAGTAATAAAAAGTGTCAGAATTCATTAATTGCAGCATCCCCTCTGATCTCTGTGGCTCAAAATTAATTTGGATATAAAACCAAAAGGTGATTTAAAGATTTGTGAATTACATATCCCAAAGGATCATTGCAGTATTTCAAATGAGAGATCAATCAGATTTTTCTTTTTTGTAAACAATGTTTTCAAAGCTATATCCTTCCCAATAGTAGAAAGGTTCTCTGTGGGATCTTTTTTCTGGTTTGTGTTTTTGTTCTCTGAGGCTGAATCTTTGTTCACAGAGGCTGAATAAAATATTCTTTAAGTGATTCAGTGCGGCTTTTTTTGTGGCTGAGCATGTCTTCAGTTTTTAAGATGGTGGCCTTGTGGGTTTTGTCAGATTTAGTGCTCTGAGACGTTGAGGGTGTTTTCTCTGGGTTTGTGTTATATAATTGAACTTCAGTTTTTTAACACTCTCCCTACAGTACATTGACAGTTTCTTCTCTGGCTTTCACATTGTGTTCACCTCATCCCTAGGTAAAGGAGAGGAGTCTTACCCTGACCTCTTAGCCCTGGTGATCGCCATTCTGGTGACGGTGATTGTGGCGCTGGGGGTTAAGAACTCAGTTGGCTTCAACAACGTCCTCAACGTCATCAACCTGGTGGTGTGGGTCTTCATGATGATCGCTGGCTTCTTCTTTGTCAGCGGCTCAAACTGGGACAACGGCAGGTTCCTGCCTTATGGCTGGTCAGGGGTGAGTTTTCGAAATTCAACAGTGGATCTGCTGTTAACTTTAAAAAGCAAATCAAGTCAAATCAAATCAAGTTTATTTATCAAATGCACAACAATACAGCGTGCAGCAGTAGTTGCTGGCAATGAAATGTCTTTTCTGCGAGCTCACAAAAATCACAAAATTAAGGTTACATAAGGTTACAAAAAATTAAGGTTACATAATAATAGATGTAATAGAAATTGAATAAAACTCAATAAAAACTCATCAACACCAAACATTGGAGAGTTTTTCCAACTCTGCCTCCTCCAGTCAAGCCAGCAGTACTTGGCATTGAAACTGAGAAATACTGATTCCATCGAAGTCATTAATGTCTTTCCAGATGTCTGAGTCAGTTCAGTTAAACAACTGAGGCCTGTTCTACTTAAAAAAAATACTTTTTAAAAGTCACACACTAGAGTCTGTATGCAGGAGGTGGTCCTGCTGTCACCCCAAAAATGCAGTATTGTTTGACGTTTGAGACTCTCATCATAGGAATAGGCCAATTCTGCTTATACACACTATGCTGATTTTTTCGTGGAAAGTTTAGCATATGTGATTGCCATATTAACAAGAAAAGCAGTTTATTGTGATTATGTGATTTAAATGTTCTTAAATGTTATTAAACATAGATTACAAACTATAGTTGGTGTATGTGCACATATGTACTTTAACTAAAATGTTGAATTGCTTCGCAAACCTAAAAAAGCTGCAGAATGGTTGATCTACTTCTGTTTAGAAAATGGGACAGCAAAGAACTAGGTGACTAGATAGACAAGATATCCTGTTTTTATTCAACTGTCTTTTCTAGAGGTCCAGAATGAACACTTCTGCACGTCTTTCTTTCACACTCATCCCTGCAGTCTCTTAAGTATTCAACCCAATATGAAGCAAAGGCCTGACAGCAAGGTAACTATGGCAACGTGTTTTCCAGGTTCTGCAAGGGGCAGCCACGTGCTTCTATGCGTTCATTGGGTTTGACATCATCGCTACCACAGGAGAGGAGGCCAAGAGTCCCAACACCTCCATCCCCTATGCCATCACAGCTTCTCTTGTCACCTGTCTCACTGCTTATGTCTCCGTGAGTATATATCTCAGCTGCCTAACCTTTCCTCTGAGGTCTGCACAGTGTTTCCCCACAGCACCTCTCGAGGAAATTGTGCATAACTCAGCCTATTAAATATTTGAATGTAGCTTTACACTGAATTTAGATTTAATTAAGATCTATGTATCTTTCAGAGGAAATGTGTACACACTCAAGTGTGTCTCATATGGTACTGGAGGCATTCATGGAGATGCGATCCCCAAGGAAACTCGATAGCTGTGAAAATCTGCTATCAACTTAATGTCTTTCTGAGATAAAGCTGATGTGCTGTAAATTAAGGCAGCAAGGCAGGCTGATTGCGTATTAACAGCTGCAGAGAACCTGCTGTTCTGTTAAAAAAACATCTGTGGATCAGTGTGAGATCATACATGTTTACTGTTTCTTACAGTAAAAAAAATCCTGTAAATCCTCATTTTAGCTTAGTCCTCAGTCTCGTGATTTACATCTTGTGCCACTGATGGAGCATCCTGACAGCTGCAAAAAAGTGGTTCTTCCATGAGAAGGTGGATGCACTGTTCAATAAGCAGCTGGAGACTACCAGGAGGAACGGGAGAATCCCACACTCGAGGAGGCCTAGGACTCAATTCAGAGTACAAACACAGGAAAGCTGACAGGTCCCAGGCTGTGAGAAAGACAACAATACGTCTCTCTGTCTCGGCATGTCCAGCCACGTTTGCTCCACTCCAGGACCTGGAACTGGGCAGCAGTGTGGAGCAGAAGATAGGGTCCTTGAAGTGTACCTGGAAAGTGCCGATTAATTAATTTTCTGACTCTTTCCCAGCACTTCTGCTTTTAACAATTTTACAGCAACAAAATTCAGCAAAAAAATAGAAAGAGACTATTGCAAAATCCTGGGTTCGGTGTAGGCTTTTTGGCATTCATTTGAAGGAAAACGGAGCTTTCACTGGCTGATTATCAAACATTATTGATAAAAAAAACTAGAAGACCAAAAAAAAGAAGAAAAAGCTTGAACCTTCGTTCTTTCCTCAACTGTCTACACCGCACTTTTCCCTGGGTCAGAGATTAAACAAGACTTTACTCATGCTAAACAAGTTACCACATACAAAATACTGAATATGTTAACCCAAATATGTCTCACAATACAAAGAAAGATCTTAGAGGGTATTCTTGCACTAAAGGGGAAAGGGGGCTAATTAAACAAGTCACAAAGATGAGAAAAATCTTCTAACAACACTGTTACACTTTGTATACACTAAATGTAATTTATGCACATACGTGTATCCAGGTGTAATTTCAGTAGGTCTGTCTTCACCTTACCTCCTAAAATTATAAAACTGTCTTGGCTGCAATTAGATCATTTTCCTTACATCTCTTAAACTAGCTATAAATCCTAGATTCTTGTAAATCTAGAATTTAGTTCACATGTATCATGTTGTGAGCCATTTTCTTTGATTTTTGCATATCAGATTATTTTTGTTAAATTACTGTGACTCAGAATTTGTATTTTCAGTACAATTTAATTAAACCAAAACTTCCCTTGCTTCATCTCTGAAGTGTAAGGATTTGTTCCTGCTGCTGACAAAATTCTGCTTGTTTTTATTCTGTTGCTACTTTAAATTTCATAATCTTTCAATCCTAATCCCACTGCCCAACAGAGCCCATGAACAGATGGAGAATTCCTGCCTCACAAAACAATTATTTAAAGTGTTTTGAAAAAGCACTCCATACAGCACAGATGAAGAGACCAGGTTCTGCAGAAGGGGATGGTTAAGACATTATCATGTCGTTCAAAGATTCTGAATAAAGTTACCTGATATGGTATCTGCAGTGTGATGCTTCATCAGGAGGTTAGACTATGAAAGTGCCGGAGGCTGAAATCACTCTAATAAGACAGCGCCAAGGCTTGTTATGGTCTCTCTGCAATCACTGGCATCCAAATTGAGCAAAGATTCAACATTTTTGCTGAGATGTCCAGAGTCATAGTTTAAGCAACCTGAACCCCAAATTCAGCAAAAATGAGCAGCATTTTTCTGGATTGTCATCACGGTGACCAACCGACATAATGCCATCTGTGAACTTGCAACCCCGCTGTGGCAATCTGCCCGTGACGCCTCATTTTGCTGTTAGTGCTTTAATCGTGATGGAAAAAAGCAGAAAAGAATCAGTTAAAAATAAAAGAACTCAAACCTCAGAAGACATTTAAATTAAGGATGATGGCTTTTAATAGCAAAAATCATTGGATTTTAATTTTTTTTGTTGTGTTTGTCCATATCAATAATACAGTCTGAAAGCAATCATTTGAAGAGGGATTCCCTCATGACCTATAATGCCTCCTGCAATGTATTGTATTTGGGTTTTTTTTTTTAATTAGCTGTTGTGGCCAAAATACATTAAATATTCAAGCAGCAAAGATTATTTCAAGTAACTTACATTATACAAACTTGGTACAGGCTGTGCCAATTTTATTTGTCTGTCTGGTCTCATTCTATAGGTGAGTGTGATTCTGACTCTGATGGTGCCCTACAATGACATTGATGCTGAGTCCCCCCTCATGGAGATGTTTGTAGTCCATGGTTTCCAGGCTGCCAAGTACATTGTGGCTATTGGCTCCATCGCTGGGCTGACCGTCAGCTTGCTGGGCTCCCTGTTCCCCATGCCCAGAGTCATATACGCTATGGCAGGAGATGGGTTGCTCTTCAGGTGAGTTTAAACTCTGCTGCTGAGACTGGCACGTTTCTGTGTTTATAAGTAATTCCAAACCGAGGTATAAAACACGAAAGATTCCAAAAAGCTCTGCAGGACACAATAATAATTGAAGAAAGTAATGGCTGAGAAGTGACGTTGATTTTGTTAGAAGCCCGTAGGACCTCTGAAACAGAATCGTTTTTGTCTTTCGTCACGCCTTGAAGAACCGAAAGGCAGCTCACCATTCTGATGAATGTTTTCAGGTTCCTGGCTCACGTCAGCACTTACACAGAGACCCCCGCCGTGGCCTGCGTGGTTTCTGGATTCCTAGCAGCTCTGCTGTCTTTGCTGGTGAGTTTGCGGGACCTGATCGAGATGATGTCGATCGGCACCCTGCTGGCCTACACCCTGGTGTCCGTGTGCGTGCTGCTGCTGCGCTACCAGCCGGAGAGCGACATTGACGGCTTCGTCAAGTTCCTGTCGGAGGAGAACACCAAGAAGAAGGAGGGGATCCTGGCCGAGTGCGAGAAAGAGATCTGCTCTCCTGTCAGCGAGGGCGAGGAGTACGGAGGGCCAACCACCAACACCTGCGGGGCCAAGAACCTGCCCTCACTGGGAGACAACGAGATGCTGATTGGCAAGTCGGACAAGTCTGCGTACAACGCCAACCACCCCAACTACGGGACCGTGGACATGACCTCGGGGATAGAAGCCGACGAGTCTGAGAACATCTATCTCATCAAGCTGAAGAAGCTGATCGGGCCCCGCTACTACACCCTAAGGATCCGCTTGGGTCTCCCCAGCAAGATGGACCGGCCCACTGCCGCCACGGGCCGTACCGTCACCACCTGTGTCTTGCTACTTTTTATCCTCATCTTCATCTTCTGCTCCTTCATCATCTTTGGGGCTGACTACATCTCGGATCAGAGCTGGTGGGCCGTGCTCCTGGTAGTCCTCATGGTCCTGCTCATCTGCGCCCTGGTCTTTGTCATCCTTCAACAACCGGAGAATCCCAAGAAGCTCCCCTACATGGCTCCCTGTGTCCCCTTCGTCCCCGCCTTTGCTATGCTTGTCAACATTTACCTCATGCTCAAACTCTCCAGCATCACCTGGATCCGCTTTGCAGTGTGGTGCTTTGTGGGTGAGTGAGCGGTTGACAGACATGTCCTGTCCCATTAGCCTTGGAAATCTACTATGTTCATAGGATAAGCCCTGACGACAGGAGAATTAAAAAAAAATAATACAGCATATGAAGTTGCCAGGTACTCAAAGAAAAGTGAAATGTAAGTCACGTTACCAGAACATAGTGATTTCTAAAACAGTCTAAATGTCAGTAATTCATTATGGGCCATTATGGAGAATTGCTCTGTGGTTGATTGTTACTTACTTGTTCCAAGTCACACGGGGTCTATCTAGCCTTGATGAGTACACAAACAATACAGTATACAGACACAATTTTTCCTTTTTAAATTGGTTAAAATAAAGTAAGAAGTAACTTTTCTTTCAGCCCTACAGTTCTTTTACAGGTTCGTTAAAGATGAAGGCTATATTTTATTTCTCAAATTAATAAATCCTCAGGCCGCAATTGGAATACATCTGCTTATGAATTATTGGTCTCTGGGTTGCATAGTAACAATGTTCTCCGAAGCTGGTGACGCAAAACCACGCTAGATATAAACTGGTAATAATGAAAAGGACATTTTAAAAACTAAATTAATTTTAAAGGATAAAGCAGACCAAGATATTTTGTTTGTCACCCTACAAAAAATCAGAACTTCACAATAAAGTCTCACCAGATGGGATTCAAAAATTCAAGTTATGTTATAGTTAAAGTTGTCAATAACAAGAAACATTTTAAGTTCCCATTTGGACTGCAGCGTTTGGCATTATCTGGCAATGGAAAGAAGTTTAATTTACTAAAGTGTTTTATAAGAACAAGGCCAGAGTAAATCTACCTTGTTTTTTGATATAATCTGAAAATGATCTATGTATAAATACTATTGCCTTATGTTGCAAGATTCTTATTTAACAGCAATGCTGTTATAGTGAATCAAAGATATTCAGACTGTATTTTCTATAGTTAGACTTCATGTTGCCCTTCTAAAGATACGTTAACTACATAATAATGCTTTTCATCTTTACTAGCAATCCTTGTCTGAGATTTTGGATAAATCTCTGCTAAAATGAGATGTAACCTGCTTCCAAAAGAGGAGTGGGGATTTGCCTAACATTTTCTTTTCCTGACAAACTATTTGAGTTACTCTGTAAAGCTGGATATATTCCAGACAGAGCAAGACTATAAACTCTTGGATATAGCACTGCATACAGGATATCCTATTCTGACAGAATAAATCATAGAAGTAGATGAAAGTAAATTACAAGCGTAGCTATTCACCATTCTTCTGTGTTTGTGTATCTGTCTGTGCTCCTCTGCAGGTGTACTGATATACTTCGGCTATGGTATGTGGAACAGCACGCTGGAGATCAGTGCCCGAGAAGAGATTCTTCACCAGAGCACCTACCAACGCTATGACATGGATGTGGACGACAGCTTCACTGTGGACGATGGCTTCTCCTATCCCCAGGAGGAGGGTGGGCAGTACCAGGACTGGGGTCCCTCTCAGGACAGGGGTTACCAGTACCAGCAGAAGGCCATGCCTGACGCTGTAGATCACAACAGGACCTCGCAAAGTAGTAAATCTAAAAGCAAAGGGAAATCCAGCAAGGGGTTTGAGGCCCTGATCGCGGACGACGAGTTAGATTACTCACCGGAATGAGAATGGATCTGAATGGATCTGTTAAAGCAGAAACCCTTGGGCTAGAATGTCAGCTTTCTATTTTAGAGTGATGTTGTCGTATTTAATTTCCATTTTTTCGTCATTAGTTTGTGCTATTTAAGTGGCCTGCATTTGCCACCTGGAAGGTCTATTACTGAGTAAACACACGATAAGAAAATGGGGTCGTAAAACAAAATCATTGTTGTTTAAAAACAAGAAGGGATTATTCAGGGATTACTCATTCTTTCATTCATGCTTTAGTCCAGGGAATCTTAATTCTTGAAAACTTTGTGTATACCTGGAACAGTACAGGTTTGTATTTTTCTGCTTAATCTGGTGACTCAGAGTACTCTAGTAAGGAATTTCCTCCAGGCTCTTCCTGTTCCTGTGACTGTCATTGGCAGGATACTCTTCCAGTGGTGGAATCTGGGTGGTTTCCTGTTACAGTATCTGGCTCAGGTACCTGTAGAAAACAAGTTGTCTGAAAGCAGACAGGTAATGAACTTGCATAAAGTGCAGTAGATGTCAGAATATTGGGAACCTGAATTAAGAAAGTGTAGCAGTCTACAGATGTATGTGGAATCATGCAATTTGTGGCAGGCTCAAGCAACAAACCTTATTTTATGAAAACTCAAGTTTTCAGAAACACAAAATTTCATTCTGACCGGATATATTTTAATTAGAGTTACAGCGTATCCTGAACTTTGAAGAGGGTTAAACCTGCTCTGATTACCCTTTGGAGAATTACATATATTTTCATGTTTTACAATACTAATCATGCAGTTCCGGACGTTTCATGTTATCCTTTTAATAGATGGTTACTTTATGGTAGACAATACTTAGTGGAGAAACAACTGATTGGAATTTTGAAACACTTAAAGAATGAAGAAGTTCAGATTTTTCTTTGGCTTTTTTGTGCACCAAAATAAGAACCCTATATTTTTTTTCTTACTATAAAGGAAAGTTAAAATACTTTTCTTCTCCCTTCTCCTGCCTTCACATGAGATCTAGCCCAAGGGTATATGTGAAAACAAATAGTAATTGGACTTTGCTTGCAATAGTGCCTTCATCTGTCAAAGTGTGCTTTAACTTGTTCCCAGTATCCATTATAGATTTCTTATACTGTGTCAAGGGAAAAGGCAGGGGAGTCTATCAGGTGTAATTTTTGTACTGGTTTCTTTGTGCAGCTGTCTGTCATGTAGTACCTCTCATCTCTAGCTCTACATCTGTAACAGTGAATGAACTCAACCTTTGCAAGCAGGCTATTCCATGTAATGTATGTAATCAAACCTACATTTGCTTGTTGATGTCCCCTCTTAAATGAGTTAAAGAAAAAACAAAACCACACACAGAACAAACAGAAAGCATGAATGGGTACCCTTTTGCTTTTGCTGAATGCTTTTTTGGAGTGCAGCGTCCTGTTGTACTTTCATCTCTGTGGCTAAGGCGTTTTCCCATCAGCCTCACCTACCTGTTTCTCTGTGTGTCATGTCTGGCTCTCGGAGTTTGTGTGGTTCTGAGCAAGACCAGATGAGGCCCTGAAGTGACTCTGATGCACCACAACCCTGTCGTAGTCAGGGAAGCCTTAAGGAATTCTAATATTTGAAGAGCACTACATTCATATCACTAATTTATATTCATTACCCCATATACATGTAGTACACAATTTAAAACTACCCGGCACGTTTTTGCTAAATGTTCACATCCCACAGGATACATAGCAAGCTATTGCAACACCTCAGTGTAGAATGAACAGTCCCTGTTCCATTTTTCATTAGTAAAAGGAGATGTTATGTAACTGTTTTCAAAAGTCACAATCAATATTATAAAATGTCTTTCTGAAGTACTTGTTAGTACTGAAAAGACAGACCACACACAAGGCAGAGCTGAGAGAAAATGCCAGAGGTGATATACATTGCGTTGTATTTTACTGATAGTTGTCGCTTCCAGGCTTTTTCAAAACAGAACATCTAAAAGCATTTTTACTTTAGAATTTTATTTTAATATACTAATATTTATGCTTTAGTTGATCATATACCCATTGGGAGACAAGGATTTTGGTCAAAACTTATTAAAAAGTGCTTGTTTGGGGCCTCAGTTGGTGTGTGCTTAGCTGCATTTGGAATAACCACTTCAGTTGGGACTTTCGTTGAATTTGTAGCATGTTCGTAAACACAAAGTACAGAATAGATGTTTCCTTGAAATGTTGCATGTCTGGCTACTAAAAGATATGTATCTAAAATAAATGCAGTAAATAAGGGCTTCTTGAGAGAGTTCAGAGCCCATACTGCATTAGTCTGTTTACAAGGCAAGCCAAAGTTTGCAATTTTTTGTTTTGTTTACTGTACCTAGACAAATTCACCATTAGATTCCTCTAGAATGACCGTATGGACACAAAAAATAAAGATGTATTTTTTTACAGGTGTTTCATAATAATTCTGATGCTGTCTTCCCTCAGAAAGGGTAATATTCTTGCCTGGCATGGGCAAATTTTTACACAGGTTCATTCAAGCTGTTTGAGCAGAATCTCTGGGGCTGACTTCTGCAAAGCAGTGACAAATATATATATTTATATTTTTAAGGAAGCCTTTTGAGCTCTAAGGCTCAAGACTTTTTTTTTCTTCTTTTAAGATTGCAAAACGTAGATCTAGGAGATGATACGAAACAACGTAGAATTGATTAGCAGACCTGAAAAGGTGTAAAGACTATTTTATTACAGATACAATATTACAAAAAAAGAGAATACAAATGTTGCCACTATTGCTTTTAAAGTCAGCTACTATTTGTTTATTTCCTTTCCGGGGGGGGGGAGTATCCAGTTGGACTTGTATCCTGTATTTGAGTCATTCCAGTTTTTTTATCTTTGTTTGAGACTGGCTTATCCTGCAAATGAAAAACTTCTATTTCTGGTGTATATTTTGCATTTCTGGTATGATGTTCCTGTATTATGGTTTGCTTATTCTACATGTGTGGTTTGCTCCTTTGGTGTAGAATGAAATACTGATATTGCCTAATGCAACAATGAAAGTTATTTATTGCAGATATACTATACAGTGACTCTTATTTTGTTTTTGTTGCTCTGATGACAAAATATATCATGATTTAAGACACTTAAAATAAATACTTCCTGTGTATATTTTACTAAATGCAAACAGCGGGCAAGTTGTCTTTCTTCTTCTGCGATAGCATGCCTTGACTACTGTACTTGACTCCAGTTAAAACTTCCCACCTGGAATGAACATGATTATAGTGCAATGTCAACTGTGAGGGGTATTGTCTCTCCAGTTTACTGCTTTTCATTGAATTAACACTGTAAAGCAAAACCTTGTGAAGAAAAGAGATAAAGAGAAGCTCATGGCCTAATCCTGTGCCACACAACCACTATTAATGGTCATCATTCATGACTGTTAATGACTGGGACCTGTGCAGAGGCATCTTGAGTCACATCCTCAAACTTCTTTTTCTGCACCTAAAGAGCTTTCTAACGCAAATGAGGTTTGTAGAATTCCATCTGAACTTGTTTTTCAGGATACTCACTGGTTGACAATTACTCAGGTGCTTCATAACGCACTTTAAACCATTCATCATGCTTCAGGCAGTGTTATCAGCCAAGAAATGTAAAATCACAATAAGGGAAAGTTTGAAAATTATTTTCAGGTCTTGTTTTTTGTCCACCCTTTTGTAATGAATTGCTCAGTGAAAAAGCTATCTGATATAAGCTATCTGAATATATAGAGTAAAAAAACATTTTCAGCGTAATTCTCAGAATGACAGTTACAATACGTAGTAATAGGTTTACCAAATTTCAGTTCTTTCATAGAGGTAAATTCTGAGCATGTTTGTGTGTAGTCTGGCATGAATATAGATGTCCAGACTCAGCAGTAACTGAAATTACTTTAGTAGTAACCTATATCCACATGTTATTTGCATCAATTGTAAACATATTCTAATTTCTTCTCCCACTTTAGATGTTATGAGAAACATATCCATAGGGATTAGTGTCGGTATTAGTGTCAGTCTTCTTTTTTTTTTTTTACTGGAATCAAGAGCTTAGTCACTGTAATTAGACACAATCCAATTTCCTCTCATGGTGGATTTCTTTAATGGTACAAAACAAGCTTTTCCTGGGAGATTCCTGATCTGTAAAGAGTGTGAAGAAGATATTTTATCATTTATTTTATATAGCAATTACTGTACATTTACACAGAGAACAGAATGTTGCTCTTAAAACGTACAATATTCTGACACACTGCAGTAGCTGTAATTAATATGTATTATTTTATAGTATTCAAATAAGCTTGAGAGTCAGGTAAAGATACACGCTAAACTGTTCCCGGACCAAATACAAAAAACAAATGTTTCTAAATTCTGCTTTTCTGCTTTCTTTATCCCCGTTCACCTTTAAACACATCCAGAGAGAGAGAGAGAGAGAGAGAGAGAGAGAGAGAGAGAGAGAGAGAGAGAGAGAGAGAGAGAGAGAGAGAGAGAGAGAGAGAGAGAGAGTAGACATTTTACTGGTGTACCACACAGTATTTAGTTGTAACTGCTTAGACAGGTGTAGTGTTTTGATAACAAACTTTTAACAGGTTGTGCCTCAGATTTCTTTAAAAAGACACTGTTATGCATCTGCAACAATGTTGTTCAAGTGTCCCAATGGCATAGTCCACAGTGTGTGTGTTAAGACAGAAAAGGTGGAGGATGAAGGGAGCAGATGAAATTATCTTGAACACTAAATGCCCAGCTCTCCTGTGAATGCCGTGGAACTAAAACATTATATTGGAGGTCTAGGTTTGTTATACTTGTGCCCTGCACATTTCACACCTGACCAACCCTTCTCTTTCTCCTTCTTCTTGTTGTTATTATCTTTTAGTATTTCAGGCAGTTTGTCTTCATCCTGAGTCCTTTCTGTTTCTGGGGCTGCCCAGTTGGCATGCTGGCACATTTTTTTTCCTGACCCCAGGACCAGAACCTAGGGGGTTCATTCCTGGTAGAAGGGTCTTGCTTTTAGGCAATAACCACACCTCAACAAGTAGGAACAGCCAACTGTACAGCGAGATGCCCAGCCAAGAGTGACAAGGAACCACACCAAGGGTTTGACACCTGCAGCCTTCTGAGCAGACCATTCCTTAACAGGTGAGAATGTCACCTCCTGTCTTTCTGTTGTAATCATTTCTTTAATGAGAGGTGATTACATTCCAAATGATGTCAACGGCAGGGGCAGGATTTTTAGTTTCCAGAAATGTATATTTTATGACAGTGCACTAAATGTTACCCTGAATGGTTTTACTGGATTAGGGATTAGGGAGGGAGGGGCAGCATTTCAAGGCGTATGGAGTAACGAGTCCATCCAAAATTACAAGTGTGAAAATTGAGAGGCCTTTCACAAATAACTTGAGAGGTGGGGAAGGTGTGCAGCATTTGAAAATGTTTAGTCTTTTTGAAGAATGCTTTGATTAAAATGTCAAACCGTTAGGAGCAGGCAGACAGGCTGCTAGTGAGCTAGATGTGTTTCAAGAGCAGGTACAGTTGCTATGAATTATGAACCCTAATAAGGGCGAAACATCTGTCCATGGCTTCTAACTTGAAATGTATGGATCCAGGAGGAGGAATTAGAAGTCTCTTTAGACGGCCCTGTCCCCATCAGCCCTTCACAGCTTTGTGGATATATAGTCAGTTTAGCTTCAGTGAAACAGTGCTTTCTGTACTGCATGTGGGCTTTGTATTGTTCAGAGAAGTACAGGACTCATTATGTACTGAAAGAAGCAAAACAAAGGCCATAAATCTTTTTTTTATGGCTCTTCGATGATGTTTACTCTAAATCAATGCCTGTTGACATTCACCAAATGCTAAATAAACCATAATAGAAGTTCTCTTTCCTTTATATTGTATCAGCTCAGTAATCAATACACAGATGGTACCCATCGCAGATCATATAACTGTGATGCAGAAGTGCATTCAATTCATCAAACACTGTAGTAGAACTGTGCAGTCATTTGAAAACAAACTTTTAAAAATTATATTATTAAATATAAAACTCCTATTATATATTCAAACATATTACAATTTTGAGTTTTTAACACTCCAAATTTTGGAAAACAAGCTGCTTGATAGTATCTATTAATCTAAGATGATAGAACAGCATACTGCCCACCTTTGCATCATATAGCTTGTTCTGTTCAACAACAACATTATGCATTATGCAAACTTTATTATGATGTTAAAATTCAATAGCAGAAATTATGATACATGGAACATTAATCAAATGTCAATACTGGCTACACAGAAGTAGAGGTTTTATTGTGGAGTAGCTGAGTAAGGCATGATAACTGGAAGGCTGAGATCAAATCTTGGGTAGGGTATTGTTGTTGGTCCCTTGAGTAAGGTACTTCACTCCTCTAACAACCTCTGCTAATTAAATGGGCACAAATAGAAATTGCTTTGAAAAAAGATGTCACTCACACAAATTAATAATAGGAGGACAAATACAGGACTGATCTTTTACTGATATAATGTATATAGTTTTCCAAATAAATACACTGAAAGTCAAAGCAAACTGAAATATACATTTATTTAAGTTAAACACCCATGAAACATTTATGAAGGTAATGCAAGGAGCTGGTTCCCAACAACGATGGGATTTTTAGTAGCAATTCAAAAGCAGAGACCTGTATGGTAATAAATAATCAAGAGTATAAATGCAAATGTCATGAAATACTTTGTACGGTCACGGTTATGACATTGCTGAAGTGTTGCTGTCTCTGGGTTAGCTATGTTATTATATAATTATATATTATATAATTATATATTATATTATTATATAATATATAATTAGATTATAATTGTTTTAATATATTGTATAATAATAGGTTATTGGCTACTGCTCTCACATCATGTATTGATAACCAAAGTCATTTTGTTGCTTTGAACACGAATTTAATTCACTAGTTTTCAGGGCACGAACTGTACCACATTTCTAAGTGCTAGGAGAAATCAATTTTTACATGTGTGACAATTTGGCAGCTAAGCACTGAAATTTGAATATTTCAAGAATTAGTCATACTACAATATATTAATGACAGAAACCTGATATATACAGAGAGACAGACATTTAAGTATTGTGATCAACATTTCTGTTCCAGTTTTTTTTCTTTATTGTAGAAAAAATAAAAAATACATTTCCCATTTAAAATCGGTGAATAGTCTCTTAACCAGTGCTTACATCAGGTGAAAACAGCAAATGAGCATGAATATTTACGAAATGCTGGATGGCTCTTCTCCCTTAGACTGTGGGTCCTGGAACCCGATAGTGTTCAAATGATCTTCAAAGTGGTAAAAGTTCAAGCGCTTGGGTTCCTTTGGGATGAAAAGCGCTAAAGCAAATGCAAGGAATTTTGTTATTATTAAATGGTTTAACCTCACGCACCATATTAAAAAATATAATCCATTATGCCACGGAGACATCGTCATCGTGACAGGTGGAAGGACATTTCTTTGGCCTTTGGGGGTTCCCCAGGGCCACTTTTCGGTCCTGCCCTCTGGCTGTACACTGGTCTCACACGTGCGCACTTTTGGCGTGGTTGGAGGAGGGGTTGGGGTTGGAGGCTCCCTGTTTGGAGTAGTAGAAGCGTTCCTCTGTGCGCCGAGTGGACCCGCCTGAGGAGCAGCTGATCATCAGCCCCCCGAGCAGACAGAAAGCTGATCCCACCCAGCCCGCGTACAGGGAGAAGCCGAAGGACATCAGGCCCACCTCGTAGTGCACCCCAATGGGGAACCAGACCGTAGACACGACTCCACACAGCCCTGGAGAACGACAGAAAGACACAGCACTTGTCAGCACCAATGAGTGTTCTAGAGCTCACGACTTCTGAAACACACACACTGGGGAGAAACTACACTGCTGGGAAATACTGACATGATACTACAGCAAATATCTAGGTGATAAGAAAACAACAGTCCAGAAGCCAAATAGGCCCACCCACCCCCAACAAGCTATTAAGTTAGTCTTTTTTTAATTTGGATTTGTAATTTAATTTAGAGGGATAGACTTAATTGCGGTTGGGGATTTTTTTTCCCATGTAAAACTTTCTCGGGCAGTTTGTATATCAGTAACATGGAGCTAGTGCTGTAAAGTTCAAGGTTCTTTCAGAGCTGATATTGCAGCCAGAAGAGGAAAGAGGCTGCTCAGCCCTTCCTCCCGAACAGCTGCAGAAAACAATGAAAAGGAATTACATTTTAACGATATATTCAATCAAAGTAGTTATTCGATCAATGGCTTTCATATGACTCAAGCATATGGTCTCTGCAAACTGTTAGTCACTACACTCTACTACCCATTGGTAGATTTCACTGGCCTGAATGTTTCTGGAAGAAAAAAAAAGACTAAAAAAAGTATTTCGTTTTCCAGAAATAGGACTTCTTAGCTCATAGTGAAAAATCCTCTCGTAAAAATCAAGTAGAGAAGAGACAGGAACTGGTATCACTATCTCTGCTCTACTGTATAGGTTATTATTTAGAAATAATCATAGTAATTACTGTTGTTCAAATAACAGTAATACAAATTACTTATAATACACATGATAAGTTATATATTATAATACACAGTAATACGAATAGCATTAATTACAAAATAAACGTGAACAAAATAAATTACTGCTGTTAGTCTTACTATTATAGTTGTTGTTGTTTTTTTCTTTTCAGTAAATGTTCCTGTTTACCGTATAATAACATATGTAACAGGCGGGCGACGTAGTCAGTGAAACGTCTGCTCCCTGGTGTAGGACATGCGGGCTCACCCATGCACAGCAGCAGGACTCCCCCCAGCACGGCGCGCTTGTGCTTGGCGGAGTCGGGCTCGCTCCCCAGGTTGATGCAGGGCATGGCCATCAGCACGAGCGCCACCGCCGGCAGCCCGAGAATGGAGGCCCCCACCATCAGAGCGCGCGCCGCCTGCATGTAAGCTGGAGGGACACGAAAAGGTCACAGCTGATCCGCGAGAAAAGTTTCTACTGCGTGGTTTTCTACATCCCACACCTTTATTTTCACATTGAAACGGCCTGGCGGGTTACAGAGCACTAATCCATATTATATCGACCTTGGCGGTGATTTGACTCACTCAGTTATGTTCATAATTGGATGAAATATTTCATACTGTTATTCAACATATAATATATATTATACGCGTGTAAAAGCAATTAATTTATAATTTGGACTAATCGATCAATAATATTCAAACACCGAACATTAAAATGTACCTGATGGGTGTGCACTTGTGAGTGACTACTGAGCACCCCTTTCCTGCTCTATTTGGGGTAGTAAATTCACTTTGTACTGTATATCAGTGACTTTGCTAGAAACAAGTCTTTTCTGATAAACTCTTAACAGTCAAAGAAGCAAGACTTTTTCATTTCCAAAAACAAAGTCTTTAAATACTTTGAATTCAATGAGTATGCTGAGCCTGTAAACATTTAACATCCAACAAGCCCATCATCTTAGAACACATATTATTCTTTTATGATTAAGTACACAAAATATCTATACCCATGAAGTCTCATAATGATCTGCAGTCTCTGAAACTCTTGTTTTATTATCCTCGGCACGCTTTTGTTCACAGCAGCAAATGAATTAACAGTATAAATAATATTATAATATAGATCAAATAAGAGGACTAACATTGATTCTAGATTAATCGTGATAAATAATTGCTAGGATGAATCATAATATCTAACATTACACAGTCTACAGTAAACGAATTCAAAGTTATTCAATGTAATGTTTTAACAACATTAAAGGCGTGAAAAAACGTGAAAAACTAAAAACAAAGTTTCTTAAACAGCATTGTCTAGACAATTTTATGTGATAAAACCTCTGCGAAAGCCTCAATATTATAAAAAAAATGAAAAGCATGCCTAATTTTATTCTGTACTACAGTCCAAGGGATAATGGAGCATTATGAGACATAACTAGGATTAAGGATTTAATTTTTTAAAGTAATATTTTCACTGTTGGATTCCTCTCCCCTATTCTAAAACTGGACAACTAGTCCAAGTACTTTAATACTGCACTGACGAGGGGGGGACATTCACAGCGACTGGATACTACAGTATGTGGTTACTCTTGCATTTGTGAAAGTGGTCCGAATATATTGCACTGGAATACCACTGGACGAACGTCAAATTCATTATTGGAGCACGGAGGTGGGGCAGACGCACTGTGATCATTTAAAGAATTAAATGAAAAAAAAACACACCAAGATAATGGTTTGATGTAACTGAAATGCCACAATCTCACCTGGCAGGGAAGGAATATTGGTGAGTGCAATGCAGTGATAGAGCGCAGTAGAAATGACACAGTCCGCCCACAAGCCTCTGGAGCCCAATTCGTCCATCCTCTTACAGGTGGTGACGGCGTACTTGCAGGTGAAGATCCAGTCATTGGTGGCTGTAGCAACAATGATCCCAATCCAGCCCAGACAGCTGACCACAAACCCGCAGAACTGCAGGCAGGTGTTAGCCATGATGAGTGCCGCAAACAAGAAAGCAAAAAAAAAACCACGAAAATTAAATATGATATTTCTGTGTGTCCGAAAATACGAATAATGTAATAGCGGTAATAACTGCAAAAACTGAATATCAAGATTGAATAGAGGAAAAGAAAATCCAGTTAGGCGGGACTTTTAGCGGATGTTCGTATTATTTCGTAGCGATTCCATATTGTACATTAGATCCAAAAGGTTATGGCATTTGTTAAAAATAAAATCTGAGCATGGGTTTATATAGCCAATCTAAAGTCAGCAAAAAGCCCAGGGAACTTTCAGCCAATCACAGGAATGGGAGGAAATGTTACCAGTTCGTCTTTTTTTAGTCAGCCAGTGTTGCGTGTTGGGTGAACTGGATAGATAATTGTGGCTTTGTCAATGTGTCCAACGAACATTACATAGAGGTGAGCTATAAATGTTAAATATAAATAAAAACAGATAATAAAACTATCCATACAACAGTGATTATTATTATTAGTAGTCGTGGTAGTATTATTGGTGGTTGTCGTTGTTGTTACTAAAAGGGGTTAGTTATTTACAGATAATTACCTGAATCTAGAGATTAAGGTCTTAATACCACTCCACGTTTCTCAAAATATAACGGTATTATTTGGTAGTATGATGGGATCCATCATAAAATGTTCTCAGGACAACCTTCTTTTTTTCATTATCTCCATTTAATAAATGTAACGCCATCCCGTGCCAACAGTTCTTTTTAATTAATGAGAATATCCATTTGTTTTTACATTTATTCTGTTGCACTTGCGACTTTTTCGGTAGACAAAGAGTTTCTGTTTATGGAACCTTCCCGCCATCTAGTGATTAAAGTGCTTAGTACACTTTTTAAACTAAGAAATCCGAATTTCTTCCGTGGACAGACGCCAGACCCACACCTAAACTCTACGAAAGAACGCAACAAAAAAAAACATTCACAAATCTGAGAAGGCTATTCGTCCCATCTTGCTCGTTTAAGATTTTTTTCAGATTTCTTATTTTCTGCCTGAGAAGTCTTCTGCAGATATGCTCAACCTTCAAATTTAAATAAAAATAACCGTTTTTAGCAAATGCAGAAAAGCACACACATGCTTAATAGAATAACACAGGCAAACAAAAAGTGATCATGCGTGCATACTATTATAAAAAAAGGTCAGTAAACAAGAAAATTCCATGTTAAAATATATGGCCACCTTTTATATGCAACTGAAATCGCTGTATGTTTTAATGACATTTTGAACTAATGCAACTCTTAGGAATAATTTTCAACCTGGTGTGTTATACAGTAGTCAACAGTGAACACTAAAAAACAACAAAATATCTGTCTTGATTACAGACAGTATATTTGTTTCAATTATTTTGAATGAATGAGTTAAGTTTATGATAATCTTTTATTAATGGAAGAAGAGTTAAATAGAATAAAAGTTAAATAGCATGGAATTGCTTGATAAGTGAGCATTGTTAATGGCTGTATAAATAGTCTTATTAAAAATAAACATTATTTTGTAACTTTAGCTATGCTATATTTCTAGCTATACAATTTGCATTCAAGAACTGATCAAGTAAAGTATCCTTAAAAACAATGAAGGCACACAGCATGCAGAAAGTGTATCAGTCTATTTAATTGTTTGAAGCTCACAGTTACTTCGGAGAGCACTAATGCTTTATAAATTGCAGTATAAATACAATTTCAAACTTTCTTTCTTTTATTACATTCAACCCCCAGTGGGAAGATTAATGTACTACACAACAAAATGTTCAGTTAGAATAAACATGTGCAAAATACACAGAGGTGCAAACTTACAAGCAGGTTAATTGAGCAATAAGGTGCCTTACTAAAAGGGAAACTGACCAGCATTTGTTTTCTAGAGAGAGCCTTGGCCATAAGCGGTTTTAAAATGGGCCATTGGCAGGTTCTTACAACGGTATATTAAATGGATGCTTATAAGTTTCTTAATGACACAATTGTATAGAAAGGATATGGAGGGGCACTCATTTTGTTAGGAAAATATACTACTGTCAGTTCTAAAATGCTGACCTGAGCATCTCATCGATTTTATAAACTCTAGAAAGCTGTTTGGTTTCCCTTTAAGATCAGCAGGATCTAAAGACAGAATTGAAAAACAGTGCAACTGTCGGAGGGCAACACACGTTCGGTACAGAGGGCAAAGCGAAAAGAATTCCTTCCAGGTCCAATGCTGAAAGTGAATTGCGAGATGAGCCGTGTCTGTATTTTCTTCACCTTCACTTCAACTTTCCTGGCACAAAAAACATTTTGTGCAAGGTGTTTGCAACAAAGTATTATCTACCACTTCCCATCTTTGAGTCCATGAACTTCCATTGCTTCAACCTATATCAAAAACATCCTACATCTTTTCCTGGCATTTTTTTTTATTTTGCTATTTTATATTTTAGAGCTGACACGTGTATTTCCCCAGCTTTCCCAACTAAGACCAGGACAATCTATCCCAGCTGTCAATATTGCACACAGTCCATTAGATTCTGACCACACGAATTCTAACTTGAACTCTCCTTCTTGCACACAGACATGCAACAGTGATTCTGTTTTTTCTTAGCCTATGTAGGTCCATCATAGGCTTTAGATAATAAGAAGAGATTACCTTAAGTTTTCATTTCATATCAGCTAGGAGTGACATCTTTCTAAAAATATACGTCAATGACCGAGTTAGAACCCTTTCAGAGTTTCTGTCGTCTTTGAAAGAAAATGTTCATGCCATTGCAAGACAAGACAAAGCGTATTTTAAAAGGTTTATAATGGACAGAGATTGAATGCAAGTCTTTACAAGATGATAAGTTAGCATATTAAGCATCTGACTACTACAGAATAACATTGTGAAGTTGGTTTTAAATTATAGTTTTAAAAAATCCTTCAGACTTTCTAATCAGTTTTCCTTCATACATTGTAATGGAAAGTCTAGATCCTGATCATGATCCAAATGATTCCATTCAAGGACACTGAGAACATAACACAAGAAAAGTAGAAACAAGAAGAGGCCTTCAGCCCATATACTGTACAACCTTTAAAGACAAAAAATCTGTAACATTTTGTCTTGATGCATGCTAGAAACGTTTGTGCGCCACATCTGTAGAAGCCCTACTGCGTAATGACTCAGACTGATCTGTTTACATTTGCTCTGGTGATACGGGGAAAAAATGCTTTTATTTTCATTCATGAACTATCTGAAACTGCTTCATGTACTTCCTGACAACAGTATGTCATGCTAGTTTGTGAAGTAGGTTAATGTTGCCTTAGTACGATTTCCCAATGTTTTCAGAACTAGCTTGTAAGCGATACTTAATTCTTTGGCATTTATAAAAATTTGCTTTGTCAAAGTCTTTGAAAAATGCAAGGTCTGTGGCAGAACGCACATCATGTTCTTTTAACACTGTATAGCACAGTGGAGATAACATTCTCTTTTATTTTGAAAGGGCAGGACAGATGTTGAATCTACTTTGCTGTTCTGCAGAGCTTTCTTCTCAGTGTGTAATAAAGCCTACAGTGATAAACCTCAACATGCATCCTCTCACACACACGGGTATCCTCTGGCCTCTCTTGAAACAATGAAAAGTTAAACTTAGGCTCAGGCCTATACTACCATACTTGCAAATCACAAACTCCAGATTTGTTGTCTTTGCTTCAAAGAAAAAAAAAAGAGAGCAATGGCCAATCAGTCTTTAGGAATATTGAAAGTTGGCACCTTTATCATTGAAGTGACCATTCTCTCCGTAAGTAAAGTTGTATGTGTTTATTCCTGGTTTGCAGGGGAAGGCTTGTGCCTTACAGGATTCTGTTGGGTTTTTTTTTCTTTGGCACAAAAGCAAGAAGTTTCTGAGTTAATATTGTTTCTTTCAACTTCTTTTTACTATATAGTGCAAAAGGAAACAAAAGCATATTAATCACCTTATTCAGTTTAATCCTTTTTACCAATTAAATTGGTTTTTATCGTACTGTCAGCATAGTTTTAAAAAATAACTTTTTTTTCCTAAACTTTAAATGTTAAAAAATCCCTTGTTTTTTTTTACAGGAATACAGCTTAAAATAGAATATTTAACACTGGTTGTTGGCAGTATGAACCATTTTAGGACACTAAGGTTTTCTGTTCAACACAACGCAAGGAAAAGCTGGTTTGCACATGACCTATACCCATTTTTCTCAAAGCACATGAGCCTATTGTGCAAGAATGTTTGGCTTTACTAAATGTCTAACAATTTTATTTGGCTTGGCTCTGGCGTTTAAAGAACTAGTGTGGCTATTTGCCAACCCACTTTATGTTCTTCAGCTATTTGAACCTTCTAGAACATATACTATTATTGGGTTACAAAGCTTCAGTCATGCAAATGTGTAATGTATTAAACATGCTATAGATGCTCATTCCTGGATTCTAGTGCTATACGGTCTTTCAAGGGTGGACTGAAATGAAGCACTATTTGAAATGTTGCAAAAGCATGGAACTGTAGCAGCAGTAGCTCACCTCATTTTACTTTACTCTGGTGGATATTTTGATGGTGTCCCTGTATGGCATTCACATGCAGCAAGATAAGTTTAAAGCACCTTGCTTTCTTTGATGGGATATTCCTATGTGAAAACAGAAGTAATTCACCTTCTCTACTGATATAAAACTCAATATGTAAGTGACGGTATAGGTAATTATGACTGTTGGCATGGGCATTTAATACTGCTTATGAAAATTCAAATAGTTTGGGAAGGAAGAACTATCACATTCAAAGGACCTAAAAATGTTTCACTATATTTTTCTTCCCCGTTGAACTAATTAGCCTGCCTTATAGCTCAGCAGCAGTTTCTAAGTTTTATCAGCTAAACCCAATCATTATGAACTAATGAATTTATCCAGAATTCTTGTTTCTCTTTTGAATTACAATTTATACTTTTTTAAACAGATACTTAGCAATTAAGGGTGGAATTCTGAATTTTTACATTTCCTAAAAATATTTTTGAGGAAATACAGTATAAAATGCAACTAAGTTTAAACGGAACTAATTTCTGTCTTCTTAAAAAGAAACCAGCAAATTTAGAAGTCCTTTGTTAATTTTTTTTTTTTACATTCAAACACTGTCAGATTCATATATCTAGTAAAAAAATAATAACTGCAACAGAATATGCAGGAGGACTCTTTCTTACTTTTTGCTTATATCCTGGTACAACCAAGAAGCTCAAATAGACAACACTTCCTTGCACAGTCACTCGACACTCAAAATATACAAGTGACTGTGGGCCAAAAAAATCTTCCTCTGTGTTTGTTTTAGTATAAATTACATATCTGTCATATGAGCAACCTCTACTTAGTATTTTTTAAATATATGCACACTTTGTAAAGAACTGTGCGTTTAAAATGACAGCTTTGAATATATTAACTCACTTTTTGTTCTTTTGGACTTCAGTGCTGAGAAAGCATATAGCACAGTATATTGCATTGAAAGCAAATGAGCTATTGTTTAACACAGTGTTACATTGTTGAACCTGTGGCAGGACAGACAGCATTTGTATTAATGAAGTGGCCAAGTGCAGCTTGTCACGATTAATCAAGCACTAGTAGCTTCATAATAATGTGGACACTTGTGGCCTGCATTGCGTCCAAGATGAATGAAAAGCTTTTGTGCGGGCAAGAGCAGCAGCGTTAAACTACATTCCAATACTGCCCGTCAATGGAGAAAACATATTTTCCTCCACTTGGTCTTTCGGTGAAAGCCTTATCCTTGACTCCCAAAACCGTGAGTTGTTCAAATTTATAATCCCCAAAAAAATGTAGTTAAGGCAAATAAAGCTACAGGTCTCGCAAATAAAACTAGAACAGGGGGAGGCCTCAGCATAGCAGAAACCTATTCACTGGCTTTAAATATCGTTAATACTCTCTGCTGGCATGTATATTGGATCTGATCCCCTCATTTCTATACTGTATGTACCATTGATGGAGATCAAAGAACACAATAGAGCTTGGCTTACAGTTTCACTACTGTACATCATGAATTATCATTCACCATTTGATATAACTAATAACGGACTGTGATTTCCTCTGGACCCCTGTATACTGTTAACACGGTTCACGACGTTATTACATTGTGGTGAATTTGGCAAAAACTGGATCATTAGGTGCTTACGTACTTTTTGTGCATGACAACAAACGCTTTCTTTGACTCCTCGCTCAACTCGGAAACGACTGAAATTCAAGATGTCCGACACACCCTGCAGGGCTGGGGCACGCCTGTCTGTCCCCTAGCAGAAACGAGAGGTTCGGAGCGCAGGGGGGCTGGAGCTCGAGTACCGGCGACGGGGAATGTGTAGCATCTCTGCAGAGATGAGCGCTGGGTCTGTGGCGGAGCTGGGCGGCGGGGCGCCTGCAGGCGACCCGTCACTGCCGCCCCCCTCTTCAGGCCTCCTTCAGGGAGTTAATACGGGCACAGATCTTGAGGGCAGGCCCCAGTTTTATGTTCATGGCGCTCATGAGGTGGTCCTCCGTGAGCAGCAGCAGCGCTTGTCCGTCTATCTCCTGAGAGCGGAACTCCTCCGCAATGTCCTGACACCCTGCGGAGAGGAGACAGGCGCGTGACACACAGAGACCACTGCAGACAGCGCTGCGTTCAAAATGTCATTCCCCGGGAAAAAGCAGCCCGAGGGGGAGATGCCGAGGACCAGAGCGCAGGATGCTCTTCTTTTCAACACTGCGGTCGGGGAACAGGAAGCCTGTCCTTCAGGCCCCGTACCCTAGAATCACTACGGGGAGGCTCCAGTCCTGCACTTCATTTGAATACCTGGTAAAGTGTATATGAAGGCCCAGACGTCGTCGACGGTCCACAGCGTGGGGTCGGCCTGGGCTGCGGGCAGGCTCTCCGCCGCGTCCGAAGGCTCCCTCATGCGCACGTCCCGCTCCCGCTCCCGCTCCCGCTCGCTCTGGCGCCGCAGCCTCGTCGTCATGGGGACGGGGGGCTCCTCCTCGCGGGGGGACTGGCTGGCGCCCCGCTGGACCTCCTCTGTGTTGTTATACGGCACCGGCAGCTGGCGGAGGGAAGAGAGAGCTCAAGGGGGCAAACTCGCAGAGACGTGAGGCCCGTATAAGCGCGGCCCTGAGGGACATCCACAGCCTTTCACCTTCATCACAATCCCCTAACTTCAGGCCTGGGTGTGAGTATGGCCAGCATTACTTTGGTGTTGATATGACCAACAAATGAGTATAAGTCTAGTGTTGTGTATTTTTTTCATTAAAGAACAGGTAGCGGTTCAATACAAGAGGTAGAAAACGATATAAAGCCTTTAAAAGCCATAACACACGAAGAGTCATAATCGTGTCGATAACCTGGAGGGAAGTGACTAGTTTTTGATTGGATACTTATTAAGTAAAGTGAGAGGCTTGTCATTTGTAAGTACTTTATTAATGAGTCTATTAGCGTCAACAACTGCTTGTTATGTACTTATGAAGCGTGATTTGCGCCACCTAGAAAGCAGCATTCCCCATGAATTTAAGTCTTTGTCAAGGGATACAAGGCAAGAAAGGATGTGTCGGGCCCTGTTCCTTCCCTCGCCCCCCGGGTCTCTGACCTGGCGGAGGAAATGCTCCCTGGATCCCCCCTCAACCCCGCTGGGGCGCCGACCACGTCTTCCGTCCGGCTTCCGGGCCCAGCGGCCCACCTTGTCGGCCTTCATCATGCTGACCCGTTTCGTGCAGCTGACGTTGAACCTGAGGCAGGGGAAGACCAGGCGGAGTGCACTTCCTGAGGAGCTGCACCGTGCTGTGATTCATTTCTCCCCCCCCCAGGGTGGGCCCCGGCGCGCCCTCCAATACTGACTGACATTGATTCATACTGAAAAACCGTAACCGTCAAACTCTGAATTCTGAACTGAACTGAAATGCAGCTCCCTTGCATTCATCTGGAGGCTAGCTGTAAATGATTCAGGAGGAGATGCTTCACCGTGGCAGTCAAACTGCAAATAGCCTAATTCGTTTAGACTTCAGCTCAGACACCAGCCTAAAAAATGTTTTGAGCCAGTCGTATTTTATACCCGGCCAAGGTGTTGACAGTATCACACAGTCCACACTGCTGAGACACTTGAGTCTGCTCTGTGGTTAGCTCTGCTCCCACCACAGAAGGAAGGAAGAACCTCCTGAGTGTCTTGCTTAGCACATAGATACTCTGCAGGCTTGTCCCGTGACCTGCGGTGTACTCTGTGTACTCTGTGTGGATATTCGTCATCACAAGTAAAAAAAACAAAACAATTAAATTAAAGTCTTTCTGATCTTTAGTGAACGTCAGCTCAATTGATTTAAGAAGTGATATGTTATACGGCGTGAATGTGGACGGAGACTTCCGTTTTTGAAGCATGGAAGGGTACGAGAGAATGCAGGTTCTTCTGAAATTGTTTCTTAGGAAAGTCGAAGGCTATGCTTCAGAATGACATTCCTGACAAGCTAGTGGTGTGATTGCTATAATTCTTTACTTTACTACTGTAAGTAGTTGCAACCACATTTCATGGTGTAATCACACTCCAAGAACAAACGCTAAATGAATCCAGATGAATTACATTCCACAATTATTTTATAAGGATTAAAACTATCAAAATATATAATTCAATCTCTGGTAACCACTATGTGTTAATTTATCAAAAGACAGTGACTCCTGTTTCATATATAAAGTATATATAAATCATTTATTTTATATATATATATATGTTTGTTTTAATCAATCACATTTTATTTCCCTTTTGATATTAGCAAGCAGCACAAAAGGCTTGGAAATCTGTAAATATTTTGAACTTTCAGTACCTTAGAAAGGAGTTTAATTTATTGGACTTAAATTGGGTAGATTACAGGTACAAAGAAACACTTAAAAATAAGAGAATTTCTGAGTTTTTAGACATGCACAGGAATAACTGAGATCTAAATGGAAAAATGCATGACATTTTGAGTTCTAAAAGCTTTGTATGTCTGTGGCCTGTTGCCTGTTGCCAACGTTGTATGGTATAACTACAGTCATCAGCGATCTTTCAGTATTAGTAGATGATAACGGTTATTCATATACCAGGTATATACAGAATATATGTAGCACATACATATCCTGTCCATAATTGTATGATTGTTACACCACTTTGAAAGAGGCATCAATTTCATTATGATTCCTGACTCTTTTAGCATGTAGGAGGAGGAAAAAAAATATTTCTCTTCAAATGAGCAAAATTGAACATTCATATATTAAAAATGAGGAGGTCATTTACCTTTTGGCACATGACATTGAGCAGAACCTCTTTGACCTGAGGAACTTGTGAGCGTACCCCCTCTTCCCACAGAATTCGCACTTCAGCACCTCTGTCGCAGCTTCCTCCACGCCGTCTGTAAGGAAAAGTGACAAGCTGCAGTGCTTCAGTGTTTCAGATTGAGAGGACAAACTCTCAGAGATACTTGCCACCGTGATGGTTGGGCTTAACCGCTGAAGAGTATTCTGGGAACCACAGAGCCATCTCTCCACAGCTCTGTGCTTTACCCGAGCAACTAAAGAACGTCATTGCCTGTGAAATATTTACCAGAATATTTCTGAGAACTATGAAACCCAAACAAAGCTGTTTTTGCGTCACACATTCTTAAAATCTAAACTGTTCTTGGCTGCAAACAAGATGCAACGTGTCTCTGAAAAAGAGGAGTCCCGCTGAGCTTTGTCGTTGACCAAAAACAAAACACTGTAGTGTTTGTTCTGTGGAAGACAGAGATCTACAGGAGGCCTTCATGACATTCCTCTTCCGGTGGGCGGCGTCTTTTAAAATCAAGACGAGGGCGCTCGCCCTGGCTCCGGCAGAGCTCGGCTGC
This sequence comes from Lepisosteus platostomus, assembly GCF_059453375.1. Classification (NCBI taxonomy): domain Eukaryota; kingdom Metazoa; phylum Chordata; class Actinopteri; order Semionotiformes; family Lepisosteidae; genus Lepisosteus; species Lepisosteus platostomus. The sequence goes on from NC_142612.1 coordinate 67,076,295, forward strand.
TCACCCTCGGCAGTCATGTCGTCCATGTCGGTGTCGCTGGAGTTCTCAGGCTGCTCGGGCTCCAGCAGGGCCTCCGGCTGCCCCCCGTTCGATTTCAGCACCTGGGCCTCGGGCTGCTTCACCTGCTGCTGCACCATCAGGGAGGAGCGGCTGACCTGCAGCACAAGACAGCCGACGGGGCGTGAAGCTCACGGCCAGATCTGTTGCCACCGAAGACGAGGCGGGGATACTGTACTTCAGGGGCACGTGCTACTCGGGAACTTTTACCGCAGCACAGTAGAAAGTGTCCTCACTAGTGGTATCACTGTGTAGCACAGCAAGACTACCATGCACGACAGAGGTGCATTACGAAGGGTTGTGGCAATGGCACAGAGGATTATAGGATGTGATTTCCCATCAATCGGTGGGATCCACACCCTCCGCTGTCGCAACAAAGTCCAGTCCATCATTCAGGATCCCAGCCTTCCCGGCCACAAACTGTTCTCTCCCAGCGGTACCACACCTTTAAAGCACGGACCACTAGGCTGAAGGGCAGCTTATACCCTACTGCAGTACGCATCCTCCACAGCTAACTGCGACGCCTCAGACTCGATGCACGTCTCCACTATGCCAGACTTTTCTAAGGTCTACCATGTTTTTTTTTCTTTCACCAATACAAATTTATTGTTCTGGTTGGATTCTTTCTTGTGTGGTATTGTACTATCTATGTTGTCCGTTGTACTGTGTCATCTGCTGTTTCGTAAGAGATCAGCGCAAATAAGAATTCCAATGTACATGTACATACGTCAAAACACTCCTCTCTTTGAGCCATTAATGCGTCAGAATTTGAAACCATCCACCTCCGTGTTTAAAGAGCACTTGGTGTGAAGCATGTTCTGAGAATACCGAGCTCTTTGGTATAAAAATGTGGACCGTGTCAATGAATATGAACCATGGAAATCAAGGGCTGGTACAAGAAAAACACTTCTGTCAATAGTGAAAGTTCACGTATAATGCCTTCTCTGACATCTACGGCCCTCCTTCAGCTCCTAGTTAAAGGGGTGTCATGCCATCGGACACCCTGGGCTGCACTAACACCCCTCAGAGGCAGTGACTCTGTAGTTCGGCAGCTTCCTCTTGTGGACATACCGGGAACGGCTCCAGCCCCTCCTGGATGACGAAGCCCTCAATGAGGTGCGTGAGGATGTGGGGTTTAACGATCGCCTGCGGGGGCTTGCTGTCAGGAACCCCCGGGAGGCTTGCTTGGGGGGGCTTGCTGGTACTTCTTACCACAGCTGGCAGGAGGGGAGGGGGGGAGCTGTTGACGTAAGTGGGATCCGCAGAAGATCTGATCACGGAGGCGTTGCCAGTTGACGTTACACAGGGCAGGTTAGTAACAGCTGTAGGTGAGAGCACATGAATGTCATTGCACTGCTCTGAGACTTAGGAAAGGGAACCTTCTGAGTTCCAATAGCTTATATTGTATTATATCTTTGGTTACACACAATATAGATCAGGCAAAAACACATCTTTTGTTACAAAGTGCAGAAGTTTAAATAGATACCTGAGCAGTTCTCTGAATGCATGGACATGTCTTCGCAGTGCCTCTCGGGAATAGCAGGCGGCGACAAAGCAGGGGGAGTGGGAGTCCTATCCCTTAGTGAACAGGATAATCCGTCTTCTCTCATTTCCTCTGCACACATCCCCTCCATCTCATATACCTGCTGCACCTGGCCCCCCACCCAACACAATACACAAAGCGTGAACACACACAACAGCACGTCCAGGAAAGAGATTGTCCAGGACCTACCAACTGTAGTCTTCAATTCATCACCACGGATGTTACTGTTTGTTGGGTGCTGCTTTACCATGTTTACAATTCACTGACTTTGGGAAATTACAATAATGGTCAGCTGAAGCCCCCAAGTTTTAAAGATGTGCCTTTTCTTGATCTTTTTCGTGAACAAACGTTTATTCATTTAAAATTTCCTGGTACAAAAAAAGCAATAACACAACCAAACAACGTTTCCGCACCCTCCCCTCCCCTCCCTCCCTCCAAGCACCTTGGTACAGGAATTAAAAGGCAGGGGGAGACAGGGTGTGGGGTGTGTGAGGAACATGTGTGACACAGAAACCCAAAGACCTCACCACTGGGGTCTCCACCGGCGCGGCCGGCTGGACCTGGAGGTCGACAGCGACGGTCTGTGGAGGGGGCAGCGTCTGGAAAGGCATCTGGACCAAGGCCTCAGCCACGGGCAGCTCTTCTTCAGACAGCAGCATTGGCGCCGCGGGCAGCACCTCAGACTGCACCGCCAGAGCCTGGACCGACGGCAGGGGCAGAGGCTGCAGCGAGGTGGGAGAGGAGTGGGGCAGCTCCGGGGGGCCAGACGGAGGAGGAGGAGGAGCTGGAGGAGATGACAGGGGCCCGGCGGCTGCCTGAGGTGGGGGGGAGTGCTGAGGGGGCTGAGGGGTAGGTACAGGTACCACCGCAGACTGAGGCAGGGAGTCAATCGACGCAAGCGAGGAAGACAAAGGAGACAGGTGGGAGGACAAACTGGAAGGAACCTGGGCGGAGCTGAGAGGCGGTGGCTGAGCTGGGCCCAGCTGCATGGGGGCGGAGACCAGGGCTTGAGCCTGGGTCCCGACCAGTGCCTGGGGCTGGATAATGATGGTCGGGGAATGGCTGGTGGGGGAATGCGTGGGCGGAGGGGAGACGACCACTGTCGGCTGAGCGGCAGGTTGTGACTGCTCGGGAGAGGGAGCCGGGGGGGCGGCGGCGGAGGAGATGGAGGTGCAGTGCTGCGATTGGACGGAAACCAGGTTGGGGGGCGGGGCCACCTGTGGCTGAACGGACAGGCAGTGCTGGGAGGGGGGCGGAGTCTCTTGCGTCGTGACTTGGAGCGCGATTGGCTGGACCTGCCTGTGAGGAGCAACTGGCTGCTGCTGTATAATGAGCTGGTGGTGCGCCCCCTTGTGTCCGGCTGGGCAATGCAGCTGGTGCTTCATCAGAGCGTGAGGCTGTACTGGAGGGAATGGTGCTGCAAAAGTCCCCATGGACAATACTCAGACACGCACAGGTCAAATCAGCTCTAGCCTGCAGTCTTAAGGAGACATTCATTTCTCCAAAATTTATTCTACAACTGTGGCATTAGCTTTTGCAGTTGATAGTTAACTAATAGTTAACAATACACCAAACTATTTCCCATTGGCCTTTTCTAGATCTGTTGCTGGCCAATTCACACAATTCACATATTTGCTGTTACCCTAAATCCCTGTGATGTCATTGGTCAGAAACAAACATTGGCAAAGACATTTCCAGCGAGGACAACATCAGCTTCAGTATCAAATACTGTTTTGTTTTCAGACCATGTTATCATTTGGTAGCCAATTATCACCCTAATACATAGATATTAAAAACACCTTATGCTGCAGGAAGCTGAGAGGAACGTTTGAGGTCATATCAGGTAAGCCAACTTCTGTTTGACGAAATCATATTCCTGTATTTTGCATTAAACTTACCTGGGGCTATAAGCTGATGCGCAGAGGGCAGACGGGAGACAGGAGTGTTTCGGGGTTCGGCTCCAGGGCTGTCCCCTTTCTTCCCCCCGTCCCCCTGGGCTTCGGGCTGCTGAGTGGACTTCAGGGGACATAGGGACATCTTGGGGTGTGTGGGTGTCAGAGGTTGTCCTTGAGCGGTAGCCTTGAGTGGCACAGTCTGTGTAGAGGGCAGAGCGCTGGGTGGGGCCCTCAGCGTCAGGCTCTGGACCTTGGCAAGAACAGGACCAGGAGTCAGGCAGGGCTTTCAGAGGAAGTGCCTTTAAATTGACCTCGGATCTGGTTTCCTGTTGTGTTGCATCAAAGCCCTCAGATTAACATCATCACTCTGAAACGTTTTTAAAAGCTCAAAGAAAGCTGCAGGATCTCGGTTTTTCGAAGTCACTCAGTCTGGTTTGGGCGAGGTTACAAAATTAAAAATACAGTTCAAAATAGAAATGGGATGTGTTAGAAACCTTTTGGTTCATTTAGCATCAATCGCTTTGGTAAGTAAATGTTTTTTTTTAATAAAACAGTTTTTCACATGTCATTATTTTGTTCAACTTCTCTTCTCTCAAGTTTTGTTTTCATGTGTGTTTATCCTATGTTACCCTGAAAATGTTAACTGTGAGGTGTCCTAATGATCTAAACCAAGTAGGCTCAGCTTCAGTCCTGGAGAGCTGGTGTACCTGCAGGGCTTCACTATCTAAAGGCTTCATTACACATTTCCTCTGCTCTTTATTGTTTTAATTGGACGAACGTGTTAACATCTCCGCTAACAGCGCTTCAGTTACTGCTAAAACCTAGACACTGCAGTGTTACCACCTTTATAACCTGATCTTCTCAGATCTCAGCAGCTCAGAAAAGCTGGGACTGGTCAGTACTAGAATAGAAGACTTTTAGGGGTAGTAATGTTGCTGATTTCAGTGATGAATGAAATGGGTCTCCTCCTAGACGTAAAATGCTTTGGGATCCTTAGGATTAAACTTGCTTTAGAAATGAAGGTCCTTATTTATATCATTACAAAGCTCGCAGACACATCAGCTTTCAGGATTAAGGTTGGACCATCTGATTTAAACCGCAGGTAGTTCAGGGAACAGCACACCCTACCTCGTGTCTATAGGGAAATCAGCTAAGTCTGGGTGTAAAACAGCCTCAGAAATGCCCCCCCTGCCCCCAGCCCCGCACCTGGAATCAGCTCACCTGGGTGGAAGCAGACGGGGAGGATGCTGAAGAAACAACAGGCAGCTCAGACTGCACAGCTGCAACAGTGGCAGTGGGGGTGAGAATGAGCTATGAGAGAGAAACCACAGAGAGAGGGGGAGAGATGCTGGAGGATGTCAGTGGAAAAAAAGGCAGTCTTCTGGTAAGTAGGGAGCCATTTCCATTTTTAATACCTTGTTTACTTTTTTTAAAGGACATGAACTTTGAAAACATAAAAAATGTTTGGATGGAGGTATAAAAGGTATAGTATGTTCTCAATGCACTGTTCTGATATCGCGACTCATTTCTAATGATTATTAAATAACGAAAAAACAGAAAACCTAACCAGTTTTACCACGCATACCATGCAAGCTTTAGATTCTGACTTCACTAAAGCTCCTTTTTAATGCACCATAGGGGACAGTCCTCATTTCATATGTGGCTAAGCTAATATTTAGAGCAGGTCTAATGATTTTTCCAGTTATTTTTATTTTAGTATTCCATTTTGGATAGTCTCAACAGAAAACGTAAAACATTGCATATTTTTTTACAATACTTTAACAGCGATTTTGTGTTTGTAATTGTTAGCGTCATGGCAAAGAAATGTAAAAGTCCATTTCATGTACATTGTATTAATTTAAGTGATTAATGTTTTCATTTTTTAAAGAAAAAGCGTGTGCAGTCTTGAAAAACAACAGGAATAAATTTCAGAGTGGCAACGTTTCTATAATGCAGTGGCATTTAGTAAAGCAAATGTCACACTGTGAATTTGCTTTGAAACGCAAAGGCCAAGCTCTTAGTATTAACAAAAAAAGACAGACATTAAAAAACAAGAACATTAAGACTTGTTTTAGGAGAAGAAAGAAGACACAACATTTCGGCTGTGGAGCCTTCATTGGGTGTGCACACCCGAAGAAGGCTCCACAGCCGAATCGTTGTGTTTTCTTTCTTCTCTTTTCAGCATGGAATAAACTTATTACTTGTTCCTTTGCAGCCTACGCATGCTGATGCAGCTACCCACCTGAAAGACTTGCATTATGCCTATTGCTGCGATAGCATGAGGTAACTAAACTATCAAACGCATCATGACTAGTCATAAAGGTTTTGGGTAATATCATCCATTTTTACAGCTCAATAGTTCTTCATTTAAAAAATAGAACAAATAAACTACTAATAAAATACACATTTATTTTGAAATGGTTACTTTCCTGTACAGAGGAAGATGGCTATAGAGCTGTATGTACCCTGACCTCCTTACCATCTGAGCACGCAGGTACATCTGAGCCTGGCTGGTGGAGAGGGTGGGCGAGCTGTTACCCAGCAGCATGGCCTGCTGGGAGATTGCGCCACCTGCAGCGGTGGAGCTGGAGCTCTGAGTGCGACTGATGATCTGGGCTGTCACTGGAGAGGAGGGCAGGTTGATCTGTCAGGGGAAAGACACCGAGAGTTGGGGGGGTGAGCTTAGGGAAGTATGCTCCAAATTTCCTTAAGGGATCTTTATCTCTGGGCCACCTCATGGCTTCCAGTACCATGTTGTTATTGTGACAGCACTGTGCCGAGCTGGAGAGTGCCGCGTCTGCACGACAGGCTTTGGAATCCACTTGCTGGTGAAGAGCTGGGATGCACTGTGCAAGCAGACAGAAGATGGATGAAACAGTGAAAGCCCAGTGCATGTCCCTAGCACAGGAAAGACACGGCAGGGCTGAGCAGAACAGGAAAGCTGTGCAGCCCTGCAGGTCTGGTTGGTTGCTGTGGAGGCGTAGCAACTATAAGACAGACAGGGATCCGGCTGGCCATGCATTTCCGTCTAGAGATTGAGATCGGGCAGTTGGACTGAAGGAATACTAGGTAGTGTGAGGAGCACTTCCCTAAACTAGTAGGAAGCTCAATGGTAGTGCATCTGACTGTGGACCTGTTGTTGTTGTTGAGATAACTACCTGTCAAGTGGGTGCAGGTGGCATGGACAGCTGCCCCAAACAAGTTCTCACGACACTCTTTGCCTGGATGTAAGAGTTATGGTTAAAAGTGTAATGCTAAAAATAGCCAGGAATGCCCTGGGAATCAAATTTGTGCACTATCATCAAATACTAGGATGCAAGGGACTGAGGGAAAGCAAGCTTGTTGTATAAAAAGCACAGAGGAAGGGTGTCTCTGAGGTGATAGGAGGTTGGGAATTTATTTTTATACACTTCAACAGTCCACAAATATATTCACAAGTTAAACTGTAAAAGCAACATTCATACAGTACATCTTAAACATGTTACATTACATTTTAGGACTTCATTTGACAGCTGTGAACAGAGATATTTTCTCTTAGGTGATCTGTGGAAGCAGTCAAAACCTAAGTGCCTGTGATTGTGATTTTAATAACTCCTATTGCAATATGTACTGATCCTGTAACTGTTTTGATCATGTTAGAACAACAACATGACATACAAAGTAGATGATTAAAACAACAAAGCTTTTGAGAGTATTTTTAGAACTTATAGACTGTATTGTTAACATAACTACAGTATATAGAAAAGGTCAAAATTGGATAGCTCTGCCGGTAGCACATTAGGATTCACACAGTCTTCCACTCAGTTCAGCACAAAAACAGCACTTCAGCGTGCAGATTGACTTTGACAAGCACACTCATTTCTAAACTGTTGGGGATTTTTCTGAATACAATTATATTTGTCAGAATTAAGAAATGAGACTCATGGTGTTAACAAAACAGCAAGAAATACAGAATATCAAATGTACTAAAGAGAAACACCAAGCATATTCAACCCTCAATCGTACCAGCAAGACTTTTACGTTTCAGAACTATACTTTGCACTGAGTACCCAGAACACAATTATTACTGTGAAAATGATTTTAGTGTCATCCACTTGCTGCTTGATTCATAGTTTATGATTGCAATTCTAAAGTATTAAAACAATTCACTAGTACTAAAATACTTAAGATATTTTTAGTTTCTCATTTCTTTGTGCTACTTTTTATTCAAAAATTTTACTAGCTATTTCATATGCTCTGACTTGATATGTATTTTTTAAATATAATTTATTATCGCAGTGTTTTACTTGTTCCTAAAAGTCACTATGAACAGATTGTATCATTCAGCAAAAAGAGATATGAAGCACCCTCTTTCAGGAGATTCTGAAGTCACATGGTTTAATCAAATGAATACAACAACGCAGAAATGGCAAAAACAAAGATACACATTGACTTAATTTTTCCTTAGTATCCATCCATTCATAATTATGTTAAATGTTTATTAAATGTTTGTCATTAAAGTGAATAGAACTCACAGTACTTGTAAAAAAAGATGTCCTCTAAAATTTAATATAATAAAAACCAGACATGTTCTCACAGTAGGTGAGAAACTGAAGGTACTGCAGTTATTTCAAAGAAGCAACATCTCTAGTCATTAGAAATTAAAGTTAGGTTTCAGGCAACTGAAGCTTTCGAAAGAAATCACTCTGCCTGATTTTAACCTCAAGGCAACAGAAAAAAAAACTACAATCTTCACTCCAACATTTTCCAAAAGGCAGGGTCAGGTCATCAATAAAACCTGAAAATTATATTAGAATGCTATTTATGGTAACTCACCTTCAAATCATCCATTTTGTTTGAAAAGAAGAGAGCTAATTGTGAGGCCCACAGGCTAGCAGTAAGCGGGGCAGAGGGCTCGTGCTGTCAGTTGCTAGTGTGAAAGCCCCAGAGCATCTCTGTCATGTGAGCAGAAAGACCATCAGTGACGGTGCAGCTACTGTACCTACCGAGGTCTGTGAGACATTCGACTGCTGTGACACACTGCCGTTGGGGGATGAGGACTGCCTGCCTCCTGTCAGCGTCGCCTGGAAGTGAAACGAAGTGAGAAGTCAGAGGGCACCGGCCTAGCCTGTGACTGGAGACACACAGACGCACGCACACGCGCACACCCACACAGTCTGCCCTTTCAAAACGAGCTACACTGGAGGTGGGGCCCAAAGAAATGCACTGAAAGGGGACTTGGAGAGAATTGACTGTTTGATGTGGGATGCAGCAAACTGTGTGTGTGTGACAAACCAACAGCACTGCTCTGCTGACTGTTACCCTTGACCACTTTGCTACGAGTCATGGCCATTAAACACATGCTGCAAGCCACGTCTGAGCATTGGGGAAAATTTTTTTCACCCATTTCACTTTATTACTCTGTGGCGATGATGTGTCAAAAGATATGAAAGTAAGTGTTGATGGACACATGAGCAGTAGCAGAGGCAAGCATGTGACGAGCATATGCAAATTAGAAAGGCAGGCAGAGTGTGATTAATTGTGAATGTCTACAGGCTTTCTGCATAAGGCTTAATGGTTAGAAATGGTAAGTGGCTATATGGAATGATGTAAAAATCACTCTTGCATTACTGATTCTATTGAATTGAGGCCAAAATCTTGATAGGTGTTCTGTTTTCATCTGGGCACAAATCAAGATGGAAGATGGAAGGTGGTGATACCTCCCACACGCTACTTCCCGAGTTTCACTGTGATGTAAAGATGGTCAGTGGGAGGGAGGGAGGGCTGGGGGTGGGGGGGTTCCGGAACGTTCCCCCACCTGCTGGACTGTGGCCAGACTCTGGAGCTGGGTGCTGCTCAGGTGCTGCTGTTGCAGGGCAGCCGTCTGAAGCATGAGGTGCTGCTGTTGAGCTGCGTACATCTGCTGCAGGTACTGCGCAGCCATGCTCTGTGGCCGGTGGATGGCCTGCTGGATCACCTGTGGGAGTGAGAGCAACACCAGCTACAGCACGGCAGTCACACGCACCCCAGACGACTGTGTGGAGGAGCCCCTTCCACTGGTGTGTCTGAACGGCACCCAACCAGGCACTGAGAAATGACCTTATCCCCCTGGGGCACTGTGCTGAGAAGAGCAAACTACCAGGGGCCTGAGCATTTCTCTAACAACCGAGCTCTTACAGAACCGGAGGAAAACAATAGCCTCTTCCAAGTGTGGGAGCTCTGTGCTGAATTGAATAAATTCATCCCCTTTTCTGAAAGTACTGATGCTGCTTGTAATGGATTAATGAAATCGGACACTGAGGTTCCGGGAGGTGCAAAACCTTCGTTGTCACCTCACCACTGTGTCAAGGGCTTGTTTTCTTCTCTTGCTTTCCGCCTGCCAGCAGACAGGTCCCTCTGCGGTGCTGTACACCGATCGTGGAAGACCTTTCCCTTCCCTCCCGTCTGGGCTCTGCCCGATCTGGCGAATTTGAATTACCGAATGGATCCTCAATTGCTTAATCGACCCATTGCAGAAAGGCTAGGAGAGTCAAGGTTGCCTACACAGTATATGTCTGCCTGGGGTCAGTGTTTTGACACACATCTCAGAGAGGCCCCTCTCAACAGCCCAAGTATAACTGTCCATCCAGCAGCTGATCAAGTGTCCTGATGTCTGCACAACTGTCCACTGTACACAACACGCACCAACATCTCCTCTTTCCTGTTAAAGATGTGTTCATATTTTATAGTTTGCAGCTCTGTAGCTTTTAGGATAATTGATCAGATCCCAATTGGATCAAAACAGATCCGAAAACACGTTTTAAGTAGTGTGAACAGGGTTCAGAACTTAGGAATGTTTTGATCTCTCTTAAATTCACCAGATCAGGCTTTATGTTTGATGCATTGTACAATTGGACATCCTGCAAGGAGGGTATAAGATCCGAGGTTGTTTTTTTCTTATTTTCAAGTAATCCTATTTTCTACGAACGAAACGCCTGGTGTGTGTTTAAGCCAGCGTCGGCCCTGTTCGTATACAGAAAGGAAAGGGGGGGTCAGATTAGTTCGAGATCAAAATAGTGAATTGGGGGCGAACCCAAAGATGTGTTCTGAGCTGTACAGGGAATGATGGGCCTCGCCGTTTGACACGTCAGGTGAACATTAGGTCTCCTGCCATCTTCTAAACTGCTTCTCCGGGGGGAGCGTGCCGGCGCGGGATCGCGAGGGGAGAGTTACCTGCACAGCCTGTCTGTCGGTGGGGGCGCTGTACAGAGGTGGCGGGGGGGCCTGGGTGCGGGACGACGGCGAACTGGCAGTCGTGGTAGCAGGGGCAGAGGTGGTAGTGCTCGTCTCGTTCTCCATCTTACTTCAGCTCCTCCGTGTGCCCTCCTAGGTGAATTGTCTTGAGAAGCTGCAGGTACAGAGACGGTGAAGTGAGAGCAGCAAAGCGGTATGCAACCCTGGTCCTGGAGAGCGACAAGGAGCGCCGTGGGGTTGTTGGTTTTTTTTCCCCAGTGCCTTAGGAAATAAAAATTAAAAATATTGGCTCAATTGTTCAGCCTCACTTGACAAAATGAATTTATTTCTGGTAATAAGATAGGACCGTGGCACTCTACAAATAGGCGTCCAAAGTGCAGCTGGTGTTCCTCTTTCAATTAAAAAAAAATCTACTTGGTGAATCAAATACTGTTTTCAGCGTTCAGCCTCTGGCACCGTCTCGTGTTAACCAAACACCCAGGTCATTGGCTTACTGCGCTGCGATTCAGGCGTGTGCGATAATTAAAATGTATTTTCAATCATTATCTACTGTATTGATAATGTGCAATGATTCCAATGTAGATGATCGCTTAAACGTTTTACAAGCATGAGCACTGTGCTGATGAAGACGCCAATAAAAACAGGATACCAGGGATGTGATAGGTGATGGAAAGAGATACGAGTTCTGTACTTCTTTAATGTATATCCAACACACCCTGCTCTGATCAACTCGTTATCTGTTTTCTACCGCCTGACGTGTCCGCCATGTCAGTTCATTTCCTCGGGGCTTACAGAGCAGAGGAGTCGTCAGCCCTGACACGGTGTGTCAGTTTGACACACCACCGTCAGCCAGACAGAAAACCCCTCAGCGGAGGAAGGAAAAAATAAACCTTTGTGTTAATATGTCACAAAGAGTCACCAGTCTATGTATCTCAGAGCGGTCCCTCCACTTTCATCTTCAAATCCTCGTGTTTGCTCGTGATAGCGTGTATGAATTCATGCTGAGAAACAATCTCAGTTGAAAAACAGATGAATTACCTTGAAGCGCATTTTCATTTTTTAAAGAAAATGCGCTAAAGTTCCACAATAAAGGCGGCTGGGGAAGAGTGTAGCCTTTTAATGCAGTGATCATTCCCATACATAAGTTATCATTTACGCGGATATGGAGGAAAGTGTTTACTTTTTAAAACAAATTTGTTTCAGATGTCAGAATAATACCACGGTATAAAACGAGTTGGCAAGTGACTCATGAAAACAATAAACATTTTCAATTTTATTCTTTTTGCACATAATCAGTCCTCTGAGAACTCTAGAAATGGTATCTGGTGCCTCTGAAGACTGATAAAATGTACCCTTGCAGAATAGGGTAAATAGCGACAAGAGATAATAAATCGTCAAAATCTAGCTCAAGGCTATGAGAACTTATTACAGTTGAATACCCAGTTAAACCTTTTTCTTCAAAGGATTTAGCAGTGTATCGAGTCTTTGAACACGTATGGACTTTGATAACCTTGATTTACTTATCAACTAAAATGTCAAGAACGACTAAGTTGAGAGTGATCCAAATGAACTAAACGTATATTTTCTAATTTCGTGCTGCACAATATGCATGATTCCTGTTGTCTCTATAGAAAATCTAAGATTTATCACTAATTGCTCATCTTATTTTAAAACTCTTTTTTTAATGAAGCTTGTTTTTAAGTGACAAAGGAATGCGATTTCGTGCAGTACATCCATACTGTACGTTATTATCCTAATAAGATCCGCTTTTCCGAGTCAGTGACGTATATAGAAATTAAGCAGTTATAACCATAACGAATATCAGGATGTTTCAGTAATTTTTGTCACTTGGATACAATTGTTAATGTTTGTGTTTTGATATTTACGTTAAAGCAGATAAAAGGAAAATAAGAAATGCATTATTTCATTGTGTGGCATAAACATTTGTAAAACGTGAATTTATGTCATTTAGAACTTAAAAAGGGTTACCTGTTTTCTGAAAAACAGATATTAAAATCTCTTAATGTTTCTGTATTCATAACACACATTTTAAAACTTAATAATCTATTAAGACACGAAACATTCAAAAGAGCGCCTTGAACGTGAGTTCTTTGGAGTTCCTTCACTTAAAATGACCATTGACGTTTCATTTTAAAATATTGGCATTTTACTTATTCTTATACTAATACTTATGGAATTTTAACGCAATCATGTAAATCTCCAAACGCAATGAATCAATGCAAGATTTGATCTGAATCGCACAGATAAAAGGAGAAGCACTGAATCCTTAATCGGTCTAGGGTGACAGGTTTGAAATTACTATAGGAGCGCGGTTTCAGATCGTAACAAAGCTGCAATTTGCAAGTGCTGTTCACATTTTACACTCCCGTTTGTTATGTCTGTCTCTGTAGGCCATTTATTGTAATTCTGTAGATCACAGTACTGCCTGTGCCTTCAGTTCATGGAACATTCACAGGCCTCATATGTTTTTTTTATGGAATCGTCGTAGAATGCTTTGAGAATCTCTCGGTATCATAGGCTACTTTTGTTGGCAGGCCCCTAAAAATAATTAAAATTACACTCATCAAAGAACCAAAGACGTTTTGGTTGTTAGAATTCTTAACAGCCAGAGTGGTATTTGATCTTTGAAAAGAATCGTTTTATTTTATCCAAAGACTGAAACATTCCGGATCATAACACAAGTATGCGGTATTGTCGCTGCCCTCACCAGCAACCTTTACGGCTGGAAGTTATAATATATTTATATAACAAGAAAAGAACTTTGCAAACTGTAGCAGATGTACTCGTGAATGTAAAATGTATCTGTTAACGTTTCAAATTTATGGGGTTAATACATAAAACTAAATCTATTATCTAAACTAAATCTACTTCTTCACTATCTTTTCATGGAGTTCTCAAAACACAGCTACAGCTAAGACAGATCAGTTCTAGTTACCATTTTCTCCTAGGTTTGCACAACATTCGGCCATAAGAAATTTAAAATATGTGAATGTTTTAAAATAATCAATACAAAAATGTGCAAGAAGCAAAAAACAAGCGACCCTTTTCGGACGAAACCAACTACTTTTGGAAAAGGGCAATTCATGAAAAATAATAAACTACAGATGAAAATTAAAACATTACTCATGCATGTAATTTTCTTAATAATCACTGAAAAAACGTTTTATTCTTCATGGAATATACAATATAATTAAAATGTTGTATTACAAGTCTAATTAAGTATATGCAGGAAAACAGTTAATTTTTGTCTCGTATTTCTCAGTATAATTTGGGGTTTCATCATTAATATTAACTTTGCTGACTGGAGAAAATAAAACCCGAAAATGAACTTTTATGCTATTGCTTTTTGCCTCCTTAAAAGAAGACAAGACAAAAACAAGGCCTACATCATCCAGACATTCATACATTACGCTAAATCACTTTTTTTTAAAACGTAATCTCTGATTAACAGAACACATCAGCAATTAAATAAAATTCCACTCAATTAAAATCCATTGACTGATACTCAGTTCTGAAGTCTTTTGAGTCTTTTATCTCCTGCAGGCTTGATTCAATCTCCATACTGTACAACATGGAGTTAGTTATTAAACTCTGTCCAAAAAAAGCCTAACTATGGATACAATTATTCTCTCCATTGTTTAAATTGTATCTGACTGAATACCATTTTAATCATTCTAATTGCATTGTCACATTTGCGTTCAAAAACCATCTTATCTTTGATGACCTGATCATTTCGCACTTCGCTTATACTCAGTCGTTGGTATTTACAATGAAATAATTCAATATAAAGTTACGTATTCTTTTCTTTTAATGAACACACGTTTGGAGATGGACAGATTAATTAGAAGTACACATCAAATAAATAATACAACACCTTTTAATAATCACAGACGGCACTTAAAACGGTATTTTTAGACCTAAAAATAAGTGTAGCAAAACCGGTTCATCTATATTTGACAACACTTATTGACAGACACACACAAACCAAGTTAATAGTTATGCTATTTATAAATGAGACTTCCGCGCTGTCATTTTAAAGACAACATTAAAGACATAGTACAGATGGTACAAGACAGCAGTTCCCAGAGTTATACAGAATAAAGGTTAACAGCCTGAAAAAACAAATCTGAAACATATGGTAGTTAGACCTCGACTCTAGATTAAGAAAACACTCCGTATTAGTCATGCGTCTTTTATATGAATATCAATCAACCAATCACTTAAGTGATTACCGTAACCCGAATGTGTCAAAAGCCGATAAAAAAACCGCAAAATAATGCACAACACCATAAGCTTCCCAAAAGCAAACGAAATACTTAGCTATACTGTGTGTTGTTCTGGAAACAATAGCGATATAATACCATCGACCGGAAAAATAACACGATACAGAATAGATCTAAAAACGGTAAATAAAACAGAAAACGACCACCTCACAGAAAAGGAAAAGTCGTCCGCCTTTACAAACTCCCATTTTTAATGTCAAACATTGACATATTACAATGGACACAGACCGCTTCTCCAAAATCTCCACACACAAAAAAAGCTCCTAAAACACGCACAGCTTTAGTAGTAGGAATTACTTTATTATTTTTTGAAGCTTTGATTTCCATCTTACTATAAGGGCGTAAGTGAGGCGGATTGCTCTGTTTACTAGCATATATAGGCATCTCGTTCACTTACTGCTACTCTAATGAACATGTCAACTGAAGGTGCAATCGCGGCTGTTTCTCAAAGAAATACGCAGGTATGCCGTAAACAGCGTTTTCCTCTTTTCATATCCATTCACATACTACAGTTATAAGCTACAGAAAGAGAATTATTTGTCATTGCATAACCGTTCCTCTTCAAACGGCTACGCATCTCATACATGCACGAATTTAAGTTGTTCTCGTAATCTATTTACCTGCCTGGAATTAACATTAGGCATAACCCATCTCGAAGTGACCGTACCACAGATTCAGACTGCTACAGTCCCAGTCATGTCTTAATGCGTCAATGCTCCCTAAAATGGAGATAAAAACAAAAAGCTACGTACAGACAGAAAGGAAAAATAGATACAGCACCACTTGCAGTGTAGGAGGACCTTACACAACCAGACACTTTTCAGATTTCTTTTGTGAAGTCTTTACTGTATTTACAGAACAGGCGTGCAGAACACCTTTCTCCTTCTCTCCCTCTCTTTCTCTCTTTCCTTCCCTCTCTCTACCCAGCTCTCTCGCTCTCTCTGCCTCATGTATTGACAGTTAATACCCGACAGTAAAGCTTCTGTTATGTCGCCCACCTTTGACAGAAAGTACTCGCAAACTAAAATACCATTCGCATAGTATTTAACGGTCGCCCACCTGGGGGATTGTACGATATATGCCTCTCTGGGTGTCTGGCGTTTCTTTGAATTGTGTGAATATCACACAGAATTTTAAGGCTGAGTCAGTCTGGAATTGATATAACAAAATCTATAGATTTAAATGCATTTCTAGAGTAATGCAAGTCGGCAAACATGTTTCATTGCAAAGTGTTATCTCCAGTATCGTCAAGAAGAGGATGATTGTTTGCTATCGTATAAATGGATATACCTATTTTCTGATTTCTCTCGCCGGCGATTTCTGCAGCAAATCTCCATCATATTTCTCAAGCAAATATATATGAAAATGAAAGGACTATTCATATCGCTATTTTCGGATATCAAAAGTCTTTTACGCAACCCCAGGACACACCTTTTATGATGTACCTTACCGATTACCCCACAAATGTATAAATCTTTTGTACAGCAATGTGTCCATGCACAAACGAGCACATGACATACAACAGGCCTTTTTTACGTACACTTTAAACTATTTCACCAGCACATTTCACCTTTGTACAAATGTAACCACATAGTTTTTCCCCTTTTGCTTCCCTTTTAGTTTTCGTCCTAGGATTATGTGACAACTTCTGAAATAAGAAGAACATTTCGTCTTCATAATTGGCAATCATTTTACTTCCACAATAGTTTCTAAAACGCTACGAATGTTTCAAAATGATAATTGTTATCTGTTGGATACCATTAAGATTAGGCAATTTAACTCTTAGAATAAGGTGCTGCAGCTGAGACAGTAAACAACATCAGAGCTGGTCAAGAGAATTACACGGCACTGACTACAGCTCCCAGAGTTCTTTGCAGATGTAAACCGAGCTCTAATCGGATCAATCCTGTCAAGATCTATTAGAATCGGATTGGGTATTTATGTCTATATTTGCCTAAAACTGTGACTCTCCTTTAGTTCTAAGGGATAGCTGTTTTTCGTCTACAAAACTACAAATCTCAGGCCGTGATAAGTAGAAAAATCTGAATGTTAGGTAGTGGTGGCAAGTCATTAGCTCCAGCCTTGTGACTGCTCGTAGTAGTTTCCCTAAGTAATTTAAAACGTTTCGGTACGTTGCATTTTGATATTTTTTTTCCTTTTTTGTTTGTGGTACAGCATGTCATACTCCGGGGTTGTAAAACTGAGGACTGCGGAAGCCAAACCGAAATTACCGACGGTTTGTTGCGCTTCCAAAAGAAACAGAGGCACTGGCTGTACCGGAGGTAACCATAGCAACGCCCGTGACCCCAGCGGAGGTGCTAGTTATGAGACCCCAAATGGGAGAAAAACAAAACCGAACGCCGTAACATCAAAGCCTAAAGCTATAACGTGCAGTGGGAAAGATCAGCGTGCTCAGAAAAAACACGACAAGTCTCCAAGTGCCACACAAAGGTAAATAATTGTTTATCCTACACTTCTTTTAACCCCTAAATCGCGTCGTTAGTTTGTAAAAGAGGTCCTTCTCCCTAATAAAAACAAACAGGTATTCCTAACAGAGATCTGAACTCTGTGTACCGATCAGTTTAATGTGTCGTTAAAAATAGTATCATTGATATAGTTCTGAGCATAATTATCCAATTGATCTCTATGTGTTTCAATGCTAGTAGGTGTGACAGAAAATATTCCCCTCTAGATTCTCCTTACCACCAAAGATCTAATTCTAAGAGATGATTTTTGTTTGGTTTGTTTGTTGCAGTTACGGGGCATTTACAGTGATCCCTCCCAATCCAAAGAAGAGGGATGAACTACAGAAAAGTACATTTTATTTATTTTTCTTGGAGCAACATGCAGAAAAAAACAAGAACACTGTCAGTTATTTGATAAATATGAGACAACAAACATCCACACATTCAACATGAAAAAGAAAAAAAATCTTTGTTAATGTCTTATTCTTATTCTTTTTTTAAAAAAAATTGTCTAAACATCTGATACTGGGGATCCTGAACAGACTAAATGACTTAGACATTTTTCTCACCATTTCTTTATGATGGCTGACAAAGGAGCTGAAGTTGAACTGGCAGCGCTGGAAAATTTCAAACTTAATAAGAAAGTGCGCCATGTGTCCTTTGTCCCAAGTGCTGTAGGTGAGTACTCTCTGAATCCGGTCACAAGCAGCTGAAATGTATGTCTTCATTGTATTTAATAATAATAATAATAATAATAATAATAATAATAATAATAATAATAATAATAATAATAATAATAATCTCCCTTCTGGGCCAATTTCCAAACCTGGAGTGACCAGAGGAGCTGTTCTGTTGGAGGTGATGTCCTTTGTATGAGAAGCTAAATCAGGGTCCAGATTTTTTGGTCATTTAAGATTCCATTTCTCTTTTCGAAGGGGTAGAGTGTTAATCCCAGTGACTGGCAGACTTCCACGCTATCATTGTGCAATCTGAGTTTCCTGAAGATGCCCCTTTTCATTCAGCTTCAGAGGAGGATTAAGTAGGCCCCTTCTCTGTGTAAATCAGTCTGGGATCCTTTGGGATCACACGTGCTATATAAGGCAATTTGGGTGTTGTTGGTGTGAGACAGTGTTAACATATTCAGTACATTTCATATTAGTAATAACAATAGCTATATAATCTGCAGTGTTGTAATTGACCACTACAGGGCGTAGTAGAGCAAATTATTCTCAGAAGCCGACCGAGGTCTTGTCTTAAACTAAAGAGTTTCTTGTAAATGAAAATAAGATCCTCTAGTAACATCATATTTGTTATTTTTACTGTATTTAGCTTGGATGAAAATAGGGTTTCCTTCTTCCATGTTTAAGGGTCCTCAGTGGCCCTAAAGAAAGTTTTATGGCACAGTAGTCGTGCTTTGCTTTGCTTTGATTCTAATTTTTCTAATGAAGAAATATAATTATTTCCTTATTGTGTAAATATTTTGCAGGGGGAACTTTAACATTGGAAGAAGTAAGAAGAAAACAGGAGGAGCAGATGAAAACATGCAAAAAGCTTCACCATCTGAGACCTGAGGCTAGAAATGAGAAAATACATCGTGCACTGTCTTGGCATAATCTTTGATTCGGTATCATTGCAAATTAGGGGGATCACCCAGAAACGATCGGTTTTTCACTGTTATATTGAGGCATAGGAGAAAACGTATTAGTTACCACGAGTAAATGTAGTGATGAATGAAAATCAAGGTTAAGAAACACTGTTTTATTAATATACTGTATAACCATTGCTAACCTGGGGATTATCTTGAATACACCGTATATTGATGTTTGTATTAACACATACATTACATATATTAACACATATAAACATTCATCATCTTTAAAATTGGTTCACGGTGTACATGTTTCCATTTTTTCTTCCGTAATTCCAGTTTGCTGAACTTTATCGGTTAATAAAAAATATTATCACTTCTTTAAACATATTACTGTACCTACTGTATGTTTGAAGTTACTCGTGTTTTTAAGAATTGTGTGAAACCGCAGCTCTGGTGCTGTAGCCACCACATGCGAAAACCATTTAGTTGAACACGTTATTGTCATTTAATGCTAATTAAATATTTTTTTTTTTGTCCCGCGATGGATAATAAACCGTGGATTGTGGTTAAACAAGTTGTACCGGATGGGATACATTTCTGAAAATCAGATATACAAAATAAAAATGCTGCTGAAACTGAAGCTTAAACGAAAATGGGGGGTATTTAAAAATCACAGTGGTTATTTTCTCTGGTTTGTAGTTATGACATTTACCGAACGTTTCTGCAAACAGATCGGGATGTTATTGACAAGAGAATGGCGGTGCCATCCATAATACACGAGCAACAAATAGCCATACATATAAATGAGGACCCCGACAGAAAGCGGTTGCGGTGAAAATGTTCGACCTGTTATGATCCATAAAAATGTGATCCCTGAAAAAACAAATGAGCTTCCTTATGTAAAAAACTACATTTCCCATGAGCGACGGCTGGTATTTGTCTCTGCGACATGGCAGGGAAATGTTTTGGTTCTGGGTCTTTCATCCTTGAAAATGATCAAGCAATAAAACTGTCTGTTGTGTAATTTGTTGCAGCACGAAAAAATAAGTTAGTTAAACCATTCTAATGCAGTATAAAATAAACCGATTTTTATATAGCCGCGGAGTGTTCAGTTTTTATTTCTTTTGTTATTGTTTGATCAACTAAGCTCCACCTACGTTTGGCATGGTATAATCGGAATGCCGGCTAGCACGTCCATTTTTCTTAGTAGGGGTGAACCGTAAAAAGCGTAACTATATATTTGCATCTGTGTACTCCTGAAATAGGAGATGCCTGCAACTATGAAATATTTTCGTTTGTAGTTGATCATTTTTGTGTTCATTTTATCCCTTCATTCGCGTGAAGGGTGTCCCCCCTCCCCCCCCCCTACATGCCGAGGTTGGCACGGTCGGTTGCGAGGCCTCTGCAGTAGGGAGTGTTTTTAGAGGAAGACCACGAAAGTTGATACTCGTTAACGGGGAAATGTTTTAAGTTTGATGTCATTTTACTACAACTTTGCACGCGAAGACCGAGGAGAGGCATTGAAATCGATTTCGAGACGTGGTTTGTTCAGTGAAAGCGGGGGTCCAGGTACCGGAGCTTATGATGCCTACGTTGCGGGACAGTACTATGTCCCACCCAGGAGAGAATCCTAACCAAGTGCGGGTGAAAGCCTATTATAAGGGGTGAGTGGAAATCAGTATATTGGCTGGATCGGTCCGGATTAGGGTGGCTGTTTTGAAATTTGTACTGAAAATAAACGAGGAGTGTTTTACTTGAGGAATGATTTTAGCCTCACGGTGTGCGACCTAGCAGGTGAAATCTTCTTGGATCGGATAACTACCATTCTTGTTCGTAACCTATGTTTGGAGGTGACGGACGTCACCGGAGACCTAACTTGATAGGGAGGGCATTCATGTTTTAAAGATATGGCAGATCAGAAACCTTTTTTTAGTTTTCTCTTCCACAGACCAAACTTGGTAGAGTTCTGGTTTATGGAATGCGATCCCAGGGCTACGATCGTGAACTCTTTTCAGAGCGTTATTATTTAAGTACGTAGGGTATGGTATCCATCATTCGCCATTAATAATATTAAAGTCAAGTCGCAACAAGCCTCGTTTTTACACCTACGATGTTCTAAATTATGCTGTGTGATTAACCGATGAGTACACATCGGGGAATGGTCACAATGGTACCGATGCGCTGTTCTTTTCATTCAGAATTTGAAGCCGTTTCGTGTAAGGAAAACAATTGAAATCAGGGCATTTTCAGGACACGATTTTTCATCTTAGCCACTGGCTTTGGACGGGACTCGTGTTTTAAGGCTAACAGAATACCACCTACTCAATAATGCGTAATGTAGGTGTTGGTGTCGCATGTTGATGACCACTGACGGAGCTGCCGTAGGGTGAAGCTATGCGGAGCCCGAGACCCGCACGGACAGGTTGTGCGGCTGCGGTAGTAGCAGTAACTTTTTACGCCTTGGCACACCTTGTTTCTCTTGCAGCTTAAAAAAAACAACATCTTAAGTATTAAGGGAGATCTTTGCACACAAGCTCGGTGAACTGTGTCTCAAGTGAGAGCCGGGGATGTCTAGCGCCGTAGTAAAGACGTGTGGATGGAGTTGTCTGTTTTTACTTTTTGTTTAGTGAGATTTGTGCGGAGAAGTGGCAGCCCTGGCACAGTGGAGTCCTGTAGCAATTCCTGTTTGTAAACTGAGGTTATTCTAATGAAGGCAGTAAGAGAAAGGATTAATTGCATTTGTATATATTGCTTTTCACCCCAGAGGTGCCCAGAGCACTTTATAGATAGCAGAGAATACACTTCCATCATTGAAGTGCAATGACGTCTGATTATTTTCAAGCGATTAGGACCGAAAAATAGAGTTTGAGCATGTAGTTATAGAATGTGAAGAATTTTGTTGATGTCATACCGTATGAAGAGGTTTGTTCCGTTTCAGGTGTCATCCTCCTGAGTCACAGGTATTCTGTTACTCTCACAGAAAACACAGTCTGAATAATTGCTCTTTGCCATTTTTGATTTTTTGTTTAGATTTCTGTCTTTGGCTCATCTAATGAGATACTGTAACCTGTTAAGATCTATCTGTGCTTCTAAACGGTTTGCTAATTTGAGGTTTGCGTAAGTCAGTTGAGTTGTAAGATGGAAAGCTTTATGTGGAAGTTGTACTTTACCTTACATTTTGGAAGGCGCTAACAATGGTGTGCTGAATCATGAAAAACCTGTCAGATGAGTTTCTTCTGACCTTTCGCAATCCCAATCACTGTCACTGCATGTGTGCTGTTGTACATTTCTGACATTTCAGAAGTGTTTCTTTTCAAATAAAGAATGCAGAGTATTTCTGAAATATTTACAGGACCATATCTGCTTATGAAATGCTAACAGTAAAAAAAGAAGCCCCTTTGTATACATGTCTGCACCGTTTCTGAATTCATAAAAATTGCCAAAAAATGTCTTGTTCTTGTTCTTGTGCATTAACAGAACATTTTGAAATAAACCAATGGTTGGTGAAAGCACACTGTAGGACAGCTCTGTATTCACCTGAGGTCATGAACGTCTGCCTCGGGCCTTTGGGTTTTATCTCAGTCGCTGACCTTGATATTGTCCAGATAGGGAGTGGAGAAAAAGCACATGCCTGCCAAGATAAACAGCACATAACAAACCGCACTGAAGTGAAGCTTCCAATTGTGCATTTCTGAAAGGAGTAGACTCACAGTAGCTGACTGACACTTGATTCAAGTATTCTTTTTAATAAAACATCGTATTGTACTGTAGGTGTTGCGTAGTCATATACTGACTTATTATCTTCCTACTCCCCACCTCGCAGTTCTCGTTCGTCTGACCCCACTCTGCTGTCTGTCCTCATACTGGTCTGCGTACAGGGGGTAACAGGGCTTTCTCTTGCAATGGCCCAAAGCTCATTTTTACTTGTCTTAATTCTGTTATCTTCTCCCCTTTTTTTCTTACTGTAAAGCACTTTGAGAAGATGCATTTATAGGAGCTATACCAAATAAAAAATGTTATTATTTTTATTTGATTATTATTGGATAATATCGCACAACATTACTGCATGGCCATGATTTACGGTGATTCACAAACATGTAAACCGCGTTTACGAAAAGGATTTTATTGCCTCTGACATTCCGATCTTTCAGACCTCAGCGGTGGCACTGTTTTGACCCCATGACTGCTGCAGCTTAGATGAAGTTGATTTCTTTTAAAAAACTTATTTAGTTGGGTTATAGAATAACTCTCAACTATACTCTAAGAGAAGCATGGAGGCAAAGGCTTCTGAAGGCATCAGAGCTGGACTGAAGCGTCAGAATAGATGTTTTTAGATGAATAGCCTTCTGTAATGTGGGTGAATGCAGGACACATGTTCATTTTTAAGAATAAAGCCTGCATTTCCATCCATACATCCAGCAGGAGAAATCTAAAATACCCTGAGGAGTGGGACAATGGCAAGACTCACTTTGTCGCAAGCTTCACTGAGGGAAAGGTGTGACCCATTGAGCTCGTTATGCAGTAGTGACCACACCTAACACATCCTTTAGCAGTAGATCGAAATACTTAGTCACAAAATATTTGAAGGCATGTAAAATTACAAAGAAAATACTAAATTCATCTCGATCTATAATATCTGTAATAGGAAAACCACTTTCTCCAGCTAAGATGAAACACACCATGCAGTACACATAATGTCCCACTCTTATGCTGTCGAGTGGGAGGTATGGTAAAAAAAAAACATTTGTTTAGTTGAACAATTTGTAGCTCTGTTGCATCAGCCCCAAAACCAGCACTGAAGATGTTTTCAATGCAGTTTAAGAGAGAAACAAAATATAGCAGTTGTTTATTCCCTATGAAAAACAGCTGCCACAACAAGGAGACCCTAAGGTTTTCCTGCGATTTTCCTGCACTATAAAAATTATACAGTTGAACATGAAACAGCACTTAATTAAAAAAAATTGAATAAAGCATTATGAAAATCTGCATGTTTCATCTACCCCAGTATTGGCAGATTAACAGTGAATTCATTGAACCGGTGTCTTTTGTTCTTGTTGTCTTTGCCAATAAGATCTGTAGTATTTGGCATTATGGCAACTTTACACAAGAATGGACAAAAGATCTGTTTAATGTTAAGCATGGAAGAGTTAGCTTTTAGTCAGGCCTTTGAGCTACAGAAACGCAGGACCTGACCTGGGACATGAAGTGCAATTGCAGAGATGGAGGTGTTTCTCCTTGATTAACTTTAGTAGACTATAGTAAGACTACAGTAATGTGTGTGAAATCTGTCTACAGAATTATTACTTTTTATTTCATGACATTAGGAACTAGTAAGCAAATGAAGTTTTATTCATTTTAGTAAACCTTTTCAATCTCCTTATTTCAATTCCTCCTTTGATTGATCATATTCAGTCCTGGTATCTATAAATCTATATTTCCTGAAGATAGTTTGAAACTGACTTTCAGTGTATTGCTATAAAAACGTGACCCTTAATAGTTTAAGTGTAGATGGCTGATGGTGGGTGCCTTCACCAGATATTCCTTTGAGCACCACTGGGCTTGAGAGAGTTCATGAGGTCATCTGTGCTTTCACAGACACTGTAAACAATATTTGGTCGATGTGTTTTCAGTAAGAGAATTGTTTTGACAACAGCAGTTAAAAAGGACTTTGCAGACCTAGGGTCAGAGGTTGTTCTGGATGTTGTAGTACTAGCAAATTGAGAATGGAAAACTCTTCCTGCACATGAGACTAGCAGCCCATTGCCGAGCGACCCTCTGAACAGTGCTGTAGAGGTGCACTGGCTGGGGTATCTGGGCTTAACTGCTTTGCTCAGGAATGCAAGATGGGTATCTGCATTGGGCTCTAATGAGTTACCACTGTGTTACCACAACCTAGCCCTGCTGCAATCGCATATGTTGAAACAAAATCCAGAAAATCTACGTCTTTGATATTTTTCCCCCCGTTGGAAAACAAAAATCAATGTGAGGAGGAGGTTTCTTTCCTTTTTGCTCAACACTTCTTTTAACGTTGGCATGGCCAACTCCGAATGTTCTGTCAGTTTCAAAGGGAAATACACATCTGTGTAACTTCCCCTCCTACATAACGCCATCAGAAATTGACACATGCCTCTGTTAAAGAGAGCCAGCATTACAGCTGTTTCGCTCTGCATCTACACAGGACATTCCTAATCCAAAGAGTCCAGGAGCCTTCTGATTGCATAATCGAAGAGCTGGTTGCTGTAACGGACAGGTCCGAGTTTTGAAGTGTATGTAAGACCTAACTGGCTCTCAGTGCGTCCTCCCCGATAGTGATCTTTTCTCATTTAATTCTGGTGTCGGCACTAGGGAGCACAGTTTGAAATGATAGGTTGCTCTCTGCCTGGCAGATGGGCTGATGGTGCTTCGGAGGGCGATTTAGGTACTTGAGGTGTGATATCTGGCTTTTTAATTTATTTAGCAAGCTTATCTAGCCTGCTCAGAAGGTCCCACTATATTAAATATGCCAGTAGTATCGTGCTCATCGCAGATAGTGTAGAGACGGAGCTCTCACAGTGCAGAGGGTGTGGGTGCCAGTCAGGCAAGAGTTTAAAAGGAAAACATGGATCTTTGTCCTGCCTTAAAAGACAAGAAATAAATACAGGTGACTGGTTCCAAATTGTTTCAGTTAACATTGACCTTGTATTCACATTAACAGTGATTGTTAGACCTAATTGGTCTGACAAACACGGCACTGAAGGGTCTGAGTAAGAACATTTTAATGTTCTCATTCACCAGTACTAGTCAGAGGACCCGTAAATCCAAAACATTTACTCATTTACTTATGTGAAATGAGAGGTGTTTTAGACTGAATTGAATAGGAAGAGATAAAAATTGTTTGGACACAGTTCTGTTCATTGCTGACCTTGTCTATATTAGTTCTTAGGTTATACTGGCTTTTTACTAGACTGTCCTGCTCTATTTGTTTGTTTCTGAAGGCCAAAATACAGCTCAAGCATTAATATGCAGTTTGTGCTGTGTGTTCTGATACTGCGTTGTTTCTAAAATTCAGATTTGTCATAATACCCCAGGTGAGAATATTATTCTTGCATTTAGTAGGTTGCAGTGCAAGCTTATTCACATAATGTTTGCATACTGTAACTCTCTCCTTAACATTTTAACTACTTTCCCTTAAGACTAAGTTTCTTTTTCTGAATGCCTCAGTTTGGCTCTTGAACACCAGGGTGCTTATCAGTTAGTCCTTGGGAGTGTGTGCTTGCAAAGAAAACAAAACCAGTGATGCCAGTAAGAGATAAGAGGCAATTTAGAAATGTTAGTTAATAAACTGGCTGAGTTGACATCAGGTCTCAGGAGCCTGATGTCACAGGTAATATATTAGATTGACCTTTGTCTTTTAATGATGCATTGAGTTTTTCCTCTGATGCATTTCAACAAAAATGTCAGATTGGTGCTTTATTCACCAGATTTTATTTGAATTAATAGGTATATGTAATAGTTCCTGTGAAAGATAGGAGTAGAGTAGATTTGCTTGTCTAGGCACTATTACCTCTACCCATTTCCTCATTTGCAGTAGATGTACATAGCTGCAAAGGTGCCACATATAATGGAGTGCACACTGTGCTTATCTGTTTCTTTTTCGCTAGTCCGCGTGTGCTTCTGAAAAAGATTGAATGCATTATCAAATCGGTGCCACTATAACTTGCTAGACTGCATTTTGCGGTATACCAATAGTATGACAATCACAAAAATGCCTTTTTCTTTCAAATGGCCTTGCTTATCATCTATCGCTGTATAGAGGCACGTTCCCAGTGAAGCAACAGAGTGGTGTAGTGCTGTTCAAGTACAATTAGTGTTTCTTTGTTTTCCTGTGTGCAAGCAAAATTGGCTCTGTTCACTTCGTAGTGTACTATAATGGATTGTTCTTCCTTTAATTAAGTCTGCTTCTCTCTGAAACTCATGGTTCTCTAATGAAAGCAATAAAAAGCATGTGGGATCTGCCCATAGATAATTGCCTTTGTGTTATGACCTACTATATTTACTTTCCTCCTGTTCCATTTGAGTGTTTACTTTTTCGTTGACTGATTAACTTCTTTCTGTGTGTTTTTTTTGCAGTTTAAAAAGCCTTTACCATATACTGCGAATGGAAATTGGATTTTTTTTTATTGATATGATCTTATAAAAATTTCACACATGCTATTGACACTTTGATATAGAAGCCACTTTCTTGTCTCAGTCTGTGGTCTTACTGTTTTGCCTATGCAGGAAGTGTAGCTTAATGTTTTCTCTGCCTTCATGAGTCACAAAGGTGAATAAGGGACTGTAGGCATGGCCAAAGGTTTGGTCAGTGAGTCATTCAAGGGGTTTCTTGCTGTTCGGGTTTCGGGAACAAATGGGTACAGTGTATAACACAGACAATCCAGGATGTGCATGATATGTACTCTATATATCCCATTTTCATCAAATTACAGGACTATTATCTCGTGTTTTCATAAACTCACATTTTTCTGACTTTCTGTCCCTCAATTCTATAGAAGCATGTTAACAAATCTATAGTACCAATAGTCTAAAATCATCATCATCTTACTGCAAACCCTCTTCTCTCAGTCCACACAATATACAGTACACGATGCACCCTGGTCTCCCAGCCCTTCCCCGTTTGTCACTATTAATGGAAAATAGTTTTTTTGGGAAAAAAAAACCTTAGAGATTTGTGTCTCTTATCAAAGACTTGAGTAAATAATTGGTTAAAAGTATTCATTCTATTCTTTAAATGGGTTACTATACCTTTTGAGAAACTTACGTTTTAGAAACATCCCTAATACTCTTATAAGGGTTATGGGTGTTTTTGTCATGTGTGTTCACTGAAAACAATCACCCTCTGCCTGGTAATGTTGTAAACGTCATACTAGATGAGCTTGATAAGTTTATGGCCTGACATGCACTATGGCATGCGTGGATAGTGTTGCAGAAATGAGTGAACGTGTAGATGTACTGTTGGCTTTTACTCAATTTCTTTCTCAGCTGCTGTCACAATGCCCTAGGCCGACATGTGTCAAAACATGTTGCATTAAATAATAAATAATAATCCTTACACTTACATTGTGCTTTTCCAGACACTGCACTTAAAGCATTTTACAGGCAATGGGGACTCCCCTTCACCCACACCTGGATGATGCGACAGCAGCCATAGTGCACCAGTACGGACACCACACACCAGCTCTCATTGGGGAGGAGAGCAGAGTGATGAAGCCAGTTCATAGATGAGAATTATTAGGAGGCCATGATTGGTAAAGGCCAGGGGGAAATTTGGCCAGGACACCAGGGTGACACCAATAGTCTTTTCAAGAAACACCCTAGGATTTTTTATGACCGTGGAGAGTAAGGACCTTGGTCTTGTGCCGCCCTTCGGACAAGACATCTTTTTTACAGTGTAGTGTCCGTGTCCCTGTACTGGGTCATTAGGACCCACACTGACTGTGGGAGGAGCGCCCCCTATTGGCCACACTAACACTTTTTCCCACAAAACCTCAGGAGGTCACCCATCTAGGTGCTCAGCCAGGCTCACAGCTGCTGAGCTTCAGTGGGCTGCCAGTTGTGAGGTGCAGGGTGATATAGCTGCTGGCATGTAGGTATTGAATCCAAAATGTTACTTTGTCTACACTGTAGGCTGAGATCACTTTTTTAATATAAAATATATAATTAATCTGTAAACACTACAGGGACTTTTTGTGCTATGAGGACGTTTTTGAGTTGAAAATGGGGGTCAGTGGTGTTGATGATCTGTTTTTTGTAAACTGATGATTATGGTCCTGGCTTACTGACTCCATGTGCTCCTTTTCTTTCCAGAGACATCATGATCACTCATTTTGAGCCATCCATCTCTTTTGAAGGGCTGTACAGTGAAGTCAGGGACATGTGCAGCTTTGACAATGATCAGCTCTTCACCATGAAATGGATTGATGAAGAAGGTATTTAATTAGCAGCTGTTGCTACATACAAATGGCTATTTTATTGAAATTCCAGTGTCCTATTTACGGTTTAAATTGTACTGTCCATATGTTATTGCAGCATCGAGAACAACATGATATACAGTATGTCTGTTTCTTTGAGTGCGTTTTGCTTGATTTTAATGTTTAACATATACCGGACTGTAGACTTGTACGCCTTTTTGAAAACTCAATTTAAACACATTTAAAGTGATTGTTTTACATTCATTGTATTTCAGTGTACCCACATCTTTTAATTATTTTCAAGATAAGGTTAGCACATTTGTAAGGGAATTGCACAATGCATTCTGTGATTTAATTTCAAAAAGGAGCATGCTAGACAAATAACAAACTCACCTTTATCCAGAGCAGTTATGAATTATAAAGCGCAGGAACCACGCTGTCTTTACAGAAGTTTTTTTTTTCTCAGAGCTTTAAACAGTTAACAACTGCTTAGCTCAGTTACACCCAATGTGCGAAAAATACAGCTCAGTTTAAATGGTAATCAAGAAATTGTAGGAGAAATGTCTTTGATTATCAGTTATTGTCTCTGCAGTGACCTGTTTTGCGGAAAACATACAAAGATTTAAAAAAGAATTTGAAGCTGTAATAATCAATGAGAATGAATTGCTTGTCAGGTATTCTGGGAACGTATCTCCAGTACATTCATTTAAAATACATGGAGGCTTTTGCTTAATTTTAGGCAATATTTATTGTTTCATACAGATTAAAGTCCCCATTCCCTTTTATTATTTACAGGCAAATCATTGTGTCTTATATCAAAATGAGACACTTTAGCAATAACAGCTGTAGGCACTGAAATAGGTGGAATATAGTTCCTCTTTATCCCGGGGCAAATTTTCAGTAGTAGGTGGCGATTTCAGAACCTCGTCACTGATTAATGACTTTAAGACAGGAGGCAAAGTTCTACTCAAGAGCTCCTCGGTGGCTCAGTTTAGCAGAGGCGTCTTTAAAAAACACAGTGCTGGTCGAAAGTTTGCTTCTTTGAATGTGCCCGTGTCATCAACCAGTTGTGAACTTGATCCCCAGAGCAGTGGCTCACATTTGGCCAATAGCTGCCAGATTCTGGTGCCGTTTGATTTGAACTAGGGCTGACTATAATTGCTAGACAGTTGCTGGGAGACCATGTGAGCTGGAAAGTGTTATCAGTCCAAAGTTACCTCCGTCCTCCACCTGCCTGATGCCTTAGCTTTTGCTGTTCGCACTAAAGGCTCAGTCGGGGAAAAACAGCAGGAGACCTGACAGAGGTTTAGGGGACAGCACTGGGAAAGCACTGGATAAAAAATAGGATTTGTGGGAGAGTTGCAAGGCGGAAATCATTACTCTCTTAGCAACCCTCTAACCATTGCCTTGCCAGAAAGAACCTGGGTGACCCCCCAGACATCTGGATGAATGTTCATTCTGGATGAATGAGCCCCCCAGACATGACAGATGTGTCGAAAGTGGAGCTTTTCAAGGGCTGCGTGGGTGCTGTTATGTCTGGCAAAACACTGCATTCCATAATAAGAACGTGAAAATCTGCAGTACTTTTTCACTGCATTGTACGGAAATGCTATATTTAGACTAAAACACAATGGGAACTGTTTTGTCTTTCCAGGTGACCCCTGCACAGTGTCATCTCAGCTGGAGTTGGAAGAAGCTTTACGTCTTTATGAATTAAACAAGGACTCTGAGTTGATCATTCATGGTAAATCATTGCTACAGATGATTGCTGCTTGCACAAAAATTCTTCTTTTTCATAATATTTGTGTGGATATGTATTCTTACACAATATACATGACTGTAACCTAGACTGGCTTAATGTTCTCTTGCTCTGATCTTTCAGTCTGGCCCATCACTGGTGAAACTCAGCTTTAATGTTAATGTTAATGTTTCTTTATTAGCCCTATACAATTTCTTGCATTAGGAATGTGTCTTTTCACATACCCCAGCTTTTTTCTCCAGGGAGACACAGACACAGAGACAAGGAGAGAAGCTTGGGGTCAGAGCGCAGGGTCTGCCATTGCACGGCGCCCCTGGAGCAGTTGGGGTTAAGGGCCTTGCTCAGGGGCCCAACGGAGTAGGATTCCTCTGCCGGCCGCCGGATTTGAACCGGCAACCTTCCGGTCACAGGCGCAGATCCTTGGCCACAGAGCCACCGCTCCGCCCAATTTATTCCTAATTGCTGTGTTTTTCTTGCACATTTAGTCTTCATCTCCTGCTGCTCTCCTTTAACCTCCCTCCTTCTGGGATTCTGTAATTCAGAAGTACAACTGTGAATTCTTTACATTATTTATGCAGCGTAGCTTTAAGTGAGTGTTTCATGAGTGTCTGTGGATCTCGTTCTTTAAAATCACCTAAGGTCCTCTGGAACACTCTGTTTTATAATTAGTTTAGGATTCTACCGAGAGCCCAGTAATCTTTACAACTAAGCTGTCACTGAATTCATTGCAGAAGCTTTCCTTATATTCACGAAATGAGAAAATGTTCCCAAGCTGAAGATGAACGCTAACAGCTGTGCAAAAAGCAAATCCTTTAGGCACAGATGTTTTGTGCCTACCTGATTATATAAAAAACTGATAGAAAAATTCTTCAGTTATTTTATTTGTAATCACAGAATGAAGGTAACGAAAGGTCGAAAGATGAAAAAAATGGATGATAGTTTTGGATGAGTCACTGATCATCAGAGGCATGCAGAGGGCGATGTTATACTAGAAATTATTAACATTATCAGCCTCTGGTAGGATGTGTGGTCTGGCGGACAGAAAATGAGGAGGAAGGTGTTCTACAGCCCTAGCTGTAGCCTTCATTAATATTTTATTCCTTTGATTGTCTGATTTGACCCTAAGGTAAAGTCGGTGTGGTTGTCCTTCTCTGGCTGGCTCTTTTATTACCTTCAACGTATTGACTCCATCAAACGAGAATGTGATGTACAAGAACACTATGATCACAAAAATCATTCTTTTATCATGAACCGACCTTAACTGTGAAGTGCACCCGCTCCCTCTCCCAGCCAGCAGTCAGAGTGAAGTAATAGCTACTCTAAAGATGCCTGAAACAAGTATTGCCCTGCAATAGATTAGCGTGTTTGACACTGTAGTTCTCCAGATTGATAGGATCAATTAAAGATTGTATCGGAAACTGATTTCCATTATTTCCTGTCTAGGCTTGAGCTGGAGATTGCCTAGACCAAGATCTGTTCAGATATAAAATGGCTGGTTTCCAATGTGCTCTATGCTGATTTAGTTAAACTGGCTGACTTCCAGTGTACTGTTTATTGGTTTACACAAAGTTCTTTGGAAACCAGTTTTCGGCCGCAGTGTCCTTTGATACAGTTGCGCAAAAATAAAGGCACATTTGTAGATTTTCCAAGCTAGGTAAAATTGTCAAGCACTATTACTGAGTCCAGTTACAAAAATACTTTCACACAGGGAAGATCTTAATTCTGCTCTTGCAGCATGTCTGATGGAGCACTGACTGTCCCTGGTATAAATATTACAGGTATCTTTGCTGCCCATGTTGCCTTTATTTACAGTCGCAAAATGCCATGGAGGTTTGTTTGTACAGTAAAGCAGTATCATCTTTGTGATGGGACTGCTGATAAAAGGGAGCAGGGTGGAGAAGAAGAGAAGAGAGACATGTACAAAAAGAGACCCATGCCAGAGCATTAATTAGAAGGAGGCAGGCAATCCCAGTCATGGATGTCACCCACACGAGAAGGATCTGTGTAAGCTGTTTGACCTCTGTGACCTCAGAAAAAAAGGTGCTTGGTCAGGAAAGGAATCTGACATTTTAAAAGCCGAGCTTTAACGGGAGTAAGAAAAAAAAATCGGTATCGAGAAGAAAGTAATAAGGTATTTTAAAAACGTAGCTTAGTTTGCGAATGACTAAAGAGGTTTTACACAATATATTTGTAAAACCATTAGATCTATGTGTGTGTATCTCGAGAATCTACAGGTGTCTTTTTTCGAAAAGGCATTTTGTGCATGTTTTACTAACAATGTGTATAATTGAAGTCTTAATTTAAAAGAAGTGAAATTGTGAGAGGCAGTGGTCATGTCTACCTGAAATATACCCCCTTAACTCTTACTTCACTTTATTTTTTTCTTCCTTTTTAGTGTTTCCATCTGTTCCTGAAAAGCCTGGTATGCCCTGTGCAGGAGAAGACAGTGAGTACATCTCTTGTGTCTCTTGTTTTTATTTGTCTCGACTGCCCACGTCCAGTTGAAACCTTCATGCTTGTGACTGCATTCGACAGTTTCAGGTTAAATACGAACTGTTAATAACCCATATTCACAATGCAAACTAATTTGAAATAATTTGTGCCAAAATGTTATGCTTCAAATAGTTTATTTTCTCTTTTATTCACTCATTTTTATGTATATTACTGTGGCTTTTGCTTGAAAGTACACATTAATTTGTGTTGGTTTAGGATTAACCATGAAAATGAATTTGCTTATTGATGATGTAGGGAGTATAATGAGTCGGTTGAGAAATTAAAATGTGTCAGATCTTTGCTGAGAACCTTTGTTAGGTTTTCACTGCAACAACACAAAAAGCGGGAGTTGTTACTAAGGTGAGTATTTATGTCTGACACAGCACTGCTAGTGTATCTGGAACTGGTTCTCCAAGAGCACACTACCAAACTCTTGAGCCTTGACTGTCTATTAAAAATGTAACGTTCAGTGCATCTACCTAGCACGCCAATGTGTGTGCTGCACTAATAGGTATAGGAGACTCATCTGCATTGGCTTTTTGGAGGCTGTCTCGTAGAAGGAATACCTCGAAAAGTGTTTTTTGTTTCATTCTGTCTTAGCAAGTGCTTTCGAGCGCATCCATCTTCGATTTGGTGGAGATCAAAACAAAATGAAGTTTTTACAGTCCACGCACAGTATTTAGCCTCTTAGCTTAGTCTGTGTTCCACATTAATGGTTTGGCTTTGGCTGGAGGTAAATTGGGCAACCTTTTTCCTTTTTTAAGACAATAACATAATAGGCCCCACAAGCAGTTTTTCTGTGCAGAGAGGGTTTAATGAGGCAGAGCAGGTAGTACATGAGGAAATTGAGTTGGCCAGAATGTAACCAACTATTTTCTCCTGACAGAATCCATATACCGCAGGGGAGCGCGGCGCTGGAGGAAACTGTACTGTGCGAATGGACACACCTTCCAAGCCAAGAGATTCAACAGGGTGATTACGTTTTAGGTGCTATCTGTCCTCTTAAAGTTGTTTGCAAAGGAGAATTTTCTTTCACAAACTTGTTTTGTTTCTTCCTTACTATATTGTCACACTGCTGTTGTTTTTTCTCAGTTGTCATTTACCATGCAATGCGGCATATAGTAGGGACATTTCAGTTGTTTCTTCCTTGTGTTTTTTTTACCAGCATAGTGCTGTCGGTTAGACATGATACAGTAAAGTATTTTCTGTAAGATGCAAAGTACAGAAAGTTTGCGGTTTTGTAAGTAAACAGCCAAACAGCATCCATTTGGTATATTACTCCTACTTAGAATCTAGGTTCTAATTTTTATACCTGGTGCTTTGGTAAACATACTACAAATCATTATTTTAATTATTTATTTCATATTGTTATTATATACTGTATGTATAACGTTACCCGATTCATTTTTTTCTTTACTGCTTTTGTCCTAATCACTGGGGCTGTGTTAGTGATTTTTCTTCTTGCCTGGTGTTTAGCGAGCAAATTGTGCTATTTGTACCGATCGGATCTGGGGACTGGGTCGGCAGGGGTGCAAGTGCCTGAACTGCAAGCTGCTAGTCCACAAGAAGTGTCACAAGCTGGTCACTGTAGAGTGTGGGAGACAGGTGATACAGGTGAGGAGGGAAGCCTTTCCAAGTGTCCTTTCAGTGCACGGGGAATTCAAAGTTGCTTTCAGGGGCAGGGGGAGGGGGTGACTTCAGAAGGCTCTGAGGATTCTGAGGAGTGTCCAAAAGAGGATCGTTCCCCTGTTGTTTGTTTGTAAATAAATGCCCTATATTTCTTGAAGCTTTTTTAACAACCATATCACAAATAGAAAAAGGGACTGAGAACTCACATTATTAAAATACCACCAATAAATCTACACTTCCCAGTAGATCAATTCAGTCACTGATGTATATATACAAGAAATTGCCAATGTTAACTCAAGTAGCCTGTTCTGTTTCTGAAGCACTGACTCTCAAATGTTCTTTTTCTAGGAGCCTGTGGTGCCTATTGGTCCAGCATCTACAACACTGGATCGTTTGGAGCCAGGTAGAAACCACTTAAACTGCAATTGATTTAACTTAGTTTCAACAGTTTAACTATCATTTATAAAGTATTTTTTAATATAGTTTATTAATTTTATTACACTTTGCTTGCAAATGAATGGCATTCTCTACTCAATAACTACATCCCACCAGAAAAGGCAGCTCTTAACTAGTTGATTTGTTCCCTTCAGAACGTTTGTCCTAGAGTTACTACAGATATACTATCTCCATGGGGTCTGTGGGTTCATGTCTAGTCCATGGGATGAGAATATTTAGAGATTTTTTTCTGGCACCTTAAAATGGGATCATTCAGGTCAAAGAGTTGAAAAGGAAATGCATCCTGCATTTTGACTTAGGTCTTTTTGGCATAAGAAGGATATTTAGCTATGGCAGCCTCTAAGACCCAAATTTCTAGCACCTAGGTCTGATAGAAAGTTAGTGTTTAGTTGACCTAATAAACATGCTAAGTTCTTCCTTAATAATTGCCTATAGATAATTTAATAGTACACATCCGGTTCCTCAGTGGTCATTGACTGTTATCTGGTCGCTTCTAACAGCCAAGGCCACTTCATAGGATTTTATTCACAGATCCTGCAGTGTGCAGAAATGCCACAGCTGAGTCAAGGATCATATCTCTCTAGAAAGGAACACAACATGTATTCAGCTAAACTGAACCACAACAAGGTGTGAACCCAGGACAATAAAGCTGAACATTTAATGGGACCTGCTAAGGATTTTGTTTTTGTGGGAGGTGTTAAGGCAGCTCGAGTAGTGCAAAGTTTATTGGTCTGCATTGAAGGTGGCCGTGACACAGGGGTTAAGACCCCTCCACACAGGTTGTCTGTAGCAAATAACATGGAAGATGCTGTCTGTGTAAATGTGTCATTTGTGAATTATTCGGTAAACTGCAACAGCATAAAGCATCATGACTCACAAAGTGCATTATCGGCCTGTATTCTATTGAATTTGATTCTTGTGAATTCACAGTTATTCCATACAAAGCATCAAGTCATGAAAATCTGAATCATGTTGGGGAGGAAAAAGAGGTAAGTTGTCCTTTTGCGGTGTTTATATAGTTAATTGTCAGAGAGACCTCAGCTGTCTGTGCTGAGACAGTGCTGTATGAAGCAGGCCAAGATAGCTTTTGTAATAGACAGCTGCTTAACACAGTGTTAATATTAAACAAATTTATTTTTATGATTTTTTTCTTACAGGTTTCACAGGTTTTATCATATTATTAGGACAGTGTGAAAATTAATAATTAAAATTAAAACTCTGAGGGTATAGAAATATGTTACTGCAATCCCAATGTCTTTTACCACATTTCTGACAGTTTGTCAGTGAATACCATGAAGAGATAAATTGTCAGAAAGAGCAAGCTTAATGCTCAGTGATACATTAAAATAGATGAGAAATGTCTTGTTGTCTTTTCTGGAGCCTAAATGAGGTCCTTTGCCATTCTGCTTGTCAGTTGAAAACCTGCTTTCAAACCTAAATCCTCGACAATCTCGTAACAAAAGCCAGGGAAATGTCAGGGAAATTAAAACAGTAGGTCAAGCTTTCCTCTAATAATGCTGGAGACAGTCCTTGCACTTTGAAAGCTTCAGGGGTAAAAAATGAAAAGATATGCCTTGTGCTATTGATTTCCGTTAAAGAAGCTAATAACATAACATTTGCATCACTCTTAACACCACTGAGCGATTAACTGGCTAGTCTGAACATCCATGGCATGATGCATCATGGATCCACAGAAGGACGGCGCCCTGTAGCTAGATGCAGCGTGGATTAAGCTAGAGCTTAGTTGCATCCTTGATGCAGTTTGGGGGTGGGGGGGATGGGTATGAAGAGATATGTTATTTCTACTGTCTTGTGCCTGATTTCTGGTTCATCCCCTTCACAGGCCATGAACAGCAGAGAGAGTGGAAAGGCTCCTACCAGTTTAGGGCTGGCGGACTTCGATTTGATCCGTGTCATTGGGCGAGGTAGCTACGCCAAGGTGCTGCTGGTTCGGCTGAAGAAGACGGAGCGTATCTATGCAATGAAAGTGGTGAAAAAGGAGCTTGTGAACGACGACGAGGTGAAAAGTCGTCCCTGTCCGTCGGAATTGTCCACATGGGTGTCGTCCTTTCCAAAATGAAATCTCCAAATTTACCTCATTTTTGTATTTGTTTTTTTCTTAAATCCTGTATTCCTCAACCAGTTTGTGGCACGCGCTACTGTTACTGAATAGGGAACTCTCCCTTCATTCGCTGTCAGTGTGCTGCGGTGGTTGCCCTCTCGCAGGCTTAAAGAACAGGCCAATCTTCATGTCCTTCAAACTCTCGAGCTTCTCTCACGACTATGATTTTTACCACCACCTGAGACTTGAACATTGTATGCCAAGAACAAGGCTGATCATCTTGTCAGGGAATTTTTTAGTTGAATCCACTGGTACAGGGATCTCTCGTGTCCTGTTTCTGGTAAAATCCACTGCACCTGTCTTTTTATTAATTCATTTGTGGTGATACACAGGTTATCCTTCTGAACTGTCGCCTTTCACTTTGCAGTACTTGTTTTTCAAAGCAGGTTTTTTTCTGTGTGATTCATGTTATTTGCTCTTGGCTTTCAGGATATTGACTGGGTTCAGACAGAGAAACACGTGTTTGAGCAAGCGTCAAACCACCCCTTTCTTGTGGGGCTGCACTCATGTTTCCAAACAGAGAGCAGGTAAGCTGTTACAGGAGCTGTTTCATTCCGTACAACTGACAGCTTTTTACCTCTTCTCATACATATTAATCACTTTTCAGGACTACTGATCTTTGCCCTGCTCCTGTGTTTGTCAGGAGCAGTGTGCTGCACTCAAAAGGGTTTTGAAAAAGAGAGCAGCCTTACAACTATAGGAATGCTGTTCAAAAATACAAAATGGAATTCATCAGGAGATGTTAATTATAGCTCTTAGACACGGAAGCAAATTAGTATTGAGACTGCAGAATAAATTGTATGTAATATCATAATTAGTATATGATTCCATGTTTTAGAGTATTTACAAAGTTATTGCAAAGCTTTTTATAATTGACAGTATATGCCAGTGTTTAAAAAATGTGGCACAGCATACAGGACTCTTTCTGTTTTTAATAATGATTAAACGTTCCTTTACTAGTGCACCTTCATTAATTTTTTCTTTAAATAATTAATATATATATTAGTGATTTTGATACTTAATAAGCCATTACCATTTTGAAATGCTGTACATTCTCAAGCCACTCATTTCAGATATACGATCAAACATTGGGCTGTATTTTCTTCTCAACTTTTGTTACAGTTTGAACTTGTGAACCCTTAAATGATGCTAATAAGCTTTTCACTAGTAATGTGATGAATGTGTGGTTTCACTTCTCTGTGAAATGTACTGTAACTACATCCTACTGAGGTAAGTGCTGTGACAAGGCAAATATCATAGCAAAAATGTAATGACAAAGCCAGTAATTTAGCACATCTCTTGATGTTTCTCATCCTCAGCCGGGGGTCAGTGCAATTCTAAATTGATGTTTAGGGTTGCATTCCTCTTTATCACAGCCTTAAAATGTCTGCTCCTTTATCAGGTGTCGGTCAAATAAAAAAATGACAGCCAAGAAAAAATAATTAACTTAAGAAATACAGAGGATGGCAGTGCTGCAGTACAAAATGCAGTGGTTAGCATTTCTGCCTCACAGTGCTGGGGCCCTGGGTTCAGTTTTAGACCTGGGGTGCTATCTGTGTGAAGTTTGTATGTTCTCCCTGTGTTTACACGGGTTTCCTCCGTGTTTCCAAGATTCAGGATTCTAGATTTATTTATTTGCCATTTAGAACAAGTGTATTGTAATGCTTACTTGTTCGGCTGTACCCAGTAACATTAGAGAGACACAAAAATAGGCACAAATGACAAACAGACATGGACAATAAATTTAGCAATAGACGTACGTTATAATACAGCCAAGAGAAGTCAAACAGTGCAGTACCTTAAAGTGCAGGTGCTAATATGTACAGGTTCCTCCCACAGGTCAAAGATATAATGGTAGGTTAATTGACTTCAGGGAAAATTGGCCTGGTGTGAGTGTGTGTTTTGTGTCTGTGTGCCCTGCGATGGACTGACGTGCCGTCTAGGGTGTATCCTGCCTTGTGTTTGCTGGGATAGGCTCCAGCTCCCCTGCAACCTGAGATTAGATAAGGCAGTGAGGAAATGAATGGATGGAAAAAAGAATTTACAAGTTCTAAGCATTTCTTTCAAATGTTCCTGTGCTCCAAAATGGACAAATTTGGGATCTTGTAAGCTTTTTGTTTTGGATCATGTTGTGTGTCTGATTTACGTTTCTTTACAAAATGATTTTTTCTCACCTAGGCTCTTCTTTGTGATTGAGTATGTGAATGGAGGAGACCTCATGTTTCACATGCAGCGACAGAGAAAACTTCCTGAAGAGCACGCCAGGTAAAACTGTAACTTCAGTGTTAGACATTCTTCATTCTTTCACAGTGTTTAGTACCTGTAACTGCCTGAAATCTTATATCTGGGGAAAACAAATTAACCAACCCAGTACAGATGGAACATAAAAATATAATTTTCAGGAAATCTGCTCTTAAACAGGCTCATCATATTTGGTTTGGAAGCAATTTTTAATGTTAGTCTGCTGTTTGTATACTTTATTATACTGGGTTGGAATGAGGTCAGTTTCTCTTGATTTATTGTGAAGTTTTGCCTCCCCCACCCATTAGGAATACATAACTGTGATATTTGAGCAACTAATGGAACTGTGCTGTTTTATTTTACCTTCTTAGGTTTTACTCTGCAGAAATCAGCTTGGCTTTAAACTACCTTCATGAGCGAGGCATCATATACAGGGACCTCAAACTGGACAATGTGTTACTGGAATCAGAAGGACACATTAAACTGACAGATTATGGCATGTGTAAGGTGTGTGAGCAATATG
The DNA here is from genome assembly GCF_059453375.1 of Lepisosteus platostomus. NCBI lineage: Eukaryota > Metazoa > Chordata > Actinopteri > Semionotiformes > Lepisosteidae > Lepisosteus > Lepisosteus platostomus. Next base: position 67,116,532 of record NC_142612.1, read on the forward strand.
TAGGACAACAATCCTGTCTTTCCTTTCTTTCTATCAGCCTTGTTAAGTGCGTTACCTTCAAGTGTTGATCCTCATATTATCGCAATATTTGCCTTGTCTGAACTAGCTAGACCTCTCAATTAAGGTATGGGACTGTATATACAGTAGCTGTATCTTTATTTTGGTTTCCTCTGTTATGAACCCACTATTGTGGTGGCGCAGGAAGAATTGAAGTGATCTGTAAGAAATGAAAGGTCTGTGAAAACCTCAGTATAGACTTCTCAGGGTCTGTGTGAAGAACAAATTTGACTAAATTCATACTTTTAAGTGCGTTTTAACCTGCAGTTAAAAAAATAAATTACAGGAGTAGTGTGAGCCTGATAAGGCTCAGTGTTCTGGGTATATACTTAAATTGCTAAGTGTGGACTGTGGAGAGCTGTGCTGATTGAGACTTTTTTTGCCACAGGAAGGGTTGCGTCCTGGAGACACAACTAGCACATTCTGCGGCACTCCTAATTATATCGCCCCCGAGATCCTGCGAGGAGAGGATTATGGTAACCACTTTATGTCAACCACCAACAAAAAGACCGAAACAAACATCTTGCTCCTTAATGTGTACCGGCCGATGTAGAGTGCTTGACATAGTTTGCATTTTGACACTTCGTTCAGTTGTGACTTTTGAAAAAAGAAAACCATGTAAATTTGTTAAAGGATGGCATTTTGTATTTGTGAGTTTTATCTAGGTGTAAATCCACAGAAAAAAACAGAACAGCATTGTATTCATTGCATACAATGCGTGTGTATGTATCGCTTTGGTTTCATACTTGCCTGTAATGGTTTTTATCCTGTGGTGTAGGGTTCAGTGTGGACTGGTGGGCCTTGGGGGTCCTCATGTTTGAGATGATGGCAGGAAGATCACCATTCGACATCGTTGGCAGCTCAGACAATCCCGATCAGAACACAGAGGACTACCTCTTCCAAGGTATATGGGCATAGTGGTGATGGGATTTAAACTTTCGCAGTTAAATGTTATATGCCCACCACTGTAAGAATGAAGTATTCTTTTAAAAAACAGTAATCATTGATACATCAGTAGAGTTCAACAATTCCATTTTTCCAGGGAATAATTGTTAAATTCAGACACTTTTATTTTTTGCTGCTTCAGTGCAAAACAAATAAGCAACACGAGTTGTTGAGAAGCCTGTTTTAATCAATCCGTTTGATTTGATCTGTTTTTTTTTAGTAATATTGGAAAAACAAATAAGAATCCCAAGATCCCTGTCTGTCAAAGCCGCTAGCGTCCTGAAGGGATTCCTAAACAAGGTATGAATTCAATCCATGGGAATATAGGAGTTTTCAGACTTTGATCTGATACTGGTGTTAACACAGACGCCCTCTGTCGTCAATTCTGTAGGACCCTAAAGAACGCCTGGGCTGCCACCCTCAGACGGGCTTTGCTGATATCATGGGTCATCCTTTCTTCCGAAACGTGGACTGGGATCTTGTGAGTAGTTTTTGACTTTTCTGTCAAATATTTTTGTCTTCTGAGAAGGCCCAACAGCTGGAGCATTTTTTCTTTCTACTTTGTGGTGTGGAATTTACCTCTGCTTACCCTTTGCAACACATTGTTGCCTTGTTAGGTGACATCTGAGTGAAGACGTTGTTTGTACCATAGAGAAGAACCTTGACTCTTTTCTGTTTTCTCACTTTCCTTTCGAAATTCATCAACGTGCCTATAGATGGAGCTCTGCTTGCCAGATGTCTGCACTCACTGCTGAGCTGATGCAACTGCGGCTTTTTTTTCCAAAGCTTCTATGAAACACTGCTTTGGTTTGGTTTTTCATAAGTATCCAAGCAAAGGTGTAGACGACAGTTTAAATTTTGAAATGAATTGTAATGAAGGGCACAATTGAGAAATAGTTTTCCCCTCCTGATCTGCACATTTCTAAATGGTCAGTTTTGCTGATTATGATTTGTCCTTGATAATTCTGTTCCAGATGGAGCAGAAACAAGTGGTCCCACCCTTCAAACCCAACATTTCTGGGGAGTATGGACTGGATAACTTTGATGCGCAGTTTACCAATGAGCCTATTCAACTCACGCCTGATGACGAGTAAGTATCTGTGATGACTTTTCACGGCATCTCTTTGAAATGGAAGCATCTGATCCACAAATAATGTTGAAGCGTTCAAGTTTTTAATGCTTTAAGCACTACATTAACTTTGGTTTTAAATAAATCTGCTCTTCCTGACAGGAATTTACCTTGTAATTTTTCTGTTTAGAAAATGTAAATGACAATTAAATGATTTTGTTTCTATATTTAATGTGCAGTTCAGAATACATTACTGCTCACTGTTGTAATCGAAATTTTCTGTTTGTTTTTTTTCTCAGCGATGCTGTGAAAAAGATCGACCAGTCAGAATTTGAGGGCTTTGAGTACATCAACCCTCTTTTGATGTCAGCCGAGGAGTGTGTCTGAATGGAAGACAGTATTCCTTAAGTCATTGCTGTTGCCTTTTAAAACTCTGCATGGTTAAACATCGTACCGTTTGGAAGCTGTCATTCTTTTAAATGCGTCTTAAAGGTTGTCACAAGCTGCTACTGGCAAGCTGATCTCATACTCAGCCATTTATAACCACTACACCTTAAGTGTATTATTTTGTTTCATGTAACCTATATGCACTGACACCCTGACTCATTAATATAGACAAAGCATCTTATAACAAACATCTCGGCAACCAATGAGAATTTGTATCTATATGTCCAAGCTATAGAATTAAGGAAAATTTAATGAACTAGGAGATGTCTCTTCTATAATGTCTGTTTTTAATACAGGGTTCACTCTGCCCAAATTGTATGTCACAAAAACAGTTGTAGAAGTTTGGTAGTTCAGAGGAATGGACTCTTACTGAATTTTCACTTGAAATGTATATCAGACATAAGGAAGGAACTGGAAACATGCAAGTTAATGGTAGCTAGTTGTAATGTTTAGACACACCAGTTTTCATTGGCACCCAGCTCTAACCCATACAAAATTTTGACTAAAAGCAAAAACACTACAGTGAGCCCAAATGGCATGCCTTTTTTTTGTGGTAGAATCCGTCGTTTTAGTTAAGATGGACTGTGTTGTGGAGACAGGGGGGGTAACAAAATCCGCCACATTGAATGAAGGGACCTTCTAGTCATGTAACTATTCACATACGTGTCGGCAAACTGTGAAAGCTGCGAGTGACAGCTGACTCTGGATTAGAATGATATTGCAGATTTACAGAACATCTGCATCCATATGGGACCAAAAATATTTTTTGACATTACAAAATTAAATTACTCGTTACTTCGCACTAGTCTGGCTGCTTTGTCAAGTAGAAAATTGTACAGTCCCAAGGGAAAGACTTCACTTTCAAAGCCTCGTTTTTATCGCATTTTTAAAGTAATTATTACCTTTCGGATGCCAATAGACTTTTTCACTATATGTATTATTTTTCTATTATTACTTGGCAATAAGACAATTACTGTAAGGAAGGGGCTAATATTTTTTCTTTTTTTCTGTAAGCTGAAGGTGGAATTTGTTTTTTGTCTCTTTCCTCTGGTTCTGAAGAACCAGCCTTTCATCTGACTAGTAAGATAAGTTATCGGAATCAACTTAAGAGGGTTCCCAAATCCTGCTAGATGACAAGAATATCACATACATCTTATTAGTAGGAGTTTGTAGGGAGCAAGTTTAAACAAACAGCCTCCAGTCTTCCTTTGACTGCAGGAGAACCTGTCTTTCCCTATGAGTTTCAGAGCAACATGTCTGAAACAATTGGTTCAGTATACATAAATAAACAAAAGAAAGGTGAACCTGCGTTTATTTTTTTTCTTATCAGATGTACATCCTCGGACACAATGTAAAATCAAACTGGAACTATATCAGTGTATTACTGTTTAGAAGCTTAATGTCAAAATTACATGGTTACATAACTGTTACAGAAAAAGGTCTTCATCTCTATCTTTTTGTGTCCTTTTGGTTCCATTTCTGTGATAAAGGTACTTCAGCCACAGAAGCAGGTCCCTTCTGCAGGAACCTTTAAAGTATTTAAAAGCCCAAACTACCACACATCTTTAAACACTCAAGTGCTGTTGTTCTCACCACTGTTGTCTTGTGTATGATGAATAGGACCTATCAAGGAAAAGAGGAAGTGTGTATGATTGCTCGAGACCACTGGACTGCAAGGACCACTCGTATAGTGTGAAAAGCATTAGCCAGTGAATTCTTATTAATAATTTAAAGTGATGTTTATAAAAAAACAATAGGCTATAGGAAGGCTGTTTCTCTTTTGTGTGTCTTTCCAGGGAACTGTTATTGAACATTTTTTGTAATCTTTATTTCTCCTTTTACATGATCAAACGTTAGGGACACAGTGGCAGGAGAAATAAAACGTAAGGTATTTTTTCTACACTTTTTCTATTGAGTTTTTTTTGTTATTGTTTACAAGCTGTTACATATTCTATAACACTACATTGTTTAAATGACTTTATTTAATATTTTGTATGGGTTGAAGAGTTTGATAAACTTTTTGCAGAGAAAATAGAGTGGAATTGGTAATATCAAGTGACAGATCTGTATTAATCGTGACATGTGGAGACCACTTTAACGCTGAAGAAATGAAGATGGGAGGTTAAAGAGTGCCCAAATAAAATACTGTGTTCGTTTACGGTTTTAAAGACTGTACTGCTTAAGATGATTTTATTTTTTCAGTTTTTTACGTTCACACAGATCTTTTACCGTTTGCTGTACTGTAGCCTTCACAAAAACTATGGGATTTTTTTTGGCAGCTGTCTTTGTTTTCTGATACCAGTAAAATTATAGGACGTGGTCCTGTTTTAGCAAGTGATACAGACGTAGCTGGAAAGCGACAGTCTGGAACTGTTCCTCTGAACTGAGGAAACCGAATCTGAGGCCCAGCAGCTGCATGTCTCCTGTCTTTGTGGAAGGAGGCAGCAGTCGCTCAGTAGTTTGGAAAGAGAGGTGAAAAAGAAGCTAATGATCACCATAAAGAAAAGGAAAAAAAAGAGTACTTGAAGCAATATAGTCTTCAGCATGTGGAAACCCAAAGTTGGAGAGTAAGGTGAAATACCGCAATGATATGCTGTAATTAAACAATATTAATTAAATGAAAAAGTACATTATATAAAAGCAATGTATCTGTTTTTTTTTATCAAAGTGAAAATGAATAACAGATATTTGTATGTCCTCCAGGAAACTGGTAGAAAGACAGGTCAAAAATGGGGAGAGTGGGCATCTCTGTAGAAACCAAAACCGCAATGGCCATGGCTTATGATGATCTGAGTAATAAATTAATGCATCAATAATATGTTTTTGTATGTCTGTAAATTAGGCTGTGGAAATGGTGCTGTACAATATCATCAATGCCAAATACATTTTTTTGCTTCCTTAAAAGCATCAGTTTGTTTTGTTTTTTTGGCCTCTGTGCCATTTTAAATTGAAAACACTTGTTAAGGGGTGAATTGTTAGTATTCAACGCAGGAGGCATCTTTGCTGTTTGATCTATTCAAAATAGTGTTAAAGAATGAAGAAAGTCTAGTTTGCACATTCATGTTGCTGCTGTATAAGACTAAGTACCAAGGCTTTATCTTTTACCACTATACCTCTTTTATTCTCATTGACATGCCCTGAATTCTTAATCATTAAGGTGAGGAAACAAAATACCTTTCAAGTCACCTTCCCTGCATGATAACAAGTTCTGATTTTTTCCCCATGAGTATATCTCACAGTGATTTCCAGTGCCTTTTTTCATTATACCTTTGCATTTCTAATAGCAATGTTCTTGTGAAATAAGTGTGATATACTGTATATCACTATGTTAAGAAAAAATTGAACCACTACAATATTCTGTATTTAAAAAAAAAGCAGTTCTGAATGTAGAATTTCAAGGGAGCTATCTCATACCCTGGAAAGCTGTGGCAGATAATTGACAAATTGGGGGTTTCTACTGTTATTCAAAGTAGCGGTAGATATGAAGTTAGATGGTGATGGATTCTCAGGACCTGTAACATAGGCCATTCCAGCCACAGAGCCAGAACAGCACAGGTAAAATGTCAGATTACCCCCAGATAACAAATTAACAAATACCCTTACTTCCACAATTCTGCACTTCATGCTTATCAGCAGTCTCATGACAAAGGTGCTCAGAGGCTGGATGGGCAGAGCTCCTTCATGAGCCACAGCAATTAACACTGGTTGGATAAAGTATAATTCAGACATTGAACATTTGGGTGATGAGGGGCAGATGGAAAACCGACCTTTCCTGTGACCCATCTAGCAAATGTCTCTGACACGTTCACAAAACAATCACCAGCCACAAAACCTGTATAACCTTGAGGGTCTGTGTTAATGATCTGAAGGGCAGAAGATCTGAACACACTCACTCTTTAATTGCAGAAGTCTATCTGGAGGTGGTACCCTTAGAGGATTAATTAAGCATTCAAACAAACTCGCGTCTTCCTGGTGAAAATCCATTGCATGCCAAGGAGTATGGATGGGGTAAAACATTGATTTACTATGCATATTAATTACAGTTCAGTAAGGTTTCCAACATTTTTTATTATGTATTCTCAATCTGTGATTAAAGCTTTGTCATTTTTAAAAATGTTACCATTATTTGCTTCCATTTATATTGCACAAAAGGTCGATTTGGCAACAGTATTATTCATAATTTATTTGTAACGTTCCTACATGGACACGTACTACTTCATCTTCAAGTGACAGTACAGTAGGTTACTACCTTGAAAACTGTTTTTGTAAGAAAGAAACACGATTTGAATACAAAATATTTAAAAATAAAATAAAAGGCCAGTTTTTTATTTTAAGCCCACTTTGCCATTACCAATTTTCATTACCATCTTTTCAAATATACACAATTTATGTTTGCTATCCCATAACATGTATATAGGACACTTGATAAAAGTCTCTTTTTGAGGGTGCAATTAGAGTCTCGGAGGAGCTAATGGCAATAAAATTAAAATCACCGACTAATAATTTGCAGTGACCAGCCTGAACTGATTTATTTTGATAGAGAAAACTGCTTGTATTTTTTTCTTCCCTTTAACACAAACTTTTCGGGATAGTACATTGTCAATTAACAATTTCCTTTTTAATAAAAGACAGGAAGTTCTTCGGCGCCAGGATTTAAAACGGGGATTCCCAAAATCCGTTGAGTATAACGAAATCCATGACGCGGTTTTTACACTTGACAGAATTAATTTTTGGAGTCGCATACGCGTAAGTTGGTCTTGATAAGTAAATCGCTGTATGACACGGTTTTTAAATATTTAAACCAGAACCTTCATGCTGTTTAAGTCAGTTTTATATTTAAAACTCCTGCCCAAGCCACCAAACCGTGAATCACTATTGCTGGAAGCAAACTCAACATTCCTTAATTTTGTCCTTCACACAGCACATAGTAACACTGCCCATAGCAAGGTTGTGAGTCACAAAGATTTAAAGTTTTTCAGACTGAGTAATTTGAAAATCTAGATCTGTATAGAGGAGAGGCCAGGGTCACATAGAAGCGAATAGCTAAGTATTATGAATCATTTTTCTTAGGAATAGTTAATGGTAAACAATATCGTCGCTTGCAGACGATAAAATATTTGTCAGACAACAGCGACAAATTTTCGTGCGCATGTTCCCAGGCCTTTGAGGCAAAAATCTAATATTTCATAAACAATTATTTTATTTTCGCACCACAAATGTATTACGCTGTATACCCAGTCGTGAACCTTGTGGAATGATTTATTCTGCAACCGTGCTTGATCAATTACGGTAAGTACTAGCTATTCGAAAAGACAATTCATTCGAATAAAAAAAAAGATTTGTGTTGATTTCTGGTGAGTAAAACAGACATTTTCCAGTATCTCTGAATTGTAACGAGTCCATAATACTGTTGCTCCCACTATTTTATGTACAGTGTACAGTATATTCTAACAGGGCCCCCTTGAAAAGGACATGGTGCAACTCAAGTGGTTTTATCCTGTCAATAAACTTTGATTTTATAGTGGATATGAAGTAAGCTCTCAAACACAACTGTTTTTTTTATGTTTAGCTAATGCACAACACGTATGTTTCATTAGACATTTTTACATATCTATGTAGTGTTCTGAACACTTCTTCACAGTTTCCCATTTTCCTTTCAAACGCTGTTTCTGCCTGCCTTTTCTTGAACAGTCAAAGCCTTATTTGTATCAAGGTTCCGTGAGAACAGAAGTCGGACATAAATTAAAATTATACATTTGCGTTTTTTCATTGGTGAAGACAAGAAGCTTTCTCAAGCAAAAAATTGCCATCACCTACTGGGAATTTATTTTTTACATCTGGTTGGTGGATACAGTACACCCTTAGATTTAACCCTGCTCACATTCTGAAAAAGAATTGTGTGGATGAGACACGGGTGTATTATCAGCGTTGAATTGACTTTTTTGTTTATTTTTTTTTCTAATTACTAGGAATATGTAAATTCATATTAACATTCACGAACCTCTGGTTTTGGTCTTTTCTCGGTTAAACTCTTCACCGATGCACACACCAAAAACGCCTTGCCATTTCATCTGCCAAAGTAAATAATATAATGTTAATATTCTAACAACACCCAATTCACTGAGCACTGACCTTGACAGAGGGAAATGTAATATCCCTTAATTGTCTAGGCACCAGATGAGATCTGACACAGTCCATGAATAATAAATCGTTGCAAATATGCACTAATGCTTCCTGCTAGGAGTTCATATCGTAAATATGTATATATATTGAAAGTAACTTAGTGTGTATTAAGTCCGTTCTAAGAAGGATGTCATCAGAAGCAGTGAAAATAAAACTATCACCTGATGTAATGAAATATGTTGTACATGTTTTATCCTTCAGACACTTCAGACATCTCTCGTAATGTAATGCGCTGTGTCCAGCTCTTTAGCTGGAAGCGTTATATTTTGCCTGAAATGGCAAGAGGAGTAGTGTTTTTTACCGTTTTATTTCCTGGAAACAGGCAATCTCTTGACATCTAAAGCAGAAAGTTACACGAATACTACATATCTGTCACCACAGTGAACTGTTCCGTGTCTGGAGTTTCCGTGGGAACAGAGTAGGCTGCAGTTAAACACACATTTGACCAGATTTAGATTTAAGAAGTAAGGCTTTTAGTTTTGTTCCGAGAATTTTTTTTTCACGACAGAAAAACAGAACTCTTTGTCGTTTACAATTTTAGATCAATATGCCGATAAACTGAAATTGTTGATTATTACAATAGAACTATCACGTAATATACATTATAAACCTTGAGATTTAAATGTCTCCTTGACAATAATTTAATACGTATTTCTACAGTGATTTTAATCGCCGTACTCTACAATGGTAAACTGACCGTGTATGGAAGGACGATTACAGTCAAATTATGCATAAAGATATATATATATAGTTAATCATTACACAGTTTACACTGAGACAATCGGTACGGTTTGAAAGACAATTAAATGCAGATATTCATATAATTGAGACAAAGGAAATAAAATATGAAAAAGAAAGAAAAAATAAAAGAAACGGGACTTCAATGGAGATTTGTGTGTGTGAGAAGGGGAGTTAGCGTTTCCTGAGACTTTTCTGTCGAGAACATTTTCTTCTTTCCGTTTCAAGTAACGCGTTTGTCGTAGCAACCGAAACGGCTCCATCGCCTCAGGCGTCAACGGAGTTACAGGCGGCTGGTGGTGACATCGCAGGCTGGGCCGTGTGCCCGACTGCAGAAACAAACACAAGCCCAGACTGCGAGACAGACACCCACGTCTCGTTTTTCCGTGACAAGCCCGTGTGCTCCGAGCAGCCGGGTGACGTAGCCTGTTGGGTTGTGGAGTGACGTGGTGAGTCTGTGTGTAGTGATGTGTCTGGCTGCTTGCATTTTGTTGACGGTCGGGCACGGAGCGAGGGGACACGGAGAAGAGGAGGGAGGAGAGGCGAGAGAGGTGGATTTTTTTCACACACAAAAAAGAAGGTTACACGCGGGCGACCAGGATTTACACACGGTAATTAGTCACTGTCACCGGGCCTCTATACCACTCCCCTCCACGAAAAGAAAATCGCACGTTTACCCTGTAAACAGCATGCTGTACTGTACTGATGGCAAGGTATGGGAGCTGAAGGTGTGTAGCTAGCGAGTGAATTGACCAGTTTGCACTGGGGCGATACAGTTTTATTGCACGCATGCTATCAAGGGAGGTCGCTTCGCTGACGCTGTTAATTTGTTTTGGGTTGCTGTTCTTAGCCACACACACACACAAAAAAAAAAGATTGCGTTTAAAAAAACACGAAATAAGAGTAGCAACTGAAGCACAGTAAGGTATTTCCCCTCTGTATCGGGGTATCTGTTAGCTAAGTATTATTTCTAAAACGCGTTTTCTGGTCGACGAGTGCAATTCCGATTATTCAAGGATTGCCCTTCCTCAGTTCGGGGATATACTCGGTTTAGGACGGGGGCACCAAGGGTTTGGCTGTGCGGTAGCGTGTGTGTGGGGGGTGGGGGTGAGAGGCAGGCAGAGAGTCCCGTGAAAGGTGTACGATACAGTGAATGTCATGAACACTACACAGGCGAGCCGGTGGCACAACATAGTGGAGGAAATAAAGAAAAGAGAGGTAGGTGGGGAGAAAAGCGAGTGAGTGAGAGTCGTGTGTACGCTGTCCTTGCTAGGAAAGGAAAGGAAAGGAGGAGGGGGGGGGGGGGGGGGAGTGCACCCGGAGCAGAGTAACGAAATGTCAAGATACAGCAGCCGCCACAACAACGCTGAGCGCTGCGCTTGAAAACCGTCGGTGTCCGAGCACACTGCAGAGCGGACAGGGGGACCGGGCGGAGCGGTGACTATCCGCTAGGAGGAGAAAGCGGCGTTTGGGCGAATTTGGGACGAACCGTTAAGATATCGGGTGAACCAGCGTACTGTGCCGTTTAGTCATCAGCCAGCCCTTGTGGACGCGGCATCACCGCGACTAGCTCACGCTGAAACATCGGCCGGGACTCGAGGGGTAGCCTGCTTCTGGTCGACTGAGGATTGGGGATTCACTCTGCCGCACGGACTGTCGTTGCTATTGCGCTACAGTGGATATATGTTTGTTTTTTTTTACCTCGATTGCAGCTTTATACTTTGCTCTACATCCGAGCCATCTGGTGCATATCGGAGAAGGTCAATGCTGTCGGCGGTGCTTCAGTTGAACCTGACTGGATCTAAGCGGAACTGAGACGATACTGGAATTCAAGGCTTGTGTAAGTTAGACATCTTCATCCTTTACCTTTGAGATAATTTTTAGTTGGGTCATAATTTGTATCTATTTATTTTTTCTTTATCTGTATCATATGATCTGTATAACACTCCCCCTTCTGTTACTTTGAGCATTTAAACGCCACTGTCTAATTTAAGAAACTTATTTTATTATTGTATGTTTTGTAATTCCATACATATTGGACCCTGTCACGTCTCATTAGAAACTGTGGTTCTGTACGCACCAGTCTGTAAAAGACTGCATTTTTCCTAATAAGTGCAAATATACCTGGTTGTTCTTTTAATATGGCGAAGAGCTTGAAATAAGATTTATACCAACATGTAAGACACAGGCTGAAAAGAATGTCTGGTGTAACATTTTGTATTATGCCTAAAAGGATTAAGATGACTGTTCTTCTTGGTTGTTTTTTTTTTAGGATTAGTATACAAGTGTGCAGTCCATCACAAACATGTATGTAAAAGGAAAGATGATAATCTATGATCGCCGTGAATGTTAAGGAGCACATCCTTTCAGGACCAAAAAATAAAGACACACGCCAACAACAACAACAAAAAATCAAAGGAAAGGCATGGCTGGCACGCCGACCACTTTGAAACACACTTTAAAAGACGTGGCCTTACTCAAAGGAAGCATGAAGCGGCTGTGCAGAGAGAGACTGGAAGACGCCCCTATTAAAAAGAGGGTGGTGGCAGAAATACATCTGAAACGCCGGACTCTGGAAGGAGTCCCCAGAATGCCAAAAGTCAAGCAGGAACACATGGAGGACCCCGGGGAAGCAGCTGTCTGCGAGAGGGAGAGACAGGGCAGGCAGCTGCCCGTTCCACCATCAAAGGCCCTGGACCTCAGTCCGGGCCTCAAGCACACGCTGGCCCAGTTCCACCTCAGCAGCCAGAGCTCCCTGGGTGGGCCAGCTGCGTTTTCCGCACGCAACCCCCAGGAGTCGCCCAGTGTCTTTGTCCCCCTTCCTTCTCCGCCAGCGTTGCCCGGCCCGCTCCTGATCCCCTGTGACAGTTCCACCGAGCTCACTCACTCTCTGCTGGAGGGCGAGTCCATCTCTTGCTTCGTGGTGGGCGGCGAGAAGAGGCTGTGTCTCCCGCAGGTGCTCAATTCCGTCCTGCGGGACTTCTCCCTCCAGCAGATCAACCTGGTCTGCGACGAGCTGTACATCTACTGCTCCCGCTGCAACGCCGACCAGCTGCACATCCTGAAGGTGCTGGGCATCCTGCCTTTCAACGCGCCCTCCTGCGGCCTGATCACGCTGACGGACGCCCAGAGACTGTGCAACGCCCTGTTGCGCCCCGGCGCGCCCCTGCAGGGCTCCTGCAAGCTGGGGGGCAAGGCCCTGCCGGAGGAGGGCGAGGGCAGCTTCGCGGTGGAGCACGAGTGCCTGGGGAAGTGCCGGGGCCTGTTTGTGCCGCGGTTCTACACTCAGCCTGACGCGCCGTGCATCCAGTGCGCCGAGTGCCAGCTGATGTTCTCGCCGCAGAAGTTTGTGATGCATTCCCACAAGTCCCCCGACAAGAGGACCTGCCACTGGGGCTTTGACGCCGCCAAGTGGCCCTGCTACCTCCAGCTCGGGAGGAGGTACTGCGAGACGCCCAAGGAGGGCCAGCTCAAGCAGCTGCTGGAGGAGATGAAGGAGAAGTTCCACGGCCAGCCGAAAAAAGCTTTGGAGAAGGTAGGCTGGGGTTAGCACTCCTGTACCTGACGTTCTTGTGACGGCCGGCTCTTCGCATGTTTCGCCTGGGCTGGCTGTACAGGCGGGCGGTGTTTCATCTGACAGATTGTGTTCTGTAGTTCCATGGAGGGGTCTCACTGAAGGGACACTCCTGGCAGCTGTTCACCTGCTGGGGGATGCCACGGTTTACAGGGATGTCAATGGTTTATGAGTCTGCTGTGCGTGGTATAGGGGGTCAGGCGTTGCTTTTGTGCCGTAGAGGTTGCTAGGCCAGGGCCAGCTTTTGTCTTGTCACCTCAGACATACAACACATACATGTCATTATGAGCCAGCCCGTTTCCCTGCTGTGAAATTGCATTGAGGTAATCCTACTACATCTTGTTTTAGCATTTATTTGCAACAGACTACAGTGTAGGGAGAATACAACAGATCCCTTTCTCAGTAAGGTAAAGCACATTGCCACAGCAGACTGGTTATGCCATAATGTCTGTATGTTAAGCTTATGTGAGCAGTTTTCTGTTAAGAACCCTTGTAGCATAGGAATATCTTCAACAAAAGACGTAACCTGTTGCATTACTGTGAAATGTCTGACATTCCATAAAACCTTAATTGACTTACAGGTACCCATATATCTAATTTTTATGTTTTTAGTCCAGAAATAGACATTCAGTACAGAAGGAGGTTTTAAAACAGTCCTTGCTACCTCCATATGAGGTGTTGTCTAATGAAATTGTGGACCTGGCTTACAAGAGGTGAACACTCAAAGTCTGGACAAAATCTATTTCAATATGTTGAAATAATAAAATGGATACAAGATCTGGGCAAAACAGGCCTACATTTTGGAATGATTTTTTATATGTTCCTGTTCAAAAGACTGATTTACTATAAATGTTTCTCCTGACTGTAGTATGCAGTATCATGGGTTATGGTTAGCCCTAAAAAAGTGAAAAGGGGGAGATTTTGTAGCCTTTTGTATGTCATAACTGAAAACTGAAAAGTTACTAAGAGCTAGGGGGAAGACCAGCTCCAAATGAAAGGATAGAAACAGAATTGTGTCACTGTGAACTGCCTACGCTGTGAGTTTCGTTTGACAGCCCCTCACATGACTAGTATGATGAGAAGTGCAGTAAAAAAGATCCATCTGATTATAGTAAATACAGTGTAGCAAGGTGACTGTCACTTTCACTGTCTTGGGTGTTCAGGAAGACAGCGTATGTGTCAAAAATACTTTCAATGAAGCACTGTTTTTTTTTTGCTGTTACACCACGCAAAGCTGGAATTTTTAAGGCAAAAAATAATAGTTTTCTTCTCTAAACAGCTATTGTAGACGTTTATTTTCATGTTGCAAGAGCGACTTGCAAGTGCTGTTATTATGTCTAGATATGCAGGTGCACGACGCTGTAATCTCTCGTCCACAATCTGGCTGAGCAGGGAAGCTTCTGTACTTTAGTTTTAAACGTGTTCCGGAAATACCGTCTGGTGCCTCGTCTAGCTCTCAAACCACATTCCTGTTGCTGTACCTTGATCATCACAGCCTTCACAGCCTTGCTCAGACATGCAGGTCCTTTTGTGAAACAGTCTGTCTGCCGTAGACTGACACAAGCCAATATTATCTGCAGTTTCTGCTCTCATTCAGTGCAGAGTGTTCCTGCCTCTACCCCCCAGGCTGGGCCTCAGTTTAAATGTGAACCATGCTGGTCTCTGAAGCAATTACTCTCTCACTGCATAATGAGCACTTAACAGCTGGATTGTGACACATTTGTGTCTGGCGGTGTCTCACACCTTGGGAAGACCCTTCTGATTATTGCGTTTCAGAACCTGACATGGTTTTGCAGCAGAGCGCTGGAAGCGTTTGTTTTCCTTTTACTTAATTCTCCACCCTGTCCCTCCTGATGTCCTTTCTTGGACACCTTCGTTTGAAACAAAAGGCTCCACTGAGTGCTGCCCCTTTTAGGTACCAAATGTTGAAAATGTTACAAATTCCAGCAAATGGGGGTTTGCAGTAATCATCAACATATAAGCTTATGCAGGAGTACGTGCAGTCTAAATGTTGGTATTTGTGAGAGCCAAGTGGTAAATAAACAGTGAGACTCTTGAGTAAACAAATGCATCATAATTTAGTTAGAACATAGGAATATATAACATAGAAAGGTTTCTAAAAAGCAGGGGCATTTTTAGTCTTTTTATAGCTCATTTGGTTGCTAGTAGATGATTCATCCAATGATTTCCTTCAGGCATTTCTTGAAGGAATTCAAGTATCAGCTTCAACGGTGTGGCCCCGGAAAACTGTTTCCAGAGTCCCACAACTGTGTCTTAAAAGAAGTGCTTCTTTAAATTCACTCCGCCTTAACGTCCAGTTGTGTTCTCTGGTTCAGTGTTAAAATCAGGTAGTGTAGTCGCAAGCGTCTTTGCATTTCTTTGTGATTTGAAAAGTCAAGGGATGCAGAAGATGAGAGCAGTATACATATTGTAGTTTTGCAGTTATTTCGTAGTGTTGCGTCTTCATTCCTTAAATCTATTCTCTTTGAAGATACAGATAGGTTTACAGGGAATTTTGTTTAAAAAATGCTTAGTGTTGAACTGTGCCAGACAGGACAAGGGGAGCCATCTACGTAAGCACTCTTCATCATGTGAAATTATCTTTTTGACTAGCCCTGACTCATGGTAAGAAGCTCTGAGTCACAGTTTCCAGTCCTGTTTTCAGATGGGATGTATGGATGTTGTTAAAATGCATGCTTTCAGTGAGATTGCGTTGTGTTTATGTGAAGAATGTGCATGTACATACAAAGACATACATGACTGATTTAGTGAGTGAGACTGGATGCATGCATGTGTCTGTGTGTTTTTTTCAGCCCTGTGGAAAAGTGATATAGCACATATCCTTAAGAAAACTGACTTAAGGTTATTTGCAGTGGTTATGGTTAGTCCTTACTAAGCCTTGACTGCATGTGTTACCCCAATAATAGCTTCACAGGCCGCCAGACACCCAAAAATAAAGAAGTGAGCAGAAATGCACAAATACAAGAGAACCACGTTTACTAAAATGCATCTGATGACTTGAATAGTCTGAAAGACTCACTAGGCATTAGAAGAACAGAGTCTTTGGAGACCCAGGTAGGGGGAGGTTAGAAAGCATTCGTGGCTCTTGAGTTGTTTTTGTAAAATTACTCTCCGTTTTCTGTTAATAGCAAAGTGTCCTCTACACTGTCTGTGGGCTAGAAAAATATAAAAATTGCCCAGGCAGTTTGTCTTTGTGCCTCTGTGGTTGTTGGTTCGGCATTTTACAGATTTTGGTTTTCCTTTAAAAAAAAAAAAAGGCAAAGAAAACATGCTCGCTGTCTGAGAGGCTGCGGTACAGACACAGACAGCCGCATAATTGTGTTCCTATTTGGAAACCAGTGACTTCATTACCACAAGCCTCCTTCTCCTCATCCTCCCACTCCCTGCTGCTCATCTGACATCACTGGCAATTCCACTATACTCCGGCATGATGGAGGTCAGAGCAGATTCACATTACAGAGGATTCCTTCCGTTCCATCCGTTGCTCTAAAAAACCGAATGACCCAAAAAACAATTGATATGTCTTTGTTTTCTCTGTGTGTGTTGAGGAAGCACTAAGTTTGATTTCCTGAGCCACTGCTGGCAGGAGTCTTTTGCCTTCATATTGCCCACATTCTTAAAGGTGGTGTTTTAAAGGTGGGCACCCCAAAACGATTCTCTTTCCTTACCCCCACACAAATTCCAGTCATATGTAGAAGCCCCAAAGAGGCCTTACTGTACGCGCTTTAATGATCAATACCCTTGGCTCCAATTAACTGTCAGTAACAAATAGCAGGCAAATGACCAGATAAACTGACAATTACAGTAACAAAGGTCAATTGTACATACCTTTAAAAGAGAGGGGAAGGAAAGGGACTTAAATATTGATTGTCTGGGTCTGTGATAAATTGCAGGGGTCGCCGTGATATAGATTGTTTGACCATTGCATGGGATTGTAGGATGTGAAATAAAGCATTCGCTGGCCCAGGTGTTGCCTGCTTTTTGCCGTATCCCTGACATTACATAAAAATTCAGCCCATGAAATCGGCTGCCATCTGTGGAAGGCAGCTGCTGTTCTGATAGTCCGGGGACTCAGTCCGGGTCAGTTGGCACGGCGATGTTGCAGACGGCACGCAAGCAACCAGGGAAAATAAATAGAAAACACTTGATTAGACCAGGTTCGTCTGTATTTCTCCTGGTCAAGGGATGCAGTCTAACCTCAAAAGGCATCTCCGAAAGATGGAGGCCCAGACATCCCTCACTGCTTGCTGATACAGCAGCTTCCACAGTGTCTCACGACAGTTGTCTCTGCGCTTGGTTTATTATATGGTACTCCAAGTAAGCAAAGTGCTTTTTAATAACATATATAAGCCAAGCCTCCTTTTACTTGGAAATAGTAAAGTTGCCTCCTGTCCGTTAACTGTTTAGGTGACTGCACATCCACCTAGGGTCTGAATGAAATGTGAGACTAAATGAGTGGCAGTAGGTTGGATAGTTAGGATAACAGTAAAGAATTTGGTGTGTTGCGAATTTCTTGTGTTCAGGAAAAGAAGGCTCCACAGCCAAAACTTTGTTTTTTTTCTTTTCAGCATGGGTACCTGTTCCTTTACAGCCTACACATGCTGACGCAGCTACCTACTTGAACTTCTTCAAACCATTTGGTGTGTTGTACCATTACCTTCACCCTTAACAGAGCTGTAAATAATATTCTGTCCAGCTTGCTTCTTGTGTCTTGTTTCTGTCTGGGTCAATTACATTCCCAAACCTTTCAGTTGCCGCTTGTTCAACAGAGCTGTGTCGTCCATGCAGGTCCTTGTTACTGCGAGTGTCCTGGGTTATTCTCTTGTTTCTTGTGCTTAAAATTGTCAGGTTAACTCCCTCTGTAAACTCATCCAGTGAAACTGGTTTCTTAAGAGCCCCTCAAAACTGTCAGAGAGGGAGAGACTGGGGGAGGTGCAAGAGCTTTTAGTTGCAAATATTGTAACTCCACCGGTAAAATGTGAGCTTGTGCAGCACTGATGTGCTCCTCCCTTACTCTTGCTTCCAATAAGCATTGAAAAAAATGTTCCTCAAGCTTCAGTTTTCACAAATGTTAAATAGCTTCCTAAATTGAGACCTTAGCTATAAAAAGCAGAATTAATGTGCCGCAGTACCGTAGCAAAGCACAGATGATTTAAATTGAATGTCCTATGGACCCAGTGATATGGAAACTCCATGAGCAAATATGTATATATACTGTAGATAATGTGCAAGAGTATTATCCTGGGCAGTGTGCATGTTGTTTGTTTTCTCAACAATTCATTGTTTAAGAACCATGACACTAGAAATGGAGATTGTCGTTTTTATTTCAGTAGTTCAATTAGATCCTAATAAATGCAGTGGAGGGATGGCACATGTGGAGGGTATCTGGCGTGACTCACCGAGCTGAGGGAATGGCAGCCTAGCCGTGAGGATGGGGTTGCCTGAGCCCCCCCACTACTATTGTGACGATTGAGCCAGGGAGCTGCTGCGAGGGTGTAGAAGGGGTGCGAGAGAAACATCTGTTAAAGGTGTCATTAACTCAACTCATTATTTTATCCAGAATAAAATATTAGGCGAGGCATATGAGGTGAGTCCATTCATAATGGTTTTTTTTTTTTTTGCAGTTAGTAATTTAAACATCTCAAGCAATAAATATGGAAAGAAAGATTACTCATGAATGAACTGATTCTTGATAATTGGGTTGACTTGTTTGAGTGGAGAATATAGTAGAAAACACTCTGGCGACATGTGTCTGGTTGAGTATATGATAGCCTCCTCTTTCCAGTTCCCCTGTGGTCATGTGATGAATGTTGAAATAAATCAAGAAAGCTGGGGCTTTCAGCAAGCCCAGAACTGTGGGAATGCCATTAAACATCAAAGCAATGTCATGTTTCCAGGCCACTTCATTCTTTTCTCCCTTTAATTCTCCTTAATCAATGTTAGGAGCCTTGTAGCACACTGTATTCTGTTCTGTGCAAGATCAATCCTGCAGCTGTCACTAGCTGCAGAGGAACAAAATACTGTTTCACACAGTATTTAACTATGTTCTGTGATCCAGAGTTACCTTTGGGCACCGAGTCCAGATTATATATTTTAGCTTTTTATTCGTGACTGCAGCATTGATTGTGTACGTGTTTGTGTGTGTATGTGTGGTTTAAGATATCCCTTCTAGCCCGGTGAGGAATATTGAAGATATTTGCGGAGCAGTAGGAAACCTTGTCTGTGCTCATAAATCCATGAATTTAAAGTTATAGGCTTTGGAGAAAATAATTAATTTATCTGATGATATTTTTAAATATAAAGCTGTCTTAAGGCCACCTGGGCAAGATTATATCTGCAGTAGCGTGCCCACAGGGAACTGTGTGAGCTGTTGTGTCCTCTACCAGTGGTCCACTGGAAGCCTGGTTGTGGCTGCAGTTCATTTGCTTGGTAGGGCTTCACAGTGAGATGTTAACACTGTACTAAAGAGGCTCAAACTTCTAAAAGCTCTATGGAGATGAAAGAAAATTACAGTTTTAGGATATGGTGTCTTGCTTCCTGTGCTTCGAACTTTCTGCCATCACTTCATGACACATAGGAGGCATCTTTGCCATTATTTATCATTTTTCAAACACAGTGAACTGTCCTACTTCTCCTTTTGCTGTTCTATTGTGGTTTCATTGTCTACGTGTTTGGAATTGTGTTTTTTTTTTGCTTTTGTTCATGTTTTGTTTATGGGACGAGACAAAGTGTGGCTGCAACAGTCCCTGTGGTGTGTGTGTGTGTTTGCACAGTTCATCTGTAGTGCATGGATTAAAAGTGCTTTTTAAGTACTGTGGCCTGTTGTCTAACTCTAGTACTCTAGAAGGTTCTGTAATGGAAGAGTGACTGACTAGTGCTGTGAGGGCAGTATCTAATAAGAGTCTGGTGTGTAACATGATAAAATAAATAAAACTGGTTTAGGGAGCATACAGGAGATTTATTTTGGACGGGGTCATGTTTTTTGCTGTTGAATGAACACAAAGCACAGTCATTTGAAAAACAATACAGTATGTAGCATCGTGTGTGATTTTAGGTTTTGTCATCGAGGCCTACACAGCCTGATGACACTTGATTGAAGTTAAAAGAAGAAAAGAGTTACTGTTAAAAAATCAATAGCTACAATGTACTATAACATATATTTAATAACAATGAAATGTCTTTAGAAATATTAGAACCAACTTGTGTAGTTTGTAATGATACACTGGCTTCTTTCATTTAAGGAATTTACTGTGAACTGAGTCATATGATTAGGGACCTCTTGGTGACTCTCAAATACTGTTAATTGAAAACACAACATATGAACCTATATACCAGTATACTATTGCCAGCTTTGTTTCATTTACTTTTCAGTGAACTAATAAGCAGAAGGTAGAAATGAGATGCTTCCCAGTATCAGGTTTTTACACAGGAAGGTTTTTCATTTATTAACAAATTCCTGGAGAAGATCTGAAATGTGTTCTGTTTCCATCCTGCTATTACTAACCCCTTTTGATAACAGTACATTATAGATTTGCCTGATACATTTGTTTGAATCATCTTGTGAACTAGTTACTTTGTTTCATTGATCTGTCTTTTCATAAATGTATGCAAGGCAGAAATTTGTTGTGTTATTTGTACTGTTGAATTTATTTGCCCATTTTTCAAGTCAACAATTTTATTTGTTGTAACACCTTAGGTTGAAGAATAGACTTGGCTTAGTTTTTGGGCGCTAAAGAGCATTTATTGTCTTCATTTGTGAAATATGTGAAATGCAATAAAACAGATTATTTTGTATTCACTGATCTTTCTTATAGTCATAGATATACACAATAGGCCTAAATACCACTTCGGATGCATACATATTAAGTAATTAAAAAGTTTGTTTCTGATATGTGAGGCCTTGATGTGGTAAGCTTTTTCTTATCACCATTTCCTTAAAACAGTGTCGTATTAGGTCCCCAAAAACATTTAACGTACAAAGATGTACAAGATGTATGTGTCTAAAGTCGAGCTACACAGCCTGTGGCCATTCAGCACACAACATTATGCTGTTGTGTCACAACCAGCACCTTAATTATTTAAGCAACAATTACCAGGATCAATCTAACAATTAAGGAGCGGGTTATATCAAAATACTGCAACAGAGCAGGTAAGAAGTGCTGCAGGTAAAGCAGCCCTGAAACACCAGGTCTCAGCCCGAACAAGAGCACAGAGTTGGTGGGTGGTGATGTCTCCAGGTCCACTTATCACCACAGAAACCTGTGGTGGTGGCTGACTGTCTTCAGCTGTTTCTTCTTATAAAATCCTGTAGCGTGTTGCTTCAGAATCATCATGTTTTTCTCACCGATGTCACAGTAATGTCAGAGATGGCTTTTCTATATTAGGATGCCTTCTTTCCCTGTTGCTCATTACTGTGACGAGCTTTGCTGCATAAAGTACATTGTGAGGTATCAAAGAAGTCGGCCACTGTTTCAGTATGCATCTCGAAATATTGCTTTTTGGAATGCCGAAGGTGCTTTTAGTCTACAACCTTAATGAAAAGAACTGATGAAACTGTTCCCTTTTTTGGTAGTTTAGATTCACTGCTGGATCTGCTTGTAGCAGGCATAGTGCGAAAAAAAAGCCTCAGTACTCAGATTGTTGCTCAGTGCCTGTAGTTTGACGGTGCTGTTTATTTTACAGTAGTATGCGACAGCTGTGCAGATAGCCCTCACACTCATGTGAATATGCAATGCTGATTGTGACTCCGACTCAGTTTAGCCAGGTGATTCATTAATTTAGCCAAACAGTTGGCATGGGAGTTTATAAAATAACTGGAGTTTAGAAAAAGACTGAACCTATTCGCCACTTTCATTCCAGCCTTAGAATAATCAGGTGCAGCAGAGTGACAGTGAAGTTACCTGAAATGTGGTTAAATTCAATGTAAGGGCAGAAACATTGCGGCAGGTCTGTGCCATGCACAGTGAAGCTGGTAGGCTGCTCCCTGAACTGACCCGTTGGCCGTTTCTTGTGATCGCATTTCAACAGACTCAGCCGTCTTGAAATCTGAAATTGTGTGCTCTGCGTTCTCCATTTTCCGGCTCTCGGCAGTGACTTGCACGCTGCAGCAGCGGCTACTGATAAGGTCCCAATGTCTGGAGTTTCAAGCAGCCCACAGTGACGTAGATAGAAACGTACATATTGATATCCACTCCTGCTGACTGGGTGACGTCTGGATTGGTAAAAAAAAAAAGGAAAAAGGAGTGCACTTTAGATGTCAGTTGTCTGGCTCAGTGGTGGAGACGGCGCCAGAAAGCTGCAGTTCATGTGCTGCTTACGACAGATGTCTAGACTGAATACCCATGCATTCCAGAAAGTCTGGTTTACAGCCAAATTTGGTCACAGATGGGACAGTTCTGTGGGTTTTCCCTGGCTGATAGGTAGAAGCAATCATGCTGCAAATATTGATTTTTGGAAAATACTTTGAATGGGTATTTATCCCAGAATGACAAGCTGTGTTCCTGGGATCAATGGCTGTATTCAATAAACTGTACTGTAAGTACAAAAGATCCCTGTAAGCATATACATTAACATTCTACTGATTAAAGTAGCAAAGGTCCAACTCCATACGGTAGCTGTCTAAATGCTAGATGTGCTGACTGCCCAGCTTTCTCACAGGGAGAATCATAATGATATATTCTAAACATTGTTCGCAATATTTTCTAATGTCAGAAAATAATGTTTGTTTTTTGCTGTGCACAAATAATCAAAATAGGCCTCCAGTAACACAGTATTGACCTCTTTTGCAGTGGTCTCATCAGAATTTAACTTCCAGTCGTTTCTTCCTGGATGGTTTGACCATGTATCACAGAGAAGCACCTGAACAGTAAATTGCAAGTTGAGGGAAATGGGGTGATTGTCCTTTGTTTCAAATCTAAAGGTCTATGATAGGACTATGCAAAAAGAGGTAGCTGTCAGTGTCAGGTCTGCATCTGAGAGATAAAATTACAAAAATAGGCTCATGTTACACTCTCCAGAACTGCTTTCGCATATGGGTTTGAGCCAGTGGGCAAGTGACCGCAGTGATATCCAGCTACACTGTTGGGATCCCCAATATCTACATACACTCTCAGTAGGTGGCAGTGGTGAAAGAAGTTACTGTTTTTCATCACTCCTCACTGCACTTGGGACTGCTGTTGATGGCGATTATGATCAAGCTCATTTTCCACTCATCTTTTGAAAAGGAAATCCTGTCCTTTGTTTTCCATGGTAACAGCTATATCAATGCTAGACAAACATCCCACAGTTACAAGAAGTCTCCAGACTCCAAACTGAATTAAGCTATTCTACAGTGAGATTGAAAGCATCAGAATATTCAAGCGCAACACTATCAATAAGGCTTTCTTTAGAAAAACATCTCGTTCTGTACTAACATTTTTTTTCCTATGATGATACAAAGACATTTTTTTCTGATAATGCTTTAAAGGGTCAAAGCCAAAGCCAAACTAATTGCTTAATTAATGGATAATAATTGAGATAGATCTAAGTATTTTCTGTCTATAACAGATTACATCTTGGAAAAATGTCCTCTCCAGCTCTTCTCTTCTCAAAGCGATTGTGGCATTCCTTCCGTCGGCAGTACAAAGATGGGTACCCCTCAGTTAGGGGGCTGGAATGCCAATGGTTTCAGTGTAAAGCACAGTGAATCTTTGTGCCCTTCTTGTCTTCGATGCATTTTTAAATCATGGCTGATATCGAGCAGCTCTGTAACCTGCATCCATCATTGTATATAACTGTATAGCAACCTAACGCTGTCCAAGATTCAGACTTGACCATTATATCAAAGACATGTGGCCTTGATTTATGCCTCTCACAAATTCACAACTTCCTTTGCTTGCACTGGCCCCTGACTAATTACAATGATAAAAAAATCATGTCTAATGAATTTGGTTCCCCTGCTGCAGGCTGCACAGTTCTTCTAAGCTGTAGGCATTTCATCACAGCAATGTGGATACAGGCCATGAATACAATTGACCTCATGTAGTCCTTGTAAATAGGGGGGGTGGGGGTATGGACTAGACTGCCAATGGATTAAGAACAGTGCTGTCGGGGGCTAGAGTTCAAACTCTGCCAAGGCTGACTGAGTGCCTGGAATGCTAATCCACATTGTCATAAGTTTAAGATTTGGGCGAATGCGTGTTTTGCCCGTATGTACTTTTTTTTATCATGGCTTGTGGAGTGGCAGAAACACTGTGGTGTGATTTATTCGGAAAATGTTGGGACACTGTTGTCGAGATTCAGCCTCTCTACCGCCAAAGCTGTTGACCCGCACTCAAAACAGAGTGGTGTCTCAAAACTCAGGCAGGCTGGACAATATTACTGTTTGGAAGGGAACGTGGATAGTTCGTGCATTCCTTGTACCGCATTTCTTCTGTGAGGTGCATGAGCTGAATGTGGACAACATTCTCTTTGTACTACGGGGTGTGCAGTAGTTCACCCCTTTAAAATGTGCCAGTGCTGTTTTACAAAGTCCATTGCATGCTGGCTCCCCTGGTGTAAAACACAGGAATTGAAAATGATTCTAGGAGAAGCTTTTCAATGCAGAAAAATAAGTCAACTTCATTTAATAGAGGCCCATTTTAACTGAAATGTTTGATAGGCATTTGCTTTCAACGCAGAATTACCTGACTTGAAAATAAATGAATGAAACAAACTGTGCTGACGGTTGGAGCAGATGTGTCTCCTGCCCCTGGACGAAGGGTCCGAGACGGCGATCTGTGGAGATGGCAGGTGTCTGAAGTTTGGTTGAAGGATCCCCAGCCGCTGAAAATCTGAAAATCAAGCCCAAGACGGGAACTTCGTCAGAGGGGTTTTCTGAAGCACGTGTGTGAGAGAGAGCGAGAGCACTTGCTGTAGCAGGATTATGAATCATTGTCAAGAAACCGTGAACAAGCTCGGTTCACAGGAGCACTGGCAAGAGGCCCCGCAAGATCTTGTCAGGATGTTGCCGAACGAAACAAGCAGCCCTGGTTAACACGCACACGCACACACAAAAGAAATCTTAGAGGCACAGGGGAAAAAAAATAGAAACTCGTGAGAAAAAAAAACAAAATCATCACTTAGAACTTACACTGCACAAAAGAACTTTTGCCACACAGATTTGATCAAACTTAGAATCAAAATGTGATGTTTTCCTTTCATAGTGACCTGGAAGGTGATGTAAAACAATGTACAATTAGGTGTTTTTTTTGCCTGCAGAGGTTTCACAAACACATTCTGAGGAAATTCTTAAAAAATCAACTTTAATCTTACAATCATACCTGCTGAGTTTTGAATTGGACATGAAAGCTTAATGGGAATTCATTCCCTCCTAACTTAATAGTCAGTGCTCCACAGCTGCAGCAGAGTTTCAGTCATGACTTATTTTCTTTGGTATAGTGGTGTTTGAACATTTTTTTTAAATCTCGGTAGCTCTGATGTTATTATGGCATCTGGATAAATGACTTATCATTTCTCACAATCTAAAGAACATTGTTTATTCTAATGTTGCCTTTTATTAGGTATTTCATTATTTGTGTTCTCTAGTGAGTTTGATGTGTTATCCTAGTGCGCAGTTTATGTCTTGTTTTTTTCAGAAGAGATAAAGA
The DNA here is from genome assembly GCF_059453375.1 of Lepisosteus platostomus. Taxonomy (NCBI): domain Eukaryota; kingdom Metazoa; phylum Chordata; class Actinopteri; order Semionotiformes; family Lepisosteidae; genus Lepisosteus; species Lepisosteus platostomus. The sequence continues at coordinate 67,142,192 of NC_142612.1, forward strand.
AACAATATTATTTCCACTATGGTTGTCCTCTCATATTCAATTTAAAATATATTATCTATTGCTATGTTTTTTTCCAAGTTTAGAAGAACACTTTTGTGTATAATGCCCTTTGCCAATATAATTATATATATATATAATACATATTATTGTCGAGATATAAAGACTACAGTTCTTGAATTCTTCCAGTAGAGGAGGTTGTCTTTTGCGTGGCTGGAAAATCTTGTTCAGTGGTCTGAGATATTCAAGATACTTCACTTCCTGTGTTACCTGTTTAACCAACATTAGTTTACAAAACATGGGCTTACTTTGTTCTGGAAAATTCCAGCTTTAAATTAGGCAGATGTGAACCCATCAGCACAAATTATATGGTGAGGTTGTGTGGAAGCCTGTAATGTGAGTTGAACTATGAGCAGCGCTCAGATGAAGGTGTGTATTCAAATGCCCCAGCAGAGCTCAGACCTCCAGGATTACATTCTGCAGTTTACAATGACAGAAGGGCCGTCTGTGGGAGATAATAATCAGTCCCCTAGAGGAGTCTCAGATTAACATAGATATAGGCAGGCCTTATCCAATAAGGGGCTCAACCAGTTTGTTTGAGAATTGAGAGTGACTTAAATGTTAATGAGGAAAGAACATTGTTTTTCTCATTACAGAGAAAATTATATGGTAGATATTGATGCATTTAAAAGACGAAACATTCTTGCATTCTACATCTGGAGTGAGGATAAATTTCACCTGTCCTTTTACGTTGTCTTGATCTTTGTCACCGTTAATGTGCAGTAGCTGTACATTAACCCTGCTCTACGTTTCCAAGCCTGTGTTTTAAATAGTACTGTGCAGTGGTTCAGGAGATAGTTGGAACCCTATCTTGTCTTGTCTGGAATAGTCCTAGCTAGGTTTATCTCCATTTCTGCTGCCGTATCGTGTCAGAATCACATTCTGCAAGTTCAGATGAAAAAAGAGCATGACACATGGAACTGTGGGAACCCCTACATGAGACCTGTAATTGTAGGAATGTGCTTTATTTGTTAACTCTTTTTTTTAATGCAGTGTATCATTGTTTTCAGCGCGACCTTGGAAAGGCTTCTGCAATTTATTAGCAAACGTTTCTGTGGGAAATGTTGCCTTGTTTTACAATCCAAGTCACAGCAATACAGATACCAATTAAGAGCAAGTGTTTTGAAAGGCGAACACACCATGATTAGAATGTCATGAATACGCAGCAGGTTGACAACTTGTGTGTTTCAGTACTGAGGTATCGTGTTATATTCAGTCAGTTAAAGGAAAGGAATGGTCTAGACAAGCAGTAATTAACTGTATAGGAAAGGAAGTCTTTGGTTAAATTGTTGGCGTTATCTGGCATCAAATGGTGGCATTTGTGTGGGGTGGTCATCCTGCGGTCAAACAGTACATGGAGGGTACAGAATGCCAAGAAGTCAAGAGCAAGATGAGTAACTGTCAAGTAGGAGGTGCAGGGGTCAGAGTTTGGATGCACAGAAATGCTGTTCAGTTCACACACAAGCTTTGTACACAACATAATTGTGAAATACTTTAAAATAATAATGTATAACAAAAAGGTAGTTATAATCACATCTCTGTAATGTTATTCATCAGATGTTTTAAGTTGATACAATGTTACAATGATTTTGTCTCATTTGAAATGTTATTTAGAAGGTAGTGATATAGGCCTAAACATGAGAGGAAATTATGCAGCATGTGCTGTGGTTGTTTTTTTATCTATCAGACAACAAGATTTTGGTCAGATGATACTTGAACTGTGGCAGCCCTTCAAGAGTATTGCGACTAAGCAGCCTCATACAAGCCGCATTAGACATTTTGAGCTGTTATTTATGTTCTCTTATATATGTATATAGCAACATCTAAGCCATGTGTCCTTGTGCATTGCTCCTGATTTTACTGTTCCAGATATTCTCATAACTTCATGTAAACATCTTGAAGCTTGATTTTATAGTTAAGTAAGCCAATGATAGGTTTCTTTATGTTCATGTTTAAATAAACATGGAAAATGAGAAAAGTAGTGTTGTTTTCAGTAATACCAAGAATACCAGTAATACCACGGTAACACTGTGGCCCAGTGGTTAGCATTGCTGTATCTAACACTGTGGCCCTGGGTTCACTTCTGGACCTGGGGTGCTATCTGTGTGGAGTATGTATGTTCTCCCTGTGTTTGTGTGGGTTGCCTTCCACAGTCCAAAGACATGCTTGTAGGTTAATTGGCTTCAGGGGAAATTAGCCCTGGTGGGAGTGTGTGTGTCTGTCCTGTGATGGTCAGGTGAATATTTTCTTTTGAGTTTAACAACCCATTGGGCTGGCCAAGACAAATAAACAGAACTTTTAATTTTCTTAAAGCATTTCAAACCTTTTCTGTCTTTTTTTTCCCTCAGAAGGACCCATCTGTAGATCTTCCAGTGAAGAGGCCGGGCTCAGATCACTGCACCCTGCAGGGCAAATTGTCTGAGAGTAGCCCTGTCAGAAAGGTAACCCTCCAACCCCCACAGCTCTCCTGATGAGTCAGTCCACCCCCCACACGACACTGATAGGCATAACTCCCCCTTCAGTTCGTCTAGCACACCACTTCACATGTCATAGCAGAGAGTGCAACACACAGGATGTCAAGCCTGCTTATTTTAAATCAGTGTTTTTCAGCGAGGACCAACTCCGCGGACCAACAGGTTTTATTTTCTCATTAATTAGCTGTCGCTGTTGTAATTGAGTAACTAAACTGAAATCTGCAACGATTTAGTAACAATAATAATGACAGCAGCATTAAGATTTTATCACTACGTTTACTGGGTCATCATACACTGTAGTTGCTCTTTCTTAAATGGAAGCAATAAACTTGAATAAACTGTTCTTTTTTCACAGGCGAAATCCCATCCAGCCATTGTCTTTAATCACCTGTATCCAGACATCAAAGAAGACCCTGACAATGCAGCTGTCATTCACCCAAGGTACCATTTTCAGTGCTGTTGTCCACAATTCAGTGGTCTATTCGTCACTTTAGGGCTTATGAAGTTTGGCAGCCTCTTTTTAAATAAAGGTCTTGGCTACATGTAACACTGAGTTACAATTTTCATGACATTTGTAAGCATAATGTATCCATCCATCCATTTTCCAACCACTTCATCCAATTCAGGGTCTTGGGTGAGCCAGAGTCTATCCCAGCAAGCAGCAGGCTCATGACAGGGCACACCCTGGACAGGGCGCCTGTCTATTGCAAGGTAGACACTGACACAGACACACTCACACCAGAGCCAGTTTTCAGAGAATCCAGTGTTCCCACCAGTATGTCTTTGGACCGTGGAGGGACACTGGAGTATCTGGCAGAAACACACGCAAACTTACAAACTCCACGCAGACACTGTAGCACCCTTGAACCCAGGGCCCCAGCTCTGCGAGGCAGCAGTGCTAACCACTGCGCCGACCAATCCGCTCAGTGTACCCTTATTTTGAATTCTTTTCCAACAATAAAAGGTAACCAACTGCTTCATTTAACTCTTGTTAATATGATATTATATTGACAATTTTGAAAATAATACACCCCTCATTTTTAAACCAAGAATAAGCATTTATTTGATTTCCCTGAATGCAAGCGTGTGCTCGTGTGTGGAAGGTAATCTTAACAAATACAGATTAGGATAGAATTAGCAGGATTATATTGATAATGCAGTTGAAAAGTAAGGGCAGTCATCACTTAATGACAAGCTAACACGGCTAGACTGCTGGATTTGGCAGGATTAATTAATACTTGTCTGACCATGAAATGTACTTACTGCAGACGGCACAGATTGGGAAAAGCTCTGTTCCTTCGTTCACTTATCGTTTTCTCAATTTCATTTCATTTGTATCTTTTGACTACTTGCATTTCTGAAATCACACCTACCTCGCAATGGCAGGTTTGACCTGTTTTTCTAGTTTTAGTGCTCTTCCAGTCTTCTCAGTAAAGAGGCTGCCTACTTGAAGGATAAAGTCCTAGAAATTGTAGCACTTTGTGACCTTTTCTTTTCTGTCTTTTAGCTGTGTAATATGCTAATTGCGTCAGTATTTTTAAAAAATAGAATCTCTTACAAGTTGTAAAAGACTCAGTGTCTATGTATTTTTTTCTGTTTCTTTCTCATTATCTGCATTTGCTGATCATAAAACTTCAGATTCATATTCAAAGAAGTGTTTTGAGTTCTAGATATCACAACAAACCCAACAGCAAAAAAGAATACCTCGGATCTTGTTTGTTATCCTCCAGGATTGTTTGTTTTGTAAACATGTTTTTATTTTGTATTTAATCATATCAGATCAAAATACAGATGCAGAACAGAAATCACTGAATTATAAGACAACCTCATCTTTCCAATTCTCTTTTTACATCCCAGCTACTACCTGTATATGTACGATAAAGTAGTGGCCCCCAATGTCTCCCTCCCTCACTCGCTGACGCATGGCCGGGAGTCTGGCAAGGCATTTGGGAAAGATCAGGAGGAGAGTCATGACGCGCCAGCGACCCTGCTGAGCCATCATTACACCGAGACGCAAAGGAGGACCCACTTATCGGAAGAAGAAATGCCACTGGGGACAGCTAGCAGATCACATGCAGCTACAGGTCAGTGGAGGACTGCTGATCGCACTTTTGTGTACCATAGGGTCATAGGTCATAAAGCTGTGGCACCTTTTTCCATGGAAGAAACCCAGATATGTTTGTAAGGCAACCCAGACTGAACACAATGCCCCCAGATCACTGTGCACTGCAGCTTGTTAATTGCTTCCATGCGAACACAGAAGCGGATAACTGGATTTGTGACAGGTGGCAAACCTAGTTAGTCTGGTATGTCTGCTTTAATTTATACAGGTAGCAATAATTCAGTCACTAGAACCCTGCTATGCCTTTTTAAACCTTCCAGGCAGGTTTCTATCTGCTTACGTGGCAGTCAGAACGGTAATCTTCAAGTACGCCAAGTGGGAACTAGAAAGATACCTACCAGGCTTGAAGTTCATGGATTCTGAAGAAGAGCATTTAGCAGTATAGGGTGTTTCACCAAGCAGGTGATGACCCATTGGGGGTGTACAAAGTGTCACTCTTAACACATCAGGTTCATCCTGAAGCAGGTGTTAGTGTGATGAAACCTACTGCCTTGGATGAAGTGTTTCATAAGACAGTGGTAGTCTGAAATTTGAAAAATGGCATCCCGGGAGTCTTCATGGTTTACTCAGGAACGTGAAAGACGCCAGGATGTGGGTTTCCACAACATCACTGGGTAGCTTGTTCCATACTCCCACAACCCTTTAGATAAAGAAGTGCCACCAGTTCTCGGTTCTAAATCATTTCCTTGAAGTTTCTGTTTGTGTCCTCTGGCTTGTGTTTCACTTTTCAAACGATTGCTCTATTCAGTTACACCTGTCTTGCATAAAGCTGCTTGGCAGCCAGTTCTTGAACACAGAAGCTCAAAAGTGAAAAGAAAAAATAATTAAAATCCCTCTAGACTTCCACTACTCAGCTGGAAGCCTAATAAATGAAGGTAGATCAGTGAATCAGTTTCTCTTCCGGAAATGTCTGAAAAAGAGTTCTGTGCACTTGTGCATACATGCGCGTGTTACGAAATCCATATTCCCTGCTGTAACACTGAGTCCCCGCTGGCCCCAGGAAATGACTCCTTTTCTCATTTGCACATCTTCACCTCCAACAGAGACTACATGTTTGCCAGGGGTTTGTTCCAAGAGTAAGGAATGTATTTCTTAAAAGAGAGCATTAAAGGATTGGTTTGGTGGCGGGGGGGGGTAGAGGGACATGAGCTTTTGGGGTGGCTGGTTGTGGAGGACAATTAATCGAAATGTGACTTTGGGAAAACGACAAGTCGAGGAGTGTTGTCTGGGAACACTCTTGTGCTGACGGAGCTGTGCCTGTACACGTCCGGTCTCTCCGGCGGGGGCGGCTCGGAGCAGCCAGACTGCAGCTCTCAGCGCGTCTGCTACTCCTCCGCGGGTTTTTCACAGCGTGATCGGCTTTGTCACGGTCTCTCTCAGCAAAAAAGGGAGGTGACTCACTTCTGTCATTTTCACCAAAACAGCCAGCGAGCCTGAGTCAGAAATCTAATGAAAGGTTACAAACGAGAGGAGGCCGTTCGGCCCCTGTGGCTTATTAGGCTGCTAGTAGCTAACTGATCCAAGGATCTCACCTGGCCATTTCCTGAAAGACGCCAGCTGGCATAATGGTCTCAACATCAAGGATGTGGAGCTTCTTCCAGACTCCTGCCACACTTTGTGTAAGGAAGTGCCTCCACTTCTCTGTTTTAATATACTTCCCTTTAGCTTCCACTTGTCTCTGGTGGGTCATGTTTCACTGTTGATTGGAAAGTGGTCTGCTGGGCCAAACACCCAAAGACAGAATATTGTTCATTAATACTTGCCTTTCTAGTCTAAGTACTTTTCACTGAGAAAAATGTCTTGAAAGTAGGAAGCATGTTAAATAATGCACATCTAGAGCTTTTATTTTTTAGTAATTTTATTACATTTTCATTGATCTTTCATATTTTTATGAAATGTATCTCTTTAGCTTTGAATGTTTAGGTGTTTAACTTTTACTGCATGAAGACTGAGTTTCCTCTATCAGCTGCCTTTCTTAGATTGAATCATTTTCTTTCATTTTTTTTTTGTTATTTGTGTTTGTGTAGTTATATCAGTCACTATCAAGTTGGTTTAAAACCCATTTTTACCTATCTTAAATATCAGGTTCATTAGAAGACTCAGAGATAAAAACACCCCTTGACAAACTCTCATTTGCTTTGGTGTGATGTCTCATAACAGATCAAGCCCGGGGACTGGAAGACCTTTAAGAGGAGCGTGAGATTTTATGTTAGTTCAGAAAGCATTTCCAGTATGAAAGACACCCACGGTGCCATCAGTATTAGTCATAGACCATTGCATGTTCCCGTATTTATCTTTTTTTTTCTTTTTCTTCTCTCTCTCTGTCTTCTTTCCCCAACAAAGAGCTTCGCACTACAAGCTGTTCTGCAGATGAAGTGAAATCCAAGCATGTCAGTGAGCATGGCCCCTTGGCTGTTGCCATGGAAACAGACCGGCGCGAGAACGCCTACATGCCTTTCATTAAGGACATGAGCTTGGAGGATGACAAGGACAAAATTGTGGTGGAAATTGTGCAAATGTACACTAAACAGCAAGAGAAGCTCAATGCCACATTGCAGAAGCAAACGCAGCTACAAATGGTAACTAAGCTTTGTTGATTTACCCTTTTTAGGCTTAAGGGAAGGTACATTGACTCACAGTTTTCCAAAGTCATTTCAGTGTTCCTTGAGAAGAGTAGTTATGTTAGTTTCTTTGGTCTCAAAGTAACATTCTTGTGTCAAATTGAACTTAAACTCCCCCTTCAAAAAGCAAAAATATCCGTAATGGCACTGAAAGAGTAGAAATCAAGTAATACTTCTATATACAGTTTTGAAGCCTGTTCAGAAATGTGAAAGTAAGGATGCGTATGATAAAAAAAGTACAGATAACAGATGTCACTCACTCAAGAAGACCAAGTGACAGTGCCAGTGTTCGGATATCATGCCTTTTTTGCTGATCTTTACCAACGCCCACAGACTAGATCCCTCCAGCGCAGGCTGAGAGATGGCTCTTTCCCGTCCGAATTTGTGCGGTGCAGAAACGCTGAGCCGCCTGAGGAGGCGAGCGGCAGTGCCCACCCCCCCCGGTTCTTGGCAGCTGCGTGTGAAGGCGGGTGCCCAGGGGAGGGAACTGATCCTCCATGCTTTTGGCAGGAGCTGCGGGCCCTGCAGGGAGGCGAGGCGGCCAGGCTCCGGGAGCTGTCCGCAGAGCGCTGCGAGCTGCAGAGCGAGCTGGAGGCGGTGCACAGCGAGCACGCCCAGAGGCTGGGCGAGGTGAGGCAGGAGCAGAGGGAGCTGGAGCAGAGGCTGGAGCAGCTGAGGCAGCAGAGCTGCAGCTGTGGGCCCAGCGGCGAGGGGGAGCAGGAGGCCTGTTACACAACCCAGGTACGGGAGGGGCTGGGGGGACTGGTCTATCCAGACTGTCGGGACACCCCCGCGTGCGGGAATGAAGCAATAACAAGCGCTAAGGCCAGGGGATCGAAATAGATCCGCTGACTTGAGAGCTGCACGTGGTGTAACTGCAAAAAAATAAAACTGAAAGTTTTTTGATCTCATGATTTGAGGTAGATGTGATAGGCTTGTTGCTTGAAGACTAAAGTGAGCCGTTCGATTTCTGCCCTTATACCAGTGGAGGGTGTTTAATTCCTATGAAATATGGCAAAATTAGCTTATTATGCATCTGTTAGTTTACACAACCGTTAAATATTGGAATCACTTTTTCTTGTAACATTCCTTAGCACATTCTGTTACATTTGTCAAACGTAGCTCCTTTATTACAGTATCACATCCATGTGGATTAATGAAAACATGGAATAAAGTCCTCTCTTTCAGCTGAATTGAAAAGCTGCCTGATTAGTAGGCCTGTTTAGGTGGATCTGAATGCTTTAAATGCAGAGTAACCACCCTTTCTGCAGAGCCTAAAACAGGGTCCATTCAACTGCAGAATTTGCAAGTTCCTTCAAAGAGAAAAAGAATAGTTGTGCAGTCAGTCGTAGAGTGAAAGATTTGAATCATTACTGTGAATACTTTCCTCAGTCACATTTCGAATTTCATCTCTGAAAATGGGTATACATGGTTTCAGTTTTATCCAAGTATATTTGAAAATAGTGGTGCATATTGTTCCTTTTCTACAGCAAATGCAGATGTATTACAATACCTTCACAAATAAAAAACCTGATTTGCCTGTGGCTTTTTGTATACAAAATATGGGTTTATCATCATATATTAGGTGTACTTTATATGGTGTATGTATTTACATTTTAAAAGCAGTAATTATAATTCCTTGCATTAATATAGTGATTTTTTTTTTAAGCTATCAGAGCACCTTACATACAATCTGAAGTGCAGCCTCAACCAGGTGACAAGTGTCTGCCCCACATACAGCTGGCCAAGTAGAAAAGAGAGAAATTGAAATAAGGGAGAGCTCTCGGGTGGCCAGATCTTAAAAGCCCAGCATGGACTTTAGCCAGAACACCAGAGATAACACTCCTACGTTTTTTAAAAGTGCCATTGGATCTCTAATGCCTTAGTATTTGATTTAACCTCTCATCCAAAAGATAGCACAGTGTCCCAAGTCACTATAGTTGTGGCATTGGTTTGAGACCTCTGTACAGAAGCAAGACTGTCACCTACTGCTCCATCAGACACCTGGTGTCCCTCAGATGTCTCCAATCCCAGAAGTGGTCAGGGCCAGCTTTGCTTAGCTTCTGAGATCTGACGAGATGCTCTGTCACACTGCTGATGAAACAAACACATCCACGTTTATTAGAAGACATCAGTTCCTAGTTCACACAAGCATAATGCTGTTAAGCCTCAAAAGAAATTGGTCATTTATAATTGCAACATATTCACAAAAGAAGTTTTTGGAGAAGGTGGACTGACATTTTATTGGACAGATATAACAGACACATTCATCGTGCTGTTCAGTATTTGTCATCAACCAGGTTGATCAACAGGGTTTCTGCTCTGAAAATCACTGGCTAGTGTGACTGTAAGAAAATAAATGTATGCTGTACACAAGGTTCAGGCACTAAAACAACCATTTGTGTGCGTCTATACAGATGGGCACACACTACTTTATGAGACTTCTGGCCTTGGAAATTTCCATGGTCCCTGTTCTGCAGTATAAAAGTTACAGTGAATCGCTGTCTCCTGATTGGGTTTTTGGCCGCTGGCTCAGACTGTCTGGCAATGCATTTTGTCTGAGTGCCTGTGACTAACAAACACCCTCCGTCCCCCTCCCCCACTTTGTCTGGGTAGCTGTCAGAGCTGCGGCAGAGGCTGGATCAGGCGGAAGCCGACCGGCAGGAGCTGCAGGAAGAGCTGCAAAGAGAGAGGGAGGCTCGGGAGAAGCTGGAGCGCATGATCTCGGAGCTGAAGCAGCAGATATCCGAGTCTGGCGCTGCGGGGAGCCCCCCTTCCTCTGTCTCCAAGGACACTGAGGCTCACCCAGACGGGAGCGAGGTAACCCCCGCTGACAACTAGACACGGCCCGCTGGGAGAGACAGGAAACCGACTTCAAAAACACAAATTTGGACGAAAAAAGGAACCTTTTAATTTTTTTTTTAAATGTGAATGCGGAACTGCTCTGAGAAGCTTAAAAGGTTGTTTTTTTTTAGATTTGTTTTGCTTGTTGTTATTTAATATATATTGTTACCAGCGTTCATATTTTTCAAGCAGAGTGAGGGATGATTTTTTTTTTAAATATCTTGACAGTATTTAAACTTTTTTTTTCTAAAAAAAATGTTTTTAATTTAAAAAGTTTTTACTCCAAGGCTGCTTGAGGCTCCTAAAACAGCACAAACTGGGTTTCCTTCCTCAGACGAACGGTCTCTGGGTGCTTACTGTACCTACAAGTGGCTGCTTGACCTGCCCTGCCTGTTTTTGAAACGGTGAACTGAGAATCTGTATATGAAACTGTGAATGTGTGTATGGCACATGAAAAAGACCAACTACCCCCGGCGACATTGTCACTTCATCTTCTACATGGTTAACTAAATGGACTGATTGAAAAGTTACAGATGCATTTTACCAGTTGTCCAATTTATACTACCTGCCATACTGAGCCATAGAATAAGCAGTGGTGCAGGGTTGCAGATATCTCCTGAAACGTACCATCAAGACATTGCTGAACCTCATCAGAAACTGTGAAGCATGGACAGGTTTTTTTTACTATAGATGTAAAACAAATTATGTATGTATATATCATAAAACATAAAGACATTCTTGTGCAGAGAGCATTTCTATTGACCTCTAGTAACAGAGATACACAAAAGGCTGCAACGCCGATTCCTTTCAGGCTCACTGACTTCTTTGCATTAAACACCTCTGATTTTTTTCATACCTACAAAGTTCAATCCAAATAAGAAATCTGGTATATACATATTTTTTTGCCTCTCAGTTACCAGGAACTCAAACTCTTAGCATGTTACAGCTGCTAGCATTTCTGTCTTGGATCAAGGCTAATAAATCTATTCATGCATTTGCTTTAAAAATAGACACAACAACATAGTTTGAGACCCATAATATAATATTAAAGCACTGTAGGGCTGTGTGCCAAAGAAGGTATAATCTCTTGCCTATCTCATCCGGACGCTAATGTACACAAAAAAGTGAGTTGGTTCATCACAGCATTACTCTTGTGTAAAATGCAGAAGAATAATTATTAAAATAAATACAATTTCACAACATGTGAAAGCAAACCATTTACTGGAGCATGTGTAAATTGTGGAGTTCCATTGCGGTGGTGTTATCTTAGTAATGCAGAGCAGAGGATTTGGATACAGTAGTGTTACAGAAGCTGAGAAGCATGAATTGATTCTGTACAAAACTAAATTAAATAACAAAGTAGGCTTAGCATGTCATTTCCTCCTCCTTTTTTTCCCCAAACACCAGCCCTCTCTTATCTGTTGAAAACGAATTATCGCTGTGCATGTATTGAGAGTACGGTGAAATCTGAGGGTTTTTACAGAGGGGTATAGGCTGTTTGAATTTTCTAAAGTTTGCAAAGCATGAAATTGCTTTTCACACAGTTCTGGTGGACAGGTGTGCTCATGAGATTGGGTTAGGCAGGGGGTGTGTTGGTGGGCTGATTTCATAAGAAATAGGACATCAAAATAAGTTTCAAAATAAGCGCTGCTGGTCAGTGTACTGGGACAATGAGAGTACATTTGCAATTGAGACTCCCAAATGATCAGTTACTGGCCATCAGTTTTACTCTGCTTAACTTTGGATAAGAACGTTAATTTTCACATTTAAAGGGTGATCAGTAAACTTTAAGGTACTGTCAGTTAACTGGTATCATCTTTATGTGAAAGTTTGCTAGCTGGTTTTTAAAGATCCATTATGCTACTGCATATAGTTTGAATAAAGTCTAGCAAATCACTCAGTTGTGGGTTAATTATGTATACAGGGAGCAGGGCACTTTCTAAGCCAAATTGATAGAATGATTTATTGGACTTTTAGCTGCTATTTGAAAATTTAAGTCTATTTAACACCTTTTATTTTTCGTTTTGTCTTAAAATTTAGGTCACAAGTGAAATGGGTTCTGTCTTCACTTAGAGTTATTCTGCTTCAGTAAACAAGCAGCACACAGTTAGAAAAGCCAGAACTGGTGCCTTGCTCTGATTGAGGGGAGCCCCGAGTTCCTTTGTGGCAGCAGAATGCTGGGGATACTTTTTTCCACAGTCTGTCTGCTCAGGGGATTGAGTTTAAGATCCCAGTGCTACTCACCCATCTTCTTTCACAAGCAGAATTTTGTTTTCCATGAGCTGATATGCATAACTTTGGAGAGGGTCGTGAGACGGTTTTAGCCGAAGGATTTGCACAGCCTTTCCTTTGCTTCACCGGACTAGTGATTTTCTAACTTCAAATGAAGGGAAGATCTAATTGAAGCGTATACATATTTTTATATCACATTCTCATTCAGCTGTTGAAATATCTGCCTCATTTCAAAATGACCTTGGATATGCATCTGCAATAAATGATAGAACAGCATACATTCCCTTATTCTTCAGTTGATTAAATTTAGAAAACTTTATAGAAAATCTTGATGTTACAAATATATATATATTTTCTTTTCACAGTATATTAAATTATCTGTCTCAAACACTAGACACCAGTTGTTTATTTTTACTAGGAGACATTAACTCCATTACAATTTCACAAATTAAAATGTTCTGTAGATCCAATAGTTAATTTGCAGTGCATGCTGTGCTATAGCTGCATATATAAAATGTTTTTAATTATATCATGACATATTTAATGTATTAACTAATAAAGATTTATATTAACTTTGTACATACAGTAGTTATTAATATATTAGCTCTATTAGTGCAAATAATCTTCAGAAGGTTATATAGATAGAACCAGCAAAGATGTGGGAAAAGAATGCCCACAGATTACAAGTTTTCATAAAACAAAAATGGTTTTATATAAGATTTTTTAAAAACATGTAAAGGCTTGTTTTGTGTAGGGAGAGTGGATGATGTTCTTCTCAGAGCTAAGCTTATGATACAAAGCTGATAGAAAATGAATTGTGTTTTGCTACTTCTTAACAACAAATTTATTATGTATTGTTGAGGGTCCCCTAAATATTTCAAATTGTTCAGATGTGAAATGCAAGGTGCATGTGAAATTCTGTCTTGAAATACTTCAGATACAATTTTTTTTTAATGCATCCCACAGGAATATAATTTTGTTTACTTGTGTTTCTGTTTACCTTCAAATGGTGAGAAAATAACTTGTGTTCCAGTGTGCTATCCAGCTTTCTAACAAAAGCTGGGTAACGCACATTGTGTATTTGGGGAAATACAGAATGGATAAACAATGAAGAATAACATTTAAAAAATACAAGGCACAAACATTTTCAGAAATGTCTCTTGAAGCTTAAGCCAAGTTCCTGACGTCTTCTGGCAGTATGATTCGAATCGGCGTGAAACAGTCCAGTCTTAATGGGTTGCTTTGCTCACTTAGTCGAAATGAGCAGGTGAAGTTTGTGAGTGTTTTTTGTAAATTTTGACATGAACTCACAATTACTGGTTTTTAAAAAGCCTTCACGTCCATTGGCAATTTTACTAAAGCATTTCCGAATTAATCCTCCCATGTGGAATTTAAACAATAAATAGCCTACTTTTTTGCGTGGATGGACAGTGCCTTTATCAGTGTATACTATAACAGCACTGGTCTGCCACTCCTTTACTCTCGTTAGAGTGTGCTGGAGGGGTCAATCCTACAACAAATCATGCTTTCCTTTCCTCAAAGCACTTCCTGGGTGTCCAGTTGACATTTAGTGGCTTGAAATCTCACACGTTCATTTGGACTCTGTTTATTCTGGTGGATTGCACAAGCTGGAAACATGGCATACAACAAGAGGCATTCTCAGATAGGTTTTGTGCTCTTGTGAATTGATTTGTTGACTGTCTGCTGGGTTTGTTTTGTCAAGTAACTTGAATCATTGTCTAAGAAGACAGGCCACTAATCCTTTCACGTTTAGTTAGCCCAAAATGAAAAACTCTGGTAAGTGTAAATGGTGTAAATCACCCTTGAGAGACATCTCCAGATAACAAAATTATAATAAATGACTTCTATTCCTGTTGATGTTTACAGCACCATAGGTAGAATCAGTATTATGTTAAAATCTAGTCACAATTACCTCTGCAGAAGCTGACAATATATTTTGTTTTTTTTTTCTTTTCACTTTGTCGACTCGTTGTTTTCCCCGTGTCCGCTTTGGCTTTCACGCATTGTTCAAGTACTTTGGGTGAATCGTGCAAATCGCCTTTTGTACACAAGGGGGCGCCCCAGGCTTACCTACAAACTTTGTGACGGTCGTTGGTCTTTTGACGCGCAGTTTTTAATAAAGCAGAACTGGAGACTAGAGAGAGCTCTATTGCTTTGGAATAACTGCTGCCTAACAAGTAAAGCACAGGTCCTTCAGCAGCAGTGTTAAGAAAATATAGATGTGATGTTGTATATCTGCAAGTGTGTGATACGTCTATATTGCTACAGTTGCTCCAGATTAGGCCTTTATCAATAAGCAGAGTTTTAACTCGGAGGAAAAAAAAGTGTTCTTTAATTATTGCAGTCGATTCACAAACATTGAATTAATATTTAAAAGTCACATAAGTAAAACTACAATTTAACTATCACAATGGTGCTGATTAAATTTACTTCTCTCCTTAAGGTGCCCATTAACTATTAAGTGGATCTCTGAAATGTTTTTAAAATGTTTGCATTCAATTTATCTCGGGTTGTTTTTCAAGCAGCTAATAATGTTTCTGGCTATACAAATGTCTCCTATATGAGCAAGAAACTTTTCCCATTTGAATATTTTTCTATTGGTTAAGCTTTTAAAATGAAATAGTTTATTTCTATAAAGGTCACCAAACTATTGAATCAGTTATAGATTATCTCCAAGGATTTGAAGTTTTATGGTTTGGATCGATAAAACTCTGCTTATGAATATCAGGCTGGATGGCTTTATTAACTACAACAAAACCTAAAAAGTAAAATCTAAAGGTAAAAAATGTTAACTCATTATGGCTTTGTAAACCTTTACAATATTTTTTTAATTGCTGTCAAAACACAAAGCAAAACAGTGTCTATACAATCATTGCATATGATGTTACTGTGTTGCCAATATTATACAGTGTGATGAAACAATTGTTCTTGCATTGCATGAAACAAGACACTGTCCTCCTACCTCATGTTGTGATAAAACAATTTTTTTAAACAAATGACACTGCATCTCTCTTTACCGTTCTTCATGATCGATATTTACTAGAAGTACATATATGCTTTTAGCTAATACCTCAGTTGTATTTTGTGTTTTGTGTGTGTTTTCCAACTCCAGATCTTGTAAATACCCTGTATAGACAATGAACTTGGATCAAATTCAAGTAAAGTTCTGTAGTGTCAAATCATGGCATTGTTGCAGCTTGCTTTTATCTCCTCCTTTGCCTTGCCTCCATCACTAAATAAGCTACAGTTGTTTATTCATCACACATTTTACAACATCATAAAGAAGTAAAAAGGTCTGTCAGATTTGTAGCCAGTAATCCTCAGTGAAACATTTACCAAATAAAACTGTCAGAACCTGTAAATAAATTCTGCAAAGGCTTGGAGTACTAGTCTACAGTGCCTATACAGAAGTAAAGAAAAAGAGTAACCTATCAAATTAATGTTAATTTTTAAAGTTTTCTCAGCCTGCAGATTTGTAGTCCATATAGACACCACTGATGTGATTTGTGTTAATACAAAGTCAAATTCAGACTATACACAATTTTATTAAGGTAGATCATAATGTTCTCAAGTCATTTTGAACACTAGATAAGGGTTACACTAAGATACAAACAAAATGCCTCCCCCCCCCGCGAGTGAAAACACTTTCACTTTCACTATGAACAAAAGGAAAGTTATTTGAAATGGGAACAGCAGTCCCAATTTCTCAGATTGGTTATGAAATTAATTGACAGTATCACAACATTTTACACATTTGGAATTAAGCACAAAATTGTGAACTTTGTGAAAGTACTGGATAGTCACCATGGTGTTGCAAATGCCTGGTCGCACCACAGACAAGAGCAAAAGTACGTGTGAATTGCCCTTCCCTCTCACTAGTCACTGTAATGACTAATGTAATACGGTGTACTAGCAAATAAGTACAGGTTGTGCAACAGGCATTTCACCACAGAAATGTTCCAATGTGAGCTGCATGTTGCAGACTTAGCTGCAGAGTTAACAAGTAAATTCCATTTATTAGCAAAATAATCTCAAAGTTGAGAGCAATATTCAATTTAATCCAATTCTATTGAATTAAAAGAGATGTATTCACAAGCCTGCTTGCTTACAATGTAAAAGGGCCACTTCAACCTCACAGGACGTTTTGTTGCCTCGTGCTGAATCTCAGAATATGGCGCTGTGCATACCTGGAAGTTTAAACCTATTTTGTGATGTAAATTGGTTTTACACATTACCGGCGACATTGTACTTTAATTGTGGTTTGAAATGTACTCATCAATGCCAATTCTTTTTAACTCCAATATAGAAAAAAAGCTTTGCAGTTCCCCTTTAAAAGCTAGATCTGCTCACTACTCAATCTAGGGTACAGGATTAAAGCAAACATTGGCTACCGAGAGACCCGTGCTCTGTAAAACATACTGGAGATATGGAACAGCAGATCATGGTCTGTGTTTGCACTCCACTGACATAAGACTTACAATCACAGTAGAATGTTTAAATGGCAGTGTTTGTACTTACAGTTTTCCAGTTTTGGGTTAATGATCTCTGGAATAAAAAAAACTATTATAGTCTACCACAGTATATTATAATAAGGTATAATTTCATCATTGAAGCATTTATTCCTAAATACACCAGAATTAATTAATGTACTGTACATGCCAGCTGTAGCCACAACATTGTAGGCATAGCAACAGTTCCATCAGTTTTTCATGTAGCTGATATTTTTACAGGCAAAAATAAGACACACTGGTTTCACTATGAATAAAAGGGAACTGGTTTTAAATGGGAACTGCAGTCCCAATTTCTCAGACTGGTTATTAAATTAATTGAGAGTATCACAAAAGTTTACGAATTTGGAATGAAACACAAAATTGTGAACTGTGTGAAAGTACTGGACTGTCACCATGGTGGTGCAAACCCCTGGTCTCACCACAGGTGAGTGAGTGAGAGTTCACTTTGCGCGAATTGCAATATGAAGAGGCCCTTCCTATGGTTTCAGTGTAGTTCAGAGTAGTACAAAGACATTCATCCATAATAAAAAAATTCAATTTCACTTATTTCAATGCATTTTGACAGCAATAGATTTGGTAAGTTTAGCTTTCAATGAGGATTGGCGAAAATGAATAAGGACGTTGGAAAGACCGATCTTCTATGAGGTGAGTATTTTCAAATGTCTATAATCAAGCTAAAATGTAACACAAAGAGACTTAGATTTTAACACAACAAACATTTTAATATTAAGTTTCATCATCAAGAACGATAGACAAAATTATTTGCAGTCCCTTCTCCCTTTTCCCAAGCAGATAATACCAGTAAGTTAATTCAAAACTTCTTCAGTAACATTAAAAACAAGTAAAGCATACTGTATAATACATTGTAATAAAAAAGTGAATCGTTAACAGATTACAGTTATTGTATTAAATTAAGACATTTCTGAGCAAAAGAGAACTTCTAAGACGGGGCTAATTTAACCTTGCACAAACTGATAAGCGACTAAAAGGCAGTTAAAGATCACGGGGCAAAGCATATTTTCGTTGGCCTCACAGAAATAAAGCACTAAAGAAATATGGGAAATGGAAAAAAAAGACTACGACTGCTTCCATAAATCTACACACCCACTGAAAGAATGGAATGCAGATATAAAGCAAAGAACAGTGCCTTGAAAAACACTCTTTCTAAATCATACTTCTCATCCCCCAAAAATCCCAATATAAGCAAGTCAAGTGCAGGTGAAGAGTATCACCCATCTGGGTGACACACAAGAGCACCTCAGCTCTTATGAAAAAGTGCTTGGGGATTTAAATACTCAGGACTTAACTGCTCATTGGAAGGACACAACCTCACAAATGTATTGAAATACCACTTGAATTAGAAATTTCTAGCAATAAATAGCAATTTTATGGTTTTATGCGTTACAAACTGAAGGCACAAATTCACATTAGGAAGGAGTAATGATTCTGACAAAGGCTGCTGCAAGGCCTGAGAGATTGCTGTGCACTTTCTGCCAAAAAGGTGCAGAGAACAGAATACAACAGCCCGCAGGATAGCAAATTTTCTCCCCACATTCTCTGAGCAACTGGTCTGTAATTGCACTAAAGCTAGTGATTAATATGTTTGGATGCTTTGGTATTAAATGCCAATGTTATGTAATCTAAGTGGTTTTATCCCACTCTTGCCGAATACTCTGCTACTCCAAATAACCACTCCCAATTTCCTGCCTTGTTGTGTTCTAATAGAGCATGCTTTAGTTACAGAAACCCAATTTCCGACTGTTGCTGGACTTACAAACAATAACCCGCCCTGTATAAGTAGCATAACCTTTTAAATTATTTGCAGGATGTGAAAACAGTCTCTGACATTATTTTCTTCTTTCTGGTTTCAATCAATGACCAGAATCCAACTTAGTAATAATTCTTTTTATCATTTAAAAAAAAAGTTTTTTTTCTGTCTGAGCATGCCTTATCAGACAGAGGTCAGGAGGAGACAGGATGCCTTAAGGAGTCTCAGCTTTTAAAGAGGTGCTCAGTTCAGCATCTGGAGCAATCTCACTGTCTCTTGGAAATGGGCTGGAATTCCAGCTGCAGAATCCATCAGCAAATGACAGGCTCTTCTGATCTTTAAACACCTGGTACTGGGACCAATAGACCCCACCGATGAGGAAACTGTTCAAAAAGCACAACCAAGGTACATTCATGTCCAAGTATGCAGGGATCTCGGCACCTAGCAAAACAATGACAACCTGTAAGCACACAAATGGGGTCCAGGTACTAAGGAAACACACAGTCACCTTGCCCAGAACATGCTTCTTAGACTGTCTAACTCCACGGGCCATGGTTTCAGGTAAATCTGAGACGGGTTGTCCTGTCCAGATCACATCTTTTACAGTCTTGTAGGAGATGACAAATTCAGGCAGACAATAAACCAGGATGCAGCATAGAAGCACAAGGAGGCCCAAAGAGAGAGAGAAGCACTGCGTGCTGGTGGAGATGAAGCACTCGTACAGCAGAAGGTGGAAACTGTCATCAACCTCAGGATAGAAGACTGAAGCACAAAAGACGTACAGTAGGGCCAAAATCCAAACAACGAAGACGGCCACTCCGTATGCTAGTTTCCAGGCCCAGTGTGTCTGACCGGGGCGGGGCAGAGTCCAGTAGTAGTCCAGTCCTGCGAGGATGAAGACGGGCCAGTGCAGGATGCCATAGGTGTAGCAGGCGATTTGCACCAGGAGACAAATGTGATACTTGGTTAAACGGAATCCCAGGAAGCAGAAGTCCTCCAAGCAGTAAATGAGAGAGAACAAGAGAAAGAGCAGGGTGTCGATCACGGTCAGGGAAACGCAGAAGAAACCCAGGAAGCTTCTGCTCATGTGCTGTTTCTGCAGCCCCACAATAGCCCAGTTCAGAAGACTTTTCCCCCCCAGGACCAGCAGCAAAGACGAAATGGGGTTCACCATCGTGTCGGTGTGCTCCTGCTGCCACTGCGGCTCCCCTGAGCAGTTCTGACACGGCAGGACAGCCATGAAGAAGTCCGGAGATCACAGGTCAAAGGTCACGGGAAACATGCCAGGACACAGCTGCAAAGAGAAACAAAATCAGTCCTGGATTCCCTTTTTAAAGAGGTCATTGGAAATAGTGGCGTTCCTGCCCATATGTTCTGGGAGGATCCTGCATTAGGCTGTTTCTGGAAATGTGCCTACTATGACGTTTCCTTCTTCGTCAAGTCTCCCTGATTAACATCTATCTTCAGGTTTTATTAAATCTGTGATTACACTGGGATCCCATGTCAATCAAAATGGACCCATAGATTTGAAAACCCTTTAAAAACCTTCTTATGAGGATCTGAAACAACTGAACTTAAACTTGGCAGACTATCAATAACATTTTGAGACGTGGCCCATAATGCAAAGTGCTCAAAAGTGATTTGAATGATCTCTAAACCACAAAGAAATAATTATGGTTATTATGTGAAAATGTGTTTCCTGTGTAAGGCCAGACAATCAATAGATTCATGCTTAGGGTTCATGCTTAAACCAGTCTGGCAACCTGACCACCATTTAACACTGAAAAATTCAACTGCCCCAGTAATAGAAACCATTACAATGACTGACTTGAGGCATGATACCTTCACGCAAAAAACTTGTTTCAGACTCATACCTCATGTGTACAGCAACACTTCTTACACCCGCAGTGTTTCCTTACAAGCTTGGGGAAACTTGTCCCATACAGTCTTCATCGTAGGCATCATTCTCATTCTATAGTCTCCTTAGGTTACTATAAACTGCCAACAGCTATATCGCCCTGCAGCTCACAACTGGCAGCCCACTGAGGCTCAGCAGGTGTGAGCCTGGTCAGGACCTGGAGGGGAGACCTCCTGGGAAAGCTAAAGTTGCTGCTAGAAGTGTAAGTGAGGCCAGCAGGGGGCGCTCACCCTGCAGTCTGTGTGGGTCCTAATGACCCATTATAATGATGGGAACACTATACCGGAAAAAGGTGCCGTCCTTCAGATGAGACACAAACCAAGGTCCTGACTTTCTGTGGTCATTAAAAATCCCAGGGTTTTTCTCAAAAAGAGTAGGGGTATTACCCCAGTCCTGGTCAAATTTCCAATTGGCCTTCACCAATCATGGCCTCCTATGATTTGCAAATTCTGTTCTGTCCTCCTTATCCTCTTTCTCTTCCTCTGACCCTCTAGAGGACAAAATACAGTTACTTGACAATGCTCTTTTATCTACCCTCGACACCCTTGCTCCTCTAAAAACTCGAACCATCTCCTTCTCTCGCCCTGCCCCCTGGTACAATGACCATCTGCGATCCATGAAGGCAGCCTCTCGCAAACTTGAGCGTAGGTGGCGTCTTTCCAGCCTAAATGTACATTATCAGGCCTGGAGAGATTACTTATCTGATTATAAGGTAACTATAGAGTCTGCTAGATCCACCTACTTCTCTCACATCATTGAAAATCACCAAAACAACCCCAGGCATCTTTTCTCCATAATCAACAGACTGCTCAAGCCAAACTGCCCTACCACATTACCTGCCTCATCACAACTTTGCAACACATTCTTAGATTTCTTTAGTTCAAAGATTGACAACATCCGGCATCACATTCTCTCCACTACGGATATCATTTCCATACCTCCTCCCTCCTCATCCAACTTCTCTGGTTCCCGTCTCTCCTGCTTCTCTATTCTTGACTCAGCATCCCTAAACAAACTAGTTACGCGCATGAAACCCACCACATCTATTTTAGATCCCATTCCCACCACTTTATTCCAGTCCTGTTTCTCTTCTCTCTGTCCCATTGTCCTCAATATTATACATGAATCCTTGAGCACTGGCGTTGTACCAACGGTCCTCAAAACTGCTGCCATTACCCCCGTGCCAAAGAAGCCTAACATGGCTCTCGACAATCTTAACAACTTTCGCCCCATCTCCAACTTACCCTTTCTCTCTAAAATTCTAGAACGTGCTGTCACACTTCAGTTACATAACCACCTCATGACAAACAACCTTTTCGAACCCCTCCAATCTGGCTTCCGTCAACTTCACAGCACAGAAACCGCCCTGGTCAAAGTCACCAACGATCTCCTAATAGCTTCTGATTCTGGTTCTGTTTCCATACTCATCCTTCTTGATCTCAGTGCTACCTTTGACACTGTTGACCATAACATCTTACTTTCTCATCTCGAGACTGTGTTTGGAGTTTCTGACACTGCCCTCAAATGGTTTAAATCTTACCTCACTGATCGCTGTCACTTTGTCTCTTTCAATGGGTACAGGTCTGAAATTGGTCTTGTCAAGTCTGGTGTCCCCCAGGGCTCAATACTGGGCCCCTTGCTCTTCAGCATTTACATGTTCCCACTTGGTCAGCTTTTAAGATCACATGGCCTCAGCTTTCATTTTTACGCTGACGATACTCAAATATACATCCATACCAAACCTGACACTGATGTGGCTGTCTCTATTCTATCTAATTGCATCTCTGACATAAAAATTTGGATGACTCAAAACTTCCTTCATCTTAACTGCGACAAGACTGAAGTCATGCTTATTGGCACCCCCCATCAACTTCATAAAGCCAGTCCTGTAACCCTATCTGTAGATGGTTCTATACTTGAGCTTCAATCAAAATTGAAAAACCTTGGGGTTATATTCGATTCTGGCTTAACATTCGACCCACATGTACAGCATACTGTCAAAACATCTTTTTTTCACCTTAGAAATATTGCAAGACTACGCCCTGTGCTATCATTAACTGTGGCTGAAAAGCTGATCAACATATTTGTATTCTCTCGAATTGACTACTGCAATGCTCTAATCGCTGGGGTATCTAAATCTACTCTGAACAAACTGCAGTATGTCCAAAATTCAGCAGCCAGAATCCTGACCAGGTCTAGTGCAAGTGTTCACATTACTCCTATCCTGGAGTCCTTGCACAGACGTCCGGTCAAATTCCGCGTAGACTTTAAAATCCTCATGCTCACCTATAAGGCTCTACATGGCTTGGCACCTCAATACCTGTCTGAACTATTATCGCCCTACTCCCCACCTCGCAACCTCCGCTCTTCAAATTCTGCCCTCCTTACTGTCCCCCAAGCCCGTCTACATTGTATGGGCGACAGGGCCTTCTCCTGCTATGCCCCCAAGCTCTGGAACTCTTTGCCCAAGGATATCAGAGAGTCACCTTCTCTAAACTCCTTCAAATCCAGACTCAAAACCCCTCTGCTCTTCTTAGTACCACCTTCCACGGTCTCCTCTATTGTTATTGTTGTACCGTTGTAATTGTAATTGTGTCTTATCTTGTGAATTCTTCTTATTTATTATTGTAGTCTTCTTATTTATTGTTATTGTCATCCTGTAAAGCGCTTTGAGAAGCCACCTTTAAAGGCGCTATATAAAATAAAGTTTATTATTATTATTATTATTATCATCATCATTCAGATGGGGCTGCACATTGGTGGTGGAGGGGGGAGACCACATTACCTGTAAAGTGGTTTGAATGCAGTGTCCAGAAAAGTCCTATAAAAGTGTAAGGAATTATTATTAATTATTATTATTACACTTAACTACTAGGCAGCTGCTTGGCAACCTCTAAAACTGCTTGTATTTGTCTGGTTTAGGGACTGACAACTGTAGTACCCCAGTCCAGGTTCCTACAGGTTGTAGGAGCACCTTTTAGTGAGCACCAGATTAAGAATTGGGAAACGGATGTGATTTAAAAATTCATATTCACTTACTTGGTTTTTATTTAAGACATTAAGATTCAACACAGGACAAAAACCAGTAACACTATGTAGCTTTGGAGGATGAGGGTTGCCTACCACGCTGTAGTTATTTGCATAGTAGATGTTATCGAGTGCAATTTACAATGTAAATCAAACATTCCCTGTTGTATTTATACACAGAAGTTTCTCTTCTGGAATGAAGTAAAGCCTGATTCCAGTGTGCTCATGCAAAAATGTCTACATCACGCAGTTGCCTGTTCCACCATGAAAGCTTGCTGAACTTTTCCTTCTCTTTGTCTGCAGGCTCCCAATCTTTTGTGCATGTGTGCGTGCGTGCGTTTGCTGTGCTTGACTGTTGCATTTTGAAAAATTGAATTTGTTTCAAAAACATGGCAAAATGAGGGCATAACAAGCACAATGCATGCTTGGATTGCTTCTGCTGCACCTCTGTCTACAGCTACTGCAGCTCAGCATGTTCGGAGGTGCACATCTACAACCGCTATCAGTATCTCCTGCAAACTAAAGCAGGAGAAAAAAAAAACTTGCAGTACAGGACAAGGGTTATTTCTGCTCATGTTAATGATGCCATAAAACAATTAACAGACAATTGACAGATTCTCCCATCCCTTTTCTAGCAGCTCTCAAAACCTCATAATTAACTGTATTGCACCAGGTCAAATCTTTTTCACTTCTCTGTGAAGGTTACTTATTTACTGACTATTACTAAACAAATGTTTCATGCTGTAATTCTCAGATTTAAAACACAAGACTTGGCACACACAGCAAACATAGAAACTGAGATCTAGCACTTGATTGTGAACAGTTAGATTTGTAAACCCCCACCCCACTGTAGCTTAGAAACTCACGTTAAAGAAACTCAAGTAGTGGGGAGCTGGATTTCTAATAAGTGTGCATGTTGCCACAAATCAAATTTTGCCCACAGAAGAACCTCTACTTAAAATCTAAAGTTTATTTACTACTAACAGGAGCTCTTATGAGACTTTTAACTGAACCAAATACAAATAAGTTTACCCCTGATTATACTAAAGCTCTTAAAGCTGTCAGTTCTGCTATTTTAACAATAAACAAAACCTGAAATTGGAAATCCTTTATTAAGTTACTTTAAATTCAGGCAGATTTTCTGATCACGATTATAAAAACTGGTATCCTGTCCAGGGTGTACCCTGCCTTGTACCTACTAGATAGGCTCTGGCTTCCCTACAACCCAGACTGGATGAGGTGATTGGAAAATGGGTGGATCAGTGGTGGTGGTATAAAAATGTTGTTTTGCATTTAATGAGTTCTGTTTAATATATAGTGTTATTCTGGTTTCTTTGAAAGGCTTTGATGAGATTGCGGACTGTATAGAATTCATCATCTGTCTAGGTGTGGATGGAATATTTCTGTAGGCCTCCTCTGGATTGATGGTTAATTGATTATTCATGTCTGGTCATGATACATTCACCGCATACATTCAGTCAAATTATACATTCCAATGACTTTGACTTCTGCAATAAGCACTAAGTTATCTCATTAGTGAGAATGTTGAGTGGGCACAGATGAAGAGGTGACTTTACCTACTGCATGTTAAGCAAGGTGAAAAACAAGAAAGGAAACCACAGAAAGGAATCAATATGCCCCCTTATCAAGAGAACACCTTTGTGCCATTAGGTGGAAGCTCGGCTAAGCCACACACTGCTCCTCGCCATCTAAGTTGTTCACAGCCAGCAAATTGTAACCTGGCAAGAAGTTATAGTTGAGCAGAGTCTGTCAATGATAAGCCTCAATCTGGAAAACCAAGAGTCACTACACCTCCAAAACACCAGATGGGAAGTTAAATTGCCACTGGCTGGCCAGGGGTGTGCAGCAGCTACAGAACCCCACTTGTAATGATTGATGGCAACCTGACTGCATGGTGCTACATTGAACCTGGGACTTTCTGCGTTTCCTGTGGCCACATCCTGACAAGACTGCAGTCCAGCAGGTTGACATACTCATGGTACTTGTGTAACCCACTTCCTTGTGAGAATGTGACAATTATACTGTAGAAATCCTACTTACCAGACTAGAGTCCTATTTTCAGTCATTTAGGACTCAGAGACTAATAAACAGGCACATGCTTGTCCAAGCTCCAAGAGAGGAATGCAACAAAACGTGCTTTATCTTGTCATTAGAAACATGTGCAAACGGGTGCAAAGCTTGTGTCACAGACGCACAGTTTCTATTGCTTCCAGCAGTGGCCACACACTCTTACATGGCAGACCCCTGCGGATGATAAATGCTAATCTCTTTAATACATTTACCATGTCATTTACCTATTTAATAAAAAATGCATGTCAGTGCACCTGCTATAAAAGTCATTTTCCTGAAACTGGGGAGTATACCTATTCAAACAGAAACGTAATTTAGGCCTACTGATACTGTAGGATTTCTCTGAAAAGGTAAAACTGTAACATCATTATGCACTGTAATGGCATAAAAATAAATCATTTAAAAAAAAAAGCTTAGTAGTTTGTGAATCATCACCAATAATTATCTATGTAATTTATGCAAACAGAATTTTTCCGTCTGACCGTATGAAGATGAAGTGCTGTTGGATCCACATCATATCAAGAATCAATAGCTTTTTCAGTCCATCCATCTCCTAACTGGTTTATTCCATACTGGGAGGTGAGGCCGTCGAAGCCTCTCCTGCTAAGTAATGGGAGCAAGACAGGATCCACCCTGGACAGGACTCCAGACACACACTCACACCAGGGCAATGTTTTTCCCGAAAGCCAATTAACCTACAAGTCTTTGGACTGTGAGAGGAATCCAGAGCAACTGGAGTAAACCCAAGTGAATGCGAGAGAATATGCAAACTCCACGCAGATAGCACCCAAAGTCCAGAATTTCAATCAGCCATATTTCAATCCAGACTTCAGGAAATGTCATTTAGGTTTTGTCTTCATTCTCAAACTCTTACTCTCTTGATTACTTGAACTATCTGACAATCTTGACGACAAGGGTGGAAACTCTCAGCTGAAAACTAAGGCTTTCTTCCCCCAGTATTTAAAAACGAATGTGAGGGGGGCTGAATAAGTAAAAAAGATGCACAAAGAAAATAAAAATCACCAAAGTTATGGAATGTTGGCATTGTATTGCATTCAATATCAGGTTGCTTTGAGATTCTCCCAAACAATAGGCCTACCACCTTTATTACAAAAAAAAAACCCTCTGCGTTGTGCATCTTCCACAAATACTTGAAGAAAAAAAACACTCTCTTGACTAACTCATCACACTCCCACATGTTAAGGAGTAAACTATCTCTGGCGTTTCAACAGGTAAGTGAATGTCGACTGCAGAGGAGGAAAATCTTTTCAGATTTTAAAACAAACTTATCTGGAGCTTCTACCATCAGCTGACAGCTGTGGGTCTATTTACACAGTTGCCATATTATGTTCATTTAATCAACTGTCTGAAATTAAGGAGAAAAAATGAGTTGCCATTTAGGAAATTGCATGCCTTATAAATGTAATAATAACAAAAAATAAAAAATGCACAATTTCCAGAATTAAAAAGACCAAAACCCTCGTAATCATCTATTTTTGCAAATCACTTCTCATACTTTTATTATAATAAAACCCGTCACCTACTCAGATGAATCATGTTTTTTTTCTTAATTCAGAGCAAGTTTGTTCATCCAATTGTATGGTTTAATAATTTCAAAGAATACATTTAAAAACAATAGATGTTCCCTGTAACCCCCATTTAAAAGGTTTGTTATGTTGTAATGATTATAATCAAAAAGTTCTCCCACCCACTGCTGAATCATAAACCCATTTTCATTCTTTCATTTCCCTGAAAAAAATAGGTCTTTATTTAAAAGTTATAAATGGCTTAACACGAGCGGACAAATGTGTTTAAGGTCAAGTATTATCGAATATCGTAAACACAGGAACAAACGAGTTTTGCATTTTGTAAGCGATCTTTATTCTAAACTAATGACATTTAAATACGCTCAATAGACATTTTTAGAAGTTAACAACGCTTTTTGAATTGGGAGAATCTCCTAATGCGCTTTATGAGTAGACCACAAAGCCGTAAACCACTTGCAAACATACAGTTTATTTACACTCTTTGGTCCTTAAAACGACCAGTTTAATAAGATCATATCTAGTCTGATTAGATCATTTCCAATACATATTAAACCCAAATACAAAAACACATTTCTGACTGCAAGGTAAACTACATTTCAACAAAAACAGCACCGATAACAACAACGCGCAACCTCCTGTCAGAAACTGAGAAAGCCTCCAAGCCGTCCACCTCCACTCAGGTAAGGTAAACAAAATCACTAAATTACAAACAGACGGTTTCGCTATCCTTGTATGGGTCATCGTCACACGACCCTGTAGTAACACGTACTAACAACCACAAAAAAAGACCAGAGGAAAAGAAAACACAAGACAAAATCGCCAAAACAGTGCAACTGTAAAATAAAGATACACTTTTTTACCTTGGACATTAAACATCGGCATAAACGTGATAGCGTCGCTTCTGCTTTTTCAAAATCCATCTACCGAACAGCCCCGGCATCCTATCGCATAGACAGATTTACTCGCGTTTATATCTATATAAAACATCCAAGGGAGGAGTCTTCGTGTGCAAGGAGGAGGAGGTTGGACGAAAATACAAAAGACGGCAATTTAAGAGTCTTGACGGCGGAATGAAAGCACGGTCGGTCCTTTTTCATCTCTGTGAAGAGCTCGGCTTTTTGTCTTGTTCAGCCAGCAGGGCATTCAAAAACAGGTTGTGTGTTTGTGTTGTGGGGAGAGTTGTTGACAGTTTGTTTAGACTAACATATGTTTAACAAAACATTAAAATCCCAGAGCCGATAATACAAAACCTGCTGGTTCTTAGCCTTTATTTGTACAGTGGGAAAGCACGCCAATGCAAATATCCCCACTTCAAACACCTGCACAGAAGACCATACTTGTCAGCGAAAACTACGACTAGAGGAGTTTTTGACACCTGCTTCACTTACGAACCAACCTTTTTTCCGGGTTAGATGCTGGGCGTTTCACCTCCCGGAAAATTGAAAAGTAAAAGAAGGGTTGTTGTTGTTGTGAGGGTTACAAAATTTCAGGTGGAAGAAGGAACGATTCGAGTAATGGGGCTGTGTTTTTTGCAGCCAGTTGTACTGAGTTTATTTTTACAATCGTTAAGTGAGGTTTCCTCTGAGTTGAAAGACGCACGGTGTGATGGCCCCACTATCCAACCGGTTTGGGGAACGATGTTATGGGCTTGAAAGCCATTCACTCGTCGTACCCAACCGACCATCTCCTACCCTCCCCCCATAACCGCCCATTGGAATTCCAGGCTGGTCTGTTGCAGTCAAGCGTTTGAGCCAATGGCGACTCGGCTGTTCATTCCGACAGCCAATCAGCAGCAGCCGTTGTGATCCCCGCCCACCCTGCCTCCCGTCTGGCTGTTCCTGCCGAGAGGCCCTATGGCTCTTCGCGCTGGGGTGGTAAAAGGAAACAACAGCGTGTGTCATTTTTAAAGGTACTTGGCGGCGTAGCGGCGCTGCCGTTTCGTTTTCTTTGTGGTAATTTTGATAATGCGGTATTAAACATGACAGACGTTTCAGGAGCGCGTCTCCCAGCCGTATTACGACGGTTTTTAAGCTTCCCCTGGGTCATCCGATGTGTATCTGTAATATTAAGCAGCCCATGCTGGTGTTCCTGGGTGGAAGTGAATGGCAGTTTCTTGTATTTTTCCTTGGTTAAATTTCGGTTCTGAAATTAGATGTCGCTCTGTCGTTGACGTTAGAACGAGGGCGTTTAATCTGCTTATCATAGTACTTAGTATTTCAAGACATTGGTAGGTTTACCTTTGAGTTTACGAGCTAAGCCATTTCAGCCGCCTGGGCTTCTGCTCTATACTAGAAATACGTTGCAAAAGGGTAACATACTGATGTATAGGAAAACACCATGATTGGGGATTTATCGATGGCAACAACGTTTTCTCATTTTCACTCATATTGCAGTTCTTTCATTGCCCTTCCTACACATACTGTAATGTCTTCCGCTGGACTGCTTAAACGACTGTTGGATATTTCAGGGGTATGACCACAAGCTGACTCCTGCAATGACGATTTCCTCACGAGAGT
This sequence comes from Lepisosteus platostomus, assembly GCF_059453375.1. Taxonomy (NCBI): domain Eukaryota; kingdom Metazoa; phylum Chordata; class Actinopteri; order Semionotiformes; family Lepisosteidae; genus Lepisosteus; species Lepisosteus platostomus. The sequence continues at coordinate 67,171,941 of NC_142612.1, forward strand.
CTCAGCTTGCAGAACACCTTTGTGCAAAACGATATAAGAACTAGCCGGCACTTTCATATCATACCGGACTTTAAAATGTATTTATCTGAACGCTCTGTAAAACGTTCCTAATAAATTATTTAGCAAATAATTTGATTTTATTAATATATTACAGTACTGTAGAATTGAGCTGGAAGCACTGTTCAGACAGAAACGGCACGTTTTGGGAAATCAACATAGATAACATATTAAGGGGACACCTTCTTAAAATGTAGGATAGTTAAATAGCCCCTCGGGCATTCGGATAAGGAGTAAATACTAAGCAGATGCTACTGAACTAGTAATTGGTTCTCCTGTGCCCGGGTAGATTTTGCTCTCTTACCGTGTTCCTTCGCCGACAAGATGGTCGCTGTAAATTGATATAATTGTAAATCGGAAAGGAAAATGTTGACACATGAAATAAACAAAACAAGACTGTTGAAAAATAAAGGAAACTAATTTAACTGTGAAGGACTGCCGGCATAGCACAAAGAAGACGTTCAAAGTACAGAACGCCGACAACAAAGCTTCATTAAGACCGCAGATCTCTTTGGTCCCAAATGTACTCATTACAGTTTTTGTGTTGTGAACACTTTTGCTGATGCTAAAGTAACATTCTTGGTAAAGGTTGTTTACTTATAATAAAAACAAGCTCCAGTACAGGGAGAAGAGCATGATGCATATTACCACGCTGTTGTTGCTGTTTTGCAAAGTAGATGCATGAACTTTCCGACCTTTATATCATAACCCTTGTTTTCTATAAACACTTTTGCTACAATACATAATGTATGGGAAACATTGCCGAAACAGTACTAATACAATATCCCCTTGGGTGGAAAACGTCTGACTGGAGCCAGCAACCCCAACTATGCAACCAGAGGCCCGACTTCACTCATCACATGCACTGCCCCTAAAATCTTGGTATCACAGATGGCAGTTCTGCCCATAAAATGTTGCAGCCCATCAGAACGACATTCAAACGTCTCTTGAACGGTGCCTGTGAGAAACCCGCTTGGCCTGTTTCTTGGCCTGACTCTTCATCTAAGCATGAGAGTCCTAGTTGGGACCGAAAAAGGATCTAGCTGATTAATGGTAGGAAAGACTTGTCTGTAGGCGAAACACCCCACTGTAAGAGAGCTAGCTGTGTATAAAGTTAGTTATTGCCTAACCCCTTGTCTCCATTTCTCCATTTTTGCTTATTACGTAATTGGTGGTGTTGCTGGATTATTTGCTGGTCGTTATTTCAGCGCCGTACGTGAAAGCTCACTCCCCGCGTTCCTGACCCTCCTGCAGAATGGAAGCGCCCGAGGAGAGGGAGCACCAGCCGGCTGCCCGCCCCAGCCCCGGGAGAGAGGAGGCCGGCCCGGCCCGAGACGAGCCCGGCGGACCCCGCCGCCGGAGGGAGAGGCAGGGCAAGTCCCCCAGGAGACGGCGGGACCCGAAGAGGCCGCCCAGGAGGAGGGAGAGGCAGCCGTTGCCGGGGCAACCGGAGAACCCAGAGCCCCTGCCTGCCAAGGAGGAGGCCGCTGGCTCGTCTCCAAAGAGATGGGAGCGGTGCAGGTACTGTACTTCATTCTCGTTTTGGCGCTCGAAACGGCGCCGCCGTCCTGTCTTACAGCCTGCGGAGAATCTCTGCGACCTGAGCAGTTTTGTTTTTTTCAGAAGGAAAAAGTCAGTTCTAGTTTACGGCAACAGATGAGGACTTTAAGGATAGAAAACACAGTCATGACTTTTTTTTGTAAAACATACTGTATAATATTGTCATGGATGTCTTTTGTATACGAATCACAGAATATATATACAAGTCTTCAGATACTAAATACATTTGTCCATCCATCCATTTTCTAACCGCTTCAACCAGTTCAGGGCTGTGTGGGAACCAGAGCCTCTCCCAGCAAGCAGTAGGCGTAAGGCAGGGTACACCCTGGACTGGAAGCCAGTCCCTCAGAGGGAAAAATAAATTCATGTATAACCTAAACATAAGAACATATGAAAGATTACAATGAGAGAAGGCTTTGTGGCCCATTCTGATCACTTGGTTTCCCCTGTTGATTTAGTATCTGAGCATAGTGCTCATTCTGTGTGACTTCTTTTTATTTCTATAAGATGACGGCATCATGTGAAGTGTATATAGTTTTGCATACTTGTCATATTCACTCCCCTTGGAAAATTGGAAGTCCTTTCTGAGTGTACTGCAGTAAAGATAAGTACCGTAGGACAGCAGGGAGGGATAATAGTCCCATTTTTACCAACATTCAACAGTAGTCCAAAACGTGTTCAGTGCTGGTTTCCAGTTTTTGTTTCTGCGGAACTGTACTGTATGTTTCACACCATACCTACACAGGAGTCAGTTGGTAATGTGACTAGCGAGTAATCTGCACATGATGAACTGTTAAAGAGCTGCATGTTTTTCCTCCTGCGGAAACTGTGAGGAAACTAAACTTGACCTGTGCTTGTTCATTATATGGAACGGCCTGTGCAAGGACACATTTATATTATATATTTGCATATATATGTATTTTTTTCTCTTTTTTTACTAGTGGTGTATCTTGAGTTTCAAGCAAATTGATTTACATTTACATTTCTTTCTGTCCTGTTCCTTCCAGGAGAGGCCACTTTCTTCATGGACCATATCCAGCTACTCACTTCGGACCCAAAGCCTGTATCCTGCCCAACCCCACATCAGTCATGTAAGGCAATTTGCTACTCAGAACGTACACCACAGATTCCGGAATGAAAATATTTGAAACAATTTCATTTAATCATCACTTTTATATAGCACTTTTCATTCAAATTGATCCTGAAGTACTTCACACACAGGAAGGGACCCGTATCACCACTTCATCTATCTCTGAAGTGCTGGGTGGCAGCCATGCAACCATTTTATACCAGCAACCATATGAATGAAGAATGATTGTGTGCAGAACATCCTTCTTTGTCTCTAGGTTTGACAGCTGTTTCACAATGGGACTCTTTCAAAACACCACAGAGACGTTAGTTTTTGTTGAGTTACCACAGCTTGCAGAAATAAACAGTTTTAATTTTTAAATTTAGGAAGGGAGCTTGTGTTAGTTCTAGAATTGCTGCATCTAGTTTTTTTCTTTTATATGCTCAAATTTTAAGATTGCGTAATGGAATTTTAAACATTGTTTCAAGATAAACTGAAGAGTTCCTTAAAATCTTAAGCAATTATTTCACAAGAAAACTACACAAAAATAATTTTCTCAAATATATACTGTACCTGTACATGAATAAGTGTCAATGTCTGACTGGAGTGAAAGAAAGAGTGTGATAATTAATACTAGCCTTTTGGGTTTTTTTTTGTGTTTTAAAAGTAATATGTGAAAGTGTATATATATGTAAGTAGTGTATTTTAAAATAATATGTAACAACATTTTATAGACCAAATAAAAGCAAATATATACATGTGTATTCCTGTGACAAGAAACGTGGGCCCTGACCTTGATTATATACAGTACAGTACTTTGTTATCAAAGATAAGAGAAAAGTTACAACACAGAGAATCTGATTGGCTCATTGAAGGGCTTTGGGATGAGGTACTGAGAATTCCAAAGGTTCTGCCATGTGTATGTCTCCAAAGAACTTCATATCGGCCCCAAATCCCCAGAGGTGTCAGCTTACTGTAGCTGTCCTGCGACTAAGCAATGCCAACTATCCAACAGGATATGGGACAAGGGTAATGTATTTTATATTCTGTAGTTTTCCAATTGAAGGGATGTCGATTTTAAATGGATATACATGCAGGCTTACAGCATGCTGTGGTATCTAACCAATTTGTTTGAATTTACTGGAATTTGGACCCTGGAACTGCTGAGTTTGCTTGCTCAGTTTTCTTCTAGTGGCCTCTGGCCTCATGATCAAATCTGTTGCAGATGTTTCTTACAGTAAAAAAGAATTCTCCCGATCAGAAAACAAATACGTTCGGCAGTGCTATTACAGCTGTGAACCCGTCACCTGCAACCTGGTGTTCAATAGCTTGTCAATGGCAGGACACACCAATCTGGAGAAGGATAGAAAGACAGAAGTGCAACCGAAATCGAAAGTGAATTTTATTCATGTTAGCCAAAAAAAACAATAAAAGAAGCTTGATTTTCTTGTTGCATTTTTTGCCCGATGGCGAGTAAAAACGAGTGAAATGCTGAAGACTTGTTAGGGGGACCCACTTTCCCCCTGAATGCAAAGCTTTATCTGCTGTAGGTTGGAAAGAAATCAACCAAGTGTTCTCTCTCGTGCATAAGAGATAAATTAGAAGAGCTGGCATTAAATTTCAGAACGAGTTTTTAATTCAATGGGGGGGGGGAGGCAAACATACACTCCCCGAACACCTGAAAGGACTATGAATATGGGCAAATTTTCATTTTAACCTGGTGTTGAGGATACTGACCTGCAGACAATCTTTGCCATCCCAGGCACATCCAGGATCCGGCAAGCCAGCGCCTGACTTGGAACAAGCCCCCCGTCAACATCCTTGTCATGAAAAAGATCCGGGATGACAGCTTGCGAGAGCCCTTTAAACAGCTCTGCAGGTTCCTGATCGAGGTACTGGCACTCACTCTGGTTAGAGCACTAAAAGGAAACTTGCACAGTGTTCCTGGCATATTTACTTGGGAGACAATTTCCACAGCATAGCTTAATTTATAATCAAATTATAGATCATTTATACTTGATTTATATTTTGGATTAGATACATGCAATGTTTTAGAGATAATAATCATAGTACATCCTATTTAGACTTGTACAGGGCGTGTCTGGGACAGCACGGTCGCACACTGGTTAGCATTGCTGCCTCGCAGAGCTGGAGCCCTGGGTTCAATTCTGGACGTGTGTCCCCCATCCAGGGTGCATCCGACATTGTACCTGTTGCTTGTCAAGGTAGACTATGGCTCCCCTGCCATCCTGAATTGGAAGAAGTGGTTAGAAAATGGATGGCTGGATAGAGAGTTCGCATAGAAAATGAGCCCTGCGAAGCCTAGCCGTACTGATTCAATCAGTTCACGGCCTTGCCAGTCATTCCTCATGGGATTTGCTCTCCCGGCTTTTCTCTTCCAGTGTTAGCACCTCAGTCCCTCGTGCACGTCTCTCTTTCTCCTGTAGGAAAAGCAGCTGGTGGTTTATGTGGAGAAGAAAGTGACAGAGGACTCTGCTCTGTCTAAGGACGAGGCTTTCGGCACTATCCAAAACCAGCTGTGCACTTTCAGAGAAGGTAACAGAACCAGTGCTGTACCATGGTCCACACTGTTGAACCTTTTTAATATCAAGGTCTGTCATCAGCAATTAATACTAGCTAAGAAAAAAACGTGCTATATATTTCAATCAGCCACTTCTTGAAAATACTGCTTACATGAAGCAGTTACAGGTTTTGGATGTGTTTATATTTTTGTTAATACAGAGTGCATGTAAAATTACCTGGCCTGTTCAAAGAACTGTACTGGAGCAGTGAATGTGATACACATGGCATGGGCGATGACAGTGCGCACCATTGGGCACTAACGCTGCCAGCTTCCTCCAGAGGACACCTGGTCTGATTCAAGTGTGTAAAATCTGGCAAACCATGATTTTACTCTGGGGAAATGTGTTCTCCTGGTCCCATGGTTAGTTTTCATGCAGTACGTAGAGCTCACTACCTTTAGAAATGCCATATTCTGTATATACTGTGTATATCACGATGTAATAACAGTGTTTATGACAATTTTAGAATCGATTTAGACAAAGAAATTCTGCATTAGAACCTTATCCTCCTTTCCCTTCCTATAAAGAGCAGCTGCCCTATTTTCCACTTCGAATTTGAATTATTGGAAATCTGGTGCAAAACACATTAGATCCTTGTACAATGAACTCCTTACTCAGTGATGTATCATGGAGGCCTTCAGCTCTGCAACGTTGCACACCAGTCCCAAAGCTCTCTTCTCTCAGCGCAGCAGCCAGAGCCACATAAAGAAGCCTTCTGTGTGTAGCAGAGTTTGTGCGATGCATTGGTCACTAGGGCAGTAAATTATCCATGCGGAAATACCAGCTTTGGGCTGTGAAGAATAGGCAAATGTGGTCTCATAAATACCTGGGAGTAATATTCTGCTTTCAGAAGTTTGATCTCATTGGCTCATCTCAGGTCCTTAATTATTTTATGTTAAGTACAGTTTTGTTACTTTTAACTGAAGGGGCGTAGGTGTGTAAATATCTGTATTATAGTGAGAGAATTACAGTCGCACCCCTTATTTACACTTTTCAAAGTTCTCAAAAAAGTGCAAATTGCGGGAAAAGGTAATATTATAGACAAATATTCAATCACAAAACATTAAACATTACACATCTTTTGTGTAAGAGAGTTGAGAAGTAATATAAAATAAAAGCTTCATTTATAAATGAAAGAAAATACAATTGTCTTCACCACTATTGTGCAACAAATATTTTTTTTACCGTTTCCACAGCGCTTAATGTCTGAAAAAAATGTAGGTTCCAACTTTTGCTTCTCTTCTTCGCTGACTTCACATACTCTCTCTTCTTAGCCATTGGTCCACACTTCGCCACGTTATTCATTATACTCGCCCGATTCTTCACAATAGTGTTTAATGTAGAAATCGCTAATTCAACCCTCGTTCCCACGTGAGGATCCACCTCACATAATACAGATACTTTTTCCTTGAGGGAAATGGTCTTCCTTTCTTTCTTCCTCTCCATGTTAGGCTTTTAAAAAATATTCGATTAAAAAAACACACACAACGCACACAAAAACAGCCGTGTACAGCACAATGAAACTGTAGTGGAGGACGGCGGACACCTGAGGAGGCAATGTTTTGTTTGGAACTGGGGGAAAAAAATGGCGTACGTGGTCGGAAAACATAAATACCAGTAACGCAAAAAAAATGAAGAAAATACCGATATCGCAAATAGAAAATTCGACTGTAGATCAATCAATAAAACACTCATACCTAATTTAGACAACACATTATGCAGTAGGATTATTGTTGGGGGCTCATCTTCTAACACATCACAATGCTAATGTTGATAATGATTTTGCGAAGGTGCCATACACAATTAAAGCAAATCAATCGAAGCTTATCCAATCAGAGCATTGCCACTCGGGGAATAGGCCGGATATAGGAATGGGGAACAGTCCTCAAAACTGGTGGTGATATAAAAATGTTTTAATGCATTTAATGAGCGTTTTTGCATTTAATGGAGTTCTGTTTGATATCATTTTTTTCTGTTTTTTTAAAGGCTATGATGACATTTCAGATTGTATAGACTTGATCATCTGTCTTGGTGGAGATGGAACATTGCTGTATGCCTCCTCTTTATTTCAGGTACAACAGCCACCTCGTTATCTCATTAGAGGTAATAAGTATGCACACCTGGCTTTTTAAAGGTGTGTTTATTCAAAAGGATGACTGTAAACATTCTCAGTCTTTCAGTACAAGCGAACATCTTAGTTAAAGAAAGGAAATAATTCTTCACCCATACTAATGAAAACTGTGGTATACAGAAAACATTTGTATTGTATGGTTATTTCTATATCCAGGCTGCTAAAGTAAATAACCATGTTGGAACATGTTTAGCATGCTGTCTTCGTAATTAATCATAATGTCAGGTTAGCTCTTTTCAAAATCGAAACACCTCCGCAGTTTGCATGAGGCAAATTTCACTTCCCACAGACAATAGGGAACAGCTTTAAATAATGGCACAGAATGTCAGCTCATGACTACAAACTGATGCAATACACATTTCTGTGGTCAAAACTAAGAATTGTCCGGTAGAACCGTTGAAATCGCACACTGGCTCTCTCTACAGGGCAGTGTTCCTCCAGTCATGGCCTTCCATCTCGGATCTCTCGGCTTCCTCACACCCTTCAAATTCGAGTCTTACAAAACGGAAGTCACCAAGGTTTTTGAAGGTACAGCGGGGGGCATTGTGGTCTGTGATGTGAAGCAGGAGTTCTTATCTTTGGATATAAGTATTCAAATTGAACTGGTCTGGGCAGGAATTACAGGTTTTCAGTCAGTGCGCTCATAACGAAAGTAAAAGAACTGCATTCTGAAATATCCTGCTTCCTACCATTGTCTGTGTGAGTAGTAATATTACACGCAGGCATAATATAACACACCACGAGTTCTAGTGATCATGGATTATTCAGTGTCCCTAAATAACATAACACATCACTTTATTAGCCCTATAGAATTTCTTGCATTGGGAATTCGTCTTTTCGCATACCCCAGCTTGCTCTCCATGAGACACAGACACACAGACAGAGAGAGAAGCTTGGGGCCAAAGCACAGGGTCAGCCATTGTACGGCGCCCTTGGAGCAGTTGGGGTTAAGGGCCTTGCTCAGGGGCCCAACAGAGTAGGATTCCTCTGCCGGCTGAATCGGCAACCTTCTGGCCACAGGCGCAGATCCTTAGCCACAGAGCCGCGGTCTGTTTGATTACATCAGACCATTCCTGTGCAATTAGGCTTTGACCATTATTACAAGCCATACAAGCCATCATAAAACACATCTTTTTAGTTTTTCCTTTCTCTGATTGTCTAGATTAGATTACTCATTTTTATGAGCTCAAATTGTTTTTGTCATTCTTTCTAATTATACTTTTACTGTAAAGTACAATTGAAATACAAATACAGGTATAATATAAATACAGCTGCACGCTGTATTGTTGTGCATTTGATGAATACACTTTGATTTGATTTTGAGTTGATTTGAAGTGATGGTTCACAATGTTTTTTAAATGAAAGGCATCACAACATTACACACGTCCTTTGTGTAATCAGCATTGTTAGCTGTTACGTGTGGTTGTGCGTTCCATACTCCCACCTGCTGGACAGTTTCAGGAATGACAGAGAAAGCACCTGGAACAGTTTTGAAATTCCATTTACTACAGGTGCAATGACAGGAATCATAACTCATTTTACAGCTCAGTGTTTTTAGACTATCATACATATCTTTATTCTTCCTCTCCTAGTGAAAATTTTAAACTTGTCGTTTTTATTGTTGGAGTTCTGTATAACCTTGGGACTCAGCTGGTGAGGACCCTTGTTTTATAAGTTGATAGGTGACTGAATGACTGATGTTTGAGGGCTTTACCATACCCTAGATTTTTGTCTTCACCCATTCCTTAGTTTAAAAAATATCTGTAAGTCCAGCAGGTTTTATGAATACTAGCTGGAAGCTTACTTAGACTTAAAAACGACAAATTAACTCAGTACTCAGTTATAGAAACCCATATTACCTTGTTGACCCCTATGACCTCCACGAGCTCGAAATCCCTGATGATTTTCATGGCTGTGTGCAGTTTTTCATATATACCTTCATATTTCATATGTCATTCATATATACCTATTTATTTCAACATGCATTCAGGCGACACATTCTTCCTGACAGCCAAGATAAAAACAGTCATGTAGATCTCTTTGTGGTGACGATTCTGTAGGAAATGCAGCTATAATCCTGCGCAGCCGATTAAAGGTCAAGGTGGTGAAAGATATAGCTCGCGTGCAGCAGACGGGGCCGTGTTACAGAGTGGAGGAGAACGGGCTGGTTCCTCAGAGCCACATGGACAGTGAGGCTGGGAAAATCACTCTACAGTTACAGGTGAATAAGCACTTGGCAGAGGTCCCACCCAGCTGGGCTTAGGCAGAGGACCTACAGTGCGTAGGATTCTTCTCCATAAAGGATCTTCTTTTGTAAAAAAAAAAAAGTTATTTTTTAAATTTTGTATCTTTAATAATTCTCCAACATCAAGAGCTCTGCTTTAGTGTTCTTCTGACTCAGCAGTTCACCTGATCACATGATCTTTTTTCTGCTTTCATTTCCTAAAACATTAGCCCAGCTCAGAAACCACAGTAAATGTCATAAGGAGTTCCCACATAAAACAGGGAAATGCCCAAGATTCAAATAGTTTTCCCTCTGGTCCATTATAAATGCAGACACACCATTTTGACCTTCATTACATGTTCAGATTTAATTATGCTGTGACCTGTATTCTGTAGTGTTCTACAGAATCTTACTACCGTGTTGCTGTACCATTTATAACAGTGTCTCTGCTTTGCTAAGGTGCTGAATGAGGTGGTTGTAGACAGAGGCCCTTCTTCATACCTGTCCAATGTGGATCTATATCTGGATGGCAGGTTAATCACATCAGTCCAGGGGGATGGTGAGTTTCTACTGAGAGTGGAGAACTTTCATTTTATTTTCTTGTGCTGTTTGTTGAAATTTAAAAGGGATAATTTTACTGTATGTGAAAGTATGAACGTTTGTGTATGTGGTTAGGAATGAGTGTGGGCAGGATGCATGTGTTTGTGATTGTATGTGTGTGTGATTGTGAATGTGTTGTGTGAGAGTATGGGATTAGTGTGTGTGAGTATGTATGTGGGTATGAATGCATGTGTGTACAGTATGTGAATGTGTGTGTGTGGATATGAATGTATGGGTGTGTATGACTAATGGCCCATCTGGAATGTAGTCCTGTCTTGCTCCCTGTGTCTTGTGCTCACCACAGCTCTCTAGGGATCCAGGGATAAAGACTGTGCTGACAGTGGATGAGGAATTCTTTCAATACGGCCTTTTCTGTGCCCCTGTTGTGCAGGTGTCATCGTGTCCACCCCCACGGGTAGCACGGCCTACGCCGCGGCCGCCGGCGCTTCCATGATCCATCCCAACGTGCCGGCCATCATGGTCACACCCATCTGCCCGCACTCCCTCTCCTTCCGGCCCATCGTGGTGCCCGCCGGCGTGGAGCTCATGGTGAGCGACGGTCAGCTCCGTCGATCGAAACGTCTGTTCGGCCGTTACGAAAAAAGAAGCCACCTTCCTGGCGGGCATGCCGAGTAAATTAAACCAGTTCGAACCCCCCTGGTGTCTCTTTCTTGTCATCAGGTGAATCCGTTTCACAGCCTAGGGTTCAGCATTACTTGGAAGAGTTGTTCCATCTGCTGTAGCAGAGGAATTTCATGGTCAGTTAATGTGTTGGTCCGTAACACAGTCATTGTTTTCTTCTCTTCAGATAACGCTGTCCCCCGATGCCCGGAACACAGCCTGGGTTTCTTTTGACGGCAGAAAGAGACAGGAGATCCAGCATGGTGACAGGTACGGTATCTCTCAGAGGACAAAATTACACGTGTTATTTCCATTAGTTTAGATCTCACTTACCGTGAAAAGGGATGAATAGCTCTTTAATTCCCAACTTGGTTTTGTATTTATAGCATTAAAATAACTACGTCCTGCTACCCGGTCCCTTGCATTTGTTGCCACGACCTGGTGTACGACTGGTTCGAGAGCCTCGCTGAGTGCCTGCACTGGAACATCCGCAAGAAACAGACCAGGCTTACAGACGTCACCGACTCCTCTGACACAGAGAACTGACACAGTACGAGGATATGGGCGTCTTTGTCTGCCCCATATTGACGGAGTGTTTGTCACTATACTGTATGTCAAAAGTCATTTACCATCTCATGATGTTTCCCAATATGCTGCTTGCAAGATGTAGCCAAGTGTGCAGAATTTACACAGTATTATTATTGCTGCTCCTGCTTTCAGAGAGCCTTGTGTTTACCGAAACCAAAACAGATCCATTCCAGTGGGAAAGGAAAGAAAGCACCAGTCACACCCTGAACCCGCAAGAAATGCGGAATTCACCGATGCCAACGTTGTGTTTTCCATGTTTCTCCATAGTGGGGCGTACTGTACTGCGAAGAGCCCCCCCCAAAAAGTCATTTTTTTAAAAAGGCTCTCTTCACAGCAACGCATTTATAAATACAAGAACCAGCAGCTACAGAAATGGACAAATAACTATAATGCTTCAAGACAATGCTGGAGTTTTGAGTGATCGACCAAACATTCCATCTACTTAAACCAGATTCAGGCTAACGAAGGAGACACAAGTGATGGTTTCAGTACTTCAACGAGGGAGTTTAGACTTGATGTGTTACATACAATATTAAAGGACTTTTGAAGCACGTTAAATCCTAATATAATTAAACTATGTACGCTAAAAAGAATCTTTACTCCATTCAAGAAAAAAATCTATCAGTGTTAAAGCCGGTACAACAGTGACATAAATTAATTATATTTAGCTAAATTCACACTTGGAATTTTTTATCCCAAAGGTTCCCGTAGCACAAAGGGGACCCTCTTTGTCCACCCACAGCAGATCAGGCAGAGAAGTGAGAAATCGTTTCACCACTTGAACGAAGAGTGGGCTACTTTAGGATGGCCCGTGTATACAAGCACAGAACACTGGGGTTAACATCTCTACCATGGGCTGTATAATGACCAATAGTATCTCAGCTCTGCATCACATCTGAAGAATGTCTACAGTACAGTGTCCTCTGGTCATTTTATTGAGGGTATTGTTTTGGAAATTCTCATCCAGAGGGCAGAGCACCATCTGCTGGAGTACACCAGCACCACTGGCAGAATCATTGAATTTCTCATACAGCCCAGGCTGAACCTTGTGCAGCTTCCACCATCTGATGAGAGTGGTTACATTGCTGCCTGTTATTAATTGCTGTTTTAACTATTAATGACTATTCCTAAAATGAATGTTTACTATTGTGTGTATATATATATAAATTCTTGGATTTACCTTACTGTATATCAGCCAAACATTAAAAATGCTTGCTTTATTCTTGCCTTTCTGATTTTTTTTTTAATCCTTGTGAATTTAAAGCTTCCAGTCAAGTTCAATATTATATTTCTAGGCTTTACTCATGTCATGATTTGAGAGGGTGCTCACCTATGAAAATGTGCTGAATACATGAAAATTACATCAAAAATGAATACATCACCCTATTAGGTGATATTTAAAATAGTTATCTAGTTAGCATTCCCATGAATTTTACATAGTCCCAGGACTATATTGTACATTTGATCATATTTAAAGGGATCATCCTCAACACAAATTAATATTTGCAGTAAATAGTTCAAGTGTTTTCCTATTTACCTGCAAGAGCAGGACCTGCACAAAACAAATGCAAGAATTCTTTGGTTTACAAGAATGCTATATAGTGCAGTGAAGACCATTATTTGTATCTATTTTATTTTATAAAGAAAAACACCAGCATTGCTTTCTATATTTTTATTGCAATAAAAGGATAAGATATACTTTCAGATAGACATTAATTATTTAAATTATATTCCAGTAACTGCAAAGACAATCCTTTAAATTATATCAATCCAAATATGAACAACTAAGTGGTTAAAGAAGTTAAAACCGCAAATGATAAAAGGATAGTCCTTCTTTCTGAAATGTGTGAAGCAGCATATATACTACAATATACAACATACTGATACTGTGCAACACTCAAATACAATTTGAGATTTTGAAATGTATTTCTGCCAATATCTACAGTACAGCTACTGGCACACTGGCAAATCTTTCCTTTAGAAAGACAAAATGGAAACAATGAAACACAAAAATTGCATGTGTCTGGTGAGAAAAAGAAGCAATATATGGAAAACTAATGCTACTTTCTGTGCTATTGTAACTACAAACTGTATGGTCCGCTTTTAAATTACACCCTTGAAAAGGGATTTTTTATATACTGAAGTACAATAGGCTTATGTTGGAAACAGTACATTATACTTTTCACCTCTAGCCGAGAAGCATCCAAATATCCGGTTTGCGGGCAAAGTAATCAATCAACTTTTTTGTACTTCTAGAGCAGCAGCCACAAAAAGTACTGATGCATGGACAAACATTTCATTCTCAGCATGAAAGTACATGTTTTTTTGCAATAAAGGCGGATAATATCCTTAGTGGAGACGTTTTCTTCACAATAAACACATTGCCCAAGTGAAGACCGCAGAGGCACACAGCAGTGTTACGTGATGACAGAAAAGTATTGGAATTGTTCCAGACCATGCACCTTCACTGACTGGCATGTCTGAACAGAAGGGCAGTTATTAAGAGTGGGCAAAATAACCAAACCATGGAAATAAAAAAAAACCTGCCAAAGACTAGGATGATGTAAACAAGAAAACGAAGGAATATAACTTGATATAACTTTTCAAATATTTTCAAATTGTTGGAACGGGTCTTAAAATGCCACCTGAACACCTGAATTTTTTGGTGTTCTATGTGACCATGACTGAACTGTCATAAAAAGATGAAGTTATGGTAACTGCTCTGGAAGCAATGCATTAACAGATTAACAGCATTTGCAAAAATTACCAGCTGTTTCAATTATAAACTAACCTAAACACTATTACAGTCTGCAGTAATAGTTTGTGGTTAGTCTGGTTTAGATTATTTTTTGCTCATTTGAAGAACCATTTACAAAAAATGAATACAATAAAATTCTAGACAGGCAATCCTTATACCATTTAAAAATACCCCAGTATTAAATATGCTACTAATTTTAAGGTATATTTTGATATTCCAAATAGTATCCTTAATTAAAAAAATGTATTAATTTGCAACATGAGCAGGTAAATCATTATAAATTGTCAGCAGTTTCAAGAACAGGCTCATTTTTACTTTCCACCCAATTGATATTAAGGATATTTTGAACAAAATATTGTCAAAATAAAACTTTCAGTGATGCCCTAGAGTTTTTGCCTCCCAGACTGGCAACTTTCTACTGGCATTGTGAAGTGTTATCCACAGTTGCTTGGGGTTAGCTGGTATATTTTTAAAATGTCACCAATTTAAAACTGTTAAATCACAAATTCTGAAGTACTGTACAGGAGAGAAAACATGAGGATTTTTTAAGCCATGAAGACCCAAATGTGCAACAAGAATGAAATGGAAATGTGCAGAATAAATATTTCAGATGTCCAATGAAATATCTGTTCTGGTATGTGATCTCTCAGAGACTGGTTTAGATTATTCTAGTTAATGATAAATTTCATGTTTGTTTTAGCGGACAGCAATGTGCATCAGAAGGTACATCAAATGATTTTGATTTACATTTAGTTAAAATCAGTACACATTCTTAATAACATTTGGTGTTTGGCACTATCCTGCCTTTTAATTCAGAACATTGTTCCATGCAGAACCAATTTTCAACATGTAAATAAGTCAAGACTTGAGTTTTTTCCATTTCAGCTTTTTAAAACAGCTTACTATGCTCTTTACTGACTGGTTGAACTGGAATATGATCATTCTACCCTCCGGCAAGATAAAAAAAAACTACTTTCTTGCAAAGGGCTTCATCAGTACCAAATGATTTATTGAGGCATTTTATTCAAGTAAATGATGTTTGAACACATGGGACCAGACTGTTTTGGATTAAGAACTACACCCACACTTCTCAATAGAGTGACCTGTATAAATGGGACAGCACACATTTTCCAAACACAGTTTCCAAATTCCAGACTATACTAAGACAGATTTATACCCAACGTCAGACGCTCCCTATCTATTGGCAATGGAAAAACTAAATGTACTTATGCACAAAAAACTCAGATCTTCAATGTTGGTGACCAACAAACATTGACATTGCTGCCCCTTCTTCAGCCATATAAAATGGAAACTAGGTCTCCGTACTTTTTTTGTAAATAACTTTAATCTGATTTTTGAAAGACTTTTGCATTTACAGTCACTATGAGTCAGGCTTTTTAGAGTTGGGCCATTTTTATATCCATACCATAAGGCACAGGTACAAGGAGACCACCCAGAAACACTGAACAGTTCACTCATGAATTTTTCACTTCGGCCAAAATGTTTCTTCACATAAGCCTCACCAAACTGCATGGAATGTCACTGTCTATTTAAGCACCACTGTTAAAACTCCTGAAGGTAGCCAAACTACATCAGCAGATGAGAGATGCAGCATGCACTCATACATGACTGACTCTGCCTTCTGCTGGCTGTTCAGTACATGAGGCTGTTGTAGGATGGCTAATCTTTTCAATGAGGCAGTGGCGTCTGAAGTTTGCACAGTTGGGTCTATACCGGTAAGAGGGCAGGGGATTCACATCAGAAATCTGTCTCATTTTTACACGTGCTTTTTATTTAACACTTATAGACTTACCAGGTCACTTTGTGTAATGAACAAGTCTCGCATGCTCACGGAAATTACAATTTGCCAATTTGCTTAAAAGTGGATCTACGTTATGCTTACACCACATACAGCCCCCTCAGCTCAGTTCACCCACTTTTGTCCTGTTAACTAAGATTTTGTGGATTTTAACACACTTCTGGGGTTAATTTCAAAATAGAGAAGATGAGAGAAACTACAACACTTTCTTCTTAAAGGGTCTCAGAATGTAAACATCACTTAAACACAGGCATTTAGTTGGTTTCTAAATGCACGAACAACCGTTATGCATCATTCAACCAATTGCTTTGGTGTTCGGAATGGTTAAATTTTAGATACAGAAGACACATTTTAAAATAAGTGTACAATTACGGTTGCTCAGCTACACAAAGAAAAACACAAAGAAAAAGTTTGCATATGTGCCCAGCTGAGGGGGCTAAATGAACAAAGTAACCAAGACAACTGAATACTGATGTATCACAGCTATAAGTTCACGAGTTTCCTAAAACAAGTACTTTTTTAAAGAACACAAAACCAGCACAACAGAGAAACAGGACTAAAGGAAAAAAATAACATTATCCCCGGGAGAACCACAAACTTCAAATAGTGTGACTGGTCTGACAGTGGGAGGAATTCAATATCACAATAAGGCTTTTATATCTTCGTTATTTTTTTGTGTTTTTATTTTCAGCCGAAACTGCCACGTGTTTCAATATATTTGGAAGATCACCCAACATAGGAAAGCTTCTCTCTTCTGCGAGTCGGAATTCGCAGTCCCAGTGGAGAGCACCTTTTTTTGTTTAAGTTTTTGTGTGTAAAGGCCTGGCTTCGTCGTCGTCCTCCTCCTCCTCTTCCTCGTACTCACCCTCCTCTTCCTCCTCCTCCTCCTCCTCCTCCGTGTGCTGCTCCAGCTCCTCCCTGGTGATCATCTCGAAGTCGTTGCCGTTGCTGTGCTGCGATCCCTCGTCCTCCCGCCGGTCGCTGTCCGTGTCCGACTGCCGCTCGGCCCCCGAGCCTTCCACCGCCGTGCTAACAACCCCCGCCTTGCCGTCCCCCTCGTCGGCCTCGCCTTCCTTCTCCTCGCTGTCCGATTTCTGGGCCTTCCCCGCCCCCGCCGCCGCCTCCACCGCCTCCGCCGCCTCCGTTTTGTCGCCTACGGCCTTCTTGGAGTCCGAGCGCGGCCCCTTGTACTCGTGCGTGTAGAGGGGCCTGAAGGAGTCGATGAAGCCGACGTCAGCCGTCAGGTTGGGCAAGAACCAGAAGTGGTGGCGGCCGCCCGTCACCACCCAGATGATCAGGAACAGGATGCACCGCGCTGCGAAGACAGAAAGCACAGCAGGATGACCACGCAGTTCAAGGGCTCTGTACATGACGTTCTTAATGTGGAGGACGTCAGGCTGGCTCGCTTCCAACAGCAGCCTCATTCCGTTATAAGCCTGAATGTTTATGAAAACAACACCTAACCCACACTTGCTAAATAGGTTGTGTTCCAACAGGATGGAAACTCCTGCACTGCAAGGAGATGAAAACAGACCCTTCTGTACTGCTTAGTGCCTAACATCTATTCCCACGATTTCCGGAATTTATTTTTAAAGAAAAGCTACTATTCAGGATGTCTCCTATACAGTTATGAGAACTTAAGGGCAACAGAGATGAGCAACCACCTACAGGGAGTGGGAAAGAAATGAAACTCCAATGTAAAGTCTCTCATCAGGGTATTGGGCCATCATGTTGCCCTTTACTGATGATGTCTTTCCATCACAGTTCCACACACAAATCATTTAGGGCAACGTTTTGTGTGAAATGTCAGCAGGTGCTGCTCACATAAGCTCCTGTGAAATGTG
The DNA here is from genome assembly GCF_059453375.1 of Lepisosteus platostomus. Classification (NCBI taxonomy): domain Eukaryota; kingdom Metazoa; phylum Chordata; class Actinopteri; order Semionotiformes; family Lepisosteidae; genus Lepisosteus; species Lepisosteus platostomus. The sequence continues at coordinate 67,189,794 of NC_142612.1, forward strand.
CCACAACAATAAGCTCTCTTTCAAAGTCACAGAGGTCTCCTCTTGCAGACATGCTAATCATAATTATAGTCAACCAGATGCATCCAGACATTATTCTTAGCACACTGGGATGTAGTTTGCTTAATTAACAATTCACAGTGGTGTGGAGGCACTTGCAGAGCTGGTGTTCTCCATTTCCCCAGCTATTTCTATCATTTTTTAATCCACTTCCTGTATGCTCCTCCATGTACCTTATAGGTAGAGAGCAAACCAGTACACTTTACATATTGTATCAGGATAATCAATTCATCCCTTTTCTAAACAGTTAACAAGGCAGCAAAAAGAGCAATTCACAAATATTCCTTGCTGTTTCAGTTCCTTACTTCCAAGACCACTGTGTCTTTGTACAGATTAAGCCTACACAGAGGGAGAAAAAAGGTGAGACAGCTTACCGACTGCAAGTAAGAGTATACTGGCAACAAAGCATCCTGCTGCAACACTCAGATAGTAAACACCAACGCGCATTTCAGCTGGCCAGAGAGGGAACAGGGTGGCTGCGATGACTGCAATCACTACCACAGAGAACAAAAACAAGACAGATCCATCAGAAGCCATTTCCACGTATGTCTTAGAACAGAGCTGCTTAATTCTAGAACTCGGGGCTTGCAGTGTGACACCCCGTAGCCTGTCCTGAAAGCATACGGTTCTAAGTTCTGCACATTGGTGGTGGTGGAGGGGAGTCCCCATTACCTGTAAAAGCACTATATAAGTGTAAGCAACTTTTCTTCTTATTAAGTGGGACCATGTCTTGAATGGGACATCAGTGCATAGCGGGGCACGCACTCATTTGTACACAGGAAACATTTAGAAATACCAATTCATCTAGTCAACGTCTTTGGAAGATGGCAGGAAAACCACATGAACACGGAGAGAACAAGCAAACACCCCACAGTTCCGACTCGAACCCAGGACCCAAGAGCCGTGAGGCAGCAGCGCTGCTCTTCACACCACCCCGCCAGGCCAGAATATTTCATGAGTCCTGGAAACTCTGCAGGAAGGTTTCCACGTAAGCAACGAAATGATGATTCGGGTTTAATTAAGCAACAGGGCTAGAATGAATACCTGCAGATACAGGGATCCCAAGGATGGGTTTTGGGGCGCCCTGCCTTTCAACAAAGAAAAGCTTCATTACTCATTCGCCTCTACATTTTGAAGCTCTACTCAGAGGAGATACTGGTGACGTCTGCACAAGGTTTTGCACTGATCGAAGAGGGAATAAAGCCGGGCTCGGGCAGCTCAGCATTTTAAACAGGAAGGAGAACTTAAAAATAAACCACTATTGCCTAATCAAATATACCCCAAAAAAAACAGATAAAGGTACTTGAATGAAGATTTAATTATTTTACAGGAATCACTAAGAATTCCACCTTTAATTTCCAACACAAGGGCACTGATATTCCCTATAGGAAAACAACCCATTTAAACAGTTTATTATGGAGTAGGCGGTTTTACCACAGGGAAACTCAGACCCATTAATCATAGAACACAACATTAAAATTGACCTGAGCAACCCAAATTGATTCATCATTCACTAATCACTAAGCATCTCAATTGGTAAGTTCAATACCCACCTAATATCAGTCCCATGGCAAATGTTTTCAAATGAACTGGGTCATAAATCCACACATATACCTATAGAGAGAAAAATTCAGGAGTAATCCACTGAAAAAAAAAAGATTTAAAAAGGATTTGGACTTCATGAACTTAATTTATAAAAATGTGTTGTGGCATGAAGCCGTAGTCACCTAGAAAACATAATGTGCCCTTTTCATTCACATTCACCATTATTTGGTCAGCTATGTGCTTTATGCTTTGTTTCATACTTCAAATTATAGAGGAACCTCACAAGAGTTAGTACTCTATTCATTTAAAGTATATGTAAGTCACAACCACCTTCAGAAAGCTCTGCGATCTCTTCCTTATGTGCGGCAGGCTAACCAAACACATTGATATGCACTATCTTTGACATCCACTGGTGGTTGACAGAGTAACTTACAGAGTAACAGTTATTATGTGGCACAAAAAGGTCACAAAATCCCTGGTGTAAAAAGAATCAGCTTTCATCCTGTAATGCTGTAGAATGTAGTGTAGCCCTAACTATGAAATGGTACAGGCATAAAACAAGAACATTCTGTCCTGTGACATCACATGTTTTAAAAGTCCAGCACATTTCCATGGATTTCACTGTTCAGATTGAATCTCTTCAGCCCTTCTCTTGTCATCCAGCAGACCCATTCTCACTCTTTCATTCTCCTTAACTGCTCCTTCACCTCCAATGCCTGCTCTGCCCTCTGCCTTCCCTCACTTTGTACTGTTAAAAGTGGAACACACCTCTGCTTGTCCCTGAACAATAGCATCATGTCCCACTACAGACCTCATTGCCGTCTAGAAACAGCTGGTCCTCATGTGGCTCCAGCTTGAATTTCTTCTTGGTCTCTTTTTTCTTCTTTGGAGTTCCTGGACTTTCATCCTAAAGGGATTCATGTGTTTAGACTTCTTGTCTACTACAATATTACAGTCATTACATAGTACTGTGTACTATAGAATTATACAGTATATAATATGTACACTATAGCTGAAGTGTAGAATATAATGTGATTAAAAAACAGCTGAGAGCAATTTAAAGAGGCTTTATAAAAATAAGTAACGGCAGACAGTCAAATGAAATATTGTCTCTTGATAACACCCAAACAAAGAAGAGAACTATGTAGCGCTGCTTTTCCTTTTTGTACTTTAAGCTTTTTAAGTTTTGAGTTAAGGATCATTAATCTACAACACTAAATAGTGATTATACTGTGACTTGGAATCTGTGACAAATGTATTTTCCTTTGACCCACAAGATTTATTTTGAAAATAAATTCTTACGGTTTTTTCCTTCTTCGTGTCTGCAGCCTCAGTCTCTTTCTTCTTTTCTTTCTCCTTTTTGCTCTTTTTCTCCTCCTCCTTCCCACTGTCACTCTTGGTTTTTTCCTTTTCTTTTTCCTTCTCTTTTTCCTTTTTGAGCTCCTTTTCGGGTTTCTTCTTCATCACTTTCAGGGCTCGGTGGAAAAACTGCTTCTTCAGGAGCCTGACAGAGGAGGACCAGAGCTGGGTGTCTGTGCTGAGAGGCTGGGGGTCGATCAACCCACCAGTACACAATTTCACTGCACAGACACAAGACTCCCAAGTACAAGCATGAATACAACCGTTATACTTAAAATCTACAAAAACGGCACACAGCTTAAATTCAAATACATGAAAGTTTTAGGACATTGTGGACAGAATCAGCCCACAAAAAGCCAGACATGCTGCTGATCTGGAGTCCTGGGCTTTTCTCATAGTGCTTTTGAATTATAACAAAATACTAGATACTAGAATGGTTAATGAAGTTTGTACTTCACTGGAATATTGTCCACTAAAATAAGATCCTCTGGGCTGGAACCATAGTCCAGTAGAAATAAAAATGCAAGCCTGGTATTTTCAACACGTCATTCGTGGAAACCAGATTTTTAGTCTCAGTAAGACTATCTACTGGGGACATTTTTCATAAAAAGTTACACTCATGTGTATTTTCACCGGGAAGAAAGTCTTAGCTTTCATATGACTTCCTTTAAAAAACATAATTCTTGGAGCACTGTTAGGCAGATTTGTGAAGGATGTCTTCAAGCACTTTACTCCGGCTGTATAGTCCATGCGGTTAATAATTCTCAAAAACAAATATAAGAACGAATAAAAAAAACTAGAGGAGATGGCCTTCTGCTCCCCACGCACAAACTCAGCACAATCTGTCCACACGGATACTCTCTCAGCACAGACACTGATTCAGACTCATGGCTCAGTGCTATGTCTCGCTAAAACAATGCAGCATCTGTATAAGGAAAGGCCAGGAAACAAACCTACACAGAAGCAGCTCCAGACACAGAGACAAAACACTGAGGGAAACCGATAACCCTTGCTAGTCTGTACTGGACAGTTAATATATTCTAGAATAACAACCCTAAAGCCATGTTATTTTATTTTTGAATCAAGGCCATTTTAAAATACTTTGCTTTTTCCATGTTAAGAAATATCTAGTATCACCTTTACCTGTTGCAGTAATCAACCACAGAGTCTCTGGTAGTGAACAAAGCCTCCTCTCCTTTCTTCGCTTTTGCCCATTTGGAATCCAACAGACAGTCCACTGCCTTGGAAGCTGGGATTCCACAGAAATTAAAGGGGTGAACACACAGAAACTGTAAGTCTACGCATCTCCATTCATTAATCGTGCATAGACAAAGTAGCAAAACAGCCGATTGAAAAGCCATTTTATTAAGCTGTCAAAAGGTTTTTATGGATTTTCTCATTTATTACACATTATTGTCACAGCCGAATGTACAGAAATCCAAATAACTATCTATTCTGCTACTCATTTTCATTCCCATTCAATCAAAGTTCATACACATTTTAATTGCACTGGAATGCTAGATTGATTACATCATTACAATTTCCTTAAAGAAAAAAAGATTATAATAATTAATACTGTTATCAGCAGTTTTCCATTAGCATGTTATTACCTTCCTGTAACAACTAAATATGACTAAAAAGTCATCACCAGCTTTACATCTAAAGTTACAGTTCAAATGCAACGAGTCTGCCTTTTCTTGATATGTCATTAGCAGCTCTGAATCTTCCAACATGGATCCACTGAAATCTGTCGCCTTTTCTCGTGAGTCTGTTTCTGGCCACCCTGTCTGTTCAAACCCTCCTGAAGTGCTATATTCCAGCGGAGTGGGAGAAAATACTGCGAGGGTGTAAATCAACCGGGTGAAGCCCGCTTTGTGCAATGCTCGTTTGCGCTCCTCGAAACTCCAGCAGAGGGGCAGTTGTCAGGTATTGATTTGGGCAGCCCTGCAAATACTCCTTGGAGAAACTAGAGCAGGGAATCACAGAGAAGGCATACTGCATGCACACTGCCAAAGGACAGACCTCCAAAAAATTAGACAACTGAATGAAGAGTCAAACGATCACTTCAGGAGCAGAACACTATGGCACAGATTGGAAGTAAGAAGTGGGAGACAGAACTCATACCGGTGAAGTACTCCACTCTGTGGCCCATCATGTTAGTGGATTTGGTGGGGCAGTTGAACCGGAGATACTTGGCCACCGCTTTCTCCTCCTTGGTCGGCTCACCCACCTCCTGCAGGAGACACAAGCTTTTTGGTCAGACAAAAAGCTTTTCCAAAAAGCTCAACCTGTGGAGATTTTCAGCTTTCACTGAGGAAAACTACCCATTCATTCTTTCACTCTGGCGAGGGAGCCTTTGTCCAAGGAGCAAAATAACATGCTTTTACACTACAACCCATCAGAATTTGAGCAATTAAAATGAATTGGGTCAAAACAATGTCCTTAGGATTTACAGTTGCAGAACTGTAAGCAAAAGTGTGTTTCGAAAAACATTTGAAGATTCTTTTTATAGTTCTTTTATCCTCACTTTCTGTTATAATTGATTCCCTCCGCTACGTTCTGTCCTGTAAAGCTGTTAATGTAGAGTGCTGATACCCCTGGAAAGGAATCAAAGAAGGACGCCTCCGTGCAGGGTCTGAATGATTTGCTGTGTATCGGGGGAAAAGAACAAGCACAGCAAGAACCTCTCTCAAGGGGCGACGAAACGGGAAGCTCACAAGTCGTACATTACCAGCAGATCAAATCAGAGGAACACCTTCCATTAATGGAAGTGAAATTTAAAGTTTGCGATGCAAGTGCATGTTCTCAGACAGCAAAGCTGACAAGTAAGCCTAGAGGGCAATTCCACACTGAAAAGAAGCGAAAAGAAGGAAAAAACGGCTTTTGAGCCTTCTTCAGGCGGGGTGTGTGCCGTGTGCTGCGTGTGCTAGTCTCAGACTGGCTGTCTGGAGGAACATGCAGAATAGCGCCTAAGAACTAAAACAACACTGCAGTACCAGAACTTAACTCATTAACGGTCTGGCATCAGAAATGTAACACACATCACACAGACAGTCCTTAAACCTGTACTGTCCTTACTTACCCTGTCAAAGGAAAAGACTGGGGAAAAAAAGTTAAGTGAACACATCCTGGTGAGAACTTCAGTTAAGATTCCCAGATTGCACCCTTGAGCAACTTCTTAATACAAAACGTGCTAGGTAATACTTGTAATACGTACAACCCATGTTTACTTTCAACAGTGTTGCAAACCGCTTCAAGAAGCTTTTTACAGAATTGCTCAGGCATGACGAGACCCATCCAGTGCTCTCAGGACACGAGCTCTTCTTTGCTCCGTACAGGATCTCACACCAGCCCAAACAAAACCGCACATCCAGCACTTCTCCAGAACACATTTACCAAAACATCCTCCTTAATCCTTGAATTAAAGCCATAGCGCAGAGCCATCTTAAACTACTTACTTGGTTTATCATTAAATGACTGTAATAGTTTAACCAGGGCATGAAAATCAATGTAACAGGCCAGATAATTACCATACATGATCACTTTTTTAATCTTGGTTATATATAAAATGTGTTTTAAACTTTTAAACCCAAACATGGAATTAGTATTAACCCTGAGCCAATTTCTCAGTTGCAGAACTATTCTCAATCCAGTGTGTTACCTAAGATGCAAATAAATGGACCTCCACAGAAGAGAAAACAAACACATTGTGGATACATTTGGTGCATCATCGGTTCATCACAAAGTGATCACCTATTAAGAACTGTTTGGTCAGGATGCAGGGTAAGTAAGCTGTGGAGATGCTGCTTATAGATCTGAATGCCACAGTTGGAAACAACAAGCCTGAAGCACAGTATTTATGAAACTCAGGCCAGCATGCTGAAACAAGTCAAGCAAGAGTCTAAACAAGCAAGCAGATCAATTACAGACCTATTAGTTCTGGTGATTTAGGCTCAGCCAGAACAAAAACCTCCAGACCCAGTGGTCCCCCAGGAGCAGGACTGGGAACCACTGATCTAATCAAAGCACATCCAGCCCCTTAGCATCTACAGGGGCACCTCCACCACCAACAGGGTTCCCATAGGGGGGAAAAAAAGAGAGCAAGACAGCAGATGTCAATTTAAAGTAACAGTCCTGAGCTGAAAACACAGCTTGCAAACATAAACTGGGCGTCTAATATTCAGCAGCATCACGAACTGCCTAACGCTTTAATCACAGATATCTCAGCTCTTTTCACCACCCAAACCTTCCAGTTCCTTGGACTGATCGACCTCACCGAACACAATAAGAAAGAGCACGCTGTCAAATAACGATACTAAGAAACGTGCCGAAACAGGAAATGGAATCCTAGCGAAATTCATCCCTCTGGACATTTTAACAATTTACTGCAATCCATGGTAGCTGGAGTGGTAGTCACGCTTATTGTCAACAGTATGCTGCATTTATTACGGCATACGTGTTATCAAACTGCATTTACCCTCAGATACATTTTCAGGATACTACTGTAACAGATACATTTTACAATGCGCTGCAGACACTAAACCCTCGCGGGCCGCCAGATGTTTCTGCATTGCAACTGCTGTTCTCCTAATGAATTGTTTTCTTCTTGTCCTGTTTTCAGACTGAACGGGAGAGGGGAGGGGGGAAAAGGAAAGATCTCAGATCCAAATCCGATATATTATACACTACACCTTTTACGCCAAAACGGAAGTGGACACCTAGGATAAATATTTTCAAGCTCATCTATGATTTGTTTTGCAAACCAAAAAGTGCCAACACATCTGGTCGCTCGTCGCCGGCAAAGTGGTAGTCCAGCACTCCACTTCTCTTTTTTGCAGATGAAATAAGCAACAAAGATCTTAGCACAGACGTGTAATATATTTTTAGATGGTCGAAATCGTGCCTAGGGCGGTTAAATTTTAAAGTACAGCCGTCCATCTGCTCAAACAGAAACCAAGCATTTTCGTCAACGGCAGCTAATTGTTAAACTACTTCCTGCAAAATATCAACCCCTTAACTGTCCCCGCCTCCAGGCTCATCCTCTTTAATAAAAGAAACGTTTAGCTCCCCATCTCAAAAGGAACTCGTGATTTTTCGGCATGACCTGGACCTTCCGTGTCACACAAGGCCCATTTTTGCAATTGTCTTTTATATTTTATACCTGGATTCGCTTCTTGTGCCTCCTGCGCTCCGCCATGTTTCTCCAGCCCTGTGTCGGTGTGACGTGGACAGGAAACGAAACCCCGCGAGAGGCGAGAGGAGAGGGTCCTGTTTCACTCGGCGGGGTTTTCCCAAAGAAGGGTCGAGGGCGCCCATCCAGAGGTCCCCGTTAACAAAGCGTAACATTTCATCTCCCACCCCGCAGTGTGTCAAGTCAGCCTGAAGTCATTTGCAGACGCGGTGGAACTGTTGATCTCTAGTTGTGCTTGTGAAATTCTGCAATTAGCAGCGGTGTTGATCAAATCTACATATCTCAAGAGGGATGTTTTCTATTTGTGCTTATTTAATATGTATGTTCTTATAAAGAGGGTATGCTTCAGATAACTATACCTTGCTTTGTTAGTTCAAGTCGACCGATGTTTTGTGGAAATCGACACCATCATGAGCCCCCATGTCTCATTCCTCCACTCTCTCTTCCAGGGGACAGCATTTCATTATGTAATCATGTTTTGCAATGATGATATGCCAGATCAGTGCGACACGGCGACGCAGTGCTGGGAGTTTGTATGTTCTCCCTGTGTTCATGTGGGTTTCCTCCTGGTGCTCCAGTTTCCTCCCACAGTCCAAAGACATCGTGGTAGATTAATTGGCTGCTGGGAGGACTCACCCTTGGCGTGAGTGTGGGAGTGTCTGTGTGTCTCCGGTGGACTAATGCCTCTGGTGGACTGGTGTCCCGTCCAGGATATGCCCTGCCTTGCGTCTGTTGTAGAACCTGGGTCCTCCATGACCCCAAACTGGAAGAAGTGGCTAGGCAGTGGATGGATGGATATGCTCAATTAAGAAGCCTTGAGTCAGTATGTTAAGGTGAATGCATACCTAAACACTCTCAAAGACTTTCCACTTTCTCTTTCTTGCCCTCTGGTTGGGAATCCATGTTTAACTTGGGATCCGGACAGGAGCCCTCATCAGTAGATGAATCTAAGGACATGTAGTGAAGGTCAAATTGATGACAGTCTGATGGGCCTCCCACATTTCTGGTCCTTCGGTTCTTTTTTACTGAGTTCCAGAGCCAACCTTAAAAACAACTGTTGACAAAGACAACTGCCTGGTTGAGCAGCCTGAATTGTTGCACCCGAAGGTTTGTCTCTAAGTCTAACCTCAAGGTCAAAAAGTGTTTTTCAATCCTTTTTTTTTCCCAAATCCTCAATACGTTAACCCAGCAGACTTCCACAGAATCAGCAGTGAATCCCGCACCAGAGAACACAAGTGGAAACCATGTGGGAGTGCAATTACACAAACCAGAAAACTGGAGACTCTTCTTTACACAAAGACTTGTAGAAGGATGGAACGAGCTACGCAGCTATGCTATTGAATTGTGTCTTCTTTCAGGAGATGAATGCATGAGATTCTCTAACCAATTAGCCCCTAACGTAAGATTGGGTGAATTACCTCACCAGTGTCAAGATACTAACATGACAAGCGCAGAATTTTCAAATCTGGCAACAGTGCATGGTTATTATTAGCAAAGTGAAAAACCAGGGTGCACTTTTTTTTAAAAGCAATGTGAGTGCATACTCTCAAGTTTACCACAGTGGCACATGTGTATCCTGTAGTCGTTCAGTGACTATAAGGGCACTTCTTCACTACATTTGCAGTGGCTGTGTTTACCCTAAAGGGTTTGTCTTGATATAGCTATTAAAACATGCATAGAATTCTGAAAGGAAAATTGTAAAGCCCAGGCATCTGTAGAATGACATTAATGATACACTGGCAAAATCAAAGCTACCTATTTCAAAAAGAAATAATACTGTAAAATGCATTCTGGGTTACAATCATGACAAATCAAGGTACAGAAACATGCATAAAAAATGACCACATGAGTACAGTTTATTTATCGTGACAAACATGAATAACAAAATCACATATTACAAAAATAAAGTACTCTTTGCTGGATCATTCAGCAGCTCCTATGTACATGAACAAGTATGTTAACAGAATACAGGTACCAAACTATGCAACCTAAAATTAAGACAGCAGCTGCTTATTCATGGTATTTCTGCTCTTATTTTTCTTCAGATTTGTTAATGACATAATTCTTTGTCTTCGGGGCTGGGCTGGAGAATGGATTCCTATTGATATCCCTCTCTCATATCCCAGGCAAGATCATGCCATTTTGACAAAGGAATATATTTTGTAATCTCCAAAAATGCAAATGGGAAGGCTAGACAGGATATGTGCAGTGTTAATAAAACAACAATGGGCAGTGGAGAATAAGTGTCATGTTGGTCCACTGCTTAAAAGGACATTTTAAAATAAAAGCTTCTCTTGCTTCATTGAGAGCAAGATCCAACTAGCTTGAATGAAACCAAACGCAGTGAGTTAAAAAACCAACCAACCATGATTTAGGGTGGACAGATTGCGTTATTCATTGCAGGTGTTTTCCTGGGCTAAACTTTGTTCTGGAGGTTTTGTGCTCTCAGTCTCTCTCGGACAAGGGCTGCTTAACAGCTCCACAGTGTTGCAGGTAAGGGGAGAGTTGATGTCTGAGGACTGATCGCCGGTCCCTTTCTCTGGGACTGACTGCATGGCAGTAGCAGCAAGAGGCAGATTCATCATGTAAAACATACTTCCCAGACGCCGAGACACCTGTGGAGAACAAGGGTAAAATGCACACAAGATCGTTTTAAATTATGGTTAAATATAAAATCTTATTGTCAGCTGTTTTTGTAATAATAGGCCTAGAAACACCTTAAGCATATCTGTGTTATTTCATTGTCCATTTCATTTGTTGAACCATAAAAGTAAAAGACTTGTCTCCTGTTTTCTCTTAGGCAAGACCTGTTCAATACTTCACTCCTTTATATAGATTGTTTCCCTCTGGCGCCCTCTGGCGGCCAGTCTATCATTGCTCACTTAAGGAGTGCGACATCTGTGTGTGACGGACATCCCCCTGGGTGTTTCTACTGTATGAGCAAACCATTTTCAGTCAAGCGCCTACAGTATATCTAAAACGGTGAAGTGTTGTTACTCAGTAAATACGTTCAAATACGCTTAAAACCTTAGAGATAATTAACATTCACAAAAGTGCATGTGTGCCTTTTTTTGCAGTCTTCAGAATAACTTTGATCTATGCAGTAAGTGGAAAGAAGAAAATGAAGCAGCACAAAAAAAAAGACAGTGTGTCTTTAACCAGGAAATACAGGAAGAGCACCACAGTGTGAGAATACTGTCACTTCAGGACAGCTATGTTTATATAATAGTTCAGGTGGGTAGCTGCGTCAGCATGCGTAGGCTGCAAAGGAACAAGTAATAGGTTTATTCCATGCTGAAAAAAAGAAGAAAGAGAACTCAACGTTTCGGCCGTGGAGACCGCTCACACCTGAAGAAGGCTCCACGGCCGAAACGTTGTGTTCTCTTTCTTCTTTTTTTCAGCATGGAATAAACCTATTACTTGTTCCTTTGCATGTTTATATAATGCCAATATGATTCCTAAATGTTTCCTATTCCTGCTGTAAATTTGCCTTTCCAGAGTCTGAGAAGCTTATTAAGATTGGCACAGTAGAGGCCCACAGGCAGTTTCGAAAGATCCTTACAAGACAGAGTGCAGTCCTAGATAATGTGTGTGACTATGATCAACTATGTGATATTTCTAGTGAGCTTTTGTCCTTTTTGTCCTTTGCTTTCAGCAGCTCTTGTTAATGCAAAAACTCTTTTAAGAATTTCCAATAAAATGGTAAGTTGAAAGAGGGGTTTTAGATTTTTAGAAGTGGGAAAGTGGTAATGTGATGTATATGTCTATTGGATTGTCCTATACCACTGTGTCTTGTCTCCTTTCCGATATATTTTGGACACAAATGATGATGAGAGCAAACTTGTAGACATATTCAGTGTGCTAATGACAAAGCCCTTGTCAACTTTTTAAGCTCCTCACAATATCTTCATGGGCTCAAGGGCTATGATTACTTGAAAGTGCAACCAGTTCTCTTTGGAGGTAACTGTTGTTGAAACAGAATAATATTATTATGGATTTTAGGAAAAATATAGTCCCCCCTGCAATCCACTATAATAAACAATCAGTTTGTAAACCTTTTCAGTGATTACAGGTATCTGGGACTGATCAAACATAGGGTAAAAGGGGACAAATGTAAGAACATTTTCTAAGAAGGCTCTAAGGAAGTTTAGCTTATTTATGGTGGACTTGTCTACAAATTGGTTATTGAAAGTATCTTAATGTCCTGTTTGTTGTTGGTTGGTTTGGTAACATCAGTACCGCAAATTGTAATAGGTTGGGAAAAATAGTGAACATAAAATCATTTGGGTTAACTGGATCACTCTACATTGTCTCTAAAACCATAATATAATACCTGTCTGACTGTAACAAGGCTACAGGGGTTTGGTACACAGACACGTTCAAATCTGTTAAGCTTTTTTGTCTTGTTGTCTTCTAGCCTAGTACTGGAATGTGTTGCAGAGGCAGCAGTTTGAGTCTATGCTCATATCCTGCAGTGGTGCAGTTCAAGTGCATTGTTGCCCATCAGTCACTGAGGGAGCTAAAGGACTTAAGGGTGTGTAATAGGGCGCCTAGTGTAGGATCGTCTTACAATCAGATCACTGCCCCATAGTCTCCAGGTACGCAACACTCGTTTGTCAGCATAGCAAGTTTGGTGGGAGCTTGGTGCAGCTTGGGCACTTGGGCTGCATGTGCTTTTGAAAAGGCATGGCATTCTTCTGAAGGGAGATCCTACCTGAGATCGGACTTTCAGCGCTGGTCCCAGTTTCAGTCCCAATGTGTCAAGCAGGTGGTCTTCTGTGAGAAGTGGTAGGGTCTCCCCATCAATAATGTGATCTTTGAACGTCTGTAGAGAGTTAACATTATGTCATTAGCAACGCAAAGCATGTATCACAAATTTCCATTTCACTCTGTTCCTTAATTGTAGCCCATGCATATTGGTGTCACTCTGTTGTTTTAGCTGCCAACAGAATCTGGAATGTAATGAGTGGACCTGTTTAGGCAACAAATTGTTAACTGCCTTCTTTTTGTGATGTTAATTTCATTTCTCCATGCACACGTGCAATATGTTAAATTGCCCCCTTAGCCATCGGTGGTATCTATTCCACAGCCCAGATTGTAAGCAATAGCGTTTGACTGAAAAGGAAATGGCACAAAATGTTTTCCTAAATATGAAAAATAATAAAGAATCCACATCTTACATGTTCTACCAGGAAAGAAGTTCGAAAGAAAGAGAGAAACAACTAACCTGAGCATATTCAGAGCAGCCTGGAATATTATTGATGAAGTTGTAAACATCTTCCACTGTCCACTTCCTTATGTCTTCAATGGAGGACATCTCTTCCCCATTGAGGAAAACACCATGAGACCCTAAGACATTGGCACCCATCAGAGATTTAGTACTTGAATGGCACGTGGGCATTTATAGGATAGATTACATTTGAACAGTGTGCTTTATGTGCTGAAAGAAGGTACTGTACTGTCTTTTGTTTTCTGATACAAAAGTATTAATTGGGTAACTGGAGACTTTTGTCAGGATTATCCTACAAGTATTTACAGCTCAAAAGGATAAAGGGTATTCAAAGGAGGGAAAGTGTTTGTGGAACCTGTAATCTTTACAATTTTATTATGATTTTTTAAATTTGCACAGAACTCACCAGGAGGTAAAAGTCCATTTCCAGGAACAGGAAATCCGTAGGGCAAGTTTGATAGCGGATTGGCTGAGGGATACACGTATTTGTCCAGAGAACAGGGATTTGGAAGATCTTTGTCACTTGTGCTGCAGGCAGTGTTGCAGTTACTACTTTCTGTACAGCTGTCATGACTGCTGCAGTTCTTTCGCAGTACCTGCTCATACTCTTTGTGATTTTTCCCACTTCCAGATGACAGCTCGACATCCATCTTACTTTGGTCCATCTTGTTCGCATTCTCATTCCCATTCTCCCCTTTACAGTCCACTTCCTTCTCTTCCCCTGAGCCTCCAGGACTCTGTTCGACACCCTTCTCTTCTGATTGGCCCTTTGGACCAAGTGCATTCCCCTCTGCACTCTTGTGATTGGTCGCTCTCCTTCCTGGCCTCCGCCCCCTCTCTCTGTGCAGAGTACTTATGGGAGGGTAGGGGCTGCTGGACATGAGGAGGGCATTGCCCTGCAGGTCCTCCAGAGTGGTGCGGTGGACATACACGTCACTGGGGAGATGTCCCTCTGGGAGCCGCTGCCTGCTCCGGAATGCCATCGCGTTGGCCTGAATCCCAGGATACATCAAGGGGGCCTCCATTCCCATCATTCCCTTCTGATGGGCACTCTCCAGCTCTTTCTGGTGAAGAATGGCATTCATTTCCATCCTTGAAAAAAAATACAGACATGTTCCAAGGATTCTGAATAAAATGTAAGCACATGAGAACACGAGAAAGCAAGAGGACACCATTTGATCCATCTTGATAGTTCAATTGCTGGAAGTTAACTGATCCTGAGATGTCATCCACCTGCTTCTGCTCTGGACCGATGGCATAGTCTCAATTTCAGCACATAACTGGGCAGTTTGTTTCAGTGCCCCGCAGGTCTTGACATAAAGAAACGCATAATATTCTTAAAGGCAGATAATCATAAAATTGGCCGTCTGACCTCACAACTTTGCTTCATTGTCAAAATAATCCATGTGGCTGACTTAACTTCATAAAATGTCTCATCATTATCTTCATGAAAGTGATTGTGGGGTGTTTGGGGGTTTAAAAAAATCTTTTTGGTTATGAGTGTTGCGCCTCTCTTTATTGTGCTGTGGCTAATCAAGTGATTAGTTGCTCCTTGAAGAGAGTATTGTCACAATGTGGTGATACCGATGGATTCCATGCTGTGCACATACAGTATCTATTGTACATGAGCATTAGCACATACCTGGCAAGGTTCTGTTTATGAATCATCTCCTGTCGCCGAGCAACAGATTCAATGGGTTCAGTGGGCAGGAACCCATACCCTGCGGAAAGGTGACAGTGAGATCTTAACAGGCAGCGGAGCAGGTAATGCAGTTCACAATAAACCGAATCTCCTGCTGCTAAATCTGATCGGAAAGCTAAACTGCAATTGTACTACGAATTATTTTTAAACTACAAAAATCGAATTGTATCAGGGGTGTTGCTTAATGTCTTGGAATAAGGTCTTGATTTCAGTCATTTAAAGCAATGTAAGTGTTGGTCAACACTTGTTGCCTGTGCATTTTCTCCAACAAACCTTCTTATGTTCATAAGCTATACAGTGCATCAAAAGGTAAAACCTGCTCCTTAATGATTATTTTAAAAAAGACATTTGAAAATAAATTAAATAAACATTAAAAAGTGATATGTGGTATAAAGAAACAAAGTTGTATCCACAAGAATTAACTAAAGCAATCCCTTGCATGTGTAAAGTGCACATCAACCCTTGAAGCCCGACATGGGACTTGACATTATTACAGTACATGACTTCTTTTGCAGTAAATGTTTAAATGACTAACATGACTGTGTGTTCAATGTTTTATTTTCCAACTATGATGATTCTTTCTCAGACGCTGCCCTGTCGAGGAGAAGCTACAGTTTTTTTTTGCTATATTTTTACTGTACATGTAGCCAAGCTGTGGAATAGACAGAGGATATTTCCACTTCTGCTCAAGTTTGGTTTGCTAATCCACACGTTCATCTCCGACTGCTTAATCCCTCTTACCTGCCCCAGGATAAGGCCGACCTGGAAGGACACTGGAGTGTTGAGGGATTGGAGGACCCAGGTGAGCACTCATGTGTATCTGCCTGGCCTCTGATGGCACCATTTCAGATGGTGGCACAAGTTCCCTGAAGACCATATGAAAACTGTCAGAGTATTTTAAAACATACTTAGCAATAATTTACCCGATTAAATGTGTCATAATGTCTCTCACACAATGAAAAATAATCTTTTGTCAATTCATTAGAAAATAAAGAAACTTTCATCACTGGACCCAAAGGCCTAACTTTCCTGATTTCTTGATTCTGTTCTTACAATAAAATTACGTATCAACAAAAGACTCTCCTGTTTTGTATAAAAATATGCATCTGATTACAGTGCAGTCGATGTGAAAATAACAATTTGGTAATAGTTCTGTTAATTCTGAATTGGCAGCTTTGGAGGGCTAGAAAAAAGGTTTCTAGGTAACGTAGAGAGCATTTGTGGTACACCATGAGAGCTTCCTGTCACTGCTGTGCAAAAGTAGGCGCTCTCATTTTGATCTGAGCACCTGATATTTCCTCCAGGTCTTGCGCTGAACATGAGTGCCCATACTGACGGAATCTGAGGTGGCTTGAAAAGAGCTCACTGTGCGTGCGAATTCTGCAGGGCCTGGGACTCAAACCACAAACAGTGAACAAAAGGCTTGACACCCTAGGGAAGGTCTGTATTGTTTTTCCATCCATCCATTTTCTAACTGCTTCTTCCAATTCAGGGTCACAGGGTACACTAGAATACATGCGTTGTTTTTAATTGAAAAAAAAAAAGCATTTATAGAGTAACAAAGCTGTGGCTGCATGTCGGTCTTTGTTTTTCAGTGCCACCATGACCGCACCAATGGTTGCATCATAGAAAATAAAGAAGCTTTTGCCTCAGGGTCAGGTTTACCTCTCCATGAGCCGGGGCTCAAAGGGTGCGGACAGGCCTTGAAGTCTGTGCTGGCCAGGGGCCAGCAGCTGGGGGTTCATGGCCATCTGGTTCCTTATGATCAGCTCTTGTCTCTGCCGCAGCTCTGCTGGAAAACAAGAAGCACCCTGAGCCCCTGCAGCTGATTGAGCCTTCAATGGGGAACCCCTTCCTCTGTGCAGACTGACCCCCAAAAAATCAGGAACACTTTATCCGGGAATAAGGAAACCTTCATAAGTTATATGTTACAATCCAATCTTCTGCTGTGAAGAGAAACTCTGTCCCTGAGCTGTGTATTATGCCCACAGACATGTTTTTTGTATTAAAATGAAGAATGGTTAAAAATATGTATATGGGTAATAAATAACAGCTATCCCAATTATTCTTAACAGGACAGCCCCTAATATTACAGAGGGGAGAAATTCACGGCGTCATAACAAGCACACGAGTGCCATTATAAGCAACATTCTAAACTATATGATGAAAAAAACAGGAAACTCTAAATAACATAGGAAACCAACTCAACACATTAACACCCAGGAGGTCCAAGTGATAACATGGATACAATGCACTTAACCTGCAAGTAACCCCCGCCCCCCCACCATTTAAGATAAAATTAACTATTTGGGGATTTTTACCATCTGAAAACTCCACCAAGCTATTCTTTCCATAAAAGATCGAAAGTCTGAGCTCATGCGTATAGTACATAAACAACATATCACCACAAATCGAAGATTATGGCAGAGCTGCTGCACCTGTGGTGCTCTCAATCATACGCATGGCAGTTTTTCTCATAATGATCTTGTCTGGTCCACAAGAGCTACAAATGAGTTTATGGTACATGGCCAAATTGCCTCGGCTTCTCTTTGACCGCAGATTAAATGTCGAAGGGCCGGCTCGTACCCCCAGCAGACATGCCGTTGACCAGCCGGTACCAGTGCTTCTCATCCAGAGGCCCCTGTTCTCCCAGTGCCGACATCTTCCTCAGCTGGTCTCGGGGGGTCATGTCACTCAGGGCTCTCCCGGGCGCAGAAACGTCTCTCTGCACACAAACACAAAGATCTCTGACCGCTTGCTCTGCGGCATGACCTGAATCACTTCACAGACCAAATTCACAGCTCTCGTCGTTGCAGGTCGCCCGCCTGGACATATGCCGACGGTGTTTTCTGCGGGCCTGACAGGCGTGTAAAGAGTGTTCTAGTAATTTGTGTCAAGCGAGTGGTTTTGTAGTTTGGGAAGATAAAGAATGTTGTTTGCATATATATATATAGATTTAGCAGAAACAAATGGTTTTGTATTTGTAGAATTATGAGTGCTGAACAGAAATACAGCTAAATAGATACAGGCTGAAGTGGGGAGATGTGTCAGTGTGTGTTGGCTGCAAAGGATCGCATAAAGGTTGATTCCACAATGAAAAGCAGAAAGAAGAAACACCATTTTTCAGCGAGTGAGCCCTCTTCACACCTGAAGGAGCTTCAACAGACGATTACAGCTCAATAATTCCACCAGGGGGAGGCTCACCATTTCCTCCGCTACAAGTGTGTGACATTATTGGCTTTCTTACCTAACTGTCAAAGACTACACTTTCCACTAGACAACTGCCGTTTATGTGTCCCCCAAAAGAATAGCTGTCATACAACAAAATGTTTTATTGAAACCACATTTGATCAGCTTGAATTCAGATACCCAAAACTGTGTTATCTCCAGCCTCTCTAATTAAGGAAGATCTATCTCTTCCTTTCAGCTCACAGTTATACAGTACATATTGTCCCCCCACTCCACCTCTCCTTTATAGTGTGACCTGTTCATATTGCTAGTTTCACCTCCTGGAAGGTTTTGAACTAAAGTTCTGCTGTCATTCTTATACTACCCTTTACAATGCATAGCTGGCTAACTGCCTATACAAATGCCTATTCTACATTTGTTTGCGATAGCTCTGGACATGTGCCAACAGCTCTGTGAAAGAGCACTACGCTATCAAATAGAAGAAATGTATTCTACTGTGAAAGCCCATTTAGGCAATTTCAATAATAACTCCATCAGTACATGTTTGTTTTTAAGACTAACGGGCTGTCTTTTTTTTCTGAGCTAGGTCCTTACCTGTCTGCTAAATGTTTTAGCAATTTACAGATTCAGTCACTAAAAGTTGCACATGACAGTCAGGAAAAGGCTCCCTACATGGACGTCACAAGAACTTCAACTCAGCTAAAGTCTCCCTAAAACTTTCAAGATATTACCCTATTCTCGTCCTTAGCTAGAATACTGATTTATGTTTTATGTGAAAGTAAAAATATCAAACGGTCAAAAAGTACCCGATCCCAGGTTCATTTTTCAGTCTCACATACCCGAATGTGAATTTGATTGAAGGCTCAATAGAAGGCGATTTACATTTTTGTTTACACATAATCACAGTTTTTTTCATTAAGAGACCGAACTCCGGCCTCCGTTGTGTATCTATTTACTGTATCTATCTGTCGAGGGTCAAGAAAGACCACGATGTTCTTCCATTGTCAAAACTTGTTTTATCTGCCAATCTGTCGATACGCAGCTAATAATATACTGTTTAACTCAACAAAGGAATAATTTTAACTTCAATAAGGAAACGGGTGCAAACACGAAAAGGTTAAGGGAATTCCTACACCCAGTCTGCTCTTCAACACTTAATCATCCATCCTTACATTTGACTAACCTCTTTAGGCAATACAGGGTTGCTGGGGAGCTGGAGCCTATCCAAACAAGCAACAGGCTCAAGGCAGTATACAACCTGGACAGGACACCAGTCCACCCCAGGGTACATACTGATACAAACACACTCTCGCACCAGGACCAATTTTCTCAGAAGCCAATGAACCTACCAGTATATATTCGGACTGAGGGAGAAAACCCATGCAAATACAGGGACAGCACTCAAATGTTACAGAGGCAGCAGCCCTGGAATTGAACCCCGGTCCCCAGCTCTGCTAGGCAGCAATGTGAACCACTCTGCCGCCCAACATCCAGAACGATAGCTGGTGTACATAACAATTATTTCTCATAATTATTGGGGTCTCTCCTTCTGAGGCAGAAAGAGTCTGTCACATACCTGCAGGAGCCTGGCCGTGATCTGGTTCCTCCTCCAGAGCTTCCACTCTGAGAAGAGCTGCTGCTTCTCTCCTGTCTCAGTAACAGCCGAAGGCGGACGGAGATGTGAAGAGGAGCCCGTGAGGTGAAGCAGTGGCTCCTTGCCGAGGCTGAAGAGATAAAAGGCACAGGGTCTCTGTCTTGAAGCATCACACATCAGAAGGCCCACAAACGGAAAGTCCCAGGTTAGGTTTACCCATGTATTTCAGTGGAAAATATGAAAGACTGCTTAAACAATACTGTACCTTGTTGCAAATGCACATGCAAAAATACAAATTTAATGTGAGCATGAATACAGGAGGTTACGTCAAGTAGGTGTGATAAACAGTGATGCTAATTTCTCTTTTAGGACCCAGATAATGTGGTCTACTGGTGATGGTATATGCGGCTCTTTCAAAGCTGATGATGTCTGGGATATGACTGTATGAAGTGCAAAAGCACACATCCTGTGTGCTGGCTTGCTAACGTGACAGGTTCAAGCGAGCTTGTTCTTACTGTGCTGGTGAAACAGGGACACCTTTGCACTGCAGTCTTGTAAGTGGTACCAAGAGGTAGGACTGCTATCACTTTCTGAAAGATGTACCGTCGGGAAAAAAAAAAAGACAGCAATTCCAGCAATGCCACTGGGTACACGATAACCTTACTGGTTTTCTCCTTCACCTCATAAAAACAGACCTTTTTTCCACCATTAAGACAAAAAAGGTGAAAGAGATCACAAGCATGCTCCTGAACTAGGACGGGTGGATTATGCAGAATTCATCCAGGAGGGTAATTATCTCAGGCGTCTTGCTTGCACGTTAACAACTGTCCCATAGTTCCTTGTCAAACCCTTCTAATCCCTGTACCTTAATCCCCTGTTATTCCAAAAGTCTGCCAGTAACATCTGTCAGCCCCTATATACAGTCTTGTTACTCGCCAACCCCTCACCCCACATCCAGCCTCCTACTTCTCCTGTGATCCTATTAGTTAAATCCTGGCTATACAGCACTTTAAAGAGATGTGTTAGAGTTAATCTCAGCCTTTAGAGTTTTACCCTCAGCAAACCCTGGCTGTAAGCAGCCCTACCAATACACCCAAGTGCTAATCTTATCCCCCTCCATTAGCCTCCAGGACGTCCTGAAAACACCTTTGGATAAAGCTGTGCCGTAATCAGATTAGTAAGGAGTGTCAAAATGTGGCATACACATCACACAATGTATTTTTTTTTATTGCACTAGTGGTAAATTAGACAGTTTAATGAGACAAAACGTCCGAGACTTTCTGTGTGAGGAATTATAAAGTATGATTTTCAGTTTGGTTTCAGATGGTTGTAAATGGAAACATGTCTCACAGACGGTTAGCAGCAGACACTGCAAAAGTGCGACCCTGCTCGTCGGCAAGCAGGAGCTCAGACAGATGCTTATATCTTGGTGTGTGGGAGGGGGAAGCTTGTCAAACACTCATAAAGAGATCCTTAAAGATCTGCTCACTAGGAAAACCCCCACGATGCCTACAAAAGCAGAGAGCTTTCAAAAGCCTACAGGCAGTTCTCACTTTTTCCAACACTTTGGCTGTAGAACTGAAAACAATACCAGGAAGTCTTTCATATATATATAAGGTAGAAGGTGGTTAAAATATGTTTGTGCATCACATTGTCTAAGATTTCTACTGTAACTGCATTAGAAAAAAAATTGAGCATCTGATCAAGCAAATGTGTTCTATTCAATGGTCCATGAGTGTACAGTTGCTGTTCTGGAATGCTAAACTGATCCATTAATTTCCTCCTCTTTTCTCATAACTATAAGAGGTTGATAATTTTGTTCTTGCCTGTTGCGGGGTGAAGGCAGTGTCTGTCCTCTCTTTGTTAACCCTCCTCTTACTTTGTCTCTGACAGTCTGTCTCTCTCCTTGTGACCTGTCTTTACTGACTCAGAACCACCTTCAAGAGCCTGAAAATACAGATTAAAAGAGTTCCTTTCAATCCTGCCAATTGTGGCAATCCTGGGCACATATTTAGATTATTAAGCATCCGAAAACCTTTTTGCCTTTATCCAGACTTAAAGGAGATCACATTCTTTCATCAGAATAAAAGATTTTGAGTGATATGATCCGTTTTGTAGTTCAAATACATAAAGCTTTCAGACAGATAACACTGATTCACTAAAATCCAAAGCAACCACAAATTCTAACAAACAACAGAAAATACTGAAACAGAATTCAGCAGGGAGAATTTGACAGTTAATTCTGAATTACTTATCATCTGACATTGTGACACGTATCAGGAAGATCAAGGCTTGCTTAAACTTGTAAAGCTGGATCGCCAGACTGCCATCTAACTTGTGTTAGGGGTACGTCCGTACATACAGTGGTAATAGCAAGTCTACATGACTAGGTTATTTTATACTATGGAGCACTGCTGTGTTTATGAAGAGATTTAAGCAGAATGTGAATCTCTAGGTAGACCAATTTGTTTAGATAATAGTAAAAATGAATAAACAATCTTAAAAAGACTTGTTGAAACAAATAAAGTCAACATGTTGAATCCCCACCAATCAAACCACACGTCTTGTAAAAAATAAATGGTCAGTGATATTTATCTGTAAGTACACCATATGACATATTTGCAGTCTAAAATAGCTCATACAGAGTTCCAGGGTCATACAGCTAATTACTAGGATATTACGTAAGATTCTTCAAATAAATATTTAGATACATATCTTTCAAACTTTGACAAACATTGCCCCCAGACCATTTTATATAATGTACTGTATATAATGCATAGACATAAGTATAAATATATTTACACTCCAAATCTTTTCAATAAGTGGGTTCACACTTTTTTTCTCTAAATTGTAGAAAACAACCACAGCATTCTCATAGTATTGAAGAGGCAGAAGTGACAGGTTGACACATTGTCTCCTCTGAGAGATGCTGCTGTTTGTGGAGCAACACCGTTTACACAGATAACATCTCCTCAGCTAGAGAAGGAGGTGCAGTAGTAGGCTTAGACCACATCACAAAAGCAAAAGGAGGAAAGATGCAAACAAGCCTGAAGTCAGGGTTTCAACTCACCCTTAAAGCGCCTGCCAACAGCAACAAGATAAAGGTGGTGTGAATTCAGCTTGCCCCACAACATCTAAATGTGAAAAAGAGAAGAAGGCAAAAAAAAAGAACCGTATGACTTAAAAACAAACACCCAAACCAGGACTTCAACCACTGAGAGGCACTTTCGCTTTGGAGCCCAAGGAGTGCTGGTCTGACAGCTTAGAAACCACGCCTATGCCTTCCATGCCAAGAAAACTGCCTTAGCAAAAACAGACCTTTAAATACAGATTCGTTTTATCTTCATTAGCATGCTTCATCCCATGAGC
The DNA here is from genome assembly GCF_059453375.1 of Lepisosteus platostomus. NCBI lineage: Eukaryota > Metazoa > Chordata > Actinopteri > Semionotiformes > Lepisosteidae > Lepisosteus > Lepisosteus platostomus. The sequence continues at coordinate 67,213,030 of NC_142612.1, forward strand.
TAAGCCCTCCCTTTCCTGACATCACTGTGATCTCCCCTACAACTGCGTGGTGAGCACAGCAGTGAATATGTAATTACATGAGTACTGCCTAAGCTGGAAGGTTAAACCTCTTCCAACATTTACCCTGATAATCTCTTGTTAGCACTTAAGACTGTATAAGACATCTAAATACACCGCTTCCTTTCAATAATAAAAGAATTGTCAGCACAACAGGCCATGAGAGTTGCTTTTGTATTCCTAAACAATCTTGGTTTTGTTTATACTTATTGATGTTCTTGTTGATACATTTTACAGAAGCAGTTCTGGTGTTTTGAGGCTTAGGAACCTGGCCTAAGACTGTCGGTTGGTAGTTTGCAAAAATCCTGCTGAATGTGTTGCTGGGATCATCTTCTCAGACTTCCTAATCTGACAGTTTGTGCTTAAATACTTACAGCACCCCAAGCAGTATATAGAATTGTTCTTTAAAAATACTGCTAGGATAAAGAGTATTAGTCTATAGTCAGGTGTACAAGATTTTGGCGAGATGCTCCTGTTCTTGCCGATTTAGAGACTGAGCATGTGGTGTGGAACTGCTTTTTTCAGCCGCCTGAAAAAAATGGACTGTATATGAGTATGTTCTTACAGCATAACTGCCAGGCTCTTTATTTAACAGGTGCTTCTAGAGATCTGACCAAACCAATAGCTAAATTTGTGAAGATAGTACAGTTTTATGTTTTACTTTCCAATTATCAATCACTATAAACAAAAAATAACAGCTGGACTAAAAAAACAGTGGAAACGTTGGACCCCCAAACAGTTAGGTCAATACAAGAAAGATGCTCAAAACAAACACAATATTTATCAAATTATGAATATTAATGTTCGTGTAAAAGTATAAAACTAGACCACGAATCCCTGTTTGGACCTATTGAATTTGTCTTGAAAAATATGTCTCCATTTCACCATTTACCCGTCCACACCATCATCAGAAAGCAGCTTATCCTGTGAGGGTGTGAGGCAGGACAGACGGAAGATGACAGCTCTCCCCCTCGATTGGATGCCCGGATGGGACCTATCACGGGGTTTTTTTTCATTTCCCTTTGTTACTTATCTGTGTCACTATCTTCCGAAGACGGCAGTGACCTGCTTTGCCTTTTTTTAAAAATTCAGAAATGAACAGATGTTCTTTTCAGTGAAATATGAACTCTCCTTTTGCTGTGATTCCTTTTGCAGAAAAGACATATGAGGCACTGTGCTCGGTGTAGCAATGTTGCCTGACCACACAGCAACTCACTGAGCCTCATTTCTACATTCCCTACTTCCTGGTAAGTTCTCAAACTTCCTCTGTAACCCCACAATTTAGTAGGATTGAGGAGCTGTTCCAGTTCATCCCTGGATACACAAGCAAAGCAGCTCCCATCTCATAGACACAATATGCTAGTATCATGGTTTTGATTTCGAAAGGCCTTTTACTAAAAGGCGATCTTTCAGTTCAGCTTCAAGCACATATTCAACCCTGTGATATCGAAAGGCAGTTTAAAAGAAGTGAAGCACTCAGAGAACCACCAGTCCTCAACAAGTCTGCTTCTCCTTCTGATATTAATACCTGTGTTTTGCATAGGACAGAAACGCTTTACTGCCATCAAGGAAAAAAAAATATTCCATGCTATCTTGTAATTAGGTCATTGTATGTTATTTCGTAATTACAAGATAGTAAATTTTCTAGTACGAGATACCAATGATCATTAGAGTTTATGAACAACCTTTAACAATGTGTAATGACACCACCGAGAAGCTACTGATACTGTAGCTCTGGGACTTTGGAAAGCTGGGACTCTGGGGATGGTGCTCCGGACAATGTCCGGCGCTGAAGAATATGCACGGAACTGCCTTCAACTGGGGTTTATTCAGAATAAAATGTTACAATGTGTACCTAATGTGAAGACAATCATTCTAACCATGAAGCTTCTCACGCTTACCCTTAAACAAGAACGAGTGTGCGATGGAAGACTGCTTAAAACTAAAACTAAGCTAACGATAATGTAGGTGTTGTAATTGTGCTATCGCGTGATTATCACACAAAATATAAGATAATGTACTATCTCGCAATTCCGAGATAATTTACTATATAGTCATAACGAGATAATGTACAATGCTATATCGTAATTACGAGATAACACATGAAATGTTTTTTTTTTCTCCTTGATGGCTGCAATGCGCTTCCGTAGGGCATAGCCTTCAAACACAGTCTTGAATTTTTTTAGTAATTACGCCTATTACCATATTTTCTATATACCATAACAGTAAAAGTACATTCAAAACATTATGTTGCAATCAAAAAAAGGTACAATTGATGTGCTACAAACGACAAATTGCACAATCACGTATTTTTCAGTTCAGTAATAATGGCAGTTCAATAAAAAAAAACGAATTCTCAAGAACGCACAAACTCTCCAAGGCTATGCAGAAGATCGAGGGACATTTCTTAATTGCTAGCTGATTGTATAACACTGCTCGTTGGTTCAAGTGATCTGAACGCCATAAATTCATCAGCGCATCAGAGTAAAGTTAACGCAAGTTTAAGGTCCTGAAAAAAGTATAGGGACCGTGGAGAACCACGCATGAGACTGGTGACCACCACTTCCACGGTAGCCGTTAGTACATCGCCAAACCCTGTAACGTTTCTGAACGCTTTAATAAGAGCAAGTGTATTCATATCCGTGTATTGATGGACTGTTCAGAAAGTCGTTCCTGTTTTTTTTCCTAAGAGCTCCAACTGGCTATTATTCGATTTCGTGGAGGTCTTCACACCAGACAATTATTACAAAGCGTAACAAGGTACTGTACCATCTTACTGTATAACGCCATTGTAAAACGTCATTGGCCGAATGACGAGCAGTATTACATTTTAACATATGGGTATACAAATTAACGACAACATATTTATGTAGTAGTTTATTTTAGGACAGATAGGAAACAGCAGTCTTCTGTCTGTTCTTGGGTTGTAAGATATATATTTCTACATTCATAAGTAGTACAACATTTAAAAAAAAACGTATTTAAAAAAAAATGTCGCCAAAATAAACTTCATTGCAGCCGGCTCGAAGACATTGTGTGGCTGCAAGAGAAAAAGCTTTCAATTCTTCCCCCCTCTGTCAAGATGTCAGAAGCAACAGGTCCAGTTTCGTTTCGTCCTGGTTCTGTTCCAGTCACGCCCTCGGAGTTCGGGACCTTCGACGACATTGATCTGATTACTGAGCTGCCCACACACACAAAAAAAACCGCTTTGACGGGAGATGGATTAAGGTAACTCTATCGCCAATGTAAAAAGATTCTTCCTGGGTCCTAATGTCCCAATCACAAGCACATAACCTTTGGACAGCTGAATAAGCAAATTGGATCTTGCCAGGACTGAAGGCTTAAACGTATCAGCTTTTGATCTTTAACAGCTTTCAATCTTACACCGAAATGTAGATATTTTCATTGCATTGTTGTAGGAATGGTGATCAGACTTCATCTCGTTACAAAAACAATTTGCCGAGTCCTGAGTTCGTTTTTAACGGCTCTATAGCCATCATCTGAATATTTAGAAGCCCGGCTTGATCGAGTTGAAGTTTGATCATGGTTATCTGGACATTGTGATTTTCTGTAATTACACTTTTCTGAGTATTGGCTTGTTTTCAATATGAATTGGTGAAGTCCTCTTGGCTAAAAGATGACGAAGTAGGTTTTTTGCATGGTGAGTTAATTAGATGTCTGAAACCAAAAAAATGCTGGTCAGGCTGGACGAAAAGCGCTTCCTATATAAATATATCTTGGGGGATGCAGAAACAAGCATGTGAAAGTTTTATTGACTCGAAGTAAATAAAAAAGGCTATTATTTTTAAAAGGACAAATTCGGAGTCCATGTACATGAGCCGATGTCTCTCTTCAGTGCAACTTACGGAGTGGCAAACATAGTACTTAACAATAAAGCATTAAGACATTTAAACCTCTAATTAAAGCATCTGCAGGGTGTAATCTTTTCTAAAGGATTTCTGTCCTCCGAGTGTACTCTGAATTATAGTGTCACAATGGGGCAGAAAGGATAAGAGCTGGTTTAACCTCTATAGCTCTATACATTCTTTACTTGCTGCAGCTGAATGAAGAGACACTACACGTCTGCCATTCCCCGTGTATTTGTTTAAAACAGTCATGTAATACTAATAATACATTCATTAGAATGTGAATGATTTCATTTACAAATATAAATATATCACAAGCAAAAATAAAATGCTAAAGAAAAGGAACAGGAAATATACTATTAATCGATTACAGGATATACTAGAAAGAGAACGTTAATTAAAGCTACATTAGACTAAACAAGACATTGTCATAGATATGTGTCAAATCCAATTCGATTTACACCTATGTCGGTTTACTTAAAAAACAGGAAAGCAATTCAATTTTTTTTTCCAAAATAAAAAAAGCGTATAATCACATACATGTATGAAGTAAGTAACGCTAGACAGTGTGGCAACAAGCACAGAACAGGCGCTAGTACAGATATAGTCCGAGCTGATACATTTACATACATCTTTAAGGAAGCTTATATTGAAAATCCGGTGTTTTTGCATTTTGTTAACATTTGTGATCAGAAAGTGGAAGATCTTTCTGATATAGAAGGGTGTTTCACTACCTTACGTGGAGAGAGAATGTGCGTCTCAATCTCAGCTCATTTGAATATTCACCTGATCTTAGGTTTCAAAGTACAGCACGTCGGAAGGTTTACTTCCTGGATTATATCCTGGTAGGAACACATCAACAACAAACACCAGAAAACAGCAAATTTAATGAGGTACCGACCGAATTACAAATAAGATAATTTATTTAATGGTTATGTTGCTTTTAGCCCGCTGTTTGTAGCTAATTAAAATACAATTTGAATGGAAACGTTCCTAATATGAATTAATGAATTCTAGGTGGAATCTCAGTTCCTATACGGAGTGGTTAGAGACAGGCTCTTGTTCACTGTGTCTTATTAAGTTTCAACCGGTAACCACACAGCATCATGGACGTATAATTAAAATCATTGAGGATTCAAATTAAAAAAGCGAGGCAGATACCTTTCATGTTTTTTTGGGCCGCTTTAGTGAGGAAATATACCTAGCACGAATGTTTAATTAAGGTGCATCTTTAAACTAATCAGCTGATTCATAATTCTGATTCTTTTATTTCTGTATGGAAATAGTCTATTAAAGGTGCACACTTAAAAGAGATACAATTGTTTTATTTCAGGACAAGACGTAAATAACAGTTAAGTATCTTTGGAACTTTATAATCTGTGGCCGACTGAGAATTATGCAAGAAAAGTTGGGAGTAGAATGACAATAGAATATTTCTGACTCTGCTTAGTATGAAACTCTAGCTAGACCTGAATCAAATTATACATGCTTCTGCCTCTTTATAGATTTTTATTTTAAATGGATTCACATTGTCTTATTCCTTTCCAGAACTGTGCAGACCTTTTCCACCTGACTGCTGTGGCAAGATCCTACCATGGAACATTTAGGTGGGTGTTAAATTGTATTGAAAAAATTCTATTGAAAAAATGAAAGAGTCATACACGTTCTTTCATGAAATGCATACCTTTGCATACTGTATGCATTTGGACAAAGTTGTGTTTGTATCATCTGTGTTATGACAATTTCTTGTATATGGTTTTATTTTCCAATGTTTTGAGCAACTCTGTGCAATTCTGTACAATGAGTGCATGTACCCTATTCTGTAAAGAGAGCCTTTGACTGCACGACACCTTGCAGATTCCCAGAGGCGAGATGAGGGCTCCCAGAAGAGATCCCCCTTTGACTTGATCATGAATCAGATCCGGAGGAAGAAATCCTTCACCGAGAGCCGTCAGCGGCCCTCAGTCAGCCGTTTCTTCTGGCCATCCGAAAACTCGGAGAAAAGGGGGAAAGGCAACCCTGAGACGAAGGAATGTGAGAGCAAAGAAAGTTCCCCAGCGGAGGACAAAGAAAATGTTGGACCACAAACAGGTGATCTTGAGATATGAAAGCTACTGTATCTGGGTTTCATGCAAAGGAATTGACGGACAGCTCTAGTTCCCGAGGGTTGGTTTCATCAGGGTTTCATTCCACCACAGACCTTCAGCTGAGCGCTTGAAGTTATTTGGAGATGAAGTCAGTTGTTTTCCTCATGCCACCTTTGTTTCTGATCTAAAGGTCCCCCTAAAACTCTCAAGCACCAACCCCAATGTAGGAAATAACCACCAGTAACAGTTATAGTGGTAACATTTGACCTTTTTGTGTGTTATTCACCACATTTTCTTCTTAAGTCTGCAGTAAAGTATTGCTGTGCCTGCTCTCCCTTTTATCTATTCTGTCCTGCGCTCCCAGGAGGTGGTGACCCCGCGGACTCTGATGTGTGCTCAGTGGTGGGATGGGGTCGCGTGAAGCAGTTCGCCCAGAAACTGGGGAAGAGGCCGGACAGACAGACACTGAGTCTCAGCCACTGTGACCTCACGGCCACAGATGTGGTGGAACTGGGTGAGCAGTGGAGTCCACACTCTGGTCCTTCTCACTGCATGGATTTGTCAGAAAATAGCATTGTGGAGAAATGGTGCTAATGTGAAGTATACAAGTTTTATAAACTGCTATTCAAAGTAGAAAAGCTGTATGTTGAAATGAAAAAAATAGATCATCAATTAACCAGATGTCTCATTTTTTCAACACCTTTTATAATCCTACAGTGACTCTGTATGGATTTGTTTTTTTTTCCTGTCTCCTACAGCAACAATGCTTCCATTCTTGGCACTATTGGAGGAGCTAGACCTCTCCTGGAATGATTTAATTGGTGGCTCACTAAAGGCTTTGACCTTTCACCTCCAGCATGTAAACAAACTGAAGACCCTGAAGCTCAGCAGCTGTAGACTTACAGTTGAAGATGTCACAGCACTAGGTAGGACAAGCTTGCTCTGTACGCGTCGATATCCCCCTTAGTTATCATGCCAGATCAGACAGCACCCTGAGAAACAATAAATGGCACCATCACTGACAAGCAGCTTTAATTAACTGAAGTGTTAAGACAAAGAATTGCCACCTTGTGTCTGTTCTCTTTCTATACTTATTTTGCAATTTGAAATTGTAGTTTTACTTTCTAAGCTTGCATGCTGTTGCACTGCTCCGTGGATTCAAAGCAAAGGACGGAAGCAGATGAATTCTGGTTTGCACAAAATGAAATCCATTTGTTTTCCTTCAAATGCTTCCTTGTCCTATCTGCAATTTAGGAGAAGCGCTCGATTACATCCCGATGCTAGAGGTTCTGGATCTGTCCTGGAACAGCTGCATTGGAGGAAACCTGCAGTGTCTCGCAAGGTGCTTTGTGCGTGCTTGCAAGGTGAAAGAATTCCATCTAGTTGACTGTCAGCTCACTGCAGAGGATGCAGAAACTCTGGGTAACAACTTGGTCATCTGCCATCGTCATTAACTGACCTCTTATAGATCTCTTGATTTGACACTGTAGGTTAAGTACGGGTAGCTGCATTGTGTAGTTAGAGAAATGTGTAGATTCAGGTTAAGTACTGGCTAATAATCATAGCTGTCTTGTGACTCTTAAATAAAAATAACTGATGTGTCTAATGATCTTCCTAACTGAACACAGGGCCCTAATTACAGAAAAAGTGTACAGATTTGTTAAACGTCCACAAGAGTGCCTCTATGTCACATTCAAAACCACAGCCTTGCAGTGACCTGCTGTATTGCATCATCAGTGCATCCATGTTTTCTAGGCCAGGTACTGTGTATGATGCCTCACCTGGAGGTTCTGGATCTGTCTGCCAATAAACTCCTGGCTGGGGGTTTGAGGGATCTGACCCTACAACTGAGGCACACCCCTCGTCTCCGAGCTCTCCGCTTGCACCTGTGTGGACTGCAGCAGGACAGCATTCATACGCTGGGTAAGGACCCACCCATACAACACAACACAGTGCCAAGGGCTGACTGTGGCTTTCTTTGTATGAGTAATATTCATCGAGAATCCTTGCTAATGTTATTCGATTATATCTGCAGAAAATTATAAATGGCCAAAAAAACAAACATTACTTTGGTATCTTACATTTTTATTTTGTAATATTTCTTCATGAGGAATGAGGGCAGCCAAAGATTGTGTGAAAATAGAGTGTCTGAAAATTTGGCTTAACCTGCTTGGCTGAGGGTCCATCTCCCGGCCACAGGACGAGGAGGCTAGGAGGATAGCTGCGAATTGGAGACAGGGTGGAGGAGGGATGCAAAATGAGCGAGGAAGAGGAGCGAGTGAGGTGTGAGCGAGATGGGAATCTAAGAAAAATTACATCAGGATTAGTTGTGGGTTGATAGCTTAGTCCAACTGCCCTCATCCCTCCTGAACTTTCATTAGAACTTCATTTAGCATAAACTGATTTATTTCTGAGAACACTTATGCATATCAAACAAAACAGCTTCTCACCGTATCAGTTCAGTTCCCCAAAGTTTCTTAGTTTCCCTGACTGCACTGAGCCCTTGTTGTACTTGTAGGCAGTGCTTTCCAGTTCCTGCCAGATCTGCAGCAGCTGGACCTGTCGTGCAACAAGGAGGCCGCCGGTGGGTTTGCCCAGGGAGCTGCTCTGATGATTCAGCTGAAACACCTGCAGCTCCTGGACTTACACCTGTGCTGCCTGACAGAGGAGGACATGGCAGCTCTTAGTAAGTCTTCAGTCACACCAGCACTGGGTACAGGAAGAGTACAGCTGGGAGAGAGACATACAGTACAGCTTACACCATACTGTGTGATCTTGAAGCCAGATTTGGGAAGAGTTCTCACCATAACTTGGGTAATACAAAAGACACGATATAAAAAAGAAACTGGAATTAGGAGATGGTAACCAAGAAAAGTCCTTTCTGTAATAACTGAACCTTGCTTTTCCTAATGTTTATGAACTGTTCCACATTCAAAAAGAAAGTTTTACAGAGCAATACATTTATGAGAATGCAGGAACGTGCAGTTTTTGAGGCACACATACTGCAGCTATGCAGGAAAACAGAAGAAATGCTCTCAGAATTAAAATAAAGATGTGATTTGTGTAGGCAGTTTTTTTTACAAAGTTTCTTTATGCCTTTAAAAAACCAGGTAATTCACACTTTTGAAAGAATTTCACCTAAAGGCATTCACACTCCCATTGCTGAAGAAGGGCCTTCTGCTTCTTCCCAGACCAGGTGGCTCCTTCCCTTTGTGACCTCAGAGTGCTGGATTTATCATCCAATAAGAAGATTGGTGGCATATCCCAACAGCTGTTTCCCTGCCTTCCACTGTCAAAGATGAGGCAAATTCTGTTGTACAACTGCTGTCTGTCTGGAGACTCCTACCGATCCCTAGGTACCCAAAGTCTAACCACAAGAAACCACAGTTGATTCCATGTGGGCTGCATTCATTTCCTTGCCTCTTGTTTATAATGAAGTCTAATAGTTCAAGATGCTGAATTGTCCTCACTGCTAAACAGCATGCTGAGGTTGCCCTGCAGTAGACATCACAATATCTGCGCATCTGCGCAACAGATCATGAGATGCAACAGCTCTTCAAATATGGAGAATATTGTTCATTCGCTACTCTGTGTGTGTGTGTGTTTTAGCTGAAGCGATGCAGCAACTGTGTGAGGTGGAGACTCTGAACTTGTCCTGGAATAAGTGTGTGGGGGGGAACCTCAAGATGCTGTTGGATTCCTTGAAGCCTAAATCTCGCCTGCAAGAACTGAAGCTGAGCAGCTGCAACCTGACCACAGAAGATATGGTGCACTTAGGTATGAAAAGAGCAGTGTTGCACTGGACTGGAATTGTCACACCGGAGGGTTTTTACCTGTTGAAGAAAATTCTATGGTAGAGATACAAGAAGAAACCGACATCTTCAAACACAATAAGTTAATATGAGTTATATAACCCCTTTGGACCCTCTTAACATGATTAAAATTTGTTTTTTTCTGAAAATGATCATTTCAAGTTGACTATGTTAATATGGTGGAACGGTTTTGAGAAATCCTATTAAAAATATTTCTAGCTGTTCAGAAATGTGTAAGCACCGTTGCTTGCAGCATATTTGTCTTACCCTTATGCTGAAGTGTGCCAAGTACTGAAATCACCAGTACTAACCCAATGTGTATTTTGTTGCGTTGTTTTTCTGCAGCATCTGTTTCACGTTCAGGAGCGCTCGTCCACCTGAAACATCTGGACCTGACGTACAATGACACGGTGGGGGACCAGGGCTGGGCCCACTTTTTCCAGAGGGCTGAGGGTCTGCGGGAGCTGGTGGAACTGGACCTCAGCCTGCGTCCCTCTGCCCGCCGGGACGCGTCCCCCTGGCTGGGCAGCCTGCTGAGCTGCCTGCCCCGCCTCGCTGCACTTGCTGACCTGGGCATGCACCGCTGGGTCCTCACTGCCCAGCAGAGGGCCAGCCTGGAGGCCTTCAACAGAGACGGCAAGAGGAACATCACTTTCAGCTGCTATCAGTCCTCCACAGGGTCGGACGAAGGGGAACCAGACAGCTGGCATCTTGGGAGCACAATAGAGAAATGATCAAAAAAGTGGATGCTTGTCTTCCTTAAGTGATAATTCCACACTGAAAAGTGAGAAGACCGTTTCGGCTGTTGAACAGGTGCGAATCAGCAGAAGGCGGCTCAACAACGGAACGCTCTTCAAGTGTTAATAAAGGAAAACTGATGGTCTAAGTCATTTTTTAAGCCCTGGATAATAGGGATTTACGTCTCTATAGTTTATGTATAATGATATGTGGGGTGTTAAATGATTTATGATTAAGGCGGTTTTATGCCTGCTTTTTATGGTCCAGAACTGAAAGGCACGGTATTTGACCCCACTGCTTTACATAGACAAATCATTTTAAAAGTGTTTTTAAATTCCAAAAGATAGCATTTTATACCACTATTTACCTGAAGAAAAATATAAAAATATCATATTTTTTTTAAATTATGGGACTAAAATTGTAATCACAACATTATTTATCCAGTGAAAAGGTATCATATTTCAAATTGGTTTTTGGAACTTTTCAAATAAAAAGTGGAAAAAGGATTGTGAAACTACATAATGAGACCTTTGTAGTGCAAAGTATAGAGTTTTATTACTTTTTATTATATGTCATATATGGATATTAGTAGCACAGACTAATCAGCCAGTGTTAACATTTGACACTTTAGTTTGTAACGTGATGTACTTTTCATCAGGTTTTTTATATTTGCCCTCATTTCTTTTTCTTTGGGGATTTCTTCCTTCCTTTTCGAGCATCTTTCTTTCCTTTTGCTTTCTTCTCTTTCGTTTGCAGCCCTTTGAACGGCCCCAGTCTTCTTCGCACCATGACTCCTCGCCACCATGCCTGGATCTGTGAGGTGTCACATAGGAAGCATTTACACACAGCTCAGACATTGCCCCTGCATGGCCAGACTGTTATATGGTTCACAGAATCACAAAAACCATACAGCCCAGCAACAATAAACAAAGACTGGAAATGAGTGATTTGCTCCTTCTCGCCTAGAATTTAACACACACAAAAAGGCCAAGTGAACTGTTTATACTATGCAACTCTCCCGTGCAGTAAAGTATTACCTTTGTGGACTGAGTTCTTCTCCATTTCTTGTCCTGTAAGTATTTGTGTATAGCAGTAATGCCCTGACTACACACTGACAATGAAGGATCAGACAGAGGGTTGTCTTGCAGCTGCAAAGTCTCCAAAGCCTGCAGCCTGTCCAGGTTTTCTGGAAGATGTGTTAGGCAATTATTCTGAACCAGGAGATGCTTCAGACCTTGAAAGAAAAAAAAAACAGGGGATTTGTGAATTAATCGCTTGCTTTGTAGCTACATTACTATGCAAATTCCAATGCATAAACATTGTTGAAGAGGTATACTTCAGAGCTTCGGTACCTTGTAAACAGCAAAGAGTGTCCGGTAAGAACTTGATCAGATTGTTGTGGCAGTCAAGAGTCTCCAAGTGCAGCAGAAGCCCTATAGTTTCAGGTAGAACCTCTATGCTGTTGTTTTCCAGGTACAATTCTCTGAGATTCTTAAAACGTAAAAAACATACAATTAAATACACAAGTCTCTCAAAATATTATATAAAACACGAGCACAGAAACTCTTAAATAGAACTGTAGAACTGTAGTTCTAAATAGAACTCTCTTACCTTTAACAGAGAGATGCTCTGAGGCAGAGTATGGATTTTGAGCCCTTGGTCCTGGCCCATGTACAGCTTCTCTAGAGACTGCAGACCACAGATAGCCTCTGGGAAATGGGAGAAGCTATTACCTGTCAGCCCCATACATTTCAGCTTGGTCAGGCTCCTGATGTTCCCAGGAATCTGCAGGTCAAAGGGTCAGAAATTAAGTTGCCAGGTCCTTAGGGAAAAACAAAAAAATACTTTGTTATGTTGAAACAATACCTCCTGCAACTTGTTGTCATCCAAAGATAATTGTTGTAAGTCTGTTAAGGCACAGATCTCCTCTGGAAACTCAGTGAACCCATTCTGGCTTAGATCTAGAAGACGCAGCATCTTCAGGCTTGTGGCCTTCGGATGTAACTTTGTCAGACCTGTGTTTTTCAGGTACAAGACCTGCAAAGAGCACATCCTACTGATCTGAGGTGGGAATGCTCCCAGCTTGTTATGAGAAAGTCCCAGATCCAGGAGTTCAGTTAAGGCATGACAGTTGCGAGGCAATTTACTCAAGCTGTTGCTGGAGACATCAAGTACTGTTAAGCTGCCAAATTTGCAGAGACGTTTGGGGAGTGATGTGAGTCTATTTGATGCTAGAAAGAGTCTCTTCCAAGATGGGCCACAGACCTCACCTGGCAAAGAAACTAACAAATTCTGTTCCACATCTATAATTTCCAAGAGTGGAAGCTCTTTGAGCACACTGGGGAAGATCTCCAAGTGGTTGCTCTGCAAGTAGATTTCTCTGAGTTTTGTGAGGTTTGTGATCTCACTCGGAAGCATCGTCAGTCTGTTTCCCGAAAGACCCAGCAGCTCCAGGTTGTAAATGTTTTTGCAGATCTGGGCTGGGAGAGCTGGTATGCCCAGGTTGTAGAGCCTCAGCTCACGGAGGGAAAACAGTTGGGCCAGGACATGAAAAAAGCCAGGGCCAGACGTCAGAGGGTTATCACTCAGATCCAGACTCTGCAGCTGCTTCAACTCGCTCAGCTCCTCACACAAACCGTGCAAGTGGTTATTTTGGAGATACAGCACTCTGAGGCCTTTCAGAGTGGTGATTTCTCCAGGGATCGTATGGATGAAGTTCTTTTCAAGATGCAGCTCCTCCAAATGCTGTAACTGCAGTACCACCAAGGGGAGTTCCTCCAGTTGCTGGGCTGAACAGTCCAGAAAAAAGACCTTCTCCCCTGTATTTCCTGGCATATTACAGTTAATCACCCGGTTATCAAACTGGGCTGAGTTCATTGGTGCAGTGTCAGAGAACTTGACAGAGCGCATTCTTGGAAAATACTCATCCACTTAACTGAGTATGTGAAAACTGTGGATAGAAAATAAAAATTTATCACCTAACGAACTGTCCATTTTCCCATATGAAATCATTACAAACAACACCAATATTTTCTCTTTTCACATTTTTATATGGCACAAAACGTTCAGTGCTAATGTTCAATCACCCTTTGCAAGTTACAAAGTAATAATAATATTCTGTGCTCACGTCTGTAACAGTAATAATAATATTCTGTGCTCACGTCTGTAACAGTAATACTGAATACTGCTCATTGTAATTATTCGGTTTACCTGCATAATAATTTAAAGATTACAACCGACTGCATTCATAGAGAAAATATTGTCATCTTTTTTTACAAGCAGTATGTTCACAACTGCTGCCTCACTAGTTTACTTTAAAAAATCCGTGAATTAAAACCTACCAGATGGATCACATTTATAAATAAGAAATTTCATACCTTAAAATTATTTTTGGAATAGTCTGCTTATAGGTTATTCACCGGAAGTAGCCACTAGAAGTCAAATTCTAAAAAAACAAAACCCAACTAAATATGACGAACATTAATTTTGTGGAAGCCAAACCAAGACCAAATCTTAAGTGCGTAGAATTCTATGCAACGATGTTTACATTTTTAAAAACGTCAAGTACTCACAATTGTCTAAAACACCTGCTCAATTACTGTACTGAACAATCAAATTCTGCAGCTCCCGGTACTTCTCTTCCGCTAATATTAAATCTTAGATTTGTTAGACAGTAAAGGGTGTAAGAAGTATGTCAACTGTTGCTAACTGCCCAGTCGGCGGCCTGCTAAGCCCCTCCTTCAGCTGTTCTGGTCGCCATGGCCGCAGTAGACACACTCAGTAGCTACAGCTCGACAGAACCGTTTACATTCTCTCATGGGTACAACCCGTACGTAAGACAAGTGGCTTAAAAAAACAACTCATGTCATCCGGACGGTCAGCGACTGTGAAAAGCACAAAGGTTTAATACTTGTGTGATGGGAAGCTGCCACTTTTGTCCTGGGCGAGGCAGCTGTGATTTCAGTGCGGCTGCGATGTTGAGGTCAACTGAGTTGGGAACGTCACCGCGCTACACACATATTAGGACTAGTAACATCCAACTACGGGCTCGCTCGTTTCATTCAAAAGGAGATTAACGGATTGTGTCAAGTGTGCACGTTACCGATAAAATTATAACACTTCGTTGCCTTTATTTTGAAATCGTTGTTTAAATTCAGCATTGCCGACTTGAGTAATTATTACAAATAATATCATTTGCAATCGCGATAAACGTAACACTTGGCAGCGTACAACATACATTAAGCTATTTTTTATTCGACCTGATTATTCTGTCCATGTGCTGCAGTGCTTCCTTAAAGAGTCAATAAACAAACTTGAAATGAAATTAAATCAAACTGTCATCTCATGACTGGCATAACAATGTGTTACAATAAGTTTAAAGTGTACATGTACATGCACAATAAAAATAAAATCTCACTGTTTTGTATTACCAGCTTAGTTTCCAGTTGTCAATGCAGTTTCCAATACTGCATAATACTTAAATATTACTACACAATAATAGTTGTATTTAAGACATTTCGGGGACGTGTAGTCAGTGGCAACTCAGATTCCTATTGTAGGAGGGTGTAAGGTGCTCTCATGTTTTAAGAAAAGCATATGGAGACCTGCCAGCACAATTGCATTTGCTTTAATAGAACACATTGATTGAATTCAGCCTCCTGTATACACATTAGCAGAATAATTTATCTTTTTAAATAAAACTTGAGGGGACTCCTTCCTTTGCAGTGTCTCTCAGGGCCAGTGAAGAGTTGCTGGCCGGATCTCCATCCTGCCCGTAACTGGGTGTCCAGTAATAGTGCCGCCTCAGGCCATGAAATAGTTCTGAGAGGCAGACACGACCCTCCACCTCATACGGAGAAACATCCGTGTCTTCCTCTGACAGCCGCCCGCTGTCGATGAGCTTGGAAAATGCCTGGAAACGAATGGGGGGTGGGGCAATGGGGATTGCGAAAAGATAAAAGATACTTTTTCAATATATTTTTTTCTAAACAACAAACATGCTGTAAAACAGGAAACAGGCTATCACTCTCTTCATCCAACTTATTAATTTAAAATTCCAATCTGAAAAGAGATAACAACAAAATGGGGAAGGCCAACATCCTAAAATCCTGAAAAATGGAAGCAGTTTAGCTACAATTTCTTCAAGGTTTATGTCTCATTCATACCCATTGCTGTCGTCCTTTATACTTTACAAAGGCAATACTTTGCCTTTTAAATAGTATTCTCAGTATAAGTAAGGAATCGTCAGTTTTATTTTGAGTTTAGTGAAGGGGAACTATGAGGTCCAATACTACAGTATTTGAGCTGAAACCTGGTAAGTTCATTTCTGTTACTGTAAAACTGACTGTTGCTATTGATATATTTTACGTATACAGTAACTAAGACAATATCTCACCAAACAGGCCGGCGCCTCCAAAATATTGCCCCAAATATAAATGTGAGACAGTGTGGTGTTCACTCTTAAGGCTTTGGCAAGAGACACTAGTCCTCGTGCACCAATATTATTGCTTGGAATTGAAAGCCTTGAAAAAGAAAAAAAGAAAATATTATCACTTACAACAACATAATGCGTACACTGGATTCAAATGGCATGTGCATTTTGTCTTCTTCAGGCAGGTTTGAACTGCAGATTAGCTTCTTTTCATCTTAGACTTTTTTTTCCTCAACAATTTCATGACAATGACTTACGCTTTCAAAGTACTGTTGTACATGGCAAGAGCTTCACTGAGATACACAGCCCCATCATCCTCGATGCGATTTGAAGCCAGGTCCAGAATTTCCAGTCCTGTGTTTTGCTTCAGCAGCTCAGCAAGACATTTTGCCCCATCCCTTGTGATGCTGTTACTTTAAAACAATAAAAATATGTCTTGCTATATTTATACGTGCACATCTGCACAAGTCACATTACAAAGTGTTTTCAGAGATGTATGTGAATGATGTACAGTACATGAGTGATATTGGCACTGTACACATCATGCACACCTGGAATCTCTACTCTTTACAATTAAAGAAAAAATGTGGATTTAATAATATCACTCTGCAACTCACAACTGGCAACCCACCGAAGCTAAGCAGGTGTTAGCCTGGTCAGTACCTGGATGGGAGACGACTTTGGAAAAACCAAGGTTGCTGCTGGAAGAGGTGTTAGTGGGGCCAGCAGGGGGCGCTCACCCTGCGGTCCATGTGGGTCCTAATGCCCCAGTATAGTGATGGGGACACTATACTGTAAACAGGCGCCGTCCTTCGGATGAGACGTAAAATCGAGGTCCTGACTTTCAGTGGTCATTAAAAATCCCAGGGTGTTTCTCGAAAAGAGAAGGGGTGTAACCCCGGCGTCCTGGCCAAATTTCCCATTGGCCCTTACCAATCATGGCCTCCTAATAATCCCCATCTATGAATTGGCTTCATTACTCTGCTCTCCTCCCCACTGATAGCTGATGTGTGGTCAGCGTTCTGGCGCACTATGGCTGCCGTCGCATCATCCAGGTGGATGCTGCACATTGGTGGTGGTGGAGGGGAGTCCCCATTACCTGTAAAGCACTTTGAATGGAGTGTCCAGAAAAGCGCTATATAAGTGTAAGCAATTATTATTATTATTATATTATATATTATATATATATTATATTATTATAATAAGAAATTATAAATCTCCAAAATTGCCTAGAAAAATAACTGAATAAACATGAAATTGGGCTGTAGTACTGTAGTTTTAGATGTACCCCATCTTTACTCTTTGTTAGTCATATATATGTTGCATTTATAATGTCATCTTAAAGCCATCTAAAGTCATCACTTTTAAGAAGAACAAGTGAGGCTCAGTTACCACCGTAGGTCCAGGTAGCGCAGGGTGGAGTTGAAACTCAGCGCGTCGCATAGTCTCTCCACACCAAAATCTTTCATCTCATGTTTCCCCAGGTGGAGCTCCCTCAAATGCCGATTTACTTTCAGCATCCTTGCCATGTGCACTGTGGTCTCCTCCTGAGAGCATTACAAAAGGATTTCGTCCCTTCAGAACTTAAATTTTTTTTAAATGGCAATACTTTCCACCCACTGTTTACAATTGTCTTTAAAATAGTGTCTTGTCTAGAACTGTACTGGACAGCTTTAGATCATACAGTATCTTATCAACATGCAGTACTTTCTTTACTTAGGCGAGTCTATCAAAATCAGCTAATATTGTGGTGTGCCTCAGAGATCTGTTATGGGTCATACATTATTTTCTTTTTCATTTGTTACCTTTAGGTGAGACTATCCGTAAACATGAGGTTATTTCTGTTAATGAAACAGAAATTTATGTCTCATTAAAATAAATGGCTACTTCAATGCTACTTCAGTTTTGAGTGTCTTTCTGATATTAAAAAATGCACATCTCAAATGCCTGCATTTAGAATAAAACATAAAAACATTATAAACAGGTTCTTAGAACCTATTTCTTAGAACTGAGTTTCCACTGACATGACTTGCAATGTGAAATCTGAGGTGAGAAATGTGGGGGCTACATATGATTTGGCATCGATCTTTTTAAACAAATGAGATGTACTTTTAATCATGTTAGAAACAGATAAAATTATATAATTTATCTACTTATCTAATGAACATGGGCTGAAATGAAGAAATATCTTCATTGTATCTCAACTATCATAATACTCTTTTCTCTCATATTACAAGTCACGCTCTGTCACATGTACAGCTTGTGCAGAATGCAGTCACTTTACTGGTGTACAGTACATAAATTTGATATTACAATTATTTTACCAACATCTAAAGCACTTAATGTAATGGTACCTGTTTATCCAAGATGTTAAATCCAAACAGCCTGCACATTCACTAGAGTCAAATGACAGTGGTCCACTTTGTTCCTTAACATTGAAGTGGAACTCACTGGCATGTGTTGTAAGAGCTGATACCTCAATGACTGTTTTTAAATCAAGACTTAAATCATAGCTTTGCCAGATTGCACTATTAAACTAAATTTAAAAAATAAATGCAATATCAGGATATGATCAATGTCTTGAATGTTAGCATTGAGAGTTATTATGTATTAGTTTGTACATTTTTCTGTGTATTTTAAACTCTTGTTAAACACAGTCTATTATTATATGCATAATGAAGTTTGCATTTCATTTAGTGCACATCCAGGGCAAGTATGTAATACTGTACAACATGTGTTTTCAAAAGAGGTGCTCCAGGAGCCCTGTTTTCTCATCACACATACCTGTTGGCTGAAGAGTAGGGGGCGACTGAGGTTAATGACATGAGCATTTTTGTTGTGATTCAGGACGATTGCAAAAGCAATTAAACTCTGTGTATCCTGCGTAAAAGAAGGAGAACAAATATAGAAGGTCATTATCCGTACATCATATTATCAGTGTAAATTGTGTTCAACATTCAAACAGGAACAGATGCTCTCTTCTTTCTATTGTTTTACTAACCAGATCACAGTCTCCAAGATCCAGCTCCTCTAGTGATGAATTGATCTGTAGCATTGCAGCGAAGTGCATACCACCCTTATCCCCAATCTTATTGCCAGTCATCTGCAATGTCTTCAAAGCCTCATTCCGCTTTAAAACAAAAAAGCTAGTAGTTCCATGAAATAAGTAGATGGATATATAATTGTGCATTCACTGAATATTTGAAAATGAATCAGTGTTGGATTGTCTTTAATGTTTGCTCTAATGTTCTCTATAACACAGCCATTCCTGAAATTGTTTAAGAAGCTGTATATTCATCACATCTTTTAAGACGCCTTCATGATTTTGATGATACCATTAAATATGCTTTTGCTTCTTGTCGTTACAAAATAACAGCATTGTGAATGCTGCACATTCTATGAATATTAATTTATAATATCCCTCCATATTAATTTTAATAAGGTCAGGTGCCATTTCACTTACATGAAGTGCTTTTGCAATGAACTCTGCTCCGCTGACCTCAATGTCATTCCCCATCAGATTAAGACAACGGAGAGAGAAATTTTCCTGTAAAATACAGCATTAGTAATGTTGGACAAGAGAAAAGCAATTGCTTTCAATGTAGAAGCTTACAGTAAAGGCAAAGTTAAACAAAGTACAGACCATTAAAGGATAGTTCAAAATGTTATCTGTAAAACGCAAAATATTTGTATGGCTATTTTGTGAAATGCAAAATATCTGTCAATTCTAAAATTAAACGAAATTTTAATTAAACATCAACTTACTGCATAACTATAAACGTTTTTGGCAAAAACATTTTTGGAAATATGACATATGACAATTTGAATGGAGAACTCGGATGTTTATGTCAAATGATTTTCATAGAATGCAAGCACCATCTAGTCCATCCATCCATTTCCATCAAATTTAGGCTGGCAGTATACACCCTGGACAGGATGCCAGTCCATCTCAGGGCACACAGGCACCCACACACTCACACCAAGGCCAGTTTTCCAAGCAGCCAATTAACCTTTCAGTATGTCTGTGGTCTGTGGGATGAAATCCACATGAACACGGTGAGAACACCCTTACTCTATTGAAATAATATCACCCTAGGTTTGGAATTGAAATCAGGACCCCAGTGCTGTGCCGCTCTGCACCATTTTAGTGTCTTTATTAGAAAAATGTATCTAACAGTAATTTGATTGTTGCAGAAAAAAATACATCATTTTTGTTCTGTATATTTCTTCTACTACTTCTTATGCAATAAGAAGCTACTGACTAAAATTTTCCTTGGAGAGATTCTTTCCTGACATAAGCACCTTTTTTCTTAATACATCCCTACTCCTTTTTCGTGTGTTCTTTTCTGAACGTTCCCTAATATATAAAATGGTTAATTTATCTCTACCCATTTTGGAGATTTAAGACAATAACATTTCAGTTTTACTGTACTTGAAGGAGGACCCCAAGATGAGCTGCTCCTTCATCAGTTATGCTGTTGTACCTCAAGTCCAGGCCTGTGAAGAAAAAGCAAATCCTGTAAAAGTGTCCCAACTTTTCATTTTCCAACCGCTTTGTCCAATACAGGGTGTTGGGGGAGTCAGAGCCTGTGCTGGCAAGCATTGGGGCGCAAGGCAGGGTACACTCAGGGAACGGGACGCCAGTCCATCGCAGGGCACAGACACAAACACAAACGCACAAACTCCCACCAGGGCCAATTTTCCCAGAAGCCAATTAACCTACTAGTATGTCCTTGGACTGTGGGAGGAAACCCACCCAAACACAGGGAAAACATACATACTGCATACAGATATCAGGGGAAATTGAATTCACTGCTCCAGCGCAACAGAAGATAACTCATCTGACAAGAGCATGTTGCGGAATGCTGAAGCATCAAATCTACAGCACATTGCAAGATCTGCACATACAGGTGTTTAGAGGAATGAGGGAGTGGAACATACTAATCTCAAGAAGATCAAACTAGAAGCGGTTAAAATAGAAGACTTGCTCTTCTGCTTTACAGCTCCTCTCAATGCTGTGCCTCCGGTATGGATTGGTAATATGTGCCAGCTGTAGGATCATGCTCACCTCTCACAGACACATTGTCGGCCAGAGCTTTCGACAAAGCTAGAACGTCTGTATCTGACAACCTCTGGACTGGCAGAAGACGGTTGTTCCCGGTGAGTTTAATTTCGACGCCTTCTTCAGGAGACAACCTGACTTAAACAAGGATTAGTAGAAGTCCTTTTAAGGTCTATAACAAGAAAATCATTAAACGTGTACTTTTAGAATGATACAATAATGCTTAGAGTGAGTAAAAACGAGTGATGCATACTGTATAGCTACAGTATAATGCAGTAACTGCAATACTACCGAAATCAGATCACGAAGTGCTTACCGTGAAACTCGTTCGTCCGTGTCATGCAACACATGCAATATGTAGGGGTTTGTGGGCAACTCGGATTCTGAGCAAACTGCCGAGTAACGGTCCCTGATGCTGCTCATGACTGTCCCAACTGCGGATCAAGAAATTAATTGTACAGAACCCATAAAGTCGATATGATCATATTCGGTTCACTATCTGGCAAGAGAACGCATACGTATTTGACAAATTGTGTATGTTTTTTTTTTATTTCGCTTTCCTTACTAAATTTATAACATGATAAACTTCAGTATAAAGTTGCCAGTAAGTTTCCGTACATAAAATGTTTTCCTTCTGTCTTACCTCGTCAGCTCTTCGATTCCAGCCTCCTTACCCAGGACCCAGCGGTAGTGTTTGCTGTCTCTATAGCAACCACCACCAGCGCTGCGCACTCACGTCGTTTTATAGTTAGTAAATTGAACATAAAGGGGCCAAAATCTTTAGCAGACCTTCTGTAACTGTCAAAACCTGGTTTATTAAAGAATAGCTCGGAAAATATACAAAATCATTTCTTAAATCGTTGAATGCATGACAACAAAAAATATATGTACAGCTTATTTTAAATACACTGTCGATTTCATATAGTTTATTTGCATTTACGAACACTTACACACTGCAGTCTCCGTTCGAAAATTTCAGTACTCCAGCAATTCCGCACGAATTCCTAGAATGCTTTACACAGTAAAATGCAAAATAGCAGAGCACGATATTTTATTACTTAAAAAAGCATCTGCATATGCTGAATGCATGACAGTTCTAGTTTCTCAGATAGATCCATAAACTGTTTCATAACTGTGAGTGCTATTTAATCGAAAATAAAGGGGTCGCCAATGTTCGCTCTAGGAATACAACAAATAAATGCATCCTCTATTACATCCACACTCTGCACTGAGAATTTTCCCTACACAGATAAGTGATCATTTGAAAGGACAGTAGAAAAACTGAGATGATTATTCAAAAGTCTCTGTCATTTCTGCATTACAAAAATATCCACATATTTTCACCAAAAAGTGCAGAAAAATGATGGTATACCATATGACAGGCTTTTTCTCTATGCCTTTTTTAATTGTTATTCAGGTCCTTTGGAATTAAATGGGAATGTATTTTTTTTTCCAAGTGTCCTTTCTGACCACATATACAAGTGGTTAGGTTTACCACTTGTTTCAAACCTCGGCACATTTTAATGTTAATCTAGATCAAAAACAACATCACCACAGTGAATTACAACATACCAGGTGTCAATGATTTAATGACAACATTTCTAACAGTCAGACTTGTTAGGCCACAGCAGGTAGAGTGATATGATTCCCATCATAATGAAGTAGTGGAAATATTTCCAGAAATATTATGATGGCTGTTGGAATACTATGTTTGATTTAAACCCAGCCACTCAGCCACTTGGGTTTGTCAGTTGTTGTCTATCAGACTCACTGTCTAACAGAAATCTATCTTGTCTTTAGAGGTGCATTAAAAACCACACCAGCTCAGATACACTTGTGCCTTGGCATCCATTTTTAAGATAAAAAAATCTCTTTCTGTAGCAAGTTTTCTTACTTCGAGACCTTGTAACTTGATAATATTCCATTGCCTTTAAGACAATTCAACATTTGCAAGATGCAAACATTTATGAATGTTTTAGCTTTATATGTAGAAAATGTCAGGGTCAATCTATGGTACATATGTCTTCTTAATGCAAGATGTCACATGAAAGAATTAAGCACTGGGATGATATTGGAATGGAGGTTCTTTGTGCGAGATTGGCCCTGTTGTTCCAGACTTCTGTCACAGCACATTAAACCTCATCGCACAAACAGCACTGGGTTTCGAGAATTACTAACATTATACTCCTATCACCCCCCACAGAAGACGATGACAAACTGGGAACTTAGTGAAAGAGCTTTCTGGCAGAACCAGACTAGAATAAAAGCAGCACAGAGAAGTAGTGTCTCTGTACAACATTCACAGCCTGATAGCATGGTCAGCATCACCACAGTTCTGCTTCAGACGTTCTGCACGGTCCTGCGCTTTCAGTGATGCTCAAGCCAATACCATTGAAGCAGACCATGACGCTGGATGTAATGAATGCTTTAGCAAAACATGAGGGATCAATCCTAGATATCCTTTTTTATATCTCTTCCATATTACTTGACTAATTAAAATACTTTTATTTAGTCCATACGGGAGCACCCTATCAGTCATCTATCAAAAACAAAGATCACAAACTTTGGTTCAGGGTCCTTTTCTTGATAACATGCTGTCAGAAAATGAAATAAGGAAGAACATTATTGGATGAGACTCCCCCTGCTTTAAAAAGAAAATAGAATTAAAAAACACACAAACATTTAGCTTGAAGAACTGGTTGAAATGATGAAAGAACCCCAGCATATGATGGTCTATCCACAAATCAAAACACAGAAAAACAAAATCTAAAAAGAAAGGTATTAAAAACAGGGAATGTCTGAGATTTTGGATTTGATATGACATATTACTGTATGTTAACAATTGCAGCTGCAGAAATCTGCTTCCAGGCTTTTAGTGATAATCTGGGAGCTCAAACCATTAACCTCTGCAAAACATTTTTCAGCTTTCTTTCAATGCAAAATCAATATAATCAGAACACCATAATCAAGAGCGTGTTGCATTTTATACTGGTTGTGTTCATGCTTTTACATTGCTTTTCATTCCAGACGCACCATTCCATTCCATTACTGTGATAGACAGAAGCTGGAAAAGGCGTACAGTGTCACTTTGTGTGTGAAGATGTAGAAAAATAAAGAGGGTGAGGGCCAGAGCAGTCCAGAGACACTGTCCATCTGAAGGTAGGAGTGGGTGCCATGCTCACCTTCTGCAGGTGCAAGCTTCTTTCAAACTAGGAACTTGATTTTTGTTATGGTGTCAGGGACTGAGCCTCCTCTGTTATCTAGATTACGCGTCTAGATTAAATAGAATGAGAACATTTACATCTTTCACCTCCAGTCCACCATGTTCCCTTATGCCAGTCAACGTTGATACACAGTGAAGAGATAATGAACTTTCACATCAGTTTCAAAGTAAGGAAGATGCTGGCAAGACAATCTTAAGGCCATAAGATGTCTTGCCAAAAGGGGGTCTTACTTTTCACATCAGGAATGGTCTTTTCAAGCACCTTTCCAAAACCTTTAACAAATGGCTTTTCATGTAGACTTTCCAAAAAGCACAGTCTCGATTTAAACTAAATCGGTTAGATCCACAATGAGATAAAATGTCCAGGTGACAAACAGAGTTACAACAGGAGAAAATTTGAACATCTCACTTTTTAGTAGTATACAGGGCTCCCAAAATGTATAGTGTAGCCAACACCAGCTACAACATTTTATTTTACTGGCTATGTTTTTTCTCAACACTCTGAAATTCTCGACAGCAAAAAATGAAACAAAAGCTTTTAAAAATGTCAGCAGGGTGCAGCTATGTTTTTATCGCAATTCTGGCCTCATCTGTAATTCAACTGTATCACAGCTGGAGCAACTGTAGGTTTTATACTCCTTGCGGAAAACCTAAACGGGATGTAGCCCATGTCTAAATTCCCCACAGTATCGGTGTTCTTTAACTTAATGTGCTTACATTGATGTTGTTCAAAACTCAAACGCAGCACCGAGCTGCCATCATGCCCCCAGACAGGATCAGAATCGAAGTCCTTCTGCCCCGAACTGTAGCTCAGGTACGTTACTGGCGCAATTTCAGTAAAGCTGCTGCAGAAAGATGTACTGGGGCTCCGAGTAACCTGTCACCATCGGTCGGAGCAGCTGATCGGGAGGAACAGAGGAGCTGTCTGTGCCCGACAGCAGCATCTGCTGCTCTTCAGGGGCAATGGGCAGAGTCAGGGAAAGAGGTACGTCGGCAGGCTTGAGCTCCACCGTGTCCTGCAAGGAGGCTTTCTGCTGCACGTGTCCTTCCTCAAAGGTACTCGAGCTGGGGTCTAGGCCTCTGTCAACTACAGAAGGAAAATGAAGAGAGCAAAACACAATATGGTTTTCTCTACAGGTGTAGTTTCTACCTTTAATAT
The DNA here is from genome assembly GCF_059453375.1 of Lepisosteus platostomus. Taxonomy (NCBI): domain Eukaryota; kingdom Metazoa; phylum Chordata; class Actinopteri; order Semionotiformes; family Lepisosteidae; genus Lepisosteus; species Lepisosteus platostomus. The sequence goes on from NC_142612.1 coordinate 67,238,465, forward strand.
TTTAAGATCGCTCTGAAACAGTACAATTGACTAAGCTGTTATACATCATTTACAATGTATGCGTATATCAGAAAAACATCTATCCATTTTCTAACCTTTTCATCCAATATGGAGCCAGAGCCTAACCCGGCAACCAGCAAGCACACATGGCACAACACACCCTGGACAGGAAGCCAGTCCATCGCAGGGAACACACGGACAAAAAGAGACACACGCACACTCACACCAAGGCCAATTTTACCAGAAGCCAGTTGACCTACTAGTATGTTTTGGGACTGTGGGAGGAAGTTGAAGCACCTGGAGGAAATCCGTGCAAACACTGGGAGAAATGTACAAACAGGTCTGGTGCCCTGCGCTGTGAGGCAGCCATGCTCACCACTCAGCACTGTGCCACCCTTTTATTACACATCCTATACTTAGAATATGATTAGTGAGCTGGATTTAGTTAAGAAAAGTGCACCTCTATCGACAGTGGCTTTGACTTACCACTGTGTGCCTTTGCTTTGTGCTTTTTGAGATTTTTTACATCTGTGTAGGAGTTTCCGCACAATTCACACACAAAGGGCTTTTCACCTGAAATAAAGAAAGGAAAAGGATCCGTTTTAGAGACATACGCCAAGAAAACAAAAACTGTTCCAACACATGATTTACTCGTTTTGTGTTTTAAACAAGGTACTCAGCTCGCACTATAGCTACCTGTATGGGACCTGCAGTGTTTATTGAGCTCCCCGGAAGAAATGAAACTTTTCCCACAAGTACGGCACATGTATGGTTTCTCCCCTACAAAATTAAACACAGAAAAATAACACTATTGCTGAAAGCAGAACAATTAAAGATGGACTTTTGTCATTAAAAATTAATTTGCCAAATATAACTCAGTGATTGGCTGAGATGATTTACCTTTTGCAATATGTGGAGTATAAAAGACAGCAAGGGAAACTCTCTCCTACCTGTGTGCTTCCTTGCATGGGTAATGAGAGAGCTGGAGACAGCGAAAGCCTTCCCACAGGTGTCACAGATATAAGGTTTTTCCCCCGTGTGTCGGCGCACGTGATAGGTCAGTGTGCTAGCCTGGGCAAAGCGCTGACCACACCTATCGCACACATATGGCTTCTCCCCGCTGTGCTTTCTGCGAGCAGACCAACATTACAATCATCACAAACCACAATGGAACAATCTAAAAAGAATAGCTGTGCTCTTTCTTACTGAAGCAAGAAATAAAACAAACAAATCCGCCTGACATGCAGACATATATCACATATAGAATGACCTCTATGGATACATTTAAGGACTGCTTAAAGACAAATTAAATAACTTATGAATAAGGGTGAGATAAGGGTCAAAATGCATCTGGCTTATACCTGCACTTTTTAGAAACATACAGGATTTTTGTTTTTGCCAAAAAAGCATTTCTGTCTAGAATAAAATCTTGATGAACACAAACATTCCAGTTTTGACTCTCAGGTTAGATCAGGGGTTTCAAACAATCTTCTGGACAGCATAATGTCCAGGCCCAGAGTTCAAGTTTTTAGAATAAAGGTTAGGAGAAAGACCAGAAAATACTGGGCCCTCTGCGAAATGGGTAAGAGTCCCCTTAGACCCTCAGCGCTGATAAAAGAAAAATGTTTACAACTATTACCCTTAATAACTTAAACTATTATCCTTAAGGACCCCAAAAAGCCCCCTGTTGAGAGGCTCACCTGGCATGTATTTTGAGGTTGCTGGATGTAGCGAACTGTAGGCCACAGATGTCACACTTGTATGGTTTCTCTTCGCCATGGTGCATGCGACTGTGAAAGACCAGCTGACACTTCTGAGCAAAACCCTTTTCACACAGATCACACTGGTAAGGCTTCTCCCCTACAAAAACCACATTTCGCAATCGGACTGTTATAGACGCAACTCTGCATTCTCCTAAGGACCCCCGTACCTACGCAAATCAACAAACTGGGAAAAAATTAATACCGCAAGCGATAAGAAGGTAATTGCAGGCTTCAGAGAATATCGCAGGCCTTGGAGAAGGCCTACCAAAACCCTCCTCTAAAAACCAACCTATAGCAAAATACAAGCAAGAAAATCTATAAGACTTCCATGCGTGACCTGGAACTGGTATCTGAGCTACGGGATCTGTTATTAATTGCGCCAATGTTACACAAACCAATTACTGGATATAATTTCATGTAATCTTTAAATGGACGCCCACGTTGCAAGGTAAGGAGAGACTTAACCATTACCCTCATAAGTGTGCACTAACAGGTTGTGCCTGATTTATTCTACCAAGGTCTGGGCAGGCTGCAGCTCAGGAGGAAGGTGCAGTGGCGCCATACCTGTGTGTGTGCGGACGTGCGTCTTCAATTGGTTGCACTGCGTGAAGGCTTTGCCACACAGTTGACATACATAGGGCTTTACGCCCTTGTGAATCCGCATGTGTCTCCGCAGGCTGCTGGCTTCCGAGAACACCTTCCCACAGGTGCTGCAGGCCGGCTTCGTTTTCAGCTGCTTGTCGGACAAGTCCTCCATCTCGGCGCCCTCGGGAATGTCACTGTTCTCCTCGCTGGCGGGGTCGGTGGCACAGTTTTCCTTCAGCGTGCAATGTTTCCGCGTTTTTCCCCGCTTTAAGGAAAGTTTGGGAGCAGCAGGACTTTGGTCCGCCGGGGTCCCATTGTCCACGGATAACAAGGATTCACCATCCGGGCCCTCCCGGCTCTGGATCCCCTGTCCAGCGGCATCAGCTGTCTTGTTACTGGCATCGCTGAAGGCTTCTCCCTGCTGGGGCTGCACCCCAGCCTTCTGCTGTCTCTTCTCCTTCTGATGGCTCTTTGGTTGGCTGTCGCCATCAGCCGAGTTTCTGGGCTTCCTGGCTTTCTTTCCCATCTTCTCGGGCCCCTGCGTGTGGACTTCAGTACTCTCGGCTGCCGAGAGGACAGAACCTGGGCTCTCCGGTGAGGAATCCATCAATGCATCATCCGCATCGGAAAACTCGTCACTGGTCAACGCCACGGAGTGCTCGCCGGTCTCGTGCTCGCCGGTCTCCTGCTCCCCAGCAGCACTCGCGCTTTCAGTAAAAACAGGCTTGGCGTCTGATGTCAGGTAGCCCAGGGTCAAATCACACAGCGCAGCCAGTGCCTCCATTTTGAGAAAGGTGGCAGCCTTATGGACTTCTCTCACATTGCAGCTGCAGAAAGATCGACCGCGTTCAAGAAAAACAGCTGGCACAGAGAGGCTACCATCAGGTTTAAGAATATTAAAAAATGCAACTAAATGAGAGTTCTAAACAAATTGACAACCGTAATTACATTGATTGTATGAGATACATGGTAATGCGCCTACAATACACAAGACATTTTCTGGTGTAATTTTCATGACATTTGATATAAATCAGCTACAAGTTCGGAGGAGGACTGGTGAGCCCGTAGTGCTTCTTTATTTAATAACATTTTTCACAGCTGCCTACCTTTCAAACTCAATGTCCCCAGTATACATGTACTTCAACAGCTTCTCAAACCACGCTGCGTCCACTGTCTCTGGGTCCAGGAGCATGACGCTGTTCCCAGCTGGATCCCCACACTGTGTGCTGAAGTATTCACTAAATGCTGCCAGTACATTCCTGTGAGCTTGGAACTGGGACTGGCCGATCACAACAGTGCAGTCACACAGGAACCCTGCCTCGCGCTGCTTGTTCAGCTGGTCTAGAAGATGCTTGCAGTGATGTAGGGGTTGCATGGTAAAGAAGCACCGATGTCACTCCATTAAACCTGGGGAGTATGCACAGTTATTCATGTCAAAATGTACTCTTGGGTTTCTATGGCTTTAGAAAACTGCAAGATACATGGTTGGGAAATGTATTGCTGCTTTATCTTAAAAAACATAAGCATAACCTACTAGTTTTTGACTATGCAGACATTTGTATACATGCAGGCTTACCACAACACAACCAGTTCTTAATACCTCAACAGAATGGATAAAGCTTAAAATTCTCCTTTTAAACAAAATAGGTATAATTATATCTAAGATTATAAAGGTTCGGAGGAATGCCAGTCTCTTGAAAACGGGGCACTGAGGGGAAAACCCTCTCAGCCGTGGAGAAAACATGCCGTCTCCGTGGGGCAGGATGAAATGCACCAGGATGGAAGAGCTCTGAAGCAGCAAAGCTCAACTCCCAATCCCAGACACACACATACAGTACATCGCAAAACAGTTTTGCGACCTAAACATTTGGTGTTACTAGAATAAAAAAAATCGGGCTTCGTTAGATCTATTTTTTAAAAACAAAAACAAAACCAGAGTTACTGACGTTGAAAAAAAGGTCAATGCCAAACTCCAAACTTAGATATCAATGTGTTTTTTCACATTTGTCATATCCACAAAAATGTTGGCATTTCAGTTTTGGATATCAAGAAATCATCTTTTGACATCGGCTACTAAAAAAAATAATAACAATGCATCCGAAATGAGTCAAAGACTTCCGTTAGACATTTCCTGATTCAAAGCAGAGTAGCACAACGTGCGAATGAAATGCACCGTCACGGCATGAAATGTGGAAACTTCGTGGGTACTTAAAAATCAAATATTCAGTCACACAACAGTGACACAGAAACGCTGACATGGGCTCTACGGTTTATAGCCAGTCGATCACACTTCAGGGAGTTTAAATATTAATCCCGAAGTTAAGAGTACACGTTAAAGCAGCTGTAACAACCTCAGCTGCATAGGCAAAACACTACAGGCGAAGCTTGTGAATGCATTGTAAACCAACCCAGCGTGGAAATGTGAAGAATCAAAGACACGCAAAAATATTTTTACACTGCACTGACAAGACACAAAGTGGTCTACATAAAGTTGTAGGAAAAGCCAAAAAACATTACGCTTTACATACAACATATGCAATAGCTAAAATCACAGAAGATTCATTCAGTGTTATTTGCAATATTGTTTAAGCAATTTAAATGAAAACACAAGTTTTAAATTTGTCATTAGTACGAAATCCAGCTTTCACAGCTAATTGGACTGTAGAGCTACAAACAGTAATGTGGCTCATATGTAACAGAATCTCCCTTTCTACGTTTTCTGGCTTTAAGGAAAATGTTGAATAAGCAACTGTGTGCATGGTCCGCTCTCATAATGCTCATAAGCTGCAGATCTGTCCTTTACATTAGTAGTCTCCCGGTCAGACTGCTTTTTCCACAACAAAGGGCTCTTATTGCGAAAAGACACGCCGGACACTGCCTATAAAAACAAAGTTGTAATACACTTATCGCATCATCCATGCGCAACCAGGTCGTTATCACCGATGGAACTTATTTAAAGCTTAAACAACGAGATTCGCGTTGAAGATAATGCACACCGCTCTTTTAAACTAACCTGATAAAAGGTTTGGTCCATTTTTAATCTCTCATTCAGCCATTTTGCGAATACGTCAGACGCAAGGCCCTTAACCCTTTCGGTGACGATGTGGCGTCATTTCCGGCGAAGTGTGTCCTCCAAAAAAAGGCGCTATTGCGTGGACACGTGGATTCCCGGTAGGGTTTTCACAGGTCGTGGACAGAGACTGATGATCTCAGCGCTGTTTTACCCACTTTCTCTTGTGCGCCCAAGTGATTCTAACATTTATACTCTACATAGTGCTTAGTAATTTTCACCATGTCATTTAGTCATCTGGTGCATCTCATATGATTCACCCCACATAACTGAATTGAAAAAAAAATGACAAAAGAAAAGAACGCTTCACTACTGTCTGAACCTTTATTTCTTTACAGCATTCAAGTCCTGTGGGGGGAGGCAGGGAAGGGACATGGGCAGCTGTCTCACAAGCAGTACTTAGTTCACTACAGGTTTAATCCAGAACTGATCCAAAACACACAGCGATGGGTCCTCTCTCTCTCAGAGGTCGGTGAGCCAGTCACCACGGAGGAGGGGTTACGTGACTCAGGCTGCAGTAAGGCTTCAGGTAGTGCCTGGCCGCGTTCCAGAGCGAGTCGCTACAGGGGGCCCCCAGGTGGCTCTGAACGGTGGGCATCAGGGCAGTGTAGACGCCCAGGGGCAGCAGGAAGCCCAATCCCAGCAGGCCTGCAGACAGCGCCGCCGTCTTCAGCCTCACGCACCTTTGCCACAGCCTGCTGACACAGAAGCTGGACACACTCATACTAAACGCGACACACTATGCAACCCTGTCCTTCACAGGTAAACAGACTAGACTTATGTCAATGCAAATCCAGGTGCAGGAAAAAAAACACAATTCTGAAACCACAGACAGCAATGAAAAAAAATTAAGTAGGATTAATATGTTACTACATTGCTTTTCTCCTGTGAATGGCACCCAAGCAGACTTTGTTAGAGGTTCTGTGTCAGCCATGGGCTACAGAATTCACAGACAGCTTTTAAAATGCTATTGCTTTGCACAGGGCAGATGGAGGTACAACAAAACTTTCCTGCCTCTCCCACACACAGAATAAGGGATAAAATTGGTCTCACCTTCGAAATGGGCCACTGACAATGCCAAAGTCATCTGCTTCTTCATCTATTTTGGCTTCCTATGGTAAAAAAAAAAGACTGAATATTTAATTCAGTCTTTGCAATCACACTTCATAAAGCATAGTAGTTGAAGTAGGTAGCTGCGTCAGCACGCGTAGGCTACAAAGGAACAAGAGAAGAAAAGAAACACAGCGTTTCGACTGTGGAGCCTGCTTCAGGTGTGAGGTGTGAAGAAGGCTCCACAGCCGAAATGTTGTCTCTCTTTTCAGCATGGAATAAACCTTTACGTGTTCCTCCAAAACAGCAAGTAGTAAGGCCTACTAAATGCTGCAGCTGCAACTCCAATGACAGCCACAAGATGGACCCAAAATTCAGTCTGAATATATTACACTGAAGGAGCCAGCAAACATGTCACCCTGCAACTCACAACTGGCAGCCCACTGAAGCTAAGCGGGTGTGAGCCTGGTCAGTACCTGGATGAGAGACCTCCTGGGAAAACTAAGGTTGCTGCTGGAAGAGGTGTTAGTGGGGCCAGCAGGGGGCGCTCACCCTGCGGTCCATGTGGGTCCTAATGCCCCAGGATAGGGGACACTATACTGTAAAACAAGCGCCGTCTTTCGGATGAGACGTAAAACCGAGGTCCCGACTCTCTGTGGTCATTAAAAATCCCAGGGTGTTTCTCGAAAAGAGTAGGGGTGTAACCCCGGCGTCCTGGCCAAATTCCCCATGCCTCCTAATAATCCCCCTCTATGAATTGGCTACACCCGATGGCAGGTGGAGCGACGCGCCGGCTGGAGTATTCGCGGTCGCATTTAATGGCAACGTCAGCTCAAAGATTTGGTTCAAACCACCAAATGGAGACGGGCGTGCCGACAAGCGGACCCTGCTGATGCAGGATTAATGCAGGATGAAGACGATATTACACTGAAGGAGCCATGGTAGCTCAGTTGGCAAGCGATGTAACTTGCTCTTATTCCTTCCAGACGGAAAGCAGGCTGTGTGGACCTGGGAGCCAAGTGAGTACCGGGGGTTAATCCTTCCAGGAGTAACAGGCTGGCCGGATCACATCACCTCCAGTGTTGGATGGTTGAGAAAAATGGTGGCCCTTGCCCCCATTCCCCCATGGGCCTCTACGGCCTGAAAAGGGGACCTAACCTAAAAAACGTATATTACACTGATAATTCCTCACCTTTGTGCACTGTTCTAACTCGTAACCTAGCGAGGGTTCTGAAGCAACATTATCGTTGAACCCTCCCAAAGCAACGCTTTCAGCATTTCTGAAAAATAAGGAAAAGAAAATAGACCAAATTACTTAATTTAATCTCCAGTGTATCACGAGGCGTTCGTTCAGACAGCACTCGTGATTTCCAGGCTCTAAATACTTCATTCGGTCACTCTTACTAAACCGTATTTCACTACATACGTTTCCTCTTCCAGGTGGGGAGCCACACTATCTGCACAGCACCGATGCTGTGCGAGTGCTGGTGTGGCACCTGCACTTTCTTTTCCTGCATGACTGTGCTTGCCTTTTAATTTCTCTCATAATTTTACCTTACTTGCTTGGAACCACAGATTTTCTTTCCTTTCGTGTCTGCGCTTAATGTAAAGTAACTCCATCACTCTGGACAAGAGCATCTGCTCAGCAAATAATAATAATACTCCTGTCAGAATTTTGCTTAGGTGTTTTCTACCTAGTGTCAGGCAGACCTGACGTTTGAGATCGCCACTGAATTCAGCACAAATGGCCAGTTGAGAACCAAAGAGAACCAAAGCAATATCTTTAATTGCCAAAGCTTTGAGAGTAATGCTGTTTCAAAATTCTTTAGGCTGTATGTTTCTACTTATTGACTAGTTCATTTTTCTAACAGGTTCGTTTTCATTGTCCCTTTAAATTAATCAGCATATTTATAACATAAACATGCAGTTAATTTGTCAGTCATGTCATTGTGCATCTGTGTATTGTACTTAGTAACAAGGATATATCACTTATCAGAATAGTTATAGTGCAATAATATTGCGAAAATGTGAACATTTCGATTAATTTTCATATGGATCCATTTTTGGCCATTGATTCAGGTCAGCATGCCTGTTTCTCAACTAAATCAAAACGTCAAATGAAAAAATATTTTTCGACATGGTACTTTGCTGAGGGATACGGGCTTATTAAATGTAATAATAGAAACAGTGTTTATTGTATTATTTTTATGAAAATGAAAAGTTGTGCTGCAATGGCAGCTGGTGAATGTTGTCATTACACAAAAGCTCACTGTTGAAATCATATACATACAGAGCAGCTTCCTGTTGCATTTCAGCAAGCTGATTCTGTAAGTCCTTCACCTTGTCACGCAGATCCTGCAAAATAACAAAATAACCAGCAGCCATTCAAAATTCCACTGTCTGGTTTTAGTTCAAGCCTAAAAGTCACATGTATTCACTTACAGCGCATAACTGCATTAACTCCACATTAAGGTCAAGCAGACCTTTTGTAACTGCAGTTTTAAAAACATGTCTGGCAAGTTTATGATTTGAAGTTTCTTTTATTACATTCAAGGAAATGTGCTATGAAAGTTATTTCAAAGCATGAACATTTACTTGTGTGTTTCTTTAATATATTCAACAAGCTTCCTGAAAATTGAGAACAAGGCTCCTAAAATACAAGACAGGCTACAAACAAAAAGAGGTCATTTGGCCCATCTCAATCATTTTATTGTTAGCAGCTTCACATTTGATGAGTTCTCTATTTTTTCATAAATGATTACACGAGTAAGCTTCGACCACATGATGTAAGTTTGATCCATTCCCCCACAATTCTTTGTATAAAGAAACATTTCTTGTTTTCAGTCTTCAATGGCCCTTGCTGTTGCTGCTAATCGTGAAGAGGCTCCCTTGAGAATTGACTTGCCAAGTATGCAGGCATTCTGAACAGCTGAATCAAGTCCTTCCTGTTCCAAGCTAAAAAGACTCAGTTCCTTTAGTCAAAGTATCATATTCCTTTATAGAGGAAAGTTCTCACGAGACATCGCTGTGCAAACTGCAAGAAGTGTAATGCTTGCTGAGTATTCACTTTCTTGAATTGCTCATGCTGAATATGTACCTGCACAACTGAAGAGTATTCACTCAGTGAATTCTTCAACTGCTCAATCACGAAATCTTTCTACAACAGAAGAAAAATGCAAAGTCAAATAACAGTACAGCATTCGGTTTAAACAATATACTGTAACAGGTGCTCTTAGCAAGAAACAAGAAAAATATTTGCCTGGAAAACAGCAGAGATATTCAGTCTGAATTCATTAAAAATCAGCAGTTGCAATGATCTCAAATATATTTGCTCTTTTTCCAAAAAAAAAAATCTTATGCAAAACTAGAAAACGTCATGCTAACCTTGACCAGAAAAATTAGCTCAGAGTCTATCATCTTGTGCTGTCACTCCAGACTGCTTTCCAGAAAGAAACCCAAGTCCCACAGACTGGGCCACAACCTGCCTGCTCTACAGCAGAGAGAGCAGCAGGGAGCACACCCCACTATTCTTCCACTTCTTCCAGTAGGTCTCCCCAGAGGCTGTTGTACCATATGAGACATCCTGACTGCTTGCTGGCTTGTAGTGGTGTCAGAGAAGGACACCCGTCCTCTAATCAGCACTGAGTCTCCTGTCTGAGGCTGAGTAACCCGTGATGTGTTACTCTAGCTGGTCCCCAGTGTGGAGTTGCAGCTGGGAAACTAGAGACTTATAACCCCAGGCTGAGGGTTCCAATCCCAGGTGAGACAATACTGGTCTACCCTTGAGCAAGGTACTTCAAGTTCCTACAGTCAGATTACTCCATTTTGCCCTGCTGTATAAAAAGGAACTCTCTACGAAATCATGTAGATGAGAATTTGCATTTGATTTATCCAGTCAAATCATTGGGAAACTAACCATCTATGTTGTTGAAGCCGATATCCTGACTTCGTCCAAGACACAGCAGGATGAAGTCTTTGAATCATTTAGCAACCAAATGTCCTAGACAGACTGAATAGTTTCCTGTCATTTATAACCCTTTTTGTCGTTTTTTTAAAATGGGTCAAATCCCTTATTTTTAAAAGATGCCAGGGACAGAATGTCCTAGGAAAAAGAATGCAGTACTTCCAACCCATCCTAACCCCCTCACGAGCAGGAGGCTGGCACAGCTCTGCAGCTCCCCCTGGCTGTGAAGAAATGAAGAACACTGGCAGTTTGGAGAGCCCTGTCTGCTACTGCAGCTCTGCCACAGTGCCCGTCAATAACGCTCAAATAAATGGTAAATGCTACTTCAGAACCCATCCAAAAAACTACAATTCTTTGACATTTTATCCAAAGAATCTTGGGTGGTTTCAGAGACCCACCCAAGCAATCTACTGCAAATTGAACTTGGTAAAAATAGCACCAAAAAAAACCCAAACAAAAATATTCCAGGGAGGTTTTTGACTCGTTGGAAAATGTGAAATAAAAAATGTTTCCAAAAACATGGAAGACTGGTTCCTAAAGCCCACTTACATTTCTCTGTGGGCAAAAAGCGTGGCTGAATTTAAATTTAAAAAAGTTACTAATCGCCCTCATATGGCAACTCCCCAAAATTAATTTTTAATTAACTTAGGCACTCATATTTTTTTAAACTCTCACTTAAGAGTTGAACAGAGTTCTAGAGGTGAAAGAAGAAAGTTTCAAGAGAAAACAATTTAGTAAAAAAAGGGGGGGTCAGATTACATTTTAAATCTCAGAGGATCCATAATTCCTCAGGTGAATTTTTCTCACAAAATCTGACAAAGTTGGGTAAGAAAATTCCTCTTTTTCAGTTGTGTAACAGCACAGAACAACCCATAACCAAAAATGTCAATTACAATAAATGAAATGCTGCAATAGATCTGTTGATTTACAGATAATTGCTCTGCAGAATGAAAATAACTGGTTTGAATGAAAAAATACAATTCTAACGTATTAGAATTAAACTCGGACCTGAAACATTTGGGTCCAACTGCTTTTCATTGTTAGATACTGTTGCTGTAAATGTACCTTAAATGTTTCAGATTTAAGTAAAATGTTTTACAATTTTTCCTTTAAGAGGAAACACAATTAAAACATGCCCACATAAAAAAACAATTTCATTTGCAAGTAAATATTTGTAAACCATACCCAAATACTTAATAATAAAAAACTACATTTCATGAAAGCATAATTTTATTTACCTTTAAAACAATTTCATCTTTTTGGTTTAGAGCCAGCCTTTCTTCTTCTAGTTGGTTCTTAAAAAAACAAACAACCAACAAGCTTTAAGGTTTCAAAGCAATGGTTACAAAATGTGACAACAATCAGAAAAAGCCCACTACTAATAGTTCTAATTGAAAGGACACAATGCCTCTTAATATCAGACAGATGTTGATTAAATTTAAGTAATGCTACACAGCCACCCTAAGATACCACAAACCTGGTTTACATAATTACCATCATTACATGAATATTTCGTCTGTTGTCCTGTGGCATCTGGTTCCATTAAGTTAATTGTGGCTGTATAAATTAACCAGCTTTGAATCAGATAAAATGTTAAATGCTATTTTAATAATGATATTACAGTACATCCGGAGATACCTAGTAGCTTATATTTCATAACCTTTATTACATAACTAAAGTTAAGAGCAAGATAAAAAGAGGTAAATAAAATCCCTGTAGCAAATGTAATATAATAGGATCTTACATTCTGTGCATGTTGTTTCTGGACTGATGTAAAAGACACAGAAGACAACAGGCAGCAGACCCCAGTAAATGATTTATTAAGTTAAAATCAGTGACATCAATAGTACCTCTAAAACCTTTAACATACTGCCAAGATGGATAATTTTCTTCTTATCCACTTCTCTTTCTGACAACATATTAGCCATCTAGAATATAAACACATATATATTTAGTTTCTTCTTTTTATGCATTAATACATAAAGAATACACAAACATACTGTAATACAAAAAAACCTTTCACATAAAGAATAGTATGCATACTTTATTCTCAGTAAAGTCTATAGAAACATTAACTGGTTTAGAAACATTAACTGTGAAGAGACCAAACTGTTTCAAAGCAACATTCCCACTAACATTTGTATTTTTCTGTTTTTTTTTACTAATGTTTGATAAAAAAGTCAACAATAAGGTGTTCCAAAAGCCCACTACAGAAAAACAAACTCTCTGGGACTACTCACAGGTACACTGCATAATATGAATGCACAGGAAGAATCAATGAACATGATACATGACACTGGTAAATCATGAAGTTGACTATTGATTTAATTTATACGTACCTCATCAGTAACACAATCAATTTTGTCTTTCAGAATTTCATTTTCCCTTTCCTGTCATGGAGAAGAAAAATATACAGTTGTTGCAAATGAAAAAATAGATGTTCTGTCTGTCTCCTGCCACCTCTCACAAGGCCAATTGTGTAGTTTTTTTCCCCACTATAATAAATATAAAATCTTTGCCCCAAGGCAAGTTGTATATTGATGGCAGATTACAATCTAAATTCTGAAGGCTATTTTCTTCCTACCAATACTATTAAACAACATGTTAGAAGACACATTCAGAGATTGCTTGGAGAGTAAAAAACTAACGGGAATAAAGAACGTTAATTCATGGGAGGTATTTCTGTGACTTACATCAACAGCAAACAACTGAATAAGAAGCACATACTTTGAATACTGTGTTTGAGTATGAATCATGATTCAGTTACCAGTTGTTTGACACTCATTTTTAACTTGGTATTTGTGATGCTTGATTCCGATAAGGCACTCCGCACTTCCTCTAGCTCATCTCCGAGCTCCTCAGCCTGAAGGATGGATTGTTTTATACTTCAGGTGTCATTTTCACAAACACACAACACGAGACAAAGGAAAGACAAACAAATGCAGCACATTAAAAACACGACTCTTGGCAATATATGAACTGACAGTACAGGATCACTTTTATTTCTCGGTACAATTCACGTGTAAATGTTCCAAGATTTCCCCGTTTAAGAGCTGTTATCCTCTTTTCAGAAAGCAAAACCATCCAAATAATTTAAGAGAGCTTCATGTTTCATTTGATTTTTACTTTTTTTTTGGTAAGAGGCACTTTCTCTAGCTACACTGGCCTTCCTGCGGATTGACATCTGATGTCTGACTGAAAACGACAAAAAAAAAAGGCATATTTCTTAATAGTTCTAGAATTTCCAAGAAGCAAGTTTAAATAATAGTTTTACCTCTTGACTTGCTTCTTCAAGGCAGTGTTTTCACTGCGGAGCTGTGCATTAGTTTCCTCTGTCATTTCCATGGACTTTTGGATCTCTGCGTTCTCCTCAGCGAGCCGGTTTCTGGCATGCACCAGTTCGGCCATGTTGTAGCTCTTTGATGCCATGCTCCTTTTGGGACAGACATTAAAACAAAAAGATGCCAACTTTGAGATATTCAGAAAGTGTGGCTGAATAGAACAAAAAAAACCCAACTAAACAGTAAGATTACAAGCAAGAATTTTTTGCCAGACCACATCTGAAATGTATTAGACATTGCTTGGCATACAAAAGAATACCAATTAGAGACTTACAAATTAGACTCATTAACGACTTTCTCTTTTTCTGTTAAGTGATCGTAGTGACAATCGTTCTGTTTATCTACAGAAAAAAAGAGAAACACCTTAAGTATGAGGACAGAATACCTTACAGTACAAAAGATTTTTGGCTGTATTTTTATGTTCCCATTGAATCAAATTACCTACAAACTACTAAACATTCTAGATGGGCTGAATGAGCATCTCTTATTTCTAACTTTTCTTATGTTCAATGATTTTTCATGGGTGATCGATCAGGCACAAAAAAGTCAAAGAGATAAAACTGTTTTGAGGCAAAGGCAAAACACTGTGAGCAGGTTATTAGATGGTAAATGAGCAATTTCAAATAACTACCATTTTCTAGCTGATAGATGCTTTCGATGGTCTCTAAAAACCTACAAAGGATGACAGAGAAAAGGCAGACGCAGTTAAGCAAAATGAAAACCTTTACCTCCCCGAATCTGATTTTATGTGCATATGGTGTACAAATGTCTCTTAGCACTTCATACTTAACTTATACAGTAGGTCACCAAATACAATTGGTTCTTTAACTAGCAGAACTAATGGAAAATTACCAGTGGATCTAGTGATAGTGATTCAATTCAATGATTTTCCAACGTTTCCATCCTTGGTATTACTCTAGCCATCGCAGATTAAACCTCAGTCGACTCTCAGGTACAGTATAAGCTCCAGCGCTGACTGTCATCTCCAAACAATAAGCAACTGACTGGCTACCAGAGGTTGCCTGACTTTACAATGGACTGAGCTTGTTATGTTACAGTACTGCTTCTAATCTCAAACGAAATTAATGAATCCAAGAAACCTCTTAAGAGCATCTTAAAAAGTGTTCCGTGAGGTAAGAGCACTTGAGATCTTTCACGATAGCTGTAAATCAATTTCCCTATGGGATTAATAAAGTATTATCTATCTATCTAAAGGCTACAGCAGCATGTGAATTTAGATGTACAGCTCCCAATGACCCCTGTCCCCCCCGTCACCTGCTCTCTTTGATGTGGTTCACATCATTCCCATTCGAATCTGTGTCCACAATCTCTTCCAGCAAACAAAGACGGTCACTGCCATCCTCCGTCACATCCTTCGGGGTCTCGAACGTTCCCAAAAGCAGGACTTGTCCTGGAAACCACACGGCATTGAAGGGCTGGCTGTTTTTCATAGGACATGTTTGCAAGAGAGAGACCGTGAATATCGAAAGGGTCTGTATTTAACATCTCTTCTGGGGGAAATCGGTACAAGGCTCCGGAGAAAAGACAGAAATCGAACAAACTTAAACTACGAAGAAGATGGAGTCGATTCTCACGGCCAATCCTCCCCCCCGATCATCTCACAGTGTAAACTGTCCCTTTTTGATGTTACCAAATGTAAACAAAATAAATAAGCAAAGAAAAAAGTGGGACACCCACCCTCCATAATTTCTTGCACACTGTGAACATGATATGTTTGCCATGCCATGGTTTTTTGGGCAAAAATATTGATAGCTTATAATGAATTATTGTGGAGTGATGTGCCTCATGTCCATTTAAATTTGATCCATCTCATTAAACAGCACCTCGGTAGTTTTGGGTGTGCATTCGTTTCCCTTTTCTGAACCAAATGAAGACACATATTCAATACTTGCCACTGGGTTGTTGGATGGAGACCGGTGCCATAGTACAACCCTTTCTGTCATCAGAAAGATTTAGTTTTGAGAGGTCAGGGGGCAAGTTTTGACGGCAAAGATGCTCCCAGCTGCCCGGGTCCTCAGCTGGGTGCCGAAAAGGGCTCTCGGCATGACAGGCCTGCAGGTCCTGGACTGATTTTGCCGGTCCTCCATTCCCACAGAGCAAACCGATCCGGAGGCGACGCGTCTCAACCGGGAAAGAGAAACTTCGGCGGAACATCCAAAACACTTCTTGATGCCTTGCGCTTGGAACGTGAACGACGCCCTGTCGGATGCCAACCTGAAACAATTTCAGCTCACAACGGTTTTTAAAATCCTCACAACCATCGAAGAAACTGGATTTCTATGACATACCCCTTGTCTTTATGACGTTAATACTGTCTGTGACTGTAACGTCATAACTAATAACAATGTCTCCCTACCCACATCCAAAAATAACTAATAACGGTGTTTCTTTGCCTGCTACAAACATAATACGTTTTTATCATCGACCTACGCGCAGGGTACGACTGAGCTGGCATAAAGCTTTTAATACATCCCTCAAATTCCCAGATGCAAACAGAACTAAACGTCTTACTTCACAACGTATCTTACATTTTCGGGTTGTATTTGTCACTCGGAACTGCCGTAACGACTTTTGAAGTCCACCTTGTCGTGAACTTAAGTAATCGGTTTAATGAATTCCGCTGTGCTTCACTGCATCTAAAATGAAAAACATATATCAGAAAGGCCAGAACTATTCTATTAATAACCACATTCAAAGACTTGCCCATATGGATTTAAGTTAGCTGTCACTTATTTACTTTAAAATACATTGAAGATGAGTTTTAGGTGTTTTATTTTTAACTTTCAATGATGGAACACAAGGCCAGGGACTTTACATTTTTTACAGCGAAACAGCCTGACCAAAAAAAAAATTCGCAAAACTCACAAAATTCCCTAAAGTGGTAATAAAACATGAGCAGTCCTAAAACTGATCTGGTGCACTGTTTAATCTAAACTGCCGGTGTACGTGTATGTTATTCAGCGATAACTAAGTCAGCGACCCTCGTATTTCTCGATTTCCCTGCCTTTCACTCCTTGAAAATCCCAATAATGATTAATGGGTTTCATTAGTGTTTCATAACTTGTTATTGGATTACTTTCTGTTTGATGTAGGATAAGAATATCAATCATGCAATCAGTCGCTGATATTTAATAGCTATCTACCACACAGCACACTACCCCTCCCTGCCTTCACACGTACACGGTTTACAGGTTACGTGAGAGTTGAATACTGGGGGTTGGAGATGTGAATAAGGAGGAAACTGAGAGGAGGCCAGTTTTTTTTTTCCTGTAACAACCTTAGATATGCCCGTGATGAGTTGTTTCCGCGCAACGCAATTTTCCTACATTTCCAAATTCGGGCATTAAGAGTCTGAAACATGTTTCGTTTATTCTTTTCTCTTTCTTATCGTTATTCCATTTAAGTATCCGACTCTAGAGTTCTGAATGCATTTTAAGATTTGCGCAGTTTTTGGCTTGACAAAAAATCAGTAACTCACGTTTCTAGCTTTCCTCCTGTGAACTTCCTGTCGTCTCCACTCCATTGCATTGCATTGCATTCGCCAGTAGGTCTGCACGGCCATTAATAAAATAGTTATAAATAATGAGGCTTTCATATTACCAGGGTACTACAAACCACTGTGGAGGAATTATTGCGCTTGCAACTAATTCTGTCTCTGGTCAGTAAGAAGAGAATATTATGGGCTGGTCTTCTGTTTTGATCTATACACTGAAACCCGTTTATTAAAGCCTTTAAGATTAACACAGTGTATTTCAACGTGGTACATGAGACCAGAAGCTCACAATACTATCAAAGTCAATTTAAGACTAACACTAGATACTTTTAGAGTGCACGAAGTGGGTGCAGAGCATATTAAGAATATGAACTCAAAAAAAAATGTTTCTAAAAAGTTGACGAACCACGATAGCGGGATTAAAGCGGATTTCAGATCACTTTGACCAAAAACGAGGCATTTACCTCGTGATAGGTGACGTAAAGGGAGTGCTGGGAGAAACCCCACCTCTGACGGCTTCGGGCGTGTCTGTTGAATGTAAAAACTGGGTTTTGGTTCGGTCGTGTGATGCCTACATCCGTGAGGTCGATACGGACAAAGAGCTGAGTAGTGTGAGGTGCTTCGTATAGAATGGGCGCTGAGAGCCAACACGGGCCCCAGGGAAGACAACCTTTCCTGGCCCCCTGCGTTGTAAAATTGGTTTTAAATGTACCGGAGTGATAAACGTCAAAACTTAGTAAATGACCTTGTTAATTGCCGAAGGGATGGCCGTTTCAAAAAGTCAGTAATTGGAAAAGTGCAAACATTGTCCATGATAAAATAATAACAGGACAGGCCAAGGCCCCTTCAGAGACCAACGGGCCCCAGAGTCACGCACCCCCCCTCTCGTCAGGCCTGGCTATATCGTCCTGCAACTCACAACTCCGCAGCCCACTGACGTGAAGCTGGCAGGTGCGAGCCTGGCCAGTACCTGGATGGGAGAACTCCTGGGAAAGCTAAAGGTGCTGCTAGAAGAGGTGTTAGTGGGGCCAGTAGGGGGCGCTCACCCTGCGGTCTGTGTGGGTCCTAATGCCCCAGTATAGGGATGGGGACACTATACTGTAAAAATAAAAAAGTGCCATCCTTCAGATGAAACGTAAAATGGAGGTCCTGACTGTCATTAACAATCCCAGGAGGTTTCTTGAAAAGAGTAGAGGTGTTACCCCTTTACCAGTCATGGCCTCCTAATAATTCCCATCTATGAATTGGTTTAATCATTCTCCTCCCCACTGAGAGCTGGTGTGTGGTGAGTGTACTGATGTACTATGACTGCCATGGTATCAACTACAGTAGGTGGTTGCAGCACATTGGTGGTAGTGGAGGGGAGTCCCCATTATTTGCAGAAGGTTCAAGATCAGCTGTGAAAATGCAAGTAGTACAAGCAATGCTCCTGGCCCTCCTCCCTCTTTTGGGTGCAAATGGTCAAACATTTCACACAGGAAAATGTCCTAAACCGCCAGTTCAGCGTAACTTTGACTTAAGCAAGGTTTTTTTTCCTGTTTTTCATGAACTGTTGTCACTGCTAAACTGTAGCTAATACTACCACAACCACAATTACAGAATAACAAAAAGAAAGGAATTATACAAAATTTAATAGAAATGATCAATGGAAGTATAGTAATGCAGTGGTTAGCATTGCTGCCTCACAGCACTGAGGCCTGGTCTACAGATGCAGACAATGGTGCTATTTGCATGGAATTTGTCTGTTTTCCCTGTGTTTGCATGGTTTTCTTCTGCATGCTCTGGTTTCCTCCCTCAGTCCAAAGACGTGCTGGTAAGTTACTTGGCTTTTGGTAAAACTGGCCCTGGTGTGAGTGTGTGCACTTCTGTGTCTGTGTGTGCCCTGTGATGGACTGGCGGGACAACCAGGGTGTAACCTGCCTTGTGCCCATTGCTTGCCAGGATGACCTCCGCCACCCCCATGACCCTAAATTGAATGAGGCATCATTAAATGATGTGTGGATAAATTCTCACCACTAAATCTGTGCAAACTCTTTTCTGTTTCAACAGTATCTTGGCAGGTGGTATGAGATTGAAAAGCTCCCTGCAATTTTTGAAAAAGGAAAGTGCAACCAGGCCCCTTACACACTGGAGAGCAATAAACAAGTTCAGGTTTTGAACCAAGAAATTCTGTAAGGGTTACTCTTTTACTATTCATGATTATGATTATGGTTTTTATTGTTGTTATTATTAATTATGCTAATCCCTTATTGACAAGCCACATTAAGGATTCATCAAAATGAATTCGTGTTTTTTTAAATTAAATACAAGGGTGGTGTTCATCCTCATCATTACATAATTCATAAATATCACCACTAACATTATCAAAATACTATTTCAAATACTATTTTAATCCTCGAGAAGGAATTGTGTCTTTTTATAGGCCTGATGGCAAGCCCAGTGAAATTGTGGGAACGGCTGAGCTGAAGAATGCAGCTAACACAGCCATACTGGAAATGACAAGTAATAGGTTTATTCCCTGCTGAAAAGGTGAAGAAGGCCCCACGGCCAAAACGTTGTGTTCTCTTTCTTCTTTTTTTCAGCAGGGAATAAACCTATGACTTGTTCCTTTGCAGCCTACGCATGCTGACGCAGCTCCCCACCTGAAATACTGGAAGTGAGCTTCTTTGGAGGCAAGTCCCAACAGTAGCAGAATCCTAATAGACAAGGATAAAGTGAAATGAACCAGAGTCCAACCCACATTTTACTTTGAGGGCCTCACGTTGACTTTGTGCGATTTCACGTAAGCCAGTGATATGAAATGGTGACAGAAGGAAGAGGAAGGGCAAGAGGAGACCACCTGTGAAACGCAGTTGGCGCTTCACTCACAAACTCACTTCGCGGTACTTGTCGGCCAATCTGTCCTGCCTAACTGTCAGGAAGTGCTCCGGGAGCAGATCGGTATCGCACACAGGCGCTCTTGGAAGAATCTTACAGTACGGGGCAAGGACGCATGTGAAACGGAAGCTGGCAGGTCAGACATGACAAAAATGACAGTTCTACTGTAGTTACAGTTACACTGCATGTCAAACTCTTGTCATCTCATAAGGCATTGCTCTGTTTCAGGGGAGCGGCTCAGCCCATACTGGGTGTTGTTCACTGACTGTGACAGCTACTCGCTGGTCTATTCCTGCGCCGATGTCTTGGGCGTCTTCCACGTTGACTTTGCTTGGATTCTCAGCAGGTCTCGCACTCTCCCAGCAGAGACCATACACCGTCTGAAGCTCCTTGTCTTCCAATGGCATAGACACAGCTAGGACGACCATGACTGATCAGACCGACTGTCCCAAGGATATGTAAGGGGTTCATGTCCCTATAGAATATGTCTGGAATTGTATCTGCTTATGTATTAAGGAAGAAGCCACATTACTTTTTTGCTTGTAATTATGGTTGCATTTCTATGAAGTTACAATAAATGGAAGAGAAAACCAACAGAGCCAGCATCCATTTCCTTTATTTCACTTTGGGCAATACGTTAAACACATATTATCTGTTTCTTGATTAGACTGTGCTCAGTACTTTTACCACAACCAAAAAGTAAATTTAAAAAACATAAAAGCGTCTACAGCATAATTTTCTAAGACATGTAAAGCCTTGCTATGGATTTCCGATGCTTTGTAAGAAGAGTTACTAAATAATTGAGTTGAAATGAAATTGTATCCTCTTAATGTTAAGCCCGGGCGGGGAGCGGCTGGCAACCTGCTGTTGCCATGGGAGACCGTGACCTTCTCGCGAGCGCGCGCCCTCCAGTCGACTCCGTGAGAACGAGATCGGGCGACGTGTCTGTCCGTCCGCCTTCCAATCAGGCGGCCAGTCTTCCAATTAAGCTCCCAATTAAACCGCCTTTTAAAGGCTCAACTTTCAACTGCCCTCTTGCTCAGAAAGTGAGCTACTGAAAGCTGTCTGGCAATCAGCTCTGTAGGTATAATTTCCGATTTCTAAAAGGCAACAACAACAACAACAACAACAACTAAAAACCCAGTTCTGCACAGACCAGGAAAAGATGTCTCGTCCTCGGACAATCGTTGTCCAGCTGCCCTGCTGTCTGGTTTTCTGGGCTGCCCTCATCCAGCTGGCCCTGATGCCTGGTTCTCCAGGCAGGCCTCACCCAGGTGGGGGCTGCACGTGGGTGGAGGTGGAGGGGAGTCCCCATTACCTGTAAAGAGCTTTGAGTGGTGTGTCCAGACTGACCAGCCTGCCCGCGCTCGTAACCCCCGACAGCCTGTCTACTGTCTCTCGCTGCTTCCTCGCTGAATCCCAAAATCCGGCGCTGGGGTCTCACCCTGACAGCCTGCCGCAGCGCTGCTCTGCGCAGAAAGGCTTCAGATTTCATAACCACGGAGTGCAGTGTGCGCGCACTGTGGGTGGATGGGCATGGCAAATGCATCGTCTTTTTTCTTTACTTTCCAGTGTGAAAGCTGTAATTGTTCCTTAAAATGTGCAACTCAATCACTTTTCTTATGTTCATTGCATTTCTGGGTTTTTGTTCGTTTGAAAGACTGGACTGGCCTCAACTTGTTACAAAAGGAGACGGAAAGTGAAACTAAAAACACAATGTTACAAAACCGCCCAAATTTACATAACCCACAACTCTACAACAGAGTACTACACAAAGGAACAACAATAAGCTTCTGACTTTTTATTCTTATGAAAGGTGAACGGCACAAATATATCTGGTTATGAAACAACCAAAACATTCATTTTATCACTTACAGGGTTATGTTCTGTGTGTTGTAATAAAACAATAAACTCCCTAAATGAAAGTATTTTTAAAAATCTTCTTACTGAGGCTGGTACAGACATTAAATATCTTTTAGTCAAATATTTATATACAGTATCTCAAAACGGAAGAATAAAAGAAGACAGGAAATTAAATCGAAATTCCTTCCCTGCTGCTGAAATATGCAGAACTCTGTCTTACAGTACACTGAATAAATAAAATAAGCAGCTGGCTGCAGATATCACAGACACAACATTTAACCTCAATGACTGTTAGATGTGTTAGAGGTTAAGGATTAGGAAATATTTCTTAACTCCCCCATGTTTTCCAGAAACTGGTTCAAATGCACACAAAGCAAAACCAATGTTTTATAACATGTGAGCAATAGCACGACTGTTTTGTAACCTGCATTTCGGGAAGTCTCATGACATTCAGTTTGACTGAGCATCCACATTATATAAGGACGCGCTGCTGCTGTAGCAGACACTGCAGCTCGGCTCAAGTAGCGTCTTGTCCTTCGTAATCTGATCTCGGAGAGACTGCTGTTCCGTGCAGATCACTCGGCTCGCTGCATATTCTACACGGCCTTTCTACCAAGCTTTACGGACGGGTAAGAATCTCGAAACAATACACGAACTACAGTATTTCAGCATGTGATATAGCATAACATTCTGATCCCGTTCTGTAAAGTGTGACAGTGTTGGGTTTTTTTTTTAATTCCTTTTTTAAAAAGCTTGTTTTATGACGGTCTTTTGCTAGATAAGGGTGTGATTGTCTTCTAGGACTCGACACCTGCATGTTGTGTTCTGCCCTACTAGCCACAGATAAAAACACGGAGAATTCACCACCGATTTGGCTGCTCAGAATGAAAGGTGTCGTCGTGTTAAAAGCACATATAAATTAGAAGCACAAAGATCGTAAAAGTAGACGTTTCTTTTAGCCAAATGGATCTGACGCTCCATCTGACATTAAGAAACTATCTTCGTAGTTTTCACAGAATGCTTACTTCGAAAGTGGTGCGGGAATTTCAAATAAAAAAAATCTAACCGCTGTGTTTTTAGTGTGACTAGAAAGATAGTTATGACAGGTATGAAAGTTAAAGTTCTATGGTATATTGCTGTGACACCACTAGTAAAAGGAAGGCTAGTAGCGTTCGGGTATTTTAGTTTGTCATGTTCCTACAGTATATAGTTATACTGAAGCAGCCACGGTGATGCAGTGGTTCTCTCCGTGTTTTTGTCGGTTTTTGTCGGGTGCTCTGGTTTCCTTCCACGATCCACTTAATCGACTTACTGGTAGGTAGGCTTCTGTAAAAACTGACACTGGTGTGAATGCCTGTGTGTCTGTTGTGTCCTACGATGGACTGGCGTCCCATCCAGAGTGTACCCTGCCTTGTGCCTGTTGCTTGCTGGGATAGGCTCTGGTTCCCCCCTGACCCTGAATTGGAAAAGCAGTTAGGAAATGGATGGATGTTCTTATAACAGGTATACTTTATTAGAATGAAATCAAGTGCATCCTTCTAACTATTGCATAATGCTCAAACACGTTTACATTAAGTTACAGATCTTCATTGACTATACTAAAAACATTAAAAATAAGATTGGAAATGAAACTCACTTTTTAATCAAAGACGTGGTTTATTATTAGTTAGCTTGATAGAGAAATCAGGTGAGACAGAATGGGTGTTTCTAATGGTTTACAAATGAACACGCCATATTTCATCATGAAGATGTTTTTAAAGACATACAGCATTTATTTCCCAGACTATTCTAATCCCGGTTTAATTTGATGTGGTGTAATGCAGGTAATTTTAATTACTTAACCAGCTGGTTAAGTAATTTTCGTTCATTTCGTCAAAAAATCCCATTGGGATGAATCATTAATAAACACCCCACCATAATCTTATTTTGAAGTTAAGCCAACCTCATCAAATTACCAGAAGGGTTAATGCATGCGAGTTGATACATTTTTAGGAAATCACCTTTTGTCTGCTGCTGATATCCACCCATAAGAAGATATGGTAGAAAGCCCAGCTAGGAATTCAAAACACAAAGAACTTTTGTATGAACAACTCTACAGTGTGCTGATGTTTCATTCAGTCGGAAAAACTGTCTCTGCCTTTGAAATTTAACCACTATCTTTTCATTGTAGCATGGCACATTAGTTCACTCCACTAATTAATAAAAATAATTGCTTACACTTATATAGCGCTTTTCTGGACCCTCCACTCAAAGTGCCTTAAAGGTAATGGGGATCCCCTCCACCACCACCAGTGTGCAGCCCCACCTGGATGATGAGACGGCAGCCATAGTGTGCCAGTACGCTCACCACACACCAGCTATCAGTGCGGAGGAGAACAGAGTAATGAAGCCAATTCATAGACGGGGATTATTAAGGGCCAATGTAAACTTTGGCCAGGACACCTGGGTTGTAATCCTACTCTTTTCGAGAAAAGTCCTGGGATTTTTAATGACCACAGAGAGTCAGGACCTCGGTTTTACATCTCATCCGAAGGACCGCGTCTTTCTACAGTATAGCGTCCCCGTCACTATACTGGGGCATTAAGAGCGCCCCCCTGCTGGCCCCACTAACATGTCTTCCAGCAGCAACCTTAATTTTTCCCAGGAGGTCTCCCATCCAGGTACTGACCAGGCTCACGCCTGCTTACCTTGAGTGGGCTGCCAGTTGTGAGTAGCAGGGTGATATGGCTGCTGATGTAAAGCTTAGTTAGGATTTGTAGGGATCATGCTTCTAAAATGTAAAAGTGTAATAGATTATTATTTATTCATGATCTGAAATTGTGCAAATAGGCACAGTACATTTATTGCATTAACCCAGTTTACAAGAAGCACTTACTGTAGCAAGGGGTATTGTCTGAGCAAAAAAAAGTATTAGTCTGAAACCTCAACAGTCCACTGTAGGAACATGTGAACATTAAACATAATAGGTTCTTCATTTAATTGCAGCTTTCAGTGATGATAAGCACAGGAAAATCAATCATTCAACTTTCACTTAACTAATGGATCACTCACTGTGTATAGTAGAACAGGATGATTTTTAATAGCTCTGTTTTCTGATATGTGAGTGTTTTATCATGAATTGTTTTGTATTATAATAATTATAATTAACAGATGGGGTTAGCATTGCTGCATTGCAGCGCTGGGGCCCCGGGTTCAATTCCCTTAGGCCTGGGGTGTCCAGTAGACCTGGGGTGCTGTCTGTGCGGAGTTTACATGTTGTCCTCACGTTTGCATTGGTTTCCTCCAGGTGCTCTGGTTTCCTCCCACAGTGACATGACATACTGATTGGTTAACTGGTTGGTTCTGGGTATACTGATCATGGTGTGAGTGTGAGTGTCTGTGTGTGGCGTCACATCCTCGGTGTACCCTGCCTTGTGCCTGTTGCTTGCTGGGATAGGATCGGGCTCCCCTGCAGCTCTGAATTGGATGAAGTGGTCAGAAAATAGATGGATGGATAAGTAATAGATTCCCACTTCACCTATCAGTATATTTCAGTGTTGTAATCAGAAAACTGTTGAAAGAATATGTCACTGTATTTTTGCAGTGTGTTATTGCCTGTGGACATGAAGGCTCTCCTTGTCCTGTTCCTGACCCTGGTGTCCGTTTCTGTGACCAGAAGCCAGACATTCCACTTGGGATCCTGCCCAGATCCGCCTGTTCAAAAGGACTTCAATCTACAAAAGGTACCCTGCTCATGATCACACAGAAATAGAGTCATGACACTACTTCCAGCTGTTTTTCGAATATCACAGGGGGTCTATTATCTTTGTGAAAATTATGGTACATTCTTCAAGCAATATTTGAAAGAATAACTAGGAATGTATTAAATGCTGTGATTTTACCAATCACTAAATTTGCCATTTGCTGTCCTACATTAATTTCAGGAAATTTTTCCTTTCCATATATGCCTTATAAAATTATCAGGTGGGTAGCTGCGTCAGCATGCATAGGCTGCAAAGGAACAAGTAATAGGTTTATTCCATGCTGAAAAGAGAAGAAAGAAATACAACGATTCGGCTGTGGAGCCTTCTTCAGGTGTAAGAAGGAATACATTTCAGCATAGAATAAACCAATTATTTGTTCCTTATAAAATTATGTATCAAGGAGTTTTGTCTGCTTTAATTTATACATTCTGTTGCTGTTATAGTCCAAAGGCCTGCTTTAATGATGCACTAACTAACCTCTGCAGATTTAAATGGCCTTTTCTGGAATTTTGTGCTATCCCTAATTCTCTTTTCGGAGTCTGAACAGCATTATGGATGTACAATAAGCTGAACAAAACAGGTCGTAGGATATTGTAATACAGGGGTGTAGAGCTCCAGCCTCAGGGGTATGTTGTGTCTTCGTTTTTCTTCCACCTGAGCTCTTAAGCACCTACAGTAATTGATCTACCTGTAATTATCAGCCTGGATCCTGTTATACACCCAATTAATTGTGTAATCCTTTTTACAGTACCTTGGGAGATGGTATGAAATTGAGAAACTGCCAGCGTCTTTTGAAAAGGGAATCTGTATTCAAGCTAATTATTCCCTCAGAGCAGATGGTAAAGTAAAGGTTTTGAATGAAGAACTCATGTAAGTATCTGTTTTATAATCCGGGGGTACCCATTTCCATTTCAGGTCCTGCAGGGCTGCACTGTCAAGATTTATAGGCCACTTAAAATCAGCAGTACCAAGATCAGAGAAGAGCTGGGAAACCGCACCAGTTTAGACAAAAACAAATTAAGCCAATAATTAGTTTAATTGTGGTGTTAAGAACTCAGTTAGAAAGAATGACAAAATTCACTAGAGTACCTCCAGGACTGGAACTGGGACCCTACTGTATGTTCTGACCTGAATGTATTATTTCTGAAATGCTTTAAATATACACTAAAAGAGTCTTAAAGACCAGCACTGTTTATATTGGTTTTCTAACTGAATGTATTATTTCTGAGTGCTTTATCTTTGAAATGCTTAAAATACACACTAAAAGAGTCTAAAAGACCAATACTGCTCATAAATATGCACATATGCTCAGCTACTGTCAATAATGTGTTTGTGTAAGTCAAACCTGTCCTTACTTGTTTTAGAGATGGCAAGATAAACTCAATTGAAGGGAGTGCTGTAGTAAAAGATGCCAACGAACCGGCAAAACTGGGAGTTAGCTTCTTTTTTTGTAAGTATACGAAGTGGGTGTCTGACAGTTGAAGATTCATGCACAAATGTAGACTAATTCATAAGAGGAAGAAAGCAGTAATAAATACATCAGCTGAAGCAGCAGAACGCTCACCAGACACAATCCAAAATTAGTTGTTTTGCTACAAATTGTTTTCAGTTGCCAAATATAAAATCGTGGAAACAAGGACTCTCCATAAATAGTTTCTAGTAAAAAAGGTGCTTTTAAATAATTTGGCTTGTTTTGCGTCAAAGGACCAACAAATCTAATTTATTCAGCAAAAATTCAGAAATTTAGAAGCAAATTTTATCATACAGCAAACGGGCACCGAAAACTACCTGTCTGGTTCCCATCAGGTTGCAGTCAATATTTGTTAATTCAATGAAAAAAAACGCTGATAAATATTAATAGTTGCATTTGTGGTGATAAAAGAAGATGCTTACCTCTCTTTGAAACTCTGTCTGTTTTTTTTTTTTCTTCAGTTCAGCCATACAGTCCATACTGGGTACTGTCTACCGACTATGACAACATCGCTCTTGTCTACTCCTGCTCTGGTGTCAAGAGCCTGTTTCACTTCGACTTCGCCTGGATCCTTGCTCGCTCTCGCACGCTGCCTGCAGAAACGATCGCCGCGGCTAAAGCGCACTTCACTTCTCATAAAATCGACATTAGCAAAATGACTGCAACTGTGCAAGAAGGCTGTACAAATAATAGTTAAATAATAGAAGAGGTAAATAAATGCCTGATCTAGTTCTCCAATAAAACAGGATGTTGGTGTACAAGCTTAAATGGTTACTAGACAGGGATGTGTGCACGTTTGTTTGGAAACGGATGAAAGGAAGGTCTCAGTTTAGCTGAAATTACTAGTCGGTTCTTGATGTGAATGAGACCTTAACTGAAAATCCAGAAAATCCTTTTATAACTATGCATGAAACATTATATCTGTATTTATATGCATAACAGAATACCATATGATGCTGTTCAGAGTAACGTTTTCCATGTCTAATTTGTGTGATGACAATTCAGTTGACAAAAGATTATAACCTGTAATGTAACTGTACTTTCCTCAGTCTGAAGTTGCTGTTTACACTGCGTCATAGAAAAATAAACTTTTAGTTAACAAAGCATTCATTACATGTGTCCACATAGCTCATTGAAATGTTTCTGACAAAGGCTTCATTCAGCTCATCATAGTCTTCATTCAGACATTGTGAACAGGCTCAATGCTATTACGTCAGACTGACTTATTTCACTAAAGTACCTCCTTATATCAACATTTATAGATCAACATGTTTTAGAACAAAGGAAACTCACAAAATCACGAATGCTGAGTACACTTTAGGTGTCATACGCGCCTACATTTCAAAACCATGTGAATGTGTTGTAAATGTATTCACATTAACAAAGTAGTTCGCTGCCTCTCGTTCCATATCACGGAAATAGTTGTGACTTTCAATGAAGGCTACAGTAAGAACATATGAAGGACAACGCGTTTCTTCGCGTTGTGCTCCTGCCAATTTATTCCTGTCGTCCTCAGTGTCCGGTTAAATACAGTCTCCCTGAATATTACTGGGCCACCAAATGCATTTCGTGGTTTTGTTCCTGTTACAGCACCACACGTTTCCTAGTGTATGTTTTCAAGAACAATTACGTACCACGCTGTTGCAAAACTGACGTACGCCGAGTCTGCTCCGCAGTGAAAGTATCATCTGACACCTTGTGGTGCCAAGGAGAATTGTATGATGAATCTGATCAGTCTGTTCTAGTCTCCGTCTTCTTTTATTAGTACAGAACTCAATTCTTCTGTTTTTGCGACTACTTTTATTTTGTATAAGCTGCATATATGTATACATATAGAACAATAAAAGGAAATACCCAAGCCGTATGTACTGCGTGTATTAACTGGCAATAAAATATCGACTTTGAATTGAAACATCAGACACAAAAATGAAAGAATGATGTACAGTATGTTCGCAATTACAATAGAGACGGGAGCTTTTTTCAGGGACTTGATTAAAACTAACACAATACAGACTTTATTCTAAGCTGTGTTTGTTTTTGGGATTTGCGGACATCAGATGCAGCTCGTATCACATTTTTCCAGTTACAGTTTATTGGTTATTTTTGGCTGTGTAAAAAGAACATTCAGCAAATAAATAACAAAAATAAATGACGCTGAATGGTCACACTAACTTTTATAATCACATAGCTTCAACTGAAGGATTCTTTTCTGATAAAACGGATATGGCTGTACTAAAAATGGAGGTGATGTACTGTAAATACAGGAGAATTTAAAATGGCTTTAACATGTTTTTGAAAATCCAATAGATTTTATATTTTCTTTAGTTGGTGCATATTTTATAAAAATTAACAATATATTTAGATTGTTCCTAAAAAATCATTAAACTGTAATTGTTGTACTTTGTGTGTTCAATGCAAGTGCATTCAAAAGATCCATGATAAAATTCTATAATTTCCAATTGACACTATGTTCTTGGATTTCCAACTTGTTTTTATTAAAAGAACAATATGCAGAAATGTACAGATGGCTTTGGATCAATTTACAGATTTTAACAAAAATATTTCTGTGAAGCAAACAAAACCAGCAACGCCCATGAAAACTGACTCCTATCTGTGAACATGCCTTACAGCATGATAGTGATAATTAAAATAAACTTGTATTTGCTATGTTAATATGTGCAATGCACAATATATAACAATATCAATGAAACTTGCAAAAAAGACACCAATTTAAGAGCAGCCACAAACCAAAACTATTTTATTTCATATACAGAAAACGTCCTATCAAGGGGAGGAGGACAGCAGCTATTTGACATATATGACGTTACAGTCCAGTTTAAACATTCCTGCACCAAGTACAAGGATCCATTCAGCACTACAGAGATAGACTTACCATTTTCCTCTGCC
Source organism: Lepisosteus platostomus (assembly GCF_059453375.1). Classification (NCBI taxonomy): domain Eukaryota; kingdom Metazoa; phylum Chordata; class Actinopteri; order Semionotiformes; family Lepisosteidae; genus Lepisosteus; species Lepisosteus platostomus. The sequence goes on from NC_142612.1 coordinate 67,268,613, forward strand.
TTACAGAAAGCAGCAAACAGGTAAAAATCTAAGGCAATCTTTTTACCAGATTCTGCACACATTATCTGACATGTTTATTTAGGAAACTTTTGGTTTAAGTAATTGTCTTGTAACAACTGGCACAGTAAGCATGTTTTCTTCTTGACTGATGTTCAGACAGGGTGTCTTTTGATAGCGAACAGTCCTATGTCACCAGCTCTGTTTTCTTATTTTTCAATTTAGGAAGCATGAAGTGGTTCATCTGTGTGGGAATCTTCTTTATCTGTTTGGCCAACCATGTAGCCTGTAAGTATACTTGGATAATAAATTCCAAACTTATTCTTACTGTCAATTCAATTAATGTGTCTAAATATATAAATATAGGTAAAATATTTAACTGTATGTTGTTGTACTGTTTCTTTGGAAAATGTTATGTTTACATCATGTATTAGTTATCAGAAGCTTCTTGTTTTAGTTATTGTAATATCTTCTGAAACTTTGAAATAATTAAATGTATTCTTAAACATTGGCACACTGAGCACTTTACACATTTTTATTAATTTACCTTAATGCTAACTCAAATTAATCTATAAATTGGGAGGAAAGAGTGCAGGTCTGTAATTTGTAAATGAAATAGCACTGAAGAAGCTGTTTGTGCAGGTCTTCAATCTAGTGAACAGGGCAAACACAGTTTGAATAATATTGATATTTTTCCACACATTTTTTGAAATCCCATGGGTGGACCCTAACCTCAAGAACTTGAATTACCTCATTGTGAGTGCTGGGCTCTAAATATCTAAAACACATTTTCCCCCTTTTTTCAGATGCCAGGAATATTCCGGAAGGAGGTAAAAAAATGTGTTTTAGCTAATTTACCAAATTCTGATATATGAGAGAGAGATATATAGTAATATTGTATATAATATCATTTTTTTCAAAATATAGTTTGATTTAAACCAAAACAGTAAACATTGCATTAATAAAGTGATACCAGTTGCTATTACAGACACAACTAAAACAACTACAGCTCTATGAAACAAAAGTGAAAGTGACAGATGCAGAAAAGATTAATGCTTTTTACACACTTCGGCCAATTTAGCCTTTTCATATACATCCACTTAGAAAGACAATCGAACGGTAGTGCAATCTAAGTACAGCACAACTTAGATATCACTAGCTGTGTGTTACTTACAATGCAATTGCATGGTATTCACAAGGCTAGTGATGTTATTTGAAGTACAACACTCTGAAGCAGTTAAGACGAATGAATGACTGTGTTGTCCCCCTCTCAGTCCCTTATGATGAACCGCCGGCGGTGCCCTACTGGCCCTACAGCACCAGTGACTTCTGGAGATACGTGGAATATTTTCGCACCATAGGGGCCTACAAGCACATCGATGAAATGGCCAGAACATTTTTCGCTCACCAACCGCTTGGAGACACCCTGGGGTTCGAGGCGGCACAGCAGGAACCTTAAAAACCTAATACCACGTTTGCCACTCGTTTAATGATAGGCTTCATAGCGCTATAACATTAGAAGCTTTAGTACAGGATTTCTAACAAGATGTAGAGTTAGAACAAATGAATGTAAAACAATTTTTACAGTTATACGCTTAGCTTGATACAAAATGTAAAAAGCATGCCATTCAATGTAATAATATTGTGTTGACACAAGAATGCAATACTGTACTAATAAAGTTTTAAAAGAAAATGCAGGTGCGTTGTTGTATATTTAATACACAACATGATTAGAAAGGTGTAAATCAATTTACAGATCTACGTAGCACATTACACGCACGTCATGTCTACACACGTTCGTAAAGTGAGAAAACGTAAACAATTATGTTCACATAGATTATACAATGTAGTTCATGCTTGCTGCTATGTAGCCTCGTTCGTGTGCTGATCTCTTTCAGCACATTTTCTGCTCTCTGCAAGAGGGGAAAAAATATCGACGACTCAGCAGAGTCTAGCTCTTTGAACTAGTTTAGTTTCTTCCATGGTTTTTTAAAATTAAAAACAGATTTGCCATACCCCAATTATATTGCTTGATTCTATAACACCATTCCCCCCCCCGAAAAGAAAATCGTCCAACCTTGGGTAAAGTCATATTTATTTTTAAATTATAATGGTTGCATTGTATGTGCAACTATTGACACAACACTGTTTTTTCTTTTCTTTATAGTCATGCGGCTCATAGCTAAGCAACCTTTGTTGGATCTCTTCTGTTTGTTTAAATGTCGAAATACAAATGTGTCTTTCATACACTGCGGAACATTTTTTTCTTACATTGTTTTTATATGTTGAAGGTTATCCTAGTTTAATCGCCTCCCCCATAATATCCAGTAATGAAGCCTGTGGATACTGACGAACTTCACAGTTGGTCAGATTGTAAAATAACGGAACGGTTTTGCATCACCTACAGTAAGTCTTGTTAGTCGCCCACTGCCATTTGTTTCTAGAGGGAGACATTTCGGTGTTACAAACGGAAGGACGACTTTAGAAGATAAGTTTCGGGAGTGTTTATTTGTGTTATTTCCAGAGAAAACGTCCCCGGGAAAATAATTGATCATAATGAAGCCTGCTGTAGATGAGATGTTCCCTGAAGGAGCTGGACCCTATGTCGATCTTGACGAGGTTCATTTTTGAATTATTTTATTAATGCGCATTAAATACTTTGATGGATTCGGGCATGCTGTTACTGTCTTGTATTAGTATCATAAAGTACTGTTTTTAAATTTGTATTTCAAAAAACCTACGCGTAACTTAAGGACGGGGTGCTTATATTTGTGAAATCTTGACGCTAGGAACTAGATAACCGAGGGGTTGATATGGCCGAGACAGTAATGTATCAGGTTTTTAAAATTATTTAATTTTTTTTTTTTTGCATAAGAAAATAGGTATATCAGTTATTATATGTCAACATGAATTCATATTTTGATTGAATTTGATTCACAGATCATTTGAGTTCATTTCATTTCCTTGCTTACAGACGAATGGTACACGACAGCAATTAAATTGAAATTGTATACTTTTGACTTCCACAGGCAGGGGGAAGCACAGGACTTTTAATGGATCTGGCAGCCAACGAGAAAGCTGTTCACGCTGACTTCTTCAACGGTGAGGCCCTGCAATGGTCTTTTCACAATCCCTGTATAACCCTTTGTTTATAACTTTAACACACATTATTGGATATAAGAAAATAACTGGCAATACATGTTTTTTTTTTTAATCTTCCCCTTCCTTGTTATGCCAGGGAGTAACACTTTTAACATTTTTTACATGATCTATTACCAATATTTTATTTTTTTATTTTAAAGAAATGCATTTATGTAGATCATTTTCTCAAACAGGTTTACAAGTATCAAAGACATAAGATTGAGAACTAATCCCGAAAAGCTTTGAGTGAGCAGTTTACTTTTCCAGATTGATCCTCACCAGCCAGAAGTTGGCTGAGGTTGACGCTGGACACAGTGGACGGATGCCAGTCTATCACAGGGCACACACAGACACAAACACTCACACATTCACACCAGGGCCAATTTTCCCAGAAGCCAGTTAACTTACCAGCAAATCTTTGGACTGTGAGAGGAAACAGGAGCACCCAGGGGAAATCCACACAAACACACTCCAAGTATATACTGTAGCGCACCAGGAATAGAACCCAGGGCCTCAGCACTACAAGACAGCAATGCCACAGTATCTACTGCAGTGCAATGGTGCTGTAGGTAGCTGCCATTCATGTAAGCATTCATCTAGTGTTCATTTATTGAATGATTATTTGTGAAATTATGATTTTGCATTTTTTTTATAAAAGTTGCTGCTGGAATGGTATACATACCTTAGAGTAGTAGAACAACCCCAATTTACTATTTCAGAGTGGAGAAGTTCTGAAGTTTGGGGACAAGTGCACCAAAATGTAGAGAGTACATTTCCAGGGAAAATATACACTAAAATAATTTTGGCAATATGGTGTATCATGGTGTGATAGTAAAGAGGAGACATCCTACACAGTAAATGAGAATTAGTGTTTGGAAAAAATGAGTTCCTTTTTTTATTTGGTTGCAAGAACATGTTCCACCGTTTCATAAAGGGGAAGAGCAAAGCTACAATTATATTACTATTATATTTCAGTGGTAGAATTGGTATTGGTGACTGCATTTCAAACCACAATGAAAGTAAAATGTACACAGTAACGTGTAAAACCTCAAATTTACATCACAATACATTTTACATGTTATCTCTCCTTGTTTCATGTTGGAACATTTCTGCAGTGAAATGTCTTCTGCACAACCTGTACTCCACCAAATTATGGTGACTAGTGAGCAGGAAGGGCCACTTCACCTAACATTTCACACAAACTCTCGCTCTCGTCCTTGGTGAGACTAGGGGTTTGTGAGAACACAGTGGGTATCCAGTATTTTCACAAAGGAAAAAAGCACGATTTTGTGCTTAATTCAGAATTTGTAAATTTTTGCGATGCTTTCCATTATTTAAATATGTTAATGAGGTTTAGTAATGATTTTATGGTTCAGTATAATGGTGTTATCCCTTGGCAGATGTTGTGTATGGAAATGTAGCAACACCACATGTTCTCATGATTATAAAAATCTGTATGTCTAGGCCTACACAATTACATGAACAGCAAATATAGTAAAATTACAAAACAGTAACACAAGCTTCCAGGTGTTACTGTTGTTTAAGCTAGATCTGTATGTTTTAACCCATGGAGTAAAGTCAGTATTGAAGCTGCCCCTGTCAGCTGACCACAGGAATCTGGGTAACAGCTCTGCACTCATGAACCTGGTGAACTTTGTTTGGCTGCAGAGAAATCTACAAATTTTAGGGCATTTATTCTCACTAACTGTAGTACACTTCCGAACCCAAATACAGTATGTTGGGATCTGCATTGTAGCAGTGTTACTCTTGTCGGGGCACGTTAATATCTCATACAATGAGTCCCTCTTCATTCAGATACTGGCCCTTCTACTACTCAGTTTCATTACAGGGTTTCACCAGAGCAAGGTGCTTATATAAAATTAGATCACTTACCAGTGTTTAATTTTGCAGCTGTTACCTGTGTTACTATTGGGCCTCCCCTGATAAAGCCGGAACTTCACAATTACATGTTGCTGCTAGCTTTGGATCAGCAGGCATCTGCAACATTAGAGGCACTGATGTTTTTTTTCTCCTTCTTTTACAAAGTGAGGAGAATTTTATAATGTAGTGTGATCCCTGTCCTGGAGCGAAAGAACATAAAAAAATTAATTTAGGGAAAATGTAGTTCCCCTGTGTCACACACATTACATTGTGATGACTTCTGTGCAGTGTTTCGAACTGTCGGTATTAACCACAGTTACAATTTCTAGAAGTGTGTTTTTCATTATTTAGGTTAGTTATGGTGTGTTAGACTGTGGTATTTCCTTCTGTTTCATTATAAATATATTTTTGTATTCTGCATTTAAATTTGGGGTCTCATCAGTCCAATGTTTTCTTCTGTTTTGACTTCTCTTTAGTCCTGTTCTGAACAACTGCAGTATTGCTGTTTATGACCCATTAAAAAGACAAGTTTTCAGTTTCATATATATAATGTAATGCAAATGAATGATTATCTTATATAATTAAGACAGTATATACTGTAAATACACATTATGTAGCGTTTAAAAGCAAGGATGTTTTTTTAGAATTTCACCATTTCGTAATCAAAAAGAAAGCAAAAAATGTTTCCAGAGTTAACTTATGTTTTTTAAGAGATGATGACCTAGAAGGGAAACTGATTCTGAAAGTGTTAAGGAAAAGAATCAGCTGTAAAACATTTAACAAGCATTTATTAGACACGAGCTCAGCATGTCTCCTAGTTTTGCACCAATTTATCCTTCTGAAGTAGCTCGCAAAGCTGAACATGTGTCCTGCTGTAGGAGTCTTGACTTAACTGTGGAGTTCAATCCAAGCAGTTGACAACGTGGCCTGCACAAGCCATACTCAGGCTTTCTCTGAGGGGTCCAACTCTGAGTTTAATAGAATCCTGATTCAGCTTCCTACCTATTTTAGTTTTTGCCTTAATTATTTTAAATGTGTGTAAAGAGTATACTTTTAATTTTATAGTTTGGGATGTGATCTATGCAGAAGATCTTGTAAAATATGTATGTCCATGTCCTGAAATCCCAGCACTGTTGTGACTGTCAGATTTCACTGCAGCAAGCCACGAGTTTGTACAGCTAGAGTTCTGTTTGACCAGGTTTCTGCATATCGGAGAAAAAAAAATGATTCCAGACTCTTTTATTTAGTAGTTTTAAGTTCCTTCATTCTTTGTTTTAACAGATTTTGAAGACCTCTTTGATGATGATGATATCCAGTGATGAAGTTTCTGTACGATGAAGACATTTGTAAATACTACTAAACAGTTGTTCATGTTTGTTATAATTATGCGAGTGGAGTTTGAATTTGTGTAAGGTCTACTGCTGACAGAGCTAAGGATACTATCTGTTCTGCTCAGTGGAGAGCTGGATTGTGTTTGTGTTCCCTCTGTATTTTCTTTCAATAAACTATTGAAAAAAAGACCATTTTATTTTTGCCAGGTGTTGGAAAATTCTAAAAATCTCTAGCATTCCAAAGTTTTATGCTAAAATTATAAGTCTATCTTTTTCTTGTCTAAAACTGTTTCAAACTCAGATTGCAGGGTATGTGTCTTTCAGAACACCTGTAAAGGTGCTGAACTTTGTTTCTAATTATACATGTAGCTCCAGAATGCTGTATTCAGAGGAGACATACAGTTCGATATAACAGATGGTGGATGATTAATACTGTACATTTTGACATGAATTGCATATCTAACATTTTTATAAAGGTATATATATTGTAAAGGAGGAAGATAATATTGTTAGTCCTTTATTTTTTTCATATACTCTATATACATGTGCTATTTTGGTATCAATTTGGAAATCAATTATTTATTTTTTGTACTGAACTTTTAAGGAGGAATCGGACAGCCATATTTCACAAAGCAGCTAAAGGAAAATAGATTTAACATTGTAAAACAAAATGATCCACAATATTTTAAGTGTATGAAAAAATGTTTTAAAAATATTTTAAAGGTCTGAGATAAAAAGCTCATGTTTCACGCCTCACATTAAAACATCTATCAATAACGTTTATAATGAAATGTTTTTTATATACAGTAGGGGCTTTGACATTAAGGAGCTTTCATTTAAAAATAATCTGGTACTCCCATATTCCAAGAAATAATGTTTAATTCCATATTAAACAAGAAACGTGAAATTTCATTATAGCAATCACTGCTTTACAGTTAAATACACAGAGAGGACATTATCTTTTCCCTTTAGAGGATACTAACAATGAATTGTTTTGTTTTTTTCCCCAATCATGGACTGTAAACGCACACTGAAAGTGTCTTTGCTGCTGGGTAACAAAATTCCTTCGGTGAGACCTGCAGGTGTTACTTTGTCAAAACTTGTTTCAGAAACTTGTGTTTTTGAAGGAAAGTTGTTTTTGCAGGAGGTAGCGTGTATTTAAGTTTTAAGTATCCCTTGCAGGGAAGGTGACCAATATCAAAACCGCTTATGTGGCACATTTTTGCAGCTCTTGTTCCAGCTCTGTATAGAACGTGGCAATTGTAAATTACAGCCTATTAATCCCCAAAAGCCACGGTTTTATGATTTCTTTCTCCCCCCCGAGCTTGGTTGCCTAATTACAGGACCTCATTGGTCAGATGAATGTGATGGAAGGAGCCAATCTCCTTTGGGCTAGCAGCATGGGCTTGCCATGTGATGCACCTTTTGGTTTTAATTAACGAGGTGCCATTTAAGATGTTCCCCTCTTTGGTTCTGACACAGAAGGTCTGAGGGAAGCACATTGGCGCCTAGTGCTTAATTTGCAACACCTCAGAGCTGAACCTTGAGGGCCACTGGCTCTTCAAAGGTTTTCTTCCTTCATCTGCAAGGAGTCAAGTATCCATTTCCCCTTTTTGCAGGTAAGCCAGTATTTTATTGACCTCCATTGTATCGTGCAAAATACTATCGTGTGTATGTTTAGCCTGTCCTTACATTTCTGTTTTGAATACGCAAATGTCTTTGAAAGGTATGGATAAAATGTTCACAACCCGGAATAGACATTTTCCATTTTGTGCACCTAGGAACAATCTTCTTACTGCAACTACTGTGACTATGACAGTTTAAGAGTTTATGAATCCAATAATAGACGTTGTGCTTTTGTCAAGTTTTAGTTAGATCTGTCTATCTGAACAGAAAGGAAGCACTGTCACTGGTACTTATTTTGATAATGAGTGTAATGCTGGGATTGAAGTATGACCAACTGTTGTGAAGAACTGAAGGCAAGTACTTTTTCAGTTCTTCTCTGATGTTTCAAACCAAACAGGTTTCCAAAAACAGGTTTAATAGATTGGTTTCTTTTAACATCTGCAAATATAGCACCTTTGCACAGTAAAATATTCCATTCTGTTTTGAGCTACTACTGCATTGGCTTTACAGGTACAGAAATAAATGAGTGTAGAGAACAATGTTAAACATGGGTCTCCTAGTTTCAGCCATGATCAGTAGGCATGGGAGTCAAAAGAACTGTCTTCTGAGGTTGTAACTTGTATCCCAAACAGGGCATGCTTCTTAAATGTCCTACATGGGATTCATGTTAAAATAATTAAATAAGGATTTTGTTCTATAGCACTTCCCATAAAATATAGAAAACTTAAAAAGACATCCATGCTTGGCTGTTATAAGATGCCTTTCAAGTGCCTAAACAGGATGCTAGAAAGCTCCAGAAATCTAAAACCTAATATAATGCTCAAACCTTTAATTTTAACATTTATAAGATTACTTTTAGATTTTTTGACTACTTTCTATGAAGAGTCCATTCATTTTCAATGACGACGGTAGTGTTTTTACAGAAAAGGTTTAAGGATTCAGGACATTCTGTGCTGTGTTCCAGCTATGAGGTGCTGAAAGGAGAGCGCCTTCCACTGTACTCGGAAGATTTAAATGTAATACGTTATTAAACGCTTCTTCTTAGTTGTATACCACTAAGATGATTAAAATTGATAATTTGATAGGTTCACTGATGGGAAAAGGGGCTGTCGTTTTAGCATGATGGCTCCAATGTTCTTTTGTTGCATATGTTACAAAGAATTTAACTCACTCGCATTTATATTTTTACAATCAGGGCAAAACTGCTACTTTTTTTTCAAAACGTTGCTGTCTTTAGAATTCGGAAGAGCGGAGATCATGGCGTGTTTAGGAAGTAAAGCCTTTTCCTGCGTCTTCGCTGGAGTGCTGCTGGCAACTGCATTACTGCCTGGTGAGTCCGATAAGTTAACCATAAAAAAAAAGCTCCACAATACCTGCTCACTGCGAGACAGAGCTTTGCCTGGCGGGCAAAGGGTGTTGTGTTGGTCCTCACCCCTGTTGGGATGTCGGTTATGTGCAGAGTGCACACACACACACAGGGTGGGAGACGGGAGGACAGTTCAGTCACCATTCAGCCTGGACAGCCTGTCTTTGGGCCACACAGACGGGGAGTAAGAAACCCCACCCCGGTACAGTCGAACCCAGGACCCTCAATCTACCTGCATGCAGCTCTATGCACCATGCCACCCAGTACAGAACAGCTATGCCGGAACTTTGCAAGATAAGAATGTGTTTCTCACTAGAAACCGAGTAAACAGAGGAAAGTCTTCCAAGGAAAACGAAAAAAGGTCACTGAAGTGGTTTAAATATAAAGTGAATCTTGCTGGTTATATCCCTTTCACTCATGCTACACAACTCCAAAATAAACAACCACAGATGTCACTGAACAGTTTTGAAAAACAAACAGATATAAAGTGTTACTCTAACATTTCAATTCCACGTATTTTAAAAGTTTACATATTCACCTAAAGATCTTATAAGATGAAAATAAAACGTTCATAAACAGTAACGTGTTCATCTAAATTCATATTTTGTTGCTCAAATACACCACTCTGGTGTGCCTTTGACAGTAATTGGTGATTACATTTTCTGTTACTCTTACAGTGTATGTATTGACTGAGCAGTGTAAGCATAACACCCTTCTTTTCCTTTGATGCCACTCACTTCTGATATGTGTCTTTTCAGAAGGAAATGTCACTTAACAATACAGATGTACAACCAATATGCTATTTATGACTGAACTTATTACAATAGGGAAAATATCTTCTTAATCATCATAGAATTTAGTTCTTAATTTCTTTAGTTGGTTTTAGCTATGAAAGATAATTGTACTTTCAGGCATGAACAAGAGCTGTAGTGCAGAGTGATGGAAAGCAGGATAGCTGCATTGTCCCTGTTGTGAGAACTTCAGGAAATCTGCCTTTATTTCAGAGCACATTCCAGGGATATCCAGTGCCACTGATTACCCAAGTGATAGTGACTACAGTTAGATATGAAACCTTTTGTGTGATAAGTGTGAAGGAGGGGACGGGAAGTGCCGCCACTATCAATGTAACTGAAAAAATGTTATTCCTAGCACACAAGAATCTAGAAAAAGAAAGTATAAACCAATTATGTGCAAAAAAGTAGAAAATATCTAGTATCATTTTATTGTCCACCAGGGCTTCTTCGTCGTCTTTAATTAAAAAGATGAAAGGAACTGCTTGCCAGCAAGAAGGGTCTGCTTTCCTATTAGTTTTTTTGTAATATTGGACCCACATGCCTTTCCTACTTGTAAAAAGTAGCATGACGGATATACTCAACATGCAATAATTTTTTTGAAAGGAAGGATCTGTTCTCACAGATGGGTTTAGAATAATGTAAAAACTAACATTAAAGCTCAACTGCTGGCTTGCAATCTTTTCCTTATGCCATAAACCCCTGCAGTCAGCCATTGGGGGGACTAAATGATGGAAAATGCTGTGCTGTGTGCAGAAGCACACCCCCTGCCACCTTTTTACAAGATATTCTTAATGGGAGCTGCTTTTGGGCACATTGCCCTGTGTTTGTAGTTTTATAGGTGTTTCTCCAGTTAGGCACAGTAATATGCAATCCCTGCTGGTCATGTTCAAAGCACTGTAGTGCGTATCGTTTGAAGATTAATCCACGTGACACTACTGGTATTAATCCAGTGCGGAAAAATCCTGCTGTGTGCTAGGAGGGGTGATTAACAGGCCAACATTTTGCTCATTTGAAACACACACACCATCTGTTTGTTTCTTACAGTGTGATTTTCTTTCTCTCTTCGCAGACTTGCTGGTGGCCAGTCCAGTAGGACAGCGCCTCAAGGGGGATGGTAAATATAGCTCGTCTGGAATTCCTGCCATTCCAAGTGCCAGTGAGAGTTGAAACAAATATTTCAGTTGCTGTTATCACACAGTGTCATAAGCTGTTGAGGCCAAATATCCCCCAACTCGGTTAATCTAGAACATAGTTTTACGAACCTCCTTTTATTTTACACTCCTCCGATACGAAGAAGTTGTCTTAACATACAGCCTTGCAATGTTTTTGGTCTATGGATGTTGATCATTTCTTAACTCCAAAATTTTGTCATTGAACACTTCAGTAAATGTAGAGCTGTACAAATTCAAAGGCTGTTTTGGCTGTCGTATACCATTTAGTTTGTATTCATTCCAATTATTTTATTCATATTTAATTTTGTATTATCTTTTGAAGTGTTTCTCATGTTTTGGAATGGACACCCTGCATCATAATGCAGTTCAGGAGAACAAATATAAAGCAAGACCTGGAAAAATTCTAAATTCCAAACTCTTGGGCGAAAGAGCTTAGAAAAAAAAAGTTTTATGATGGCTTTTCATACTCTCCTTTTGCTTAGTACTTTGAATAGAGTATTCTTTTTTTAAAATGTACTCTATATAAAATGTTATTCCATCTTTTGTTCAGTCAGACAAGCAATATTAAAAGATGTGAAAAGATGGATTTAGAAAGCCAGATACTCTTCAATACATAGAAGAGAATGGTAAAGTTAATCAAGTAAATTATTTTAAAAATCCCTTTTTTTGTGACAGCGGGGGACAAAGAGGCAGCGGGTGAGGAAAATGCTCAAACATCTGGCTTTCTCAAAAAGCTGGTTCGCTCCAGACGAAATATCAGCTGGTATAAACAGCACGCTGATTTCTGGGGCTGGTACAAATACTTCACGGACAATGGAAACCAGGAGGGAGTGAGTATAGTTTCCATGTCAGTCTATTGCTCCTTTCCCCTCTGCCAAGGAAGTATTACTTTGACCTCATGTGCTCAACATATGAAAAGGGGGTTGTTCCTTATTTGACTTAACATTGGAAGGCAGCTGAATTTCAAATTCAAATAAAATGGAAAGAGGCAAAAGAGGACCTTCATATGTAAAGTAATTTACCTACAAACATACTCTTCAAAACTCAATAACACAGAAGGAATCACAAGGTTTTTGAATATCCTCCAAATTTAAGACTGATAACTGTAAGTCTTTGCTAAGCTAAGTATACAGAACTTCATTCCATGGTAGGCAAGGACAGGGGTTAATTGATGCCTTTATGGGTTGTAGACATCGATGGAAGTCCTAACGCTTGCTTTGCTTTCTCAGATTAATGAGCTGGATCGTGTCTACCTGCAGTACCTGCAGAACAAGAACCGGGCGGAGGGCCGCCGTTCTTATGACCTCTATCTCCGCCACCTGTCAGAGGTGTACAAGGCCTGTGCCAATTCTGACGACCCCGAGTGTATCTCTGAGCTCACCAGCAAGCCCAAACCCAAACCCGAGGTACCAAAGCCCGCCCCAACTAAGGGGTGTGACCCATACAGAGATCCCAACTGCCAGGCCTCTCGAGCCCCTGTAATGTTCCCTGCACCATACAAGTCCACGCCTATGGGCTACTACTACTATGTTCCAGCCCCCCAGCCACTCCTGTCTGCCCAGCAAAAAGCTGAGCTGCTGCGGATCTGCAACCCCTCTGATATCGAATGCTTGCAGTATCACCTGCGAGCTGCCTATGGGTACAAGACTGTGGTGCCCACTGTGTCTGCTCCATCCTATGCATATCTTGGATGTGACCCAGAGAAAGACCCCTACTGCATGCAAAAGAAAAAGAAGGCAGAAGTCTATCACCAGTACCCAAACTGTGACCCAGAGTATGACCCCTACTGTACCCCAGAACGAGCCCAGGGGCTTCAGATGCCCTCCCAGCTAAATCGCTGCAATCCCCTCTTCGATGAAAACTGTAACCCCCTGACTGCTACCAGGATGGTTGTGCCCCCCAAACCAGAATGCGACCCCTACTATGACCCCAGCTGCAGGCAGGAGTATAGGCCTAAGGATGAGCCAGCACCCAGCAATGGCTGCGACCCTCGATACGATCCTTACTGCCTCCAGAGCCCCAGTGCTGTGCAAACTGAGGCACACCATGACCCTCGGCACTACCCCAGGATCAAGGGCAAGACGAAAGAGGGCTATGACTGCTACATGTACTATGATGAAGAGTGCTACCCAGTGCACAGCTCGAGTTCCTCCCGTGCAAGCGCTGCCAGCACCATGCAAGACTGTGATCCCTATGACCCCAGCTGCCCACTCTACTACAGTGCAAACAACCCCAGACGGTCGATGAATGAGAGCCCAAACACCGAGTGCCATCCTTATGATCCCTCCTGCCGGAAGCCCAGCCCACAACAACCCAGGGCCCCTGAGACCTACGACCCTGAGCACAATCCTGCTGGTTACAGAGAAGGGGTGATTGAGCCTGACCCTGACTGCGACCCTGAGTACGACCACAACTGCCGCCTTCGCAGGAGTGGGGCCAAGCCTGCCCAGGATGCACCACACCAAGAGAGCCAAGCAGCTGATGAGCACAAAGAAGAGGAGCCACAGCCGAGCTATGAGCAGCAACAATATGACCCTTATCAGGACAGGCAGGAAGATCCCTACAATCCATACGCCGGGTACGAAGGGCAAGATCACCATGACCCCAGGTACGAAGCAGCCCAGAAAGGGTACGAGGACCAATATCCTAGATACGATGAGTCGCACGGCCACTACGAGTCATCGAGCCATGACAGCGCTGGGGAGTACAAGAAAAAATAAAAACAACCCAACAAAAAAAGCATAAAACAAGCCAGATTGGTGAGCCATGCCATCTGCAAAACAGAGCAATCATTGGAAAGTGCAATGTTCTAGCAGTGTGCGAGCACCTGATTGGGATTAGACAATGCTTCTGAATTTGTGAATTTGCTCGATTGTCTGATGCTGTGGAGTTACTGCATAATATGGGTAGCTACCCCTGTGGTGAACATTGCCAATGTGTATCACAGCCTGCGATGTTCTTCTGAAATCTATTTGTTTGTGTTTCCATTAAAAACTAAGTCCATAGTTAAGAGCCTTTGTACTATCTTGATATAATGTGCAGTGTACTTGAATACGTACATTGCTCTCTTTACTGAGCTTTCTTTCTAATTCGTTTTCCATTTGTATTGTGTGGGTACTTCTCTCCGGGAATATTTAATAAATTTCATTTTCCTGAAATTTGCATTTACAAACCCCTTTTACACGATGTAAGATTTTTTGATGTTACAAATAAAAGGCTTTGAATAAAACAAGATGACACGTCGTTTTCATTTTATTGCAAGAACATTTCTATGCAACTTAGTCAACTTTTGTCATGTGAAGTTGTAAGGATCGTCCCCAAAATGAGACAGCAGTGAGGTGAATTTCATCCTTTATTTTCTGATTCTTAATGTGTGCAAGCAACAGGAATCACAAAGAAGAGGAGCAAGCGTCTGGCATTAAACACACTTTCAGGTGGGGATGGCTGGCTAACTACTCCCCACCCCAGCTGTAACTTCCTAGCCCTAATTGGTTAATAAAAATGGGCACTGCACAATCGCTTATCATTTAGCTATCCCACCTACCCCCCCCATCTATAATTCTTCTTCCCTAGTCTTCCTCATCTTCATCACAGGAACTGGTGGTCATACAAGGAGGTTACTAAGGCAACCACAAGATGTCCTCTTCTTGAAATTGTTGTGGGCAGTGCACCCCATCCTAGATGTTTTTCATAAAGCCAGTCTCTACCAGCCCTTATCTACTGTATATGTTCTGGTGCACTACCCACTGATGTCCCTCCATCAGGGCTGTGTTAAGTCTTTCTGGACAAGTTATGTAACATCTTCTTAAACGTGAAGAATGAGGGATAAATAAATAAATATCTTAAAACTTAGACCAGAATGATACAGGAGAGATACAAACATGCACATATTTATTTATTCAATCCATATACTGATTTTATTTTCTTCTGAAAAGTTCTATCCTGAAATTGTTCAATAATCTGCAGAAGGAATCACACACTAATTCCATTCTGTTTTATTAATTGAAGCTTTTAGCCTCAATTTTTTAGCACCAGGCTAACATGGGGTCCCGCAGCTCCAGACAGAGCACAATATTCAGGAAAATAGCCACTGGAGCCAAAAACTACTCCCAGAT
Source organism: Lepisosteus platostomus (assembly GCF_059453375.1). Classification (NCBI taxonomy): domain Eukaryota; kingdom Metazoa; phylum Chordata; class Actinopteri; order Semionotiformes; family Lepisosteidae; genus Lepisosteus; species Lepisosteus platostomus. The sequence continues at coordinate 67,284,036 of NC_142612.1, forward strand.
ACACACACACACAGCTTCATAGCTTACAGATCTCTACAAGCTTTTGTACAGACACACGAAGTTCCTATAAGCATAACTGAAAGGCAGATGTTTCCTGGGTTTCCACTAATAAAAACTTACAGGAGTGTATGTAGAGGTTTTTAATCTTGTGTGGGTTACCTAAATCTCGGGTCAGTGTAACACCTGGATGATCGAAGAAAAACAACTTACTTTCCAAAAAAAATACACATGTTCTTAAACACACACGCTCAAATTGTTTCTAAAAAACATGTAAAAATATCTTAATCACCAAAACTGTTTACCAAAAGAAGAACTATAAAGAAAAGAACATGAGATATCCACACCTGAAGCTTTGTATCCTAGTCTTGTTTAATAAAAAAATAAAATAAATACAGACATTCAATCCATGGGCAAGATTTAGCTACAGCTGCTGGGACTGGATGTTTTTCAGCACCAACTGTACATTCCAACTCAGGCACTGAGTTGCAAAGGGGATGGTCTGATAATGAACTTCATGGAGCGTGCACTAACTTAATAATAACCTTTTCACAGCAAGTAAATGCTTTTATGCATGTAAAGACTTATGGAAACATTTTGTAATTATAGGTGCTGTCTTCTACCTTCTGTGTGCTTTCATACACCAGAAGCGTGCAGTATATACAGTTTCAAACATTTGGTGAGCCTATAAAGAAATGCACAAGTAAGTTAATTTACAGAGCTGTCTGAGAGCTCTGGTTTAGCCTGTCTTACTTTGTTGTGTTGCTGAACTACATCACAGCGTGTCCTGTGGAACAGCTCATTTGGATAAAAAAAATGCAATATTTAATTATCACACATTTAATACAATTGATGTACTCCAAAAATAAGCTCTCACTGGATCTAATATATGTAGACATTTCAATGAGTCATGACGATAGATGTAGAACAGCATTAAATAAATAAGAAGAAAATAATATTTGGTACTAAATTCTAAAATGAATTGCTATTCTGTCCATCTGTTTAAACCTGAATTTTATTTTTTAATTTTAATAACTTTATCTCAGGATGTTCTCGATATCAGTGTTTTATTAATTACAGAACCACTTCTGCCACCACAGCTTATGAATAATTGTGAAACATTGAGTCATAATGGAGATAATAAGGTCTCCTTCCAGAATACACCAACAGGTTTTAGCTGACGTGTGTTAACTCTTCAATAGTATTAATTACAGGAGAATATTATATAAAATCTGTATATAAGTATTTATATAAAAAACAATTTTTCATCCCATTACTGTTATTAGATCTTGATAAAGTGTAGAAATTCAAGCTTTTCTGAATCGGGGGTACCTGCAGGAGCAGTGTAGTGTACTGTAGTACATAGATCCTCGTCAGAATTGCCCTGAACAGATGTTGTGTGGAAGGTGGGTGGTTATGGCTGCAGTTACATATATGAAGTTATTAGAAGCCTTTGCCTTGACATAACAAGGCAGCAAAATAAAATGACTAGACATCAACATGGAATATTTGTTATTTAGATACATCACATACTTTAGAATGCTTAGAATGCAAACTGCTTACCATGTTCTTATTTGTCCACATCAATACATCTATTAAATATGTATTTCAATCTGATATAATGGGCTTTTGACCCTGAAGATGTTTCAGGTGGTTTTGCTTTGCAGCTGTGTTGTCTTTACAGCCTGCAGCCTCTGCCTGTGTAGCTCCAGTGGTATAGTCGTGTGCGCACAGCTCCCTAAATATGCCATCCTCCTACATACATGGGGACTTCATTCAGAAGATGCCTGTTGGGCCCTTGTTCCAATAAAGATAAAAGTAAATAAATTAAAGTGAGAGATGGTATTTGTCATAAATCAATAAAGAAATAAGCCGAAATATTGTACACAACTAGAGAATCCGGTCTGCTACACCCTTCTTGTGGTTTGGGCTTGTGGCTGAGATGTGCTACTGCTTGAGGATACAAAGATTATTTTCTATTTTCTTAGCTAATAAACATCCAGACAAGCAAGACGGGCAAAAAAGCCTCCTTTCAACCTTGAACTGTTTCTTCTGTTTCTTGTGTTCTCATGCAATATTTTGCAAAAGCAAAAAGGTTATGCCACCCACATTGTGTATGGGTATCAAACTGTGAAGTTTGAACTGCATTCAAATTGTAATTGAACTGTAATGAAATTTATAAGTTATTATTACTGTGAAAGTAACAATCATGCAAATTGTTCAGTTAGATCATGATTTTATCAGTACATGGACATGGGAAGAAGAATTGTATTTCACACAATGTCTGCCATTTTTATCTTCCAAGAATAGTTTATATCTGATTGATAAATAAATTTTTTAAGATGCACTGTGCTGCATCAGCATATAAGGGAGTATTAGGTGGCCACTGTCTTTTTTTACAGCATTTGCCAACTTATAGTCTATTTTCAGATGGGGATGGAAAACCTCTAACGAAAACCAAGTTGCTGATTTAAGTAGTGTTGATGGATCAGAAGCTTGCAATCTTCCCTCTGGATCTGAATGACCAAATTAGTGACCGAGGCGTGGTTACAGTATCTGTAATACTGCACTGTCAGAGGTGCCATCATTTAGACTGATGAATCTTACTGTCTTACACATGCAGTTAAACTGAAGTCAATTATTTTTAATCTCTTATATCAGATGATATCAGTTGTGAAAATTGCTTATGCCACACCTATAAAACAGATGTATCCTTTTTCAAGTCAATCCACTATTGTCAGCTTTGTGTGGTTATAATAGGGTATTGCAGTGTACAGGCATAGGAGTATGGGACCTCAGCTTTATGGTTGCGGCAATATGTTAATGATTTGAATCGCTGATTATAAATAATGACTAAGAAACTGTGACAATTCCTAAGGGTATAGTACAGGAGCAAAGATAGAGAACACCCTGATGTAGACTTCTAAAAAAAGCAAGACTTCTCTGGATTGCTGGATACTAATGTCCACATGATCTGCATATCATATATCAGAGCCATGCACTACCTTTGGCTGCCCTCTGCTGCAGGAAAACAAAACTGCAAATTACTTACAGTATATGTGCAACAAAACATACATTTTTTGTAACAATTGTAACATCTATTTTTGGTTTCACAGAATGTGGTACTGTAAATGAGGAGCCCACAGCAAAGTTAAAAACCACATTAGAAGCCTGAAGTACAATTTATTTTAAATTCTAACATTAAATTAAAGACACAGATCGTGAGTAAAAACAAACAAAACAAGTATTGGAAAGATACTGCATTGAGCACTCTTGCTTCTGAACATGTACATTGAATAATGTACCTGTAAATTCAACATCTATAAACCTTGAGTCATTTTGACAAGCTGAACTCCTGTGTGAAAACTTAAATCCTATCAAACACGAGGGATGTCCTCTAGATTAGGACAAAATGATCTCTTGTCTTTCCATGGGTCAGTTCCTTTCAAGAGTCCATTTAAATCTACCTGTGCCAAGAATGGGATGTCATATTTACAATATCACACAAGTGCAATGTTACATTGGGAGTACTTTAGCCGTAATAAGTCATGTTTTACAGCAGACAGCACAGGAAAATCCCCTTAGAAGCGCTACTTCAAGTTTGGTCTCCATTGTTTTGATATGCAAAATCACAGTTTTTTCCAATTTAGGTTAACTAATAACGATTTTTATTTTGCATGCGACTGTTAAAATGGCATATACCGTACATTTCTTTATTCAAATGAAGATAATAAGATTACCTTCAAAAACCATTTTTTCTGGCCACTATACATAACTGAGCTTGTGTCAGCGGGAATTTCCAAGTGTCACAATGCAATTTGCATTCTCCTGACCTTTGACATTTGAATAAAAATCCATAAAAATGCTTGAGAGGCTCAGACAACTAGAATCCGGGACTGGGGCCAACTGGCTTGGGAGTAATGGGCTTGCAGCAATCCCCCATCAGGCTGTGGGTGAGCCGACAGATCCTGCAGCTTTCATATCTGTTTCAACAGGGTTATTTATTATTAAGAAGATTATTCATTAATTTCCTTGAAGTCCAGCAAGTATCTTCATGGTTTAGGGCATTTATTCAAAGCTGTAGAAATGGAAACTCAGTCTGAAGTTTAATCATCAGCATTTCTGATATCTTAAGATGTGTATTGTTATCTGTATTGTCACTGCATATTACCTGACATTGTATTCAGTTTGATTTTAAGTCTGACATTGTATTTATAGTTCAATAAAATTTAAACTGTGTAAAGTACTATGTAAATTGTGTGGTATGATTCTGAAAAAAGAAAGAATATTATAAGCAACTGGATGTGCTTTAAACTATAGAACTAGTGACAACACTAAAAATAAGAAATCATGAAATATATTGTGATTTATTGTGTCAAATAAGAAAAGTGTCAGTTTTACCTTAATATAAAATGTCTTTCACCAAATTCCCAGTGTTTCTAATACTTTCACGCTGCCAGGGAGCACAGAAAAAACACAAAAACATGTTTTCCTCCCATCCAACAGGATTTATTCTGGAATGGAAATCTTACACTTGGAAGGTATTGTCTTTCGGAAAAACACTGGTGAATGATCAAACAAACTCTCGCACTAAAAGTGTTGATTTTTTCATTGTTTTGCAAACCATAATAGCCCTCCCCTATAAATTCTTCAAGAGGTCTACGCCAATTTGATAAACCCATTAGTAAACAAAAGAAATATTTGAAATGAAAAAAATGTCTGGATATTCAGGAGTTTCCTTAAAAAAACAACAACAAAACACTAGTGATTTTTGTTAATACACAAACAACAAACCAAAATCACATTTCCAAACACCCAGTCTCTCTAAATGCATACATTTCACCAACAGGCCTTAAAAGGGATTTTTTGTTTTTGTGACTCTGAGAGTCCCCACAGGTATTCTAACTGAGGTTTGAGGAAGCAAGGACCTTGAACATTAAAGAAACTAATTTGTTAGGCCACCGGCCTCTGGTGCACTCCTGTCTTCTAGCGACTTCCATTTACAGTTTTAATGTCGGGGTACAGAAGGAACCCAGTGAATGTGGAATCGTTTACGTTGTCTGCATAAATTCCACTGTAGTCGTCCTCACCGTAGACCTGCAGCCAGACCTCATCCCCGCCCACCAGGTGCAGGACAATGGAGCCCGAGGCCTGGTCAACGTTGTTCTCCTGGAACTGGTCAAAAGTGAACATGATGGTCTTGTCGCTCTTGTACAGGCTGACCTTGGCGTCCTTCAGGTACACGGTGAGGTGGTAGGTGAAGTAGTAGACCCCGGAGATCACACAGCGGAACTTGCCAGTGCTGGGGTCGTAGTGCAGCTGGTCGTTGTAGAAGATCTTGTTGAACCTGATGGGAACATTGGGCATGGGCGGGCGGTCGGTCAAGCCCACGCTGAAGGCAGAGCGGTAGAGAAGAGCGCTCTCCCCTCTGTCGCCCTTCAGCCCCGGAGTCCCTGGGAATCCACGAGGACCCTCCGGGCCTGTGGCCCCTGGCTCTCCACCGTCTCCCTTCTCTCCTGGTGCACCTGAGGTGAAGGAAAGAGCTACCTGTATATGCAAAGGCCAACAGACTCGCGTACTACATAGATGAATGAAAACTTCCATATTTCCTCCCCAGGGTACCTTGCTCCAGTGCCCCTGCACAAACCCACAGGCTCCTCCAAAGCCCCAAAACATTGCCTCAATTTATAAGGGGTTTCAAGCTCATCGACACAGGTAGACTTCTTAAGAAGTCAGACAATCGCTCTCTTCAATCTTGACTTGGGTGCACTGCAACCTGTTCTATTATAGTGCAGTTTATACAGGCTGCAGCATATCTGTGGTCTATTTTTATTTTTAATGATAATCTCCCTTTCACGTTGTCACAATATCGACAATTTATACATCACTTATACAAATATTTCCAGCATCTTGTCTCTCGACTATTCCGTCTGTTACCTGGCTCTCCTCTCTCTCCCTTTTCTCCGTCTCTCCCATCTCGCCCGTCTCTCCCTGGCGCACCATTGTGCCCGGGAGTGCCTGGGACTCCTCCCATCCAGCCTGCACAGGGCTTTCTCTCGTCAGCCACAGCGCTGTCTGCCTCCACCTCCGCCTCCGCCTCTGGACCTGCAGCTGGGGACAGGGCTGCTTCTTCTTCCTCTGAGAAGCACCGCTCCCCCCCAATCGAGAAGCAAAGCAGCAGCACCCAGACCAGCCTCATGGCGACAGGAGTCAGTCCTCGGAACCTGCCGCGTGGAGTAGGACGCATCAGCAGTCTGCACATCTGCGATGCCTGTCACTTGGACACTTTTATCATGTTTGTACAGTACTTGTACACTTGCATAACTTTTATTCATTTGTCCGTCCTTAAGAATATTTGGAATACTTGTTCCTTATTTAGTGACCATTTGTTAAGGAGTCACATTATCTACTAAACTTGCGGTTAGTGCCGTTATGCATCTTCCACATCCATACAGTAAGCCCACGTATTTCACTTCTCAGTGACTTGGAGAAACGCTTTGAGTACACAGTAGGTAACCAGCATCATCGGTTAGAGATCATCAATGCTGAAAGGTACCTGCTGAGCAGATGTATCTAAAGCAGGACTTGTAGTTCATTTAGAGCCTTTTTTAAGCTATTGTGTTAGGCTTGCAGTTGTTCGCTGTCATATGGAACTGTGTAGATACTGTGCTGTTGAATGGACATATTCAATTACTGCCTGGATAGCCAATTCCATCAAATCAAAGTGAACAAATATTTAATAATTCTCTTTCTCTCAAGGCTCCACAGCCGAAACGTTGCGTTTCTTTTCTTCTCTTTTCAGCATGGAGTAAACCTTTTTCTTGTTTCTTTGCAGCCTACGTGTGCTGACGCAGCTCCCTCCTTGAAATATTTTAAAAGTAGAGCTTACAACATCATCAGTGAAACAAAAAAACTCTTATATGCACTGAGAGAGTAATTATGTGCTAAATACCTTGACCATGTAGTTGGATCATTTTAAATTAAGAATGCATTATTTCAGATACTATGATGTATATACAGTATTTTTGTACAGAACAAAACTGATACCTTCTTTTACCTTCCCACAAAAGCAGACACCACATTCATAACTATAAGAGGCACGTGAAACATATATTAACAGGTTAGAAGCATCAATCTAAATTATGCTGGGTCTCCTGCGACAAACCAAAATAGTTTGCACAGCAAAATCACCTTTCTTAGACGAGATGAATACCCAGAGGTACCTCCTCTAAGACCTCCTTTAGCAAAAGCTATTTTTAAACCACTGGCTGCTGGTGTCAGCTCGTACACTAAAGCACTGCATGGTGGGGGGGGTAAAAATAACCAGCCGTTAATCATACGCCCACACTGTTCCATCAGCTGTTTGAAATGAAACGCATATTTCTTATTGTTTCCGATACAATAACTGAACAGAATATCCTGTAATGGGTTCTTAACTATCAACGCAATTTTCATTTGGATGTAGTCAATATCCACAACACACACTTGCTGGTCTTTTATGTTTTAAAAAGTAAATATTTGACGTAATGTTGTTACTGTTTTTTTTTTTCAAGATCTTTTCATGAGCCACTTGTGAATTTCTGATAATGAGCCAGAGAATTAAAGTGTTGTAGGACAGCTCTTCTTACTAGTGAGCTGACCTCTATTATCTGAGCAGGAAACTGGTCTGCAAAAACTTCAAAACAAAACAATAAAAATGTAAAAAAAATAAAGCAGCCCACATTTAGAGACAGGAAATACCAAACGTCAAATGTAGAACAAACAAATGTTCTCAGATCAAATCTGTGTCACAAACAATTCCTGAGTGAAACAGAAACTACAGTTTTAAGCTATTAAAAGGTTATTCTAAAACTGGAAAAAAAGCACAATACTGAAGCTCATAAAAAGGCCTTTTGGAAAATTGTTTGAGAATCATCATTGCAAACAAATAACAAACCATTATTTGGTGGATATACAGTATATGATTTACTACATGCTGATCACTCATTAACAACTACCAAATAATAATGAGCAAAATGTGTATTTTGTAGAACTTAAAGTAAGTATAGTACTGTCTGCAGTTAGTACTCTGGATGAAGCGAATGAAAGCAGCAATTCCTTACCCACAGACCACGATTCTTCCTTGTACAAATGGCTGTTGGCTTGGGAGTCAAGGAGCTCTCACTGTCCTTGCAGACCATGTGTAACTTTCATCAATTGCCTGTCACCCTATATTTATCCCTGCCAGAATGGGCACCATCCAGATTCTTTAATTTAAAAGGGCACCATCCAGATTCTCCTGCTCCCGTTACCCCCAGTCCGATGTACTTAACTCCTGCTGTCCACTCCCCTTTTCATTAAACACTTTATTTAGATAAAATATAACACACTGGATTCAGTGAAGCAAGCAGATTAAGCTTTACTTTGCACACCTGTCTATATATAACTTTGTTTGACATTGATTTAATATAATTATCCATTTACTCTAAGAATGTATTGCAACCTTTTTCTTACACGAGACAAGTTCAAAGCTGAAAATGAAGCTATCTCTGAAAGCACCTGCAATGCTAATGCATTCATTGCGATGTGCTGTGTGGTCTGCATTCAAACACAGCTTATCATCTTTTTCATATCGTGCCTCTCATACTGTCAGAACGGTTTGAGCGTAAATTGACATTGGCTAATTATTTTCACTGGACGTCTTTAACAACTTGTAAAATATCCTTTATGCTTGGACTTCTCATGCAGCTTCCTCTTCCTCTCTATGGAAACATGGTCTTTGGTTTGCAAAATAGTACTTTACCAGTAATACATATATTAAATTAAATGCATGTGTGACAAACCAAAAAGTCATTGATATCGTCTGATATTTTACTGATTTGTGCACCTTAAAAACATTATTTCCTAGCTGGATGTATATACACTGTATATCGTTTTCTCCCATTTTAACATTTTTATCTTGTGAAAATTAATGTGTGGTTCTAAATATATAAACATCAGTGGAGTAAAGAGACCACTGACAAGGCAGACATTGAGGGACTGGTCACAACGCAACCCTTGAACTCTTTTTCCAACTCAAAGATCTCACACAAAGGAATGAATATTGGGAATTAAACTACCGATTACTAAATACGATTAATCCAGTCTTTCTTCATTTTCAAATAGCATTTTTAGAAATTTTACAATTTTTACTCCTACATCAATTTTTTTCCCTTAGCAGTCTAAAAGCCTAGATTATTTTAACATAAGTATTTTAAAACACTTATATAAAAAACAAGCCACGTGGTGAATCATGATCCTTTAGCTGTTAGTAGCTTAGAGACCAAGAATTCCATCTAACGCTAACGTCATCTCATGGCGTGAACAACAGCCTAGGGAGATAGTTTCAGACTCCCATGACCCTTTTTGTAAACAAGTGTCTCCTGTTTTCTGTTCTATATGTTCCTAATTGTAATAGACCCTTGTGTATAGTTGCCCATCTTGATTAAACACCCTGGAATGAAATTTTCTTAGTCCATGATTTCACAGTTTTCTATACCTGAACCAATCTGCAACATAAACATTCTTTGCTTCAGGGAAAAAGCAAACTTCTGGCGGATCTTTCGATCTTCAGTTTAGATAATTTTTTTTGGAACTTCTTAACTGTAATTTTTTTTTAACCAGCAAGGACTTGTCCCTGTACAGAATATTTGAGTATTTGTGTGCCCTACAATGGACGGGTGTCCCATCCAGGGTGCAGTTCCACTCTGTTTACTGGATGAGTCTCCATCTTAACAAGACCCTCTAAAGGATGAGGCAACTGTGCATAACGAGGGGAAATAAATAAGAATATAAAGAACATAAGACTGATTACAAACAAGAGCTAGCTGGTCAACTTTGATGAACTTGTTGCTAGCAGCAGATTGATCTGAGGATGAGGAAGCCAGGGGTTTAACTTGAGCAATACATGTGGGTAGTTTGTTTTGTTCAAGATTCCCACAGCCCTTTTAAACTGTGTTTAAAAATCTGCCTCATGATCTGAGGTCTAAATGCACTTCCCTGTAGGTTTGTGTTCCACTGCTGGCTCAGAAGAAGTCCACTGGGTTCACTTGCCTAATGCCTTTTAGGCTTTTGAATGCTTGAATCAGACTGCCTCGTATCCTTTTTCCTTTTAGGACAAAAAACGTTTCAGAACTTTTGGCCTGTCAAAGGGAGGCATTCCTTTAATCCTGGGAAACAATCAAGTTGCTTCATCTCTGAACTGATTCCAGAACAGCAGCATTTTATTTGTAACATGATAAATTGTACACAATATTCTAAATGAGATCTTACAGGGGCAATGTACCATTTAACAAACCTTAAAATACTACATGGCAAACCTTTAACTTTCTATCAACATTCTCTTTACCGTTTTAATATCTTTCACACATTGTTTTGAAGATGAAGATGAGAATAAATCTTTGTTTCTGTAGCTAGCAGGTCATCAATGCCATTATATTTTTACCTTTTCCATTATTCATTGCCTTAATATGAGTTGTTTTTTTATAGTCCTTATTTGTTATTTTTTTAACTGCAATATTATTTTACACAATCTGAAAATGTCAAACCCTCCCAGCTACCATTTCATTTTAGACTCCCAGAGGAAATGGAGTGCATCCGCACTCAACAGTGGAGGGTTGCTGTTAAGTGGTGGCTATATTTAACATCTTAAAGGCAAATTTATCGTCTCCCCCCCCATTAAAGTCATACAAATTACACCGAAGAGCTTTACACAAGCACCTGCATACGTGCAGAAGGGTATATCCAACAAATAATGGAGGATTCACATAATAAACGGGGTGTAACATTGATTTGAACTTTTTTCATTCTGTCCTCACATGATACAGCATGTCAATTCAGACATGAGTTTTGTGCAGAGTGTGAGGAGCTATTCAGCTTTGACTGAACAAAAGATTTGCTTTCTGATATATGCTGCACATTATACTGTAGTTGTTGTCGATGATGACAATCGATAAAAAAATGTTGGACTCACCCTAGGGTAATCTGGCAGTTAATTTACATTTGAGATGTTAACTAACACTCCAGTGCAGGTTTAATTTCCCTTTTAATTTAGTTGGGAGATGTGATATTATATACTGCGTAAGCTATAAACCTCGGCCATTCATGTAGTTTCAGGAATATATTTCACGCCACTAACCAGCCCAGTGGTAGTATACAGTACACCTCTGGATTTAAAACGTTTTTTAATTAATAAAATACCTTTAACATTTATTAGGTACACATCTGCAGGGTTTTCCAATACCTAGTGTTGTATTTATTTTATTATTCGACTAAAAGTAATTGATAACACTTTAATAGGTAACAAATTCCTAATGGGTTATGGCTGTATTGCGCAAGAATACCGTAACACGAATATAATCCCCCTGTTTTCCGAAGATAACTACCAAGAGCCCCAAATTCCTAATGAATATAATAAAAATTACATATAAGGCCAAAGTGTTAGCGCACAATTGTATAACAGAATATTATTTGTTATCGGAGCACAACTGACAGTATCACATAGATTGTGATGAATGAATGTGTAATACTAATAGAAAACTGGCGGTCCTTCTCCATCAGTGATGGACAGACAGACAGCGCGGGAAAGATTGAACAGGACAAGTTCTCGTAGACCAACATAAGTGAAGGGAAGTCATCCTTATCACTGATAGATGGAAAGGCTATTTCCTTAAGCCAGAACTATAAAATCATTTATCCTCAGTGAGATGCTGCCATCTCATAGTGGGTTTCTAACACTGTATACTGTAGTTCCATCCACACAGTGTCTTTACTTCCATCCATTTTCTAATCTCTTTATCCAGTACAGAGGATTTGGAGCCTATCCCAGTAAGCAACGGATGCAAGGCAGAATACACCCTGGACATAGCGCCAGTCCATCACAGGACAGACAAACAGACACAAACACACACACACCAGGGCCAGTTTTCCCGTAAGCCAATTAACCTACCAGTATGTTTTGGAGTGCAAGAGGGAATCATATCACACATATGGAGAAAAACCACAGAAGCCAGAGAGAACATGCAAACTCCACACACACAGGACGGCAATAATTGAACCTAGGGCCCCAGTGGTGTAAGATAGCAATGCTAACCACTTCGCCACCATTAGAAATGGATGGATATCTTAGTTATCTTTCTAGTTCAGAGGTTTGCATTCATAGTTTAATTTTGAAAGCCACTGAGACATCTGGTACCACTGTTGTATTTATGAAAAAGAAACAAAATAAAAAACATACTAACAACTGTGCCATCCTATTCCTTAGTTAATACATTTTTTTTATAAACAGTTAACATTGTTAGCAAAATATTTTGAATTATATTTTACCCTATTTTTTCTTTAATTTTGTATTTAACTTATTTTATGATAGTCAGATTTAATGTATATTTGAACAATGGAATTATATTTTTACAAGATGCGGGGAAAAGTGCAACAATTTATTACAGTGCTAAATTTAATATTATTGATTACTAATAGTTTATGCTAACACACTTTCTTAATTAGATGTATTCAAAACAATGAACTAAGTGTAACATAACATTCAGAAATACAATCGAGAATAGTTTTGTGGTGTTTGCATAGATGAAACATTTCTAAAATGTATCACAAAATTAAAGACGATTAAAATCTGTAATCTTTCCACTTGTAATGTCATTAGAAAGTACAAGTTCCTGCCTTGTCTAAGGATGATATCAAAAAGTAGTCTAAGTGGTAAGAAAGCTGTGCTTAATGATAATTAAGGGACTTAGAAGTCAAAGAAAGTGATTTACGTTTACGTTGTTGAATTTTAAACACTAAGTTATGAATGCAGACGCAATTGGTGTCAATTCCACGATATAGAACGGCCATTGTGTATTTCGCGACGCCTTACGCATGAGGTTTCCTGTTTTTGCCAGAAAAATGTAAGTAGCAGAGGGGAATCCATATATATAAACTCAATAAGGTAATTATCTTTTTAATATCCGTGTAGAACCCAATGAATCGGAACAGACATCGATTATTTTAGAAACCGACACCAGGAATAGTGGTAACGACTAAAAAGGTTTAGAGGTGGAGTACCAAGCGAAAAAAACTAGCTACATAAACACGAGCTAGGTCTTACAGCATGGTAATTTAAACATGCTGCTTGTGTTTATACATCATTTAACAGACTTTAGGTTACCTCCCATTGATATATAAATGAAAGGGTAGGCTATATCACTCCCCTATGAAAATTAATTTCTGAATATTGCGAATTACCTTCTACTTCGTTTTCAATGTACAGTATGTAGATCTACTATTGTCGAAGTACGTAACAGAAGAGAATAGCGTACGTTGCTGGCTGTCAAGAGCCTAATTAAAATACTGCTGCACTTTTTTATTTAATTTTCAAAATCCAACAATTGTAGTTAAGGAGAGATGCTATTCGCATTATTTCAAAAAGGGGTAACGGAGTTTGCGAGAAACAAGTTTCCTTCACCTGAATACTATAAAAGCCGACATAACTGGGTTGTTTTTTTTAAATAAAAGACTGGGCTAATGAAGTACAGTACGATGACGTCATCATGATTGGTAACTCTCAAAGCAGAAGTGTCGTTTTAGAGGTTTACACAGCATCGCTAGGTTTTTTTCACAAATTCAGTAGCGTACTGAAAAATACGACTGCATAGAAAGCGACGCAAGAAAACAAGATAAATGCGGTAAACATGGAAAGAAATAGTTTAGACGGCGAATTATTAACATCGTGACTATTGCAGGAGTTGGTTTATGGCGCGCCAGAAAGGGAAGTTAAAGTTAGCTACAACTTATTTTCTTTTTTTTCTAGGAGCAGATGAAGCACAGTTCTAGAGCACGAACGCAACTTAACCGCTTTGCGTTATGTATGTTTTTACTCTGCCTTATTGCATGCATATATTTGCAGTCTATACTGAATACCCGTTTTTTCAAATGCCCGAGTGCAAATTCCACCAGATTTATGGAAAATAAGCAGGATACCGCGCCAAGGATCAGCACTACGTCTTCCCCCGAGCTCACTACAACTGGAGAACCTTTGAGAACAATGGAGTGGCACTGGCCTGTCTGGGGTGAAAACAGCGCAAAACTTGCTTCAGACCAAAAAAAGGCCGTGGCGAATTTCAAGAGGGTAAACAAGTTCAATGTCACTTTCCTTTTCCTAAGAAGAAAAAAATACAGGTTGAATCACAGGGAGCTCCTGTGCCAACTTAAGACCCGTGTTCCTGTGAAAACGATAAAAGCTGGCGATGGACCTTTCACAAGGGAGGCGTGGGAGAAGTACTTGCCGAAGGACAACCCGAGAGAAAGGCTGGGACCGTTTAAGAGTTGTGCCGTAGTAATGTCATCAGCGTCCCTGAGAAACTCAAAGCTTGGGGAGGAAATCGGTAAGTAGTTCCCAAGTTATGGTTATTTTTAACATCATAGTAGGCTGTCACAGTCAAAGTTATTTTTGTCCCTATGCTGTTCCCGAGGATAAGAAGATGAGGTGCCGAAATAGGTGTTTAATGATCCTGTTGTTAGGCGCGATATTGTGTTCCGATAAAGGGTCTTATTTCCTCTTAATCGAAGAAAGACAGTTACTATGCAAACAACATCGTACGGACAAGCGTATTGATCTAAGGCAGCTCATTCGCCATGGTCACTGTGCCTGCAACTGTCAGCTTGCACGAGGGTTCGTCTACGTTAAATTTTGAATTTGAAATAACTGTCCTCTCCGAATACAGGACAAGTACAAACAAGGTATTTCATAAGTGAAAAAAAACCTGCTTATGTACCATGATGTATGTATTATGCGGTTCAAATTAACTCCTTCTCTGATTTTTTAAAATATTTTGGATGTCAATTAATTGACATACTATTAATGTGGTGTGAAAAAGTGCAACCAACATCGTCTGCTCTATTTTACGTTTCTTCTTTTAGTGGTAAATATTTATGAACAACTCTAGACTTATTATTTTTTGTGATTCTTGTTTTATATTTTTTGTGATTGTTTTTTTAATTGCTGAAGAATTTCTTTACAGTATTTTTATTCAAAAAGGTATTGTACACTAACTCTATACTACCAAGATTTAGTAATATTACAACTGGGAAAGAAATAGTCGTTTTCCAATACTAGAAGTTTGTAAGAAGCAAAATGCTCAATGCTTTAGAAAATAAGAAAGGAGAGGAGGCTATCCTGCTGTTTGGTTCCTTTTAGCGGAGGTAAAAAAGTATCATCCAGACTCTTCTTGGAAGAAGCCTGGGTTTGTCAAAATGACTGGGTAAATTGCTCCACACTCCGCAACCCTTTGTGTAAAGTAATGCCTCCTCAGCCAGCCATCCATTTTCTAACTACTTCATCGTCATGAGGAAACTGGAGCCTATCCTGACAAAAACAGGTGCAAGGTATACTTTGAATGGGGATGCCAGTTCATCACACAGCACACACAAACACGCACACATCCCCACCAGGGCCAGTTAACCTAACAGGATGTTTTCCAACTGTGGGAGAAAACCCACACAAACACTGGGAGAACATACAAACTCCTCACAGATAGCCTCCCAGGTTTGGAATTGAACCTGGTGCTGCAAGGCAGCAATGTTAACCATTATGCCACCATGCAGTCCTCAAGTTAATTCCTAGAGATACAGTCAATTATTTTTCCACAAGGTTAAAAAATACAACAACAAAAAAACAGATGTGATGAACTCTGTGTCACTTTTAATATTCCCTGTTGTAAAAATGAATGTTCAGAATGAGCAAGACGTAATGTAGGAGGTGGTAACTATTAAGTGTTTAGAGCCTAACA
Organism: Lepisosteus platostomus; assembly: GCF_059453375.1. Taxonomy (NCBI): domain Eukaryota; kingdom Metazoa; phylum Chordata; class Actinopteri; order Semionotiformes; family Lepisosteidae; genus Lepisosteus; species Lepisosteus platostomus. Next base: position 67,299,830 of record NC_142612.1, read on the forward strand.
TCAGCCAGTGCATGTAAAAGCATTAACAATGGAGAGATTTTAGGCAAGAGGACCCTGCATTCAAGTAAATTATACTCATTAAAATCACTAAACAAAATGTACACTACACATAGTGATCAAAAACATTCTGATCATATGCTAATGTGATGAGCATTCAGGGTTTTTTAAATTAAAATTAAAATGTAAGTTTATTTGATCTTGCTCAACCTGTTGTACTGGCACATTGACACTAATGTAAAGGTGAGAAGTATGAACAGGATGTTCCTATGTTGTACTGTATGTAGGACTTGTCATGAGTTCTCTTTTTTAAATACTTTCATTTTGTTGGTATGAATACACAGTAACTGAAGGAACAAACACATGAAACTGAGCTGTACATGAATGCCTGAATGCACACAGTATGAACATGTTTTGCATGAAACTAGGATTTCCAGTTGCATCCAAATCTCAAACTTTAAACTGGTTTAACATTAAACTCCCCGTGTACATTCAGTATTGTTTGATAGCAAATCAAAATCAGAAGGCTTAGGTGACATTCCAAATATTATGTCTTATTTCTTAAAGTATTCATTTTTGTCCGTACCCTGGCAAATAGCATTTTCTGATCCCCTCATTTGGCATCAATAACTGAAGAGGTGCGTCTTTTGGCCATTTAATAGGTTCTTAAACTACTCATAATCATATTCGACCGCTCCTCCATGCAGAGCAGTACTGCATTAGTGTTTCCAGGCTGTTCATCCTGCGCTTGTGATTCTTCCTTCAGCTCAAGCCGCAAATGTCTTAACGTCTGTAATGGACAGTCAATAACATTGATTGTTAAACTAATCCATACTAAAACCAAATATTGCTTTTATTTTTCAAAAGACTGTAATAAAGTTTAACTTTCAGAATAAATTAGTGAAACTGAATTATTATTTAGTATTAATTATTCTTTGACTAAAGAATTATTACTTTAGGTACATTCAGAACTGGTTAATAGACAGAAAACAGAGACTGTAGATAAAGTGAGAATGTTCAGATGTGGGGTGGTAATAGTATTGCAGAACCATAAGGATTTGTGTAAGCACCACTCCTCTTCCTAATTAGTATGAATAAACTGTAATTGGACTTGCACATGATACCAGGAGTAGCAAATACTTCAGAAATGGTAAAACAAAATCAAAGAAGGAATTCAGGAATACCCCAACAAATTTCAGGTCTGGGCAAACACTTTGTAGATGACATTTAATGTTAGCAAGTTGAGAATATTGTATAGATAAAATATTAGAAAAATGTTCATGATAAATACAAGATGAGAAACACTAAACCCAAAGAATTCTCATGGAAATTATTTAAGATGTTTATACTGATGCATACAATATGTTTCTTACCTAGGCAGTGTGAAGAAGAAATAAAAAGACAAAGAAAATGTAAGGTATATAGATAAAACATTTGAATTTAAGTTTTAAAATTATACCATGCATTATTAAGATCTCATTAAGAATATTGTGTACAGCCTCGGTCTGCACACAGTATGGAGTTTATAACAGAAGTTCCTGAGGAAGTTTAGATCCTAATCTCGCAAACATCTGCATGCACTTAAGTCTTACACCTAAGACTTCCCTTCACATATCTCTCTTGTGGCAGTGCTCTCTGGCTCAATTGTCACCATAGTAAGGATGTCGTTAACCACATCCTTACAGCTAGGCTGCCATTTCCTCAGATAAGCAAGTGACATCAAATACTCTCTACTTGTCTCGTCCCTTTATTGAATTTATTAGGATCTAACTGAACTACTGAAATAGGGATTGCTGCTCTGGAACTGGGCTGAAGATGTGTGACCAGACAAATGCTATATAACAAAAAGACTATGTAACGCTGATAGATTATAAGAACCAAATATTTTTGCTTGAAAGAGAAGGGGACTTGATTCGAGTACTCAGAATTCGGACACAGTAAACCCAATGGACTTCTTCTGTATGAAGAATGAAACGTGAGCCGGAGAACACAAACAGAAAATACATGGAAATGCATTTAAAACTAAGACCAGTGGGGCTTCTTTACAAAAAAGCTTATGGAAGAAGTTAACACCCTTGCACATAATACAGTATGCCAATATTTGTTAATTATTTTTTTTTCAATTAACAGAAAATACATGGGTAAGTCACAAATATATTATGTCAATTTTTAGGGGTGGTCTGGGGACCTCAACAGTTTTGTAAAACATCATTCAAATGAAGAAGGAACTGAGAAAAAGCAATTGCTTCTTTATCATCAACTGTGAACTATAATTTAGAATCTACATTAAAACACAGACCACCAGGTTTAGTAACAGTTTGTCCCCAAGCTGTACAGTAAGTATAATGAATAACAGCTGAATCCAAGCTGGCTACTACCCAATACCACTGACTGCTGAATGTTGTATTTTTTGCACAACATACATTTACTGTAAATTTACTATTGTATATTGTTTTCTATACTGTATATCGTATAGTGTATGTCGTTTTATATTGTATACGGGATGATACTTCTTCTACTTTTTTAATCGTTGTCGTCTCCTACACGTACACTGAGAGAACGAGCACAAATAAGAATTTCCTTGTACTGTTACCAACGGCAAATACACTTTGAACTTGAAATTGAACTGTAGGGGAAAAATAACCAATAATGGTGATAAAACCCCACTCAGTACACTTTATTTTTGGAGCCAGAATATACACAAGGCTTTGATATTTCTCTTTTGATTCATTTTACAAAGTCAGTTCTCTATTTAACGGCTCAGAAGTTTAGACTGTCCCCACAGAAAGTTAAAATCTACAGTGCTTTCACTCTGTATATCATTTGTTTTCATTGCAGTTATCTCATGGTTAACCATCAAACTCACTGGTTAAATATATTCATGGTTACAGGCTAGCACATCTGTACTTATGAGCTGTTTTAAAAAACACTTTGTTTCCTTTCTTCAGCTGAGCTTGTAGCTCAGTCCCCTGAGAACATCCAGATTCTCTCCATCCTGATTTCCTGCACTCGTGCAGATGTGCTGTCATTGCGGTTTTTGACCTCAGTGCCTTTCAACAGCCTGCATACACACTTTGTTTCAGAACAAAATTACCCTCTTCTCTGGCTCAAAGTTTTTCTTGATCACAAAAATTTACAGTCCTTCAGTCTCTCATGAATGTGAATTCTTACAGTTCTTGAAAGTCCACTGGGTTGACTTTGTTAATGGCTTTGAGGATTTTGGATAGTTAGGTGCCCTCATCATCTTTACTGTTCAAGATGTGATATTGTGACCCTTTTAACTATTCTGATGTGAATTGTTGTTTACATTACTTAGTGGGTATGGAATTTTTGCAGATTTCACTGTTTTTCATGTAAATGAGATTTACTCTGAAAATTCCAATAACTGGATAAGGATGTTTTCACAAGCTTTTTTCTCCAGTGTACATTGAGCCATGTGGAGCTCCAAAAGACTCTGGTTTTCATTTGGTCCAGGTAGCGAAAGAGCAGAATAGCTTCTGCTCCAAGCATGTTACTTCTCCTTGGCTTGTCATTTTTGGCTTCTAGGACTTTACACTTATATAGCGCTTTTCCGGACACTCCTCTCAAAGCGCTTTACAGGTCATGGGGACTCCCCTCCACCACCACCAATGTGCAGCATCCACCTGGATGATGCACCAGTACTTTCACCACACACCAGCTCTCAGCGGGGAGGAGAGCAGAGTAATGAAGCCAATTATTAGGATTTGTTTAAACTTCCAGAAAACATATTTTATGTGCATGTGCAGGTGTGATGGTTTTATAAGTTCTTTTTCCTGTGTACATTTATAAAATAGTGGTGTAAAGTAGTAAAGCAGTAGTAAAGTAGGCCTAACCTTTTTCTTTTTACTTTTAGATAGCCATGATGCAGTTTTGCGGTTTAATGCTGCTCCAACTGAAGGCTATAGTATAGATGTTGGACAGAAAACCACTCTTCGCTTATTAAACTCTCAGGTAGAGACTTGAATATTGAAGCTGCTTTACATACATCTTGATCTATGCCAGCAATGTTAAATGATGCTTTTGTTTATTGTAACATCATAAGTCTTCGCTTGCAAAACACAAACTGCAACAGAGCCTTATATTACTACACCGGTTCTCATAAAAAGTCTTTAGAAATTATCTAACAAAATGTCTGTAATCCTACAAGTCACCACAAGTCACCACTGTCAGCATACAATACCAAACTCAACAGAGAAATTGACTAGCTGTTACAGTATGTGCTAGTCTGTATTATCCAGATGACTTTTTGGTAAATCAAAGAATGTTTTGTTCCTGTTGTCAGTGTGCTTTGAATGGTCTATATAATAAGAATTTGTCGTCTTCCTTAGTCAAAGGACACTCATATGGGATGAAAATGAAATTTGGGCAATGTAAAATCATCTAATTCCAATATCAAATTAAGCAGTATGAAAATCATTGGTGATACCGTTTGTCACAAAAAAATCTCTCTCTTTTCAAAGCTTGTGGTGTCTGAAAAACACAAGTTTCTTACTGACCCTCTTTACAAAACTGGAGTACTGCTTATGTGGGACCCAGCTCCTTATTCCAAAGACCTCTATGAGGTAAGTATCGAATTCATTTTGAGAAAACCTAATCATCTCTGCAGAAGCTCTATAGTTTCATATCTTTTCTTTTGCTAAAACCAGTTTAGCTACTCTGTGACAACTTAGCAAAATTTGCTCATTCAATTTTGTAAATTAAGGTATACAAATATTATGGACTTTAATGTATCAGACAAATTAATATTAAAAATATAAAATGTGCCTGCACAGCAAGTTCATCAATTATTTAATGTATGGTAAAATATAGAACCATAGTAATTTAACTGGGAAATATCAAAATAATGCAAATTAAATATTTAACTTTATTGTTTTATAAAAGGGGTGACAAAGTTTTAAGTTTATTTAATTTTTCAGCAGAATATTCATTTTTTTATTATTTCTATGCACAAAAATAATATCTTAGCCTAAGCGAAACTGAACAAACAACTGTACAGTGAACTGGAGCCAATTAGGTCAACGTATGTTGCATTGTTATTTGTTGTTTAGATTAACGCTTTATTGTTCTAGACCCCTATAGCCAGTTTCCGCCTGGAAGTCTCTCCCCTTAAATATTTTGTTACATCTCTGCAGCAAAACATAGCAAAAGCCTGGTTCAGCTAACCCCCTTGCCTTTGCGTGTGAACAGTCAAATTTCTTTTGTCTCTTAATGGGCCCCTCAGCAGACAAACATGAAAAAAAAAACAGACTAAATTTTATTTTGGTCTTCAGAGGTCACAGTTTTAATTTTTTAGGCCCGTCAGCAGGCTCAAAATGCTTGTAGGCTTTGTCCTATGTGTCTGCTAGCTTGGATAATGAATTGATCAATTTGAATAAATTCTACTTTTTTTTTGTGAAGACTGGACCTGGAATGAAATTTCCCCCCATAAATTTGAAACTTTTTTGAAAGTCAATAAAAAATATTGCAATTGCTATACAAAAGCCTTTAGGCACTGCTAAATAGCCTTTTTCTGCTGTTAGGCATTGGAAAAAAAAAACTCTGGAGTGGTGTGGAAAAATGACCACTGATAGGAATCTGATTGATTATCACCTGCTGTGTTAATAATTAACAGCTGGAATACAGCTAGAATGCAACCAGAAGCTCCCAAAGAAGGGCTCTGAATGGCTGAAAACACAATGAATGACAGCATTTTCCACCAATCAGACCAGCTGTTCCGAGGCGGTCAGTTTAAAAAATCAGTTCCAATAGCCAATAACTCTTAGTTTCCTCCAGGTCTGGGGATGAGTAAGGTTAGCGTTTTGTGTATATACTGTATTTCTGGTCTTACGGATGCCTCGAACAAGGTAAAAACGAGAGAGATATTGTTTTGCTGGCTTTTGTTTTTTTTGGCTGGGTAATTGATTACTTATCGATGCACTTTGGAAGTTTGCTGAAGTACGTCATCAGATAAAAGGTGTTATTGTGATCGATTGCCTTGATGTATTTCGGTTCTGAAAACGGTTTTGTGAAGCTCCGGTTGTGTATTTTTGATAGATATAATCTTTTCTATAACAATTTTGGGTTTTTTTTTGTGAAATACTATGAAATGTGATGGTTGTTTCCGTCCCGCGGGCATTTCCAAGACACAAGTAAGATTAGCCCTTTACTGTTCAGGGCCCAATCAATTACTATTCACTCACCCAGTAGTAATCTGAATTTGGCAATTGTGACTTCACTCCATTTATGTTGGGATTATTCTGCTTTTATAATAAGTATAGTGAATCTAAGTGCTTTAAGTATAATTCATTATAAACATTGTCAATTTAAAAAAAGGTAAAATGCTGTGTACCATAAAATATACAAAAAAAAATATCTTCATTATATGAAATAAATGCCTTCAAGACAGTAGATATTTTTTGTCATTATCATATATATGTATATTTTGCTTTAATTAGGAAATGAACAGAAAAGGTTCCGATTTCAAAGCAAGGTTTGGGCAATTTAGCCAAACATAGAGGAAATAGTTGAAAAATACAAAGTTAGAAAGTCTCATTGTTTGTACCATCTTAAAGACTAGTCTGTCTCCTCTATTTTTAAAATCATTTCTGTGTTTACAGTGGTACAAGAAACCAGACTACAACTTCTTTCAGAGATACAAGGCTTATCGGAGTCTCTATCCTGATCAGCCATTTTATATCTTAAGCCCAGAGATGCAGTGGGAACTTTGGAATGTCATCCAAGAGAACACAGCAGAGGAGATTCAGCCTAATCCACCTTCTTCTGGAATGCAAGGTAGTGTAATGTGGAGCAGGACAATAAACAACACTACATTATGTCATTGTGCTGAAATTTTAATGATGACGACTCAGTACGTAAGATATCTTTAAAGTGGGTTGAACTTCTTGCAGATAAATATTTTAATACTGTGATGAATTAATATCTTGTAAAGTTAGTATCTTGAAAGTCATGTCAAATGTTTACAAAATGGGCAATAACGATTTGGCAGTGATGTTATGAGAAGTGGTTAACCTAGTTGTACATTTTGACTCAACTTAGATTTTGAACATCTCACAAAAGAACATAGATAAACTGAATCTTATCCTGTTAGAGTAACCCACTTCTTAATATCTGACTCAAAGGCAAAAAGCCAGTAACCATGGATTAGGAAGAGCTACACATTAGCCCAGTGATGGCCAACTTTAACCTATGTATTTTTATACCATACATCCAACAATGTTAATTTTATAAAATAATAAATAATTTTCCTTCAAGTTTTTTAAGGATGAACTTAGATGACAAATTTCTGTCTGCTTTTGCATGTGTTCCAGGTATTGTCTTAATGATGAGTCTCTGATCAACTTAATGTGTATGAATTCCAAACTTTAAATTTTTAATTTGTGTTAAACAAATTATATACATTACTGTGCATTTACTGCCATCTACATAAAGAAGCATTATGTAACAGCAGTTGTCAGTTGAGCAACAGGTTGCACTTGCTTCAAAGAACTTTATCAGTAGAATTATAAAAATAGCTGCCCTAAATCTTTAGGCTTTGTTGTTATTTTTTGTAAAGCACATTGATTATAAACATTAACAAGCTAAAAATGTTTCTGGTGGCCTCAGTTTCTCTCTCGGATTGTTGCAATGTCATAAAACTTCTCATTTGAAACTCTAAGGACAGGATGAGAAAGAATCAAAATTGCTCTCCTCCATTATCATAGTGTGACAAAGTTCAGCCTTAGAGAGAAGGCAGCTCCAGGGTTATGAGGACATTAATGCTCACAACCAAATTAGTAAGCTACAAGAGGGTTTATTGTCAATATTTAACAGGCCATGTACTTAAAAGATTCTTAAACAGTCCCCACCATGCCACTAACTTAAACCCAACCCCAGCAGCTCCTGCAATGCCTTTTATATATGCCAAACATAATTTATCACCCATGTGAGAATGTGCACTTTTAGCTCATTGCCAACAATCTAATTAATTAACTACCACCCAGTGCATCTTATTACAGGTCATAGGGGCCTCTACTGGTAAGTTAGTTGATAGTACTGTGAACTGGAGGGAAATTAGCTGCGCCTCCTGCAGATCTGCAGGGCTGTCAGTTCCCCTAGTGCCCATTAAAATATTCTTATAAAAACAGCAACTGTAGAAATGTTTACAAGTTGATTAACATAATACTAGTACAGATAATAAAATGGAGTAAAAGCCTACTGCTTTTTCTTAATTACATTGACTATACCATACATCCAACAATGTTAATTTTATAAAATAATAAATAATTTTCCTTCAAGTTTTTTAAGGATGAACTTAGATGACAAATTTCTGTCTGCTTTTGCATATGTTCCAGGTATTGTCTTAATGATGAGTCTCTGTGATCAACTTAATGTGTATGAATTCCTGCCGTCACGCAGAAAAACAGATTTTTGTTATTACTTCCAAACATATCGCAACAAAGCCTGTACTATGGGATACTACCATCCACTTCTGTTCGAAAAGAACTTAATTCAACGTCTGAACCACGGAAGTTCTCAGGACGTCACGGCTTCTGGAAAGGTGACCTTAAAAGGATTCTCTCAATACTACTGTCCCCCAGCAAATCGAGCACATCAAGGGTAAAGTCAGACAAGGCATTGAGAAAATGTGCTCACATATACAGTCTACAAGTCCTTTCTGTTACTAAAGATCTGTTCTGAAGCAATTAAGTATTTGGTTTGTTTTTCAATGTTTCGGATTTTATATTATATAGTGTGTAAAGATTAAATATCTGTGAAATGTTGTGTTACCACCACTGCATATCTAAGGAGCACACTGTGAAATAACTTGGCTTAAGTGTTGTGTAGGCACCACTTAATTTGCTTTCGTTTTTAACTTGTTTTGGGTACAAGAGTACTAAGATGTCTGTTTTGGTGGAAAACAGTGTTAAATGAATTTAAGTACACCCACCGTTCTTACATGCTTTTAGATAAACTGATATATTTATGGTTAGATGCATTTAATTATAATAGATTGTTATAATATGTGAATAATTTCAATGAATTTTGTAGTTATGTGTTTATTACTGTTAAAACTAGGCTCGATTAAGTCACATGATAAATTGAAGAAGACACCAATCCATAATTTGAAATATGTATGTTCTAGAATAAATAAAAACTAAAATATCTAGTGGATTACCATAATTGCACTATATAATGTACTGTATAAATGTGTTGAACATCAGATGGTGAAACTATCACCACAGTGCCATAATATTTGATGTAGTATGTGCGCTGGCTGTCATTGGCTTCAATTAGTGTCTTCTGCTGAAGACAATTTGAAGTCTTTGAGTCCTCAGTATACAGCCTTTGGTTTTTGACAGCATATTTTTATTTTGAGAGGCTTGAATTTGTCAGCCTTCATTTCTCTGTATACAGTAGGAGATAAAGTGCAAGATACACAATAGAAAGGTAATGTTTGATTATATGATGTCAAACTTGTTTTAACTTTCCTTTTTTTACTTCCCTCTGTTAGCCTCTCCACCCAATCGTTAGTGGAAATATCTTGTCATCAACCATCTACGAAACAAATTTTAGTTACCATCAGCGTCCTGTTTTTGATACTGCTATTTTTCTCACTTCCTGTCATGCTCTGCACTTGTTTTGTTTGTTTGTTCCCACACTTTGTTTGGTGTTAAATAATGTCTCTTTGCTTACTTTGTTTCTGTGTTACAGTATGTCTGTCTACACATGATGTCCACAACTGTACTATTTATGTAATACAATTGCTCTGTATTTCTTTAAAGATTTGTGCATATTTGCACAGTGCATTTATGTATTCCTGTATAGAGTGTATGGTACAGTAAGAACATTCTGCAACTGCAATTCAGTTAACATAGAATAAAACGTTTCCCACAAATAAAGAATATCAAGATCCGCATACAGTAAAACTGTTCATGGTAGAAACTAACAAGCATTTGATTTGCTCATGAACCACTTCTACATATTTTACAAATTACAGTCATAGAATTTACCTCTATTATAAAATGAAATCCATCCAACAATTACATTGTAAAAATAGTTAAATTAAGGTAAAAAACAATGTAATGATTAAGGATACGAGGTCTAAAACTCGATACTGCAGTTGTTTTCATTAATTTACTTTCACTAAGATACTTGTAGATATAAGGAACAAATGTAAATCAGAACAGACAAAAATGGTGGTTAACATTTTCAAATTGTAAGATTTTGCCAATGAGCTTTTATAATTAATGATTTATGTGTCAGGCTTGAATACACAGTATTGGTACTGTGTAATATGCAACAGTCATATTGGCTTTATATGTCAATAGAACTAAAATAATTATATAATATTTAATGTCCTTATACAATATGTCCTATTCAGATCAGAATAGGACATATCTACTGTACACATGTATGTATAAACACACTGGGAGCAAAGATGTAATTGAATTTTTTTAGAGGAGGGGGTTACCCTGATGATGTGTTTGTGGGGGCTAGGAAGGTGTTACATCGGTTTGTTTTGTTTGTTGGGAAAGTTCAATAAAACTTGGTTCACAAAACGAATTAGCCATGTTTTCGTTTAAGATCAGGGAAGAACAACTGCCATTCCTTGAGAGTTTTTAAAGGTGCTTTCCAATCAGAAGCTACCAAAAAAGAAGGGCATGAAAGTTTAATAGCTTTGGAAGTGTGGAACTGCTTGTTAAACTCAAGAATGAAAGCTTTGTGCTTATGTTTTTCTCTCTAGGGGGGCACCAGAGAATTATACTACTTTTAGGTAAGCAAATTAAATGAAAGTCTGAAATTGTTTTTTAAATACCTTTCTAGTACTTCAATATTGGATATTGTCTGGCATGTACTGTAGTATGGAGTTTTATTTAAATTAAATATCAACTCAAAACAGAGACGCTTTTATTTGCTCAGGTAAAGATGAGATGACTTGTTTGGTGTCTCATTTTTTGCTTTCTTTGTCATCCCAACTGTTTTCCTTTCCTTCTGATCCCTGGCTAGTACGGAAAATGTACTCATTTACCTACAGTATATCACTTGATCTTTTTTGCTCATTTGTAAACCTAACTTCAGGATTCATAAGAAAACAATTTATTCCACCTTTACTATAAAGCATTCTGTACATTTGTTCACAGAAAGCAGTTTTTCTTGAGCTTTAGCTCCGAATTAATTACAGTCACTCCCTCATGCCTCCCAAGCTGATCACCCAAGAGAAAAAGAACAACTGCCTCTATCACTGATGGAAAGAAAGTTAATGAAAAAATGTTACCATGGCATTTTCTATGAAAAAAAAGTTTGTAAGCAGAATTATACCCAAGAGGGTAAGAGTAACGTCACTTCTATTAATTCTCTGACTTTTGAAAAGAGCTACGTATTGCTTGTCTGGAGGTTTTCATCAGTTCTGGATTATTTTCAGCCTATCACTTCAGATAAAATAAAAAAGTGTACTATGCCTAGAAGCTGTGTGAAACAATGACTCCAGTCAGTGCATCATACAGTATAAACACTACAAGGAACAAGATACATTTTAATCTAATGTCTTGTCAAATTTAACCCAAAATGCCATTTACATCCATTATACAGTATGTAGGACAGATAATGACCCAAAGGAATCAGTTTCATACGGGTGTCACTTTTAATAAAATGCTGAAATAGAACATCACTGTTTAAAATGTTCTCAGTCATATTGACAGACCTCTGACAGACCATGTTACGGTAAAACAATGTCTGCTAAACCAGTTTCAAGTGAAATCATACGGGTGACATCTTCAGTTGCCAAACCATATATTTTTATTTTTTAACAGTTTAAATTAGGTTTTAAATATGAATAAACACTATGCAATACATTTTAACTGGATGTTTAGATAAAATTTGAAAGCTGCATAGTGGAAATGACCTTGAGTGAACACAGATTGCTCTTGTTCCAATAAAATAGTGTGTAGGTATCAAAATGGATTATTTTAAATGTTTCCAAATATTTTAAGTATTTCCACATTTAAATGCTAGGCAGCAAAAGTTTAGGATACACTTTTTCTACAACAAATATTAAATGTGTTTTAGTTACCATATCAATCCAATATCTTTTCTCCTTAATTCATCTTTAGATGAGTACAGAACATCTTTTTGAAGACAGCAATTTGCAGAAAGCAATTATTATTATTATTATTATTATCAGGGATGTGTTATTAGCTGAGTTTAAAGCATTTTATTGCTGTAACTGACAGGTAGTTTTGGATACTGCATCTGCTTCTTGCTTCAAGCTGTAATTAAAAGGAAAATGAAAGGACAGAAGTTCATTCTACCCTCCAGTGGTTAAAGTAAACAGTGCAGAGACATCTGAGCCCAAGTGTTTCTTACTATGGGTATTTAACCCATTTTGAGTTGGAAAATTCTGTAAGATTTTAGAAACCATGAACAAATCAACGTTTTTTCTGTATAGTTCTGAAAGATTTTGTAACTTTTTCAGAAATAGCTTTCAAACCAGATTATAGTTATAGTTGAAGACAACTTGTTACAGTAGGTTATATGGTATTTTTAAAGCATGCAGGTTTTTAAAGATTCTTTGGCGAGAAAACAAAGATTGTTACTTATGCCTTGATTTCCTTGTTTGCTTCTATAACTTTTTGTCAGTGCTCTGCAAAAATGTATGCTTAGTTCATTTTTTTTGGCAACAGGCATACCTGGCACACATTTACAATGAGCTGTATGATTAAGTGATGGTAAAAGGATACTTCTTTAATATTCCCAACACAGCATGATTTAATTGTCACTATGATGTTGACATGATAAAGTTTAAAATTCTTTTAATAGTTAAAAAGAGTAGAAAACACAGACCTTACCCAGAAGCCTTTATTTGAGGAAGCTCCACAACATTTCCTGAGTGTTATAAGAGCAAATGTAGTACATTTAAATCCAGGAGCCAATATTATAACCATTGTCTTGCTTGACTTGTTTTTCCTGGACTTGTGTCTGATTAGTGATATCCATGACAGCTTGTAGGGATAGACTTTGGGTCCCCTGTAACCATGCTTTAGATAAAGCGGTTAGAAAAATTTTCAGAAGCTTTTGCTCTGTGGATTGTAAACCAATGCTGTCAGGAAGTGGGCCATTGTAGACATAACCTTTATATTGCAGCTTTCACCTTTTAAAATGTTTAAGTCGGCATCTTTAAAGAAAAACAAAAAAGCATTATTAAAAAGATAGCTGCAGGGTTACTGTGAATACTCTTTTGTCTCGGATAAGGTCATGAAAGATGGTAGGTAGGCGAGAAAACATTACTGCTGTGTTTTATACAATCTGCTTGACACTTTTTGGGAGCGTTTTCTGTATCATACAGATTAAAAATGCCATGGGAAATTGCTAAAAAGAACTCAAAGATGTTTTGACAAATTAATTTGCCGTTGAAATGCTGAAATGTCTTAGCATACGGAATCAATTTTACATCATTGTACATGAGCATAATTCATGTCCTACCAACTATAAGCTCAATAGATAGCATTCATAAAACATAATGCTGGCTCATTCACATCAGTGCTTCTTTCTGACAGAGACCTGACAGAACAAGAATTAAACATTTTGCTGTGCACAAGCTTGTCATTTTCCAGTACATTTTTTCATAAGGATATTACTGCTGACACCTCCTGACACCTTGCAATGTAATAACAGCTCAGGACCTGATAACATGCTGCTAAAACTGTATGTGAAACTACTTACAGACATAGAACTAGAATGTTTTATTTTTCCTGTATAACTAATAAAGATGACAGTGGATTTATGGCTTTCAGTATGATTTAAGCAACGCAGCAAGTCTCTAATAATATTATAGGTTAGGGCAGATTAGGGATTCAAGACCATCACCAGGTCATTTCTTGAAGAGCTGCAGAAGTTTATTAATTTAAATTATAATTGTCCGTTAACATCACTTACAGCACTGTACCTAAAACGAGCTCCTAGCTCTCATTTCAGATTTTGCTTATTTGTAATTGTTGTTTGTGTACTCTGCCTCTTTTGGTGTTTAAACTTGAACTTTGCAAGTGGTACAACAGAGGCCCATCCTAATAGCTGTTCATAGAACTCCATCTAAACAAAGTACACATTTTTTGTAGCAGGAAGTCTCAAATCGGAGTTCTTAATGGTGGGTGTAATATATTCCAGTAGAGTTCTCTCCTTAATCAAAGTGGCTTTAAATTCTTCCATTTTAAGTTTTGATTCAGGCTGCTGCACAGCCCCGGTCCCCCCATGACAAATCTTTTTTTTTTTTAAAAGAGAGAATATGACAATTGAGGAGGATTTAAAAAGTAGTTGCTGTGCTATGGAAGATTTAATTCTCCGAACCAAAATCAAACCAAACATTGATTTTCTTTGCATTCAACCAACGGCTGGCAGGAATCGCATCATTCTTGTTTCTCCATTTCACGTGGGAAATCTAAAACTTATCCGTCAGTAAAATTGGAACAAATTGACTTTTTTCACAGGTTTAAATGGAAAAAAAAATCTTCCTGAGTTTCTAAATAAAATGTAGCATTTAATTTTCATTAAAATTCAGTTAAAAATTAAATATGAAGAACTACTGTAGATGAATATTTCATATCACTGGGTCTAAAATGTGAAAAGTAGCTGTGTAACTGGGATGGTCACCACCGATCTGTTACTGCCTGTGTGTCACCTTCTCTTCTCACATTTTAAGTGGTCTATCCTTGTTCTTTCCGACCTCCTCTCGGATCCCAGCTCTTTCTCTGTGCTCCCCTCACAGAGAACACTGCAAGGTCCTCTACCTTCCCAGTTGCTGTTCTCTTGGATCTACTCATACAAGTTACTTGATCTTCTGACTAGCTTTATTCTGTCTCCATTAGTCACCAACCATTGCACATGCTTATCACATTTACTAGATCTTCCCATCAGCTCTTCACTCTCTGTATTCATTAATTACAAGGCACTTGAATATTCAACTGCCCACTTGCAATGTTCATTTACATCATTACTTAGCTCTTTGCTCTTACTCTTCACCAAACACCAGATTTTCACTAACAACCCATAACTGTTTCCATCATTAATCATTTCCATGATTTCCATCATATTACTGGATGATCCTGTTTGACCAGGTTCACCTCTGTGTAAACAACAAATGTGTCCCTTACACAGCAGCAGTGGGTTTGTTGTTTTCTTTTACTTCTCACACTCTGAGGTCACCAGTCTATCTATCCGGTAATAGTAACGAGATATATACTGTATATATCTTGGCATCCCCCAGAACCGCCAGTGAGCCACAGAACAGCCAAGAAAGTATCCTACATAAACGTAGTTGAATTCCTCTAACAATCACAACACATCACTATCTACAGTATGTCATAAGAGAACACTTTAGTTAAGTGATTTGTTACAACTTTTCACCTCGAGTGTTTATTTTCGAACAGGACAAGAGATCAAGTGGCTCCTGTTGATAAAGTCTATACTATGTATTTTATTCAGTATACACATTTTACTACATTGTAATATAAAATGTTTTAAACTCTTGATCAGTGATGGGTAATCAAGGGATTCCAAAAATAGAATAAAATACTAATTTTTAATGTCAGAAATGCTCACCTGTGGAAAAAAACATCTTTAAAGATGCTCATAGTTTTCATTCATACAGCCCCCCTGCTGCCTGGAGGTGTGCTTTGGCCCCACTAAATGTAAAACTACAACAGGACCATATCAACATCAGTGCTGACTAATAAATAAGATGGTATCTTTCATGGTTCTGCACCTACTGTAATAACATAACCTAGGCCCTCCTTTTATGACTAAGAGCTGTGTGTCAATTAAGTTCTAGCATTCTTCAGTGAAAATAGTCTCAACAGCTACCCTTTCTGGCAACTCATTCAGGTAAACACAAAGATACATTGAAGCCTTTTGCTCTGTATGCGAGTCTTTTACCAGTCAAACACAAGTGGCACCAATGCTGTTGCATTTTTCCCTTTGTGGAAAATAAAATATCCTTTTTGGCAGTTGCTAATGAAAAAAAGCAATATTCAGCTTGCTTTCAGCCTTTGTGTCTCATTATAATGTCTTCATTATGTCTATAGTTTTTCAGAAACATCTGTAATAAAATAGCTGGTTGATGGCATTTATTCTTTTTAACAGCCCCAATATTGCGCACTTTCATTTCAATACCTTTTAGTCTTGAAGTAAAAAGGGACTCAAGTAGAGGGTAGTGTTAAAAAATTGTAGGCATACTGATCATAGCTGCATATTCAATAATTTATATCAATTCCAGTACCCACACTTACCCACGCAATACAGAGAAATTAGATGGTTCAAAATGACAAATTTACCTTAATAGAAAGCTATTCTTCAGAGACCGATATGTTATTCATATGTTCATTTTCTTATAATTTCTTTAATTTATCCTGCCAAGTGATTCTACAGGAAGTAAGAAACATGCAGAAAACAGGTCCTATTCAACAGAGAGGTTACTCATGGGTAAGTTTAAAACCTGCAATTATTCTGGAAGGGGACCAAAAGAGGGAATGGTCAGGTTATATTAAAATGAAAAGTCACGTACCTCTACTCTATCGTAACAAGAAGAAAGTTATCAGGCACGTAGTGTTCAAGTGAAAAGAGTAGGGGTGTAACCCTGGCATCCTGGCCAAATTTCCCATTGGTCCTTACCAATCATGGCCTCCTAATAATCCCACTCTATGAATTGGCTTCATTACTCTGCTCTCCTCCCCACTGATAGCTGATGTGTGGTGAGTGTTCTGGCACACTATGGCTGCTGTCGCATCATCCAGGTGGATGCTACACATTGGTGGTGGTGGAGGGGAGTCCCCGTTACCTGTAAAGCACTTTGAGTGGAGTGTCCAGAAAAGCGCTATATAAGTGTAAGCAATTATTATTATTAACTGTAATGTTCCACAACATTCAACTTGTCTATGGGAATAAGTATTCCAAATATAATGTTAGTACTGTAAATGTAAATTCCTCAAACCAAAAATCTAGCCTAAAGCAATAAAATCCATTCCTAAAACCTCTTCGCCTTCTTCAGTAATGTGCCTTATATAATTCTGTTAAAATGTTATTTAAATGGGCATGCATTTCAGACCACACTCAGTTAAGGGTTACAAGACCCCTCCAATTTTGATGCCATCTATACTACAGTTTGCACTTGAAATGACAAAACTGAGAAAGTTTACCCAAAAGAATGCATTTTCTTGACATTTTATTTCACTCAGTTTTGGAATACAATTCCTGAAATGGGCATACAATACAATATAAGCAGTCAAATGTATCTGAAAAACAAAAAGAAGATGGGAGAAAAGTATCACTCTTCCTAATGTTTATTTGGGCCCCAAAAATACAGCCATAATGTTAAAAAAGTATTGTGAGAATCCTAACCCTAGTTGGCTTTTAATCTGAGCAATTCTGCAATCTGTCTCTAAAACCCTACACTCATCAGATTTAAAATAGTTGCTCAAACCCAAGAAAAAAAGAGCCTAAAACAATAAACTCTTAAAGTCTCTTGTACAGTGTATCATCTTCTTCAACAATGTGCTTTCTCGGGACACATTTTCATCCCCTTGAAAATGAGTTTCAGGCCAGACTACGGTTAGGGGTTAGAAGAACCATCCAATTTTGACACCATCTCTACTTCTGTATCCACTTGAATAGACACAATTGAGAAAATTCACAGAACAGAATGCATTTTCTTGACACTTAATTTCACTCAGTCTGGAATGCAAATTCTCACTCTTCCTAAAAAGTTTACTTGTGCCCCACAATACAACCATGAGGCTAACAAATGTCTTAGTACTGTGACAATACTAACCCCAACCCTAGCTGGAATTTAAACTGAGAAATTCTTCAATCTGTCTCTGAAGCATTCCATTCATCAGATTTGAAAATGTTCCCTGAACCAAAGACTATCAATTCCATTCCTACAACCTGTTCAAAATGCATCTTCTTCAATATTATATCTTATTAAATTTTCATTCATCTGAAAAATTCAGTTAAAATGGTATTTACAGGAGCGTGAAATTCAGACCAGACTAGTGATAGGGTTACACGACCCATCCAATTTTGACACCATATATAATTGCATTTACACCTGAAATGACAAAATAGGGAGAGTTTACAAGAATTAATTAATTTTCTAGTCAGTTTTAAATGTACATAGTTTTGGAATACAATTTCTGTGCAGTACAATATAAGCAGTCATATTTATCCGAAAAACAAAAATGAAGATGGGAGAAAAATCACTCTTCCTAGAGTTTTCCTGGGTCCCAAATTATAGCTCTGATGTAAAAAAATGTCTAAGCATTGTGAGAATCCTATTACCAGCTGGGATTCAAACTGAGCAATTCTTTAATCTCTGAATACTTTCATCAGATTTAAAAATGTTCCTCAAACCAAAAAAGAAAACTATTACGTCTAAAACCGTAAACACCCTTGAAAAAAGATCTTGGAAATAGATAATCTTCAAGAATGTGTCTTTGTTAAATTTTCAATCACCTGAAAAATGCTATAAAAATGGTAGTGCATTTCAGGACAGTATAGAGAAATGGATACAAGGACCATTACATTTTGACTCCAGATATGCATCTATTTGTACGTTAAATAACCAAATTAAGAAAGTATTCCCAGAAGGTTTTCATAAAACTTTTGATCTGACTCAGTTTTGGAATACAATTACAGAGCGCTGCCATATTCAACATAGGCAGCCAAATGTCTCTGGAAAAAAAGATAGGAGCAAATTATCACTTTTCCTAAAGTTCCCTTGGGACCCAAAATCCAGCACTGAGAGTAAAAAATCTTAAAGCAGTATGGGAATGCTAACCCTAACCCTAGTTGGGGTTTCATCAGGGCAATCCTGCGATCTGACTCTGAAGCCCTACAGTACAGTCATATGATTCGACTGTTTTGAAATTTGAAATGTTCCTCAAACCCAAAAATGAGTCTAAAACAATCAAAGCCATTGAAAAAAACCTCTTAGAAACTGATTATCTGCAAAATCTGTTTTCTTTAGCACACTTTCGTTAAGCTGAAAAATACTCTGACAATTGTATTGCAATGATCAAGCATTTCAGGCCAGTGTAGAGCATGGGTTACAAGAAGCATTACATGTTGACTCCACTGATACATCTATTTCAACGATAAATGACAAAATGAAGAGAGTTTACCCAGTAGAAAAGGTTTTCTGGCAACTTTGATCTGACCCAGTTTTACAGAGCGCTGCCATATTCAACATAGGCAGCCAAAAGTCTCCGAAACAAAAGTTGCAGATAGGAGCAAATTATCAGTTGTTCTAAAGTTCTCTTGGGACTGTTGTAACAGAAAGAGTAAGGTTCTGGATCCCGGGATGAAGTTAAACAGATGAGTTTATTGCATGCAAGGAACAATAAAGCGGAAGTCTTGTTTCCCGCAAGAAACAACAAAACCGAAGTATTGTTCAAAGTGCTGGAACAAACATTAGGTTTATATATCCTTTCCTTTCCGCTTCTGACGTCACTGTTATTATGGCCAGTTTACAGCTTTTTGGCCAAATGGTCAGGGATTAAGTCCCCAGGGGGTTCCCTAGCTCTCCTAGCTCGCATCTGGAATCCTTATCAGTTAACCCCCTTTCCTGCCATAAACCCCTGTTGCCTAGAAGTATAATCGTCATGCAGAAAGGACTTAAAACTAACATCTTGTATCTTTCTTCATGACACATAATCGAGCACTGAGCGTAAAAAATGTCTAAGCAGTGTGGAAATGCTAACCCTAAGCAATCCCGCAATCTGTCTCTGAAGCCCTACAGTCATCAGATTTGAAAGTGTTCCTCAAACCAAAAAATATCAAAATCAATCAAAGACATTGAAAAAATTATTCTTGGCAATTGCAAGCCTTCAATAATGTTTCTTCTTTAGCAAATCTTCAATCAGCTGATAAATGCCATAAAAATGATATTGAAATGAGCGTGCTCTTCACACCAATGTAGGGTATGAGTTACAAGAACCATTCAATTTTGACTCGAGTTATACAACTAGTTACATGTTAAATGACATTAAAACGATTTTCCCAGCAGAGCAGGTTTTCATAAAACGTTTGATCTGACTCCGTTTTGGATTTCAATTACTGAACTCTGCAATATTCAAAATAGGCATCAGAAGGTCTTTGGGGGAAAAAAAGTTGCATTTAGTAGCAAATTATCACTCAGCCTACAGTTCCCTTGGGCCCTAAAATACAGTATTGAGTATATAAAATGTCTTAGTATGGGAATGCTAAGCCTAACCCAAGCTGGGGTTTCAACAGTGCAATCCTGCAGTCTTCTTTGAAGCCTTCCATTCATCAGATTTGAAAATGTTCCTTAAGCATAAAAATATGAGCCTAGGACTCTCAAATAAGCCTTAATAAACCTAAAAAAACTTTCCTAAAACCTATTGTAAATTCATTTTGGTCAATGATATACTTTTTCATGGGCAAACTTTCTATCCTGTGAAAAATGTTTCTTAAACTGTAGTTTAATCACCTATTTTTGGCTACACTAGCGTTAGGGTTATTAGATCAATCCAGTTTTAATAGCATCTACACTAATTTTACTTGAAATGACACTGAGAGAGTTTACCAAATAGAACGCATTTTCTTGACACTTAATTTCTTTCAGTTTTGGAATGCAGTTTCTGAAATGTGCAATACATTATAAGCACCCATATCTATTCCAAAAACAAAAATGAATATGGGAGAAATTTATCACTCTTCCTAAAGTTTACATGGGCCCTAAATTACAGCCATGGGGTTAACAATTGTCTAAATACTGGGAGAATGTTAACCCAAACCCTAGCTTGGATTTAAACTGAGCAATTGTGCAATCTTTCTCTAAAGCCCTGCTTTCATCAAATTTGAAAATGATCCTCAAACTAAAATTTGAGCCGAGAACAATCAAATCCATTCCTAAATCCTCTTGTAAATTCATTTTCAATTACTTTTCTTCTCCAGGTACATTTGTATTCACTTAGAAATATTCGGTTAAAGTGGTATTTAAAAGACCCATCCAAATTTGAAAATCCTTGTAAATTTGAATATCATTTTTGTTTCAGCAATGATATTTTAGAAGATATTTTAGCATTACTGTATGTCTCTTGCTATATCTGCAACTTTCAAACTTTTATATAACGTTTCAGAAATCTTCTAAAATTATGCTTCACATGTACCCCGTAGTATGGAATAAAGACTCGTTTTTTGCTATATCTTTTACAATTAAAACTACACAGCAGCATTCAAATGCTCAGCTCATATCTCTGGCTGGGCTTATGCACAACTCAATTAGTTCCAGCACTGCAACACATTTCCATTGTCAGAAAGGGTGCCACAGGGGTCATCTCATGATTATAAATATAAACAATGTTTTATTTAAATAAAAATTCCTTGCAGTTGTGTAGAGCTTCTTATTCCACTGAATCCCAAAGGCAGAGACTTTGTTAATCCACCCACCTGAAATTCTTTGATTTTCCCTTGTTGCATGAATGCGCATTTTATGGGTTTTTACAAAAAAAACTTAAAATGAGTAGAAACAAAGCAACAGTTCAGGCTCCAGGATCTAGTGGAGTGAAGAATAAAGAGGATGAGAAAAAACAGCTTTTCATCTTTTGATTAATCCAGATATTACAAACAAGTGTCCGAGTGAAATCTTTTTGCAGGATTTTAATTACAAATGGATGATTTTAGTTACAGTATATAGGTCCAAATGCAGTGAAATGTAACATTTACTTATATACATTAACAGTTATAATGCCAAACCATTTCCTAGTGATGGAATTACAAAAATAAACTAAATATTTAAAAACCTACTGTCTACATTTTAATACATGTTATTGATTCATAGTTGTTGACTTGTTTCCAAATGAAAGCTAGAAGACACACTTATCCTCTAAGATCAAATAGAGAACAGACATTTTGGAGAAAGGTTATATCCTAATGTATTGTATCTCTCTCATTTTGGACTTCCTTTTTCCCATCTCTCTTGCACCCCTCCCATAACACCATCTGAACTCTTGCAGCAGCTCCCTAGCTCATTCCACTCAACAATGAATGGGAGGGGGAGTTGGTCATTCTCATGGTCACACTGCCATTTTCTCAGTCAGGTGAGTCCCTCTATCACATTCATTAGGGTATTGGGGGGAACTACTGAAGCTACTGAAGTGTTAAGGACCCACTGGAGTGAAGCACGAAGGGGATGAGAAAGACTAGGCAAATAAAGTTCTGTTCCTTCTCACCCATTCTATTCAATGTATATTTCTGACTTCATGTTAATGTATTAGTCTGAATATTTTCACTTGTGACATACCCGTGGGTGTGTCATAACGGGATCTTAGAAAATAAGCAGGTCTGGGCCAACAAGCACACCAAAAAAAAAAAGAAAACAGCTGTAAGGTTTTAAAACACCCAAGTGCAGTTTGTTTTGTAGTATCAGGGAAAACACAACCCCAAACCAAGCCTATAAAACCAAAGCCTAAACTCTTCCTTTAGCCCCCAACTAAATTCTTTGCAGGTCCTAACTATCATGGTTGAGTTCCTACACTGTTTACTGGCCAGAGAAGAAATCACAAAGTCTTTCCCAAAACAGTCTCTCAGACTTTTCTCTAATTTCCAAACTTGAGTCTCTCGCTTTGTAACAGTTCACTTTTTAATTAAAAAACAGCTCTTACTGTATGTAGTCTTTATTGTCAACATTCATCAGTGAAGAACAAGAATTTAAGAAGTTTCTCCTAAATGCAGAATTTTCTAATGGCATTGGTGAACTAAAACCTTGTCATCTCCTGAAGTTAACTCTCAAGAAAATTTCCTAGAATTTCCATAACCTTGCGTATAATTTAAGTAATACTTGTTGGTCTATAATTACTTTGTTCAGTTTTGTCACTATTATTTTGGATGAGTGTGACTATCATTTTCCAGTAAGTGGGTGTTACCTCTGTCTTGAGTGACTGTTGGAAAATATTTGTTAACAGTCTTCGAATAACATCTTTTTTCTTCAAATACAGATGGTAGAATGCCACCACACCCTGATGATTTGTTTTCCTTAAGTGTTTCTCGTACCTGCAACCTATGATTTTTCAATTTTAATCCTGAGTTAATTGCCTGTTGATTCTGAAACAAACGGAGAAAAGGAATTCATCTTTTTGTGACTTTTTGTTAAATTATTTTATGATTGGCAGAACAGAAACAATTTTATTTGATCACGTTTGTTAAGGAAGACAACTTGCACTTTCCGAGTCAAGAATTTCACATCTGCCCTTTACATTTCCAATAGCTTTGCTGGATCCATTTATGCTGTAATCGGTCAAAATCAATCCATGATGTAATTTCTAAATTGAGCTTTGTAAATTTTCAAGTGAGTATGAATGAATTTGTAACAGGTTCTGTGCCTAAAAGGTTGAGTGATTTGCATCTTTTAATGGTATACTCTAATACTTCGCATTTTGAAATCCCATAATATGCTATTGCATAGATCTGTGTGAAGGAACAACCGGAAAATTCCAAATATTTAAGTATGGTGTATGAAATTCAAAATGAGCATTTTTGTTTCTTTTGTAGAGAAGTCCCCTTAAAATAAATTTGCAAATCAATGGAAAATAATCAAGGAACAGAGTTATAATGTAATCAATTTAATTTTGAATGCTTGTCACAAGGCTCAGTAAAAAAAAAACAGTCAGTATCTAGCAACACCACGATCAGAAGGGAAATAACTTTGGAATTGAAAATATTAAAAGGAAATACAGTAGGAACACAATAGAATTAGTAAGGATAAGGTTTTATTAAAAGCTTGAGGCTATGTATTTGATCATTTAAAACTGACATTAGAAAAACATGTTTTTTAGTGATATAGAATTTCTTCTAAAATTATTATGCAGCTAATTTTTTGTATTATGCTACAATACTTAAGAGAAGTTGACGACTAAGACTTATTTGCACATTTGCTTAGGTCCATGAACATGACAAAAACAAAAATTTAGGGCCATCAGTTTATTCCTTATGTATTGTTGTAGTAATTGTTGTTAGAATTTGTGTAATATTTTGCATATTTCAATTAGTCTAGCAGACCAAGATCTTCACAGGGTATTGAAAAACCTCTTCCCTGCTGTGACACAATTACATTGGTAAATGGGTATGATCAGATTTTGCCTTTGATCGGGTCAGTCTGCCAAAGACTATGCCATGGTAATTATGGGCATTGATCAGGCTCCAATGTAAAATATTGTTCAGAAGCAAAATCCCATTTAACAAATAGGATGTGGACATCTATGGGGTTAATTGCTTGCCTGCTCTGCAGGTTTTAAATTACTACAGTATAAAGTCTGTTTGGAGCCACATGTAAAGGTAATACTGGGACATAAGACAGCTAAATACTTTGGCTTAATACATACTGGACATGATCAATAAAGTTCCATATTCAGCAAGTACGAATCCACATCAAGCCATGGTATTTCAGATGACAGTGCTCTTCTGCAAGTTAAGGTAATACTATATCAGCCATTAATGCAGAAGCTGTGACTACTGAGAATACTATATCCCCACTGCATGCACAAATGTAAGCCTAAGTTCTATTACTGAAACAGTGGAGGGCTGAATATGAACTGAACTAGTTTATTGCTCATGCATGTCTCAGTGCAACGAGAAGTAGATGGACGTGGCTCCCAGGCATGTTTCCAGTAGTTCTTCTAAGAGAGAGCTTCAATTCAAACTGCCAGGGGCACCAATCATATTGACATTGAGTAACAGTAAAGGTTTTAACTATTTATTTTAACATTATGTACAGTGCACACTTTGGAACAATGGTGCTTGTTATGGTCTGCACTATCATGCTGTCTGCATGCATTCTTATGCTTGATTAAGGCTTACCGACTGCCTGTCTTGCCTACTGAGAACAAAGCAGAGAGCTCTCTTTAGGCTTTCTGATTTTTAAACATTTCTTTATCAGTGGATTTTTTTTCCTGTTCCCGAGGAACTGCTTTCTGTATTCAAGCCGTATCTAAAGTAGCACTTTTTAAACTTGCAAATTATAGTCTAATCAATCTTAGCAGTTTTCTCATTTGAATCAATCTACCTTATCCACCATTAACATTTTGGTGAAGCATTAACTGTCCCTTCAAAATCTGATGTCCTTGGAAAAAAAATGTTTGGAGAGTTTTAGCCCGTGTCCTGATTTAACACCAACACAATGCCTCTATTACATGTTTTTTGGCTATTGGATGATATGCTGAATTTAGTTCAGAATTTGTGTCATGGTTGTTTTCATACATGTTAATTCTGTCTCAACTGGTGGTCTGAAATATTTCTTAATGTATCAGGAGGAGAACGATATTTTCCTTATCATATTCGCTTTTGCTCTTAAATCTGCCTCTTGTTAAAAAGATCTAGGAGTTATTGGAAATCCATGATGTGCTGCTGGATGATAGTGGTAATAAACCAAGTGTCAGTGGGTATACGGATGTGCTGTTGCTCGCATTGGGAATTGGGGTGTGGGGCCCTACCAATCTCTGCCACCGAGAGGAGACTGTTTGGTATATTCATTTGCTTGCCGTTTGCTCATTGACCTAAAATCAAATCAATCCATCAATTATCAGCTCCAAGAACGTAGCTGAATAGTTCAAATTAAGGCTCCCACGGCCATTTGTGTGAAGAAGAGTCTCCATAGTTTGCACTTACGCCTTTTTGGTTCATGCTTCACTGTTCATTTCGAAGACATTTGTTTGGCTGACTTGGTTAGTGCCTTTGATGTTTTTCAATACTTCAATCAGGTCATGTCATATCATGGACTAATCTTTCATTAAAAAAAATCTTGCACTTTCATTCTTTTACTAAAAACGTTTGTTTTTTTTTAGCCTGCAGGAACATTTCTGTAAACTGGATAATTTATCTGGTTACGTTTCTCTGGACTGATTCCAAAATTGCACACAATATTTTAAATGAAGTCTTATTAGTGCATTGAACGATTTTAACATAGCATCCCTTGATTTAAATTCTATACTTTTGTCTTTGTCCAGATGTTCTGGTTGCTTTGCTTTTTCATTGCTTTCACCACATTGTCTAGAGCAGTGTAACCCAGTCTTGGTTCCCCATATCTTGTGGCTTTAATTCCAATCAAGCTCGTTAACTAGGCTTATTAAACACATCTTTATGTTTGAATCTCATCTTAAACTGCTTGACAAGATACAAATGAGCATGAACCCTATGCAAGGTGGATGATTTCAAAACCCCTCTTATACTAAGGTTTACTTTTTCTGAGCCTTGGAAGACTTAAGCCGGCAAGTGTTGCAGCAATGAGAATGGTTTTGGGAATGTTCCACACAGTATTACTCCTATCTGTGTCTGTATATCACCTATACAGACAAACAGTGAAGAGCTGTGTCTGTCGCGTAGCAGTTCTTTCCGGGCCCTATGCAGACGACACGATCCGGTTGGTGAAGACACAGTAGGAATAAAATCATGCAGGAGAAGGGATGGAGACAAGGGGGCGTGTCCAAGGAGTGCAGGTGTCCAGGGGAAGTGAGTCCGGGGCAAACAATCCATATAGGAAATCCAAACGGGTAATCAGAAACAAAGGCAGAAACCCATGGGGGTTGGGGGGTGGAGAACAGGAACCGGGTCGGAACCGGCGAGGGGGATCAGGAACAGAAAGTTATAAGCATAACGGAGCCAGACGCAGCAGGACCCTTGGCTCTCATGAAACGGGATTCAATGAGAAGCCTCGGGTGACGTCTGCGCCTGGCTTTTAAGGTGGAACTAAAGAGGGGCTGGAATAAGGGACAGGTGTGGGGAATGAGGTAGAACGAGGAAGGGCTGGAGCGCCCTTAAGAGGAGGAGTAGCGATCGTGACAGTGTCCAAAACTACAGGACAGCAACATTTTTAAACCAAGCTGACATACAGTTCTGTTTCCCACTGAAGTGGATGGAACAATGACCCGAGTATACGGACCAGTTAAAAATTGACAGGCTGGTCCGACTGGGTTTTTTTAATGGCTAATGAAGCGTTCGGCTACTGGTTTGAAAGCTAGAAGAGAGGTGCTCTGGGAGCAGGATTGGGAAACCCAGGGCTAGAGCAGTCATACACAACTCCAGTCTTGGAAGGCCATAGTGCCTACAGGTTATCATTCCAACAAGTGGAGCTCATTGCAGTACCTGGACCACGTTAACACTTTTCAAAGTCCTTCAGCTTTTGCAGATTTAAGCAGACCAAGTAAGAAAAAAGGGGATGAATTCTGGCACTGTTTCATTAGTACTGTATATACTGAAAAATTGTTTGGGGAAAATACAATGGAGATAAAAAGATTCTTGAAAGGATTCTATCTGATACAACTATGAATAAGAATAGTTACAAATTATAAAAGGTTAAATATGTGAATTGTAAGCAAGAATTCAAATGTCTAATACCATCTAGGCTTTGCTTTGAATGAAGGAGGTGTTTTGTATTAAAGTTGGTGGTCAACCCTGCAGACAAAAACTGTATATTGGAATTCCACAAAGGTTACTAGATTTTTGGAAAGCCAGGGGAAGGATTTAAGTCAATCGCTTTTCTTTCTTACAGTGCTTAAAGAAGAATTATAATTGAACTTGACATTTTTTAACCTATTGGATGTCTACAAATGAAGGCTATTTTATTTTTATGGTTCAAGTACATCTCACAGTCATGGTCCATAGAAAGTTTTAAACAGTGGCAGACTGCATTAAGGTACTCTGATATTACTCTGACAAGTTGTTTAAGTAGCCTTTGTTTGATGGATGGCTCTATTTTCCTGTCAGCCTTGGGCTGTATGCTTTATGATGTAGTTTAATTTATCTTATACAAACCAAGAAGGTGGTTTGTGAAGCTCAAAATGCATCTTGCAAGATAAATAAAATATATGCATATAAAATACAAACCAGTATATTAAAACAGTTTTAATTACATGGATTTTATCTGGAGCTTTATGATAAATCATTTATGATATACAAACTAAACCATGACCTGAAATGCAGACCTAATTAAAATGCTAATAGATACTTATAGACATTAATTGTTTTGCTAACAGAGTTGTTTGCAAAACATGCCGCACTGTTTTTGGTAGATTAAAGTATATACACAGATTTCCCGATGAGAGTAAATATCAAACATTCCAACACTGTCTTCATATGCTTGGCTCCTAAAAGAATTCTAGTTTTAAGATAAAGCATAATGAACCGGTTTAATTAGAGCCAAATCTAATTAACACCAGGCACCTGTAGGAATATGATATTAGATACTGTATATTGACAACATTTCAAAAACTCTAAAATGAGAAGAAATCACAAAACTGAGATTTTATAACAGGGGTGTTGAACACTTCCTGGCCACAGTATTCCATGTCAAGATCTCACAATGTAAAGAGAACCAAAAGGATGGTCTGAATACTAAATAAAACTACTATTAATTCTGTAATATTCCGAGAGGGACTGCAGAACACCAGACCCACTGT
The DNA here is from genome assembly GCF_059453375.1 of Lepisosteus platostomus. Taxonomy (NCBI): domain Eukaryota; kingdom Metazoa; phylum Chordata; class Actinopteri; order Semionotiformes; family Lepisosteidae; genus Lepisosteus; species Lepisosteus platostomus. The sequence goes on from NC_142612.1 coordinate 67,328,281, forward strand.
TAACACTATCAGAGCAGAGTGTTAATTTTACATGCTGCTTGACAAAGATTGAAACCGTTTCCTTTGGTTCTAGAAATCTTCGGGGGTTTTCCCCATGAATAAAATCGCCATTTAAGTATATTTGTAGCTCATTCTGCTACATACAGTATCATACAACAAAATAAAAGAAACTTATTATGTGAAGCAAAAAAATATATTTAAAATGGGCCAGGAATATCTCATTAAAACATTTAATTGAGCCTTCTTAAAAGCCCTGCAAGCACATGAATGCACGTCTATATTTACTAAATAGCAACTATTATACAAAAAATACAGACAAGAATACAGACTACACAAATGTAACTTTGAGACAACAAATCGCATTTAACTAAGGCAAAAACAGTTTAAAAAACATTAAAAGTATAAAAAGCCTTGAGTTAGAAAAAGTCACTAACATAAAATGCTGGTACTTTACCAAGAAAGCACACTAAGAAGAAATTAAGTGCAAGTTTTAATGCCAGTTGCTTCACTTAAAAAAGAAACATTCAGGAGGCAGACATTTTCTCAGGTGATCGTTTTCTGCCTAAAAAAATGTTATTAGGGATTAAATACTCCAAGATACAATTAGAAAAGGTTATTCAAAAACTGCATGGGAGCACATACTGTATTTACTGTACATACAAATTTGATTGCTTAAATTTAAAAGAAAACAAGGAGTTAATATGCATACACTGGATAGAAATCTACATTTAATTTAGTACCAAATAAATTAAAGTTTTTTTCACTTTGGTGTTTTAGCTTGTTCTTAATGGGTTTTATCAAAAGCAGTGTTTATACATTTAGTGAAAACAATATTAACTATTTGGTCTTAATAGTGAAAAAGTATTCTTTACCAGGTCCAGAATCGATCATACTAATCTCTGATGGTAATCAAATAAATCCTGTTAGGAACTGTATTCAGATTGATACGGGTCCAGTCAAGCAATGAGGTTATAATAACCAAAGAAAAGCTGTACCTCGGTCAAAGAGGACTTTGTTTTCTTGAAATTTTTGTTTAACGGATAGACTTAATGTATTTAATGACTATTTAAGAATGAGACCCTGGAGTCTAGAAAACACTAAATACCATTAAAGGATATAAATCCACTTGATCATCCACATGTACATGGCTCAGGCGATTCTTTCCTTGTGGTTGAATACAGGTACTTCACAAAGTCTGTCATGAGAAAAAATGACTATCACATGAAAACAAGAGAAGGTCGAACATCACCAGAGCTGACCTTGCTTCATTTAACAACTGCTCACGTTTTTTTCAGATAAAAAATGAATTCTGTTTCGGGGCGGGAATATGATTCAATCCCAAAGGTTCTGCACAACAGTGGGTGACAGCTCGGTCGAATCCAAAGATACACGCGATTTAAATAAAATAAATTGAGCGATCTTGAATATAAATCAACATTGAATTGATGTGCAAAGACATACTTCGAGTATTCATTGGGTAAATTATAAACACAGGGTATATTGGGTACATTAAGTACACTGGGTACATTGGGTACATCAAGAATATTGAGTCCTGTATATTGAAAACACTGGGTATATGGAGTATAGTGGGTACGCTGGATACATTAAGAATATCAGGTACATACAGTACACTGGGTCCATTGAGTACATTGAGAAAGACAGGTACATTTGGTACACTGAGCACTTCGATTACACTGCATACACTGATAACAACAGGTACATTGAGTACCTTGAATACGCTGGGTATATTGAGAATATTTAGTACTCAGAATACATTAAGTATATTGGGTACATGGGGTAGACTGAGTACAATGGAGTACATTGGGCACATGGTGTAATGTACTGTATGTTGAGTACAACGGGTACATTGAGAACATCAAATAGTTTGACTACATTGGGTACATCCTATATCATGAGCACATTGGGAACACTGGGTACATTGAGTACTCTGAGGATTTCAATTACAATGAGTATAATATTGAGTATAGTGTGTACACCGGGTACGTTGAGTAAATTGGGTACATTGGGAACACTGAATACACTGGGTTCAAATCCGAAAGTTCTTTGCACAACAGTGGGATACAGTTTGTTCAAACTTAGTTATAAAGTGATTTATAATGCTTTAAATTAAATATTGATTTTTTTTATTTGAATATAAATTAACATTGAATTGATTTGCAGAGGCAAAGGCTTAATGGTGTTTTTTTATTGCAATTTAAAAAATACTCAAATTTAAAGGGGCATAATGTGAAAATAACAGCAATATTAATAAACTCTTTACTGTACTTCCATTCTCTAGAAGGATTATTTAAAGTCTTAAATCTTTGTGATTTAAAATAAATTGCACTAAGCAAGACAGAAGTTCTTTAAAATTGTTTAGATTAATTTATTGAAAATGGTATCAATTTAAAAATAAGCAAAATTAATCTAATAACTTGTAATTTTGTTATTTTAATTTTTAAAATTCCACATGAAATGTTTTTACCGTTTTTCAAATTACAAAAAGTCACCAGTGCTTAAGATCAGAATAAAATTGGTTAAATTAAACTCATTCACATTTTTAATAAAAAAGAACCAGGAGACAATCATGCCTATTTGGACTCAAAGATCTCAGTAAAAAGTAGTAAATCTGAAATAATTCCTAGAAAAACACATTCTGTACATGTTAGGGAAATAGTAAGAAATGGACTCTATGCAGATCCAGGGAACTCCAGAGTTGGAGCACAGATTTAAACAGGGGGTATCCAAATACAAAGTCCAAACAAGCAGTATGCTCGGTAGCCAAAAGGTCTTAAAGCGAGAAATACCCGAGGGAGAATCCAAAAGTCATGGTCAAAAGCAAGGCAAGAATCAGTGGGCCACAAGGGAAGGGAACAATGTTTCGAGGTGAGCAGGAGTAACACCTATCGCCGTAAAAAAAAAACCAATACTGACCAGGGAAGGGACAGAGAGCCAGGCTTTAGGCTGGGAAGGGGAGGCGTGGTGGTGAATATGTGCTGGGATTGGTTGACGAGGTCTAGGTAGCCTGATTCTTCCCTGAGTAACTGAGGTAGATGCCTGTGGGTTCAGAGCCCCCTGGTGGTTGGATGATGGTACCGTTGCAGTACACTTAATCTGCGAGCCTTACACAATCACCTCTGATGGAATAAATCAGGCAAGGAGAGTCCTGGAAAGACTGGAGAATTTGAGCACTTATTTTCTACTGTTTGGCGAGTATTTTAGTTATTAAGTAGCACTCTGCTCTTTTTGGGTGAAGTTTCCCAGGAGCCTTGTCAGGGAAAAAAAGCATTTAATTTGGTAGCATGGAAAATATATAAAGTAAACAGCTGCTTCATCTGGAGCAAACTTCAGTCCCAGGGGGTCTGAAACTTGTGCTCTAAAAGGTAACAGATGCATGAATTTTTCATATATTTCTGAACTTACATCTCTGCAAGGGAGAGCCGTTGAATTTCAGTCAACAAATCTGGAGCCTTTGCATTCAGTGTTTCTGAGTAGTCTTATTCAAAGTAACAACTCAAAAAAAAACATTTGGCACATATTCAGAAAAAAAAACAGAAATAGCTGTGCAGTTTGCTATAAGCAAAAATAAAAGGCTGTGGTAGCAAAAGAGATGTCTACTCCAATTGTCCCTGTGGATAAAATCAGGCTAAACTGCTCCCCTAATTCATTTTCTACAGATGAGGCAGATGAGGCAGATGTCCAGGAGTTTCCCCAATGGGCAAATTAAGACCCAGCAAGTGTTTTTAAAAACCCGTTATCTTTGTTGCATACTGTCCTATACGTTTCAAGTGCCTGAGTGTATTGGCCTTCTCAGTTTCTTTGGCAGTGCGCCATTCATAAATACCTTAGTCTTAGGACCATTTGTACATGTGTGGAGCCAAATTACATTTGGAATTTAGTAAAATGTCTCACTTTTATATTGTTATCATTCTTTATGTCAAAAGAAAGAAAATATATTGCCTTACTGCATTTCAACAAAAGAAAAAATTCTAGCCAGTATCATTAACCAAACACTTTGTAAGTTACAGTATATTGGCTTACCGCTTCAAACTGTCACGCCCTCTACAGCTAGAGGGCACTCCCAATCTGTCCTGTCCCTAGTTTCCTGTGCTTTGCTTGTCCTTCCGGTGTGTCTCTGTCTGGAGCTATATATTTCGGGGTCACGCTCTCCTCTTCGCTCAGCATTGAGGCTCGGATGTCCTGAGACCCGCCAAGCAACAGGTCGCCCCACGTCCGTGGCCTGAGGGCATAGGTTTCTATACGGCATTTCCTGAACACCTGAGCCCGGGCTAGCCCCCGTCTCACTGCTACGCACAGGGTCTTTTTTTGCTCTCCTGCCATTCCACGGTTCGTCCCTTCCGACATCTGTGACACTAACCTTGCTATAGATCGCATGAGCTGCTAGTAGATTCTCATTTAATACCATCTAAAAAACTGCACCTGAATCTCCCATCTGATATCACTCATGTATGGGATTTCAATGCTTAACTCTCAATGATTAAACACAGATACAGCAGCATTACTACATAACCTTGGATACAGTACATAGCACACCAATAAGAAATTTTTGTGGCAAACATTTGTATCTTGCTGTGCAGATGACTGAATTATTAAGTCTTCATGGTGGAATCTTTGTTTGAAATACACTACCTGACAGATAAGTATATTCCAAAATCATGTTCTTATTTTCCAGCTTTTGTGCCCTTCAGTGCTAGTAGGTATTTATGCATAAAACAAGTAGACAGTTTTGGAGACATGCAAGCAGACCTATATATTGCTTCTTCAAATTACTACAAATAATATACAGTATAGATTAGATGAAAAAAACTTTTGCATGTAATTATCTCACTGCTCATCCAATGGTGGGATGTTTTGGGGTTCCCTTTACTGATCACATATTCCCAAAGAATTAACATTCTCTTGTGCTCTTTGAAGAATAATGCAGAAAAAGGAGCTGTGATTACAGTCACCTTACAAACCTCACAGTAGATGCACTTATTTGTATTCTTACAACTGGTCTCACATTAGCAGTGAAGCTGACTTGAAAACACACGTACTGACTCATCTGCAACATACTAAGCAAAAGGGAACACAAGCCTTTGTTAGAAATGTGAACGTTGGCTACAATTGTGATAAGTTTCATAGTGAAACTAGTGTATATAATATTTGCTTCTTGCTGTGTGATACAATACGTTGTCCTCTGCTGGGAAAGACAAATGAAAAAGCACGACATGTGATCTGAAAAGCAAAGAACACCCTCCGATCCATGTCCTAATTCTTAATTATGTGCATGGCTGTGCTTTTTATTGCCTATATCTACCATAGCTCCTATTGAGACAATCCTTTTATTATGGCTGTCACTTGCCTGTGTTACTATGATTCATGTTATCTTACAGCCTTTCAAACTGAAGAGTGTTTGGATCGATCTGTCTGTCATAAGGTATGAAAGCATACAGTATATTTTAAACATTTTTTATTTATAGGAAACTCAGTGTCTTTGGACAGAAAACATGCATTTTATGGGTCTTAAATAAATTTTATATTTTCAAAATGCATTTTATAGACAATACATAATTGGACCATTTTGATCAAATGGAAAATATATGTACACTATATTGGATTGATCTTTCAGACACTGTTCAGACAATGCAGCCCATTATCCATGCATTTTCAATGTATGCTCTGAAAAAACATTGATTAATGCATTTTTTGGTTTATGGATATATATATTATAAATTGTTAATACATTAAACATTTGTATGCAATTAATACCTACAGTAGGTGTCTTATACTAAACAATTACAAAACCTGAATTTAACAATATGCAAGCACTATTCTGCTACTTAATCAGAGTCCAAAGCAATTTTGATGGCTATGATAGCAATGTTAATATTTTCCTAAAAAATAATGCAACAGAGGCAAAAGAAGCTTTCTTGTTATTGAGCACCTGTCTGCTGTTGGTGGTCTCCCATTATTTTCAATTTCTAAATGTATTGTTTGAAAATACTGCATAGACAGACATTCATATGGGTAATTTTATTTGAGGCATTCAATGTATTTTAATACACAAAACAATGCATTTTAAATATATGCCAAAAGAAGTACAACATACACTCTACATAAAGCTTAATACTTAAGAAAGTACTTTATACTGTTAATTGGTGACAAAATATTATTCCACATATAAATCTTTTGGGTGGATTAATGGATAGTTAGGAATAATCATAAATAGATAAGAAAGGTTGAGTGATCCATCTTTAATTGACCCGTTGACCAGCAGTAATGTATCTGTCAATTGCCTTGCTCATTGCTTAACTCTTGTTTGTTTAATTTTAATGAACATATTTCAAGAGCATTTTGAATCAATATGATATTCCCACACCATTTTGAGTGCCTGTAGGCTGCTCATTCACAGCCTGCATATGTATCTTATTCTTGGGTTCTTCAAACCATACAGATTCAAACGCGAGGAAAATTGACTGATTCTTTTCAGCTCGTGTATCAATATGCAGTAGATATCTATCAATGTATGACAATATATAGAAATACATAGATCATCAACAACCTCTTCTAAGTTTTGATGCTAGTAACAAAGTGTCCACTAAAGGGAACATTTAGCCTCATATAAATGTTGGTTGAAAAAACATCCAGATCATTTTTCTCCAACACCGTTATCTATATGTGTAAACAAAGAATCTGTCCACTAACCTTGGATTCTAGGTAACCTACAGTTTCTAAGACCATGGTAGAGATGATCTTCTGATATCAAGTCCCATGTGGAATTAATTCTAATTATCGAGGCTATCCAATTTCCCTGCAGGGTAGCTAATGAATTGAACCTGCACCTACTTTTGCACCCATTGATCCATTTCTACCATCTAAAAAGATTTAACACTGGAATGCACAAACAGTCATGACATTATTTCAAATAAATGATCAATAGATTATTATAGGGGTCACCTGCAGCACAGAGAGTGGTCAATGTAATGGTCTCTTCTCCCATGATGTTTAAAAAGGCACCACGGGGACAGAGGTTTTCAACAGAAAGGACAAGACATTGAAGATGAACATTTAGAGCAGGGATTTCAAACTCAATTTCTGGAGGACCTAGTATCTTCTGTATTTGTTCCAATCTCTACTACTTATGCTGTACACTCATAATATTCTCTTTACTATAAAGTAGGTACAGTTACCTATAAATGACCATCTTTCCTGGTTAGAAGTACATAAGCAGTTAATTAAATGATTAAAACATCAATGCACCAGAGAGCTCAGGTGAAAGGAAAACCCAATAGAAACCACAGTCTCCAGGAATTGAGTCTGAGATCCCTGATCTACAAGCTTTACATTCGTGCATCATCAGGACTCATTTCTCATACTCTTCATGGTCTTCATTAGCTTCTTGCATTTACTGTATTTCTTTTGTTTCTTTTTTCAGAATCTTCTCTTAAGAACAATTCTAGTGATTTTCCTAACACAAACATTACCGAGCACTTCTTAACTCCTTTTGTCACATGCAGGAAATCACCATCCATACTGTCAAAAGCAACACTAGCCATAAAATGGTGCCACCCACCATAAGGATTTATACCACGCAGTATATCTGTGTCCAGTATCTGTCCAATAGGAATAAGTGGGAAAATCTACTGACAAACATGCATCACTCCATATACAGTACCATGACACTCTGGACATGTAAACGCCACATTGAATGTGTTGTGACATACAGGCTTATGATCTAGATCAGCGGTTCTCAAACCGTGTTCCCACATAGGCTACAAGAAAAAAAAATTGCTATCGATAAAAAAAGAGTCTTGATGGCTTTGCATGTCTCCAAGAAGTCAGAATGTTTAGGGATATTATTCCGAGACGGCATCTTCAAATTCACTCTCTGAATAAATTTCTGTACTTTCGATGCTAGAACCAGAAGGTACCTCAAAGGTGTCGGATGAAATTTCCTCTACCATCTGTTCTTCTATCTTGTTTGGAGACAAAAATGTTTGCCATTTCCCCCTCTGGCAAATCTCAAAAACTCTCGCAATGAGAGAAAATAGCGTGTTACTAGGTAGAAAGATCGCTTAGAAATGACTGAAACCACGAGAGAAAAATAAAAAGAAAGAAAAAATGTGGAAAAACCAATAAAAAAAAATACTTCAAGACTTCACGTCACAAGAATGAGAAGTTCATTGACCTGATTTCAGACTCTTCCTTAAAAACAGCTTTTAATGAAGTGCAGTTGGCAGAGTTTTGGTGCAGCACCAAAAACGAATATCCAGTATTATCAGAGAAAGCTCTTTCTGTTCTTCTCTCGTCTGTGACCTCCTATCTGTGTGAAACCGGTGGTGAGGGTCACGGTGAAACCAGAGTGGATGGGGTGCCACTCCATCGCAGGGCAAGTCAAGCCAATCATACATGGGGACAATTTGGAGGCCACAGTAAGGGCTGAGGGGGGAAATTTGGCCCAGACCCTGGGATAACTCTTGACTCTTATCGAGAAATGATCGGGGATCTTTAATGACCACAGAGAGTCAGGACCTCAGTTTAACATCTAATCCTAAAGACAGCGCCCACTACAGTGTAGTATCCCTGCCACTATACTGGGGCATTAGGACCCACACAGACCACAGGGCGGGTCCCAATAATACCTCTTCCAGCAGCAACCACAGGTTTTCCCAGGTCTCCCAACCAGAAGACTGAGCTTGTCACAAGTGACCCGCTGAGCAAACGGGAAGATGAACCCTATGCGGTACCTTAGGGGGTCTAGAGATGAGGGTGAAATTCCCGGAGAGAATGAGGGCAAGGCGAGAGGCGAGGTCCGAGTCGAGTTCGGAGGTTGGTAAGAAAAGGTAGGCGAGTAGGTTTCCAATCCAGAAGAAGGTAAAAGAGACAGTAGACGTGGTCGATGGAAAGTTCCGAGGTTTGTTACGAAGAGTGAGTAGAATGCAGAAACAAAGGCAAGGTAGGAGCTCCAAAGAACGACCAACACCAGGTGAGGAGCAGAGGGTTCTGGAGGGTCTAAGTATTGTGCGAGGAGGAAGGTGTGCTGATTGATGGAATGTCGCGGTTGGCTCATTGACATGAGTGGTGTCATTTGGCAGAAGTGCTCGGGGCTGGAGTGTAATTAGCGCGAGTGTGCTTCCGTGTGAGAATGCGGTGAGATGAGGGCGTGACAGAGCTGAGCTTTTGCGGGTTGCCACTTGTGAGTTGCAGGGTGATATGGCTGCTGGCCTCATGTGATTATAATAAATGACTGAAATAAATGCAATGGGCTCATTGAATGCTTACAATTAAAACAAAAGCAATTGATAATTTCTTCCTTAACTGGCTAAATTGCCTCTGAATAGCAGTCCTAGAATGCTTTTTGTAGAACACTGCCATAGCTAATCCTGAAAAGTAAGGAAAAAGGTTGCTGGGGATCCGCAGCATTAGCTTCGACTGAAAAGGGTTCCCTCATCGAAGAAGTTTGAGAACCACTGCTCTAGCTGATCAGTCAACTTAGAGTTTAAAGGTGGTTTCATAGTCTTATTTCCATACAGTTCCTACATGAGTTCCTAATTAACTTGACCTGCAACTCCTGTCTAAACAGCCAAAAGGTTAATCCCTTTTCTGACAATCCAAGGCAACGTTTAAACCATTTCACTTAGGTGAAGAGCTTTCTTTTTTAGCTTTAGATAGTGGTTCTCTTTCTTTTGCACCCCTTTTTTGACTTCTACATTCCTGTTGCCACAACATAAGTATCTAATGATAAAGTTTTTTATTATTATAAATAAGAGACCAGAAGCTGCGTTTGCCATGCATGTTTGTATTGTACAAAAGAGCTCAGAGACAATATTAGACAGCAGCTCTTTATCAATGAAGTGTAAACAAGTAATTATCAGGAAGCACAGTATTAGTTTTCACTGCTATGATGACGACACCTCCGCAGTTCCAAACTCATCTGCAGCCTTTGAGCATCTAAGTGTCAGTCTAGAGAAGGTTTGGGCTTGGATGGGGTGTAATTTTCTCAAATTAAACAGTAGCAAAAAATGGTAAAAAATATTTTTTCACCTCTGAAATACTGTCAAGATCCAACCTGTTTTTTTCTCAATCAAATGCAGACAGGATTGGCCATATTTTTGTACTGATGCTGGATTATTGTAATGCACTGCTTAAAGAAATTCCAGTTACCTGTCAGTGTGCTCAGAACTGGGCTGCCTGGATTCTGTTGAGGGTGCAAAAGGAACTGAATCTTTACGTCACATTGCAGATGTAAGTTTTTTATGTTTTACAAAGAAAACATAATCATGACCCTGATAGCTATTTCAAAATCAGTTGACTGAGAAAAAAATAAGAAAAGAATGTTCCCCCAAGAAATATGCTTGATGAAAAATAAATAAAATAGAGATAATATACAGTAGTACAGCTACTCATATACTGTACAGAAAAATAACCCATGTTGAGGAGATACTATTTGAAGACAAGGAGACTTTAGCAGGAACCAAACTGTATTTTTTATAGAAGGGGTTTATATACTGCGCAGTAGATACTGTAGGCAGGTTGTGAATGAGCAGGCTTGGAGGCAGTCATGATTGTGTGGGGAAACATATATTGTTTGCAAAAAAGGTGGGGAAGTGTGGTGAGATGGAAAGGAATATGCTGCCACCATCGTTCCTCTCTTTTTGTGAATAAGCAGCCCTGCTGCACGGCCGGTTCCACTTTTCAACTAGTTTTTCAGACATCAGGTTTGACATAACCATGACAACAGTGTCCCATTTAGTAAAGCCTGTCTAGCAGTTTCTGCTGTGTCAGTAGATTCCAGTGTTTCCTTGATCCATCTTATTTCCCGAGACTGTATCGATGGAGCACCTTTGGGATTAACGTCAACTGTAATCTCTTGTGAAACTATAGAGTCTCGGGTAACTGGAGGCTACTCTGTCTGGTATGGGAACAGACACTTCAGGTATTCATTCTATACACTCAATTCTTCAATTATGGAGTGCTGCATGACAATAGCAGGCATTTTGCACATTGCAGACCTGTTAAAAGCTACAGCTTAAATGTTCTTAAGCAAAGATGAGTCACTGATGAAAATCATTGTGTGCTTTATAAAAGGGACGTTATTAAGTGATGTTTGGGAGAAATAATGACAATTCAGTATCACACAGCTGTACATAATCACCTTCATTAAAGAAAATATGATATATTTATCAAACACAAAACACCTCCCATCGCATTGTCCCTTCTCCACTGTATCTCCACCTCGCAGCTACCCCTTAGTTTACTCCTCTCTTGTTTTCCCTACTGAGAGTTAAATTATATACCAAGTACTGAGTTCCAGGTTCCAATGCTTATTTGCTGCATTTTGTATTGCCTCTCAGTATATAACTATTTTTCAAGTGTAAACAAAAATTAGTCTTGAGAGAGAAAGAATGAGCCTCAGGAACAGTGTCAGACAGCTGCCTTTCAGAGAAGTGCATCTGGCCACCTGTTCAGCCAATTGAACGAGTTTTTAGCCCCAGAAGAATCTGGTTTACCCTGATTCGCCACGCAGCTGTGATTTATGCAAAGCTGCAAAAATATATATTTCTTACGTGCACAAGTCGTTCTGGCAAAACCAAAGTTAAACTAATTATTAGATTCTCCAAGAGACCTTGGAGACCTTAAAAATGTGCTGTTAAAGATAATTGTAATCTTTCATCACTCTCATAACAGCCATTATGCACCAGCAGATCTTCTGAGGGGGTGGGCATTTCAAAAGCCATATTTAACAAACACAGAGCCTTGATTAATTACAACACCAAGGTTAACACTAACTCTTTTGGAAACTGACATAGAATCTTTAATGATCAAGCAGACAGGTCCTCAATCAAACATACTGTGTGAGGGATGGCACCTTCTACAGTGCAGTGTCCTTGGTTACCATACTGGGGCGTTGATTTGGAAATTCTGGTTCAGGTGGAGGAGTGCCATCTACAGGTGCACCATCAGCACTTGATTTTTTGGAGGTCACCCATTCCAGTACTGTGGCTTGAATAGCTTTCAGAATTTGAAGAGCACAAGCTACAAGGTTGTAGCACTGCTGCCGAATAGTTTTTAGAACCTAAGTACATTGTATTTTAATTTCAAAAAGCATAAACTTATTTCCCATATGCAATCTGTTACCTTATGTACTATAGAGGCAAAGGAAATGCTTGTTCCTTCCTGTAACACCTTAATGATATCTTATTCAACTATCAGGGCACCCACTTGCAGTACCTTTATGTCCATCATTAACAGGAGTCACTTTAAATTTCAGAATGTTGCTTTCATTGATATACTCAGGAACTTATATCTGGAAAATTAAAATTTTACCTTTGGGAAAACATGTGGCAAATAGCAAGAACAACAATTCATAGCAGGTGTCCACAGTAGAAAAGAAAAATGATACATGTTTGTACAGTAATATCACAATGGTACAAAATAAACATATTAACAATATACTAGAGAAAAGAGCAATGATGATACTATTAAATACACATCAAGTGGAGAGGGACAGCTGAAATGGAGAGAGCACCCAGAGCACAGCTGGCCATAGAGTCAATCAACACAGGAAGCCTTACTCTAGCTTGGATGTTCACGAGGACAAGTGAAGACATCAGATAAGCTCATTAGAGAATTTTGAGTAAATCAATTATTAGTTAATTGTTCTGATTGTGAAATGATTGTTGTCTTTCCTTCTTTGTTTTTCTGTTCTCCTAATTATTTTTAGGGTGGTGTAGGTACAAAGAGAGGGGAAGACATAGAATAGTGGGTAAGCCCCTGAGCGTATAAGGGATTTATGGGTTAAGAGATCCGAGGTTATGAGTTCAACTCCCTGCTACAATAAGGAGAAACAATTATTATTATTATAAGGTAGATAAGGGATAGTCATCAATCTCCATTGCTAAGCTTCGTGAAAATACTTAATTCAACTACCTAAGCACTAAGACCTTATATAACAGTTTGTATTAAATTGCTGTAAGCCAATTTCTAACCCAGCATTCTTTTCATATCAAAGGAGCGCCTTTTCATGAGGAGTGACAAAGCTATTTTTCAAGTGCAGAAAAGATTTATTTTTGTGTTTTAATGTCATAAAAATACAGCTGGACCATTATTCTTAACAGAGAAATAAGAAAAAAAACCCGAAATTCCATCAATCTTCATTTATCAGGAATGCCCCTTATTCCCGTATCTGTTCAAAAATAATCCCTTTCTAAAGGGAAATGGTTCATCGATGGACAGAGGGGAGCATTCAGATGTCAAGATCGTGTATCATAAACTGTTTATTCTTCTTTTCAACCTTAACAATATTCAACATCATTTAAAGAGATTAAAAAAATATTAGTTGGCTGCACATTGCTGTATATACAGTATTTGGGTTTCTTAGGATCTCTATTGGCTGGGGCTCTAGCACTGTGCTGCTTCTTACTTCTTGCAGCCTGATTCCACATAAGAATCAAGGCAACCCAGAGGCTATCCTGGAAGCACTGGCTGGATGGCAAGACTATACCCTGTACAGTCAGTCCATCTGAGAGCTCAAACATACACACACGACATTTTAAAGACACAAATTAACCTACACAGCATTTTGAGGGCAGCCAATATCAGAAAGTATTATATGGCATAAATAATTACACATTGCAGCCATTCGCTATGAAGGAAATAAGCATGTTTTCACATTTTTCTCTATGTTTTCTCTTTCCTATCTTTGCTTATCCAAAATGTGTCAGAAGGAAGTCTTTGTTCATGCATCATTTTAATATGCGGCATTTCTCCTCCTTCTGATATCTGTATATCTTCAGGAAACTATTCTTCACAAGGTCCATGGCAGCCCTGAGTCTATACTGGAAGTACCGAAAGGGTAGGGCACTAGGTGGGACTGTGTCATGGGCAGGTTATCACTACCATCCACACATACAGGGGGGGTTGTTTACAGGTACTATTTCACCCAGTCTGGATGTCTTTGGAAGGCAGAATGAAACTGAAGCATGAGGAGTACAGTATATACTCCACACAGTCCAAGTGTGAATTTCTTATCTTCTTTCTAGTCTCAGGCGTCTTGAAGAAAAAAAAATATCCAAATTGCCTGTCTCCTGTGCCTGCAGGGATAACCCATCAAAAGGTTCGGAATAAATCTATCAATTTCTGCTTTCTGATTTTTTGCAGTCATCTCTCCCGGGCAGTTTTAAAACATCTCCAGACGCCATGGTATCGCAGAGACATTCTGTTGATGCAGCTGTTTCTTCATCATTACAACTGTTTGAGAACCCAAAGGCCAATTCCCCAAGTGCAACTTATTTCTTTCATTTCAAGATACCTTGGCTGTACTGAAGGTCAGCTAACTGTATGTTTAGGGAATGCAATAACTCTGGTCTCGTGTCTATTTCAGTAAACTCAACTGTTGCCAAGTTTTGCTCCTATAAAACAAAAACAAAAATCTGTCCCAAAAGCACAGCGTGCAACACTTTTAAAGGTTTAGTGGAATCCCTTTTCATTGAAGCTTAAACGTTTAAGAAAAGGAATAATTTATTTCATGCAGAAAAGAGAAGAAAAGAAACCAAAGTTTCAGCTGTGGGGTCTTCATCAGGTGCATTCCTACTTGTTCCTTTGCAGCCTACACATGCTGACACAGCTACAGTGCCTAACTTAAACATTTAAGAAGATGCACACTATACAGTACCTTGCAATGTCATGTGTTTAGGTGGATAGGCAAAGGAATTACAGAATTATTTGCTTGAATGAGGTTTGACAGCCTAGAAATGAGGACAAAGTAGTCATGATCCTGCGCGTGAAGTGAGGCCAAGGGCTGTGATGAGAGAGAAGAATGAAGAATGGAGAATTAATGACATGCGTTTACACAGGAACAGGTGACAGGAAGTTACTTTAAGTTAGTCGCCTGTTAACTGACCTTGTTCCTCAAAGTAATATTACAGTTGCATTACTCTTTGAAAATAGTCACATATTAGTTTTGTTTTTGGCTGTTTTTTTGGTAACTGCTCAGTGAACAACCTAATACATTTGATCCGTTCAGGGAGGCTTACAAAGCTCTCTGTTTAATGCACAGCTACTGAGTACCCTAAAATAAAATGCTGTCAGGCTGAAAATGTCATGTTTTGATAGGAGACATTTCAATTAAATGCACATTTTAAATAAGAAATGAAAACTGCAAATCAACATGCAAAATTATTCGTTTTTGAGTCCTACATAATTGCTAATATGTAGGCACTGCATATTTAAAAACATTGCCTAACATAAAAAAAATGTCCAGAAAGATGATGTAACATTTTCTTTTGTTGCCTTAATTGTAATTGTTTAAGCACCCTTTATTATTATTTTATTATTTCTGCATTTGACATGGTTTTCAAATCCACGCCTGACCTTCAATACAATATAACCACTCAAAAGAAAGGAATTTCATTTTTTTAACGACACAAATAAACCACATACAGTAACTTTTTATTTGTTTTCTGTAAAACAAACTTCAAAAAGCCTTTTTTTGTCAGGCTAATGTACTTTCTTTCCTTAATTTCAACTTCACTTTTATTTAAACTTTTAAAGTCTTTAAAAGTGTTGACATACTGTATGTATAGGGCCTCTTGCTTTGGTTATGGAACATAAAGACAAATACGACAATGTGAATAAATGAAAGTGGCATTTAAACAATGAATACTGAAAAGGTTTCCGAAAATCCGGTCTATACTGTATATTTCTACGATTTAGTAGGACTCTAGTAACCTCACCCTGATTTAAGCAATAACATGGACATTAGATGTACATTTCGCACTGGGTAAATCATATTCAAACCAGGAGGTCTTCAGCTCTGCAGCTGGAGATCCCCTGTTTAGCAGGTTTTATACTGTAGGCAGCCATTATATTACCACTTGCTAATGTCCTGTAAGAACTGAATTGTGATCAATTATCTACTTGGGTGATTTGGTAAAAGTATTTGGTTTAGAAAAAAAAAACCTGACCAAAAAAAGGCCGTTAAAATAATAGTTTTAAGTTTTTATTTTTTTTCTACAAAGTTCTTAAACAGTAAAGCCTGAAAAACATTTATATTTTTTCAGTATCATTTTTATTCAATCATGTTTTATACAACATTGCGTTTGTATCTCTAAAGCCATAATTTATACTACAATATTAAGTCCTTTTATTAGTCATCAGCCATTTCAAATCTACTCTGTTCAATTCATTATAGGACGTGATACTCACCCCATTTTAAAAACTGTATTTATATAACTCTGACTGGTGATCAAGAGAACAGAGATTTTGTTCTTCTTCAAACACTTTTAACACTGAAAAAGCAGAGGTCAATGCAATAACTGACTTTCCGTCTCTAACAGAACTGCTTTAGTACAATCAAGACAATAAATTCAAGTGTGTTAGTTTTTAAAAGATTAAATCTATTTAAAAAAATGAAAACCAAGGGCAAAAATTAAATCTCAGGACAAGGTGCCAAAGACAGGGAAAAAGTGTTAGCATCCAATTATCAAACCCAAAGATGTAGGAAAGTCACGATTTAAGTAACAGTGCAATGGGTAAGATATTCTGAGCATCCTTCTATCAATGAACCAACTACTAGGAGATTTGGCCAATTTTACAATTTCACCTTTGAAAACCCCTTTGAAAAAAGAAGAATAAATTAATAAATTAAAATTTAAATAAATTAAATATTGCAACCAAGACAGATATTTCATTATATTTTGCAAAAACACTAAGCAATCCTAACCAATTTCTGCACAATAAAGTTGGTGTAAGTTTGTGTTGGTTTCATATACTGTTTACCAATTTATATTCATAAATACAAAAACAGAAAACAAAAAAATCACTCGCATAAAAAAACAATGGTTGACTTATTCCAAACACATTTCATTTGTGCTTTTTAATTTTTGTTTAAAAGAAAAGAAAAAAAGAGGCAAATTAAATAGCTTTCATACTGTAAATTAAAAAAGGAAAGACCAGAAAATGAAAAAAATGTATCAGTCTTGATTTACACTATTTTGGCTTTGGTGTAAGTGTTTTAGTTGTACTTAACTCTATAAGCATATTTTGTATAAAATAAAAATCAACCAGGTACAAGTCAAATGTATCTAAGTCTCCATTCAACCCTGTCATAGATTTTGTTTGCAGGTAAAGCCAAGATCTTTCAAAGCCTAAGGTTCTTTACCACAGTCAAGGATCTACAATATTGCACAGTATATATTTATATGCGTGTTGAATTTGCTGGAACTTAATTTTTACATTTTAAACAACAATTCTTTAAAAAAAACAAATTTTTAGGGGGGATATTGAGTTTAAGGTCATCTGAAGTAACTGCCATCTAGATACAATAGACTTTCAACCTAAAGAAACAGAGAAAAAAGCATTTTTTAATCAATAGATTAAAACAAATCAACAGATTAAAAAAACCTATTAAAAATACTTCTATCTTTAGCTGCTGACAAATCTCAGGAGGCTTAAATTTGTAAGGAACATGACATAAAAGATGACATGATCTGTGTACAGTATGTCTTGCATGAGACTCAAAGGATTCCGGTTTTCCAATTTCTCTTTTGAAATCATACTTTTGTTCTGCCAGCCAGAATTCTGGTCTACTTCAAACCATGTTTAGCTTCTGTCATGAATAATTACAGTCTCCTTGTAGAATGTTAAATCATTCCCCTTACAGACAAAGTCACCTGCTATACAGTAGGATTCCCACCAGATACTACTATACTGTAGATGCGTTAGAAAAGAAAACACCAGTCAAAGGAATATGGTGGGAAGAGGTTAAAATAGTGTATGAGTGAACAAATGCTGTTTTGGTAAATACAATAGATTTTAAAATTTGCTGTAAGTAAAGACAAATATATTAAAGGTTGATAGTTCAACGGATTTCACAGCATACAATAGTTTAAACAGTGACTTCACCTGCAATGAAATATAAAAAAAAGACTTACGTTCACAATGTTGTTTGATCGTAAAAACACTGTAAAATGTAAGGACACTTGGATGCGTGCCCGCATGCATCTATCTTAATCTGAATCCAGCTCAAAAGAAGGGTACAGAGATGTGGAAGCAATTTAGCAAACTGTGCCCACTTGCTGCAGATAGGAATCGATTCACGTGACTGACATGATACTGCACGTTCAAGAAGATAAATAAATCTTCCCTCTTGTGTGCAAATCAACTCCTGGGGCTAAGAGTGCCATGGATTCTGTGCACGGTCACCTGCAGGCTACTGTTGTCACCCACGGCAAGTTTACCGTTTTCACTGCAAATGCAGATCAACCCATTTATCACCTCATCTCGCTGGCATGGAAGAGGGATTCAAGAGCGAACAGAGATAGGACATTTTTTTAAAAGGGTGCTTACACACTGCCATAATGAAAGAAGCTACTGTAAAGGAAAAGTAATACTAGGATTCATACTATATATACTGTATGTCGTTTACAGATTTCAAAATTGACGGAAGAAGAACAAGAAACTATTGCAATAATAATTAAAGTATTATAAGACCAATCACGAATATCAATGAAGTAGGTGAAAATCTTTTCATATTCTGTGTGAATATATAATACATATGCACGATGATACATAATTAAAGTATCAAGACAGGTATCCATTTTCACCTGGAGACAATTTCAAAGGATATGTGAAATCACTTGTTGGTCAAAAGTTTATTTCTGTTGCTAATTATGCAAGGTGACATTCACTCTTGGAATAGAATTCAGTAATTACTCTGAAACACAAAGATCCACTACACTGTTCTCACAATGAGAAGACCAGAGGTTTCAATTAAAGTTCAAGGATTCAACATCTTCTTGTAATTAAAATTGTCCCCATCAGTAGTTTAGTACAATGCATATACTGTATAAGGATGATGCTACAGAATAAACAAATCCCTTGATAAGAAATATTATATATTAAGTCCAAATAACAGCATGAAAGAGTAATCACATCTGTTAAACAGAGACCTTGGAGTGAGAATTAATTAGGATATTCTGGTGTGTTGATTTACTTAGTTCTGATTTACTTAGCTTTTTCTCCAGTCATATGGGCATTGAAATGATTAAATGTGACAGGACACCTATGGAGTATTGCTGGATGAGAAGCATCTGAAATTAATTATAGCACATTCTGGGAGGGGGGGTGGGGGGGATTATAGGTTATGACACAAGCGAACAATTTCAAATGCAGTTTTAATGCTATACCTAGTGATAATCTGAATAGAGGATGCAAAGCACAGCGAGACTTTATAAAGTCTAACTAAAAATAGTGTTATTTAATTATTTCAAACAAATATATTGCTGTGACAGCGCTGGCCCTTCCTCCTTTACATTCCTCATCTACACTCCACACGGTTGGCGTTTCACCTATCTTTGGGTAGTTTAGATGGCCTGTGTCCACTCTATTGTACTGTTTGGATTCCTCCTAGAATCTGTGCTCTGTGTTGTTCCCCTTCTGTGGAAGGCTGAATGGACTGCTTCCAACTGCGGAACCTCCCAGGTCTCTACTCTCTCTCACACACAGGTCTCTTGCTGTTTGACACTCTTCCCGTCTTCTCTAACTCTTCATTACCAGGCTTTTTATTATTCATATACATTCTGACTTCCTGATCTTTTTTTTACTCTCATAATCTCTCATTCTTACTTTAGATCTGTCAAATGCTTCCACACTCTCTCTCTTCACAAAGGCTCTTCTCTCAGCTGGGCTTCTGTTCTATCTCAATGATAAACCTTGTTGTCACCTCCCAGATGATCCTGTTTGGCCAGGGACACCACTCTATAATAAACCCTTAGGTCCCTGACACAGCGGTAGCAGGCTTGTCATTTCTTTTTTGTCTCTCTTATTTTGTTTCAAAGACCACCCATCTTCTCGCATTTCTTAAAGTGCAGAGAGTACCCCATACTCATTCAGTGCCATCTAGCCTCCTGTCTCTCAGCTGTGGTGAGAAGATACCCTGCCACCTTGCCAAGTGATGCTCCACTCCTCCAGCTGTTAATGCTGCCTGTCAGCCCTGGTCCAGCACACTAACCCTGCTCTATAGCAGCTCACTTCATCATCATTGGGCCTGGCAAATAAACTACCATGCTGCTAGCCTGCATAGAAACCGCAATGCCCCTCATTACAGACTTCCTCAAGCTACCTTGTAACCCACAAGTGTGTCCCACAAGTCTAGTAAGCCACGTCATCAAACTCAAAGCAAAAACCTCCTGTCTGTGAAGCATGTTATTAGCCTAAAGTATTGGCTAATTCTGTGCAGAGCCTGACAGCGCCTTACCTTCACATGGAATCTCATTCCTTTCGAGCGCCAGTAATTCAGAGCTTTCCCCCAGCACAGCTGGGCCTCATTCTGCTGTTTTTCTCAAATAACAGGCTCAAGGCCACATATCGTGGCTCAAGGCCACACCACTGGGCCACTTCGCACTGCATGACAACACCTTAATGCTTTTGTAAAACCAAAAAGTGAAAAATTGGTTGTTTTTGCAACCCTGAAAGATGTATCAATTTCCTAACTCAAAACCTTTATCCATCCACCAGTGACTGATTTAAAAATAAAATTTTTAATCAATTAAAAATGGTCAGTACCTGGATGGGAGACCTCGTGGAAAAAACTAAGGTTGCTGCTGGAAGAGGTGTAGAGGTTTCTCACCCTGTATATCCCAGTAGTTCAACCTGGACTTGAACGTAAAAAAAACGAAAGAGCTAATAGTGGACTTTCAGAGACACAGGCCACACACTCACAGCACACTCAGCATTGATGAAATGGAAGTGGAAACAGTCACCAGCTTTAGGCTTTTGGGAATTCACATCTCTAAAGATCTAACCTGGACTGTGAACACGGACTTTATCTTGAAGAAGGCTCAGCAGCGCCTTTATTTCCTGAGGTGCCTCAAGCGATGGGGGATGCCAATACCCGTGTTGGTGAACTTCTACTGCTGCACCATCGAGAGCATCCTCACCAACGGGATCACCGTGTGGTACAGCAACACCTCTTCTCGAGAAAGAAAGGCACCGCAGAGAATGGTCAATATGGCCCAGAAGATCATCGGCTGTGGTCTCACAGAGATTGAACAGCTCTATCTGAACCGCTGCCGTGGTAGAATTCTGGCCATCACAGAGGACAGTCACCACCCCGGGCATGAGCTCTTCACCCAACTGCCCTCAGGCAAGAGATACAAGAGCATACGGACACTTACCACCAGATTCCTCAATAGCTTCTATCCACAAGCACTGCGATTGCCGAGCACATTTAGCCATGCCCCTTGGACTGCACCTACACCATCTACCTCATTATGATTTCTTAATTATTGCACATGCCCAATCATTGTTTACATGTCTGCATTGTTTACATTCAAACTGTTTACTTTACTTGTACATTGTCTACTGTTTGTTTGTATATTGTCTTGATGCACTGTCTGCACTTTGTGTTTTTACACTTGTTTTAACAATCGAGAGACTTTCTTTAAGTAAGAATTCCATTGTACCAGTACATGTACCGGTTACATATGGCAATAAAGTTCAAGTTCAAGTTCAAGTATAGTGTCAGGGACAAATAGTGTAAAAAGGTGCCATCCTGACTCTCTGTGGTCATTACAAATTCCAAGGTGTTTCTCTATAAGAGTAGGGGTGTTACACTGGCATCCTGGCCAGATTTCCCACTGGCTTTTACCAATCATGGCCTCCTAATAATCTCCATCTCTGAAGTGACGTCATCACTCTGTTCATCATCCAGGTGGGGCTGTACATTGGTGGTGGTGGAGGTGAGGCCCCATTACCCGTAAAACGCTTTGAATGGACTGTCCAGAAAAATGCTATATAAGTGTAAGGAATATTAATAATAACTTGTAAGATTTATATCTTATATATAAGTTATATGGCCCCTCTAACTAATGAGAAATACAAATACTAATTTACATAAAAATAAAGGAAGAATTAATTTCAGGATTTCAGAAGAATTTAATACAATTAAAATAAAGGAAGAAAACTGTAAGGAAAACTACAGTTTTTAATGAGGTAAGTACAGAGCTTCATAGCAGAGCTGATAAACCTTTTTTTTAATAAGTAATATTCTTAGGAACGAATTGATAGAGACATTAACGTGGATAAAAATAATTGCTGAATCTTACCAGACAACAACTAAGCCTTGCTTTTTGATGTCCAACAAATGTCAGTTAAAAGAAGGTGATCATATACTTTGTTTTTTAAAATATAGGTCATCCCAATTTCCTCTGCTATTTACAGAAATTAAAGATTTCCAAGGAAGAAAAGACACTCAGACAGTTATTTCTAGAGTTAACTCCAGCTCCTTTGTTCATAGAGAGATTACTGTAGAAGTATTGTAAATACTTGGATGAAGCACAAATTAATATATGAGCAATGTATAAAGAATTTCATTTACCTTTATAAAATTATGAAGGAGAAAACTATTATTTTATATTTATTGCATAAAAAGTAAATAAATATCCAGAGAAGATTTTATGTTAATTAATATTGTCTCACTGTGATAACCAACACTTAAGCTTAATTTTCTAAAATAGTATTTTGCTATTTCTGGAACAATACTGAAATATGTATTTTCCTCATTCTTGTACAGTAATACACAGTGTTAACAGGCAGATTTAAAGCATTACATGCAATCCAATTTCTGTGACATGGATTACGTTATCTCTACACTAATATATTCCTGTTTGATGCTTCTAGCACAGTACATTATACCGACACTTTGCAATGCAAAGATAATGACAAAAATGTATTTTGTTTCCTAATAATCATTGTTCTGGTATAAAATACGATTCATCAAGATAATTACAATGTACCATATGATTCTTGTGATTCTTTCTGTTCGGGCCTGAAATATCTGGTATATACAGTATACTATGTCGACTGTACATAATGTAAGAAGTTAAATATTGTTCTGGAATTAAAACAAATACATACATTTCAATTCTAACACAACATTGTACAATGGTACTGTTTATTTTTACTATTTAAGCTTTTACAGTTTTTTTTTCTCTTGGAAAACATTACTATTACCAGAAATATTATAATCACAGGCATTGCTCTGATGTGCAGTATACTGTATCTTGTCCCATCAGTTTTCATTAGAATACTTTAGGAGAAGTGAGCTCTGTCATGAAGTGAAACAGCAACCCGTCTCATCCGTTGCTGATATATGTACAGCCATAATTTTGGAAGTCATACAGCATGGACGCACAGGACACACTCAGGCCTTGTTGTATCGATCAAAGCTACTCCTACAGTAGTTATGCATTATTTCAGTAACATCAGGTGTCACATAATGTAGGGCACCATTAGCACATTGCTAATGAACATTCATATGTTAGACTTATCTCAGTTTTCTGTGCAGTTACAGACAGATGCGCACATGGTATTACATGAATTTAACATGTGGCACTAGGTGCTCCAATGTGAATGAAAAGAGGTACTGGTATTTATTTTAAAAATATAAAGTAATAGAGAAACCTGTTTTTTGTGATCTTTGCAGCAAAGCATCTATGTACTTATTTTGCCTATGGCAATTTCTTTTTCTGAAATTCAAGCACGTGTTCCAACCTGCTCTTGGCAAGGATTATGATGTGTGCCTTATCGAACTGGCTGTATTTCATCATGGTAATCATGGGGGCGCACATAGAAATATGAACCTCCAGCAGACAAAAAATGAAAACAAAGCGAGAAAATGCAGACCTTTAGTTAAAAGTTTTATTATCTTGCGCTCTTTTTGTTAGAAAGTTTGGTACAGTTAGTGTAATAACTGTCTCCAGCCACATCTGGATAAAAAGGATAAAAAATGTGGCTAAGAATATCCTCTATACAACAAACGTTATGTAAGATCTCAGCCAGAAAAATAATTCAGACTCCATTAGTGATGAAATTAGGCGTGACTGGGGTTTGCAATGAAGAATGAAGAGAGAAAGTCAGCTTCTTCTTGAGAAGGTGAGGGACATACTGTAGAATTGCAGAATCCCAGAGCAAGCAGAAAACAGCATTTCTGTTTCTTTTTTCTAGTTGTCAGCAGTAGAAGGCCACCTTGAATTTTCCATGCTGTTGGAAGTACTGTATTCAGTCACCGTGTACTGTTCGACAGGAGAGAAAAACCCATCATCTACAGCCTTTGAAATATCAACCTGCTCAGGCTTCAGCATTGTGAATACAATGAATGATACCTTCCCTGTTTAAATATGTCACTATTTTAGTATCACTGGTAACATATAACATGTATTTAAAAGATGAATTATATATTACAAAAGGGCAATATTATGGCTGAAAGAAAATTAGAATTTGGCGAACAAGATACCATGAAGACTTGAATTTGCCATTTGCAGGTGGATGAAGTATTTGATAATATTTCAGCCAAATCTTCCCAATAAATCCAGATTCTAATATTATACTTTTTTAGTGTATATACTGTACATACTGTATGTTTTACACACGGTTTAACAAATTCATTTGTTGCAGCTTCCCTTAATAAACGTAACCCTGTAATGTACTGTATTTACATTAAAACTTACTTTTCTTTTCCAGTGAACTGTTTGTATGGTGCAGGTCAATCTCATCTGAAAACGATGTGTTTGAAAATAAGGGTGTGAACATATGTAATATTTAAAAATGATCAATAGACAGACTGTACTGAATGAGGTCACATGGCTCCATTAATCGTCAGTTGAGTAAAATTATTGGCAAAGCACTAATCTTAAAGACAAATATTTATTATACAAACTAACACCAATGACTGTTCACACACTGTACCTTAGTTTTAATAGGAGTGGGTTATTTTGAGTCCAAAACTAAGAACCTAGCTCACTCTAGACTTCACCTTAATGCTCCCAGCAGTGGACATAAACACTTTTTAATGTAGGTGGGATTGCTTTTATAAATTTAATAATCCTTCACAGGTGAGCCTGTCCTCTCAACCATTTCTGAAAAGCTTTTGTTCCAAAGAGTAATGCATTAAAATAAACAAGAGTGTTATATTCTGCTCAGTACATCGTGGCTTGAAATCACTGGAGAATGATGGTTTGTAGGCTATGAGACGCTCTCCTGTCTCTTCTCTTGCTTAAATTATTCCTTATTTTAGAATGCAAGGTATGTCTTGCAATAAGCTGTCCATCACATGAATGTACAGTATACTGTACGTGTCTGTGCATTAAAAAGACATTTTTCTTACAGGACCTGTCCCTTTTCTGAAAGAACAAATCCGTGAGAAGTCTTAAATTTCCTATCAACACGAGAGTTCAAATCATAACGTAGCTTATAAGATCATACAATGTATTTGCTTGTTTGGATGCTAATCTTATTAATGGAAGACAATAAATCATTTATTTTTATTTTGACTTCCAACTTATATTAATCACATTGCAAATCAAGTTTGTTTTAAGTCATGAAAATAAATTTAGTATTAGTATTAAACCTGCTATAAAGTGAATATACAATAATAACAGAATCATAATATACAGTAAAGGTTTACTCTTCCTTTATTCATTTCAGTCACATATATATTTATATTCTTTTTGAGATTTTGCAGAAAAGACACTGATGCCATATATATTCATTTATATTGTGTAACTATACTATACATCTCCAGAAAGAAGCTCATGAGTGCAGATTTGCTTGGTGTGGACAACGTAAAGAGAACAGGTTTTCATGACAACCTACTAATAAACACCTCGTGCAACATTTTCTTGATATATTGAAATATTAATGAAGAAGTAAGATTATGCACAGTATCTTTTCTAACTGTAAAAAGAACCATTTTCTGTCTTTCAAAGCACGAGTCAGTCATTCCCAGTGGAATTGATAATGCATCCTCGAAAGGCAGTCTCAGAGAGAAGAAGCCTTTCCCCTGCTCAGTGCAAAGGAGCCTCATTACACAGTGAAGATTCTTGCCAAGTCTTTAGCATCAGGTTACCCCGAGACGAAGCAGCATGGATAACTGCAACGCTGGCTCATAAAACGCATGAATTGTGCACATTAAAGCTGTCGCAATAAATACGGCTTAAGTTCTCAAACCAGGCTGGTATATTTATCTTTGTATTTCTGTCTTCTCCTCTGCAGCCCCTTTTGATGTGGCTTGAATGAAAGGGAGCATTTGTGTTTTCAGTTTTATACCCTCCTTAGAGCAGCTCACGGCAATGCTTCCTCTACTTAGTGGAAGTTGGGTAAAACGAGAAGGAGCCAACAAGTACCTCTCATTCACAGTCCATCATTCCATTCTCTGCAGGCTTGATTGTGATTTAATACCACTGATCTTAAGTGTTTGTTGTTTGCCTTTTTAAAGCCACTTCACGCTGAAACATTGTGGCAGTAAACAACTGGAGATTGTTGGTCTTTTCTGCCGGCCAGATCTGTTACACCCCCATTGTCAGTACTCATGTTTGCTCATTCACACCTGAAGAAGGCTCCACAGCCTCTTTTCCTTTCAGCATTGAATAAGACTTTACCTCTTTGCAGCCTATGCAGACGACGCATTTAATTACATATAAATGCTGTGGTATATATAATTAATAAATATATCCAAAATACTACATACATATTATTTGATTTCAATGCTATAGAAAGTCTTTATTTCATAAAGGTAGAACTAGCACACTGGCCAGGAAGTGAGCCTGGGACCTTGTAGATTATAGGCAAAAATGCTACAGTACCACTAACCAAATTGTCACTTGGGTTGATTGATTTTTTTTTTAATAAGCCTTTGATGTTCATTCCAACAGTGATGACATGAAAATAGGCATGTCAAAATGTTTCCAAAATAACCACAGGTGACCAAGTTAATTTAGATACTGCTGTTTAGGAAGAAAGTGGAATACCCTATCCTACTACAACCAGCTAAATGTATTTATATTCATAAACGAATACTGTTAACCTTTGATGTTCGGAAACTTATTTTTATATTCAGCTATTTTTTCAGAATTTCCCTTTAGTGAAAGCAGCACTCAGTGAATTATATGTCACCATTAACAGCTAATAATAATGTAATAATGTTTCTTTATTAGCCCTATACAATTTCTTGCATTAGGAATGCGTCTTTTCGCATACCCCAGCTTTTCTCCAGGGAGACACAGACACAGACAGGGAGAGAAGCTTGGGGTCAGAGTGCAGGGTCTGCCATTGTACGGCGCCCCTGGAGCAGTTGGGGTTAAGGGCCTTGCTCAGGGGCCCAACGGAGTAGGATTCCTCTGCCGGCCGCGGGATTTGAACTGGCAACCTTCCGGTCACAGGCGCAGATCCTTAGCCACAGAGCCACCGCTCCAGCTATGAAACTGCTTACCCTGATGCTGTATCTGTTGTTGCGGGGGACTTTCATCAGGTCAACCTGCGGAAAGTTCTTCCGAAATATTTCTAGCATGTCTGCTGCCCAACAAGGGGTCACTGCTTGATCACTGCTATACCTCTATCAAAGACGCCTACCGCTCCATCCCTCGTCCTCATTTCGGACAGTCGGATCATCCGTGGGTATTTCTCCTGCTGGCTTACAAGCAGAAGCTGAAGGGGGAGCATGTGTCGACAAGAACAGCTCAACACTGGATGGAGGAGACAGATGAAGTGCTGCAGGACTGCTTTGAATCTGTGAACTGTGTTTAAAAGTTCATCAGCGAACCTCCATGAGTACACTACAGTCCTCAGCCGAGTTTATTAAGAAATGTGTGGATGACTGTGTGCCCACAAAGACAGTTCTCTTTGTCCCCAATCAGGATCCATGGTTTAAAACCCCAATGTGTTCAGTGATCCCGCCCGTGTGTCTGCGGAGTCTATTATTGGCAATAGGAGGCGATGCCCATTTCATCGTACTTAACAAACAAAGCCACAAAACCTTTACAGAAAACTTCATATCAGTCGAAAATAGACAACTGGAGCTTCACAAAAAGGTTTTCAGAACTGTTCTACACCACGGCAATCGATCATAACACTTATTATGCTCTTTATCGGCTGATGCACTTTCGCATAAGAGCGTCGATAGGTAATCGATAAGCCAGCAAAACATGACCGCAAAAGCAAAAACCAGCAAAAAAATGATAGATCCCATGGTTTAACCATCCAAAAGAGCAGTTATACAGTATATCCAGAAAGTGCTTAGTTTTACTCATCTCCAGACCTTGAGGAAATTGAAAGGGTTTAGCAAATTTTGAACAAGCCTGCCTGGAACAAAGCGGATCTGATTGGTGAAAAACGCTGTCATTCATTGTGTTTTCAGCCATTCAGAGCCCTTTGGGGATGGGACTTCCTCGGGGAGTCTCGGGTTGCCTTCTTCCTGCATTGCAGCTGTCAATCATTGATACAGAAGGGATGATCAATTATATTCTTATCAGAGCTCATTGTTTTACAACCGTAGGCTAATCTGAAGTTTTTTTCAATGCCTAACAGCAGAAAAGGCTTTCTAGCAGTGCCTAGAGGCTTTTTATAGCAGTTGTGGAAGTTTTAGACCAGTTGGCCACGGTTTTTTACGGGTATTTTCAATCTTTCTGTTCCCATGTGTTTTAAGAAAACTACCTTATTCCAGTGCTTATCCCCTTGCTGTTTTCCTTGTTTACCCATGACTGTGTGGCCAGACACAGCTCCAATTCCATCCACAAATATGCTGATAATTAATAATTAATAATTGCTTACACTTATATAGCGCTTTTTCTGGACACTCCACTCAAAGCGCTTTAAGGTAATGGGGACTCCCCTCCACCACCACTGTGCAGCATCCACCTGGATGATGCAAAGGCAACCATAGTGTGCCAGAACGCTCACCACACATCAGCTATCAGTGGGGAGGAGAGCAGAGTAATGAAGCCAATTCACAGAGGGGGATTGTTAGGAGGCCATGATTGATAACAGCCGATGGGGAAATTTGGCCAGGACACCGGGGTTACACCCCTACTCTTTTCGAGAAACACCCTGTGATTTTTAATGACCACGGAGAGTCAGGACCTCATTTTACATCTCATCCGAAGAACGGTGCCTTTTTACAGTATAGTCTTCCCATCACTCTACTGGGGCATTAGGATCCACATGAGCCGCAGGGTGAGCGCCCCCTGCTGGCCCCACTAACGCCTCTTCCAGCAGCAACCTTAGTTTTTCCCAGGAGGTCTCTCATCCAGGTACTGACCAGGCTCATACCTGCTTAGCTTCAGTGGGCTGCCAGTTGTGAGTTGCAGGGTGATATGGCTGCTGGCTGCTGGCTGATGACACTACCATCATGAGCCGAATCACTGCTAAAGATGAGACAGCCTACAGGGATGAGGTCAGGAACCTGGTGGAGTGGTGCATTGACAATAACCCCTCCCTCAATGTCAGCAAAACCAAAGAACTGGTCATAGATTTTAAAAAACAGGGTGGTGGCCACACCCCTATTCACATCAGTGGGGTGGCTGTTGAAATGGTTTGCAGCTTCAAGTTCCTGGGTACCTTCATCACTAATAATTTAATGTGGTCCCAGCATGTAACTGGAGCGACAAAGAAGGAACAACAGCACCTTTACTTCCTCAGACAGTTGAAAAAAATTGGGCTATCTTCAACTGTCCTTACCACATTTTACAGGTGCGCTATTGAGAGTGTGCTCACGTGTGGTATTACAGTGTGGTTTGGCAGCAGCCTGTCGTTGTCACGGATGTCGGAAGGGACAAACCATGGAGAGGCAGGAGAGTGGAAAAAGACCCATATGCGTAGCGGTGGAATGGGGGATTAGCCCGGGCTCAGCAGTTCAGGAGTCGTATAGAAACCTATGCCCTCAGGCAGCGGACGTGGGGCAACCTGGATGCTAGGTGGGTCTCAGGACATCCGAACATCAATGCTGAGCGAAGTTGAATCAGTGACCCGGAAATATATAGCCCCAGAGAGAGAGGCACCGGAAGGACAGCAAAGCACAGGAAACTAGGGACAGGACAGAGTAGGAGCGCCCTCTGGCTGCAGAGGGCATGACAGTTGTCTGACCAGAAGGCATTAAAGGGGGTGATCTGGTCAGTCCAGTCCATCATTGGAGTACAGCTCCCCTCTATTTTTGATATTCTTTCAACTCGCTGTCTCGGGAAGGCTGGAAGTATCGCTAAGGATACCAGTCATCTTGGTTTTCTCATTTTTCGCCCACCTTCCCTCTGGTAAGCGTTTTAGGAGCATAAAGGTACGAGCAGTGCGAGCTGGCTCACACTGATGTTTTTTTTAAGTTGGATGTTATTTAAATTGTTGTTGCTGCTGCTGTTCTGTGTTTATGTTTTTGGTGTTTCCTTAATGTCTTTGTATTGGAGCATACATGAAAATAAGCATTTCATTGCACTTGTGTATACGACAATAAACTGAATTGAACTGAACTGAAGTGCCACATAGCGATCGTCTTTATCCAGTGAATCACCACAAAGAAGTACGCCACAGTACAGTGAAGCAAATTGCATCCCCCGTAATGTGTTACTTTTAATGCACATTCTGAATGGCTACATCTGTACACTGATCATTCATTTCCAAGATGAAGTTAAAAATACAAGGCAAACAGCCCCAGGGGACATATTGATAGTTTTTAAATGGCATCAGATATCCTCCCTTACCAAATAGCTGTCTTTCTGTGGGTGTCTGTATTAAGTGTAGTTTTAATTCTTTTAGACTTATATACAAGGGCAGAGCGGTGGCTCTGTGGCTAAGGATCTGCACCTGTGACTGGAAGGTTGCTGGTTCAAATCCCATGGCTGGCAGAGAAATCCTACTCCGTTGGGCCCCTGAGCAAGGCCCTTAACCCTAACTGCTCCAGGGGTGCTGTACAATGGGAGACCCTGCACTCTGACCCTAAAGTTCTCTCCCTGTGTCTCCATGGAGAAAAGCTGGGGTATGTGAAAAGACAAACTCCTAATGCAAGAAATTGTATAGGGCTAATAAAGAAACATTACATTACAGTACCTTGCACACTGCTGAACATAACTGAAGTTATAACAACTTGTAGCTGTGAATGTGAAAGAAGTATGAAGATCAAAACAAAGTGTATTTTATTAACGTTGCCATCAAATATGATATTTTGTTGTGTTGATATCATTTCTTATTTTAGAAACTAACTTGTTTTACAAAATAATTTCTGGTCTGTGCTTTATTGCCTTTCATGTGTTCTTTTTGTTTTAACTGATGTATGATGCATACATTAAAATGCCATTTCCTACTCTTGGACCATTTCGTCTCTTTTTCCAACCTGTATATTGGCACAGTATGTATGGTGCTATATCTTGTATTATTGATTAAAAGATCCCCCAGTCCCAATGGGAAGCAGTTCAGACAGGGGTACTGGGGACAGAGAGAATGTAGGCACTCAGAATGATTAGTGCATTCTAGAATGGTAACTACGGTGACCAGTGTGTGCTCCAGGCGCCATGGAGATGTTGAGTGTGTGGACTGCCTCTGCTGTGAACAGCTCAGCTCCTGACAGCAAGGAGCCAGGGAACCTTACTGATTTTTTCGTGCCGTCAGACTTTTCAGACTCTCAGCGCTCAGCTGGAGTTAAACGATTTGGATTTGTGTCCAAAAGTATTTGAAAAGCTACGAGGGGCTTAAATTAATTTAGTAAGATCCCTGCGTTGCTAGATCGGATTGGAAAAACAAATTCCACGTTTACCTGTGGGGCTGCAGTACTGTGGGGGGGGGGGGGGGGGGGGTCTTTAAGGAGTTCATAATACAAAACAAAACTAAAACTGGTGTTGGGGGGGGGAGAATAGAAAGGTGAGGCATACAGTCAGTTACAGAACAGAAATGAGTGCTCTCTTAGGTTTTATTAGAGGATTTTAAGTTTTGCAAACTTGGTGGCATCAAGCCTCTTGCATTGTCCTATCACGTTGGAGTTTCCACCAATATTGTTTCAAAAGGTTCAGACTGCCAGTTTGTTTCTGTCATTGCCTATTATTACCACTCCTCTTTTGTTATAAAGTTCATCTCACTTGATCAATGTGTGTGTTTTAGCCTTGATTTGTCTCCTCAAACAGAGGAATAGACACAAGTCATCTTTGTGCTTTTGTGTTCTGATTTCTCCTGACATACTGTACAGTGTCCAAATAATGCTGTTCTAGTTGAAAGAGCAGTCTGTGTGTGCTTAATTATATACACCCACAAACTGTACACAGTATTCTAATCTTTTTACCTGAAAGATTAATAACAAAAAAGCTTAACAGCACCACTAAATATGGAAATATACAATGTATAATTGTGTGCAGTGTCTTAACTAACAGGTTTCAAACAAAGCCTCACTTAACGTCTTAAACTTAAAGTTTGTTTCTAGATAAAGGATATTGTATCTGAGCTGAGACACTTCTTGGTTTTCATATAGCTTTTATTAAGCAGTTTTAAATCTCCAGAACACTCAGCACAAAGGACACAGTGTACACATAGGTTCACTGGTTATAAAATAGTTTCACGAGGAATGACAACGCCCAAAATCAAAGCGTAACAAACTATTGTGGAGTGAATGTTTGGCTTCAAACGCTTGGCTGAGGGCCGACCTCCTGGCCACAGGACAAGGAGGCCAGGACCCCCTCGCAGGGTAACCAAGGGGCAGCTGCAGAGGTGGAGTTGGGGTGCAAAAGTCAGATGCGAGGGAGAGAGATATCGCATTTGGTATTTATAGTGTTCGGTGGAGGAAGGACGAAGGGAGTGATTGCTAATCGCTAATGGCTGGGAATGATTGAGCGTGGTTGTTGTCATCCCTCCCGAACTTTCATTAAATAAATTCCATAAATGTAGAATGAGAAATATATACATATCTGAATATATTTTACATTTATACATAAAAACAACAGTACACAAGACCACAAGACATAAGCACTTACAGGATTACTATGTACTAATGACAAAAATACCCCAAATCAGCCTATGTATCACGATCTGCAATGAGACCATTACATTTGTAATTAAATGTAGTCTCATAGGTACTATACATCTACACACTGTGTGATTTTATACAGGGAAAAAACATCAAGCAGTCTATAGCATGGACTGCCTCAAGGACAAGATTTTACTGTGCAGTCAGACAAGATCTGAATGTTTATACTGAACCTAAGGACATCTTGATGGAAATGCTGTAATGTTTTGTCAATATTTGTCAATGTTTTGTTGTATGTTAACAATTTTTAGTTAAACACACAAAGACCCAAACAACAATTATTTCATGGAAAATAAATTTATAGTTAGATGTTAATACACTGTATATTCTACGTTCCATCCCCTTATTAAGTTTCTGAAAATCAGTTTAATTATTACTAAAGCAGTTATCAGGGTCTAATAGGCTTTTGATTAAAATCTTGATAAGAAACAAAAAACAGAAAACATGCACAGATGAAACAGTTCAAACAAAATGAATACCGACATGTTTTCAATAAGAAATGCAAGACTGTCAGAATTAAAACATTACAAATTTGGTATCGTTCCACTGTTCTCTCTGCTGCCACTGAATTGCTATCTAGTCTACAAAGGAAATGACAGCTTTGTCTCTTAGCTGAACATCCTCTGAGTAGAACAAATCAGTTTTCATGCAGACAGCAAACTACAGTTTACAAGAATAATACTCAATAGAAAACCTCACTATTTAAATGTAGACTGTAAATAACATCGCTAATGTAAAATGTTCATTGTGAATCAGTATTTGTTCCAGTGAATAAAATAAAAGTTCCTTATTGTTTTCACAAACCAGATTATATTATCGCTTTGCCATTACAACTAATAAAAATCAAAACTTTAATATTCAAATGGTAGGGTGTTATTACTTAAATTACATTCAGAATGTAAAATACTGGGATCAGTTTGTATAAAACAGTGCTTAAGTGTCTTTAATTACTTGATTACTTTAATTACTTGATTACATGTTATTTATGTTATGTTATTGATGACTTGATTACATGTTATTTATGTTATGTTATTACATGTTACTGTTATTGCTATTGTGTTACTGTCTATTGTCTTATCTTCTGTCCTATTTATATAATGCACCTGAGTGACTAATGAGAAACACTTTTCATTATACTATGCACCTGTGTAAGTTTAATGACAATAAAGTTGAATTGAATTGAATTGAATTTAACACAAAGAGGAATTACTTTCAAATTTAACACAGAATTATAAGGTCTCCATTTGTTTCTAATCTGAGGAAAAGACCTAAACCATTTTATGACAGTGCCAACATTTCACGACTAATCACAACTCTACCAGCACGTCACCTTAGTTTTCTGCATTTTAACTAGTCTGTCATCAACCCTCACGGACAGAACTATCAGGGATGTTTGGATAATCGTATGTTTCTTGTTCTTCTCACAGTTCTTTCCTTCAATGCATAGCATCACTGGAAAATTCTCCTTGATTCACTCCATATCATGTAATCCCAATACTCACTTCCTTAACCATGTCTGCTTTTTCAACTCTTCACTCCCTATCTTCCCCCCAAGCACAAAATTCAATCCTGTTTGGCCAGGGACACCACGCCACCCATAATGACCATTTGCACCCTTTGACACATCTGCAGCTGGGTTGTTCTCTTATTTCTCGCACTCAGAACACACACCGGTCTCTGGATGCTCTCACCTGGGAGTACTCAGGACTACAGCTGTGCTGTGTAGACCTTCTCTCCTTATGCTTCGCATACAAATGACCACGCAGACCTCCTGTCCAGCACTTGACACCCCACAGGCATGTAAGCCAGCTCAACCAATTGCTTTCAAGCCCTCCTTCCTCTGCTGGTCCCAGAGACAGACTAAATGCCCTTCCTCCTGGCTGTTGTTATACACCCTCAGCTAGCACAGATGCGTTGTCAATTCCACACAGCCCTCTCTCCCGCTTTCTAGCTGTTACCTTGGCTTTTCTCCGTAATCAATGGATTTCTCTTAAAGCCTCTTACTCCCTCACATATCTACAGTATTCTTAAAAATCTGTATGTATCGTATGAAGGGTAAACACTGTTTATTATAACTCTGATTATGTTACAGGAAAAAAAATACATTCAGACCTTAATATTTTCAAGAAGCTTCCCAGACCAGAGGATCACTAATATTGAGCTGTTGTACATTTAAGTCAATAGCTATAAAAAGAAAATTAACCTTCACTGGATACACCACATCGCTCATTTTATGCCAACAAACAGCTGATGAATAGAATAAAATACATTTCAAATAAACTTGCATGTTCTCAACTACCTGTCCTAAGTTCTTTTTTGACCATTTCGGAATTGCACTGAGCTGAAAGTGAACACAGAATATTAAATTCGCCTAACCATACCGAACACCACAGAATATACGTGGTGAGGATAGCCCAGCATTGTTTGAATAATATTTGTTTTACAAATGAAAGAAAATGTTTATGTTAAGGATACAAACCAAGAGATCTGCAGTCTTCTTATCTACAGTATTCTGACAAATGGTTCATCTTGATCTCTTTTGCATATTCAAATTTGTAAAAAAGGGTAAAGTTGTTTCAATAAACAGCCAAATACCCACAGATTTCTAGGAATATGTGATGCACAAAATTGTGGCTTGACAATTTACAGTAAGTTATACAGTATATGGACTTATTTTGACTCGAGCTTTTAATCAGATCTGCGTATATTTTGTATTAAGTATGCATATAGCTCTATATTCATACTTTTATTAATATTAGTTCATATTCATAAACATAGGATATGTACTTTTTGTGGTCTTCCCATCTCAAACTAGGAGTTTCATAGTATATTGGTTTATGATATTATGTGCTGATAATATTTTAATTAGGCTAAGTTTAAGAGTTATATTGTGTGTTAAAAGTACTTCTGAAAGGAACTGCAAGCTATATTATAAGATCAATTAACATAATCATTATTTTATCAATATTTTATATCAATATTTATCAATATCAATATCGCATGCCCAATAAATAATCCCTGATCAGTATTTGTACCTCCACCGAGTGTACGCCTCCTTCTGCATTTGTATTTTACATATATACAGTACATCCTATAGATTATTGCAGATGTGTAAAGCATGAAAATGCTAAACCGGATTAGTTAATTGCTTAACATAAAAAATAACCGTTTCTCTAAAATGGCCCTTAAGTTTTGAACAGTTTAATATAAAAAAATAAAATACCCGTTAAAAATGGTCTCATTGGCATGTTTCAGCGAGAGAACTGCTTCCACATCGATTCCGGATCCATCGACACCTAGGTCTGCAATCAGCCATTGTAATGAGCTACAAGCAACACAGGCGGCTTTGATGCGTCCCAAGAGGACCCCCTCTCGCCCACGCTGTCGGTGCGGTTCTGGATGATGGTGGAATGGTGAGCCGCAGAAGCCACCACAAAGTTGCGGTTGTCATTGATAGCCCGGCGAGCAGCACGGCACGGCTTCGTGGTCTTGGATGAACTCCTAACGCTGGAGCCATTCGCTGGGCGCTGGCACATCAGGAAAGCACGGAAACATCTGTAGAACTGAGACAGAAGGCAAAAACACGATCAAATCGGAAGATGTGAAAATCTTCAATTCGTGATACATAGGAGTGGAGCAGATGGCTTTGTGATTCTTACGCTTTTTTGTACATTCTTTTCCGATATTCCTTTGGCTTTCTGCACTTTGTTTTATTGAATCAATCCGGTTTTTACTTTTACTTTTAGAGAAGTAATAATGTGAAGCAATTATTACTGTAATTAGAATTTCAATCACTCGTTTAAAAACTCCCAAGACTAAATTCATACCACGGGGATGTTTTTAATTTTTGAAAAAAAAAAACCCAAAACCTTGCAAATTAAAATCCACATTGCTTGGAAATTAATTTGAGAACGAAGCTCATTGCTTGGAAATTAATTTGGGAAATGCAAAATTGTTCAAATCATTCTAGCATGTTCTATTAGTGGCTAATGTTCTTCTTCTTCTATACTACAAGTAGAGCCTGTATCATTCAGATGTTTTTCCTCCCTTTTTGACAGACTGGAGCTTTAATGCTAATTATTTGTTAATCTCTCTAATAGGATTAAATGCTCGACTAATTACGTCTCAGATACATATAAAGTTATGTAAATTTTTATTGCAGGACCGTTGCTTAGCCTAGTACTTTAATAATTTAAAATATATTTGTCGGGAAGCTGAATGAATTATGTTACAGTTCTTTGATTTTCAATGTTTTGTCCACTTTAATCAAAGATGTTACATCGTGAAACTGTTTTCATGTTTGTACTGTAAACAGTCCATGTAGACACCATTAAGACTTGTAGTGATTTTCTAAATTCTTTTCAAGTTTATAAGGCTTATAAAGTGTATACCGAAACTTACATGTGGTAACACAATCAATTCAAAAATGGTAACCTGAAGAAGGCTTCAAGGCCGAAACGTGTTTTCTTTCTCCCTTTTTTTCAGCATGGAATAAACCTATTACTTGTTCCTTTGCAGCCTACGCCTGCTGACGCAGCTCCCAACCTGAACTATCTTAAGTCAGCACAGAATGTGTCGATCAACCTAAAGAAGCCAAATGCTCCCTATGGGCCCCGAGTTCCCATCATCCCTCATATTGTACATGGATGTCAATGAGTATTTTTAGAGAGACTTTAAGAGTTATCAGTGCAAAGTCGATATGCAGTAGGAGACAACCACAAGTTCAGATTACATTTTCCATATTAAGACTTACTGTACGTTCACATGCTTAAGTCTTACTAAGAAAAGCGTCACTTTTTTTAAGTGCTTGTGATGAACCATACAATAGCAGAAGTGTGCTAGAGTGCTCAAAAAGGACAGAAAAAAAGTGGATGCATTTACCTACTTTTGGGTTATGATTTATGCTCGAAAAACACATTTCAATACAATTAATTGCCTGCTTTAAACGTTTCTGCATACTCTGGTTATTTGGGGAGCATGATGGTGAAAAGTTAAATGTACATTTTCTCATGTAGTTACATTCAGATTTTTAAACTTTAAATGTCATTCAAGTACAAGTGAGTACCAGTTGAAATCACCCTGGGAGACCTAAGTGGGCTTTTATCAACTTTGTATTTTTTAGTACAAATCTCTGCATCTAGTGTGCCAGTGACACCAAAAAGGTGTGAGGAGGTTTACTGTACATACGTTAGACTTGCTCCGGTTATCATTCAGCTCACACTAATGGAACTCCGATATATTCTGACAAATCTTTGCACATCAGGAAGGAATACAGCCAACAAACACAACAAGACTAAACGCTGAGCTACCAGTACTTCCTTTAATGACATCATGCCCATCCATCCATTTTCTAACCCCTTTGTCCACACAGGGTTCAGGGGAGACAGAGCCTATCCAGTCAAGCAAATGGGCGTAAAGCAGGGTACACCCCAGACAGGATGCCATCACGGGGCACACATAGACACAGGCACTCACAGGCGCACACCAGGGGCAATTTTCCCAGAAGCCTATTTACCCAACAACATATCTTTGGACTGTGGGAGGAATCCAGATGAAACCTACAAGAATATGGGGAGAACATGCTCCACATAGCACACATGCAGCAGATTAGAACATGGAAGATAAAAGATTGCTTAAATTCAGATGTTAGTAAGTGACAAAATGTAATCAATGCCCAAGAGTCCATTCTTACAATACAGCTTCATGATATGACATTAGGTCATTATTAACATGAAATTGGTTTGGATTTAATATTGGAAGTATTTTGTATATTTTATACATTCATGACGATGACTTAGTTAATTGAACTCCAGCTACTCCTGCTCCTTATGTTAAGGTTTCTTTCGCTGACTGACTGGGTAAATTACATTTACACCACAAATCAATGGAAGTCCTCACTTACACACGAAAATCTGTATTTTACCAATTAATGAGGAGGTATTTTAACGAGCAATTATTAGGGAAATGTTTTAATGATTTACTGCACACACTATTCTAACAAAACAGTATTACTGTAATAGGTAGAATTAATATTTTTGTTAAGCAGCAAAAAGAGAAATGATATTCAATGACATGCATTGCTAAGTTTGCCAGTACAGTGAGACCAATGTGGATTGGAGTTCAGACCACGGAGGAGACCAGAAACCACTATAACCTATCAATGGGATAATTTGGTAGATACAGTATACCACTATCTTCCTGAAAAACTGTTTCTGAGGAGAGTGCATTAATTGCAGGGTCTTATTCACACTACAAGACTGTGATTATTTTATCAAGGAGCACCGATATTGATCTATTGAACAAAATGCTTTTGATTTCTTGTCAATTTGGTGCACTCTGTATACTGATACAAAATAGGTTCAACATTACAGGTGAAATGAAACTTTTTCAATGCTGTTTATTAAGATTATTTCTTATGTCTCGGCTTGGGTTGATGCAGTTTTCCTCAAGAAAACGTAGTGTACTTAGTATACTGTTGATGTGGAAGGTACACTTATAGTATACTACATTTTTCCAAGGAATGCCAAAGTAACAGTGATAAGTATATCAAAAACTGCTTAACTCTTAGATTTTATCTTTTCATATTTCTTTAAATGTCTTACAGTTTTAGAAAAATATAAAAAACATGTTATGACAAGTATGCTGCATTAATATAATTAGTAAGTAACATTACTTTCATTATTATAATCAATGGAAATGATTGATTATTATCAAGAATGGGTTTAAATACTGTATAATTTTTCACAGCCAATATCTGGTAGTGACATGTACAGTATTTTGATTTTCAGAACTTTTCATTTCTTAAATACTGTGCAAGCTCTTGGGAACTGGCAAGGAACAAAACAAACAGAGCACTTCAGTTTATATTAATCCAAAACAACACAAGGCAGAAACGAAGGTCACTGTTACTGTCCGTGACTGGGAAGTTCCCTTGATAACTGCCCCATTCGGCCAAGCTGTAAATGGCTATTTGGTGTAAGATTAGCGAGCATTAATGCTGTCGAGCATGAAACAACTGTTAATATTTCCCTGTTCAACCTGAGCAGTAAAACATTACAGTGGGCTAGCTCTAAGCTGATTACAGCAATATGTATATAGGTAAATGGTAAATATTTATATTTTAGGAGCCTTTCATAGGTTTGTGGCATTAGAAGAGTTTTGATCAGACAGAATATGTTTACGTTCTTGGAATTAAACCACAGAGTGAACAGGAAACAATCCAGACCGCAATCATAGTTTTGCTAAGAATTCCTATTGTAGATAAAAAAATGATATTTGGAGTGCTTTATAGATTAATGCTCAAGAAGCCCCAAAAGGTGCTTTTCAAGACTTCATCATTCAATGTCTTTATTGTTGCACTCTGAATAACAATCAAAGAAGAAATGAATACATTAAGTGTGGCATTTTTAAAATTATTTCCTTTGTCAAAAGGCTGCAATGTGTAAAGATTAAAACCAAATGCAAAAAAATCATATATGATGTTTGAAGCCAAACAGTTTGAAATGAAACAACCAACATTGATGAGATCAATCAATTTCTGATAAGCATGTTCGTGAGACATGAAGCTGCTTAAAGGTTATTATAAGTATTTGGACAATGGTATTGGCTATTTCTCAATTTTTTAAGTTTTCCAAGAGCTTAGTAAAATAACTCTAAATTTGCTATGTATTAAAATTAAAAGTGACCAAAACCAATAATGGATGTATGATACTGATATTAAACATGCCACTGCTGAAACACTTATACAGTATGTGATGTGCTGGGAATAATTTCTATTTTCCTTGATATTTGCTACTGCATGATATTTTGGGCATCCAAGCAAACAAAGTGAAAATAGGAAACATTCTCAAAAACGTTTTGTTTCATAGCACCTGGTACTTCAAATGCATTTCAGTTTTCTGCTTAAGGTCATGAGCATGTAGAGCTCAGTGCTGCTTATTATCCTTCTGCAGAACTGTCAGAGGTTTGCTGCTGAATCTCCAGTGAGGTGAGGTGCCCTGAACTTTGATTTGGTCACCTCAGGTTTTTCCCATGGGTAACTATTTAGATTCAATGGACTAACCCATAAGGATTTTTCCAGTTCTGTTTTGAGGTCAGTTTTTCAAACAATTTTCTAAACATTGTTATGCCAACACATCAACAAAGTACCCAGGGTTTATGAACAGCCTACAAAGGCATGTATAATGTCCCAGATGACCCAAACAAAAATAAAACCAAATCCTTTACAGATTCTATTAGGTGAGCATCAATGATAGATTTTACATAAATGTTTATTTTCCATGCCCAGTAAAGGGTTTAAGGAATCCTGCTAACAATTAATTTGACACTCTTACAAGTTCTTCTGTGCTAATAGAATCTTTCTGTTCTAAATTTACAGATCACGAGAACTTTTTGTCAGGATTAATGAGTTATAAAGTTTAGTTGGAAGATAATTAGCATACAATATAAGAGAACTGAATAACAATAAATTTCACCTGACAGGAGTACAAGGTCTCTTTCCATGCACACCAATTATCCAGGAGCAGGTGTTTCACGGTCTCTGAACATTGCCTGACTACCATCATTTTATTCTGTCTTAGGTTTTAAGTCACCAGGGGTACTTGGAGTGAGAAACTGCCTGCAGCACAACGTTTGAAATATCTTTCTTTCATCTGATTGTTTATTCATATTTTTAGCCACACCTGCTGCCTATTTTATTTGTAAAAGTTGACAAGTCTCTTTGATGAAAAAGCATATAGTTTTCCTGGAACATCAGGAAGATGATGATTATCCTGAATCGCCAATATAAATTTTCTCTCCCCATAACACAGCTTGTCTGGCCATGAGCTGTACAGCACTTGTATCCATCAACAGTTTACATCAGAGCTAATTCAAATCTTTCAGAGGTACCATACCAAAAAATATGTTAGCTGTATAAATCAAGATTAAAATACAACGTCAAACCAAACTGAATCTACTAATTCTCTGGACACGTGTCTTGAAGGCTGATGCCTGCTCTTTAGTTTTAAGTGACCAGAACAACTTTGTGCTGTTCATGCACTAATCTCCCGCTACTAGTATCTGTCTATCTTGTCCTGTACCTCCTCCCTCTCTCTACCCTTTCTCCATTCTAACACTCCTGCTCCCAGAGCTCATTCACTCGCCACCCTACCCCTCAGTGGTAGAATGAACTACCCACAGACCTCAGAACTGCTCCCAGCTTATCCTTACAGGGGTCCTAGAGTGTATTTGTCACACCCTGTACACCTAGAGGGCGCTCTACTTCTGTCCTGTTCCTAGTTCCCTGTGATTATTCATGTCTTTCTGGCGTGTCTTGTTGTGTAGCCTATTTACTGTCCGTCCTGTGTCTGCTCTGCTCCTGGCTCAGCATTGAGGCTACGAATGGAGTGAGACCCGCCTGTCACCAGGTCACCCCACGTCCGTGGCCTGAGGGCGTAGGTTTCTTGACCGACATCGTCCGACCCCCTCAGCCTGGGCTCACCTCCGTGTTGCCCCTTTTACCGCTACAGATGGGGTCTCTACTCCTCACCTAGTCATTCCACGACATGCCCTTTCCGACATCCGTGACAGTATTGGGCAATTGTAACAACTGCCAATTGCAGACAAGGTATATTGGTAATAGCACCTGCTCACTGTGAACAAGGTTTC
The DNA here is from genome assembly GCF_059453375.1 of Lepisosteus platostomus. Lineage (NCBI taxonomy): Eukaryota > Metazoa > Chordata > Actinopteri > Semionotiformes > Lepisosteidae > Lepisosteus > Lepisosteus platostomus. Next base: position 67,370,759 of record NC_142612.1, read on the forward strand.
CATACCTACAAGGGTGAGCGCATTTCTAAACTTTATTTTATACCACAATTGTTCCCTGTATTTGCACTTGCCGTAATGTTGCCTAGAATGTCATTACATTAAATCTTGAATAAACTTTTCCAGCACCCTGTAGCTGCGTTAATATGGACATATGGGTATGAATCAGCAGGGGAAACAAAGGTTGATAAAGAATACTGATACCTTTTCTTCTTTTTATAAAGGAAAGCGATTCATTTGAAGCTGTTGTGTGCCACAGTCCCTGACACTTTTCTTGGAACCAGACAATGGAAACATTTTTCAAAGATCCTTTCTGACTGTTTTAACATCCCAGTCCATAATCAAGAAAAAAGCAACACTTAATGTTTTTGTTTCCATCTGAATGGCAGCCGTTTTAAAATTTTGTCTACATCCTAATTTTGTCTGCATCTTGGATTTCACCTACTGTGACAGTTAATTAAGCAGAACCATAATAATGGTTTGAAAGCCTTTGGGGATAAGAGTTGTGCTCTTTACAGTTATAAGCAATTTTCTTTCTTTTGGTTCAGGGAAGATGCAATGTTTTCAGGAGCGTTTGGAGGAGCCCTGGCTTGCTGTGCGACACTTTGGATTGTCTTCAAGCACTTGTTTTCTATTAGCAATATTTAACCTAGCAAAGCAATTGTGTCCCTACAGAGATAAACTGCAGTTACCACTAATTGCAACCACACAGTTGAGGGCACTTACAGTACAATTAGCTCTTTAAGAGAATTTGAATTGTGGCATGCAGAATGTAATGACAGCATGCAAAATGGATTCACACAGTGATGACATTTTTTTTTTGTGAAACAAAAAATGTCCTTTTTTTTACTCACCCCTGTCCTCTAGGCCCCTTCCTGAGGCTCAGCCTTGTTTCTTCGTCTCTTCATAGTGGGACAATGCTACTTGTGTCTGTACAGCATTTTTAGTCTTCAACTCGCCTCAACTCACAATTACCATAGTACGGGCTGGGAGGAATTGAAGACTGAAAATGACATACAGGATTATATATTTCCCACGGCCATTCGAATAAAACCTAATTCCTGGAAGTTTTATTGATCTAGGAGCTTAAATAGCTGCTAGAATGATCTTACTGACACATACAAAAACACTGGAGTGCAAAATTCGCATTTATATTCCAATACAGTATATAGACTACAGAAGAAATGAGAGTACTGATGATATTAATAGTATAGCTGGTATTAAGAGTACAGCAAGAAACTGAAGTGGTGTTGTACAAGCATTCCTTAAGGTATGTTTCATACAGCATAGCATCATTGATAAAACCCAGTAAGAACTTTGCATACATTATGAGGTTCGTATATTTTAACTCAGCACATGCCTGAAAAAATAAGTACTCTGTTTTCATTTATTTCAGATATATAAGCATAATTTATTGCATAAGAAAAAGGAATAATTAAATCCGCGTCACTACCACTGGTAGAAAAGTAAAATATATTCTGTCCTTTAAGTTTTGTTTAACAAAGATAAATAATATTGCCAACTTCCTGGATACCAACAGGACATTAGGGGGTTCGTCCTTGTACAGTTAGGACAAATCAGATAAAAAATGCATCCCTTCAGTGTCTTTTTGATATAATCAGGCCATGGATAGGTAAAGAGGAGAGTGTCTGGTCTCTCTACCATTCTTTAGCAGATTATTAAATTGCAAATTGTATTTGAGTAGTGTTGATTTAGGAAAACTAGCATGTCATTCTACTGTAATTTAATGTATTCGTATCCTAAATGATTTCTTCTGATGGTGTAGGAAATGGGAAATACTATATCAGCGTCTTTCTGTGTGCCTGTTTCTTGACCTAAACTAGAAAGGAAAAGCAAAAAGCAGAAGCCTGTGATTACAAGTTTGAATATTTGTAAATTAAAATGTGATTAAATTCAACATCATTTTGCAGCTGTTTGTTTTTTATCATGGTGTTTCTGGACATGACTCTGCTTAAGTCTCAGAGAAAATTTGTTTTGATTTCAAATTGGCATCCATTTGGCACCTTTACAAAGATATCCTCTTTGAAGGAATATGAAAGAGTGAATTGAAATGTATGCACAGCAGCACAAGTAACTGCATTTTCAATTAGTTAATTTGTTTCATTTCAGTTTATGTTAATTTTACATAATATGTACTGCATATAAATGAGGTTACACACAACTATTCATGAGATTTTGGTTGGACAATTTTCAGTTATTCCTTATCCCATATTTACTTTTTAGATGTATTTTTCTTCTTCCTCTGCATACACCTCTCACCTTTTAACCAGCAACCTCAGGACTTTAAAAAAACAATGCCTTGTGGGAAATTAATTAACACAAATTGTTTTTATTACTAGGAGCATCATGGTCACACCAGCGTCCAGCATACCAATAATTAGAGACAAGAAGATTGATCAGGTTTGTTCTCATTTCAAATGGGATATTCACATCCATCATGAGATTCCTATCTGTTGTATGTCACATTTCCTTGTGACAGGTAAGATGAATGGATGAACTGTGTATGATGAATGGTCAAGGAAATCCACCAGATGATGTATACATGTTTCTACTTCAGTGGTGCGCAGTGTTTTGTGATTACAGTACATGGAGACACTCCTTGTCATTATTATAAAATAGATTCACCAAACTATATATATCCCCATGTGTCATCACGTTTTTACAACTGCCACTCCCTCCATGTCCTGTAAAATTAAGAAACGGCCCAGAGATGTCTTGGTTATACAGTATGTACCAAACACAGCAGATAAGACTTACAAAGGTATCTGAAAGAAAGAAAATTGAATTTACAGTACATCATTTTTTACATTTGTAGCACTAGCACTCCGTTAATTTCTTTCTAGATTTGGAATGTTTTAAGTTGACGTACAGTTATACACACTTTCAAAATTCAGACATAATTATGGAGGGTCAAATATGTTTTTTCACTTCCTCTCTCTCTCTCTTATTCTTTCCTTTCCAAATGAAATAAAAGGGAGCAGGAGCCTATAATGTAGAATGTGATTGGCAGGATGAGACATTCTGTGAGATCGTGTGTGCATGAAATATGGCCAGTTTAACTGTGTCCTAAAATACTTATAAACATTAGCTAGTGTCATCTAGAGACGGTTCAACTCTTGCAAAGAAAGATTAGAAGTAATGTAGGTGGCATATAAGCTGAAGAAGAACAATTACACATGCTAATTCAATAATAATGGGCAAAATGGTATCCTGGTGATTAGCTGTGATGTCCTCCATCTCTGGGAGTCCAGGGTTTGACACTGGCTATGCGAAACTTGCTTGTGTGTCCCCTGCTGGCTAGTTTCAACGGACTGTTCTGAATCATCCCATTCTCTGCGGTCCTTTGGTGAACCGGGGTCACTTTTGGACTCGACTAAACTGAGATATTTCAAGACAATCTTTTCTATTTAATTTTCCATAAAGATAAAGTCTATATTTGTGACTATGAGGGAACACACAGGGAAAGCAGTATGTAATATATGTACTGTACAAATTCAAGTGGGTAGCTGCGTCAGCATGCATAGGCTGCAAAGGAACAAGTAAAGGTTTATTCCATACTGAAAAGAGAAGAGACACAAAGTTTCAGCTGTGGGCCTTCCTTCAGGTGGAAACTGAAGAAGGCCCATAGCTGAAACTTTGTGTCTCTTTTCTTTTCAGCATGGAATAAACCTGTACTTGTTGTTTTACTGTATATGCATGTTATATACATTTCTCTTTTCCACTGGTTCCCTGTGCATGCTTTCACACTTTATAAGCAATCGCATTCTAAAATCAAACATTCACATGAAACTACTGACTGACAGAAAGAAAGAATGACAGACAAATGTAGGCTATAGAAGTATGAGTGTTTTCTAATAAGTTAATAATTAACTATCGAAAAATTAGGGAAACTTTTAGCTTCTGGGTGAATGAAGTAAGAAAATGAAATGAATTGTCCATAAATTGAAGCTTGTTTAATTGTTGCTCTAAGCAGTGATTAAAAGTATAACCTCTCACAATGTTTTTCTCCTATTGTTCCATTTCCAAGAGCATTATAAGGAAAAGACACAGTTATAATAAAGTTAAGGAACATCACCAATGCACAAAGATTAATCTGACACATCTATTCAAAAGAAATGTTAATGTCCTTAATCTGCAGTATCTAAATGTAAATACATTTTGATTATCTATGATGGTTTCTCAATTTAATCACAGGGCTCTGATGATAAATCAAGTTATCTTGAATCTAATGATCAATCTAATCATTATTAAAGCTTCATTTAATGCCAAAGATGATCAAGCTGCACCATAATTACTCCACATGCAAGGATTTTCCACAAATTTGGTGCTAAAATTATTTGTACTTGAGTTTTACCTGCGCACTAGCTGTCAAATTGATAAATCAACAGCGAAACACACAGCATCTACAGTATATACAATAAAATGACAAATCATGCATTTTAATTCTATTTTACTTTGTATTTATTTTTAGACATTTTAAATTGCTTTTTAATTTAAATTATTTGTGTACTTTATATATGAATAGTCATAAAAAAGTATAATGCATATTTCTTTTTATAATTATTTTATATGCATTTATTATATAATAAGAAAGAATAATAAAGAAAAGGTATATATTTCCCCAGAACTACTGTACTACACGTTTAAATAAGAAATAAATGAACAAATAACACGTTTTATTATAACACACCTGGAACTCAGACTTCAAACATTTTCCATGGAATCAATAGTGTCTCTTGTCTCTTTGTATATACTGTGTGTTTTTGTACAAAGGAAGAAGTGTCATGTCATGTCCCAGTTTTATGCTCTGGACATCATATAATAAATAAATCATATAATAAAAATAAATACAGTATAACCACAGTAATAAAATATAACAATAAAAACAATTTGGAAGGAAAAGTATAAGAATATGGTCAGGTTCTGAAGTCTTTGACTATTTGCAGATTAGAAGAGCTAATTGCTGTCACCAAAGTGATTTTTCATGTCCTGGAGGATGCCTTTGGTGTCAGCTTGATAAAGTTCTACTATGCCCCTCGGCAGCTGTCTGAATTTTCCCTGTCAGTCATGCTCTTTTTGTTTCCATTAATAACTACAGGAGCACAAATCTGATGGAGACTACTTCACATTTTTGATAGTAAAACATAGCATAAAACACCTAAGGAGAATACAGGTTCCATCAAAAACATTTTTATCTCCAGCACTCCTTGACACTGCAGAAACCCTATTTAGTTCTGTTCATTTTTGTACCACGTGTGACATTTCAGTTAAATAAAACCTGGCTAAAACCTAGGAAGCTACTGTACATCTTTTTTTTCTAAAATAACACAAAGAAAAGAAAACTAAAGGAGGGAAAAGTTGTATTAATTAAAAGGGCTTTTCATAAACCATGAGATCATGTTCATCATGATCATCAAAATACATCTCGCCCAATCAATATCAGTTCAGTGTTGCACATTTCCTCAGTTAGCGGCAATTTTAGCAGCCTAAAACTTTTCCAGAGAATTCAGTTCTTCAGTTCAGAAGTCTGGCTGATACAGTACGTTGAAAGTTTATTTTATCTTATTTAAGTGGTTTCTTATCCCATATGACTTAAGAGCACCAGTCACTCACCTGCTTGTTCAAGAATATGTATATGATAGGGTTGAAAACTGTGCTGGACTTTGCGAGAAGGGATGGGATGATGCTGGCCTCTGGAGTCACAAGGCCAGACTTCCCGAAAGTGGCCAGGAGGGCGACAATCCCATAGGGCAGCCAGCACAGCAGGAAGCAGATCACCATGGCTAGCACCATGAAGAGAATGCGGTGCTCCCGGGAACGTCCCACAACGGTGCTGATGACACTGACCTTCGAGACAAAACGCAGGAAAAAAAAAGCCCCATTAACAAAAAATAGAGATTAAGAAACTGCTGCTGCCTTTAAGTACAGTCCTTGAAGGCTTTCCTCTGCCATATCAATATCAAATTCAAGTTTATTTGTCATTCCAGCCATATACAGGTATACAGAGGGGCGAGATATCGTTCTCCAGGTCTACGGTGCGAATACAGACAAGGCACTGACAAAACAATGCTACAGACAGACAATGTGAACACAGACATTTCTGACAGGGTACAGGGTGCATGAAGTGCAATGTGCACAGTGCAATTGACTTTACAGGATTGTGCAAAGAATACATCAGACAGTATGCCTGCCATTAGGCAAAAAAGAACTAAGTTTCCAGATTTGGAGTACATGTAGGTGCAATAGGTACCAGGAGCTTGTTGAAGAGTCTGACTGTCTGTGGAAAAAAATATATCAATCACATCGAGGGAACCAAAACACTGAAGGATGGTGCTGACACGCATTGGGGAAAAGTAAGAACAACTTTATTTTGGAACGACTCCGAAATAAAGAATGTTTGCCCACTAACTCAGAAGTTGAAGATAGGTTTTTCAGAATGCTAACCACGGACTGACGTTTTCAAGGCAGCTCTCTAACTGACAAATGCCTCACTTGTTGCCAACAAAACTGGTGACATTTGAGTACATACAACAGTGAGAAATACCAACAGTGTGAGCTGTTGATGGCTGTCATTTTACTGTTTCAATAGACGGTGCAATACTGATTATTTTGTATGTGTAAATATGATATGATATTTTTTTTAAAGTCATTTGCATCATGAATTCTGCTTCTTGAAAAATATGCATTTTTTAAACAAATTGTGTTCATAACCTATTGCTGTCCTTTCTAAACTGATCATTAGCAAAAAATATAATGTCCTTGCTCTTGTATTTTAAATGCCTTATTCAGCTACCAATGGCTTGAAATTATTATCCATTACCCTATTATCAAAACGTCAGTGGTAAAAATATCAATAAAACGTTAATATTCCAAAATGGCTTGCACTACAAAGAATTATTTACTGGAGTTAAAATAATATTGTCATAGCATGATCAATTTTATTTTTTAATGTTTCGATCTGGAAGGACAACTGAATGAAATTATATATAACATTTAGAGCTGTCAGCACTGGCAGAGGCATCATAAACTACAGTACCTTCTAATTGGCACAGGAGCACCATTTCAACCTGCTGCCTGAGGCAATAAGCATGCTAGTGTTACTACAAAATGGAGTCAGTACTGTAATTTGAAGCTTGACAAGTTGTATAAGGTTTCTTAACACCTTTAGTTTCACTGATCAGTACTGACCCCTCTCGGCTAAAGTACTGTGTAGTAAGTCTTCCTGGCCATGTACAGTATCTGTATCTGACAAGAAACACAACTTAATGCTTATAATTTCAACCACACTTTAAAATATAACTTGGAATCAAATACTAACATGGTATTGTTCAATTACAATTATTATTGTAATTACAAAGACACTATCCTATTTTATACACTACACTATACACATGCAATGCAATTTTTAACTTTACCAGGTAATTGTAAATAATTGCATATGTGTAATTATACAGTAAGCAAATGATATATTAAATACCATAATTAGGATGTACAATATTCCCATCTTCCCATTTTCTAAGCGCTTTATCCAATACATGGTCATGGGAGAGCCGGAGCCTGTCTCCACCAGCGACAAGCACAAGGCTGGATACACCCTAGAAAGGATGCCAGTCCATCGCAGGGCACATACTGACAGACACACACGCACTCACACCAGGGCCAATTTTCCCAGAACTCAGCATGATTTTGGACTGTGGGAGCACGCGGAAGAAACACACATGAACACTTAAAAAACATAGAGTAACAGATACAATAATCCACATAAATTGCACCCCAGGACTCGAACCCAGGGCCCTAACATTGCGAGGCATTAAGGCTTACCACTGCGCACACCTACCACCCATAGACTCAGTCTTAAAATCAATTTAATTAAATTATAATTGAGAAATAAATTCTCAAGTAACAATTACATTTTGGTAAATACTCTGAATACAACTGCAGTCACTGATATACACTGTACTGTATATATGTAGTAAAAGTAATACTTGAACGCTCACATGTATTTGTCATCTGTTATTCTCATAAAAGAAAAAGGTGGCATATGAACCTTACTGAAAGTATTCACTAAAAAATCATAAATTCCGGAAAAGACCTAGGCAGGATTTCTGAAGAGCATGTACAGTATATATGAACGTCTCTAGGCATTGGATTTTTACATGTTCCACAAACCAAAACGTATGAGTGGGAAACAATCAAGACCATTGATCAAAGCTCTTGCAAGTGAATGAGATTCAATAATGCTTGGTTAGAGCAATTGATCCGACTGACTCAGTTTTAAGATACAATTACGGCATGGTGCACCACACTAGGCCCCAGAGAGTTTCCAGAAAAAAAAAATCTGATATGAGCAAAAAACACTCATCCTAAACCTGGTTACAACTTTAGATCCAACCGACTCAGTTTTGGGATACAATGAACGCGCGATGCACCACGCTATCCAGGCCACTGGGAGTTTCAGAAACAAAATTTCATATAGGAGCCAAAAACGACTCGTCCTAAACCTGACTTGGGTTCCAAAATCCAGCACTGAGCTTAAAAAATGTCTAAGTAGTGTGTAAATCCTAACCCTAACCCTGCCTGGGGTGTCAACTAAGAATTTTCCGCGATTTACAGTACATGAAGTCATGTGAGTCTCAGAACACACTTTTGAAACAATAATTGATACACCATGTTGCCTTGTTGCCTTGATTTTCTAAGCCTTTTGTGTGCTGTGTTTAAAATTTGGGGAAGAAGAGCAGGCTTCTGGAAAATATTTTGCTGACCTATCTGTCCTACAAGGAACATGCTGTCACACTGATGTGTCCTAATAAGAGTGAAATTTGATGTTAAATATGCAAAGGTGGTTTAGTTAGCTCTTTTCCCTCCACCCCCAGGAAATGTGAAATGGCAAGAGCTAATTTATATTTGTTATCATAACTCACATCTATTTATCAATCCCTTATTTGGGAAATAATTGTGTGAGGGGCCTAAGAGCCATTTGAGGCAGAGTGTTAAAACTGCTGAAGATTTGCAGAGAAAACTATCATTCCTTAGTGAAAATCTTACTAAAAAATATTTCTCAGTGATGATGAAGACAGCCCGTTGTCCCATTTCCATGCCTGCAGGGCACAATTGGAATTGTGGAACATAGCTTAATGGTCTCCTATTTAACGGCCACTGCAAAGTGTCACAGCTGTTGTTACAGTGGCAATTACAGCATGGGAAATGATCTGGCATTAAGTCTGTTGTCATCATTCATTTAGTCAGTCACAGTAAAATGGCAATAACAGTACTGGTAGCAAGAAACTGGTAGCTGTTACACATGATAAAATACAGTCCAGCATTTTAGTGCTCATTCTTAAACCTCACCTAGACATTTTAACAAGTTGTTATGAATAAAAAAAAAACAGTGTAGTCCTTTCCCACTCAGCTCTGGGCTAAAATACATTACTCAGAAATAGGGAAACCTGTAAAATGCAGTACTCAGGAGAAAGCTATGGGATACAGTATACTAACTTGTCCTGTGATGACTGTGACACCTTTTTTTTGTAATGAGGTTGTAGTGAAAGAACACCCAGCTTTGTGTTTAAACCTTTTAGTATATCCAGTAACATTTCAATGAGTTGTATATAACAGATTTAGGTCTTCTCAAAGCATAATACATTCTGTAAAATAAATAAAATTATAAAATAAGAAGCAATTTATTGCTATAACATACAGTATAACATAATAACATATGAATCTTGAGTTGTGTAGTTGTGTATTTTCCCGAGTATATAATAGAATATATGCATTTCACTTTTCATTTTATCATCATAAACAACACGGACAACATAGTGGATATTTATACAGTATAAAGAATTCTGTGTGAAAAAGAAATCTTGTGAAAACAGGTTAAAAAAATACACCCACTGTACAACAGGAGTCAACAGCATCTTACTGTAGCATACTGTAGATCATATTTTTTCTTTTTTAGTTGGAAAACTCCCCTGACTGCCTTTTTACAATAACTGCCTATTTCACTGGTTACAATTAACGGTATTGAAAGTAACAATAGTTTAATAAACTGTTTTACACTGGGACTGCCCTCAACCAGCAGACATCCTAAAATAAAGACCTAAAATTGTTTCGGTTTTCACCATAAAAGGAATTTACTGATGTGGTGACCCAGTTTACCTGAGGTATGTACTGATGTTCTATGTTGTCAGATGCGATAAAGTAATAACGATACAGTCATGCTTTAAATTGGATTGGATTACTCTAAGAAACAGCAGGTGCGAGTGGAGGCACTGTTGTTGCTTGGAAGTGTGTCATGCTTGCCTCTGGTCACATGCCCCAGCATGGTGTTAGAATCTTGTCCAATAAATGAAGCATTAAACTGAAGTCCTGTCTTCCTTGTTGACATTAATTATCCAATGGCTCTCACTTTTCGATGAGTGTAAAAGACCCAGCAGGCTGGTCAGATTCTGTCCATCTTGGCTATATAGATTTTAGAAGTCAGGCTTCCAGTTCACCATTATAGAAATAAAACATCTGAGAGCCCTGAAATCTTAATTTCAGCCTGTTCTGTACGATAGCTATCAGTGGAACCCAGCGTTGCACCCTGAAGATCTTTCAGTTATTGAACAGCCAAGAAAGCTGCAATAACAAGGTTTCAGAGGAAAGGCTAAGAAAAACCGACAGCATGCTGCAGTTCTTCTCTTGTGGAAAACTCAGTAGGATGGTTTGTCAATAGGATGAACATTAGCATTTACTTAAAAGATGTGACTGGTTTCCCAACATTTCTTCAACTTACTATACAGTAAATCTAAACATTCCTTGTGTAAAGAAAGAAATGCAACACGAATCTTAATGGAGTTTTAAATTAATATTTTGTGAGTAGGTTTGTAAAGCATTTTACTGTACATCTCTTAGGCATTTCACTTCCCTCTCATGATTTTGCTCTGCTAACCATATTTTTATTAATATTTTATGCTTAGTTTTTATAACCCACATCCGTTTTGTGAGATCTCTGTTGTCTTTCTCCTTAACTAGATGAATTAACTAGAAGAGTCTCACGGCTCTTCATGTGTTGCTACCTCTGCTTTTGATCCTTGACTGCCCTGGATTATGACTTCTGTTTTGTTCCTCGCTGGTTGCAGAGTTTGACCTTGTTCTTCTGGCCTTAACTTGGTTTTTGACTTTGCTTCAGCTTAATTTTTGTGCTTGTTTACCTCAGAATAATGGTACCTTATATCTCAGCAGCTTACTGATCCTGACTTAGAATCCCTTCACAACTGTTACTCTTGTTCTCCACTTCAATTAGGGTTGGCCTGAACTACTGAATCAGAGTTTTAAACTTGCAGGAGCGGGTCAAATCCTAATACCGTACACTTTTGCCTGCCTGCGTAAAATATCCCACTTCTTCATTATTTGCTTGTGCTTATTATATGTGCATCCCTCCCACCACCCTATCTTCACTCTTGCACCAGCTCCCTGGCTCACTCTTCCTGAATGGGAGGCAAGGGTTCAGACAGCCCTACTCTCAAATCTCATTATTAGAATTACGCAGTTTCTCCACTTTCATTAGGATTCGACAACACCGCTGAAATGATACTACGAAGCTGTAGCATTAGAGAAAATACCACCGCGATTATACAGTACTTTCCCTCTAATGAAGCAGAGCTGCGCGCGCTCTTCAAATCACTGTTTCAGACTCTGGATGTCAGCTCAACAAATGCCACTGTGAGAACAAATATTTCTAGAAGAAAACATGCTCTTCCTTAATTTTAGAATTGCTGGGTTTAAATAATATACTAAATAAATGAAGCAAATAAGTATCTAGCCAATTATGTTATCTGTTTACTGCCCTCCACAAGACATCCACGTGAGTGATTCTGGTTTACTGGGTTTTAGTGTTACACTTTGTGTACACGGTGTGCCACTTCGCTTTTGTCTTTACTTGAAAACATTTTTTTTCTAGTATCCGACTTTTAGTTTTTCTTTCACCAGCATTATTTTATGATCGCTACATATTTTTCTATACTTTTAGTAGGGAGGAATCACAAGTAAAGGAAAACAAATTTCCAAGGCCTTCTTTTGGAGACAGACAGATGAGGTGGAAGAATAATGTGAGGTACATGTTGGTATACAGTATATTATGAAGCTTCAACAGCAGTTAAACCCACTGCTATATTGAGCCAACTGGCCATAATTCACCATGCTGCCCAGAAGAGATGATGAATTGGGACTAGAGGAAAGCCATTTTTCATGTATACTGTACATAATGATATGGGTGAATGTACTGTATACTGCATGTAGATAATTTCTCTTCATTGTGTAATATTTGCTTTGTTCAATCTGTGGAGAATACAGTGTAGAATCCTATAATGTGTATAATGTATATACTGTAGTGTATAATCCTTCATGTGTATGAAGTCTAATAGAGTACTTCTGGGTTCTTGGGGCATACCATTCACACAGAGACATCTTGCTATAGTGTTATATGACAAAGCTAGGAGAACATTATTTAATATACAGTACACTTTATAAAGTATATAACATTACATTGTACCATAAACTAAACTGCAAATGACAAAGTGGTAGATTATTGAAGTATGTAATAGCTGTACAAAAAGAAACTAAATCAAACATGCTTGACACATTCCTAAAACTTAAAATACTGTACACCACAGTCATTTAAAGCTTCTTACAGTTTTACTTCTTGGTCTGCATAACATCATACAAGGGTATAAACAGACGTCTCAAACTCAGTCATTCATAAGTGCCATGTTCGAGACATCCGCTAATGACTATATGCGGGTGGATTCTTCGGGTCCTAGGCTGCTGATCAAGTGTTAGACTGTGATTGTGAACCCATCTGACAGGTCTACCTGCTTTGTGCTGGCAATGTTACACTTTGATGTTATGACCAGTATTGTAATATCTCAGACCTGCACTAATGATTTCTGTGACAGTTTGCAACTGCTTGTTAGTAAATTCAGCTTGGTGCATACCCAGTACTTGATTCCAGTCATCGCTGGGTAATTATGAATGTGTATTGAATAGATAAATATTCTTGTTATTAATTTATGTTTACTTGACGTTTTCTTGTAAATTCTGCACACAGTATCACTCATGCTCCAGTGAATAAACTAGATATACACCTTGCACATTCAGGGATTTATGATCTGTCATATTAAATGGCTTTTCTTTGTCACTAGTTTTAATGTGAAAAAATGTGCTTTGTTAGAAGACATACATTGGTTGGAACAAGACATAAGTGGATGATATGTTTATAAATTTATATACATCAGGCAGATTCTTTTTGGGGGATTTATGCTGTTGTCAGTATTTTTAGATCAAAGTACTTTTTATTGGCTTCTTTGTACCATCGGGGCAAGTGCCATAAGTACTGTCTCATTTTTTTCATGTCTTTCAGTGTGTCTGCTTCATTTCAATGGTTAAGCACAGCTATCCTGACACCTGGCACCTTTGCAACTTGACTAAATCTGAGTGATTATCTGCTTTGTTGCATTAAGAGTATCTGGATAAGAGCTCCACTATGCTTTGAGCATAAAGTGTCATTGGTTAATAGTGTAACGCAACGGGTGCTCAGGCGGGCGCCCTTGCCGCATCTGGTCGGCCCAAAGTATAGGTGGCTCGAACCCGGGACTTCCGCGTCTCTCTGCAGCGACCTAGCCCCGTGAGCTAAAGAGAGATCTCTCCACAGCCCAGTAGCTGTGGTCCTGCTATCACAGGGAAGGGCGGTGACGTCACCCGCTCTGGTACGCCGGCTCTTACACACACTGCTTGTCGGCCGTAAGTGTTACAATAGTTTTTCAGCGAGATGCTTACATGGTTCACTTAATACTGCAAGGAACATTTCTATTATTTTTTCCACCTTTTACCCTATGGGATTCTTCTTTCGGTGTCATACTGGAGTCTGAAATGTTTTACCCAGATTTCTGTTACAGCTAGTCCTTTTAATTTTATCACACTGGATGTCCGCCTTCTCAGAGCTATTTGTCTGAAAACATGGAAAAGTACATCTTTAAGAGCTTTATATATTTTATGAAATTGAAATTGTACAGTAGTCTGTATTTGAAGACCATAACGTAACAAAAACCTAAAGAATGCCAGGGTTCTGTCTTTGACATTCAAAGAGGCTTCAAGACTGTACCATCCATATGCCCAGTAGATGCATATTGCAGTATTATTAACAGTACCTTGCAAAGGTCCATTGAAAATGAATAATATAGATGTATTAAAAATAATCTTAGGACATAGTTTCCAGTCTATAATTTATCATGTCTCATTTGCAAAGTTTAAGTTTAAAGCTTATACTAAAAATTTAATATCATTATCTCATTTCTCATCTCCTGTTGAGTGCAATTCAAACTGAATGAACTATGTAAAGCTGAAATGAATCTAAACCCATCTCTAGAGACGTACTATACAGAGAGCATAACTTTGAATAAACTGTATGGTAATATTTACTGCAAGCTTAGATGTTTTTAACAATGGAAGAAAACTTCCAGCAAAAAAATAGTAGGTGCCACACCCACTAAGAACAAATTCACAGACCCTCTGAGAGTTTCTGGGGGGGCGCATTGTTTTCAGTTACAGAAACATCACAAGGTCTACTATCCACTAATAAATGTTTTGTTATCATGAAGTCTACAATTCACTGCTTTGCTCTGCCACTGACTGAAGATGCAGGTATTGCAACTCCTTGTTCTCTACCCTTTGAATCTAAAAATCACTACCTTAGACAACCTTAATTTTCATATTCATAAATCGTTTAAAACTGGGACATAAATGGATTTGTAACACAAGTTATAATAGAAGTTAGGAGGGATGTTAGGGCCTAATCTTGGCTACATGTTTAAATCTTGCATCGGCCTTGGATAGGCTGCCTTTCCTTTAGCTAGACGAGCCTCGTCAGATACTTTATATTTAATCTTCTTCTCTCGCATTCATAAGGCTCTAACCGAACTACTGAACTAAAGTTAATTTTTTTACAAGATATTAAGACTTAGGGCATAACACAGAGTAAATCCTGGGTCTTAATTATTTCCCCTTTTTTCTACTTCTTTAAAAATGCCTTTTTTTGTTGGGAAATATAGATATTACTGTATGTTAAAAACAGCAGCTCAGACAAGAAATTGATCATTTTCATTTTTTTTTTCAAAATAACAATGATGGTTAAAATCAACAGATTTTAGTTTGTAGGGCATTGCATACTGGTGTTTTACGGAAAAAAAAAAGATTGTACAAAACAATTTAAACCCACATTTATTTTTCCCTCAAGACACTTAAATTTAATAGAAAGATAATCTCTTATTTGTAACTTTAGTAACATGCTGCTCACAAATCACCCAATTAGTCTTTATTCTATTGTTCTTGTATTTCTATTAAAGCTGTCTAGACAAAAAGGAAGAGATACTAAATTTATATTGCCCACAGAACATAAATTAATAGAAAATAGATCATAACTGTTGTAATTTGGTTCTGCCCCAGGATCATGCTGAGGAATACAACTGCTGAATGTGCCATTGTATACACTCTTCCAATAGTGTACAATTAAACTGAATACCAGCAATAACTGAGTAAGCTCTCATACGATTAAGCTCTAATATTATCCAATCTGCATAATAATGATTTATATGCCAAGCAAAGTAAAAACATAATACATTATTGATTGATTTGTCTGCACATTATATTTGTGAATATAATTTTTAATTAACACAGAAATAATTAGAATGACTGTATAACATTAAGATCTAATAATGTGAAAATATATTAATTTGTATTTGCCTGGCTGTTAGTGTCAAAGGATAAATATTGGCTTCTTCAGCACTAATTTATTACGCATAATCTCCTACTGATTTAAATGGCTATTAATACAAAAGGGCATAATGTGAAAATAATTTATACAAAAACATTGAAATTTATCATTTATACAGAGTGATAGATCATACTGGAAAAAAGTATAAAGATGTTACATAGTACAATGCAGAGCATGGAGTTTATACCTAAGCATTGGGGTATAAAATAAACAATGCCCATCCACCTGTGAAGTTGGAAATTAAAGACAGCATATCTGATCTGCAAAGTTCCTTATTAGTGATTTATCTGAAGCAGTCACCAGTCACGAGCCTAAGCGGAGTGTCTGATCAATGGATTATCTATAGTATGTTAAGGTCAGGATACTGATACTATGAAAAACTGTGGCACAAATATGAGGAGTCCTGGTCTGTGTACAACGTGGCTCATCAAATCTTGTTCAGATACTGTAGCAGCACATTCCTGGCATACAGTTCGTATCAGAGAGTTCAGAAGAGTTACAGTGTGTCTATTATAACTCTTCAAAGAGGTTAGTCACAGTAAATCATTCACGGAACGAAGATTTAATTTCTGACAACAGACGTTCATTTCCTGTAATTAGTCATTCCAAGTTTCTGTGGGCCATAAGTGAAGCAGTGCAGAAGTCACTTCCAGAGAAACTCAAGGAGGACTCTTTAGAAGTCACGGTTCCTTTGTAGATCATCTGCTGTTATTTTCCACTACCGAGTGATCCAGTCCACCCAGCTGTATAAATGGGCAATCTTGAAACAGAATAACACTCCATCCAACCAGAAGGGAGTCTCATGCTTTTTTAAGTAATAAACCTACAGAATCCCAGGTCACGTCCCTTTCCGGTCACATCAGTACAGCATTTAAAATGTTTTACATAATTTCAGTGACTGTTTTATATGTTGAAGACAGAAGTAACCATGTTGAATGACATGCCTCTGTAGAAATCCAACCTTTTTGGTATTTCTAAAATTATGTTTGTAATAATGTGTTATATTTGGGGTACTGAACAGTGAGAGAAAGTTATTATACAGTCACCAGCTATTACCATGCCATTCAAAAAGGCTTTCTGTTCTCTACAATATGTCTTCTATTTTCCTATAATTTATATAATTTCCTATATTTATATAATTTTATATTCCAGCTTCTGTTTCAGTTAGCAGACATGTTTTAGTTTATTTTTAAAATTAGTTTAATTACAAGAAGTGAATTTAAACTCATTTTTTTCCAAGAAGAGTTGCAGGAGTTTTGGACAAGCTCCCCATCAATGTTTTCACAGCTTGAAGCTTCTTACAAGAAAAGACAAGATAAAATCCCCAGATCATTCAGTCCTTATGTTAATTAATGTAGATATTTCAAAATGTCACATCTTAAATTAGACAAAGTGCATCGTACTACTATCAGATAGTGACAGGGAATTTATACATATTGACAAATGACTGAGAGTGAGATTCTCTTCTATCAGTCTTTTAATCTGATTTATCTTTAGAAACAAAGATGAATACTCCAGAACCAGTGCTAGAATAAGTACTTTTAAGGTAAAAGGTAAATATGGCTGTGCATGACCAAGGAATAAGTTAACTTTGTAAATGGAAAGTGATTGAGATTTAAATAGCAAACAGATCTGACTGAAATTTTATTTCATGGAAAAAACACAGGTTCATATTATGCAGAGTAAGAAAGGAGCAAAGACAAATAAAACAGCTGTTGAAACGCACAGCAGGTATGATTTCCAAAATTCTTTTAGAAGAACTCAACTGTGTTTTTTAATTTTTCCTGCAATTTGTTGGTCAAATATTTTGAATGAAACACATAAGTGAGATAAGACCCTGGCTTTTCATAAGAACAAATGAGGGGACATTCATCCTGTCAAGCCTGTTTGGTAATTAGTAGCTAATTGATCCAAGGATCTCATTCAGCAGTTTCTTGAAGAAACTCAGGATACCGGCTTCAACACCCGGCTGGGTAGCTTGTTCCTTACTCCCACAAAACCCTTTGGGGAAAGAAGTGCCTCTTTTTCTGGGTTTTAAATGCACTTTCTCATAGTTTCCTCTTGGGTTTTATATCTTTAAAGTCTTGTTTAAAAGTCTGTTTAGCAACTGTTGTCCGTTCATGATTTCACATAACGTCTATGCGGAACTTGTAACATCCTGTTTTGTGAATGCTGAGTTCTGGCAAAGTGCCATATAAGGAGGTCTTTTCTGTCGGACCAGCGTAAGAACGGAAAGGACTGAGTCGACAGTTAGCAAGTCATATGATTTATGTACTAATACTTTGTTTGTTACACTGTATAAAAAGACTAATTTTATAACTGTTCGGGGAGACTGGCTTTGGTAAGCTACTCTCCCGCTTGCAAGCGTAATAAATGACTCTTCTTTCACCAACATCAGGACTCTGTCATTTTATATGACACTACAAGGGTGATATAACATGCAATGGAAGGACAGAGACTGACATCCATGAGACTGTTCTGAGAGGCTGATTGTGTTTTTTGCTTGGGGATTTTTGGTTCACGCCATAA
The DNA here is from genome assembly GCF_059453375.1 of Lepisosteus platostomus. NCBI lineage: Eukaryota > Metazoa > Chordata > Actinopteri > Semionotiformes > Lepisosteidae > Lepisosteus > Lepisosteus platostomus. Next base: position 67,389,114 of record NC_142612.1, read on the forward strand.
CGAATAACATCCTCTGGCACATTTTGCAAGTAATGGTTGCTTTTCTTAAAAATTCTTTCTATTTATATAATCTTATCTACAGTCTTTGAAGACCATTGTTTTTTTTGGGGGGGAAACACGAAGTTATTTTTGCTGTTTTGAAATTTATGTAACATCTTGATCCCAAACATTCTATGTCCTGCTATGGTTAAAATCGAGATATACAGTACAAATGGCATTTGTCTTTGAGTGGTGTACTCCTTGACTTAGAGCACATAATGATGAGCCCTGTTTAGAATGAGTGGCAGGAGAAAATCAGATAGTGACAGAGCACTTATTGAAGATGTGCTGAAAAGATGTGGGTGCAAATCATGTCATTTATACGTCTTTCTTTTGGACATAATTGTGGTGAATTTTGACTCTCCACAATAACTGTATATCTTGGAACTGTAGATAGCCTGTCCTCAAGCCAGGAAAAAAAATTTAAAAGGTCACTTTTAAAAGGCAATTTCTCTGAAACTGTATATGCTGTGTAAATGATGAGTCGATTTCATTTTATCTATTGAAAAATAAATTATTGCAATAGAAGAGAAAATTATTATAGCTCAATCATATCCAATGATATATGAATTCTATTTCTTATGTCTAGAAAGAAAAATAACTACTTGGAAGCTAGCTGGCTCAGTTTGACCAGTGTAATTATGTTCTACAAATTGGCAAATATACAGTATATACATACAGTATATCCACTTTGACAATGTGAAGGTGTATTATACTTACATCATTTAAAGCAAGCAAATAATTCACAGAACTAATTACACCCTTTAAACAAACCTAATTAAATCATAATACCGTTAAATGCCTTAATATAAGAGAACCCCAAATGTAAGGTTTTTATATATAAGCACAGAAGTGTTATTTTAACTCAGGGTATATCACAATAACTACTGTATAACGGTCATAAAGAAAGCTGAAATCAAAGAATTGTAATTTCAAGACCTCCATCTGTTTCAACATAACAATTACTAAGACAGGTTTTTTTCTGCAGTCCTACTGGAATTAAGCAAGAGAACAGTTATCTAGCCAGAAGATTAAAATGTTATTGGACATGATGAAATTTAATATAAGTGCTGCTTTTGGAAGCACAAAGCTGAATAAATGACCCAAACCACTCTAAAGTTCACTGTAGCCCATACAAACTTAGTAAATAGAGCTGCCGTTATTGTTGAGAGCCCAATACAACAATATGCTTTAATCAAGGCTTGATGTCTCATGAAATGGGCTCATACAGTAGGTATCCTCCTTTTATTGAGTAATTTCACAGCAATTTTCCAAAATGAACAGTATGAGAAATAGTACAGAAATAAAAAACAGTTGTGCTCATGGATAAAAGCTGTACGTTTGTTGAGTGTATTAATTTCAGCCAAGTCAATACTACACCCCAAAACTGAAATACTATGTTTTGATGGGCAGAGGTAATAAGAATACAGTAGAAGGTATACACCATTAACATACGGTAACTGTCTGTTTATGGAATAAATGGGTTTTTTAAATGGACTAATCCATTATTTAATATTGTTCTGTGAGAAGTCATTAAGTATTAGCATCTTAAAAAACTGCCACCCAAAGAAATCCAGGGTTGATATTGCTCAAACAGAAGAGGAAGATGTTAGAAGTAAAAGTGACTGCTCTAGTATCAGTTGTTCCATTTTTAGAAAATCAAAGGTAGTTCTCGGGTACAGTACTGTATGCACTGTACCACTGCACACATAATTATCCGTGAAGTTCTTTCATTTTATTTCTCATCCAAAATGTTATGTTTATGGTAAAAAATGTAACTTTACAGAACATTACTGTATGTGTTTTTTTTAAAAGGTAAGTTTGTTTCACACAACAGTAGTGCTTTGCATTCACTCACAGTATCCCTGTGTTTTGCACACTGATCTGACTGCTGGTGACGATGCAGCTATTGATGCAGTTTAATGTTATACACAATTGTGATGATACTCTACAATATTCCAGCTGTGCAAATTTCATTTTGAAAATGTCTATATTCATTCATATTAGGGCAAAACAACAGAACAATATGATATATAGTATACCAGCAAAATGCCTATACAGTATGTCTTCAGGACAATTGATTTGAGATTAATATTAATTGACCTGTTAAAATCATGGATTCTAATTTATTAAGACATTTGAATTTAAAGAAGAAAATTAGGGTTTATTTTCTGTTCAGTGTGGGCACTGTGAATACAGTATTTAAAACCCGCACATTTGAGCAGTTAGTCAGATAAGTTGAAAAGAAGGATGAAGCAAGTAGTATTTTCACTTGTATTTTGCCAGGCTAAAACAGTCTGCTTCTACAGTACTTCTCCTGCTACAGGTAAATTGTGATCAATTCTAGCTCGTCTGCTGCAACCTTAAGGATATGTACAGTACTCTTCATTAGAAAAGTACACATACTGTATGTTTGATACATATTTGATACTTCTGCTACTATTATCACAGCAAAAACTTTTGAATATCATTGCAACTTTCTAATTACCACATTATATCCTTTATATCTCCTATGGATAGACTGCAAAGACTATTGACTTTCCATTTAATTTATAATAAACAAAATAGCAGTCACTTAATTTCAGCTTGTGATAAAAAACATTTTACTAAAGTAAAGAGAATCTAAGGTCAATCTAAATTAATTTAGCTCCTTGAGTTGCAGAGTTGAGATAAAAACAAAGACATGGGAAACATCAATAGCATAGTGAAATTAATCAAACCACTTTAAATGTCCTTGTATTCATTAAAGCTCCTACTCCTCATGCAGGCTTTCCAACAAGGCTATGTCCCTAGTTGAAGCTATTAATTTAAATAAAAAGCTTAACCATTGCCAATGATATTTATGTCAACTGGTTACTCTGCTCCTTTAAAGCATATTAACCACAAATTATTTAACTAATGCAGTTGGAAGACGGCACGACATAGATATTTCACATTTGACACTTATGCTTATGCTAATAGAAATACTACTTATGCTAATGCAGAGAAATACTAGTGACTACTGAATCCTACATCAGATCTAATATTCAGTAGAGTAACTCCCTTCATTTTATCCAATTCATTGTCACAGAGGACCCATGACATATGCCAGCAACCAGTGGGCAGAAAGTCGAAAACACCCTGAACTGGACACCAGGCCATCACAGGGCAGACACACAGACACAGACATGCACATAGTCACTCCAGGGCCAGTTTTCCCAGAAACCAATTAACCTACCACTGTGACTGTTTCACTCTACTGTTCACGGCCTGTGGGAGGAAAAAACAGAGAACCCAGAGGAAAACCACATGAGCACAGGGCGAACATAGGAATCCTACACAGCTAGCACTCCAAGTCTAGAACTGAACCCAGGGCCCCAGCATTGTGAGGCATCATTGCTAACCACTGTGCCACCATGCTGTCCTGATAGAAGACAAATAATAACTCCATTTTAGTATACCATTGTACTTAGTCCAGCCATTAATGGCTGCACCTCTTCCCAGTACAACGACCAGAATTTTGTAAATATTATTATACAGTATACAGGAAACGACACATCTTCATATTGTCTGCGTGACAACAGGTTTTCTTGTGAGGCGAGAATCTGACAGGTACACCATGGATGCCCGGCTCACCAGGCCTGAGCCCAACTGAACACGAGCTGGGGCAAAATGTGTCATCCAGGGCTCATAAACAGGTGAACCGACTGCACAAACGAATGGGGTGAGATAGAATCCCACAACCTGAAGCCTGTTGAAAAGAGGTACTGTACGTCTTGTATTACATCCAACAGTGGCCACTGGTGTTAAAATCCTGACGCAGCTACCCACCTGAACTACCTGTGTGCATGTTTGTTTCTGTTTCAGATCATTTAAAAGTGTACTCATAGCCACTGCAGACCAATTAAAGCTCTACACTTGGAAGCCCAACAGTTCAGTGTAAGACTGCTGTGCTATACGTTTATTGTCACAGTGCAACATGCAGCACTCGCATCAGCAACGTACTGTAGTTTAACTATATAATAACTATTTGGAGCTCCCAAGGTGCTCACTCAAGCTCAGGTTGAGTAAAATGTCTCTAGCCAGCTGTGACTGGGAATGCCCAAGCAACCTTCAGAACTGACTGAGTGGTGCTGGGCAGGGGCAGGCTAAGACACCCAGGGCTCTCTTGGCTGTCTGGTGGGGATCAATTCCCCGGGAGTTGCCTGGAACCTGCAGGTTTGCAGTGACATTAATCAGAAATGTGAGATAATCAGAATTAATTCTCCTGTCAGGCCCTGGGGAGGCTGTAGCCTGTCGAAAAGGGAATAGCTCTGCAGGTATGAGAAGCATGTCCGCACGTTTTATTTTCTGCTGAATGGGAGCAAGATTTGTCGCTGAAGAGCCATGTCTTGAATGACAAAATGAAGAAATAAATGTTGTATGTAAGATTACAGCTACATTAAAACCACAGCAGCTCAATACTGATTTAACCCTCAACATTCCACCAATTACCCAATGTAGACAAACTGCTTAAGTAAGAAAATTGTGTCTAAAGCATGTACAATTTGTTAGGCACCATTTTTGAAAATGTGTTGTACTGTATGTACAGTATTTCAGAACCCACACTATTTAAGGAGTGATCTTCTTAAATATCTGCGTAGTGCATTTTAGAATCAGTTGTTATCTGGTTGATTATCTTTCATTTTACAGCCTAAAAATCAGGGATATTCAGATGTGTTTTATTGTTTAATCAACAATATTTTCCACTTGAATACAACTTTAAGGTATCTGCTTCTGGCTGAAGGTTATCAGACCTTCTCTATTCTGCTATTAGATTGTGGGAAATGCATTCATGGTTACACTAGGGAATCTTTAACACTACTGCCTGAATAGCTAAAAAGAAAGTGCTTTAGAAGTGCATTAATACATCACAGAGCTGCTGCACTCTATCACACTAGACATGCACATATAATCTCTGGCACACAAATTGTATCGCAGATTTATTTCCCCTGCCAGCGATACAATAGGATGTACTGTAGAAATACACAGGCTTCTGAACCACTCAGCGCAATCAACAGTTATTCCAGTCATATTCCAGGTTTTGTTATCCCACCCTGAATTTTTGCAAATCTATCTTAACTTCTTAAGTTCTATATCTCTTTTCCTTTTTTTACTACTTAGCAATCAATCACTTAGTTAAAAGAAACTAAATACAGTACTGTATATCTGACCAATGTTCCCATTAGCACAGCAGGGGAATGTATCTTCTGCTTAGGAAAATTTCAGCACAGTCATCTCACCTAACTGGAGAGCCAACATGCTACTGAAATTTTTCTTGGGACTTTCAAGTACTACTATCATTGGGATTTTTCAAGCAGCAAGCTGTCTACAAATGGATCAATAATCCCATCATGTTATGTCTCTGTGGAATACAAAAGCAAGAGAACTAGTAACTCAAAACCATTTAAGTTGAGGAGGAAATATTAAAATCAGGTTCAGAGCTGTGGTGCCAATTACTCATTGTGCATAAATAATGACCTTTATAGCTGGAAGGCAAAGTGAGTGTGTTTTCATGGGATAAAGTAGGAATGTCAGGCAATGTGCAGTTCTGTGTCATATATTCCATTTAAATCTGTGACTAACTGGAAGTCCGAAGTTTTGAATTTGAATAGTGAGCTTTATTGGTATAACTCACCTGCGGAGAATGAAAACAGTGTGTCCCTTTAAGGAAAAGCCAGGGAGCTGCTGCAAGGGTGAAGATGGGGAGGAGGAAGCAGGAAGTGTGATATTTATATGTAGAAAAGACTAGGGTTTGACATCCTCCTGAAGCTGGTTTTAAACTCCCAGAACAGTGCATCGCGTGAAGTGTACATTTTCAAAGTCTGCGATCAGTTTTTTTTTAACTCACCTGTTTGACTGTGAGCAACAGCTTACCATAACTGTAGATGATGACAAAGAAAGGAAGAACGAGGCAGAAAACAAAGAGGCACACGATGTAGGAGATATTGTTCACATCCTTTGCATTCCAGTTCACAGAGCATGTAGTTCCAGGTCCTTCCGGACCATAGCTGCTCCAGCCAAAGAGTGGTGGCAAACTCCACAGCAAAGAATACCCCCAGGACAGCATTATTCCAACACCAATTTTCCTGTAGTTGGTTGCATCTGCTTCTGTTGAGCCCATCATTGTACTGTACCGTTCATAGGAAAGGACAGCCAGGGAGATAAGAGACACCATACCTAAAAATTAAAAACAATCCAGCATGTTAATCAGAAAACCATTTTTTTTTTCTTTTCAAGTCCAGTGTATAAGTGACAACTTGCATTTCGAAACATTAAATCAGAACAGCTTTAATCTCAAAGTGATGGTAATTCCATTCAGACTCTGAATAGAATCACACAGAATTGCACACTCCTTCAGTGAAAACAGACTAATTCCAGGATTTTTTAAACTACTAAGAATTAAAAACAGCTATAAAGAACAGGGCATTTCTGTTCCTACTGTAAATCGAAAATCTTTAATTGCTACTGTATGTTACTCCTCTTTCCCTCATGACTCTCACAATTCTGCTTAACTATTTTTTCACTGTTTTTTTAATTTCGCCTTTTGCTATCCCTAGAAGCTGAATGGAGATGTCTGCCTTGATAAATATTAAATCTGAATGAAGTCTTTCATTGTTTCTGTTAGAAAATGATAGCAGCCTAAAGCCCTTAACCATAAAGCCATAATCAAATTTAAATAGCACTGAGACATGAAATCAAGTTGATTTTGGCATGACTATCTCAAACATTCATTAAATGTTGGTACATAAAGTTGTTCTGTGGAGGAACGAATTGAGGTATTTATATATTTAATATATAATAATAGTTATAGAGATATGGTACAGTAGTTTAAAGAAGCCAGTTTGGGGCATTTTTGTATCTACTCAGACTTCCTTGAAGACACTGTAACTTCTGATCTTCACATGGTACAAAAACAATCTTGTTGACATTTTAAAGCTCTTAACACGCCCCAACAGACTGTCTTTGAGGTTTGTTAGAAACTGATTAATTTCACATTTAAAAATATCTATAGAAATCTTTTAAGAAGACCATTTTGGTTTATGGTATTTTGTCAGAACAACATTGTACAAGAATATAAAGTGTTCAGTAACATGAAAGGATTCATGTACAAGTTAAATATGATTCCAGGAAACCAAAGAAATACCCTGGTGATTAAGTTTCTTTGCTTTTTTTTCTCTCTCTCTTACCTGATGCTGTATATGAACAATGTGCTGAAAATTAACACAGGCTTTTGGTTTTTCATTTCATTTCATTATAGGTGACAAGTTGCAGTATCACAAAAGCCCTAAGACATTAAAAAGAAGCGTTTACCATCTTCTTCCTTTAAAGATGAATTTTTTAAGTAAAGATGTGTTCAGTAGTTAATGCAAAAAGTGATATCTCATCATGTACATAAAACATTTCCAATGAAGGTGTTTTATCCCTTTAAAAGCATTCGAGAAAAAGAATGACAGGAAGCTTTTTGCCATTGATTTAGACATCAAATAAAAAATCATGGTTTCTTTTTCTTTTTTGTAATTTGGGACTCATGCTGCATGTTTCTATAAGGACAGATTACTGTATGTTGTGTTTAGAAATGGGCATTGTCAGTTGTTGTGTGAGTTAGAACTACTGCCTCAAAACTGTGGTGTCCTGGGTTTGATGGATTTTGTGTTTTCTCCCCATAGGTGTTTTAGTTTTGTCTGGGGGCTCCAGTCTACTCCCACAGTTCAGAGACATGCTCTCCAGGTTTATTAGCCTCTCTAATTTGGCCCCTGTGTGCATGTGTGAATGCATGTGTGTGAGTGCAGTGTGTTAAACCAGTGTCTAACCCAGGGTGAAATTTGAATTCCCTGTGCTCCCTGTGTTAGATTTCTGGGTACACTATTGCCCTTTAATGTTAAAACAGTTACAGAAAATAGATGGATGAAAACTATGCTGTAGTTTGTTTAAAGTTGCTCATAAGATAAAGCCTAAAGTGGTAACGTATTCCTGGCCTTCAGTAGCTCCCAAGTTGTTGGAGAGCAGTGTAAACAAGCAGTGTAAACTTACTGTACAAAAACCCAGACACAATGTTTTTCTCTGGGGCAAATGTGTTGGACCATAAGATAAAATGCAAATAATATTTTTAGACACACAAAAAATCTACAAATAAAAAGTCAACTTTTTGCTGACCTTATAACTTTCATGTTATAGAGGGTTTTTAAATATTTACACATGATTTGGTTATCTCACACAGGTGATACTTTACAGCTCATGCAGCCGAACAGTAGAAAACCTGCTTCAATGACCTGTAGTCAAATGACTGCTGTGTACAGTATTTCTTTCAAATAGCTGACAGCTATAGATTTTTCTTACTTTAACTTTTTTTTACCTAAAGAACTGCTGCTTCAATTGTGTTCCATATGGCAGAAGTGAGAAGTTTTATTTGTTCATCTTAACTCAGCAATGAGCAGTGAGATTAAAGATAAAGACTAAAGATTCATACTGTAGGTTTATATTGTAGAACTTCTTTAATAAAAAAGAATATTTGCAATCATAACAGTCTTCCCAGTGACTGAATTGAACTCAGCTGTTGTACCAATGTAACAGCATATAAATGATTACTTTTAAATTGGAGTAATACAAAAAATCAACATCTTTTAAAAGGTTTAAAAAGACTTTTGGATTTCAAATGCTTTTTAATTAGGTGCAACTGTTACTGTACAGTTATCACCAGGAGCCAGTGAACTAAAGCAAAAGTTGTTTAATAAATAGCTGTGATAATGAAATAACCCTCCTGTCGAAATCTCTTCAATTCTGGTTTTTAAGACATTTGTTTAAATACATGTCTCTGTTACGGGCATAAAATTGTTGTAACTGTAAGTAAAAAACAAAGTTGTTTCAGTGCTTGTGTTGCCCCTTATTTATTTAAACTAAGTGTGTAACTTAGTAACTGATACCCTGTTCAACTCTTGTAGTGGTAAGTATTCATTCTTGTGCTACTTTGTAGCAAAAGAAAAGAGCTTGCAACTTCTGTGCTATAATACACATACTGTATGTATTATGGTAATTAGATCAAACAGCACAATAGATTTGCACACATTACATGTGCCTCTTACCATTTTTATACCAAAGCTTAATTACGTGTTGAGTGTATGTATTTAATGGTGTATCTGGACTTGAGCATGAGTGAGACTTCAGTGTGCAAACAAGATTGAGAACACACGCACCCTGCACTGAAAGCCTTCCACCATATGTTTGTAGAGTTTTGCAAAGAAACAGCCATTTTCTTAACTAAGGCTTTTTATATTCAAAATAAAAGACAGAAGGTGATAAAGGGTTTTCAATCTGCATATGTCCCTTACAATTTTCTAGTTGGACAACACATCTTTCCTTAAACTTTTCGCCTAATCCAAGTGCACAACACCCCTTTACATCAAAGTTAAGCATTCTAAAAAGGAAGCCCATTAGCAATGTAGTGTATAAGCAGACACAACAGACACAAGCGGTGTATACAGTAGGTCATGTATACAAAGTGATGCAGAACTGTCACTATAACATTTTATAATGATTGGCTTTTTCTGGTGACAACTAACCTCTTTAATGCTGTGATGAATAGCAGTCTTTTTAGCTGCAGTTATTTTTCAATAATTATACATTTCATCCTGTAGTTAGTTTTTTTTACAATTGGTTTATTGTTCCTTATATAAAAGGGGGAGAATCCCCTTTAGCAATAAACCCATCTTGAAGCATCTTATAATCACTGGAACATTTCATGGCTATCTTTGTGTAGTGAATTACATCATTGTTCTTTTACCACTTTATTCCTTCAGATTCAGACAGGGGTTTTGCTTTAATGGCTGTAGCCCTAAAACGACAACTCAAACTGAACGGTTTGTTTCTCTGAAAATGTATTCCAAGCTGTCTTGGATTGCACTCAGTAATTTTGTTCACACTCACATATTTCTTAGATACCCAACAGCAATTCCAGTGCAAATGCCAACAAGCTTTTCATGTTGTGACGTTTTAACAGTAACTGCTTATGATGCCAAACTCTAGCACTTTAGGAAAATTAGTTGTCTTTTTGAAGGCTGTCCATGAGAGGTTATTTTCAAATTAGATGAACACCACTCATAACTTCATTTTTTAATGTCCTAGCCAGCTCCTAAAGGTATAATCTTATTACATCTAATTACATAAAAATTACATTTTTATAACTCATATTATCTACACTCACATCTGAAATGCTATCTTTTTTGATTCAGGATTAAATACCTTTTGAGTTCTAGGAGTGTAATCCAATCCAATATCCAAGACAGACGTTTTTGAATAACGGGATTGACTTAAACTTTACAATAAAGCAGAAAAATATAACAAATTATATGGATTGTATTTCATGTCATGATTGTATTGATACTCTGGCAACAACACAGCGTTCGGGAATATAAGCGAAATAGTGAGGAACAATTTCTTGTCTCTGATTATACATTCTGCCACTGAAGGTAGCAGCCGACAGCGCAGGCATTAATTTGCTGGGAACACATCAGGTACCGAATACTAGATATTCCTTCGGGTAACCTACTATACAGTATACTGTATTTCACTGGCCAGATAAGTAAAAAATGGATTAATGCATTAGTTCATTTTAATACACAAAGACAGGGAGAGATCCAGCAGCCACTTCATATTATGCAGTTTGTACAATACTTGCGCAATGTACAGCAGGTAAAGCATAACGATCTGTCTGCATATAAATAGGGATTTGGAAATACTTGAATTGCTTTTCTTTTGAGTTAAATGTAACCATACTGTATATACAGTATGTCTTCTCATGTACTCATGTCTCCTCTGTCTACTCATGTCTTCTCATGTACTCTCGTGTCTCCAAAGGCCCTTTTCTAAGAGAAAAAATAAAGTTTTCTGTGTAATAAATGAACACACTCTAGATTAAGGAATTTTTGCGGTACAAATGAAACGTTATTAATATCTGCTAAATCCAAAAAATCCACAGTGGACATTTTGGTGTAAGGCATAGACAGAGCTACAGTACGACGTATAATAACGAGGTACATTTGAAAACTAACGACAATTAATGTTTAAGTAATTAAGTGGAAATCGGAGAAACCCACAGGCAAGCTATGAACATGAACCAGTATTCTTTAAAAAACATTTAATCTATAAAACGAGCAAGCAATTTGTGCAATAGTACGTGTATATCTGTTTTTTTTTTTCAGTTTCATGCGAGCGGACACAAAATAACTTGATAGACCAATCGCTTTCAGAAACGAACGGACATGCAAGATTGGTCACACAACTTACCCAAGCAAGAATTGACGAACCCATACCAGACGCATCCAGATTTCCCTATGAGCCAGCGTCCCTGCGTGCTCGCTGCGAAGCTAAACGGAGTCCCCACCGCACAGACCAGCATATCACTGACTGAAATATTCATCAGAAGCAGGTTTATGGGTGAGCGCAGCACTTTGTAGCGGCAGAACAGCAGCAGAACAAGAAAATTGCTAGAAAAGCCAAGACTTCCAATTATACCTAAACACACGGCAACAATCAGGTGTCCGGTTGGGGTCAGGTCGCTATTTGAGGGTGCCTCTACGTTCCCGTCATTGTTGCTGACACACCAAGCACTGTTATCCTCTGTGCAGCTAAGGCTCACGTTGGATACTATCATAGCGATACTCTTTTGGCGCAGATTTTCACCGTGTGTACAGCTTTCACATAAATGTGTAGGTTTTCTTTGAGAAACTGAGCTACTGTTTGGCAGTGAATTTTAGAAACATTGCAATCCATTAAGTTTGACTAGATTGTTAGCAACTGCCTTGAAAACAAATAAAAAAGAAAACAGGGATGATAACAGGATGAAAGTTTGAAATCTCAGTTATCGTTTGCGAAAGTTTTTCCCCCTGCAAGTATCAGGTGGCGCTTTAGCTTTAGAAAGTATTCCAGTTGGCTGTGCTCCACCATGTGGTGGCTCAGATCTTCACAAACAGCAGAACGTGTGCCTCCAGTCTGTTTTTATATCGACTCCATCCCAGCTGACGTACTGTACTGTATGAGGTGGAGGATTTCAGAGAACATCTTCATTGGGGAAATTGACCTAAAATTGGAATATAGGTCAAGAGGACTAGAGGGGAGGAGAGAGTGTCAAGTGTCGCGTTTCGTGCCTTCCATTTAATGTTTTATGTTCCTGTTTAGAGGTTGTACGACCAATAATAAATATTTATATTGAATCACGGAGATACTGTACGGTGTACTTGTTTGCTGCTCTCGTAGGTGTTACTATTGCTATTATTATACTAGTATAGTTTAAGTAACAGTCTCCACTATATTTCGGATGAAGGCTGTGCAAGGAAAAGGTGTTCAATTTGTTTTAGTTGTCCGTTCATTTATTGATTGTCAAGGTGCGCATTTTAATAAAATATGTTGACATTACACTTACAGTATGCTCCGTTAGTATGGCAGATGTTCACTATTATAGGAGTATGGTGAATGCAGTACGTTTAGCTTGGAAAGGACATACTTTATTTAAACTTTTAGGTGACGAGGCGGTAGTTCTCTATCGTGGCAATATAATAAAGCGAGTCGAGGTTAATTGTGCTAGAATGCAAACCGACCATCTGTTCATCTCTAAAAAAAACGATCACTGTGCATGTTTGATTTTAGAATAATAAAGCATAGGTTGTTTGGATATTGACAAATCTTTTGCCGTCATTTTGATTGATCATTCATGACTTACTGTGATGCATTCGAGTCACTTTAAATGCTACTGTACATAGGAGCGAAATCATAACAATTAGAGGTTAATTCCACGCTGAACAGTGGTAAATAAAAAGGGTTCCGATTGTTGTGCCTTGGGACGTCCTTCTGTAGGTGAGAAGAAAAGAGAGGGAAGGTGTCATGATATAAAAAAGGAGAACGGTGATATTTAAAGAGTGTCCAAACGAATGGAAATTCAGAAGATAATTTCAGAAGTGTAAAAAACTGAAATGCATGAAAAGGTTTTAGGAAGCAATAAGTCATTGAGAGCTGAAGGATCCTAGTTTGAGAATAATCTTGGCTGCTGATATCTTCCTAGAACAGATTCTAGATGCGCTGTCCGTAATCTGATCAAAAAGACAGATCTCTCGTGAAACATTAAATCAAACAGCTATTCCAGGGATGCCTTGATCGCCCGAGTCCTATCACGTTTGCGGGGTTAACTGGGACGTGTGGAACATACTGTAGGTTTTAAAAACAAGTGAAAAATCACTTGATTCTTCGGAGGAAGAGCTTTTTGAACGGGAAAGAATCGTGTAAAGCAGGGTAAGCGTTTACAATCGGGTACAACTGCCTCCAACTATAGCCACAGACTCTAAAAGCCTGGGATTTTGACAGCAGACCCTGCATAGGCCAATCCAATCCCAGGGGGGGAATTTGGCTCGGACACCGGGAAAACTCCCTACTCTCATCGAGAAAGGCCCGGGGATCTTTAATGGCCACTGAGAGTAAGGACCTCGGTTTAACGTTTCATCCGAAAGACGGCGCCCACTACAGTATAGTTTCCCCGCCACTATACTGGGGCATTAGGACTCACACAGACCGCAGGGGGGGCGCCACCCGCTGGTCCCACTAACACCACTTCCAGCAGCAACCATAGCTTCCCAGGAGGTCTCCATCCAGGTACTGACCAGGCTCAACCCTGCTGAGCTTCAGTGGGTAGCCGGTTGCGAGCTGCAGGTTGATGGCCAATCCTGACATACTGTACCATACGTTCATCAGAAATTCACCTATGCCATGTGTTTTCGATAGACTGCGAAACTGCGAATTTTATAATAACTGTGAATTTGTCGCAGTTATGTGGTTTTCTTTTATGCTCAGGTTACAGCAAATCTATCTATCAGCAAAACTATCGAAATTCCAGTTTCGGTGACAATTGCTGTTTTTAACAAACCTGTGATGAAGGAGCCCCTGCAAGCTGTCCAAGGTCCTAAACATCACATTCACATTAGGCCGGTGTATCTGAGCGATTGGTCAATGAAAAATAATTACCGGTCAATGCGTGATTTTATACAAAAACGTTTTAGGGAGAAAATATCGGACAGTTTTTATTTCTATTTTATCGATTAGATTGGAGAGAATTTCATAGAATATCACTCATACAGTAGGTAGATTAAGTTCTGCTGCATTAGCTCCGCTTAAGGAATTGATTGTGCGCAAAACGATTCCACTCGCACCTCGATCAGACATTTTATATACTGTAAGCAATAAGCCAAAAAAATCACATTTTTAATTCAATGTGTAAAAATAACCATATGTTTTAAATTGTGTAATGTGAACCAGTTGAGGTGATGGTTAAACTCTGTAAGATAACCTAGCTCATACAGTACCTTTCACATTGTCAGTATTGGATTTGCTCTTAGGATCTTTTTCATCCACTTTGGTGAAGGTAAAGTAAAAGACTAAACAATTGCTTAATGCGGTTTTTTTAAACGGTAACATTTTAGTAGCTAATCCTCATTGTGGAACATGCAACACATTTGAAGCATTGCCAGCAATGCCTATAAATACATGTTGTTTCAGGTACAGTATATGTGGTTATTTATAATTTTCATGTGTCATGGAAATCACTATATAGGAAAGCAATTTATGTTTATCAGTTTGGCTTTAGTTGATCATTTTTAATGACAGTAATTACTTTGCCAAATCACCTGGACACACAAAGAGCACAGTGCATTAATTGAACGGTGGTAAAAGAATTTTAATTTTTCAGTAGATACTGCACAACTGTTACCTGGTTGCAAAGCAACCTGCAAATAGACAAATTTATGGGACATGATAGTGTATTATAATGTACTACCAGGATTACATGAGATTCAAATCACCAGCCTTCTTGTTGATATCTTTCCTAAAAAGGGTGAATGCACAACATTTTCTTGGATCCACAATGTGTGCACTTTCATTTCATGTCCAACATTTACAAATAGATCTTAGAATAGAAAAAATAGATGCATAAACCTAACAATAAATAAGTTAATTTGACCTAGGTCTTAAAAGAACCACATTGAACCACAGGTTCCATCTCAGTGGAACCTCTGCCCCTGGGTGCTATGGTGGCTCTGTGGCTAAGGATCTGCGCCTGTGGCTGGAAGGTTGCCGGTTTGTATCCTGCAGCTGGCAGAGGAATCCTACTGCTGTATAAATGACTGACCCTGTGCTCTGACCCCAGGCTTCTCTCCCTGTCTGTGTGTTTCATGGAGAGCTACTTGGGGTATGTGGAAAGACAAATTCCTAATACAAGAAATTGTATATAGCCAATAAAGTGATCTTATCTTGAAAGGGGCAATTCTGTAGGTACAGTACCTTTAGACAAAAATATTGAACAGGAACATTATGGGAAGAACAATGTCTGTTCAGCCCACATTGCTGATTTTCATATCATTTTCCCATTTTTCCCTTATTTTCATTCATGCAGTAAATTCAGTGATGATTGAAGTGGGTTTGAATATAAAGCACATTGAAATCTTTGGGAAGAAAAGTGCTGTATGGATTTAAGGAAGTTCAACGACATAGCAGAACAGTTTTGGGGAAAAAAGAAAGGAAGAAAACACAGGCATTTCTTTATAAATGTGGCATTTTAATTTGTTTCAGTGGGGTGATCGAGGCTTGTGGGTATTGTTTGGGCATTATTATTTAATGTGATGTAATGTATATGTACTCATTTGCTAGAAGCACGTGACGATCCTTCTCAAGGCATGATCACATAAGAAGCAGGCAGAGTGTCATGAGTGCTCACATTGCAGGTTTTTTGGCGGGGGGGTTGCTTACAATAATTTGCTGCTTCAAAAGATGTAATTAAAAGTAACATGTCAGCAATGGTCAGTAAAACCGTTGATGTAATGCATAGTGAGGTATTTTTTCCTTAATTCAAAACAGAATGTGTGAGTGAAGCTACCAGTTTTACTTGACTAAGTACAGGTCATCTTAAAATTTCACAGAGGAACAGGTACACTTTGAGATGAGATGCCCTCCTGTGGCCGTGGACTTCATTGTCTCTGGGAACAAAGAAACAAACCAAAGGATGAGGACAGAAATTTGAACTTCTAAAGGGGAAAAAAAAGGTAAAGTAACTGTTAAAAACCCAGTAAAATTATATCTTCTCAATTCTTGCTCTTTAACATGATGGATCCATTTATGAAACGTTTCTTGTGTGCACATGCTGCCTGCATGCTTGATAATTACCAAGGATTTATCTATTGCAGCCTAAAGTAAATTAAAAAAAATAATTAGGTATTTTGCTAGTGCGATTAGTCTTGTCTCAATTCAATATAATTGCATACAATTCAGTCTATTTCTATTCATAATTATTTAAAGCAACAGGTCCATCTGTTTGCTGATAAGTGGAAAATGGCAAACAAAAGGTCTATTCTCATTGTCCAAATAAGCCAGCTCATTATCTCACACAATACTAGCAAGATAATAAAGTGTCAGTGATGTTTATTACATAATGTGCAATTATATATAAATCACAAGATGGATGAAAGACCCTGCAATTTAACTTGTGCCTGCAACTTTTGTTGTACAGAAGATGTAGATTATTAGTAATGATAATGATAATACATTTTCAGAAATAAAATAGTATGTGTGAATGCATAGTATGTGATCATACAAATATGATGTACAATAGTGTACAGATATAAAGTGATACAAACATACAGCAAAAGCTGTAGTAATATTTTTAGCAGGTTTTAAAGCAGCATGAACAATCATGAAGCTCTATTGCCCATTGTATGAGCCTGGTTTTAGGTAGAATAAGGCATCCTGAGACAGCAGATCTTAGATTAAGTATCAGACAATACTCGCATGTAAGTCCTTAACGTAAACTGGAGCTAGACAGTTCTATGTCTTTTATGTAAGAAGGAAAACATCAAAATAAACTCAAATAGATAGACAGATACTTTATTGATCCCATGAGGGAAATTGCAGTGCAACAGCAGCTTAACACAGACAACACAGCAACAGTGTAACAAAATGATACAATAATAATACAATACAATCAGTACAGTCAGTGAGAAGTTCACTAAGAAGAGTTACTCACAGTCCAGAACACAACAAACCAGAATATGGTATATTGCACAATATAAATATAAATATAAATGTATAAATCAGCTTTTATAGAACATCTGGCAGTTTTATAGTTTTATGCAGATGGAAATATATAGTCTTGAGAGGTTTCTAATGTAAGCTTTGAGTGAAAAAAAAAGTCAAAATAAGTTTTTCTAACATGGTGAAAGGGTTAATTCCAGCACCATCAGAAAAATTACCAAACTAGATGCAGATGTAGTTCAGGTGGGTAGCTGCGTCAGCATGCGTAGGCTGCAAAGGAACAAGTAATAGGTTTATTCCATGCTGAAAAAAAGAAGAAAGAGAACACAACGTTTTGGCCGTGGAGCCTTCTTCAGGTGTGAGAGAGACAGGGCAGTAGGCAAAGGTAAAGTAGCGGGAGAACAAAGGTTGAGAGGGAGGAGGAGTGAGAGGCGGGAGCAGGGGACAGAAAGAGAGGCCAATCAAGAGGTGTGAAGTCAGAACGGGTTGATGGTCCGGGGGGTGTTTCTCAGGGGGGTGTTTCTCATTTCAAAGAATGTGCTCATCAACCCAACACCCAACACCCTGAATGCGTTCATCAACCCAACTGCTCCAGGGGTGCTGTACAATGGCTGACCCTGCTCTCTGACCCCAAGCTTCTCTCCCTGTCTGTGTCTCATGGTGAGCAAGCTGGGGTATGTGAAAAGATGAGTTCCTAATGGAAGAAATTGTATAGGGTTAACAAGCATTATTCTTATTCTTATTCTTATTCTTATTCTTATTCTTATTCTTATTCTTATTCTTATTCTTATTCTTATTCTTATTCTTATTCTTATTCTTACATTATCGATAATACATTTCTTTTTTTACCCTTTATTTCTGAAAGGCATCTTTTGAAGTTTTAAAATAAGAACAAAGTGTCGCATCACATGTGAGGAGTCTGCACTGAAACTGCTATAAATAAACATACTCAGTGTAATTTGTTACCACAAGAATGCCACTGGCATTTCTGTAAAAGTCAAAATACAATAACTTTCAATGTTTTTCCAGATCTATTGTAACATTACATAATACCACATCATACAACGTAACCTTAAACATTACATATCTTTATTTTTTATCAGTTCTTTTTGCTTTTTGACCTGGTTCTGCAGTCTTAGAATTACACGTCTCATGGTTGTGGACTTAGTTTCAAATAAAAAAAAAGTTTACTTGAGGGCTAGCCATGTGATCCATAAATAACTGTTCCATGATTGAAGGCAAATAAACATACACTTAAAATTTAATACAAGGTGTCTTAAGTTTTTTTTTCAAATATCCATTTTCATTTTTATTTAAAGAAATATTGATAATATTGCTTACCAATCATTTTTTGTTTCTGTGATTTGTCCTGATCGAGTTCCAAGCAGTAATATACAGAGTTTTTTAAAAATTGCTAATTTAATGACAGATTGTATGATTTTTCATGGTCATTTCTTGACAATATGTTAATGTACAGTAACTTTGGCCTTGAGTCTAATCAATATTTTCAAGTGTGTGCTTTTCAGGGCAAATCTTATTATTTGCACCCCCAAACAAAGTGGAGCACTTCATCAGCAGAAAATAACCATCTTTAAATCATTACCAAACCTCCTTCAGAAAGCGACAGACTGGGAGATTGTTTATAGGTTGTTGTGTGTTTCCTTATAATTGTAATGTTGTTTATTCCCTAAGTCTGTAATTGTAAGAAAATAAAGCATTAAGTTCCATTACTTGTGGAGCATCATTTTACAACAAAACCAAATGAGATCAACTAATAATTCCTGAACAATGAATTATATTTATCTAAACAAATTTTATTTGGCCATTCTCTTGTTTTTCCTTACAGTAGTTTCGAATATTTTTTGTAGCCTCAATACACAATTTTTTGTGCGTGAAAACAAAGCATTTATACTTAAAAGACCGGTCCATTAGCTTTTTTTGGTACATGTGGCTAATTATTACTCAAGCAGTTTCTTGGCAGTCACCGATAAAAAAGAATCCACAACATAAGTTGCACATATTTTGCAGGACCCCAAAATCTTTAAAAAGATAAAAAAAAATTGATTTGTATACATACTGTACCACTTTATGAAGTAAATATTATGGCTCATCAACCTATTATCTTATTGGTTCATCCAGTTCATAGGGGAACATAGGGGAGCCGGAGTCCGTCCCAGTAAGCAACGCGTCCAAGGCAGGATACGCCCCAGACGAGACCAAGCTTTCCCAGAAGTCAATTTAGTAGTATTTCTTTGGACTGCTGGAGGAAAGCAGAGCACCTGGAGGAAAAGAATGCAGATAGAATGTCAGGAACTGGTCTCAGGGCCCCAGAGCTGAGGCAACAATGTTAACCACTGTGCCACTGTGCTACCCTATAATGGCACATTGGCACATGCTCAAACTAATCCCACTACACATAGGCGGGATTGTTATTATGCAAATGGTTTGGGTGCCCTGTGACCCCTTTCGGGATGAAATGGTTTAAAGAATGAAAACATTGTGAATGTTGGTTGCTGTGTGCTGCCTTGCTCCTTGATTAATACATTGTTTTCTGTTTCAGTGCTGAAGATAAAATTCTCTGTCCTTAGGATCTTCTTGACGGTATATCAAGGTTGAAGATAAATTAATTCACCTAACAGTTTATGAATGTTGTTGTATATTATTTTCAAAGACTGTTTTATTCTTATTCTTATAGTACTGTACAGTATATGAAATTTGATTGAATATACATAAAAACACCTTAAATTCCATTACTGTGCCTGAAAAAAGAATAAAGAAAGAGGTCAGGAATAGTTGTATATAATATCAGCTCAGCTGTATGTCTCTAAACTGTATGACAAAATGTAGCTACATACTGTACTTGTTTGCCAAGACACATTTCAAAAATATCCTGTCACGTCCAGTACACCTAGAGGGCGCTCTACTTCTGTCCTGTTCCTAGTTCCCTGTGATTTTTCATGTCTTTCTGGTGTGTCTTGTTGTGTAGCCTATTTACTTCCTGTTTCTGCTCTCCTCCTCGCTCAGCATTGAGGTTTGAATGTCCTGAGACCCGCGTAACACCAGGTCACCCCACGTCCGTGGCCTGAGGGCGTAGGTTTCTATACGGCATTTCCGGAACACCTGAGCCCGGGCTAGCCCCCGTCTCGCCGACATTCCACGGTTCGTCCCTTCCGACATCCGTGACATATCCAAGTCAAACTTCCTTAAAATTTCAATATAAAAGTTTATTTCCAAGAGCTGACTGCCCACAGTCTGTGGAGTGCTTCTTGAAGTAAAAGATCATCTACAGTATATGGAAAAAGGATTTTACAGTAGGGTAAATAACTTGTAAGATTTTTTATGAAGAAGTGGCTACAGTAAGGATGCACACATAGCATACTGTAAGTATATTTAGATTTTAAGAAGCCCTTTAATAAAAAAAAAAGTTTCATTTTCAGGTTGCAGACATTCAAGATAATGTGTTTGTTTGGATTGCTAATTGATGAATGGACAGGAAATGGAGAGTACTGATAAGGGAAGAATGCTCAGATTGAGTGTGTAATTGCTGTTCTCCTTGATTAACCTTTTTCTAAGAGGATGCCATACAATATACAGTACAGGAATGTTCAGATTAAATAAACATTCAGGGCATGCACAACATTCATTTTTATTATTTAGACATAACTTTGAATTATGAATTCACAATCCACAATATGTCTATGTCTGTTTCTACCTTTTTATTTTATTTTTGATATCTTACAGAGAGGAATAAATCTCTGTAACAAGATGCAGTATATATGCTGCAAAGGAACAAGTAATAGGTTTATTCCATGCTGAAAAAAAGAAGAAAGAGAACACAACGTTTCGGCCGTGGAGCCTTCTTCAGGTGTCAGTATATATGCTAAACAGTATATATGCTGTTCAACTAGCAGCAGAAGAAAAGTTAATTTAGTTTTCATCCTTGCAGATCTTTAAAGTGATACTGCCCAGTTAATTTTATACCCTGATACAGCATGAATGGAATCAAATATGGTAAACAGATGAGGCAAAGATAGGGAGATATTGTCTGCATAAATAAGGGTATCTAAAATGTCATATAAAAGAAAAATAACTTAAAAGCACACCTATGTGATATAATGCCCAGTAGTATAAACATGAAGAATCAATTTGTGTTACGTTTGTGGATCAATATGGAATGCATATCTTTAAAATAAGTACTGCATACTGCCAAGTAAGAAGTGTAAAGCACACACCCTTTGTATGCAGAAGAATACAATATACTGTACATAAAATGTAGGTTCATGTATTCATATATTCAACACACACAAACTAATGTTTGGTTATACTGTAATAGCACCTCAAATGTCACAAAATAATGAATTATCTTTCCCATAATTAATTAGAAGTCATAGTACAGAACACAGCGTTCTAGTGAGGGCCGGTGAGGAGATTTTTTCCCTTAATTATTCTGCTCACTGCATATAGCTTTCCTTTGCAGTGCGGGTCGGGCAGTATCTGTACCAGTGTTAGATAAGTGTGCATTCTTGAAGGCAAACTGCAGGGATCTCAGCAAGCTTATGCATGCTTCATACTGTGATGTGAGGCATCGATCATTAGCATGCATCTTTCTTTAGCAGCAATGACCCCTGCATGCTGGTTAAATTTGATTTTAATTTGAGTTTTTTTTATTAATCAATCTTATCCAATTTAAATGAATGCTGCTCTCACAATGCTATATTAATTTTAATTCGTATTCATTGTCCTTTGGACATTTTCCCTTCAGAGTAAGTGTTGTACATTTATTGAAGATCTATTTTTATTAATTTTATTTCAAACAAAATCATCTTATAACTGAAGATCTCTGACTGAAAGGTATTATAAGGGTATTATTTAATCAGAATAACAAATAACAATAGTAAATATTGTACAAGGGTCACCTTAAGTAATCTTTTACTGTTGATCTGGTCAGAGCCCTACTGTATTTTAGTATTAAAGTCATCTGACCTTCAACACTATATCCTTTAGCTTAATTTCAGCTTTCTCTGAAATTTCATTCCAACTCTAAAAGCCTGAACTTTCTTGCAGTTCCTTACTTTTTAATCCTCACCCGACCAATTCTTGTTGTTTTTCAGAAGTGGTCAGGCGGTTGACAATTGAAATCATTCCTCACAACGTTATAGGAAATGTGGTTCTCCCACTCTCCATCTTGTCTGGACCTACTCATTGGCTTTCTGTTATATCATTTAAATATGCAAATATTGAGACAATGAGGAATTTAACCCAGGGCCCCAGCACGGTGAGGCAGAAGTGTAATCACTGCACCACCATGCTACTCTTCCCTAATAATCACTTAGTCCACTACAGCGTACTGTACAGTATGTGCTTCTTCAGTTGTCTTTTACTCTTTGCTACTGAAGAAGTGCAATGTAAAGAACTGACCTTCACTGAAGACAAAAATCAGCATGTGTTATTTTGTCTTGAAATTTCTTTTTTTTTTTAGATGTCTGGTTTTGCACTGTATAACTCTGGTTTTCTTACTTTCTCATTAATTACAAGAAAGGAGAAATTACATTCCCTGTAAACACTGTCCCTGTCAAAAAAAATGTAATTCTCTATTAGAATTCTTATTGGCACTGTCCAACATCTTAGCAATTACAGTTGTGTAATATATTTGTTCTTGTTTTCTTCTACTATTATATGCACTTTGTTTCATCTTTTGCAGTGGAACTAAATTCTTTGACAGTAAGACGGTAAGGGGTGGTCATAGAAATCATAAAAAATAAAGACCAGTCAAGGAATAGTACAAAAAAGGGTCTGTTTACTGAAAATGCTCTTATGCAAGAAATAATATTTGCAAAAGAGAAAGATGTTCAGCATAATAATAAACTGCAGTTTCTCTAAGGAATTTCCTTCCAGCTGTTTCAATGCAACAGGCCTACAAACACCCAGGCTTTGTAACAACACAGAGACAAGGATACTCACAGACTAAGACCAGACTTGTCTGCTACACTGTAAGTGCCAGGTTAAATACTTAAATACCCTGAACTCCACCCCAACTCCTGTTGACAGACAAGTAAGCCTCCGTTTAAACCAGGGGTACTTACTGTAATCTGATACTAAAACGTGGAGGCAAAGACAACCTAGTGAATCCAAATACGGAATAAGTAACCAGTAAGACAAAAACACAACAAGAAATACGCAGGTTGAATTAACAATAGTTATTGAATATAAATACAAAGACATATAAACTGATGACATAGTTCTGTGACAAACAGAATGACACAGATAACAGGGACTTACAGTAATTCATTCCTGTGTCAAGGGTGTGCATAAGCCCTCCGTCACACAGATGCAATTACAAGTCCCTTTGAAAACAAGTGTCTGTCAAATGAGTACCCTGTATTAACACAAGGGTATACTGTATACACATTTTAACACAAGAACACCAGTTAACTTTGTTAAAAATAATGTACAAAAACTTCAACTAATGGATAAAAGTCCAATACACAACACAACAACATCTAATCTTCAGTGTTATTAATAAGAAAAGGAGAATGACACATTTTAAGGAATTCATTTCCTCAGAAAGTCAAGAAATGGCATCATCATATCATATAAAATCGCAAATTGCAGGAAATCATGTGACTACTCTATATAGACTTTTCTTCATTAAATTCTTGTTTGCCAGATTGTAATTCTAGTAGTAGTAAAAACAAATTATATTTTACTGATAAAGATGATAGGATAGCATAAGATGCTTTCCTCCCACAGTCTAAAGATGTACTGGAGGTTAATTGGCTTCTGGGAAAATTGTCTGCCCAGTGATGGACCGACATCCCATGCATCAAGCCTGTGGCTTGCAAGGCTGGCTCCAGATTCCCTGCAACCCCGTATTGCCAAGGCTGTGTAGGCCACTCAGAAAAAACAAGCAGTGGGACCTGTGCAGATTCCAACAGACAGAGAAGTAAAAATGACAACACTTAAAACACCATCCTCAAGTGAAGTTTGAAACAGGCAAAGTCCAGAGCCAGGTAAGCAATCCAAGGAGGAAAAAACCAAACACCAGAAGCTCTGGACAAAGAACAAGGAAAATCCAAAAATCTATGAGGTAACAATAAACAGGAACAAAAACAAGGAATAAGTAAACTAAAGGAGTGAGGACAAGGACAAAAATAGAACAAAGACATCAGGAGGTGGAACTCAATACAGAGGTAAACAATGCTAAACAATGCAAGGTCTGAGAGCAGAGTTTATACAGGCTGAGGAATCTATGAACTGGCTTCATTACTCTGCTCTCCTCCCCACTGATACCTGGTGTGTGGTGAGCGTTCTGGCGCACTATGGCTGCCGTCGCATCATCCAGGTGGGGCTGCACATTGGTGGTGGCGGAGGGGAGTCCCCATTACCTGTAAAGCGCTTTGAGTGGAGTGTCCAGAAAAGCGCTATATAAGTGTAAGCAACTACAGACGTCTGCTTGGCCTTCCACACTGCTGCAGTAGCAACCGGGGATTGGGGTGCCCTCTGGCGGTAAGATGTTGGAACCCTAACACGCAGTACTGTATATTGGATAAGTTGGTTAGAAAATGGATTGATGATAAAGAAGATTTTTTAAGACCTCCAAGGGGGACGGGATTCAACACTAGCCTGTATAAAGAACAACATTCATGTTTAGTATTGTTTGCTGAGCAGTTAAATAAAGCTACTGCGCATGTCTTTTGACACAAAAGGACAGTGTTTTTTTTTTATTGAGCATTGTCTCAATTGGGTCAATTAGTAATTCCTTTTACTATTACAACATCAAAGTGACCTAATTGTTATATGATAATGTAACTTGAAAAATTATTTGACAATATTGTGAAGATTATTATATTTATGTTTTTCATTTAGCACAATTTTAAACACAACCAAGATAACCTTTCAGGTGAGAATCCTTTGGAAACACGAAAAACTAATATCTTATACTATTGAAGATTAGATTAGATTAGTCTTTATCTACAGATTACAAAATATTTGTACTGCTGCAATAAACGTGAATAACTTTAACACAAGCCATTAGAAACAGCTTTGTATAATGTGTTGTATAATTATTATACATTATAATGTAATGTTATTATGCATAATTATGATTAATTAAACCTACAGTAGAATATTCTTCATGTATCAGAGAGACCTTGGTCAGAGTACGTGTTTGTTCCTTCATGAATAAACATGGCCAGTCTTTGAGGGCATTTCATTACTTGTCTTGATTTTTTGTACTCCTGGTTGCATTAACATAACAATTACAGAAGCACAAATATTGTCAGATGTTCTGTCGGCATCACTGTGGTCATTAGATCATTAGGATACAAAGCAAAGATTTAGCAGATATTTTCCTTACCTTGTGCCAAAATACAACCTTTTCCAATACTTACTGTACATTTTTAATTTGCATTAAAGATCCCAATTATACAATTATTAAAGCCTTTACCAGCAAAGGTAAATCATTTCCAATACTGAAAGATTTTGTTTTCAAAACAGTCTATTCTTTGCAGGATTTATTTTTGTCAGGTTTGCATTTGAACTCTTATGCCTTCACTGTTAAGAGGTGAAGAACTGACGTTCAATTCTAACAGTGGTTTTTGCAGATATGTAAATTAATACTGGATAAAAACGATTTTTGCAGTTGTGGATTTCTGACCAAATCACCTTTCTTTTTGACTTCAGATGAAAAAACAGCCTCCTTTGTGGTGACCTTGAACATCTTCAATAGCTAGATAAAAGTTAATGTTGCACTTTTTATTCAGAAGATAAACTGATGAGAGTAACGCTTTTTTGTCTGTATCAGTAAATTGACACATGAAATGTGTCTAATTCATTTTATCATGCAACCATATGGTAACTGTGCTTTTGATAACACCCATAAAAACATAAAATGACCAGAAAATATGTCAGAAAGAGGCCACACGATATCTCCAAATCAAATAAGAGACTTTCCACTGAATTAAGTAATCAGAAACTATCAGGGTAAAAAAATTTAAAAACATAAAAATACATATAATACTCATTTCACTGTGGCTATCACAACTATCAGTGCTGTAATTGGCATTATCAAGAATTTAAATAACTCAAGTTAAGTTACTTGGAGATGATGTATTATCAGCTAGGCTTTATAAAAACAGAAAAAAACAATGAACGCTCGAAGAAAATCTCCAGAAGTGTACTGCCAACTTCAGCTTTTCATTAGCTGGGATAAACCTTATTATGAGGGAGAATGCAAAGGATTAGAACGTAGAAAAATACAGTAATTTTCTAAATAATTTGCAACCACTGTACAAAATGGAAGCTTCTCGTGCCACCTGAATCTTAAACATCTGGAGAGCCATAAATCATGTAATCAAACAAACAAATGTATTCAGTATTCTTCTTTTTAAAAGTCTTTTGTTTTATCCCAGATGCCAGCAAAGCATACTGATTTGACTAGAAGACTTGTACTTTTAATTATTTTGTATGCATTTTCATTTGTAGTGTCTGTTGTACCCAGCTTTTATTTTAAAACTATCTATGAAAATATGCGTTTACAAGCATGAATACTAACTTTCTGAAGGTTTCTTTTGATTAGTAATGTTCTTCCGATAAATTAAAAAATTCTGACAAAGGTTAGGACCTAATTAGAAAACAAAGACAGTACTGGATTTGATACTTCAATAAGTAGTGTAAAACACTGTTCCACAGTAGTAGTAAAAATAATAATAATTTAATAGCACCTTTAAACGTAACATCTTAAAGTGCTTTACAGTAGGTATAAAAACAGTTAAAACAAATGAAAACAGTTATAAGGAAGGCAATTTACAAAACAAACATGTAGAGTAAGAAACACAAGCAGTTAGAGGTGCAGCAGAAGATACAGTACATGGTCATTAGAAAAAGGAGCAGGCACAGATGTTAATGAAATAATCTAGATTTAAATGCATTCAGAGTAGGTGACTCTATGATATTCCTGGGGATAGAATTCCAGAGCTTTAGAGCATAGCAAGAAGGCCTTGTCACCCATAGAATGTAAATGAGCCTGGAGGGCATGCTGTATAGAAGACCAGAGTTAGACAAATGGAGGTTGCTAGGTGGGGAGTAGGCAGATAATAATTCAGGTAGGTACTGAGGTGCAAAGTCACACAGAGCCCTATACTGTAGGTTAGCATGAGGATTTTAAAGTCGACTAGAAACCTGATAGGAAGTCAGTGCAAGGACTCCAAGGTGTAATGTGATTGCTTGCATGCATCCTAGTCAGGATTTCCATCTATACATGTTTTAGTAGCATAATAATATTTTTTATTATAATGTATAAACAAATTATTGAGTAATCAACAAAAATATATCTGGCAATTGTGTGTGTTGTACAGTACAATTCTTAACACACTGCATTTCTGATTTTAGTAGTTGGCACAAACTACATAGACTGATATCCTTACTTGAGTACAGTATATGAGCACTCAAAATTACCCTGGGTAACATTCTTACCCTGGACCTAGTCAAGCATGGTCAGGATTTAAGCATAACAAAGTTTTTCTGTGTCAGATTATTCATCAATCCCAGAGAAGTACAGTAGAACAGTTTATGCAAAACCCTGAATAAGAGATAATTAAAATATATATGTACAGTAGTATACATTATATAGACGTCATGCTGTACAGTGCATTATTCATTTTAATCAAGGAAATATTTTGTAGAAAGGTACAATTTTCTGTTTATGTTAGGAATATACACAAATCATTTTATTATTTTTTTAATCCTCTATTGCAATGTTCATTTAAATAATAATAATGTTCCTTTTGATATAATAATAATTTATACAGAACCTTTAAAATAAATCTCCGAGTTCTTTACTGGTTTGCGCTCTTTTGAAAGTAATTTATGAAGTGCTTTCTTTTTTCTTTAATTGATTTTTTAAATCTTTTGGGTCACTGCCTTCTGTACTGTAAAGTTTGATTTATTATTTACTTACTCTTAAGGTTAATATTTTTTCTGCTTTAAACAGAACCTTTAAACTAATGCCATCTATTAAATATTAATTCCATGTCTATATTTATTATGCTGTTTTCAATCCTTCATTATCTGTTTTTTTTTAAATGATAAAATTCTGTTTTGGACCTGTACAGTTTAAAAATATACGGTACTTGTAATCATATAATATGATTGCAGTTCCTTAATGATTCTCTCATATCTGTGCTCCTTAGTCTGTCTTAGATAGATAGATACCTACTTCCATAGGACACTTTATTGATCCCATGAGGAAAATTGCAGAAAACACTAACACACTTGCATTTACTAACTGAAAGAAACAAAAAGACAACAAAAAGACACAGAGCTGCTACTAACATGGTGCCATCTCGAATTAGCAATGTTTCTGTAGTTCCATTTACAGTACATCACTGTCACATGCATATGAGCTAGTTTGGATTTTTAAAATGTTGCTCGTAGTGCTGGCATTTAAGTGTAGGTACCTTTATTCATCTTTTGGCTCTTTGTCTCTTGTTAAATCTATCCCCTTTATATGTGCCTCTTTGTATTCCCCCCTTTCATTCTTGGTTGAATACTTTTGAATTTCTCTGTGGTTTCCTTGTGCCAAGATGATGGGTAACCACTTCATTTTGATGCGAAGCATAAAGTCTGTACAGATGGTCTTTGCTGTAGAAAGGTTTCCACTTCGGAAGCCTTCTTCAGCCTCACGTCCTCAGTCATGCGCTGTGTTTACACAATTATATTTGCAGTTGCTCAAACAGTATTTGCATCATACAATGCAGGATCTTTGAGAAATCCTCTAATACCCATACCCTTCCATTTATTTCCACCTTTTTGGAATTTGTTTGATATTGAAAGTGGATCACAATAACTTGTCTCTACAAACCATTGCCTTTATAGCATAGTGCCTTTTCTCTGAACTAATTTAAATAGAGACGTAAGGCAGGGTAAACCCTGGGTGGGATGCCAGTCTGTCGCAGGTGATTTCACAACCCATGATTTAGAATTCTATTGTAAGGTGAGTGATATTTGAATGTCGCAGAACATTACCACCTTGCCAGGTGGCACAAACCTTTTGCAGACACAATAATAAGACTTCCTGAAGCAGTGATAATCTTAGTTTTTGGTCCTTATCTCAGATTACCTTCCTTGCAGAGTTACTTTGGCATCAGAACTCAAACAATGGGTTTCCTGTCCTCTGCATTTGTGGTGCAGTGCAGAGATGCTATGCAGGTGGAGAGGGAAGGGAGTGTTCTATTGATGCATGTAGCACCTGATTATCACCTCTATAGGTGGTTTAGAGCTTTTTCAGATGTGATAACGAGTTGGCCAGCATTTCCAGCAATCCTGGTCCGTCTCTGCCCCAGATTGCCTTTCCCTCCTGCCTGACACTACTCTTTGTTCATTTAGTTTTTTGTCCACATATGATACATCTGATCTTATTTGTTTGAAATCTGATATTCTTTTCTTATGGAAAGAAGTTAAAGAGCATTCACAGCCTGTATCTCTTTTAGTGTATGTCGGTATGTCAAAACATACTTTATCAAAAAAGAAGCTTTTGTTCTTCTTTTGGAGACAGGTTCCAATTTATCATCTAAAGATAATATATGAATAATTGAAATCTAGAAGTGTGACTGCTTGGAAGTTTGTTTTGGAATTTACAAGATTTTCAGAAATGCACAATACATTTACTTTGAACTGAACCAAATCAAAGTTTAATACATCTATTAAAAATTACAATTATTGTGTAAGTGAGGAGGATTCTTGTAAAGCAGAGTCTTTCATCCAGTATTAGGTTTACAATTTGTAACTGAATAATAATAATTCAAAATCCAAGGATGATGTATATCATGATAAAGAGAAAGACGAAAAATACAATCAAAAGTTAAAGAAGGAAAAATAAATAATAGAAATAAAGAAAAAATGTACTTGTACTTATACAAAAATATGCAATACCACCTATAAAATTAGGTGGCTAATCCATGTTCTTTCTATTAGATGAAACCTAAAAAAATCATGCTTTCATTATCCCAAATGTTTTGCCTCTGACAAAAGAAATTAAGCAGCACTTCATCACTGTTTTCTTCACCTGCAGTTGTTGTGTTTTCAATTAAAACAAAAAATCAATTGCTGTGAACAGAACACAATCTGCGTCTCCATCACAGCACAGTTTTGAAATGTTGTGTTTGCTTTTTTCTCTTTTCAGCATGGAATAAACCTATTACTTGCTCCTTTGCAGACTACTCATGCTGATGCAGCTACCCACCTGAACTTCCTCTCTAAAAATTCCATGCTAAAACATCTGTTTAAAGGCATTAGTCGGTATTCTTCCTGCATAACATGTTAGGGGCCAAAATATACTGTATACTAAGCTCATCTCAACACACAATAGAAGTGGTGTGAAGGCTCTGCACAAGTGGCTGTCCTGCAATCTTAGAAAACATCTTGACTTTTTGTTGCACAGAAAGATTGTTATACGAGACGGTCAATCCATACAATACGACACTTAGTTCAGCAATTTAAATAATATGTCCATTTTTGTGGGACAGATATTCCACTACATCAGCCTCACAGCTGTTGTAGTTCACATTATCTATAAGATGTTACCTAGGCTGAGAATTATATAGACATTTTTTGCTGGGCCCACTGAGTCTTGAAGGTCTATCAGTGATCTGTTTCACCTTCAGGTTATGCAGCAATTTAACCAGTAATGAGCAATGGAGTGACTTTCATGGGAGGCAGAGAGGTATAGTGACTTCCCAGGGGATCTAACTAGAATTTTAATAACATCCTAGGGGATGGGTAAAAAGCACTCCCAAACCATCAGGGATTTAAATGATTATTCTTGGGTTTCTCTTCCTGTTTGTGTGTGCGAGGAACATATTGAAGCATGAAATAACTGCATAAGTGCAGATCCTAATCAGATTCTTCAAAATAAAAAAGTCAATTCGCTCAAAAGTCAATAGAGAAAAACCTATCAATTAAGACCAGGTGCTAACAGGATCCCAGAGGACAATAAAAGGAGCTATAAAAAACTTTAGAAAAAAACAATGTTTATTTCTAGAAACTGTATGTCTAGAAACCTGTATAATCTAGTATTTCTAGAAACTACATTTCTAGTATTTTGGTATCTCTGTTGTAATACAGATAATATATAGCAGCCTAAGAGATACCATAAAAAACAGTAGAACACCAATTCTAAATCATAGAATGGATAACATGGATTTAAAAAATGACCTGACTTACTCCAGTGTTATTTTCTAGCAGTGAAAAGTCAGTCATAATACCAAAACACAGATTAAATCATCCTGGTTATATAGTATTTTCTATATCAAAAGTGTATTATGGTCTGAATGTAACGATAGATGTGAATAGGCATTGTGGTGAGTTTTGAAGTTTGGGTTGAACTGGGGTTAGGATTGGGGTTCAGAAACCCATAAGGCTGTGGTTAAAACTAACATTTCAGTTGTGTTTTAAATACTGATATTAAGATAGTATGATCCCTAGATTGAAACTAGTTTTAAACTCTCATACCTGTACGTTCCAGACTTGGAGTGCTGGGTCTTATCGGGCTTAATGATGAACCTATCCTAAAAATTCAAAATCCTAGGTAGGTCCAAAATTCTGCATAATCCCTGCATAAGCATCTTTAGTTCTGGCACTAATACTACTGTATATTGATGGCATTATATGAGTAAATACAAAATAATTAAAAATAATGTTTGAACTCTTAACAAATAATACCACGTAATACTGAATCTGTGCTAAAAAAGTACTTCTCATGTCTTATGTAAGAATTCTAGTTAATGTTTCTAGCATTTTTTAAACATACAGTATAAGTAAATTTACTTTCACAGGAAAACATGGGAACTTTAAGCTAGATTAGAATTTAAAACTGCTATCTTTATAAAAATCTCTTTTTTAGTATTTAAAGCACTGAATGTTACTGTTCTGAATTCATAATATAATATACTAATATGTTTTTTTTTATTTTATTGAACATGACCAAATATAATGTTAGTGAATGAGAAATAACAGATCAACAGTGAATGTCCAGTGGGTGGTTACTGTTGATCACTCTGCATCTCCCTCTTCAGTGTGAAATATAGTTTACTTTTTTCATAGTTTCACATTCATCTGATTACTTCAACTACTGTTTGTATTGTTTAAGTTACAAGCTTTAACAGTGGCATGCCGTGAATGGAAGTTAAATGAAACTCAGGAGGAATGATGATAACCAAGCCTCTTTTGCCCCAGTTATTCTACAGTATATCACAGTCATCCCCAACTTCATTTCTGAAAGCTATATACAGTAAATACTGTAGGTAATCATGACTATGTCCTCCACCCCATATCCACCTTAGCATTTACCCCTTGGTTACCTTTTCACCCTATATGTGGGTCCTTATTCCTTGTGAAAAGCCTTTCACACAGATTGTGGGGGATACAGTACGTAGAATATGCTGTGATTGGACGTTTGGGTGATGGTCAAATTTTAATCCTTCACTTTTGCTTCCCTACGTATAAAAGCTACCTTGCTGCAGAGTGCACTGTGAGCATGTTTCGCTTTCTCACAGATGGACATGTTTCGCAGTAATCACTGCTGGGTCTTTAGTTTCATCTCTGTAAATACTACAGGTGAAGACCTGGGTTGCTTTCTTTCCCCTTCAGCCTTTTCTACTTCAACCCTCCTCTGAAATTAAGAAGCTCTTCTACTGCCATGCCACCTGCAATTCTATTTCTATTCTTTCAATGTCATCAAGCCTTCCACAAATTCTGAACAACTGTGGCAGTTTTGTCTCCCCTTTTTTTTCTCTCTCCATTTCTGGTCAAGCATTCATCCCATCCGTATCTATGGCCCCAGGCTATTTATGTTGTTTTGTCTCTTGCCTCTCCCCAATCTTTCTTTTCGCTGTCCCTAGCTGGTGCCACCAGACACTGTCAACCACACCGTCCTGTAGGTGTGAACAAATGGGGTCAGTCTGCATTGTATCTTCCTTCATCTCCATACTTCCCCTAGTGCTCAGCCCTAGGCAGCTACGGTGACGCGATCCACCCCCACCCCCCCTTTGCTTGGCGTCCAAGTGGTCAGTGTCAACCCTCAATTCTTACCCCTCCCAAAACTTTCAGCTACATACATACAGTAGCTGAAATTCCCAATCTTTTTTTTTTTTTTTTTGCATGGTGGTCAGCTCAGAATACATTCTCATCCGTTCTCTCTAGCACACTTCAGGAAGAGACAGCTCTCTACCTGCTTTCTGCATCAGGTTACTCTTCCAGTCACCACAGCATCTTCCATTGCCCACCACAATTTCCAAGTTCCAATCTCAAGCCTGCCAGTCCTGCTCCTGCAGCTAGCCAGTAGTAATGTCACCTGTTCACTGACTTGTGTTTTGTCACCCACAGCATAGTGCACTTCGTATTTAAATCCACTCATTCAAACAAGCTGCATTATACATGGTTTTATTTTTTTCCATACTGCACGCACGTTCTGTTCAGGTTCGGAGAAACCACAGCCAAACCAATTTGCTTTTAACTCTGTGTTCAAAATCTGCATTGTTGCTTTAGGGCTTCTTCTTGGGGGTAGTGACTGTGCTGATCTCTGACCAGCAAGGTAAGTAAAAGCCAAAGTATTAAGCATGATGTCCCTTTTTTGTTGGCTTGTTCTTTAAAAGAGTAAACTGTTGTTTTCCTGGGATTTAAAGAATGTTTTACAAACTACTGTAAAAGAACTAAACCTTTGTAAATTCAAAGACTATGTACAGAAGGGACTTGAAGTAATAAAATTCTCAAAAGTATTGACAAAGTCAACCTAATTAACTTCTTTAAACTCAATTGTTAAGGATGAACCAGGAGCAGAACTGGAAACTAAGGGAGAAAAGGAACTTCTTTAGACAATGTGTTCTGGGAGTCTGGATCATACCACCCAAATGTAGTGTTGAAACTATCCTGGCTTGTTTCAATAAATTACTCAATGAGATCTGTGGATCAATTAGCTCTAGAAACCAAGCATATTAGAATGGACTCTTGTTTGCAATGTCCGTATGTTAGTTTTTTATGTAATAGAACAAAAATACGTTTCACAAATTCTTTTGACATATATTGGAAATGTTCAGTATCATTCTATCAGACCTAAAAGCACAGATTTCATCCTGTTTGATGAGGTTCTGAGTGATGCTAAGGAGAATTTTATTGACACTGCTTACTGTTCTCTTCCTTCTGCAAAGAATCACAGAGAGCTGCATCCTGGATTATCTGCTTTTGCAAAGGTATCCTGCTGCTTTCCTTCATGCATATAATAAAAACAACAAAATTGCACTTAGATACAGCACTAAATTCAATTGTCATGGATTAATGTGGTGACAAGCTATGTCATGCTTCTGTGCACAGATTAAATTAAAAAAAAATATTTTTATGGCATTTGTCATCATAAAAAGCAATCAGTGACTTCACCTGCTGGCTTTTACTAAGAGTGTCTGCTAAAACTCCTGACTAGATAATGGCAAGATCAATGGGCTTTAAAAACTGCATATCTAAATAGCCTGCTTCCTGCTGAAAGCTTGTGTATTTAATGCATTCCCATTTCAAGATTTACCACATGATCCATCCCATAGCTTTGTGGAATCCTTGGTATCTAATTTTTTCCTTTTCTCATTGTGCTAAGCAAAACATTTTATTTTTACTTTGCAGACACTTTAAGGTAAAACAACATTCAACCATACTGAACTGAGCAAGGGAAGTCAACTACAGTAGCTATTCTCAACTTTATAAATAATGTTATAACGAATTTCTTTAAGTTCTAGCAAACTTTCTACCAAATATTGGTTCTTTCAACATTTTTCAGTTTAAAAGGCACTGCTTCTTAATTGTCTTAAAAATGAGGTTTGAATCTACAAACAACCCTTCCAAACAGCTATTCAGTAGTTCAGCTAGATCCTAATTAATGCGAAAGAGATTCAGGTGGGTAGCTGCGTCAGCATGCGTAGGCTGCAAAGGAACAAGTAATAGGTTTATTCCATGCTGAAAAGAGAAGAAAGAAAACACTACATTTCGGCCATGGAGCCTTCTTCAAGTGTGAGCCTCGCACCTGAAGAAGGCTCCACAGCTGAAACGTTGTGAATGGGAAAGAGAGTGTGTTTGGCATAGCTCACCTGGCTAAGGGAATTGACAGACTCACCAGAAGGGCAAAACTGTCCAGACCCCCCCCCCCCCCTCAGTATTGCGAAGGTTGAGACAGAGAGTTGCTGTAGGGGTGTAGATGGGTTGGCAGGAAGGGCGCGAGAGAGATTTGCTATGGGACATCCCAGGTGGGGGACTTATACTGTATACTGTACATGGCCGAACAGAAGTTTGAGAGAATAGGATCTAACCTTCCCCCCAGACATTTATTATAACATTGTCATCCGTCTGGAAAGACTTTTAATGAGGCTGAGCCATGTGAAATGGACATTGAAATATTTATAAGTGACCTTACATGCTCAAATGCTTGGTGACATCATCTGAATACAATGACATATCACAAAATGGAGGTGTTGGAATTCAATATTTATTGCTGAGGGTCTTGTAATTGATTTTGACAGCTCTTCCAAGGTTAGCAGTCATGCTGAATGAAGCCTGGACTAAATATAGAGGATTTGATTTTGATTTTTTGCCTGTCATTCTTGAAATAATTTCAAATGAATTACAATACAGGTCATGACCAAGAGAAAGAGTGTTAGATGACCAAACCAAATTCTTATGGTGTCACAGACTGTTCAGTTACAATAAGGACGTTCTGATAAATATCTCTTTTTAAAAACAAATATTTGTTTTTTGTTTGTATTTTAAACATAAAAAAAATCTCTTTTTTTATTGGAAGCTTTTTGCAAGTTCATTAATTCAGATATTTAGATTAAGACTGCCTGGTATTTATCACTTAAATCCTGGATTAACAATACAGTATATATACAGTACATATAATCATTCTCTCAGAAAATGTTAATGCATGTTTTAAACCTAGTTATAATATCATTGTTATGTGATACATTATTATATACTGTATATCAAGAATTTTCTTATGCTGTAGATTTTCGAATTATAAAGAAGTAATCATATAATGCCTTCGATGGTGTGTTCATCTTTTATTTACTTTTTGAAACATTCACCCATGGGAAGACTTTTACATTGAAATTCTCTCAAAATGTTTAGGATGATTTTACTTTATGCTTTATTATCTAGAAACAAAGGCAGTTAGAGTTTAAGATATTTGCAAAGCTACTATTACAATTAATGTTCTTCTTCTCAGATCAGTTCAGAATGTTACATTGGATGTTAAATTGGCAATTTCAACTATTTTTACACTCCAGTACTTCTCCAAGTGACCTACAAAATGTGTTTCGGATCATTATCTTCCAGAATGAAGGGTTTTGGATGAGATACAACAGAAACTGTAGTGTGTGGAAGGTGGACTGGTATGCGAACTGTTATTTTCTTTTCCAAAAAAAATGAAAATAGTAAGCACTGCTGTTTCTACACAATAATGCCCAAAATACCAATGTTATTGTTGTTCTGGCTTTCCAATAGCAGGTGACTTACAATTGTGGGCAAAGCAGATTGTGTTTGAATTCACTATTTCTCAGAAATTTGAAACAAAACTGTTATAAAATTGGGGAGCCTTCTGTTAATGGCCATTCAACGAAAACCATATCTTTATTTTACTCAGTTAAAATGATAACCTTTCTTAAAAACATCTGCCTTCCTCAGGTGTATAACACTCTGGTGAATCTGTCAATTCCCCTTTTTTCAGAGTAACATTTGCAGTAGAATTCAAGGATTTATTAGCTTTTTTATTGTAATAAATAAACAGAGGAATATTACACTATTAATTATGTATTATTTTACATATTTATGGAAACAACTCAAGGAAAAATGTTTCTAAGATTGACCTCAAAAGTGAGATTGTATCTTGTTTGATAAAGCTATTATACAGTATACTATACAAACACAGTATGAGAGGTTACATTTGTTATTCCTTTCCTTGTAAACTGCAGCAAAATAAGTTGTGATCCAGTATTCGTCATGCACTACTTCTTTATCAATAAAACATAATGTAGACAGTGAACTTTTTTTCTTTTTATAATCTTTTAACATGTACTTCCAGGCAAGAACAATGCAAATAGATTTTTCAGGCATAACTGGAGTAATAAAAGCTGATCTTTCAGTTTCCCGTCTGAAAACAATTTGCAGTCAGTGAAAACCTTTTGTCAATATTAATGTTCTCTTTAAATATTTCATGGACTTACATATCTGGGAAATATATACCACGGAGACCTGGGGACATCTAGCTATCTCTTTTCATTATCTTGGAGGTATTGTATTTTTCACTGCATTTATATTACATTTGTCACATTAAGCATAAGAATACATAGATGTTAAAGTGATAAACATTTACTGTATGTTATTATTACAAAACAAATGTGTTAAAGAAAAAAATATTAAGGTGTACTGCATATTTCCTAAACAAAACACATTATGTTATGAAGAATCTTAATGTTATAAAAAAGTGATTTCAATAACACTGTCAATTTAAAAACTTAGAAAAAGAAAGGGAGGTGCTTTGTACTGTGACTTCAACACATTCCTGCATTGGCTGCTAAGCCCATTTTCCATCCATCCATTTTCTAACCTTTTTATCCAGTACAGGGTCATGGGGATGCAGGGCGCAGGGCAAGATACCCCCTGGGCAGGACGTCAGTCCATCGCAGGAGGCCATTTATCATGATGTAATTTTCAAGTCCCTAGGAAAAAGAATAATGAATGAGAAAAAATGAAAAACAACAAAAACAAGTCTCAATAATTATAGGGAAATTAAGAAATAATTACATTGGCAGGTGGAAGTGTTGGTAAAAAATATTTAAGAGCATGAGAAAATAAGAATCGTTGCCCATCACTGCTTGTCATTTTTCTCTATTAGATTATTGTATCACAGGATCATACCTGACTTGAATGTTTACCCTATAAAGGTTATAAACGAGAGGAGGTCATTCAGGCCATCAGCTCTATTAGCTGTTCTTAGCTAATTGATCTCAGGTTCTTGTGCAGCTGTTTCCTGAAAGAAAGCAGCGTATCTTCTTCAATAACGTGGCTGGATAACCTATTCCATATCCTCACAACCTTCATGTATTTTCCAGCCCTAATACATATTCCTTATATTGATGAATCTCTGTGTACAAACGTTTGCTTGCATGGTGTAATATCAGCTCTTAACCTTATTGCACATTGACACCTACCTGTTCAATGAACAAATCTGTTCTTTATAGTTTGTGTTCGTTTTGTGCAGTATAATATTTTTACCGTATTTTCAAAATGCGATCAATCGAGCATTAATTTTCCAGTTATGCTCTCGTGTTCTGCCCTCCGAAAGTAACATGAAATAACTTCAGTATATAGATCAACATTATTGATTCCCTTTAAAAATCTGAAAACATCAGTTCTCCTCTCAGATGTCTTTTATCAGGATTCCATCTGAAATTCACTTTCAGGGCTCTCAGTCTAGTTAAATCTTTTGGCAGATTATCAGGAGTTACCTGTAAGTCCCACTGCAACACTACGACCAGTTGTCTCAGAACTGTCTGCTTGATTTGCTCATTCTTTCCTCTTCAACCTGGATAAGACTTTTGTATACTGGCCTGATTTAAGATATGATTTTAGGCTTGTTATTTTTAACCGTTTTAACTGTAGGGAAGTCCATGCCACTGTAGGGGGCAACACTAGACACAGGACAACATGTTGCAACATCATCTGGTTGGCCACGGCCAGGTGGACATCTCTTCAGGTTGCTGAAGCCCGTAAATAAGACTTGGGATAGATTAGTGAATTGGTTAATCTTTTTTTTCAATGTACTGTATTTCCAGAGTCAAATTTCCTTGTTTGACTCCAATATGTCTACCTAACTAACCTTCTTTGATGCCAACACACAGCAATCTCAGTGGTCAGCTGGATCTAAAAATTGCTGTATTTAGATTATACTGGTAGAAATCTGCACTTTCCATGTTAATAGAATAAAAAAAGTGTGTGTCTTGTATAGCTGTGTGTATTATTGTGATAAATATCTATTGGTTCTGCCTAGGTTTAAGTTTTAATTACTTTATTAGCAAACTGTGTAGGAGAATAGCAGTACACACGTGATAAGTAAAGTTCGATAAGCCCCGACTTTAAAGGGTATATTATCATTCAGTTTCTTTGCATTGAAGAACTGGTGTCAGACCTTCATTTTTATAATGATTTAATTTCTCCCTCAGTTTGTCATTTTATCACACCCCATGTGTAAGGCTGGTCCACAGCTCAGTAACCAGGGAATGGACCCCATGAGAGTTCAAAGGTCACAAAGATCCAAAATAGTGAATTAGGGAAATCCTAAAAAGACAGAGCCTGGAGTCCAAAGCCAGAAGGAGAAGTCTAGAATCAAGGTCCAGGAACACACTCCAAAAGTCAGGCACTGTAAGGTGTCCGAGAAGAAACTAAAGACCAGGGGCTGAAAACACCAAACTAAAGAAAACCGAACCAGGAAGCAACAAGCAGACAAAACTCAGGAAAAAAGAAAAGGCAACGAATGAACAAGGAAGTAAACAGGATCAGGAGATAAATGCAGGAACAAGGGAAAAATGTACCGAAGGCTAGATTCAGAGCTCAGAGTAAGGGCAACAATACTGAGCACTGTTTGAACAATGAGCAGGGTTTAAATAGGCTTGAGGAGGGGAGGCATGGTGAGAGAGGGACACTAGGCGAGCATGGATTGGCTACTGACGTCTGCTTGGTCTGCGCCTCTGCTGCGCAGTTAGAGCAGGCACTAGAGGTTGGGGTGCCCTCTGGTGGCGAGACGGAGGAACACCATGATTTGTAACACCTTTAGCATGGTGCACTGCCGACCTTCTAGCAATTTGGATAAATACAAGAGGTCAAGCAGTTGGTACATGTGTTTGTCTCCTCCTTCCTGGTCCCTATCTTCTTTTCCACCCCCTTTTGCCCAGCTGTACATTTGCACAGTGACAGATATTACACAATTGGACAATTTTACAATGGGGCAATGAAGCAATATTTGGCCAGGCCACTTACTGTACATGCAGAGCACGTGCTGCTGCCCAGACCTGAGACCTGCAACCCCCTGGGCTGAGGAGATGCTCAGTGTCAGACTCCGCCTCTCCTCTTGCTGCTGCAGCAACTTCTCCTGCTCTTTCTGGTTTTCTACTTCAGGGACCCACTGCGCTACCTCACTGAACCTGTCATGCAAAAACACCCTGGTTTCTACCTCCTGCTGGTGCTTCGGGCTAAAGCCTTCTCTTAACGTGTGGGGGAAGGCTGGGTCATCTTGCCTTGCTCAATGCCAGCGTGTAATGCAATGCCTGGCTGTGGAATAGCTGTGTCCTGCCAGTGTTCTGGGTTGTGGAAGCAGCAGCAGAACTTTATATTCTCCAGAGTGCCTTGGTAGCCTGCTGGTTTCATCCTCCATGTCACGCTGCTGCATTCTTAAGATAAAGTTTAATATAAAATAAAACATAGGGCTTATATTTTAATTGATCTGCAATATGCTCAGAGCAGGACTGCTCACATGAGCTTCATTTTGATATTCAATAATTTAAAACAAATAGCAACAGCAGTACGTTATTCGCTTATTTAGATTGTATTATTTATAGCAATAAGTAAAGTTAACCCTGGCCCTTCAATTCTGTTTGTCTTTTTGATTGCTTCTGTGAATTGTCTAGAGATCAGGAATGTTCAGCCTTTGTCCTGGAGTTCCATAGTCCCGTAGGTTGTATACAGTAGGTAGTCTTAAAAGTTCTACTAGCAAAAAGTGCAGCAAACATGTTAATTCTGCTGAATAACGTAACTGATTAATCCATTTATGTGTTTGGGGTTTGGTTGGAATGAAAACCTGAAGGCCCCATAGCTGTCCAGGGGCTTAGGGCTGTAGAGCTTTAGCCTAGATTCTGAAAGTGACAAACCCCTCCTAGGACCTTTCTCCAGTTTGATCTCTTGTTCTGTGGCCTCCAGGGTATGAACTGTGTCCTACATAATGTTATTATCTACAATATTCACAGTACAAAACCTTGCATTTAAATTGGCAGCTAATTTATTGATCACATTCTCTCCAGATCTCTTATATTACTTTCACTGCTTTCATAAAAGGATAAGTTTAGTGGTAATTTGTGTCTATCCAAGCTGTTATTTGATATGATGGCTTGAACAGTATATCTGCTAGTGAGCTGGTTTGAATTTTAACTCTCTGAATGTCCCTGCCAGGAAATCAAAGGGGATTCGCAATATGCTTAGAGATTTTACACAAGTCTCTGATCACCACTACTAATCTTGGCTTTCCCAAACTGTCTTCCATTTCTTTATTGATACATTAATATTAATTTGTGTAGTAATGTATGCCATTTTTCCCTGGAGGGACTGGGGTCACCTTGGTGGGAGCAGTGTCCACTTTGCATTTCAATCCTTTCAGCCACCAGGACACTGTTTTCCTTTTAAAACAAACTCAGTCAGGCACGACTTTAAAATGTGCTGTCCCAAAGGAAGGATCAGAAAGTTTTGTCTGTTAAAGTAGATGAGGGGGAGTTGTTTTTCCTCTCTGAGCAGCAGAGAGATAGGGTTCTGTCAGCTTGAATTATCTCCTCTGTGCCACGGACTACTGGACTGAAGGCGCAATCGTGAGCAAGCCCTTAGATGAGGATCATCAGTTTAGAAGAAGCAGCCCCCACATGGCCAGGAGGAGGGTGACACAACAATTGATTCAAGAGCAATCAACCTGAGGTTCTGGACAGAGGAGTTTTGCTTAGTTTTCTAGAAAAAGCTTTAGAAGGCTTTGCCTTGCTCTCATTTCTGTAGAAATAAGAACATACCAATAACATTAAGGCTAATAAAAATTGTTGATTCACTAGCAGTACGCCCATGGATACCTTGTTTCAAGAATAACATTTAAAAGGGTTGTCTGTGTGGCGTTTTGTCATTTTTATCCTCTAGCCTCCAGTCTCTCTCTCATTTGTATATTTAATGCAATATTCATGTTATCATGATCACGTTTAGATATAAGCTCTACAGCATACTGTATGTTTCTACTGTATATAAAAGAATGCAAACTTATCTGTCGTTTATTACATTGTTGTGGTTTTAAATGCAGTGTGTATAGGAGGGGGCTGTTTCTACAACATCTGACTTTTCTGCTTTTAAATAACTCAGTAGTTTTAATTTCATGGTGTCCGGTTTTACAGATATAAAATTTTATGTTGCTTTTTCTGTTTCATCCATTCTGCCTTTTCGAGATTACTGCACTGTTCAGCCAAAGGTAGAGATACTATATAACAGAGCTTCTGAAAAACATTTTTTAACATTCTTCCTGGACACAAGAGATGTGAGCCCTTACTCTGCCTCACACATTCTCACAACTTTGGCTCTTGAAATATATTTTGTTTTAATGCTGGAAAGTAGAATTTCAACATTTAACAGCTCTTGTCATTGTGTTGGAGGGGAGAAGTCTCTTCTCATTTCCCTTCAAATTACATCAAACATGCTACCTGTTTGTTTGAATAAGATATTAATGTGAGACCTAAAATTGGACAGTTAGCTTCATAGGCTTTTATGTGATTTTAGTTTTATTTTTCAGAAAATTGAAGTTTGCGGATGCATTGTGTCCTTGATGCATCTCAGTGTAATATTATAAGCAATATGCCCCTGGCACACATTTTCTATGAGTAAGTACTTTTTCTGTCTTTCACAGCCATAATGATTAACTCCCAAAGCAAATATTTATTTATTTACTTATCTTAAGACACACCACCTGTGCCTCATAAGACAATCATGCAGCAGAAAAAATGTGAGGCCTTGATGTTGAAATGTTTGATGACACAAATAAAAATAATTTAATTTAACTCAGTGGAGAGATTATAACACTTTTTGCAGGACTGGGAATCTACAATGCAGAGCTCTCAAGTCTGGCTTTGTAGTTTACTGTTAACGTCAAAATGTAGTACCTTTTTGCAACGAAATTGCAATTTTCAGTGGAGTTTGACTCCTTAAAAGTTGTGAATTTTTAAATGAGTTTAGTGATATTTTTGTAGAAACCATAGGCCCAGGTATGTCAAAGACTATAGGTTGTATGACACTGCTTTACACAGTAAGATATGAAGTAATATTCCAACACATCTCAAATATATCATACCTCCTCTACTAGATATATCTTAATAAATTATTTCAAGTCCAAAAGGTAAATATTTCTTTGCTTTAAACACCTTTTACCTTTCATTTCTTTGCCTTTCATTACATACCTTAGGTGATACAGATTAAAGGATGGTTTTTAAATGCCCTTCACATATAACAAATATAAAATACAAGTAGGAACCTGGAAGGAACTCAATTCAAAATAACCACCAGGGGTTCTGTTTTGGAGAGCCATGGTATAGTGAATGCTCACTTTCACTGCAGATTCAAACAAACTAGGCCAGGGGAAGCCAGTCGTAGTCTTGGAGAGCCACAGTCTAGCAAACCCTGCAGCTCACCCTTACATTGTTGATTTGACTTTACAACTTTAACCAACACCATGTGATTATTTAAAAGTTTAACTGTTCTTCATGCAATCATGTCTGTACTGCAAGAAAAAAATGTTTTCAAGAAAACTGACTTGCCGAGGCAAAACCACAGATATAGGATGAGACCATAGGTGTGGTAGGTTGGACATTTGACCAGAAACGGAGATAAGGAGGGGAAGGAAGGAGAGCAGAGAGGGTGGGATTAGAAAGAAACAGAACAGACAGGGGAAAGGGAAGACAAAACTGCCTCTATTTTTGAGAGGTTCTGGAAGGCTTGACAACATCAGAACTTGCCTTGTCTCTTTCACACCTGAAGAAGGCTCCACGGCTGAAACGTTGTGTTTTCTTCTTTTTTTCAGCATGGAGTAAACCTATTACTTGTTCCTTTGCAGCCTACGCATGCTGAAGCAGCTACCCACCTGAACTATAACATCAGAACTGATTGAAAACGCAGAAGACGTGGCAGGAGAGGAGCCACGTGTGTTCAGTGAAGGGTTGAACCTGAAGAGGAGAAAAGGCGACTCAAGTCCTGACTCGTAGGAGATGAATGAGGTGAAGTACTGTAAATATC
Source organism: Lepisosteus platostomus (assembly GCF_059453375.1). NCBI lineage: Eukaryota > Metazoa > Chordata > Actinopteri > Semionotiformes > Lepisosteidae > Lepisosteus > Lepisosteus platostomus. Next base: position 67,433,340 of record NC_142612.1, read on the forward strand.
CTAGCAATGATGAGTGCAAAACTTGTCCATCCGCAACTGAGTGCTACAAAAGATGTGTGCAGTGCCATGTGCATCCAGGGAGCTTTGGCGCAAAATGAAAGTGGAAGGGCACCGGAATTGGACATCCACCATAAAGGGAACTGCAATATTTTCATATTTCTGAGGTAGAAAGAATTGATGAGTCCACACATATAATGTACGGAGTAACTTGTAATACCTCCAATTTACAAAACCTCCCAATTTACTTGTAAATGCAATTTACATGACAAAATTGAGCAAATTACCAGGTACTGTATGCACTAAAACTTCCAGTGACGTGATGAGGCCCTATTACATTGTAAACAAGCAGGCTTGTGAAGACATTTCTTTTAAATACTGCTCTCAACATCCAGATGGTTTTGCCAATAATTGGAACTTACTTATTAAGTCTGCATGTTGGAATCTTTCTGCAGTGAAATATCTGCTGCCCAATTTACTTTAGATTTGCTCGTACATTGCATTACTTTATGTCACCCATTGCGAGACCAGGGATTTGTGACAACATGGAGACTTACAGTACTTTCACAAAGTTCACAATTGTGTTACCAAGATTTCATAGTCAGTCTGAGAAATTGGGACTGCAGTTCCCCTTTAACTTCTATTAATTACACTACTAAGAAAGAGAGAGAGAGTATTATCCTCAAGGTCCAGCTTGTTTTATCGCAGCTGTCAAGAAATAAGAAATCACATACAGTATACAGTACATCACAAAAGCTAAGAAACAATTCATATTACAATGCAAATAACATCAAAATGTAAAAACAAGGATAAAATATGTATGTAAGACCTCAAAATCAATTTGAACAAACTCTGCATTATTAGGCTTTTGCCTAAATGCATTATTGTAATATCTATAGATTTGGGCAAAACTGCAATCGTCAGTGTATTTCACTCAGGTAATTAAATCATGCTAGCCTTCATCCACTGCAAACACTGTAGGAACTATTGCAGCAAAGCCTTTTATCCACATAATACGTTATCATCAAATTAAATATACTGTAACATCAATAATAATACAGTTTTGTTTAATTAAGGTGAAATTATACGAAGCTAGCACAAGAAAGACCATATAACCTAAATGCTAATTTTCTATAGCATAAATATTTACAGCATGAAAGCCCATCACTTGATATTTACCATTAAATTACTAGTTCAATGAACAATTGAATATGGCCAGCAGCCATATCACCCTGCAAGTCACAACTGGCAACCCACTAAAGGTGTGAGCCTGGTCAGTACGTCGCATCATCCAGGTGGGGCTGCACAGTGGTGGGGGTGGTGGGGAGTCCCCATTACCTGTAAAGCACTTTGAGTGGAGTGTCCTTAAAAGCGCTATATAAGTGTAAGCAATTATAATTAATTGAAAGAGTAATTTTCTGTCCATAAAATATAACGAAAGCTACTTACAGTACCTGACTGAATGTATATCTTCCAACTCCTTCCTAAGTCAGAAGACATTTTCCAGTCAAATAGTGGCAAGTCCATGACCCCACACTGCACAAATAACATAAGAAATATAGAAGGAAAACCAGTAATTACTGTACAACACCCACTTCTAACAGACCAGAAAATACAGGTTTAAACTCATAAAAGACTCTGCAAGCAAATGTATGAATTGACATTTGTTAATGAATTCTGACTATTTTAATCTATAAAATTGTCCATATTTACGAGAAAAAGGAAATTAAAATATACTCACTGAAGAGCAAGCACAAAGTTTTAGCAAGAATTTGAAACTGGGCAACAGTATATCAAATAATCATTGCATACCATAACTAGAGTTTACAACACTACTACAAAGCAAACTCCCATAAAGGTAATAAAACAATCTTTTTTATGTATATTTAAAATGGCAGACTACAAACACTTAAATATTTCAAACAGGGTATTTTAAAAGCTTTTCTCAACATAATCCTAAATCAAAAAAGTCATTACTTTACAAAGTAAAGTCATCTAGGATGCCACCTGAGTTGTATCTTAGAAGAGGGTAGATCAACAGCTATAGTGTACAGTTTGAGGGGAACATTACCAGAAAAAAATCTATTTGTTGGAATTTCTTACCTTATATTTTTTCATGATTGTATACTTAACATGGTTATTTCAATAGCAATCTATGTATACTTATCTTTGGATATACCTGTAACCCATTCTTCCTGTCTACCATGGCAAAATTACAGTACAAACAAATGCAGCAAAATGTAACATACAATAGATACTTGTAGATACACTTTCAATACCATTGATGCTCATTAATATTAACAGTCAGGATAGTGTTTCATTTGCTATGTATGGCAGCAAATTCATGGTGTATTTAATTTGCTGCATTACATATTCAGTATGGTATTACCTAAGTTGAAATGAATGGATTAATATATAAAATATTTTTTCTATACTTGCAGGCCTCATTCTTCTGTGTCAGAGGCTTCTTAATCACTGAAGCATATTAAAGAGACTGTAATGACTTGTAGTACAGGCTGCACAGTTTATCCAATATTGTAGAAGCTCAAAGAATCCACACATCAATGAACTGTAGGTCATTCAAAGACAATTTTATCCTTGAAAGTTATCAGTCACACTTTGAAAATAGAAGATTAAGAGAAATTTCAAACATTTTATTATTACTTTGTAATGTTGGGAAAAGATACTGGTGAAATGAGGTTGGGTCTATGTTACTACAGTACATGTACACAAAGCAATTTCAATCTTTTATATGCCTGCACAAGATCTTTATTCATCAAACATTTACTTTGTTCTACATAGAGGCATCAACTGGAGGATAATCATTTGAAGGTCACAATGAAAGTTGTGCTTGGCTATTTTAAAGCAATTGATAAGAAAGTTTGATAAAGCACTGCTTCAGACAAATAATGGTTTAAAACAAATTCAAATCCCTAAGGTCCTATTTTGGATTAAGCATACAAAGATGGAAACAGTTTTGTGTCGGAACCAGTCAGTAACAGTCAAGCTAACTAAGAAATCACTACACTGATTAATTTACCTGAATACGAAGAGTCTCAGAAGAAGAAGGAAACGAAGGGAAACAAAACCAAATCGATTGAAATCACAGATAACTACTGTTTCCAGATAGGTAGTGGCTCCTTAGAGACTAGCTGTCAGACTTAATTAAATATATACAGTACCGTGTTTTGCAGCCTCTGTCTTCTTTTCATCAATAATATGAAACACATACAGTAAATGAAAGAATCCTATTGTGAACCAGCTAAGACGTGATTTGAATTTCTCTGTGTACCCATTCAAGAGTGAGATGCTTATTTGAATCATTTCAAAAGTACAGTAAATACACAAAGGGCCTCGACTTAAACTACAAGATCCCTAAGACTTATTTCTTGCTTATTTATAAGGACGACAATTGCTTAATGGTATAAAACAAGGAAGGAAAGGGAATGCAATTATTCTTCTACATTTGAGAAAATATTTGTTGGCATTTACTCATCACTTCTGCTCTCTGCTCTACGAATAAATATCTCACCTCCTCAGCATACCTTTAAATATCTTTTTCTCTGCATTTTCTCTCGCTAGACAAAGTGTTTGCCTTCCAATTCTCTATCTCCAACTTTCAAACTCTGTTGTTCCTGTGCAAGTAATGGCATCATCTCACAGGAGGAGATGTTATTGCTAGCTTTCACTCCCTTCATCTCCTCATTGTCACGCCCTCTGCAGCCAGAGGGCGCTCCTTCTCTGTCCTGTCCCTAGTTTCCTGCCTGCTGTCCTTCCGGTCCCTCTCTTTCCCTTGGGCTATATATTTCCGGGTCTTTCACTCTGCCCTCACTCAGCATTGACGTTCGGATGTCCTGAGACCCGCCTAGCACCAGGTCGCCCCACATCCGCTACCTGAGGGCATAGGTTTCTATACGGCACTCCTGAACTCTTTGCACTAATGAGCCCGGGCCTTTTTCCCATTCCACCACTACGCATATGGGTCTTTTTCCGCTCTCCTGCCTCTCCACGGGTAGTCCCTTTGGATGTCCGTGACACTCAGGCCCGCTGACTTTTTTCATACAGCCAGTCTTGGAAATGTGACAACCATTTGACTCCTCCAAGCCAAGGTAGAAGTTCCCTTCCTACTTTTGGCAAGCTGGTCTTCCACATCCACCACACAAAACAAGCAGCTCCTCTCAGTTCCCATGCTGTCTGCTCTTCTCTCCACCTTGACCCTGGAGCCACTTCCCCTTCTCTACCTCCTCTCTTTCATTTTCTCTCCCTCTTTCCACAATCCCTGCCTCCTTTCATCATCGTGCGTCTGCCCCACCACACATTCGGCCCCAGCCTGTTTCTGGTGCTTTTCACTCTTCCTCTTCCCCAGCGTTCCTTTCCTGCTGTCGGCCCCTGAATGCCCCCAAAGTTCCAAGCCCAAGCTCCTCCACTTACAGCTCTATTGGCGTCCTTCAAAAGATCATTGCTTTACCCACTATATTCTGGTGTTTCGTCTCGAGACAATCACTCTTCAAATGAAACAAATGGACTTGGCAGGACTCGTTGCTTGCCTGCTTGCCTGCAGTAGTACTACAAGGTCAATTCAATTATCAACATAAGGAGTCTCTTATTCTTGTGATGTCCTTTACTGAGTATCCCAGTCTATTCACTGACAAGCATCAGCATGTGGGTACTTAACCACCGGCTCATACACCATGGCTGTGTTCTGGTTAGTTCTTTCAGGTAAACAGAGCATCTTCTACAGTTCATCGTGGAATTCCAGTTTTTACCTCAGACCTAGGTTGGTGCCTACCTTCTGGAGCCTACCATGCTTTGCCTATATTCAAACAAATCAATTCAACCAAAAGAGTGCAGACCATACTCTATGTCTTGAAGAGACGTGCATCAATGTTATGGGGTTGTTTTGATCTCTTTTGGGATCTTGGTAGTCACATCCTTATGGACAGGTTGCCATTTCCTCAGCCAGTTGAGTTACACCAAATAAACTCTCAATACATGACCCGAATAAACTTTGTTGCTGTGTTGAATTAATTAGGATTTGACAAATAACTGAAATGTTGCTTTTTTTGCTATCAAAGGCTGAGGTAAAATTTTCAGCATATAAGAGGAAGCAAGGTAATCACTATTATAAAGCAGCTAACAACATTTAATTTTTGTTCCTTAAAGAAGCTTTTGTATACTATAATCTGTCTCAATAGGACGAACAAGCAACTTGATTAATAAAAACAAAACCTTTTGTTTGTCATTTGATATTATTTTATTTTTTTGCTCCTTTGATAGCCTCTGATAAGGATCTGGAAAAAAGTTTCCAGTTTGCCTGCTGAGCTGGTTCTTCCCCTGGGGTGTAACTACAGAGATAAGTTCAAGATGGCATCTGTTTCACTATCCAGACTTACAGATTTACAGCTGTCAGTGCCGCCTGTTGACTGTACTAAAAATGTTTGAGCCAGCTGGCATTTTCTGCTGATGCTAATGTATATGATCAACCTAGTTTTCCATGTAAACATTTTGCTTTCGTCAAACAAAAGTGCCGCATTTTATTTCTTATAATTGAAATACAGTAGAATTTTCTTTACAGTACATACAGTATGTACCAAGTTGCATCCATATAGAGTGTGGAAGAAAGCAATTACATTGATATCTCCTGCCTCCTGAAATCAATAACAAGCACAAACAATGATACAATGCAGTACGAATTGTTTTTTTACATGGGACACTTGGGTCCTATTTACAAAGTGTTACAAAATGGAGCATGGGGGTCTTGATCAGAAGGTTCGGTGGAGATCGAATTTTACACTTGCATTTCCCTGCATATAAAAACTAGCGCTGCATGCTAGTACTCTGCATCTCACATTGTCACAGATGGGCATGCTTCGCATCCAGTATGACCACGATCTTACCTTGATTATGTTCATCCAGGATCAGACTCACTCTCTTGCCTCTTGAGCCTCAATGCTCCACTGAAATCAAGCAGCTCTGCGCCCATCATACCGTTGGTGTTTTGTCTTCCAGGTCGCCTGATGTGAGCAAAGCTTCCAGAAAGTCTGAGCGACTGCGGCTCCTGTCCCCATGGCAGTTCTGTCCCCCTTCAATTTTCATCTCTGTCTTCCTCCTCTTGCCCACACTGTTCTCATTCCTTCCCCCTTTCTTCTTTTCTGGTCGAGAATCCGAGGCGCCACACCTACTGTATGTCGCATTCCTACTGTATATCTGGCATTGTAAGTGTATGTACCCACTGTTAGATCCTCGATTGCTGTCTCCCACTTCTCACACATGTGTGAGCACACAACATCAGTCTGTACTGGATCTGGCTTCCTTGTTGACCCCAACACTGTCCCTAGCTTGGGCCCAGGCAGCTAGGCAGCTACAGCAAAGGGGTCTCCCATTTATAGTACTCTTCCTTTTTTGGTTGGTGTCTAACTAGAAGTATTATCAGAGATGGATGTGGTTGTTGCATATACTTTAATTTAACTGAATCTCTACATTAGTAGGTTCTTGCATTTGCCAGATAATTGTTTCAATATTCACATTTAATAGTGTTTTAGGCCTAAAAGTGGTTCACCTTTCACTGACAGAGCATGTCTCCTATTCAAAAATGTTCTGTATATGAAACGTACTGATCTTTTAAACAGGACGTTTAGCTGTCATCTACAATGTCACACAGGACTCATAAACAGAAGCATGAGCATGAAATGTTCAAAGCAGTAACAGAGATTCTCACTTCAAACATCTGCTGTGAAACTTGGCTGTCCCATTTTGTTCACCAAAGGTTGCCAAGTTTGCAATAAATGCAATTTCTCCTCATGTTCTTTCTCTTCTGCGTTTTCCATCTCTGCAGTTATTGTGGTGCAGCATACAGTATACTCGCTCATAGTGCCTCCCCACCCTTCCCCAGCCCAGTCGGCCTTACAGTACGTGCCCCCAGAGGGCTGGTAGTTAATCTCACCACCCATAATCAATATTCCCAGACCTTCCTCCAAATTGCAATCTCGCCTTGCTCCTAGTTTCATACACTAGGGCCTTTCATTTGGCTTTTATTTATTTAGTTTCTGTTTTCTTCAGTCTTCCTCCTTCAAATTACACAGCCCCCAGCCTCCGACCCTGAGTTTGTAGCCTCTTTGCTTTGGGCCAAAGTCATCAACGGCTTTATCAGCCCCTATGATTCACCTCCTTTTCCCATTTACTGGGAAGAAGTGATTAACAATCAATCTTTCAGTCCCTCATAATTCTCATGTTTTGAGAACTTGATAAGCAGTTACAGTATTTTTCAGTAATCCTTACAATCAAAACATTGTGTTGAGAGTTTCTGCCTTGCATGCCGATGACATAAACCAGTTTTTGAATGCCATCCTTGTAATTCCTGGAAGGTTTTCAGTCTTGTTTACAACCTTGTGTAGCTTAAAACAAATCAATATTGTACTTATTTTTTTACAAAGATTACTTCTGTTTGAATGTCAAAAAGGAGCCCTTTATTATAAAAAATGCATAATCAGTGATAAGGAAACAATTTGTGCACCAACAGTCCCTTCGGTTCTAATAGCTGCCACACAGCTCTGTGATTTCGAAATTGAATCTGAGATGAGACACACCACTATTAAACCGAGGTCATAAGGAACAGATTGCACTTAAAATAATCATGTAGAAATATGGCTCCTTCAAGGTGGTAAATGACTGAGATTACTACAGAATTATAGCTAAGCAAAGCAACACAAGACATGCATTCATTTATTCCTGTGTGGGGCAAAGTCTATTTGTTACTACAGTCGAACGCACATTCTGTATTGGATGTACATCACCTAGTAAATTAATCATTACAAACTTCAAAAAAGTCAAGTACTCAAATACAGAGAACTGGAAAACTCATAGTTGACTGGGCATGTAATGGGTTACTGGTACAGTAGCTTTAAATGCTCGAACATCTGAAAATGAAAAATGATAAACAGGCCCATTTATTGAATTTTGTGACTGAAAGCACAGATGAGCTGTAAACATGACGTTTCTCCATTCCTGAACGCAGTTGTTGTGTGCCTGAGGTGGTGTATATTAATTTATGTAATTATACACAGATGTTACTGATCAAAGTTACAAAAAAAAACATCTTAGTAGTGGCAGCACAAGCCTCTACACAAACCTACATTTCACAATCTGTAAAATACTTATACTGTGGTACTGTATGTGCGTCTATTGTAACTAGGAATTGTATTGCAGTTAAGAATTAGTTTGTTGAAATCATTGGTCAACATTGTATTCTGTATGCAGTTACTTTTTAACCTAATTGAACTCTGTTAAATCACAGCACATTAAGCACATTGCAGCTCTATTTTTTAGAAGAGAAGAAAAAAAAGAAAAACGGCAGATGGACTTTTTCACAGCCCTTACAAAGAGTAAGCAGTATACAGAAATGACTTTGAACTCATCAGTTTTTTTTCCTCCCTCGGTCTGGGCTTGCTATGTTACTTTGGATTTTGCCATGCCCTTCAACAATTCGAAAACATGCCACCAGATGCTGAGTTACAAAATCCAAGGACCCGATTCACATTCCACGCAGTGTAGATGCAGGCAATGACCATGAGAGAGGCTTCCAATTGCAGAAGACTTGTCACTTGTGAGAACACTCCACGATCTCAAAGAACACTGTTGTTAACGTGGTGTTCATTAATTTGCTTTAGTACTGTACATAAACACGTGCAATGAGTGTACTTTCAGAACTTTTAATTTCACTGAAAATTAAAATGACAAACATAAGGGAAATGATGTGATGTGAAAATATGTGTGAACTTAAAGAGTAATGGTCTGCACATTCGTAAATTTTAAATAGATCCGAGTCTTATTTTTTCCAACAACAAATTGACAGAAGAAATAGCTATCTTTTGACTTGGTTAGGATAGAATTAATTAATTAAGATTTAGCATTATATTACAAGATTTGGAAGGGAATAAACTTGGGTTGAATTAAAGGTTGAACTGCCTCTTGGTTGCACACTTTCATAAGTTGTCATTTCGGTTCAGGGCAGTGATTGTCACTCCTGTTCCTGGAGAGCACAGCCTTTTCTTCTCAGGAAGCCAAAATCTGGAAGACCCAAGAATCCCCGGGAAAAAGGTTAATAGTTATCCTTGAGGCTAGGATAAGAGGTGTGTCTAGAATCATTAATTTGGCTGAGTCACTGAACGGTGTTACAATTAATTTGTGCTTCACTCATCAATTCTGGTGCCCATTTACAAAGCTGACTTCGCTAGAGCAGTCCATGTAAAGCTCCTTGCTCAAGCAAACAGCAGCAATGTCCCCACCTGAAATTGTGAATCTCCACTCAAGAACCCAGACCCCTAACCTCTACTCCACAAGCCAAATTAAGGTTCTACAGGACCAGGATTAATTTAGGAATCGTGTAGGACTGGGTTGTACTGTACCTAGGAGATAACGTCTCCGAGAATCAGATTTAAAATGGAGCTAGGATTAAATCCAAGGTAACAGCAAGTTAAAGTATGAAGAGAAATGGAGGGAATGGGATTCAGAATAAAGGGTTGGGTTAAGAGCTAAAAGTAAACTAAGTTAAAGAGCTAGGTTTCTTCAGTTACTTTGTGCTCCTTCGCCAGCCCCAGATTACAGTGCCATCTACTGCTACAGAATGGTAATGTAAATAGTAACCTGTTGGCACATTACTAGTCCAGGAGCCACATGACTCTATGACTGACCACACGTTCATTTTTTGTTCAATTGTTCAAATATTAAATTTGAAAGAATATAGACAATATTAAGCTCAATTGAAAATCTGTCTAGATGACAAGCATACTGTAACAGGACACAGGGGAAGATCTTTTCTGACATAATCCTACATTATATTTAATTAAGGTGCATTTTTGCCTTCCAGCTTTTATGCTTTATAATAATTTTATTTGATTTTTTTACCTAAGCCTTGTAGAAATAAATATCCCTGATCAGCTTGTTATAGAGAAAAAAATTCTACAGTTAATTACAAATACTGTACAACATGACAGTTAAAAAAAATACAAAAGAACAATATGAGTAATGTTTTTACTCTGGTAAAAAAGAGGACTTAATCAGAAAGGGACCCTACTCCATTTCTTTAAGGGGATATAGCTACCCAGCCTCTCTCCATGCCTTTATGAGGTGTACTGAAGGTTGTTTGAGAAATTTTAAAGTAAAAAAACAGAGAGAGCATGAAAATCCCACACAGATTAGGAAATCATCCCACTCTGGAATGAAACCCAGGACCAATTAGCTGTGAGATAACACTACTAGCTGCTGTCCTAAGAACATCACCAGCAAATACAAGCAACTAATCCTTAGAACTTTTCAGTTTATCAACTCTGCATTCAATGTAGACAGACTCTGTAGAGGGTCTTTTAATGAAGATGTCAAATCAAAATGAAATACTGTATATCTGCAAGGAATTAATCCACTTGACATGAAAACTAGAGAGTTCAATAATCAAATCACCACACAATGAAAACATAGGAACTATATAATATTTTAATGAATTTACAGTCAGAACCTATACAAACAATACATTTATAAAATATATTCTGTACATAAAACCATATACACATTTAACAAGATGACTTGAGCTTCCAGACATTTTCAAGACATCATTTATTACACAGGCATGTAGGTTTAACATTTACTTTGCCTTCCAAAAATACAGTGTGCAAATCAAGGTTATTTATTAACATGCTTTTGCTATAACATCGGTTATATATACCATAGGACACACATTATGAAGACAGGTTGCAGTGAAATTACCAGCTTTATCTTTTTCCTCTTGAACAGAGCAAACTCTTCTTTGTACTGTGGATAATGGCACTAACCTTGCCTATGCCCTACACTGGATTGCAGATAATCAGCTATAGAAAGATATCAAATCCAGACATGTAAGTAATTAATTCAGTGCTGCAATGAAAATTCCTTTTAACAATCTAAAATTACATAATACGGTAGACTGTTGTAGTTTTATTGATAGAATGTTTTTTTAATTGAAACAAATGTGATGTACAACGTTTACAAGAAATCTCGGTGGACAAATATCAGTCGTGATTTCTCAACATAATGATTCCAAACTAGTGTGTATCAAGGTAATTCTCTAGTCTATAGTTCAGACAGACGGCTGTTGACGTTTACTTCTTTCTTTTTTACCAATGATTAAAACTGTTAGCACTCTTAAAATCTTTTTTTTTTAATCAAATCACTGGGTATCGGTCAATAGAATTATTTTTGTTGCGTGTTCCTTAGAAAAATTAGATCCACTTCCTCGCACTGTAAATACTGTATGATTCACTACTTCTGTAGAAGCAGTCTAAAGACACTCCTTAGGAAAAGCTAAATGCAAAAATACAATGGAAATAGTTTAAAGGTTTTTGTGAAAAAGAAACCTTGCAATCAGTTGCTACTGTACATGTCAATGAAGATTCACTGGAAAATAATCAACAGGAAAAGGAGCACACTTTCTCAGTGTGGAGTGAAAAGATGATACCTGAGACCAATGCCCCTGTTAATGTTTGTTAATCTGGTTGACATACAGAGGCATTCAAAGTATAGTACTTTTAGGTTGGAATAAATATTAAATCTAGCAACTCTAAGCTAAAATGAGAATGACCAAAATGTTAAAAAATATACTTACTAGTGTAAATATGACCTTTAGTGAGAAAATCCATTTTCATCCAAGAAAACCAAAAAATGCTGCAGAAACCTCTGTTGCCTTAGAACTTCATAGTTCTCATTACTATAAAATTGCATTTAAACTGATTGTTTTAAAAGGACTCTTGAACAAAAGTTGATAAGGATCAGGCTCTTTTGTATTTTCAATCACGCCTCATGAGAATAAAAGCAGCATAACAATGCTACACAGTGTGGATGCTGAAAAAATATGCATGCCAGTTACTAAATCTGTCAGCTTTTGGAAGAATGATCTACTGGCTAATTTACGTTCAATGAATGGAACTGTCTGTGCCTCAACACCTTATCTTTGGAGGGTAAGAACTGAAATGTATGAGCAGGTGGACACAAGAGATATGTCAAAGCTTACAGTATGTTCTATTACAATCTGTCTGGCAAATAGAAACCATTATTGTAACAAACCTTCCAGACCAGCAAATCAGTTCAGTTCAGCTAAATGTTTGGAAATTTGTAAATCAATGTAACTTATGAAATTATGTTTTTTTTTTTTAAATAATTCAATCATACTGCCAAAACATACAATGACAATGTTCCAAAGTATCTACAATAGAGTCTTATATTACGGCCCAATCTTCAAAATGTTTTGTTCAACAGGAAGGCTATAACACAATTATTGAAAAAGACAATCTAGAATGGCTAAAACACATCTTTGCTTCTCTTTGTTGTGCAAGACATCTTTTTGAAAGGAACACCTCTGTCTGGAATGCAAAGTCACTTGTCAAGAACAGGAAGCTTGCATGGATCCAACACAACCTGAGTTAGCATGAACGTTTCAACACAGTTAAACGTATTCGTAAAGTTGCAATCCAAGCAAATGGAGGAAAACACCATAGACATGCATAAAAAAGATAAAAAATAGTTATTTTTAATAAAAATACATATTTTCCAGAACTGCAGCATTATCTCTTATGCAAATTTCCAACACTCATGAAGTGAAATTTCAGTTGTACAACCATTCTAAACATTTTACACATACACCGTGAGACTATACAAGCTGGTTTGAACATACAAAGGTCACCACAAACCCAAATATATCACCTGCCGTTGAACGTGATTTTGCATCAGTCTTTTAAATCTGTTTTAAGCTTAGCAATGTAAGCAATGGTAAGACGAGCTAAGGTCTGTGGTGGTCATTTTTGGTGTTTATTTTCTGACATATGACGTTCCTTTAAGCCTTTTGCTAATTGTATTTCCCTATTAAAAACACTAAGAATCTGCTAAAAATGTAATAAGGTGAGCTGCTTTTCACTGAATGGAAAGTTCAGTTGCCTCAATAAAGAACGAAGACGAACATAGTTCATAACACAACAGAATCACAACTACAATATTTAAAATAATTAGGGTTAATAATGATAAATCATCTTATATTCAGAGGAAAAGGAATACTTTAGGCTATACACTGTAGGGATCTATCTTGTGAAGACACATTGACTGGTATTTGCATTTTGAAAGAGGAATGTCTTTGCAAAATAAACACCTAAAAGTCAGAACACTAGCTGTATTATCAGAATGTTTCACAGACACTGTAACAAACATTTTGGGAATTCCATTGTTGTCAAGACGCTTACAGTAAGAGTGCTGCCATCAATATTAGGTAGACTATATATACACATACAGTTTATGTATTAAAAATAAATCTCAGATAATTGGAACAGCAATTAAAACATAGACAACTTCCTAATAAAGAGGTAACCTGCACAGTAAACATTAAGCACCACTATTCATAAGGATGGTCCTATAAACGTTACCAAGTCAAATCTTACAAGAGAAGTTCAATGCTCTCTAAACAGATAAACACTGATAAAAACAATAGGTTTGCCTTATTTGACAAATTCCTGAACAAGCTACTTGGAGCTTTCTAAAAGAAGAGGTGGTTACATTGATTCTAATTCACAACAAACAACTGCAGCATTCTTTAAAAGTGAGGAAGATGTCCTTTTTGGCATGCATTCTACAGTGTAACGTTGTATACACAGCACATGAGACTCAAACACATGTATTTAATTACTGAACGTCTCATAGTATACTACAGATGTCTTTGCTGAAGGCCTAAATTAGTGCAAAAACTATACTTTAGTATTTTGTTAGTCACAATCTAAATTCTGACATTTAACACAAAATGTTAATGGATTTTTTTTTTAGTAATGTGACTTACAGACTGTGAGCAAGTCTGTAACTTCATAAAAACATTTGTTTCATTCCTTTAGGAACAATTCCTTTTTTGGCATGCACTTCTTTAAAATGGGTCAGTTTTCAGATTTAATTCCAAGATTATGATGTAACTAACTTCTTCTGAAGTTGACTTCCCAACCAATATCATTTGTGCTGAATTTCTCTTTAAAATGCAGAACATACTGATAATGTACTATTTATAACAGCACATAATAGCAAACATAACTGGTAGTGCTCGTGGGAACACAACATGTTATGATAGGGCTCAGTGTCAGAGATGGGCTTAACTGCTAAACACAGAATCTGCTTATGAACGTGATGCGGAAAAACCAAGAACAGAAAGCTTGACTGCCATCCCCCTTTAATACAGTCAGAAGCATTAAAATATTTCAAATAGTACTTGACAGAACGGTTTTGAAAAAAAAAATACAGATCTCATTGGCTTTCATATATCTCTCTGCAATAATATCTGTTAAAGCCATTAAATAAAACACAAAACAAACATGAAAAAACAGAAGACAAACTGAAACAACATAATAATACATAAAGAGAAAAAATTACACAGACCCCTTTGTAAAACATTAGCGAGCTAACCAGAAAAAAGGACACTGATGAAACAAACAACTGCACACACCCCCAGTCGATCATTCTTTTTGAAGAAATACTGAACTGGTGGAAATTTGACCTTTGGGCTGAAAATGCAGCTGGGATCAATAGTGTCAATGGAAGGGAAGGTATCCATCAAATTGGAGTTCTGTTCAGGTTAAGATTCCATTCCACACAAAGCAGCAGTTCCTGTGCACACCAGCAGGGGTGGGGCTGAAATCAGTGGTGCAAATAAAACTGGAACATCTGAGGCATCATCGCCTACAAATAAAGGAAACATTTTATTGTCCTTGAAGATGTATGCCTTTTCAGTTAACTGAAATAGGCGCTCAAAGTACTGTGTTTTCTAAGACTGTAAATAGTGTTTATTTCAGAGATTTGTGTTAATGTGTTGATCATTACCCAGTTCAGACCAATACTTAAAAGGTCCTACCTTTGCCTGACAGTGCCATAGGAGTCAAGCAGCTGGGAGCTGGCCAGTTCCAGATTCCAGTCATACGTCTCTAACATTTTAAGACATTCTGCCCTTGTTTTTAGCCCCAGGCAGAACAGCTGCTCAACCTAAGGGGGGGGGGGGGGGAACAAACGATTTGAAATACACTGTTTTTGAAAAGGTGGTGACTAGGAAAACAAAAAAGGCCTTCACTCCTGAAACAACAATCTGCTATTTTTAATATCAAACCAAATATGAAGTAAATTGTGATACACAACAAGTTATTAACTCGGATATTAACACTACCGTAAGTCACAAGTCTTTATATATCTTTATGAAACAAATATACAGTATATAGGAAGGTGTTATGGTATTTTAATTAGTCTCAATAATCTTTTGTAGTCTTTCTACTAGTCCTTGCTACAGAAATGTTAAAAATGCAGTGTTAAAGGCTACCTTGAGATAGTGCACTGCCTTCTGAACATTCCAGCCATGATTATGCAGGGCAGCCTGGCACTCTTCTATTGTCACTCCATGGACGGCATCCTGCACCTTCACATGAGACATTTAAAAAAACTTCAGAACCTCTATGTACAGTATTGTGCCTTCAACAATGTTTAATGACCTTCATCCTGAATGTTAAATACAAAACACATTTTTAGTTCCAGGATGAAGGGCTTAAGCACAAGATATAGTGAATCTCATCATCAGTGTTACAACAAACAGGTGTAATGGATGGTATTGTACATGGAAAGTACTGCATTATAGAAGGCAAGGTTACTTACTAATTTGACTTTATCCATTGACCTGGCACTCTCTGATTTTCCAGCCTGTCCATCACAGTTCACTCTCTGAAGGCTGTAGGGCGTTTTCGCTGTGGTTTTGACTCCATGTGTGTTGCTGTTGTTCGAGGAGAAATTAGCTCGAAGGTCTGACTGTTGCATCATGGGCCTCACTGTTGCCGTAGTGACTGTCCTCCTGGAGGAGCTGTCCTCAGGGCTCTCTGCTTCTTTGAAAAACTTCTCGTACTTGTCTAGGTAGGGCGGTCTCTCGGGGAGGAGGTAGTAGTGAGTGCTGCTCACTTTCTTGCCATCTTTTACAATGGGCAAAATGCAAGGCCCCTTGGCACAGTCCTTGCCCTGTGCTTGAATAACTTTGGGTGTTGCGTACTTGGGGTCTGATGCAAAGCTCTGGGTTGTGGGCATTAGTTTGCTAGGGGATGTGGAAAGGTAGGAGCCGAATGACGCTGCTGAGCAGAGGCTGGTCCTTTGCTGAGGTGAACCCACGTGGAGGCTCATGGGACTGGGAGTTCGGGAGTTAGGCTGGGATAAGGGGTCCCGAGGGGGAATCTGCGGGGGTTTGTCCTTATCCTCCTCGCCCCCCGAGGACGGGGAAAGATCCCCAGACCACCTCCCGTAATCGTTCCGTTTCATAGGTCTTGGGGGAATGGGTATCCTGGGGGGTATCTGAGGCTTGTCCTCAGAGAAGGACAGAACAATGTGCTTGTGCACATCCAAGCTGTTCGGGCTTGGGGAAGAAGGCAGAGAGGTAACCACAGGAACGTTAAGCCTCTTCATGCACTCCTGCTGAAGCTCCTCGAAGATCTCTGCTGACTGGGAGAAGTTATTCTGTGGGTTCTGCCTGCAGGGCAGAAACAGATTGTCCTCCACTTTGGGCTTGTCCACAGCTTCACCCTCTTGTACAAAGCTCACGCTGGGCTCCCCGCTCTCTTTGACTTTTTGGGCCCTGGCCAACCTATATTTGGACGGGTCATCCAGCAGACTGGGCTCAGAGCTGTTAATCGAGGACACCTCAATGTCTTCCTCGTCCTGAGCAACGTCATCATAGGCAGGAGGGGCCGGCAGAGGCTTGGAATCCCAGTCTACTACGGGAGTAGGATGCAGGGGGCGAGGAAGGATACGAGTTGGACTCTGAGGAGGTGTTTTGTCCAATATGGAGTCAGCCTCTAAGACTAACTTCGCTAGCACGGGGATCTGTTTCTCCACAACAGGAGATGGAGTGGAAGGGGGCACTTCCTCCTCAAAGTCAATCAAGGATACCTCGTTAGTGCCCGCTGACCTAGCTCCGCAGCTCTGCCAGTCCCCTGTCTTCGTTGCTGAGACCCAAGCGGCAGGCTTCACCAGTTTCAGCCCCTTGACTGATCCTGGCTTTTTCAGGTACAGTTTCTTGAGGCTTGAGGCTGTCAAATCGTCCTCTTCTGTCACGGGGTCATAACAAGGCTCTAAACCCCAAAGAAAAAAAAACATTTGCTCACTGTGATGATTTTACTACATCACAACAGTCTTTCCTGAAAATACTTGAGCTTATAGCCAAGCTTCAAGACAGCAGACTGTTTTAATGTGTACCAGTCAGACCAGTGACCCTTTTAAGTTATTTTTTATTCCCCCCAGTTACATCTAGTTGTTTTTTTACACTTGACTAAAGGCATCATCACTGCATGCATAATGTGTAGAGCAACAGATGACACAGAGCTCAGAGTTCTTTAAACAGTATGTATAATCTATCTGGAAAAAATAACACCACACAAATCTTTTGGCACGTTCATATGAAATGATGGCGCAAAAGGTCATTAGTTCATAGAATGTTAATTCACCATGCGACAGAAGCACAATAACAAATTACAATTAGTAGAATCATTTAGTTTTCACCCCCGTTAATAGCAGTTCTAATTGCAGAATAACGCTGTGAATCCAGCGCAGTGTCTAGTGCAAATTTAAGGCTGCAAACTGCTGCAGACCAAGCACAAGATTCACTCCAGTCCAGGCCAATAGGTAAGGAAGGTGCACAGTGTACCTTTGAAGAGTGGAGCTAGTCTAGAACAGAGAGGGCAGGAACAGTGTTTGCACCAGACTGAGCGCCCACACTTACTCTTGACAAGAATCACTGGCTGGGGGGGGCGAGGTGGGGGCTCCTCTGGAAAAAGCCACAGGGCGTAAAGATAAGGAATAGGTGAAACAGAACAGAGGGAGAGAGAAAGAAAAAGAGTGAAAAGAGACTGCCATGTTATTATCGAGCCGGCACAATGAAGGACGTGGAGAAGAGATGGAAATAACTAGTTTATTAAGTCGCACCTAGAAGCTCAAGTGCAGGTAGGATTCGAGTGGCAACAGGACACTGAAGGAATACTTGACCAATTCATCAGAAAATGCACTATATAATCATTGGTATTAGTATTATCATTAGTATTGGGTTAAACATTTACAGGTTGTGATGACAGTATCTTTCCATACCTGACTACCAACTACCAAATACATTGGTTGTACATACCAAATGAATTTATCCCTGAATCGAAAAGAATACTTTTACCACTATTCCAATAACACAAAATAATAAACAAGATAAACTCATTCAACATTCAACATCAGTTAAATCTTAAAGAGAAAAATTGTATGCAGCTATTCTTTACAATTCATGGTAACCAAGCTAATTAAGAGGTATTATGCCTTTATGGGGTCCAAAAGAGAAATCAAGCACAACCAGCACAGAATGCGACATGAGTGGTTCCACATTACAACAGGCATTCTCACTTTTCGCCCGTCCTGGTAGCTGAGTTGGTCTGGCGGTGTTAAAATCCATTCCCAGCACGTCTGGAGGATCCATGGGATTGCCCAGATACAGACTGCAAGAACAACAATGAACAAGACTAACATCTTCCTGAACTCTGAGGCTGAAATCTCCAGCCACTAAATGAAGAACAATTCCATTCCTTTCAGAAGGTAACAATGGGTGACTGCAGGAGGAGCAGGTTACCCATTCTGATGGGTTTTCTGGTTTGGGATGGTGTTTCCACACATGCTACATGCAATGCTGGTCATCAATGGCACTGCCTACATATGTCAGTAAATTTAAGGAGTCTAAAACAGCCGCTAGTTAAGACTGGCTGTCTTTAGTCCTGAGCAGTGAAGATTGCAAGGGGTTTTGATACATGCATTCAAAACCATGAGAAGTGCCGACAGTCAACCCACGAGATTACCTTACTTTTTGGCACATAAGCAAGAAAACAAGGGCACAACTGGAGGTTATGAGGAAGTGTTTTTAGGACAGAGAAAGGGAGACACTTTTTCACACAAATGGTGGTGGAGTTTCCCAGAAATCTTCTGAAAAGGGCTGGGTGAGATCTTTAGGTGGAAAAGCTACTAGCAACCAAACAAGAATAAAGGGTTAAGTGGCATCCTCTTGCTTGTAACATTATGTTGCAATACTAAGAACTGTATAAGCACCAAGAATTGCATAAGATGTTCCAAATATGTTCCAATAATAATTGCATATTGCATTTAAATGCGAAAAACATTACTCTAAGAGTTAAGTGTTTAAATAGCCTTTTAAAACATAAGAGAGAGAAATTCTAGGATGTGTAAATGAATCAGAAAAATACTTTGCTACCCTCTAGTGGTTTACAGAAAAAGGAAGATTTGAGGATTTCCTTAAGTGACCTGGCCTACAAGATGTTGGAATCTCAGGACAGCAGCTGTTCATCTATTTCTTGAGGCAAACAGCCACAGAAATAACTGCCAAAACCAATTCAAATTGATGTGACGCCAGACCTCAAAAAACAGATCCTGGAAAGTGGCAGATCAAGGGAATAGTGGGAACATTTTGAAGTAAAAAATTGTTTTACTGTATAACTGCTAAGAAATAACTGATACCATTCTCATATGATGATTATCATCATTTACTACAGCCTAGTATATGAAAGAGCTGAATGCGCATCTCTGCAGAAGTGAGGCACTTACTCATCGATCTTATCAGGGAAACCCCAGCTGCGGTGAGGGTTGGTGTCGCCATGCCCTGTGTGAATGAAGCTGTTTTTAAGTGGTCGGCTAATATCATGCGCTGACAGTCCAGCCACTGAGGTGACAGTGTTTCTGGGAAACTGGCTGACGTTCAGAGTCCGTTTGTTCTGGCCCCTCCACCAGTAGTTTTCAGCCCTAGATTCCAAACAAAAAATAATAAAAAAATACCTAAAAGCACTACTCCACCGATAATAAAGATTTGGTGTTTGTTTCACAAGCATTATCGCCTTATTGCTAAACATTGATACTAATGATGATAAGCTTTTATTTAACTTGTCTGTGAACAATTTGTACTTTTGTTTATACTGTAATGATGACTGGGAAAAGTATCAATTTTTACAGCACAGCATTTTACTGAAGAAATCAGACTTAAGTACCTTGTCAAGTTAAGTACCTTGTACCTTGTCAGTGCACTAAACTGACTTGAATCCATAACCTTCTAGGTCCACATCTGAAGCCCTAATACTACTACAAGCTGCAGCCTAAGGGTTAATAACCCAGTAAGAATATTCCAAATGACATGACACTTATTAAAAGGTAGGAGAAATAATAAGGCACAAATGCAAGGTTAAGATCATATTCTCCAAATAGTAGCTAGACAATGACCGAACAAAGGACCTTATAAAAAATGTACAGACTTTCAATTCTGAGTGGAGATTAGACATTTTTGATTCATTATTGCTACTATGACAGAGTAACCAATAACCAGTATAGAAAGCCTCAGACCTGATAGGAGAAATCACAGCAATTTCTGTTAACAAGTTTTTATGAAGTGACTTCTTCAGCCAAAGATCAGATGCCACTAGTCTTCCCATGAGAACATGCTTACTATTTTTTTCCATTTAATATCCAACAGTACATTCACCTTGAAAGAGTAAATTACAGGCACCAAACGGTGAGATGCAAACCAGAGCTTGTTTTATAAACTAGCGTTCACCAGTACAACTTTTTCAGTCAACTTTTTCAGAATTATACCAAATGTTAATGCTTTGTAGTTTGACTTATGCTCTCACTGTTCCAATGGCTTAACAGCTTGCTTAACATGAGGATTTTTCTAAGTCGAGCAGCTGTTCAATTTGACTGCAGTGCTGTTGCCCTTGTGGTCTGGACATGTAGCACATTCAAAGCCAAGAAAATTAAAGTAACCAGGCCATGACATTTAAATGGTATTTTAAAACTCCTTAACATTTGAACTCAAGGAAACATAAATTAAATTCAGGTTAATAAATAAATTACTTTTCCACTTGAAATCAATGTATTGCCTTTACATTTTAATGTATTAAACGCAACTTGTTATATGTATATTAGACCGACAATTATACTGGTGTCTTTTGACCTTTAAGGCATGCAGCACTAACAGAAAACTTTATGCCCCTTTCAAATCCACTTTATGCCCCTTTTCAAAGATCTGGCCCAACAGTTTTAGAAACAAAAAAGTAAACGGAAACTGCAAGCTCACAGGCTCATAAGATCCAATCCCTCTTTTTTGCATATGACGCCACTCACACTATGTAAATGTTTCCCAAGCAATTTGCATGCAATTGTCCGGTTGAATGCAACCTCCATAGAGGAAGTTCAGGCAAAACAGCTCTGCTTTGAACACCTACCTGCCTTCAATGATGGTGATGACATCATCGATCTGAATCTCGAGCTTGTCTGGTTCCTCAAAATCCTGCAGTGCCCGCATGTCTGTTGGCATAGTCTGGCAACACAAACAACCAGAATAACGACCACTTCTAA
Source organism: Lepisosteus platostomus (assembly GCF_059453375.1). NCBI lineage: Eukaryota > Metazoa > Chordata > Actinopteri > Semionotiformes > Lepisosteidae > Lepisosteus > Lepisosteus platostomus. Next base: position 67,454,790 of record NC_142612.1, read on the forward strand.
GTTTGTAGATCTTAAAAATAAAGCACCAGCAGCAGAGCTGTTGTAAGGCTGAAACACAATGCATACAGTATACGCGTACAGATTTGTACACCAATGTCTTCAACTCACCTCCACCAGGAACTCCCGCAGAGCGACAAAGGTGGGTCTGTCATCTGGCTTCTGGGCCCAGCACTGCAGCATCACATTGTAGATATCCTGCGGACAGTCCTCTGGCTTAGACAGCCTCTCTCCCTCTTTGTCAATCTTATGGAGAATCTGCAAAACATTGCCCATTTTAAAAGATAGTTGTTTGTCCACTGAATCCTATCTGCACATCTATAAAGCAGAACATACAAAAAAACTATTCATATTTTTTTGATATGTCACCATAATTTACATTATTTTATTTCTATAGTCCATGATGCAAATTCCATTTGTCTCCTGATGTGTGTTGAAGCAAACTGAATTTAGTCAGGGAATGAATCCTGTGCCGAACCACGTGAAACTAATCATCCTTCTCAATCCTTCCTGAGGATTTCCAACACCTGCAAGATCGCAGGACCTTGAGGCACAGATCTGGATGTTGATGACCAACGGCCTGCTCTCTGCTGTTTTTGATACCTGGCTGCCATTGAGCCCGAGCCAGGGCTCCTGTCCGTATGTAAACATCTCCCACAGGGTCACACCAAACATCCAGGTGTCACTTGCATGAGAAAACGTGCGCGTCTTCAGGCTTTCAGGGGCACACCTGTCGCGCAAACCAAACAAATCTCTTAATCAAATGTGACAATGAACGTGCACGCTGGTACAAAGCAGTCTCTCATTGATTAAAATGCAAAACATATGGCATTTACCAAGTACACTGAGCAAAGTTAACAAAGGCATGAAACATGCAGGACAAAAAAACAGGCACTGTGATGGTGCCACAGTTCACAATTACTGCCTTAATTCAAACAAACAGCTTTCAATGATCACCTTGAAAAAGCCCAGGGTTTTCAAGGACCAGCAATATGAGTGGACTCACAGATTGCCCTGCCTATTCTGATAACCTTCCAGTGCTGCACTCTTGTATTATTCCAGAGGTGGAGAAGCAGGGTCTTACCATGCAAAGGGGACCTTGCGGTGTTCCTGCATGACATAGTGATCGTCGTTCTTTGGCAGTGCCCTCATGAGTCCAAAGTCACCGATCTTTACCAGGTCATTGGCTGCAAGCAGGATATTACGGGCAGCTAAATCTCGATGGATGAATCTTTTTGACTCCAGGTAGGCCATTCCATTGGAAATCTGGATTGCATACTGGCACAGTGTTGATATCAAGAAATGCCCTTGGTTTTTTCTCAGACGGTCCAACATGGAGCCTAAAGGGGCTAATTCCGTTACCTAATTGATGAAAAAAAAGGATCACAGCAGAAAATAGGTTCAGATATATATAAAAATATTTCATGTCAATTTCTGCATAGGTTATATAAAATTCAAGGGAAGAGAGCAATATTTTCCATAAAGAGAAGGTCCATAATAACTACAACTGCATCATGTTTTTTAAAAGTAATTCAAACTATTCTAAAATTATACAGTTAAATAAGATTAACATACTCTACTACTTTGTTGCGGCAAATGTATCAGTTTCTTAGTGTAATCTCAGTTTAAAAAATAAACTCAACCACAAAACAAAACAAAAAAAAGGTAAAATGGCAAAAATAATGCTTTTGGAGAAACATGAAGCTGTAGAGGCCCGGACAACTGAAACAATTAAGTGAAAAGAGCATTCACTAAGAATGATGCAGCTTACACTGCTGCACCTTTCTTCTAAGGCAAAGACACTGATACTTGTTCAGTGTTGCCTCACAGATTTGATCTAGATTTTGAAAGGTGCCACGGTGCTTTTAAGAACGGCTCTTAGCTTACCATTTTCATAGGGTGTGTGAGCACAACCCCATACAGTCGTATCAGGTTCTGATGGTCGAGGGAGTGCATGGCATTCACCTCCCGGATGAAGTCATCCAGTGCGTCAGGCTGATTGAGGACATCGGTTTTCAAGCATTTCACAGCAACGTGGATCTATTAATAGAGCGTAAGCTGTGAACAGTCTAGCAAAGCAAAGAACCCACTAAAAGAAACAGAACTGGAGTGTAACAAGAAGTTCCTGCCAAAAAAACAGAGCTAAATGCGCAAAAAAGTGCTAAAAAAATAACTGTTCACACCACTTGCGAAGTTTCCAGTTCATTTCAAGTCTAGCTTATTCCCCTGTAGATCCATTGGCATATTGTCATATTTTCATCCCCAGGCGTTTTCAATTCTATATGTTTCTTTTCCAAGTAAAACTTCAGGGACTTTATTTCAGTTGAATGATTTGAACTCAGGAGATGGGAGTGGAACATATTGCACAGCAAAGCCAGAATTCCTAATGCTCCCACAGTGATACTGCTTCTTACTATAATCGGCATACAGACACATTCAGCCCAAGGCCGAATTTGTTCAGTATATAATTTAAGGGTGGACACTGAAACCTGAACATGACATAGGAAAACAATGCAGAAACCTGGGGATCGCATGTCCCAGCGCTGTAAAAAGTCAAGTAGATTCTTACTATTTTAAGCAGGGTAGAAAAATAACCCGTACTAGAGCTAGGGACGATTTTAAAAGTTGAATGACAAAAAATTATCTCATAAGCGATACAGTTTCTTCCTGTCTGTTACCCTGCCTCACATGGAATGAGAATTACATGTGTTACAGGAAGGGTGCAGACAGATAAGTGTACTGCAATGTAAATCTAGCCTGGTCATCTATATACGGTACATGATACATCAGGTCGGAGGGGGTCAGTGAAACTCTAATAGGCAAGACACCAGCCTAAGTAACTGCTAGCATGACTGACTGGGTACCCCTATTGAATTCTGTGGCAGAGAGAGGGGGATAAACCTACATCTGCAGAAAATAGCACCTAGGGGTGTGAAAGCACAGCTCCCTGACATAATCTTCATCTCCGAGGCTCAGGCCAGACCAGAAACCAGATTTAGACCGTTGTCACAAAAACTTTAAAAAAAAAAACAAAGCAAAACAGCTTCCCGCACAGGGTTTCCATTCCGAATTTGGTTTTTCAAACTCACCACTTTCCCGGTGGGAGCGGACCACTCCCCACGCTTGACCACTCCGAAGGAGCCGTCACCCAGCTTCTCGAAGAGAGACAGGTCCTTCTCGCTGATGAGGCAGGTGAGGGCCTGCTGGCCCTCGGGAGGGGGCGGCGTGGAGACTTTGCGGAAGGTGGTGGCCGGCTGGGGCTGGAATTCTGACTCGGGCCTCTTCCCACTGAACACCTGAGGAGGCAGAGAGAGAGGCTGCAGCTGAGAGTGATTCCATCTAGCTCGCCAAAATCCGCCTTTCCCAAAACAGACCCAGCACAGGTGCAGCAGCTGAGAGAAGCCGGCATGTCACTAAAAGACAGACTGGTCAAGGTTAAAACTTAAGCTCGAAATCGCCCCTTATTTTTTTAATGTCATTTATTCATTAATGATGATTATGTGAAAGTAACAGTACATAAATGTACTGTATACTGCAGGGTACAAATTCACACTATAAATACACAGGCTAGATCTTCTGAGAAAAAATATCTAGTCTAGTCAATGAGTTCTAATAACATATCTCTTGTTTTCTCCGAATATCTTATCTGTAATTAAAATATTTTAAAGCCACTTTGTTACACGAGACACGTCATTGAAGGATGAAAGAACATTCTTGCACCGAGCAACCAACAAGTTATTTCTCAGCAGATTTTCTTAAGTGGAGCCCTCACTCCCTCCCTCCAGGCCTTGTCAGTTGAAGGCGATGAGGTGCTGGCTGAGTGGAAGCAGACTAAAGCACAACAATTCATTATACTTAGCAGCCAACCCACTTATCATAAAGCAGGCCAAATGAAAAGGGGGAGATCCCTGCAACTTTATCCCAACACCACTTACAGCTCTGCGGTATCAAACCATCTTGAACAGACGTGTGCTTCACAATAACATTGGCAAAGGGGGGACAAAAGTTTAAATTCTAAACAATAAACCAACAGCTACTTGTTACTTGGTTGCTACCCTAAGAACACAAAGTACAGACTGTTCATTATTCTGTGATGACGAACATGAAGTTTCAAACATGTTTTTCCCAGACATCTGCACAATGCTTTAGGCTAACGTCAAGTGTTCTGCAGATCTAGTGACTGGGTGCCTGAGGTCATAGATGAAGTTTTCTTTTTTTTTTTTAAGATTTAAGAATGCAGCTTTGCGCAGACAAAGCCTTGAACCTGCAGCGACTCCCCTGATAACAATGAAGCAAGTGCTTCTCTGCCCTGGGCTTCAGCCGGGCTGGGGGCAGTGTGGTGGGAGAGGGCACAGATTACTGAGCCACAGATCCCTGCTTGGAACAGAAACAAACCCATGTAATTTTAGAAGCCTATCAATCCCTTGCTTCCTGTTAGGCTGTCTTGATGCCAGAAACAGGCAAGCCACATTTGGAAGTCCCTTCTCTCACGGGTCTGAACACACAGCACCCAGGTCCACAAACCAAAGACAGCATAAAAAAAAAATTCCATTACTTTCTTAGAAAACAAAACAACCAAGAAGTGCCTATTGTTAACTGTGGTCTGTCACACTTGTCAACTAACACTACGAAGAAGCAAGCACGACTACTACAGCACCCTGCTGATTCCAGACCTTCCCAAGTCATTACAATTTCAGAAAAGAAGCCTTGAATTCCGAATGAAGACATCACCATTTTCAATTTCTTTTTCAGAATTAAAAACACTGATCTCATTTATCACGAAATGAAGGTTTTGTGCTTGAAACTAATTTTATTGCTCCTTAAGCATAATTACCAGGCATGAATCACAAGACTGCACTCCTTAAAGGTAAAATACTACTATATTGTAACGTTATTCATATTTTAAATTCATACATTTTTATAATCGAAGCGATAGATAAGTGGTAGCTAAAGCGTTACCGAACATTTCCTGTTACACAAATTCAAGGAGAGGTAAACGTAGAGTAAAACATGAACAGGCAGCAAAGAATATTAATTCCTTACACACAGAAGAGAATTTGAAATCAAGTGGCTTTAAATTGTATTAAGCTGTATTGCAACAAAAGGCAATAAATCCGTGTTAGTTTCCTGGCACACTGAGATTTTACAGTATACTGTAGGATCTGAAGGATACTGTACTGTACTAAATGTTTGTCTCCAGAAAAGTCATTATAAACCACTCCATACCTTGCTCATCCAGGACTTGCGTTTGCACATTGCTTTCCTTCTTTTGACAGCCTCCCACAGACGTCTCTGGCCTTCAGAAAGAAATAACACAAACGTTGCGGTCAGCCAGACTGTTAACACCCATAGAAGAAACACTTTCCAGGTCAAATGAGGTACTGAATTTGGAATTTTCTAATTAAGGCATTTAAGTTAAGTCAAGTTTTAATGGCTTGGCATAAGAACTGCAGAAAGGGATATTTGTTTTTTGAAAATCTCTTTAGATTGTCAATTACAGAACCAATTTTTGCTTTGCTGCCTGTGTGGTGATAGTTGTACCATTATTAAACAGAGAAATGCAGCCTTTAAACATAAAAAATTAAAACTTTTTTTGGCAAAGAGTCCTCCATATCTGTCTGGTTATCTTAAGAATGTGCTTTTGTGTTCATTGTTTTTTTTTTTACCAGATCTTTTTAAACCATGATAAAACTGGAACATGCAAACTTTTTAAGGCACAAACTCTTGCAGACTCAAAAGGTCACACAAAGGCTGTTGCAGAAGGGAGCTTGCAGATTGCAAACATTTTGGAAAGAGGCAGGAAACATTCACAATGGGATCCAACCCACAGGAAGCAGGTGCTTTGCTCAGATGAACTAATGTTTGCTTTCTGAAAGCCAAATGAGGAGACCTGAGCTAATCTGCTTTATATAAATGATGCCAAGATTTTTTACTCACAGCATCCATAGAGCCTTCAAAATCCCCAAACCACAGCTGTATACAATATACTTTACAGCGCTGAAGAAAAGTTTGTGAGCCCCCTAGGTTGGTCCATATTCTTGTCTATTTTAGATCTACAACATAATTAGATCTTCATGAAAGTCTTTATCAAAAAGCTGAAGATAACCACAAAGATATCAACTATGTTTTTTATTATTTCATTAACAAAACGATGTAGCGGCAAAAACCTTGCATAAAAAGGAATGTGAACCCTTAGAATTAGTGATCTTTGGCACTTCCTTGAGCAGCCATTATTTCAACTAGATGTTTCCTGTAAATGTTCATCAGTCTCGCATTGGCTTTTGTTAATTTCATTCCCATTCTTCCTTATAGAACTACTTCAAGTCAAGCTTTGGAGTGTGTGGCTTTTCCTTCCCTTCCTTTCTCTTCTGTTTGCAGCAGTATGGGTTTTATGACTCCACAACCACCAACAAAGGCTCTTACATTCCACACCGGGTGACACATAGGGCTGAAAACTGTCAATAGCAGTAGCCCTCGTTAGCTAAAACCTGAGAATCATGCTATTACCATTTACATTTCCTTCTCAGAAGCCATAGTGTTAACCACGAGTCTGAAGTTCTACAAATGACATAGTTTTTACAATGATATTTCTGCCTATACTTACGCAGGCCTTGAGGTGGTGTGACACTTTTGACATTCAATGACATTTTACAATGTAATTATGAGTATAGCTCATTTTTACTAGTCATTTCTAACTCATTATTTGCATTATATACAGTACTTGCCCTTGTCCTTCCATATTTTTCCAATGCTTTACAGTACATGTCCTCTTACTCTGATTTTTATTTCCACCTGACTCTGTCAGAATGCAATCACCAATGAGTCAACATTTTTTTTTCCAGTTGTGTAGCCGACTTTACGATAAAAAATAATTGCACAATAATTGCACAATTGCCGAAAAATCTTTCTGAAATCGGATGAAGTAAAGGCCAAATGAACCGTCGCTTTAAACCGGCATTTTTCGGTTCACAATTTTTCTGACAAGACTTTTTAGAAGGTTTACAGCTACTGGATTAAGCAACACCCACCCGGCCGACCCATTCCAATCTTCTCCAAGTCCTCATTCTTGACGTAGTCAAAGTGAGAGAGGCGGGTGACGTTGAGGTCGTCGCGGATGCGCAGGAAGTACTGCTGCAGCTGTACCTCCATCAAGAGTTCCAGAAGCCACTCCGTCCCCTCATCTGACTGCATGCTACTGCCCAGCTTCTGCCAAGGAGCACACAGAGAACACAACATGCCACACTGTCACGTGCGCTCAGCAACTTTCAGTTACATTGCGAAAACTGGTCTGTTCTAGAGATACAAATTATTGCCGCACTGACACGTCCGGTTGCAGATGGGATTGACACCAGAAGCCTGACACTTTTTGTTCAGTATCTGACCTTTTTTCCAATAGCTGAGCTGTTACACGTTATTTTGAGTTTATTGTAATTCTTTTATACACAGTAAATACTTACCTGTAAACATCTAGAAGCTTGCTTTCATTCAAGTATCTACTGCACTATTTTGTAGTGCTGAAAATTATTCTCATTGGCATAATCCAGCCATTTTGGTAGGAGTTAAGATAAGGAAGTAGATTTCCCTCCCTTTTCTTAGCTTTCTTGTTCAGCACACAGGACATCAGCTGCTTTCAATTACTTTGCAATCACCCACCCCAGCCTCTCCCTGTGGCCACTTCAGATTCAATCACGTTGAGAAGGATACTCTGGAGTACTTTGTTGAACATTGTTCATCACAGCTGTGCCCCTGTCACAACCCCTGACACTCAAGAACCTGAGGTTTCTTAATGGGGTGACTGAAATGTCAGAGGCATTTGCGTTTGTTATCTTTAGCTGTTATTTCTGCTTGCAAGCTATACTCAGAGTAAAAATAAAAATAGTTCCGATGTATAATTTCATACAGCACCTTCCAAACCTTTTTGGCCATTAATAATCTTTCAAACAAAGACAGCATGTTATGTCATGGGGCTACATGCACAGTGTACACTGAACCTACCCTCCATATCATTCCATTATTGTCCGTAATAGAGCTGGCACTGGATGGTAGTTACTTTTTAGGCATTATCAAGTCTCAAGGGGCCAAACAAGCTTTGTCTGAGTAAAGTCAGTCGACATTTATTTTCAGCGGCACTTTGGCCACTATACTATAGAAGCTAGGGTACAGTACAGAAAACAGGGTCAAGGAAAGTGTGATTACAATTAATTTAGCCCAGATGATCCACTTGCACCAGTAAATTTGATTTTATTGTAGCACCTCTTACCAGCTACTGAGTTGGTGGGCTCATCCTGAATAAACAAATCTGCCAGTGGTTGGCTCAGGCCTTGGGACCACTGTGTTGTTTATCTCCATGGAAACCTCCTGTCCCAGAGAATCCAAGTCACGAATCCCTGTCATACACAGCAGCTTTTTATAGATGGAATTATGCAGCTCCAGTCTCACTCACAGGGATTGCATTGAGGTACTCGTATTTTTTCAGACAACATCTTAAAACTAGCCGGCAAAACAAATCCTAAAAATGTGTATTAAATTTTAAAAAAACAAGCTTTAAAGCCAATGTTGTCGAGTCCTGAGTGGAACATTACCTTCATGTATACAGTATAAAAAAGCATCACATGTCAAGATACAGCAGACTGAAGCAAAAAAGTAGATTTGATTAAATGTGAAACTTGTTTCTTCCACTTTTTTTTTTACCTAAAGATGACACTGTGCTTGTAAAATTGGTGTGTATTTAGGACAACATTCCATCTCCAAAAAAGCACGGAGAACAATGTTGTCTTGTGTCTTGCTGGAGTTCCGGTGGTAAAGATACAAGGGTCAGGTCAGGGGTCAAAATGATCCCAACGTCTGCCCTTTCTTGTTAAGCAGTCAATGGTCTTGCCAGTCAGAAGATTGCATCCTACTGCCCATGATCGTAATGAATCAGAGACGTTGTCAGCACTAAGTTGCAGCACACTCATGCTTGACAGAAGCACTGCTTAAAGGGAATGTTTCACTTTCCTTCCACAAGCCTCTGTCTCCCTTCCCTTACAAGGGCCAGCTCAGAAATGCACTGCCTGTGGCCGTCTAATCACAATGGCCCTGTGGCTTTTGGACAGCCACGCATTACTGTAAAGAAGCACTGCGAACACACGCTGAAGGTATGATACAATGCCTGTGATTACACAGCACTTAGGTCATAATGAAACAGTTACTGTACCAAAAGTAATGGCTCAGCATTTCTCTCAGCACCTTTCAAAGTATAGCCATCATGTTCTTTATACGTCTCTCAAAAAACAAAATGAACATCATGTTGGCTGAGACCAAATAACCAAATAACAGTTCACAAGGGTTGTGGTCAAAATAATATTTTGTTAGTTGAGAATTTTCCTTTAGATTACACATCCATAAAAGGCATACATACTATAAATCCGACTTCCTAAACGAAAACTGGAAAATTGCTTGGATCACCTGAGATTGCAAATAGCTTCCACATGAATCTCTTCATCATTCATTTAGAGCTGGCATATCTAAGCCACTCCCTTTTTTTATTGACCCACATCCCGAAAACAGAAAGCAGATGAAGGCAGTCAAACATAGTAAAAAGTAAATTCTCCAAGAATTAATGAAGGAGGTTTTCAAATGCGTCGGACAGAAAAACATTTTTTTCAGAACCTTAGAAGTACCTGTTTATGGCGCTAACTGCAGCTGTTCACAAAAAGAAGACAAGAAACTAAAACATCGATGCATACACAATGTGTGCTTTTCAAAATTCCGTGGTACTGGCGGAAGCTGAACATACTTTTTGTCCTGTGTTACTTTTGACACTGGTGTGGTGAATGTAAAATCATTAGTGCCTGTCTCTCAGAAGGTTTCCTGCCCATATAGTACAGCACCATTAAGAGACAAATGGCCTCTGACTGCAAATTGTATGGGACTTTAATAAATCACCTGGTTTCATTCTTGCAGACAACATCCTCATCAGAGGAAAAACCATTTGTTCATTTCTCATTTTGAGACTTAGTGTACTGATTAGGTTGTTTTGCATGAATATTTACAGCACGCAAACATTACAATTGTCACAAAAATATAGTCGCATCTACTCTCTTTCAAACATGCAGTTGACTGAGAGTGAATAATCTTATTCCAGAGGTTAAGACAACAGGTGAACATCTATCCTTAATGTACAGAGGTCTGAAAATGACTTTATCTTTCATATACAGTATTAGCAATGTATACTACTGCAGAATATATACATTTGGCTAACACAAAATAGAAGTACTGCATTGATTTCCCATGAAATCTGCATCTTTTAAATCAGAATATACTGTAGGCCAGGCTCTCTTACAATTTCATTCCCATTATTTGATTTCAAATGTGCAAACGACATTACTTAGCAATATTCTTTTTAGGTCGAAATGAAAAGAAATAAAAATATGTGCAAGAAATCACTGAGGTGGAATTAAAATAGCACACTATTACAACGAAAAACAAATGTACATGATAAGACATTCACATATAGTACATGCTATTCCATAAAAAGAGCTGAAGTGAACATTTGATAATTCAGGCTAAGGTACAGTGGGGCCAAAGTGTGCTTCCAAAGTAAGAGGCAACATACTGTATTGTGTTCTCTGAGACACAGAAAACAGAATAAATGCGATCTTTTAGAAAGCAGACTGCAGAAAAAACAATCAATCAACGGAGCATTAAATACATAAGCTGACTTGAAAGAATTATTGCTGTATCAATGTACAGTAAGCCATTAACAAGAGCATAATCTTCCTGTCTTCCGAAAGGATGTTGTACAGCATGGTGTTGTCTTACAAAAGTACTGTTTTACTGTAAGCCCATGTCCCAAGAACACACCCAATAAATGAGAAACAGCCACCAAATTCTACATTTACTTCAGTGGTATTTCTAGAGTAGGCTTTTAATGATGTTTAGATCATAGTATGAATAAACTGCTTACTGTGTTTCTTTTCTAAATTATTTTCTTTCATTGGGACATTCAGGCATTTTATTTGCACATTATGGAAAGAAACGCAAACCCTTTTGATAAACCAAAACCATCATAACTCCAACTTACTCGATACACATGAAAATGTGCAAAAAAGGGGATTGATTTCTTCAGCTTGTCAAAGCGCCGCATCCTTGCTCCAGGGTTATGCGGTGTTTGTATAAAAACACACTCAATGTCTGAACCCTTAGCATCAAGGTCGGAAGAATTCAGGCCTGAGATTCTTCACTGCAAACAAAGAATTTCCTGCTAACCTACACAGAGAAGGTAGTTCAGAACTCATAAAGAAAAAAATCCATAAACACAATTCCCCTCCCAAGGATTCCATTTTTTTAAATCGGGTTCACCATCAGATTCCATTAAATGGTCCACAGCTAGAAAGTCCCAAGAGAGACTGTTAAAACCTTGTTTTTTTTTAAAAAGCAGCATCTTCAGATCCAGTCCATACACTTCCAAAGTCTTGTAACCGGACTGGCACTTCGCATTCAGATTGACAACTCATGAATCCCCCAACATTCCTTGTAGCTTTTCCTGCAAATGCCCTGTTTTGTACTTTTTTCCCTTTCTTCAATTCATATATCCAGTCCATAATTCCCTACAAATAGAAGCACAGCCTATTCTAGCGGTCTCTCTTTTGAGATCTGATCTTGCTTCTGATGTAAGGGAGGAAAAAAAAAGCTTTCTCCACTTTGGATTGCCTGTTACTTCTTTTAACTAAGTTGGCTATATCTTCTCCCCCTGCCTGTCTGCAGCAGTGTGGTTTTGTAATTCCTGCGTTAGGCAGCTCCCGACAGCACTGTATGTGCCCCCTGTCCTGCTGCCTGCCTAGTTTAGCTTGCTGGTTAAACAGAGACTCTATGGTATTCGGATGGAATACTATTTGATCAAAAGCCAAGAGGTCAGATTTAACTGCAGGATGGAGAGTTCATTTCCTGTGGGCCCCCTTCTCTCCCTCTCTCTCTCACTCACTCTTTTTCTGCACTACTGTAGTCTCCACTCCCCCGCAGCCCAATATATCTTATTTTGTTCTTGTTTAGTTTCCTCTTTACGCCTTCCCCAAAATGTTATCTTTCTACACAACAATGTAAGTCCTGCTTGTACTATGGAGTGGGCTTTCCTTTGTCAGCATCGCTTTTTGTTCCATTCGTCCACATTCTCAACCTTAAGTACAAGCCATAAAGTAAAAAGTGGACACAAACATGGCACAATATGCAATGAAAAACACCAAAAGAAAACTAAAGGTATAAAAAAGAATGGTTTGCAAGGGACTTTTCGAGTCATTGGAAGTGTGTAAAGAAGAATGGGAATTCAGATTTTCGGAACTGAAATTTCACAAGCATTAGCCAAGGAATAAGATCATTGTTCATGAGAATGATCAGAGAGACTTATCTCTTTTGGAATGACTGTAGCTGGATTTTTCCAATATACTGTAAGTTCACCAACACAAAACTAATTTTCCATCATGATAAATGACAGCAAATGTACAGTTAATATCACTAAATGCCATTCCATACAAGTAACAATAAATGCAATAGCACGGTTGACCTTTTAAAATAGTCTCCTAAATATGAAAGAACCATTAAAATTACATACCGTAGAAAGAACATGTATTCACAGGTCCCAAAAGTCTACCTAAATCAAGTTGTCTGCTAGTGTTTCTGCATATAATACTTTTGTAATATATGATACTTTACGTTTAGCAATCATAATGAATGCAATAAAACATCTGAAACTGGAAGGCATAAGGAAGCAGTTTGTTTCCATAAAAAAAAATACAAATGAAAACAATGCCAATGCAAGCTGAAACAAAATCTGAACCCAATTTAAACTTCCTGCAGAAGGAGTTCTGCTGAAGATTCCATCTCCAGAGAAAGCGTAGCCCAAAGTCCCTTTCTTGATACATATTATGTGGAACTTGTTTAATTTATTAAAACTTATTCTGTCTTTGTCCAGCTTCACATAATAGACTGAGCAACATAAAACAAGCAAGAGAGGCGCTAAGAAAAACATGAGAAGAAGAAAGCAAGCTCTATGACAGCTTAGAGAGCATTTCGAGGTTATTATCATCACTCTACATCGTAACATAAACACTGAAAATAACAGAGAACAGGGAACGCCATCTTGAATAACTGAAACCCATGTTGATCAACAGTGCCTAGAAACCTAGCTCAGACTTGTAAGAGATGACCTAATATCTCAGAGGAGCTCTGTATTTGACACTACAATAAAGGAAAACCGTCCTTCAACAATAAATCTGCTTGTTCTCCTGTCACTTTGGCTTAATGAGTAACATCTGCAGGCTTCCAGGCTATCCGTGAATATCCTTTGGTACCAGACACACTGGTGCTAATTTCTTTCCAGAGCAGCTGCACTTAAAGACAATTGTTGAGGCAAACACTTCATTTTCCAGACTGACCTTGCAAATATCTCCTAACTCTGATGAAGAAAGCAACAATTTTATTAAAAATAGTGACCACAATCAATCATTCATTAATTGTATTAATGCTTTTATTTGTGGATGGTGGGGAGGTTATATAATTTTTATAGTACTATTAAAAGAATATGATGAAAATTATTAAAAGAAAAATAAATGGTCTGTTCAATTAGATCTATATGGAGTGACATTTTTCAAATCAGCCACAAGATGTCATCAAACTCCTTGTTACAAAAATACAGGTCCACCGCAAGTTGTGAATTTTGTAGGGGTGAATGACAATACAATCATCCCCCATGAATATGAAGAAATAAAAAGTATCTGGAGTAATTTTGTATTTCATTTTACTAGATCATTTTCAGTTACCCATGTTTTAAATACTGCGACTTGATTAAAATACATGATAATCTGCGCTGGTTACAAATCTAATGTTCATATGTACTGTAAAAGTAATGGACTACAATGGCATATTTGATTAGCAAATGAGGACAACTGTATGAAGACAGTAAGTAGTCAAAATGCTTTTAAAATATTAGGGCATCTTTAAAATACATCTCAGTCTGGGGATTATGGGGCCAAGTGGTATGAAAAAAATCAAACCGTGTGCCACAGTATACAGTTTAATATCAGTTTGAAAATATTTTTTCTTGTGCTATGCATCATAACTGTGGATCTAAAAGAGCAAAAATTCAATTTCTACACAGCAGTAAATTGTTGTACGTTTCATAATATGGGTAAAAGATGTACTACACAATTGTATTCAGAATTAACTAGTTAAAACAACAGTTTTTTGTTCAGCTTCAATTTATAATTTTATACCGTTTTGGATGAATTGTCACATAAGGATCCATAAATAATATATAGTATCAAAAAGAAAAGGATACAGTTAGCAGCTAAAATCCTTCAACTTTCAGTTCCTTGAAAAATGATTTAATGTACTGTATATGGAAAAGGCAGAATAGTGGAAGGCTCTCGGGCAATATTTAATGCCCATTTAAGCTTAGAATCGTTTTGTACAGGATATGTACACTCTCAGCTACAAAATACTACCGACTTCAAATGAACTTAAGCAGTACAGAAACAATCCCAGTCATTGTGCTGCATTGTGGAGTGAGCCCAACCCTACAGTATGTCTTCACATTTGAAGAGAGTGTCAAGTGCTAATTTCACAGAGCCTACAGGCTTTAAGTACACAAGTACACTACTAAGCTGAATAACAAGTAATACAAACATAACATACAATATTCCATTCATAAATGGCAAAGTGTGTTAATGTACTTGAACCTTTGTTTCACCTTGTAGAGGAGTGTTTGCCTTAGCACCTGAAAAAGCCAATTTAACCATGTGCAAACTTTTGTTTTGAAACTGAGCTTACATGTTTTGTACATTCTGTTGGTGAATATGTTCCCAAATGTTTTAGGCTGCACATCTTTAACAGGTTCCTAGTGGCCATGTTTTGTCCTTGAAATTCATCCCACACCTCAATGCGGAGGTAGGCAGACAGCTACAGCTGTGCATCTGTGATTCCACCCAATCGTTCCAGAGAAACCTACTTGCTGTAGAAGCAAAGCACTAAATGGCAACGCATCATTAACAATTCAATAAGTACTCATCAGGAATGGGAAAACTGTTTTTAAATACAAATAAAAGATTATTTTAGGAAATAATTTTAAACTCCTAGCCATCGAGGATATAAACAATCCTGACCTTATGTTCAACTCCAGCAAAGGTCTGACAATGAAAAATTCAGCAAATCAAATTCCTTTAAAAAGTAACAATATTAAAACATGCCGCTACTGTTTGTTTTCCATTCATTTCAGATGGTCTATTCTATTCAATCTGTGACAGACATATAAATTCTACTTCAGTACAATAGCTAGATTAAAGCGGTTTACATCAGTCTCTGCACTAGGGGGTAAAGATTTAGTTCAGACTGCCCTCGAGACAAGCTGGGCACCACACAAGCTGTTTTAAAATTAAATTCTTCAGCAGGGGGTAGCTTAGTACCAGAAACAAAGCTCTTTTTTTCGTTTTTTTTTTCTTTCAGGGGATGAATTAAAAAACACAGAGATGATCAGACTTAAGACACTGGTGCTGTGTTAATACCACAGTGCGCAAGGTCAAGACGGACACAGAGGGCTTGTGCTTTCAGTGCAGGGGAGACGCAGGTGGGATGAGTCATCACACCCCTGTGCAGAATACTGTCTGTACAGAACAATTGTAACATTTGGTTTGAGAATCATGTACGTACGCTGGACTGAAAGCACAGTGCTTTACATACTGTATGTGGTGACACAGTAAAAATGTATTCTATACACACATCAAAAAATAAAGTTCCATACTTATACAGTAAAGAATGCATCAACAGTAAGAACTGCATTATAAAAATAAGATTTTACCTTCTTTCAGTCGCACAGAAGTTATCTTAATTAAGAAAACAAGAACCAGTGTCAAGACACTATATAGTATATAGTGGTTGTCATAGAAGGTTGTCAGGCTCATTCAGTGACCTATTTAACTTCTATCTTTGCAGTGTGGGTTTACAGATTGGGTTAGCAACAGCTAGGAACTATTCTGCATTAGAAAGAAACCTCAATATTCTTGGCCGGGCACAGACAGGCAAGGAGAGTTAACAGCCCTCTAACTCAGAAAGTTGGTGTTTGGTTAGAGAGAAATATGCAGGACAATGTGTTTTGGATCAGCAATACAGCCGCTGGTTTGGATAGACAGGACTCCACGTTCCAATGCTGAAATGTCTGCTTCTAATCAAAAGTACAGAAGAATAAGAAAAACAGAATAAAACACACGTACAACAATGCCCAGAGAGTTCTGTTAATATCATAATACATGAACCATCAAACGTCAGTTTAAGAGGGACCTTTTAAAATTACTATGACTTTAGGAAAAGAGTCATAAGCCAATACATTAAGGGTGCATTTACTGCACAGTATATCCAGTGAAGAGATGAGGCAGCAACAGCTGTAGGGAAATCACCTGACACAGCAGAATTTTAAAACCACAGGAATGGTCACTTGCATCACGCCATAGGCAAATTATGGATCTTCACTTTCCCCACATCTGTCCTCAAACAAGATCAATACTTGCTCAGAAAGATATTGTGCGTAAATGACTTTAATAAAATCAATTCAGACCATCTATTGGTCTATTTTCTTTAGACCATAAACTGCATAAAAGCTTAATTTAGCTTTCTCTGCGAATAGTGTCTGAAGCAAAGCAAAGCAAAGCGATACATTGATCTCTATAGATACTGTACTACATCACAGTATTGTCCAGGTTTTACTGATGTTATCTGTTAATCAATTAAAATAGCATAGAAAACACCTACACATTCTGACTGGTTTGTCCTATGAATAATTGTACTGATTGTGTTTAATCAAAAACCCTGCACACAAACGTCTGCAGTATATTTCAAAACCATCCCTGAAAAATTAAATGTGGTATATTCTTTCCTGGCCATGTGAGACTGGGTTAATGCTTCTGTTTCATATTCATACTGTATAACACATGCCCGAATGTCCCTAGTTTTTCTTTCTCAGAAGTCTAAGATTTCCTTCATGACATAGTTAGACTAGGCTGGTACCTACTGGCACAACCCATGTATGAGTGAGTGTTCTTTGGGCTCAGCGATGAAAAAGACCAAACAAAAGGTTACTATCAAGTACAATATTGCTTTCTGTCTTCTTCAACACACATTATCATGTACCATGTAATCTCAGAATGACACCAAGTGTGCAGTCACATTTGAGTCATCTTTCATGGAATTGATAATACATTATCTTACATGCTAACACGAACATTATACAAGTTGCACTTGGAATTTTATTTTTTAAATCTGACCTCTGCACTAGGCTATTATTTAATTTTTTAATATCAGAATATGGCTCAAAGTATTCTAACAAACTTGTTTTTCTCTTTTATTTATTAAACAGCTAATTTAATTAACACACAAAAATAGTTCCTAAAACTAACCTCCTACAGTATGCACAACAGCTCAGCAATTTAAACAGAGAGAATAAATCTTATACCTCCTCTTCATCACTCGGTAATCGTTGATATTCTGAGTCTCCCATGTTGATGTCACTGTCTTCTTAATATATGGGTCTCCAGGAAGTCTGTCTCTTGCACTGTAGGGCAATAGCAATGTTCAACTGCTATCCTAATGTTTGCATTGAAGAGGCTGTTTTTTTGTTTTGTAATTGTAATTGTAAATATTCACTGTAGATAAAGGATGTCTTCTGTTGCCTCCTCACCTTTTTTCCCCTAATACAGTATGTCATGCAGGAGGTGTCTGAACTGCAGCTTTACCTCTTACTGCAGGTTTCAGCTCTAATGCTTTAACACTGGACAGCTTAGAATCTTCAGGGAGAACTTCACAAGAATGCATCTGACAGTCACAGGCCACAACTCGAGAACCACTGAAAAAATATCCACTTCATTAATTTTGTTTGCATTTTTTTCTTTTTCTCTCCCCAAGACTTCGTGATAGCTGTCTGCTTCGGCTGCCAGCTTACAACTCTGGTCCCACTGAAATTTCAAATGGAGCTCCGACTGCTCGGTTGATGCCAAAGACTAACCGTCATCTTTTTTCCCCCAACTTATCTCTGAGCTGTAACCACGCAACACAATTTGCCAATTATATACAGAGTGGTGGTCTTTAGCCAATGAATGAAAATACAGACCTGCAGCTAATACTCTCTTGCTTCAGAGGCTCAAAGGAAAGAGGAATGTCTGCAAAAACATCTCTGTGCATTGAGCTAGTGTGGCATCTGTGAGTCTATGTACCAGACTTCCTGGATGGAAGAGAGCTACAGTATCTACACGATTTCTAATCTTTTATTTGCACAGGGCTTGCCTTTGACTACCTTGCCTTTTTCTACCTTAGAAATAGTGATGCACCCGCAAGCTCTCTGTGTGCGTTTAATGCATCACCTCACTGGCTTTAATTTCCTCGTTTTCAAATCCTGTCCTAAAAATGTGTTGTGATTCTGGCTATTCATTTTCTCCTCACCTCACCTTTTGCTGTATTGCTTTTTTTTATTTTGGAAGAACATTGTGTTCACATGACGCGTCCAATTTGTGATAAATTCTTATTTGGACAAACCACTGTGCGTTTAATACTGTATGTAGGCTGACAGAATAATACCCAGAACAACCAGTTGGTAATATTACTGCATCACTGCTCACAGTAAATTCCAATTCAGATTTCTCACATACTGTAGCATTTTTCCACCTCTTCCTAAACAGTGGAATGTTTTCCATGAATTAGAAACAAAAGTGCGGTTCTTTTCCTCATTTCTTCCGTTATGGCATTCCAAGTCAAGGCTGTTCGCGGCACAACAACAACAAAAAAAAAAAGGCTGTCCTGGGCTGCAATCAGAAATACTGCGCTGTACTTAAGCCTCAGTCCTCAACAAATGCCAGATGACCAACTTGGCCTATTTCTATTTCATAAATCGTCTGTTTGTTTTTGTATTCCTCTTCGGTGTGATCAGCCTGCCTCCCCAGAGCAGATCCAGCCCCCGCAAACACACAGCTGAATTAAGAGTAGTCCTTGGTACGGGCTCAAGCTTCACATCTGCATCAGCAAAAAAAAAAAATTAAATCTATTGTTACCATGCGATTATATCCTTTTTTTAATGTTACCGCCCACTCCCCCCACTCCTCCTCCTCCCCCTCCACCTCATCTACATTGCCTGTTTGTCTAGCAACTAGCAGACCAAATCTGGCAGCTGGAGAGGACAGAGCGAGGGCATCGCCGCATTACTGAACAGTGATGGCTACCGCAGTACTGTACCACTCACTGCATCCGCTTATCTCTTACTGTATGTGTAGTCTGTCCTCAGCTGTTGGCAAACCTGCACCGTTTCACAAGCCACCCAGAAATCTCTTGTGTGTTGCAAGAGAAAACGGCATCAGTTCTGCTTTTTTGTGTCTCCCATGTCTCAGTTTTCTGCTTTATTTCTCCCCCTCCCTTTATCGGTCTCTTGTGGTCCCAGTACTCACCCCTCCCACTTACTCCACTTTCTCCAGATGGCTGCAGAGCC
The DNA here is from genome assembly GCF_059453375.1 of Lepisosteus platostomus. Taxonomy (NCBI): domain Eukaryota; kingdom Metazoa; phylum Chordata; class Actinopteri; order Semionotiformes; family Lepisosteidae; genus Lepisosteus; species Lepisosteus platostomus. The sequence goes on from NC_142612.1 coordinate 67,474,282, forward strand.
CAGAGAAATGTCATTATACGTGTCTCCCCCACACCCCCGTACCAATGTTACAAGATATTCTAGTGAAGATGAAAACAGGCTCACCTCACAAACAGAGATGGGAACACAGAATGTGTGTGTGTGTGTGTTTTTTTTGAAGAAAGGCAGAGGTAGTGTCCATGCTACCCACTGTTTCCCTGATGAAATTAACACGCTCCATTAGGCAGGACACTGGGGGTGGACAGCCTGCTCCGTAAAAAAAGCCTTCCAGCAAAAATTAATCAACTCAGTTAACCGTTTCATGGCTGACAGCAGTTCTAGAGAGCTTGCTTTAAGGAGGAAGCAAACGTATATACTGTGCATTCACCGGCTATTTTGATAATGCCCGACAGCCAAGAATCCTGTTTTTCTGGGAAGTCTTTGGTATGGATGTGGAGTGGTACCTTTATTTACGGTTTGTGTAACTTTGTGCACTAATGGCCCCGTTTTAGGCTGTAGCATCTACTTCTAAAATGCCACTGAGGAGGATGATAGAGAGAGGTGGGAAGTGTTAAAACCACCACTTCGATAATTTTGATGTCTTCGCATTAAACACTATAAACACGACATTTGGCCATGTCATAATCCGTACTGGAACTAAAAAGACAGTTTGGTCTTCCAGCCTACTCAAAAGTTGCGACTTCTGGGTATTTACCATCACTTTCCTGAAGGTATGCAAGCTGACTACAGAATAAAAATATAGCAAAAAACTGAGCTACCCTCTTAATCCCTAGCAAATACAGGGCAGGAATTTAAATATTAAGCATTCAGTGATGTTGATAATCCTCTATTTATTTGCCTTTTTTTAGAGCAGATTCCAATATATCTCAGTTTGCCTTTCAGAAGATAAACAGCAGAGGAAGAGTGACACAAAGAATGTCTAACATATTAGTATCCTAAAAAATGCTGCTTGATATTATCAGAGTCCCCCCAAAAAAAACCAAATTTCTGAAAATGGAACAGAGACTTCAAAGTGAAAAATACAACATACAGTACATTTCAGTGGAAAAAGTAGGCTAAATTCCATAGGGAACCTCCTCTCACTATGTTCGTGCAATGAAAAGAAAAAATATACCGGATACCCATACAATTCTTTAACGATTAAAAAGAACTTGACTGGATTGGCAATATTTAAAATATTCCACCACCTGCAATTCAACACTTCCTTAATAGTCCAGATATGGATCCTAATGTTTTTATGGTGATTCATCTTGCCCTACTGTGTTGCCCTACTGCTGTGTTTGATGCTGCTTTTAACAGAAGCATGAAGATAACCATTAGGTTTTCCTTTATAAGTGAACCAACAATCCGCTGATGTTTTCATCTACTTTTAGCAGCAGTACAGTGAAAATTTTAAGAAACACATAATTGAAAAATAAGAATTATTTTCCACTTCAAAACTGATTTCATTCTTTGATTCTAATTCACTAAACCTAAAGCTGAAAATATGAACAAGAAAAACTGAATTTACCATAAAATCTATACAGGGAATTTCAGTATAACACCCTAACCAAACAGGAGTTGTTCCTGACTTTATAACATTACTAAAAAGACCACTGTGGAAGGACTGTTAGATCAAATTAATCAAAACAAAGGGGCTTTTTTCTCTCCTTCTTTCTACTGTGTTGTGGAGGGGTATTTTGTTACCATGCAACAAATATGTTAGTTAGAGGCCCTCACCTGCTTTCCAAATACTATAATAATAGATCTTAGGTAATCAGCATGATAGTAACTATTCAGAAAGAAAAGAGGAAGAAAACAAAAAAAATAAGTGTGTCATCAGTATACATTTAGAAAATTAATTTTTTTTTTTTAGAAATGTATTCAAAAGTACAATGTACAATGGCTAACAGAAACTTAGCTTCTTTTTAGGCACCCATTAAAATAAAATTAAGGATGATGACAGAAACACACCATCTGTGCTAATCTCCCCAATGGCCTATTTGCATTAAAAGGCTGAAAAGAAAAGTCATACACTGATGAGGTCAGACTCCCTCAGATATGAGTGGGTTACATGTGTTGATTTTAGGACCTACTTAACTGCTTTACTTAAACATTCAGTGAGCAAGAAGCAGGAGAATGAACTTCCTGCTTTAAAATCCTTTCAAATAAATTTTCGTGAGTCATAAGTCAAGCTAGTGAATGACTTCAGAAAAGCTAAACCCATCTGATAATAGCAATTACACAATTTCCATGTACTTCTTTAGCACACTACAGGTGCAGTCTGAAAAAAATGTATTTATGCAAGTAAATTAAATTATACCAACTAATACAAGCAGCCATTAAAGTGCTTTTCTATTCCTAAAATAAATCAAGTAGGGGAGGTTTTATAAAAAGCAGGAAATATTCTAAATGAGGAGTAAGTAGAAATGTATTCCACACTGAAAAGCAGAAAGAAAAAACATGTTTTGGCTGTGGAGCCTCTTCAGATGTCTGAAGGAGAGAGGGAGATAACATGATTTTCAAATCAAAACATGATTGGAAAGAGTTGAAAAGACTAAATAAAATGTAGACATGAGTAGGGACGGGTGAAAGTGGGAATGATTAAAAAACTAACAAATCACACAATCTGGACACAATAAAATAGGCATACATTTAGACACTTGAATGATTTTAAATTTCGGAATTTACCTAAAATGATGCGATCATTCTACATATAACCCAGCTGAAGTGTAAAAACTACCACTAATTACACTTAATAGAGTAACTGAAGGTCTCAGTCCTTCCATAAATTAGTTTTTTATATCCATTAGTGTGTATTTCATCCATTTCAGACATGTTTCCCATGGGTTTGGTTGGCCTAACAGTAAAGGTTTGTGTAGATTACCTTTTTATCCTTAATCATAACCAGAACAAGAATTTGATTGGCTCTGCCCATGCTTTCAATGTGCAATGTGTATCATACTTGAGAAGCAATTTCCTTTGCCTTTTTTAAATCCTTCCCATATGCTAAGCTGAAGAAAGAAGTCTTTGGGTTTGTGCATAGCTGAAGGCAAAGAAGCCACAGCCATTCCAACTTCATTTCTGGGAATATTTATGTGGAAAATACTGTTGTGTAGCTCCTTTAAACAATAAGAAACAGATTTCTCATGACTTAGACCAACAAATGATCAAACTTCCATTTGGTGTCAAAGCAACACGTTTAACATTCAAACTACAGTAAGTTTCATAAATCTAGCACACTGTACAATACCACCAAGATATACTGTAATGCACAATATGCAAATTGCCAGCCATTCAATTTGACCGACTCTTGCCAGGCATGTTTTTTTTTAAGACAGCAAATTGCCATGAACAATCCTGAGAAACATCACAAGCTTATGATTCATTATTAAGTTCCACTTCATTCAACCTCATGATTTTGTTGTCCAAGTCATTCAAGTGCCTTTTTTTTTAACCAAATCCAGGATGTTCCCAATCACATTGACATGAACCTCACTTTATCATAAACATGGCATATCATGACCACCACGGTTCAAAAATGCTTGGTTTCAGTTTACACAACAATTTTTAAAATTTCTCACTGTCAACAAATTTCCCCTCTGTCAGAAAGCCAATATGGTGGCCAAACCGTGTGACCTTACCTTTACATTCCTGCAAAAACATCAAGATTTTTCTTCAGGTGGGATTGTCTTTCAAATTAATTTGGAAAAAATGCTGCTAGAAAGATATACCAAGATATACCAATACCAAGAGGTTCCAGGTGCTTCATTGTTTGCCCCATTTACAGACCAATATGTCTTATGACTATAACTCGTAGATTATGGAAATAATCATCTGTATGGCAACAGGAAACAAAAGAACAATTAAATTAATGCAGGTGGGTGGTAGGAGGAGACAAGATGGTGGTACTTGTTGAGCCTCAAGAAATCTGTTCCACTGGAGGGAGAAAGGAGCAAGAAGACAGCATTAGGATGGGCACGTGGAGTTTTGTGAGGGTTGGGAATTTTGAGAGTGATTTTATTGTGCTGCCAGTTAGCAGTTTAGCTGCCCAACTTCACAGAGAAGGACAATAAGAAGTCTAAGTAGAGATCAAAGAAGAGCTTGAGTTTTTATTTTGTGGTTCAGGTTATTTTTCTCTTACTCTGTAAATAAAAAGCACTGTTTTTAGCTAACATCTGCATTGTGTGTGCCCACTTGCCTCGAGACACACCTATTTAAAATCCCAAATCGGTACCCTGCTCCTGGGTACTGTTTGCCACAAGGTATTTAGACAAGATTGGCCTTGTTTAACTAACCTCAGTTTTCTGAAAAGAAAAAGAATTCATAGAGCACATACTATAACATGGTACATTCAGACTGCCTGCAGATATTTAATAAAGGGCAGTGCGGTGGTTCTTTGGCTAAGATCTGCGCCTGTGGCTGGAAGGTTGCTGGTTCGCATCCCGTGGCGGGCAGAGGAATCCTACTCCGTTGGGCCCCTGAGCAAGGCCCTTAACCCCAGCTGCTCCAGGGGCGCCGTATAAATGGCTGATCCTGCACTCTGACCCCAAGCTTCTCTCCCTGTCTGTGTATCTCATGGAGAGCAAGCTGGGGTATGCGAAAAGACAAAATTCCTAATACAAGAAATTGTACATGGCCAATAAAGTGATCTTATAAAGATCATTCTAAAAAGGATGGTTCTGAAGTTGGAGAATTATCTTGTGCTCCTTGCCTGTGGATTCATTCCAGTATTAGGGATAATGAATTCCTGGTATCCTAATGTAGCTGCATTTTGCACAGGATCTTTTCTTGTGATACATTAGTGGAATTCTTGGTATGAACAGTATTCTTTAAAAACAAGAATTCATGGCACTGCACTGACACCACGGTGCCTTAAAATTACAACAAGTATAATTATAAAGCATGTGCCATAGTTCAAAAGTAATTACAAAAACAATTACAATCTAATTAAATTACAACAGTTAGAGATGCAAATAATGCCGAAATAAAACTTAATTGCACACAGACATTGAAAGAGTTAACCAGAGTTACACTAACAGAATGGCAATACCCTTAAAAATATTTGGCACTGCTATATAAAGCAAAAATGGGAAACTGAATTTTAAAAAGTAAAACAAAACAGTGCAACCTGCCTAAATCTGGGATGAACCCATGTCCCTCCAAAGTAAGCATATTTGCCAATACTCAATTCCCTCAATATTGTGCCATTTAAGATATGAAAAGCTTAAAAAAGAGAAACAATAGCCATTATCCTTTTTTCCGTGGAAGGCTTTTCTATTTTTACAGAAAGTTTAGGAGCCATACAAAGATCTCTGATCTCAGAGAAATGGAAAATTGCTCTCCTTAATCTTTCTAGCGAATAATTTTTCTAGGAAAAGAGCTTACCAATGGAAATTGTGATCTCTGAGCTTGCAGATTTACTTAGTTTTCAATAGATACAGCTGCAGGTTACCTGGATCAAACTGTTTAATCAGGGGCTTGCATTCAGGTCTCATAGCAGCATAGCACATTCCTTGGTCACTACAGCAATATGAAATTCAACCATACACACTATGATGCCTGAGGAAAGAAATCAACTTAATCACTTCTTTTTAATTGCTTTGTACTACCAAAAATAAAAGCAGTATGAATCACTATGAAAATGGAAAAATACTCTTTTACTCGTTTTCCTCATTTCTGAAAATAAATGAAAAAACACTCCCACAATTCAGAAAAACCTTTAATATAAAACCACTGACAACCTTGTCTCTATTCGGGCCTTCTTTGTCATCTGAGGTAAAGCTGTGAATCGCACTTTCCATTTGAGATACAAATGCGTGCATAGGCACGTTTAAGCCCACTTACCTGTAGTTTAGTCCAACAGCATTAATATATAATTGGAACAAAGCCTCCTAGCCAATTCTGATTCACCACTATTCTTTATTATTGTGCCTCCAGTCAATTAATCTCATACTCCTTCAGGCATCATTCTTGATTCCTGTATGACTGCTAAGATTAATGACCTGAACTTATCACTTAAGCAGTTTAAGTCGCCTGCTTATCATTCAAATGAAACATTTTATTTCATAAGACAGCCAAGTGAATTCACTACCCCTGGCACAAATCTGGAAAGACATGTTTATTTAATTTATGTGTTGAAGTACTGAAATAATAAATTATTCAGCATGGTTGTCGTAGCTTTATCAATGCAAACTGTGAAGGTAAGTTTGGAGTTGAGAGCACTAATATAAACCACCAATTAAAAAATTCTGCATGAAATGTAGGAGATGTTCACTCATGCACCTGCACACACATGAAGAAATTAAAACTGCAGTCAGCAACGATGTTATCTTTCTGTGATAGACACGTTGAATGAATTCAATTTGGTTTTGTGATTCAAAAATTAACAGAAGAAATTACATATGTTGTTGGTGGTTTATAAAGAAATGTGTGAAGCATTCAGATATAGGTTCCTCTGAGTTCAACAGAAGTGAAGGCTTTATCCCACTCAAAGCTTGTTTATATTCTGTGCATTTGCATCTTCTTAATACCTGATTTATCCAGAGTCCCTGATAACGTAGGTTTAGGCCCATCTTCCAATTAACATTAAACTAAGAAAAACATACTGTACTGTATAGATCTGAAGTCCTTACAGGCAGCCTTTCATTATGACACAAGGGGGCAGCATTTCAGAAATTAGCACTAACTCTTTCTTAATTTTCTATTCATGACACTTTTAATGTAACGTTACTGCACAATTATATTAATTTATACAAGAGTTCAGTGTTTTTTCTACTTCATATTGAATAAATAGCTAATCTGAAGTACAACAAGTCGTTTTGGGTAGCAGGGCAGACTGAGATCTTTTGATTCAACTACGAATTTGTTCAAAACTGCTTATCCACTGTCCATTGCTTATCACAATGAAATTAAACTATGAAAACCTGGAAAAATTTTAAATACATTTGATAAAATTGTGAAAAACTGCATAAAATATTCATTTAACAGTACTATAAGAAAGACAGACTACATTTCAATAATACACTGAGATCTATAGTACTGTGTACCCAGAAGAGTTGGCATATTTGAAGTTTACAACTCATTAGGATGAAATGGTATTTAACAAAACGTATATTTACAATGCAGTTACAGAAATATTTTAACTTTGTGTATTATTAATTGTGTACATTCTACATACGAGAAGCTGTTCAGTACTATTCAGTATTCAACTCTACCTTCAGTAAAAGGTGGGAAATACAAATTGATCTTCTTCTGGCAAAATGTCCTGAAGATCTGGACGCCAAGGTATCAAATAAATAGTTAGCTCCTGACTGCTTCCCTTTGTACTTTTTGTTGTCTCGACCAACTTTAATCAAGGGTTGATTTACAAAGCTCTTACAACGTCTGGAGAAAGAGAGACCACTAACTTGATTCCTGGAAGCTTGCCCATAGGAAATGTGCAATCAGGGAAGTTGGTGTTTAGTCTTAATCAGACCACTAAGGATATCATCAAATCAAAAGTCAACAGTATATTACACTCAACCCTCTGTGTTGTCATCTGGTTATTATTAAAATAAGGCAACTTCAAAGAAAAGTGGTCTTTTTGTTTCAATCGATTAGTTAATATTTTGTTCAATGGATATCATCCATCCATTTTCTCACAGCTTCTTCCAGTTCAGGGTTGCCAGGGAGCCAGACAAACAAGCCCAGAAAGCACATGGTGGAAGGCAGGGTACACCCTGGACAGGACGCCAGTCCATCACAGGGCACACACAGACACAAATACAGACACCCCTCAACAGATAATCCAAGTCATAAAAGACTGTTTTCTTATTTAATTTTTTCTAAACAATTAATTATATGCCTTACCACTGCCGTGCTGCTACACTTGCTCTTAATTTATTACGGAAAACAGATTGCCTAACTTTGAAAGAAACATCAGGACCTTGTTTTTTCTTCCTGGAGTTTTGGAGCATAGCAAACACAGCAGAGTCTACTCTATTTGTCTCCTTACATGCAAAAGAAAGGTTAGGGACTGGATGTTGACAGGTGTCCCCTCAACCCTTCTCTTCTGGAGATGTGTTTTCAAGACCCAAACTGAAAACTATCTCAAGATCCATTCCATTCCAGCACTTCGTGTCAGACATATTGTTAAAGACATCTGGGATTGGAGTCTGGAGACACTCGGATCAGGAGTAAGGAGGTGCACCTTCAGAACAACCTCTGACAGCTAGGGGAGAGTGAGTGTTTTATTTGTCAATGTATAACCCAGTCTTCCTGTGCAAGGAAATAAAAAAGGATAAGAAGAGAAAGGAAAGCAGTCAGGTGCCTTCTGACCATTCCCCAGACATCATACTGATCCTTAAAACTAAATCACAGGACCTTAAAAAAAACAGTAAGGACTATCACCATCTTGGAATTGTACTCTGTTTAAAACCACAAGCATTTACTGGTCCACCTCACTTCAGTAGGTTTAACCTGTGAAATTACTCTGAGCCAGTTGTTTGTATTTTTTCCCAAAACAAACAGGGATTAAGATGTGACACACAAAACAAGGATATGCGGAACCTCTTGCCCCCCCAACAATTAAAACATCATTACAATTTTATAACTTGCATCCAGAGTCGTGAGACGTTTCTTAAGAGGTAATTTAAGAAGTACTGTTGTTACTGGGCATCAGATGTTGGTGAAAATAGAAAGGTGTAAAAGATGTAATGGGCTTTGAGGTAACATTTCACTTTTAGGAGCCAGCAGCTGCATATGAAAGAGTCCTGGAGAGAGCAGATACTGTAGCTCTAACAGATGTTAGAGGGTTAAATTAACACAGCCTCCCAGACACCCCTGTTACTTCCTCTTACCTTGTTACTCTCGTAGGAACTCCAGGCATTTGGAACTACACTCCATATGCAGGACGAAGGGCTATTTTGGGCTTTTCTCTCCACACTCCAGTTTAAAAATAGACGAACTTCCCCTGCCAGCACCACCCCCCCCCCCTTTCTCTAGCCCAAATCCAGCACAACTACTTCACTCAGGTCAACTCCCCACATTCCCTCAGCATTCACATGGCTTTTCCTGTGAATTACAGTCCCGGATTATATTAAGCAGTACAGTAAATAAATACGCGTCTACAGTACATCACATTCACAAGTGCAACTTATGCCACACATCATACAAACTGTACAGATGAACAGGTTTTATGCAAAATGTTGCTGTATTAGATGTACTAGGGGGATCACATCAAACTGCAGTTTTGTGGAAAATCACAGAATTGTGTTACAGCACAGACATGTTAACTCAAATTAAAGTGATCAAAAGATTACTTTCTAACTAAAGTTCTTTTCTCCTTTCTGCCACCTTTATGCTGTCCATTGCCACTTGACTAATGTCGAAGAAAAGTCTTCACTCAGGTTAGGTGTGGTCAAGCAGAGTCCCTTTATACATGTGCATGGGGAGGATATAATCATGCAGACCTGAGAGCAGCCTCTCATACAGATCTGTGAGTAACCTCTCCACTGAGATGATAAATGCAATGAGTTTTATACAGCAAATTCACACAGGAAAGCTTCCATATTAGGAGTTGTTTTTCTCTCTACAAACATTTCTTTGTAATTGACCACGTTCTTCTTAAGAAGCAGTTCTACCTTGCATATAGAAAAAAGGAAGTATATAAATAAAAGGTGTGAAATGAGCTACACATTCTGCAGTTGTACCACTAATATCAAAAGGTCAAATAATATGCTTACAATTGTTCTTTCATATTGTTGCTGGGTAAAAAGCATTTTTCAAAGCCAACTAGTCACTATCTTATACACTTTAAAAAAGGTAAATGCTAAAATTCTTCCTCACTAACAAAGACTAACACACTGCTGTTTACAAAATACTTTTCAGAGCATTTAGGCCTTCTTCCCGTCCCTTTTATAAAATTAAAACTCGTCTTTGTGTTATTTTGGGCTTATGTGATCATGTTTTGATGCACTGAAAAGGGAAGTGGTTGACCTCAGCAAGTGCATTTTAGAACAGCTTTGAAACCACAATAACACAACAGTTGTCCTTAAGACTGGGTGTACATTGCACTATGAAACTGATCATAGTAAAAAAGAGTGCAGATTAAAAATAGTAATTACGCAGTGCAACTATTTTACTTTATGCTCAAAAATCGAGCTCTTCTGTTGCCCCCACAGTATTTCATCAGCCACCGCTTTTATCTTTTGCTCCAACCAGGATACCAGGTATCAATGAACTATCAGTGAACTATCAATGTGTATTCAGTGAAAGGATGGGACCCACTTCATCCATCACTGAAGTGCAGCCACCTGGGTGAGGTCTGGCAGCCATTCTGTGCTGGCGGCCCCACAACAAGATCAAACAGATCAAGTGCAGAAGCCAGAAATGGCTTCAATACGAGAGGAAATTCAGGTAGGCCAGACTGAGTAAACCTGAACTAAAATCAAGCCAAGACACCAGGGTTAACACCCATAATCTTATAAACACGTTCTTGGGATCTTCAATGGCCCTAGTTTAAATATCTAAAACCTGGTTTAAATATCTTACATATTCCAAAGGGCTTTCTTTACCTCTTCCAGTACAGTCTATACAGTCACCACACTGCACAAAACTAATATACAAAAAGTTCTAGATTAAATCAATTAAATAGTGTTAGCATAGGTGAAGCAGAAGTGTTACAAGTATTAGAAGCAGTTAATAAATCCCCAGGGTCTGAAAGTGTTGTACCCAAGTCATTAATAGACTGCTAACAAAACTCTTCCAACAAGCATTCAAGTCAAGGACAACACCCAGAAAACCCTTAGTGTAGCACCCATCAGTTAGCCCTCTGCTCTTTCCATCTTACAGAGACCATTACAACAACACCTCCCAGCAACAGTTCAGGGTGAGCGGTAAAGAAAGCCTATTTTGTGCCCATGGATGTTGGACAAAGACCTTGCATATAAAGGGGCAACAAGACAGTCAAAGGCAAGCTACCCTGGTGAGTCTGAACAAGGAGAGCACTGCAACACAATAATCTGCTTTGTGATGAGCCCAAGGCAACGTGCCGCTTCTCCATGGCAATGCCAAGCATCATTTTAAAGATAATGGCTGGCCACGTGCACACATGGCCAAATGCGGACTTCACTGACTCGATTTCTGAATGCAAAGAAAACACAAGCTCACAGAAGCGTACAGTGAGAGAGTATGCCAAGGAAACAAGTGTGTGTGTGTAGCAAAGGTGTGTTGATAAAGGAAGGACAGTCATGCATGAAAAGCAGTGCCCTGCTAGGAGGTTGACAATATCTACTACACACGGAAGGCACGTTCAGGCAAATCAGAGATGGGCAACTTGGTTTGGCCACACGATGTGTGAACCTGCTGGTTTGCAACAGGCTAGCCATCTATAAGCTGTTTAAGCTGATTTTAAACATTCATGGAATTATCTTCATGTAATTTTAGTTTCTCACCCTGAAACTACACTGATTCGTGTGCCGTGTAAAACACTGCATTTGCGCCAAACAGTAAACTGATTCATCCTCACCCAACTCAGGTTGCCACAATTGATTACGTTTTTTCCAAGCAAAGTGAAGAACTTGCCAGAATTTGAACTGTGGTGCAGAACGCGTTTCAGTCAAGGTGCAAACCTTTTGCTGCAACTCTGTAACGAAGCTCTTTCTGTCACTGGAGTTCATCCACAAACAGGATCACTGTTCCCGTAGTCCATTATGGGCTAAGACTGCGACGCTGTGGGCTCCATCGTGTCAATCCATCAGAAGGTTTTGAGCATTGCAATCCATTGAAGCTTTTTCCTCACTGTGGTTACAGCACACCTGCAATTAAAAAAACACTAATAAGGAGAAAGGCACGGATTTCAGTTTAGGTACATCAGGGTAGTGTTTCTGAATTCATATCACGATTACGCGTGATATCTGTGAAGGCAATGATGCAAAATAAGTGCAATAAAATTATCGTAAGCATCTGCTATATTCTATTTGTGACAAACATCACCATTAACAGGTAAAAACACTAAAAACACTACAAAGAAATAAAGTGAAATAAAAATAAAACCCTGAAAGAATAGTATTTACATAGAACATCATCCACGATAACTTAAAACAATCGAATATATTCACCATTTCATAATAACATGGCTTATGGTTAAATATCATAGTATCATGAGAGACATGGATTCATTATAAAAGAAGATTTTTAGATTGCTGTGGACTGGGAAGAATTATTACTTTTCAGAAGATAAAGATTCACACTGAGCAGTAGCTGCTGCTTTAGCTTCTAGGTGGAAATCTGGGAGAGTAAAATATCCATTCACAGAAGGGGAACAAGAAACATTTACTGAAGCTGTTGTGGACAATGCGCTAAATTGAGAGAATCAATGTAACGTGTCTTAAACATAATTTCTGTTTTTATTTAATCTAATTGGACAGAGAATAAAAGTGATTTCTCAGTGAGCACCCAGTTTGTATCACGCTGCTATTGGTAAGTCTGCTCCATTCAAACACCCACAGAGGTCTGAATGGTTCTGCGGTTCTCTGTGAAAATGTCGGGACACATACAGCTTCACTGCTGTGGTTCCTTAATGAGGATGACGAATTCCCTGTCTGCGCAAGAAGAACAATCATGTACCCTGAACATTGGCAAACCACAGTGAAGGAATGTTTCTGACACTGGTTTCCAAAAAATCCTTTCTTCCTGTCCATGTGATACGTACAGTACAGCAGAACTTTATTAAAAGGACATTTTACATTACATAGTTATTTTTGCAATAAGATTTGAGAATAGCCATAAGAGCAAATATCTGGCTTATGCAGCATATTTTTATGTCGTCAATAAATGCAAGCAGCAATCTATACATGTACTATCCAAGGGACATGTATACTGTATGTCTGGACATTAACATTTAAAAATAAGTAAATGTGATTCACTAAGTGTTAATAAACTGCAACACTAAGAAGCCATGGTATATGTTTTATAATGTCCTGCTGTACTCCAAATATTATTGTCATTACAACACAGTACAATGTGCCTCATTGTTTATTTCCAGCTTAAACATACATGTTAATTAAACCAGTCTTTTAAAGAATACACTCTCACCTATCAAATGACAATGTACTGTACATGTAATTCTATGAAGCAAGTACCAATGTTAACATCTACTATGGTGTCTGGGAGTTTGCCATTCGTGAGGAATGTCTTACTCCCAGCTGTTGAATTGGGGTGATTCAATTGACTGCACACCCACCTAAAGTACAAAAAGTACAAAAAGCCACTCTTTGCTACCTCCAACAAAGGCTCTTTTGTCCTGCCAAAAACACAAGCCCCTTGCTTTCCTTCCCTGCAATTTCAGTAAACTTCCTGCAGCGCAGTTGGACTTCCCAGCCCAAACACAAACATTATGTCAGAGCAAAGAGGGCTGGACTCCTTTTTTAAGTGGAACAAAAATGCCACCCTCACAGTGTTGCTCCAAATTAAACATTTCTCCAGGCCCAAGGGAAGGCCATCCACATTCTAGGACTGAGTCTGCGTTTCAGTTTCAAGCTCATCAGCTGAATGCTGAGCTTGCGTCAAGTTTATACTGCTCACTGGGACATTCCTAGGCTGAAAGCCATCTCAGCAGCTTTTCATAATAAAACAAATTAATGTCAGCACAAGCTTGTGAAGTATTTACCCAGGCAGAAGTGCAAGAATTCCCAAAGTAAATGCCTAAATGAACAAAGGACTCAGGGGTTCCATCAGGCTAAAGACAGGACTCCTACAAACCCAGCAGAGCTGCAACACCACCCTTGGTGAATATTTCATTTCCACTCTGCAGGAATGAGGAGAGACAAAACCGTCCTGTCCAAATTGTATGATTGACAGGGACAGAACCGGTCAATTTTATATTATGGTGCTTTTTAAGAGAGCATGGCATCTTCAAAAACAGCTTCCTTATTATAATGTTGGGCACAATTAGCAATACGGTGTACCTAATTCTATCTGATTCTTTGTATATACAGTACAAAATAATTTGTAATGTTTTGCTTGTCATGTTCTTTCACTTGACTTTTACTACAAATTCCACAGCTCATATGCCAGCATTCGGTACCTTAGCCAAAATAAAAACTCATTGCCCAAGTGGTGAGAATAAATACAAGCAGAACAGAAAGAAAAATGAATACACCTTAAGGGAATCCACTTTCACAAGAAACAAAATATAAAACATGTTCACTTCTACTTAAAAAGGATTCAATCCATTTCATAACATCAGTGTAACTACATCGAAACCTTTTTAGTATTTAAACAGTACTGTAGGTGCTTCTGCTTGAATATAAACTTAGAACTAAGTCTACACAAACTGCAGCATGAATTTATACCTTTTCTGAAACAAACCTGTTATACTGACAAAGCTATTTAAATGAAGTCCCGTGTATACTGTGGCATAAAAGACCTGTAATATTAACTTCTTTTGGTGATTCAGATGCAGATAGCATAGCAGATTTCATCACAGCCTTGCCTTCGTAATAAAGTCAACAAGCTACAGTTCAAACAACGCAATCATTCGAAGTCACTGAAGACATTCTTTAATAAGAGTGTCTTATACAAGTCCCATGATGTTCTCACACCACCTTAGACAAAAAACACTTCCAGAAACACTGCTTTATGACACATAGCACAAGGAGCAGAGTACAGACTAACATCACTGCAGTTAGTTTCCAAATGCATCACTACCAGAAAGAATGAGAGAAGGAAATTGGGACTCATCACTAAATTAAAAAATATTAAACTAGGCTTTTGTTGTTAAATTAAGTAGCGAGAAAACCTCTCTGAAAATACTTCACAAACAAAAAAAAGTTCTAATAAAAGACCAATTCCATACAAATGTTATGTATTTTATAATTAATAAATTAAACATTTTAAACTACACATATCCATACTGTATAAAAGATACACATAATGTATGCACAGGCATGATCTATAAAGATAGATACTTTATTGATCCCGTGAAGGAAATTGCAGTGCAGCAGCAGCTTGAAACATTCAACACAGCACAGTGTAACGAAATGATACAATAATACAACAATACAATACATACAATACAATCAGTACAGTCAGTGAGAAGTGCACTAAGAAGAGTTGCTCACAGTCCAGAATATACAAAGAACAAACCAGAACATTACACATAAAGGTGTATTGCACATTATAAATATAAATATATTGCACACCCAAGTTGAAAACCCAAGCATAGATGAAAATGTCACATAGATGATAATAATAATTGCTTACACTTATATAGCGCTTTTCTGGACACTCCACTCAAAGCGCTTTACAGGTAATGGGGACTCCCCTCCACCACCACCAATGTGCAGCGTCCACTTGGATGATGCGACGGCGCTTTGTGCGCCAGAACACTCACCACACATCAGCTATCAGTGGGGAGGAGAGCAGAATAATTAAGCCAATTCATAGATGGGAATTATTAGGAGGCCATGATTTCCAAAGGAAAATTTGGCCAGGAGGCCAGGGTCACACCCCTACTCTTTTTGAGAAACGCCCTGGGATTTTTTAATGACCACAAAGAGTCAGGACCTCGGTTTTACACTCATCCGAAGGACGGCGCCTGTTTACAGTATAGTATCCCGGTCACTATACTGGGGTATTAGGACCCACATGGACCGCAGGGTGAGCACCCCCTGCTGGCCCCACTAACGCCTCTTCCAGCAGCAACCTTAGTTTTTCCCAGGAAGTCTCCCATCCAGGTACTGACCAGGCTCACACCTGCTGAGCTTCAGTGGGTTGCCAGTTGTGAGTTGCAGAGTGATATGGCTGCTGGCCCTAGATAGATGATAGATGAAAACGCCCAACTACTGTTTTAAATGCTATAGCACTTATACTCTCTAGAATATAATTTTACAGTATTTCTTACTTATATTGTTGTTCTATACAGACCCATAAGGAGATCTTAAGATGCAATATTATTATATTTTTGAAGCTGGAGAAAAAAGAAACATGAAATTAAGGACATGTAAAAATAAGTTAAATGTTCACTTACATACAACACCCCTCTCTGTGTGTTGTATTCGTATTGTATTGCTTGAGTTCTTATGGATACGAACACGCACTTCTGATGAAAATGAAAACGTGACATGTCAACTACTGAGTGTTAAGCACTCCATAAAACAATGACATTTAACACTGCAGCAATGCAAGCCAAAGGTTACAACATCAGAGCTTTTCTTGTTTCCTGTAGTACACTTTAATGGTAAAGTGCACGGCAGTTCAGTCCTGTTACATCATTTTCACCTCCGCATAATCACTAACCCACAGAAACTTAGCCCACTCACTCTTTGTTTTATGCAATGCAACCTCACCCTATATATGAACAGTGCATATTAGTTGGTTATTGTAGTGGGTGTGTAGCTGCTGAGCTAACAGAGTGCATCAGGTTAAGAAGATGTAATTTATCGGAGAGGTGTGACCTTTATCATTGAATGTATTCAATGAGCACATTGTCCATTTTACTCTTATTAACTCTAGCAGTAATAATCTCAGATGAAGTAAGCTTTCAGTGATAATAATGCAACAAATCTGCCACCCTTTCTTTGTTTTTTTTCCCCAAAATATTAATCCAAAACAGTTAGCAAACAATGAGACACAGCAGCTGTTGGTCATACTCAGGTATTTCATTATGTTTTGCAAGTCCCAACGTAAAATTAAGTTTAATATTTATAATATATCACGAGGCCAAGAAAAACAGGCTTAATAAATGTACAGTTATATAAAAATAAACAGATAAACATTATTTTAAGTGTCCAAATTAAGTTAAAAAAATATCCTATTTCAAGATTTTATAGGACCTTAAAAAGGAAAGATTTTCACCAGGGAACCATCAAAAATAACATCTGTCAGATGAAGGAATTGCAAACTGAGAGATTTGTAGTATAAATGGATTATAAATGGACTTACTGTATTAAGTTCTAAAACAGACTGAAGGAAGATTCAATGAAGAACTGAGCTGATCTAGGATAGGATGGTGAAGGAAGACTACAATTAAACTTGGCAAGTTCTCACAAAGTCACACCTTTTCCAGGACAAGGAACACCCGCCATCTGTCAATCCCCATTCAGATCTCATGGTCCTGGCTTCCCTTACCTACCTGTGTGCCTCTTATCCTCCTCTGCTCTGTTCCTCCTCGTCATGACTCATTTTTAAATCCCCGTTTCCCTCCCTCCTCACTAACAACCTCATGCTCCCCCTGCTGGTGTGGTTCCACCTCTTCTGACACAATTTCCTTGCCAATTCCCTCTTCCCTCATGCCAAGGCCTTGTAAAATTTCAGTGTTTGGAAATGCGAATCAGCATCAAACAAAACTGACTTCATCTTCAGTTTTAACTCCTATCTTGCACTGGATTTTCTTACTGAAACCTAAAGCTCCTCTAAGATCGCTCTCCTGTGTCACTCGTACTGGACTGGACTATTGCTCACTTTCCTGACTGTTCCCTGTCCTGCCTCTCTCTCCATCACCACCTCTGAGTTTCATGCTGTCAAAATACAATTCCCCTACTTGACTTCCTACCATTGTTCTCTCCTGCCCACCCAGTCATCATACTCATTTTCTTGATGAATGGGCCTATTTCCTTTCTTAACTCCAGTCTCTCTCCTTCAGCAAATCTAGCTGACGTTAACGTTCACCAGTCTATATGCAGCTCCACTTCCATCTCACACTTTCCACTCCTTTCCCTTGCCATTCCCCCACTCACACACATCTAGATAGCATCTTCTTCAGGGCCCCCCAGTCTCTGTCACACTCCTTGACTATTCCCTTTCCTCACCCCCACGTCTTCATCTTCCATTGTCTGCCAGTGTCACCTTGCTCCACAACCTCTGATCTCCATCTTCGTCTACTCTAGCTTACTCTGCACTATCCCTGCTTTCAACTATTAACTCCCCTTATTCACCAGACTCTACTAACTCCCCACTCTCTTCTCTGCCCTTATCTCATCCTTTGAGCACCATCCGATCTGCACCTCACCTTTCCATCACTCTTTTTCCCCCCTTTGCTCCTCTTGGCCAGAGCCAAGTCGCACACAGATGAAAAGAAATTGGAGACCTCAGTTGTCCTCTGTCTTGGATACTTACTGCTATCTTCACTCTTCTTTCTCATCACTACTTACTCATCTATTTCAAATCTATTTCTGTATTCAGTTTATCGTCTAGTCGTCTACCAACAGTCATTATAAGCTCTACTGTAGCCCCTGTAACTCTCCCACCTGGTGGATTTCTACAACTCCCTCTTGGCCTGCCTCTCTGCCAACACTGCCCGCCCGCCCACCCTAACTCCTCCAGAATTCTGCAGCCTCTCCTCCAGAAATCTTTAGTCTCTTGACTGGGTCCCTATCATGCAATGCATCCAATCAAAAAGACCAGCTCTCCTCTGTTGTTGTCTCAACTACTCTTGTCCTACCCATCTTCACTTTTTGAGCCATTTCCATTTTATTGCACTGTACTGTGCTAATCTTTTTCAGTTCTCAAACTGAAAATGCACAATTTGTAATGTACAATTTGCCACTTATAATTATTTATGGTATACATGGCCTACATACCTAAAATGAGATTACAGTTCTACTCTCTACCCACACAATATAATGTTTTAGTTCATGCTATATCATTAAGTTGGAGCTCCTCTCACATTACTCTTCTAGCTTTTGCTAGCCTGTCATTTTTTTATTTACTTTTACCTTATGGTACCTGCACTGTTGTTCCTTGTTCTTACAGAATTTAAATTTAAATATAGAGAGCAACATATACTGTATATTGTAAGTTGGATAAGGGCGTCTGCTAAGCAAATAAATAAATAGTGAATGGAAATTCTAGAATCCACCCACTCCACCCATGTCCTGTGCCTCAGAGCAGATTTTTTGTTATCCAGAACAGAACAGAAGCAGTTTCCTGAACACACACGGCCGTCCCTTTCACATCATTTCTAACATTTGCATTTGCAGTCTGCATTGCAACGGGAACAGTGAAAGAAAGCCCTTTACCGACTGGGCACACACAGTCTTCTTGCGCAAAAGATAACATATTAGATATACAGTAAGGGGGTGCTTAAGAGACAAAGAGGAAACTAAAAAGAAAAGTTTCATTGCTCAGAATAATGTAATCATCCCTGTAAAGCACAAAAACTAGACCTTTACCAAGTCACATTGTATGAGGAGAACCATGGTCCATATTATATGAAGTATAATACCAGGTATTCATAATTCACTGAGAAAGAGGGGGTTGTTTTAACATATGAAGAAAACAACTACCACCATTTCTAAAAACAACACATCTATCTTCTAGCAAGACAAATATTAAAACTTACAACTAAGAGTTTATCGAAAAAACACAAAACGACAGTGCCTAGCAAAAAACTTCTACCATGGGGTTTCTATATAAAATCACCATGTGTATGTGGATGAATTCATGTATCAAACACAATGATATACTCACACTTAAACTTAATTTATTCAGCATCAAATTGCTCAAAACTGAAGACTTCGAAGTATGATAAGATACAGTAAATGACAGCAATAACTGAGACAAAAAACTGAAATATGATGATTGGCAGCAAATCCAATTAAAAGTCTTTTGGGTGTAAATCTGTACCAACTGTGCACTCTGGGTTGGTCCAGAGCAGAAAGGGATCGTTGGGGGAGGGATAATGGATTTTCTTAATAATAATGATGGAGTTTGTTGCAGCTGTTGGTTTCCAATCCCCAAGTGCATGTTTTTGAAAGTTTTGGGATACAGGACCTCGCATGATTTTACAGGTTTACGGAAGATACCACACCCTGCAGGTTTCAGTGATAGCCATCTAAAGCTCCCATTGTCTGAACTTAATTTTCTTTTTAAAAAATCAAGAATCTCTAAAACAGTGAGATGCAAAGTTACAAAAACGTACCTATAGCCTGCCTTTACATGCAGGTTTATCAAACCATCCCCCGGATATGAGCCCTGAAGGCAGCAGTTATTGAACATTTTACACCCACGCACAAAACAGACGCAGATACAACAGCCTCGGTAAAGCCAAAACCACAAACTGAAACAAAAGTGACAGCTGCTGACTAACACTTGGACAGGCTAACAGACACCCCTGCATTCACCTTTGTACTGCAGGAAAGCTGATTTCATTTCTACAAGCTATAAAAGTACATCTGTATGGCTGATAATGAATGTCAGGGACCTTAAAATGAATAAGGCCTACTGTACCTCATTGGTAATAATGTGGATTGTCTACATTTTTCTTTTTCAATACTTACAGTAACTATATTTAAAACTATCTACATGACATAAAGTCAGCTCAAAAGCATAATCTATTTCACTGACCCCACAAGCACTGAAGGAAAGGTCTACCTGAAACAGAGAGACAATTTCCATCCCTTGCACAGTGGATTGCCAAGGTCAATGGTGCATAATGCAGGCACTGTGGCTCTATCGACACAAACGTCAATGCACCACACTTCATCTTAGCATCAGCAAATCCTGGCTTGCTGGTCTACACTAACATCACATTGCTTTACTTAGCACAACCAGTTGGTTTCATTTAGTCATCTGAAGGCAACAAAACACAAAGGTTACAAAGCAAACAAAACGCTGTCCTTTCCCAATATCAGAACACAACTGGTGTCAAGAGTTTTACCAGACTGATCCATGCAATACTCCTCGTGAATTGCCCTGATATTTTTCCAAGAACACATTGATATGGAAACCTACCATTTTCGGATGGAACGAAGGGAATTCCTATCACGCTCATATTCCAAGCTTCCAACCCAAATCAACATTCTATCTGATGATTCTTATACAGTGGTGACTCCCTTTGGCACTTTTGTTGAATTTATAGTAATTCCATCCCCAGACACCACATTATGATCGCTCTTATGATACGGTATCTCCAACTGCATTTGTGTGCTTAATAAACCCAGAAAACACAACACGATCTAGCCTTATACATATACTACAGAAGCAGGAATAAAAACTGAATGAAAATCAGACAACCACCAAAAAGGGTGGCTTATTTTTCGGAATCGGTGTTATTTCTTTGGGTTTGGGTGGGGGCTTGTACTCACCCCACCCCCATGCAATTGGATCAGAATATTCTGTTGCAGCTTCTCTTTATTACCTCCACCTACTCAAGTCAGGAGATATGAAAAACCGCACCATTAAATGTGTCTCTAAATTGTTCAACATACTTAAAAGCAGGGAGGCCAGAGGAAAACTAAAAAACAACACTGTTTATATTGATGTATTTTGCATTTCACACTGTACGCTTTATTTCAAACAAACATACACAATTACTAATTAAATGTTACAGAATGTATCACTCAAATAATAACCATAACCAAAACTTTGTGTCTCTTTTCTTTTCCTTTTAGCATGGAATAAACCTTTACCCACTCAAATAATTATCTTTCTCAAGTCTCACTTTCGTGTGCCTTCACCCTCATGTGCTAAGGACCATCTGTTGATTTACCATAGGTTACCTGAGTATGCAGTGACAAGCCAATGGTCTGTTTATTCCGTTCTACCACAAGTTCACCACAGTGGAATTTTTTAATTCGCTTCTTAACGTTAACAGAGTGGAATGAAGGAGGTGTCAAATGTAGTCTCTACATCAATAGTCAGCAGGTCTGGAATCATTGAGATTTGAGCTCTGACATTGTCAGTGGTAAAAAAAAGGTTATTTTAGTCCAATCTTAATTTAAACAACGCATTTAACCTGTTTCGATTTTATTTCCCCCAATTTCATCAGAGACAAACCACTCTTAAATAACGGGATTTACTTGATTTGTACACCCAAGCTTAAGAGAAACATATCTTTAAATCTGACGCCAAGTCATATGTCACAATGGGGAACCATGTTCTTTGTTTCTCCTGCACTTTCACTGGCCAAGAAGTAAGGGAACATGAATCCCTTATACTTTAAAAAGGCATTCCTGGTCTATTTATTATGTTTCTTCCCAAATGAAGAACTACAGTATAAATGTCAACATAAAAGAGAGCATTAATTACTAGATATTTTAAAAGTAACATTTAACAAAATGTTAAAGTATGTTAAAGTAACAAATGTTAAAGTAACAAAAGTTCAAAAGCTAACATTTTCAAATAAAGAGCTTCACATGAGAAATGCTTTGTGTAATTTGTCACAGCATACATAGGCTTGTCAGTGAAATAACACTTTGTAAACCACACATACCATCTTCTTTTGTACTTACATCAGCCAGTCAAATGGTCCTACAGTAACCATAAGTGGTTTACACAAGTTCAAGACTAGTGAGACTGGGTCTGGGAAACCCAGAAATGTTATCTAGTCATAACCAGTACTGTACAGCCAAATACGATTCCATGCCCTCCAGCAGTGACAGGACTAATTGTTGCCTCTGTAATGGATCATAATAGCATTTTCTGATCCCTCTGAAATCCCCAAATTAACTTTATGAAACACTTTGTTCATACGTTCCAGGTGAGGTTCTCCTAAAGGCTTTAAATTAGTTTCAGTGATATAACCATGCCACAGAAACTGGAGCAGTTCTTCAACTGCTTTTCGTAAAAAGTTATATTTGTAAAAAAACACACACTACAAGGAGTTAAAAATGTCAACTACAAAATGTAGTCTGCAGGTTTCATATAGTTTGCAACAGGTTTCCTTCTACTGGAGTCTTTATAGAATATCAAGAATACCGTGATCTCACAATTCTTTTATCTACCCTTTATAGGAAAAGAAATAATCATATCTTTATCTGTTACTATTACTTTGTTTTATGGGAAGAAAGAGCCAGTAATTGCAGATATTTTGGCAATAACAACAAATCTACAAGTTTCACTATGAACAAACTGCACACAAAAACATTATAACCTTACTGGCTACAGATGAAAATGACCATCCATGGGTATTTCATGCAGTCCTAATTTTAATGGCAGGATTTCAAAACTTCTGAGCACAATTGCAAAACAATCATGTGCAAATATTAAAAGAACTAACCCTTGCTCTCCAGCCTGTTTTAACATTCCCCCTTATAAAGTAGTACCTGAGCTTCTATTTTATATATATATTTTTAAATAACTCCACTGGTTCATACTCAGTTGAAGAACATCATTTATGTCAAATATTTTATAAAACAAAAACAGTATCGGCGAAAAATACAATATGCTTAATTACTCCATATGAGGACTTCAGGAAAAGAAGGCGGCATACTTAAAGCAAAGCACAAGGAAGAAAAGACATCTAATAGAATTCTAAACCTGAAAGAGTTTTAATCAAGGAAAACAGGTGCTTTAAATGGTTTCCTTGAACTTTTAAAAGGCCTATATCATACAGGAACAAGCAATAGGTTTATTTCATGCTGAAAAAAAAAGAAGAAAGAAAACACAACACAAGGTGTGAGCTCACAGTGGCTTTTAAATTCAGTTCACGTCACATTCAACTAAATTAAACTGAAACCAGTCAACAGACGTTGTTGTTCATCAGTGAAAAATAAACATTAGCTCACCTCTCAAAAGCCTAACCCATTACGTAACCGAAACAACGCTACACGTACTGTATATAGTATAAGGTCCAAGCAAGTTTTTAACATTTTGTGATGCTCCTTACATTTATGTTACCTATATCCTACTTATTCAATCCACAATTAAATACAGAACTCACCAGTAGTTTGTCAATTGTTTTCAACATGCATACATCAGTACAATACACAATTTGACACTACTGTCGTAACGATGCTGTATCGCAGGGCTGTTAAATTCTGCTCCTGAAGGGATAGTGTGTCTGCATTCCTATTCACCTCTTAATGAGCTAAACCAGCTAGTTACAAAACTAGACAGATTTAACAGCCTCTTTCAGCTCTTCGGGTGTTGAAGCTTTGAAGAGACCTAGAAACCCTGCAGACTCAGCACCTCTCCAGGACCAGGACTGGAAAGGCCTGGAACAGAGGGGAGGGGATCTCTCATCTTTGAGGAGCTACATGTCTTCTGATTATCATTCCTCTTCTAATCTTCATGACATGACTGGTCTAATTATTTTACCAAGAGGACATCAAAGAATCTGTTTAAATCAGCTGCTAAAAGAAAGATGAACCAAAAAACTCTAGGAATCCAGCCCTCAGTGACCCGAGCACCACACTGTAATGCACAGTACACTGCTACAGTGTAACATGACCATAGTTCAACAGAATTATGAGTAACACAGTCCCCGAGGGAAAAAAAACAGAACTCAGTCTCAGTCAGGATTGAGAACTGACACAGAAATACAGCCCACTAAGTGACAGGATGTCTGAAATTGAGTGATAAAAGCGTTTTTTTTTTCATTAGGCTGCAATAATCTGGCAGGAAGTCCTGCGGCAAATATATTTCATAACAATGGAAGCGCAGGTGTAATGCAGTTTTGCTTGCTATATAGTTTGGCGCAGCCTCCCTAATGTACACTGAAGAACATGTTAAACTCCTACACAAATCTCTTTGTCTGCACTGGTACAGAGTGATGTTGAATAGACGACAGACATGCAGCCGTCCCTTTAAAACAAGCGATGCGATACACGAAACAGAATGATTTAAACGCACTGTGCTGAATATTTAATCATCAACACTAACATACCGATGTTACGAAGTGCAGCACAACAGAATTTCCTAAACAAACAAAGGAAAATAAAGCATAAACCCACACAAACAGTATCAGGCATACAGTAGATAATGCGTGTGGCACAAATGCAAAATACTGTCTGGGGTTGCAGTCATGACAAAACAAAAGCAACGCGTTAGGAAAACCTCACTGTTGTAACGTGTAGCTCGAAAAGTGCCACTACCTTTTACAGGTAAAGAAGACTTCATGCATTCGTACATTTGTAAAGGGCTCCTATAAGAGATGAATCAGCCTGCATGACTCTACCTGCACTGTCACACAAGCCCTGTTCTTACCTACTGAGTATTACCTGTCAGTTGCAGCTCGTGTTCTTGTCCTGTCGCCACGTCGGATTTAACCTCCCCTGCCGCGAACTTCTTCACCACCGCAACGCGGGCTCGAGTTTCTTAAAAGCCCTCCCCACGATAACCTTAGAAGTCCCACAAAAACTGTTTTAATTGATTGCCTTCCCCCCCCCGTTTTACCCGATCTCTTCCCGTGTTAGGGATTACTAGCGTCGCTCACTCTCAACACAAACCCGCTCTGCACATGCTCTCATTCAGCCCACTCTTAAAGAGACAGACAACCGCCATCACACTAAAGTCACAAGGCGGCGGAGAGCTCAAAATTACTGTACGTGAATCCATGAGCTATTGTATCTGCCGCTTAATGACCGCCCGTAAATAAAATGTAACGCAATGAACGCATTTCTTTGTTTTACAACTGAGAATTAGGTGAATAGTTCAATACTCCCATTGCAAAATTCACATACAGTTGATGCTTACAATAAATTATAACTACAAGTACCATCTGAATCCACTACTAACTTAATTAGCATTTTGGATGGTGATAACCCTACAAAAACTATTGTTTTATGAGACACTTGGGTGATAAAATGAAGTAGAAGAGCTAAGTGCCCTCAAACACAACAAAGTGAGGCTACAGTGGAAAAAAAAGGTTACTTGTAGACACTGGGCCTTACACTGACACACTGAGATACACATTGATACTGCTGGAACGATAAGGTCGGGCAGAGCCAGGCTCCCCAAACTGTTGCCAACAGACTTTACCAGCTGAGTGAAGTTATAACAAGTATGCAGGGCTGGGAGGAGCCATTGGGCAGGAAAGACATGGCGGCAGTGCCGTAGTGCTGCAGTCAGTGCGTTGCCTGCCTGGCTCCGGTCAGTCTGGTTAAACAAGACCTCGCAGTGCCTCCAGGAGCTGTTTTACTGCGGCCAGAGCCAGCAGGACTTGGGGCAGTACTGCCAGACCTGCCACCCCTGCTTGGCACAGAAGGGTCCCCAGGAAATCTCCCATGCACACCTTCATTTGTTCCAGGCAGGGGCGCCCAGAGAGCGGGGAGGGGGACCTCTGTTTTGGACCTCTTTCCCTGCTGCGTCCAGTACCCGATAGGTCCTGGAGGCCACAGACTGCTTCACTAAATGGCCTCATACACTGCCACCACCATGACAGATACCCCTCTGGATGGCATGTCCAGCACGTTGGGTCTCTCCGGAGGAGCTGCGCAGTGACCAGGGGATGAACTTCGCGTCAGCTGTCTTCGAGGAGGTGTGCCTGTGTGTAGGGATTAGGAATCCATAAGACCCCCAACCACCCTGGTGCGCGTCCAGATTGACGGGTCGATGGAGCTTCAGTCAGACGGTTCCCCACCCTGCCAGCCAGCTACCAGAGAGACTGGGACACACACTGGCCTTTGTCTGCTGGAATGAGCATCTGATCGTAGGCGATCAGTCTCCAAGACAGGAGGGACAATGCACATGCTGTCACCCAGGGACAGCTAGTAAGATAATAAGATGCACACCAAGCTGGATGGGCCTTTGCCTTCGAGGAGGTCTACAGCCCCCCAGTTGAAGAAGGGGAGCTCTCTGAAACCCTTGCCATCCTAGGACAGCCCCTGCGCTGTGCATGGTCTGCTATCAGAGGTGGTTTGCCAGGCAGGGCCCATGAGCTGTGGCCAGGTGGTGGTGCTGCACCAGGACTGGATAGATCCCTTTAGGAAGAATAAAGACTCAAAGACAACCAGCTGCCCAGGGCTGGACAGGCCCCTCAGTAGCACTTGAACCCCTACCGGGGCATCCACAACACATCACACAGCACCTAAGCCACTTAGGGGACTCAGGGTGCATCCATTAAAAAGCCCCTTTTGGTGGCCGACTGGGACATTTGGCCTAAGGTGGAGGCAGTGTGACACCTTGTGGCATTAGTGTGCTATTGCCGTGGATTAAATGCACTGCCTCCTTCCCCAGGCCTGCAGAGAAATAAGAGTGTTATGTTCAAGTATATTCCGTTGTGCATGATGATGTGTCACATGCAAGATATCTTCATATTGAGTGTGACCTTCGATTTTTAATATGTTGCATATTTCTTGATTAAATAATTTGGAGGCATTCGTGTTTAATCGTTTGTACTATACTGCCACACTGTGGTCGCACTTCAGAATGACAATTACAACGAAATAATTTATAAACAATCTAGCTCGTTTTATAATTCAAGTACACTTAAAAACATCAGAAATGCTACAAAGGAGAGGAGTCTGCTTACTCCTCTTGCTTGCTTAATCCTGTAGTCCAGTGGCCTCAACCACTTGGATGGGCAGCCTTCTCCAAGCACCCACAAGGTGTTTCCTGTTCCAGCCATCCATCTATTTTCTAACCACTTCTTCCAATTCGGGGTCACGGAGGAGCCGGAGCCTATCCCAGCAAGCAAAGGGTGCAAGGCAGGGTACACCCTGGACAGGACACCTGTCCATCACAGGGCACACGCAGACACACACGCTCAGTCACACCAGGACCAATTTCCCAGAAGCCAGTTAACCTACCTGTCACGCCCTCTGCAGCCAGAGGGCGCTCCTTCTCTGTCCTGTCTCCCATTTCCGGTTCTTTGCCGTCCTTCCGGTGTTTCTCTCTCTCTGGGGCTATATATTTCCGGGTCTTTCATTCTGCCGGCGTTCAGCATTGACGTTCGGATGTCACTGAAACCCGCCGAGCCCCAGGTCGCCCCACGTCCGCTACCTGAGGGCATAGGTTTCTGTAGGGCATTTCCTGAGCAGCTGAGCCCGGGCTAACCCCCGTCTCGCCGCTACGCATAGGGTCTTTACACTCTCCTGTCATTCCACGGTTTGTCCTTCCGTGACACTACTGACTGTGGGAGGAAACTGGAGCACTCAGAGGAAACCCACACGAACACAGAGAGAACATACAAACTCCACACAGACAGCATCCCAAGGACCGAACCCAGTGCTGTGAGGCAGTAATGCTAACTACTGTGTCACCATGCTGCCAAGTTTCCTATTCTCTGAATTAATTCCCTTTTAGTTTCTAATTGTGACCCCTTGTCCAGGTTTCATTCTTGATAGTAAGTATTCTATATTCTGAGCTCAAATCTCCTCTCAATATTATCTGCGCTAGACCAGGGATGGCCAATGTTGGTCCTAGTGTATCACACTTCGGCTGTTTCTTTTTGGGTCACGTTTCAAGGATCAATTTGTAAAGGTTTGGAAGTTGTGCAGTTTCTTAATCAATTTAGTAAGTAATCAAAAATTCATATTGCTGTAAACAGGGTATACGTGAAACTTTTGCTTTAGTGTAGAAACAAGTAAACCAAAGGTCTAAAGAAGCAGATTGATTAATAGCAATAATTAGCACAGGTGATTTTGTGCTAATCTGGAACAGAAAACTTCGGATAAAGTCTCCAACAACTAGGGTTAGGAGTCACTATCTTAAGATGGCATATACTGTATATTTTATGCATTGGATATCTTATATACATTGTATATACATATACATCTTGCATCTCATATACTGTATATATACACCTGAAGAAGGCTTCACAGCCAAAACTTTGTTTTCTCTCTTCTCTTTTTAGCATGGAATTACTTGTTCTTACTACATCGTCTTTACTACAAGTTCTTATTACTTGTTCTTTTACATCTTATAAACCTTTAAGATGACAAGCTGTTTCTTATTAATCAATATTCAGCCTATGTGCACTCATCACTTTTGATTGCAATAGCTTTTAGTTTGAACCCTTAACATTCTATGAATGAAGTTATTAAATGCTTTCCAGAAATCTCAATATTTTCATGCTTTAGTTTTCAACTTTCTTGATGTTTCTTGAGAAAAAAATACTTTTTATAAATCTATATTAGGCATCTCTTAAGGCACCATGGCACCATTGTTTTGTAAATATTCTTCTGGCTTAGCTGCATCATTTCAATAACTTAATTGTCAATACACAGTAGATTATTAATAACAGGCTGTAAAAGATTACTATACCCCAAAAAGTCTAGTTTTCATCCTTTATATACTGTATGAATTGATGTTACATCTGTAATCTCCAATGTGTACAGCTCCCATTTTTAGTGACAGTTCGATTAAAAGGCTATGAATAACATCCTTTATACAGGTGGGATTTTAGCACTGCTGCCTCACTGCTCTTGGGTCCTGAATATGATATTAGACTGGGGCACCTTCTGTACCTCTGTATGCATGTGCCCCGCATGTTCATATGGGTTTTTGCTACTGTAGGTGTTCTGGTTTCCTAACTACTTCAGACTTACCAGGAATAAGCAGCTATCTGAAGGATGAATTTCACGTATGTGCCAAGACACCATCGTTAACTGATTACAATAATAAATTACTCAGGTTTTGTGAAACTGAAAACAGAAAATCAGTCCTATAGGAGGACCAAGGAGATTCCCATCCAAGCCATTTGTTCTGGTGCTGCGTTTATCTAAGCTCAGAGCAGAAGAAAAGTGGAATAAAATAGTTTAATTACTAATTTATTTGGCTGAGCCTTATCCTTAACAACGTACACCTGCACCCATTAATATATCTGGGTATTTGCCTGGAGAAAGACTTGCAAATCTTGCTCAAGAGCAGGCACAACAGCAGTGTCTCAGCTGGGTTTTGAACCTACAATCTTCCACTAAAGTTTGATGACAAGGCATTTATTTTAGATGAAAAATAGGATTTAATAGAAAATACCTATTTTACAAAGAGATTGTGTTTCTAATTTGTCACATATTATTAGATTCACATAATTGCCAAGATGATTCGGCTGTGCCTCTCACAGAATTCAAGATAATTTCTTGCTTACAGGGATGTTTATCATATGAAGACCCTACTGTCAATAGACTACTGCTTGTTTTTAAATATAAACATAAACCTCTATTGCATTGCTGCATTTGAGAATCCTAACAAAAATGTTTTGCAATTTAATCTCAATTCTCCACTTTGTTTTTGCAAAAAGCAAGTGTCCTGTACACTGGGATAACAGACACAGTTCTATGTTTCTGCATTATGAAAGAATTTACTGAGCAGAGTCCAATATAAACATTCTGTGTTGAATTGAATATGGTTTAAAGTGTTACTGGCTGCTTTTTGATAATGATGCCTTTAATTGTTGTACAATGCATGTTTCTTTGTCTTATTGACTTATGTTCTATGTTGATACAAGCATACTGCTCTAAAGAGAAGTCTTTATGAACAAAGAGCTGAATTTATTAGAGGCTGCAGCTTTTATATTTAAGTTGATATAATGAAAACTAAAAGCCATCATATAACATATACTGTATATACATCAATTAGATCTTTTAAAAATACCTAGTATGACAGGTATGCACTCAACCAAGGACAATGACACAATAGCTTTATCAACATTTATTGCGGAAAACAGAAATACAGATTTTTCTTATCTTTTACAAATCCCAGCCACCAACCTACAGACATTTCTTCAAAGTGGAAACAACCCATCTCCCCAATTCACATTAACTTTACCATCTCAAACAGTCACACATTTTGTTTTAAATAAACAGCAAAGCCTAGATCTAAAAAGCAATTTTACTTTCCCACGACAATAGCTGTAAAAATCCAAAAGCAAACCGTTGGACAATTTAATAGAACATAATGTAAGAAACAAAGCAATCAAATCACACATGATGAGACTATCACTCACAGCCACAATATTACAGGTTCTTTTACCACATTACTTGTTTAAAGTGATTTTTTCTGTTAAAAAAAAGCTTTATACCAACTCCAAAGTTCATTGTAGATCATATAACTTAAATTAATCAGTTTTAAAATTGTTTTTTAAAATTTTTTTTTACCGTTTTGAATATGGTTAGTGATAGGACCTTCTAAATATACGATCTGTTCAATAATGGAAACAACGGTACATACCATATACCATGCTACATTAATATTTATCTTGCAGCACTCTGGCCAGGGAATGTTTCTTTAGCTGTATTATGACAAAATTAAAGGGTGTAATTCTAGATGAATAAGAACAAGATTGAGGCAACATACTGATCCATAAAAAAAATCAATTTGAAAAAAAAACACATTAAGCAAAAACTGCCTCAGCCTTCACATTAAAACCATAGACTGGTTTATTTGTTACTGGGAGCATTTACTGATCATTTTACAGCGGAATACAAATTTCCCCATTTATTGAGGCTTATGTTCCCGTTGTCTTACCGAGACAAATTTAATTCAATTTTATATGAAAAAAATATATTGGGCATTACCCAGACTACACTTAAATTTTACACAATGCGATTTCTAATAACCAACACCTGATGTTTAACAAAATGCTCAGTTTAAAATGTCCAACTTTTGACTAATTCACCACTACAGCAGTGCAAACAGATGTGCTAACAGGAAAAACTGTACTGTTTGCATTCTCAACACTTTGTTTTTCCCTCATGATTATGTGCTGAAAACAGTTTCTAAATTTAATTGTATATCATTAGCATTTTCGTCAAATTTTACATCTCCGTTTCTAAACAAGTGCCCCATTCCATGAAAGAAATGCTTTCTCTAGGACTAAGGTTAAACTATTATCTGAAAGTCACAAAATACTTTCAAAATAAATGCAGCAAAATATTGAATTTAGTCAAGGGGATTGGCTTTGACCAAACGTAGGCATTCTTCTTTGCTTTTCAATTTCCCTAATAAATTAGGATTTAACCCTAATCTTGATCCTCAGAAGTCTGACTGTATTTAGCCAATGTAAAGGAGAAAACATCTACTGTACGTTTTGAAACTTAAAAAAAAGAGATGCAAGAGAAAAACAAGTGTCAAGAAAGCAAAACAAAAGTTCTGATGAACAAAATTTGCATTATTTGAGGATTCTTTTGATTGGCAGTAAACTACTTAAATCACTCGAGGCAACGTTAAGCCACACATAGGAAATAAAACAACAGCAATGGCTACACTGTAAGAAGTAGAGGGCATGTAGAAAGAAAACCCACTCCACTAATGATGCACAAAAAAGTCAAGCTTTGCAATATTAGTCAATGCAAACAATATATAAAAATTATGGGAAACACTGTTCCCGATAATTACATACACCCTGCAGTGTGAAATATGGAGGTCACTGCCCCCGATATATACACCTTGGTAGGCAAAAACTACCTTCTTTTCCACATTATGGAAGACACTGCTCCCGATAATGTTTTTTAGGATTAGAAATACAAATGTACCAAAATTTATGTCCAAGAAATTGCAAAGCTTTACTTAAAAGGTTTGGTTCATTCCCTTCTCCACTGCCAAATTCAAGCACTTGGACATTGATTGATCTTGGACTGCAGTAAAATTTGGTCAAAACAAAACTTTGCATTTAAATTGAATGCTGTCTAGAATTAACTTAAAACTCTAGAATTTCCATAAATCTGCATAAAAGAGTGAAATTTCCTTGGTTAATCTGTTGAGGAAAATAAATACCAGCATTTTAGTTCCAAACAAGGATGTATAATTGTACAATTTGGACTAGTTTACAACACCCATAGGACAATTAAAGTTTCTGGACATAGACATTGGTAACAAGTTTATTTCAATAGCAGATGCTGCTTTTAATAAATCGACAGTATAACTGTCATAATTATGGAAGGCACTGCTTCCGATAATTATATAAAAAAAATACTATTTATAGTGAACTCTGTCACTGATAAATAAATAATGAACAAATACATATCTCAGTGCCAGGTGGTGAAGACCTTTTCTTCACATTTTTTTCCCCATTTTGGCCAAATGAAATTGGCTGGAAGGAAATGTTAAGGTTACATACTGAATAATTTAACAGGAAAGATTTGGTAACAGAATTTTGCTCTATAGGCAATCAGATACGTGTTCACAAAAACGTCAGTCTGTCTGTGAAAACAAATTAACCACAAAGGAGCTCCATTGACAAGAGTCCATCATACAGCACCTTGGTACATACTAGAAAGTGTGCATCCATAAGTTCAAATCTGGTTAGCATGGTGGCTAAAACTTTGCAATGCTCAAACCTTAAAAGTGATCAATGTCATTTAGATGCAAAACAGCTCCCATCACAAATATAAAAAGCACAGAAAAATATCAGAAACCAGTCGCAAGATGTCTTATTCATGACCCGATATATGAAAGTACAACTACGATACAACAATGATCTACGCTTGATGCACTAAATTGTGGCAAAATACTCTTAGACTGACATGCAAGTTTAGCTTGTATAGCAAAAAGATTTTATCTTCTACTTTAAGCTAAACTTCACATACTATTTATTGGAACGATCAATCAAGTATTAATAAAGCCACATAGAGCATGGATAAAGTCATTTGCATGCTATTTGCCACTAAATTCAAAGCTTTTACCAGGTGGTAAAGCCATAATTAGGACAAAAGGCAGATCATTTTGAGTTTTCATCATGTGAAAACTTCAAAATGTTTGTCTTCACTTATACACTCAATGCGTATTTGAGTTCATGACCACAACAGCCGAAAAGGAGACATAAGGTACAGTACCGATTTCATTTGTTTATGTGTTTGTTAAAATTTTGGATCTATATTAGAGCGATTTGGAGGCAACTGGTGAAACAATGTTAACACACCAGTGGGTCACTGTAACTGTGAAAGCGAAGTCGACCACTCGTTTGCGAGGAACTTCAATCTAATGAAGTGCCTTCCGAGTTACAAGGAAACCCATTCAATATTTTCCGAAAGGGGAGTAAAAATAAACACCAGAACTGTCCAAATCAGTGAACCTAACAGTCTCCTCTGCTCTTAAAGCAAACCACAGACACTAGCTTTACATCTCATTATCAATGTCCCACACATCCCCTGACAGCCCATTGGCACAACCCTGGATGGTCCAGGTGGCCAGAGCAAACCAATTCTTGTACTCGTCCATACTGAAGTTTGCCGAATTTTCGCGGAAAACCCCAAGCCGGTCAAGCAGAGACTCCAAGGTGTGAGGCCCAGCTCCATAGAAAATGTGACGGAAAGGAGTTTCCTTTGGAGAGACGTAGGGAGAAAGGAAGCCGTGCTCCACCTACAGAGAGATGGCACACTTTCATCCATCAAGAGCAATAACTGAATTAACTCCAGAAGAGTGCTGGTGCCATGCAAATTAAAAAAGGAAAAACACTAAAATGGCAACGCTAAAACAAGAAGAACAATTTAAAAAAAAAAAGTATCTGACAAGATTAAGTAGCATTTCTACATTTTGAAATTCTTTATTTTTATTCAAGGAAAATGGGAGAGATTCTAACCAAAGGTTTTAAATCATATGTAGACGAGAAATGGATCTAATCAAATTTGGAAGAAGAAAAGTTTTTGCAAATATGATCATACTTTTGAAACCATCTAAAGTATTTAATTCAAGCAAACAGACTGCGACAGACATGGATATGGAGAGGAAAAAGGAAATAAGGAAATTACCCTCATGATGCGATCATTAATGTAGCGGGACATTGCAGCATCAGTCACATCACTGTTTTCGATGTCTTCCGACAGAGTTCTAGCTGCCCGGCTGTAGTCTCCACTACCCGATTTCAACCACTGCATGGATAACGCTCCAGGCTGTTACAAAAACAGACAAAACAGCAACATTTACATTATAGTTCTGAAGCTACGTCAAGCAGATGCTTAGCATCTTTACAGGGGAAACGAAAATAGTCAAATAGTAAAAAACAGGTGTTTGAGTTATAAAAAGTGCAGAAAGTTTTTCACTTCTTTGAAAGTTATCCTGTACAAATCATGCCTGAGTGCTATAACAAACCTACTGTACATAAAACAGTCACATAAAGCTACACTTAAAAATGTAATTTTATGCAACTGTGCAATGGTTGACAACTATAACAAATACTATTGGTTAGTGTACAGTTATATCAAGGTTTGATGGTAGAGATAGGTATGCATTCTGGGCTTTTTTTTTTACTTTTTTAGTTTCTTTTGCTTTGCAAGACAGAAAATACTAAAATGTAATGAAACAGTTGTTCAGAGGACACACACACATATTGACAGGAAAAAAAGGTTTAATCTCACATTCTGCAGTTTTGCACTTTCCATAACAATCCTAGACACCATGGTGCGCAGAAATAGGCTGTACTTTTCAACATCAAGTCTCAGGAGGTGATCATGTGTCAAGCGCAAAGCCATTAGACCAGCCACTTGCGCAGCAGCAACAGCAGTATTGTATAGGTCTTGTGTTCTGCTCTCTAGTTTTTGTCTGGTGTCTTCAGCTGTTCCCAGAAAATCATCAACTGGAGAATTCTACAAAATTAAAATGATGTGAGTACTCAATGCATTAATGAAAAAAGAACATCAAAATCTCTGTAACAGTGTCTAATTTTAAAACTTACCCGAATGAAACTGAATGAGACAGAGGGAATACCAGAAAACGTAAGGAAAGTATAAGCTGCATCATCCATCTTCATAGGCTCCATGCTAAAATGAACCAAAATTGACAAGGGTTTACCTAACATACAAAAAGAAGCAACACATCTGTACACAACTTCGAGCTAGGTTGTTGTTCAGGTAATGTATGATTTTACTATGTGTACAAATACGCATCTCCAGAGGAAATTAAAGTCTTTTAGTATTTTAAATCATAACCAAGAAAGAACACCATTAATTACAAAAGAAAAAAGTAGGATTCTCAGACTCACACTGTGTTCTCCCAGTCCTCTCCTCCCACAGCAGCATAAATGGACTGCTCATTGCTAGTTGGAGACTTTACCTGAGATTTAAAGAGACGGCATTATCTTCATATTCATAAAGTATGATGATATGGGATTATGGTTAAGATAAAAGCAGGGGTTTACCTTTTGCAATACACTCTCAATCAGGTTGTACAATAATGGACTTGCTGATGCCCGGAATGTTTCAGATCCTACAAAAAGGCAAAAAAAATCTTTTATATAGCATCTCTAAAAGTAGCTTCTCAAAGCACTTTCCAGAACGAAGACACACAACGAGAGAAGACAGCAGAATTACAGTTACAATGAGGGTTAAGATTACAGAAGAAACGTAAAGGGGTTGACACAGAACCAGTTACATAAAAGTCCTTATAAAGAAGAAGGTTTTCAGCCCAGATGAGAAAGAGTTCAGGGAAGGTCACATGCCGATATCCACAGGGAAGAATCCCAGAGCTTTGGGGGCATAACAGCAGCAGCCTGTCACCCACAGAGTGCAGACTGGCTTGCAGGACAGACAGGAGACCAGATTTAGACAAATGAAGCATGCCAGGATGGGAGTAGGATGATAATTTAAATGGATACTGTGGTGCCAAGCCAAGCACAGCCCCTTAGGTAAACCTGATAGGAAGCCAGTGCAGTACACCAGGGTAGGAGTGTGAATGATCGCATTACTAGACGTGGTCAGGATTCTGGACGTACTGTAGTTCCTTTAATGTGGATTTACATACCTCAGCGAGTAGGGTGATTCAGTAATCAATTAGAGAGATATTAAACCTCTCTCGTGGTGACTTTAAACATCTTTATCATTGGTGTACAGGATACTATGAAAAGTTACTACACTAGGCATAAAAAAACCCCCAATGGAAACAGAAGTATCAGTAAAACAAAATGTTAGAATATTTTAGAACTCACCCAAAACAGCTCTATCAAGGTTAATGTAAGCCACTGCTTTCAAATGCAATGAAGAAAGATAGCCCTGAAAAAGAAAACAAGTGAGTAAAGCATTCATACGCATATTGGTGGAACAAGAAAAAACTATAGTTTAGGTGTCGCTTGCCTCCTGCCACTCAGTAGCTCCGATGCTGCCAAAGTCACCAGCACTCCAGCTTGCAAAAACAATACTTCTTCGGGGCTGGTATCCATCTATTCAGAAAAAAAAAGTTCAAAACTACACTATCCATAACAGCATTAGAATGTGAAATGAAATCATTAAAACAACAAAAGAAGATAATACTGATTATTGCATCTATAAATCAATTAAAAACTATATAAAAATGTAAAATGTCCATCATTGAAGGGATTTGTGAAAGCAAATTTTGTTTTTTGCTCCTTAAAGATGGACATCAAGTTGTTCCTTCTTTGCTCCATCCTTCGCTCCTATCTCCATGTCCAGGAGTGATCAAGTGATCAAGCAACAGTTCAGGTCCGTATGAGAACAGATTCAGGTTACTGTACGAGCCCTGCATTTTTCTTACCCTTGGTCACCATCTCTGAAATGGCTCTGGCAAGTTCTACCAGCAGGGCTGTGCCTATGGTAGACTTAGCAAAACCTGGGCCCCAGGCATCCCTCTGAGCACCAATCACAACATAGCGATCTGCAAAATAAAATGACAGGGAAGAATGAAAAATTAAATCAGCTGGAAAAAAAGGAGGATTGAGGGGTAAATTACATGCTGAAATTCTGCTACATTTTTAATTACAAATGTTTTATGTATATGTGGAGTATCCAAATCTGGCCCTCAAAACCTCTTTACACCATTCTGGAGCTCAAGCAGAACATCGGAATCAAAAGAGATCCATAACGAACAATAAAATGTACTTCAGGGCACAATACGCATATTGTGAAAATGGTTTACTCGGATATATCAGCAAAACACCACTTTTAAAAAGTTACTTTTTGTAAACTAAAGGAAATGGAACA
This sequence comes from Lepisosteus platostomus, assembly GCF_059453375.1. Taxonomy (NCBI): domain Eukaryota; kingdom Metazoa; phylum Chordata; class Actinopteri; order Semionotiformes; family Lepisosteidae; genus Lepisosteus; species Lepisosteus platostomus. The sequence goes on from NC_142612.1 coordinate 67,511,751, forward strand.
TGTACTGTAGCACAAAGTCAGATCATACTTACATATATTTTCCCTTTTACTTTACAACGGAAAAATGACACTCAGAGGTTTGGGAGGTCTTCGACCTTCTGGACAAGGCAAGACTTGAGATCTGATAATGATCTTACTCGTAATATTTTTGCAAATATTTCTTTTACTGCAAAGATGTGGACCTTCAGTCACAGAGATTTGGTAAATATACGTTCGAGCCTTAGGAAATATCTGCAATATTACCTGGGTCAAAGTTTCCCTTGATTACTCCAAAAATATTGTGTATCTTCTTCTCAAGAAGGACATTATTCACTTTGACTTTCACTCTATCTGTGTCAGCACCCAGCCTGTAGCTCACTCCATCAAAGGAACCCATCCATCCAGCAGGTACATTATCACCTTTCATTTTCCTGTATTAAAAAAAAAAAAGGATTAAAAAAAACAAAGACACCACCAGAAACGTCTGCAGTCTTTCAAACTCCCTTTAAATGTTTTCTCATGGAGACTATCACGCCTGAGCCTTGTGTTAAGTAAAACAGTGCTTTCTGGCTCAGAGAAACCACATGTAGCTACAGCTCAGAAAATAGTTAATATAATCGGGCAGATATTCTCACAGAGTTTTTATAAAGGTTTGTAAAGTAAACACACTTAAATGACAGGTTTTATAAGACATCAACCCACATAAGAGATTATTTCAAAGCACTTGAAACACACATCCTAACATAACACCATTGTTACCAAAGTAAAAACCCATCTATCAACCAAGGCCAGTCAAACAGGAACATCTCAATTCCTTTCGCACTCCAGGAAAGCACTTCACACATTAGCCTAAAGATAAAACTATAAAAAGATGGTCATACTGTAGCAGCTTCTTTCCAGAATCAGCGCTAATGGTCTGAGCCAAGATTTTTGGTAATCCGGAAGATATTGATGGAGGAAACTGAGTGTGATTGAAGGAAGGAAATCCTGGGGTATAGGGATCTCCAGAACCCAAGTGAACCTTTTAAAAGACAAAAAAAAAGCAAATTAATAATTTAACACCATTAACTAGGTGATAAAACTCAAATATATTATAAAGAATATTGTTAACCAGTCCCTGTTTTGACTGCATATATAACTTGAAGCCAGTTCAAATGGAAAAATAAAGAGTTAACACTATATAAATTGCTTGCCTTTAGGGCTGAAACAATTATTCGATATTCTTCACGTCAAAAGTTTTCCCCGCACAATTTACATCAAAAAGACGAAGACCCAGGACGTGCTTGTATTCTTCATCTGCTAACCAGAGGTCACCAAAAAACGCATTTATCTGGCATTTTGACGTGGGCGCTCGGCTAGTTTACAGCTCACTATAAAATTCCAGCGAGAGGGTCTGACGCGACACTATAATGTGTAATGTTAGCAACGGCGATGCTGCAGTCTCTTTTTAAAAGTTTGCTAACTTATGAACAAAATTACGATAGAGCCATGATCATCAGGGGTCACTTTAAAAACAATTCCACAACTTTTCCAAAACTTAATGGATATTTTATCATGTTCCATAACTTTTCCAGGATTTCCATGACTGTGGGAACCCTGGATATTATCTACATGTTGATTAATTATTTATCAGTGCTCATCACCACAGCTCACATTAGCAAATCCTACAGTCAATCAAAACATTTACTTGCTGCTGTTCTGAGTTCACAGTTGGATTTCAAATGACTTATTTGAAGTTTATTTTGAACTTTGAGCTGATTTGAATCCTGACTTATTTTTTTATATTTAACTCTGAACATTTTGAATTTTATTTTTGCACAAAAAAACATTTTTTCCTGAAATTTAAGAGCGAAAGACAATGCAGTAAGAAATAAGAAGTTGAAACTTTTTCAAAGTTTTGCGTTTCTCGTTATTTTTTTGAATAAAGGAATATGGCTACGGAACAATGCCAAACATTATTCGTCACAGCCTCTCATTTACAAGCCATAAATTTTCAGCCAATTAATCGATTAATCCTTGTAATATTCGCCTGAATATTCGATTATCAAAATGTGTCTGCTGCAGCCCTACTTACCTTACATTTTAGAGAAGAAAGGGTGAATCAAATGCATTCATTTATGCCAGGCAGAACACAGTATCTCCAAATAAAGTTCAATATATCTTCCATTAAATATTTTTAAAGGTTAGGAATGCTAAGAAAGCGACTGTATTTTCTTTCCTATAATGTTCCTTCTCACCATCAACTGGCCAGTATACTTCACTACAAAGTCCCCTCGAGCTCCAGATCTAAAACAGCGAAAGGAGCGACCCATTTCAAGCCCTGCTCTGGAGCCAACACAAGTTATCTCTGGGAACGCAGCCAAGTAGTAGTAGTCCTTCAGATGCCCTCAGTACTCACATGGCCGAAAAGATCAGCTGTCGGCGGCAGACTTGCATAATCAGATCGATCTGGGTATATTAAAACTGCCGCAGCTCTCATTTTCTCAGCGTTTGCAACCTAAAAGACAACGGAAAACAGCTCTTCAATTGTGTTTTCAAGATCAGGATTGCCTGAAGTCTCCATGAACAATTTACAGACTAATAAAGCAAGAATTGGATGCACTGTCCAAACTTGCTCATTTGGAGTTCTAATACTGTCTAATGATTAAGACATACAAGCGGTTCTAAGACACGCATCACGTGTAGTTAAAAGAACAGCAATAGAAAGTTATATGCTACAGCCTGCTAACACTGGGGGATTTGTATTAACACACAAGTAGTAACTAAACAAAACTATATACATTAATATGGCTAGAAAGCACAAACTCAGAGTTCTGGCTTTTAAAAGTGATTTACATTAAAAAAAAGAAGAAAAAAAAGACTGTTCTTTTGAAAAAACATTTTCATTTTTTTTTTCTTTCGAATGTTTCAGTACTTCTTTGTCCAGTTTAAAATAAGGCAGATTCACCTTAACTCACTGATTAGATATAAAAATATACAAAAAAACAGTTTACTCACCTTTTCTGCAAAACTTAGTTTTCCAGCTCGAAGCAAGACAACAGTGCCATTCAACTGTACATCCTGAGCGACCAAGGCTTTAAAATCTTCTGGTGTGCCATAGTTGCAATATATCACTCTGCCCTATAGAAAGGAAACGGTATTTAACATCCATCATCCATCCATTTTCTAGCGGCTTCTTCGATTTCAGGGTCACAAGGGAGCCAGAACCTATCCCGGCAGTGTATACCCCAGACGGAATGCCATTCCATTGTAGGGCACACACTCACGCCAGGCCCAAATTTCCCAGAAGCCAATAAACCTAACAATATGTCTTTGGACTGTGGGACATAACCAGAGCACCCACAGTAACACCACACAAACATGAGGAGAACATATAAGCTCCATGCAGATAGATAGATAATACTTTATTAATCCCGTAGGGAAATTGATGATAGATTTAAGGACAGCACAACCGCCCGAACAGGGACTTGAACCCTGGACCCCTCAGATTAAAAGTCTGATGCTCTACCGACTGAGCTATCCGGGCTCTAAATAGATAGAACCCCAGGAATTTAACTGCTGCACCACCCCGCCATTAATTGAATATTTTTTGCCTTATTTCATTACATAATTCCCAACAATTGTACATATACTGTCGGCATATAAAAGTGCTTTTAAAAAAAAAGCTTCCCGAGATGTTCAACCCATGGGTTGTGTTACAAGACAAAGCACATTTAAAATTTTACCCAGCAGGTGCATTACTACCTGAAAAAAAACTGTACAGAAAAAACTATACAGAGGCTATTCAATGAATTCAATGTGTTATTGCCTTAATTCAATGCGTTACTGAATTTCTTCATAAATCTCTTCCTTAAAAAAAAGAGTGCAATTGTGTTTTCAGTGAAACAAATTCTGTGCAAGACAGATGACATTTATTCATCAATAATGCCTCACCTAAATGAACTGAACATTTAGCAATCGACAGAAGGGTCATTTAAATAACTGAAGATATGGGTTATCAATGGTCAGATCTGCACCAATTTCACCACAATGCTCTTACCATAACTTCTCCAGTGGCACTGTAAGCGAGATATCCAGTTGGGGAAGCAATCGTTTCTTCACGGTCCCCACTTCCTACATAGGTAACTTTGTTTTCAGAACTACAATTGAGACAAATAAAATAAAGAAGCCACAATAAGACAAAAAGTAGCCACACATCCTGTACTTGCTCAGTGGCCAAAGCTGTATTGCAAGGATATACAATCATATAGTAAATTCCTACTAACCTTCCAACTTGAAGCTTGACAAAGTGTTCATCTGTCCAGGGTCTCATGTCATAACTTTTGAATTTCTCATACACTGAAATGGCAAGCCTTTCATCTTCTTCAGAGCCAGCCTCATGGCTTCCAGAAATGAAATCCCTTCAAGAAAGAAACCACAGAAACTGCTGAGCATTTTTATAGCAGTTTTTTCTGGAGAGATCTCCAGAAACATCTACCCATTCTTTTACAATAACCACTTTATCCAATATATCACCGCAGTGAATCTAACCCTGCTGACAACGGTGGCAAAGCAGGATACACCCTGGACAGAACATTAGCCCACCTCCCAAAGCCCACACATGCAGGGAACAATTCAGAGACACGGGTTACCCATGTCCAGAGAAAAACCATGTGAGAACGTGCCAACAGAGAACCATTTCAAGAAATTTAGAAAATAAAAGCAAAAGGGAATAAACAAGCTTCTTGATCACACTAGCCAGAAGACAAAATTAATCTAGTGCCACCACATGCTGCGTCAGTCAGTACTACAGTATGTAACTTTCTGTATTTAGGACACAATATCACTTGATTGAGAATGTACTATTTTGAATTCAAGTGACTACCTGCATTATAGCAAGCTTCAAGTCTTCAGTTACCACTGGGCTTCTTTTTTCTACTTTAGGTACAATGCATTTACTTGATTTTTTTGTAATCCACCACATCTTACGTATTTGTCATCAGGATTTCATCCATCCATACAAAGTCGACATTTAGCCTTTAAGGCCGTAACACTGTACCTCAATTTTAAGAAAAGTGCAATTGACATATACATTTACCTGATGCTGTTCATGAAGGTGCTGGTAGTTATTTTTTGACCGAGCAGGCGCGTCAGGTCACTCCAGTCGAGAGGAAGATCCTGTTCCGGTAGGGTGTCGGGGAGGTCATCAGTAATTTTATCAGCCAGAGATGTGAGAGACTGATCCGTAGGGCAGAGCAGGCATTCCTTTTGCCTACGGTTAGCCAAATAACCAATCAGAAATCCTAGAAGACAAGAGCAAAAAACATGAGCGATACTCTTATTGCCATTTACAAAACAATATATATACAGTGCCTTGCGAAAGTATTCGGCCCCCTTGAACTTTTCAACCTTTTGCCACATTTCAGGCTTCAAACATAAAGATATAAATTTTTTATTTTATGTGAAGAATCACCAACAAGTGGGACACAATTGTGAAGTGGAACGAAATCTATTGGATTTTTGAAACTTTTTTAACTAATAAAAAAATGAAAAGTGGGGCGTGCAAAATTATTCGGCCCCTTTACTTTCAGTGCAGCAAACTCACTCCAGAAGTTCAGCGAGGATCTCTGAATGATCCAATGTTGTCCTAAATGACTGATGGTGATAAATAGAATCCACCTGTGTGTAATCAAGTCTCTGTATAAATGCACCTGCTCTGTGATAGTCTCAAGGTTCTGTTGAAAGCGCAGAGAGCATCATGAAGACCAAGGAACACACCAGGCAGGTCCGTAATACTGTTGTGGAGAAGTTTAAAGCCGGATTTGGATACAAAAAGATTTCCCAAGCTTCAAACATCCCAAGGAGCACTGTGCAAGCGATCATCTTGAAATGGAAGGAGTATCAGACCACTGCAAATCTACCAAGACCTGGCCGTCCCTCTAAACTTTCAGCTCAGACAAGGAGAAGACTGATCAGAGATGCAGCCAAGAGGCCCATGATCACTCTGGATGAACTGCAGAGAACTACAGCTGAGGTGGGAGAGTCTGTCCATAGGACAACAATCAGTCTTACACTGCACAAATCTGGCCTTTATGGAAGAGTAGCAAGAAGAAAGCCATTTCTCAAAGATATCCATAAAAAGTCTCGTCTAAAGTTTGCCACAAGCCACCTGGGAGACACCCCAAACATGTGGAAGAAGGTGCTCTGGTCAGATGAAACCAAAATCGAACTTTTTGCCCACAATGCAAAACGATATGTTTGGCGTAAAAGCAACACAGCTCATCACCCTCAACACACCATCCCCACTGTCAAACATGGTGGTGGCAGCATCATGGTTTGGGCCTGCTTTTCTTCAGCAGGGACAGGGAAGATGGTTAAAATTGAGGGGAAGATGGATGCAGCCAAATACAGGACCATTCTGGATGAAAACCTGTTGGAGTCTGCAAAAGACCTGAAACTGGGACGGAGATTTATCTTCCAACAAGACAATGATCCCAAACATACAGCAAAATCTACAAAGGAATGGTTCACAAATAAACGTATCCAGGTGTTTGAATGGCCAAGTCAAAGTCCAGACCTGAATCCAATCGAGAATCTGTGGAAAGAGCTGAAAACTGCTGTTCACAAACGCTCTCCATCCAACCTCACTGAGCTCGAGCTGTTTTGCAAGGAAGAATGGGCAAGAATTTCAGTCTCTCGATGTGCAAAACTGATAGAGACATACCCCAAGCGACTTGCAGCTGTAATCGCAGCAAAAGGTGGCTCTACAAAGTATTAACGCAAGGGGGCCGAATAATTTTGCACGCCCCACTTTTCATTTTTTTTAATAGTTAAAAAAGTTTCAAAAATCCAATAGATTTCGTTCCACTTCACAATTGTGTCCCACTTGTTGGTGATTCTTCACATAAATTTTTTATTTTATATCTTTATGTTTGAAGCCTGAAATGTGGCAAAAGGTTGAAAAGTTCAAGGGGGCCGAATACTTTCGCAAGGCACTGTATATATATATATACACGCATACATACACAAGAGGGCTCCTATATTATTAACTTGGAAGCTCTACGTCTCAGCTCATTTGGAAAAAACTGAGGGCTGGGATTAATTGGGTATAAGAATCGTCTGTGACTCTTTAGGTACAGTAGCTGCAGACTTGTATGAAAACTGTGGTGGAATGCAGTTAAAACTGAGAGCAGCAGGCTGGCACTTCTTTGCAGAAAGGGAGCAAGAAACAAGCTGAAAATTTGTTGAGGCTGATGATTTTTTGCCTTTTTCACAAAATGTCTGAACGTGGGATTCTTTCTACTGTAAAACAAATCTAACTAGATAAGCTAAATGTACTCGTTTGCAATTATTCTTACATTGGGCGATACAATCAAGAAACACGCCGCCCTTACGATCACTTATAATGCTCCTGCATAGCAGTATTCAGCTTGCAGTGTTAAAAAAAAGATTGAATATGTTATATACCATATTTTGTCTCAAAGGTTTAACTGGTGGGAACACCAGGGTACATAATGTTCCTTCTCTGTCCTCATACGTGAGCTGTGATGTCAAATAAAATTTGGTAGGTATGAATTAAAACATATTTCTGCAAAACAACTTCCCCCCTTGAAACAGAAAAACATTACCAATGAGGAAGAGGAGCACTGTTCCAATGATCAAGAAGCAAACATTTTTAGGACTTCTGCTCGACTTGTTGACATGAATCACTGGATGATCTCCAACGGAATTCCCAACCTCCTCATCTGCATCGGAGTTCGACAGTTTCATCTCCACGTGACTGTTTTCCCCTTCCATGTTCTGGGCTAGGCTGAAGCGAGTGTAGGAACGGGGCTCCCCACGAAACTACAAGAAGAGCAATGGTACATATGAGACACAATGGTACGTATGAAGCTGGAGACTTCACCTGAAGACAAGCAATGACACTGACAATTCTCCTGTTTTTAATTGCTGAAAGCAGAAGCTCCTCTCAAAGACCAAATCTGATGGTTTTGTTTCCATGCCAAAAAGAGAACATCATTTTTTTTAGCTTGAAGAAGAACAAGCAGAGGATTGGAAACTGAAAAAACTTTGAATACTGAACTATTTTGTTATGTACAGACTCAGTCTGTATGGATAGGAATTATTCCAGTGAACAGGTAAACTGATAAAGAAAGCAAGTGCAATGAACGGCCTTTTATTGTATTTTAATACAGCTCGTCTCTGTACTAGTCATCTCAACAACTTTACACTGCTGAAAGGACAGAAAACCCACATTATTTTCTTTGAAATCCCCATTAAAAGTAATAGCAATTTCACTATTCTGTTAAATATTAAACAAAATTATTATAATAAATGTATATAGGCCAGAAGATAAATATCTGCCATATTTTCTTTTCACACAAGTGTGTGAAATATGTCCTACTACAGCTGCTCCACAGAGGTTACCTCTGTGGGCTTGGTCTTAAGGATGACAAATACCTTGGGCTGGACAAGATCCTCATATCCATTACCTAGATTCTTGGCTGAGTGGCCTCCTTTCTTACTTTAGGTCATTTCATGAATCGAGACTGCCATCATAGTGCTGTGCAAAGTAGTTGAAAACGATAAGCTTTGCATTGGAGTGCTTATGGCACTGGAAGCAGAAATGCTGCTTAGTTCCACAAACAATGGTCACCAGTGATAAAGCCTGCTGTTCTAGGTAACCAAGTAATATCACTTGCTAATCCAAACAGGTGGTTCAACCATCTCAACATAAGGGCTATCGACGCCAGACTTTCAAACCCTGTGTCCAGGCAGTATGATATCTAGTAATGCTTACCTAGATATTTGTGCCTCAAACACGTACCACAGTGCTTAAGCATGTGTTGCAACTTTTTGGGCTTGTCTTGGAGTGCCTTTCTGGGTACAACTAACATCTAACAGGAATTCTGTCAAAGACATTTTTGGCCTCTGCTGAACCCACACATCTCCACCAGATCCCGGGTGGTATTGTTCTCCACCTGGTGGTATCGATCTCGGCCCTACTGCTTATGCCACTGGCTACAATGATGTTCACCGAAGGCGGCCCGGTGACACAGCATGGTTAGCACTGCTGCCTCACAGCGCCGGGGCCCCGAGTTCCATTCCTGGGAAGTTTGTTTGTTCTCCCCGTGTTCACATAGGTTTCCTCCGGGTGCTCTGGTTTCCTCCCACAGCCCACAGCCAAGCTGGCAGGTAAACTATCCTCAAAGAAAACTGGCCTCCACGCGAGTGTGTATGTTTGCGTCCGTGTCTGTGTGTGCCCTGCAATGTACTGGTGTCCCATCCAGGGTGTATCCCGCCTTACAGCCAGTGCTTCCCAGCATAGGCTTCTGGGCCCCGTAAGGAATTAGGTGGGCAGGTAGTGCGATGTGATGCATTAGAAAAAAACCTAAGGAGTACATCATAATAACAAGTGACAGTTCTCAGGAGGTTTTTTTTTTTTTTAAAAGTTCTTACACTGAAAAAAATAGGGGCATGGATACCTGAAGGTCCTGAAAACATTAAATGACGACTCAACTCCTCTAGTGCCAAAGTGAAGACGAACCGTAACTAAGAAGCAAAGGTGTTTCACAAGAGTGTAACCAGAAAAACTGTGACAGGAAGCAAGACTGATTGCCTAATCAATGAAGCTGCACCTTAAGGAAGCAGCTTGAGTACAAAAGAGAGAGTTTCATTTTTTATTAGTTATGGGCTGCATTGTTGATAATATAAGAAATACTGGAAAACAAAGGCCTTACTATATTTGATATTGCTGATCTGGCTTGATCCATTGCAGTTTTACAGGACCTCACAACCTGTGAAGAAAAATAAGAAATAAACATCAATTCACCTTGAACATTAAAAGCCCTGGAAAGATTTGAAGCACATAAAAGTCTCCAACAAGCATTTTTCTATTCCCATTTCAAAGAAAAAAAACCTGGGGCAAAAGGCATTTAAAATGTAAACAGTTCAAAAGACCCAAATTGTTAGTCTTGGCTGCAAGAAAACAAAATAAAGGAATGTTTTTTTTGGATGATACCAACAATGTTTCGAATTGTTTTTTTACAGAACAGTTAATAGCTGAAACTACATTTGAATCATCTTTAACTTTCTACTGCACGTCTGGCTCACCACTAGCTTTACTGCACAAAACATTGTGTAATGTAAACTCAGCTGTGTTGTCATTGATTTTTAAAGTTCTTTCTTTCGTTTAACACACAGTATATAACTTTCTATGCAAGAACTGATTGAAAATAATCTCAAAGCTTATATAAAATCTTTATTTCTCAACATGAATATATGTTTTTACCAGCACAGCAATCTTTGCTTGAATAACAAACATCTCTAACTTTTAAGTCAATCATCTTCATTTATTTTTGGAATCAATTTAGCAGTTAAAATAATTAATATATTTTTCTCCTGATTTTAAAGGCCCTTCAGATTAAAATTTCAATACAGAAGAGTTTATTTACAACTCAATCTGCACAGCAACAGCAGACTTGTTTCAAATAAGATCTACTAGCCTACAGACATTACATTTAGAAATATTTAACCACAGTACAGCTGGGTCATAAGCCTGCTGGTCATACAGTCTAAAATGGATTAATCCGCTACGTGACTGCAAAATATTTTTATCCGTTTACTAGGTACATAACTCCTGTGGGGAAAAAAAAAAAAGAAATTACATTATAGTTCAAGGTTATCAATTTACATTCTTCTGCTGCAAACTAGGAACAAATAATGAATTAATACTGTATTTTAGTTTAAGGTGCAATGCTACACATTTGTAAATGTGTAATCAGTGCAGTAAAATTCCAATTATAATATTCACATTTGATTGTAAAGACAGATGCGAATTCTGCTGCTTGTTTCTTTATATATGTTGTAAACCGAAAATGTTAGCTCACTGGATAATGACCTGGCTTAAAAGCAAGTCACCACATTTGTTAAAAAAACAGAAGAAACCCCCGAGGGGAAATACCGTTAGCACATACATCCTTTGACTTTTCAGCAGTATATCGAAAATAAGGACAGTAGCATAAAACAGAAAGTGTGACTACTTTTGATGACAGTTTCTAAATGAAATACAAGTCCTACTCAAAGCTCACCAGATGGTATTAAATTACCATCTTCCATTTTCAGCACAGGGTACGTGACTCAAAGCTCCAGCTACACAACCTGTATGTTTCATCTCTTCAAGGACAGGTTTTTTTATGTTGGATTGATTTTTGTTGCTTATTCTTCAATTTTGAAGCCATAACACATTCTAGACACTGATTAAATTAAGGGTACATTACAGTCAAGCTGAACAGCTTCCAAGAGTTTAATAACTTATCCACCAGGGGGCACAACTCCATTTAATCCTTCACAAATAGTAAATATCAAAACTCACAACATACAAGTTAGACCAGATCCTAAATTCCAAAAGCTCCTGTCACCAAAGATTGCATGTTTTGATAGAAAATATTTCTCTTACTGTCTGTTAATACTATTGCTAGAGCTGTGGAAAAACAGGTTATAATGTTTATTGGTGCAATGAGGCATCAACCATCTTGAACAAATAATTAATGACTTTCAACTGTCAACACTTATTAGGTAAAGCTGCCTTCACGAACACATGCAAAACTCACAGGAACTAATCTTCAAAATGATACACTTAAATCAAAGAAGCAAAAGTGCCTGTACTGCAATGCAGTGAAACTTGGCTCAAACCTCAGAATGCATTACCACAGAATGAAGGGTGGGCTGCAGTTGCTTAATGTTCCATGGGGAAAACCAGTGCATTACAGAAGTGCCATTTGATCCACTTACTGTACATGCACAACATATAAACAGCGAGTACTGCAAAGCATCTATAAAGCTTCCAAATGATAAGATCCCTCAAACACAGAAATGAGGATGCTATGCTGCAGGAGTACCTTAACTGTCAAATTCCACTTCCTTTATTTATACAAAAACCCCAGAAACCACCATCACAACTTCTACAGAATATACCATGTAAGAATTTGCTTTACATTATGGACACTAACATTAATTCATTCATCCTCTTGGTTAGTGACCAACCTCATTCATTGCCTGTGAACTTTAACCAAGTTTGAGTTAATCCCTGTAAATCACCAGTCTGCCCTATATGTGGTAGAGCAGTGTCAAATCCCCCTCCCCACCCAGTGCCTCTTATTAAGGCACTAAGGAAAAACCTAAACTATAAAACATTAAATATTTAAGGCTTGTATGGACAATTTATAACTTTCAACAAATGCAGGGTTATACCTTACACAAATATATCATACCATGTAGCTACAGTGTAATCCCTAATGTACAGCATGCTTAAGAGGCGGATCATGCACAAAGGGTGGTCTGTTCCGTTATGGGTAAAGAAGGCTTGTGCGAGTTGGATGGCATGAAGCATAAACAAAAAATAAAAAGATTAGTGGAGAGCAATTCTCACTAGCAGTCAATGCCCTGCACAAGCAGTAGCACAATCTATAGGCTTACTTTTTTAAAATAATGTTAAGTATGGTTTTGCCACTGCAATTAAACAGGTGCCAGCAAGAGATAGGGATATGGATTATTGGATGCCACACCCTTCCAGTAAGGAATACAACCAGCACAGTCACACAGAATCTTTTAACCAGATTAAGCCATACTTTTCTGTTTGTGCATAAATCAATAACATTCATCTGAGGTGTTTTAATGCTGCCTGTAATGCGCACACAGCATTAGGATCTATCCTATTTGTTATTTCTAATCATTTTCAATTGTTGAACTGATGAGCAAGTAACATCCCTTTAACTTTGTTTTGTGCGAGCCTGTCTTTCCAATGAAAAATGTTTTTAACTAAAGTCACTTCTAAGAAGTGAACTGACAAGTTTTGCAAATCATACATCCCAACCTCCCCAAAAAGTTAAGCAATTTATAGGCAATGTTGCATTAGAAAATGAGTAGCCTTATCATTCAAGGTTTCAGAACTGCTCAAGGCCAGACCCTTATCACAATATCCATTATAAAAGCTGGCAAGAGGAACCTTTCTGTTAAACCAGATGTGCATGCACAAGGGTCATGCTGCAAGATGATCCCCCATACACTAAAGCTCTTTAGGAACCCAGCCTACAATCTTAACGAGTCCAGCACGTCTGTGGATTTAAGGAAATTATTAATAAGGAACTACAACATCCTTCTGCCTTTTAATATTACATAACGAACCCATGGTGCAGACATTTAGACATCCATTCTGCCAAGCATGAGATGGCTTCAGCCTCACAATAAAAGGAGTATGGAACACAAAAGCACTGCAGGGTACAACTATATTTAAACACCAGTAAGGGATACCGGCACGTCCTTGATCAATTTCCCTCTCAAAAGGCACGATCAGGAGGGAACTGCATTTTTATGAAAGGTCGTGTCGGACACAGATGAGAGACCCGGCAAATCTGCTTTTTTCTCAGTTTCTTGTTACATGCAGCAGTAAAGTTCAGGAAAGCAGTCAAGAGTGTTACTTAATGGATCAGGAAAACTGAAGCAGGAAATAAGAAAAGAACCCAAGCATACTTATTGTAAATACTCAAAAATGTCATCTAGAAAAATCTCTTATATCCAAGAGACATAAAACAATTGATCATTTCTGCATTTATCAAACATGCACATCTTACAGCAAAAATATATTTGGTTTTAAAACTAAAAAGAGCAAAAATAACTTTATAAAAGTCACACAACCTGCCAGTATTTAGAAGGATGATTGTCCTAACTCCCAAGTTACAAGACAATACTTATATACAGTATTTATATTGAAGCTTATATATTTCATTGGCTTAATTCTTAGAGGGGCTTGAGAAAGCTCAACTTGAAAAAGGAGCGATTATTTAAACACGGCACTCAGACTGACATTTTGGTCAAAGGTTAATGCCTTTCATAAAAGAAAAACCACTGTATCTTTTGCTCCATGATTGTGACAAATCATGTGAGTTAACACGGGACACTACTTCAAAGATTCCACATTATTCATGGAAGAAATCCAAGAGCCTAACAAATCTGCTCATAAAGAATGTTAATATTAGCTAAAATGAGACACAGCACCCAATGTGTTAAGTATGTCTACTTAAATCTGTTTTCAGTTTTTAAACTTTAAAGAAACGTATGAAAGCTTCTCTTAAGTGTCAGTATTGTAAAAGTGCACGTTTAAGAAATGTGTACAGTATCGGTCATTTTTCCAATACTTATTATTTATACAACAAAAGTCCAGCTAGACTACCTAAACATAATAATAAAATAATGTATAATAAAAATGTTTTGTACTTCACATATTGCCATGTCTAAAAAAGAATTAAAATTAGACATCTTAAAAAAAGCCTCAAAATCTAATTAAAAATTGAAGAAGGGAGCAGCTCACACAAGGAAATAAAAAGTCCAACTTTTATTTTTTTAAAGACAAGCTGATAAAAAAAGCTGGCTGCTAAACGTTACATATAAAGCAGATTTCTTTTTTTCCCCGTGTCTTAGTTCACGATATAGTTAATGTTCAGATCGGTAAGGTGCGAATCTAGTGAATTATTATATACAAAGACAATTGTTGTGACTACAGCTACACTAACACCCCTCCTGTACTGCAGGGGAAAGGACATGTACCAGTGGCCTTCAAGGACATCAGAGGTACCTCATGGTCAAGTCCGCCTATGTCTGTTTCCAGCCTCTGTGACATTTCAAACCCCAGCAAGCCCTTAGCCCCATTTCCATTACAATGACCCCCTCTTCATTCAATTACGTTACAGAAATACCTTTTCTATATATCAAATAGAAAGAGCACATAGTTTCACAAAACCTTGTGATGTGGACATATTTCCTTTGTATCTGCCCAGACAGCTAATAAATGTTGTTAACCTTAATATTGCACAAAACGAAAAGCAACACGATTCGCTAATCTTAATCTCAAAGACGAAAAAAGACGAGACAAAAGTCTCTTAAGGCCAAAAAAGAACACGTGTTACACCAGGCCCAATTACAGCTGCTGCTTTTCTGTATTGTCTTTACCTTACAAGAAACATTAAATAAGAAAACATATTTAAGATCATATTTAATATTTTACTGTACAGGGCGTTAAGCTTTTCTCATTAAACGTCTCAAAGCGTCACTTCATTTAGGTCTGGAGAGTCAAGGTCAATCGATGTACTTCCTGCCATGTGCTACGGATACTTCATTTTTTTTAGGCACCAATATATACTGCAGCTTGAAAGAAAGTATGATGTACCCTCGTGAATTACTGGAGAATATATCCTGTTCGTTATACCAGCTATTCTGTGCATTATCCACAAAAATTATCCCAATTGTTTCAAAATTAAAACCTCTAGCTTCCTTTTTCCTGTATTTCAGCTGTACCCGCAGGTAACTGCTGTAGTATCTTTTTTTGCCACAGTAACGTATACCGGGCATGTTCCTCACCGCGACATATTCGCCGTGTCGTTTCAGACGGAACAAAAACCTCTTCACAAGATAAATCAGCAAAAATAATAACCCTTACAAGAAATATAATAAATCGCGCATCCAGGCACAGACTGAATGAGGACACCCGAACGCCCACTTTAAGCAAAGAAAACCTTTTTGCTTCCAAGCTGTTATGCAGTGTGCAGAATGTCCTTCTGTCTTGCGTCGCAATCAAAGGATGCTATTAATAGGCACGAATTTAAGCGTATAACAATAATTACTGAAACTATGATTTAAACATTATCATAACCGTAAGAGTTGAACCACGAGGGAGAAAAAAAAAACAAAACAGTCTGGTTCCCGAAGATGAGCCAACATGATTTAGCCCCTTTTACATCTCCGTAGCTACCTCAAGTAACTTACCAAACGTTGAAACGTCTACTGTTCTCTACCTTGTCCCTCCCCTACCCCCCAGAATAAGACGTGCAGCTCTGCAGCTCTCACCGGCTTGACGGCAGTCCTGTCCCCTTTTATAATGAGCGCTGAGCAGCGGCCGAACGTCGCATACTGTACGTCACTTTACTTTTACGTTGGTGGGGGTGGCTGCTGTAGTTCGGGTTGTGGAGGTACCCGCGTCCTCTGGCTCGGGTTCAGCGGTTCTTTTTCCCCAAACTGTAGAAAGACGGGATTAAAAAATATTAAATATGTTTATGTGAGGACCTCAGCGTGTTTGTGTGTGTGTGTGTGTGATTACAGGTTGGGGTCCGGATAATTACGGTTCTGTTTAAGCTACTTACTAAGCCATTGGCATAACAGTTCGCTGTTTGTTTCGAGAATTTTCGTTGTGGGTGGCAAAGCTCTTGTTTCCTAGTGACGAAAAGGTACAGTACCACGTAACCTGAAATTAAAAATGCACACAAAACAAAAATACCCAAACTGTTCGGTTTATAATCGACGGCGTTCACAGAGGATATAACACGTGGGCTTTCATTTTCAAGTGAAGGCGTGTTGACCATTGCTGACCCAAATGATTTTGACGGATAAACCTGGAGTCTTTTCTGTGTAATTCTGCTTTTACTACACGAATATGAATACAAACCTGATGTCCATATATGTGCAATACGAATCTGATCTTTTTAGCATTACTAAATCAACTGGTCCTAATATTAACGTGGTTTTTATTGAGTGAAGAATAGAACAATGGTAAGAGTAATCAAATATTATTAAAAGTATTAACCAAAGAGAGCTTTTAAATTATTATGGAGACATGCTAGTGTTAATCTACTACTTTGAGTACACAGTCTCTATGATATGTATGATATCAGCTCAGAGCTAAAATAATAAAATATTTAAACTGGCTACTTACAGTAATCAATGGTGAGTAATTCCTGCTGAAGAGTAAACGTGTTTTAAATCCCTGTAGTTCTATAACTTAAACCAGTAGTTACCAGTTTTACATTAGCATTAACTTGTGCATGCATTTTTTATTAATATTTCCTCTTGGAAATCCTCAAATAGAAAATAACGGACTATTCTATAAACAGAGCTCATCTGGTAATTCCACATGTTTGTAATGGCATGATCTGCACAGTCCTTTGTGCTAATTCTACTGATTTTCCAGTTAACGTAAATATGGTATCTGAAGTTGAAAGCAGCAGAATATCAAATCAGCAACCTTTTTGATATTATCTGTTGACTTTGGTTTTTGACAGACAAGAGTTAGCAGTTTTGTCTTTCTTGAACCCTTAATGGACCTGTAATTACAGTAGGTTTCATACAAAAACAGACTGTGTTTTCTTCCCTGAATGCAAACTCAGTATTTTTTAATGTCATACAATATGTTATCCATTCCTACAACAGCTATACTGTGTCTCGTATAAAGCCAGAGAAAATGAACATGGAGGACATTTTATCTTCAAATGGGAGCAGAAATGCTTTGGCTTGAAATGGTATTTGCTCTCAGCTGCAAAAACAGCACCAGTCCAGGGGTTTGATCTTACATACTGTAGGAGTTGGCTGCAGGTGTAGTCTCCTACAACATGTAAATATCCTGTACTATAAGTATAAGTAGTTTAAGAAAAGGTGGTAAAGCAAATGATAAAAATAATTATTAAAACTCTAATTGTTAAAAATATATGTTAATGGAACCTTTTTACATCTGTACCTATACTTTGGCTTGAATTAATGACAAGATTTTGTTTTTCAGTGGATTTTATCAACTAACCTAGAGAAACAATGAATAATGTCCAATTTACAATTAGAAATCTGGGTCAATGTATTGCTGTAATCCGGTCATTTGTCTTAGGTTAAGGTTAAGGTGACATGTGATGTTCTCAGACCACCTTGTGGTACTATAGTTTTCAGGATGATTGTTATGAAGAATTTGGGTTTTCTCCTGAATTTAAGGTTGATGGGTTGATGGGCTCTGCGTGTTCTAATTTTCCAATCAACACATTTTATTGACTCTTGGGTAATGTTTATTACTATTGTCGCTTTTACACATATAGTTGTGAGAAAAAGTTTGTGTGTTTTGGAATTACCTAGATTTCTGCATGAACGGCTCCTAAAATGTGATCTGATCTTCATCTATGTCATAATAATAATAAAGACAGTCAAATACAGTACATTAAACAATTTTGAACAATGACAATTATTGAACAATTGAACAGTATGAACAACACTTAAATGAAGAACACAAAAAACAAATTCAGTTCATCTTTACTTTTATACTATGCTATACTTTTCTGTCCTTTTCCCTTTTCTCTTTGAAAGATGGATATCACCCACACATGCAATAAAAGACAAAGGACAACAAGTAAAGTTTGGTTTTCCGCCAATAAGGAAGTTACTTAATGAGGGCATGGTTTGATAGCTTCAAGACTTATTTATATATATATGGCAAATTAAAAAATACAGTTTCTTTGTGGGAATTTTAGAGGAATGGAAACATTTTAAAAACCCGAAAGGCTTATTCATTCAAAATTTAATTTAATGACTTACCACATTTCTGTAAATGAACAACAAAATCATCGATCCAGTTCTTTACTGTGTAAATAGGAAAGATAGTTGGTTTTGTTCTGATTTTAAAAGATTTTCTCTTAATGTATGTTACTTTATAAAGATATTTGCAGTTCTATGATTATGTTTAGTCTCATAGGAGATTTCATTAGTTTTATTGTGTCACAATCCTGTATTGCATTACTGTTCTGAATTTATCATGATCACCAGCAAGATCTTTATGTGTGTGGTAGGATTAATCCACCACCAAGGCATCTACCACACAGAGAGAAGGATTAATATTGAGGTTACAGATAGAAATCAATTCACAGAAAACAAGTGTGGTAAAGCGTTGTTAATTGGGAATTTTAATTTGATCATTTAAGAGATTTGTGAACCCCGAAAATATATTGTTTACACGGTAATTGCTTAAAGGAAACAGATCACCTAAGAGCACTAATCGTCTTAGTTTCTTCCCTTTATAAAAAAGTTTTGAATGTAAACCAGCTAAGAGGTCTTTATTGACTACAGGATTTGAAGTGAACTGGTATAAGATGTGCGGTAGGGTAGCACAGTAGTTATCACTGCTGTCTTGCAGTGCTGGGGCCCTGGGTTTAATTCCAGACTGTGCTATCTGTATGGAGACTATAATCATTCCGTGTTTGCATGAGTTTCCTCCCACAGTTCAAAGACATGCTGGTAGGTTAATTGGCTTCTGGGCAAATTGGCCCTAGGGTGTGTGTGTGCCAATTAAACCAAAGCACAGGTGGTTTCCAAACATACCTATAAATGACATATTCCATGTCTTTAGAACTTTATGTTAGTTGGACAATTATATGATACACTAGAAATGACATCTCTTCTTTCATGTCATTTGCATCTTCCCTTTTGTAAAATCAATTTTTACCAATTGTTTTACAAAAACAAAATACATTTCCAAACTTCTAACATCTGTGTGAGTTTTTGAAAATATTATATTCAGAATCATATCTGATAATTATACAATTTTTGATTGTGCTAAGACTGTACTAAGACTGCAGCCAAGACTTTAAACAATGCCTCCTTTTATATGAAACTCCTCTGTAAAGCCTGATAACAGGAATTGCATGGAGGTTTTTTGTCAGTTTTGTCTTTTTTGTCAGAAAATCACAAGACTAAATTAGGTTTAACAAATAATTGTTATAGTTATGGTGGTATTTCAGCCCAAATGTGTCAAGAATTCCTGCAATGGGTATTTCCAAGTTAAATTTCCCTTGCAATTTACTAAAGTATTTCCTTTGTGATTTGATAATATAATTTTATTTTTATATTTGTTTTTGCTTAACAATTTGTTGCTTACATAATGCTTCACATTTCAGTTTAAAGAAGATAATATTTAACTGTGGGGTTCTATTTACCACAACATTGATATTGCTTAATTTAACTTTATCCTGACCTTTAGAATTCAAATCAATGATTTGAGGGGAAAAATATTTACTTACATGAAACAAAATACTTTGGGCTCTTCAGTTAAACTCAGGCTTTTATGTTTTTTAATGAATAACTTGCATAGATTTTATTTGGTGTTGTAATAGCTATAACACTGAATAAAGGTGCTACACAGTCTTTATCAATTTATAATTTAATATGTTACAGCAGTGTTTAAGAGTATGAAGGTAACCAATGTCAATATGATAACCCACTGAAAGTGCATGTTTCCACCATCAGCAGAACACCTTACATTTTTACAGTGTCACAAACAGTTCTTTCCAGACCCTATGCAGACGACACAATCCGTCTGGATGGAGTGAGGAAACACTGGGGAAAAAGGTCATGGAGGAATACGGGGATGACAACAGGGGGGCGTGTCCAAAGTGCGCTGGTGCACGGGGGAGGTGTGGCCGAGGCAAACAATCCAAAGGTAATCCAGATGGGGAATCCAAAAACACAAGTATGGCCAGGCGATCTATCCAGGAGATTAAAACCAGGAACCGGGTCGGAACCGGCAGGGGGAACAGGAACATGACGGAGCCAGACTCATCAGGACCCGGGCTCACACGACATGGAAATCAGATGCAGAGCCCAGAACTGACTGAGTGTCTGGCTTTTAAGGGGGACGGGAAGGAGGCTGGAACAAGGGGCAGGTGCACAGAATTAAGTCCAAAGTGAAAAGAGCCGGAGCACCCTTAAGGAGGAGGGACTACAATCGTGACATACAGCCTTCAATGAAATAGGTAGAGTAAAAATAAACTGAATATAGAATATACAACAGACAGATCATACAAACTTTGTAAAACAAAATGGTACTGCAGAAAATGAATCAACACATTTTTTTCACAGCTTATCAACACAGTTGCTATTACAAAAATGACAAACAAAATCAAACCACAACCTAAAAGTAACCCCCACGACTCCTTCAAGGCCTGAAGCAAGAACTGTGCAAGGCCTCTGTCAAAGACAATGCTGTAAAGTGGGCATAATGAAACAGAGGTCTGTCTTGTGGAATCATCACAATATGATTTTGACAGATTTCTACCTTTATCAGTGTGAGATCTGAGAATGTATTTTCAAAACTAAGCTTTTGCAACATACTTTCAATGATTTGGCAGATCCTGTTGAGCCAGTGGTTTACGGCACCCGCTTGAGGAAATATACAGTATCATCTTAGATTTCAATATTTTCATGTTGTAAAAAATGTAAAACTGAATACTTCACAGGTTAACAAATGTTATCAATATATTGAATACATATTTTGTTTCTTAATATGATCTCTTTATCTAATCGGCATGTGGAAAAAACCCACGCATCCATGAAGAGAATATACTGTACAAACTCCACTCAGATACAGTATGCACTCTGGGGCTGAGACTTGGCACCTCTAATCACAGCAAAACCTTAATATTATTGGCATTCTATAATAATAGAACTACAAAACACAGAACTCATCCACTTTATGTTCTATTGGATCTGAAGATAAATATTTGCTCACCAACCTAAAGTTTATGGACAGAACAGCTTTATCGACAACAGCTCCATTTGTGATTCCAAATAGTTTTAATTACACATTTAGTTAGCTTACTGTACATACTGTATAAAACATCTGCATATGAGTAGTCCAATATGCATTGTACCGTTATTTACTGAAATCTTTACCATATTTTACACCTTTTTTTGTTTAGGTTTTGCATTCGTCAAGACCATTTGTAACTGATTTTAATGTATTTCTCTCGACCATTCTACACATGCTCAGTCCAAATCAAAATTGCCTAGTTATTCAGAATCAATTACTCTCCTTTTTCATTTGTTGATTGGAAATATTAGTGCTTCTATCTGTACAAAACAAAGTGCTGTCGTTGCAAAATGCAGCTAACCTAAACTGAGCAACCCCTTAAGTTGTACTTTCTCACACACCAGTTGATCATTCATCATAGTAGCAGGTGAGCAACACAACTGTTTTGCAAACAGGGAACTGTACTGAATTACCCTTAAACCTGGACTGAATAGGTGATGTAAACGGACACAATGGTGATGCTTGTTTTATATAAAAATATGTGGAACAGGTACCCACATAAATGAAAAGGCCAACAGTGACTCCTGAAATTAATTCTGCATTCAGCTGGTTAACACAGATATCTTTATAATATCCAAAACACAGTATTTCCCCTGGATTTATTTAATCCTGTTGGCTCGCATTCGTCTACTTCTCCTCTTCATAATGTTTAGTCACATCCACCCTTGAAGAACTGTGCACACTTTCCCCCTCAGCACCAAACAAAGAAGACTTTAATTCAGTTTAAATCCTATTTGAAACAAAACAGAAAGAAAAAACCTCAATGTGTAATAAAGCTTAGCTATTGATAAGCGTCAATGAAGCATGGTTCTATCCTTTAATTTTCAGTAAGTGCTTTATCTTTAGAGGGTTCAGTTAACTGGAGCCCAACCCAGAAAACACTGGGAGAAACACATTTTTTCTAAAGTGAAGTGTTTCGACAAGCATTATTGTGCTTCTGCTGTGCAGTCTGCCAAAGTGTGGGCTGGTCAAATTGCATTCTTTTTGTGAAAGGAAATATTGTGGATCCAGGTAAAGTCCTGGGAAAAGTCAAATGGAGTCAAAATCTTTCTATAGTTATGACCTTATGAAGGAAGAAATAACAAAGGCAAGCAGCACTCATGAATACATCTTGTATAATTCCTTAATGACCCAAATAAACACAAAGTGTGTGGATGGATTGATACGCAGGTCAATTGAATTCTGGTCCGGCCTCTTTTTAGTGCTTTTTAAATGGGAAATCTATTGTTAACAATCCAACAATAAAAAACAAGAATATACTGTATGAACATACTATCTGATTATTGTAATGAAAAAGTTCCACCTACAGTATATAATAGAACATAAAACAAAAAAAAAACAAAAATGCAGATTCCTGTTTCAACCCACAGCCCTGGAGATGTGAGGCGATCATGCCAGCAGCTTCACAGGAGCCACCCCTATATGGAATAATTAAAAATGTTTTCAAATGTGAGTCTTGTACTTATTAATTTAACTAATTACACATTACAGAAACTGGAAACACTGTGATACAAAACATACTGAATGTCAGTGCACTTACTCTTCACCTGTCTTAAGTGTATAAGACAAACAAGGCAATTGGACTACGACACCTGAAAGAGATTCTGGATGTTCTTTGATCAATAATGGCACCTTTGAAGAAAAAGGGAACAATGTATTCTTTTTTGTTGGAAGAAATGATGATGTTGATTCGTGGGCAGTGATGTTTTTTCACACCAATAACAAATTTCCTCCTTTCCTTCTTGTGGTTTTTGTAATTCAACTGGGTGTTTTTGCATCATCTCCCTTCACCAAACAATTCAGTCCCTCATAGTGCCTGTTGCTGACTGGACTGGACTTTCAGTACTTCATCGTGGTACCTTGTTACCTGGCCCACTGAAGCGTTTCATGAGGCCTTTAATGAAGACAGTCCCTGTGAATCAATTAGTGAATATTCAGTGCTTGTACATGTGGATTGCATTGTCTCATTACAATGAGAACAAAAAATGAAACACATACTGTAAACCAGCAAATTCACGAGTAATAAAGCACAACTCACTTACATATCTATTCTTCAGGATTTTGCCATTTATAATAGGAAGAAATATAAAAAAATAATGAAGTGCCACAATAAATTGCTAAATAAACTTCCATGGCTTTTAACCTGCCAATGGTTTCACCAACATTCCCAGCAGAAGAGCCCCCGGTACTTGAGTAGGGTATTCAATACTGTATATTCTTCACTGAAGGTCTAAAAGGAGGTAATCATCCATATACAGTAGCTAGCGTGTTAAATGTTTAAGTGACCAATCCAGTGCCATGCGCACAATAATTCTCTATCAGCAGGGTGGAATGGCAGCAGAGACCCTCCACACTTTCTTCTTTTGAAGTATATCTACAGAGACAGATGACCCTCAGCCTAACAGAAGCCCCTCACTTTCTCGGAAGTTTTGCAGTTATCTGCGCCCCACCCAGGGCCAAGCGCTCCACATGCTGCCTTTGCATGCTGATGGGGATAGTCAATTTCTGCCTGTCTTCTAAAGATATACCATCGCAGTAATGTACGTGCCTCCAAACTGCATTTACATATCTAACTCTCCTGCTGTCATTCTTAAAAAAAAAATGTGACATGTCCACTCTTTTTGATCACTGCTGAGTCTTTACTTTGGAAAGGGGAATATTTACTGTCTTACTGTTACATGATTTCATGTACTGTATGCAGCTAACCAATCACAAAATACCACTGAATAGTAGCCACTAGCCATGAACAGTAGCCATGAGAATGGAGCGGTGGCTCTGTGCTTAAGGAGCTGCATCTGTTGCTGGAAGGTTACTGGTTCAAATCCCCTGGGTGGCAGAGGAATTCTATTCTCCTGGGCCCCTGAGCAAGGCACTTAACCCCAGCTGCTCCAGGGGTGCTGTACAATGGCTGACCCTGTGCTCTTACCCTAAGCTTCTCTCTGCCTGTGTGTCTCATGGAGAGCAAGCTGGGGTATGTGAAAAGACAAATTCCTAATGAAAGAAACAGTATATGGCTAATAAAGTGATCTCTCTACTGTTTGTAAGGGCTTCTAGTTAGAGCACCCTTTTCAATAAATGCTTCTCAAGAAGGTGCCCTCTATTTAAAGACATTTGGTCATGACTTGAGATAAATTGTGAGGATTAATTTACACATATAATTAATAGAAATACATCAATTGTTATTAAGAAAATATATAAAAGAAAACAGGAGATGTTAGTGGATTTCTCTATATTTCCCATCAGAACAGGCTTGCTAAGGAAGAGAGTGTGGGATCTATATTCAAAATAATTATGCAGACAAATCTCCTTAGAAAGGAAGTACAGTACACCTGAGATAAGACTTCCAGGTGGGAATTAATGACTGTTGGGTCAGTATCATACCAAGAAGAGCAGTGGCATTAGAACATACTGTACTGACAAAACTAATCTGGGATATGTATCCAGCTAAAAACACAAGGATTTATAGAAGAACTTGAAGACTCCAAGATTGAATAGAAATCCATTTTGGACAGGTTTGTATATGAGGCATGAGAAACTGTGATCATTGTAAGATCATGGACCACTTACAGTAGGCCTACTGTAGTTCAGTCCACAAGCAAAGTAGTTTAGGAGATTATGAAAAGGGTTATTTATGTGTGAAAAAATATTTCAAAGCTTATAGTTCAGAAAACATGCCCAATACCTCTTGCTTTTAGCTTTCCAACTTTAAACAGGTCTGTCATTCAGACTCTCCAAGCCTCATTTGGAGCTTTCCCAATGACTCTGCATCTACAACATAGCCTGACAGTTTGCACAACACACCCTAGATAATCAGCCTTGACTTGATTTCCATTACATTTTCATTTAAACTGCCTGGCCCTGGTCTTCGTGTTTCATTTGGCTTGGGCAAATTTTTAAACCAAATCACCGTGTTGTCTGACTTTCCTGTGTTCAGGCTAAAATAACCAGATGGTTTTATTATCTCCATATAAGATGAAAATGTTACAGCTCTTACCAATGTGGTTAACCATCTTTAGGAAGGTGTGATAGTATTTTTTTACAGTATTTTTCTGTAAAAATGTCATCACAATAATAATGCATTTTTTTTGTCTGACCGCTGTTGGTTCTAAATAAGCTCTTCATAATCAAGTTCTCAGCAACAGCGCTGAAGAAGGCAACAATATAAACTATTCACAGAAAAGGAAACATTTGTTATAAATACTGCAATCAATTTTGCATGAATACTGATTTACAAAATACGTTTTTTTACCTGTTTTTGTCAGAATCATTCTACCCTTTAATACACATAAAACTGTCTTTTATGTGTATTATGTATATATTTTATTATGTGTATTAATTATGTTTCATGTGTATTGTATTATGAGGATAAGCTACAAATGATAACAGATAATATTAAAATTTGTATTAAAAATGTATAAAGCGATTTGCCTTGACCAGGTTCCTTAACCTCTTTTGCAACATTATGAAAGAACTTTGAAGGATTCAAAGCCACCAGTTCTTCCTTTGTTGATTTTACTGAAATGATTTAAGTCTAAATGTGGCCTTTAAGACAGGATGTTTGCAAGAACAAATTTGCCAAGATCAAAAAGTATCCCTGAAGAGCCCGGTTTCGGAAGAGCAGGGTGCACTTTGGAAGACATTCTACTATCAGTCTGGATAAAACATGAGCTGTACGTTTTCATTGTCTGTTTCGCGGAGATACACTATCAGCAACAGGGCTAGAATTCCTAGTTCTGTGCACTGAAGACTTAAAATAGGACATATCTTTTCTTTGTTTTGTCAGAATCATTCTACCCTTTAATACACATAAAACTGTCTTTTATGTGTATTATGTATATATTTTATTATATGTATTAATTATGTTTCATGTGTATTGTATTATGAGGATAAGCTACAAATGATAACAGATAATATTAAAATTTGTATTAAAAATGTATAAAGCGATTTGCCTTGACCAGGTTCCTTAACCTCTTTTGCAACATTATGAAAGAACTTTGAAGGATTCAAAGCCACCAGTTCTCCTTTGTTGATTTTACTGAAATGATTTAAGTCTAAATGTGGCCTTTAAGACAGGATGTTTGCAAGAACAAATTTGCCAAGATCAAAAAGTATCCCTGAAGAGCCCGGTTTCGGAAGAGCAGGGTGCACTTTGGAAGACATTCTACTATCAGTCTGGATAAAACATGAGCTGTACGTTTTCATTGTCTGTTTCGCGGAGATACACTATCAGCAACAGGGCTAGAATTCCTAGTTCTGTGCACTGAAGACTTAAAATAGGACATATCTTTTCTTTGTTGTGGATCGTGTCTGTGAAGTAGAGACCACAGTCTTGCAGATCTTTGCTGAAGTTTTTTTTTAATAAAGTGTCAAAGGCAAGAGTTAGGCAGCTACCATTAATCCAAATCCACATGCA
The DNA here is from genome assembly GCF_059453375.1 of Lepisosteus platostomus. Lineage (NCBI taxonomy): Eukaryota > Metazoa > Chordata > Actinopteri > Semionotiformes > Lepisosteidae > Lepisosteus > Lepisosteus platostomus. The sequence goes on from NC_142612.1 coordinate 67,538,564, forward strand.
TGCCTTTGCTCACTTTCCCTCTGTAGAACACACAGATAGTCATGTGGCTGAATGTAACACCTGACCAGGGGGATGCAACAGGTAAAATGTTTATTTGCTTGACGGCATGTACTGTACCAATATAAGCACCATCATGCATCATCACAATGCTACTTATAATAATAATAATAATAAACTTTATTTTATATAGCGCCTTTAAAGGTGGCTTCTCAAAGCGCTTTACAGGATGACAATAACAATAAATAAGAAGACTACAACAATAAATAAGAAAATTTCACAAGACAGGACACAATTATAATTACAACAATACAACAATAACAATAGAGGAGACCGTGGAAGATGGTATTAAGAAGAGCAGAGGGGTGAAGAATGGAACCAGTTAAGTAAAGGCTTTTCTGAAAAGGAGGGTTTTGAGTCTGGATTTGAAGTTTAGAGAAGGTGACTCTCTAATATCCTTGGGCAAAGAGTTCCAGAGCTTGGGGGCATAGCAGGAGAAGGCCCTGTCGCCCATACAATGTAGACGGGCTTGGGGGACAGTAAGGAGGGCAGAATTTGAAGAGCGGAGGTTGCGAGGTGGGGAGTAGGGCGATAAAAGTTCAGACAGGTATTGAGGTGCCAAGCCATGTAAAGCCTTGTAGGTGAGCATGAGGATTTTAAAGTCTACGCGGAATTTGACCGGAAGCCAGTGCAAGGACTCCAGGATAGGAGTAATGTGAACACTTGCACTAGACCTGGTCAGGATTCTGGCTGCTGAATTTTGGACATACTGCAGCTTGTTCAGAGTAGATTTAGATACCCCAGGGAGCAGAGCATTGCAGTAGTCAATTCGAGAGAATACAAATATGTTGATCAGCTTTTCAGCCACAGTTAATGATAGCATAGGGCGTAGTCTTGCGATATTTCTAAGGTGAAAAAAAGATGTTTTGACAGTATGCTGTACATGTGGGTCGAATGTTAAGCCAGAATCGAATATAACCCCAAGGTTTTTCAATTTTGATTGGAGCTCAAGTACAGAGCCATCTACAGACAGGGTTACAGGACTGGCTTTACGAAGTTGATGGGGGGTACCAATAAGCATGACTTCAGTCTTGTCACAGTTAAGATGAAGGAAGTTTTGAGTCATCCAAATTTTTATGTCAGAGATGCAATTAGATAGAATAGAGACAGCCACATCAGTGTCGGGTTTGGTATGGATGTATATTTGAGTATTGTCAGCGTAAAAATGAAAGCTGAGGCCATGTGATCTTAAAAGCTGACCAAGTGGGAACATGTAAATGCTGAAGAGCAAGGGGCCCAGTATTGAGCCCTGAGGGACACCAGACTTGACAAGACCAATTTCAGACCAGTACCCATTGAGAGTTTTACTTAGTTTTATTGTGTAAAACACTAGCCACAACATCAAAGATCCATGCCAATCTTCAAGCTTGCAGGAAAACAGATCCCAAACTTGAATGAAAAGCAGAACATACCTTTGTGAGCTCACTAGAAATTATATTTTACAGCAGTGTTTCCACTCTGTGGGCTCAGAATGTCAGATATCAGTAGTGAAACAGAGCTGGGCTGGGTCATTATTGCAATGGGAGATCTCTGTGGAAAAGCAGGATGCTGCTCTAAGTGGTATTATGTACAGCAGTAGATGGTGTTCTTCCTTCCAGCCAGGAATTCCCAAACCAATGCTCCAGTATGGCGAGGAGTTTTAATTAATGTGTGGAATTAACCTCAACATGCAATGCCTGCTGACACGGTTCCCCATTCTTAATTCCTCTGTGGACTTTCACAAACTGCTATACCTAGTTTCTCACTTCTGATCTTTTCTATAGTGGTCCTGATGGAATTGCATATATAAGCACTCTGGGAAACCTTTGGAGGGGTGAAAATAGAAAAGAATTAATTATTATGACATACTGTACTGTATTGTGCTTTATGTGTAATTTACATTTTTGGGAAGGTCATTGGGGAAGAACACAGGACAAACCAAAATTATTATTTAATAAAATAATCAGAAATGCAGCTTGGACAATATGCATAAAGTTAGATTTGTTTTCATTTCTTTACATATTTTACATCCAGAAAAAAAGTCAAGTTTTTAGTTTTAGTGACCTCTGCTGGTAAAATGATGGGGTCACAGTCTTTCTCCTTCCTGTCATGAAGTTAACTGGTATTGAAAGCAACTGTGACATAACCAGGTGTAAATATTTACTAAAGACTGCATGCTGGCACAGTGGTTAACATTACTGCCTTGCAGTACCAGAGGTCCTGAGTTCAGCTCTGGACCTGGGGTGTTCCCTGCATAAGGTTTGTCTGTCTGTTCTCCCTGTGTTTGTGTGGGTTTCCTCTGAGGGCTCTGGTTTCCTCCCACAGCCCAGAGACACGCTGAAAGGTTAACTGGCTCCTACGAAAATTGGTCCTGATGTGAGTGTGTGTCTGTGTGTGCCCTGTGATGGACAGGCGTCCCATCCAGGGTGTACCCTGCCTTGTGCCCGTTCCTTGCTGGGATAGGCTCTGTCTCCCCCCTCACCCTGAAATGGATGGACGTTTGGTATTTTCAAAGAACTCCTCTCTCCTTTAGCATGGCTATGCAGTAGAATAATTAATAATAGCACATCAATTATCCAGTTTTAGGATCTGTTTAAGCCATGCTTTATCCTTTATACTGTACATTACTATCAATATGAAGTTTGAGTTTCAGCGTTAAGACTGCAATTAAGAGCTTCCAGGTATTTGATTTCCTTTTGGGTTGGAATAGGACAATGATAGGATTAAGTTCAGATTTCCTTGCTCTTTTTTACATGGCATTCCAGGTGAATGCATGCAGAAATCTGTATTGTTGGTAATTATCCATATGGCACGCATGTAATTTTATTTTTGGATGCAGGTGCTCACTTGAAAAATAATGCAAAAAAAGTTATCATTAGCTGAAATGTGGGGGGCAGGATGGGAGTGCTGATTCTTAAGTGCTTGGGAAAAGGGAGCCAGATACACATTATCAGCTGCGATCAGAGTGTGTGAGGTCCCATGCACTTACTGGTGCTCTAATGATTGAAGAACCACAAAGTTCTTTACTTTTTATTTCCCTCTACAGATCTAAACAGTAATTATCATCACAGAGAAAAGTCTTCACTAGAAAAATAAATAAACACAAGAGTTCATACAAAAACTCACAAAACAAAGAGACTTTAAGGAAAATTATGATATTTGCATACTACATTAAACATGGCAAATACACTTGAGACCACACAGCTAGGTTTGCAACACTATATGAAAATATAAGGAAAACTTTACAATGGAGTGAGATGCTTGTATTGTCCTATATTTACACATTGCCACAAAATCGATTATAATAAAATCTGACTGGTCTCTTTCAATTTAAGTATTAAAGTAGTACATTCATGTATTAAAATAATGATTCCTAATACACTCTATGGATTAAGGAATTGTTAAAACACCACATGAAACCATAATATTGATGGCTACAGTTTTTCAATTCCTAATATATTTAATGCATTATACACAAATATATTGTATGTATTACATTGATAAGTTTGTAAAGTTTGCTAAGAAATGTACATTTCAAATTTACATGCATCTAACTTCTGCAGTCAGACAGCCAGAGGTGAAATATAACACCATAGATCGATCTGGCTCTTTTGAAAGACCTGAGACAAAGGAGGTCTATAACTTTGGAAAGAGACCACATCTCTGCGTGCTGACTCTGTACACAGATGTAGGTTGGGACTGTTTGACTGAATCTTGTTATGTTAAATAATTACACACTTCTTTGCTAGTTTCCCTGATTCTTATTGGTTTTAAATTGGCTTATTTTCCTTGTGATTCTATTTCCATCTCTGCTCTTTTCAGCAAACTTTCTTATCTGATTGTGAAGATCTAATCATAGTATGTGTATTTTTGCTCACAGGTCTAAACAGACACAATACATAGCTTGTGAAAGACGTCTGCCTAAACATTGCTTTTGGTGTTTATTTAGATTGTCATGGTAAACATTGAAATGCTCCTGTATTATCTTTCTCATTGATAGCTTCTCTTTTCTCCTGCACTAAAGAATTGTAAATGTATATCCACCTTTATTGTTTTAAACTGCAACACACCTAGAATCAAGGAAAAAAAGAAATGCTGAAATGTTATTACACTGATTTGATTCTTAGCAAAGAAATACCCAACACCTAATTTGTGCAATTACTCAATTGAGTTTAAAGTCACATGCATTTTTAAAATTTGAATGTACCTTCTTTTCAGAATATCATCTTATCTTTAAATATAGGATGCCTCAATAATTCTGATATAATTACTGGACTTTCTTTATTAAACATGATATGCTGTAATTGGCAAATGCATCTAAATTCTACAAAATGACTGCAATTGTATATAGTATCCTTATCATTTACTCACTTGTAATATCTCCAACAGAATTTTTAATCTTATCCAGTAAGCACGGTAAATGTTAAGTAAGCATGTGATGTAACTAGACCATTAACCTGATAACCACAATCATCTGTGTCATTACCTGTACTGCCTACGGAAGAAATCAAGGTGTAAATTACTGTACTTATCTCACAGAACAGTCCAACACATGTCATTCTGTCTATAAAAGCACAGGTAGTATTTTATTTGGGAGCATTTATGGTCTGACTGGGATTGACAGGTACTTTAATCTATTACTATTAGTTTTGTATGTGTGTGTGTGGTGGAGGGGTATTTTGCATTAAAATGTGTTTCTAAGATATCTGGGCAACACAATGCCCACTTCCTTATATCTGTTAGGTGTACGGAACATTTGCTTGTCAGTGTTTCTAAGCATGATCCTTTGCTTTTCAGCTTCTTATCCTCTGGTAAAGGTGCGTACAGATTACTAATTTTTTTCCATGACTTGTGCTATATACAGTAATTTTAAAAGCACAGGAAGCCTGGGACCACATTTTTTCATTCCATTTTACTACATTCAAGTTCAAGTTTCAAGTTTATTGTCATTACACTCATATACATGGTATATGGTATAACGAAATGCTATTTAGCTAGCTCTCAGACATAAGTAGTACAAAGAGAAAAAACAACAACAACAACAACAACAATACAATTGTGTAGCAAAAGAAAGACAGAGACAACAGGCAGTGTGCAAAAAACAACACCAGACGATGTGCAAAAAAAACAACAACAGGCAATGTGCAAAAAACAACAACAGGCAATGTGCAAAAAACAACAACAGGCAATGTGCAAAACAACAAAACGTTAACAGGTTATGTGCAAAAATATGCATCAACAGAATAAAAATAAAGGGATAGAAATTATGGGGAGTGAGCTTTTGACATGTATGGTAGAGGTAGATTTAAATGTGTGTTTGGGTTTTTGGTAAGAAAGAAAGAAAGGAAGAAGGCACTGTGAGGTTCAGATCATAGGTGAGAGGTGAGGTGAGAGTGAAAGTGAGAGAGGCTGGGAATTTAACAGTTTGATAGTGTGGGGGTAAAAACTACTGTATCTCTGAGTCTGGTAGTCCGGGCCCGAATGCTCTGGTACCGTTTTCCAGATGGTTCCAGATATTTCCAGATACATAACGTCGGAGTGAACGACAAGTTCCCCCCTTCCCCCTGTAAGGCAGGTTGTCTGCCTGCCAGACTGACTGAGGCCCTAATGAGGTTGTCACGGGGCGGGCAGGAGGGGTGCCCAAGTGGCTTCTTTCAAAACAGACCGAGGGCTCAGCCTCAAGAGCACTCAGGTGCAAAGGTGGTGGTTTATTTGGACGGCGCTCCTCTCAAACCCCACAGAAAACTATATACAGTGCAAAAAATAACAAAAAGAAGGATAATAAAAATAAGTAAAAGATGACGTGTGTTGTGCGTGTACTGTCCGCGGACAGTGACAGAGATCCCTCTGTCACACAGGTTGCGTTGTTTGCAGCTTCTCCAGATCCTTTCCTTCTCCATGCTGTAACCTTTTCATCGCTTTGGGAAAGTTTTAGCATTGCCTCACCTGTCCAGAGAGCTTGGTCATTTTTGTCATCTCCTGGGACTGCCTTGAAGCCTTGTGCTTGTGAGCAAGCCTGGCCCACATAATGTCATGGCCTGGGCATCGGGAACTGGTTCAGTCCTCTTTGGTGATAATGTAACTCATGAGAGCGACAGGGGAATGAATTTTGAGCCTTACTCACTTCAGCACTTCACTCTGCAGTGTGACAATGACCCTGCAAATACAGCCAGGGCAGCCACAGGTGTTCAGCTGCAGAAAGAAGAGCAGAATCTCAAGACTGAGCATGTTCATCCTCAGATTCAAATCCAATTCAGCAAACAGTTGAGAAGCTAAAGTCGTAACTCCACAAGGACAGGCAAGAACACAGAATGGTTGCAGCAAAGCATTTGAAATTATTCTAAATGGATCGCTAACGTCGTGCAATAATTGGCTCAAAGCGCTAATGCTAAAAAATACAGACATCTACACGGTAAAGTATACTTAAACTGATACTTTCACTTGAAATCACGCGGTTCAAGAGAAAATTTGTATGCATGGAATTAATACAAAATGAAAACGTAGACTGTATGGTCCTTTATAAACTCTCTTGAAAAAAACGAATATGCATTGAAACAACGATTGTACCGTCCTTCGGATGAGACGTAAAACCGAGGTCCTGACTCTCTGTGGTCATTAAAAATCCCAGGGCGTTTCTCGAAAAGAGTAGGGGTGTAACCCCGGCGTCCTGGCCAAATTTCCCATTGGCCCTAACCAATCATGGCCTCCTAATAATCCCCATCTATGAATTGGCTTCATTACTCTCTGCTCTCCTCCGCACTAATAGCTGATGTGTGGTGAGCGTTCTGGCGCACTATGGCTGCCGTCGCATCATCCAGGTGGATGCTGCACATTGGTGGTGGTGGAGGGGAGTCCCCATTACCTGTAAAAGCGCTTTGAGTGGAGTGTCCAGAAAAGCGCTATATAAGTGTAAGCAATTATTATTATTATTATTATTATTATTATTATTATTATTATTATTATTATTACTCGGGTAATGTAACAGACTTGGTTTAAACGATACAACCGCATTGGGGGTGCTACATAATCAAATGCCCACTATGTCTGACGTACTTACGGTAGTCTTGAAGGCGCTTGGAGAAATGTAGTATAATAATAGCTTCGTACACTTTAGATTTTTATTTTGTATTAAGACTATAAAAACAGAAGATTACTCCTTCAAATAAAAAAAATAAAGTCCATATAATGAGCATTCACAGGGTAGTTTCCTGAGAGTGTCTTTAATTACAAAATGTTAAATAAATATTGTAGTTAGAAACATATTTATTTAAGTAAACAATCAAATGCAAGACCTTAAAATGCAACTGCTTTTACTCAGCATGGATGGTGTCTAAGAACCTGTACGCTGCGTCGGAACCTCACGAAATGTTCCGGACATTAACGAAGCAAGGAAGACGTAATAGAGTAGGTGTTGAATGCGGTTGTGTTAAATAAAACCACGAATATTGAAACGGAGTTGGAAAACCAAAATCAAAACTGAAACTGATTAATGAATCCATGCACTCAATGTCCTAGTTTTTGTTTCTGTATTGTGCCTTTCACTGGACTGGGCGAATCTCAAAAGCAAGAAATACATGTCTTATTTCTCCATCAAGAGGGCGTTAAAGCCAGATTTCCTTTACTTTTCCGAGGTTGTTTCTAACAATTGTAACAGCTTTTCTATCCAACATCTTATTAATTTCTTTTAATTATGGATTTAGATGGTTCCACGTCGACAACAACCACAGGACGTACACGAGAATATGCTGTTCGGTATAACTTTTATCACGATGCCCGTAAAGAAAAAAAGCAGATGCCCCGTGTTAACGAAAAACGCAGGATTGGAAACCCGTAGCAAGTTTTGCGCCGTGGAGTTGAAAGGAAAGAAAGAGAACCGATTTAAAGATCCCGAAGAGCTTTCAGAAGGAGGTCTACAACGTAACGCAAAAGAAGGGCGAGAGAAGAAAAAGGGGTTTTGCAGGAATTCAGAGGAGAGCCTTCCGGGGTCATGCCAGAGAAAGTCTGAGATGTGGGGGAGCCGGGTCCCCTGACTTGAAGAAGGATGGGGAGGAGGCGCTGGTCAATTTGTTGAGACATCCTTTAAAGGATTTTGCAGGGTGTTAGAACCCTACTTCCAAGAATCACGCTACTGCTTCGGAGTTCCAGGATCTAGAAGAATCGCCCGCTTCCCCACACTCACCGCGCAGCGAGGACGACAGCAATCATAAAGGAGTCTGGCACACAGCACGTGGAAAAGTAACTGTGTCTGTAGATGGATGGTACCAGAGAGAGCTGTTGGCATCCTTCCTAATTCTAGGTATTTCTGTTTGCTTCTACTGTACATCCCAGCAGATAGCAGGGTACAGCCTGCATTTCTTTAATCTAAATGTGAGTCCTCTTCCACACACAGTACCTAGGAGATGATCCTAAAGTGCCTTGAACGCGCTCTTGATAAATTCGTCATATCGGAGGATAAGGTATTGCTTGTGATTGTTGAGGATGGGTCAAACTTTTTTTAAAAAAAATCCTTGAGACGAAGTGGGGAGACTGTGGTGAATATTGGAGATTATTAGGAGGACTGGGAAGAAGAGTGTAGGGATCATACTGATGCTTCAATAGAGGGCGGAGAAAGCGTTCTTAGCGGTGAGTACAGAGATTTTATTAGTTTTTTTCTTCTTCCTGTTTGAACAACACATGCCTTTTTAAGAATTCTCCTAACTGCTGTACAACTATATCCATTTTAATAATAATAAATCCTGAGGCTTTAGGACCCACACAGACTGCAGGGTGAGCCTCCCCTGCTGGCCCCACTAACCAGCAGCAACCTTAGTTTTTAGACCCGGGAGGTACTGAGTACCATCCAGGTACTGAAAAGTTTCACACCTGCTTAGTTTCAGTGAGTTGTCAGTTGTGAATTGCAGGGTGATATGGCTGCTAGTAAGTCTGCCCTGCCTGCCTAAGATCTTTAAGAAAAATAAGCATATACAGTAGATTCCCTCGCAAAGTATCACAACTACTAAAAAAAGTGCATAAAATCTGACTTATGTTTCACAGACTTTATTTGTACTTAAACTATTTGTAAATTTTAAGTTACATAAATATATATACACACATGAAGAAGCCAGTTTCCTTTATTGAAATTCATTTTTGGACATTCCTGCTTACAGTATTTCAAATGTCCAGTTTAAAGACTGGAAACAAAATCTATATTTTTTCATTACAGGTGCTGATAATGTGGTGCCAACAGCACAAACTTACAAAATTACATTTTGCAGGATGTTGAACTGTCCAGATACAGAAGAATCCCAAGCCTGGCACACACACAACAGTTTCTCATTACTAATACCTATAGATATCCAAGCAATACACAGCAATCTAAGCAATTTTAGCCATCAGCTATATCACCCTGCAACTCATAACTGGCAACCCACTGGAGCTCAAGTGGTCAGTACCTGGATGGGAGACCTCCTGGGAAAAACTAAGATTGCTGCTGGAAGAGGTGTCAGTGAGGCCAGTAGGTGGCGCTCACCCTGCACTACATGTGGCTCTTAATACCCCAGGGACACTAGGGCTGGGCAATATGATCTCAAATCAATATCATGATAATTTCACACATTTACCTCGATATCGATAAATTAACGATAATTGTTTTTGTAACCCTATGATATGCTGAAAGATCATGTTTTAAATATGCTAAACTATTGAAGCTGCACACACTTCATCTTATCTCAATGTCTTACAAATCATTTAAGGACATTATTCATGGAAACACAAACAGAATGACTTTTAATGAAAAAAATATTGAACATTTTAACATATTGCACATGAACATTTATGAAAAATATAGGACTTTGAATATTTATTAAATGCCGACTAAATCTAAATGTCTCACATCTTATAGATTTTCAATATAAATTATGCTAGAAATCAAAATATGCATCTTATGAAAAAAGATTACTTTTAAATTGTTTTACAGTAAAAGGCAAGTTGAAGTTGCCTGAATTACTAACAAAAATATAAAATTATGTTTCACATCCATTGTGAACTTTCAAAATGAATAATGTAAATAAATAAAATCCTCCCTTATGTTACTCTTTCGGTGTTCATGCAGCACTTGTAGGCCTTTTACTCTTAGTTTTGATTAAACAAGTTGCTCGTGTTACGTTTGGTCGCAGAAACGGTTTTCCGACAGTTTACATCCGACTTCTTTTTGTTCAGTATCCTGTTTGCTATAGCCAAAATAGCACCAAACGATCGACACTGCATCTTTTTTAGATACCAGCTCATCTTCAGTTGTACTTGAGTCTTCCCTGCCTGACTGGGGTTCAGCATGAGCGACCCTGTTGTCTCATGCCCGGCACGCTTCTTTGTGTTTTGAATAAAGAACGAAGGTTGGTTGAGGCAGAAGCATGTGACTGGATATGACGACTGGGTGTTGTAGTTTTTTTAAGGGGACCGCTCATGAAAGCACGCATGAGTAGGGAAAGCTTTTACATAAGCAAAATTAGGTCGGTGTGAGATTCTTAACGTCGGTAGAGGTAAAGTTTCGGTATATCGCCCAGCCATAGGGGTCACTATACTGTAAAAAGGCGCCATCCTTCGGATGAAACGCAAAAAGTTCACGACTCTCTGTGGTCATTAAAAACCCCATTGAAATTTCCCATTGGCCTTTACTAAGCATGGTAAACCTCCTAGTAATCCTCATCTATGAATTGGCTCCAACACTCTATTCTCTGGTCTTCTCACTGATAGCTGGTGTGTGGTGTGTGTACTGGTGCACTATGGCTGCTGTCGCATCATCCAGGTGGATGCTGCACATTGGTGGTGTAGGGGAGTCCCTATTACCTGTTAAGCGCTTTGAGTGGAGTGTCCAGAAAGCACAACACTTAACAGAGCCAGAACTGTGGTGAGCAGTGCTCTTGAATCTTCAGTAGTCCCAGGTAAAATCATGTCCAAATGTGGTAAAACATTGTCTTTGGACTGTAAACAAAACTGGAGGTCTGATCCCGTGTAAAACTGAGAGACCTGTTGAGAGTTGTTTTGAATGAGGTTCTTATAGAGCTTTGCATGCAGCCTCTGTCCGAGAGTCAGTGGTCCGAATTGGAGGAGCTTGCAAACATCTCTGCTCATGGAACAGCGTTACACGGAGAAGCAGGCTTTCTCTGAAGTGGTGCCCTCCATCCTGAACCTAGAAGCACAGCTGCAGACAGTTACAGTGTCAGAAGAGCTCAAGCAGGTTTTGCGGAAGGCACTACAGTACGTGAGCGTTTTGCAAGCATACCGGAGCTGCAGTCAGTAAATTTCAATGTTTCACCCACAGCAGCCTGCTTACCAGACCCAGCTATTTCTCCTCACACTTGACATGAAAATACTGTTAAAAGCTGCAGAAGAATCTGCTATTAATCATTGAATGCACTACCCCAGTGTGCCAGGTGATACCAGTGATGTTACTCATGGGAACAACCATATCTGTGCTACTGCTGAGCCAGAGGCCCCAGGGTGTAATACTAGAGACGTTCAGGTTTTGGGCTTCTAAGGTTGGCAAGCAGCTCAATTCAACATCACAAGTGGTCCATTATGAGTTTTCTACAAGCATGCTGGAGGTAAAACAGAACAGAATGTTCTTTTGTGGGTCTTCTTTAGAGTCCCGGCGATCCAGAGAGTCTCTTTACTCACACCCTTCCACAAGACCTGGCTACTGGCCCAGTGTCACAGATGTTCACAGACAGGTTCTTTTCCATAAGACATCATTTCCCTTCTGGATCCAGCAGTGAGTTGGCTGTGTCCTCCGAACAAAGAGCATTTCTGCAGCTCAGTAAAAACCTGTTGCTTCATGAACTTTTCTGTCTAATATTGCCTAATGTTGTGAGGGTAAAAACCTGTCCAGCCTTTAACAGATAGCTGCTGGTCCTGGTGAGAGTTGCAGCAAATCTGAGCCCATTCTGGAGTACAGGATGCAAGTCGGGATTGAATTTTCCTACTCTGGAATTTATTTTCTCTGCTGGGTAGATAGTTACTTTTTTGATTCAATAAATTGCTTTGACATGACCAGAAAGATTCACACGTCTCAATTTACATGTAATTGTATTGTGTGATAAAAGGAATAGGAGACTTACGACAGTTTTTATATATCAAAGAGAGACTTTTTTTTTTTACACAGTAAAGCTCTATGGCAGGTCTTTTCAATCTCTCCTGATTGTGGGAAAACCTTTCAAGAAATCCCTTATTTTAAACATTACATTTAATTGAATTATTATAATGGATTGTTTCATTATGCTTTACTATGATTAAATAATGCTTGATATTATATGTGCATTACAACTTGCTTTACTATTATTAAAGCAAGATTGCAGGCCAGTGATCCTACTATGAGCTTCATCACAACAGATCCACTGTGAGTGTGTTTGACTTGAAAAGATTCCCTTTGTCTTGCATTCATTTTAGACAGTGTCTGAATTTCACGAGACCGCTGGTTGATAACTCCTTTTCCAATCTATCCATTTTCTGATTATATTTTGCAGATTTTCCAGTAGAGGGCAGTATAAGACTACGCAAGGTCCTTGTGCCATTTGCGAAAACGACCTTTTTGTATAGTATATGTATTCTTAATAGGCTAAATAGGGGTTTTGCACATCTTTGAATTCGTTTTTTTTTTTAAATGAAGCCCACAGCTCTCTTAAGGCCTATTACTGTACTTAAATTTCTTTAAGAAAGACTCTATGCTTGTCTGCTTTGAGAAAAATAAAGCTTTGATTCAGGTTATTCATCAAATGTTTTAGATTAATTGATTATTCAGGACTGACTGTGATAACCCTGAGAGACCTGGACTTGCATAAACACAAAATAATTTAATTAAAGATAGAGATTTTGTTCTGTTGAATGTATAGTCTTATGCAACTTAGAAAAAGGACCATAATGCCTTGTTTCTATTCATGCAGAGTTTTGTGCCATGTATTTGCAACATATCCATGCCATTGGTGTGTTAAAGGCTAATCCTGATCAGCCCTCTGTTACTTGCTGTCTTGGGTGTTCAATTTCTAATGTGGCATGATGCTACAGCCAGATACATTGTCATCAGTTGCAACAAGCTGGTAGACCTCGAACCATGACATTTCACCAAGTTCATTGGGAAGTTCCAAGTTTGACAGTTTGGGCAGGGATGTCTAGCCACAACAGAACTGCACTTGTGATTAATCACAAGTAGACAGGTTGTCCACTCTGGTTGTCTATCAAGTGCTGGAACCTGATGTGTCCTGATGTGTCAAAATTCCAGCAGGATAACACTACAGTATGTCTTCTTGTGTTAGGGTGGCTTTCTTCCAAGTTGAGAACGTGTTAATTTTGCTGTGGATCTTCTGTTTGCCAGGCTTAAACCCCATTAGATATGTGTGGGAGCTGAGACAACCTGTGGCATTTAAGACTTTGAAACCAGTGAACAGGCACATACTTGTCCAAACATTATTACAGGATTAGGATGGAATCCCAGAATACTGCACTTGATGCAGAGCATACACCACCCTTGTACAGCTTGTACATTGTCCATCAGTGACAACACATGCTACTAGCCCGAGACTTTCACAGACTTTTCCCGTTCATGATGGATGTTAATCATCGAACGTATGTACCTGTGTCATGTCAGTTCAGGTGCGGCTTGGCAACTTGGAGGTTAGCACTTCTCCCTCACAGCTCTTGGCTTCCTGATTTGATGCAGGCGTGAGGCACTTTCTGGGTCCCTATTATCATGCGTTTGATCCAGGGGCTACGTCTTTCTCCCAGTCCAAAGACATACGGTCTAGCTTCAGCGGTGTCTTTGTCCCCCATCTGCAAGATGTACTGTATGTGAGACTGTATACATCCCATTCAGGACTGTCCGGGTCAGGCTCTGCCTTACTGTGACCCTGTATTGAACTTAGCAGTCATTGAAAAAGAAATAGTGTCTGTTTATAAAATATTGGTGCACCTGCTACAAAATTGGTTGTCATTTTCTTGATAATAACTTTGTGAATTTCTTATTTTATATGTAGTTTATATGGTCCAGTATGTATACAATACACGGTGTTATACTATACATGGCCTGTCTCTGATTGACTAACCTAGGAAGTGATGGTAAAAAGGATAACTCTGTTGAAAGTTTTACTATTTTATTATTTTGAAAGATGTCTTTTTGTTTTGATGTACAGTAAGACTTTGTTGCTTGTGTCCGGACGGTGAAGTTTAAAAACAGCAGTGGTGGCTGTGATTGTTTTGTAAAGGTTTTTGTAGTTTTGTAGTTAAGAAAGAAGACAGAACACTACTTGATCTTTTATTATTTATAAATATTGTTTTATTTTACTGAAATATCCATACTAATCCCCAGGAAAACAGTTTAAAAGCCTTCTATGAGAATTCCGTACAAATTCATTTAACAAATCTCTTCCAATTGAGATAAACTAAGAACACAAATGTGTGATACCATATAAAACAAAGTGTTTTAAAGTTTCTTGTATATCTTACCATAGTATCTTATCGATACATTACATCATTTCTGTTTATGAAACAGAGTAATAACACAAACATGCAAATCAAATATGATGCCAAATGCTTGTTAGGCAACAAGTTAAATACATTCAAAATGCTAGAATAAGAACATGTACTGTAAATGCTTAAGCTCCAAAATAACAGTAGTTTTTCAGAGTAACAGAATTATTGTAGCACTTTATCTTTGACCAGCATAATAAATAACATTAGTATCATAGCATAAAGGCAGTTAGTAAAAATGACCATACAGAATTATCTACAATTAAAATTGAAAACCAAAAAGTATTTTGCAGGTAGAACAAAAGAGGGTCCTTCCATCTGTATTTGTACATTTGTACAGGGCTTAAAAATAAGTTGGGTCGTTAGCTTATTTTCTTCTTCAATCCATCTTCAGACTCAAGAGGTGACAGAATTTTACTGAACAAGTTGGTTTGCTTTTTCCCTAGGAAAAAGAAGGAAAGAAGAGTTTTAAAAACAATTTTTAACTTTTCAACATAATATAATATAGAATTATAATTTTGCTCATGTATTTAAAAAAGAGACTATGATGGAACTTAAAGACTGCTGATTAGTAATTGTAATAAAAACATTATTATTATAGCCTAATACTAGTATTATAGCATTTCTTCATAAATGCATATGCATTTTATATTAGTTTTTCATGGGCTTAGAAGTGTGAGCATAGAGAACTAACACCAAAAATGACACTTACTTCAGCCATTCGATTCTGTTCATCACCCAGTGTTCTGCTGGATTAGCACAGACAGATTTTCCCTTGACAGTGTGGAACCTGCAAGTGCAGATATTTGTAGCATATCAGCATGGTTGAAAAAAAATACATTTATAATATCATCATACGTAATACTCTTTGAGGAGAGCACTGTGCACAATATACTGTAGGTCATCTTAATCACCACTCTGACTTCAAAGATTACACGCAAGTACACACATGAGTCCTTTCATTTGTTTGCTTCCGTTTGTGTTTCATTTACTTTGATCTTGTGCTCTTTTGTGGGTTTTAGTTACTAGTGTGTACAGATCATAACTTAATTGTATGCCGTAGTTTAAATGTTAAGATATGTACGCAATGTACAGTGAGAAGATGCTGACTAAAGAATGCAGTTGTACTGCAAAATGAAATGTGCTGGCATAAATACAGAGACACAGCCTATAAGATAACTGTACTTGTGGGTGCCAGTGCTGTTCTTAGCCCTGTTGTTCTCATTTGAACGAATGTGTTTAGGCAGTAGTTGCCACAATAATAAGTTGGACTGCAATCAGGTCGCTCCCTTACAAATGCACCTGTGTCAGGTGCTAACTTGGCATGTGCGATGACTTACACAATTGCATCAATGTTGCATCTGTACATGACAGTCTGAATTGTGTAGCCTGCAATCAGATGGCGTGGAAGCGGCTTCTTTGAGTACGAGAGACAACAGTTTCCTTGGGCTAAAAGAAAAAAGAAAAGAGAAAGGAGGTTTAGCATCCAGGCTGTGATTCCCATTAGTTAATTAGTTACTTCCAAAGTAAACTGTGACCTTTTTCCTTAGGAAACAGGCCTTCTGTAATTTATTCAGTAACATTTTGAAAGTTTTGTCCACATTATATCAGTTGAAGACCTAGCTCTTAAATCTTACAGTGAAGACAAAATGACAGGAGAAAAACAAAAGAGCAAAGAAAGTGACTCCTAGAAGTGTCTTTAATAAGTGGTGTATTTTACACGTAAGGCTAAGTCTTTTTAAAACAAAGTAAAATACAACTTGATCTTAAAAAAATCATTACTCAAAAAGGCCACTGTATATCTAAAATGTATTTATTCTTACTGGTTTTAGCTATTTAAGCTAAGTAAGTGAATACAATGCTTACCTGCTTCAGAGTGTAGGGCTAACAAGTTCACTGTCAGAAGTCCAAACAGTATGACTGTGATGAGATTAGAGCTTGCCATTTTGTTGTTAAGGTACAGTCAGCAACCTTTCACAGTAAGACGAGATCTGTGTTCTACGAGCTTTGCTATGAACTAACCTAACAGGAGGCCACATTTATACAGTACAGGCAGACTCAGGAGTTTCCACAGGTCATCAAAATTAGAACCCGTTTCGTACATGGGGCTTTCTGTGATGAGGCGTGTATATGGAAACAATATTCCTAAATTACTTCCTCCTTTTGTCATTGTTCAATCTTTTCCCCTTGCATTTTTACAGTGGAGAAATTTTTATCTGGCACGTGGCATGGAATTTCTACATTTTGCAACATTCTTTTTATTATATACAGAAGATTGTTTACAACGGCATTCCATTTTCTACAAATAATGTTTTTGTCGCTTTTTTTAACAAAACCAATGCTGATGATTAAAACAATAAACATTGTTTTTCAGCGGTTTTCTCTTCTTTTGCTTAAATGTCACTTTAGAGTAATTTTTAAGCAGTTTTGTGCAAAAACATTGTACCTCCTAACACAAAAAAACTTCACCAGCCTACATCTGAATTTTTAATCCATTTGATTTCCAAGTATAATTCTTATATTAATAGATATTCATACACTGTTGTAGGTTGGGTGCATGATACCATTTAAATTAAACTTTGCTATAGCTACTGTGTTTGAGCTGTAATAATGGAGGGAAGTGCTTAATTTGGACTTTATTTATATATAAATATTAATATTTAATTGTGCACCACATCTTCTTTTCCCCTCTCATATCCTATTACCTTGCAAATAAGGTAGTAAATAATTGTAAACTCCACGAACTACTTCATGTCACTGCTAACCTTAGTAAGAGATCTTCAGTAAATATATTTGAAAAAATACCTTCTTAATTGAATATGAGATATTAGTGCACATGTAATATACTTACTTAGCAGAAGCTATATTACATACTTACTATATTATATACTTACAATATTACTTACTCTTAACTGGTATGATTGCTGCTATGATAATAATAGAAGGAAATAAAACAAAGATTCATTTTGTTTACATGTGTGTCTCACCTGGCTGCCTGTAGAAAAGAGCTTTGCATAATACCAAAATAAAAGCAGGCAGAAAAGGAAAAAATAAAATGTTTGTGTCACATTTAAAAAAAGACATGCAGTTAAGCCTGATCTCTGCGGAAACCCCCTGGCACACTCTCTTGTTACTCTCTTTCACTGACCTTTGAAACCCTGCGCTGAGGAAGTCTGTTAAAAAAGGACAGAGAAGCAGAATGAGAAAAAATGTCTGGTTACCTGTTACAATATACAATGCATTTTGCAATCCCTGAAATAGTGTTGCCAATTTTCCATTTTGTAGATAAATGTATAGATTCATAGTTAATTATTCATAATTTATAGATTATATATTATAACTTATAAATAGATTTAAAACATGTTTATATTTTTTATTTTGTCTATTTTGAACTGATCATATTCAAAGTGCAAAAGTAGCTCGACTTTGTATAGGTTAATGGAGTAGTTAACATTTCTGCGTATTTCTACAAATGTTTGCTGCATACTGTACTTGAACTAGCAAACAGGAAGGGTGTCAATACATTATGTTTAGGCTGCAATAATTATGCTATTGAATATATTACATCATAATTTTAAAGGTGTTTGAAGCCAGTGAAAACTAGAGGAAAGTCCAACCTGGATGTTTACATTTAAAAACAAAACAACACAAAGCCGATGATGTAATCCAGTTTGTTGAATGGGCTGTAACCCGGATCCTGTTGGGAGTTTTTCTAGTCTGGCTTGTTTGTCATCTTTGGCACTGGGAATGTCACCTACAGTATACCCACAGATTGCATGAGTTTACAGGTGTGTCACCATATCTTTACCCTGCACACTGGAGCTAAGAGATTTTGCTTAAAGTAACAGCCACCGAAAATTTATTAACTCAGAAGTTTTGTTTAAGCATAAAAATTCTGATGCGATTTAGACAGTTTTTTCACCTGCTGTGTTCATGTTCATTTTTAGATAATTATTTATGTTTCTATTCATTATTTTTTTTCCCTTCAGTATAGACCGGTTCCACAAACTGGTGCCATATTGAAGTCATTTAAACAGGGTGATCACTGAGTGTTTTTTACCTCCAATATGCAAAACCCCAATTATGTTGTAGTGATTTTACTGATACCTTAATCATTTTATTTTAATTTAATGATTAATTCTAATAAATCTGTATCTGTATAGGAGAGAGGAAAAAATGTATTAATGTTGAGGAACTATATAATGTATATTTTACAGTGAATTGTGAATTGTGGTGTTTAAGGTTTTGAAGATCCTGTCCAATGGAAATTAAAGATTACTTAATGACTAACTTATATTAGAAGCTTATTAACATTTATATGTATTAATAACAATATTATTTTAATAATGCACACTATGAGGAAACTATTGGAAGCTTTAAATTTGTTGTTTATGTTCATAAGTAATATACAGTATATTGTACATCCTTATTGTATTACTAGGCTTTTAAACAGTATTTTTTTAATAATTGTTTTTTCAGTTTTTGATGTTGAACACTCAATGGCCTTTACTTCAGAGATGCACATTTAAACTATTAGAAAAATACACCCATAAAGAAAAGTCTGTTATTCTGTACATTATTCTAAAATAAAGTGCAACTTACTCTGATGCTTTCCTTACTAGCCTTACTTACTTACACTGATTCTATGACAGTAAGATAATCCACAAAGCCAACTGGCCAAGGCCTCAGTACTGCACAAGCACAAAGCAGAAGCAGTTTTTTACTTACTATCAAAACCATCTATCACAGTCCGTCCTTCAGATGAGAAGTTAAACCGAGGTCCTGACTCTTTGTGATAATCAAAAATCCCAAGGTGTTTCTCGAAAATATTAGGGGTGTAACCCCGGCGTCCTGGCCAAATTTCCCATTGGTCTTTACCAATTGTGGCCTCCTAATCATCACCATCTATGAATTGGCTTCATTACTCTGCCCCACTGATAGCTGATGTATGGATGCTGCACATTGGTGGTGGTGGAGGGGAGTCCCCATTACCTGTAAAGCGCTTTGAGTGGAGTGTCCAGAAAAGTGCTATAGAAGTATAGGGAATAATAATTATATTATTATAATTATTATTATTAACCAATAAGGTAGTGCTGTTTGACCTGCATGGCCATTAACACATTACTCTGGGTACTAATTTATTAAAAACTCACCTCATGATTTTAAGACAATTTCTGCACTAAAGATGGAGTGGTGCTAATCAATTCTTCTTGAGTGATTTTTCACACAAGCTTATTTTGTGCAATTACAGTTATATACTGTACGATACATTTTGTGTGGTTTCACCAAAGTAAGGAATAGTTTCTATTGACGAGACTTTATAAATGTCAAGAGACAAGGTAATCATTGTATCTCAGTCTTAATTTTAATTTTTCCTGTGTCCGAGGACTACGTGTAGTTACGCTGGGGGGCGTGTCCAGTGTGGAGGCGGAGCCCTGGTAGAAGGGCGACGCCTGCCTTTTTTAGTCCCAGCTGTCCCAGCTTCCAGCTGATGAGCCCCAGCTGGGCGGGTCCTATAAAGGCACACTGGACTTGCCCCCCGCAAGGGGGGGGGAGAGATTTGCAACCGCGTAAGGTTTTCTTTTTGCCTGTCCCATCACGCGCTTTCGCTGGGGCAGTGGCATACACACGCATTTTTGTTATGCAGCAGTTCTTGTTTTGTTTTAACCTTGCGTGCCCTCCTCACCAGACTGGCCCCGCTAAAGAGGGTACAATATGTCCAGTCTGGTCACCGCTGTGCTAGAGGCTCTCTTTTTCCCCAAGCTGGACGCTGTTAAATACTATAGGTAAAGCCCAGCCTGGAGGTAACGCAGCACAGCAGCATACTTTCTTTTTGCTTTTTGTTTGTTTTTTCCACTTTTGTATTATTTTTGGTCCCTGTTGACCTCACACCGGTGTTTCCGTCCCCTCACAGGGGGCGTTCACTTTTTACCAGTGCTCGGTGTGGCGGCTCCGACTACACACTGTCACAGTGTTGAAAGGCCAGTGGTTAATTTAGAAACCAGAAAAGGTCTTTCTGATTTCTCGTCTGGCATGGGGCCATATTTATGAATCACTAAACAATCTTTAGGAATCACTTGGTTTCTCTAAAGTCGTCTTTTAATGTGGCATTTTTTTTAAAAGAATGGGAGTATGTTTCACAAAAGTGACACACCTTTGGTTATTTGTTTTCTACAATTATCTACATTGTTTTCCATATTTATTATTGTCATGTAAGTGCTAAGTCGGGTTTATTTAAAATAACCCGATCATCATCACTCTATTCAAATGGATCCCATTTCTCTTATTTTATAGGAAACATCTCACAACTGAAGTAGAATTTGAGGAAGTATATGGGTTCATACAGTATGTTGTTAGTTATTGACTGGAAATTAGCATACAGTATATTAGAGACACAGTGTTTGGTACAGTAGCTGTGCACATTGTATGCTTAAAAAACAATGCAAGAAATCAAAATAACTTTTTTAGCACAATACCTTTTTATTTTTTTAATTGTGATCTCAAATATTTTTATTAAACACCCTTCAATCTAGAATCATTCTTTGGAGACTTTACTGTCTAGCGGTGACTACGGTATACTGTACATGTGAAAGAGAATGAGACCT
This sequence comes from Lepisosteus platostomus, assembly GCF_059453375.1. NCBI lineage: Eukaryota > Metazoa > Chordata > Actinopteri > Semionotiformes > Lepisosteidae > Lepisosteus > Lepisosteus platostomus. The sequence goes on from NC_142612.1 coordinate 67,559,701, forward strand.
GTAAACTTTCTCCACCTGTGTTTGTGATTGCAGACAATGTCCATTTAACACACTGCAAGCTCCACAGCACCAGACAGGAGAGGTAGTTCTGACTGGACAGTAGTGAGTCTCTCAATGATGTCACTGCATGTCTCAGGAGAAAGTGTTTTCTGGAGAGTTTAGAAAGTAATGGATGACTTATCCTAATACTACCCACAGGTCTACCAGTGCTGTGCACCAGTGTTTGGGGAACCCTGGATGGAAATCATCACAGTATTGTCTTTGAGAAGGGTAACCAGACTAATTCAATTTGAGCATTTTTGAACTTGAGTTATGAAGCTACTGTATAGACAAACCTGAATTTTATATTTTCAAAATATTTTCATTAATGAGGGAAGAAACATGGACTTGCATGCTGGATTTTTAATAAAATGTACACTGCATAGTTTTACATTGCATTCAATGTGAATTCTGAAATGTACAACACATATCCATTTCCATATGAATAAAAACATCCTCCAATGAACATACATTAAACTTTAGTTTTTAAACATCAAAACTTAGCTTATGACAACTATATAAGAATATGTTAGCTTTTTAGATATTTCATTATTCCTTTGATCTTACATATTAGAATAGATGTAAATACTCTGGTTCACATAATTCATTAATTTAAATATCAGCATAAATATATTAAAATATGTTTTGTCATTATCACATTTATCATAAACATTTTTATCATTAGATTAGCTACTTTTATACTATCTTGTTTATGAATGTTATTTCAGTGCAAACAACAGAAAAAATAAATGACTTTTGTTCATTCCCCCTTTCTAATAAATTAATACTGTTAATGAAATTATTATTGTTGGTACAGCTGAAGTATCGTTTCCTCTTTTCTTCATGAACCATTTTCATATCTTCTCATCTTTAAGACAGTGCCTCTGCTTTGAGCCTGAAAAAAGCAAACAAGAACAGTCAGATTACATCAAATTATACATTCGTTTGCCACTTATATACATATCTTAATTATAACATAATTTTAAAGGTGATGTAGGAGCATTTGTTTGAGGAATTACTAAAATTGCAACAGTTAATTCAATAGAGTGTCTTATTTTTGCAACCTAAAAGTAAGGCTTTTAGAAACTACTTAAACATGCTAAATTTGGAATCATTTCTAGGTTGTGGTAGATCATTCTGCTTTCTAGTACATGACACATTAAAGATAGTAGGACTTACTTAAGACGCTGGATTCTGTCCATCACCCATTTCTGGGCTGGATCAGCACACACATCCTTGTTTTTGATTGTGTGAAATCTGGAAATGAACAGATCTTTAATTAGAATACATCAAAATATTCCTGTTCTACATTTTCATGTACTGTACCTCTTAATATTTCTTTTTCGAGGTACTGCTCTTTCTATCATTAAACTACACGTTACCTCGCAGGAAGAGTGGTGGTGGCTCTGCAGCTAAGGATCTGTGCCTGTGGCTGGAAGGTTGCCGGTTTCGTATCCTGCAGCTGGCAGAGGAGTCCTACTCTGTTGGGCCCCTGAGCAAGACCCTTAACCCCAACTGCTCCAGTGGTGCTGTATAAATGACTGACCCTGTGCTCTGACCCCAGGTTTCTCTCCCTGTCTGTGTGTTTCATGGAGAGCTAGTTGGGGTATGTGAAAAGACAAATTCCTAATACAAGAAATTGTATAGGGCCCATAAAGTGATATCATTTTATCTAAGAAGAAGCAATGCTAAAAACTCAGATTTTTGTCTTTTGAAGACTCCATTAAATGACACTGAAATTTTGGCACTAGCTTGATTTGGATAAGTGTTTTATGTAAGAGGATTTAAATATAAACCAGACAACCATATGAAAATATTTAAAATATTCTGTATACTCACATTATTGCTCTAATGTTGCAGATACCATGTACAGTCTGTATTGTGTAACCTTTGATTCTGGAGAATGGCAATTGTGATTTTGAGTAGCCTGTACAGCAGTCTAGAAATTGAAAGAAAACAAGCAGTTAGAATTACTGGTTACCAGACTGAACATAAAGACATCACATAATAGAGAAAAACCAGTTAATGTAACTGACACGGCAAGCACATTTAATAGCTTAAAAGTTTTAAAAAAGCAATAATGAAAAGCGAACCAGTTATATACAGTATACAACACACGTCTTTAGATCTGGACAGAGTATATGTAGAAGTCCAGGAGTTGTACAATGAAAAAGAAAGTAACACTCACAGGCTGCAACCTGTTCGCTGAACAAGTTCACCGACAAAAGCATCATCACGGTGACAGCAAACAGTTTAAATTGGGTCATCTTCTCTCAGTTCTTTTTTCACTAGGTCAGAATGCTTGAATGAATGAACAGATCAGAACATTAGAGTTGTGTTCCTCTCTTGTGTCCTTCATCTTTAGCGGCGCCTTTATATCGAAGAGGGATGAAAAGTTTCCAGCGGGTTGTAATGGTATTTTCCGATCTTGCATGTAATTCCCCTTTTAAATCTCTGCACCTTGTCCCACGCTAATGGAAAGGGAGAAAATGGGGGAAGAAGGAAGGAAGGATCAGTTTTGTCTTTCGAAATAACAAAAAATATTTAAATTGGTGTCTTAAAATAGTTAAGTGGTCTCGTCCACAAATATGCCCATACCTAGGCTAACAGTATTAATTGCGCCTAATAAATTAGTTAATAACCTTGTTTCAGATATATGATGACATTACTTATGTCTACAGGTGTCTTGTTAGAAGTATTGAAATAGGTAATGGTACACAAAATGGATTGGAATTGTGAGACAATTGCATGTGCAGTATGAAACATGCTGATTTGAAAACACTCATGTCATGGCTATAGGTGCATGATACCTAAATCTGAATTGAGTGCAATGGTAAATTTAAATAATTTAATTCTAAAGCTTAAGAAAAACATTAATGATAATTCAGGCGGTTAATGTATGAAATGTTCTCTTACTGTAAATGCAGGAAGGTTTTGAAAAACGGCTGAGTGGCTATCAAAGTACTTATCCCCCTTGCACTTTTTTACATTTTCTTGTGTTACTATATGGAATAATAATGTCTAACAGTATTTAACTGGGAATTTTTGCTATGGATTGAAAAAAGCACCATTAATGTCAAAGTGAAAACAGAAATATACAGATCCTCCTAAATTCATTATATACATAAAATGGAAAATGATTGACTAAATATTCACACTCTTTGAGATAATATTTGGTAGAGGCAAGTTTGTCAGACATTAAAGCCAGATTTCTTCTTGGAAAAGTTTCTACCAGCTTTGCACATCTGTACTTGTTTTGCACATCCTTGTTTGCAAAAATTACTCAAGCTCTCTCAGGTTGGATGGGAAAAGTTGGTGAACAACAATTTTTAACTCCTGCCACAGATTGTTGATTGGATTCATGTCTGGGCTTTGACTGGTCCACTCCAGAACATTGACTCTCCACTGTGGCTTTAGCTGCATGGCTTGGGTCATCGTCCTGCTGGAAGATGGTTCTTCTCACCAGGTCTCTTGCAGACTGCAGCAGGTTTTCTTCCAGGATTTCTCTGTACTTTACTGCAGCCATTTTTCCTTCTCTTTCTTCACACGTTTTCCAGGCCCTGATGTAGGGAGGCATCCCCGTAGCAAGATACTGCCACCACCATGCTTCACAGCAGGTGTTAGAATTTTGTTTTCACTTTGACTTTATAGAGTGTTTTGTGTCAATCAGTGGCAAAAAATCCCAAATAAATACATTGTGATTCTATATTGCAACACAGTAAAATATGAAAAAGTCCAAGGGGTGTGAATAATTCAGATTTAGAATTTGTAATTTTGTTGAAAGTTTATATTGGTGTCAATTGTACTGTATCTGCAAAACCGTCCCCTTGGTATTTAAGGTTTATCAAGACTAGACATGCTTTTCTCCTCCATCTCTGAAATTAGAGCACTTCAAATGAAAGATGAGACTAGGAAGTGTTGGGAGCTCATATCACAGCAGGAGCACGAGACCTGTTTTTTCGGTGTGTGACCACATAAGGGTAGGTGTTTGTTTTCCAAATACAAATCCAAATACGACCAAATAGTTTTTCCCTGATGCCAGAAATGTACCTAATGCCTGCTCACTATTGAAATGTTTTTGACCTTTGAAAGAGCTTAAATAACTCAGACATTAACATAAGAGACCACCGCAAATTTACATAGTTCCTCATAATAAGAATTTTACTAAACACTTCAAAATACAGTTGCTTGAACCACACTGAGGTTAGAAAGTTATCCTGGAACTAGAGCTATGCAAGTTTGGAACAAACTGTGATCCATTGTTGTGTTGGGGAAAGTGCTTCCCACAGGTGGAAAAGAGAATGATGAGGTTTTTGAGTAGTAATGAACTAGTAATGATGATTTCTAATTCATAGTTATAATATAAGGGTGGCACAGTGATGCAGTGGTTAGTATTTCTCCTCACAGCACTGGGGCCTTGGGTTAAATTCCCAAAATATAAAAAATATCTGAAATAATCCTAATAATTAACTGTAATTTTAATATAGACTATATATAGACTGAAAGATTGTCAAGATGAATTTGCACTTGATTAGTTGAAAGAAAGGAAAGTAAGTACGACAATATGAAAACGCCAGTCGAGTTAGAGACTCATGACATGGAAAATTAATAGGAGTGGTAAAAAAAAGATTTACTGCCATGTTGAAACCTGTCCTGTCCTAATGAGAGAGCAAATCAAAATCGCTGGACACAAATGTTTTAGAATATTATTTAAAGTCCCTGAAAAAAATGCTTTCATGTTTAATCTGCTACATTTCAAGGTTGTATTTCACATTTCAAGAAAAGAGTCGTAAAATTAAGAGTAGCATAGGAGTGCGACCCCAATATGTTTTTCATGGAGATATACATATATCACCCTGCAGCTCTCAACTGGCTACCCACTGAAGCTAAGCATGGTGGAGCCTGGTCAGTAACTGGATAGGAGACCTCCTGGGAAGCTGTGGTGGTGTTTAGTGGGACCAGCAGGGGCCACTCACCCTGCAGTCCGTGTGGGTTCTTATGCCCCAGTATAGTGGCAGGGACACTATACTGTAGTGGGCGCCATCTTTCGGAGGAGACGTTAAACCGAGGTCCTGACTCTTAGTGGTCATTAAAGATCCCTGGGCATTTCTTGATAAGAGTAGGGAGTTATCCTGGTGTCTGGGCCAGATTTATCCCCTCGTTCTTCCAGTGTCCCCATGTGTGATTGGCTTGCACTTCCCCTGCGATGGACTGGCGCCCCATCCAGGGGGTACCCTGCCTTGCGCTTGTTGCTTGCTGGCTAGACTTCGACACCGTAGAAACACCGTATGGTATGGTTTGATCGGAAATGAGTTCATTTTAATTATAGTTTATCTTTAGATAAACCCATATTTAATATTTAATATGTAGCTGTAACGTACAGAAAAGTAACAGTAGAAACTGGTTTAGTTTGTAAGTAATCTAAAACTAAGTGTCATATTCATCCTCAACCTAAATCCCAATTCAATGATGGTTAATAATCTGACCAAGATGCAAGAACCCGGCACGGAACCTTGTGGAACGCCTTGAGTAATTGGAGCATCATCAGGTTTAAAACAGCCAAGATTTAAAAAATGGCTTCTATTACCCAAAACAACTAGAACACTGATCCTTTATTAATTTTAATAATCCAGTAGAATGCCATTATTCATAATATCAAAAGCTGCACTTATTCCAGAAAGGCAAGCATAGAGTCATAATCCATCAAGTAAGTTATTACCCACCTTAATAAGGGCTGTTTCAGTAATGTGCCCTTGTCTAAATCCCAAATGGAAAGGTTTAAACAATTCATAAATTGCAAGATGAGATTGCAGATAGTCTGCAATCACCTGTTACATAATTTTGCCAAAAATGGATACATTGGAAGCCAAAGAGTAAAGAATTATAAAGTTCTATTTTTCTTTACACAGGTGTAAAAGCAGTTAACTGTATGTCTACAAGGTACAAAACCAGACTTCAAGACTTATTGATTAGATTAGTGCAAGGGAGACTAGATTTGAACAGCAGTATGGGAATACTGTCCAAAGCACAAGTAACATGTGATATAAATCAAATTTCTCCACATCAGTATTGAGTCCATTTGATTAAATTGCAGAAGATGAGATCCACAAATGATTATTAATAGTGTGTATTTTGTTGTGTAAACGTGCTTCTTGTTGAGGGAAGGAAGGCAGACTTACAGTAGCTGGTCCAAGCATTTGATTGGTGGTTGAGAAATCAGTTGTAGGGTTACTGTGACGCCACTCAATATCTATAGTAAAATTAGGATCTGGCTGCCTTAGGGTCATCCCTACAGGGAAGTGGACGTTATTCATAATCCTGTATATAAACCTGATTCAAAATCCTGTAAATAAAAGGTCTTCTACATCCACAAATGCTCAAGGTGTTCTCTTGCTGCTTTCGTAGAATACAACTCATTTCAGGAATAGCATGGGTGGGGATGAACTAGTACAAGAAATTGGAAATGTTTTAGAAATGTCTACACCCAAAGAATTAACCAAATATGAGGTATGACCATAGTTATGCTTTTTTAGAGCTGACAAGCTGAATGTGAAGAAGTTCAAGACATTGTCCACTGTATTTAGTGATCTTGGAGAAGTCCAAAGGGCCACGTTAGACAATGCCTTGCAGGGTTTTGCTTAGGTGAATCAAGTCCCATTATTGTCATGTCTACGTCAAGTACTCAGCACTAAAGGTCTTTGGAACACCAAATCTCAAAGCTTCTTGGCCAATTTAATGGCAGAAGGTAGTGACACACACTACTGTGTGGAATTGATTATCTTCGAACCCTAGAGATTCACAATGGGCACCAGACAAAAGATTGTATTTTTAGTTTTTAAACTGTGGTAGTTATTTTAAAATACGCATTTAATTCCAAATAATTAATGAGAATACGTGATAAATCTATGTGGTTTTATTTGTCTGTTTAGGGAAAGAACATAGTACACTGAACGGAAGCCTGTCATGTGCAATGGTGTTCTGCTTGCAGGGGAAAAACTCTTGTTTCCCCACAGCTAAATGGGTCACGGTGAATCAAGCTGTGAGCTACATTTGTATCTTCTTTCTTCTCTCACCATGTCATTAATTTCCCTTTATCTCCCACCCCTGCTTTTCGCCCATGTTTTATAACTTTCAATTGACTTTTTTTTATTTAGAATGCCCTAGATTTCTTAAATGACTTAGTTCACCGCCAAAGGGCAATTTCTTTGTCTGAGGTTCTTAAAATTCCTCTTGAAAAATTGCCATGTGCTTATTAATGCTTTTGTCCTTGAAATATCTGGTTTCACAATAACCAAGTACCTCATGAGAAAAATCTGGTAATAGAAGTGAATTTATAGACAGTAATACAATATAGTAATACAAGTGAATACCATACTTTCAAAGCTTTTTCTTAATTGTGATGTGAGAATATAGAAATCTAAGATAATAAAATGTTATTATTTCGTGAAATACCATCAGTACGAGTACCAGTTTTTTTTTTCAAACAGAGTCAAAGCATAACAGTTATTGAGAGAAATTATATAAATACCAACTTCCCTCTGATTGTTTTATTTTAGAGAAGTCTAATCACAGTGTGGTTGATTTGTTCCCTAAATGTCCTCTACAGTAAAATACACATAAAAATGTTAACAGCCACTGTCAAAATCATATCAGATTTGACCTGTCCTACTCCAAGCGATAAGTAATAAAAACTTTGTGCAACGATACTTTAACCAGCATACAGTATATACTGTACAGATCGTAATTTTTAGTAAGGTGCACAAATTCCTAACAAATTCCCTTCAACTAAAGTTTTGTATGTAGATTCAAAACTTATGCTTTTCAGATGTTGGAAGAAAAATTGCTCTATGCCACAAAATCATAAAAAAATGAACATTTAAAAAAAATAGCATACTTATTAGCTGAATTGTCAAGTAGTCACATGTTCCAACAGTTGAGATAATTTCAAAATTTACAACGAATTCCATCAACTCTGCTCTACACATTCCTTAACAAGGGTGTTTATTAAGCTCTGATGTGTTACCCCTGGGCAGCACTGTCAGAATTCGTTAACAGTATTAACCATATACAATGGAGCTGACTATCACTAACTTCTGAAATTACCTGTTGCGCTTATTGATGATATGTTCAACGATTTGCTGTTTCATACCTAAATTATGTTATCAAAGGAAGTGAAAGTGATTCATGTTATTGCTAGGTTATTTTGAGCATTCAGATGAACCATCAGTTATCTTTTCAAACATTTCAACATGTTTGGCAAGGTACACGTAAGTCAACTGAGGATTATGAGAATCAGATTTGCATTAGTTTTTATGGAATATTTTAGAATTTTTATAAATGTGTTAAACATCCGCATTAGCTATTCTTAGTAAGCAGTCAAAATACGGTATAATTTAGAATCACAGAAAAGTCTGATGGAAATCAATTATATGGTTTATAAAAGTAATCAATATTAACAGGAGTGTAACAGTAATTGAAGTGATATTTTCTCAAAAATGAATCCATCGATTCCATTATATTGTGGCCAGATGTTTTAATTTGATATTGAGAAGCAATAACAGGAGAAATATGTACTGTAGAGTGGACTATTGAAATGATCATGCTATTTGTTTATTTATGAGGCTACCAAGAACCATAAGTCAGTCCCCTTTGTGATTTCATTTCTTTTTGCATGTACTGTGTGTAACTGGTATTTCAACATTTTCATGATTTATGTTTAACTTTTCTGTAGCTCACTCTTTTATAATCACATGGCAGAATATGAACCCTCTAAACGTGCTTTACAATTGTGAATGTTTTAAAGCATTTTTGGTATTTTTCATATACTGTATAATCCAAATAATAAAAATGCCTTTTTAACAAAAGACCAATTGTCTGCTAAAATTATACACAGAACAGTGTATAAGTGGAATAAAAACAGCTCTCCACTGATATTTTAAAAAATCACAATTCAGAAAATTAACATTTACTGGTGGATTTGATTTTGAGCCAGTTTTAATATGAATAAAGACAAATCCAATGACAATGTTTCCAATGACACACAGTAATTAATATACTGTATTAGCATTGAAGTTACGTTTGTAGATTTAATTTTTGTCAGATAATACTGGAAGCACGTAAAGAGTTGGGGATTTTCTAAACCCAGGAAGCATTAGGTTTTCGAAGGAACTCGAAGGTTGTGGTCCCCAGGTGACCTACTTTAATTTTACCATTATGCAATAATTTCCCTAATGTTCCTGTCATGAGTGAGGTATTTTTGAGAAAGAATGGGAGATTTCCTATGATAAAAAATGTATAAAAAGAGGACCCCGACAGAAAGACACCAGAAGCGTGCCGCCAAAGATAGTTCATAACTCGACAGCTAAGGCAAGAATCGAGAAACCCCAATGGAGCGTCTTATCTTAAGCGTTACAATAGTCCTGGCAGTTCTGATGACACTGACTTCAGTCGCTGAATCTCAGAGTAAGTGGAAAACCATCACTTTTCGTTTTAATAGCTTTGGAAAAGACCCATCTGCCAGCAGAACGGAACCACTCCTTGTGAAACCTGAATGTGCAACTTTACATTCGTTACTCGGCTTCTTCCGGTTTGATCTCGAATGCACCAGATTTCGTCCGCATACTGCGGCCCCGATTTCATTTTTTACTGTTTACTTGTTGTTTGTTTGTTTCTTTGATTGTAGATTGTAGTAAATGCAAATAACATCCTTCTCCCCCCCCCGCACAGGTCCTGTAAACTGTTGTGTGTCTTATTCGGAAAAGCCAATCCCACTCAAAATAATCAAAGATTATAGAATTCAAGATACAAAGGAATACTGCAACATCAGTGCAGTAGTGTAAGTACAGTTTTATCTCTATTTCAACTTGAATTGTAGCAATATCATATTTTATCTGCTTTCTGTAGATGTCACTCTCTTATTTTGCTCTGTGACTGTACCTACTATACATACTTTCCTATACCATTTACATTACACTGTCTATTACAGGGGTCTCCAGCCCTTGTCCTGGAGGGCCCCAATCTAGTTTTATAAGACACTCTGAAACATGTACTGTATGTTTTTAGATTTACAACACTTTTCAGCTATAGATCAATGTAACAAGTATTTAAGGGACCTCAGAGAACACGTCAGGGCTGTGAAGATTAAAGATCTCTCCAAGCCCATTGTTTCTCATTTCACCTCTGATGGCCACGACCACTCTAATCTCTCTGTCTGTGTTCTCAAAGATGGTTTTCCCAACTCATACATCAGAAAGACTACAGAAACCAAAATTATTCTGCAGCTAGGATCACACATTCTCCCTTCTCTTAACGACAGACTACTGTTCTTCTAAATTTTCTCCATTCATTGGAAGTTTCATTTCACACCTCTCTGCACCCATTCTGACTTCACACATCTTGATTGGCCTCTCTTTCTGTCCCCTGCTCCCGCCTCTCACTCCTCCTCCCTCCCAACCTTTGTTCTCCCGCTACTTTACCTTTGCCTACTGCCCTGTCTCTCTCACACCTGAAGAAGGCTCCACGGCTGAAACGTTGTGTTCTCTTTCTTCTTTTTTTCAGCATGGAATAAACCTATTACTTGTTCCTTTAAGGGACCTCTATGCCTGAATAGTCTTTAGACCTGGGTGTTTATTGATGACTAAATTGCTCAATTAAGAAGTCTTAAAAAGTCAATTATTTAAATTTAATGATTTAATATCATGTTCTAATGAGCCATATACTGTAGTTCAGCTATAGACTGTAAGTGATCCATAAATATACATATACTCATACTGTATATATTGTATACTGTATGTGGTTTGTGCCTTAAATGCTAGAATATCTCATATTAAAAGTCAATAAATAAGATGTTGATGCTTAACACTGTAAGGGAAACAATCTGTCGTGCTAAATTCTTTTCATTCTCTATCACAGATTCTTAACAGTGAGGGGAAGGCAAATCTGTGCAAATCCAAAAGACAAATGGGTTATGACAGCCATACAGAAGATTAAGTAAGGTCACTTTTCGTGTTTCAACATTTACAGTATGCTTTTCATGTAGAAGAATCTTTTGGACATTTTGTCGTTTTATTTTGAAATACTGATGTTTTCCCTGCACACTCTTAAAGGAACAATAAGATTGCTGGCTGACGTCATTGACACAATTTTGCACTGCTAACAAGACTGGAGGAGCCCTGGAAGACGAAAACTGCCTGACAGGATGTATTTGACTTTCTTTTTAAGAATTCCTTTTGTTTTAAAAATGTTTTTGTTACTATTTTACAGATTTAGATAGATTAAATACTATTGTGAAAGATTTAATATATAATTGGAGATTAAACCTGTTGTTATGCAATGTAAGAATCATGTATATTTACTGTATATATAATGTTCAGTTACAAATAAATTCCATAGCATTGCATTGTTGTCTGGAGGACCTGTTTTCTTTATAAAAAACTTTCATGGTACATAAAGTATACAAAACCACCATATTTTCACCCAAGCTTCTGGTCTTTGTACTGCATGGAACTGAACCTAGAACTCAGAGGCAGGTAATGTTTTTTGCTGTCTACTCATCTTGTCTGAGAGCCATAACAACAAGGCTTTAGAAATTGATTCTGGAATGGTTGAGATGGATTAGATTATACGTTTTATTATATTTTTTCAAACTGTCTATACAGTGACATACCACAACTCCATAGTTTGACATTCAAATTTGAAAGATCATTTGTTTGTTCTATAAACATATACGGTGTAACACAAATATTAGTGGGGTTCATGCTTTATTGCACTTTATTTCACCTTATGCAAAACATCAATGATCTTAAACTTGTGTAAAAGAGTACAGTATGTGGCCATGAGATGATACCTAATTACTTGCACAGAACCTTCTGAGAGATAAGGAGAGTCCCAGGAAGCATGAAGTTTATGTTGGGCCGCTCATACATTTTTGTCTGTTGTCTGGTACCTGGCCAGCCCATGGCAGAGTTAATGATGTCTTTTTAGAGTGTGGTCCAGTTTGAGCCACTAATGACTTGTGAGGGAGCTGTTACTTGTGCCCCATGAATTAGCATTCTGAAAGGGGAGCCACTTGTTGATGTTTTATTGTTTATACCAGTGGTTAACTACTCAAAGAGAGCAGGCAATAGTTCCACGAAAGGTGATCATGGCATTCCAAGAAAAAGAATCAGGGCATCACAACTCCGACACAGTAATAGTTTTTGCTGCTGCACATAGAAATATTAGGACTGAGCTATAAGCATATACTAATTGTTAAATACAGTGAAATGTTTATGTATCATTCAAAGCATTCTGTTAAATTACATCAAAATGGCTGTTTTAAAAAATAACTTTCAAGGCAGAACTGTATAATTAAAAGATGTTACACGTGGCAATTGCTTCAAGGTGTTGAAACTGTGAGCTCCATGCAGTGTGTGCAGCAAAACCTCAAAACCTCATCAGAGGCCTGAAATGAGCGCTCAGTGAGACTGGGCTGCCCTGCGTCGGTGTTTCAGCCGCAGGACCTTCTGAACATTCTGAATCTTTTCCGTAATGGTGCTGTCATTCACACATGGGCCGAACCTGCTCTTGAGAAGGTAGCGGATCAGCTGGATGCTGCGCTCATCCATCATTGGCTTGGGCTCCCTTTTCGTGTTGCCACGACGACCCGTGATGCTGTGGGTCATGAGGTACTGCTCATCGAAAACCTTCAGCAGCAGGGCCTTACAGGCAGCGGACAGTGATGTTTCGTGGCCGAGCACGTTTTCCAGGCTTTTCTTAGTGTGCCCGTTATACAGGTCTTCTGACTTTCCCTTCACACCCTCACTGGCCTCCCCCTGTAGGCTCTTGAGCTTCTTCTGTACTCGTCTCAGCTGGTTTTTGAGATCCTTGATTTCCATCTCTAGCTTGGGAATCGTTGCCACTTTCTGGTCCAGCGTCTCTAGCCTCTCTGCAATGCTGAAAGCAAAATGAGGAAAGATAAAGAATAAAGCTTAATGGGGTCTCTTCAGCCATAATTATAGTTGAGCGCATTTTTGTACGTGCTGTTACCGAGGTCTATGAAATTTATGTCACTGAGTTTCACAATGTTACCACAATGACTGTGTGCGCAAAGGGTCTCAATATAAGCCACATAGTAATTGAGGCTTATCAGAGGTCCTTTCACTATTCAAATCTCTAATTAGAAAACTGGAAGTCTTCAACATGCATTGAAAAAAAAAACATCTGTTATTTATGAAGAAAAGCCTTTTATGCTAACAGAAAAACATACATTTAATCTAAAACTACTTTCAATGCCACCTCTAAACACTGGGAAGTCTAAAATCAGGTCAGCAGCCCGAATTTGAGTTTCCATAACAACAATCTAGCAAATTACCTGCTCTTGTTTTCCTAATCAGCAATAAAACAGGAAACATACCTAAATGGCATTGCTGTATCAGAAACAATCTCTGCATCCATTGCCGAGAGTAATATTATGTGATGATCTGCAGGAAGCAGACAAAGGCTGAAGCTGAAGGACAATGTCTTGCAACCACGGACGACTTTACGGTTCTTAAGAAACTGTTGATTATCTCCTATTTTGGAACATCAATATTCCGTTTTGATGGATATTAAAAGTAGCTTCTGTATGTCTTCAGGAAAATACAGGGTTCTGTTGCTTGTTCTAATGCTGAGGTTGTGTTCTCTGAATGAGAAACTAGAGCCCAGCTTCGTCTTGAAAGCAATGCAACTTGCATTTATGATCATGAATAAACCATGCACAATCATGAATTATTCATGGTGGTGCCAGCAAATGTAGCTTTCATGCATAAATTCGAGGATTTCATGCATAATTCGTCATTAAATGTCACGACTACTCATGAAAAAACATGAAGATCATTAAAATTCTGTTACACTTTCAGTCTGAGCCATGAACATTCCATGAATATTTTGCTCGTGACTGCTCTTGGGGAACATTCATTAATCAAGAATTGCCTTCAGCAAATCTTTTAGTGAACGGGCAGTAATTTATGATGAAAAAGAACTTTAAAACAGTAAGATATAGAAATTGAAACGATAATAATAATTAACTGTACATTTTAAGAGAACTGAAAAAAGTAGAGGCAGCCATCCGGTCCCCCATATAAATATGGAATGCAAAAACAAAAAGAAAGTAGGTCAACAATGCAAAGATATGATGTGATATGCTGAATATGGATAGATGCATAGTGAACAAAACTATAGCATACTGCATATGTACAGCACCATATAAACTGCACTTTGAACCATCAGCATCATGATTACAGTCCTTACACAGTAAAGGGAAAAATATTTACAGTAATTACTCATTTATTTTCAAAGTGGCTACATTTAATAAAGCCTGGTATGGGAACATAATGTGTTATTTTATTGGCTTTGCTAAATTTAACTTTAGTTAGCAAGTGGATCGCATGTAACATTGTTATGTGATATGACAGAGTGTGCATTTTTCAAAAGCCGTTGTAGCTTCATAATATTGCGTTATGCTTTAGAAATTTTAGATTTCTAGTATCTTGCTCCTGGCTTGCTCCTGACAGCCACTCTGAGCTCTGGGTGAAAGGCCTCTAAATAGAAAGTCAGAATTTATCATGAAAGTGACAAGCAGGGCCTACAACTAGATGCCATGCATTCGCCAGGGTTTAAAACGGAGATCTGGCCAAGAAAGATGTGATGTAATATCAATAGAAAGGGACTGTCACACTAGTAAAGTCACTGTATAGCTTCGTCAGAAGAGCAGCAACTTTTAATTTAAGGATCCACTCACTGTTTGGGCAGATGTGTCTGACTTTATTTTTGACACAACAATCCAGAGGGGCTGAATGGTCTGTTCTCTTTGAACTTATGTTCTAAAACATCCCTTTTATAGAGATACTACATGCATAAAATAATACTGCGGTATTAATAGAGACACAGATAAAGACTACCTGGTTTGAGTAACTAGACCTATTTAGAAAAATAAAACATAGGGAGACCTCAGCATTTTAAACAGGTACACCACTGCCTCAGATGCGGTCAAATGTAGGAACACAGTAGCAGTACTCCAGCCTTAACTACTGTATAATTTGGGTCCAGTACTTTATTTTTAAACTAAGCAGTAGGTAGTGAAAGAAAAGGAAGTACAGTATGCAGGACAGCAGGTGCATTCCTCTGTGAATTGTAATATGCAATGTAATTAGAGAAATGTCAGTTCAGTCAAACCTAGAAATAGCACATGTAAACAATATAAAGGGGAAAAAATCCGTACAAAGCTGACATGCCATGACGACACGTTTTCCAAATGTACACAGGGTAATAGGATCCAGTGGCAGAAGTATTGTGTAGTCCCTGCTGTATGTAATATGATCTCATGGAAAGACAGGGTGTCTTTCTTGTAGCACAATTTATTTCATAAGTAATTTCAGACTGGTGTTGGCAAAATGTACAGTTTGATATACAGGTATGTGCAACTGCATGGTTTCGAAACAATTTAAAGCAATGTTTTGATTTCTGTAATTGTATTTTGAATATACAATATACAGTGGTGTGAAAAAGTGTTTGCCCCCTTCCTGATTTCTTATTTTTTTGCGTGTTTGTCACACTGAAATGTTTCAGATCATCAAACAAATTGAAATATTAGACAAAGATAACACAAGTAAACACAAAATGCAGTTTTTAAATGAAGGTTTTTATTATTAAGGGAAAAAAAAATCCAAACCTACATGGCCCTGTGTGAAAAAGTGATTGCCCTCTAAACCTAATAACTGGTTGGGTCACCCTTAGCAGCAACAACTGCAATCAAGCGTTTGCGATAACTGGCAATGAATCTTTTACAGCACTGTGGAGGGATTTTGGCCCACTCATCTTTGCAGAATTGTTGTAATTCAGCCACATTGGAGGGTTTTCGAGCCTTGACCGCTTTTTTAAGGTCATGCCAACACATCTCAATCGGAATTAAGGTCAGGACTTTGAGTAGGCCACTCCAAAGTCTTCATTTTGTTTTTCTTAAGCCATTCAGAGGTGGACTTGCTGGTGTGTTTTGGATCATTGTCCTGCTGCAGAACCCAAGTGCGCTTCAGCTTGAGCTATGTGAAAAAGTGATTGCCCCCCCTGTTAAAACTTAAATCAACTGTGGTTTATCACATCTTTGGAAAGCTGAGTTCAATTTCTCTAGCCACACCCAGGCCTGATAACTGCCACACCTGTTCTCAATCAAGAAATCACTTAAATAGGACCTGCCTGACAAAGTGAAGTAGACCAAAAGATCCTCAAAAGCTAGACATCATGCTGCGAAATCAGGAAGGGGGCAAACACTTTTTCACACCACTGTAGCACGGACAATGTAGAAAATTAAATTACATAAAAAATTAAATTGTGACATTTACAGTATACTTGCTTTGACTGACCAAGTCTCTAATAATGCTAGATATTTGAACTCAGCTTTATTATTCTGGTAACACTTTATATTAAGGTTTTTACATGCACTATAGTATGTTGCATGTACTGGGTCATTTACACATGTTTAAAAATGGCTAGCCAAATATAAATAATGTGTATTGTGAATAAATCATATCAGATATTAAAATACAATAATGCTACTTTTAATTTGTAGCATTTGTATTCAGATATTGTAATTTGCACCTCTAGTTCAGCCTCCGGAACAGGATCTAAGCAAAGTATTGTGCTAAGATAAGCGCATACAGGAAAATTACTTTAATTTACAACCAGAAATAATTATTGTATTGCCGTTCTTAGGTGCTCTATAACATTTTGTGAGATAGAACTGTGGTACAGTTTTGTCCAGGACAGGATCTGAATGGGATCTGTTGCCTGAATGTACAGTAAAGGGTGTTGGGGAGCAGGACTGCTCTGGACTGTCTCTGGTGTGTTTGAACTCTCATGTTTGAAAGGATTAAATTCTGTCACTGATTAGCCAAGGCAGAGTGGGGAATTCCTACGGTGATAAGAATTTCTCAAGTCTGTTAATGTTGTTCAGTACTTCCTCAAACTAACTGGTGAGTTGTGAGCTCAGCTCCCCTGCTGTGATTCTGCTGTTACGCCTTGAGTGAGGTCCTGTATCCCAGCTGCTCCAGTCCAGGCAGCTGTAGACGTGGTGACCTCATCACTGGGGGTAATCGGGAGAGCAGTGTGGGGGGGATTCAATAGCTCTCTCTTTGGTTTAGACAGGATAAGCTCTGGCCCGATGAGCCAATGTGGCTTGGATATGGAAATGACCTCCTTTCTAAAATGAGTTATGGATCTGTAATCAGTTTTACTGATATATGAGAGACTAGACATGATTACAGCAGAACAAACTAATGTCAAACTAAGCTTACTCGGTCAGTAACATGCTAAGAAATGTCTTTAAGTGCATTTTCAAGGAACAGCCAGACACTTACAGTATTTGAACCAAAACGACCGAACCTTATCAAAACAGAGATATTGATCAATATGAAATAAGGTAAAAATTTCTGTAAAAAAACAAAAACAAAATAGCGAATTTGATTAAGAATGTGCACAAAGAATGTGCTTTTTCCTTTTGGCCCAACTTTGTATTCCTTTATTTTATGGGTAACACACCTGTTTTCCTCCCATGCTCATAAAGCTTATTTTACAGTACACAGTGCCTACGCTGCTACCACAGCGTTATTGAGACGCTGAACAATGCACAAAACCTCCTGCCCACAGGTCTTCTCTTTTTATCCCACGGAGAGATGGGTGCTCATGTGCCGTATGTGAACTTTAAACGTTCCACCTGCCCGAGAATCCCCCCAGAGAGGAAGAAAAGTACAATTGTTTTTGGCATAACGCCCTGCAAATTTTCCCTTCACCTCATAGAAGTGTATAAATGTGAGTCTGCAATGCACTCCTTCAGCTGAAGCTCTGCTTGTTTAACTTCTTCTGTAATTGTTTGTAACTGTATCATCATGCTTAATGTTAAGATGAGTTACAGAACACTGAGCCTGGCTGCACTCTTACTGATTGCAGTGTTTGTTTCTTACAACACCACTGATGCAGCGAGTAAGTACAACTCCATCTAACGCATTTCTAACCTTTACTTTCAGAAATGAGAACAAAAAAACGACAAATAATGATTGTCATCATTCTTTTAGGAGGATATCGCTGCTGTAACAGCTATTCCAGTATCCAGAAAGTAAAACCTGAACTAATTAAGGCATACAAGAAACAGGATTCTAATGGAGTCTGCAATGTTGAAGCTGTCTTGTAAGAAAAAATGCTTTTTTTTCCTTTGTTGTCTAAGAGGTGTCTAAGAAGTTCTTTATAACTTCTTCATTTGATGTTTTTAATAGTATTATATTATTCTAATAGTATTACTAATAAACTGTCTCAAACCATCTACGCTATTTACAAAGTTCCCTGTGTTTTTTATTTTAGGGGTTCACAGAGTTTAAACTGTTGTCAAAATGTATTTTTGTGGAAATTGTATTATTTCAGTATACTTGGAGTTCTTTTAGTATGTAAGGCAGATTGTAGTTAACAGTGATAGTATTTACATACTGTATAAAGCATACAGTAGATTTCAATTTCCTCCTCTCAGTGTGTCTTGCATACACAGCAGCAGGTGTGAAAGTGTGTATTGCCTTTGGCAGGCTCATCACAAGGAAGGGATGGGAGATCTGTGCCGATCCAAGAGCGAGGAAGGTGAAAGAAATCATTCGTCGATTGAAGTAAGATTTGCATTTTGCATTTGCAGATTGCGTTCAAACCACAGGGTTTTAATTATATAAGATCTTCCTGTTAAAGGCTGGCTGTTATGGCTCAAAAAATGCATTGCACAAAAGTGTGAAAGGCACACCAAGGCCATGTGAATCAGTGCAGGTCAGGCCAGGGTGACCTTGTTACACCATGCAACAGTGTGAGAAAGAGGTGGTTGGTTCTGACAAACTTACATTTCGGAGCAAACAGTTCATGGTATTTAAGTATTCAGTCTGAACAGATTAACTGCCAATTTCACATTTTTAGAAATAAATGTTAGAACATTAGTAATTGAACACTGAAGCCTCATGAATAATGGTCGTGGATTTTGGAATAGGGATATTATGAAAACCCAGAAATAGAATAGGCCATTCAGCTCCTCTAAGATCACTCAGTCACAGTGTTTATTACACAGCATTTTTTTACTATAAGTGTTATTATTACATGTGTTGTTTCTTACAGGACTAAGGAAAATAGGAGCCATGGACAAAAACAATGAAACATCCGCTGATGTTTAACACAGAACAGATATAAATGGTTGATTTTTATTACTGGAAGTGATGCAGTCCCATAAGTAAGTTTTGTAAGAGTAATAGTGGGCCTTATGCATGTTTTTCATGCTTTTTTAAAAATTGTACTTAAATAAGGTGTACTATTAGTGACCTTTGTAAGGAACACATTATTAAAGCTAAGTATTTCATTTAGGAAGAGAACAAAAACAGTATTTTTCAGAAATGTGTTGTTTAGAACACAAGATGTTCATTTTGCTTATTGAGGAACTAAAAGTGGAATCTGTAAAATATGTGTTCATGTGATGATTTGATTTGTACTACAAGACTTATTGTAGTACAATAATTACATATTGTGCAATTGTATTGTGCAACACAATAAATACATATTGTGATTAAATGCAAGCTCTGCATTCTTTGAATTTCAACATATTTCTTCTCTAACTTCCTGACAACATTTGGAAATCTGGGTTTTCAGAAGTTAAAATAGTTTACAAGATTTGTTTACATCATCAGACACCATAAAGTAGGTCAAATAATCAGTTTCCTTTTTATTCAGTCTAAAGTGTTATGTGATATGCAGATTTTGCAAAGCTAGTACATATTCTTATATTGTTTGAAACTAAGTTGCTAATAAATCGTCCATCTCACCTTAAAAAGGGGATAGAGGCAGATGTTTTATTTATCTCCAGTGTTATTTTCATTTACTCTCTAGAAAAACTATGTGAATAAAACTCATCTGTAGGTTTTGTCTTAAAGATTGTGGCAGAACAGGATGGCCTAGTTTTTGAAAGGTTTGCAGAACACTCTTTTTATGATAGCTACAACCACCTTTAGTCAAGTAATGATGTATAAATTAGTAATATTCCAAATGAGCAATAATGCTAAATTTATTATTAACAAAGGGGATTCACCTTTAACAAAACCACAGTTTAGGACTATGTGGTCATTCATAGCTTTATGTACAGTGCCTACAACAGTTTGTTCTGATAATATAGTGATACAAAGTTATTTGCTCAGATTTTTTTTTCAAATATGGACTTACTACTGCACATATTGTGATCCTAATCTTGTCGAATCAGTAGTTCTTAAATTTACTTCTAGTTGTCATATTCATATTCACTGCAAAATCTTTCTTTGCAAAGTCCTACATTTCCTTTCTCCACTTTCAGCACACATAAATCTGCTGTAATGCAATGCTATAATGCTGTTTCTTTCTACAACATTTCATGGTGTACCGTGCACAATACACCATGACAGCTGTCTTCACACTATTACTCTAGGCCTGTCAGATACAAAACTGGAATTACATTTTGAATCATATAATTAAATGATAATCACTCAAAGCAAATGTTAATTGTGTCTAGTCTTTGGCCAGATGACAGGTTTCTTCTTACTGTTTTTGCTGAGAAATGCACTACATTCTTAAATTAGTTCCTATGCAATTAATGAAACTGCTTACTTTTTTGCCACTTCTCAACACACAGATTAATTAAATAAAATAATTATGGGCACACAAAAGTCTATGTTCACAAGAGCTATGCAAAAGCATTCAGAAAATTAAAGGGTGTCCCATTTTGTGAAGTTACAATCTGATGCACATTTCCTGAACTGAATATTTTATTCAAAACCTCAGTGCTCCATCTGAAGACTTCTGCGAAGGTTACTGTAAATGATAGCAATAATAAAAGAGAAAAAAATACATTGATTGCATACTGTACATATACAGAGCTAAAAACTTGGTGGAAGCACTTTTGGCAGCAATTAGAGCCACACACTTTTGTTCAAGAGTACCAGCTTTGCACACAAACTTGGATTTTACCCATTCTTCATGGCAGATTTGCCGAAGCTCTGTAATGTTGCTTGGGGATTGCTTAAGGACGGTGGATTTCAAGTCTTTCCACAAACTGTCAATAATTTTCCACTTAGGACTTTGGCCCATTCAAGGACATTAACTTTCTTATTCTTTAGCCATTCCAGTCTAGCTTTGACAATGTGCTTTGGGTCATTCTTCTGCTGAAAGGTGAAGTTCCTTCCCAGTTGTTGTTCTTCAGCAGAAAGAAATCTGAAGCAGGTTTTTCTTTAATATTTGCCTGTACATCTATTTTCCTTTCAGTCGTTTCAAGCTATTCAGTCTCTACAGATGAGTAGTAGCCCCATAATATAATACCGCCATCACCATGCTTGACAACAGGGATGATGCTAACAGGATGATGTGCTGTGTTGTATGCACTAGAAGTAACATTTTGCATTTAGACCAATATTGCAATTCTGTCATGTCAGACACTAAACAAGTTTTGTCATGTCACCAGTATCACTTAAATGCTTTAATTCAAAATCCGCGCAGTATTCGAACTGTTTTTTCCAGTAATGACATACTTCTTGTCACTGTGCTATACAGTCATGGATCTTTTCTCAGCTATTGTAGTAGGCTGCAGCTTCAAAGTCACTGTTGCCCCCACAGTGGAATTCCTAACCACGTTAGTCCCTGGAGGGACAGTCTGAGATTGGCGGTGTCTGAGTAACATTATACACCTTGCATTTCTTAATAACCCATTTCATTGTCTTCAAAGGGATAGGCAATGTCAGACTTTTTCTACCCTCCTCTTGGTCTGTACCTTTCTATGACTTTATCCCTGAGTTTTTTTAAACATTACCTTTATCTTTGTGGTTAAATCTTTGCAAAAACTCTTCGTATTCACTACCTAGCTAATAGACGTTGCAGAGACAGATGTGTTTATTCTGAATTGCTATTGTTGCACACAGAGACTAACTGTGTGCCTTGTTGAGGTAATATTGTGCACCTAAACTAATTTATACTTGCCACAGCAAAAGGTTTGTGTACTTACGCAATCATGACTTCATTTTTCTGTCATGTTCATTATTCATATTCTTTCTTTCGGTTATTTCAGTTCTTTCAGTTATATTTTGCTTTGAATGTGTGGAGTAGGTTGTGCTCAACAAACATTAAAGGCTACTTGAATGTCCTGACTGCAAACTTTATAGTGAAAACTGTGCCAGTGGCAGAATACTTTTTAAATGGTAATGAGTGCTTATTGTGCCTTTGAGATTTTTCAGAACGTCTTGGATTTTTGAACTGAGGATGTGTTCAGACATCATGTAAAGACCAACAGCAGCCACTAACACCATCCCCCCAGCCCATAAGGCTTCTATAAAAGTGACATGAGCTTGAAGTGCACATAGCCAACCAAGCCATTTCTCCAACCGACAGGATGTCTCAGAGAAGCCTGTTCACTGTTGCCCTGCTGTCATGCCTCTTTCTAATCATCACTCTTGAGAAAGCATTTGCATGTGAGTTTTTGCTCTGTCTTTGTTGAACCTGATCATATGTTGCGGTACAATAAAATTAGGAGAAGCATTTTTGAAACAAATATTTGAAACAGATATTTGCGAAACAAATATCCCAGTGATTTGCTCAGTATTAGAAGTAACAGATTTGTAAAAGTCTGCTGTGACTTAATTATTATATACAGTGACTATTTATTTATGGTACAATTATTTATGGTCTCACAGCATTGGGGTTTGATTGCAGACCTCACATGAGTTTTCTCCAGGTGCTCTGGTTTCCTTGTGAAGACCAGCCTAAGCCAAGTGGGGTCTCTAAATTGTCACTGCGTGTGTCCCAGTAGTGAGTGGTGAATTAATAACTTTTGTTTACATTTACATTGCTCTTTAAACCACATCTACTGCTATCATGCTTGCAGTGGCAAGTAAAAAACAACAACAAAGTGGCTTAAGGGGCTGAGAGTACTAAATATGTTTGTGGGAGCTATAGGAGAGATTTCTGTGGGATAAGGGTTAATTGCTATAGTAGTGTGGGTTTGTTTGCACCTAGTGGCCTGGGCTGATGGGCAGGTATCATAAGAAGCACCTTACTAAGGTGTGGGAGGCAGTGAGGAGAACTGACACTGCATGGGTGGCTCACCTGTATGATACAGTTTAAAATGGAAAATATGATCATGTACAAACACACATTTGTTTTTTCTGTGAACGTAGGTCACGCTGGAGTCTCATTACTACTATTAACGTCTATTATCTATTAATTAATTCATGTCTATTAATTGTCTATTACTATTAAAGTATGGGATTAGTGTAAGACTAGTGATTGTTATAATTATGTAAAGTATACTGTACTTACGGTATGGGTGTTATTACTCCTACAGCTACTGAGGTACCTTTCAATACACCTTTTCTCAGTTACTTTATCTTCCCTTTGATGTCAAAGGTGATTTTAGTTTTTGTTATTGTTGTTTTTTGGCTGTTTTGTTTATTTGAGTGTTTCTCTGGAAGTTCTAAGCTTAAGTCTTTTGACATGTACCAAACTGTAGATATCTCTTTCACATTGGCTAAAAAGATGAGGCACATACTGATGCGTTCATTTGTTGTTCATGTCTTGCAGATAGACCACTCAACCTTGACTGCTGTATTAATTACACCACCAAACCAGTGCCTTTCAAGTTGATTAAAGGATATTATGAGCAGAGTTCCCTGGAAGTCTGTAGATTAGATGCGATCATGTATGTAAAATATTCTGTAAATATATACTACTCATGAAAGTCCTGCCTATTTGAGGGATTCTATATTATCCTGAATCTTTAAAATGCATGACAGTTCTATTGAGCTATAATACCCTTTTCAGCTAAGCATTTCATATTAATTGAGTACAATCAGAATAACTAATGCACACCCAGAGATCACAGAGGTGCTGTTCAGTAAATAGAATGACAATAGCAGAATCAACTAAGCGCACTTCTCAAGGGTTAAATAAAAAAACAATTTTTTGGAGTTTGGAGTGTAGATATTTTTATATACCACGTCAATTGAAAGCTAGTGAATTAGAGTCATGTACTGTTAAAATAAACCTCCTCTTACTGTACGAAATTCAGTAATACCAAAGCCACGTTGATGACCAGCATCACGTGGTTTGCTTTTTCCTACAGTATGTCTTCCATTAGCTACTATGTCAGTCAACTTTGACAAGCAGTAAATACAGTATGTTTCAAAGAAAAAAGGGCTGGCTAAGCCTTCTGTCTGCAGGTGGGCTTTTCCCATAACATCTCTGTGCAAAACCCATTGAAACAGATGAGATGTACTTAAACATGGAAATTATATTTATTGTGTTTAACCACTCTTCTTAAGAAAAAGCACCAAACTGAATTTCTATGACTTTTTTTCAAATAAATGTACAGTTTCTACACCTACCGTGGAAAAAAAATCTGTGCAAGTGCGAAAGACACCTGGGTTAAGAATGCACTCCAGTATCTAAGGTACAGTAAAATTTACCTACTTATAATATCTTTCATGCAAGACTGATAGTGGTTTAAAATGGATGCCGATACACCATGATGGTTTTTAGCCAGATAAATAGTGCAGTACATAATTAAAGTGCAGACTTGTAAATTGCTTTTTATCCATTTTTTACTGTTTTTATACCATAAAGCAACTTCATACTTTCAGCGATTCACATAACTGTTTCTGTTACATGTGTTAACCACGTCCTTGTGTGTCAATAGCTCCAGACTGAAGAATATGGCTAAGCCCACATCTACTGGAGAGGAAGATGGGAAAAATACAGAGTAACACGCTTTAAATTCTGGAGTGACAAAGCTTTAAAGACCTTTATTCTTCACGAATTTCCTTGGAACCCTACTGCTCAAGGCCACACAAAGCATCTAATATTTCATTTCAGCTTCAATGCAATTATTGATTTTTATTATTTCTGCATATAAGCTATTAAGTAGAATAAACCAGCATTATTTTTCAATGTAAACATGTATTTACTTGTATTACATTATTAATAAAATGCAATGCCTTTAATGAGAATAAAGAAAAATGGACAGATTTCAGATGCAGTTGTCTATTTAAATACCAATTTTTTTACAGAGGGAAAAAAAGTACAGCATATTTGTCTTACAAGATGACATCAACTACTTCCTTGATTGAGCAATAAAGGTGTGTGATGCAATACTGTAACAGCTTCTAATTTTTTGGTTGTACTGGGAATTCCCCACACTAAAATGTAGTGTACTGAGATATTCTGGAGTGTAGGAAAGCAACATTTAAACACATGTACCTTAATTTAAAATTAAGGACACTAAGGACACTGAACAGCATTGTAACAAAAAAAGACATTTGTTAAAAAGATGTTGTACAGTTTGTATCATATATATTATGTACAGTAGACAATTAGAATAGTGGTTAACAATACAACAGTTCCAGAGTCCTGTTTGATTACATCCTTCAGCACCGATGATGTTAATGTGGACTTTTAAAGCATGCAGATTAGGTCTGATAGGCTCTATGGAAAATGTCCCAGTAAGGCTTAATGAATATTACATCATATACTACTTTCTTGTTATGTATGACATACTGTATGTCTCATAGTGTATGAATTCTTACTTTATATGATTCATGTATCACACAAAAACAAAACCAGATTATTAACTTGGTCCTTTTTGGAAACCCTGACAAAGTTATTGCACTGTCCAAATGTTGTCCAGACTGTGCTTGCCCCAGTGGATCGTGTACACTATTACATGTTAATATGCATGGCAAACACTTGTGTTACAGTTGACTATGGTTTACAGCACACACTTTTAGGAGACGTGATAAGCTCTTGCTCTGTCCATGAGAAAGGCAATGCTTGAAACTGGATGTGTAACGGGAGCCAGTCCAGGCTCCCGTGAAGCGTAGTTCAGGACATTGTGCAGGTGCCATGATCCAGAAGTCCAGTAAGTGGGGAAGGACATCAGGGGAAGGTACAGCAGGATAGGATGGGTAGACAGACAGGGGGGCGTGACGACAGCGGCAAGGGCAAACAGATCCAGACAGTCCAAAAGGGGAAATCCGGGGCGCAGTCCAAAGTCCTAAACAGGGGGATCCATCCAAGACGATACAAACGAGGTTAAAATCCGGAACGGGATCCGGAACAGGGACAGGGAATAAAACCGAATTAACGAGGTCAGGTGCTCCGAGCCCTGGACTCAGATGGTCAGGCATTGACCCGCTGGTGGGCGGGATTCCTGGCGTCCGTCTTCCAATGCTGAGCCAGGAATCGCGAGAGCGCCAGGCTTAAATTAGGGGGCAGGTGCAAGTAATCAACTAAAATATGAAAGGGCCGGAGTGCCCTTAAGAGGAGGGATTACGATCATGACAGGACGCCGAAGGTGACCAGATCTCCACTGTTCTCATGACTTTCCTGGCCTCACTCATGATGGGTATATAGTGTAGTTTCCATTTGGAACATTCCATTTTTCAAAGTAATGGTAAAGAGAAACGTGGATACCAGATTACAAGTTTTCTTCAGCAGCCCTATGTGGGTTTATATGTCAAAGAGGCCAAAAACACCACAGTTACAGGATATCCTCAGGGTCAGGGGTGGATCACTGTGTTCTGCATACTATACATTCCACCTGAACATCTGTAGCACCTTATATATACCAGCTCAATCTACCTAAAGCCCACTATATACCACTTTTGAGATATTGTTCTCTTTTGAGGAATGAGGGTTGCATTCCTAACCATTTTATTATCTGTGATAAGGTTTTATGAAGCTATTGATATGAAATAAGATACAATTAAACATATACAGTATACAAGCAAAAACATTTTGCAATAGATAGTATAAAAAACACGAGTAAATGCGAGGCTAGTGTAAAAATGTCTCTCCATCTACTGTTCTCTAAAAGAATTCAATTCAATCCATGTCATTTGAAGAAAAATCTTACACTGCATTTTTTTCTGTATAACCACTGTTTGTCTTGAAGGTATATGAGGTTTGGTGACCTGGATTTTTAGTAGAGTTGCTCAAACCTGCCCACATCTTTTCAACCCCACATTGGAAACTGTTGTGCTTAATAAGCATTTTTTCAGTTTTGTTTGTCGTTCGAGTCTTAATTTAGATATCTTCCTACTTTACTCATTTGCCTAAAGAGGCCATTTTAGCCAATTGCTTCATGTGCTAACAGGCTACTCAACTCCATCCAACTCCTTTTTTTCAGAATAAAGTACAGTATTTCACTGAATGAAAAATCCCATTTGATGAATGATAAACAACATTTGCTTAAATATCAGACAAAAGATAAACAAATCACTAGAGCTTATTTAAATTCTGATCTTATCACTGATCTCTTTTTTGGTGAGAGAGTACAGTAGGTAGTGGAAGAAATTGTAGAATATTAAAGATCAAACATAGAGAACCAAACTTGTAATGGAAATCACGTTTAGAAAAATACAAAATATAAAGTTTCCCAAGTTGTATAAATACACAGCATGTGAAATGTTGATGTCTCAGATGTAAGAGGTAAGGTAATGTACTGTATACACAGTGTCTTGCAAAACCTTTCCTGTCATGTCCCATGTTGTTGAATTGCAAAATATTGTATACATGTTGTTTAAAATAAATGTTGTTAATGTTTTTAATCAAAACTTAAATGCTCAAACTGAACTTATTTATGAGTAAAATAAGTTAAGTGGCAGACAGAAAAGGCAGCAAAGAAAACTCAACACATATTATTACATATTATAAGTATTCACCCCCTGAGTCCATACTATATGGTACTGTAGCACCTTCTTGGAGAAATTACAGCTATGAGTTTTTTTGGATAAGCTTTTACCAACTTCACGTGTCAGGATTTTCCTTGAACACGTGCTCACACACTATCAGACTGGTTGGGGTTCATGGGTTCACAACATATTGACACATTCTATTCATTTAAATTTAACTCGGAAAGCAAAGTGTACACATCATTGTAACTCAACAAAATTGGACATTATTGGAAGGTTGTGAATACTTTTGCACTATATCCATACTATAACCACATTTAATTACAAATTAAACTTGTTAAGAAATATAAGTACTGTGTGATCATTAACATATTGACCACAAAGGTCCAACTAGAATAGTAAGCAATGTACTGTAGTACTTTATGCCCTAGAAGTTCTTCTGTGGCATAAGTGGTTAAAGTGTTAACCTCCCTGCATTAGAAGTAATGTTACTTTACCTTTCAACCTTTGCCTCAAAAGGATTATGATTATGGATGGAAACACGTTCAGATATCCTGTATTTTATGATATGATGTAAAAATTCTGTATTTTGGTACAGCTCCATTGCAGAACATCAATCAGAACATACTGTATGTTCTGTATTGGATTTTAACATAAGGAACATTTCAATGAACATAAATGTTAAAAAAGAAAAACAAAATACACATTAAAACATTTGTTCCATGCTTATATTCTAATGAGGGATACTGAAATGTCATGTATACTGTACTGTATGCGCAACCCTATTCATACACACACTTACTGTAAATCCATTTGATATTAAAAGGTATATGGTTAAGCATGACATCTACTTGGGCACATTTGTCTTTTAAGCTCCAGCATCAAGTACTGTATCACTAAATGTAATGAACCAGATATACATGGCATTTGAGTTTACTGCCCCCACTTAATTACCCGAGATAATTACCACCTAAACAGTGGAATATATATTAATATATTACGTCACATTAATTTAAATGATTGCTTCATCTAGGTCATTATAACAAGCACTCTATTTATTATTTTGATTGATTTAATTGCATTAGATATTGACAATTTCACACTTTACAGGGAACAGATAGATATTTATATGTAGTGCGTTTTCACTAACTTTTTTACTAGTTGTACCCTTCTAAATCCTTCTCACATGTACATTTGCCTCGTATTTAAGTTGATTTGACAAAAATGTAGATGGTTACAAAAAAGACAAATTATGAAGAAGTCAAATGGTAAAAAAAAACTTCAATCAATTTTTAAGAGCTTTTCAAATTTATCAGACAGTCAAGCGATTCAAACTGAAACCTGAACAGTGGGTGAGGATCTTAAAACTGACAGTAAGTGTTACTGAATCATTGAGAATTTAGGACAACTACTTTTGAGTGTACAAAAATGTAATGCTTAATCAAAGAATGTAAAGGCATTCTTTTAAAGTTATACTAACCCAAAAAAGAAACTGCATAGAATGGAGCTCAAAATGGTGCACTGCTGAAGAACATAATGAGAAACAAAATAACTAAATCACAATGGAGGCAGTGTGCCTGAAACATTACATACTGTACAGTATATCTCAGCCATGCAATTGTTCACCTAATAGTTAGAACGATAATAATACAATTGTATGTACTGTATGAGTGCGTTTCAGAGCTAAATGAACATGAACAAGGGGTGTAAAAGCTCTTCAAATGACAGTATCTAGTGTGGTGGCCACCATTAGTGTTATGACTGACTACAAGATATTCGCCTCACAGGTTGGCATGTTCTGGCTGTTGCAGGTGCCTTCCAAGGAAGTTTTGAGAACTGTGTGACCCTGATCCATTCGTCTTGTGCCAGCGTCATTACATGCGGTCATCCTGAATACAGCCATTTGCTGGCATTGTGATTGGTATTGTAATGTCTCAGAAGTGTACTAAAAGTGTTGAAGTGGTTTCCAGCAGTTCCTCAGTACGTTGCAGTTTGAAGCCAACCCAAAGTTTGATTATTGTTATTATCGGAAAAGTTTAGTAACACTGTGTGTAGGGTAGAGGCTTTCTTGTTATGAATTTATGGTTCCTTGACATATCTTCTTAAGAACTGCACAGTTAAGGTGCATGTTAAAATGAAAAAAAAAATGGATATTGCATATGCAATTAAAGGAATCAATCAAATTACAATTAAATGTCTTTTTTATCAACAGGTTTTCTTGTGCAAAATATGCTTGACTTCAGTACTGTGCAAATTCAATATGTGGAACATCAACTGTGTGATCAACCTTGTTTATAAATTTGTCATATTTGTCACACAGTCTAATTTTTGGGGCAGTATATTTCCACAGTTTGCTGGGAAAGGCTCTCATTCTCCCGCAACCTTGTATTAGATAAAGTGGTTAGAAAATGAATGAATGTAAGCATGAATATACATTATTTCTATAATGCTCACCAAACCCTGTAAAATAGTGGCAAAGCTCTCCATTTCTTAAAATCATAAAACCTAGTTTAATGGTTAACTATTTTCTTGAAACAATTAAACAAGTAAAAAAGAGAAAATATAAATTTTGTACATCTAACAAAAAGACTTGCAATACTGTCACTTGTCATATGCAATATTTTCATACCAGTCTTGAAGTGACACCTAGTGGAAATCGTGAAAATGACATACAGTAGCTTGCAGCACTCCTTTTCTTCGAATGCCAGATATTCTCAATTCATGCCACTGCAGGCTGCTGGCACAATCAGTTCTGTGAATGTTTGTCTTAATGTTAACTGAGTTATGTAACTAAGGAGTGTGTTTTGCTGACGAGCGGCAATGGAATGGATTGGAAAGTGCCAGTATTTATGTATAACTGATTTACCAGAAACATTAAGTCATGGGATTTACACAGTAAACATTTTTTTTATTCTTAACTCAAAAACTTACAGTAAAACAACGCATTTACATTGTGAATTATGAAACAGACTGTGTTTCTGCAGACATTTGTGACTTAAAAGACACCATAGCACATCTGCTGAAAAGTGTCGATTCTCCTCACAATGCTGATCATCTCCCCAGTGCCTGCATCATTACTAATCAAGTTAGCAGGCATTCTACTAGGTCCTGTCCGCTGTCTCAATGTATACATTAGCTGTGGAATTAACAGAGTAAGAATTATGTTATTGATTTATTTACACAGAGCCACCTTCTTAAAATGCAATGTGCATGGTTTGTTGAATTTGACCACATATAGCATTACACACAGAAAACAAAGAGTTAATTGAAATTTTGTGCATATGTGTTTCAAGATCTGTAGATTAATTCAAGATTTTTTAGGGGAAAAATAAAACTAGAAACTTCAGTGAAGCAAAAATTTAAAACAGGCAAAACCAAACTCTTAATAAAATGCTCCTACATATCTTTCAAGTAACTTTAGATTGCTGGAATAATCAAATCATAAACAGTTAGTTCATTTATACAGTGCCTTGACAAAGTATTCAGTAACATATTTTTCATGTTTTGTTGCCACAGGTTCTAAATTTTAAATAGATTGAAGTAAGCTTTTTGAAATTGATCCAGAAATTATTGAGTACCATGTTAACACAAAATAAATGTTCCAAAATCTTTCATTAATTTACTAAAAATTAAAAACAGAAATGATTACATTTAAAAAGTATTTATACCCCTTGTAATTGCAAGCTCAAATTTGCACAGGTGCAATAAATTACCTCAAAGGTCATACAATTTGTTGATTGACTCCACGTGTGTAAGAAATTTGTGGATCACCTGTTGACAATTCTTTTGTAAATATAAATATACCTCTCTCTGTGAGGTTCTACAGCTTGGTTAAGACTTTCCCCCCAAAAAAGCACTTAAAATTAAAATTAAAATGAAAGAGCATTCTAAATAAGTCAGAGATATGATTATAGAGAGGCACAAATCTGGGGAAGGGTACAAGAAGATAGCCAAGGCACTGAACATCCGTTGGGGATCAGTGCAATTCATTGTACAGAAGTATGAAACTATAGCCATGCTGCTTAAATCAGGCCGCCCCCCTAAACTTAGGTGCCAGACAAGAAGGGCACTTATCAGAGCAGGTACAGAAGACAGTGACTGCAATGGAAGATAATGTACTGTACATGGGTCAACAGTTCCCAAGGTGTTCCACAAAAAGGACCTTTATGGGAATGCTGCAAGGAAGTCCTGGCTGGAAAAATATTATCTTTGCCCGCAAAGAGTTTGTAAAAAATCTAGAAGATACTGCAGTGATGTGGCAGAAAGTCTTGTGGTCTGACAAGAATAGAGTGGAACTTTTTGGCATGAATGCTTAGCAGTATGTATGGTGCAAATCAAACACCGCACACCAGCCAGGTCACACCTTCCCCAGTGTGAAGTATGGCGGTGGAAGTATCATGTTAAGGGGGTGCTTTTGAGGAGCATGGACTAGCATCCTTGTCAGGATCCATGGGAAGATGAATGGTGCACACTGCAGACAAATCCTGGACAAAAACCTGCTACCCTCTGCTAAAAAGCTCGAACTGGAGAGGAAGTTTGTCTTTCAACAGGACAATGACCCAAAGTACACTGCAAGAGCCTTGAGAGGCCCAGTCAGCATCCTGACCTTAATCCCTTAATCCCATCAAATATCTGTGACAAGACCTCAAACTTGCTATCCATCTAACCTGACCCAGCTTGAGCAATTTTGCGAGGAAGAATTTTGCAGAGTGGCTAACTGAAAGAATCTTTTCATCAAACATATTGTAGCTGCTTTGAATGAGTAATTAGGACTCAAATGGAGTGAAATTCCACATGAGGAAATAGAGTTGCAATGGACTCTGTGTAATTTACTCTGTGTAATGTGTAATTTAAAGAAGTGAAGATTGAAAACTAGGTATTAACGGTTAAACTCAGTTTAATGTACCAGTATTCTTTGTGAATATTCTTTGTGACCAGTCTTAGTGAATATTTTAAATGGGTTATGTGGAGTTTGTGGAGTTGACATTTTCCAGAGCATGCAGGTCTAAGAGCCAGATTATTGAAGAGTTGATCTGAGATGTACAGTATGAGAGGCTGGGTGTCACGGAGTGAACTTGAATGCTCTAGTATGTGGTGACTAATGAAGAGTTGATGAAAAGGAAGAGGATTTGGAAGTCTTCCCGGAGAAGGAACACGTGTTTTGTAGATCTATGATTCTGGTAGGGGTCCAAAAGTCAAGAAAAGACCACTAAAACATGAAAAACTAATGACATGCCTGATCTGTCCTGATTTATATAGAATGCATGGCATTCAAACATTGTAATGGTAATTACTACTCGCCAGCTCTCCACAATGCCAAGCTGGGACTATTTCTTGCTTTGCTGCAAGAAGTTGATACAACAATGCACTTCCCAAAATCATAGTGAAAAAACGTTTACTGGAATTTTACAGAATTTTTAAGTGCATTACATTTATATTGTTACCAGAGTCACTGTACATTTACAAATGTTTCAGATCCTCAAAGTTTTAATGTAATATTACTTGGCTAAACCTAGAACTGACCTGAAGAAATTCCTCAAAATTTAGTGAGCCATATTCTTCCTTGGCACATTCTTCAAATAGCATTCTGCGTTCTTCTTCACTGGATGCATCATGAACTTCATTCAGGGCTTTGTCACTGCAAAGGTACAAAAATGTTAGTCAAGTTCTGGGATTCTGAAGGGTTTATTCTAAAATATTGCTTAGTATACTCAAGTTGTGATACTTTTTGTTTAACCAAAACCAAATTATATTTGACCTAAACTAATGGTGAGAAAAAACAGGACTAGTTACACTGTTTTAGTCAGCTTGAGTGATACATTTAATACACAGCTGGGAGGAGAGGCTAGTGCTCTTATGCAGCTGCCATCATGTGGAAACCATGATGTACTACAAGAGCAAAAACGAAGTTATTGCTTAAAGTAATCAATATAAAGTCTATATCAAGTATCAAGTCAGCTATTCAGTAAAAAAATGACCACTACACAAGTGCAATGGCAATAAGAGAGGCACACACAATGTTGTCAACTCACATTTCATGGAAGTCCAACACGCAGTCACAGTTGCTATCAAACATTTGAAACAACAACTTAAGATTCAAGATGTCCTCGTTTGACCAATCTGGGTACTGCTTTTGGAGTTCAACAACCTTTGTTTGCCAGTTGAGCTCGAATTCTATGAAAGAAAATGTGGATTAGAACATACAATATGTCTATCCAAAAATCATCCAGGATTTCTGGGAAATTCCAGAAAGATGTTATTATGCACCTAATGGAGACATACTGTAGCTTTTCCTTTAAAAATTCACAGAAAGAACAGAAGCTGTTACTGTATGTTTAGCCATGAAACTTGCATTAGGTATATACATTACAGTCAATAATTTATCAAGGAAATGTGAACATGTCCAACATTATTTAAATAATTTATTATCACATTAAACACATGACACATTCATACAAAAAAATTAGATGCAGATAACATTATATATGGAGTCTCTATATATATCTCTTTTGATTATCAAGTCTTTACCGTATATATTCACCTTCAAATTTGGATTGTTCTGCTACCGAGCGAATCCTGTGATGAACAATCTCAGCACAGAATTCCAAGTTGATCTTATGTATTTGAAGTGCAAAATCGGTTTGTGCAGAATCTGGGGATAAAGGTTTGGTAGATTCAAATGAACACAGTAGGTAGAGTCTGGTTGTATAAATATACTGTAATGTTAACAGAGAGGACGTACAGTATCATGAAAAAACTATTTATTACATATTACTCAATATTGAGACTTTTAGCATGTTTAACATTATGCTAACACATAATAAACATATTACATAAAAATCATGGATTAAATTTGCACTATATCAGTTCACTCTCAAATACAAACCCATGTGCCATATTGGATAGAAATACTGCCTCCCAGCTCCATAGTCAGTATTTGTCTGTGTGGAGTTTACATATTCTCTCCATATTTGCATAGTTTCTTCCCACCTCCCAAAGATATACAGGGTAGATTTGACTGGCTGCTCTAAATTGATCTTTGCCAGGGTTGGTTTCAGCAGAACATCAGACCTGTTTTTTCACTGTACAACAAGTGCTGGTTATGGGTCTAAAGAACTACAGTATAAAACAAAATGAACTCCTCTAACTGGTGGACTTTCTGATGTTCTGATGTTGAAAATATCAGAAGAATATCTCTGATGCATTTAGTCAATCCATTAAATATAAACTGCAGGTATGATCCCTTGCCACAAGATGTCAGAGCTGCAAAGCTGAATTGAAACAGCACAGCTTCTCTTTTTCACGAAGTCCTAAACTTTGTGTGTACCTTCCTACTTACACGTAACAACTACCTGGTTATCCTTCAACTCCGGTCATCTCCACTTATTTATTCCAGTGCTTACCAGAAATTACTCCAATTGCAACATGTCAAAAGATATCAAATTCACTTCAGGGACTTAATTCTTCAAAGTGACCAAAAATATAAATCAATAAAATTAATATTGCAGGATGTGCAAAAGTAAGATACTAAGTAATGGAGACATGCACACATTAAGTACTCCAAAATGAGAAAATGTCTTTTCAAAGATGAATTCATAGTAACATTTTCTAGGCCTATGTTACTAAATATAAGATTAGCGAAACAAATGCAAAACAGGCAATTCTGAACACAAAAAACACATTACTTAAATATAATTAGTCGTACGACACAGTCAAATACTGAATAAGTTATCAGTGAACAAATACACAAGAGAAAAAGCAATTAAGATAATACTGTATTTATTAAACATGTAATTAATTACCCTCATCAAAATCAGGATCCTCATAACTTTCAGGTTCTTGAACTAGTGGGTAAGAAAGCTGGACTCCCATTGCGACTGAAATAGAAACAAGATAAGAAAACTACAGTACTGTACATTATCACTTGAGAAGGAGACCTGACCAAACTGTCAAATACAATCTGTCAGATAAATCCCCAGAAATCAAGTGATCAGGTAGAGAAGTGAGAAATTTCTGTTCAACTGAACCTTAATGCCAACTGAATTAAGAAGGAATTTTAGTAGATCAAACTGAATAGAGTGGAATTTTGCCTGGGCATTGGGGTTAACACCGCTACTCTTGTTAATATTATTGTGGGATCCTTAATGATAGCTAGTAGATAAGCTCTTTGATGTCTCATCAGAATGACAGCTTCTCCCACAGCACAGTGTCCCTTGTTACCATACTAAGACATTGGTTTGTAATCTCATCCAAAGAGAAGAGTGCTACTGTACCTACAGATCCACCAATGCCTCTTACACCAGAGACCTGTCTTTCCTCTGAAGTCACCAATCCCTGTACTATCCAGGTCATCCTTGCAAAGCTTATGAGATCTGACAATAGCAGACTACAAGGTGTAAGTGCTGTTGTTGCACATATTGCAGACATCTTCCTGTGCAGTTGAGCATTGTAATACTTGCAGCTGATGACCAGATTAATGTGTGAGAATTTTGGACTGGAAGTGGTGAAAATGTATAGAAATGTAAGAGTGTTAAGTACCTCTATAGCTGTTAACCAGTGGAAATAATGTTAGACTTAAAAACAAATAAACAGCGTGATGAGGTATGAGAACTGGTGTTTTCCAAAGAAGATATGTACTGACCAATCTATTGAAATACAACAATTAAAAATATGCATAGCTAATAATATAAGCAATAATAAAGAGAACAGAAAGTGCATTTATCACTGTTTGTTGAGAATAATACAGCAATGACCTGTGTACAGTGTATGAGGCAGGACTAGTAAATACAGTCCTATACAAAATTTTGTACAAAAAGCTCATACAAAGTACTCTTTTTTTAAACTCCAAAGAAACTTCAGTTACTGTCCTGATTTAAGAAACAACTGTCACCAAAAACAGGACAATAAAAAGCTGTCATTTGTTTTCCTGAACTTGATACATTTTTTGTAAATATTTAATATACAGTATAATGTACAGTATTTAGGGTGGCACAGTGACACAGGGGTTTGTATTCCTGCCTCACAGTGCTGGGGAGCTGGGTTCACTTCTGGACCTGGGGTGCTTATCTGTGTGGAGTATGTATGTTCTCCTTGTGTTTGTGTGGGATTCCTCCAGGTACTACAGTTTCCTCCCACAGTCCAAAGAAATACTGGCAGTTTAATTACTGTATGTTCTGGGAAAACTGGCCCTGGTGTGAGTGTGGGCATGTCTGTGTCTGTGTCTGCCCTGCAATGGACTGGTGTCCCATCCAGATTGATACCACTCCAACTCCTCTGCAAACCTCAACTGGATACAGCAGTTAGAAAATGGATGGATAATATACAGTATATATATTTAACCATGTAAAAAATCAATCATTTGGTTTCCAGCGTATGGCCTAGTCTACAGTGGGTGTTGCTGAGAGTTTTTATTATACTGTATATATACCGTAACTGTTGGGCACATCACAGGCATGTTGTTTTGTGTCGGGGGTTTCAGTAAGGGGAACCCCAGAGACTGCCTTGAGGGTCCTCAGGAACAAAGGAAAGCTCTTCATCTCAATTGTGGTCAAGAAATGTGAATCATCAGCACTCTCACACAGGAAAGCTGTGTGACAGCAGACTGCTATTACATTGTCCTATATGCATTTGTTGTTTGATAACTGCACTTATTGAAATTGTCTATTGAGATTAATTGAAACTTTCTTTCTGATAATTTCTAATCATTAAGGACTAAATTAAAACGAGTTAAAATCTAAGGATTCTTCGGCCTTCTTCTTATTGTTTTCTAAAACAGAATTATTGTTTAATAGTTTACAGGTGCTGGCAATCTTTAAAATGTGACTAACTGGATTTAGAGCTTACCAGTCTTGTCCAAAAAAACAAGAATCAAGAACCTGTTTAGCAACTCTATCTGCTTCCCGTGTCTTTCATTTATTGTAGACTGTATTCTTTCGTTCTTTCATTTAGTGTTTCTAATTTTAATAGACCTGATTTTAATAAAGTAAACTGTGCTAAGAATCTTGTTTAAATGTCCTTTTTCAAAATAACAAGAAATGGAGCTCCTTAAATATGTATATACTGTACTGTACACAGTCTGGTTATTCTGCCCACACAGGGCTACTTATCCACATTACAAGAACCTACTCTTCACCACATCAATTGCAAAAAACAAGCGATACTCACCAATAAAGGAGTCGCAACGGACGCGCTCACACAACTTGTTTTAAAAAGTTGAAAGCTGGAATCACGCGCACGGTATCCATGGCTCCAGTGGCGGGACGGGTCTTTTTTATTATTTGCTTAGTTCATTTAATGTCCCCTTTTTATAAGAGGACGGGGGTTGGGCTATATTTACATTAAGTAAATCGAGTTACGAAGATCAATTAATTGAATAAGATACCAAAAAGCTTCTACTGGTATGAATAATATCGGTTAAACCGACAAACCCGATTGCATGAAATTCTGTATATTACGCTCTGTGCTTAGAGAAGAATGGCGTGTGATACAGGAAGTGTTATTAAACTGTGCCGTGTCTGGTAGAAGCTGGTGGGACAGTAGTCTTATTCCCGACCTTTCTCTTGGTATTTTTAATTCGTCGTCTGTAATTTTGGATTATTTTCGCAGAGTTGGCTGTGTTCTGCTTTTAGACGCCAAACAGGGCGCGCTGTCAATGAGTTCACAGCACTTGTGAAAAAACACTTTTCACAAGTTGCTGCATCTTCCTAAAAGTGTAGAAAAGTTATATAGATAAGATTGAGCTCATAATCATGCAGGGATTGTGTCTCACATGAAGTAAAAGTCGGTCTTAAAAGACATTCCTGGAATATGTTAAATACTGTTATAGCTCATGGTGAAGAATTATAGTATTGTCACATCTCCAAGTAGGTGGAGTTAGTAAAATCATTTAACTTCCTTATTGATCTGTGTTTATCAATCACAGCCTGTGCATCTGAGTGGATGCAGGAGTCATTAATCTAGTGTTAGTTAGTTAGTCTAGTGCAGTGTGGATTAATCATCTGGTACTGTATGACACTTTTTCTGTGCAACAAAAAACTGTGGTCTATGTGGATCCTAATGCCCCAGTATAGTGATTGGGACACTATACTGTAAAATAGGCGCTGTCCTATGGATGAGATGTAAAACCAAGGTCCTGGCTCTCTGTGGTGATTAAAAACCCTAGGGTGTTTCTCGAAAAGATTAGGGGTGTAACCCCAGCGTCCTGACCAAATTTCCCATTGGCCCTTACCAATCATGGCCTCCTAGTAATCCCCATCTCTGAATCATTTTCATCATTCTGCTCTCTTCACTTTCAGTATTTGAAACATGTTGAAATTCTATAATTTGGTACCCTGATAGAATGATTATTGTATGAGAGGTGCTTTTTGTACAAAGTTGCTTCAGAAACTGCAAACCATCTATGAGCTCCTGGTAGCACAACTAAGGTAAGATCCAAATTGGTGGTCAGTGACAGCACTGCAGGTTGAAATACTGAAGTTAGTTAAAAGAAATACCCTGACACTCCAAACGCATTGAGATAAAACCTTCCTTATACTACACATTAGTCGCTTGGATTACATAATAATCCAATTACTTTTATTATTGCTGAAAACTTTAGAATTGTCTAACTTTATAAACCAAACTTTATAGACTGTTTTATTCTAAAGGTGCATACTGATACACCACATAACCATAAAGAGTTTCAAACTCTGCTTTTAACTACATGTACTGGTTTTTAAAATTCCATTGTTTTTATGAAGCATTCTGTTGTTAGGTCCGTAATTGAACCCAGGGCTGTGAGGCAGCAATGCTAATCACTGCACTAATGTTTTGCTCCCTAATTTATGTTAATAAATTAAGTTATTATAAGTAAAATAACAAATATAATAAATTAATAAATACAATTAATATAAATACATTGTAGACTTCCTAATATGAGTATTGCAGACTGAATATATTATTGTTTTAGTTTCTTTCTCTTTCAGCTGTTAAAAATGCAAACAGTATTGGTGGTGTAGGTAATATTGCTTATTAGAAGATGTGCATGTTTTTTTTTAAAGTGTGAACGTGTTAAAATGTGGTTTTTCACAGAAGTGAGTTTTTGCTTTGAAAGACTTAACCATTACTGTAATATTAAAAATAAAAAAAAGTGTGACACTGACTTGGACATTTGTTTGATGTGAAAGCACAAAGGATGTTTCCTGTAGTTTTTTTTGGTGTAAATTAAAAAAGACAAATGGTATATAACTGTAGGCAAAAAGATCACTTTATTCCATCGAGACTAAAGGCAATTTCAAAGCAATTGTGGATTTGTTTGTTTTTTAGAAGTACAGTATTTTCAAGGAAATGCAGGAACACAAGCATTAAAACAGCACAAATGAATAAATAGAATACTGTTTTTATTTAAACAAATGTAATTGCAAAGAATCGATCAAATAGAGTTAATCAGGATGTCTCCTGATTTGTCTAATAAAATTGTATGCAGAACTAAGGAAACTTAAAATTATATGTACAGTAGTTCTTTCTTCAATCATGGGGCTATTTGGGAAGGTTAAGAAGTGAAAGAACTTTAAAAATCAGATACTTTTGGCTTTAGGTGTTTTAGCAGAAATAATAATAAAACAAAATCAAAAGGAAATGGTTATTTATATGGACAACAGCTGAAAATGAGTGTATACAAAACACTGCCTAAATATTAAGTGATGGGTGATAGAGGGGTCACAGTGGTTTTCCTTCATGATTTCTTGGCATTAATGAGAAACATTGCCTTAAAAACTCATGTACTGATGCATGTATTACCTATTAAGTAATCATGAGCATTTCTGAGAAAACAGCAGTGCATGCAATGAAATATCACTTCTGTTGGGTAGAATATCATTGTTATTGCATGATACTTTCTATAAGAAATAAAGACATACAGTCTGAATGAAAACTTCAGTAAATTGGTGTTTGTAATGAGTATAACCTTCGGAAGAATTGGCAATCTTGGCATCACCGTCACATAGTCTTTTGAGTCAAGGCTGCCTTTTACTGACTGTGATTTGTTCCTTATTGGGTTCAGATCAGGAGAAAAACTGGTCAAGGTAAGGTATGGTATGAGGTTAGATATGAGAGTTGCATTAGTCTAAAACTTGACTGTACGTTGACACATTTTTCATTGACCTTAGTGTAGGCATGGCTGAATGATGCATATTGTTTAAAAATATAAATTGTGAGTATAGTTACACACAAATATGAATATTAAAAACAGAATCTGTTGGAGAAATCTGTATCATTAGTTTGTGTTGTGATTAGCCAAGTCATAATTCACAACATTTTCTAATTGCTTCTTTCAGTTCAGGGTCTTAGGGTAAGCAACGGGCTCAAGGCATGGTACACCCTGAATAGGACACCAGTCCATCACAGAGCAGAGACAGACAGACAGACAGACACACACACACACACACACACACACACACACACACACACACACACACACACCTAGGGCATTTTTACTAGAGGCCAATTAACCTACCAGTATGCTGCTTGAATTGTGGGAGTAACCAGAGCCCCCGGAGAACCATGAGAACATACAGTACAAACTCCACACACATACTGCAGCTCCCCAGGTCTGGAATTCAACCCAGGGCCCCAGCACTGCAAGGTAGCAATGGTAACCACTGTGCTGCACTCTTTAATTAAACATTAAAGAAACAGGAAACAGGAAAGTACCATGCAAGAACTCAGGAAGCAGATAAGAATCCCACAGTATATAAGTCCTTTTCAAGTTTTATCAGCTGAAGATTCGGTGGTCAACCAATATGATGTGCTAGACTTGTCAGGCACCCATTCTGAGTATATTTGCTTATATGGACTAAAATGTTAAAAAAAATATTAAGAACATTTTATTTGTATTATCCGACACCTAGTATGCAATATCTGGTTTGCAACGCAGAAGTACCTGCAACTTGTATCACTATAACATGAACGAACTTAAACTATCATGGAGTGAGAGACGTAGCTGTTGACTTAGAACAACATAAGTGCTATTAGTTGCAAATTAGTGAGGGTATCAGAATGGTTTCTTGAAAGACACTAAGGTTAAAGCTCCAACAGCTTAAACCCATTAAAGATTGTTCAACAGCTGTTGGCTGAGTATGAGTAGTTTGAATGTAAACTTTTCCCTTTACTATGAAATCAATTTGAAGAGTAGCCTCTAATCAATGAGATAACTGCAGGACTTAACTGAATCTTCTTCCCCTCTCTTGAGAAAATATTCTTTTTTTTATCTTCTCATGTGGGTAGATAGTTCCAGACTCTAGAACACACCATCTAGAAGATAAAAATGATTTCATTGTAAGCCCCTACGGCCTTTTCATAAGCCTTTTCAAGATCAGTGTTTTCCATCTTACAGTGATGTTTTTTTTTAATGCAAAATGTAGCATTAACAAAATGTACACTTTAAAGTTGTCCTAATTAAATCTCATCTGCCAAAAACGTTGTTGTAGCTTGAATCTTAAATCTTATCTTACATAAATTTATGTTGTCTGTTCTGTTCTACAGTGTTTACTGGTCAGCATATTTTGATATATTCTGCC
Source organism: Lepisosteus platostomus (assembly GCF_059453375.1). NCBI lineage: Eukaryota > Metazoa > Chordata > Actinopteri > Semionotiformes > Lepisosteidae > Lepisosteus > Lepisosteus platostomus. The sequence goes on from NC_142612.1 coordinate 67,602,017, forward strand.
TGTGAAGTTTAGTAATTAAACTTAACGCCCATGTGAGCTTTCATTAGTTATCTGTACTGTTTTCCATCCATTAACATTTTTAATCCAAATAAATGTACTACTTTGACTGACTATGGCTTACAATTTGATATCTAGTGCCTATTTTATATGGATCTTTTATCAGATGCAGACACACATTTATAGACACCCTGCACTGTAACCACTTAAAAAGTGCTAAATGTTATTTTGGCATACAGTATTAATATTAAAAATATTTTGGTTATATACAAAGTTATCAAAAAAAACAAACAATTTAGTTCAGATCAGGAGAGCCACTTGAACAAAAATATTAAATGTTTCTGGTAAAGAAAAAAATAAAAGAATGACACAAACACAGACACAAAAGTATTATATCAAGTGCATTTATTATTATTTAATAAGTAAATACAAGTATTTTTGAATTTTTAATAAGTCATAAAAATTGTAAACAACTTCCTAAACCATTATGTATCTAATGATTACAATATTCATGACTATAGATAAAAGAGCAAAGCATGATTGTTTATTAAGGTATGAGAAAATAAATATAATAAAAAATATAATCAAGTTCGTTGGTCATTTTTCTTTGATTAATGGGATCTACAGAGGTTCTGTAGGCAGTAAAAATTATTGGTCTGGTGTTACAGCACAGGTATCTGTTGCTTGATATTTCAGAAAGAAAAACCTACACCGAGAATAATTTTATGCTAATTTACTTCACAGAACTTTATTATTTTATCAGTTCCAAATCTCTTGAAGTCGGTTATAATGGCAATGCTATTTACCTTAAATATCTAATAAATCCTGCAACTGCATAAAAAACAAGCAAACAAAATAAAATGATTATTCTCTTCCAGGTATTATATACTATAAGCGCATTTTGTTAATAAAGCAGAATATATACGTGCATTTAACAATCCTTTAAGGCTGGGTTCTTAGTCCGAAATCCTTGGAACCTCTGAAAAAAATAAAAACAAAGTAAGACATACTGTACATATTCAAACCATGTTATATAAAGACATCACAGTAAATGTAAAAATGCCTTTATTTACCTTGAATTTTCCTTTTCACCCAACGAACTGTAGGGTCAGAGCACACGGACTGATTGTTTGCAATAAAACTATCCAGAAAAAAAAACATGAAACATCTTAATTCTACATGAGATAAAATGAGTGATTTGTCATTCTGGGAGACACTAAATAGGCCTCATATTATTATTGATTCAGTTCCACTGCAGATTACAGAATCCTAATCTGATATTAAACCACGACCACACAAAATTGAAACTACAGAAATAATTAACCTCAATGCTTTGAGGCCAATGCGGATCCCCTTCGCAAGATGTTTGTTAAATTATAATAATAATAATAAACACCTTTAAAGGTGGCTTCTCAAAGCGCTTTACAGAATGTCAACAAAAATAAATAAAAAGAATACATAAAATATAATATACAGAGGAGACTGAGGATGGTGGTACTAAGAAAAGCAGAAGGGTCAAGAACGGAAACAGTTAAGTGAAGGCTTTTCTAAAGAAGATGGTTTTGAGTCTGGATTTTAATGCGTTTAAAGAAGGTGACTCTCTGATATCCTTGGGCAGAGAGTTCCAGAGCTTGGGGGCATAACAGGAAATGGCCCTGTCACCCATGTAGAGGGGCTTGGGGGACAGTAAGGAGACCAGAATTTGGAGAGCGAAGGAGTAGGGCGATAATAGTTCAGACAGGTACTGAGGTGCCAAGCCATGCAGAGCCTTATAGGTGAGCATGAGGATTTTAAAGTCCACACGGAATTTGACTGGAAGCCAGTGCAAGGACTCCAGGATAGGAGTAATGTGATCAATTTCACTAGACCTGGTAAGGATTCTGGCTGCCGAATTGTGGACATACTGCAGTTTGCTCAATGTAGATTTAGATCAAAAGGTCATCAGACTTACATTACTGCTTCCACACAGGGCTTCAGTGCATTCTGGAGTTTATACCCAGTGATGTTGGATTTAATCCGAGTCTTAGATACAGCCTTGCAGCAGCTGGTAGTGACTTTAGTTGGTCTGCGATCTGAAAGAAAACTGGAACGTGTCATTGTTTCTTTCCAAAAGCACTTCTGTTCAAATGGCAGTATATAAATACAGTATGCTACTGTGAATACTGGTTGTGTTTTTGATTTTCACAAGGTCAAAGATCTTAGATGCAACCTATTTTTTCAGAACCTTTTTAGTAAATGTAACAAGGCTAAAGAAATGTAAGTGTTTTTATATAATTAAATTTGTACTGTCCTACAATCTATTATGGAAAGTGAAAAGTATTTCAGAATGCTAAATATACAAGTACCTGATCCTTCTCAAATGTGCTGATTCTACCACATTTTCATTGGACATGGAATTTAAGACATCAATTTTTCATTCTTACTGTATGTGTGACATGGGAAAGTAACCTTCTGTCCCAAGAAAAACAAGAAAAAATATATTTTTGTTCTTTCATACTATTATTACAAAGCATTTTTCCAACATACTATAATATGAACATAAGTCTTTATCCCTCCTGGTTTTAAAATCCAAAGAGTTCTGTTTTGTCAAACAGTAACAGAATATTATTTAAGTATTTAGTACTTACTTGAAGCAGCCAGGACTGCAGCTGAGCCAATTATCACCAAAGTGATTATGATTGGGAAGAAAGAAAACTTAAAAGAACGATACATGTTTTATGAGATTTCCCTTGCTTATTATGATACAACAAAATTATTTGTATCTAGGTGGCCTGTCCAGAATGTGAAGTAAAACTTAACAGTTTTCAACGCAGCATTTCCATTTATAGCAAAGCTCTCTGTATACAGCAAGTGTGAAATTGACAGGAAATGACAAGCTAATGATAGTTGTTTTTGCTGGTTTGGTAGTCTGGGTTGGTAGCATTTTATGTGTTTTCACAGAAGAAAAAATGTTAATAAAAGTCACAGTGCATTAAAATGCCCTTTTCGTGAATATCTGTATGTTGTAGAAGAACACTTATTAATAACTGTTGTTACAAGGCTCCTCTTCTAATCCACCTGATACTACTGTCATACCCCTGTGCGTGGTAGCTCTCTCAAATTGGTAACCTATAATGCCTTGATGTATAAATGTGTGAGCAGTAAGTTGTTTGGATATTAAACTTAATACATTCTTAATACTTTTAGTATAGAGGCTTGCAATGCAGTCATATACTGAATTGACTTAAACACAACAATATTCCATTTCTTTTTGTATTTGTTATATCAAATGTACAGAATTGTGCTTTACAGTTTTGGTATTAGCAACACATTTCAGGTGCAGTGTTAAATGATGAATATAAAGACGTGTGGTTTTATAAGACTGAAGCTAAGTGAAAATTAAGATTAATATCTTTCTGTGGCTTTACCATATTCTGCAAATGTTGTTGACATTTTCCTTTAAGCAGTCTTTCAGTCTGCTGGAGTTTATTTATATATTTCTGTGTTTTGAGCTTGTAGATCTAATGTCTATTTTTAGATCCGGTCATAGTACTAATACACTGGGTTAGTTTAACAGGAGGCCTTTTGCTTCAGACCTAATTTACACTTTTGCTTAATTATAATGAACACCATCAGACATTTCATGAATTGAATTACAATTATATAGGTTTAATTCAACAAATCTAAAAAACAGATGAATTGCAGATGAATTGGAGAGTCTGTGCACATATTATGTATCTTGCATCAGTTTGTGTTTTCATTTTCAAGAGTTTGAAGAGCGGTTCATGATTTTGTTGTTTCATAACCCTTTACCTTTCAGAGAATGAAACTGCATTTTCCTCCTGGCACTTATTGCTGAGGGACTTTAAGAGTATGTTTAGCTGTCAATAGTGCGATGCGCAACACACATACGTACAGCTACCTTGGGCACACCTGTTATTTTTGTTAACAATTGTTTTTATTTTCAATTTTAAACACCTTCCTTAAGGAGGGGGGAAATAAACAATCATTGCATAATCCCTGCAAATCCATGTATCCATTCTCTAACTGTATTATCCAATGCAAGGTTGCAGTGGAGCTAGACACTATCCCAGCAAGCAACTGTATAACTGGATATAACCTGGACAGGACACCAGTCCATCACAGGGCACAGTTTGTGGACTGAGGGAGGAAACCAAGCATAACGCCATGTGAACACAGGGAGAATATACTGTACAAACTTCATGCAGAGAGCACCCCAAGTCCAGAATTGAACCCAGACTCCAGCCCTCTAAAGCAGTTAACCAATGTGCCACCATCATTCCCACAAAGGTACTGCAAAATACACAGCATGTGAAAACACCACAAAACGCAGTACAGTTTTTAAGACAAGAAAAGAAACTAAAACAAAGCCATGAAGGAAAATTCTGTAGCCGCACTACATCAATAGAAGTGTCCCAGGCTAATATTAAGGCAGGGCATGTTGAGTGCAACTGAGCCAAAATGTCATAAAAATAGTCCAGCAGTTGAAAAAGACAGCAGCACCCAACCCTACACAGCAACTTATGTTGCTGATTTAGTACATTTATCGTGAAAGAAATTGCATTCTATACATCTGAATGAAATATGTCATGTGAATCAATAGGTAGGCTTATATGAAAAATGGTGTAACTGTGTGTATCATTTTGTTGAGCTCTTTTGGCAATACATTCCTCATTGTTTACATCACCTTGCAAAATGATTCTTCTGCAATAGATGCATGTCAGAAAAATGACAAAATACTAAAAAAATAATACTTACAATTGGCAGATGCCAGAGCCACACATCCAACAAGAGAGATGATTAACGCTAGACGGCAAAGCTTGCTGCTCCATGCTGAGTTCATTTTCTCTAATTCTTTCAGTGCAGTACCCTCAAAAAATAAAATTGCTGCTTTATGGGCTCAAGTAGTTTTCTGCCACATATAAGTAAAGTAAACCATAAAGTGGAAACAATGTACGTACATTAACAGGAAGGGATGCTCTGAATTACGTCATTCAGAGCTTTTTTTTAAAAAAAGGCCTCATAAGATGACAAAGTGTGAAATAGCTGGGCTGGAAAGTGGTCTGCATGTCAAAGTGGTAAAATAACAGCTCCGCCTCCCTTTTCATATCTTGTCCCAGACGATGCCACTTCTGAAATGATTAGGCTGCAAAACCTGTTAAAGCGTTTTATGCCTCAAAATCTCTAAGGAACAGCAGGAACAATTCATGAGTTAAAAATGTATATAATATGTTATGTCTGAGATTTTCCTCCAATTAAAAGTTTTGACTTAGTATAAGAAAATTAAACTTCCTAAAAAAGCTCTCAGTAGGATGTCTACAAATATGAAGGCAACAGGGGACCTACTAAAAAAGAAGCAAATTTCAGATTACACAATATATCAGGCATGTTACTGCTGTGTAATTTGGAGGAAAAAGTTTGAAAAATGTCAAAATTGTTTTATAAATATGTGAGTTTTTTATCGCATAATGCTGTCAAATTAAATTCAGTAGTAATAAAGTAATGACGCATTTGCATCTTCATTGAAAGTTGTGTTTCTATTCTACAGTATATTTTAATGTTCATGATGACTGTGTAATATTTGTGTTAGCACTCAAGTTTACAAATAGCTGACATATCATAACACCCACAGATCTTTACCATAGTTAGTCACTATGATGCTTTATAAGTTTGAACATCTGGTGCGTTGGTTTCATTTCTTAAGAAAAAGAAAAAGGAACAATTGAGCTTGTCCCACTATGACAAATGATGATTATTGTATTGATCTTTCTAATTCCTACCTAAGCAATGAAAGAACTGGTGAATGAAGGATACAAATAAGTGTGGACTGTACTACTGTTTTTTGTAGTCTTTTATCAATATGCCTGGGTTAAGTATCTAGAAATACAGTATGTTTAAACTGCAGCTCTTCTGATCCATTCAATTACAGAATTTCACTACAACCAGATCCGTAATTACTTAATAGATTATAAGCAGGATCTGTATGCAGTAGCAATTAAAAAGCTAGTTATATCAAAGTACAGTAAATCCTTGATTTAACAGACCCCAATTTAACAGATCAGACACAATTCTACAGTTCATACAGTATTTCCCCATTATTTTCCAGTTGATATGTCAGTACTTCTGTATAATAGTCTGGTTGATATTGTAACACTACAGGGTTCACATGGGCACCCTCTCTGCTGCCACATCAGGTCAGCCCCCCACCATCAGGGACTTGAACCCAGGCCTCCGGCATTACTCAACAGGGACCCAGCCTCTTGAGCCAAAGGGACATCTCCCATCAGCCCAGGGGCTGCAGCCCCTGCTATCCACAGGGAAGGGCGGTGACGTCACCGCTCTGGTAAGCCAGCTCTCGCAAGCAATGGAGGCCGAATGCGTTACACTCTTAAAAGCTTAAAAATTGTCTTGGTAGTGTGTGAATCTTAACCCTAACCCTAACTGGGGTGTTAATAGAGCATTTCCGCGATCTCTATCTGAAAATCCCTGGGCATCAGAGTTTGAAATGTTCTCCAAACGAAGAAGTAGGAGTGTGAAACAATCAAGACCGTTAATTAAAGCTCTTGCAAGTGAATGAGATTCAATAATGCTTGGTTACACATTTTGATGCGACCTACTCAGTTTTGGGATACAATGGAGAGGTGCACAACGCCATCCAGGCCCCAGAGAGTTTCTGGAAAAAAAAAATTCAGCTAGGAACAAATAATCAGTCGTCCTAAACTAGACATGGGCCCCACAAAACAGCACTGAGCTTAAAAATTGTCTAGGTAGTGCGTGAATGTTAATTCTAACCCTAGTTGGGGTGTTAACAGAGCATTTCCGCGATCTACAGTATATCTGAAACTCTATGGGCATCGGATTTTGAAATGTTCCCGAAAGCAAAAAGTAGGAGTGGGAAACAATCAAGACCATTGATCAAAGCTCTTGAAAAATGAATGAGATTCAACAGAGCTTGATTACAAGTTTTGATCCGACCGACTCAGTTTTTGTATAATTTAAAGAGTGGTACATTACGCCATCCAGGCCCCAGAGAGTTTCTGAAAAACACATTGCAGCTAGGAACAGAAAATCACTCGTCCTTCACCAGGGTTGGACCCCAAAAACTAGCGCTGCGCTTAAAAATTGTCTAGGTAGTGCGTGAATGTTAACCCTAACCCTAGCTGGGGTGTTAACAGAGCATTTCTGCAATCTTTATCTGAACCTCCCTGGGCATTGGATTTTGAAAAGTTCCCCAAACCAAATAGTAGGTGTGGGAAATAATCATGACCATTAATCAAAGCTCTTGCAAATGAATGAGATTCAAAAGAGCTTGGTTGCAAATTTTGATCCGACCAACTCAGTTTTGGGATACAATTACGGAAAGGTGCAGAACACCATTCAGGCCAAGAGAGTTTCTAAAAAAAATTCAGCTAGGAACAAAAAATCACTCGTCCTTCACCAGGCTTGGACCCCAAAAACTAGCGATGTGCTTAAAAATTGTCTAGGTAGTGCGTGAATGTTAACCCTAACCCTAGCTGGGGTGTTAACAGAGCATTTCCTTGATCTATATCTGAAACTCTCTGGGCTCCGGATTTTGAAAAGATACCCAAACCAAAAAGTTTTGGGAAGATCATTGATCAAAGCTCTTGTAAGTGATTGAGATTCAGAAGCGCTTGGTTGCAAATTTTGATCCGACCAACTCAGTTTTGGGAAGCATTTATGGAGCGGTGCACCACGCCATCCAGGCCCCAGAGAGTTTCTGAGAAAAAAAATTTAGATAGGAACAATAAATCTCTCTTTCTTATCTACAAATCAATTTCAAAGCAAGTGATTTTATCTATTATTATTTTCTAATTCATGATGTGTAATATATAGCGATATTTGTCATTTTTCAAGTAAATACAGGTGGCATTGTGCTTCAAAATATATCATTTGTTATTTAAAGGACTTTTGGTTTCATATAGACTCTATTTAACGGACATTCGGCAATATCAGACACCCCATCCCCCGAATTAGTCAGTTAAATCAAGGATATACTGTACTATAATGAAGCAGATTGGAAAGATTGCAAGTAGCCCTGGAATACTTTTCTCACAAGGCATTGGCTATAATCCATCCATATCAAATAACCTTACTTTATGTTGCTCACTCATTACTTCCTGAAATGTGTCACAGCTGGAGGGGATAGCACATTGGTAGTTTCTTGTGTGTTGTATTGAACACAAGGTACAGAAAATACAAGAATATACAAATTGTGAGACCTTAATTCTTGTATGATTTGTGTGGTTAAGGTGATTTAAAAAGAGCATAACTTAAAAAAAGGGCCGGTGAACGTCTTGTTCTCATTTTTATTTTTTTTAGAATTTCACACTGAATTTACATATAGTAGTTCACATAGTAGTATGGTGCAGAGGACTACAAAATAAATTTACTAGAATAAATAACCTGCATCTTTTGAAATATAAATTAATGTTCAGCAGAAATTATTTAGCTACTTTATATATAAAAACATGACTCATAAATTTTGTAAAAAAATAACATAACCAAAACCCATATAAATTAAATGTTATTTTACATTTTAAATATGTGTGACAAACAGGTCTATAAAGATCATAAAACTAAATTAATATATAACTTAAATCTTTCTTATAGTGTTTTTTAGTATGAATGTAATATCTTTGTTTAAATCCATGCTTTCTTTAAAGGCCAACCAGTATATTTACTGCACTGCTGAAAGTAAGTATATAAGATTATATTCAAGTACAGAATCAAACAGATGTCCTCTTCTTCAGACGTGTGTCTTATGGGTCGGTTAACGTCTTGTTCTCATTTTAATTGTTTTAGAATTTCACACTGAATTTACATATAGTAGTTCACATAGTATGGTGCAGAGGACTACAAAATAGATTTACTAGAATAAATAACCTGCATCTTTTGAAATATAAATTAATGTTCAGCAGAAATTATTTAGATACTTTATATATAAAAACATGACTCATAAATTTTGTAAAAAAAATAACTTAACCAAAACCCATATAAATTAAATGTTATTTTACATTTTAAATACGTGTGGCAAACAGATCTATAAAGATCATAAAACTAAATTCAGATATAACTTAAATCTTTCTTATAGTGTTTTTTAGCATGAATGTAATATCTTTGTTTAAATCCATGCTTTCTTTAAAGGCCAACCAGTATATTTACTGCACTGCTGAAAGTAAGTATATAAGATTATATTCAAGTACAGAATCAAAAAGATGTCCTCTTCTTCAGACGTGTGTCTTATGGGTCAGACTGACGATTCTTCCTATATGGAAAGAAGAAAATGTAAGTATTTTTTTGGTTCATATTTTTCCTGTTTAATACAGGATATTTGAAACATGGCATTCATTGTGGCAGACGTATTATATTCTATATGGTGTTTAAATAAAAAAATATATAAATATTTTTCCATTCAGGTATTCCATCATTTATAAAATAAGCTCATATGTACAGGAACAGAATTTTAGTGTACAAATCAGAAGGCATTTTATTTGAGAATAGTTAAAAGTTAAAATTATCTGCTGTATATACTTATTAATTACTGATTAATAAATTAATAAATACTTATTAATTATATATACTATATACTGTATATTCTATAAAACCTGCCAAATTGTGCCTCTCCATAACCAGAGATGCCTGCTTCTGTACTAGAGTGAAGACTTTACATTAAAGAAAATGCAAAGAGTAGATCTGCATTGCATTAAACTTAAAAATGCCTACTCATTCCACCAATACAATTACTTCACATGACAGAGTTTGATAAAGTAAATATATTTGTAAGAGTTCTGTTCAACATAAAAATGTCACCCCAAGAAAATGAATAATTAAATGTCTTAGTTGTTTTCAAATGTATACTAGAGCATTTAGCATTAACTGGAGTCAACTGGAAACCAGACAGAATTGAAGGTGCTTTATTTGTGATTAGTCATATTAAAAATGCTTCTGTAAGCTTTTAAGTGACTTACTCAAATTCAGCAATCTTTTTTCTCACCCAGTGAAGCTTTGCAGGACTACAATATTTAGTTCCATTGCTTTCAAATCTGTGAAAAAACAAGACTTTAACTGAATTTAACTGAATAGGAACATATGGTAGCAGCAAGTTAGTTACTGTATATAGTAAAAAGTATATTTATGAAAGGTCTAACAACTTTGTTTATCTAAACTGTAGAGAATTTGAACTAGTTTTTCAAGCATTGTTAGGAGCTTTGTTATTCACTCTCATCATTATATCTTTATAATGTTACTGTACATTTTGGTGTGAAATTAAGACTTTGTAATGGAATTCTTACATTACTGCTGCAACACAAGGAGGGTCTCTCTTCTGCACCGTGTATCCAGTAATGGGACCAGAGATTTCTACGGGACTGGTTTTCAGGCAACAGGAGTTCACCTTTTCTCCCCCTTAAAAAAAAAGTAAGATACAAATTAACCTCGTAATGATCTGTGAAAGAAACCCACTTAGTTTTTATTGTAGCCTTTCAGGTCTGGAGACACCTTCAGCTACAGGTTTTATAATTACATTGAACCAGTGGCTATAGAGTACTGTATGTTCAACTTCTGCCAATAACAGGTTCATTAGAGTTGGAGACAGTTTCCTGTAAAATGTATAGCTCAGACACAGTATATTAACTATATCGTTATGAAATAGTCTGTAACAGAGTATGGTTATTATAATGTATATTAGCCTTCTATCTTACAGTACAGTATGTACTGAGATATAAACATCTCTTGTGTATCTACTCTTTATTCGCAATACTCAGATGACATCTTGTACCTCTAGCAACCTTATTTACTGCATCTCTTGCAGAAAATGCCCAGCCATCTACATTTTCGACACAGGAAGGAGACTGGGAGATCACTTCAGAGAACATGTCAGGGCTGTGAGAATCAAAGACCTCTCCAAGCCCACAGTTTCTCTTTGATCACACTGATCTCTTTGTCTGTGTTCTCAAAGAAGGGTTTCTCAACTCCTATTGCAGAAGGACATCCGAAACCAAAATTATCTTAAAGCTAGGATCACACCTTCCCCCTTCTCTCAATGACAGACTTGTTTCCTTCTAATCCTCTCTATTCTTCTGCAGGTTTTGACTTCACACCTCTCCTCACCCCTCTCTACTTCACACCACCTGAGTGTCCACTCAGCATCTCTCCTGCTCCCGCCTCCTCTCCACCACTGGCTTTTGTTCTCCCATGCTTTATTAGCTACTGGCATTTCCCTCTTTCACACAGCTGAAGAAGGCTCCACAACCGAAACATTGTGTTTCTTTTCTTCTCTTTTCAGCATGTTATAAACTTTTACTTGTTCCTTTAAAGCAAAAGTGGCTGTCTAGGGAATTGGGGAACCATTATCCAGCAGGTTTTCTAGGCCACCATCAGATCATCAATTTGTAAGACTTAAAGCATGTGCAGGTTTTGATTAATTTGTAAATTAATTGGTTAAAAAATAAGGAATTTTCTAGTCCTTGGGAGCAACAGGGTGTTAGTATTTCTACTTTAATTGTCCATATCACCAGTTTAAGTGGCCAAAATGAAGAGTTTTGAAACTGATGGTTTGATGGGTATGCCCCGGTGTCCTGACCTTGATTGCCGGGATATGTTCCAGTTCCCCCAGCATTCCTGTATTTCAAAAATACATCCGTCCATGTTCTAACCATTTCTCACAATTCAGCATCGTGGGGGAGTTGAATCCTATCTCGGCAAACAATGGGCGCAAGGCAGGGTACACCGTGGATGGGACACCAGTCCTTCACAGGGCACTTGTATTGGGTTAAGCATAGAAAATGGATGAACGGATTGATTTGAGGGTAGCTTAAAAGACCTGCTAGACTGTGGGTCTCCAAGACAAGGGCTGCCTGCCTCTGTACTGGAATGAAGGCTTTACATTAAAGAATATAAAAAGAATAGTTACAACTTCCACTAAACTTAAAATTACCTGCCCATCCCACCTGTGTTATTTACATGACATAGTCTAATAAAAATATATTTGCAAAACCTCTGTTGAAAATAAAACAATTTTTGTAAAAATAAAAAATATTTCAACTCACCAATCCTGGCAGAATTCAATTCTAAGATGAGGACAATCAATGCCACAGTCATTATTGACCTGTGAGAAGCAAGAAGATGCATGGTTGGATTGTTAGTGTTTTAACTAAATGTATGAGTTAAAGATAACTGTCTCAATGCCTGAGCTCAAGCCACACTCCTCTTTTTATAAGACAAAAAGAGGAACTAGTCTGTATTTGTCATTCGTTTTAGGGTTTACAATTCCATGAGTTATGTCAACCACACCCACACCCATTAGGAAAAAGGCCTAAAGTAGTGGTCATACCAAGGTCAAAGATGACATACCATACGTTACCAGGGAAACGATAGGTAGACATACTGTACTGTAACTTAAAGAGAAGAACAAGCAATACGTTTTCAGGGAATCGGGAACTAAATACTTGATGTTAGCAGTTCTGAAATAATTCATTTCTGAGATTGCTTAGTTATGCACAAGGAAATATGCGCAGTAAAAGGTAACTTCTGTATAAACTGAAAGTTGAACAACTACTGTATATTTGCAAAAGGGCTATTTTTTTTCTTCAATGTATTCAGTTTTCTAATCACATGCCATGAAGAAATCTTTCTATTATATAGTGCTTTTCATCTCAAGGTACATAACAATAAAACAACAAAACAGATGCGTGTGCTCACGTTAATACTCTAAATTAAAAACTATACTATAAAAAAGAGTTTTAGGACAGGAGTGTAGAGGCTAACTGACTTGTAATTCTGATATGTGGTAGGAGATCAGTCCATAGCCATGAACCAACAGAACAGACAGACATTTGATTTGCTGATTTGCTATATATTGCTTTCCAGGAGTTAGCAGTGATTGTAGGAGTGATGGATATCTCACTGATAATAGTCTCGCAGTTGATTGTAGAGTTCTAGGCTCGCTGCTGTGTTGAAAGACGGGGGGTCTAACTCTACTCAACCCTGATAGTACTCATCTTGTTGTGTATCACCTCCTGTGAATCCTTGTTAAAGAGGTAGTATCCATCTTTTAGAAAACACTTTTTAGAAAAAGCTTTTAGCGCTAAATGAACCATTCCTTTTTTAATTTTTGTTCTTGTGAGTCTGCATCGGGGTGAAGCAGTGGCTCTGTGGCTAAGGATCTGCACCTGTGACTAGAAGATTGCCAGTTCAAATCCCACAGCTGGCAGATGAATCCTACTCTGTTGGGCCCCTGAGCAAAGCCCTTAACCCTAACTGCTCCAGGGGCACCATACAATGGCTGACCCTGTGCTCTGACCCCAAGCTTCTCTCCCTGTCTGTGTCTCCATGTAGAAAAGCTGGGGTATGCGAAAAGATGAATTCCTAATGCAAGAAATTGTATAGGGCTAATAAAGAAACATTATTATCCAGTATTTTAAAAAACGTGTCACCAGGGCCCACGTGGTGATCCCAAGATTTTTTAACGATCAGAGTAAGAACTTTGAAATGTCATATAGTCGGTCAGTTGGGCAGCCAAATGCTGCATTTAAGACAAAAGATAATTACAAAAGTTCAGGGTAGTGCAGTGTCAAAGTTTTTCATTATGAAAAATGGCCACTAGGTGGAACTAACGTCCCTTTGGATTCCATCATTAGTAATCTAACATGTGACATTTTATTCACTAGTTTTTGTGTGCAGTACTTGTAGAGGTGTTCAGTCCCATTCCCAAACTCCCATTACATTCACATATAAATAAGTTTTGTATTGCAGGGGAGAGAGGGGGAAATGTGTTACAGTGTTCTTGCTTATTTTGTTGTTGTTGTTCATATTAACCAAAAGAGAAACTTGATCTAAGAAAGAGCTGTTAATTTCTGTTAGTATAGTTTATGTGATTTTATTTAAAATAATTTTTAATACAAATCAGATTGACCATCAGTCCACAGATTTCCCATTTTTAGGCACAGCTAATAGTTTAACAAACTACTAGTTGGCGTTTCTGTGTTATTAGATGAATCATAAATGTATGAACTATGCTCTATATTCCATTCACTTGTCTTGATGACTGGTTATTATCATTACTAAACAATCAACATGTTACCAAATGAACAAATGGGGCCTAGACAGCATTTCCTCCTTGCTGACTGACAACTCTCATGTGCTGCTAATTATAGACTTCTTTGAGTCAGACTGAGTAAAAAAGGCTTGGTCTCAGAGCAGCATTCTCACATGGGTTCAAAAGAATAAAAGAAAAAAGGAAACGAACTTTGACACTGTCTTACTCAGTATCTCTAATATTAAATAAGTCACTATCTCTGGTTGTTCTTAAATGTTCCAACCGTGTGTGTCCTGTTTCCATTACCCCCCGAGCTGAGTAATGTGTTGAGTGTGTTGGCATCTATAGAGAGAAATACATTAATTTCAAGTGAGAAAAAATGGTTGAGTTATGCTAAACAGTGTTTGTGTTAACTCTTCATTAGGGAGCGAAATAAGTTATATGATCTCTTTTATGCTGTCATGTGTCTGAAGGAAATAGTATCATACAGTTTTGGGGGTTATTGGAAAAGCAAAAGAGCATTTTTAAATTTTGTTTAATCTCTTTCTCACTAACAAGGGATTGTGCTACCTAAGTTAATTTTTGTGTCCTGGGATAAGTGCCCAAGATCCTTGATCTGAGTAATGAGTTCAGAAGTGCTGAGTTCAGTTCAGTGAATTTCTTTTTAAATGATCACATTCATCTGATATACAGTACATACAGTGCAGTCCATAAGTATTTGGACAGTGACACAATTTTTGCTGTTTTGGCTCTGTGCTCCAGCACATTGGATTTGAAATGAAAAATGACTATGAAGTTAAAGTGTAGAATGTCAGTTTTAATTCCAGGGCATTTACGTTTATATTGGATGAACCATATAGGAATCACAGCCATTTTTATACATAGCCCTCCCAGTTTAGGGGACCAGAAGTAATTGGACAATTGGCTGCTCAGTTGTTTCTTGGCCAACTGTGTGTTGTTGCATCATTAGTTCATGCACATGAGAGTTTACAAAAGGTCTAGAGTCGATTCTAGATGTGACATTTCCATCCGGAGTCTGTTGCTGTTGTCTCTCAACATGAGGACCAAAGAAGTGTCAATGCCAGTAAAGGGGGCCATCATGAGGCTGAAAAATCAGAATAAATCAATCAGAGACATAGCCAAAATATTAGGTGTGTCAAAATCAACTGTTTGATACATTGTTAAGAAACAAGAATGCACTGGTGAGCTTAGCAATAGCAAACGACCTGGTAGACCACAGAAGACCAGAGAAGTGGATGACCGAAGAATACTTTCAATCATGAAGAAAAAACGCTTTTCGACCATTGAACAGATCAAGATCCCTCTCCATGATGTAGGCATACTGTAGATGTGTCAAAGACTACCATAAAGAGAAGAATACACCAGCATAACCTCAGAGGGTTCACCACAAGATACAAACCAGATGTAAAGATGTAAGCCTCAAAAAGAGAAAGGCCAGGTTACAGTTTTGCTAAAAAGTACGAAAAAGCCAGTAGAGTTCTGGGACAAAGTCTTAATGGGCAGAGGAGACTAAGATTAACCTGTACCAGAATGATGGAAAGAGGAAAGTGTGGAGAAAAGCGTTGAATGATCCAAAGCAAACCACCTTATCTGTGAAACACGGTGGAGGTGGTGTCATGGCTTGGGCACGGATGGCCACCAGTGGAACTGGCTCACTTGTCTTTATTGATGATGTGACTGCCGACGGCAGCAGCAGGATGAATTCTGAAGTACTGTATACAGAAGCATCTTTTCTTCTCAAATCCAACCAAATGCCTCAAAACTCATTGGACGGCGCTTCACCATGCAGCAGGACAATGACCCCAAACATACTGCTAAACCAAGTGTGGAGTTTTTCATGGCCAAAAAATGCCGAATGTTATGGATTGGCCAAGTCAATCACCCGACCTGAATCCCATTGAGCATGCATTTCACTTACTGAAGACAAGATGAGGAAAAGCAAACGAAATAAGCAGGAACTGAAAATGGCTACATTACAGTCCTGGCAGAGCATCACCAGGGAAAATACCCAGTGCCTGGTGATATCTATGGGTCGCAGACTTCAGGCAGTCATCAGTTGCAAAGGATTAGAAACCAAGTGCTAAACATGGCAATTTTATTTAAGATTAAGTTAATGTGTCCAATTACTTTTGGTCCCCTGAAGTTGGGGAACTATGTATAAAAAGGGCTATGATTCCTATATGGTTCACCCAATATAGACGTAAATACCCTCGAATTAAAGCTGACATTCTGCACCTTAACCTCATAGTCACTGTTTCATTTCAAATCCAATGTGCTGGAGTACAGAGCCAAAACAACAAAACATTTTGTGTCACTGTCCAAATACTTACGGACTGCACTGTACATATACAGTACATGTAATGTACATGTGCATGTACAGTATTTAACATGAAGCTGTTTTGTTTATACACCTGTTAATTTTGATGTACTGTATACTTCACAAAGATGATACCAGTAAAATAATAAACAAAGATTTATAACTGGTGTACTGATATTTAACTGAACACACATGATGATTATCAAGAAAACTAAGGTCCACTGTAAAAGTTATAGTCTAATTGCATGTGTGATCACTGTTGGAAGTACTGTGACACATAATGTTTATCTGTGACACATGCGTTGCACCAATTGCAGATATTGTCTTGTAGGATTCTCTCCTATTCCTGTTCTTTTAGGGGAGATTTTGACTTAGAATAATCTCATAGATGGCAGCTTTGCACTATTGGCTCCTCATCCAAGCACAGATACCACATGTCTGAACCTGTGGCTCCCTTCATACTGAGCAGGATATATCATCCCTGTTCCTCTTCTTAAATGCTCATGTCTTCAAGTAGGGGATCCACAGAATAAATGTCATATTCTCAGAAGTAAGGTGTTGTTACACAGTATGTGAATCCTGAGGTCTTGTGTAGTCTTGCTGGATCACTGTCTCATCAGAAGAATTAGCAACATGAAAATGATCATTAAGAATAATATGATAATTGTGATGAAGAATAATATGTCGATCCTGGCAGGGTATTGAAACTCTTGATCTTCCATATTGTAGCAAATCATCAACAGGTTGTGTTCAGTTTAATGCCTTATAAGTTTAAAAATGACGAGTGACAGTGTGTTAATTTGGTCCAGCCGCCAACACAATGCTGGCATAACGATGTTATTCTCTTTAATGGTGGATCCTTAGAGATTCACAGCTGTTGAGAACCATAGCTACTGTATAGTGATCACAGGTTGTTCCTAGATTGTGTCTAGCTCAGGTGAGAGTAAAATCGTATTGGAAAAGTGTTGTTTGTCAAGTGGCTAAATCATGGGTATTGGATTAGCCCAGCTGAGTGATTTATTGCATAGTCAACCTGAGTACTGTGGTGATTTATAGGAAATGGAACCAGGAGACAGAAAAATATGAAAATATATTTTGTGTATTTCTTTACAATTTAATTGCATGGGATACATTTCAATACATGAAAGAATTCATGTTCATTTATATTATGCTTTTGTTGTACCCTATCATACTGAATTTATAGACTGAGCCCTCTAATTAATGGTGATTTAGTGCCTATGCAGCAAAGTCAGTCAAGTGTTTTAGAGTCAATTATGAAAGATCAATTCATCAAAATCATGACAAAACCGTTTGATCATTATCAATGTACCTGAATCCATGTACTTTATTCTACTAAAAACATGCAGGCACAAATACGCTTCTTTTTATGCTTTTGATGCAGTATGTAATAATATGTTTAGGTGTAAATGTTAGTTCACTTACTACTAAGTATTTTCTGTATCACACCACAATACTTTTTCAGCTTTGAGAAGGGATCCTTCTAAATCTGGTGTTTGTGCAATAAGCTGGGCTTCAAACTTTTAATAAGAATTGTAGTCGGTAAGCAGTGGAATTCTTCTTAACCATAACCAGCTACGGTATGTGTAGGTATTTGTGTAGTTAGCCCAACAGCCTAGCCTGTAGTTGTTCTTACTGAGAGCTCTAGGCCTGTGTACATAGTAAATTTGATATAAGCCCCCGAGTGTGACACTTGTCCATTACAGGGTTACCCCAGGAAATCCCATTACCCATTTAAACACCTGGAGCAATTAAGGTACAGAATCTTTCTCAAGGGTTCAACAGCAGTGTGTGCAGAGAAGACTTGGACTCACAACCCCTTACAGTTGCACCAAACTGCTCTTTTAATGTGCACAAATGTTGTGTTACTACAGTATATGAAATTGTGGTTTCATGAAATTGATTTCATTTGTTGTGATTTTTATCTGCCACAGATTTTTCATTTTCTCCTTGTTTGCATATTTGGTTTACAGCAAAAAATTATCAGCCTGTTTGTGATCAGGCTAATTATGCTAATTATTAGCAATGAAAAAAATGGTAGTGGCGCACATAAACATGTGATGACTCCTTTTATCATGTCTAGATGTGTTAATTTAAAATGTTTACAATAAATATTTTAAAAATAACAATAAAAGTCAATGAAGACATTAACATTTTAATAACATAAAATATTAGGTGTGAACAGAAACTAGTAAAGAATATTTCTCTTTCTAGGCTAAAACAAGTTATGAGATATTCTTTATTGGTGCCAAACTTGTTTCAAATAAACATCTCAGTAAAAAGTTGTTTCATCAAGAAACAAACTACAATTACCATACAGGAAATATAAGAATGCCTTGATTATTTTAATAAATATAAAATGTACTGTATTACAGTAGCTTATTAATAAATAAATATGTTTAAAATTAAATGTCAACATTTTCTGTGCAGTATAAAAATAAATATATATATTTTTTAAATAGGGTATGTTTATAATACAGAAAACAAAGTATTTTAAAGCTTTTGATGAATAAATGGTTAACTTAAATTCAAACACAAGACTGCTTGTCACTCTTAAAAATACAATTCCCCATAAAGCTGCAATAATCTTTTGAACTTGTTTCTTTAAGACATGGACTAGGACTTAGCTTATCATTTATGGGAGGTTTTTCAACATCTCGCGGAGAACATGCCCTAGAAGTGCTTCATGCTTCCTATTGACCACTGAGTAATTGGCTGCCATTACATCATGTGAACATTTAGCTTTGCACACAACTGTCCATGGAGCAAGAATTGTGATGAAGTGATATCTTCGGTGGCCTGATGTAAGTGAGATCCACGGATGCTCTGTTTCTCAAACGATGTCATTATTAGTCCTTGTTTGGCAGTTTCGGAACCTCCAGTTTCCTGTTGGAGAGTAAGAGAAGAAACCAGATCAGGAGTGTGGTCTACAGAAGTGCTGACATCACTCATTGAGAACAATGTGGTCCTAGAATAACGACGACTATTTTCCAGAATGGATCTCTGATAGACTGAAACTCTGTGGAACTGGATCACTGAGACATGCGTGTCTGGACACTCAGTTTTCTAAAGGATGGAAGTTGTAATTTCGGTTGACCTACTGAAGTTCTGCAATCTTCTTTTTGGCCCATCGGGTATTTGGATCACTGCAGTACTTCTTGCTGCCGCTAATGAATCTGAAAAACAAAATAAAGGGAACTTACAGTACACTCCTGGTTCCTTTATGTATATTCATCTTATACTTGTAACTGTTTTCTTCTATGTGAGCCTCTTTAATGTTACATTGAATTGTACAGTTTTTTTAGCAGATATGCTAAGATGTGTAAATGTTCAAAGGCAGGCTCTTACATCACGGCTTCCACACAAGGCAGTGCTTCTTCCTCGAGGATGTAACCTGTGATGGGGGTAGTAATTCGATTCTTGCTTGTCTTTGTGCAGCAGGTGTTCACCTTTATGTCATCTGAGGGAACATTAACACAATATCTGTGACAACAGTCAACCAACAGCAAATTTCACAGAACAAAAACGGTCACCTTCTAAGCATTTGATTTACGATGCTTGTTGTTCTCATTTTTTTACTATAACTAATTAGAAGATTTAGAACCAAAAATATTTAAAATATGATTGCATTTAAAATCAACTGTTGATATATATACAGTATATCAAACAAAGTACTGGCCTCTCAAAAAAGTAAACACCAAGTCATAAAGTGACTATCAACAACAATCAAATATGTAATGCCTGCTGCCTACACTGTATATTGATTGAACAAAGGAGATGGATTACATTTCTAGTTATTTCTAAAAATAATTTCATTTATTATTATATAGAAAGCATAGATAAATATTTTAGGTAACACATTATGTGTTGCAAATACCATTTATGAACATAGAAAATCCCTAAACCTTAACCCTAAGGTTACAGTATTTGCAAATGTAGCTTGTGCCATCTTCAGTATGATATTTCTACTTGTATTAACTAGTACAGTATATACAGCACTAACAGCTGGCTTATTATTCTTTAATAAAGCATCATTTTGAAATTCATAAATTAAAGTTTGATAAATACAACTTGTTCGTTCTTCAGAAGCACTGAAAAGATTAAATAAACACAGATTGAGATAGATTAAACACAAAATAAAGAAAACGTGAGGAAAGTTATACTTACCACCAAAAACAGTTACTGTTCCCAGTAAAACACAGAAGATCACAAGTTCTAGTTTACAATAATTGTAATTCATGTTAAAACCGTTATTTAACAAACTTATATTTACAATATGTCTGTTATTGTACTGTAGGTGTATGAATACTGTACATCAATGTGCAGCAATAACCATCTTTTATACGATAAAATAGGGAAGTCAGGCTTAGTAATGTGTCAGGACACGCATGTGTGCTAATTTTGAAAGATTTTCCACAGACTTTTTTTTTGTGAATGGAAATATTGAACATAAAGGCATAAAGAAATTGCCTTAATGAATGTTAATATAAATTACTTTCCCTCTAATCTCTTGTAGTTAGTAACCATTAAACTGATTTTAATTTGAGGTTGAAACTATTCTGACCACATCATAAAGGTTGTTAGTATTCACTTTTTGATGAAAAAAAAAAGAACTCAGAAAATTAAGGATGATTGTAAAAGGGATGGTTTATGAATCTTCTTTTTAAACTAGTCTGCATTTCCTATGGAAAGAAAATTAGTCTCTGCAAATTCCAATTAACTCTTCGTGAACAATTCACAAGAATATCCAACAAAAAATGTACAAACCATTCATGAAATACACATGAAGCTAAAATAAGAACATGCAACATATTACTGAATAGTTCATCTTTAAAAATGGTGGGGGATTTTAATCATATTTCTTGACTATCCGTGAGCAGCTCCCACACTGTACACTATAAAATTAAAGAAATAATAAAACAAAAATTATCTTTTTTCTATGTTATTTCTGGCAGAATACGAATCTGTATGACAGAATGTAATCACTAGAGTCAAGCGATGCGTCTGAGAAGACGCGTTTGAGAATGGGAGCTTCATGCAACAGCTCCTTGTCTTTTCATCCTGACACTTTATTTTCTACTTGGTTAATCCTGGTGTTTGCTTTCCACTACATCTGAGCTCGACCAGGATGGCCGATGAATTCAAACCTCAGACCGTTCAAACGAAGGTAAAATGCTTAAATTGTATCCTAACATGTCAAACGTGTGTCCTACTGTACAAATGCAGAAGGTACAGTACGAATACACCCACAATAGAAAACGTTATGTAAAATATTTCAGAAATAATGAAAAAAATCTCATTGGAACTCAGTGACCTCAGTGTCACGCCGTGGCTGGAAGTGGTTTGCGATCTAATTGCCACATTCCCACTAGTGTTCATCTTCCAGCTGAGGCCGTGAGAACGAGATCAGGCTCTTGTCTGTCAGACCAGCTGCCTATCAATCAAGCCGTCAGCTCATCACCACATACTGTATAAGGCTTGATTCAGTGCTACTGTAGTCCAGAGCTCTGATGTGGAGCTACCGTGAGCTGTCTGGTGATCAGCTCTGTATTCGATATCACTCTCACAAGAATCAAAGACTGTCTCTCGTCCCAGCACTGATCAGTCGTCAGTCTGTCTGCCTGATTCCTCTGGACGCTTTTCATAACAAGTCTGCCACCTGTGCGTCTCTTTCCTCTGTTCGTTTCATAAATAAACGGAGAAGCCCGAAGCCCTGATCTCAGCCTGTCAGACCTGAGCACTGCACCTGAGGTGACTGCCGTAAAATTTATCACATCTTCTAAAAGAGAAATCTTGGATGCATTTACACATGTACTGTACATGGTTTCTAGAACAGTATTTCCCAATGATCCTAACAGTTTTTAATCCAGCTGAGTGGGATGCTTAATCACAGGCTAATTGATTCCAGTCTGAGTCATAATTTCAAAATGTGCTTTCAGATCTTAAACATTTGAATGATATTCAATATTTGTTGAAACATTTGAATGGTATTGTAATTATCACCCCTGTACCAATTTCTGAGTTTCAGACCTTCAGTTATTCAGGTGTGTTGCCTTTTCTTCCTGTGTTTGTCATAAATGTATTACTTATTAAAATCTATTTATATAGAAATAAGAGGACAAATTCTTAATGAACACGTTGAGGAGAGACTGCACAATGTTCCGTATTGTGATACTACACGTGAGGGGCGTGTTCAGTGTGGAGGCGGAGCCCTGGATGAAGGGCAACGCGCTGCCTTTGTAAACACAGCTGCAGGGCTGATCGAGGACGAGCTGCCCCTGTGGGGCTCTATAAAGGCACAACGGACACGCCCCGATGGGGCGAGCAGGGCTACCCCGGAAGGGGAGGATCATTACACTGGCAGTCCTTAGGGGATTTTACCCGAATGCGAGGTCCTCTTTTTCTTTTCGCCTGTCCTGGAATGCATCTTTACCGGGGCAGGCTGACCTTTTTCCACTATTTGAATTGTTAGTTTTGGCCTTGCGCTACCTGCCAGTTCGCCCAGACTGGACCCCGTTAAATAGGGTAAGTCCAGCCTGGTCCCCGCCGCAAAGCGGGAAGCTTTTTCCGGGCTGGACAACACGGCGCAGTGCCGTTTTACTCAGCGGCGCATTTTTCCGCTTTTCCTTTTTTGTTTTTTCTTTCGGTTCTCACTAACCTCACACCGGTGCCTCCGTCCCCTCAGAAGTTTACCGGTGCTCGCTGCGACTCGCCCCGCTCCCGCCTTGATACAGTATGCTGACACTTATTGGACAATACATTTTTGAAACCAAGAATAAACAAAAAGTGTAGAAAGAGGTTAACAAAATTCTAAATGGGCAAAAAGATCAATCAACGCTAGAAAATCGCAGCTTATTTTGAAAGCCAGCAGTTACTGTCATAGAAGATGTGGATAAGGAAGTGAAAACCATTGCATTGGCATATTGAGCCAAAATGGTAATTTCTTTGCTGCAGCCTTTGGATATCGATGCCTTTTTATGAAAATATCACCTGACAATGATGAATATTATAGTACATTCTAAAAGAGGACTAGAACCTGAATGGGCCTGGGATGTTGGTCCACATCCATGCTCTAACCAGTGAATGTGGCCTTTAATTGCATATACAGTAGTAGTTTTTGAGATGTCTGGATAAATAAGGAACTGACCCTTTGCAAGGCAAGAGGACAAGGAAAAATCTGAGCAGGACTCTGCTTCAGCTTCAGTGCATGAAGGAGCTGAGGTTTATTAAAGATAAAGAGATTTTTTTATTAGCCATATACAGTACAATTTCTTGCATTAGGAAATTTGTCTTTTCACAGACCCCAGCTTGCTTTCCATGAGACACACAGGCACGGAGAGAGAAGCTTGGGATTAGAGCACAGGGTCGGCCATTTATATAGCATACCTGGAGCAGTTGGGGTTAAGGGCCTTGGTCAGGGGCCCAACAGAGTAGGATTCTTCTGCCGGATTTAAACTGCCAACCTTCCTGCCACATGCATAGCTCCTTAACCACAGAGCCACCACTCTGCCAGAAAGATCACGGAGGGGGTTTGGGGGAGTTTTCCTGTTTATTTCTAAAGAGCTGCATTCAAAAGCATCATTGACTTGTGGATTAATCCTCTGTCCCTGTTATCTGGCACAGACAAAAATATTAAGAGATATGATGTGTTGGGAGGCATTAATATTACAAAATGTGAGCCAATAACATTTGCTGCACTTTTAATGTCTCTCTGTTTATATAATATGGGTAATTATCACGATAACAACAGGAAGAATAAACATTAATAAAAATGATGAATTAAGGTACAGTATTAACAAAAATACGGAATAAATATGTGGTACTAGATGAGATATCCTGTAATTTGAAATTAAGCATTTTATGTAATGTCAGTAATTACTTCACTGCAGTTAGCAGCAGAGTCATGAAGGAGGAAAGATGAATTAGACTGTTAAATAAGATTAAAACATCAGTCCAGAGTTCTCACTAGGTGAATCATCCATCATATGACATTATTGTACTTTGTAATAAACTATTTTATTTCCATAAGTATTATATACATTCATACTGTATATAGAATATATGCCTTTATATACTTTATACTGTATACTTGTTTTTATTTATAGGGCCTTTTAGTTATAACAACTACAGCCTTTTAGATGACTGTATCATTGTAAATTATGAGCAGAAGAGATTGAGCTTCACTGTTCTGGCATGTTAAAGGTCTAAACCATTTCGTTTCATGAACGAAAGTACTTTTCCTTCTTAAATCTAAACAATATGATTTTTTAGCGATCAGGTGGATCATATAGTTTTTAGTGTGAAATTATTATGTCAACATGTCTGGCAACCCACTGAAGCTACTGTATGCAAGTGTGAGCCTGGCCAGTACCTCGATGGGAGACCTCCTGGGAAAAACTAAGGATGCTGCTGGAAGAGGTGTCAGGACCAGTAGGGGGCGCTCACCCTATGGTCTGTGTGGGTTCTAATGCCCCAATGTGCTGTTGGGGACACTGTACGGTAAAAGGCTCTGTCCTTCAATGAGACGTAAAACCAAGATCCTGACTCTATGGTCATTAAAAATCACAGGGCATTTCTTGAAAACAGTGAGGGTGCTACCTTTGTGTACCAAATTTCCCCCTAGCCTTTACCGATCCTGGCCTCCTAATAATCACTATTTATGAATTGACTTCTTCACTCTGTTCTCCTCCCCACTGATAGCTGATGTGTGGTGAGCGTTCTGGCGCACTATGGCTGCCGTCGCATCATCCAGGTGGATGCTGCACATTGGTGGTGGTGGAGGGGAGTCCCCATGACCTGTAAAGCACTTTGAGTGGAGTGTCCAGAAAGTGCTATATAAGTGTAAGGATTATTTATTTTTTACTAACATCTACAATTTAAATGCATCAAAGAAACTAAGGGTTTGCAGTAGCTGGTAGAGTGATTATATTGTTATCTGACAGGGACAGAATGTTGTTCCTGTAAATATATGGCTCTAAATGGAGAAGACGGCTTTTCGGAGAACTGGAATTCAAGATGGGTAGAAAGGATGACTATCCTGTTTTAACCAGGTGAAGGATCCTGTTTTAATCTGCCCCACCGTCAGCTTGTCTTTTCAATGTATTCAATATAATGTAAAGTCTCCGTATAGAAATGTGGATGGTTCAGATTTAGCATTTGTGGAACCTAAAAGAAGAATTATACTGTACATTCTTTAACCCACCTCCCAGCACGTATTTTACAAATATCTTAAGCTGTTTCATCTGTTTTTTCTCACCATATTGGGACAATTTCAGTTTCTGGCTTTGTCCCTGTGTCACTACATTTACAGTATTCTCCTTAATAAAACAGATCACTCCCAGGATGCATGTTTCTTTCTAGG
The DNA here is from genome assembly GCF_059453375.1 of Lepisosteus platostomus. Classification (NCBI taxonomy): domain Eukaryota; kingdom Metazoa; phylum Chordata; class Actinopteri; order Semionotiformes; family Lepisosteidae; genus Lepisosteus; species Lepisosteus platostomus. The sequence goes on from NC_142612.1 coordinate 67,627,787, forward strand.
TTTCAAAAGAAATTGGAGAAAATTGGAGTTTAAAGATGCAGTGACTGGCTAATAAATACATTATATAAACAGAATATTCTGCCTTCTGAAAAAAAAGCAACATGTCAAGGCACCTTGATTTAGAGGAACAATACGAGAACAAAACAACTTGAATTAGAGAAAAAATACAAATATAACCTACCTTATATCTAAAATATGACAAAGCTAAAATATGTACATAATTCTGTTATGACTCAAAAGGCTGAATTTGTCTTATTTAGGTCTAGACAGAAATATTTTGAGGAAGGAGATAAAGCAGGGAAAAGGCTTGTTAAATATATTAAGCAGACGGAAGTACGGGCCACTTAAATTTCAATGAGGTTTCTGTGACAAACTGTTCTAGTGGAAATTATATTTAATCCATATTTTAAATTATACCTCTTAGTCATTAGCAGGCATGACATATTTTTTTCATTTCTTAGAAATCTGAACCTACTAGTAGTGAATATCAGAAGGATGGCTTTTCTGGAGTTTCTTACAGTATGTTAGTTCTATGTTCCGTATGCACTTCACCCTATGGCTGATGAATATTAACTGTACAGTATTGCAAATTCATTACATCCTACTGTATGTTGGGCCCTTACTGCACTTATACTGTACTCAAAAATACATAAAGACCTTGGGTCCAAACTACAGACCTACATACTGTACATGTGGAAGATAGTTGCCAGTTTGAATGATATCATACACAAGTGGCACTCATCTGACAGGATGAGCTGTCCCATTGTTATAATGTGACCTACTAAGAATCACAATTCTCAGATGAACGAGGTTTCCTTGATGCTGAACAAGTGTTAGAACAGAGTAGAATTGAAATATTTACTGTATGTCTCACTTTAAACTCCTGTAGTATTTGGGACATCTTTTATTAAGTACATTTGATTACTATATAAGCATGTAAATCTTTGTTCCAAGCAGAATCATTTCTTCGGATGACACCTCAAGTAAGATGACTTTTTAAGAGAGGCTAAAGTTAATTTTCAATCCTTTATGAAACAGCTCTCAGTGGATATTTTAAGTTGTGCAATGTTTAAAAATTTGCTGAGCTGTAACAATGTGATGTGTTTTCTGATTAGTTCTACGTTATCACTCTCCGAGAAGCAACGTTTATTCCTCATTCCTGGGAAGAACTACCTGTAGATTTATTGAAAAAATCAGAGAATTATAGAATTAATCTTCTTTCTTGCATCATACAGTGGGGTCTTCTGTGAAAAATAAAGTTAATAGGAAGATTGATGTGACTCTCCTTCACAACAAGCTCCCAGACTCTTGGAAAGGTATGGGGTACCCCTGAAACCCCTAGTCCACTGTTCTTCATTTTATTCTTTAACAGATCCTTATATCTAGGGTGACTTACAGTATAATGAACACATGAAAGCACATAGGTACAATACATATAAAAAAAAGCATTTTATTTCAGATTAGGCGGAGAGTGATCAGACAATTTTTGGCACTGGGCAGTGACGCAATGTTTATTTCTTTAAACCTCAATGTTGATTTTTTTAAAGCTGCTTGAGTACATTTTAAGACAGAACAATTATGAATAAAGAAGAAACTTTCACCACAGGTGTTCTGAATCATACGCATGGAAAGCTGTCTGTGCCATAAGCAGATGTATTTTCTCATTTGTCTCATGCATGTCTCCACTCGATCTCCATCTTTGCAGCTCCCTCATGGTTCACTCCTCACACTGCATGGGGGTCCCAGCCTCCTTGTCCTATGGGCAGGGAGATGTCCCTCAGCCGGGTTAAGTCAAATCTCATTACACCTAAGCTCACCGTAAACATCCTCTAATGTGCTTTCTTATTCTTGTGTGTCGTTATTCCTCAGGAAGCTTATTTAGATCTCTAGATGATCCAATGTCCTAAATGTAATGGCCATAGAGCATAGAACAGCAAAATGTTGTTTTATACTTTTGTTTTACTTTTCAATGTGGAATTAACCTCTGCTTAATTCAATGAATATACTGTATACAGAAAACCTTAATTATGTATGCCTTGATGCTACATGCTGTAGATAGAATTTAGTACACAGAGTACGTAAACATTTATGTATGGAAACCTATTTTTAATAGTTGAGATTTTACGTAGGTGATTGTTCTATCTCTGTCCAACTGTTTTTCTTCAAGGGGATCATGAATGGAAAGAAGGTAATGAAAAAGGAACGCTAATAATAAACTGCAAATTATTATGAGTAATCGAGTGCAGTGACTTATTGTATGACTTAAGTACTGTCCTTGGAACCAAAGAAGGAAAGCCCCTGAAAGCAGATGACCACGTAATGAGTAACTACCAGAATTTTAGGTGGGGTTAAATATTTCGTTTTTTGGTAGAGCAGAATATGGCAATATGTGGTATATCATGGTTATTTTATTTTGTTATAATAAAAATATGAATATGATATGATTTTTATAACATATCTCCAATATAAAACGTGTGCAATCATTCACAAAAATGCTAAATGACTTTCCACGAGTGTCACTAGACTTTCAGAATGCAACCGTTCCATTTTCTTTCATTATTATTTTGAGTAACACGGGAACTAATTAAAAGTCTATGAGGTACTGTAGTAAGACATGGCTTTGTGAGAGAATCACCCATTTCTATAATGTGGACATCACGTGTGGAATGAAGCAAATCTGTTCTGATTGGGTAATTAGCATTCAGAAAGAGGAAAATTCCATGTGAGGGAAAAGAGTTGTCAGGATAGGCTTTCCATGGAATTAACCACTTCTCTGGGATAATTAAGAGGCTTATAAGAACAGTGCCAAAGGCATGCGAAATTTAGATGGCACTACCCTGGGCCTTACCAACAGCAGAGACTGACAGTCTCAGGGGATGCAAGTGAGGCACCTGTTGCCAATACTTCTTGTGATGTTTGCTTTAGCAAGGTGGATGGTCTTTTTTTGAGGTTTTAATTGGTCAACTGATTTTAGAGTTTTAAAATGCTTTGATTTTATAAAGTGTTAAAGTATTTCGTTTATGATGCATGTGAAGATTTGTGAAATAAAACTCGCATAACTGAGAGAGGTGGTCTCAGAATGTGTGATATACGGGAAAGAGGCAAAAAAGCTCTTGCTGTGTCAGCGAGGCAAGTGCTGATTATAGACAGGTGTCCCTGGCCAAACAGGACCAGCTGAGATGTTAGTAATGAGACGTTAATCGGTGTTTTAAGAAAATCTGGTGATTGGTAAAGAATAAGAGCACCAGCCTGAGTTTAAATGAGCATTATGATTGGGTGACGTGGACTGAGTTGAATCATTGACAAACCCTATAATTCAATACTTCAGTGCCTGGTTGTTTTAAAATGAATTCACGAAGAATAATGAGATCCATGAATTAAGTTGTACTTAAAGAACCATGAGATGTTTAGTGAAAATGTGGCTAAGCCTGCTTGGCTGAGGTCTAACTTCCTGCCCATAGGAAGAGGAGTTAGCAGTTATGCCAGTAGTCATCACAGAATCTATTTCAAGAGCATCTGTAACTCCATGGTCAGGAGGTTAGTGACAGTGAAAATGTGACTGTTGTGCAATCAGTTGGTGTTCTGCCAGCAGTCTTCGAGCTAGGGGTTTTCCAATTGGCATGACTGCTTTTAGTACTTTTATTTTAAGATTCCCAGCTCATGCGAGAGCCTCTGTAAAGTCCTTATCCACTAGGTTCTTATCTCTAAGATCTAAAGAAAGATGCAGGAAAGAAATGAGATTTTCTAATTATGATCTTACAGATGCATAAGATGTACTTACTGTACAACTTTTCAGTCTTTTAAAATGATTAAAGTTAAGCCAAATCAGGTTGTTAATCCAAAATTTTGTTAAATTCTGCAGTAAAACTGCTGAACTAAAGAAGATAAGGTGACTGTAATTGTCACTTATAACCAAAATACAGTAATAATGTACTGTATATACGGTAAATTAAAATTTACCTCTGGGTTAAAGACATGAAACCTACTATTCAAAAGCAGACCCAACAGCAGAAGCATTAAGATATGATTACCTAATATTTTTAAATGACAGTTACATTACTTTACTTGAATTCATTTTACTGATGACATTGTATTTCTTGATTAGGAAAGAGCAAAGTCATTTAGAGAACTGGGTCTTGCAGAGGATGTCAACATAAAACGACTGTTCTAAGAATCACTGTATTATGCAGCAAATTTTCTTCATATGATGAAAGTGACGTTAACAATTTTTAATGGAAAGATGCTTTTTCTGTTTGAGTCATCGTCCTATTTCAACGACTGTCCTGAGGTACCAAGTTTCCTTGTCTCCCTGCCATTAAACTTTATGGGTATGATTAATATTGTTGGTTTACAGCTAAGGTTTCTGGTCAAAAGACAACATTAATGTACAGATCTGTTCTGTCTACATGTCTGTATGCTGTATATAATACTGCATGTACTGTATCATATAGATGTGTATTTCCATGTTCTTTTGTTTAGATTTCTTTTTGCAATGATTTTACAGTAAATACAGTATCACCCTGAAGTACTGTAGCACATGGTGATGTTGCCTCTTTAACACTTACATCCACAACCAGAAGGTATTTTACAGTAAAACCAACAGAAAAGCATTCTACCTAATTAAGTACAAAGAAAGTGCACTTATAATATGACTTCTTACAGATGTTTTAAAATATATTTAAATTACTTACGGAATTGATTCTAACTCTGTTTTTGAGATGTAATCCAATATTCTAAATAACAGCCTCTGGTACAGTTTGCAAGAACAAACTGGTACAATCTCTTAGACAACTTGGATCTTGCACATATCTTGGAAGTCCAGGCATTTCTGACCACCACAGGTACACCCTTGATTGTGGCAGAAAGTCATTTTCTTTGTGAATGTCTGAAACGTAATAGGAGAGTTTTATTATTTGTGCCATACTTATACTATGTGTTTATAATTCTGTTGTGCTGTGAATGCTCAACATTTTGCCTAACGCACTATCATACTTCTCTGTTGTTTCTCTGGTTCTACCATGTTACGATAATGCATATGTACAGGGCTTTAGAGAGTAAGATATAAAGGATGTGAACTCCTTTTAAATCTTCAGAAAATACAATAATTGTGTATGCCTGCAAAATGTGTAAATGATCTTTTTTGGCCATAGGGTTCCATCTGGTGGACAATTGTAGACATCACAACACAAGGTAGAAAGGCCTTCATTGTCTTCATTCATGTCCTGAAAACGTGTGTAAGGGTATAAGAAGTAGGTCAGATTTTTTTGAAAATTGGATTCAAAGTGATTCCTTTTTATCTGTATGTTTAATCACTCTTTCAAGTTTAGTGTTTTGAATTTTGGTGACCCCTTGCCATAGTGATTTTATGTAAAAAGCTTTTTTTTTTTGCTTATGGTTTAACTACAGAGCATGCTTTTGTATTGCATGCTTTTGTATTGCATGAAAAAAATAACTTTTCCACTAAATGATTTTGTCACTACAAATCGTATAGAATAAAACTCTGTTTGTCAACACAGGGAATTTACTAGGGAAATTATTTTAAAAAGAATGGGGGGGGGGTTGTTATTGAAAACGATGCTTGGCGAAAGTCCTCTAGAATTTCTGTGACCATAAGTTCTTCTAAACAGAATCTTTTTTTGGTCTGTGTGGTAAGACCACCCCCATATGCAGTAGATCAGGTTTTACTGAACACCCTGTTCTTTAATCACTTCACTTCCGTTTTAACACTGTCTTATTCTGACTGTCGTTTCCATCTCACCTCCTTGCACTATAATGCAAGTAACCTTTGGCCAGCACAGTTACCTGTTTCCAAGGCGGGGTGCAAAAATGATTTCCACTGCAGACCCTCTCCTCAGACATCTCTCAAGCCGTAATTACTCCATGTCACAAATTAAGAAATTAGTGACTAAAAAACACCTGCCCTGCCCCAAGCAGCAATTATTTATATAGTATACCATTGCGTCAGGAATTCCAATAGCAGACAAAAGAAGAGAACATTTGTAGGAGTGTCCATGGTGGAAAATAAAATATGAGTAAAGAACATCAGGAAGACAGGACTTGGATGGTTTTCAGTGGTGGTTTGATACCTTTTTTACTATTTTAATGGATAATGCAAGGAAGCTTTCCATTTTAAACATAGTATAGTATCAGCATAAGTTAAAGAAGGTTTCTGCATGTAATTAATTACATAATGTATCTTGAATGGAAATACTATTGTGTTTTGTTCCACGGATGTTATTTAATTGTTTTAACTAGTCAGGAATAGAGCTTTGAGTCAATAGTGGATATGACACTGGAAGCAGAACTCAGCTAAACTATGGATTACCCAATGTGCTTGACAGAAATCTAGTGAATAAGTTTGGATTTTTATGAATAACAGTTGTGATTGGAGGTAAACATAGGAGATTGCACTCATAGTATTCTTTCTAGGTTGGTTTTGACTGATATCTTTTTCTAATTTTAACAATAATTTGGAATCCTCGGCTCTTACCTTGACTTGTCTCGCATTGATAAAGAAAAAGCAAAAGACTTTTTGCTGTTTGAGAGTCTTCTTGCTAAGACTTTGCCATCAGCCTTGCCTCTTCTTTCACTAATAATAATTCATAATTGCTTACACTTATATAGCGCTTTTCTGGACACTCCACTCAAAGCGCTTTACAGGTCATAAAGACCTAAAGATAAAGAACATCAACAGAGGGCTGAATTGGCTGGCTCATTACATGAGGTAGTTCAGGTGGGTAGCTGCATAGGCTGCTTTCTTCCCTTTTCAGCATGGAATAAACCTTTTACTTGTTTCATTACATGAGGTACCCTTACTGCTATCAGCAAGCCGTCGTCTTCACTGACGTCTTCACTGACTGCACTCACTGAACCCCTTCAGTGAGTGCAGTGGCCTGCTGGATTTGTACTGTTGGTCCAGAGTTCTGAGTCACATTCTACATACATAATGTTTTTCTCAAATCAGTTTACTTTTTTTCTTAAATAAGCTTTCAGATCAGTTTCAATAGCTGAGAACCTGTGAAAAAGGTTAGGACAAGCAAAAATACTTTCTGAATTTGTTACTGATACAAGTTCTCCTAATTCAGAAATTATATCACAATGCTTGATTTTTTATATTTTTCAGAAACAAAATGCATGTGTTGTAAATTTGTTAATGCTTATGCATAATTCCTTAATAAAGGCACATACGTTTTACAAAATTCAGTCGCCTAATTTAAACATTCTGGTACTATCATGATTGTTTATGCACTTTCTCCCTTTATGCTTTGTTATTTTTAGAATTCTCACTTTTTTTTTACCAAATAAAAAAAAGTTATTTTTGCTTCTTAGCAAATTTTGCTGGGCTACAGTGTCCCCAAATCCCGGATGAGGTTATTTAATGAAGGGGTCAGTTTGTTGGGAATCTCAATAGGAGATAGAGTGTACATGAGCTCACCGAGTTCAGGGAGCGGCCCCCCCTGCCTGTGAGGACAAGAGTAAGAGGACCCTCCTCACTTCATGATCATGACAAGCGATCTGCAAGGATGAAGGTGGGGGTGGAGAAGGAAAGGTGCAAGTTAAAAAGCACAAACAGTTTCTCAGCCAAGAGATATAAATGTGTACCAGAGTGCTGACTGTGCTGAAAGCCACTGCAATCCCTCTCCTGGCATCACTGGATCCAGGCCTGTTTGAATATAATCCGTGTGGAGATTTCAACTGCTAGGAGCCTGGGTGCCAGTGAGGTGTTAGGAGGTGGCAATGAAGGTTTGGAGTGCTGCTACAAGCTCGGTCAAAGCCCTGTGCCATGGGGGTTCCACTCTACCTGTTTGACCATATTTTTGGAGACCGTAATTATAATTATAGTACCTCTGAGGGGGGGTTGGGGATGGAGATGGGCAAAGAAACGATTTTTTTCTTGTATTTTACTATAAAATATAGCACACTCACAAAGAAACAAAGCGTTCATTAACACCATAAGCGGAGTGAGAGAAATTGCCACAGAAAAGAATATAAATAGAAGACAATGTAGGAAAGTGTCAGAAGTGGGCCTTCTTCCCAGCTGCTGTATGAAGTGAGTAATTTAAAGGCAACAGCTTAACACCTCCCCCCTGATGAAACCATTCCTGTGAGATGTGTAACACAGGTACTTCAAAGTGTGAGGATCTGAACCTTCCTCTTCTTGATCTGGGGCACTTCTTTTCCTCTCAGCAGCCACTATTTCTAATAAAGAATAATGCAGGTACTCATCATGTTGAATATCTCACTGTGTTCATTTTGTCAACCAAGGCAGCTGAATACCACAATCATTTCTTATGATTCAATTGATTTATTGATTGATGTCTTTATCAGGCAAAATGAGGATAATCTTATAAAACTCTGCAAAGGCTATTAGCTTTGCAATGTATTTCTGGATGTTGCATATTGTCATTATCCTTGGACTGGGTGGTTTGCTTTTTAATTCATCTCTCTGCTCAGCTTTTGTTTTTCTCTGTTCTGTTTTTCTTTCGTTCTGTCGATATTCAGTAAAAATAAATTGTAAATTGTATGTCTATGCATTGTTTTTATTACTCTTTCTGTGAGAATTTCTATTTAAATGGAAGCATATCAACAACAGGATCCAAAAATAATCATCCACATGAAAACCTGCTCTATGTTATTAGTAACCGTGTTGCTATGGGGTGTTCGTAGAATCTGCTTTCTGGATACCTTTTGCGCAGCTTGTGGTCACTCTGCAACATCCTGTGCCTTTCAGTGCACTTCCTGCTTTCTGACAGCATAGCTCAAGGCAGATGTTATCACACTGTTTATCAAAGATAGAAAAATATAGACCTATAATATATTTCTGATGACATGTTTCTTCAAAGTCTATTTGCAGTCTGTAAACAGAAATGTGAATAATGTTCTTTAGCCTATTCTACAATAACACACACACTAGTGACATACTGCAAGCTAAAGGGTTAAGCTTTATTTTTCTAGGTCATGGTTTAAAGCACTTTTCCTTCCTATACTTCTCAGACAGTAATGGTTTATCTAAATTTAGCAGCCAAGCACAAGTCCCCCACATCGCAAGAACTAAAGCCTGTCGAGCAGGCATCCACATTTAGCATGCTCGTAGAGGCATATTTAGTAGGAGTAAAGGTAGTAAAATGCACACAAACATTATTCTCTCAGATCCCCCTCTCGTTTTTAAACAAGCACTTGATGATAAAAGATTTTGCCTCTAGAGGCCATTGAGAGTGTTATACTATAGGTTGAGTAATACAGATAAAGAATACCTCTTCTGGTCATAAACCTGAAAATCAGAATGATATTGAAAAAGCTGGAAAATGGTGACACTATCCCAAGTATTCATATTGCTTCTCTTATGACCACTGCTACATATCTGTTATATTAAATTTCATCCACCCATGCATTTTCTAAGCGTTTCTTCCAATTCAGGGACACAGGGTGATCCAGAGCCTATCCCAGCAAGGAACGAGAGCAAGGCAGGGTACACTCTGGACAGGACACCAGTCCATCACAGGGCAGAGACACAGACACGCACACATTCACACCTAGGGCCAATATTCTCAGAATCCAGTTAACCTGCCAGCATGTTTTTGGACTGTGGAAGGAAACTGGAGCAGCCAGAAGAAAACCTTCCAAACACAGGTAGAGTATACAAACTCCACACAGATAGCACTCCAGGTCTAGATTTGAACCCGGGGTGCCTCAGTGTTGCAAGGCAGCAATGCTAGCCATTGTGCCACTGTGCCACACTACAGTATGACATGTCTTTGGAAATCAAATAAAAAAGACAGAAAAACAAACACAAGTGAATGGTGCAATGTAATTTGATAGACACGGTACTATAGAAACATTCCCATAAACAAGGACAGAGGACGCCAGAGGGTGCCGCATCAGTTCTTGGTGAACATTATTTACAGTATGTCCATGAATGTTTGCTTACACAGAAGGGCATTGCTCACAACCTTGTGAAACTGTTCAGTGTCCACTGCTGTTGTTCACTGAAACATGTTCTCCATAGCTAACACTGAAGTTTATTATTAATTTACTTTGCTAATGCTTTCATGCAAACTGACTTATGAGAGGCTGCAATTACCTGTTTTTTTCACATACACTGTACCCATTTACAGTAGGTGCCCATGTATTCAGCCGGGTGTGCAGTTGGGGGGTATAAAGCACCTTGTTAAGAGGGAACAGCAGCAGTGTCCTCACTAGGGATGCGATTCCTTGACTTTGTTTGTTCCTGTTTGGTTTGTTCTAGACGTGGGTTTTTACTATTTAAAACTGTCCATTGCGTTTATTTGGCTGAATTTCAACTCCCCCTAATTTACGCTGGCCCTCATCCTTCCTGTGATAGGTGCAAACAGGCCCTGGCCACGTTCGCACACTGTCCTCCAGCCCTTTTCATAATAATCTCGTCCATTAACTATGCACAAGACCTCTTCTGTTACCCTCTCCTTGTTTTCTTTACTTTTCTCTGTGTCTCTACCTACAATGGGCAGGAAAACTGCAACAGCTGCCATGTAACGTCTTTCAAATCCTTATTCATGAAGACTTAAAAAAGTACATGATAGCTACATGCAAATTTGCATTTTTGTTAACAGTGGCAAGACAACTTGTAGCTTCTTACCTGCCGTTGTTATATTTAGATGAAAATTAAAGAGCATTTTGTGAAAAAACCTTAATGGAATTTCTTACAAAGACTGAGAACTACCTAGACTGAGATCTAGGATTGGTGTACTTTTGGAATTCCCAATTACTATGTAGAACAACACAATTTGGAATCAATTAATTAACTGTTCTACAGCCTCTGATATGCATGTTGATTAATTATTTTTGATAAAAATGGCCAGGTATATTAGTTGGCTCAAAGGAATATTTTATCCTGAAAAACAACAAGATCAGAATTTCTTTAGTCTAGGAGAGAGAAGTTTAGGAGAGAAAAGACTCAGCACTGAAGCACAGTAACTTCATTCAAGAATTCAATTTTTTCATGGAGAAACAGGAACAAGACAGCATAAATGAAAATTAAGACTGAGAATGGACCTCGTGCTCTAATTGATACTTTAAAAAGCTTCTCTGAAAAGTGAATCTACTGCAAATATGTACAGTAGGCTTACATAGATTTACTGTGAAAAGCAAAATCCTGTTTTTAAACTAATACATACAGTACATATCTAAATGAGGAACATTTAATTTCAATATACAGTACCTGTCTTCCCCAGGTATATTGGGACAGTAAAGTCAAAGGTGTTATTTTTCCTTTACACTCAGCAATTTGTATTTGTGATCATGAGATAATATAATAATAATGTTATTTTTGGCCATTAAATAATTAGATGAGAAGAATAATTCAGCAGCAATGGTCACTTTATCTCTATGAACAGAGGAAACTCCCATACCCATCTCATACACTTTTACGAGTAACATCTTTTCAATTCATTTGAATATTGAATACCCATTTTATTGTATATTATTTTTATTTGTATATATATTAACTAATTTGTTTTGGTATATTTGTGAGCTTCTTGGGAACTTGCATCACTTGCCTTCTTGCTGAATAAAATACTTAAATGAAAGTTATGCAGTATCTCCATATTCCTGTCCAACAGTTTCTTTAGTGTCTTTTCAAGCAAATGAACCTCCTGCAGCCTGTTGCCTGAGTGTATCTGATACTGTCCTTCAGTGTGATACAATTGCAAGTTATTATATACAGAACTAGAGTGGTGTATGCACGCTTGAAGCTGTGCTGTATGTATAATTGCGCCATATACAGTACTTGCAAAAGTGTACCAAAAGTGTTTATACATTTCTAAAAAGTTTATAATTGTATTTTTTTACATTATGTAACATAACATTTTTATGCTCTTGTGTATTTCAATTTTACAAATTCCAACTTTGAGACATTGAAAGATAACAATAAAAAATCACGTCTGACCTTCTTTTAAATTCACCACACCTAAAGTCAGCGTGTGCTCAGATCCCAGCAAACCATGGGTGAAGATAGCAATTAAATATTTAGATGGGAAGACTAAATCAATTGTAGTCACATCCAATCCATCAATAGATGAAAAGCCCAAATGAAACTCTTTAATCGGTAATGAGTCTTTTGAATATGCCTTATTCCAAGCCATTTGTGTTTATATGCGATTTTATATAATTTATAGAGTAATCCCTATGGATATTGTACATTTGTTATTTTAGTTATCCAGACACTCAAATCACTTGGCTTCATGCTGAATGGCATTCTAACATGAAATTGTGCAGTGTCTCCCTATTTCAGTCCAACAGTTTCTTCCATTTCTTTTTCAGCACATAAACCTACAACAGTCTGTTGCCTAAGGGTGTCTAATTCTGTTCTTTCGCGGCATAGAATTGTAAGTTATAATATACAGTACAGAAAATTAACGATGTATGCTTCATTGAATCTGTGATGTAAGTATAAACACTAGCTACAGTATGAGATTGTAGCAGTATGATTTATAATTTTGATTGATAAGTTTGTAAGATTAAAAAAACACTTGTAAATGTATTTCTAACATTATGTAACACATAAGTTTTTGTGTACTGTTGTATTTAAAATTGTACACATTTCAAACTGACAAATCAAAGGGCAGTAAAGATTTTTGTCTTCTTTACTTTTAGATTCACCACAATTAAAGGAAAAAGAATCTGCTTTAATCCCAAGACACCATGGGTACTGAAGACAAAGAAATGTGTAGATGAGAAGAAAAAATTAAAAGTGACAGTCCCTTCATTTCAATCAACACCTTTCTCATGCACTTCAATGGGTAACTTTTTCAAATCATGTCCCCTTACCCCATTTTATTTAATTGAACAAACTTATTCATAATTTGATTTTAAGGTCCCAGTGCGTACAGAACTCAGTCTGTGTCTTAATCCATGCTTGATGCTTAATACTCCTAGATCACTATAGCGATAAAATATGATTTATGCACATTGTGATGCACCTGAATTCCAAGGTTTTCAATAAATAAAATACAGCTTATCCAATCTGGATAAAAAGAACACATACGCAAGACTACTATTCATCGACTTCAGCTCAGCTTTTAACACTATCATTCCAGAGAAACTAGTCAAGAAACTGTAGTGAAATGTTTAATGGATAAAGTGATCTAGGAATAAGTGATTATAGCACGCACTCAGCAGTTATGTAGCTATAGTAGACCCTCTGTAAGTCCACTTTGCAGTCAGCTTGTAATTTGTCACTTCTTGGAGAGATTTTCCTAAAAATATCTATAAATGTCCGCTATTCAGTGGATAACATGGTTGTTATAAATTGTCAGCACTGCACATTCCAAAACATTGTGTTATTTTATTATACTTCAAGCTATTTTTATATTCATTCAGACAAATCTGCTGGAGACGGTATTATAAATCTTTCTTTCTAAAAGTAGAAATACATCATTGTAAGTAATTTCAGCTGTATTTTACATTCTACATATACATATTTACATATACTGTAAATGTACAGTAAATTGTAGCCTAAATTTAAGGTTTCATAGTGTCCCTGTAAAACTTTCATAGCCCTTTTTTAAAAGTGAATTTTTAGTAAAACATTTAAAACATAAGTTCAACTTAACTCAATTGCTAACACCAAAGAAAGTCCTTCCTGCTCACATGCCAGCAAGCCAATTAATACAGACTCCATATTCCATAGAGTCATATACAGTAACTCACCATAACGTACATGCTTTGTTTCCTTTTAATATGTAGACATCTGTAAATTAGAATATTTACATGTTTTGAGACTTTTTTTTAATAATGGTGGCCAAATGTTTTATACACGCTGTATAGCTCCTAATTACATATAAGTTCTCCACAGATATACTGTAAGAAGAAAATCTATCTTTATCCTACAGGGGAACCTGTATTATACGGCTTTGAAGAAACAGATTTGAGTGAGAATAAATCATCAACCAACCTATTGCCTGAGTATCATACAACACAGAAAGAAAAAATGTCAACACAAATAAAGGAGATGCCAAGTTCCTCAAGTGATACTCAGACAAGGTAGATTAACCTTAAACAGGTAGACTCTAAATGGACTTTCAAATGAATGTTATATTGAAAGATGCTGCATACATATTGTGTATTTAATGGGGCTTGTAACAAAAGTTCAGTAGGGATGACTACAATCAAATTCAATCCGACTCAGCTGTCGGCAATTAGCAGTCACTCCTGATGTCGTTTCCTGTTCTAAAACACTATTAATACTGTACTGTATGTGACCCCCTTCTCTTCCTTGGTTACAGTTTGTCTTTTGCATGCTACCTCCACCGTCTCCACCTCTGTAGCTGCCCCTTGGTCACTCCTCAGTTTGCATGGGTGTCCTTGATCAATCATGATGTGTTTTTTTGGAGCATTCGATATTGAATTCTTTCTGAAAATCTCCATTTTTTTTTAACTACATACAGTATATATTACCTGATTAGAGAAATGAATGCTTTCATTCTCTTCTTTTAGAATTTCCACAACTGTACAAAGTCACAATGGTTGACATCCAACAGAGACAGCTGTAAAGAAAACTACCTCACAAGTTGACTGGATCATGAAAACTGTCAACATTGACGTTTCCAAACCCTTTGAACCTTTCAACACAAAAACCGCAAATCCTAATACAACAAAAGGAAATAGGAGGGTCAACAAAAACCCAGACAAGAAAATATAATTCTTCTATGAAACTCCTTATAGACAACTGCTATTTCAGTACCGGAGTTATTTATTTTAACAGCTCACTGTCTGTTTTTAAAGGAAAACAGATATTTACAGTATTTTAGGTATTGCTAGCTTTTTTTGATTCACTAATGTCTCTTTTTTCCTCTGTCATGCACACATCTATGTCTCAGCCATGTGTTAGAGAGAACAGATGTTGAATTTACAGTAGCTTAGTTACATTTCCCAGGCATTCAGTCTTTTTTGTGACACTTCATCGTAAAGAACCCACCTGTCCACTTTTCTATAGATTATCCCAGTTAATGATACTTAGCATGCGAGACCTGAGATGGGCCTTTATCCACCTGTGGGTAGCTTCAGTGTAACTTTGTTCCGGAGAAGACCATGTTTGGAAACAACATTTAAGTCTTCTGTAGGTGCTCATTTGTGAAATGTAGACATTTGTAAAAAGGGAAGCATATATACAACGTACACAACAGTGCACATGCACATATCACTAACAAGTGAAAGGTTATAAAACAGCAAATAGCAGTAAATCAACCACCAACCACCTCTACTCCCGCCCACACATCATCCTACAGTTCTTAAAACACCCCCACTTGCATGGTTTCATGACTATCAAACTTGTGTTTCAAAGTACTGTACCTACTGTATAAAAAAACAAGCAACCTTCTGAAACACACATGAGAGTGTTATAAAGCGTGATATTAGATTGTAGTAGTTTCTCTTCTTCAGCATGTGAAGAGAAAGAGGACTCACGGTTTCAGCTAGCAACACACACAGAGGAAACAAAGTGTTCCTTCCACTCGTGTCACTGCAGATGACCACAGAGCTCACATCAGCAAACACCAAAGATGGGTCTTTTTTCTCCCTCCTTTGTGGTGAGGGGACATTAATAAAAGGTTTTGGTGTCTTCAACCACAGACTGCTAATAATTTCTGATTACAAATGAATTAGTCATGAATGTTTATTTCGTAAAGGAACAGAAAAGTAACAGATATGCTTCTGAAGTCAAGATTACTCTAATTATAGATTTATAAGTGATAAATTAGTATCTAGCATCCCTTAGTGCAGTTATCTGTTTAATTAGCAGGTATGAAGAATTCTAGTCCTGTATGTTTTAAAACATTGTTTCATTGGTCTAATATTGTCCAATTCCAATTAATATTAATTATAATATTACGTCTGAGCAAAGCTGACATCGCTGTGCAGCTGTCAAAGCATGACAGCATACAGATGGATAGTGCAATGAGTAATCCTTATGGGAACATGAAAACGGAGTTTCCTAGTTGTTCTGAAAGGGTGCAGATGTGTTGTCACACACCATGATACCACCAGATTTCCACACTAAGACTATTTGAGCAGGATAGGTAATACTTTAACTTGGTTGGTGTGTCTTTTTATTCAGCTCAATTAAAACATAAAAAACCTGATTTGCTCAAAAGCAGTACTGGGTCTACCATTTGGAGAAGATTAGTGCTGTCCATTTTTACTGCCCTCTTTACTTACAGAAAATGACAGAAAATTAGGATGTACCAGTAGAAATCAATAGGGATATTGTATTTCTGCCAACATATTTACGTTTAATAAATGTTTATGAATACAAAATAGGTTGTTAAGCACCAGTAATGACCTGTCTTACATTCATAAGTTCTTCAAGGTTTGAGATGTTATCATGTGTTCATGCTAGCTCCTGGATCCCAGCAACAACAACAGCAGAAGTGTGGAATGCAGTCTTATTAGGTGTTTATATATTGCACACTACACTGTACGGTTACTGTTGATAAAGCAGTATCAGAAAATGTACAGAATGTACATTTTCTTCGGCAAGAGAAATTTTGCTCTGTGAATGAATGGAACCTGAAGCTACACGTACCTGTACCTGTATTTCAATATTATTTCTTTTTACTCCACTATATTCTGTGTTATTTGTTTTTCAAAGCAGACCTTTGGTTGTAATCTAATGAATTGCATTCTTTTAGCTTTCTTTAAATGTTGTGAGTTGGTTTTCTTTTCTTCAGAGTCTGTAACCTTAAAATGTCTGCTTTGGACTGTATAGGGAAAAAAATGATTCTCCTCATTTATTTGTATGCCAAGTTGTCATCAAAATAGTTTAAGGTGGTCAAATAAAAAAAGTTCCCCTTCGCAAGCTGTTGGGATGATATCATCATGCACCTCTGTTATGCTGATCGGCAGAATAAAATTCCAAATAAAATAATTAGCTTTTATATAGCATTTAAAAGAATTATTATAAGCAATTCAAACAAGTATTCAATACAGTATTTAATTATGATACTGTATAAAGCTGCCAAATGCTTTTCTCTGTCTTGCTTTATAATCAGATATTTTGTGAGAGCGATGGATAGTGGTGAATGTAATTATTAAATGTCCTTAAGCCTTAGGTGCTTTTGCACTGTGCAAAAGGATACATTCATGTATCCTTCACGCTGTCTGCGAAAGGTATGAATTTATTAATTAAATGTACTGTAGGACCAAGTTTCTTTATCTTACCAGCCTTGGGCTGAGTACAGCTGAGTGTAATGAATGACTTCAGCTCATCTACTTGATCTGTTTGGCTTGATATACTGTATCTACAGTATATCTCCGTTCTATAAACGATCACCATCATTTGTTCTTAAATTCTGTATCAGCTATGTTAACTTGCTGTGTCTACAGTATGTGTATCTTTTAAATATTGAATAGAGTGTTAGACAGCACATATAACTTCAAATAATAATTATTATTATTGCTTTAATATATCAGCATGAGTTTGTTAATTTTGGAATTGATTAAAAAGCACTTCATTAGTTAATGAAAGAATCTGCTGAGATATATTTTATAACCAGATTGTGCTCTGCGTTTTCATTTTTTTCTAATTTCAGAAATATTTGATGAAAATGTGAGGCCTGTAACCATGCCCTTTCTTTTTCTTTTCATGATTCCCAGGCTATATTCCCATAATGCCAGAACTGAAAAAGAGAAGTATCGCTCATGACTTCACTGTTGAGCAGGATTGAACTTGTATGGTAACATATGTGCTATTTTCTCAACGAGAAATATGTCAGTGACCTCTGAAAAAAAATATGCAATAAAGTAGGGTCTCGATATCTTCTAATTTCACATGCGCAAATTCGCTTATTCGCAATCCAATCTGGCTGGTGGAGTCTTTTATGAAGGTAGAGCAGAG
Organism: Lepisosteus platostomus; assembly: GCF_059453375.1. NCBI lineage: Eukaryota > Metazoa > Chordata > Actinopteri > Semionotiformes > Lepisosteidae > Lepisosteus > Lepisosteus platostomus. The sequence continues at coordinate 67,645,656 of NC_142612.1, forward strand.
CAGGAGGCTGAAGGTAGTTAAGCGCAATTTTCATATACTTGACGTAGTACAAAAGACTAAGACTGAAAGATGAATTTAGCTAGAGAGTGAGCCTCTGCCTGCCCCCTCCTCCTGACAAAGTACCCACTTCCCAGTGTCCGCGTCTCATGGAGGTCTTGTTTTTGTATTGTAGTGAAGACTGTGTTGGTTTTGAGATGGTGTTGTGCTGGTTCTGTGTTGAAAGATTGTGATTACTGTTGTTTGTCTTAGTCGATCAATGTTATTTTAATACCTATAAAGCCCATGCATTAGTCCTTTATTTAGCATGTTACCTATGCCTTTTAACCATACAGTACATACTGCACTTTATACTGTAGTACATTCCAGTATGTGATGGGATAGGGTTGGGTGAGAATATACAGTTTGTGAATTTGACTGTTAGCAACAGTTCACTTACCAAACCCTTTGAAAATACTTGGACCCGAATGTCCTGAAATTCTAAACTTTGCTTCAACCTTTCAAAGTTACAATAGACAAATCCTTTTAAAAATGATGCAAAACCTGACTCTGTGAATTACTTTTTACTCCCATGCTGACAGCCATTATCAGGCTTGTTCCTTTGGCAGACAATGTGGAACTCTGTACACTACTAACGTAGAAAACCTGTCATATCTTGGAAATATCACTGAAATACATACAAAACTAGATGGTTGCCGCACGTCACCATAAAAAAAATACTACAAATAACTCGTCAAAACTTCAAGGCTTGTTTTTTTGTTTGGCATTTGTCTTCATGCGTCACATAAAAATCCTAACTGTGGTATAAAATACATTTCAGGTGGTACTCACTGATACATGGTGAAGCCATGACAAATTTTGTCTTAATTAAACTTTAGACTGAACACGCCATGTATGCTGGCTACCCACTGAAAATGGTTACCTGCATAGAGCCTAGTTCAGTAAGACCTTCACCCTTCTACCTTTTGTGCCAGATTGAATTGAATCTGAATGGCTCACTGCCACTACAGAGTTTGCTAATCTGTTAAAACACAGGCAGATGGAGTACTGAAAAGACATTACCCCGAGTTGAGGTTTTAGTGTGCATCTGCATCATGCGGTTCTGGACAAGATAGTGGTTACGTACTGCACCGGAACTTCAGCAGCTACACAAGCAGCTACGAAATACTATGGCACAAAAGTAAAAGGTGTTGTATGTGACAGGGGGGTGAGAGGGTGGGCGCTGGGAGGAAATACAACCTTCTTTTTCCACTCTGATCTGTGTAAGAGGAGCATTTAAAAGCAGAACACTTTTGGTGGTCTTCAGAAATCAGAAGACTTACAGAAATGAAGCCATTTGCGATCCTGGTCTTGCTCTTCAATGTGCTGCTCGTATGCACTCTTACTAGTGCAGGTAAGACTCTCATGTGCTGTGTTAGCTTTTCATGCTGTTCTTGGATTTGTTATTTGTTTTTCATATCTGTGAATATACATGAGATAAAAAATGTTCAACATTACTGAATTAAGCCAACTTAAATACACTTGTTCAAGAATCTTCATGTCACAGTACCTGTCTCAAATGAAATCTGTTAAATATTTCACTTCACTTTCAATACCTTGATGAACAAACCTGTAATAAACATTTGTCTGGATTTTGTTTGGATCCATAGAAGTACTTTTGCTGTTTGAGTTACATTTGTCTGCCATCCTGCTGAATGAAGCTCTTTCACGGAAGTTGAGCAGAGACTTCATATTCCAAACCAACCGTTTCTGTAATTTCTTTTCCAGGGAGTGGACCTACAGCAAGCTGTTGCCTGAAGGCGTCTAATACTGTTCTTCAGCGGGAGAAAATTGCAAGTTATCACATACAGAAAGACAGTGGCGTCTGCCTGTTTGAAGCCGTAGTGTAAGTAGAATTGTTTGATATTCTTATTTTATGAGAGTAAAACAATAAGATTTTTTGGCAGTTTATAAAAAAGAAATGTTTCTAGATGCTATACTGTATGTACTGCAGTTTTTCCAAATGTACGAGTTGAGGTTTGAGAGACTGGCAGATGGAATGGAAAATAAAGATTTTTATCTCGTTCTTTTAGATTCACCACAATTAGAGGAGTCAGAGTCTGCTCGGATCCCAGGAAACCGTGGGTAAAGAAGGCCATGAAATATGTGGATGGGAAGAATAAATCAACCCCCTCATATCAGTCAACACCAGAGATGCCCACTTCCTCCAGGTGTACTTTGGACTCAACAAAATAACAAGTCTATGATGCCCATTTTGATTTTGTACTTTGAAATCCTAGGAAGGATCTGTTTTAAGGATTCTTTTAATTCTTCAAAAGAAACATTTTTGGATGAGCTCCAAAAGTCCCCCTTCTCAGAAACAATTAGTTTCTTTAGTGTTTATTAAGCAGCATAAGCTACAGCATTCTTTACTGTGGTTAATTTGGTGTTCAACTTGACTTTTCTGGATTACAGTATTTTACAATAAGTGCAATAGACAATGGTATCCTACTTCAAAACTGAATATTGTTTCATTATTTTGTAAATGTTCTTAATTATATATATTTAGCATCATTGTAGGTGTCGTCTATGAATGTATGTAAATATTTATTCAAAATAAACATTATTCACCTGTGTATGGATAAGAATGCACTTTTCATACATTCACAAAATTGTGTTTATATTTCAACAAAACATTCTGGCCAACATACCAGTGAAATAAATTAAAAGTATAGTTACTCAGTCTCTGTGGGACAATGTGACCTTATCAATGTGAAACTGTTGATGGATACATTTATTTTCCATGTCATTGCTTAGCCAGTTGTTGGTCACCTTTTCATTTGCCTACTGTGTTGAGTCTTGAACTACTCTACAAGTAGAAGATACTGTATGCTTGACTATAATTATTCTTGTAACATCTGAAAATATACCCCACCTGTTTTTGTTTTGGATTGTGACTTAATTTCCCTTCACTCTGGCTTCAGGTGGTATAGTGAGAAAGACTTTTGACATATTTTATTAAGCTTCAAAAGTGATCTGCTTAAGAGTTTTGTTTTACCATTGCCTTCATGGTCAAGTTGGCTGACAGTACCAGCCAGTGGTCAGTATAGTGCGAATTTACAAGCAAGTTTTATCAACATTCAGTGCTCCCACTCTCCTGTTTTATGTAGTGAGTTCTTTAATTACTTCATATATTGCTTGTTTTATAATTGTTAAATGTATTATTTTATTTACTAACTTATTATATTATATATAAATTACAGGAGAATTTAATAAAAGACATAAAAGATTTGTATCACAGGTTTTTATTCTAATGAATTTGAACAAGTTAAAGACTCTTTTTTTACTTTGGCAAATGCTCTGTTTACTATGCATCAATAAATTACGTTCTATGTGCATTTTTGTTCAGATCATTTCATTTCCAGGTGTCTTCAACATTTTACTTAAATAACAGATCTTTACGTCTGAATTATCTATACATGCTGGATTACTGCACACATATTGTTAATATATGTCTCACATGTGTTACACATTAAAGATGGGATACTTAGCATCTTTATGTCACAGTGGCTTGGCTCTTGGGCACAGAGGTCCAGACAAGAACAATATTTCCTGTAGCTGTACATTCATGCCATCTATAACTCCTTTGTTCTCTTTCATTTGTGTCTGTAGTTACATTTTAGATTAACACAAACTAGACTAGGACTTTCATTATAGTTAAGGGGGCAGAAACCAGCACTACCATGCAGAATGACAGGGGCTGGATAGATCAGCTTTTTTTCTTTTTATGGAATAATCTTCCTTCTGAATCTTGTGTGATCGCCACTACATTGTCATTCTTTTTCAAATGTATGCTGGTCATTACATGCCAAAGAAATGAGTGGGCTTTCATTTTCTGCTTTCAGTCATTCAAGATTACATGACACACGCGTGTAGGAGGACTGTACTTTCTGCACCAGACATGGGTGAGCCACTCTGACCAGGAAGGGGAGCAATTGTGGGTTTTAAACCCCCTTTATTAAAACTCATTTCAGTGGGTTTTCCCCTGAATTTCTACTATGCACTTGCAGAGTCTCGTGATTTCACAGCCTTTCTATTTTTGTAGACAACAGTATGTCAGTGTGTGGAGGCAGGACCGGAAATATACCTGCATATACACACACGCATTCAGATATGTGCCGTATGTTCACTGTATAGACTGACAAAGTACTGTATGTAAGTCTGAGAACAATTTGATCATGTTTTAGAAATGTACAGTAGTACTGTTGCTGAAGCAAGTAACTTTTATACACAGAAGTACTAGTAATTACAAGAAAATAATACAAAATTATCCTATGGCCCTCTGTAGACATCTAAGCTTTTTTGCACTGTCCTCACTACAGTTATCAGACAGCTAAATAGCTTACACAAAGCAATCTTTGCCTTTTTAAGGTGTATTTCAAGACTTCAGATGTTTTATTTTGTTTTCATAAGCGTGGAAGTCCTATATTTCTCAACAAAGGTCTCAGATCTAAACGAACTATTAACGGAAGCTTCTGATCCTGCCTCATACTGCTGCAGACAGACAGGGGTAGTGCACTCTTCTTCACAAACCACTCTGAAACACAAACCAGGGGACACGAGTTGAAACTAGGAGAAAATGCATTTAAAACTGATGACATTGCCTAGAGGGTTGTAGAAGCACAGAAGAAGCAACCCAGCATTGTTGTTGGAGCTGTTTCCTTGTTTTCTTCAAGAAACAGCTGGATGTGATACTTAGATCCATTGGATAGTATCATCCAATTTAGGTTTGTGGGGGAGCCACCGCCTATCCCAACAAGCAACAGGCACAAGATAGGATACACCTTGGATGGGACTCTAGTCCATCTCAACACAGACACTAGCATGCACATACTCACACCAGGGGACAGTTTTCCCAGAAGCCAAAAAACAAGCCAGCATGTCTTTGGACTGTGAGAGGAAACAGGAGCACCCAGAGGAAACCCACATGAACATGGAGAGAACATCCAGTACAAGCTCCATGCACATTAGTACACCAGGCCCATAGCTGAACCCGGGGTCCCAGCACTGCGAGACAGTATTGCTCACCACTGCACCTTGTGTTCCTATAGTCACAATCACGGTGCTTTTGGATGTACACCCTATTACTATATTGAGGTATGCAGGGACATGAATTCTTTCAGCATTGCCTGCTGTCAGAAAGACTGCTATAGTATACTGTATACTGTATACTGTATACTGTATACTGTATACAACAATTACATATGCAGCAGTCTCATCATAGTACATTGTAGTACAGTACAGTTAAGTTGCCAAAGTTTAAATTCTGTTCCAAAAAAATCTGAACAAGCCTACTGTAGATCTGCCAAAACCTTAAATTTAATTTATGCTCTATTATTCAGTGACAATAGGCTGTTTGGTTTAATTGTGTCACTGTGGCATTTTCAGCTATGTCTGGTTTCTCCATGTAGACTTCTGGATTTACAGTAATTTCTGCTGGCAGTTCAGTGAGAAAAGATATATTGTGTATTGATCATTACATACTCAGTTAGATCTTGGTGTTTAGTGGAAATATTCATAAAACCCAAGAAGACATAGCATTCCCACTCTTTCAGCTATACATCCTCACTGCTTTGTCCAATACAGGTTCTCAGGGAGCCGGAGCCTATCACAGAAAGCAGCAGGCATAAGCTAGATACACCCTAGACAGAACACCAGTTCAATCAGGGCACACACACAGACGTAGACATGCTAAATCTCATGCCAGCAACCTGTATGTCTTTGGACCATGGGAGGAAACCGCAGCACCTGGTAAAAACCAAAGCTGTAAAAACCAAAGCAAACATGGAAAGATATGCAGAAAGAGTGCTCAGTGCTCTGAGGCAGCAATGCTAATCCATGTGCCACTGTGCTATCCACCCCCACTCCTATTTCCCATAATCAGAAACTCCTTACAAGTAATCGTCCTTTCACTGCAGAAATAAAGGGACTTACATTCTAGGAGATATTTTTTTAAGGAGGATGGTGTTCACTTGTTCCAGTCATCTCAATACAAGTGATGTGGATTTTCGTTTACTTAGTTCTCCTGTTACACGCTGCCACCCATGGGGTGGGGTGGTCTTCACACACAACGCATAATTGGCAGGTTTTCAGGAGCAGAACAAGACGAGTGGCTTTTTCTAATTATATTTCTTGTAGAGACATTACACAAGCAGCTGTTACGATTTGGAAAAGGTATTTAAATGTTACAAATGAAGAAATTTCCCAGGGTGATGTCTAAGGTGACTACTACTGCATACAAATATCAAGTGTACATGACCCCTTCTAACAGATGAAACTCATCACTAGTTCCTTTGGGCATGACTTTTTCCATGGGGCTCTGTAAGCATAATGCACCTTTTTACTTGTTTTAGGAGTATCTAGATGTGGTTTTCGACAGATAATGATTGCATTATTAGATACTGCCATTTCTAGACACTATTTATACAGAGATTTCAATTTCCCAGGTTGAGGATGGATGAAGGCACAGTGGAGGGGTACCTGGGGAGGCATGGAGTTCTATTGCTCACAATGCTACTGATGCAGTCTGGTAATTATTACATTGTCCTTCTACCAGTTCTGCCATTTCAATGGAATCTTTTTGGTAGGGAGCTTGATAAGGTTGGATGTTCTTTTGTTCTTCATTAGATTGTGTCATGTTAAAAAAGCATAAAAATGTGTGCAAAAACTGAGCAAAATCCTCCTTGTTTATTTTGCAATTTGATGCTTTGTATTTGCTGTGAGTTTCAATACTACTTCAAAGCAGCAATTAATCAGCTAGTTTTGCTTAAAAACTTCTCATATGCACTCAAAACCATAGAGCAGTTTCTTGTGCTGTAGGTAGCACTTTACCATTTTTCCTGCGTTTTCTGTTATTTTGCTACAGTAAAATATTTTTTAAAATGTATTAGATGTACATACAGTACAGTGCAAAAAATGGATAGGGCTTCTAGGGTTAAAAATAAGGAGTCATCAACATCTGCTTTCCTTTTTGTCTTCATTTATTATAAATAATTCTGGTTTTCCTGTACACATCAAAATTTAAACTTAATTATGTGAATCTTTGCATCTCAGAATTTTGGTATTTAACACTGAACATTGACTTTTTGTGCCAGTAAAAAATACAGAAACACATTGCTGCTGTTAATTTTACAGCTTTAGAATGATGGATGAAAAGGATTTAAACTTGTGATGTCTCATGTTTGATTTCTTTCCATAAGAGACTCAACTTTGACGACATACAATATCACACTTTTAAATAGCTACCATTCAAATAAAAAATAGCTGGGTTTGCACAGCTGGGTACCAAGCCATGGCACTTCTCATGTCACAGCCTCAACAGGTACTCATTCATGAGGTAATGTTTTACTTTTCTTAATCGCAGAAGCAGATTTTAAATCAGTGAGTGTCCAGCTTAGAGATGAAAATGCTGGTACCTTGAAAATACCTTGCCGGTACAGTATTAAGAATGAGAAATTCAGGCCTTGGCCTCACTTGTATCGACAGCAGGACCACAGTGCAGGTGTAAAGTTGCAAGTGAACAAAGACGGGTGGGAGTGGAGCTGATTAACAGAAAGGAGTGGGCAAGGCCCTGAAAACGTCGCTAAACGCATTGTCTTATTTTTTCCATTCCCGAACTGAACTACCTTCAGAAAACCACGCTTGTGGAGTGAAAATGATTCAGCATCGCACTAACCGTACAGCAGTTGTAAGCTTGAATCTCCAGCCAACTTTCTCTTTTGTGCTATTTATGATTCTCCCCAAGCACATTTCGGCTACTTCAAAGTATTTAAGTTATGTTTTAATGTAATATTTTCTCCATTTTTAGAATGTTAAAAGCTTCCACATCAACCCACAGTTGCCAAAAGCCTCTTTTTCAGATCTACAAAAAGCGTGGTGGGGATTATATTGAATTAACTTTCCTTTATCAAATATTGGTTATTTTAAAGGGACAAGCAGAGGTTAATATCATTCTGAAAGGTAGAAGGAAAGAAAAAATCCTAACAGGTGTGAAGGAGAAAGAGAAAGGGTTAGGAAGCAAGGGTGAATCAAAGAAAGACAATGTGAGAATGGCCAAGGTACATCTTGTTAGTCCTGGTTTCATTTGAAACACATTCTATAGTGTTCTACAATACATCACTGTTTCTACACTACATAGCTCAGTTATGTATTTCATAATTTACATAATAAAGATACCGTTACTATATATTACCTGTTTGTACTGCTGTAAACAAGCAAAAATCTCTCGCAAGATAGTTAATGTATTTTCTAACTCACTCATCAAGGGTCCAATTAAGTTAAAATGGAGTCGCTTTTTAGTTGGCATGTATGCAAATACCGAAACAATAACAATGTAACAAGCTGAAACAGCTTGGCCCGTAGGATTCCTTACCTTTGTAGCTTTTCCTGTATATTCTACAGGCACATAATTCTGCATTAATATAGATATAATATCTTCCATTTTGCCACATCAAAAGAGAAATGAATTAGATCTTACCTGCTTATCTCATCTAAAGTACAATGTGAACACAGGGAGGGTGCCCAATGTTAGAATCATGTTATGTCTATAGGTGTGTAAACAGGTGTATTAGACTTGTGGTTAAGTATATCTGAGCAGGTGCTTCTGTCAGGTATTTTTCACCTACTTTGAGGCAATCCTTATTGAATGTCTAATTATCACAGGAAATATTAGTCACATTACAGTATTTTTATCTAAGTGATCAGGGGGTAAACAATCTATGGAAATGAACCCAGAATTCATCACACACAGAAAACCCCATAGAAAATCCATTATTGTATACATTCACCTGTTGCTAAGCTGCAGATGGTCCAGTTTATACTGTTGCATTACAGTATAAACTGAATTTATTCTTTTTGAATAATCATGCTACCCTGAAAAGGAAGATTAATTTGAAAAAAACAAACTTGCTGTGTAAATTCTCTGCCCAACAACAAGGTGGTCACTGTGAAGGAGTCCTTTTTTTCTCATGTTGTAAATTAATGCCCAAGAATGGTCTTGCTCTGTATACAGTATATCAGATATGGGAACAAGCAAAGGTTTATTCCATGCTGTAAGGAAAAGAAAGGGAACATAACGTTTTAGCTGTTAACACCTGAAGAACTTGTTCCTTTGCGGCCTACGCATACTGACGCAGCTACCTACTTGAACTATATCATACAGTATATGTCCTTGATGAGAATCCACACTGCTCTGTTCAAGAAGAGATTAATAATGTAGTGAATACAAACCTTGCTATGAAATATTCATGCATATTTTAACAAACAAAAAAAGAAAGAGTGTGTGGAGAAGTGAATAGAGTGAGAAACTGAGAATTTTAACCCCTCAACACAGCTATAACTGTCATTTTAAACCAGCTTATATACCAGAAGGTGGACGCTCATACAGTATATGATACAGGTATATAGGCTGTACAGTATATACTGTACATAGGAACCTGTAGAGGCAGAGGGCATTCAGTTCCCTAAACTTTGAGGATCAAAGGTCAATCTCTGGGAGGAACAAATTAAAATGTTCAGTTGAACCTCTCCTGTGTGTTGAGCATGATAGGAAACTGAAGTACAGTAAGTGGAAACAAAGTGAATACAGGCACCAGAGGTGCCATATGTTAGAATCACTTGTGATGCATGTTGAATTACGTTGAACAATGCGAGTTGTGGTTTATTATATTATTTGTTAGTTTATATGTTAAACTGCTATTTTTTCTACAGATGAAGCTTAGTTTTTGCACTCACGTAAAATATCTTTGGGTTCCTTCACATTAAGCACTGTACACTGGGTAGAGTTCCTAAAATAGTAAACTGATTTTGATATTAAACTGATTACTCTTCTAGCACAGTGATTGTGTTCAGTTTTAAGTTGTGATGAATACCATATCTTTGTATTTATCTCCACAAAATGAATATAATAAAAATTGAATATTGAACTCTACCTACAGTATGAACTCCATCATAGCTCCTGTATCTATATCCTGAACTGGCACTGCTGTGTGTGTGAGCGGAAAGACAGTGATCTGGCAGTTTGGGCTTGGCATGAGTGACTTCATATGCTTGTGAAAGCATTTTGACGTGAAGAAGAGATGATTCAACAAACACATTGTGTTATGCCAGGTGAATTACAGCACCTTCCACGTGTTACAACGCTGTTAGTCTTCATTCGAATTACATTACTTAAAAAAACTTTTTTTTGTCTTTGAGAATGGCAATACTTTTGGGGCTAAGAAATAATTATATAGATTAAGTATTATAATCCTGATCATTTCAAAAAAGGGTTTTAGAAAAGTTTAACATATTCAGGAATGTTAAAATGAATGAATTTTATTGAAGCTGCTACTTTGTTATAGGTATTAAGACATTAATTTGAGATTATTTAATTATTCAGAGTAACCTTACTCTTGAGTCACTGCTTCTCCCCCCAGACTCCACCTCCCTTCCCCCTCACATACACATTTCGGTCATTATGAATATGTAAGACCCCCAGTGTGAAGGGGTTACTCATTAACATTGTGGTGCACTTTTTCATGTTTTCCAGTAGCATCATGGGCTTGCAGCATTTCTTTGCTGGCTGGTGGGTGTCAGGTGGGCAGGAAACAACTGTAACCATAACTGCGCAAAGTATAGAGAGCTCAGTGCTGGGGGTCGAGATTGTCATTAAACTTTTTGGTCACCGTTGAAGAGAAAGTCCCTTGAAGGAGATGAAGCATACACTTACCATCTTCCTGTGTTTCACCGCATGGACCATTTGTATCTTTGCATGTAAGTGGCTGCATTTGAGTAAAGTGTTACTAGCTACTACAGTAGCATGGTTTATTTCACCTGAATGAGCTGGTCACTCTGAAACACAGAAAACAGGATAGAGTATTCGATGGATGTGTGTACCTGTGCTTGAGTATTTTAAAAACAGATTAATGCTGCATTTTGCATCACAATAGATTTCTTAGTTAATAAGCTGATAGCCTTGTTTCTGTGTCAGATGTGTAATGTTATGTTTTAAAATATTAGAGAAAATCGTTCAGTGGTATTTCTGTAGACTTTTCAAATTTACTAATTTAATTATCCCTGCAGCAAATGGTCCTTCTGCAACCTGCTGTCTGACAACATCAAACACAAAGCTCAGACCTCAGAGAATTAAGAACTACTCTATACAGAATGGAACAGTGTGCCCTGTAAATGCAGTAGTGTAAGTACAGTATAACTCCGGGTTCAAGTTTTAAAACAGCATTCTTTGTAAAGCTCAAATTCCAAATCATATGCACATAATGCAGCACAACAGGATGCACACCACTGTGCAGCTGTGTACTAGAATAAAGTGTATCAATCGTAAAAGTGTCATAAAGGTCACTTGGCGTATTGTTGACAGTTGTGGTTTTTCCTTTGTAGACCTTTTTTCTTTTACTTTTTATTCTGATTAACTATAGGCTAGCAAGTGGTATATGTCTGTAGAAAGCTTCACTTATAAATTGCAATCATATTTTTACTATACTTTAAAGGAGATATGAGACAACCAATAACAACGTTTAATTTGCACCATTATTTGTCTCTCTGCATTGCAAAGTCTGTGGTTGCAGATACAGTATCTACAATACATGTATACCTATACTAAGGTCAAAATAATGACATTAAATTGTATTCAAGTTTCCTAATCCCCTTATCCATGCAGTGGGTACCAATGTTTTTAAAATGAGAAGAACTGCAACATAGCTCCGATGCATTTCATCATGTAATCTCATTTAGAGAAATTTAGAAAACCTAGAATTGTGAACATAAGGAAATGCTTTAAATTACACTTGTTTGATTTGTCAATTATTCTTCTGCTATATTTATTCGTAGGTTCTACACTGTTAAAGGGAAAAGGGTTTGCTCTGATCCGGGTCTGAAATGGGTGAAAAAAGCAATGGAAAAACTTGATCAGAACAAAGGATCTTCAAGGCCAAAGAATGGGAAAAAAATTAGGAAAGGTCGGAAGAGATGCAATAAACAAAACTAAGCCGGGAGCCCAGCAGTTTGAAGATTGAAAGATATACAGTACCATATATGAAGCTGTGCTTTCTCTCATGCTTGATATGATATTATTGTCAATAACTATTAACCTTTTGTTAGTTTATTAAAAAAATGATCATATATTCTATCTTATTTATTGAAGGTCAGAATCTGTTTAGCCTTATAAACCTTACATTCACAAAATGGAAGTTCTTAACTGAAGACTGGGAGTGATGATGACAACCAAGCCTCTCTCCACAACATAATCATAGTTATTCCCAACATAATTTCTCCTTAGCTCCAGCATACTGTATCTATCATATTAAAATCTCTCTTTCGGGATTTTACCTACAGGGGTCCCAGCTTCCTTGTGAAGGGGGGGCCAGGCCTCAGCCACGTGGGTTAGGCCACATTTCACTATACCCAGATACTCAAACAACACCCTCAAGTGCAGCTGATTCTTAGGATTCACTATTCCTCGTGAAATTTAAAAAATGTAGAATTGGGAAAGCGAGCACTTATTTTGCAATTCAGCACTCATTTAGATTGTAGGACATTGGTATTCTAATTAACCATATTGTGCTATATACAGTACTGTAGGTAGGCTATACACAATAGCTAAAAGTCGCAAGACGGATACAGTATTAATCATTTAAGTGTGAATGATTTTTATTATAAATGCGTACATCACAATAAAAGACATTCTAAATCTCACTGGAAAGTACCTTTTTGCAGTTTTCATGCTGTTGAAAAAGTATGGGTCAATCAAGTGACAGCACATAATCAACAAACATTAGAAGAGCTGCCAGATCTCCACATTTCAGATTTTTTAATTGAAAAACAGCATAGTGCTGAAAAATGTGATGTTATGCAATGCCCTCAATGCAGGGACGCTTAAGCTGTTATAACCAGATGCCTCTTGTCATCCTTTCCTATGATAGCATTATGAAGAGCTTAAAAGGAACACTTTCTCCAGAATTCAAGGTCTTGATGTGTTACAGTACATCCTTCCAGTGACTCATTGCTTCCATCAGAGATGGCTGAACAAAGACAGGAGGCGTTGTACAGTATACCACATTGAAGTGAAATGGATATCTGTGCCCTCCAAAACTGAGGCCCGGTTTTATTATTATAGTACTAACCAGAGATGGTTCTCAATGGACAAAGATCATCAGACCCCTCTCCATATCTTTTGCAGGGTGTTGGTTTGTAATGAATATCATCTGAGGCATAAATAAGTACAGCTGTAGTTAATGCATGAAAATGGTAATATGTATATTCTTCTTTGTTAGGGTTTAGCTACAAGTAGATAGTTTATATACTTCTAACAGTTGTAGTTAAACTTATGTGGCCTGTTGAACACAACCATATTTTTATCTGCTGTATGTATAACAGGACAAGAAAGTGTGTTTGCTTCCTTCTAAAGACTAATTCTGTATTTCTGGATAAATAAATATACTATGCATGCTTACAATACTGGTCAAACTGATTTTTTTTATGATGGTGAAAGCTAGGAAGGTAATAACATACTTAGGAAACCCCATTTCCTTTTAAATGGAAATTATTTTGTTTTGAAGAATCGAATGTTTTGTAAACTCACACACAGAGCTACTTATCTTGTCTGACTTTTGAATGTACCAGACACAATGTACCAGACAAAAGTAATAAATCTGCCCAGCACTGCTGGTAAAATACAGTGAAAGTTTATGGGGCTTTATATTTATCAGACTATTACTGACCTTCCTCGTGGGAAAAGCTCCTCTGTATTCTGAAGTTGTCAGATTTCTGGTTTGCAATGCAAATATTGGAATCATGCTGTTTATCATCCCTTTGCACATGGCTATTTTATTAGTTAGGAATAACAGAAAGCAAAGCCCTTTTTTATTTTCCAACATATTCATGATACAGTACACCTTGAATTAAACAGGTACTTTTATTACAAATTAACATAATGTATTTAATTAGGGTGTGAGCCTATTTAAAGGTTACCATTTCACCTTTCATTACCTTATGTGTAGTTTAAAAAAAGTTCTGACCTTGACAGGGAAAAATCACTGTAATAATAATAATAATAATAATAATAATAATAATAATAATAATTGCTTACACTTATACAGCACTTTTCTAGACACTCCACTCAAAGCACAGGTAATGGGGACTCCCCTCCACCACCATCAATGTGGAGCTCCTACCTGGATGATGCAAAGGCAGCCATAGTGCGCCAGAACGCTCACCACACATCAGCTATCAGTGGGGAGGAGAGCAGAGAAAAGAAGCCAATTCATAGATGGGGATTATTAGGAGGCCATCATTGTAGGACACACTGGGGTATAAGAGGTGTCAACATTCTCATGAGACATTAAAACAAAGTCTTGTTGGAAGGGATGCTATGAGTTCTGTCTAATTTCGACAATGGGCTTGAACAATCTAGTCAGTCTAAAATTCCCCTTGATTCAGGGTGTGAAATAGTTACTCACTTGTCTTGTGCTCTGCTGTGAGGGTGGCTTTTGTAATGTTTTACAAAGTTATCTTGGATCACTTCAGAGATTGATGAAATGCACACCTTTCAATGAGAAAACTGTTCTGGGATCCTTTAAAACAAAAACTGATGCATAAATGTAAAAAAAATGTTATTAATGTTGTTAAAGTGCTAAATGTTTTGATATTATACGGAGTTCATTAATCCTTTTATACTGTAATATACTGTACTGTAAATGTTGGTATTGGAAGAGGAAAAATAAGCCCTTACCATCACACAAGTCCCATGACATTTAAACTGGAAAGGAGAAGCATTGCTTTAAATTGTTTGCCTTTCTTTCTTCTTACCACACATACAGTATCTTTCCATATTGCTGCACTTTTGGGAAAAACAAAAATTCTACTTTGGATTGATGTGACCATAAAATATGGACGAAGAAATAGACAGTCTACTTCATGCATTTCATGGGAAATTCCAATTGGTTTCTTTTGCGAACTGTTGTTAACAAAGTCTTAAATCTTTTATTTGTTTACTCGTGGATTTAAATATTGGCTGAATTGTTTCCATGTGAATTTTTAACCAGCTTCCATCCAGTCTTCAGTCAAATTTAGCAGAAATGAAAGGATTTTGCAGAGGTGGCTGAAAGATTCTTTTTTTTCACAATTTTGAGAAAATCTTTCTGGGGCTTCCACACCTGTACTGTAACTCCATACAGTAGTTCCTGCTCTCATTGCCATACACACACTGCTTTGGTTAAAGTGACTCATTCGGCTGTCTTTCTAGTAATTTCATTTTCTTCATTCAACCACTTCACTACCATTTTGAGATTGTCGCTGTTTTCTAGTTTTGGGAATTTGTATACCTTTTGGGATTCACAATTAATTAATTGAGGCTATTTGGCCCATCCGGCCCCTTTGGTGGTTAGTGGATAATTGTTCCAGAAATATGCAGTTGTTTCTTGAAGGAAGCCAGGATATAAGCTTCAACAGCATGGGTGGGTAACTTGTTTCCATATCGCTACATACACAAGTTTGAGAAGGATTGACTTTTAAACCTTTACAAAAAGAGTAACTGAGAAAAACCAACATTTTTAATATACACATAATTTGATGTACTGTATTTTGCAGCACACAGATCTTATCATTTCCCAGTAACAGAAGAACACATTGCGTAGATGTCATTCATGGACATTTGTGTTTGTAGTATATTCTAAAAGAGTGGGGCTAGTTGAACAGCTGTATCTGTTTGGGGAAAGCAAAGACTTTAGTAACTCTTGGGATTACAATGGAAAACAAAATTAACAATATTGTTCAGTCTTCCTGCCTCTTGGTGCATGGTGTTTCCAGGCTTTAAACAGTACTTTAACTGTACTAAACATGCCATACACTGACTTTATTTAGTGTCTCCACACCATACACACACTTACAGCACATGTTGACCAGAAACTTGAACTGACTCATCCATAGGAAAACCATTGTCTATTTTTTCCGCTTTCGCTAGACTTGGAGTGGCTTGCTTTCTCCTCTGCTTTTGGTTAGACAGTGTGCTTTCAAATCCTCTATGTCATCTCATTATTTAAAGATACATTTGCACACTGAGGTTAAACCACAGATCTCTATCTGCTTCACATACAAAGAGATAAGGTGGGTAAGCTATGCCTACTATTTATACAGGCCACAATTGCCGTCTAAAAATGTAAAAGAATAAGCATGCACCTCTGCATCAGAAACCATATTGCATCAGGTCTCCAGCTGTTTGCATACAGTACATTTGGCTCAAGTTGTACTGAGCAGTCCAAGAATTCAGAATCTATAATACTTGTGGTGTTCTCCGTATGCTACCCTGATGCTGATTCTGTCTGAGAAAAGAGTGGAGAGATTCTTCTTGTGTTTTCATTGCAATTACTGGGCTTTCTGTGGATTTTGAAAAACAATATACATATTGTACAGTAAATGCATGTCATTTAAGACAGCAAAAGCATATCCTACTGTAAATACCTTTATATTAAATCTGTTTTACGGTGATGGCAGCTATTTCCTCATGTAGATCTGTCTTAGATGTGAGGAGACTGTACTTTCCATTGCTCAAAGCCACTACTGAAAAGTCTGCAGCCTGCTGTGCATCAGAACATCTTTCTGAGGGGTATCCGTTTCAAGGAGCTACCCTCAGCACTGTGGTTGCTTGATGAAACTCTTGCTGGTTAGGAATGCTCCAGCTGTAGCAAAGGTCAGAACTCCCACTCTTTCCCTTATGTGACTTATCTTTCACTCCGCAACCTGGAGTTGGAAAAGAGGCAGATATGAGTGTTTGACGACAAAAAAAAACACACTCAGAGCCCACACCATAAATTAAAGAAAATTTAGTTCTCTCTGAACCTCAGAAGAGGGCGCACGTTTCAAGAACATGAGAAAAACATGAATTATAATAACTGTGCAGCGCTAATGTAAAGTATGAGTACATAGAAGGCGTTACTTGTATAAAAGACTGCATTAAATGTATCGCCTAAAACTCAGATGTGTTCACAAAATACTGTGAAAGCTTACACATTAATTACATATAAGCGAGGCGTACTCAAGAGCGGCGTACTTTTTAAAAAGGTTGGCTTTTTCTGGGCTGACTCACACAGATCATGGACTTTTTGAGAGTCAAGGGGTGTGCGAAGGCAATAGCGTTCTCAGAATACTAACGTCAGTTTTGTAAAGCTTTGCTCTTAAAACTAAAGTGGTATCTGCAGCATTCACAGGCAAAATATGTTTTGGTCAGTTTTGCTCCTTTTTGGATGTAATGAAAAACTCTAATACAACACATAAAGATTGTGTTTATGAAAAAAATGAAACGATGTTTCCTATTATTTGATACACTTTGAAAAGACTGAAACCATGCTATTAATTTCTACCAGCTTCCTCGTTAAAGCTGATAAACTCCACATGCAAAGCTTCACTCCAGTTTATGGATACTGCACCTAATTAAAGTTCTTTTACTTGTTTGATTCTTTCACATCTCCTTTTAGTTGTTAAAGCATCCTCATAGTTTATTAAAACCAAGCATTAAAAAGCTATAAGATGTTTGTGAAGGCTTAGAACCTTTTCATCTACACAGATCACTAATCCTATGTCAGAAACAAATTAAGTTCTTAGTAAATGTTTTTTTTTAGTCAAACAATGCAGGAAATTAGAATCAATACTCAGCTACATAATCTCATCCAATATTGATTTTCTTTTTTTTAAAAGATTAAACAAAATAATATTTAAAATCCAGGAAATAATGCAGTATTGAGTTATATGAATGTATGGAACAATTCCTTCTTGTTTTAACTAATATGATGTACAGTATTTGACAGTGAAGACTGCAGGAATAATACATTTAAAAGTGACATGGTCCAGTGCATCTGTCAGATTTTCATTTTTGATTTTGTTTAATGGTTTCTCAGTGCTAGTCAGCAAAAAAAAAAATATCCTTTCATTCTCCATTGAAAAGTAAGTATAATACTCTAATAACTAATGATAAATATATGCATAATAAACTAGCAGTGAATCTGTGCTCCGGAATAAAAAACATCAAACAAAAAATAAAAACTGTCTTCACAGTTAGAAATAATTTTTAATTATTTAAAAATAAGGATGCTTTGTTATACATCTTTATTAAACATTATTAAAGTTCTCTTGATATTAAGTGCATACATTAATAAGCAATTTATACATATCAACAATCTAACAGTTGTTATGATACAATATCTATTGGAACAGGAATTATAATGCAAAGTTGGACTTTGTGATCTCAATTTGCTGTATGCTGATAGTGTTTATCCTCAATAAAGTTTGCAGTGTACCTGAAGTTCAGCACACTTAATTTATTAAATCCTTTCAATGCACAGAGAGGGTGATTTCCAGGAAGCTAGAGTGTTAGAGGAAATTTCTGTTCTGGGCCGTTCTTGGTTTCTGGGTTAATTTGAAAGCGCAGAAGTATGAACGAAAGGTAAAGTACAAAACCACACTACATCATACTTCAGATACTATCTCATGTTTCCTTGGTAGTGCTACTGGAGGGCATTTCAGAGTAAACCATGGTAAAGGAAGAGGAAATGTACAAGGTTGAGGTCAACAGTCAGTCAGAAGGCTGGTAATGTGTGCAAACATATTGCATGCTTTATGTGTACATACATACCTTAGGGTATGAATTTCCATTCTTTTACCAGGCTTTTATGTGTTTATTACTTACTGATATCAGACATTCTGTGTGCAGCATATGACACAACCCTAAAGTCATTTAAGCAAATAGGGGAAATTAAAAATAAGAATGTGTATTCATCTGTTAAGTATTATACATGGCAAACATATATTTGTATATCTGAGGTTGAGAAAAAAAAGTTTAAGTACAAACTGGAAAGGTGTATTGGAATGGAATGTGCTGGAATAAATTCTTGTCATCCTGGAGATCCAGGAGATAAAATCCAAATCTGTACACTCATGGTGTAGAGTGCAGTGGGCTGAACTTGTCAATGCCATTCAGGATTGTGAATACAGCTCCCCTCATACACTTCCCTGGTCTAAAAAGATTAAAAAGGTTCAGGTCTTTTAGCCATTTTAAGACAATCCTTTATACCCGGGAATCTATCACGATGCTCTATTCGGGACTGACTCTGTCTGAAGTTGTACACAGCATTTTAAATATGGTCTTATAAGTGTACTGTACAATTTCAACACAAAATCCTTTGATTTTTAACAATTTATCCTAACATTTCAGCTGCCATTTTATTGCTTCCCCACTCTATCTAGAAGATGTAAATGATGTGTCAACATAATCACCTAAATCTTTTTCATAGTAGTAGTAGTAGTCATGTTCATGTTTGGTATTCTCATTTTGTATTTACAGTATGTTTTGCTTTTACTACCTGTGTGCTGTACCATGCACTTTCAGAAAATAAATCTCATCTGTTTGCCTTTCCTGAGTGTTTGCAACAGTGTTTTGTGTATTGCTCTTTGTACACACAAAGTAACGTGGTTATAAACAGTTTGTGGCATTACTGCAGTTAAGCCTACTGCTACAGGTTTAAACCTTCTCATGTTTGGAGCTTATATTTTGTACTCACACATGGATAGATATTTCGTTCCAGCTATTTACCTACAGCACATCAGTGAACTCAAAGCCCTGCATCATGAGATGTAAATCACAAAAACACAATAAATAGCAACAGCTTTCACCTCCACAGGCACCATAAAAATGATTTTAATAAAACCGAACTTAATAACCTAGCAGTGGTAATTACGTTGTCCTTGTGTACTCTGCGGTGAAATATAATAATATAACAAAATAACTCACACTGTTGTTACAGCCTCTGGATGGCATTTCTGAATACCATACAGCACTTAGTGCCCTAAAGGATAAAACATCAATGCAGGAAAGACTTTGCTTTGAATTGCCTCAGGTCTCTCCTCTTCTGGCACAGAATGGGAAATCAAATAAGAAGATAGCAAGTTTTCTGTTCTTTTCTACACTGGCCTGGGGGGTCATCTCTGAATCTTATGGTCAAATCTTTCACTAGAGGATGAAAAAACTCAGAACTAAATGCATATTTTGTTCCTCACCTCTTTCAGAGTGTTTCAACCACAGCTCTGTGTGACCACCTAACACTGACATTAATTTCAAACCTTTTGTGTTTTGTTAAATCCTGTCATTCCACTATAGAAGGGTGTCAGGTGCCTCTATTTCCTGTTACAAGACATTGGGCAATTTCTAAAGGGTTGTGATGTTTAGAAAACTGGACACTTCCTTGGCAAAAGTTAATTTGACAGAAAGTAGACTACAAACCTCTTTTCTCGGTGGTCGCTGAAATGAAATTGAAATGAAATGACTGAGAGGGGTGTACCTGTTGAGCAGAGTAAAGTGTGACCTTTAAAAGTCAAAGAGTCATTCTGCACTGGTCTCAGATGTTATAGCTGTAAGGCCACATTATAACAATTAGTGCTTCCATATTGAAAAGGTAGAACATAAAAAACTCACCCTTGGCTAATCCAAATTTCAAATAAAATAAACACGCGCAGCTATAATGAACACCAAGCCCTGAATTCATTACACAGGCCCGTTATTTTTCCAACAAGGAAAAAAAATAAACCTCTTTTCATCCAATTCAAGCAACAAAAAAGGCACAGAAGTTTGTGTGGTAATAGAATGTTCCTGCACATGTTTTAGGAAGATGGAAAAGGGGTGTTCAAGTCGGGACTTGTAGCTCAGCCATGACCTCTCATCGATTTCTTATAGTAGCCATATGGAGCTGGAGATATTTGTGTCCACAGCTGTTGATTGGTTCCTCTGTGTGAACACATTCTGTGCAATGTAAGGTGCTATTCTAACAGAGATTTACACCTTTGATCTGCAAGGGTTGAACGGTACAGACCTCATCGAGGGAGAGCAGGCTGTGAAATTCTACACCTGCTGCACGGATTTCCCATCAAAACAAACTAATCCCCCCCGAAACGATAGCACCAGATTGCAAAAGGAGGAGATGACACTGAAAACACAACGAGGTCTAAAAATAAGCAATTAATTAGGGTTGTCTGCAGAGGTAAGATTGCATTATCAAAACGGATCAGTGGCTCCATAGGATGAGGCAATCAAAAGAAAAACAGAAAAAGAAAAAAGCACATAGGATGAAGTAAAACGAAATTAAATAGTAGGAGTTGTCTGGCTGTATAACTGCTGTGCTTTTTCAACCACAAATCACAGTGACAAATAACATCAGAGCTGAATTTAACTTTTTTTAAAAACTGTAAGGCTTCCTTGACTGAAACTAATTACTGAAGGTGCAGTGTAATGATGTCATAATAAGGGCTGTGAATCAGAGTCTTCTTGTAATTTGTAATTGATTGCCAGGAATATTTCATCTGTTTTACTGGCAAATGGAATGCAGGGTACATTAAAGGAGAGAGGGGCTGTGAGGACGTGAGAGCTGGATTTGAAGGTGAAAGGCCAGGTAAAAACAAGATGCACCTGGGCTAATTGAATAAATGGCATCACTTTTGTTGGGAGTGAGATTCCAAATGAGGGAGAGGAGAGGATAGGATAGGCTCTGTGTGGAAGTGGCCATACCCTTGGATTAATTGAGTGGTGGGAAAAAATGTTTCAGTCTATTTAGGCTCCAGCATGAGAGGGTGGTGGATGAGTGTTCAGTGGGATATCTTTGATGTAATTGGTTAGTTTACAGGCCATGGGACTCTAGTAAGAGAAGCCTTGAGAAGTTTAGGTCCTACAGAGTGATGCCACAGGTTTCTGGACAGGTGGCTTTGTATTGTATCTAGGAAATGGCTATTTATCCAATTGCAGTGATGAGGATGAGGTGGGTAGTGAATAGATGTCCCAGTAGCCTAATGACCATGAGTAGTGAAGGCCTTGAAGATGAGGGGAATGTAGCTGCTGGCTTGAGAGGCCTAAGGTGAGAGTGTAACAGCATCTTGCATTGCTAGGGCACAGCTGTACTTTTGCCAGGCTCAGTGGGGATGAAGTGTGGCATTAGCCTGTTCCCCCAGGGCTGACAGGAGCCAAGCTAATTGAGTTAAGTAATTGAAGAAGGATTGAGGAAGTGATGCTAGTGACTGGGCCAGATGGAGGGCGTTGGGTAAAATACTCCAGTGTTGATATTAGCGAAGAGTGACAGACTGTACCAGGTAAAGAACAACCTGAACTTGAGAAGACCACACAGACATTCCCATGAGCAAAAGTAAAGTAATGCACTGGCGGGGTGTCAAATAGGGTGATGAGAATGCTACAGGTGGGTTTTCAGGAAAAGATGGAGGGGAGAGGGGGATTAGAACAATCCAGACCTGGAAAGATGAACAGTGCTCATTGAAATCAAACACGAAACATGCTGCATCAGTCCTGCCTTCACGAAGGATGAGGATACAGACATGGATGTGAAAGGTTTGCAAAGATGTTTCATCTTTAATTCTTATTCCGAGTTCTTCCCAGTCCAACCAGAACTCCCAACTAGAGGGCTGGATAAAAAGAGGTATTTATTGCATTTTTTTAACATGAGTGCATGTTTAAAGAGTGCTTTTAACAAGGATCAGCTTTCAGGGATAGGATCTTTAGAATACGTCCCTATACATTATGGGAATAATTAAGTATAGGAGTAACAACCTCACCGTTATGAAATGGCAACATCCAATGTTAATTCCCATACTACATATGCCAGTATATTTGAATTCCCAGACACTAATGCATACAGGTATTTTTCCTGTTTCCTGTCCCAGGAAGGAGCTCTGTCACAATGGCAGCCAGTACCGTTTTTTGAGGGGATTGGCCTGCAAATGGCACCAATTATTCAATCCTGACTGGCGATGGTCTCTGAAGGAAGGGCTTCTAATTTAAACTCAGTGGAGTGTGAGGCGATTTGGAGAGGGCCCTGGTTATAATCCACTATGAGGGATATGAAAAAAATAATGGACTAACAGCTTCCATTGAACATGAGTTATGATTGTTAAATTGTTACCATTTGCATAGCATGTTCAGTGAAAATGTGATTAGATTGCTAGGTGAACCTTGCAGAGTAAAATGACTTTGGCAGGGATTGGGAGGGGGGATAGAGCGTGTGTTTGGGGGGTGGGGGGAGGACTGTATGAAAAATACAGTGTGCATTAAATAATGTACCTACTTATAAAAGGAAAAATACAATTTCTAAATTTTTTTAGATGAAAGGTCCAAGGTCCTCCACAAACTTAAGGTAATCTAAATTAAATCACAATCAAAATATTTAAAACATTTTCTTTTGTTTGTGTTTAATCTTTGTAAATTGTGTACAGTAGGTAATACTATAGGATGAAAGACGGTATTGTGATGAGCCGAAACAGTTTTAGTCATTGTTAATGCTAATTAGTTCTTGATCTCCACCATTGCGCTGCAATAAAAGCCTTTCGTTTAGGATATTATGGAGCAAATTCCTCAGCTTCTCAAGACATTACCTCCTCTCCTCCTGTCACTATCTGTTCAAATGGATTATTTTATTTGGCTGATGCTTTTATCCGAAGTGACCTACATGTGTACATGTTTATAGGCCTGAGAATATTACTGGTGAATTATATACCTTGTTCAAGGGCACAAAAGCATCCTGTTTGAACCTGGGTGTCTTGTTACAACAATTGTTTTGTGATATAAGAATATACATGTACAATTGTTTAAGAAGGAGAGAAGGCCATTCAGATGATAGCTCATTTGGTTTATAACAGCTATTTGAATTATCACTGTTGCCTGCAATATTCAGCATGAATTGCATACCTGAGATTTGTACGCTACATAAAGTTTTGTGTGTTTGAAGCTCCATGAAATGTTCATTGTTACATTTATTATCTGTTTAACGTAATAAATACATTCCTAAACATGGCATTCACAGCCTGGAGCACCTGCATTTGTCAGTAATGCTCAGTCAATGAAGTATTCCGGTAAACCTGAATTAAAAACTCATGAAAATAGATTTTTTGTTCTCAGCCTCTACTAATCAATACGTTTTCCTCCTAAAATCCATTAAAAACTACATTTGCGAGAAAGCTGTATGTTTTCCCAAAAATAACACCAATCTTTAAACAGATTGCCCTTCACTGTAGAGATTAGGTTCCAATTTAGTCTTTCAGACCAAGGAGACCATACTCTGAATCCTGGGATCACAGGTTTATTGTTAACATGTCTTTATTTGCATGCTGAAATTTGTTCGCTTTTAGGTTTTATACTTTGAATATTCAGTCTTCCATGAAGCTTCTATAGTTGCAGTTTTTTTATGTTATATCAGCTGCTTGTAGTTATTGAAGATCACATGGTACTATTTGAACATGCATCTAAAATGACTAAATTCCAGTTTCTCAATCTACATAAGTAAAACAAGTTATTTTTCCATACAGGAAAAAATCATTTAGCGGTTCCGCTACCAAAAAAATGCAAAGACGTTTTAAGTTTTTCTCTAGTTTGTACAGTACTTGTTTCTCTTCTAAAAATGTAATGTTAAATCCAAGTATTTTAGGTTCCATTCTTTCATTGTTAATATTGAACCTCAAAATGTGGAAATTCAATTCCTTTGCTGCAGGTGTTTGAAAACTACCATTGCTTATTCTTCTGCTTTGAACAGCACAAGATGTATCTTTGCTGAATATAAAATAATGCTCTTAGTGGTAAAAAAAAAGTTTCTTAAAAAGTGTATTAAAAGCAAGAAATTCAATTGAAATTCAAGAAGAATCTCAATTTATAGAGAAGAAAATATACCACAGCAAAGAATTAGATACTAATTAAATTACCTTCTTGCCCCTCACTGACTGTAAAGGTGAAGATTGAACTGGGAACCTTGCAGTAAGTTAACAAGAAATTAAATGTTTATACCCCAGTCATTGGATTAATCAAATTAAGCAATTGCAAAACCTCTTAAGATGCTCTCAAGTTTCCACAATGTTTTACCTGTTAAATTTCAGGTAACAGCCAGAAACTGGATGATAGGAAAGATGCTTTCGGTCAGACTTTCACAACAACAGCATTCCCATATAAATAGACAATTCTCTTAAGTTGTATTCTTCTCCAAATACAAGAGTGTTTTGCTGAAATACCATGCTACAGTACTTCATATTTCCGAAGAAGTGTTGGGACTTCTTGGAATCCTGCAGTTTCTGCCAATAAAAATCATTGTGTTGTAAAATCTGCTGACAACGAAAAGACTTCACTACAAACAGCTGGCATGTGCATTTCTTGGCATCTGTGGTGTAAACTAGCATCTTAGGCCTGTTTGACAAAACCTGTTAGCAATAGCCTAAAAGGAGGTGATCTGGGAGAAGCTGTCAATCAGAGTCTTAGAATTCTCACAACAGCAGCATTCCTATATCAGCAATCAGGTCTATAGTGCTGGCAGGGATTTGCATATTTTCTAATAAATAATTTATGACATATTCCTCTGTGTATGTAAATAACACATGGCAAATAATAAAACAATCCTTTCTCTAGCAAGGTAGAGTATTTTATTCAAGATGCATTTAATTTTAGACAAATCTTTGAAACAAATATTTTAACATTAGCAGTGTACAGTCTGTCACTAATAGGCCCAAAGAAGATACACTAAGTGGAATTATTTGATTGGAACAAATTGGGAACAGAATAAATAAGACTAGTAACTGTCTACTTTTCAAGCAAATGTCTTCAAGTACACTGAACATTTCAGGTCTTATTGAGAAAGGTGGCAAATGTGGCCCAATTATTTTAGCAGTTCAATCAAGCCTTAATTAAACCAGAGAAGAGGTGTGATTCAAATAGTGAGATGTACTGGGGTATCTCACCAGATTGGGACGAACAGCCCATCCAAAAGGCGTCTGCTGTAAGGAGGTGAGGATGGGGTGATGGGAGAATGGAAAAAAAAAACTTGGAAGTAAGCAAGAAGTGTGATGTTTTTCTGTAGGAAGTTAGCAAGATTATGCTTAAGGATCAACCTTGTCTCGAACATTAATCCTTAATTTGAAACTACTTTTTGGTAGTATGATCAATTAAGAGAAGAGGCCTGATTCAAATAGCAAGCTTTTGTTGTGGTACCTAACCTGGCTGAGGAGAGAGACATGTCCACAATGACAGGGCTGATGGGGATCCCAAAGTAAATGAGAGAAACTCAATAATATCAAGGTGGAGGGTAGTGGTGAAAACTATCCAATCAGGCCGAGTTTAGCTTGAAGCAAAGAGGTGCAAAAAAGATATAATCGAAACAATTCCTTTGAGACCCACAGGAAGGAAATTGTCCAGATTTTCTCTGTGCTGATGAGAACTCGGGCATCTGAAAAACACGAGTCAAGTTCAAAAGGCCGCTGGGAGGCAAAGTTGGTGAGAGTAAATTGTAAATGAAGAAAGTTCCGGCAGATGACTTCTTAAAGTGTTGAAAAGCTTTGGGTTTGTGTAGCAGTTGAGATGTACTCTGAAATAAAACTGGCAAATATTCTGTCTGGAACATCCATTACATCTCAGACTCATCTTAGTCTTTCAGGGCATACTTGGTTTTGGAGAACAGGATTGTGAAATAATGAGAGACCAACTGGCTCTAACGGTGATGAAAAATATGGCAAGTTTACAATCCCATTATGCAAAGGTGTCAAGAAAATAGAATCATCTCTCTGAGCATAAAAGATACATTACCCTCATGTCATATTTTGATTTATCGAATGGGATGGAAAAAGTCAGAGAGAGAAAGATGCTGAATGCCAAATACCTTCGTCTTAATAGGCAAGACGTGAAAATAAGTTCTGCAACGAGTCTGCTGATGCTGCATTTCTGAAGGAAGTGTGATGCAAATGCAGTGATTTCAAAAAATTATGAAGCATCAGTAATCAACCCAAGTGTATTCCAACTTGGCTCCTTTGCTCTTTGTCAAGAACAGAGCTGGTTGTCACACTTGTAAAACAGACTGACCGTTTTTTTTAATGCAGGTTTATCATAGTGCATTCCAGACAATACTTCATTATTATGAGAAATGATTTTGCTAAATCTCTGTCTGACAAGTATGCCCATTACACTGTCCCAGGAAGCTTTGCATTATAATCTGCTCTTCACATCTGAAGATTTTATTGTTTCCTAAACAATTCAGTTACTCTGAGCTATGTTTTCCTTCAGTGATTTATAATGCAGTTCTACAGCCCTCCTAAAATAGAAAATGTCTTTAGTGTTTGTAATTTGATGATTAGGTGCCAGTAATTAATTAAACAGGGTGTTTGATCTAGAATAAAGAATTGCACATTCTAAACTAATTTAAATAATTACAAATAAAGATGTTTTATATTCATAATTCTAAATAAATTGTGAAAATTGATAGTATTTTGATTTGTTATCATTAATAAATACAGAGCAGATAAATAATTCATTACTACATTGACCTATTTGCCTAGAGTAAAATACATCAAAACATCACAGAGTATATATGTTTTCAATAAACCTTATTGACATACTGTATACCCTTGTTAACTAATGGCTGTAGGTCGTTGATATCTGAGCTAAATGATGATATATGATGAAACATCAATGTGAATTGTAGTATACTACTCACTCATAACGTTTTCTTAGCGATTTCTTATTAGATATTCTTGGACGATAGGTGACTGTCGTTCAGTATAGGTTTTGTTTCTTGGGTTCTAATTAAGCAAAGTCATCAGCCTTTATTCTCAAAGTGTGATACTTATAAATAGGAAATACCTGGACAGCTGTCAATGAAAGGGAGAAAACTGCACATGGAAAACTCTCAAAAATACAGCTTCAAACAGAAGGGCTAACTGCAATTCATTCTATAGGTTTGACACCAAAAGTTTATTAAAATCATAAAATAAAATAAAAATAAAAAAGTAAGATCCTGTAGCTCTGCATACCTAAGACTCTGCATGGCTTGGCACCTCAGTACTTGTCTGAACTACTGTATTATCACCCTACTTCCCACCTTGCAACCTTCGCTCTTCAAATTCTGGTCTCCTAACTGTCCCCCAAGCCTGTCTACACTCTATGGGTGACAGGGCCTTCTCCTGTTATGCCCCTAAGCTCTGGAACTCTCTCCCCAAAGATATCAGAGAGTCACCGTCTCTAAACTCCTTCAAATCCAGACCTTCTTCTTTATAAGAGCCTTTACTTAACTGGCTCCATTTCTAACCCTCTGCTCCTACTGTATTTACTATAGTACCACCATCTTCTGTCTCCTCTGCATATTCTCATCGTGTTTATCTTGTGTATTTTTGGTTTATTTTTAATTGTTGTTGTTGCTGTTGTCATTCTGCAAAGCCCTTTGAGAAGCCACCTTTAATGGCGCTATATAAAATAAAGTTTATTATTATTACCTCTCAAGTACAAGTGCAGAGCTACTCATCACTAAGTGCTAGCTGCTGTACATGTAGGGGTCCCAAAAGGTGATGAACAGCAGGAGCTGTAGGTCTGAAGGACACTTCAGGGCTGAAGAGAAATCGCTGCTCTCACTCGGAGCGAAGGTGCTGATTAAGAGACTGGCAATGGGTAAGGTTCCAATGCACTGATCTCTCCTGCGTGTGACCAGCAGAAAGAGTCACCCCGCAGGGTGTATGGATAATCAATAGGCAGTTTAATTTGCACTTGAAGCGCTCCTGCGAAGATTATATGGTTCACAGAAGATAAAAGGAACGGATGATCCAGAAATGATGATTTTGGATAAAGAGCTTTGCTGCTTGGTTGCTTTTTCCGATGACACGTCTGCGCTGTGAGTTCTCTGCAAACAAAGTCACCTGGCTAAGAAGTCCCCAAGGAAATCTTACTCACTCGGTGATCACAAAACAACAAATGTTTTCATAACATCGGATATTGTATTCAATGCGTCTTTATGCCTACCTGTATTTGGCATTTGTTAAATAAAGATAAACACTTTGAAATATCTGAGCAAACAGACAGATGGATAGATTATGATAATCTTGGCTATTATGAACAGAATTATCAAATCGTTTTATACTTTTTAAAACCAAATAGACATTTTTAATTAGATTTCACATTAGTCTACATTTTCAGAAAAAGTTTTTATGTTGTGCATATAAATCCAAGTCAAACTTTCAGTACTAAATTTATGGCATATTCCCTCCCTCTGTCGCTAGGTGGGGCATGGAGCCATTTTAGTTTATACTGTACCATGCCATTTTTCTTTACAATAGCAACATAGGGATATTTCTGATATGTTTTATGGTGGCAATAATATTAGAATAACAAGGTACCTTTGCCATTATATACATTTAATTTTAGTTGTTTTTTTCATTTTAAAAATGTTTGGGAAGACTACAAAATCTTTTAGTTTATCTGCAGACATAATTTGTTTGAACTTTCAAACTGAGCATTTAGCACTAGAGACATGGACACACTCCAAAAGATATCATTCCGATACTCTTTCATTCTGTAAGCCTCTCAGTCATAAGACCATGTCAAAGTTTATGTAATTGAAAAAGAGTTAGTGCTTATTATTATTTAGCCAGTGTTCATACATTTTTCAGAATTATATTGCTGCAAATACAGTACTTCATGTTGTAGTGTAATGTAATGATATTAACAATCATTCATTATGTATTTTTCTCATCTTGTGATTGCTTGTGATATGAAATTACAAGTATAAAACTGAGTCCCAGGATACTAAGAATGGGGATACAGAACTTCGCATGCTTTCTTAATATTATGGAAATAATTCTACTCATATACAACCAAGTACTGCAAAAGGATTCACAAAATTATCTTAATGTAATACTGTACATTTTCCCTGATGTTCCCAAATATACTCCCAAATGCTCCCAAATGTTTCCAAATGTCTCCAATGTGCTTTTTTCTTCCCAAATGTTCCAAAATGTTCTCATATTCCAGGTGGACTCAAAGATTCCCAGTTGTTCCCTAATGTTCCAAAATGTTCCCAAATGTAGCAAAATGTAACTTAATGCTCTCATATTTACCAAACATTTCAAATGTACATTAATGTTCATATAACGTACCAAATGTTGCCAAGGTAGATTGTTACTAAATCTTCTCAAATATTACAAAATGTTCAGTGGAGAGGTTGTTAACTTATGATAGATGCAGGGTCAGATATCATTAACAATAGCAAGCCATTTGCAAGTAGGTAATGGTGAAGTATACCTCCGCTTTGCTATGTGAAATGTTCTTTATTTCATTGTTGCTTTTACTGAAAAACACAGTGTCACCCATGACAGACATCTGGAGTGCTGTGATAGGATCCTTCAATTTTCCAACTGGGTTGAGTTTTCAGACACTGAGGTTAATCAGGGTCACAATCAAAGCACCCTGGCTGGACAGGCCTCGATGTTTTGTTTCAGATTATGCAGCTAGAGGCTTAAAGCTTGACCAGCTCATGATAGGATTTGAGCCAGTGTTGGAAAACACTGCTTGTAATTGTTGTCTCAAAAGTCACAGCGGGGTTATCTTGAGCCTCTCTGGGCTGGACAGTGTCCAGCATGTTTTAGTGGACACCAATTCTTTTTCCTCAGGACCATGTGAGTGTTGGCTGGTTAACCTTTGTGCATAATTAAGATGAAAAGACTTAGAACATTTCCTTTCACATGCGAAGCAGAAGGTTGAATAAGAGCTAATAACTATGACGTGGATTATTTATAGTGGTACTAAATCTTAACATTGAGGCTGTTTTTCATTCCTCAGGTTTGCTCAGGAAGCCTTTTTCTGGGGGAAAAAAAGATCTGCTTTTGTTGAACAAAGTCACACTCATGTTCTTTCATTTGTTTTGTAAAATGCTGACAAAGGGTGTTCTGTTCAGGCTGAGCGTTTGATACGGAGAAACCGCAGAATCTTAGGTTCGTTAAAACAAACCTTTCTAGAAGTTTTAGAGAAGCACTACTGCTAAAATATGTATGGGAAATATATTCCTATGAATTCACTTCATTACAGTATGTGCTCAAAAGCATTTATCATGCCATGCTTTAGAGATGTAACACCAAAGTCCTCTTACTTGGTCTTTAAGGATCCCATAGCACTCTACATAAAAGTATGGATGTAAACCCCTGTGCTCTGACTAAATCGTACAATCTGGCCTTCCTGAAGTTCCCCCTTAATTCAATTGGTAAAACATTTTTCTCCATCTCATGTGCTGTGTGGTATAGCTACTAACACATATTTGTATCTGTCATGTGTCACCTAAGTGGATGCTGGGTTGCAGTGATAGATGAAGTGATTCTATTTGAAGCTCATTGATATCCTACAGAAGAAAACAAGCTATAAAAATGCAAATAATTAATTAGAATCACCTTCTCTGCTTCTGCTTCTTATTTCTAAGGACATCCAATATCTTGATTGTTTTCTGCTAGCTTTTAATCAGTGACTTCTCCTTCACCGTGTTGATCTTTTCAAGATGTATTAAAGCACACATTAAATCTCTTCAAAACCTGATTTATTCTTGATGTTAAAAAAATGGCATATTAACTTTTGACTTTCCTAACCAAACCTCTCCTTCGACCAGAAAAATGTAAGATGCGATAAAGACCATTTTTCTGATGACTTCTATCAGTAAAAAAAATAATAATTGTTCAATATCTTGACAACTGGCCTTTGGAACCAATATACTGTAACGTTTTTGTTGCTTTGTATTCTGTTTACATAAAGGCTTATTTTATCCAGTAACCAAGACCGTTACTAATGAGTATGAAGAGGCTGTTGTGTGTATATAAACGTATGTACAGTATATGCAATTAGTAGCAGCTGTGAGAATGAGATTTTTAATGATCTTGTTAGTCAGAATTTATATCATTTAAAATAACCCTACACACACACTGCTATTTTTGTTTAGGTACAGAACAGATGTGTTTTGGGGAAAGCTCCGCAATGACAAAAACACATCAATCTGTTTTCAAAACGTAGACTACTGCAGCAAGAAACATGACCTTAAAAGCAAATTTATCCAACTCTTAATCTGACACAACATACTATTATTAGGTTGAATAATATAGGTAACAGAATTAGCTGGAGAAAATGATGTGTTTATATATCAGAGAGAAAGCTAAGTAGCCAGCGTCTGTCTGCACCAGATCTGATTAACCCCAATCACTGGCAAGGGAGATTTACATCCACTCTAGGTTTTAACTCCTGTATTTTGATTTTATTATCGTTTTTTACCCACAATGATATGAAAAATCAAAAGTGTTGTCTTGTGTTAAATGTGTAGCAGATATCATGTAACTTGCTTTTATCAGCACCTCTCTGAGGTAAACAATTGAATTTTGTGACAAAAAACTCAGTGTATTTTCAGTAATGATGGTAAGGTTTATGGTTACAGGTTTTCCAGACTGAAGGAAAGTACCTTTTAAGGGTCTTTAACAAAGTCCCTCTGGACGTAGAAAAAAATTATACCCTCCTGGTGACCAAAAATTTTAAAATGTTGTTTTCAGTGAGGCTCTGAATTTACCCGCCAGGCGACCATGTTCTCAATCAATATATGCATTGAAGTGTTTAAAACCATCATGTTTCACATCTCTCTCTTTAATGCAGCTTAATAATTTGTTTAGCAGAGTGAATATCCATTAGGATTGTGGCTTCTGTGCTCGACATCAAAGGCTATAAGAAATTAGAACAAATCACAGGGCATCTTCTAGCCAGTCAGTTGTGTTTCAGCACAGGTTCCAGACAAAACAGAAAGGACTGGGAATAGTGTGCGGAGCTGAAGGCTTCTTAACAAACACACACAGATGAGCATCTCAGACTCATCAGTGCAGTGTATAAATTTTAAAAAAATATTTAAAAATCACATCATTACATGATGCCCCAATATTCCAAGTTGGCTTTACAATTTAAGAAATATTATTCAGATTGTACAGTATTTCTAAGAAATATCCATGACTATTTGAAAATATGTCATATACAGTACGTCATGATATAGAATCACATAATAGCACTATGCATACCTTTAGGGTAGGTTTAGGCTCTGAGTTGAGAGCTGCACTCTTAACAGAGCAGTTGCTTTTCACTGTGGATTTATGGATTTGAGTTATAGGGGAAGAATAATTGTGTTCATGAGGCCGAGTGAAGAACTAAAAGGCTTTGAAATTTCTGGTGAAAGCTTAAAAGGTTTACCGAGCTTGAAAGTAAAAGCAGCTCTGCCAAACTCCAAAGACAGTTTTGATACTGAAACTTGTAGTGGGTGAGGTGGGTGAAGCTTTCCTAAATATGAGTATTTTGTGACATACATTTTCTATCATAAGGTTTCAGTGGAGAAAAGGCTACTCTGATCTTTCTGAGCTTGTTGTGCTCTCTCTTCCTACCACGCTCTTTGAACTACCTCCATTGACTGCAGTCTGTCTCTCTTAGGGAGACTCATAATCACCAAGCATTCAGTGAACTACCTCTATGAATTTTGGTCCATATAAAGAAGAAAATATACATACAGTATATGTGAAGCCTGTGCTGTGGGAAACATGAATGGTGGAGTAAATAGATTTGTTCATGCACACAAGGATAAATACAGTATGTTTATTTCCTGTGTGATGTGTATTTTAATATTACTGTCTAAATTGCTTTTAAAGAACAGTCTGAAAATTGCTCTGTTGCAGCAAAATAAGACAAGTAAAAATGAAGAAAAAGTGCCCCTATGATAGACAGGAAGTGTAGCCTGATGGTTAGCTCTACAGCTTCACGGCTCTTGGGTGTAGGTTTTGAATCCAGGCTGAGCCACCTTCTGCATGACAGTTTGCATGATCTTCCTGTGTTCACGTGTGTTGACGTGGGTTCCCTCCCACCACCGCCACCGCCACCTCTGAAAGACATGCTGGCGTGTGTGTGTGTGCCCTGCAATGGACTGGCAACCAGCTCTTTCAAAATAGTCCTGCATTGTGCTCTGTGCCTCTGGGGTAGGCTTGGGGTTCACTGAGATCTTTACCAGGAATAAACTGCTTTCTGATAATGGATAGTCAAATGACTCTACAAAAAAATACATAAACTGTGTTGAAAGAAAATAAACTTAAATGAAACCCTCCAGTAGTAGCCTTAGCCAAGCAGGAAATTGCTGTGGTTTCATGTAAGCAAACAATGACATTTTACTGTAAAGTACCTGTCAGTTACAAATGCGTAGACACACTCCCAACAATTTAGATCATTTTTAAAAATACAGCTGTTTTCTTGTCATTAATATGCATATATATATAACACTTTGTCTATTCAAGCACGTCAAGAGAAGTTGAGAACATTCTCTTCAGTTCATATTTGCAACAGGGCGTCTCAAAAGAGAAATGTATTGCTTTTAATATCCCAGCTGAATGATACCAATAAGCTTTTTTGGTTCTGGTAACTAATCTACTAGCTAATGGTAACGCTTAAAAACCACAAAATGATAACAGGTTACAGCTGTTTGAGATAGCAAATGTGTGAAAATAGCAAAAGTGTCAAGAGCAGGAAATTATTATCATGTTATCTTTAAACTATAAAGACGGTTGTTCTACTGATTAATTTTAAAATATTTTAAGATAACATAATTGTTCCAGTAGGTAAGCTAAGGTGACTTTTAATTGTTTTTAAAAATATATTTTTAAACCTGTTCTTTTACATGAAAAAAATGCACCTATGCTTTATGTCATTTACAGGTCTCAGAAAAAAAATCCAAACCAGTGAAACACAGGTGTATTTCTGCAGATACTGCAGTGACAATTCAAAATAAAGAAATAAACAGCAAAAGAAAAAAAAGGACTGCCGAGGAAGCCTGTATCTGTCAAGAAAAGGGGAGGGGGCTGTGCCCACTGACACTTATTTGAGTAAACTCAATAAATATCTTCCAGGGACAGAGGGATGGACCTGGGATTCCTTCACTGTTATAGATCTAAGGCAGTGAAAGTATTGTACACAGGGCTTTCCCACACTCCCAATCACCTTTTGTGGCCGTGGTCGGGTCTTGATGAATCAGGCTGCCTGTTATTCATTCCCACTTGTCTGGAGGCACTAAAGGAGGTTTCTTTTAGTGTCTATAAAAAAAAAAACGGTCCATATTAGCCACCTCCAGTCCGCTGGACATTGCCAGGTTTTAATATGATAAAGGCACTGCAAGCAAGCCCAGACTGAATGCCTTCCCAAACCCTTTCTTTTCCATAAATGCAAACACCAAGCTGTTTGCTATTAAGCCCTCCACCCTGACAATAGAGACATTACCACATGAGTGACTGGCTCTGAAAAGGGTGAATGCATTGAAGGACTCGGAAAGCCAGACGGGATATTCATCGTACCCCCGACCTTTACAATTCATGGTGCGATTGGAATCACCTGGACGATAGCAGGGATGGTCAATCAGCCTTTCCTCCAGTAATATTTTGAACCACTGCTGCTGTCTCAGGACAGTCCTAAACCATAAGCCAGAAATTAACAGGGCATAGAAATGTACAGATTAGGAAAAGTGGACAGCCTTATTTCACAATGAAAAACAAGTGTTGCTGCAGTATGGTTTTTCAGTGAGTGTACTGATGAAATTTGCTCTCTGTTATTTTACTGAAATCATCCCTTGTGCTCTTGTACATAATGTGCTAGCCTACTTCACAAACAAAAAAAAAAGTTTTCAACGTGGCAGCAGCCTGTTGAGACTTGCTCTCATTTTTAGGAAGCAGGTTGACCTCAAGGGTTAGAGGTGATGACTGAGAGACGGGAAGATCTTCCCAAAGGAAAGGAAAAAGAGAGAGTTAATGTCCCTGTCTTGTTAGTGTCTCTACTCTTGTCTAGTCCACCAAAACCATTTTGGAAACGTTCCGTTCCTCTATAGGTCTTTCTTACATGCAAATTTGGGGTTGTAAATCATTCAGCAAATTAATGAAAAGACATTAGGAAAACAGCTATAAATTAAACAACAGAAATGCATTGTCTGGCTAATTTAAGCTTCATTTTAAAACGTTTAAGTGCGGATATTATCACCATCATCACATCTGTGCTAAAATAATTCAATTTCAGTGAATAATAGTTGCTTTTTGTGTGTGCGTGCGTGTGTGTGAGTTAGTCCATATGTGTATGTGAGAGAGACAGAATGATAGTCTCTAATGCCTTTTAGAACCTAATAAAAACTGAGATTAATTTATGAGAACAATTGATCAATATAAGGTTCTAAAAGTGGTTTTCAATTATCCTTTTTCATCAGTCAATTGCACTCAGGTGTAATCCTGATACACTCTATTAAACTCAATAAGTGAAGAAACTTTATGGTTCTGAAATAAATGAAAACAGAGATATAACAATGGCTTTTAACATCCATTTTTCAAGTCTATTTCTTCTTTTTTGCTGTATTTGCTTTCTCCATTTTAAAACCATATAAAGCAGATCGTTATTGCACTGTAGCAGCAGGCTAGAAAGCAGGAGTAATCATGTGATAATATTGCTTTTTACTGTAGTGACAGCTATTGGCTCAACATCCCCCACTTGTGGCGAATATCTTAACACAGAAAAATGCACATTTTGCCCACACACTGGCTCTGTCTTTGTTTCATCTATTATAGAGAACCGTTAATAAAACTGTTAAGGCATTCCAAACCAAAAATCTCAGCAACAAAATTTATTTGTAATAAGACACTTTGCGGTTGTTTAAGCCTCCTACATCCACAAATCCATTTTAGTGGAAAAAAAAACCCCATAAGAATCATAAATCTATCTCTGAGATAAGAGCAGAAGCATAGAATAAATAAGTCATCACTTAAGCAGTGAGCTCATTTTCAGGGGAGAGAGAAGAGATCTTTAGTATAGCCCTGCTGAGTGTGTGGCTTAGACTGTATAAAAAAAGTATAACTTGCTGTTCTTGAATTCTGTCTTTACTCCGGCCAATATTTTTCCCTGAAACTTTCAAAGCCGTGGCACTACACAGTGCTCAACTACAGCAAGCAGACACTAAAGGTCTTCTTTTTAAGTGTCAAATTCTGCAGAATCTGGTTTCAAATATAAGCCATATAAGAAATGGAAATTTCCGAGGGGGCAGTATCTTTGAATCCAAATATGTTTCCCAGACATTTGAGGCCATAGAGGGGGCTATAAACTGGGGGGTGTCTATTCCCTCTTATTTTTCCCTTGGTTCAAGAGTTGGGATGGATAATAACTGTAGAACTCACAGTTAATTGCGATCTAATGAGATCAGGAAACAAGGTGGTAACCCTGCTGTCTCCACCAGAGAAGTCTAAAAACTGTGCTCTAATGGAAAACACACATGATGTTTGTTGAATGTACTGCAACAAAAATGATAATTAAAGGAAAACAACAGTCACATTTGCTTTATTCCAAATTGCATTCACTTCATATTGTACATACGGGATGCACTATAATACATGATTCACTTTTACTGCAAACCAAGATGTTTCATATTTACAGCTATCTTGAGCTGACAGGGAGAAGTATTTGCAATTGACTGTTTTTTCAATCCGGATGCCACAGAGGAACTCCTCATTTCTAATTTAAGAGATCTTGAGGGCTTAGGTGCTGTCATACCTCGAATCAGTTGCACAGTCAACGCGAATGTTATTGGGACCTTTACTATTAAGTATGTACCCCCCAAAATACATGTGTGTCAATCCATTAACTTCTATTTGAATCTCCCCAACACCATGCGAAAAAGAATAGAGCTCCATGGCTGTTTCTTCACCTAACCCGTCAACCAGCTTTGGATGAATACCGGTTTATACATTTTTCATTATATGGTTCAAACGTTGGTGAGCCTGAAATAAATGTATTTCTCTCAGTCTGGTTGTCTGACAGGCCTTGTTCAAAGCAGATTATACATTCGAATTGTCTCATTCATGCTTCCCATGACAGAAATCTGACACATAAAATAAAATATTCTTTTTGATTGAGGCTTATGGTTCTGTGTATGCGTGGGTTAGTCTAGAAGAAAAAAAAACGTTATGATTCCAAGAAGAAGATTGGTATTGATTTGACCTTCATCTTAAAATACCAGTCAATAGGATTATATTTAATGAACATTTTTCGTCCAGAAAAGAAAAACTTGTTACAGACTACACATCTTACAGTGCGTGCTGCGTAATAGAAGTTATTACATTGGACCTGTGTAGACTTCCTGAGCAAAAAATACTCATGGGCTTACAGGTACTCCTCCAGAAGAGTGAGGTTATCTAAAGGACATAGGAGTTTGTAATGAGACATGCACAGTGTACGATCATTTCAACAGCTGTTCAATTCCCATACAATGAATATAAAGAAATTCCAGCAGAATTCCCATAATATGAATTTAATCAACAAATTATAAAGAGGTTATAAAAATGTGGTTTCAATGTCATGCCACTGGACAAGGGCTCTAAATAGGTCATCACATTACAAAAGAGAAATGGATATAATGGATGTATTAAACCAGGGAATATGTTAAGTATTATTTTCACTTCACAGCTCCTGTTGATTTGAATAAACGCCAATGATGTCATTGGCTTTTTTGGAAGTCTTCACTGTATGATACTCTAGACCAAGCCTCTGTTCACTAGGGGTCTGGTCTGTTGCCTTCTCTGGTAAGAAGCATTATCAAGCAGGGGCCCATGACTTGCAAGCAGAATGAAAACACTAAGCATGTCCAATACAGGAGAGGTTAATCTCCCGGAAACATAGTGTACTGTACCTTTATATCAAGAAAAGACCTTTTAAACCTTTTCCATGTACATATGTTTTTTCAATTTAATCTGTTGGTTTGAAAAACAAGGTTTATAAGTAGCACCATATACTGCTATATTTATTGTACTCATACATCCAAAGGTATTGAAAGACCTCAATTGGCATTTTAATACAGCATAAATTAATGAGTAGAACACATCTCATTCTTCGCTGTCTTTCTTTGATCCACCTATTTAAATAAGAAAGCACAAAAGGCACGTACGTACTGTACTGTACCATTACCTTAACTGTCTGCCAGTGGTTTAGTAATGCTGAACTCGTGTACTTCAGAAACAATGTTACTGCTTTGGGCTCAATTCAAAAGCTTTCTGACTAAAAAATCACGCACTGGGGAAAATATTAATCGGTTTGCTTCAGTGCTTTCTAACCCATGTTACTCTTCCCGTCAGCTGCAACTAAAAAGCAGCTCGAATACTGGCTTATACATTTTTCATAATTTACTTTCGAGTTCGGTGTTCTTCGCGAACAGCTTTTGCCTCTTTTTGCCTTCTATTACTACATCCATCGACAGCTTTTCAGAGATATCTTAAAACAATGTTTTTTTATAACTATGCAAAAACAAATAAATGTGGATTATCCGAGATCCAGTGTTTCAGTTTTAGTTAGAAATACTTTGGCGTAGTTTAAAATCAGAAACGAGTAACCTACAATATATATAACGTTATACTGTAGTTAACCTGTGCGCTTTATTTTATACTTTACATTAAAGATTTAAATATGACTGTATGGGTGGATATCTTCCATTTTAACCACAGTTCACGCCAGTATAGCCCCCTGAGTGAAGAGTGAAATTCTTTGAAAGCAAGCCTTTGTAACGAGTGGAAACGCTGTGAACCTCTGGACACCCGGGATTATGTGTTTGTTTACTGGGCAGTATGTGCGTACACTATTCACGGATTGTGAGGTATGATGTGTCAGAAATCAGACTCATCACTTGACTGTTACACGGGTGGCTCGTCCGGACCGCTCTCTGGCCGGGGGATGATGGAGCTCTCGAGCGTGCGCCTTTAACTGGGGATGCGACTCGATTCCCAGGGTCTCTCTTCCCTTCCCAGCCGCCCCGTTGTGATTGACAGATCGGGCTCTCGGTGGATCCTCCTTCCTTCCACCCGCTGCTCTCTCCTCCTCGCTCTTTTAGCTCAGTAACTTTGTACACAGGGATGCAGGCACACAGAGCAGCCTGAAAATGGCTTTCCTTTGGATTTATCCATCCCTGCTCACTCTTCACTTGTTTATACCGAACCAGGCCTTAAGGACATATCCGGATAATGAAGGTAGGGCTCATTAGCAAATTAGGTTTCAATTGGGTGTAATTAGTAACTGTTTTTTTCTTGTATCCCCCCCATCATTTTCAGTGCAGTTTCCCCAGTCAAGATAATGTGCTTGATGTGAATAATATAAGGCAAGTGAAACAAGGAGCATGCATGGAAAAAATGCTCAAGGTTTTTTTTTTCCAGGACACTCGTATTAAATTTTAATTGCATCTGCTCAAAAGTAAGGCAGCGTAAAAGGGATATATTTTCATGCTGCCGTACTTCTCAAGAGAAACTTACAAAGGCTTTGGCGATTTTGCGGATGCCTTTAAATACACCTCGTGAAAGTTTTGCAAGCTGTATAAATAATAATCAACGACCTTGATGCGGTGTCTAAAGTGAAAATAACTGGACGTACGAAATATCTATTTGGGTACGACATGACATTTTTTTTTTTGTATATGTTACCTGTACACTGTTCCCACAACACCTAAAGATTTTATTTAATCTCGTTCAAGGCAAGTGCTGTTCGAAGTGTTAAATTGACGAAATTGCGTTCAGGTGACAACAACATAGATGCATTGAAGTTTATATGATGCGTTGACATGATAAGTATACTAGTGGTAAAATAGAAACGGTAGACATCTTCGTTAACGTAATTTAAAATACTCGATAGAATTACAGTTAAATGTAGTGAAGAACAAGATGGGTGTATTAATATTACCAAAAATGTATTTGTGTTCAAGTTTCGAATTGGCTGTAATAGGAACATTATCAACTGAAAATTCTGTGTGGCATAATTTCACCTGAGCTCTTCAACCTGAAGGGTTAGGCACATGGATTTTATTAATGCAGCTGGTGATGAAGTTCAGTAAAAGAGCGCTACTGTACGTGTTTTGATTGAAGGATTGCATCCCAGTTTCTGATGCTGAAACTACAGATGAGCTCGCTTTTGTTGGTTTTTCTTTTTATCGGCATTCTTTGTAAAGGAGTGGTCTTGGATTGTTATGGCATGGCCGAAATAAAATTATTTTGAACCTCCTATGTTCATTTTGAGACGAAGGTACACCTGATACTAATGAAGCTAAGAAATAGCACGATGAATATTATAGTGTACGCTTTTTAGATGACATCTTGTGTCTCCTAAAATATTCCTTTGCAAAGCGCAGGTGAACTTAAAAGGCTGAGCCGCTATTTCCAAAGCAGGGAGCGTTTGTAATTTGTAATTTATCAGTTTTATACCAACTCATCCTGGCGACACCGCTGCAACTAAAGATTGCAGTTTTATTGTAAAGCACAATATGCACTTAAGAGGAAAATATGAACTTCAGAGATTATTAAAAACAATTTTATGTTCATGAAACGGTCTAAGCAAGTGTGACTTCAACTTGACACTGAAGTTGTATTTATGTTCATAGGAGGGAGTAGTTAAAAAAAACTCCAGATGTTTCATATATGATGTCTGTGAAGTGTTTCCGAACATGGAGCAGTCAGCTAGACTGAAACAGAAATGATGAAAACTGTGTTTTTAAAAAAATCCAGACTTACAACTTTTGTAGTTTTAGTGTAATTTGTAATTGTAAATTCATCTATCTAATCTGCCTAATAGACCACTGTTCTGTTAGTTTCCTCTATGGGGAAGCCATAGGAAGCAAAGACCCATTGTGCAGTACCAGATATATTTACATTTTTTCTTCTCCGGCGTTATTGAATCAAGGCTTTATGGAAAGTTAAGGTTACTTAATACTGGCGTGTGAGATCTAGTTGTGTGATATCTTTGTTATTCTTATGAAAATCCATATGCTCAAATTATTTATTTTATACAGCCAAAACCTTTTCGTTTTTATAACCTTTGTCTTTCGAAGATATTTTATAATAGCACTAAAATGTGATTTATTAATTATGTAATTATCACGTGTTCTACGGTAGATGGCGCTCCAATAGTTCTTATTTGTATTTACTACCAGGTTTCATTGCCTCGCAATACCACATTTTGGTGTGACACGCACTGTGGCAGATTTAACTTGGAGGTGGAGGAGGGGGCAGCCAATTAAGAAGCTTAAAGATGTTCACACCTGGGTGAAACCTGTAATTTGCTGCATTCACCTTGGGAACGAGTACAACAGTGCCCAGAGTAAGCAGACACAGGTCATTCATTAATTAGATTGTACTCACAAAGCACCGCACACAGGGAACCTTTAACAGTGTGACACTTAACAGTATATTTAAGGAATCCTTTTAATCCCACTTAAGATCCTTTGTTTGTGAAAATAGATTTCCATATAATGTTTGCCAGTGCATTTTGTCTACAAAGGCCACTTCCCTAATTGGTGTGATTCTTTACTGTGAATGTATTAATGACAAATCGACGTCTAATGTAAGCAAAATAACTAAGGAATGCTTTACTCTCATTATGTCTATGTTGCTGCCAAAAACCGGATCCATGACTGTATTTACCTTAGGAGTTCGTCCTTAGTGGTAGCCCAGTGGCCAGACAGCTTGCTAACTTAGCTCCAAGCTTTTGGGTTCAATTCCAGCCTCAGGGAGCCAGTATTTTTAACATGGGTTCCAACCGGGTGCTCCATTTTCCTCCCATCTCTCAGAGACATACAGTACAGTACTGGCTAACCATGACTGGATATTCTGAATTCCCCTTTTCACAATGGCCTTCTGATAGACTGGTGTTCCATCCAGGAGAGGACCGATGTCCTGTCTTCTGCTCTGCGCTACAGGGGTAGGGTCCAGCTCCAGTAAGCGTTGCTGTAACCATTAGCAGGATAAGTGGACTATAGATGGATGAATCTTTGTTAGAATTAGCCGATTTCTTAATTGCTTAATTGAATTATCCTCTGGCGCTTGTCTATTAAACTGCTTGATTGTAAGAAACAGGCACAAAAGTTGTTAAGTTGAACACTTTTACTATATCTAACCGCTCACTTTATCAAATGTGATTATATGATGCTTTCTATAGTGAAACGAAGTCACCTACTGTACCACAAAAATATTATCCTGTTAAAAATGTTTTCCAAAACCCTTGTTTGTGTAAAGAAAAGTCAATTTATCACTCAACATTCTAGCTAATGAGCAACTGTAAATCTGACCCACAGTTTTCCTATGAGACTCCTTCAGAACATACAATGTCTTGTTTGGGGCTTTCTACTATGCATTTTATTAAACTTAACACACTTAAAGATCCTTTTTAACTTCTGTTTAAACCAGTTTTTAAGCCGTTGCTGACAGAAGCTTCACTTTCTCCGTTCACCATCCACATTCTTGGGGTAAAAACAAAACCTCGTTGAAAATGAACTTGGATCCCTAAGGTTCTTGGGTATTCCACTCAAACACTTTGCAGTCGACAGCCTCCCTTGGGTTAGAATTCTCCCTGGGCAGCTGTGTTTGCAATTCAAGATTACTTTAATGTGTTGAGGCCGTTATTGATTCAGCTGCATGTAGCCAGCTTTCTCATTTAATGTGCTTTTTTAATAGCATGGATTCTCAATGCAGAATCTGTTGCAGAGCTCTTTAAGGTTCAATCCCATCAAAGCTGGACCGATGAAGGACAGCTTACAGGATAAAGTAGTCCAAGGGGAAAATCAGCATAGTCATTTTCATGATTTTCAAGTTACAAAGAGGGCCTGTGAAGAACATGCCTTTTTCCACATTATTTCTCATTATCAACTCATTTTTGGGAAAAGATTCCTCATTTGCTGAGAAGTCATACCTTTAAACAAGGAAATAGACGTGGTTGTCACTGAAAGCAGGTGCTTTTATAGTTTTCAAAACAGTTTTTCCTTTGAAGGGATATCTTCTAGGCTGTAGCCCAGCTCTAACAAAACATACAAAAGGTTCCTAAGTTCAATTAAACAAACAGGGCTGCCTGAAGACGTCTTGGCGCACCCTCTGAAAACTTTCTGAAAACATCAGCAGATTCCCTTTTTATTAGTTTTAACATAATTCAGAATTGTCTGCACAAGACAAAGTTCCCCATTGTTTTAATTGTTTTAACTTATGCTAGTTGTACTCATTGGCAGATCTAGATTTTAGCTACGGTGTGATCAATCAGGGTGATGTAATCAAACCGACTACTGTATATTCATCTTGTCTAATCTGTGACCTTGAACTAAAGAGCACATTGCTCAATTAATTTCCCCTAATCTTTATTACCCTTTTTTTGCTTCTTTTCTTTTTAAATACGGTATGTGCCTCATAATTCTTCTTCGTAAAGAGGGATAACCTTTCTTGTGATTTAAGACATTTCTTTGCATATTTTTGAAGTCTGTTTGGCTGTGGATGGATACAGAAGCAGAAGAATGTCTCCACCTTAAAGAAGAAAAGGCTATGACACAATCCTAGTTCTGAATCTTACATTCATAATTTACACACTGCACCCAGTGAACATGCCTGGCTTTATCATTCAATCCGAAGAGTAAAAAAAAATAGTGTTCAGATCAACAATTCTGGGATTACAACTTTTTTTCTCACATTGTAAAATTAAAACATTGTACAGTAGATCTGACATTTTGGATGTCATATATGAAACACACCAAGTCTCATTAGCTCTTATACTTGTACGTTGTGAGGTGAGAACTTCATATGTCATTGGGAAATTGTCTAACACTTTATCTTTAGCACAGGTATATTATTTTATAATTTCTCAATACAAGCAAGCAAAGGTAATGATCTAAGATCTAGTTTCCATTACTCTTGCTTCTCTTTTACAGAGTTTTAATTGAATCTAGCTTTTTGGCTAAGATCCTCATTATTTTCAAACAGAATTGTTTCTTATGATTTTATTAGACCATTTGGTTTTGATGTCACTAATTCTGAAAGTAACGGTGGTAAGTAAGATTGCAGCTTTTATGCTCATTGTTGCTCTCGGTCAGTGTAGTTCTGATGCTGCTGCTGTAGTATGAAAGTAGTAGCTATGTTTTGCTC
The DNA here is from genome assembly GCF_059453375.1 of Lepisosteus platostomus. Classification (NCBI taxonomy): domain Eukaryota; kingdom Metazoa; phylum Chordata; class Actinopteri; order Semionotiformes; family Lepisosteidae; genus Lepisosteus; species Lepisosteus platostomus. Next base: position 67,690,458 of record NC_142612.1, read on the forward strand.
TGGCCATTTTGCGAAAGATCATTTACAGTATACAGGAGACATTGAATAAGGGGAATTGTTGGGGGTGTACTTTGTAAGCATGTGTGTGCAGCAGTATAAATACCTTTACAAAGGTGGAAACATTAGCACAAATGATTTTAAGATAGGGTTGTTCGTTCCTTTATAGCAACGGAATTTCCATTTTGCCATTAAAGCATTCTTCTTCTCTATTACTGCATTCAGATATTTTGTGTAAAATATTTATCTAAATCTCCAGTCATTTTAAATTTAATATGAAAGTAGTGTGACACATGACAGTATAGATATACTCTGTGGTGCCTTTTACACTGTGAGAATACTGTAGATAACAGCCAGTTGTCTGTTTTGTAATGAGCTGTCTAGTGACTCAGAGGTGCTGGACAGTAGTGTATAACTTCTTTCCAGCAGTGAACCTGTTTCAGAAATTGCAGCAGCAGCCTGGTCTCTGTCATTACAACAAGCAGATGTAAGTTGCATTAGACAGTGCTGATCTGTACTGAATATTCCTTAAGACTTCTTTTGTTGTACTACATGAGAGCTTAGGTGGCTGAAATAATGCATGATACTGAAATCACAGTAGGAATAGGAATAGGACTAGTCAACCCACTAGTCAATGGTAACTTCTAAATGTAATATTCCATGGAGATTTTTTTAAATAAGAAAAAGAGGTTAAGTATTTCTGTGCAGTATGTTAAACTTCTCTTTAAACATGAAGCGGTTTCCTTGCATTTTTGTTAAAGTAAGCATTTACTGTACACAAGCAGTACATGCTCATTTCAGATTTTGTGATTTCTGTATCCATTTCTGATTTCTAAGTCACCAGTAACCAGATCATTTATATTCTTTTTCCAACCTTCTAGTTTGGATGCATCAATTGCCCTTATTAACAGTAAATACAGTGGCATTGTTTAAAATGCTTGCTAGTAGTCTTTAAAATAAGCAAAGAAAATGTATGTTTTAAATCTATGGAAGGCAGACTTCTTCTCATGAATTAGTCTGAGGTATAAAATCCGTTTATATACAATTACAAGTACAGATTGTTTTCTTAAAAGTAATATACTGTATGCATTCAGCTTTACAATTTTCCTGTCCCTTTTAGTTAAATTCATGAAAGTTAATATTGAAGATCAAGTGAAAGTGAAGAAATTCTATTGTGAGTCTGTGAATTGCATAAATGACCAAAGCTTTACCTTTCTTTTACTGAAATACTGTATGTTTCTTCTCTGGGTTTGATCACACCTGAGAACCAAATCCATTCTGTTTCAAGACAGTGTCCTCTGTGGTGCCAGTGTCAGGTGTTTAGGAGCAGTTGCAGTAATTGTTTCTGTGATGTTGGTGAATTCCCAGTTGGTGGTTAGGAGACAAGATGACCTCAGTTCTATCATGTTCATCCTTCCAGCTATCCAGCTATCCTCAAATGACTATTTTTGCCATTCCCCATGGATAACGAATAAAAGTGATTTCTGTATCCATTTCTGATTTTCAAGTCACCAGTAACCAGATCATTTATCTTCTTTGTTGCCCTTCTAGATTTATTTTTTGTCTTGTATGATATTAAAGGTAAAGGACAATATAATATATTTTTGGAGTACACATTTAATCATAAGGATCAAATGAAAAGATCTGCATTCATTTAATTATCGCTTTAAATGGGGTAAATTATTTGAACTGAAATACTGTACTCGACCTTTTGTCTTTAGTTTCCATACAGAAGTACAAAGATGCATGAACACTTCTCCAATTAACATACAGTACACTGGATTAACTTCAAGGATGCCCACGTCTTTGTCTGAACTATACACTTAAGACAATACTACAGTACAAGTAATAGGTTTATTCAGGTCTTCACACCTGAAGAAGGCTCCACGGCCGAAACGTTGTGTTTTCTTTCTTCTTTTTTCAGCATGGAATAAACCTATTACTTGTTCCTTTGCAGCCTACGCATGCTGATGCAGCTACCCACCTGAACTACTAATACTACAGTATGTCTGAGGTCCTTGACAGCCTCTTAAAAGCTTATCATCTTCACTATAAGAATTGTGATGAAGTGATACTATAAGATACCACAAGGATGTTGGTGGTTATGAATAAGTGTGCTCAGTATACAGTATATTACTGTACTGTATTTCACAGCATTGTTTTTACACACGGGGGCTTTCTGAAATGGAGATGTTCAGATTAGATTCCAGAAACACCAGCAGAAATAATAAAAATTGACTCCAACATCTCTCTGAAATGATCCTCGGTGTTCCTGAAAAAAGATAGTACCTCCCATACCACACCCTTTGTGAATTTTATCATCCTTAAACTTAGTTTTAACTGAAATAAGGAGAATAATTTAAGGTATTGTTCCAATTTTGGTATGTATCAGGAAAATTAAACTCAAGAAAAAAAAACAGTTTTTGCTTTCTCTTACTGCTCTAGGAAAATTCAGATGAATAACAGAAAACCCAGTATTAGGTAGTATTAGGAGGCTTTGGAATGCTTTACTTGAATGGTACAAATAATGTCTACTTTTAATGTGTGCCACTGTTTCTATGCAGAAAAAGGCTCTGTTTCACAACCTGTTTTGTTAGGTTTTGCTCTTCAGCATGCGGCATGACAATGTTTGTGCATCAGATTTATCAGTGCCTCTAGGTGCCATTCATAAAAAGGATGTCTCGAACAAATAGCTCTATTTTTCCAGTAACAAGTGCTTAAATATGTCAGAGGCCATTATAATCAGAGAGAGGAAACATGTCTCGGAACTATTCAGGTGTTAAAACAACAGCTCTATTAGACTCGGAGCTTCAAGTAGCACTGTTTATATTCTGCCAGACATTTTTTATTATGACATTGGCATCTTTAAGAATATCTTTAAAGGCAAGTTTTGGTTCCACAGTTTTGAGTATTTCCATATGTTATAATTTTAATTATTGTGTTCTAATATTAGAATACTGTCAATTTCACAGATCAACTGTTATCCTTGAGTCATTTACCATGTTTGCTGAAAATGGCAAAAATGAACCACAGGCTTCTAGCAACCAGGCTGGGCCAAGGAATAAAATGTATTTAATAAAGGAGAAATCCCCTAATACTAGGCAGTCTCTTATATTACATCCCTATCAGAGTTCATTATATTTCACTCCAAACATGGGCTGCAGGGAGAGGAAACTCTCAGGGATGAAGCCTTCCCTTTTTCGTTTCAGTTCAAATTAAAACTTGTGAAAATACAAATTAGAAGGGAGTGTGCTACAGCACCTCATGGATTTGTGGTAATAATTTCTTTCTGTAGACTGATCAGACATGCAGATTTAATTTTAGTCAATATTAGACTTGTGAACTTTTTTTTGTACACTTAAATGTGTTTCTTCAAAATCACCTTTGGTTTCAAGTTTCCAAAGACCTTTCAAGACTCCAGTTTTTGTTTTGTCTTTAAGACATATGTGACAAAAGCACTCATATGTGAAGTGTGGGCTACAGGGAAACAACCTTTGCTGATCTTTCTGAACAGCTGTAGTTACAAATATGTGCTCATGTACTCGGTAGCAGAGACAACATTAGCATTGTTAAACCATTTTACCTTTTCAGTAAAGTGGAATGGAAACTTACTTAGCAGAAGTTTGTATGTGTATGTCAAGCAGTTTTCAGTCCAAAAAGTGAGAAAAAATCAGTTTATATCGGCCTTGATTTGCATTTGGTGGTGGACAGATGAATCATTCTGCAATTAACCTCTAGCTCCTTAGAATCTTAAAGCTTTAAATCCCCAGCGTAAAAGAGGCCAGAATCAGTCGAAAGTTTAAATTAATGGCTGAAATTCTGTGCCAGTCAGCAGCAACACCTTCAGTCGAAGACGAAGAGGTCACCGTATCTAATTGTGAGAAATTATAAGGCACTTGGCTTATGAACAGATATTTGCAAGGGGATGAGTAAGTGAATGCAAGAAAGAAAGCTTGTTATTGTTAAAGGGCTTGAATGGATCCACAAGGAAATTGTTACTAGTGGTGGAGTTCAGCATCTGGCAGCAGATACATGATTTCTCTGGACACTGAGAGAAGTGAGTAAATGTATTGCTGTGGAATTGACTCGTACTGTATGTTCAGAAGTATGGGTATGTAAAACAGCATTTTTGCAGCTACTTTGAAACTGTATGCAGGGCAGCATCATAGTGACACAAATTATGTTAAATCTCCTTCTGCCAAAGGTCTGAAATCCAAGAAGTTGCTCTACTCACACCAAGATGTCTTCGTTCTGGTTTTGATTTGGTAGTATTAATATGGTATATACATTTTTGTGAATGAAAATGTTCAGATTTTTAATTATTTCGTCTCCTGTTGCTCTTAATTGCCATGTTGGGTCTGTGTGTTTGAAAGAAAGCTATACATACAAATCTTTTTTGTATCTTTTTTCTTTATTGCTCTATTTTAGTTCCACTTCACAAATTAAACTTATTTCATTACAGGTACCTTATTTTTTAATTGAATTACCTTCTACTTTTAATGAATTAGTATTAGAACTGTAATTGTATTAAAAAATAGCTGTGGCTAAATAAATCTAATTTATATTACCTTCAATTAACCTAGATAAATGTACAGCATTGAAATTTAAATTGAGTAGCTCTCCAATTCAGAACAGAAATATATAGTTTGCATAGTATTTAATAAATTCTCTGTCTTACTGCAGCTTTGTCAGCAGAATGACTTCTGTGACTTTTCTTAGTGGTTGTGTGGAACAATGGCAATGATCTAGTCCTTTTTCAATGACTGAATTCTTACCTATCGATCTACAAGTTGGAGGGAGAGAATACTAATACTAAAATGGAAGGACCAAGGAGCGGACATCTACAACAGCCTTTTGTAGAAAGCTTTTGTAAAGTCTTGCAATTGCTGTGATATTGTGAAACGCCTTGACAGGTAGATTAAAGAGGCATTACCTGGGCAAGGCTGGGGATTAAACTAGGATGTGTGAAACTGCAGATGTGAAAGTTTCACAATCATTGTTTTTTTGTTTTCTCAGCAGGTTTTCCTTGACTTTTTCAGTAACTGTCATATTGACATCATATGAATGATGACAATAAGCAGTTGTTAAACCAATGGGTTCTGCGTACCTTGTGTCAGGAAAAAAACAACATCTGGTGTATTATGCAACACAGACTACAGTACATCATTGGTCAGTCTTCAGGATGATTACCCTGTGTTGTGAGTAGATCACAGTGAGAGAAAGGTTTGTCTTACCAAACATCCACTATTAATAAGAGCTGAGGAATACACAGGCAGCCACCAGCTATATCACCCTGCAGCTCTCAACCGGCTACCCACTGAAGCTCAGCAGGGTTGAGCCTGGTCAGTACCTGGACGGAGACCTCCTGGGAAGCTATGGCTGCTGCTGGAAGAGGTGTTAGTGGGACCAGGGGGGGTGCTCACCCTGAAGTCTGTGTGGGTCCTAATGCCCCAGTATAGTGGCAGGGACACTATACTGTAGTGGGTGCTGTTTTTCGGATGAGACGTTAAACCAAGGTCCTGACTCTCAGTGGTCATTAAAGATCCCCAGGCATTTCTCGATAAGAGTAGGGAGTTATCCCCCCTCGGCCTTAATGTGGCCTCCAGAATGTCCCCATGTATGATTGGCTTGCACTGGCCTGCGATGGACTGAAGCCCCGTCCAGGGTGTACCCTGCCTTGTGCTCTTGATTGCCAGGAAGGCACCAGCTTCCCGTGACATTGTTTGGTATAAAGCGGTTTGGTAAATGACATGACATGAATACTGTACATGATACCTGGTATCATACAAGGTTTCAGTTCCATTGAGTATCTACTTCACTGTGTCCTTTGATATAAACAACATTCAGATGCATGACTTTACATAAAAATGTTTCTTTTTGTTATGATAAGCTATTGGTATCTCAAAATGTCTCAAAACATAGTGAACGTGAAGCTTGCCTTCTTGACACTGTCATTTGTTTCATTCTGCCTTGAAAAGTCAAACACATTTTTATTGCTATAATAGTAATGAAACAAGCCCAGGATAAAGAATACTCAATTGACATGTATATGAAAGTTTTAATAGATGAATTCAAAATCAAATCCCTTCACTACACATAGTTCAGAAACTGGTGGCCGACAGACTCAATTGGCAGTGCAATATTGATGGTGTTCTAAATTGTGAATGTGAGATCCTTTTTCTAAAGATGTACAGTAGTTGAAAGACAACAGAATGAACTAATAAGCTATGTCATGATGGCCTATTCATTTGAATACTTAAAAGAAATAGCATTCTTTGATTAATAAGGTACTAGAGTCAAATGTTCAAAAATGGCTAAATGACCAAATCTAATTTAAATCCTCGTTCATAAGTCAGTTTAGTTTTCAGCAGGTACAGTAGTATTTGTTGTTGGAAGAGTTCAGAAAGAGACCACTGAAAAGTTTAGGGTATGACTAGCTAGCGTTTACTGATGGCTTTAATATGAAGAGTCTTGATTGCCTTATTAAATACAAGTCTTAATGTAATGCACATAAGCCAGTTTTATTTTGAACTGATGCCAATGAATGATTTGCTAAAGAGGTTGTTGAAGACAAAAGTTAGTCATGAAAATAAATACTATTTATAGACACCCAGTAAATTAGATAAAACAACTGGAAGACATCTTCCACATTTCATGTGCATGACATTAGTTCAGTCATCATTTTTTATAATTATTATACCTGCTTTTGACAAGCACAGGATTTTTGAAAATAATATAGTTCAAGAGATGAATTCAATAATGTGGTGCTTTGTATTTTTTATGTTTTGGGGAGGAATATTGTCTTTCTCTTGTAGACTTTTTCTGTATTATCTGTCCTTGTTGTTTGCTCTGAAGATGTAAAAACACTGTGTAGTAAGAATGATCAATAACTTTCTGTTTCTTCTAAATTTGATACTTTCAGATTTCAAGCTGTATCTTTAGGGAACACTACATGATATCTGTTTATCAATGGAATTGCAAGCAATTATCATCATTCTAGCATTTCAGATAATTGTCTATAAAAAAGATGACTTGTGCAAATCTAAAAGTCATCATCTTTTTAAGTAAAATAAGCACTTATTGTCTCACAAGAACAGAAATTGGTACCATACCTGGGACACTTCACTCTTGGTTTGTAAAGAATACACAGTACATTGGAATTTGTTTTAAAATTGTAATATTGATGCTACATTATATACTGTATCAAGCTGAGTTCCATTAGGGTTTTTCTGTTCAATTGAGCTTCATGTTATGATTATTAGATAATATTGAATGTGATACATGGCAGAGTGACTAATGGACAGGTCTTTATCTCCGAGTGAAGGGGTTTGTGTCTGGTTTAAGTTACAGTAGCAATGCGTTTTAAAGACTTGGGTCATTCCCTTGAGAAATACCTTTTTTTGTTGGCCTTTCTCTACACTGAACTGTATTGGTGCAGTTGGAGATAAGGGGCACAAGCTAACGAAAATGGACTCATATTTTGAAGCAACAAAATCGCAATTAAATAGGATTTTACTCGTATTTCGTATTAATTTCAAAATATTGATGACTAATTACAGATATGTTTCCGTGATAAAAGATGTCTTAAAATCACCACTTCAATATGTGCGTTTCTAAAGCAATATGAGCGGTCTAAGAGATTTTGAAAGAGGTCAAAGTGTTGCCACCCATTTTGCAAGTGCATCGGTCACAGAAATAGCAAAATTATTTATTGTGTCAAGGGAAACAGTATCAAAGATCATGATGGCATACACCAAAGAAAGGAAAATGACATCAGAAAACAGGAATAGTTTTCAAAGTTCGAAGTTCACCGACAGGGATAGATGGACACTTACTGTAACTCATTGGGTTCGGTTATTACTATGCATGTGAGAATTACGGCCAAGAAATATGAAGCCATTTTAGGTCCACCCTATGGTGCAGACATTGTTTCATGAAGATGTTCCCATATTTCAAGATGAAAATGCCCCTTAATGACTCAAGTCTGGTTTCAGTAACACCTGTATGAGGTCAAACACCTTCCAAGGCCTTCCCAATCACCAGAGCTAAACATCACTGAACTCTTATGGGAAGTTCTGGAATTTAGAGAGTAGAGTGGATTTCCTTCAATTCTCAAAGAACTAGAGGCATTTCTTCTTGAAGAATGGTCTAATATCCCACTAGAAACAGTTCAAAACTTGTATATCAGACTTCTAGGATGGACTGAAGCTGTTCTGAAGGCCAACTCAGCTCAGTTATTGTAAAAAAATATTCATATACTGTATTGCTTGGTGTTTCCATTGTTTTGTCCACCTCCCTGTATGTAACTTTTTACAGCAGGCCTGCTTCTCTAGGCAAAAGGTTTTACTCATGGTTTAACAATGTAAATAAGAGGAGTATAATTGTATTTTAAATGGGTAAAATAGTGGAATTAGCGTCAAAGTTCAGACTAGGAGACTTTTAGATTCCTTAATCTACAGAAGTGGCTCTGCACCCCAGAGTTTAATTAGAAGATATGTGTATATTTGAGGTACAACAGTAGCTGATTCGCCGTTATTCTGGGCAAGGTTACGAGATATTTAAGACGTATCCAACAGGTTATACCCTCAGGAACCCATTTGCTGCAGCTCCGGTGGAATGCCACTTCTGCTGCAGTTCAAGGATGGTTAGAAAGCAAGCGAGGATCTTCATGCCTAGGCTGTGTGAAATTAACATTTCTAACCTCACTGGTCCTAATAAGTTGCCTTGTGTGTTTCTTTGTAGAACTTCTGTCATTGCTGTGCGACACTGAAATGTGGATTTGACACAAACCCTTGCCTTACAAGGAGAAAACAAATATGTACGTAGCTAAGTGGATAACACTGAGCTATGTGTTGCTTTATTGCTCATCTACTGTAGTATAAGGATTCTTTAAACAGGTGTAAAAGAGGTGTTCTGTTTTTAGAGAAATGACTGTTGACCTTAGTAGTGCTGGTGCAAAGTGGGAAATGTGCTATAAATGTCAAGATATCAGCATTGTAACCATGGCCATGTGGTTTTGAATAGGGTGAGGTTCGACCACGTTAGCTGCAGCTTATTTGGTTAAACATTATTAATTGGCTTTCCTTTACACATACAGGTGCAGATTAAGCTTCATTTGTTTTGGTTAGAATATATTGAAAAAAGAAGAAATCACTCGGTTCACATTTGTTCACGTGAGACGGTGCCCTTTTTAATGTGGCTTTAACTATTCCCTTTTCCCAATGAGATGAAGCCTGGCATTTCTGGAGCTTTGAAACAGGAGCATAACAACAATCCCCCCTTTCCCCAAGAGGTCTCTTCACCTTCTGTTTCAGCAGCTGCCTTGGCCATGTGCTTCTGCAGTTCCCTGCTTTATCTCATCAAGACTCTTTCAGGAGCTATTTAGGCCTCTCATACATGCTGACTGTACCTGGACTGGGGGGGTGGGGGGGGGGTTCTCAACTGATGGCATGATCGTTTCTTAATTTTCCAGCTTTTTCAGTGATTACTGAGTGGGGTGATGATGAGGGGAGGGGGGTTGTTGGTATATTTTTGTTGCAACAGACCTGCAAACCATGAGACACCTTAGTCTGTGGTTACATTGTGCGTCATGTCAGCAGACTGTTATTAAAAATGGCAGCTGGGTTTTTAAATGTAAATATTGTGACATCCTCTGAAAAATTAAAGCCTTCTTTGACAGATATCAGTATTTAATGTTGTCCATCTACAATTAATAAAAGCAACAGATTCAGATTTGCTCATTGTGCTCTTGTGGTATACTCATGAAAGTTTGAGACTAAACAAATATTTCATGTTTATTTTATACAAATGGTAACTTCTTGATACAGTTAGTAGGAACTAAACATATTTTTATTGAATATAGTAGATTTCCCTTTCAAACCCAGCATTTTCTGTTTTGGATTGAATCCTTTTTGGACAGTGAAATAAGTCTCAGACATATTCTCATAAATAACACATAAACAAATTAATAATACAGAAAAGTTTGTTTTTTGTTAGAAATGCCATGGATTTAAAGCCAAAAAATAAATATATCAATTTTGTATTTTGTATTGTCCTGGCCCGTGCTTCAGAATCATATAAGGAGATGGCTCTGAGTCTTTAAACTGAACATCTGCAGATTGGATGTAATTAAAAATTAATCACTCGTGGTGCAGAAGCTTAATTGCTTTGGAATAGACCTCAAAGTGGGAAGTACAGTTCAGAGACCTGGGGAAAACTAGCTTTAGATTTTAACTTGCCATTTAGCCCCCCTTTTAACCTTTTGTGTCTTGAGTGACTCGGGGATACTTGGGTGCTGCTGTTGATTTTTTGCTACAAAAATTTAATTTTCTTTTTTCACAAGCTCTCACAAAAAAAAATCTTGATATCCATTTTATTAATATGGGTAATGCTTATAATTCCTAGGTAAACCCCAGATAGCCAACACTAATATAAAATTCTTTATATTATAGGTCACACATCTGTCTAGATAAATATTTGGAATGATCTTGTGTGAATGTTTGCAAATATAGATGACTAATCAAATTTAGTATAAAACCTTCAAGTCAAGGATGTTTTCCCCTAGCCCTTCAGAAACACTTCGGGAGCTCATTTAAAATGAACTGTCAGTTACATAATTTAACTCATTACTTGGTTAATGTAATCCTTGGCCACTAATTGAAGATGCATAAGCCCCAAAGGCTAGGGTCAGTTGGAATGGGTGTGGGGGAGTCCTGTTTCAGATAAACTTCAATCAAAAAACAGTTTCATATAAAAGCTGAAACTCTGTGACTCTGTGTACCCAATTCTCCAGATATCTCCAGATGTCGAATGTCGATAACACATTTTTCCAGAACCCTAAAGCATGATGGTGTGAGTTTTACTCTTTGTCACATTGCTGCTGTTCTGCCTTTTCTGGTTGCAGTTACTTTGCTGGACTCCATGTCGGCACTAGGAGATCTAGGCTGGGAGGCCTATCCGGCAGAGGGGGTGAGTGTCTTAAAGTATATGATTTGTATATGCCTGTGTGCGTTGTGGTGATTGCGCATGGTCCTGCTTTTGGACCTCATGCTAGAATCGTAAAATGTAGCCTAATGTCAGGAAAAGCAGGTCCTTATGCATCATCTGTTAATGTTTTCTTCAGTGTACACATTGAATTCCACTTCTTTTAGCTACCTGCAAGCTTTGCTCAACCTAGCATTATGTCTGTAATTTTTTCCGCTATGTAAAAGTTATTACAGTTTCCAAAGCTCACATTCTAAGAGTCCATTAGTGGCGCCATTGTTTGGAGCTGCAGCAGGCTTTAATTAATTGTGGTGTAATAAGTATCACAGTTGTTACTGCTAGTGCTCTATGAAGAATATTCTGAAATATCTGTGTGGTCACACCACTTTGGAAAAAGCATTGGGACTGCTGTGCTAGATAATGTAATTGGATGCCATTGCTTATGATTCTAGAGATAAGGACAGAAGACATAACACTGCTTTGTGATTCTTTAGTATGAAGAATATATATAAATGTACAGCTTTTTATGTGCAGCTAACTAAGGTGCAGTAAGTAAGCAACTTGGCAAAGCTGTAACTGGCTAAATGCTGCTCAATTAGGCTTACGTGATAAATAAACTTCAATTACACATACACCTCTTTACAGCTGAAGTGGAGTGTATTGACTCTTGCAGATTCATAGCACAAACTCAGTATGGGGTTTTAACAGCAAAAGGCTGTTGAAAAAGAAAAAAAGGAGCTTAATCTTTTTATGAGTCACCCATATGGCTTAAAATAATCAAGTTATTTAAACTGATGCTGAGCTTTGTAAAAAAATCAATTGTTTTGGTTTAAGAAAAACCCATTAAATACATCCAAGGAACCAATTAGATCAGTTTCAGACGTTTCTTGCTGTATACTATACAGTAGCTGTAGTAAAGCTTATTTTATCAGAAACAACCTGATCTGATGTGGTGCATTAAGATTTAAGTTGGAGGTCATTTTTCAAAAAGGAATTCCCTGTCATGTCTTTAGTTTATGGATACTGTATTTTAATGTAAGTTAAAACCTGAAAAGGTACTGTACGCATATGTTAACTGGAAATGACTGGAAATGTAGGATAGGTTGATGTAGGTAAACTTTTTATTGCTTAAATCACTGCTGCAGGTTGATACCAGAAACAGTCTAGGCATTAGGGAGATTCTTTTTGATGGAAAAAAGATGTCAAGTGAGATTTCTTTAGGGGTTTTGACTGTAGCATCTTGCCCTCGTAGGAGAGGCTTAACATATTACCAGTTAATACCTGGAGTGATGCTAACTTGCCCATTGTATGAAAAACAGACCCATTTTTCTTCATGTCATGTTCCTGTTGAATGTACATTCAGCTAAGGGATGGACTGGACCTGGCAATTTTCAGTGGAATGCTGAGCTGTGCCTGAGCTGCAGATCTTTATTTCAGCAGGGGTCTGGGAGAGGTTATTCAGAAATGATTTTTTAGTTTCAAGTTCATATAAACACCCAGGGTACTTCTATTTAGAAATGTGCCTTTTGTTAGTGTGAGGCAAATTTGACAAAGAAAAGCCTGCAGAGATCATGATGCGTAATGCAGACTCCTCTATCATGGCAAGTTAAATTTAAAAATGTTAAATTTGATGCAAAAACAGTTTTTTCTTGTTGTTGGAAATTATTTGAGACGCTGCATTTAGAGCATTGGTTTTGAACATAGATTTTGCTTTGTTTTGAAAAGCCCAAAAGGCACAAAACACAGAAATCACAGCTAGGTTGACATACCAGAGTCAAGCATTTCATATGAGAGGATTATAATGTTCACCCTAGACACCAGATTTGGAGACAGCTTAATTGCTGTAGGAATTAAAGAGTTAAGGAGTACATTCTCAGAGCCCCCCAGTCATTTCCGGTGGATATTTGTCTTAGTGAGTCAGTCATCTGCCACTTGACCCACAGAGCAAGTCAAATACATTGGTCCAGTACCAGATGTGGATGATCTTCAAATGTCCAGTTTTTAAATGATCTAATATTTTCAGGATGGAAAAAGAAAAAGAAAGTTATGTATGTTTCAGGAGGGAATGGCTTTTCTCAAAAGCAGACTTTCTTGGGAGTTTAAAACCAATTATGCTTAAGTATCTTTAACTACTGGATGATTGCAAAGTGAAATGAAGTGAAAGCAGTAAAGGGTTTGACTGAACCCTTGATCCAACATGTTTTCTTGGCTTCAAAGCAATCAGGCGTCTGAAATGTGATTATGGTTACCGAGTAAGGTTCTGTGGATGAAATGTTTTGACTGATCCCCAGCTGGGATCCTAATTAAAGATCAAGCTTGACTACCCCCAAGTTAGAAACAAAGATAGAAACTTGTTAAGCTTTTCCAGATGAATACTTGCCCCATATCTGTATCTGAAGGCCCTGACAGAAGTACATCGTGTTGTTTATTAAAGGCAAATACCAAAAAACCTCATTTTGTAAGACCCACATGAAATCTAACTTGCCTGCCTTTTCCTCAAAATCTAAAAAATATCTTTTTTTTTACTTTGAAAATAATAAAAACGAACATGGGTAGCAAATTCAATACCCATCCAATTAAAAGTCAGTTGCTTTCAAAACATAGTTCTTTGGCACAGACACCCATTCCACCTGCGAGAGAATGAAGAAGCACAGACTAGGCCCTTAGACATGGCCACCTGTAGATCTAGTTTTATTTGACACTGCAAGTAGGAGGGTTAGTACTGAGTGGGATAGAGCTGCATCTCTCGACGCACATGAGCAGGTGTCCAGCACATCACAGGAGTTGCTGTTTGTTGAAAAGATAAGATGACCCTGGCTGACTGAGCCCAACCTACAGTACCTTGACAGAGCTCTGCCAGTTGTGTGCATGCTGCTTGGGAAGCCTAGTGAATCCCTGGATAAGAAAGCTCTGCTTGCTCTCCAAGTTTACAGAGCCACTTTGGGACTTTCCATGACACGTTTGTGGTCTAATGTTTTCATTGTTTCAGCAGCCATTCACCCTGTAACTCACAACCGGCAGCCCACTGCCTGGTCAGTACCTGCATGGGAGACCTCCTGGGAAAAATTAAGGTTGCTGCTGAAAGAGGTATTAGAGGGGCCAGTAGGAGGCGCTCATTCTCAGTCTGTGTGGGTCCTTATTCCCCAGTATAGTGACGGGGACACAACACTGTAAAAAGGTGCCGTCCTCTGGATGAGGAGTAAAACTGAGATCCTGACTCTCTGTGGTCATTAAAAATCCCAGGGCGTTTCTTGAAAAGAGTAGGGGTGTCCTCGGCAAATTTCCCATTGGCCTTAACCAATCATGGCCGCCTAATAATCCCCATCTATGAATTGGCTCCATCACTCTGTTCTCCTCCCCATGGAGAGCTGGTGTGTGGGGAGTGTTCTGGCGCACTATGGCTGCTCTATGGCTATGGCTGTCGCATCATCCAGGTGGGGCTGCACACTGGTGGTGGTGGAGGGGAGTCCCCATTACCTGTAAAGTGCTTTGAGTGGAGTGTCCAGAAAAATGCAATATAAGTGTAAGCAATGATTAAATTATTATTATTACTATTTATTTTCTTAATAAAGCTAAATTAAATGTCAGTAGAGGCCAGCATAAATCTTCTATCTCATTTAGAGGAGTATCTATTTGAACAAAGTGTTCTCATTACATTTTCTTCATTTGTGACAATAAAGACAAATTATTCTCAGGTTTGTAAGAACTCCAAGCAAAGTACTTGTAATACAAACCAACTCAAACTTCCTACATAAAAGTTGAATAAACATATACAGAAGAAAATCATAACCCCTACAACTCCAAAATTGAACAGGTTGACAGCAGGCAGCCCTGCTGTTCCTGGCTTATGTCAATAGCATATTAATAAATGAAACATTCAAGTCTACATAGAAAATGAGTTAAGAACACTTAACGTAATGCATTAAAATCCTGGAAGGTTATTTTTAAGTCAAGTAGGGTTTCTGTCAAGATTAGTCACCCTTGCATTGTTCTGTACATACATTATGCACCTGTCTAGATTTATTAATGTCAGGTCCTGAAAGTGAAGTTAGTTTGCCAAAATGTAATTGCACTGCACAGCAATGTTTATTATGATAAATGGAAGAAAAAATAAATTGACTGTTGATCATTTTATATGCAACAGGATATGTGCTTATTGTTCAGAAGTTTGTGACAAGCTTGGAAGCACATTTTCTCTGAGCTTTCAAGGTGGTCTGCCATAATTTTCCACTCTAAATCAAATTCATGCCAAGAAGCTGTACTCTTTATGTTGCCCGATGCAGCTTTTTGGAATTAGAAATATTAAAGTAATTATAAATAAATCATTAACAGATTACGTTTTTACATATAGGAGGATTTATTCTGTGTGTGGAAAGTGTTGTCAATTAAAGAAAAGCACAGAAGTGAAAACAGATGGGGGAAAGTATCTGGATAAGGGATGCTCTCCAACTTCATACCACACACACAGTTTGACTGGCACTACTGATACATCAGACATGCTCTACTCCTGTCTGTCCAATATGAGGTAAAAACATTACAACTATACAGGATTCCCGATACTGCTATCACAAATGAAAGAACATTTTCAGTTAAGAATAATGAATAATGCTTATTTTTATTAATTACTTCTATTGCTACCGTTAATAATATATTCAGTCATGTCGTAATGATAAAAAAATCAATGTTACTACACAGTCACAGGTGAAGTTGCAATGAGAGTAGAAAACAAGGGTGCTATTTCTTTCCAGCAGTCAGTTCTTTCCCCATTTATGCAGTATGCTAGATTTGTCTATTTAAAGCTTTCTGCCAACTAACACCTGTGTTTCCCCTGACAGTGGGAAGAGATCAGTGTGATGGATGAGAGGAACACTCCCATGAGGACCTACCAGGTGTGCAACGTGATGGAGGCCAACCAGAACAACTGGCTACGTACCAGTCACATACCCCGCGATGGCGCCCAGCGCGTCTACATTGAGATCAAGTTCACTCTGCGCGACTGCAACAGCCTGCCAGGAGTGCCGGGCACCTGCAAGGAGACCTTCAACATGTACTACTACGAGTCCAACAACAGCAACCTGTGGTTCATCAAGGAGAGTCAGTACATCAAGATTGACACCATCGCGGCGGATGAGAGCTTCACCCAGGTGGACGTTGGGGATCGGGTGATGAAGCTGAACACAGAAGTCCGAGATATAAGCAACCTGAGCAAGAAGGGTTTCTACCTGGCCTTCCAGGATGTGGGGGCTTGCATCGCCCTGGTTTCAGTCCGGGTCTACTACAAGAAATGCCCCGTCACCGTGCTCAACCTGGCGGAGTTTCCCGACACTGTCACCGGTGGCGATTCGGCCTTGGTAGAGGTGCGGGGCACCTGTGTCAACAACTCGCAGGAGTTTGACACACCGAAAATGTACTGCAGTGCCGATGGAGGCTGGCTGGTACCAATTGGTCGCTGTGTCTGCAACCCTGGCTTTGAAGAACGAAACGATATCTGCCAACGTGAGTTCAAGGTTTTCATGCTCTTATTGGTTGGAAAACTCTTGTGGTGGGTGTTTCTTTATATGGAGGAAAGGAAAGGAAAGACACTTAATGTTTCTGCTGTGGTGCCTTCTACAGGTGTGTGGAGCCTTCGCAGCTGAGATTTTGTGTCTCTTTTCTTTTTCTTTCACCATGGAATAAACCCTTACCCTGTTCCTTTGCAGCCTACACATGCTGTCGCAACTACCTTCTTGAACTGTTTCCTGATATGCTGCATACTAGCTAGGACTAGCTTTATCATTGCCCTCAGATTTTACATTTTAAAGTGCTACACCGTTATTATGCTTTTTAGGATTAGTGTGAGTGCCGGTCATATTTTAGCCTGAAAACCTATTACTTTAAGTTGCTTTCTTTAACTTTGGAATTCTATAGCATGTTGTTTATTTAGTGTTCTTGTTTGAGTGAAGCTTAAGAAAATTAAGCCATGGTTTACTGTACCTCGAGTTTGTATTAGAGTTAGAGTTTGTGTGTTTTATTTGTACTAACATTTAAATGAATGGAAAACAGATTGTTTTGATTTATATAGTATGTACTTTACTTATGGGTTATCTAGAGTGTGCAGACATTTGCTCCTGACAGTATGTCTTAGGGGTTAAACTATACTGTAGGTAGTGTGTCAGTACTCCAGTGAAAACTAGTAAATCAGAAATATTTCTAGGTTTTTTGAGTCACAGAAGGAATGGAAAGGAACCCCTCAAGTATTGGACTATTGTTATCCAAGAATTGAATGGTAACTGCTCTCGTTGTTTTCCACAAGCAGGCGGGTTGATTTGAGCAAACTAAAGGAGTGTGCTTTGAAAATCTGTGCCGCAATATGAAGGAAAATAACTGCCAGTTCATTTTATTGGAATTGTTTTTCTATCAGTTTATAGAAACTTGGGGAAAAAGGCAGTAAAGGTGAGAAGTTGTGAATAGTTCTCAGTGTAATCTATTATTTGAAAACAGGGATTAGTAGTTAATTACAGAGAATGGTAAGTACTGTGGAAGAGACTTTGATACCTTTAAACCAATTTATTTTTAATGAAGATCAGAACCCTTTCCACAAACATATGTGGGTTAGTGTTTCCAGTCTGTTATCATTTGCTGTTTGGCTAAAAACAAAGGCTATGCTGTGAAAAAAATATTGTGCAGAGTTAGTGGTGTCGAGAAGCTATTTCCTCCTGCGGGCTTTCTTAGAGAAATGCAATGTGTGACATTGAAGGATAGCACCAATTTCAAGATGCTAAACACAACACATAACTCTTAGAACAGGAGAAGGAATGGCAAACTTCAGATGACTGAAAGAACTGTTGCTTCTTAAGTTCTTTCAATAAGTCCCAGATTGCAAAATGCCATATGTACAGTATATTGTTATCAAAAACAGGCTCCCTTGGGCTAATAGAGACAGGTAATGAGATAATTTTGCTTTTTTGCAAGTACAGTAGGAGAGAAGTAATATATCAGTGTATTTTTGGATAGAAGCAAAATGCTTATCCAAATTGAAATAGTTGCTGAGTGAAATCCATGAACCTTAAATCACTTTGCTGGATGTCCAACAATTGTAGAGATTACATACTATCATACCTTGGTTCTCTCTGTGTCCAGTATCTTCACAAGCTCAGGTTAATATTACAAGGAATCAGATCAGTACTAACTTTTAAAGGAAAAATACACTAGAAAGCAAACATTCAGGTATTACCAGCAGCTATGCTTTCCTGATGCCTGATCTTGTTAAATCTCTAAAGCCCAGTTCATGAGCTCATACTTCCTGTTAAGGTGAGATCATCCCCCTAGTGTCTTAAGTGCACTGAAGTCAAAATTTTAATGAAAGTCTTTCTGCGCAGCAGGTTGGTACATTTTTGGATTTTGTGTCTGGGCACTCAAAGCTGTGCCTTTAACAGCAATTTAAAACTGGGGTTTGACTGCATGTCTGCAAATGCATGTTTGCAGTTGTGCAGGGGCTCTGATATGGATATCTAATAATGAGCTGCCACTTGATGTGACTTGACCCTTCTCTCGTCTCTCAAGAGCATTCAAATCAACAAGGCAGGTCTTGTACCCAAGATGTTGGTTTGTGCTGTCTGCTATGTTATATAAGCAGAGGTAGACTTAGATGGAAAATATAGGAGGAAGAAATATCTGGTTGAATAAAAGCTTAAAAAGAAATGTGTGAGGGGAAAAATCCATTACATCCACTTTTCTTGTCACATCATACATTGACAGAAAGGTGTAATCATGATTTGCAATCTTTATATGTTACCCCCAGGTATAATAAGAAAGTGGGTAATGATATAGACTTTCTGTCAGCAATGGGTCAGCCAGCAAAGGTCAGTCATGATCACTCAGCATTGCTCTTCATGCGCAGATAATAACAAGTTAACAATAAGGCCATATACAAGGCCAAGTAGTGTGCATGATCATTGCTTGTGGATGGGTGTGGTTGTTTTCTGGAGGAGAATGATGTTGAAGACCAGACTAATAAAGACTAATTGACTCAATTTTGTTTTAGTTTAAACAGAAGAAAAAACAATCAGTCCTCTAAGTGTGAATCACTGTGCTCAAAGATTATTGTATTTGCTATCTAACTTTGTTAATCCCTTGCATACAGAAAAGCAATTTTGTAATATATGCACCATAAATTGTATAAGGTTGCCTTTGTTTCAGGTTTCAGCCATTCAGTCCTTTTTACACAGTATGTATGGTCTACAAAACATCATCAGAACGTCTCATTACTGCTTGTCACAGTGTTTCCCTTGGATATATAGTAGGTACACTGTACATCTATTGGAATGTCTTCTAGAATATGTTTTAAATTCAGTTGAAATGGAATATGACACGACACTAACAATTTGTTCTGAATCTTAAGTACATATTCATTTTAAGGTTGTCGCTATGCTAACAGCACATTTTCCAGTTATGTTGAACAACTGACATTCTGTTTTTACTTAAAACTGTATCCTAGAGTAATGTCTGCTTACTGTGAAAATCCTTCTACATGTATTGGAAGTAATCTGATGCCAGAAATTTAAAAGATACTTTAGAATTCAGCAGGGATTATTCTCAGTTGTATTATCTGTCCAGTGCATGGGCCAGCTTAGATTCTTAAAGGCCTATTGTGACAAAGACTTTTAAGGCTTTGGTGAATCATATTGCTAATCTTTGTGTTGCAGTAATCAAACATGCATTCTTAAATGGATAAAAAGACAAACTGTGAATAGTGTTATTGTATTTAAAAGAATAACTGTATGCTCCACAATTATTTGTATTATACTTATAAACTATTCATACAGTTTTATAAGATCGGTTTGTTCCCATGGTTTCGTTGGACACACTGAGTAAACACTCAGGTATTACCAGAAACTGAATGTTCTGAGATGGTGTTTCATGTAATGTGTATCAGTGCTGCTTTCAGTGGGAATGAACAGCTCTGTGAGCCACAGCCTTTGTCAGCGTGAGGCTACAGGTTAATTTAAATTAATGGTGCTGATGAAGGAGGCCATCGTTCAGCCCTGCAGGGTGTTTATTGCAGGATAAAAGCCTTTGCAGCCTGTAACAATCTGTAATGTAGAAGTGATATTTTTGAAGGGAGAATCGAGGAGCCAGGAGTACTGTAATCCCAGAACAGGCTCTCAACCAGCAGAGTGGCTCCGTGTGGTTTGCACTGGTACAAAGTAAGTAGGAGGCCTTTATGTTTTTCATCCCAAATCAGCAGGTATGTGCAGAACGCAAATGTGCGTTACATGTTAATGCAATCCCTACGATGCTATTTCCCATTGAAATATTTTCCCCTTTGTACAGTAAATTGGATTTTGCTCTAATGCATACTTTAGATGGCTGGAGTTTGAGTTTTAAAACACTGTATTCTACAAGCAGGATATAATTATTATAGCAAGTTTCTGGATTAAAACTTATAATCATTTTTAAATCACATCAGGGTTAGCATACACCTTCAAATCATTTAAAAATGCCTTCTCTGAATTGGTGCAGACATTATAGTACTGTACTACTGATTAGATCTTCAATAAAAATGCCATCCCTGTCATTCAAAAATTGTAAAAATGGTTTGACATTGCAGATAAGTAGAGAAATAGAAATTAACTCATTAGGTTTCATCCCCCCCCACACACACACACACATACAAGATCCAAAGAAGGAAAGAAATGTGGAATGATTTTATTGTAACACAAAACACCCACAAGATATTTGCATGTCAATGTGTGTCTGTGTTTAATCCACAGTGTATTTACAGACCATATTTCTGAATTTAAGAATGAACATAGACCATTCTTAATAAGTAAGAACCCTAATAAGTAATTGCTTCCTTCACTTCATTTAATTCGATATTCCATGCAAATTGACAGCAGGCCTTGGTATTTTCACAATATGTGTCCAGCATTTTCAGTATTTTTCTGTGCACAGTGCATCTTAAATTAAACTTCTATAAATGAAAAGCAAGTGAACACATTTTTGCAAGATTCTGCGTAAAACTTTAATTAAGGCACAGAAGATGAACAATAAAATGATTTGGGCATTCTCTGAACTGTTTCAAAATCCTCAGCTGCTTGACTTGAAAAATAATTGCCAAAAAAGAATCAAGCATTATAAATGAGCCTGTTAATTGTCAGTCCCATTAAAACACCTCTGAAAGTCATGCTGCATTTTGTTTCCCAGGAGAGATGTGGAGTCATGCCTTTTAAGACTCAAAGTATACCACTCCAAATGTCTCGCTGTAAACAAAAAGGTCATAGTGTTCATGATTTAAATCACCAAAAACTTGTGTATGATAATGGATTAGAATTTCTTTCTTTTTGGATTTTCCCTTCTGTGGTAGGTGCTAATGGACATTTTTAGACTCATTAGCAAGTGCTGCTTTCTGCTAGGATTGATTGTTGCATATGTTTTTTTTTGTTTTTCAGTGAAGGATTCAGAGTAGCCATTCATTCTTTTAATTTAAGTACATAACATGCTACGGTTTCAGTCAAGCTCAAGGTTAAGTACCCAGAGACCTTTCAATTTTAGAGGTTGGTTTGTTTAATTATTAATACACCTACTTGGAAGCAAGTCTCCTAGAGATGAAGGAAAAAACAGAACAGTCCTCTTTATTTAAAAAAAAATCAGAAACAGAAATTTCTGCACCATTTTTTTCTGAATTAGAATATCGGTTGGATGTCTGGTCACTCACGAAATAAATTGGTTCATGTTTATTTGAGTGGTAACTTGCTTAAACCTTAAGCTTGACTTTGTGGACATTGTGTTTTGTTGTATGAACGCAGTGCCCACTTACGAGAGCTGTGTTTCCAATGCACGTACATTTCAGTGCTTGAAAGTGTTGCTCTATCCTGGTTGTGTCCTGAGGGACGTTACTGAAAAGTCAGCAGACTTCTCAAATGGACCATCGTGGTAATTAAATTTTAATGACTGCACAGTATGTATAGTAATGTTGGAGATCTTTGTAAAATTTAGTTTATTGTGTGGTTTGACTAGGTAACTCAATTTAGCTAAAAGCTAGCTCACGATGAAGCTGAGCTTCACAGGATATTAAATCGTAAAACATTGGTGATCAAGAACAGCAACTCTCGAATATAACCAGGCTCTAGGGACCATTGGAATAGACCAGATAATAAAATACTATATAGCCATAAAATTGAAGAACAAAGATGTAAAGAAAAATAATGAATGTTGAACTGAATCCTGTTGGAAATATAATAAACATTTCATGCAGTTTAAAAACTGTGATAGGGAGTCTGTTGCTATGAAGATTTTTCCTTGTAAAATATGTTTGATGAAAAATGGAAACATCTGGGATAAGCAGCCTTAATGACAGGGTGTATTTTTGTCTTTATTCCACAAAGTATAGAGTCTTCATTAAAGTGTTAGGTAAAGGTACATTGTTATCGTTGTGTTGAAAAGTCAGTGATTGCAAATTGTCCTTGCACCTGGACCTTAGAAAGCCTGACAAGATAATAAGCTTGTTTAATACTAGTGCCAATACTCTACAAGGAAAATTAATTAACAAACCCTTTGCCCATTTCACAGCAGTGCTAAGCCATCAGATAACTTTATTACTTTCCCAACGTATTGTGTGTTTCTGCAGCTGTAGGCCTTTTGATCACAATCTGCTTCTTCCGAAGCTGCTTTGCTGAATTGTACTTGATGAGAGCAAGTGTGGGGTGAAAGGATTTCCGATGCCTAATGAAAGGGCGCCGTTTGTTTGCTGTATCAGATTTGAGTAAATGACTATTGTACATTTAC
The DNA here is from genome assembly GCF_059453375.1 of Lepisosteus platostomus. Classification (NCBI taxonomy): domain Eukaryota; kingdom Metazoa; phylum Chordata; class Actinopteri; order Semionotiformes; family Lepisosteidae; genus Lepisosteus; species Lepisosteus platostomus. The sequence goes on from NC_142612.1 coordinate 67,713,204, forward strand.
TCTTTGCAAATCTGTGCTTGCTCATAATTTAGGCTGAGGAACCTTTCTCTGGCCTGAGTGAAAGGATTATTGTAACAGAACTGTGGTGTACACACTGCAATGCTTATTACATCCAGGGTTTGGCTTTTGACTTTAAATCCTCACCCAGTCTAGTTTCTTTTCATATCACAGGATAACCTTTTCCACCTGGAAGTTCAAGAAAATAGACATGTCTTGAATGTTAATATAAAAACCACTTACCTCATTTTTTTTACCACTAATAATTATTGCCACTTATTAATAATTAAGGCCTGTAAGGGGAGAAGTTTCAGGTTCTGTGAAGGTCAAGATTAATATAAATGGTAAATACACTACCCCCAGTTTTAAAAACATTAATTTGGTAAAGAACTCCAATTTTCACAGTTTTAGTGGGGTTTTATAATAGCTTTGTGCACCAATGCCCAGAACTCCCCTCTTCCTTTATGCCTAAGATCCCTTTTCGGCACTCCAAGTCTGAAATTTCTTTCTGCTCAGATCTGACCCCCAAAGGGCTGCCGAGCAGCATCCATCCTGTCTCCGTCTGTCACAACCAATTACTGCCGCAGCATAGAAATGAGAGCTGCTGAGGTACCTGTCAGCACCGGCTGCTTCTGGCCTGTGACCCTTTCTCATGCTTGCTCACTGCAGCTCCAGCCCTCTCATCGCCTGCCCGGCACTTTCTCTTTATCCCTCTCTCGCTGTCTGTTTCGTGGTTTACTGGTGGACAAAACTCACTTTTTAGGACGGCCTTTGATGGTTCAGTGTACCTAAAGCATGAAAAGAATGCATAGAAAGGAGTTTCCCTCTCAGTTGTACAAGAGCGCTGTTTGTTACAGGAGAGGTGAGGAAGGGCTGTCGATCATTTGGGAATGGGTGAAATTAATTTACCGAGCTCTTCAAAACCATCAGTACTAAAGGCAGGGGTTTAGATCAAACCCGGATGACAAATGCATCAATTCTTGGTAGTTTCATCTTACCTTGGAGCTGACCAAATCTTATATCTAAAACCACTTACAGTACCTGTACAGCGTATCAGGTTTTCATCTAATAGGAGAGTTATTAATGGATAAAGTCGGCAACACTACAGGTGGTGGAAGTGGTTTAGATATCACGTGAGCATTGCTTTTCCTCTTCTCTTCTGAAAGGGAGAAGAGAAAAATGTTTTTGCTGCCGCTTGTCTTGCAAAATCTTTTCTTTCAGAAGGAAAAATATATTAGATCAATGCTATCACAATTATTTGGTTGATGGAAGAGCAGGTCTTTTAGCATTCAGCCCATGCCATTATTTCTGTTGCAGTGTAGAAAACCTTTACGGAGGTCATATAGTTGGACTGAATTTAATGTCATTAATCTCCCGAAGTCGAAGAGAACCGTGAGTGAATTTTAGATGTCTTTCATGAATATAACTTTAATACTAGTTTAGTTTGGTGATGACCTTTTCTTGTGCCATTTGTTTCTCTGAACAATTTACAGTCAATTTACATTTTACTAGCTTATAAGCTTTCTTTCCTTATTTCAGTGTGTTATGGTGTCTGTTTATTATGCCAATAGTAAGTAGGACTTGAAGAAGCTGTGACGTTTTCAGATGGTTAGAGGTTTATGTATAAAAGAGTTGAAACTTGCATCTAATAATTTGTGAAATCATTTGGAATTGTGTGATGGATCCATTTTAGTTTTTTTTTTCAGAAACTCTAATTGCAGTTTAAGCCCCTGTGTCTGTTTTTGATAAATGTATACTACAAAAGTGTTAAAAGAATGTAGAAATTGTAAACTGCCATTTTGCATGCACCAATGATAACATATTAGTCATATAAAAATGGTGCACTTGTGGGGGAAAGGAAATTGATACTTGTTACATTTCAGATAGCTTCAATCCCCAAGGGTACTCCTCTGAGTTGAATCAGGTGAAAATAATGATCACTGTGCAATCACTGTTTATTGGATAGATTTATAGGTTCCACATTTTTTCCCGTGGTAAATGAAACATGAATGGAGGAATTAATAGCACTTGCCCTGAAATCTATAATGGCCCCTTATACTCTCACTTATTGTAGCAACTTCATTTAATGGTGCACTAGCATTACCGCTAAATGTAAGCAAGACAATCAACACTATTAACCAGTAGATGCAGCACAGCAAGAACATGCTGGTTCATTTGTTAAACCACAGATAATTAAAACCTTTTTAACATTCCTTATAATGATTAGCTGCCGTCAAGAATTGGACTGGAAAGTGCTTTAAAAAAAAGGTGAGTCAGTGAACATCAGTTGCGAAACTCTACCAGCTAATAAAGAGGGTGCTTTTGTTGACACCTTTTGCCACATCTAAATTAGCCATTATGATACCATTAATTTGACACTGTGTCCAGAGTTGTTTTATATATAATATATCTTGGAAATCAATGTATTTATTTTCAATGTGTTTTCAGACTTCTGGGTTTTAAATAGGAGCTTGGTCATAGACAGATCAAATCTACTAACAATCTTATGAAACAGGGCTGGGAGCCCAAAGTGTTTACTCTGTCTGTTACGTTTTTAACCCATTATAACAATTTCTGGAACAGTTTTCACTGAAAAAAAAAGAATGTGTACTGTCACTTTCTTTCCAGACAGTTGACTTGTAATGGTATTATGATTACCCTTACAGATTTCCATGTGTTTCAGAATTGCTTCACAGCTGCTGTGTAAACAGAACTAATGGTAGTTTAGCTTCTGCTATGTGCAATGTACAATTACAGGTTGTCAGCCTCAGTTAATGGCTTTGAAATGGAGTCTGCAAGGTGGACATGTTCTCGTGTGAGGAAATGCCCTAGGGCTCCAGTTTCGGAGCTCCCACTCAGTCTGATAAGCTCCTTGTCTAAATAACCCTGTCTTTAACTCGTCTTTATTTCGGAGAGTATGGAAGCAGGAGGTCGGAGTTTAAATCTAAAACCCACCAGTGCTGTTCTAAGAGGTTGTGTATGATGTCTGCTGTAGCTCTTTGAGTGCTGGTGGGTCCCAGCAGGAACTGAGAAGGAAGTTCTGTAACATCATCTTCTCTTGCCAAAATCTTTAGAAACGGTATTGTCTTGCTCATGTTTTTAAGAAGAGTCTAAGAGTGACATGTAAGAAGAGTAACATTTTGCAAAGACATGCAAAATAGAAATTGTGTGATCATTGAGTCATAGAAAGGCCCTCTCGTGCTCTCACTTTTAAACTCCAATACTAGCTCCTATTCAAAATTTTGGGGACATATTTGTGACTCTTATAGTTTCTTTATCTCAAAACAAGAAACTGAAGGTCATTACTTCTAAATCTGAAGTGATTTGATATTCCCTCTGGAACATGTACTTAAGTTATAAATTTCTATTTTTTAACATAGCTAACGGAAGCTACAGTATGTTAAAGAAAGAAACATTTTTATTTTCTTTTGTAATGCAGACTCGCTGGTGATTGTGTATACTTAATTTGGATTAATAAATCAAAGTTGACCAATTATCATTGATGTGAAATATTTGTTCCAGTATGCTAACCCTAATGATCCAGATGGGTATACTGTAGGATGAAAAGTCAAAGCATTAATTTTTCAGTTTTTCAGCCTTTCTAGGCCATTTTGACAAAGTAATCAGCTTTTCACATCCACTAATAAAATAAAAGTATTTTGCAAATGGTGGTGCTTCATAACAATATACCAAATTATTATACTGCTTTGTGTTCTCACACAAGACAAAAGTCATGCCGCTGCCTTGACAACTATACAGTATATACATATTTTATTCGTTTAGAATGAAAAGAGATTTGATTTTAACAAATGCACCATTAATATACGTTTAAACTAGTCATTGCCAAACTTTTATATAGATTGCAAAAGAGAAATAATGAATTTCTGAAAAAGACCACTGCTACAGGTAAAGCTTTGTACTCCTTTGTACTGTTGAAGGGATCCTTTTGTTGTCTGTAGGGAAACTGCCTCTTTTTCTTAAGGTATTAGAGCATGTAGATTAATTCACTGCCCATGTCTCCACATACATCAGCGGTGAAGTGCACTTGTGTTTAGAAATGTGTGTGGCAGTTTCCTGGAACAGTGCCACATGCAGCTGTCTTCACCTGGATACTTGTTCCAAAACTGGAACAGTGAAGGTCAAGTGCTCTCAAAATGAAACAGTTTCTCCCCGTTTGTTCCAGTTTTGGCCAGACATAAACTTACAAGTCAGAGATTCTTTCATGTGAAGTGAAAGGATACAATGGTATTCCACAAGGCTTTGGTATATAACGGCGAATGAATGAATGAGTACTGTGTTGTGTGAGTCAAGAGGCAGTGGAAAATCAATCTGTATACACACTGAGTACAGTGTTTACTCAGTAATGTATTGAATGATGTTTGCTCATGCCTTGAAAAACATCTGAACTCCAGCTAACAGCATGTACTATGAATGTAGTATTTTAACATACTATTCAAAATGTATTACACTTTTTTAATTCTGGAATATACATGTAAGATCATTTTTAATTTCTTATGATAAAAAGCTAAAATGCAAACGTCTTTAAACAGCAATTAGTGAAGAACTTGTAGCTAGAGGGGAGGAGAATTTATAGTCCTATTTTGAAAACGTGTTGGGCTCTGTACAGTTGAAACCATTTCAGCAGGAGTGTTTAGTTGATTTGTTCTTTATTGCATCCCCTTTTGAATATGTATTTCAAAGCACAATCTGGAAAGAGCTGGTGATGAAGTTGTAAGTGGGTCTGATGACAGAAGAGGTGCAGCTTTATGACTTTGCAACAGGAAACTAGCTATTGACTTCTCGAACTTTGGAAAATGTATACCAGATGTACATTCATGAGGATTTCAATACAGAGGTTTTGAAGTGGCAACATTAGCTTTAAAACTTTATAACATAGGGAAAGGATCCACAGCAGAATGAATGGTATTGAGACTGTTGGTGATAAAAAAGTGTGTATAATGCATTCACTGTTATTCATTTCATTGTCATCAATTATGTTCAGAATACGTTTATTATTGATCCATCATTGGTTCCGATACATGTGGATTATGCATCAAAATTCTAGTTGCTTAAATATAAAGTTTATTTCTGTTGCAAATGTTCCAGTGTAACATATTGTAGGCTTCACGTAATTTGCTGTACTGTACTTGAGCTTCCTTAATGTAGACTGAAAGCAAGACTTTATGTGCCTTGGCAAAAGAATTGTTCCTGTGGCCTCAGCTTACGTCAAAAGGCTGCTCTTCCCTCTGCATTTAGCTAATCATGCAAAAACCAAATCAGATATTGTTCCATATGCAGTCTGAGTGAGCCAACTCACAGAGGCAGCTCTCTGTATGAACCATCTATGAACCCAAGCTGCAAAGTTGTATTCATTTAACTAAACTGTTGTATTAGAATTTGAATTATTACAACAAACTCAATATACAGTGCTGATGAAAGACATACTGTATTAAACCTTGATCTTACCTAGAATATTCCTGCGGTGAATATTACAGTACATTATATTGAGACATTTTGTCTCCCTTTTTTATATCCACTTATGTTTGTCGGTAATACTCAGATGTACAACACATGACATGACAGATGACATTTTTTTTGCAGACAACATTAATTCTCTTATTCACCACAGACGTGCAATGTATATCATTGAATACAAAAACTCAGAAGCTTTATACTACAGGAATTGGCTGGGGTTTTAACTTTTTTCTTCCTATGTGATTTTGGGGACATTTGTTAATGGTTCGTTCATATTCCTTTTTTTCCTTCTATTTTGAAAAGGCTTCAGGAAATTAAAATTCATAATGAGGAATGCTGAAACAAAATGTCTACTGTTGTAATGAATTTATGTCTGCTTTTGTTGCATGCTGGTTTATACTTATTGTAAATTATTTAACTTTGTAAATCATTACAAAATCATTTATAAAGATTTTTTATGAAGAATTTGCCTTTTTATGATAACAGTTTTAAAGTAAGAAGCAGGTGTTATGAGTGGTGTACGAGGAAATTATATTGGACTTCTTCTCTTTTGTCATTTTCAATTCTATATTGTTGTTAGCTTTTATAAGTTTTTAAATATTGTTCCTGATTAATATGGTTTACAGTGGAGTGCACATTTTTTGTGCTTGAGCAAAGGCAATTTTTTATAACCTTATTCAGACCATTCAGTGGCTTATGGCTTAAGAAATATGAATGCATTACACTCATACAGTAAGTCAGGTGTGAGTGTTATTAGTTTCTGCACCCTGTATCCTGTTGTGAGGAATAGAGTTATGTATCTGAATGCAAGTTTTCTGTTTTTACTTCTGCTTTGCCTTATGAAGTATAAAAACATTATTTTTTAAGAGACATGAGTGTTATATATAGTAGATATATTTATATTTTGGCTTGTTCAGTGCAAAGACACACCAGCTTTGCTTTACTGAGTTTTCTGCATCTGTCATCTTATGTCATAACATGCCAAGAGGATGTGTGTATACCCACCTTTTCTCTCCTTCAGGCTTTATATAAATGAACAATGACTCTCAGGATGAAATGCTGCTGTTTGCAGAAAGTAGAAGAAACATTGCTGCATTTAGTTTCTAAAAAAATTCTGTCGAACTCCTCCTTTGTTGGCAACTAAGATCACTAAAAAATGTACAGTATATAATAATATAGAGAACTATTGTTTTTGTCATTTTTGCTTCAGAATGTGATATTTCACTTTGATTGCATTTTATAAGAGCATCAAATGGCTTTTTTTCAGACAAAAATACAATTAAAATTCTAATACTAAAAGATGAAAGAACAATATTTCAAATAAGCCTACAAAATAAGAACTCCTTTATCCTGCTGGGAGAATGTTTTCATAACACAGCTGGTTTGCCAGTTTTCTGCTATAGATATGTATTGGTGGATTTTATTTCCTGTAAGGAATAATATTTTAATGCTGATGCTCTGAACCTTCTCCCTCATCAGCATACCTGAGGGTTACAGCGTAGAATAATGGTTAACCCCACCCTCAGGCGTACTACTGAATGTGAAGTCCATTGGCAAAGCACCCACAGCAGTAATGCAACATTAATGCAGCCTGTCTGCCTGTAGCCTGTGACAGACCATGTAAGGGATGGGCTCCACATGCCCACGTTTCAGCGCCTAGTGCCCTGTGAGCAGGACTGTGCGTCACACATGGTCATTTGAGTGAAGATTTTCAGTTCATCTTCAATAATTTATACCTTCTATTGCGGAAGAAATCAGTCTGTGAATTTTTCTTGCAGTTGATGGTGGTTGGTTTTTTTTTTTAAAGGTGCACTGCTTTTATAATCACTAGCCTGTGCCCCTTGAGGCTTCGGTTTATAGTTCCCCTTCCTTTCACTCATCTATCTGATGTCTACGTTGAGTGAACTTAAAATATTTTTAAGTAACGCAAAGTAAGCTTGGTTTTAGTTCTGGGATCAGATCAGAACAATTTATTGAGAAATTAGAATTCAAGGAAGTGCCTTTCTGGAAACAGTGGTTGTTTTAATTGTATAGATAAGTTCTCACTTCACAGATATGATTGCTATCAAACCTAGGGTTGGAAATAAAAAAAGGCTTAATTCACAACACCTTCAAAATACATTTTTAGTTGAACTTGCATTTATTTACAGTAAATGTCTTCAGGATCATATTTTGATTTAAAAGTTTGAAATCCGTGGTTCATTGGTCCAAGCTAAAAAGTCATATACTGTATATATCAAAACCAGTTTTTGGTTAAATGAAAACCACTTTTGTGATTAATGGGATATGTGGTTTTCCAGAGGAAACTAAGGGGCAAGTAGTCTGCATGTGAAAGACTGGACTGCTATTATTTTTGTTAAAGATAGGTCTCATCTGGCAGTGTGAGAGAGAAACTGGTGATCAGCAAGAAGCGGAGCCCGTGCAGTAAATGTGGCTGTGCTCAAACATTACAGAGGTTCTATCCATCATACTAGATACCGACATCTCTTTAATGTGTTTGTCTCCAAGCACTTAGGATCCCTGATGTTCTTCTGCCATTAAAGGCTTTAGGGATTTTTTTTTGTACAAGACAGAGGCATTGATGTGTCTGTACACTCCAGTCCTGTTCGTGACACCGAAGAAAGTCGAAAGGATCAATAGCAACACATTGATGGCAAACTGCCTTGTGTGTCTGGAGGCTGAGAGGTGACTACAACAGCATCAGAAACTGGATTGCATCCATTAGTCTCCTTCATTCTGGATAGGCCAGCGTGGTGTGAGCATGCTGCAGTGTATCAGGTGTCAGGCAGAGAGGAGGAGAGGTAATGTATGCTGACACTGACTAAATCCCTTCTTCGTTTTCATCAGACCCATTTTACAGATATTCGAAATCGCATTGTACTGAACAGTGCCACTTGTGCCATATGGGTTCCCAAAGACTAATTGGGCTTGGAATGCTGTGCTATCCATCATTTTTGAGAGGTCATTAGTTATAAGTTAAATGACACTAGTTATAGTGTCCACTTTCCAGAAAGGGACTGCTTGATAGACCTTTGTGATGCAATTATACTGCAACTTGCCCCTGTGTGAAGAAGATATCTGTCTTTGTCTAGACTTGTATGTAGTCTGAAGATCACAGAATGAGCTGGTCCCTTACCTAATTTAGTTGGTTGTATTTCAATGTTTCAGCCAAGGCTGATGTTTAGCTGTTTCCAAACCTTTACACAGGCAGATCTGAAAAACAATAACAAGTACAGTATATTACACAAGATAGGCTACACAGGAGGTGGTGTTATTTGGGTTCTGAAGGCTTGTTGTCTCAGAACACTTGCTTTATGATTTCCGAGTCCTTATGTAACAGTGTGCACTTTCATCCCATACTGCTATACTGAATTATTTCCAGTGTCTGAGCTTCATGTCTTCGTCACGTGTGTATTTCCACTGGGACATGCAGTGTCTTTTTCTGGAAGCGCCTGATCTTCTGCTTAGCACATAAAAATCTAATAGTGTTGAAAAAACTCACAGGAATATAAAACTGCTCTTGATTTTTTCTGTTGATGCGTGCAAAACACAGATGTATTTCCCTTTCGTATTAAAATGCATAATAGACCTACTTTTACATGAAAATTATTTTCTGTATTTTCAGTTCGATTAGTTACTCCACAATGGAGTTAGAATGAGGCACAGATGTAGGTATTTGGGAGTTGGCAGGCATGAGATGATTAATGGATTTTTTTAAGTGCAGACCTTTCTCCTATGGGTCGGCCAAACTCCAAAATTGTGTTGTTGTGCAGTTTTTGCTGTTGACTTCATATTCCCATGACATCATGTCAAAATCTCAAAGGGGGTACCGTATCATTTTAAAGATACAGTCCATATCGGCTAACAATGGATGGGTAATGGGAAATCCCAATATTAGACAGGTTATCAATAAGAAAAGGCTCATTTTGGTTCATTTGTTCCCTGAAACACTGACACACAGACATACTCTATACTTTTATTATATGTAGAATACTTACGATGGAAGAAAACCATGTACATGTTTGTGATATAAAATCATTATCAAAGCAAATGGTCTGTACTGTAAGTTTCATTCTTCTTACAACAGTTGGAAATAAAGTAAGATTTCAATTGTTTGGCCTAAATCAAAGGTTAAGATAGGATCTCTACCCTAAGCCGTAATTCTGGAAGCCGTCGGTTACACTCTTTACAATCAGAGATTGTACTGAATAACGGGGCATTAAAGATATTTCTGCTCAAAAATACGATTGAAAAGAAGCCAATGTATAATTCAATCAAACTGGATTCCTCTCTTAAATTTGAGCCAGTAAATTCATTTTGACAGTCCTGTGAATTCCATCCCATGGAGTTAAAAAGGAGATCTAATTTAAAGAGAAGAAAAGACTCTTCAGAAAGCATAATATTAGTCTTTCTTAACCTAATTTCAAGTTAAGCTCACTTGTGCAGACCTCAATACCTCTAAAACCCTCTAACCTTATCAGCTATGGTCCATTGTCACAGACCTCCAAGAAGTTTTTCTGTAGAAAATCATTTCAGACTTCAAAAGCTGTGAAACTGTTGAGTTTCAGTGTACAATTTCAACTTTTTATTTTTACTTAAAATAACGGGGGTGTAAGTCCCACACAAGCAGCATCTGCTGTAAAGAGGGCTCTTTGTCTTAGCTAATACAATGTTATGTTCCATATCTTTTTACTGAGAAAATAAAATTCTAAAGATTGATGCGGTTTATTTCACTTGCAATCTGATCTAGATCGCAAAACAATTCTTATAGGGCTTACTCATTGACTCAGGAATCTTTTCTTACCTGCTGGTAGGTGCAAGGTTATATTTAACTTTTCAGTATCTTTGGAAAGACTCCCATTCTCCAAAATGTGTTCTCAACCAGTGGTTCCTAACCCTGGTCTTGGAAGAAAAAAGGGTTTGCTAGTTTTTCATTCCAGCTAAGCTCTACTGCTCCAGTGCTAAGTGATGACTTAATTGAGCTACTTGCTTGTTTGGACTTATTTAACTTGTTTCTTTGATCAGTCCTCGGTGTCAAAATTGGCCTACTTGTATAGAATTTTACTCATTTTACTCACCCTCATATTTCTTGGCATTATTTCTGATTAGACAACTTTAACCAATTGATTGGGTGAAGAACAGGGACAGGTGGGAGTGACACATGTATCAGACAATCCTGCAATGACTGTATCTTTCCTGCTGCAGAGCCCCAGCTGGTTACATTTCAGGGAACACACCTGAATGAAGGCAGTTCTGAAACTCAGACATTGGTGCAGGTTGATACCAATTACAAATCCCATTTGACCTCACAAGAACGGAAAGCAAATTTACATCCGTCCATTTTCTAAACCACTTTATCCAGTACAGGGTTGCGGGGAAGTCCGGAGCCCAACCCAGTAAGCAGTGGGAGCTGGCCAGGACACACTCAGGCTGGGATTCCAGTCCATTGATGGGCATATACAGAGACAACCATGCCCACACTCACACCAGGGCCAATTTCATAGAAGCCAATTAACCTACCAGCATGCTGATGGACTATGCAAGGAAATTGGAGCACCTGCAGGCAACACAGGGAAGACAGGGAAAACATGCAGATAGCACTTCAGGAATTGAACCCTGGGCCCAGTGCTGTGAGGCAGCAATGCTAATCACTGCGACACCCTAGCAACTTTACAAATATGCCCTAAATAGAAAGCTGAAATGAATTCGCCTATAAAAAAATAACTTGGCTGGATGAAAAACCAGAAGAGAGTGTTAATCCAGGAGCAGGGCTGGGAAGCCATTTTCTAGACATCACAATCCAGTAGCCTACTTACTGTGTATCTAATATGAATTTTTGACATTTAAGGACAGCTCCTTAAAGCAGTTTTAAAGCAGTCATGACATAGAATAAACAGTAGAGAGAATAAAGGTTTCAGCTTTTTTTTCCCCCTGATTAACAACTGATAACATCAAATGTTTCTACTTCTGCGAATGTTGTACAGTATGTTGTATTTTGTTTCTGTAATTTCCTGTCTAAAGCCATCACTACTCCGTGTTCAGTTGTATTGAACATGAACTAAATTGCAGACAAGACTGAGCGATGTTTCCATCTGTGTCATGGAAAAGGCTTTTTTTTTTCCATTTATCACTAAGCACAGGACTAACTGTATTCAAACTTTTTGTTATGTGTCACGGTACAAACACATCAAACCAAAAGAAAATCCCCAACAAACTATTTTACACATGCATGCACATGGATACAGCACATAAATGGCAAAACACCTGCCGCTGCAATGTGGCGGAGCAGCATTAAATATTTACAGTCAGGCATTTTCTGGGAAATGAGAATTTCATAGGCCACCAGAGATGGCAGCAAATGGCACTGAATAAGAACATGAATACAAAATGCCCAGAACAGATCTAACTTAAACCGGGGCTGTACAGTCAGCCTCTGGTAATCCTCCAAATGCATGGATCTGAGTTCTCTTTGCGCACACTGCTTGCTCTTCACAATAAATTAGTTTGCTGTAGGAAGGTTGGCCAGGGGATGGGTACATGTCTCTGTGACCTGAGAGAATGAAGCGCAATAAAACATTTCACACAATTTTTCCTCTTGTTTAACCCTCCACCGCCACCATGCACAGAAAAGACACACTAAAACCAAGACAAATGCACGTGGCATTAATTTTCAGGTGATTATACCATCCTTTGGAATGTATGAAATTAGTGAATGTTCAGATAAAGTTACCAAGTCGTATTTGTCATGTATGAAGTGGTTTGTAATGGAGACTCCCTACTGAGGTGGCTGACCCCTGCCTAGGCTGATAAAGAACGGCTGTGGGGAAGCACTTTGTTTTTCCAGGGAGTCGAATAGCAGTCGGCAAGGGCAAAGAGGCCATCTTGGTGTTTAAAAGCAATGTTACGTTTATGGCTTTGGCATATATTTATGTTGGATGAAAGAAGACAAAAAAGCTAACAGGCAGCTGTCTTTTTAGCTCATTTCTCTGTCAGCTCCTCTGACCTTTCCCATGGTTGATGTGCTAATACATATTTTATTTCAGGTCAATTTCTATATCAATAAACTTAATTCCAATTGGACTAACAGTTTCCAGACCATTTCACTTTATAGGCATACTTGAGAATCATGTTGGGAGCATGTTGGAAGCAGCACACAAGTCAAATATGTTTAAAAAAAAAAAGTTGACAAGTGTGGTGGAGCTCAGGTCACCCAAAGAAAATGAATTTAATTTTATTTTCTTTTTCAGTGCTTTAGGACTATGCAAAATTGGTGCATAATTTGGTGTTTATGCACTTGCAGTTAAAATAATCTTTGTTCTCTCTTTTTTTGGCAAAAAGTATTGTTTTAGGTGTCTGGGAAGGCAATACTACAAACTAGTGTTACTGCCGCAAAACCATACTAGTGTTTTTTCATGTTTTTTAAATCAACAACCTTCACACTGTGTCTGCAGTTATTATAATAAAGCAAAAGTATTGTAATCTGTGTACAGTAACTTGGCACAACTGAATCAGAGCTATCAGATGGACCATTTTATCATGTGGACTTTTTTGGCCAGGCAAAGGACTGATTAATGTGATTTCATTTTTACAGCTGAAAATGCTGTTGTTAAGAACATTTCTTGTTGGCCGAGTTTGGTCTGTGTTGTGAAATCAGTTGAAACCTATTATCATTTGTTCTCACTAAGCATTTTAGAAAGGCAGAGAATTCTTTAGATAGAAATGGATGGGACATACATTTTTTAAGGAAATTGCACTTTACTAGAACTTAAAATCTGTCCAACGGACAGAGCCCCACTCGATATTTCTCCTTCACCGGTTTCAGTAATTGGAAAGGTTTCTTTAGACAGAGACCACATTCTAGGTCAAGATGAATGGAGTGGCTTTTGCAAGGATTGACCTTCGGGGTAAAGTTGCATGCTTTTTGTCACCCTGGTGCTTGAGTTAAAGTCTGGGAAATATTTTGGTTAACAATATTATGGAGATGTCATTTTGATTCATGAGGATTAACTGCTTAGTGGCTTGAACAGAAGAATGTGAAAGCTACTGGAGAATTACTCTTTGTGGAGGAGGAAAGCTCTTGTAAGTAGAGTACATTTTTTGGGAAAAAGGAAGTTGTCCTTCTGGTTAACTTATAATCAGGCAGTGAGTCCTACATGCCCCCTGACGCTAAGAGAACATAAATTAGTTGTTAAATCAGTTAAACCTGAGGTAAATAAGTACTTGTGGTAAAAAGTACTTCCAGACCATTTTTTATTTTTGTCCCCAAATTTCTGCCATTAGTAGGATATTGTTTTACCTAGTAACCTAGTACAAAATTACATACATTGATTTTGCTTATATTTTGTATAGTGGAAGTTAGAGTTCAGATGTAAATCTTCACCAAAGTAATAATAATAATTATTATTATAATAATTGCTTACACTTATATAGCGCTTTCCTGGACACTCCACTCAAAGCGCTTTACAGGTAATGGGGACTCCCCTCCACCACCACTAATACAGTAGGTTTGTTGAGATACAGTTTATGTGATGTAGATGTAGTCATCCTTCAAAAGCTTCTCATTTTGGAGTCATTTTGATTATCTTAAAACTTAAGAATGTAATTGAAATTGCCTTAAAATTAAAAATAGACTTTAACTTTCAAATTGCTGAGGTATGCTTATATTTTAACCAACTCTCTGTATGCAGTTCTGCCCCTGACTACAGTCTAGTTTAATGTCTGATTTAATGGCTCCAATGGAAAAAATGGTCCCATCATCACCATCAGCATCATCAAAACAAATTGTCTTCTACCTGAACCTGGGGATCTTCCATAGTGCATAAGGATTTATAGGTGTATTAGTGCATGATACAGAAAAGGCTCCAGATAGGTTTTAACAGTATGTACCTGAAAAGTACAGTGCATTGCTACAGTCTATGATTAAGCCTGGTTTGCAGGGTATATTGTGGAACATGATGACTAATGTCATCATCAGTTTGAGAACCCTCTGATCAGATCATTTCAGTGGTCAAAGCAGGAAGGTGAATGCTGGGTGTCTCTAAAACATACTGTATATGCTTTCCCTATATCATTCACTACCTCCAGGCAATATTTTATTTTCAGTATTCAGCTGATGAAACATGATCAGACATATACAAGTTATTTCATATTTTTACAATAATCCATATCTGATGATGGCAACAGTGAGGATATAAGAGATCAACAGGACCTCCTAAAAAACACTTGAATATAAGGATTATACAGTTATGATTTTTGTTGTACATGTTTTATACTGTAGTTGCTCTTGCAATCTACAGTATGTGCTAGTATTGTACAATAGCTTAGATGTTATTCATGACTGTATATGATTAACCTGTGAAGGAGAAGGATTATCATGTCACATATTATCAAAGTCCTTTAAATCCTCATCTAATGTCTCTAAAAGTTCTCCCACAAGGGGCTTCATTCCGTCAGATGTGGCTCTTTGTTCCACACTACCATGAATCAAGAAGGGTTTATGTCAGATATATTACTTTTAGATATATTACATCTAAAAGTAATAGATCTTGAAGAAACAAGCACTAACAAGTATCCACAGTTGGACAGCCTTTGAGTCTTAAGACCCTCAGCTACACAGAAATCCTGAAGCATTGGTGCTTACTTTGCTTGGATTCTGTGGGATTCTACAGTACTTGGCCATCTGTACTGATGCAATCACAGGACTTTTAATAATCCTAAATGTCATTTTAAGATCTTCAAAATAACTGCAGAATAGGATACCATTCAAGCATGACAGCTCCTACAAAAGGGGATGCATCACAGAAAATCTCCCTCATTTAACATAAATGTTTAACCTTATTTCATCCCTAATCTCTGTCATCCACGCATGAAATATACTGAGAGGCATTACAAAACAAAACAAAAGAGAACTGGAGCCATTTGCTTGGGTTATGTTTTTAATGCTTCTCAATACATCACCAATATCTAAATGTTGCAAATGAGACTCTGGTTAAGTTGACAATGAACTGAGCGATACTTTTCATGTCATTCTTTTAAAAGAATTCTGTATGATAAATTAACTGACAGTAAAGATATGACTGATTATTATTCTGTGCATGTGTTTAGAGCTGTCAAACAATTTGGACTTCATTAAGTAGGGTATTCATTAAGTTGTTCATTTATTCATTTACTCTAGGACTGAGTTACAAAGTCCTAGGTATTTCACATACAGTGATAGCCAGTAGATCAAAACAGCCGGAAAGCCTAGCACAGTGCTGTACTACATAGAATAAGAATAAGTGTCAGAAAACAAAGGGTAAATAACGAATATAAAAATACTACCAAAAAGAAAACATACAGTGTCCTCCAAAAGTAATTATGCTGTGAAATTTAAATTGGTTTAAAACATTAATGTATTAATTGAACATTATTACAAAAAATATCA
The DNA here is from genome assembly GCF_059453375.1 of Lepisosteus platostomus. Classification (NCBI taxonomy): domain Eukaryota; kingdom Metazoa; phylum Chordata; class Actinopteri; order Semionotiformes; family Lepisosteidae; genus Lepisosteus; species Lepisosteus platostomus. Next base: position 67,729,099 of record NC_142612.1, read on the forward strand.
TTAAATAACAAGAATAATAAGTAATAAGTTAGACGTTCTACCTACTTGTGTCAATTGAACAAATTGATAGTGCTCTAGGAACTAAACTAGTGGGACGATCACTAACAGGTGCATCTTGTTGTCCAGGTGTTTGTTATTGGGAATTTGGGTGGTCATAAAATTACAGTGAAAATCCTGTCAACCTGTCTTATATTGGTTTCAATGATTAGAGTCCAAAACTGAAAGTCACACTAACAACCAGCAAACTTTGTTAAAGAAAAGCAAGAAAAAGAATCTGAAAGAGAAGAAAACCTCAATTAGAACCACACCATAGACATTTGGGTATACCCAAATCAAACATTTGGAGTACACTGAAGAAGAAATAAACCAAAGGTATAATTAACAGTCAGCCAGCACTGACTAATCCAAGAAAAACATCTGAAATTTAGATAGACAAAAAGATCAGAGCTGTCAAGGAAAGTCCTGAAACAGCTACTGTAGACTTGTGTTTTACGCAGTAGTTACTGTAGGTTCTTGACATACAGTAGTGTGTGTACCCAAAATCCCGTATAATCAGAACTCCCCCTTAAACCCTCCTATTCCACTCCCTTATAAGTAAGTAAAACCAATTGTAAGTGTATTAGTATGTGCATTTATGTAGTTAAAAGAATTATCAAAACAATAATACAGCAAACACTGTACTGTACAGCATACAAAATATAGTAATAAATACATTTTTAATAATAAATGCTGGGAGCAGTCAGCATAATCTCCTAGTGATACTAATGATAAATATGAAAGTTGATAATGACAATCCCACCCCTTGACTTGTTCAAAATCTTGAATTTTTTAACTCCAAATCAGGCACTTTTCATGACGTGTCTTTCCCATTCATAATTGTTTTTGTTATATGAGCTATATTGAAGGTGATACCGCATGATAAAAAAAGCAATAGGCTCCGTAAAGGCTAGCTCAGGTGTGTGGCATGTCAAATCTGAATTTGTGAAATTTCCCACGTTATTTCATTTTTCATTTACTTTTCCTTCAGCGACTGCGTATACACAAATTCACATGAAAATGGTAAGCATAAAACATGTACTGTATAGTGCATCAAAATGGTACAGTAGTTCTCGGAAGACCGACACAGCAGAATTTCAGAGCCCAATCCTCTCATCTGCACCAAGAACAGAGAAGCCAGTGTAGAATTTCATCAGCAGCAGAAAAAATACACAGGAGAGTTTTGGTGGAAAAGAAAACTCCAAGATAAACCTAAATACCAAAATGATAAGACATTTAAAGTGTGAAGCGAGAAAGGAATGACAGATGAACTCCACCGAAGAACATCACCTCATGTGTGAAGCACGGTAGAGGTAATGTCATGGTTAAGTTTTTCTCTGATTTAAGGTCAATTGAGCGTATATGAAAATATTGAGGTTGGAGCACTCCCAAAATAGAGAAGAATTCAAAGTGGCCACAGCAGAGACCTAGCAAAGCACCGTAAATCATTACCTAGAGTTTGGTGAGCGCAATGAGTCACAGAGCTCTTGCAATTGTTGCCTCAAAGGGATTTGCAAATGCCTTTTGCACTCTGAAATGTAAAAGTGAATGTGTCCCAACACCTTTGATCATTTGGAATTACTGGGTTAAATTTAAAATCTGTTTTTTGTTCTAAAGTAATAAAATATACAGTATCCACGAAATAAAAAACACATTGTATTGTGCTCATTTAATTATCACAAGTATAGATTGCCCTTTTAAACAAACTATGAATTTCGACCATACTCTCCCAATAGTTTTACAGGGCAAAGTATATTCTAAATGTAGAAGCCTAGCCTCTAATGTCTTTTGTCTTAAGAGACCATCTCAATATTTGCATTTGTTAATTTGGTGTGGTATCTTTTGAATAGTAGTATTTATAGTCGGCAGGGCAACTTTACTAAGCTGATTGAGAGTGTGGTCCATTAGGGAAGTATGTTTGGGGAAAAATGAGTTTTAATATTGAGATCAAAGGGAAAAAAAGTTATTTTTAGAAAAAAATAAAATCAATTATAAAATAGATGACACTTTAGTACATGACTTCATTAAAAAATATAAATGGGGTGATTTTTGTTCACCAGTATAAGCTTAAGGTTTACTAATTATGTTTCTGTGACTGGAAAAACTTGAGGTAAAGAGAATTAAAAAAAAAACTTGAATACACAGATTTATCTTTGTTCCACACTACCATGAATCAAGAAGGGTTTATTTCAGCCTAATGTTGAGTGTGGAAAAAGAACAAAACTTCAGTATTCTAATACGAATGTAAAAACAGAGCTGAATGGTTAAGACACTGTGATGTACAGATTCATGTGCTCTTTCTTGTGTCTTATCTTTTAAGGTGGGAGTTTAGTTGCTCGTTAATTCACGTGGACTGTGCTGGTCAGGATGACCTGAGCTCTTCTTTATTTTGTAAGGTTGAACATGAAGCCTTAAGAAAAAACTGTATGTTCAGAATGTGCTCAAGAATCTGAAAGTTCAAGTAGTGTTGCACTTGGGGCAAACAAACATAATGTACAGAATAACTCATGATTAAGCAAAATTGATTATGAAAATGATTGCTACATGTAAATGGAGAAATCCACACTGATTAAGTATATCTATGGAATATATTGTGTTTGTTTGTTGAGTTTTTACTCTGTAGGAGTACTGTGTAGTAGTATTATTTTTAGTTTTATTGTGGGTTACAAATAAAATCATGTAAATGAAAGTCTAGGAATTTTCAGTTTCAACTTTGGTTATTTTATATGTGTCCAGGACAGGGTTTATGCTCCTGCAATTAATTTTATATAAGAAGAACTTAACATAATTTTTTTGAACTAATTAACCTTTTTGTAATCGGGATTATTGTAATTTATACAGTAAATCTTATACTGTATCTTAGTTATCAACTTGAGACCTGTATATTCATGACCAAAGCCTGATTTTATATACTGCTACATTTCCTATGTGCTACATTTCATACAGTACCTTTCATTCAGTCATCGTCAGTCTTATGTACCCTTTCACATGAGTTCCCATGCTGGGTAACATCTCCGGGGAAATGAGGGCTGAATGTCAGACCTAGTAGAACCATTAAAGAGATTTTGTGTGGTTCACCGAATATTAGGATCCTAATTCAAATTCAGACACAGGCAAAGGATTACACAGTGCAGTTTTAATAGTAGCTCTGAATGCTGTAGTGCTGCAGGCTGAACTTTAGAGAAATGAAGGAGGAACACCAACCACCAAATGTCGCTTAAGAAGGACATCAATAAACATTTTAGAAACTTTTTTGCTGATTGGCTAATGGGGAGGGTAAATAATTTAAAAAAGTAAATCCTAAAGCAATAATTAACTATGCACAACAGGTATTCGTGCCATTGTGTTCACAGAAGTTATCTGAAAAAACATTTCACTTGGGGTATTGATATGAAGATGAATGCAGTAAATGGAGTCATGTTGTTTAATTCATTAAGACTTTGCTAGAGTACATATCTGCAAGCCGGTACAGTGGGACGATGGCTTGGCACTCTGTACCATCTGCTGTGGGACCAAGTGCTGTTAAAAAGATATTTATACTGATGGATGGGGCTTTCTGCTTTCCCTGGCAGCCTCCCAGAAATGCAAAAGAAGGGCTGATTATTTCCTATTCTTATCACTGTGTCACCTCGCGCTTATCTCTCACCCGCTCTTGAAATCAATATAAATGGCAAACAAAATCTTTAAAAAGAGCTCAATTTGCTTAATCTGCCGAGATGGAGCAAATTAGCCAGTGCAGTGAGGGAAGGGTTGCCAAATCAGAGAGGACATACGTGGGCACTGAGAGGGGGAGAGAGCATGCCCAGCGCATGTCAGCCCTCAGCGCAGATAGATCTTGACGTGCTGCTGCCGTGTTAATCAAATCTTCGGAAGCCATACTTCGATTACCATTAAATCGGCAGTCAGAGAGGTGATTTTCTTTGTTGTGCAGCCTCTCTATGCTTGCATACAAAATGACTTTTAGCATTAATTAATAGGATCAATGCGGATTATTGCTTCATTGTGGCAGGGCAATTTGATAATAACAGCCTTAAGTATGGAGCAACACGTGCTGCTCAGAAACCCATTGTGTGTTCATGCTGGCTTTTACACAGATGAAGAGCAGGAGGAACTGGTAATGCAAATCACTTTACATTTCTTTCTCTGTTACATTTTGATTTTTCTGATGATATCATTTTCATGCTGTTGGGCCTTGAACGGTTCCAGGTGTACAGTATATCTTTTTTCTTCAGTTCGGTGCAAAATTAAAAAAAAGAAAAGCATTTTGTCATTTCATTCTATGTGGATACGGGCACGTCTGTATCATGACAACCATGTGATATGATTTTTAAAACTGAAGTCTGTAAGGACTTCAGGAACTCATCAGCAATGATTTGTTACCCTGAAAACCACAAAACACGGCTTTGAAAAAGTCACATTTGCGCATTCATTGACTATAAAGATATAGCCATATAAAGTCAGGACATCTGTCAATTAAAAACTGACTAAAAAAAATTGTGGGAAACCTAAAAAACTTTTTAGACAGCTGACCACATAAATTATGTGTACAAAGCAAAAGTGGTATTTAAAGAAACAACACATGCATAGACTGGTAGCAAATTAACCCATATAATAGCTGGATTGCTTGTAGCTTTTAATGGATGATTTGCTCTAGGTTCAGCAACCCTCTGTCCCAGTGAAAGTGTATTTGAAGTGTACCACCAACAGATTCTTGGGTTTGAGACAGTCAAATCCAATTACATCAGGCCTTGACGAAGGCTTGATATATCAATTTTTAAGCAAGCAGGCAGAACAAGTGGTTGGTAATCCCATGGACATTTTCTATTCAGGAAGAGATTCACAGTGACAAAAGGGGTTCCATTTTGGAATTATGTTGCCATAGTGACCATTATGTGGCCCTCTCTCCTGGGTGAATGAGTGGCCTCTGCTTTTTATGTAACCGTGGAAACGCACCCCTCTCTATACTGAATAGCTGCTAGAAAGCTTTATTTCCCCTAAAATGCAGATGCTTTTTTGTTTTAAAACAATCTTTTCTATTGCTTACTTATGAGAGACCATGTTTTTAAATGACTGTACTGCTCAAGTCTCTGGAAAAGATACAACTTCAGCGGGAGGCTAACTGTCCCAATCTGCTGCTACCCTCAGGATCTCAGTGTTAAGCGGCCATCTCAAGGCCCAAGCAAATATGGCAGAAATAATCTCCTCATAAGAGGAGAATGCTTCTCTGTATATTTTTAATATGAGAAGATATTGGAACTATAAGGTCCTGTAATCTGCTTGTTGCGTTGAATGCAATGCCAAATCTGCCGTTACATATCTAAAAACATAAGTAAAAGCTACAATACAACACTGGCGACGGAGTTAGTTGCAGCACACTTTCCATTTGGTATTCATACTGTAGCTGATTCACAATTACACGGAGGTATTTGATTTAATCTTGTAAACTGCATGACAGAAGTAAGGTATTTTTTTGCTGGTGTCATTTTTGCTGTGTATGGAGCACAGAAGGGATTAATTTAGTTTGTTTCTTAATTTCATACCTGAATAAAAGAAACCATCTTCGAAGGGTGTTTCTGTTGTAACACTGCCACTGCATATACTGTAGAACATGCACTGGGATAGGAATGTGTTGGTAAATCACCTGCCACATTGACAGCCAATTTTAGCTATTGGTCAACACCTACTGTAGTTTTACAAGTAATGCCATGGGATATTTAATGATCAATTAAAGACAGGGCCTCAGTGTAACATCACACTTGAAGGACACCACCTTCTACAACTTAATATCTCCCTAGTCACATATGCACCATACTGTATGTGCATTAGGCTTTGGAAATTCTGATTCAGAAAGAAGAAGGCTTTAGTTCATTCTTAGGTTTATTGATAAAATAAGCATTAAAGAATATATATATAAATGCATGTAAAGATTTGGCATTATTTTGATTAAATGCTCATCCGAGACTGACTCTGATAGAGCTGAGTGACTTTGACTGTTGCATAAGTACTAAGTAATCTCATAACTAGTCACAGCGAATGAGCTGATAAATTGTTAAAAGTCTAAACAGGTCACAAAAGAAAACCACAAAATGGAGCATAGGGATTGCAATGGGAATAAAAAAATCACAGAGTTTTGAAAAGCAATTGTTTTATTTTGTTTAATAATTGTTTATTCATTATTGAAAATAAAAATAATTTAAGAATGATTTTTAAAAAGTGTAGCTAATGAATTGTTTATGAGGTTTACAGTACAGTGGACGTTTGAGAGAATCTAATACGGCCAGCAGCCATATCACCCTGCAACTCACAACTGGCAACCCACTGAAGCTAAGCAGGTGTGAGCCTGGTCAGTACCTGGATGGGAGACCTCCTGGGAAAAACTAAGGTTGCTGCTGGAAGAGGTGTTAGTGGGGCCAGCGGGGGGCGCTCACCCTGCGGTCCATGTGGGTCCTAATGCCCCAGTATAGTGATGGGGACACTATACTGTAAACAGGCGCCGTCCTTCGGATGAGACGTAAAACCGAGGTCCTGACTCTCTGTGGTCATTAAAAATCCCAGGGCGCTTCTCGAAAAGAGTAGGGGTGTAACCCCGGTGTCCTGGCTTAATTTCCAATTGGCCCTTACTAATCATGGCCTCCTAATAATCCCCCTCTATGAATTGGCTACATTACTCTGCTCTCCTCCCCACTGATAGCTGATGTGTGGTGAGCGTTCTGGCGCACTATGGCTGCCGTCGCATCATCCAGGTGGATGCTGCACATTGGTGGTGGTGGAGGGGAGTCCCCATTACCTGTAAAGCGCTTTGAGTGGAGTGTCCAGAAAAAGCGCTATATAAGTGTAAGCAATTATTAATTATTATTATTATTATTATTAATAATGCTGTGGTGATTACCGATACTGTAAGCATGTCAAGTCTTTATGGTCAAACTAAATAATAGCACAAAGGATCAAAGCACATCAGATTTGATTGTCAGCTACAGTATATAAAGAATGTTTGCCTTTCATGGTGCTCTTTACTATTAATTATGGTAAAGAAATTTCTATCACAAGACATGCATGGAGCCATTCTGCAGCATTGTGATTCTTGTTATGGGACATGTACAGTATCTCTTATTTTATTTAACGAAAAGAATGACAGAAGTGTATGAAATACTGAATTATTAATAAAGTAATTGATTACATGACTCTGCCATTAAACATGAAATCAGTCATTGCTGAAAGGCACATATCGTATGGAGGTCAGATGTACTCTACAAAGATCGAAGGGATGTGCAATTTATTTTAAGAAACCCAGTTCATGATCTGCACACAAAAATGAAAATTATACTGTATATATATACTAATAACCCAAATTACCCTGTTATATGAACAGTTTTCTTGGTAGCTTCATATTTATTCAGTATATCGTCTTGGATTCAGAATCTTAGAGCATTAAATCTAAAAGCTATCGATTGCCATAAATATGGGACTCAGGTTAGTGATGTATTAATATTTAATAGGACAGACCTCCAGCTGAAGCTACTTGATATGCATTTTTTTCTTTTTTGTTGCCTTTTGATATACTTTATTGTAATACATACAGTATGCACCCTATATGGAAACTCAAGGTTAACCCTTCAGTGTGACTTTAGGTTGTGTAATTGACTTGCATTGCCTGATGCACTTCAGTTGAAAGGAAGATACTATTGATTAAGCATGCCTGGATGCTTTCGTGGATCCTTTATAGATCTCTGAGGAATGCATTTCTCTGTTGAGCTGGAGAGCGTCACTTTCCACAGATTTTCAATAGCAGCCCTAAGTTTAATTTCTTTAATGTTAAACAAGAAATTATTGCATTCAGTAATGTCTCTAGTGCCTTCTGAAAGCTACTACACCTATTTTTTTTTATTGACACCAATTATTGTTTTTAAACTGTAATTTAGACATCACTGAATGACTGTGAACCTCGTAAGGGATGTTTTCAAAATAAAAATTAATGCATTTTTTATGATTGTTTTTTTTTCTCCAGTTTTACAGCTTAGCATGCACAGATGGGGTTGTGTTGCTTAGGCACTGGTTCAAACACATTGGACAGTTCTGTTTCACAGGAGCCTATGTTCAAAAGCTTGCCTGGTCTGGCAAAAAAGTATAGCAAAAAGACACAAAGGACTGTTATCAAAGAAGAACGGTAGTCGTGCTAAGCCTTTGGCAGACCATGCAGAAACACAAAAAGTGCTTTTGAATTTGTGCTGCAAAACAGGAGGCAATTCTAATAGAGACACATAGAACAAATACTTTAAATGTCCTCTATCTGTCTGAGGCAAACAAGTTCTAATACCATCCATATAAGCATAATATGGATTTTGCCATCACTACTACTGTATATATCAATCCACATACTGTACTGTTTAACCACTTACACAGCACCTACTGTACATGCAATGCACAATCAATTTATTATTATCATTCCCTTAAGATGAATCAGTAGCTATAGCAGGACATGGTGACTTCACTCCAAGTTGCACACAGCTGGTGTGTTAGGAGTAAAAAGAATATGCCCTTGGTTTTGTGTTTATCGATGACGGACCAGAGACTTCCACAATGTGTGTGAGGGAAAAGAGCCGTGGGACTTGGCTATGTTTGATCTAAATTGCACATCTACCTGAATCAATTGTTTAATACCCATGTTGACGTTTTTTTACTACTTTTCTTTAAATTTGGAACAGAAGGTTCACTGATACAGGGCTTTCTCAAAGTCACTGTTTTTATGTCACAGCATTGTAATTCATAGCGCTATAAGATCTTTTATTGTTCTAATGGAAACCAATATTTCCTATGCATTGAACTGAAAAGCTCTGGACTCGAGTACATCACAATAGGACCCTCTGAATGTTCTGCACGTATTGTTGCGTTAAAGAGGATACCTTCTCACACTTCCACTGCCCCACTGGTTGCCTGGAATAATGCAGCCTCATAACACTCAGCATGGTTTCTATTAGGTCTGTCTAGGGCAAAACTGTAGTGGAAAATAAAACACTCCATTCCGTCTCCTGCCTATCTCTAAACATGCACATTATTTTCATGCAGAAGGCGAGTAATAATTATTTTGCCGATGTTTCTTAATTTGTCGCACTGCAACCACTGCAGTCTGAAAACAATGATGCAGATTGATCAGATGGATGTGATAGTTTCTGGCTGGTGTAGTGACCTTCTGCCTGACCGGTCACAAACCTGGTCAACTGGTGCTGAAGCAGAGCTTCTTATTCATGCTACTTTTCTAACAAAATAGACCACTTTCAAAAATGCACTTAGCAACCAGGCACTCAGCATTACAAGTGTGGCTCTTGGTCTTATGTTTTGCTGTTCTTACATTAATTAAAACCCCATAGTTCTGAATGACTGTTAATTTTCTATGAAAAGTTCTTAATTGACTTATCTGGCCACATGAATTCAACTCAGATATCAAACACTGAGCACTCTGGAGTTGTATAAAATCCCATGACTTGAGCTCAGTGCTTTATATACACGTCCAATGAGTAAACAATTCAAGCTGTTGGGTTTCCATTATGCACATCTGGAGATTAGCTGGTATAAGAAAATTAGGAATGTGAACAGGACTGCAATGGTCAGGACAAGGACTGGGACATCCTTGTCTAGAGTAGCAGTGGTAGCGGTGTTGCTCCAGCTGCTTCTGCCTGGCCTTTTGTATTTTTAATTGTTGAGTTTTTAAATAATTAGAAATCATTAGAAGGGCTAAGCTAACCAATCTGGCTACTTTTACAGTTATGTCTTAGCTCGGGTCGAGCTAGGGGTAGGTGCTAGAAGAGCAGAACCTTGGGTTCTACAGATGATTAGGTCCAAAGGCTAGTAGACCTACCGTAGCTGCATAAACTGTACTGTGCAGAGTGGATTTAGAGAGAAGCCCAGGGACTCAAACCCTCAAAGACTTGCATAACTGCATTCCCTGTTAAGACTCTTACACCAACAGCCAGTCTGTACAGGGGCTCCCCCTATTTCTAGACGTTCCTGGGGGTGGAAGATGATGCAAGGGGTGCCTTCTGTCTGCATCTATAGCCTATCTCCCGCCATCGGAGACAGTGCCTTTATTTCCTCTGAGAACCACCCCTCGTGCCGTCTTGTACAGATCAAGAAACATGCAATTTCCGCAGACCCAAAGTCCCTGGAGTCCCATTTGTCCCGGCCAGGGCATGCGGCTGCTACAATATATTGGTCGAGGTGAGGGACAATCTACTTGTTTACAAGAGGGCACCAGCAACTATTCAATAAGCAATGATTTCACAGCAAAGGAGCAGGTTGCTGCCAGCGCTGACAGCCCATTGGATCTATGTGTACAAGAGCAGCAGAGGCCGGCAATCCCCAGGCATTTGGGAATAGAGAGGTACGCCAGTGGAAGACTGCCAGGGAAAGCAGCTAGGCAACTTGAGCATTGGGCCAAACTTCCCAGTAGCCCAAGTGAAGCTCAGGCCCTGAAGACAAGTCCTCAAATTCAAATAATTGAACACTTAATTAGATACTTCAAGTGCTGCACAGCCTGGAACTCGAAGCTCACTTTCTTTTGTGCTTGCCTGAAACTTTGAAAAGAACAGACGGGCTAATCCTCCCCTGTGTGAGTAAACATTTTAGTTGCCAGATGAACATTTGGAGTTTTTGCAAAGCATTTCTTTTCTCAAGCAAATTACGTCCACTCTCCTCCTCACCCTCACCATCCTGCCTTTAAAGAATGATTATTCAGATGTCTGACATTAAGACAAAATAGGTCATATGCTGAAAGGTATATAAAGGTTACGTACAGCATTTGCATGTAGTTTTCGCATTGTTCTTACAAAAATGTAACATTGCTGGCAGGTAGCAAATGGAACTGTTTAAACCCCATATTTTACCAGATTAAAGCTATAGGTGTAGAAAGAGGGATATAGTGAGGCCAAGTACAAGTACAAGAAGGTGTTACAAACTGAGTTATTTATTCATTTGCTTGAGAAGTGTTTTAGAACCTTTGAAGGTTGAGCAGAACCTTTAGAACTCAAGTCAACAGTAATAAAAATGAGCATCAATTCAGCAGTGCATCAGTCAGTATCAATGCATTTGTGACATTTGTTTATTTCTGGAGTTCTCTTACTGCCATTATCTGGGCTACATGTAAAATAGAATTATTCATTTTATTTTCACTCATCATCTGTATACAAAATGTTATTTTTCAAAGCAATGAACCAACATAGAATACCATGTGGAGTTCCAACCATATTTGGCAAAGTACTATTTTTTCCACAATATGTAAGTAAGCAGAAATTAATTTACAAAATGAATTTGATTTCTAATAAAATGGAACGTGTAAGTAGTTGAAAACTGTGCATGGGTCTGAAAATTTGTTTTTCACAAAGAAAACGAATCGTAAAGCCTCATTACAAAGCCCATTAAGTGAAGTAACAGTCCGTTCAGTCTCTGTCTTAAACTGTAATAACATTCAGATATTAAGAGAAACTTTATCCTTGTGTGAAATCTCTGATTTTAAATAATGCCTGTCTGTGGTGCATTTATTTTATTCGCCCCTGCTTTTCCCCCAGTCACCATTATCATCTCAGCATGTGCTGCTCAAGGGTTCTCCTGTGTCAACGGGCGAAAGCTCTGGATTTTTCATCTAATCGCTAGGCGTATTCCACAGGGCGCTGGCAGAAATGGGTCGTTTGCCCAAGCTTGGAGAAAGTAGGCTGATTTGGCATGTATTTGTACAGTATGTGAGCATTAGTATGTATATACAGTGGATATAAAAGGTCTACACACCCTTATGGAAAATGCAGGTTTTTGTGGTATAAAGCCAGAAATCAAGATAAATCATGTCAGACATTTTTCCATCTCTAATGTAACCTTGCAACCAACAAAATTCAAGATTCAAGAGAAAAACAAATAGATAGTTATTAGGAAAACTAATTTAAATGAAAAAACCTACAACACCCCCCCCCCCCCCCCCCCGAACTAATACTTTGTGAGTAAGTCTTTGTGAATAAGTCTCTATCAACTTTGCACACCTGCACTTTGCAGTTTTATCCCACTGTTCCTTGCAAAAAAGTTGAAGCTCCTGGGCTCTGAAAATGTCTGACATGATTACATCACTTTATTAGCCATATACAATTTCTTGCATTAGGAATTTGTCTTTTTCGCATACCCCAGCTTGCTCTCCCTGAGACACACAGACAGAGAGAAGCTTGGGGTCAGAGTGCAGGGTCAGCCATTGTACAGCAATGAGCAATGAGCAGCTGGGGTTAAGGGCCTTGCTCAGGAGCCCAACGGAGAAGGATTCCTCTGCCGGCCGCCAGATTTGAACCGGCAACCTTCCAGCCACAGGCGCAGATCCTTAGCCACAGAGCCATCCCGTTTATCTTGATTTCTGGCTTTACATCACAATAAATTGCAATGTCGATAAGGGTGTGTAGACTTTTTATATACGTCTATTCGTCTCTATCTTTGTGCATTTCTTCATAATGGTTTAATAGAGGTGTTTCATTATGTGGTGTATGAGTTGGTGTCCAAACCAGTCTTGCATCTCCTCCTGGATTTGCACAGTGAGGGGCTAATCATCCATCCACAGTCCCTCCCCACTTAAATGTTCATATCAGAGCTTTGAAACTAAATCCCCTGGACAGTGTGTTTGAAACCACGTCAGCACTGAATGTACTGTAGCATCTCGCTGACTGGAGAGTGACTGCACTGTCTGTCAGTGTACTCCCCTGAAACCGCAGATTCAAAAACAACAGGAGAATAAAGAGCAAACAATAGAAGTATAAATAACTGAAGGTGATCTTTAAGGTTGTATGTTTCGTTGTGAACACAATTTTCCTGAATAGTTTTATTACTGAGATTGAGCTCTGCATAATGTATAGTTTAAGAATTTTAAATACATGTTTTTTTCAAATGAGAAACATACATTGTTGTCATTAATGTGGAAATAGACTGTCATATTTAATGTTGTGGTATGTTTGGTGTGGATGGGATGCCCATCTTAATTATTTTTTTTTGTTTTGAGGCGAATATACAGTATTACAGAACATAAAGGATATTTAAGAACAGAAAACTGTTCTTTTTTATATCTCCAACAAATACATATTTAAATAAGTCCCAGAGTTCAAAACAAATTTTAGGATGACTTCCAAGATCTGAGAAGGAGGGTATATTGATTCTATGGGGTAAGATACCTGTTCATTTCATGTAGCTCACAGAACTTTCCAGTTATTTCAGTTGATGCAATTCAGATGAATCCTAATGTTCGTCTCTAGAGGTTTCTCATCAGAAAATAAAGGCTTTGCAAGGTTATTTGGCAACCTGGAAGAACCAGACGAGTGCTATGGATAATTAGGACTGACATCTATCATATTTGTCTGCTGGAATGGCATACTGTTCTGTGTAGACTGTCTGGTAGTCTGGCATAAAATCCCTATAGTATAAATACTGCAGCTGAGAGTTTGCTTAACTGATTTAGAGAACACAAATCAATTCTACCTTCTCTAATAAGAAAAGTATATCTGAAGGGTCATGTATCCCTCTACTACTGCACAGAATTTTACATAAAATCGAAATGTCTATTTCCTCAGGGATATATACACTGATGCATTGCCCTGGTGAAATTCTTCCAATGATCTTTTCATATTACTGTATCTGTATGTACTGTAAAATTAATTCAGTCGTACTGGTGGGTACTAAATTTCTATTTCTCCAAAAGTGGGTTATTGCCACTTTTCTCTGTATCACTCTTATCTGTCATTGAACAGGTTTGCTGATGCGCGCCCTTCAAAGTGTATTACAATATAACCTTTCAGCATTTCAGAACACTGCATACCTATGTACCTACAGTATACCTGTGCCATCTTAATGTCATAAGGGACTGCTGAAGTCGAATTCTTCTAAGTTTGAAGATTTTAGTGCATTGCATAATTTTCCTATCTTTTGTAACTCGTTTTTTTGTGTCTGTTTTCTTAGCATGCAGACCAGGTTTCTACAAAGCTTCTGCCCAAGATGCCTACTGCATGAAGTGCCCCCTTCACAGTTACTCCCACCAGGACAAGGCCACAGAGTGTGTCTGTGAGAGGGGCTACTACAGAGCGGAGACTGACCCAAGAGCTATGGCCTGCACAAGTAAGAAACGTCTGTTGAGAATGAAATGTATAGGACATACTATGGACAACATCATTTTTATTTCACTTTTTGGCCTTAAACCATAGCTTTCAAAAAACAACTTCAAATACATATTAAAACAGCATAAGTACCTTATAAAGTAACAGGTTACATACATACACGTTTACTGTACATATCTTTTTTCCATAGAGCAGAGGGGTATATTTCTGTTTACCCTTATACTAACATTATATAGTTTGTACAAGTTTGTTCAATTTTAGGTTTGTGGATGAGAGTCAACAGATCATGTGCATTAACATACAGTATGGTTTATTCAAGTCACAGTTCTTAAACAAGTCCAAAGAAAGTACTAGTGTAGATTGCTCAATCTCCCGTGATAACACTCAGTGTAGAAGTGACGTGCCTGTAATGAATTATGATTACAGTTTTCCAACTGTATATTGAGGTGTTGAAAGTTTCTCCCCCTTGTTTAGTTTCTGAATGTGTTCCTGATAGTGATATAAACCGGGGGTGCTGAGTGAAAGCAACTACTGTACAGAAAACATCTGTTGGATTCTCAGTGGGGAGGAAGAATTGCATATGTTTAAAAAAGTAAGAAAAAGAACTGCTCCTTGATGTGCCATTCCACTGTGGGTGTGCTGACATTACAGGCAGGCTGATGTGGTATTATTGGCCTATTAGTGTCCATCAGCCTCCAAAGTGCACAGCAACGATTTTAATGAGGGTCTTGGGTTGCTGTACGAACAAGAAAGAAAAAAGGTTTCAATCAGACAACAGTGCTAAAAGGGTAGAGCTCTCCATTACCATGGGGTGTGAATTTTACCACCATTTCTGTTTATCATGGACTGCAAAGTCTAAACATACTTCACCATCTCTCTTCAGCAGTTTAGGTACAGTATTTCATCTTAACATTTGAGAGGCATGTGCATTTCTAACAGTCTGTTCTTGTAGTGATTTCCATGAAAGAACAACTCAAAATACTTTCCATGAAAGATACAGAAAATGATATGAAGATTATTTCCAAAAAGCATAATCAAAACAGAAAACAAAACATACTGAGCATCAGAATAAATGTATCGCTTTATTTACATGCAGATTTCTGCCGGTCTTGTTCACCAGTGAGGGTAAAGGGGATCGTGGGATTAGTGCATGGCTGCAGTAATGCAAACGTGGTACAGGACCGTGGCGATGAAGCTGAATTTTCTAACAAAGCTGTCGGTCTACTTCCTTATCCGCACCTCTGGTCAGGAGCTTTATGTAGCAATCAAAAGAATGAGATTGTGGGTATGGTACAGGCAGCAGAAGGTCTTGTCCATGGTGTTTCTGTAGTGTAAAGGCATCCATTATTTTTATGGCATCAGAAAATGAAACAGGTAATCTAATTTTAGCAATATTCAGCAGATGATAGTTAAGGACAGTTAGTAATGTGTTCAATATGTGATTCAAATAGTTCAAAATAAAATATTGCTCCCAGATGCGTCACCTTAGATTTTGCAGGAGGTCAAAAAAGTTTGATTTTGTCAGTTTTATCTGTTGCTGAGAATCTGTTGCACAGCTCCTGTCTTAAAAAATGAAAAACATTGACTTTTGAATGTCAGCAAGACACTTGTTTTAAAACATAAAAAGCATATGCATTACTGTCACTTGAACTAACAGAAGTATTAAGAACTATACCACCTGCATACAGTATGTGTGCAAATTTAGTCCATATTTACAAATAATCTCATCAAGTTGAAGCCTGTATAGAGAAAATAACAAAGATCTGTGAAGGGATGCCTGTGGAATAGCCACAATATCGACACCCCTTAATAAAATAATATATTGGATATTTGTTAAAAGTGATCTAAACCAGCACAGGAACGTTCCCAAAAAAATTCTCTAAAATGATTCATTAAATGGTCATGATCCACAGAATCAAAACCATATCTTAAATTTTAAAGCCCCAAAATAAAACAGGTATGCGTTTTAAATCAACATTCATAAGAATACCATTTATTACTTCAAATAATGCAATTTCATTGTTATGACTGGAGAGAGAACACAACTTGGAATTGCTCTAAGACTTCATTACAATTGAGGAAACAATTCATCTGTTTAAATTTGTACTTTTCGAGAACTTACCTAAAAATGTAAGGCTGATAATAGCTCTGAAGTAATTTAGAAGAGAATTATCTAATTTAGATTCCTTAAGCAGGAATTTCACAGGAACCATTTTCAGAAGCACAAGTAATAGGTGTATTCCATGCTGAAAAGAGATGAAAGAGAACATAATGTTTCGACCGTGGAGCCTTCTTCGGGTGTGTCACTCCTGAAGAAGGCTCTACATCTGAAATGTTGTGTTTTGTTTCTTCTCTTTTCAGCATGGAATAAACCTATTATTCCTTTGCAGCCTACGCATGCTGACACAGCTACCCACCTGAACATTTTCAAAAGCAGCTTGAAATGTCCTTGTTGACACATTGTTCAAAAATATAATTAGTATTGGATACAGAGGACATCTGCTAAGTTTTATCTGAAGTACTATTGTATTTATCTGTTATATACAGTATTAATCAATGCAATATAATTCCTATCTGAATGAACCAGACTAATTAATTACATGAACCATTCCTTGAAATCTCACTGATAAAACTATGGTTTTGAAAATAATAAAAGAACTCTTAACACTAATGAGACTATAATATTACTTTCAGTATTGTTTGGCAGTTTAATTTGCCTGTTGTTGAGTAAGGGGCTCTAAGTTTGATCTTATTTTCCTAAAAAACATTAGAAAAATAAGTTCTCGCTAACCATAACATTTCATTGTACTCTAGAAAGAGCTGCTTCAGAACATCATAATGAATCTAATAGTGTATATTCATTTGTGTTCTGCCTTTATGTTTATATAAAAACATCTCAAAACTAATAAGCTAGTAGTTTCACAACAACAACACAAAAGGTAGGATTTGATTTTCTTTGTAGGATGAGTTTGTTTTATAAAGATTCTTAATTAAATAGTATTCTCATTAAGAACACTGGGCAAGACATGAAAATGTGTTTATGCAGGGGCTGACTGCCAGCAAGCAACAATTATGTGTTGAAGTACAGACATAAATCGTGCCACTCTTCACGGAAATGCAAGATTGCACTGCTTTCATTAACATCAGCTACGTTGTTAAAAGCATTGCATATTACTTTACTGAGGGTTGGGGTGGATATTACAGAAAGACAGCACTGGAATTAAACATGTCTGGTTAGATCTCAATGATTGGAGGTTTTGAACTGTTAAAGATAAGTTTGGAGGCAAATGTGATTGAACGTAGCCTTTATCAGAGCAAATTTGGCTGCACCTCAGGATTTCTGAACACAGTCTGAAGTCATAACACATTCCCAGTCAAACCAATGATTGCACTCTGGCAGTCCTTGGAGGAAGCAGTCTCAGTCATTCAGCACCAGTAAACACTGTAAAGCAGCGTGACCTTGGGAATTGATTTGAAAGGAGGAGGCTGGGCTTCATCAGAGAACTAATCAGCATAGAGAGGAAATAAGGTGATTCCTCCTCTGTTGGCTTTCATGAGATTTATTGAAATGCTGTTGAAAAAAAAAAGAACAGCCTGACGATGGTCACATCACGGACAAAACCCTGGGTTAAAGGCTTTTTTGAAATAGTGCGAAATCTATAGCACACTATCATTAAAGTGCCATTTATTAAACAATGTCAATAGCTTCTGCTTTGTTCCCCTCTGAATCCCTTCACTCTGAATCCCTAACACTGCTCATCCTTCCTCTGTTCTAAGATCTAGTAGGGCTTCGCTCGGGAACAGTATAGTGTTGTAGACACCATCCTACAAAAAATCAGTTTCGCTCCAAAACCTATGGAATATATTTCAACTACTTGTGATCACGATTTCACAAAATATAAATCATACTATAATTTGATGTGCGATTCAATAACACATTTAACATGGAAATAAATTGTATTAATAATTTTCTTAACTGCTGTAAAAGGTTTCCTGCTGCCAGATCAAAACGACTTTTATTCATGAAATACATACTATACTGAATGCTAGAGAAGAGCCTTCACTGCTTAATTAATCCAGGATTATGAAAAAAAGAATACGTCAAACCTGTTATTAATTTCCATGCTTAAAGATCCTCCCTTAGGTTTCAAGACACTTCCTGTGAAATATTTTGTACCTGAGAATATCTGTAACATTTATTTTTATGTTTCAAAGAATATAAAAGTTCCACTGCAACAAACTGGCAGAAAAAAAAATACTCTGCCCTTACTATACAAAAGTAGGTCTCTGTCACAGGAGCCTACTGAAAGTCAAAACTCTAGGAAGTTGGCAAATGTCACGGTGCAGAAGTTGTTTCATTATTTGAAGCTTTTTAAACACAAGAGCACAAACTGATGCCACGCTGGCTTTTGACAGACTCGGAGCCACAGAGCAGAAACACATCTTCGCTGAAAAATGTTTTTTTTTATTTTCTTTTTCAAGCGTAAAGAAATTTGAATCTGAGGCTCGTGTACTGACCAGGTCTGTCCTTTCAGAGGATCTCACCTGTACAGTATGTCATTCAGCACATACTCTTCAGCTCTGGTGCTGGTACTGTATATTACTAAATCGCTAGCCCTGGGGTGTCTTACTGTGACTTTTCAAAGACATTTATTAAAAAACAAACCTCACGCACCAGAAAAGGTGTAGTCCCAGAGACTTTTAATTGAATTTTCTCATCAAGGGCCCTGGTGCTACCTTGTAATACTGACTGACTGTTGAACCTTTTGGCCTGGGTCGTCTTGTATGCCAACTGTACTCGTTGACTTGCTCGTTTGCAATGACCCGGCTGTCTCTCCCTTCCTCCACCCCCCTGCCCCCTCTCCCGCTCATGACAGGGCCGCCGTCCGCCCCCGAGAACCCGATCACGACCATCAACGAGACCTCCGTGACCCTGGAGTGGAGCCCGCCGCGAGAGAGCGGGGGACGGGGCGACGTCACCTACAGCCTCCACTGCAGGAAGTGCGCCGCCGACAGCAGGGAGTGCGGCCCGTGCGGGAGTGGCCTGCACTTTGTTCCGCGCCAGTTCGGCCTCGCGTACACCAAAGCCCAGGTCACTGACCTCCTCCCGCACACCAGCTACACCTTTGACATTGAGGCGCTGAACGGGGTGTCGGACCTGAGCCCCAGCCCTAAGCAGTACATTTCTGTCAACGTCACCACCAGCCAGACAGGTGGGCATCGCCGACGCGCACCGCATGGCACGACCGGTGGTCATCAGATAATGATCAGAAAGGTTTTCAGGTGATACATGCAGTGAGTGCTTTGGTCTTGGATTTAGTATCCTACACCATGTCTTTCTTTTTTTTTAAAGTGCTGATTTATTGAAATATCGCCATTAACACAATCCTGTAACACACGGCTGACCTGCGTTTCGTTGTATCCAATAAATGCGGCATGTGATTTCACCACTGTTTTCATCAATCATAATTTAATATTTTAATGGAACTAACTGAAAGCTTATTGCTATTCATTATAAATAAAAATGCCATTTGTTACCAGGAATCCATTATGTTTTTTTTTTTTAATCATCAGCAACAAATAACAGCATGTATTGAAACTCTTAGATTACTCAGCTGATAAGTATTAATATTGTCTTTCCATTCAGTGCAATGTAACCTCTCCTTTTAATTTAATTTTTGGGAATAATCCTAAATTTCCCACTTATATTTTGGGGGGTTTTGGAATATTTTTATGTTCTTCCTCTTTTTAATTTCTTGTTTATCTTTTTGGGTGAGTTCTTTCTTTTTTCAGAATTCTAAATCCACTGCATTTCCCACACTCCCTTGAATAGTGTGACACTTTAAGGCACTCTGTAATATAAAAATCCTTTGTTCAAAATCAACAGTTTTAGTTAAAACTAGAGAAGGGTGATAGCTAATGTACCACAGTAGCCTTGGTAACCTGGGGATTATCACAGGGCTCCTTTCAACCTCAGGAAAGGAAGATTTAAATATGCATGAAGCATCATCAGCTTTTTACAAGAGCTTCGGAGAGTAATTTAAAATTTAAGGGGTGGCTAATTACCCAGTGTCAGCATCAGTGAGAGGAGCATGTCAGGAGTAAAGCTTCACGAAGACAGGTTGCAAAAACTATTACTTAAAAGGAAATTATTAAAGGGACAAATGTCAACCATGCTGTCGTTAAGCTGCTGATGACACAGAAAAAGTGTGAACAGGATAGCAATTTGTAAGAGCAATCTTGCTGTCGTTAATTAGGACGCTATCTGTGTAAATGCTGAGGTTGTTCAATTATTCTACACTTTAGGTGTCATCCCACAGTGTTAACTTGTGCTTGTGTAGTGTTGGATTGTTGATATAAAGTATAGCTGATATGGTGTCTCGGGCACATTGCTGTGTGATAATTAGCACACAGAACACATTTTCTTCATCTTTACTCCGTGTATAGTCAAGGACTATCAGCTAATATAAACCATAAAATACAAACCAGCAGAGGAAACGACATGGAAGTGCGTTTAAAACGGAGAACGGGAGGCACCTTTTCACACAAAGGGTTATGGGTCTATGAAACAAGTTGCCCAAACACGTTGTTGAAACTGATAACCTGACTTCCTTCCCAAAACAGCTGGATGAGACTATCCTTGATTTTGATTATCTGCTAACCACCAAACAGGCTAGATGGGCTGAATAACCATGTTTTTACCATTTTATTCTCATTTTATTATCTGATATTTCAGTGCAGTGACTTCTGTTAGAGCAATCTATTTTTCGTGCGCATTCCTATGCAGTACAGGTGATTGCCAGTTGCTACTTCGCAAGAAGCGGCAAATCACATTATTTTGTTCTTACAATTAATATGAAAATATCCTTTCCCTGAAGCCCCGGCTCTCTTTAATTATCGTTATCCATTGCTTCAATTAATTCACATTTCTGAGCACCTGCGAGCCAGTAATCAGAGCCTGCTTATGCTACCCCTTGTTGCAGTGAATGTAATCCTCAAGGAAAGGAAGACCAAAGACAGCATTACACTGGCTTGGCAGGGACCAGAGAGAGCTAACGGAGCCATTGTGGAATATGAAGTTATCTACTATGAGAAGGTCAGTCATTAGAGGAACAATTCCAGTATGCGTCTATTGATTGCTCACATGGGAAACTATCCTTTTCAACTGATTACCTACTGCAGCCTTTTGACCCTTATTAAAAGCAATCCCAATTATGTACAGATGGACGGTCTTTGCCTGTGTAATTGAGGCGCAAGGTCTGATCACGCTTTGGGGAATTACAGCATCGCTGTATCATTACTTCATAACCGAGGCCTAAGTCTTCTTTATTATTAAAATACATATAGATATCCCATGATGTTAACCTGTTACATATTAGTGGTTCAGCTCATGAGATCTTACAATGTGGCGTATGAAGCAAAAATGTGTTTTGGTGAAGGTCTGGGACTATATGCACGCACATTAAAAGAGCCTCCAAGAAAATCTATTTTTGTGATTTACTACAGTGTATATAGCCTGATCCTGTTTAGATGTCACCCAGCAAGTCTCCATTGTCTGTCCCCTTATTAGTACCTTGCTGTGAGAAGTTGGAAGTTATAAAGCACGCCATGAGGAGGTGTTTAATGAGGGGAGGGCTGCTGATTTATGCAGGTGATTATAAGATATGGCTGTAAGATTTAGCACACAGATGGGGTCCCTGGCAATGTGGCTTTTGGCAGCTGCTGTAAAGAGCTGTGTGCTTGCAGTACTCGAAATCTGTACTCTCACCAAAGCATGGGCAACATGTTCTTTTACTTTTAGGCTGTAAGACAAAGTGTTGCTGGGCTGTATCTCTTCAGTGCTAAACTGGAGCACCGTTTTAACAGATGGATGCAACTTCCTGTAAGAGTTTGTAAAAATACTGTTTAACGTAAAGCTAATGAACCACATGTGAGGATGCAAATTTCTCTATGACACCTATTTATAATTGATCTTTAAGTCATTATTAATATACTATTTTGAATACATAAAACATCCGTTTCGATGTGTGTGATAACTATAAAGGAACTTGACTGAAAACAATACTTTGCTAGTTGCAGAGAATGTGCTCTCACACAGTGAAATTTCCCTTTCTCAGTGTTTCAGACATCTTCATGAATGAAACATTATATTCATGTTTCCTCTATGAGACTGCTGTTTTCCCCATTGCATCTCCTGTATGGGACTGAATAATCTTTAGGACATTAGTTTAGTGACTTATGAATTTAAATAGTAGGAATGACCTTAAATTGTAGGTGTCCTATTGGCATATAATGAGGAGAACAGCTGTTAAACATTGCACAAAGATGAACAATGTAGGATGTCGGGACAAACAAATCCCACAGCTGACTTAAAATGGTGGCTGTTCACCTGCTGAAATAATAAGTCATGCAAATTGGTCTGCAGACCTTGACTCATAATGCAAACTTCCTATCCTGCATCTTATTGAAATTATGTAAAGCAATAGTATTTCCCTTACGGGTACTGTATGTTGGATATTGATTTTTCTTCAGGGTAAACCTGCTTGTAACGCTAACCTATACACCTTAATAAAGGCTCTTTTTATTTAAAAAATGTTTCCATCTATGTCACAGCTTAACGACAGGTAAGAGGAGTTAATATAGTTCTTCCCTTTTGATGTGATGTGTCGTGTTCTGGAATGCATCGACACATGGAATTGAATGGAAGGCCTCAAAGGCTTTTTCAATCTGCCTGTGCCCTCAGAATCAGAGAGATCAGAATTACACAGTCCTGAAGACCAAGTCTAACAGCATGACGGTGGACGGGCTGAAGCCAGGCACTACCTATGTGTTCAGGGTGAGAGCGCGCACCGATGGGGGCTATGGGAACTATGGAGGAGAGATTGAACTGGAGACGAGCCATGAAGGTGAGCCTTTCTAACGCCGGGTGAAACCAAGGGACTGACGGATTGTCAGTTTGGGTGTAGAAGAGTGCTTATTCCCCTAGGAGTCACTGAAATGGTCAGCTACTTTTTCTAATTTTAGATTTGTTTTCATATCGGATAGGGAACCAGAAATATATTATCTCTGAGGGCTGAGGGGAATATTAAGAAATAGAAATACAGAGTTTATTTATGAGAGAATGAACCATGGGAATGTATTTTTGTTTCAGTTTGCATTAGTTTAAAGATTTGCACTGTCCTAGATTCTCTGTTGTTTTCATTACATTGCATCTGTTAAAAGATTTTTTTTTCCTGATGGGTATAGTAATGTTACAATCAGACCATCTCTGTCAGTGTTTTGTTAGCAATCTGTAAAATAACTGCAAAGAGCAGAATGCATGTACAGTAGCTTGGGGTTTTAAGTGAAAGCTTTTCTTTTTGGCAGGTATGACATAAAAATGAAGATACTTTTTTATAGATATTTTTTGCAGGATATTAGGAACAAATCTGCATCTCTGATTGGCTATTTTGTACATCACTTGTCATGTATTTGTCAGATTGTGAGAAATTGTTTCACATTCCTTAGCTTTGTTTCACTTTGAAATAGAGAATGGAAATTGTATGCCCAGTGCTTATACTGTATTTAAATGGTCAAAGGACCATTTCATTATTTTAGAAATAAGTGCCTTAAAGTAAAAGATTTAGAGCTTGTCTGTGTTCTGGACAATTGCTTTCTTGTTTACAAATCTATATTAATTATACAGTATATTTATATTTATTAGTTCCTGCATAAGTAGAATTGCCCACTTAAATCACAATTTACATCTTTTTTGCTTCAATCTTTTCTTCTGTCAGAGTACAGTCCTTGTTTGGACTGTGCTGAGTATTCTTCCTCATTCTGCGTTTCATTTCCCTTCTTTCTTGTGTAAATAAGTGTCTGATTGCAGATGTGCCTGTGCCAAGGCCAAGGCTGAATAACACAATGCAGAAGAAGGCATTAGTATAATCCTCATCAATTCTTGGACCTGTACTGTAACTTTTTCTTCACTCCTCACAGACATGCTTGCTATTGGTGACCCCAACCAGCCGACTATCCTTGCCGTGTCAATTGCAGGAGGAATTGTTCTGCTCATATTTCTTGTGGCATGCTTTGTTGTGAGTGGGAGGTAAGCTTTGGTTTCCTTATTTCTTTTATCCTGTCACCAAGATTTAATGAACGCTGTTTGAGGGCTTATTTCATTTTATTATTTTTGACGGCTCATATGGCAGAGACGCTGTGAGTGGGGTGTCCAGAAAAACGCTATATAAGCGTAAGGAATTATTAGTATAAGTATTATAAAATAAGTGCCTCCATTCAGATCAGGTGAGGTTGTAAGTTAATCTAAAAGCTTCGGGACTTTTACCATGGGAGACCTGTCTCTGACATCTTTGTCCTAGCCATCAATGAACAGAAATCCACTTTTTAAAACCTGTGATGTGTTTCAAACCTTTGTACCTTTGTAAGAGTCAGAGACAGTCAAAAGCAAATAGGAGCAAATTTAGGTAGCAGCACTTTGTGGAGTATGGTGAGATTTCTAATGGCTCAGATCTGCCTTACATCTCTCTAAAGCCCATCCGCTTTCTTTAAACACTGCTTTCAGAGGCTGAAAAGCTGAAACCAGACCAAAAAGCTGAACGGTGGCAGATGGAACAAGGGTTTAGCCTAAGAGTGAACCTGAATTCTGAGTATGGAGCAGTCCAAAGGCAATCAGTCCTCAGTGTAGCAGCCATTGGGCAGTTATTCAGAGTCGCCTTTTGGAATCCTTCCCTTTATCACAAGAAAAAAAAGAAAATACAGAGAGCAAAACAGAATTATATCTATTTATTTCTGGAATTAATATGACGAGGAGAGCAGTGCGTAAGTGCCACATCAAAGCAGACTCTGGCTGTGTTTGCTGAAGGGAGGGCTGTGACCATGGCAGCCCTCTCACATCACGCACCATTCTGTGACCACTCTTTCAGCTCTGACTCAGGGCTTTATCAGCATCTCATTGACGGCCGAGTCACTCAAAGTAATGATACAATTAATAAATATACGGATAACAGGCAAGAGGTTCTGCACACACCCTGATTAGAACTAATCTTGGACTGCCGAACTTTATTTCAAGTAAACAACTTTTGCAGTATAGTTCATCTGAGCCTCTGGAACCAATCGGCAAAGAAATAGTTAAAATCAGTAACATGAAAGGAGGTAGATGTGCTGTACATTTGGAACCTAAATCTCTTCCTCTTGTGTGAAACCATTCTTTTGTTCATAATCTGTGGGAACGCATTTACAGTATAGTAGCACATCAAGAAGTTCTCTTCAATCCACAGAAGAAAAAAATTGGTTCTATAAAGTGGCAAAAAAAATAGATTGATGTGTACAACAGCAGTGTCTTCAATGGGGATGAATCCCGAGGTCTAAATCCTCTATTGCACTGCAAGTAAGAATAGTATTAAACTCACGCTTGCTAAAAAGAAGAGACGCGCCGCTTGGATTCCTTGGTGAGCTTCCCCTTGAATTTGTATGTACTGTTTTATTTATTTCATTTTTATTTAATAAAAGCTTTCATTTATTATGAATTGCTAAATAGACTGTGTGTGATCTTCCAGCCATCCAATTTAAATCCACTTGTCCTGGTGAAACCTGGAGAATGTTTGTGAAGTTTGTTTCACTTATTTAGTAGATACAGTACAGTCCTACATGTTCCCAAAATAAGATGTCCCTGGGAGAATATGAGGGGATTACTGATTCAAATATTCAGAATCCTTAAACGCATTGACAAGATCAGCTGTAATTATGGACTTATTCAGAATTAAAGATTAAACACAAATCAGAGGACAGAATTGCAAATTAAGGGAAAGTGCATTAAAGACTCAAAACAGCAGGCACATATTTTACTATCCAGTTTTTTAAGCTAACAAACCATGTTGTCAAAGCTAATATCCTACTGTAGCTCATTTCAAGACATGGCTCAATGTATTGCTTGGATCAGTGAGCCACTAGTTATAGCATTTACTCTGACATGAACATGAACTTTTCCTCTGTGCTAAAGATATCTATTGGTCTAATATACACATCTATGTACAACTTTAAACCTACCTCTGTACTGGTTTTAATATATTGACCCAGTTTTAAAGGAAAGGGAGGCCTGCTTTCCTTACTGCTCACTAGCTGATTAAGTTTTTTTTTCTCACTAATAGAGTAGTGTGGTTCTCGTAGATGCAGTGTCTGGCTAAGGTACACAACGCCCTCTCTCTGAGTTAACCGTGCAGATCAAGCATTGCTGAGACAGAATTCTCCTGGTCAGGTCAGAAGGTTCAGAGGTCATGATTAGTCCTGTTTCACTTGGATTTGCTGCTTCTAAACTTCTTTTAAGAGATCTAGCGGTGATCTAGAGGTGATCTCAACCTCCTGTAGTGTACTATGGGACTTTCTGACTGTCCTTTGCCACAGTGGTACAAATCACCAGACTTTTTAGTGTCTCTTTGTGCTCTGTATTAGCCTTAGTTTTTCGATCTAGTGGTGCTACATTAAATCTCCCTGAACACTCTGTGCTTTTCAATAGTACACACAAGAAAATTAAACTCTGTATCTTGTGAAACACGGTATAATTAATGAAATATGTCTGTGTTCCTTTCCAGGTCCAGGACCTAATTTTATGTTTCTTGTAAAATCATTAAAATTGATTGAAGGTTATTACCTATCAGCCCAAGCACCCCATTCAGTATTGATTGCACAGGGACCTAATCAGCATGGATTCTCATATACTATACCTCTTGCACATAAATACATTTTACAGTTTAATTCTATGTGCTTCCTAAGAACAAAGGTGTGCTGGAATACAGATGTGGCAAGATAGGAGTCATGATCAGAAATAAAAGCCGTAGCTCATTAGTAAGAACTGAGGGGAGCACAGAATTCGAAGGAAAGCAGATGGAAAGCAATTACAGCTTACTAGAGAGGTGCTAGACAAACTAGGTGCTAACCAGGTTTTACAGGAAAGTCGATACATCTTCATAAATTACACAGGCTTCCTTTTTTCATTTAGTGAAAAATCGGGAGTGTGTGTGTGTTGGTGAAGGAGGTGGGGGAGTGTTACTCTTTGGGAGCTGAAAGCAGACTGGAAAGCGAAAGGTGAAAAGATTTTTTCTTTGTTTGTGTCCTCTTGATGAAGGACATCTAAAGATCCTCAAAACATGCACTGTGATTGCAGAGGGTGTTCTCAAAAGATCAAAGCACATGTCTGAGAAATAAAGAGAAAGAGCACTGTTTGGTGCAATTTGAGCTGGGTGCTCAATTTCCAGAGCGGCTGGGGTTCAGGAAGTCGGAGAGAGTCTAATATAAGATTTGTTGGTTGCTTACATTTTGCAGATGTCTTTGTAAAGCTATAGATCTTCAGACTCTGAGTCTTTTCCATTCCCTGCACTGTCCGCTTTATCTTGCTGAGGTATGGCCAAGCCCACGGGATCCCAGGTTTTGCACAGATGTAGCACTGATTTCCCATCTGCTTTGGGGAGTCTGGATATCTCGTGGCACTTGTACAGATGAATGTCAGCTCCTAAGTCCTGAACTGCTGCTAATTACCCTGTAAAATCCAAGTCTTTCTTTTCGTAGCATGGGAACAGAAGGGAAAAGCAGTTCAGTTCAGACATCTCAACTTAGATGCTGTAGAAAGATGCCTTAAAATTAATCTGTAAATGTCCTGGAAGTTTATTTTTGTAACTTAAATCTCTTTCAGGTGTTTAATCGTTGAAGCAGATTAGATGCGTGTGTGAGTTATGCTGTAGAAGAATGGACCTCATAGCTTTAGATGTGTTGCCAGTCGCAGTTACAGGGGCAAAATAAGTTGACTTTAGTGGCTAATTTCGGTCATCTGAGTTCATTCTGTAATAATAAATGTATTAGTAAATGTGAGTGCAGAACTTGCTATGAAAAAAGGAAGTGTCTCTGTCCTATTTTAGTATCCTGCTTAAAAGCTATATTTCACTTCAATTGATGGATTAATTCTGCCATTCTTTCTTGTACAAATACAGTATGTTGTAAGATCACTAAATAATGCTGTTAGCATGTAGTTATTTAATTTTGATTAGTGTTCTGCTGCAGGAAAAAAATATCTTTTAATTGCCACTATATGGTAAATTTATTTTGCAATTAATTTCAACAAACGATAAATAATTTCAGGTTAAGCCTCTGTTGATTAGAGGTAAATTAATACATATTTGGTTGTTTTTTTATTTTTCGCAAAGCAAATGTTGACAGTTTAATTCTTTGCAGTTGTTGGTACTAAGAAGGAAATGATCTGAGTCGGCCTTTTTACATGTTGTTTAAAATAAGGAAGCTTTTAGAGTGGATTCCAAGTTTTAAATGTCAAACAGTTCTGGCTCCACAGCTTTTTGAGGACAGGAGAATAATTAAACATGGCTTAATATTCAAAAACTACACAGCACATAGAGTGTGTTTTCACAGCTGTTATATTTCTTAAATTATTTTTCAGTTGTCGTGCACTGTCTATTGGAAACATTTCTCCAGTAGATCCTGCTAAGATAGTATTTGAACCCAGTATGCAGACAACTAATTGGGACTGAGAAAAGAAACTAAAACCGTAAGAGACAGTATCATTAAAGAATTTCTGCACAACTTTTGCAGTTTTAATTTGCCTGTTAGCCTTCAGGCAGAGTGTCTCAGAGAGGTACGAAAGCACCAGCAACTGGCAAATAATATCGATAGCAGATGGCTGGTGTTCATTGTGCCGTTTCTCCCTTTTTACTCAAGAAGCAATTAAAATATGTCAGTTCATTGATAATGACTTAGTTTATACTTGGTTACCTTGTTGGAATATTTTCCTATGCTTGACAAATGCTGATGTGGAGAGCGCAGGTGTTCTTTCCACCACTTAATGGATGTGCATCATCTGCAAGACTAGAAAGTCATCAGGAAGTTTAGACTACTTTTTTTTGCTGTTTTCTTAGTGTGCATTTTGAAATGAATGTTTTGAACGTGCATATGCAGTGCTACATTTAGCAGGTTCTGGATGGGTATGAAGATACGTTTTTTGTAGTCCCACCATACCGTATGTTGAAAGCCATTACTTAAGGACTGCAAGGTGCCAAGGTTGTTAGCTCTGCTGCCAAACAATTCCTGGATTCTGGAGTCAGTTCCAGTTTGAAATCACCTGGCTCTGTGAATTTTTGCTTGTGCTCCCAGTGTTTTCTCAAGTACACAGGTTTCCCCCCACCCCTCAAACAAATGCAAGTTGAGTTTCTTTGACTGTTTGAAAATTGTTGGGGTGGGGGCTGCTGCTTTGGTTGCTAATAATTGATCCAAGGTTCCTATCCAAGGACCAATTAGTTATTAACTATCCAAACGAGTTGGAGAGGCTGAATGGCCTGCTCTAATTTGAAACCTTTGCTATGTTCTTATGGTTGTGTAACCAGCACTGGCTTTGTAGCTACAGAGAAACACAACCATAATGAGCACAATGGATCGAATGGTTTACTCTCGTTTGTGACCTTCTTGATGTTCAGATGTTAAGTATCCTTGTATTGCACAGCTTTTACAATAATAAGGAGAGGCAAGAGAAAAGAAAACATTCCAGGCTCATTTCTTTCGGCTAAAACAGAAAACGTAGGATGAGCTACTGTATCATTCTAATTGTAGATTACATTGGCAGGATGATTTTCCTGACTTTTGATTTATTTCTTCAAACATTTTCTCATCATAAATTGTTCCTTAAGAAGACTACTACTGTACTGTATGTTCTACAAGCCTCGGGATATGATTGCTTACATTCAAGATAAAACATCTGGCTTAATGCACTGTGGGTATATTAAAATAATGTTAGAGAACTGAAAATAATATTTAAAAAATACCAAAACAAACCCACTCAAAGCTGATCACTGTTAGGCCATATGTTACTTCCAGTGGCTATCAAAAGTATTCACCCCCTTGGACTTTGTCACATTTTATTGTGTTACTATATGGAATCATGATGTATTAAGTTGGGATATTTTGCTATTTATTGACACAAAACACTCTATAATGTCAAAATGAAAAAATAGAGATTCTCTTAAATTAATTAGAAATATAAAACAGAAAATAACTGAATGCTCTTTATTAACTTGTATTCTTATATAAAGACAGCTTATATTCCCCAAATGTGTGGCTATGGTGCTGTGCACCATGCTTTCTTTAGTGTGGTGAGAATGTGAAGTATTTCATTTGTCAAGTAGTTTCTAAAGGCATTTGACTAATGTTCAGAGGTTCAAGAGCAATGAGTCCCTGTGATGAAATCCTTGCTAGTGGCTGTTTTAACTGCAGTATATTCAGTACATCGGGTATAGCTGGAAGTAACAAAGCTTCTGTATTTCAGAATGTAAATTATTTAATGGATTTCTTTTCAAAATCTGATGTGGCATTACCTACAGTCCTAAGTGTCCTAGACTTGGATCTTTCTAGACACAGTATAACTGCACTTTTATGACAGCTCGGTGCTCCACAGTTTTTTTTTTCGGATAAGGCTACAAAGGATTGTAAACTAACTAGATACTTGGCAAAAAATGGAATCCAACCCAGCTAAATGAATCACAAAGAGGAGTAGTTGTGGCAGGTGCCCTGCTCACCTCATTGATCACTCATCTGATTTGTTCTGAGCTTCAGGGCTGCGATGCCCAACAGGATTAGGAGACAGTACTGCGCAGCAGGTACAGAACCACAGGTATTCTAATTAATAAACGTAGCCCCTTTGCTTGATAGCTCTAGTAAGGTTATTATTAAATTCTCAAAGGCCTCAATTGTACCAGAGAAACAGGCTGTTTTGCCAGTAGTTTTGTTAAACTTTGAACAGAGTACATAATATAATAAATATAGAAAATATAAAACCTAAAGGAAGACAAATTATCAGACATCCTGACTTGTACAGTATCTGTTGTGCCTATACTGTAGTTGCTGTAACAAAGCATTATTAAATTAAATGTATTCACACATTTTCTATAGACCAAACCATTGATGTATTAGATCTAATGTGATTTATTATCATTACTGTGCTAATAATCTGCTTTCTTAAAATTGCTATGCACTTTACATGATCAGAATGAAAAGAAGATAAAATGTCATAAATCCAGTAAAGGATTATAGCATACAAAGCTGGGGATGCACAAACTGAAGAATTGAATGATCCATTTTTTTCTGAGTAGAAGCTTAGACTTTTTGCATAATAGCTTGTTTTATCATCCAATTCATTGTTATATTTCAAAAAAAGGTTTTTCAGTCATCTGATTAACTGTTTTAAGACTATAATGATTACGTACTTTGCGTTTTCCCTTAGCTCTTTAACAGAAATAAAGGCTGTGTCGTTGATTAACATTAATCTCCAGGCCCACTCATTCTGATTAAAGTCCTGAAATAAAACAGCAATTTCTTTGGTCCAGCTCCATCTTATTAGCTGCAAGTCACACAAGAGATGAATAGAAATTGTCTGATCTTAAAGTGTTCTCCCTTCCATACAAATTGAGGCCATTTTAGTGTAACCAAGGGATTATTAAGATTGTGCTATGAGAGGAGGCATTAGCGATACATGTTTTTAATATTAAATTCTGAAAACATCATTGATACTAATTTTCTAAGAAAGGTCGCTCTTTTTTGCAGTATCAGTAATGTATCCAGTGCAAGTACATGTTTGCCTGTGTGGCATTCTGAAATGCTTATTTTTTATTGAAAGAAAATCCTTGGTTTCCTCAATCATGACACTGCACTGCATCCTCTTTCAGGAACTCTGTTCATTATGAAATGTAGTGTATTTTAAATATAAATTAAATGTACGTTATTGGAACCTTCCCCTTGAATAGCTGCACTAATCTACAAGTCTGTGAATGAGTGTCCCTGAATTTGGAATGCCTGGTGTTTCACTGGAAATTGTACAAAACTACAGCAGCTAGAGTCTGTATGAGAATGATTAAAACATTTCCTTCTGTTATTTTATTCATTTCCAATGACCTTACTGAATAGTAGAAGAATGGAGTCTCTAATCAAAAATATATACATGGATTTACACACTTTCTGATTCCTTTAATTACACACGTGCTATTTTTTTGCCTTTTTTGACTTATAATGGTTCAGTCTTTGTAATTTGAGAGGGTTATCCCAACTTTTATATCGACATTCTGTATCATAATTATCTACTGCCTGGAAGAAAGCACCTTGTTCTTAGAATAAAAAGGAAGCCAGACGCTTTAGATGTGAAAGCTTTTTAAAAGTATAAAAATGCATACCTGTAGCACATTGATATTGATGTTCCAGTCATTCTGCAATGCTAGGTCTTTTCTGTGTTTGCATTAAGGTGCTTGACGGGCATCCATTAGAATTGGATAAGTACAGAGTTTGATAGTTCAGTATTCCTGCAAGCTGTACCATTTGTAATTTTTTCCGGCGATGTGTCAGATGATTGAGGTTTTTTTTTTTAAATTTGGTTTTCCTTGAAAAGTCTTCTTTAAAAGTCTTTAAAAGTCTTCTTTAAAAGTCTTGATAATCGAGATGGTGGGTCAGAAGAGATGGGTTGATGAGGGGCAAAGACCTTCCCATCACATCATGATAATAATATGAATGACAAGTATAATATAATAATACAAAATATAATAATACAAAACAAACTTTGATCAAATATATACAGATCAAAGATTCTGGATCAGTTTGAAACATGACATGCTGTCAAGCTGAAAACATTACTTTAGTTATCATCAGGTATGACTTCTCTAAGTATGAAAACAACCCAAGCTACTTTGATGCATACATCTGACCGGGTACTGGACAGATTGCTGTAGGAGGTTCTTCCACTTTTCCTTTGTAGCCACAACAAGTTGGCAAAGGGTGGCCTGGTGCAATTGTGTCTAGTTAATGGCATGTGCAAATTGGAAGTTATTACTTCCAGGAATTTATTTTTCTAATTTCAGCTTTTGCAGACAGGCCATCTTCAATTACTGTATATCAAAAGCAATCAGGCTATCTCAAGCATAATGATTACTCAAGCATGACATGATCACATCTTTCTGTGTCCTTGTGTCAATTAAAATCATATAGATTCTTAACTAATTTTGCCAGCTGTAACATGTGGGGTGTTTACAAAATCACATGATTTGAAGTTGAAGTATTTTGTTATCTCAAGAAACAAGCCAGCTCAGTCAACAAACGTATCTGCTCACTATTTAAAATATAAATATCATTATGTGCCTAATAAGCTATTGATGTAAAATGTCGACTTGCTTTCCTGTTGTACACCAGAAAAGTTTAAACGCAAGCAGAAGACATCAAAGAATAATATTTCCAATCCCGTTTGCTTTTTTTTTCATTATTCTTCATTGCTTAATTTTGTAGTAGGGCATTGTGCTGTATGTTTGCACACAAATGCTAGCACAATTTTGCCTGTTTTGTTGTCGGACTTGTAAATTACATTGTATATGGCCTATGCATTTAATGCATTTTTTCAGTTTGACAGCCCACCTAGCACACTATATCTTTTGCCTTTCCTTTCCCTACCTATCAGCCACATCCAATTGAGTTTTCTAATTTGGTGGACTGCAAAATCGCATTACACTGCAAATAAGTAATCAAGCCTCGCCATTGCTTGGTGTCTATTGTCGAATGCTATAAATGAGAAATATTGCATTTTATTAATAATGAATGTCAGACTGTATGAATCTATATGGCACTACGTCTGGATTCCATGGGATAAATCATTCATCTTATGATTGTTGATCCTAATTGGGAATAAGAAAAAAATGGATTTGGGTAATGCATGAGTGAGCGTTTAAGCATTAACAAGATGGCTTCATACCAGATATCCTACAGGGAATGAACTTTTAAAAAGGAAATATTTGTATTAGATTTTTCAAAAAAGATTACATTTATATAGTACATAAACCCTGAATTAAAATACAGTGGAATTCCGTGTGTCCATACAAATTCAAATTTTATATTTAAATTAATATTAAAATTGAATGTTGTAGGTAACACCGATTTAAACAGTTATAGATTTTCTTTTCAACATATTATACCTGTAAAATTTCAATCAATTCTTGTATAGTACCATGGCAATGATGGAGTTTTTGTCATAGTAAACTGAAATGTGTTTTTAAAGGTGTGTACACTATGATTAATTTGCCGAAAAATAGATAGTTTTTCTTTTATTTATGCAAACTACTAATATGGAGTAAAACTGTTACTACGTATTAAATGGAATTTCAGATTGTTATTATACTTGTTTTAAACCTTTCTTTTGCAGCCCTTGTGTACTGTATGGTCTCCTTGCTCTAACTGAATGCTAAGCTCTATTCATCAGTTGCTCTGTTGTTCTGAGCTCACTGCACACATGAAATAGTGTGTACTGAACATCCAAGGTCACACGTTTATTGCTGAATGGAGGACTAAGGTTGGAAACTCACCATTTGGAGCCCACGGCAGGCATGGGGTAATCAAGATGAGCAATTAAACATTGTCTGCAGTATAACTGACACTTGATGTAGTGCTTCACACTGATAGCAATTACAGCACCCTTGTTTATACAGACCAGACTTTGAATGTGAATGTATGAAACCACACTTGGCTGATTTTTCTTGCACGAGTGAGGGAACAATATTAGAAACAGGAATGAAAGAAACCAGCCTTGGCTTCTAGGTGTTAAATCTGGCTGATGAAGCATTTTACAAATAGCAGCATCAATTTTGCTGATGTTTGCAGACACAAGAAATGGGGAATAATGACGGTGAAGAGTCGCATATATACTAAAGGACCTTGAAGTGTTCTAGAGCTTTCAACTGAAAGTGAAAGCGTACCAGCAAACTGTGAAGTTGAACAATTGCAAGGTTGATGTTCTGCTTGTGCAAACATGTATTAAGGGTGGAAGAACACTTTGGAAATCGATGTTATTGGAAATGGATTTGATCATATCCGTGATGTGATATTAATAGTATGTTTAAGAATCCTGTTTTTTTTTTTCACTATGTTTAGGGCAAGGCTGAGTTACTATGTTATGTAAAATAATCTGTTTTAAAATTCTTCGGCTGAAAAAGCCCTTTGTTTGAAAGACTGATCACAATCATAGCTTCAGTATTAATGCAGAATTTTAAAGAACATAACTGATGCGGTAGTGGTGGTGACCAACATAAGGTGCCAAGATGCAGAAGATTGAAGAAAAAACACTGAGACATGGGGGGGGGTTACTGTGAGGGCTGATGCTTCTTGGGAGGATATTTAAATGGAAAATAGCCCCATTCTTTAATTTCGAGTCAGTAAATCAGGATTGTCAGCATGAAAATGTTGCCAGCTTTCCTTAATGGAGACAGATGTGTTTCAGGTGTGGAATCCGGTAATAAAGTTTGACCTTAAAATGGAGGTGAAAAGTGCTCTTTCCATTCAGGACCTACCCGTGGTTGAATTTACTTTAGTCCTTTACAGTACATGCAGCCCTTTTGGTCATCAAATAGGACTAGTACTGTCATTGATTTCACATTACACATTTCTTAGTCATAAACTCTTGAAAATCAGAATTGCATTGAAGATTTGATCCAGATTATTTGTGTAGGGATCTTTTTTTTCCCCCCAACTGTCATGTATAATATATCATGGAAATTATTTGTTAAATAACTTTGAGTCTTCACTCCTGAAAAGCAGGGATAAATGCCACTCACTACTCTCCCCATCTCCTTCTATCTGTGTGTATATATCATTTTTGTACAATATTTTAGGTATTCAACCTGGTTTTAGTTTTAGTTCGCCTAACTATATTTTTGGCAGTGATCCCACATTGTTAAAAGGCTTATCAGAGAAAATTACTCACAGAATTTGGTGTGACACATGAAGACAAAGACACCTGAGTCAGCTTTTGCCTGGAGCATATTCTATCTTCTAAGTTTCACTTACTCAGGCATTCTTCATTGGTTTCATTTTAATATATTCCATATTCAACCACATACTCCCTCCCTACCCCCTACCCTCATAAGAAAGCTCTCTGTAAGGCAGCGGGAGTTAGTTAAACAAAGGTTGATTTCAGCAGAAGCGGCCTCACCTTCCAAGACCAACTTAATACAGAGGCTCTTTAAACTTTATTTTCTACATTTTTAAAAATGATATCTGTCCTCGAATTTGGAGAAAGGAGTCCGATGCTACCAGCGTTTCGATACTTCTTACAAACATGTTGTGTTTCAGAATAAAAGCAAATGGATATTGTATGCTAAAATATTTGTCAGAAGATGGTTTAAACAGGTATCACGCAGTCAAACATAAGCAGAAGCCCTATGCACAGTTCTTACAACTAGATTAAGAACTACAGTATGCGCTTGCACTTATTAATGCTTTGTTGAATAGTACCCTTATGAAAAGCACTGCAGATTAGTTATGAGAACAATCACAAAGAATTTAATAACCGCTTGCTTGTAAAGTGTCAAGGTACTTGTTGCTGTCCATTCATTCAGTGGTAACAATTGGTCGTTGTATACCTTTACAGATAATAGGGAGATAAACTTTTCACAAGGGTGATTATTAAGAAACAAAGACACAAAAAAACAGTTTGAAACACTTTTTTTCACAAGTGGAATTCATTTTCAAATCAAAAGACAGGTTAGGAATAGCTAAAGAGGAGTATATTTTTTATTTAAGGAGACAATGCAACATTAATCAAAACCCACACAGATACATCATGATTCGCTGGTGTTAATGAGAGCATGGAAGATCAGAGCTTGATTTGTTTTCAGCTTGCCTTTCTTGCCATGAGTACAGGGATCACTGGTGTCTCCCTTTGAATGGAATGATGAGTGTATTTGTATAGGAACACTAGAAATAGGATAGTAGACTAACAGTAAATATTAAAGCCTTAATATGGTCTAATAAAGCCCTAATTAAAGTCTTAAAAGAAAATGTTTGTTGTTCAATAATTTATCATTTATTATTCTTTATGTCCTGAACTTACTTTAATTATGTTTATAGGTATATTTTATAGATTAGAAGAGAAATATTTTGTAACTTTGTTGGATTTGTACTTATTCCTTCATTTAAAGGCTGTTGATTTGGCAAATAAGAATGTTTTACTTGACACCATTTAATTGAATTGCTCTTTCACTTGGATCTGTGGTCCAGTACGATGCCTAGGTTATCCGATAGGAAATAGATTTTTATTTAACAGTGTGCCCACAAGTGTTGCCCACACAAGGACTGCGTTTTGCTTTGTTTTCTGATTGTTGACACAGGCCCACAAGTTCCTCTTACAATTTCTAGCCTTCACTTCTGAAACTCTTTGCTTTCCATCTTGTTAGAATGAGTGCTCGTGTCCTCGAAGACATAATTAGAGCTGGACTGTAGCTACAGAGTCTCCATGATTTCACAAGCTTGAATAAAATAAAGGGAAAGGGATTGAACAAAAGCCCTTAACTGCTAACAGAAGTACAGAGCTCACAGTTGCAAATAAGGCTTTTTGCAGCTTCTCTCATGAAGGGGCACACAGCGTGATATAAAAGCAGTGTGCTCAGTATAGCTGAGCCTAGAAGAAAATTTTAAGGGAGGTGAATCAAAAGTGAGTAAATTCCAGTCTCAAATGCAGGAATGTAAATGACTGTGTTTTTTTTTTTTAAAAGGCATAAAATAAAAATAAAACCTTTAGTAAACCTGGTGGCAAATAAAGTGGTGCATGGACATTATTGTTATTTAAATCGCACGCCCCCCTCCTCACAATCCACACATTTTGCGTGGAGAAAAAAAGACCTCCCCCGCTGCCCTCCCCCTCTCCCGTCCCCGATGTGTCGCAGAGAAGCAGGGAGCAGCAGGTGCAGGAGGAGTGTGAGCAGGGTCCTGGGAGACCAGTGTCCACATGAGGCGTGATCTCTGTTTCCCGATTGCCACATGCTCTCATCAGACGCCCCTCGTGGTGCCGTGTTCTGCTAAGCAGGGCGTGTTCTGGGCCTGGCGGGGGGTAGATGATCACAGGCACATGCGATCTTCAAGCCAAGGGAAACAAATAAACAGGTGGGGCTCCCCCAGGGGTATGCTCCTGATTCCAGATTAGAAACCTCAGGGGAGAAGTCGGGCACATGGCAGTGGACCCTGACCTCTAGTCTGTGGGCTGCCACATTGGTTTTTCACGCAGCTGACAATTACAAATCCCCTGTGAACAGATATCAATGGAAATGATTTTGTCTACTCAGCTGTGTAAAAAGTAACAAGACGGATTAAATAAAAATGTGTATTATATTTCCTAAGCCTGTCCCAAATCCGTGCCATCCTTTCTCCGAGTTAAACTAAGCACAAACTTGGTTTTCTGTGGCCTCGTGCAGAAAATATGGGAATGTAAACCCAGGAATTATGCAGCCCAAATTGTAAATGATTATTGTCAAATATCACATAGTTCTGAAACCTATTGATTCTCATTAAGCTTGAGTTGTTTGTAGATGTACAGTATTTACATAAGACTTTATGAGCTGAAAGATGACAATGTGTCTGCGTGCTTGCAGTACTTTCTCAAGCCGTTGTAGTTTGCACTTGCTTCTGTGTATCCACGTGTGACAGTAGGCTCAAGCTTTCTAGAGGGAACTTCAAACAGAAGGTGTGTTTTAGTTCTGACAATATGAATAATCTAATGACTAATGACATGCCTTTTAATAGTGAATTCCTGGAACCTCTTCCAAAGCAATTATAATTGAAATGGCTTTATAATATACTGTAGCTTATGTATAGTAAAGGTTTTATACCTTTTACATTTGTTCTAGCCAGATGACGTGTCATTAATATTTCTGGCATGAGTTAGGACAAATTACCGAAGGGGGAAAAAAGTAATATAGAGTTTTAATACCTGGAGAGCGAAAAATTGATTTTCTGATATATTTTTGGCTTACATCTTCATGCCATTTTCAAGTGTACATTAAAATTTAAAATTTAATTTGAGTCCAGAGTTATTGAGTACTGTATTACAGACTTTTGCCCACAGTGGGGCTGCTGCCGCTTTTCCGCAAATTTTCTACCTTCTCATAAAAAGCGTGGGCTTATTAAATTGCCTTTTTTCTCTGAAACAAAGCTTTCTTGACATGTAGTCTGAAGTGTTGGAAAAGATTTCTGTTTTTTTTTAAATGAGTTACCAGAGAAAGAGATCAGGTAACCTTTTCATCCAGCACACCTGAATATGTCATTCTCAGCACCCCCTAGGATGTTACCAGTTCACTACAACAGCCAGCGCTTAGTGGAAATTCTAGAACTACATGTTATTATACAGAATGGGCTGTAATCAGGATATGATAATGGGATGTATTTGTTATGGAAACAACCTGCATTTAAATAATTATCCTTCTTATAGAATGATGAAGCTCCAAATTATCCTCTTCACAGATACAGGGACAGGGCAAACTGTTCATAGACTCACAAAAGTGCGCAACAATAGAGACTAGAAAACAAGAGTAAAAGAACAATAGTTCTTTTATTTGAGAATGAAATATCATATAATTGTAGATATTAATTAGCGAACAGGGTATTACAAATCGTTATTGAATTGTATAACATGTTTAAGTGTTTTTTAATTTCCTTAAGAACTATCCAGTATATACAGTATGATTCTTGTACATCATTAATATGAACCAGATTGTTTCAAAATCTCTTTTCTTGTACTTCAGATATGCTTGCCAAACTTGAAGTTGTTGCTCCCCCTTTAAGGCAGCAGAAATGTTATACAATATGTTCTGTTATGTAAACCTTAAAGTGGACTGTTATGTGAAACTTTGTTTTGAGGTTTTGAAAGTGAGAATCCCTGTGAACTAGCCCCTAGGCTACAACCTACTGTACAGTGGCTGCAGTGATGAAAGAGGAGGTTAGGATGACACAAAGCAAAATTATATTTAGTAGTGCACAAATGCTTTATGATACCACTGAGCAGATGCATATGCCTGATTGTGCCATTGTTTCCTATTATCTTGAGTATTATTGTTTATTTCTTATTTCGCCATACATTTATACATCCAATTATTTTTTGCACAAAGAAGCAGGAGACTAAGCGTGGATTTAAATATGCCAATTTAACTATCTTGAGAGGCCTCTTGGCCCTACGTTTATCTTACAAAGGCCAATAGCATGTGCAAGCTGCCACCAATGCATTGTGTCAGTCTGATGTCTTGTATCAGAAACACGGAGGGAGCCTTCCACAGTACATTGGAGCGGAGCTACAAATGGGTATTTCAGGAAACAAAGAGGACTTTTAATTACAGAAAAGAGGGCAGTAGATGCATAATTGCAATCTTCTTCTGTAAAATAGGTTTTAGCAATGGTTCTGTTTAAAATGAACAACTCATACCGTAGTTATGTGTCCTGAAAAGAAATGACACACGGCTGTATCTGTAATTTCTGTTTGGTTTGATTTCAGACATTGTGGGTATATCAAAGCAAAACAAGACCCCGATGAGGAAAAGATGCAGTTCCAGCATGGTCGAGGTGAGGATCCAAATGAACCTGCAATGAATAAATCAATTTCAGTCATAAATAAGTTATTTGTATCAGATCTGTCAGTATTTCTTTTAATGTTAACCATATGTCCTAATAATTTCTCACATTGATGGCATACTATAACACCCCAAGAAAGTACTTAATAATGTAAAAAATGTATTTCTATCTTTCTTGATTAAATGAATGGCTTTCTAATGAAGGAAAGCAACAGACTTTCTTCTGCAGCAGCAGAACTGACAACCCACTGAAGCTCAGCAGGTGTGAGCCTGGTTGGTACCTGGATGGGACCTGGGAAAACTAAGGTTGCTGCTGGAACCGGTGTTAGTGGGGCCAGCAGGGGGCGCTCACCCTGCTGTCTGTGTGGGTCCAAATGCCCCAGTATAGTGATGGGGGCAATAATCGTAAAAAGGCACTGTCCTCCGGATGAGGTGTAAAACCATGGTCCTGACTCTCTGTGGTTATTAAAAATCCCAGGGTGTTTCTCGAAAAGAGTAGGGGTGTAACCCCGGCATCACGGCCAGATTTCCCATTGGCCTTTACCAATCATGGCCTCCTAATAATCCCCATCTATGAACTGGCTTCATCACTCTGTTATCCTCCCCACTGATGGCTGTGTGTGGTGAGAGTACTGGCGCATCATCCAGGTGGGGCTGCAGATTGGTGGTGGTAGAGGGGAGTCCCCATGACCTGTAAAGCACTTTGAGTGGAGTGTCCAGAAATGCGCTATATAAGTGTAAGGAAATATTATTATTCTGTTCTCTCTCTCTTTCTGCCTCTTTTTCACAGTGAAGCTACCAGGGAGCAGGACTTACATTCACCCACACACTTATGAGGACCCCAATCAGGCTGTGCGTGATTTTGCCAAGGAGATTGATGCGTCTGCCATTCGGATTGAGAGAGTTATAGGGGCAGGTAAATGGGTTTAGAAAAAAAAATGTACAATTTAAAATGCAGAATAAACTTTTAGAAATGAATTGTTTCAGAATACTCCCAGTATTGAGTGGTTCACACTGGGTCTTAAGGATGACGTTATTGGAACTCCCTTACCACAATACTGTAGGTGAAATGAGTCAAGGATTCTCTACAAGAGCAATGATCAAATGGAGAAAGGAATGCGAACAGTGAACACTGTGAATGGGGGTGTTTAGTAGCTGTATTCTGTTAAGTGTTTGAAGGACTTTTTGAATTTTGCTGTGATTTTGGTATAGTATATTAGCACCAACTATTCACAGTTATCAGTGTAGTTTTATGTATTTGCTTATTTCATGCTGTTTGCCTGTTGGGCATGAAACACTCAGGTCAGATTGAATCTCAAGATATATGTTTAAACCTAGTCTGCTTATTAAGCATTTACTGGTGCCACCTATTGAGCCCAGGAGCACAGCATTCCTTTGTTTTCCTGTGATGACCACTGTGAGAGCTATTCCCAAATCTCTGAATCTCCAGCCAACACTTGGTAGGGTATGTAGCTGGACATACAGTATGGACAAGGTGGGCTCAAATGAAGTAACTCAGAAATAACAGTTTCCTCAATCTTATGAGTCTCTGCACTACTGGTTCCTGTGTAATTTACCCTCAGGCTGTATTAATGTATCATACATGGTTAAGATATACCTAACATAAACCACTTTTAGATAAAAAAGATACATTGTTGGTTTGTCAGGGATTCCTATGTTTGTGGTGGCATTTTCACAGACTCATCCCAATGCTTCTCTACATATTGACAGAAATG
The DNA here is from genome assembly GCF_059453375.1 of Lepisosteus platostomus. NCBI lineage: Eukaryota > Metazoa > Chordata > Actinopteri > Semionotiformes > Lepisosteidae > Lepisosteus > Lepisosteus platostomus. The sequence goes on from NC_142612.1 coordinate 67,771,393, forward strand.
TGTGCTCATACACATAATGTACTGTATGTACACTTGTTTTGACAAGTTTAGTTAAGATGCTTTCTCATATTCCTGGGTCTCAGAGGACTCAAACTTTGTCTTGTTCTCAGCTTAAAATGTGCCACTTGCTTGAAAGACTTCAGTTATATAAACTCTGCAGTTTAAATTGAATGTCTCTAACAGTACCTTTATTGAACTCAGCTGTAAAAGCAGTAATTCACACTGTACTACTCATTATAAGTCCATCCAGACTCCATTCTTTCCACTAATGATGATATTCTGAAAGGGATTTAACAGGGCTGGAAACCATAATGCTTCAACATTACTGTATGTAAGAGATGGATGGACTAAAACAGAAGTGACTAAGAAAGTGGATATCAAAGTTTTAACAGCTCATTCTATTAAATGAACTGTGTGCCCTTTACTCTCAAAAATGTAGAACTAATACAGATTTGAATCAAAGAGACTGGTGCTTGGAATTCTTCTTTCATCAAAGTTGTGGAGTGAAATGTCCAAGTATGATCAGTGTGTATATGCAGCTCCTAATGATGATCGTCTCTTGAAAGAGTAAATTCAGAATGCCAAGACAATTGTAAATTTAATATTTTTCCAGCTACCCATGTAACTTACTGTAATCTGCAAAGGCATTAATGTCAGCATGTAATAAACACCTGAAAGATCTTAAAATTTGAGCATCAGTGCAAATTTGGTCCAGTTTGAATGCTATTTTTAACCCACAGACCCATTCTAATCTTTGAGCCCCTTGAAGCTGCACTGCTAATCTCTCCAATGGCTGTCTGTGAGAGTGTAGGTTATGTATCATTTTTCTGCTTTAATGCCAAGGCAGTGAAACACAAGAAATAAAAATGTTTCAATTATAAGTCTAACCTCAGGCTTTTGGCTAACTCATGCTGAGTTCTTTTTGTTTCACAGACTTTTCCTTGTATCATAACTTGAAGTGCTTGAAGTCAGTTGGATTGGAAAACTGTTCAAACTGTTGCTGCAGTGTAGAAAAAAAATAAACTCTTTCCTTCTGAAAAGGTGAATTTGGGGAGGTGTGCAGTGGAAGACTGAAGCTTCCCAGCAAACGGGAAATTTATGTGGCCATAAAGAGTCTGAAGGCTGGATACTCGGAGAAACAGAGACGAGACTTTCTGAGTGAAGCAAGCATCATGGGACAATTTGACCATCCTAACATCATCCGCTTAGAAGGCGTCGTGACAAAATGTAAGCAATCCCAGCTCTATTGTATGAATGGAGATAGAAATGTATGCAGCAAGAGAAAAATCATTAATGTGTAAATCTTTCCCAATTGGCCTGACTCAACAAGCCTGTTTTCTTTTTAATAGTGATACAATAAACTAAATCTGATAAACATCCCAGCAGACAATAGCTGCTAGCATCATGAATTGTTGCTGCTTGGAACGTTTGTTTGTTTTTATCCGCTTTTGCTTGTTTTACATGCTGGATGAAGTGTAGCCTGACAATGAAAAGTCATCATGCACAAACTTACAAAAGGATTTGCTCGATCAAGCCTTGCAGACAGACACTGATGTGATTAGTCTTGCTACAAATACATTTTTTCCTCATCCATTTTTATTTTATCGTGGTTTTCTCTTTCTGGGGCCTTGCAAGGTAACTCAGCATGCTACATACAGTATGAGCTGCTTTTGTTGTTGATAATCATACTGTCTTAAGTTTTTATGATGACCTGTCATAGGCAGTGCTGGATTTCAAAACCCTGCAAGTGGGTTGATATTTGATTAAGAGTGTAATGAAAGGAAATGAAATGTTGCTGAAAAGTAATATTTTCTTTTAAATGTATTTTGAAATGAAGTTCATGAACATCTGTGAGGAGGACTCACCCTTTCCATAACACCATACACTTGTCTGCTAAACACCACTAGGAGAGAACAAAACGACAGTCTGATTACAGTAACACCTATTCAGGAACAAAAGCACTATGCATATTTATAACTTGATGAATATTAATAACTTAAACAGTTAATTGGATGTTTTTAGGTTCATGAATATTCAACACCGTGCAGATAATTTGAAACAAAAAAATCAACATTTCATATTTTGCATTTTCTTTTATGTGTCATATGCTAATGCTAGCCTTCTCTTAATGTTTTTTTTTAGTACTGTCACAAGAGAAAAGTAAGTTTCAAATAGCAAAAAGTTAAAATAGGACCACATTTGCCTTTAAAGATGTTCTAAATAACATCTGTCACAAATATCAAGTAATGGGCTTTCATTTTAACAACCCCAAAATACAGCTTTGCACAATCAGAATCATCCATTTATCTCTGTAGTTTTTCGGTCTGTAAATTTTCTCCATCAACCAGTTATTAATAAATGAAAATACTCAATATTTATTATTCAGGACATTATATGAAATCCTCTGTAAAAGGTGAATAAGTAATCATTTGAGAATGAATCTAAAAGTAAAACAAGGTCTGCAAGATCTTCGATTTTGAAAACGACTCCAACACCAAACCATTTTGAATTAATAAAAAGCTTCTAGTAGAAGATAATGACACCTAATTTCTGAAAAGGTGAATGCCAGACCATTCCATTGGCTTCATTATAAATAACATTTCCTCTTAGAGTACCATTTTGAGGTGCTGCGTAGAAGCATTTATTAAATTCTTCATTAAGCTAAATTAGGTGAAGGGAAATTAATTGTTGATAGTTGTGAAAGAGTTGCAAACATTAGACCTAATAATTTCTGCGTTCTTCACAGACTTCTTTTTGAAAAATGGAAAAAGGCTCACTATTAGACCCCACCAGCTGTCCGTTGCATCCTAGTCAATTTATCTGTTCAGTATAGACCCGACTGAAGGAGAGGTGCGGGTTAGAAAGTGGAGTTTGCCCAGTGTGAATTGATACCAAAGATAATTGATGGAGTAGCTGAGCAATTTCACAGATCACAGCTCTGGGTATGCCAGTCAAATGGAGGTTGTATACAGGCGAGGAGGAGCGAGAGCAGGTCAATAACCTCAAGACCCTGTACTGAGACTCAGCTGTCACTTTCCCCCATCCCCAAGTTTAATTAAAGTCAGAATTTTTTCCAAATGAAGAGGAATAATGTGTGTATAAATATGTGTCAGAAACACAGTGCATAATATAACGCTTCAATAGGCCACTGTTATTAAAATAAAAAAAGGCAGAAATGCTGTGATTACATGTATTGTTATGCAAATTGTCCCTCTGTGGAAGAAATAAGCACAGAATAGCCTTTTATTCACTATCGTTTTGCATATCTCTAAACCATGGAACTGTCATCATCTCTGTTATCTTTCTTTAATGCACCTAACTGTCTCCTAATCTGGTTGTCTACAATTTGAAAGCATTTCAGAGTGGTCTGTGTCTTAAGCTTGTATCAAGGAAAACGCTTTCTCTGTGTTTTTAGGAAAGACAGCTTAGTGTAAAGGATAATGATAATAGAATTAAGATTTTAAATATTTATATTCAGACCTCAACTCACCACGAATAATTATTGATTGCACTGGCGGGATTAGTATAGTGTTTAATTTAAATGTGCTTGCAGTGTGTATACCTATTTTCCTGCAAGATAATGTTACGAGAGAACCATGTATTTTGTGTACAGTATATAATAGAACGACACATATAAATCTCATAAATTGACTCCCTTACTGGAGGCTGGTTTTTCAACTGTTTTTAATTAGTGTATATTCTATTGTGTGTGTGTGTATTCTCATGCACTTGCAAAGGTTAGTTTGTATCACTTAAAACATTTAGCTATAATTGCTTTTTTAAAGTAAAGGCGAATAGACCTTTATGATGATGGTTCTACTTGGAAGTCATGGTTCAGACCCTCAGGCTAATACCTTAGTTCAATAACCTTTAGATACCATAAGTTAGTATTCAATAAATCAAGAGATTAGCTCTGGAAAAAAAAAGTAATTTGATCCAGGAATGAGATAATTTAACAGCATTGTGAATGAACTGCTGTTAAAACAGGAACCCAGGATTTAACACATCTATTTTCAGATGGCGGTTTAACATTGGATTGAGAAATCAATACTCAATCGACACTGAGGGTAGCAACGCCAGAATTTGGCTCTTAAAATTTAAAAATTATTGCCCTATTTCAGCTTACAGCTGTATTGCAGAGCTGGTAAAGAAAAATAAATTGGCTTCTTTTATTGTCGTATTTCTCCTAAATCAGGAAGATAGGCTTTTCAGAATAGAAGATGAACTGTTTTCATAGTTCAAGGCTCAACCTTCCAGTCAGGCATAAAAAGCAATGAATCTCCTTTAACCGATACATCTCTTCACCGTTTCTTCTTATGTTTATGAAATGCTATAATTTTGTATTTTTATTGCTGGTGATGGAATGCAAAATACCTTTGGGTTGCGGAGGCTTACAAAAGTTAAAGCTGTATTGTTTAGCCTTATGTTCTCTATTCAGTCTATCCATCATGGACAACAGTACGCATGAAGCTAAATGCCAAGGTTACTGCTGCTAAGAATCACATAGCATCTTCATACCTAATATACATACTTTATATACTTGAAGACATTCTAGATAATATTGGAAGACATCCTTGATGGTTTTGTGTGTACGTTGTTCTGAACTTTCTTACCAATCCAGATTTTTATATAAAAATTCTATGCCTTTAGATATTGATTTGATTGACATTTACTATAATCTACTTTTTGATCATACTTTCAGTGTTCAAGATCAATAAATAATTTGGTACCATACATAAAGCACATTAGTTTGGGATATAAATAGGTTTGATAATCCTAAAGCTTGAATAAATATCTTGTGTTTAATTTCCATAATACATTTATCAAGAAATTTGATTCCTACATTCAAATGATATGTCTTTTATAGTTATTCATTGTGATTTATTTATTTTAATCTAAAATAGCCTTCTGGCAGAAAGCAAATCTAACGATGGGGTTTTTGTAGTGAGCCCACGCATGTGATTGTATCACAGGATGTAATGAATGTTATCCTTTGTCAGTTGTGGAAAATCATTCCTGTGGAATGGTTTCAAACTTTCTGTATCTTGTCAAAGTCATTTATGACATCATGGGAATTGGAAACATGCTTGGGAAGCTGGTCAGTATGTGCTGTGAAAATTAATGTATATCCTTTCATACATTAAAGTGTAGGTTTAAATAATAAGATTTCATTTAAGTGATAAACCTGAATGTCACTTTAAATGTATCCGAAAGTTAGACAGTTCACGCTTGTCATTCATTTTTTTATTTGCAAGTAACAAACACAGAAAGCATTAGAAAACATATTTTAAAACTTTCCTTTGCCAATGTATGTTTGTTCAGCCGTTGCACTGGTGTCTTGCTATTCTGGTACGATATATCTTGACTTTGTGTTTCTGCTTGTTTTCTGTAAGATATACTGTACTGTACATTTTGTTGAAGCATTTTAAGGGTTTATTTTCAAGATCCAGAAACCAGTCAAGAAAGATGCAGGTTAAAACCTGGTAAGCTTACTACCTGGTAAGCTGAAAGGTATCCTACTCTAAGACCACCCTTTCAGCAAATCAATGCCATTGCCTCTTTCATCTATCACCTTGATAAACCAGTCACAAGAGGCGACATCAGAGATTAGACCACCTCAGTTGGTGTGGTCTCTGGTCACCTAACTGAGGCGAGACTGACAGCCACATTAGTCTATAGGATAAAAGTAAAAGGGAATTGGATTTTGGGGGGGGAGTTCAGAGAGGGCATTTATCACAGCAAGATAGTGATTTAATTTGGGTGATGTATAACAGCCTGTACCCAGGCTTTTGAGGCCTAGTGTCTTGGTTCCTGCTGTGGTTCTTTTATGTTGTTATTGACCTCCCCCGTCTACTACACGCTTTCCAGCATTAGCGACTTCGGATTCAGAAAATGAGGCCAATTTATCACAGCTGACATTGCCTTTATTTACAAGTCCCAGCCCCAGACAGCTTCTTCATGTAAAATTTAGCTGTAACATTTTCTTACACTCGGTACACCTGCAGCCCCTTGTATGGCCTGAATAGAGATACGCTGGATAAAGTGAGGCAGACAGCGTAATCCTGGCTTTAATATTACAGACATTTTCTAATAATGGTGCCTTGTGATGGAAAAGAAACACTGTGCTGGATTCCGTCTAATCCCCAACATCGAGCACAAACCATGATTCTTCAAGGTTGCCTGTGGACAATTTCATTTTTACAAATGTACTTTGAGAAGGAGGTAGGGGGATGGAGAATTGATGCAACGCAGGCTGCATGTTTTAAGAATACCTTGATGTATGTAAGGGCAGGCTAGCACACCCAGACAGCTTGTTTTTATTTACTGCCAGAATGCACTGCAAATTTAGACACCATAGTCAGTTCTCTCCTATTAGCATCTGAGCTTCTTATCCCATCTGATCTGTACAAAGCAAATCTCACTTTGCTTTCTTTGGGATATTCGCATACATCTGTATTCCTCCTAAATAAAAATATACAGTAAATGTGACTTGACTGACTTGTGCAATCCAGGGAAATACATGTAACTCTGCTGTATCGAAAAGCTTGATCTGTTTCATGTTTTAAGAATTTTAAATTCATGGACGGACCACACTCATGCAGCCAGAATGTGACATGGTTAATTCTATTTTAAGAGCTGTCCAGTCATGGACGGGGAGGGATGGTGTGCCTGTAGAGTTTCTGGGTCTCTTTAAAGTAGCAGCTATTAAATTAGTCCAATCAATCCAGCAACTAATTTTAGCTCAAAAAGGGATTTGGAATGAAAGACTGCAGCCATGTTTTAAACATATGTTGATACCGGTGTTCTTTCTGTAAAATATAAAAGGTATTTTTTATGTCTTCCAGTAGTATCTCAACTAAAATAGGTCCTTTATAATTAGATGCAGAATGAAGGACAATAAGGTGTATTATAAACATGCTTTGTGATGTCATGGCAAAGAAGATTTTACTAATGAAGTACTTATTTTTCCGTTCTATGTATGTACAGTAATTGTGATTAAAATTGCCCGGTGAAAACAAACTGAGATGCAGGGGAATTGTCAAATCTGTCATTGTTTCATTTCAGTCTTCTCTTGTGCACTAAAAGAAGCATTTTGAATCTGCATACCATTTATTTTGTATTTGTTTTTGATGTTCTATCCAAATCAAATTGTATTGATAATCTATCAGAACAAAAGCAAAATAACTGATATGCAGATCACTAATCCTACCAAACGTTAAGCACAAAAAGATATTTTTACGTACTGTACATTTGTATTTTATTTGGCTTCTGATATGCTCCTTCCATTGGCCAAAACATTAGGACATTTCTCAGAGGTATTTAAATCATGTTTTAAATTCATATAATATAGTGTAATTTAAATCCATTGTTCCAGGAAGGAAAGTGGAACAATGGAAAAAAGAGAAATTGATTAGATGGCAGTCAACACCCTATTTCAGCTCCTAGTGTACAGTTAGCTAGGGTGTACTGTACAGACTAGTAAGGAGAGATCACCTTCAGCTTTGTTGCTCTTCTTGAGTGGTTTGGTGGAAGAAAGAGGCTGAGGGGCACTGCTGAGATAGATTTGAACCACGTGATTGTGGGAGTGTTTTTTTCAGTCAGTGAGGACAATCAAGAAATGAATTGTGGCAGTTCAGTGTGTTGTCAAGCCAAGACAGCCATGATTGAGTGGTTGTCGCTGTGTTTTCCCATCTCAAAATCAGAAATGTATTTTAATCATCTGTAAGGACAGTTGTTTGGCTACATGCACAACAGCTGATGTATTGAGATGAGGTGAACTATGCTCCCACTAGCCAAAGTCCTTCCTCCAAACCTCTTATCCTGCCCTCCCCTGCCTCTTCCTTTGAGTCAGTTTATCACAAAGCACCTCCGCTTGACTACCATATAGCCCACTGCCTCTCCCTCCCTTCAACAGGAACTCATTAAGATTCATGATATTTCTGGACAAAGATATCCTTGGTGGATTGCTTGCTCTAATTATCTCCTGACTTTTATTGAAAGCTTTGATTAAGGCCTGTCATAATGAATAACAGGCAAAAGGTACAGAATGAATTAGCTGAGGCACAGTTTACAGAGATTTCCTCCCTTTTTTAATATTCAGTTGAAATTAATTGAATCAAATGTGGGAGTTATATGTTGTTACAGGGGTATCTTTATCCTAGATGTGTAGGAATAAGAACACATCTCCTTTTCTCCTGATATATTTTCCTTCCTGATTTATAAAATCTTTTCATTTTGCTCGAGAGATCAGTATCAACAAGAATGTCCTTGACATCCATTTGTATTGTAAAAAATAACAAGATTTATTCAAACAGGTCTGTGAATACGAGTGCTAATGACAATGTTTTGTTCTGGCCTCTGCTTTTTAACAGGTAAGCCAGTGATGATTATAACCGAGTTCATGGAGAATGGGTCTTTAGATACCTTCTTAAAGGTGAGTGACCAGCATCTGTCAGTCATTGACAAAAACCTCAGATGTGAGTGAGCAAGAACTGTAGAAATCTGGTAGAAGCTTTAAAAGTTATTTAATCTCCAACCAATACGATAATTCTATTTACCCCACTAGGGGTACATCGTTAGCAAGCTTTAGAATTCCTGAGGCTTGTGAACACTTTCAAATTTCTTGCATGTCCTCATGTTACAATAATCCTAACAATGATATCGAGTCTCGTAGAATAATTCTGTTTACATTTGAAAATGAAAACTGAAAATCTGTAAACATAAAGTTGCGAAAGCTCCCGATAAAATGCCTCACTTTTGTGAAAGAAATTTTAAAAAAGCTTTTCTGAAGAATAACATATAATCCTGTCTCCTCGCATGCGACTCTGTCAAAGAGAGCTTCACAATCCCCCTGCAACAATTTCAAGAGGCTGTAGGTTTAACTGTTGCATAAATTCTTTTTGCAGCACAAGGCTTTACCGCCTGTTAAACCCTGTCAAAGCAATTTCATGTCGGCATCTGATCTCCTTCTCCAAATGGCGTCTTATTTGAGTGTGTTAATAAATTGATTTCGCTCACCTGCCTCAGTATATACCAACACGGAACAGTTCATAAAAGTGGAAGGGCACTTTGTACCATCTCACTCCAACTCTCTGTTCTGCGAGTTGTAAATTTATAACTCTGTTTTGTCACTGGGGATATCATGATATTGTAATTTCATTATGCAAAGCAAACAAATGGTTTTGTTATGGAGATCTTTTAATTACATATGTATTGAAATGAAAATGAAAACTGATGAAATTCTGTGCTAAAACTTTGGATTTCCCTGTGGAGCGCATAATGAAACATCATAAATATTCTCCATTGCTCACATAAAAAGCTAATATAATTACGGTATCAGTTTTATGGTTAATAGCTCATACAGAATCCTTCTGAATACATATGTTTAATTAGGGGATGGATCAATTAGCATCAGTCAAACAAAAAAAAAATCAGAACTTTCTTTCCAGTAGATTACAAGTTTTGCAGAAAGAGTGCAAAAAAAGAGGAAGACAATTGATTTTCAGAGGCAATTAATTAATACTGTGATTTTAGTAATTCAGCAGATGTTATCATCTTATTTACATACAGTATACATTTACATGAAAAAATGAGTTTATCCTTGTCCTTAAATAATGTTGTGTTTTAATTTGTGATGTAGTTACTGTACAACTACACTTAATGGTAATGTACATTCATACATATTTTGGTACAATATGAGTTCATTAGAATAAATAGAATAAAGTCTTTATTTGTATGGAATTGCTCCTCTGATAGACTCTGCATATGTATCTTTATATGATTTTGTAACTACATGATCATTTTGTATTTGACTTGAAAGAAAAAAGCCTTTTGAAAGAGACAAACATTATTGTAATGATATGGATCCAAATGTGAAATAATTAAAATGTATATGAGAATAATTAAAATGGGAAATTATTTTAGGTAATTGCTATTATTAGTGCATATGTGCAAATATAATATATAATATGTAATAAATATATAATAAAAAATCTAATACTGTAGATACACAAGTGATTAGCTATGTAATCTTTAATTTCTGATACAATGTTATACTGTTAGGATATTTAGTATTAAGTGTGCAAGAAAAATAATTACAGTGGTAAAGAAATGTGTTCTTTCAAGAATCCAACTCAACTGCTTTTTTCAGAACTACATGGCTGGTCAAGTATGACTTTATTTTATTGTAAATACTGTTGCTTAGCATCTCATAATTGGTGTCTCACCATGTTAAACTCAAGGGATTGGTTAATAATCCAATCTTTATAAAACCTGTACAATTATTAGTTTGTTTCAAATTCAACTGGTCAAAAGATAACAAACTTAAAAGATAAATACAGCACCTGTTAATGTGAAATGATATTTCTTTAACTTTCAACAGCTTCTTTTTTATGCTGTGGGTTGGTTTTCTTGAGCCAGAATTTCAGGAAGCTTTATATATACAGTAGCCTGTTAGATTCACCAGGAGTTGCTCACATATATATTTTATTAAGATATCAATATCTGAAATAACAAAATCATTAGCAACTACATTGCTGCAGGATTACAGCCTTTGTTCTCTCTTTTTACAGAAACATGATGGACAGTTCACAATCATCCAGCTGGTTGGAATGCTGAGAGGAATTGCCTCTGGGATGAAATACCTGTCGGACATGAACTATGTACACAGAGACTTGGCAGCCAGGAACATCCTTGTTAACAGTAACCTTGTGTGTAAAGTGTCTGACTTTGGCTTGTCCCGAGTACTGGAGGATGATCCAGAGGCAGCCTATACAACAAGAGTAAGTCATCAAGCATACTGCTATTAATATCCTATCACTGAAAAAAAACGTCTTGAATTTTATAACTTCTAGGGTACTAGGGTCATAATAAATCTGATCTCTCCTAGGCACCATAACACCTTGCTCTTCAGCAGTTTCATTTCTTAAGAAACGTAGGTTATTTTTATGATAGGCCATGTTCACTATTTAGAGAATGCTACACCCATGCATAACTTCAATTATCTAACCATTATACAGTATCTGTGCATTGCATTAAAACAGCTTGGTTTGGTGAGACACCTATGTCAAGAATATCACAACACCTGTCCCTGACATGTTTAAAAAATATAATTTATAAGTTCAGTCTTCCACTTTAGTTGATCTAAGAAATGATTTAAAAGAAGCTCCCAAGATGGATGTTTTCAGTGAAGTCATACTGACATACTGAGAAGGACGATAGAGTTCTCATAAAGAATAAATGGAGGTTTGATGGAGTACTCCACGAAAAGACATCACTGGAATTAAAGCAAGTATTCTGTTGTAGCTCTACCACAGAGTTCAACAAAGGAAATCGACCCTTTTTTATCCACCTGCTTCCTGTGTAGCTGTCTCAACGGAGGTCGGTGTGAGATCAAGAGTCCTTCTCCTCTCAGCATGATCTAATTACAGCCCTGTCCAAGGATGGGGCTCTTGCTCCTGCCCCAAGATCTCATTGTTAAAGCACCCGTGAATGTGAAGTCACTGCACTCTGGGTTATCTGACATGCTGTCTGTGCAATCAAATGTGCAAAGTGCAGTGACAGCAGGACGGCCAATTATCGCAGCGATCTCGTTGAAAGGCAGAGGTTTGCTTTCATGAGTTGCTGTGAGGAACCCCAGCCTCTGAGTTTGCTTTTAATGCCAAAACGGCAGGAACTACATTGAGTCATGTACTGTATGGAATTATTTGCTTAGCAAAAGCTCTTATCTGGCGCAACTTGTTATATAGAAAATAAGGAACAAATGGCAGGTACAATGGGGAAAAATAAACTGACAATGAGGTTAGCAAGTAACTGACGAAATGGGTCACGCAAACAAAAAATGAACTAAAAATGAAAGCAGTATACAGACAGCATAGTAAACACCCTGTAGGTAGGTATTACATTGTTACAGTGATTAAGTGCAATCAATTAGCAAGTCACATTACCTGAGAATTCAAACCATTAATCCAATACAGTGTAAGAGTTATTGAAGGAGGTACTGTAGATGAGAGCTGGGAGATCACCTGTGCTGTCTAAACAGATCTCACAGAGTCTTGAGCAGGTGCCGAGAGGTGGAGCAGCTCTGATGTCTGTGTGTGGTTCATCCCAGCAATGAGGAGCAAGGGTGGGGAGTGAAGCACTAGTGACAAAGTGGAGAGGGTCTTGTGGAAGAGAAGTGGAAAGAGTGGGGGGTGAGTGTAGAAGGAGATAAGAAACTAAAGATAGCCAGGAGCAGAGTGGTCGAGACAGACGTGGTGAGAACTAGGGTTTTGGACCAGATCCGTACAGCAGTAGGGATCGAGACGAGTTACTGGAGTAGTAGAGTAGCATGAGTAAAGCGAGGTGGGGAAAACACGCTGTAAGTTGGAGTGTGTGGATGGATGGCATTGGCAAGCCAAGAGGTCAGGATTAGGAATTGTAAGGAGTAATTGGTAAGGAAGAGGCAGATTCTGTAAATATTAGGAAGGAGCAGCAGTAGCATTGCAAAGAAGTGTGTCGGGAGTAGGAGAGGGAGGGATCAGGAGTGACAGTTATGTTCTTAGGGGTGGTGAAAGAGGGGGATAGATGAAAGGAGGAGAACAGTAGGTTACTCATAACAGAACCTTGAGGGACACCAGCAGGGAGAGACTTTGGAGCAGAGATTAAATTTTGCCACTCAGGAGATCTGTTATGTGCCATCAGAAAGGTAGAAGGAGAATCAGATGTGAGCACCACCAGAAGTTCTAAGAAAGTTCCTGTCAAAGGTGTGACAGTGTGAAAAGCAGCAGAGGGATGAAGAAGGATTAGGACAGAGGAGACGAAGGCAACACGAGCAGTGAGTGAAGAGAATCGTTAACAACGAGTAGAGCAGTTTCTGTGAAGTGGTTCAGGTGAATGCCAGACTGAAGCAGGTCAAGCAGTGAGTGCTGCTAAAGTACAGCAGGGTGCAGGCTGCATACCACTTACTCGGGGGATTTAAAGAGACAGGATACAGCAAGATACCATTCGGAAAGGATGATGGATCAAGAGTGTTTTGTTTAAGAGTGGTGTAATGCAGACCTGTATAAAGACAAAGGACAAACATTCCAAGAGTAGAGTGGAGCGCAGATAATAAGCCATCAAGGGTAGTATGCCAGGAAAAAGGAAGCTGGCAAGATCTGAATAGAAGCAGTAGATTTATGACCCTGGAACTTGGAGGCGTAAAACAGGGTAAGATGGGGACTGAATCGAGGAAGCCGAGTCTAAGGATGAAGGTCTGATGAGTTTGCAGAAATCAAAAGAAGGAATCAAAGTCATTGAGTCAGACAGAAGTGTACTGTAATGTTTGTGTTCTGTTTAATATTGTTGCTTCTGTTTTGGTTTCAAGGGAGGAAAGATCCCCATCAGGTGGACATCTCCGGAAGCAATTGCCTACCGCAAGTTCACGTCTGCCAGCGATGTGTGGAGTTATGGCATTGTCATGTGGGAAGTGATTTCCTATGGAGAACGACCATACTGGGAAATGTCAAATCAAGACGTGAGTACACTTCAAGGCAACTGACAGTTACTAATATTTGGTAAATAAAGAACTTAACTGCCAACTGCAGAAATACCGCTACTGCTAGTACTATTTTTCAGGTTATTAATATTTTCTATATTCTCTAGTATTTATTCCCCACAGGGGGGCTGTCACCTGTTAATTTTTTTTCTGATGACCTTATGGTTATTAGTGCAGAATGCTAAAGGGTATTTGATTAATGGGTACCATTAAAGAGGTAATTTTATATGTTTTCCATTAATGAATCACTCAACCCAGAATTGGACAAATGACTTTCTCAGGTTCTATCAGTACCTGTTCCTTTGCAGCCTGCACACTGACAAGACTGCCCAGTCAAATCAATTTTTAAGCCTGCATATTTATAGTTTCATTAACTATTCTTCTAGTAACTATTAACTATTTTTCTAGTCAAAGGGGGAGTTTTATCTATTTTTAAATTCTTGTCAAGCCTCAGCTGTAAAAATTATAGTTATATTAATGCTCTGAAAGCTCCTACCTGATTTTTTTTGCAATATTTTCATTTTGACTAAGTTTCATACTGCAAATTTAATCTGTATTTTTGTTCACATTTTCTGTAATTCTGTTTGAAATATGTAAATCTGTAAATAACCTTTCAGTACTTCACTGCTTTGCCAGCAGGTTAACACTGTAAAGTGAAAGGTTTACCTTTTTTACAGTGAAAAACATTGATACAAAAGCCCCATACTGTAAACCAACTAAGGATTTTTTCTCCAGCTAGGTACCACATATGAGATATCACCTTACTTGTCGTCACTACTGCATTTTACTGTATACAGTAGTAAAAATAGCATTGCAAAAGCAAAACCTTGCTATATAAAAGCCATTGCCTTACTTTAATGCTGTGTTCAATGATTCAATAATTAAAAGCCAGAAAAATATAATTCAGATGACAGTTGTGGTTTTAGTAGTTGTTCAGATAAGGGGTAAGGGGTTTGGGCCAGAAACTCAAGACTAGCTTTGCTGTGAATTTGGCTGCCCTGATAGGCAAAACACACTGTCATTCAGGGAATTATGACCATTCAGAGACTTAAGGGAAGTTTTTTAGGAGGTGAAAGAGAATACCTGAGAGGAAATAAACAAACCCGTACTCTTATCTCTTTGTTATCACTTTGGCTCCTACAAGTTAGGTTATTTTTATTGCCTATAAACAGTAATATAGTGCTCTAGCACCTGAAGCTCACTAATAATATCAGTAGAACTCATGGAACCTTTATTGTTCTTTTTGTAATTTTCTCATAAATGTATGATTTTATTTTGGAAGATAATCATGTCAAGGACCTGGCTTTACAAAACCTCCTGCAATATTTTTTGTTCTACTGTATCAGTTTCTGATTGTTATCCAAAGAAGTAGACATATTGAAGAAGCAATGAAAATAAAAAACATGAGGCTTTTCATGTGCTAGTTTGAAAAGATCAATGAAGAGCTTTCAGGAACAATGAAGAGTGTGTTTTTTTCTGTTTTACTTTTGGCTATTTCTTTCTAGAAAGTACTGAGTAAGCAAAGAAATCTGACGGTTCAGGCATGAAGCACAAGGGGTAGCTTCAGTTCAAGCCTTGAACCAGGCCCCTACTGTTATACTACCCAAGATATTGCAAAATCCATTTCAGGCAGAAATGAACCCTGGATGCCTGGAGTACAAGGAGAAACAGGAGTACTAACAAGTACTAGTAGAGAGACAGGAGAAAAGGCTGGCAGCCAAAGTAGTGGCCTTGTTCTCTTGAAGTCATGTCATTGTTAGCCTAGCTCTGTGTGGTGTTTCTTTGTTCTGCTGGAAAATGGAGAGTTCCAGATTATCTTGCAGAAATGGTAGCTCGAGTACTTTGTCTGTGTATCTCTCAGTCTTAAGGTAGCTATTTGTTTGCACCAAATGTGTTTAAAGGGCATTCCTACCCACACATTCACTCTTCCACTGACTGAATAAAATACTTCAGCACCCTTACTCTATGGTACCTCAGATGTTCTCTGGCCCACAGAAGATGGCAATTTTTGTCAACATTACCCCTGAACAGATTTTAAACGTTTATTATTGTCAAGCAGAAGTCAAATTTCAGACATTCTGACACTTGGCTTATTTCTTCCTGGAATATATTGTGCTGTAGCTACTGTAATCTGAAAACTATTATGCAGATGGATACGATGGATGTGACAGTCCTGGGCTGGTGTGGTGACCTTCTGCCTTCCAGGATGTGGCCTGCCACTCACAGTGCTAGTTTCCTCATTTCTCCAGAAGAGTCCCCTGATTGTTGAAGCAGAAAATATCATTCTCTAGGCAATGTCTCACCTGACAGACCACCTTCAGTCACCCTGATAACCCCCGATAACACCCACGTGATCTTGGTGACCCAGGTCAAGCATTTGAAGAACATCATTTGCTGTTCTTGCACAAATCAAAATTGTCCTTTTTATGTGGCTATTTATACAGATGTTTAATTAAATGATTGTGGCAACATTAGCAATAGCAAATATTGGGCACCTGGTGTATTAATAAAACCACTATTTTCTCTCTGTATTTTTTCTCAATGAATAATGCTACTCAAACAATGAAAAATCCTATTTGCTTACTACTGTATATAAAATGGACATAACTATGTATCTGCTCAATAAGTTATTTATATCAAATTTAGCTCTGTTAGATTTTCAATGTGCTTTTAGAAAGTATATACACATAGGCAAGTGTCAATGTATGTAAAGAACAAGCAGTTGTAATTCTGTACATTATTTTATTGTTTGAAAATGACCATGCACCGATGGTCTCCAGGTTCAAATGAGGGAGCTTTCAATTACTGCAGCTCCTCAAGGGGTTAAATTGATGTTACTCTCACAGAAAGTGTATCTGTTACTTAGGGTTTTTCTACAGAAAGCAAACGTACCTTTTGTTCTAACCACAGATAAATGGGTGGGAAAACCAGCTTGTTCACTTCTTGGTTGACTTCCCTTCCTTACTCTCCGTCTCCCTCTGTCTCCTCTAGGTGATAAAAGCGATAGATGAGGGGTATCGCTTGCCTGCTCCAATGGATTGCCCAGTAGTTCTGCACCAGTTAATGCTGGACTGCTGGGAGAAAAGCCGAAGCGATAGACCCAAGTTCGGACAGATCGTCAACACCCTCGACAAGCTGATCCGAAACCCCAGCAGCCTGAAGCAATTAGCCAACAGTTCAGTCTGGTGAGTCTGGGAGCACATTTCTTCACCATTACTGTTCCAATTATAAAAGGGAGGGCCTAAATATTTTCGCTTACTGCATCCATTGCTTTCAATGTGAACCAGATGTGCATATTTATTCAGCAATTTATTTGTCACTATTGAAGCAGATGTTTCTGGGTTACATCTTGGCAGCCCTGAAAAGATGTTCTTTTATTTTGCAGCGGGTCAATTTTGTCGAGCGGCGTTTTTGGATTAGGGTGGGGGAGCACGACAATGTTTGTGTTTGCTAAATCCTTTAGCAAAGCTGTATATCCTAATGTCACTGAATAGTTTCAAAACTAATTAGACCTGACAGGATATTTCAGCTTATCTCCTGACGAAAAATAAACTGATATTGGAATTATAGACTGCGTGCTTCTATAGTTTTCCTTAAAATGGCCGATATACTGTATACTGTAAGCCTGTACCTGAAATAAAAAATCAGAAAAATCTGAAATCCTGTAATTCATTTTAGGTGTTATTTTCCTTTCCTTTCCAATTATTGGACTAACAAACAGAATAACTCCATACAGTATAAATTTCATTTTTATTTTGCTCAAGTCAGATTATGATGTTTTTTTTCTCTTTTTTAAGTAATTGCAGCTTGTACCTTATCATTCCCAAAAGTGATTTAGTCCCCCTCTCATAAAATAAATCATGTTGATGATTAATTAATAATGTCATGGTAATAAAATATAAATTAAGTACTGTAGATTGCTTATTTTTGAAACTCTTAGTGAGAGTACACAAGGCTGGTTAAGTTATTTGGTTTTGCAATATATCTGAAGCATAAATGTTTCAAGTCCAGAATCCTATTTTTACATACTCAACAACTGTGTATAATATAAACTGTATAGCTACAGTACTTGTACTTTGAGAGTTAAATTGAATGAGAAATTGATTGGAACTATTGATCTGTGCACAATTCAAATTAGTTCTTCAAATCATACCTCAAGAACTGTGCATTTCAATATCATCAATACAAAAATTATTAGGGGCAGAGTCGATAACAGAGTGTATAACATCTATACCGATTATAGCTGGGTAATATCTTAACAAGGTCTGTCTTCAGATTGTGGATGGTCACATTTTTAGTTGAGTTTAAAAAAGAACTGCAGTCCCAATTTATCAGACTGGTTATTAAATTTTGGTAATAAATTAATTGACAGTATAGAAAAAAATCCCAGTTTTTAATTAAGCTCAAAATTGTGAACTTTAGGAAAGTACAGGATAGTCACCATTATGTCAAACCCCTGGTCTCACTACGGTAGTAGTGAGGGTTTGTGTGAAAAGTGATGTAAGGTGTTCCTTTCTGCTCACTGGTCACTGTAATGACTAATGTAATGTGATGTAAAAGCGAATAAGTACAGCAGCACATATTGCACCGCAGCAATGTTCCAACGCAATCTGGATGCAGAACTGACAAGTAAATTGTATTTGTCTGCAAAACCGTCTCGAAGTCAAGAGCTATGTTTCTATTGGATTAAAAGACAGGTATTCCCAAACCTGCTTGTTTAGTGGAATAGGACCGCTTCACATCACCGGACATTTTGTTGCCTCGTTCTGAATCACAGAATATGGCGCTCTGCATACCTGGAAATTGTAATTATTTTGAGATGTAAATTGGAGGCTTAACACATTTGTAAAACCTGTGTGTGTTTTACTTTAATTGTGGTTTGAAATGCACTCATTGATGCTGATTCTTTCTAACCCCTGAAATACAAAAATAGCATTGCAGTTTAAGGACATAAAAAGTGCTTTCCTCTTTAGGGAAATATAATGCATATTCTACTGTTTTCATACTGATGCTGCACTGTCTGAATTACTATCTACAGTATGTCGTATGTCTAAATTTAGAAAGGTACAGGTTGAGTGCCTTTCTAGGTTAGTCCACTAGATGAAGATTTCATCTTCTTTTATGACCTGAAAGAAATTTAAAGCATTTCCATACCAGTAAGGACAATGCTTTTAGCAATTTACTGATACACACAAATTCCTCTTTAAAAAAAAAAAACTACTGTTCACTGCTCCTTGCAGGCAAGATCCAACAACCCCTGAGTTCAGTGTCAACACGGTAGAAGACTGGTTGGATGCCATGAAAATGACCCAGTACAAGGAAAACTTTTCAAAAGCGGGCTATGTAACACTTGACTCAGTGTTGTACATAAGTGTCAGGTGAGGACATACCATCCATTACCATAAAAGCAAGAAACTTCATAACAGAACAACTACTGTGTGGCTGCTTGCAATATTGACTTGGAAATGTATAATACTGGTTGTAACAAAAGCAAAGGACATTACGAATGACTGAAATTTATTTTTTTTTAAGTGAAACTACAGTATTTCCCTTGGGTTATCTAATGCCGTCATTTTTCCAAAAGTCTTTATTTTCTTTAAATTTCCTCAAAATTATTAACGGTAAGTCAGGCACCATGATATTATAACTGACACTGGTATACAGTACGTTAGAAATGTCAGGATTGTATGCTATGTTTAGTAGCTGTCTATGATGTATTGCTTCAATTTTGAGTACTTTGTGGCCTATTGGATATCCCTTGTAGGCAGTAAACTGCCCAGAGTTAACAGACATTGAAATTTAAAATAGTGATTTGAAGGTTGGCACAATTAACCTGCTTAGTTAAGACAGATTTGTTTATGTTTTAGCATGAATAAAACAGCTATACTGGTTTTCTTTGAGAAATTCTTATAGTGTGCAATTAATTCAGCTGGTTTCAACACATTGGTGAGGGTCATTAGGTGGAAACTAGTGGAATATAAATCTGAATTCTTAGTGTCTCTTATGTATTAGTGTGTTTCAGCAATGTACTGTATCTGCAATCATATCTCTGCATTGACTGTGAGCTTTTAAAGTCATGTTCATTTTGTCTTGAAACACCCAGCTAAGTTAATCCAAAAAGCCTGAACTTGTTTTAAAATAAACATATAATTAGAGTCACACATCTAAAGCACTTCTTTTTCCTTCCCTTTAATTGTAGTGAACTGGGTAAAATCGGAATTTCACTGGCTGGCCATCAGAAGAAGATCCTCTCCAGCATACAGAGTCTGCAGACGCAAGGGGCGCATGTACAAGTATAACCTTGCCCATGTGCCACAGGCTCCACGAACCAAGAAAAGACTGAATGAGTTCAACATGTTGCTCGTTATTCCTAATTAACAGCTTCACCATTCAAATTGTTCTGGATAGATCTTCTCGTAAGCACTCTGGCTTCTGTCCATGCACTTAGAGACACAGCAGCGAAAGGAGGAAGAGGCTGATCTACATTAGGTCACTCGGGAGGCATCTAAGGAAAGTGCTCAGAAAAAAAATCAGTTTGTGCAAGTGAGTGTACAGTAGAATGTGAATCAAAGTTGCCTTTTATTATTTTAAGGTGTTTTCGTTTCTGAACAAGCAGTACTAAGGTCAGATCTGTGACCACTTCTTCATATACCTGTATGAGAATGTTTAAAATGCTTCCCTCTGGCACTACAGAACTAAACCCTATTCTATTATCTAATTCTAAAAGGTCCTGGTTTTTGACATGGAAAATCAAAGGAGATGAGATCTTCTCGGTTCTAAGTTGAAATACCTACTGTTTTAGAGGCTACCATGAATGCACAGATGTATGCCCTCTAATTTCAAATCCCAGAACTGACTAGTGGTATCAGAGAATGGAGATTTCTGGCCTTGTTAAAGAATACTGCACAGTGATATGAAAATGCTAATATCACTAGCACAATGGGAAAGACTTTATTTATTTGTGGCAAAGTAATGTGAGTGGATAACACTCGCTTTTCACCTATTCACCTACTTTTCTGTTACCAGCTCCATTACAGTGACCTACTGTAATACAACAGGGTAATTGAGAGTTGTTTCGGCCTTACTTCAAGGAGCTGCTCTTATGGCTGTCTGGGCGATGAACAAAGAAGGAAAGCGGTGATACAGTGTTAAAAATACAAGCAAAACATCAGTCAAGCAAAACTACAAGTCTTGTGATCCTGACTGCTGTTTAAAGTTTCACTGAAAAATATTGGTTTGAGTAGCGCAGCAGAAAAGAGCAAATAATTGTGGAAAAACACATGGAAAGAAAAATGTACGTACTCCAAAGTGTTTGACACGTTATAAAATATCGCTAGGTGTCAAAAGGAAATTTGACATTGCATAAACTGTTTTATAAAACATTCTTCATTCTGAATAGTGCCATGAATTCTAACTATAAGTACTGGAACATACTGGCATATGATACCTATTTTGTGCACACTGCAGTAATTTACAACTGTCAACAGCAAATCAAACACTCCAGTGGCCAGGTTTGCTGTATTAAAATGGTATTTACTCGTTATCCCGATAGAGAGGAATAGCTGTGGAGCTCGAAGCGGGTAGTTTTCCTCAGTCCTCCATCACCGTCTGGTCACCATCATTAGGGATGTGGTGCGCCAAACTGTAACAGTTCAATGGAGAAATAGGGATCAAATGGAAGTTACTCAAGTTAAAATACTAAGGCACACGTGTAAGTGCATCAATATAAAAGCGACCATCTTCAGTTTGCCTTTAAGATTGTGCCTTACAGTTTTGGCTTACTTAAGAAGGAAAGGGGACATTGTAACAAAAGATCCATTTCCACTCCTGGAGCTCTGCACACAGAAACGCCTCCTCTGTAAAAAAGGCCATTTCCAATAAGACCCATGAGCTGTCCTGTGGAAGAGAGCCACAATATCAATAGACATTAGGATCTCCAGGGACAATGGAAATGATGTTTTTTTGTTTTTCCTTTCTCCATCTAATTTAATCATCCCAAATGAAGTCCAGGAAATCTCTACGCCTTTCAATAGGGATTTCAAACTCATTTAAAAGAGGACCTGCTGTACTTACTTCTGGTTTTTGTTCTCATCTCATAGTTACTACTCAAATTATTCAATCAATGCATAACTGATGATATTTGTGACTGGGCTCTGAGGTGTTTAATAGGTAACTCTACCTTTGATGAGTTGAACATGTTGAGTAATCAGCTGTAAAGGACCTTAAAAAATCCTTGACGTGTCTAAGAAAATAAATTGGTTGTTTAATTGTCTACTCGGGTTGGAAAGAAAACAAAACAGAACACATTAGGCCCTCTAGATACAGAGACTCCTTTTGAGTTTGAGACTCCTGCCTTGCAACATTGATATTTATCCCACCAGATGAATGAGAGAATCATCAACCTTTGAAGAAGTGATGTAGAATGAGGATTGTGACAATGCAGGGGTGAAATGAAATAATGCAGTACGTTTACAGTAGATGTGGAATGTGGTTAAGTCCAAAGGTGGAGCAGGACACTGTAGCATTAGTGTTAACACATCGTCACTTACAGTGCAAGTACAGTAAACACCACTTGGTAGCTCCCTCTGTTTTCTAGGTGCTTCTGTAGATTTTGAAAAAGAATCAAAAGTGAGTGCTGTCCTTTTTATAACAGATATTAACCGACTTCAAAGCCAATTGTACCATATTGTAAAAAATGTACAGTGTTATTGATTAAAACTATAGAATGTTTATAATTATGTACTTTTATTTAGGATGAAAAACTCTAGCAGATTCAATTTAAAGCAAGACATAAAATGGACTAATTGTGGGAGAGTGCTGATGAAGAATATTGTATAGATGGTAAGCTTGGTCCTTGACAGTAAATAGTGCAATTGTAGTTTTCTTATTATTCAAGACGAAAACCAGATTCCCTGACGTTAAGATGCATTTTAAACCTCACATGAAGTAAGGGAATATGTTTAAAAATCATGTTTGGCAAGTTAGTGTAAAAATGGCACTTCTCAATGAGAAGCCATAATTGGCTAAGCAGATACATATCTTGCTTTTAGGTGTCATGCAGACTGTAAGCAGGGCCCCTGTGTCAGACACATCAAGCTTCACATGCCTTCTCAAAGCAATTACAAGGATTACAATTACATTAAAGTTCAGGCTCTATGCTCCACTAAATCTGAAAGCCTATCTAAAGCCTATCTTCGTGTGGTACTAAAATTCCTGCTTTTGTCTGGTTAATTTTGGGAAATCACTCAGTTTGTATGTTGATAATATTTTCCAAAATAAAAGAGAGTATTCTTAAAAAAAACATATTTTGAAACCTCTGAATAAAATGTTTTGTCACAACACACATACTGTACACACCTATACCCACATACGTATGCTAAAACAGGCGTTAACAGCTCAAATCCATTGTTGGCATAAATATATTTTCCTAAACAGGTTATACAGTATATAGTAAAAATGACCAGGGCTGGTTACTGTGAAACATAACACATGAAAGAACATGTCATGCTCTCTAAACTAAATGTAGAGTTTTAATTATTTTTCACAGACTTTGCTGGAACCATGAAGCAATAGATGTGAACCTGCTAAGTTTATTTTATGTGTCATGAGTTTAGCATTTTTGGCTAGAGTCATCACCATCTGTAAACATAGTCTGAGTTTTCTCTTGCCAACTAATAATTTTCAGAAGTGATAAACTACTAAAGGCTCACAATATTTTACTTCTTATTGTGCCCGTTTCATGATGATGAAGGAAATTGTCAGCAATAAGACTTTTTAGTGGTTAAATATTATACAAAGATGAACTGCAGTACTTAGTATTAAAAAATTTTTTACCCTCATACTAATCATGGGAAATGTCTCTCAATACATAATTAAATATAAAGAAAATCTGTTGATCGTTTGTGTGGCTTGCTGAGGAGTTTTTAAATTGAGTACATCATAAATTATACTGATAATTTCATTGAATTTTGAGGGAAACAGTAATGTTTTAACAAAACTATTCTGCCTTCATTCTGTAAGTGCATATTTTTTTCATACATAAGTCTGAAATTCTCTCAGCTGTAGGGACAGAAAGTGTGTATATATCTGAAATCAATGTAAGACCTCTGGTATCTACATGACATTTATTCTGTGGACTTTCAAGTCTTTCTCCCAGTAACTCCAGTCTATAGTAAAACAAAGTAAACTACTGTACACCTTTAGATGTCAGTTATAGATGCAGATCTCAAAGACAAAACAGCTGCAAGCGTCAGAGGTTAACACTTCCCTGTCCAAAATGTACAAAAATAATGATTTCAGTATTTCCCAGTCAAATAAATGGCATATTATGACAAAAGTCTCAGATGCCCGCTTCAGTGGACAGGTTAAGGGCTGTTAAAAAAGGCTACTCTACATAAACCAACACACTTGTCTCAATTGTATAGCTACGAGAACATCTAGAACATGGAAATAAGACTGCAAGCAAGCTACAGTACATTCAGTGCCATAGCTGGAAAAAGCACAGGGTTGTAATTAAATATAGCGTTATCATTAGAAGGTTGATCACCTAGTTAAGTGCAGTATGTGCAATTTTATTTTGTATTTTTATGGTAAATCATGCCTAAAATTGTCTGTAGCATTAAATAAAGAAAGAATTTAACCCTATGCCTGGTTCTGCCATTTTGTGAAAGTTTCCTGCTCATTCTTTGTGAGCTTGTTTCAATGTTCTTTTGTATGCTGTGGTCTTCTGTTTGCCCATGCAGGCTTATATGAACTTGGTAAAGGTGTACACATTTTGAAATCTCATGTTGCTATAATAAATATGCTCATATTTTTAATTTCTCAACTGAGAGCTTTGTCTCACTTTTTATTTCAGTGCTGTTATATAATATATAGAAGCTACTGGTTTGTAGAATAGTACTGTACATGTGTAAGTAACTGCTGTGCCAAACAAAATACTAGTGAACAAACCACAAAACCAGTAAAGGCCTCATCTGAACTATTTGCTACTGAACAAATACCTAGTCTCAACACAATAACAAGGTAGCCCTTTCCATTTGACTTACAGTAGCTAAAGTAAAAAGAATGGATTATATATAATGGATTATATATACTAATCAATATCATGCTAAAATCCAGTCTTCTAGATTTATTATTTCATAGGTATGAGCTATGTTCCTACATCCAAGGTACCCTCAGACCTCATCAAAACATCTTATTTTTCAAACAAGCAAGCTGTACACTATGAAAGTATGATTCACAAAAAAAAAAGATATTTCTCTCTAAATGTCAAACTTTTTTAGTTTTTTGGGGTTTTTGGGCATCACTTCAGATAATGATTTGTGTTGCTTAGGACTTACTTGCAGATTACAACAAAGGCATGTCAGTTCCCAGCAAAAAAAAAAAACATGCTTTAATTTTAGCTAGACAGTGACTTTTATTTACATAAATCAATGTGTTATTGAAGAATACAATTTGTTCACTGCCATTGAAATTTCAACCACTGTAAAACAGGATTATATTTTATCATCTATAATTATACCCTACAACAGATATTTGCAAGCAAAGAAGATGCTATATGAAGGGTGTACTAGCATGTTTTAAAATTAAACAGACTAAACAAGAAGAAAAGGTAATTATCTCTGGATTAAGGATGAGAAGTTTTTCAATGAAACCAAGCTTCTTGCTGATGTGTGCAAGATGCATCTGTTGACTCCATGAGCTTCACTAAATCCCTCTGTGACAGCCCCTGTATCAAAAGTGGTGACAACATAAGCCCTTCCTAAGCACTTTCCATTGCAAAGCCATGGCACAGCTAAAGAGAGATGTGCCTGAGGGATTCTCTTTATAATGAATTTGTTATTGATAACACACTTCAAATCTGGGATCACTCTGCATATTTTCCAGCTGGGGATCATCAAGGAGCCTGTATCTGATGAGCTAAGCCGAAACATTCAGCTCCTTGAACGGAATTTTAACACTGTGGTACAGCATGTAAATCTGAATTCACACTAGGTGCCAGTGCTCTGAGAAACACCCATAAACTTTGGTTCACTTACTAGTCCTCTTTTCTGATACAAATCAATGAGTATTTCATTACTGTCTTATTTTGTCATTGTTCTTTGTCATCTGCAACTCCCACATCCACAGACTGAAAACATTTTCAACAGTGAGATCAGGGATATTAAAACAGTGGGACACGTCTTTTATTTTTAAACTATTTGAAAAGTTAAACTTAGACATGGGTCACCTCAAAACTTTCTTTAAAAGCTTTAAGTTTATGAAAGAGATGTCCTGGTTCAGAAAACCCACCAATAAGGTTTAATGGTTTATTTTTTACTAGCAAACAAGCCACATTTTGGAGTTAAACTGGGCTTAAGAAGTGATACCAAAGTCTTTTTGGTAATGATGTTCTGCACATCTTAAAATGATACTTAGATTTCAAGTGACTTAGTCAACTAAATTGCATTAAGGGCAAAACACTCCAAACTGGAACAAACTACCACTAAAACAATTTTTAGCTTATTAATCACGATTTACAAGCATTGGTATAGATACACCAATTAAAAAAAACAAGTCTTGTATTGAAAAAAAGCATGTTAGCTTCAGTGATTGGATTTAATCAGCAAAAAAAAACAGCAACACAAAAAGTTATAACTTTGTAGTTACACTAAAAAATATTATGTTTAGTATAAATCATACTGTATATTTTACTTATTTTACAAAAACATCTTTGATGAAAGAGTTTTCCAGCATATTAAGATTTTATCACCCCAAGGAGACCTCTTCTTAAAAGAACCTTAGATAAAATCCTTGAAATTCAATCATTTCCTTTTCAAGCATTTCTCTTTGTGCATGTTGGCTCCCAAAAGGATTCATAAGCAATCTGTGTAGCAGTGGTAATATACAGCACAGCAGTATAATTGGCTTGACTGAAAATTGAATATATTTTAGAAAATGTATGTTTCTCATTTTTGCACTTCGAGAAAACTATCTATTAATACTAACCCAATTAAAGACATAAAATTAGCTGCAATGCAGAAAACATTACATCCTTTTGCATTGCCTAAAATCAGCTACTAAAAAGCACGGCATTAAAAGGTAATTAAGAAATTAAATTAAAAAAAATGTATACATGTTCTTGTATAAAATAAGACAGAATGAAAGGCAATTAACTTCTTACATCGGCCTTTGTGAGGCTGCGTTCCCATACTTCATATAAAAAAAAAGGAATTGAACAGTGAAACAAAAATGCAAATTGTAATTGTTTGCATTTTTGTCGAAAAGAAAATGTTTACAATAGCATCCTTCTGCTTCTGAGGGCCATTGCCATAGAAATTGCATTGTTGACTTTCGGAGCATGTCAGGTGAACCATTTTGATTCTCCTTCATTTACTGTAAGTCAAAGTTAGCAGACAGTTAGCCCTTATAAGGACTCATCAGTAGGGCAGGCCTAGCCCTGACCAATAAATTGGGTGTATTACAAGAACATACTTACAGCCTTCGTAACCCTGTGCCATACAGACGCCATACAGCTGAGGTCAACAGTTCAGAGAAAATAATTTGGCAGTCCAAGCTGGCATTCTAGAGATGAAGGATTTTAAAATACTGCTGTGCTTCAGTCACCATTATATTTGAAACCCATTGAGTTTCTTCAATATCAAATCCTTGGATAATGAGAAGCTAATGTTTTATAATGGATTTATAGGATTAGTAAAGAACAGCAAACTATGTATTAATTTTGTTCTATATACTATTCCTTCCAAGGAATAGTATTACACATATTAAATGTATATTTTTAGAAAGGTAAGATGAACTAAAAAAAATCAAATCACACCACAGAAATCGGACCTGTGTGCATTATCTCCCACAGATAATGTTATGTTAGCGTGGGAAGGAGATAAGTATCCATGAAATCCTAATGACCATGGTCCTAACTGATACATTTCTCAGCACTGAAAGAGAATGGAGATCTGTGTAATCTTTTTAAACATGACGTTCTCCATTATATGGGTAGTTTTTGTTCATTTCCACAACACTTGGCTCCTGGCTTTTATTCTTCAGGAGAAAAGTAGAATAAAACAGCAAGGCTGCTGATCATATTAAAATTGAGTGGATCAGGAAATGACAGCACATTTTGTTTGCAAAACCCAGAGGAATTTTCCTATAGTAACGAAGCCTCCCCTCCATTAACCTTGGGGTTCGTGTTGCACACAGAGATACTGCACATTTCAGAAACCGCCAGCCCAGAGCTGGTGGCCTGGTGTGTATTTGAAATCTGCACTGACTCGAAGGAAACCTGAGGTTTGGGTTTCCGTTTTCTGTAAAATATTCAAATCTGCTACAGATTTTGGATGACCTTTAACATTCTGGATATCACAGCAAGCGTAATGACGCAGCCAGACTTCAGAAAAGTCAAAACTGCATTTGAAAGCGCCTGATGTGCATGTGGTATAAACACTTGCCAGATTGCAAATGCCATCACTAATGAGCTCGAATCAGATTAGAAATTAAATGTAGCCCCAAGGGTTTCAAAATGTTATGCTTTACTTGTTGTGTTCGTAGGTGCAGTGTAAGTTTTTCCTCCCAATGCAAAATTGTATTTCTCATCTTGAATATTTTTTGATACTTTTAAGGACAACTGCTCCATCCAAGAACCTAGTCCTTGCTACCATTTCCTTGCAGATCTAGTCCATAATAGTGTATAACATACTTTTAACTATTACAGATATACATAGTGGTTCATTTTCTACAGCATCTACAAATCACATATATTAACAATTTATATCAAATGTCTACTCACTGGTGAATAGTTTTAGGTTCCTGTAATTTCTTTTGGTTTAGGAGCGCTGGGTTCTGTGTTCTCAAGCAGCCTGTGTAGTGTGCTGCATGCCAGGAACGTGGACACACAAAAAAAACACCTTTTTTTGCAGTCCGCTATGCCTCCCTTGAGACTGGTGCGCTAATTGCCCTTTTTATTCACTTTGGCAGACATTCAATGGAGGCTCGGGTGTCCCATAATGAGGGTGCAGGAGGCATTAAAAGAAAACTGGAGCACATCATACCATGATCAGCTGTGACCTTTTCAGTATGGAGTGACTTTTGTCGGGGGAGGTGTGTGGTATTGTCCAGATTTTCTCTTAGTCACTGTAAATGCTAGGTGCTTTACTTAATAGACCTGTATTGCTGCACAGTCTCACATGATCTATTTAATTGCCTTAATCCTGAGCAAATAGATTGATTCTGTACACGAACTACTTCATTTTCACAGATTTTCAAATAGACTCAAAAAACCTGCTACCAAGCTGCACTTAGATCTGCTGTGCTGGATAAGTCTCTTTTTAAATTAAAGCCCACTATCATAATTGTAGCTGCAGGCTGCCTTCAAATACACCTACAACTGTGTGGCATAATGCTGAAATTATGGAAAGGTTCAGTAAGATATATCTTGGAGTGAACAATTGTAAAACAGAATACAAAAGAATATTTCCACCCTTGGTAATTGGGTGTCTTTTTGCTGTTAAACTAATTGCATTTTCTTTAAAAAATAGCAACAATGATTTTCAGAAAAAAACAAACCTATCTTGTCCATTATTCCCATTGAGTTCTCCAATTTTGCTAAATTTTCTTGTTAATTTGCCATAGACGGAAATTTGTAATTTGAGTTTGCCATTACAACACCCCATTAACACAATCATTTCAGTGAGAGGCTTCTGCAATCCCCAATAAGCCTTAATGCTAAGGTTTGAAAGGTGAAAACGTTCCCTGTGATAATTCTGATATAATTACCATGATAAAGGGATTGTATTTCTCTTAATGTTTATCCTATATTTACTTCAGCAAAACAGCAAGATACCTAATTGAAAATAAAGGAATGGGTTTAAATTTGTAAGTACAAAAAGGAAAAAAATAATATTTAGATTAGCTGACATTGTATAGAGTTTGAAATCAAGCACTGACAGCATAACATCATAAAGATTAAGCAAAGCACTAGGTCAATGACCTTCCTCCCTCAGAGCTGATGAAATTCATCACCAGGGACTAAAGGCACTTCTCCAAGCACGGTCAGACAAGACAAGCCCAGTCAGCTTTTATGACCTGCTGATTGGTTGTTAGAGGGTGGTTAAAGAAGGCAAGCTAATATGATCAAAGTAGGCAATGAAAAAAGGGAGTTAAAGGAGTTAAATTTTATTTTAAACACGAAAGCACAATTATGGTAGTTTTAATTGATAATAATAAAACAGATCTTTATATTGTGCATAAATATATTTCAGTGTATGTCATTACTATACAGTGCATTACTACAAAATATAATCAGTCCAAAGAATTCCGTCCATACTTAGAGTAAGAACTTGTCAAAAGACGTTTAATGTACACAAGCTGAATTAGCAGAATGGTAGATGGTTTTGTCTACCAGCATTATGAAAAAGCTAATTAGTATTGGTACTCATAATAACTATCTATCTCTATCCATTTTTCCAACAGCTATGTATAATGAGGACCATGCATATTTCTTCTATTATGAAATCTCTAACTCTTTTATGTGACATTCTATTACATATCAATATATCATTATTACACAAAATGTCAGCTTTCCTTTTCTTTTATTTTAATCTTTTCAAGTATGAAAATTACATTTTATTATGGACCTAATCCCTTCCACTTCATTTTTCCCCCTAAAACAAAATTATTTTGCCCCTGCTTAGTTTCCTGTTTAGAATGCATATTGCAAAACAATGCATTTCCTGTTTTAAAAAAAAATATTGGTTATCTACTGTATGCTCCATATTGTATTTAAAAATGAAAGCACTGATCCAGATTATATTACATTCATGGTTTAGATCATACATAGTTTAATCAAATACAGCTCTATGCAGCGAGTACTGTTGACTCAAGAAAAAAACACACTTTAGTATTTTCAGCTCATTTTACAATTTAACATTGAAACAAGGTGTATATTTAATGTTTAAACTGCAAATGTGAATTATTAAGTATAATATAGCACTTTTACAAATCTTCTAGATGGTGTGAGACTAAATTCATAACAGTTTATGCATTGATGGAATTCAAGGAAAGCCTTTGGTGGACATTTTTAACAGCAAGAGAACAAATTAATTTGGCAGGTGAGACATCTTTATATACAGTATTCCATAATATTTAAATATTAATTCTACATAACTGTGCAGCCCTGGTACCAATCATCTGGAGTATGGATTTAATAAGTGCCGGCATAAAACAATTTTATTTTGACAGAAAACAATTTTAATGTAACTTTTTTTAGAAGTCCATTTAGTTTAATCAATGTAATGTTGCTCATTAAAATTAGACTATATTTTATCATTCAAATAAACAAAAGTCAAAGTGATGGAAGGAAGCTTGTTTCCTGCTCTGTGTTTCCAACAAAGGGAATAACTTGTCTTGATTAGATTAATAATCTTCCTTTTGGTCTCATGGCGAACTATTAAAAAAAACTCAAAAGTAAAATTATAAAGTACTGTGAAGTAGAAGAAAAATAAGTAAGTTGAAATAAAACAAAGTAACCTGCTATGCAATGGCAATACTGTGATCACACACAAAAAAGAAAAACTTTACTTTCCAACTGACTTTCACGACCTTAAGTACTGCTATAACGTTTGCTAGCTTGCTTATTCATTACAGACATTTCATTTCCTCACCCTGGTTCGACCTCACCCTCTCCCATGTTGCCTACCACGTCAGATCTGTCAAATTACAAAAGTGTGCATTTAATCTGCTAGTAGCATGCACTTTTCTAGATCTGAGAAGGTATAGTGCACTTGCATACATACAAAGGTATGCAAGATGCAAATAACCAGTAATGGGCTCCTGGGAAGCTCTTTCGGTCTGAACGTTGTGCTGTGACTGTCGCTATACAATCCTTGCTGGCGCCAAGCTCTCCAACCTGCCTGACTGGTAAGATAAATCACAGCCGTATTGATGGCACATCCCTCATTCAGCAGTGTAGGATAAATGGATTGACAAGTCCAATACATATACAGTATTTAATTTGTTCATATTGATATAGGCACAGTAGCATCTGGCATCCAAAATCACCCACATAAAAATAAGATCATACACATTCAAAAGTGCTTCTTCTTTTCATTTTCAGTGTTGTTTCACCAATGATATTATTCTTCTTAGTTATTATATGCTGTAGGGTAAGATATCAGTGTGCTTAGCAGTGTGAAGCTGTAAAGTCATTATCAAATTCCCAAGTCTACAGTATTCTCAACGCCTACAGTAACCACTAACCTTACAAAGGCTTAATTTAGAAGTACTTTAGAACAATAAACTTGAAAACTTAGAAAATGGCATTTTATGCACCACTAAGCTAGAAAACTATTTTTAACTTCTGTATATACATACAGTATACAGTGGTGTCATTTGTCCATGTCTAAAAACACCTCCTGTGGATTTCTGAAAAACAATAAACACTGGAATGTTAATATCCTAAACTGTTGAAACCATATAGCAATCAGGACATCAACAGGAAAAGGCTGATAGTCTTCTGTGTATATACTGTACAGTTTATGAAGAGAGAGAGAGAGAGAGATTATGAGCTGCCTGGACCACACCAGACCTCAATTTATCAAATAAACTGAGAAAATTTAGATTGCAGGTTAAAGATGTGAAACGTTCTTATAAAATATGGAAACAAATACAAGGACTGAATGTTTAGTTAGCTAATTAACGATTTTGACATCCGATAGCATTTTATGTATTCAATATATACTGTAAATACACAGTCTTACATTCTGTATACTATATGTTAGTTTGTTCTTAAAAAACATTTTAGTCATCTGATAGAGACTGTATATACTGTAGCATTGCTTTTCAGCTTGAAGTCGTGTTGGTTTGAAGTAGCAATCAATATATGCCATACAGTATACACAAGGTACTCCACACAAAGAAAAAACTTCATCAGACTGAGGGGAAAATGGATGGAGCAAACTACAGATAGAACTTGCTTTAACTTGCTGAAGACCTATAACTGGGATTAAAGTTCACTTTTCAGCAGAGGAGCGACCCAAAGCAACACTGGAGTGGCTGAAGTACAGTATAAGAAAGTTAATGTTTTTGAGTGGCCCAGTCAAGGTCCTGACTGTGAGAATCTGTGGAAAAAACTGAAAACTGATGTCCACCAGCAATCCACAGGCAACCTGAAAGAGCCTGAGCAAATCTGCCAAGCAGAATGGGAAAACCTGCACAAAGCCAATGTGCAAATGTAACAGGGCTGATGCACTGAGCGGGTTACAGAAGTGATATCACCTCCTCTGAAATCTAGACCATGTAGAACTGGCGTAGCGAAGGACTTGCTCTTGTAGCACAAGAATAGTGTGGCTTTGTGTGGCTGGAGGCCCACTGGCAACTGTGATTGAATCCTGCCAGGGGCAGAACAGAGTAGAGCTGCACAGGTCGCTGGAGTCGAGCAGAATTCTACCTGTTTCTGCATGAAGGAGAGGCTCTGTATGCGCTTGGAATCTACAAGTGACCAGGGCTGAATCTCAGCTGGGCCAGGAGGGAGCTGCACTTGTCACGCAAAGTTTGCAGAGACTTACAGTGCCCAAAAATACCCCCGGCTGTAGTTGTTGCCAAAGGTGCTTCCACCAATTACTGAGTTTGTAGGTCTAAATATTTATGCTGTCACTATACTTTTTCTCTTAGCTTTTTCTGACATGTACTGTAATATATCTTAATTTGAGAAGTCTTCAGTTTGAAAATTCAGAGTTTGAATAAAATATTAAGTTATAAAATGTCTATGCAACATTTTGTAAAACTGGGACACTCTAGGAAGTGTCTCAATACTTTTGCCTGACACTCTATATACTGTATTATACAGTATACAGGTTTCAGAGGAAACCAAACTACAGTGTGTAAAATGAAAAAAATAAACACTGTTTAGCTTCATCATTAGTGCAGAAAGAAAAGGGAACAAATTGTCTGTAATGCAGTATCTTGTGACAAATATAATTAGATAACCATTTAAGCCTCATATACACCAGAAAAAAATGTCATTTTTTTTCTTTACAACATTCATAGTCTATTTAAATTAGATACAAAAAAGCTGTGGCACTTTTAACTGTTTTCTGTTCTGTAATAAATGAGTGAAGGTGAGTTACTGTAGCCTCCTTGATTAATCAAGGGATAAGATTTTAGTACTGCAGGTAACAGCACTCTGCCTTAAGTAGTTCAAGAAGGCAGCTGCGTCTGCATGCGAAGGCTGGAAAGGAACAAGTAAAGGTTTATTCCATACTGAAAAGAGATGGAATAATCAGCATGGAATAAACCTTTTACTTGTTCCTTTGCACTCTGTCTTACAGTATGCTACTACCCAGTTAACTGGGAGTTTCCTAATCTGTTCTTTTCCAGACATGATTTCTTCTATCATTTAAATGACAAAATCAACAAGTACAAGTGACAAGTACTCAAGATCATGCAATATAATTCACATACTGTAATACAATGTATATCCTACACAACACACATTTAAGGCCCCCTTGGACAATTCTGTGTCCCCCAGATGACACCATGTATTTCCAACAACCTCATTTACTACACCTCGTGCTATTTACATTGGTGAGACACGAAGAAGTCTGGCAGACCAGTTCAGGGAACATGCCAGAGTCGTGAGGAGCAAAGATTTCTCCATACCAATGGTTTCTCACTAACCCCCAACTGCCACGCCCTTTCTGATCTCTCCACCTGTGCCCTGCCAGAGGAAGAACTCCTCGTGCAGAAAGACATCCCAAACCAAAATCATCCTGAAACATGGATCACCTCCTGTTCTCCCCGAGTTTGCACACTCATTCTCAGCTGCAATACAGTATGTCCATTTCTTCACTGATCCCTGTACCCTCTTGCCTACTCGGTCTTTTGTTGTCCGGTGCTTTATTTATTTGCTACTTTCCCTATCTCCCTCACACCTGAAGAAGACTCTACACTGAAACGTTGTGTTTCTTTTTCTTACCCTTCTGCGTGAAACGAACCTTCTCCTGTTCCTTGAATTCACATAATGATCACTAGATTAGCACTAAAGGTCACATATTTCTTTTAATGAAAACTTTTGAAGAGTGGTTGAGGGTGGCCCCAAATCTGATGCCATGCTTACTTTGGCATGTGAAAAGGAGTTAGGAATAGTACCTGTAATCAATTTCATCTGGGGAATTTTGTTCAGTTCAGCTTTCCTAATTTATTAGTTGAACCAAAAGACAATGCATGACATATTTTCATTTAATAAAAAAAATATCTCCATGGAATTAAAATCGCATGACATCACATTCTGTATCAGAACTTCCTTCTATAACAGCAGCTACCTGTAACGTACAAAAGGTAGCAGTGAAATATCACTTGACAAGGTGTTTGATCGCTAACCTAGTAATCAGAGGAGTAGAAGTGTTGCCTGGGGTTTTGAGCTTTAGCAGCACAAAAAATAAGCAATGTGCTATTGTACTACTATGCTATCTTCACCACGGACTGCCCTCTGCCAAAGGTGAAGGATGAATCCCAGGTGTATAAATACAACTGGCAAGGAATCTGCACCAACATCAGACATATTTGTACAGCTTGGAATATTTGTAAAGATTGCTTCCTCTTCCTGTGTCATTTTACAATATGACCTAGCTTTTTTGAAGAACTGTCATGTCTTGATCAAGCCATTTGATACTATCTCTGTTATTAAAAATAATTACTTAACCTAACCTTGTACAATTGCTATGCACAGTGGGGTTTTATAACTGGAGCATTTTGGAACAAATCATGCAAGTGTGAGTTATGTCAAACAGCTGTTACATTTCATGTTATATAACATAAGGGTAAATATTTTTTTTAAAAAAAGGAGGATGATGCAAAATAAAAAAAAAACATTTAACTGCATGAACAATAGTTACAGTACATCAACAATGACAGACCTCCCTTCCAGAAGTGAAATTCTATACCACAGAAATATATTAGAAAAAAATAAAATGTTCTTATCTACAACTAAGAGCTGGCACTCCATATTCTTACAAGACTGCAAACAATTACAATGCTTGGTCTTTTTAAGCATTAAAGATAGATTCACAGCTGCACAAGTTATGCTGTCTTGCCAGACTTATCTCCATAAAGCCCCATAGACCAATCTCACACAAAAATATACTGCACGCCCTTATATAAAGATATATATAATCACGCTAAGCCACATATGGTTGATCCATAAAAACAGTTTCTAACAAAAAAGCAACTGCAGGGCAGTCTGTATGTGTAAATTACATTACCCAAGTGGGAAGAGGGATGGGCCTGGGTGTTGAGGAACTTTCTGCAACAATAGCAAACTAGCAATTTAGAGATTTTAATTTACCATTCAAGGATACAAAAATGTTATTTTGTTCTACCTCATGTCTCTGTAATACATTGGAAGTCATGTGCTTCTAAAAAGCTGATGGTAGCACTGCCCTTAAGGGGTGTGAAAATATACTACTAGCTTTAAAAAGGATGTTTTGCAAGGCAGCCAGGAGGCTTAAAAACAATTTCGCAATGAAATCTGAAAAGAAAAAAAAAATCTATGCCCCCTGATTTTTCCAAACAAACCACAAAAACCTGTTCTTGCTGACTAAGCATCTGAAGCAAGACCCAAACCTCTTTAACCACGTAATGGCTGAAAGCTGGGCGAGTCGAAGGAAGAAAGGATTTTGTGAGGGGGTGGAAGTGTGTGCTGCTGCTGGTTTTTCACCAAGAAATCAGAACAACATGACACTTACTTGGAAAAAATGTAGCTGGCCAAGGATCATGCAGAAGGTAAACTCTTCCTCAGTTGGAGCATTTTCCTGGCCACTGTGAAGCTGGAAAGACATTTTGTGTTTCTTCTAAGCAAAGCTTGCATTTTCTTAAAAAAAAAAACATCTGTCCTATTTTGATCCTGACAGTCTTTGGATTTGTGAACAAAGGCAAGAAACTAAAACTGAAAGCTGAAACATAGCATGCTGGACAGAGCCAATATTTAATGTTCTGAAACATGTCTCTGAAATAGCTAAAATACTGTAGTTTATAGCACATCTGGTTATTCATTATTTGTAAACACCGTTGATAACTGTGACGTATTTTCTAAAACATTCAACAGTTTTCAAAGGCTTATTACAATGTCAGCATATAGACCTAATTGATATTATTGTGGGTGGCATGGTGACACAATGGTTAGCTGTTCTCCTTGCGGTCACGTGGGTGTCCTCTGGACAAACCGGTAGGTTCATTGGCTTCTGGGAAAATTGTTCCTACGTGTTTGTGTCTGTGTGTGTGGTGTCCCGTCCAGGATGTACCCCACTTTGTACCTGCCACTTGCAGGGAAAGGCTCTGGCTCCCCTTCAACCCTAAATGGGAAGGAGCAGTTACTGTAGAAAATGGTTGGATGTTTTTACTGTTGTTAGTGTGGGTTGCTATTGGCTTGACTTTTTGCTTTTTTAAGTATTAAATCTAAGTTTTATATTACACCATATACTGTATGAACATACCTCAAGATCCTAGAAAGCTTCCATTTTTTAGCAACTGTTTCTGTTCTCCAACTAAAAGGCATTAATTCATAAAAACACTAACATTTTTTTCCCTTAATATACATTAACCTCTTTTCCAATCTGGCTGTTTCCCAACATTTCAACATCTAAAACACTCAGTGAAGATACAGTATGCATGTGTTGACAATGCTGACAGGAAAATTATTTATCACCACCACAGAATCCAAGGGCATTACATCTTATTTTCTTAAAAAACATTTAAGGCCAAAACAACATGAGAATTGAATCTATATTTAAGATTGCACATAGAAAATTCACTGTTAAATATACAGATAAAACTAACAGTTATGCCAATTAAAATATTTGTGTATTGCAAGAAAACAGCTGTTTTGAGCATTATAACAATTTACCACTGTTTACCAATGAACATTTCTGTTAACATACAACAATGCAAGATTGCAAACCTTCATTTTCTTTCTTGTATATTTATTTTATCTCTGTGTTTAAAGTGCTTATTATCACACATTTTTCTCTTACTTTTTCTATTATTCAAGATGGCAGTGGTGTACTTTGAGAGCATTTCGGTTTATTATAATCTCACAAAGCAATATTTACAATACTAAGACAAGGGACTACAATACAAAATAATGTTAAACAGCATGTAGCATGTTTTCTAACCTTAATGCTGTGCTTATACGCACTACTATAAAGTATTTTAGACATTTATTCAATGCCCATTTGCCCTTCACCACTGAATATTGATTAATTGGAGATCTAAAATTTTATCTGTCTTTTAGCCTGTTTGCAATGTAGTGTTAAAAGTCTATAGATTTTAATATACTGTATCTATAGTTTTTCTGTACTACCTGTAGTAACATCAATTCAAAATGTTTGTGTTTTAAATTAAAATTGCTAGAAAAATCCAGGAAACACTTCCCAGACCACTTTACAATGAAATCCAAAAACATGATTATGATCAGTAACTGGACGTGTGTATGTGAAGTTCTCACATAAACTAAATACTGTATATCCTCATTAGTGTAAGCAAGAAATTAAGCCAATGGAATCCAAATCAGTGCTAGAATCCAAATTATCAAGAGGCATCAATTAAAGAAAATGCAAACCACAAAATCACAAAACTATTGTATAATATCATAATAACGAACAATTCTAATGTTAAATCAGTTAAATTTAGAAACAAGTGACTTCTTTTATAACTGCTAGAACCCTCCTTCCTTCACAGATATGGAGGTCATAGAACTACTGTATGAGGCAGTAGTCTCAGAACGAGGATGCACATCCTTTTCAAAGCAAAATAAACATTTAAGTGATGTTCTAATCACTATCACAAGAAAATGTATTAATGCTTTGTTAAGAGTCTATAACTAGCATTCACAATGCAGTGATTACTGGTCAGCAGCCACATCACCCTGCAACTCACAACTAACAACCCACTGTAGCTAAGCAGGTGTGAGCCTGGTCACTACATGCATGGGAGACTTCCTGGGAAAGACTAAGGTTGCTGCTGGAGGAGGTGTTAGTGGGGCCAGCAGGGGGCGCTCACCCTGTGGTCTCTGAGGGTCCTGATGCCCCAGTATAGTGATGGGGATGCTATACTGTAAAAAGGCGCCATCCTTCGGATGAGATGTAAAACCGAGGTCCTGACTCTCTGTGGTCATTCAAAATCCCAGGCTGTTTCTCGAGTATGGGTGCAACCCAGGCGTCCTGGCCAAATTTCCCATTGGCCCTTACCAATCATGGCCTCCTAATAATCCCCACCTACGAATTGGCTTCATTACTTTGTTCTCCTCCCCACGGATGGCTGATGTGTGGTGATGAGTGTATCATCCAGGTGGGGCTGCACACTGGTGGTGGTGGAGGGGAGTTGCCATTAGCTGTAAAGCCCTTTGAGTGGAGTGTCCTGCTATATAAGTGTAAGCAATTATTATAATTATTACTGTCTGATTTATAAAACACCATTGGTTACTTCTGAAATCTCTGTTTGAGCTGGACAAAAGTATGCATAATTAATGTTTGATTTACTTCGATTTCCATTAATTTCATAAATGTCCCTTGTAGTTGAACACTCCAGCCAATGTTCTTTCAGAAAAACAAAAACTACTTTAAATGTGTTTTAATACATTATATGAATCAATGAAGATAGTCTGCACTGATGCAATAGAATCTGCATTACATCTGCTTAATAAAGACAACATTGTTTGCCAAATGTTCATGTGCAAGGGTGTTTCAAGAGTGCTCTGTTTAAAGATATGTTATTCTAGGTTTAATTTAAAACACCTTCTCTATTACATACTGTATGCGTGTTAAGCTAAATGTTACATACAGCGTACAAAGCTTGTCCAGTGCTCCTCATGCTTATCAAAAGAGCGGGGTCTGCTCGGTCTTAATACAGCACGGAAACACTGGGAAAAAAATACACCTGATCCATTTACCAGGTTCATTTAAAAAAGCTCCTTCTTCAATATGTGTTCTTAAAAAGACATGCGAAAATGTGGAACACACCAGTTGCCCTGGCAGCAATAACCCCATCTTGTTTAAAGCCACGGACACAGACAGTCCCCTTGTTATAGACGGATGACTGGAGCGCTTGTTTTTTTCTTCTGGCCTCATTTCACTCTCAGCGTATGGCCTCTTGCCCCTGATTTGCAAGTGATTACTGAAGCTCATAGGGAAAAGCATCAACAAAGGTATGGCGTTCAGGACAGCAGCAGGTAAAGAGGCATTTAATTGGGCCATTTTCACCCTCTTTTTAAATAAATGTGTTAAAAGCATTTTAAGCTACATTGTAATTTTGTGTCTACAGTTATAGCATAAGAGGCCTGTCGAAGAGCAATGCTATTCCTATAGGTAATAAAAGGTGAGATGCATGTATGTTTTGGCTCCAGAGAATAATGATTAGATTTATTTTTTGGTTCTGACTCATGAAAGTGTTTTAGAAGTAATTAGTTCTTGTTGTAGTGGATGTGCACGCAGAATATTTGGATTTAAGTTGCAATAGACCAGAAAAATTACAGCAATGTTGCCTTTATTGAAAAACATCATCGTGACATTTGTATTCCACCCTAGGTTTTGACATCATGCTGAGTAAATGTGTAAAAAAAATCTTACATCTCTCCATGACATCTTGCTAAATTAAGGCATTTCAATATGCAAGGTACCAATTATTGTAAAGCAACAGGCATGCATTAAGCACAATACCTTTGTGATTTGTGATTATGGATGTTTCTATAAAAGATGTTCATAAGAACAGGTACTGTATTGACCCAAAGATCTCACTCAACTGTTCTTTAAAAGGATTGGTTTTGACAACATGGCTGAGTAGCTTGTTCCAAACGCCCACAACTTTATGCAAAATATACCTCCTGTTGTTTTAGTTTTAAATGCACTTTCCCTTAGTTTCCTTTTGCTTTTGTGGTTGCCTTTTGCCTTTATCGCCTCCCTACAATATCCAGAGTATAAAATTATGTGTCATACAGTAGGTATCCAGCATACCTGTAATCCATCCATCTATTTTCTTACTGCTTTATTCTATACAGGGCCAGGAGGGAGCCGGAGCCTATCCTGGCAAGCAATAGGTGCAAGGCAGGCTATACCCTGGGTGGGAGGTCAGTCCATTGCAGGGCACACACAGACACACATATCATTTTTCCTAAACCAATTAAACTACCACTATCTCTCTCTGGACTGCGGAAGGAAACCTGAGCATACGGAGGAAACCTACGTGAACTATAGGAGAAAATACAAACTCTACGCAGATAGGACCCCAGACGTTGAATCCGGGGTCCCAGCTGTGTGAGGCTGCAAGGCTAACCACTGTGCTATCATGCCGTTCTCCAGAGACCAGCTTTGCTGTATGATTAGACTGCTTTTGCAATAGTTTCTTAAGAGGAGCTAGATGTAAAAGCAGATATTCTTTGATATATACTGTACATGGGTTCCAGTTACTTTCAGTAGTTTGGTTAGATCCTAATAAATGCAATAGAGGGAGGGGATATGTAGAGTAGATGGTATTTCATGTGACTCATAGCTGAGAGAATAGCAGCCTAGGTGTGAGGATGGAGCTGCCCAAACCCCCCACATTATCGTGGGGATTGAGCCAGGGAGCCGCTGCAAGGGCAGACGCGAAAGGAAGTCCTGGGAGCGAGATGGATATACCTAGGCAAAGCGGACGTGTGAGATTAGGGTCAAACCTCTTCCACAATTTTTCTAAGAAAGTCTAATTCCATTAAATACATAATTTTTTAGTTTGTGAAAATACAATATACTTTGTTACAGAGCTCATACTGTACTTGCAAAATTGTAGAAGCCTATTTTGGGATTCACTATTCACTAGGATCAAGAAGGCTTTTCAAGAAACTGGAAGAACATTTTCACAAATTCAGTGAAATTAAGTAAAATGTTTGGAATTTGTATTTAATATTTTAGCATTATTTTTATTATCGGGATGCAGAGAGACAGAGTGTATGTGTGATTAGTAGCAGGAAGCAGAAAGCTTCTTTTAAAAGGACCAAGGGAAAATATATAAATATATGTGATTATTTCCATAATGCAATGCTTTTACAGGCTACCTCTGGTAATTAGAAGATTTATGCAACAAAATAGATTAAAAGTCTACATATAAAAGAAACAAAGAAGAAAAATTATAGCATGAGCCAAGCAAACAATTAACACATTATTTTT
Source organism: Lepisosteus platostomus (assembly GCF_059453375.1). Taxonomy (NCBI): domain Eukaryota; kingdom Metazoa; phylum Chordata; class Actinopteri; order Semionotiformes; family Lepisosteidae; genus Lepisosteus; species Lepisosteus platostomus. The sequence goes on from NC_142612.1 coordinate 67,813,090, forward strand.
CCACATCGTTGACCTGTAGTACTCCTTCAATGGATGATTATCCTATTATCTAAACATCTGTGTCCTGCCAGTCTCTAATTCAACCAATTTTTTTTTTTTAGTTTTAAACTCACATAAGAAAATTATGCCAGTTACCCAACAGTGACACACAGTATGATGGTACTGCATGATCCATGCTCACTCAATTGTTTTAATTATTACACAATGCTTAATTACAATGCAAGAATTGTATTAAAAATGAAAAACTTTAAAATAATCTACCTAAAAGCATTAACCTGAGAATTACATTAGTAAGTTTGAGTTGAGGGTATTGCAAAAATGTTTCTACTAAAGACGAATAATAGGTGAGAAAAGTATTACATTTATTTTTGAACATTGTTTTTGTAAAAATGTGCAACTGCACTGTACCAAAACTGAACATTAGTTATACATTTTTATTTTTGTTTTAAAAATTATATTTCACTACCTCGCTAGAGCTTTCTGTTTATTATGGGGATTTTGAACCATTGGGAAAACCATTAAAGAGCACTGTATTAAAACAAAACAAAACATTTTACGTGAGCTTACGTGAGCTAAGTTTTACGTGAGAATGTTGTTCAAAAACCAGTGAAGTTGTGGAATGGTTCACCAGAAATGGACTGATAATTCACTTTGAAATCATTAAGACCAAAAACACTGATCTGCCGTGAGACACAGATGAAGACACTGAATTCATAAGCACCCCCTGAATGTACAAACACACTGAGTGAAAAGAGTTTCATGGGGGCTGATAATAAAGAGGAAAAATAACCAATCATTCTACACTTTCAACAGGTTCCTCTTCATTCTGGGTGATAACTATGAGGTTAAAATATTCTTAAAATAATATACAATATCACACTTGGGTGTTGAATTCAACTGTATTCATTCAAAAAAAAGATTAACCTAGTTAAGGAATACCAATTCATTCTAGTCATAAGGAAGGGGAATTATAAATTATATAATACTTTTTAGCTGTAATCTTTGTTTCTTTTAAATCAGGCATTTTACTACAATGTATTATTTCAGTGAAAATGTCTGAATGAATCTACGCAGGTTTCTAAAAACACTGTCTACTTTAAAATCCACTGGTGAACAGCTTTAAAATAACTACCTGCTTTTCCGATCTCTCCACCATGTGGTGCTTGATTGCAGTTCTGGCCTCTGCTTATATACTGTAGAATGTTATATTAAAATTGTTTCAGTTTTAATGCAGATTCAGTGCAAGTTTATTAAAAAATGTGACAAACACGTTTTGCTTATCCTGCTGGGTTGCTGATTTAACAAATCAGTTTCCCATATTTAACTGAACCTCATTTTGTATCCATGTCGAAACTAATTGCTTTACTTAAGTAGATCCAAGGAGAGGTTACATATTCGGATCTCCAAAGAATGTCCAAAGAAAGGTAGATTTAGTTAAAAAGGGGGTAATACACATGAGTCCATATTACAAAATGCTTAAGCTGATCCTTGATGCAGATGGTCCACATTGCCTAAGGGTGTATTCGAGGTTCAGACCTATGTACAGCTGCTGGGGGCCGATATCTTTAAATCATTTTCAATTCAGATAAGCAGAATGGACAGTGTCTCAGTTTTTAGACAGAATGAGAAATTGATCCTGCAATGTTCTTACACCATATGAAAGGCAAAAAGCATATTTAATATCACATAAATATCACATTTAAAAATAACATTCATTTGCAACAGATGTTAAGGTCTCTCAAGAAATAAGACTATCACATATCATCAAGTCTGTACTGAATGTCTAATCGCACATCACTAAAAAGATTCTTAGCAAAACTAAGTTAATCAGCAACTTAATCTTTCAACCACTAAGTATATATGTAAAGTGTACTGTATGAATATGTGATGTACAGTAAAACATAAAGAAAAGGAACTGTGCATAAATTTATTTTATTATTCTCTACTTGTTTATAGATCATTTTCAGAGCAAGAATTGTTAAATTACCTGCATCTTAATAACTTTGAAAAGATAAGTGTTTTTATAACAAACCTACCAGCAGGAGCACACAAGGAATTAGTACTTAAACAATTGCTTGTTGACCTACTGTAACTACAAAGCAGACAATTAAAAACTACTGCTCAGAATTGATTGAGATTTTGAGATTACTATGTGTTTCAAATATTTAGTGATAAACTGCTCCACATGATAACATGATAGATGAAACAGTTGCATATTTTCCATATTTTTACAGTGTTAACTGTGGCTGCACTTATACTAAGTAATGAGTTTTCATAAAATTTTTCTTAGGAATTCTTATTAACTGTGTTTAAAGTCTGAAGCTCACCATTTTTTTCTGGTAAAATGTTTTCCAGCTCTGAATCCTCTCAATCCATCACTGTGTGAAACTAGTGTGCGTGTGACTTTCTTATGTGGTCTGCTCTTCAACCATACGGAGACACTCGTCTTTTGTTTGCAGAACCCAAGCAACTCCAAATCCATACGTCGATCTTGCCGTATTCTCAAATTAAATATATGCCAGGGATTTCAAGAAATCTGGCACACACATGATAAACTCAGCTGTAGTTATCGGAAACTACCAACAAAACATCTGGAAAAAATTGTGTGGCAATAAACCAAATGTGAAAATAGAGCAAAACTTCTCCCCATTATATGTGAAAGGGCAAGAAGGAGAAAGGCATCAAAGTACAAATAAACTTATGGGGACCAATTACTCTTTGTTCTCAGTTATTCAAAGCATATTGCCAGGCTTTTAAAAATGTATCCTAATTGTTACTTGTTTTGTACATCTTCTTTGAAAAGTGCACACAAAAATGCTAGATAACAAATGCTAAGATAAATATTTTAAAAGAGAACTGCTAATGATGCTAAGAGATTACTCACTAAGTCACTACTGTAAATCCCTAAGTGACATACAGTAAGAGTATATTAGCAAAACAAAAGGGCTTCACTCTGGATTCAATACATACAGTACAAGCAATTCTGTCAACCAATGTATTGCAAACTCGACCTTTAACAGTTTTTTCAGTGCCCTTCATACACCATACATCATACTCCATGTACAGTTACTCAAATACATACAGTACAAACATCACATTGGAATGGAACAGATTCTTTTTTATCAAACGGTATGAATGTACTAACGAGTTCCCCAGTGCATGTTCAAATAAACAGACAGAGTGTGAAATATACAAAGACAGCTTCAAATCAATGTGTTTCATTAATCATCACTTTCTTCTCTGACTAATGCTTTCTTTTACATCACAGCAGAGGGAGGAAACAGATTTGAGTGTTTCTAGCACCTGCTCGGCGCCTTACTATCATAGCTCGGGGCACTCATATGGTGAATGTCACGCGTGCACCTGAACAGATCCCACTGCAAATCCTTATCTTGAGGCACTAGTGAGTCAAACACAGTCAAAAGACACAAGACAGGAGTGACCAGAGGTGTTTCTTTGGCATCAGCTTTTGTTCCATAATCACCTTGGCTGTGTTTTTGTGTTATGAGCTTGGTACACACTGCAGACCATTTGTCTTTCCAGATCCTTCAGACAATCCCTGGGACTTAGTGCAGCTCGCACCTGCTTGGACACAGTTGGCTACAGAAGCCAGAGGGTAGCCTACAGCCACAGCTTGTAATCATGTCCCAAGTCACATGTCGGTCCTGCAATATCACGAAAAACACATGACTCTCAAACAGCATTTCAACATTCATCTTTTCTTCAGACTGAAAGCACCATGCCTTTGTCTCTGTTGTTCATTGCACACTCTTTTAGTGAGCAGTGCAAGGTTAACCAGACATTTGTAGCCTGAGACAGATTAAGCAAAGGAAAATGGCTCACGATTATTTCAGTTTTTGAGGATTCATTTTAAAACACTGCCTATTTCTAGACAATATTCCACATCCTTTTATAATGAAACTTTATTAAGAGGCATTTCATATCACAGCTCAGTTTCCACATGTTCGTTATACCCATGACACCACTAATACACTCTGTCGATTTCAGAGAAGAAACAAAAAAAAAACTTATACTGCTTTATAACCCAGACTGCTGTGTATAATGAATGCATGTTTTAATAAAGGTAGTTTCTTATTAATTGATTGGGTTGTAGTATCTACATTTAGTTGGAAGGAGCTGCCCAAAGGCTACTGAAATAGATTTACTAATCACTTCATCACTAATGCAAATGACCAAAATCTAAGTGGTAACTCGTTATTGAGACGTTAGGAAGAAGTCATTTTAGATCCTTGGGAAACAAAATATGCCTTAACAAAATATTACTGAAAGAGGATCTGAATAGGAGGCTTGAAATAGGGGAGGAAACAGAAGAGTTGCTTCTCTTAACACCTCACCAGCCTAAAGCTTTGGTGCAGAGGATGAGTGAATAACCTAAATATCACGATTTTGTTGCTGATTTTGTCGGCTTTTTTTCCATCAATGCTTACTGTGTTCTCCCGTAATTGATAGGTCTAATTCTAGCAATCAAATCAAAGCACATTTGTGAGTGAGCTGTTTCCTGTCTAGAAATCAAACGATGGAAGCCTATTAGCACTCAGAAAAAAGCGGTTCCCAGAATCGGTCCACTGATAATAGCTTGATTCTGTACTAACAGGATCATCTCTAAATATCAGGACTGTGATGTGTTTTTTATGTAGAATATTAACTGTGTGACATGCTATTTGGCAACACAAAGAAAAACAAAACAAACATTTAGAAATATTTACCTTCCCCGATTGCACATATGATGTTCTTTTACTTCAGTACCTTTTATAGAGAAAAGTGTCAAACAAATTCAGTAGCAGGTGGTAGTGGTAGTGGTGTCTCATCACTCACACAGTGTAACTGTACGATACAGATACAAAAACCTGTTCACATCTGTTCCGATTTTAAATCAGGTTCTTAACCTGCAAACAGTTAGTTTTACTCTTTGATGTATAATGATAAGAGTAGGAGAACAGATGAAGAGGCAAAGTGCTTGCCTAAAACAAGATCTCCTACATAATCGGTCTGAGAACTGCAACCATAAAATGGTTTACATATGGGAGAGGTGATATAGCTACATAACGAAAACAGTACAGTATGTCATCAATGATATGGTTCAGCAAATCACTGAGTACTTTTTAATTTTGAGAATAATGTTTGAAATTATTTGATGGTCAGTTTCATGGTTTTAACACATGCAAGGTCTCTGAATACTTTATTGCAGGGCAGGGTATTAAGACATTAGTTTAAGACAGCTCTTTACTGCCATTTACTTTGCATTCACAGTGAATAACAACACAATGTTCAAATGTTCATACAAAACACAAGGAAAGCCTGTCTTTGTTGTCAGATCTTGCCGTATGGAGAATGCAATGGAAGAGGAAACCAAAACGAAAAGAACAAACAAATCTGAGCATCCTTCAGTGCCCGTATGTCTTCATACAGAGCAGAGAGCTTACACTATCCCAGATTTCATTTAAGACCACACCAAGAAGTCCTCCATTATTCCTTTTCCTGTTTTCATGACCAGTTTTAAAATGTAACTCATGTAAATGTATTATAGAAGAGGTTTATGGGGTTAGTAATCTAGGTTCCGAATGTGGTATATAAACTCCCCTTTACTTCTCCAAAGCCCATTTCATCTCATGCTGCAATGATTTTAACTCAAACAAGATACAGTTTAGTTTACAAACTTTACAAATTTTTAGGAAGATCTTTAAAATCTGCACCCTGAATTGGTAAAAAAGTATAGACTATGCACAAATGTTCAAATACAAAAACTTACAAAAAGAGCACCAACCAAATTGCTTTTAGTTCATTCAGTTCAGAAGGGGTCTTTTGCTCACAGCAGCCTTTGTAACTAATTATTCCCTCACACTTGCTATCATCAATTGGCTGTCATTTACGGTTTCCAGGGTGTTTCATTATTTTCCTGGCACCCTCAGCAGCAGTCTGCAGTATTAAAACATTTATCTATCATAGCCCTGAGCAGAATTGAAGTCCAGTCTGGAATTCATTCCATTCTTAGCAAAAAGCACACTTCTTCCTACAATGTCTCGACCTGAAAACATCGTGTAACATCAGCAGCTCAAACATTATCACTGGGGGAGAGATTTCAATTGTTATTCTTGTTTACCAGTTACAAACCAAGACAGACTGAGCCAACAATAAGATTTATGGGACAGGAATGTTGTACTAATCATTACATTTATGTCACAACACTGAGGATAATAAATGTCCTGTATATCTGTCTATGCAATAACTTGCATAGTTACACCAAATTTATATATTTTTTCGTTTTAAGAGTACTTAGTTGGAGTATATCTCAGTAAATAATGATTCATGTATCAACAGATGAGACATTTTTAGTAATTATTGTTCAGGTATTGTTCAATTTGAATGTAGTAGAGACACTTTATTAAACACAGGACTAAAGCTTTTAAAAAAAACAACAATCTTTCAACAGACAATTTCAGTGAACAACATTGCATACACATTCTATTTATTGATATACACAGAGGTGCTTTCCTGCTTTTCACCTCCTGGTAAGATTAGGATTAATAAGAATATGCAATGCCAAATTAATTGAGAAAAACAAGTCCTCGTCTCTTGTTAATTTATCTTGCCAAGAGATAAAAAATCAATTTCCTTAACTGTTAATGACATTTTAACGCGCCAGTTTAACTTACTTAACCTTTAACCTTTTTAACAATTATAAAAAGCCCAAAAGTCAATGTAATTGATTCTTTTCACAATTATATTTCTTAGAACCTTTCGATAGCTTAAACAGAAGAAATTAATAGTTTATCTGTAATGTATCTGCACGACATTATTATGTATTTCTCCTTCATCGATGTGAGCTTTCTACGGAGCCTTACAGAGCCTGTTCTGCTTCCCTCTGCTTTTCAATATTTTCGGCGAGATTTCTTCCAGCTGTAAAGCAGATGGGGCCCTGAATTTACATATTATCCTTGAGAACATGCCATCTAACAGAACAACGCTCTCGCTCAAACACAGGCACCTTCGCACACTCACTCCGGGAGCTGCTGTTTGTTGGAATAAATCCAATATTTTAATATCAACCCTTCTGGCATCCTTCTGAGCCACAAAAAAACTTTCCTTAAGAGAAAAAAAAAACTCCTGGATCACTCTTAATCGTAGTCAGAGCAAATATTGGAGTAACTGTTGTTGATGAAAAATAACACAAGAAAACAATTCAGTAAAACTCAGATGTTGCTGTTTTACTGTAAATATGAATACGATTCAGATTCTTCTTGTTTTTCTTACTTCAGTGTTACCAGAGGTATTATTTTAACACAATATTTCAGATTTATCCACATTCTTTAGTGAGGTACTTTATTAGGCTAAAATCATTGCCATCATTGAAGCCAATTTGTATTTGAAATCTCCAATTTTTAATATTAGAAATTGTTAGCAGATGCATATCTATGTGTAACAGGAAAGCTTATATTGAAGGCTGTATAAAAAATCTTAATATTTCTTGGTTAGTTACACAATAATAAAGACAACCTATAACCCCAACTGCAACTATAAATTGAGGTTTGAAACAAATATTCATCTGTGTTAGTATTGACAATTCAGTTGATAATTCAGTAGGATTTTTCATTAAAGAAAAGAGTTGTTGGCCTTAGAACTGAGATTCATGTTGAACCTTGAAATGTGGTTTAGCAATCCATCATGCTTTGCTTCACATCAGAATTTTCAAGACTGGAAAAACAGGGAAAAAATAACACCCCCTAAGAATCAATCTCTATTTTCCTGATCTTGTCATATTGTTTTGTCTGTTATTTTATAAAGAAGCAAATTAACAAATTCATATTGTATTTTTTAAAATTGTTTTTAAACTTTATATTCCTCATGATCAGTTGGATTTAACATTTTCATAGACAAGCTTATTTTTGTTATTTAAAAGAAAATCTTTTGGTGTTCTGATATAGCATGAAAGCAGCACTGAGAAGATTATATAAAAAAGAATTCCCTTGATTTGAGTTAGTTTCCAGGACACTGGTCCATAAAGCCATAAAATTAATAATCCTACCTTGTAAGATAGGGAAATTTCCTGAAGCAGATCCAATAATCTAAATTCCACTTATCTTATAATATGATGTATTGCTAAAAATGATTTTTGTTAAAAAAGGAGGTTTAGCACAACAAAAGTGGATTTTTTTCACAATTCTAATATCCATAATTTTTGGCTCCAGTCTCCTTACACAAGGCATCAATTAATTAACACTCCATAATAAATGTCCTTTGCTTTAAAAATATTTGGTTTATATCTATACCCAGGTGGAGATAGAAAGGAGACACATGAATAAATAAACCAATTAAATATATGATATAAGCCACTAGACCCTCCAGTAAAGCAGACAAATGTGGCTTACATTTCTAGATTTTAATGGGATTTTAATAAAAGACATGATGGGTAATACCACGAAGGAATACGTTTTGCATTATAAACGTATTAAAAGGATCAAGACTTAATTCATCACTTTGCCAGTGGGATTTATGATACTTTCATAAGAAAGAGGTCACTTTGACCCAGTGACACTGTGTGCCCTGTATAATTATTATTTTGTATCATATTTCTTGTCTATACATTTTCAAAAGGCCTGTAACTAAAGTGACACACACCCCAACATGGGTATAGATCTACACAGTTTGACTAAAGATCTGCTTATAAAAAGTTATAAAAACATTACATGTATGACTAAAAACATGCATGGCAAAGAACGATATATTTTAAGCAAATAAATCAAACATATATACATACCATTATTCTTACAGATGGTTAGTTTTCACACATTTGTTTGTTCAATTAAAGTGACTTTCTTGCTAAACCAAATATTGTTCATCCATAAATTTGAAAACACATTTAATATTTTCAAATCTAATTTTCAAATAAATATCAATTGTATTTTTAAAATAGCAGAGCAAACTATGGCCTGTTATTTTTGAGTTTCCAGATCCAATTCATTTTGTATTTGAAGAGCAGGTCACATTGGTGAGGACAAGTTCTACATGTAGTATATATATAATATAAACTTTATTTTATATAGCGCCTTTAAAGGTGGCTTCTCAAAGCGCTTTACAGGATGACAATAACAATAAATAAGAAGACTACAACAATAAATAAGAAAAATTTCACAAGACAGGACACAATTATAATTACAGCAATACAACAATAACAATAGAGGAGACCGTGGAAGATGGTATTAAGAAGAGCAGAGGGGTGAAGAATGGAACCAGTTAAGTAAAGGCTTTTCTGAAAAGGAGGGTTTTGAGTCTGGATTTGAAGGAGTTTAGAGAAGGTGACTCTCTAATATCCTTGGGCAAGGAGTTCCAGAGCTTGGGGGCATAGCAGGAGAAGGCCCTGTCGCCCATACAATGTAGACGGGCTTGGGGGACAGTAAGGAGGGCAGAATTTGAAGAGCGGAGGTTGCGAGGTGGGGAGTAGGGCGATAAAAGTTCAGACAGGTATTGAGGTGCCAAGCCATGTAAAGCCTTGTAGGTGAGCATGAGGATTTTAAAGTCTACGCGGAATTTGACCGGAAGCCAGTGCAAGGACTCCAGGATAGGAGTAATGTGAACACTTGCACTAGATCTGGTCAGGATTCTGGCTGCTGAATTTTGGACATACTGCAGCTTGTTCAGAGTAGATTTAGATACCCCAGGGAGCAGAGCATTGCAGTAGTCAATTCGAGAGAATACAAATATGTTGATCAGCTTTTCAGCCACAGTTAATGATAGCATAGGGCGTAGTCTTGCGATATTTCTAAGGTGAAAAAAAGATGTTTTGACAGTATGCTGTACATGTGGGTCGAATGTTAAGCCAGAATCGAATATAACCCCAAGGTTTTTCAATTTTGATTGGAGCTCAAGTACAGAGCCATCTACAGACAGGGTTACAGGACTGGCTTTGCGAAGTTGATGGGGGGTACCAATAAGCATGACTTCAGTCTTGTCACAGTTAAGATGAAGGAAGTTTTGAGTCATCCAAATTTTTATGTCAGAGATGCAATTAGATAGAATAGAGACAGCCACATCAGTGTCGGGTTTGGTATGGATGTATATTTGAGTATCGTCAGCGTAAAAATGAAAGCTGAGGCCATGTGATCTTAAAAGCTGACCAAGTGGGAACATGTAAATGCTGAAGAGCAAGGGGCCCAGTATTGAGCCCTGAGGGACACCAGACTTGACAAGACCAATTTCAGACCTGTACCCATTGAGAGAGACAAAGTGATAGCGATCAGTGAGGTAAGACTTAAACCATTTGAGGGCAGTGTCAGAGACTCCAAACACAGTCTCGAGACGAGAAAGCAAGATGTTATGGTCAACAGTGTCAAAGGCAGCACTGAGATCAAGAAGGATGAGTATGGAAAGAGAACCAGAATCAGAAGCTATTAGGAGATCGTTGGTGACTTTGACTAGGGCGGTTTCTGTGCTGTGAAGTTGACGGAAGCCAGATTGGAGGGGTTCGAAAAGGTTGTTTGTCATGAGGTGGTTATGTAACTGAAGTGTGACAGCACGTTCTAGAATTTTAGAGAGAAAGGGTAAGTTGGAGATGGGGCGAAAGTTGTTAAGATTGTCGAGAGCCATGTTAGGCTTCTTTGGCACTGGGGTAATAGCAGCAGTTTTGAGGACCGTTGGTACAATGCCGGTGCTCAAGGATTCATGTATTATATTGAGGACAATGGGACAGAGAGAAGAGAAACAGGACTGGAATAAAGTGGTGGGAATGGGATCTAAAATAGATGTGGTGGGTTTCATGCGCGTAACTAGTTTGTTTAGGGATGCTGAGTCAAGAAGAGAGAAGCTGGAGAGACGGGAACCAGAGAAGTTGGATGAGGAGGGAGGAGGTGTGGAAATTATATCCGTAGTGGAGAGAATGTGATGCCGGATGTTGTCAATCTTAGAACTAAAGAAATCTAAGAATGTGTTGCAAAGTTGTGATGAGGCAGGTAATGTGGTGGGGCAGTTTGGCTTGAGCAGTCTGTTGATGGTGGAGAAAAGATGTCTGGGATTGTTTTGGTGATTTTCAATGATGTGAGAGAAGTAGGTGGATCTAGCAGACTCTATAGTAACCTTATAATCAGATAAGTAATCTCTCCAGGCCTGATAATGTAATAATAATAATAATAATAATAATTGCTTACACTTATATAGCGCTTTTCTGGACACTCCACTCAAAGCGCTTTACAGGTAATGGGGACTCCCCTCCACCACCACCAATGTGCAGCATCCACCTGGATGATGCGACGGCAGCCATAGTGCGCCAGAACGCTCACCACACATCAGCTATCAGTGGGGAGGAGAGCAGAGTAATTTAGCCAATTCATAGAGGGGGATTATTAGGAGGCCATGATTGGTAAGGGCCATTTAGGCCATTTAGTACATTTAGGCCGGAAAGACGCCACCTACGCTCAAGTTTGCGAGAGGCTGCCTTCATGAAACGCAGATGGTCATTGTACCAGGGGGCAGGGCGAGAGAAGGAGATGGTTCGAGTTTTTAAAGGAGCAAAGGTGTCGAGGGTAGATAAAAGAGCATTGTCAAGTAACTGTATTTTGTCCTCTAGAGGGTCAGAGGAAGAGAAACAGGATAAGGAGGACAGAACAGAATTTGCAAACCTTGGGTGATCAATTGATCGCCAGTTGCGGAAATTTACAGAGCGTGAGGGGGAAGTGTTAGAAACAGGTAATTCCAGATTGAAGAGAATGGCTAAGTGGTCAGAGAGGCCTAGATCAAGGGGGGAGCAGTGGGAGACAAAGGAGTCATTTGCAATAATTAGATCTAAGGTGTGTCCTTTGTTATGTGTAGGGGTACAAACAAACTGAGCAAGGTCAAAGCATCCCAAAAGAGAAAGGAAGTCTTTAGCCAGACTGGAGGAAGTTGAATCAATGTGTATATTAAAGTCCCCTAGAATAAGGATCCTTTTAAATGTAAGGGATAAGAATGAGAGAAAATCAGCAAACTCACCTAAGAAGACTCCACTGGGTTTGGGTGGTCTGTAAACTGTGGCAATAATAGTAGATTGGGGGATAGAACCATTTAAAACAAGACACTCAAAAGAAGAGGGAGGAGGTATAGCTATAGGACTTAGACTGTAAAAAAGGTTGTAAATAACAATGATGCCCCCGCCTCTGCCTGAAAGACGCGGAAGGTCAAAGAAACCATATCCAGGAGGAACTAGTTGGTTGAACAGGAGTCCATCGTTTTGTTTGTGCCATGTTTCGGTTAAGCACAGAAGGTCCAGTTGTTTTTCTTTGATAATGTCACATAAAAGAAGAGCCTTGCTGTTAACGGAGCGGGTGTTGAGTAGCGCTGATCTGGCCAGTCTCGGGGATGCGGGGGGAAGCGGAGTGCGGTCCAGGTGCGGTAGTGAGAGGAGATTTTTTAGATCGGCGCCGGTACGTGATGGACTTACAGACGTGCGGCGAAAGGCAGGGATAGAGACTCCGCAGGCAGACGAACGTAGAGAACGGTGTCCTGTGCTGCGATGGATGTAGCGAGTCGGTCGTAAAATCCCAGTAAAACGGCAGTAATCGAATGTGTCTTTGACCAGGAAGTAGCTTTGTTTTAGTTGAAGAAGTTGCAGTGCAGTGTACCTCAGAGACATGATTGATGAAACGAGACGGGAAGGAAATCCAGAGAAGGCGGTAGCAAGAGGTGAAAGTCTTCAGTTGAGTAAGTTCACAATGCAGTGGAAGTCGCACCCGTGAACTTGTAACGTGAAGCGGATGAAAATAGATAAACTAGAAATCAGTGCAATCGAGGAGAAAAAGGGAAAAAAAACATAAATAAGTAGATAGAAATGAAAAACTGGTGAGAGGAGCGGCAGCCAAATGCGCCAGCGTTCCCTCTCGACCGGAACCGGAAGTAGTTCAAGTAGTGGTTGGTTATATTGACACTGGTATTACTACTATTAACGATAATTCTTCTTTGTACTTCAAAGATTTAAATTGTGTTTTGCAGGCAGCTGGGAGCTTTTTGAGCCATGACAAGTTCACCACCAATTGATATAAAGAAAGCACAATTCTTTTTACTTTTGTGGTATCACAAAAGGACTGAGAAGCCGCCCCCCCCTTGTAGAGAAAGAAATGGAACTAGGCCAGGATTTAGGTATGGCCCTGGGAATAGCAGGAGAAAAAGCTCTTACAGCTTCTGGTGCGTCTCTGCATGACGACAGCAAACTCCATTCAGCAGACCTGTTGCACTCTCACCTTTCTTGTTATTAAAAATAACAACTGAGACTGTTTGGTGCTTCACCATCATTTTAAAAATCAGTCACGTTTGTATTTTGCAAAGCTAAAGGACGGAATTTCTTATCCACGGGACCATTATTTTTACCATATTAAAACACAATGGTAAATACAGTAAACACACAGATCTGATAACTGATAACAAGGAATGTCTTTCAATTTATTATCCTCAGCCTATCGAGGACTTAAGAAACACCTGTGCAATGTGCCTACCTTTTGAGATTCCAACTGCTCATTAAAAATAAAAACACCACTTATAATGCAATTGAGAAATGTGCTGGAAAACTATGGCAGTTTAAAAATGCACATAAAACATTTTAATTTTTTAATGGCTTAAGATTGACAGTTGACCTTATCAGTGAGCAAGAATACAGTTTAATTTATTGTCCTGCCCTTTTAATCAATGCATTTAAACATTCTTTTTAAATCTATGCATCATTGTGAATAACCTATATGTTTTTGAGATGACAAGTTGCAGTACTAGCCTTAGGCTTAACTTAGCAGTTGACAGGAGATTCTGATCTATCATGGAAGAGAAGATGCACCAGCATATTTGATGCGACTTTGCAGCCATTTACATGAGGCTAATCTCAGCTGATCAGTGCATTAGCTATTAAATAACACCGCCCTCACCAAACAAAAAAATCCTTTCGAGAATCTCAAATATAAATGCAATTGTAAAACTTGATCTCTAACTGTAGTGGCTATAAGACTGCATAAATAACTACAGTATTTTAATACTGCATTTCTTTTTTACAAAATGACAAAGTACAACACCATGTTTTGATATTACCAGACAGCTCAGATGTCTTTAACAATAGATAAGAAGACTGAGAATCACCCTGTCCTACCTCTGTGCCACAAAACTAACTCACCCATCTGCATTCTAAGACATCTGCCTTTCTCTGGGGTGTGCCCTATCTTAAAGCCACCAGAGTCAGACAGTTAGATCTCTATGCTGGCTGAAACCCATGACACATATGTTCAATTCTGCAAGCATACTCCTCTGGTTCCTAAATATGGTTTGAAAATGTATCATTATAACTTTACAGCTTATGCAAAATCCCACAAAATGGGCAGTGGTTTATAAGACTAACCCAGCGGAACACTTGTTATTATAAAACCGAGACAAAAGCTGGCTCAGAGTTGTTAGTTTGTTCAGAAGTAAAGTTATTGAACTATTATCTTAAGTTAGAAAGTGCCATAAAACCAAAGAAGTTTATGAGGAATTTCCTTTTATGTCTTCATTTATTTATTTTCTCCAGACTCTTTTCTGTTCTTATTGGCAGGAAGGAAACTTTATATAATTTGCAAACGTTTGATAATTTCCTGTTTGCTTTCATTAACACATAAAAAATATGTTGATTCCCAATACTGCATTCCACTCAATAATAAGTCACCCCAGTCACCCCACCCCATTCTTTTGTCAGTATCAGAACTGGTTTTGATATAATGGTTTTGTCAAGATTTAGATTCTGTTTTATGTTATCCAAGAGCCTTGGGTCTGCAGGCAATGGCACCTGTGATAAATGCGCAGGAGGTACCATTTCAGATTGATCATAGTCATGGTTTCCACTGATTACTTGTAGACAGACAGCTAATGTACTGACTGTTAAAAAATTGCTAGCAGGTTATAGGGTCACAGCAAACTCTGATTTCCATCCCACACAATCAAATCCGACATCACATGTGCCCAATCACCAGACCAATCTGACTTGCAGCCAAAGTCAATGGAGGAGAAGGGAAATGGACAGTTAAATTGATACAAAAATCAACTTAAAGGTAATGAAGGAGCAAATGAAAAAAGAAGAATTCTGAGAGATTATCGAATTGTCAACATTAAACTATTGACAAAACTGAGCAGTGAAGTAGGCGTTGCTGAACAGAACAGCATCTGAATAGTCTTTTGATATAACTAGATTAAATACACACATATTTTCTATGCAAAGCCTTAGGTGCTTTTGTGCAGAGTTGGAGGGGGGACACCCAAGAAATATTCAACTTTGGAATTTGTCATCCATAAAGAAAGAGAAATATTTTAATATAAATTTAAAATATTTAAAAAAAAGAAAAATGCAATCTCATAAACACACACTTTAAGATGATTTTACTTCTTGTGTTGCCTTTTTCATTACTCTTCATTCAGAGCCTCGACTCCCAACTGAAAGCTCATTGTATGCTTTTAAAACCTTAATTTAACACTATGCTGATACAATTGTAATGCCAAAAGGCCTTAATGCCTAAAGCAGAGAAAATCGTTAATAAAACAATACAACATAGAGGGAACACACTTTTCAGTAAGAATTCCTCCAACTCTAAACTATTACCAGAAGATGCAAAAAAAAACCTAGAAAAGGGATCAATATTGCATAAACTGCATAAATATATCAGTTTGTTTTTTGGTTTGCAAAACTTCAGCCCCTGAAATGATCAATTTTTCATTCAGGAATGAGATGACAATTTCTTTGGGATTCACAGTTTGACTGCTGTTTTTTTTTTATCATAGCAAGTTCTGAAAATGAGTGACAGGATGCGTTCTTCCTGTACAGAGAAGCAGAATAATATATAGTATTTATTCTAGATGCAGAATTATATTAATGTAGACACACTCTTTGGCATCACAGCAAGGAAATACAGTAAATAAATGAGTTATAGTAGATTGCTTTGGTTAAGAAAAGATGCAATAGTCAATGGAAAATAAAATAACTTGATTGTGGAATGTAAAACAGGGAATGTGTTGGGAAGAAACTTAGAAACAAAATTAATTAGATGAAGCCCAAAGGTCTCAAACCATCTGATTTAGTTTGTGTTTTTACAAACACATCATTAAAATGTAAGAGATGCTTCCAAGGCTAACTGGTCACTCGAGGGACCCTCGTGTCCTTTCAGACAGGAAGGACCCAATCAATTAGGAGACTGATAAAGCTCAAACATGCCGATAAAAAATCTGGAGGGAACTTTTGCAGCCTCCTGCTTATTATGCTAAATAATTGAGGGATGTGGGGCTTAGGATTTCAAGCATGTTCTGACAGTCAAAACAGAATTTCTGGAAATATGCTTGGCGGAATCTATTTAAGAAACAACAGCAATTTAAAATCTATGGTACTAAAGCAGCAATGCTCTGCACTATAGATTCGTCATTGAAACTGAGCTAAGTGTTCTTATCTGTCAATTTACTGTCTACACCAGCTGCTTGCCTCTTCTGGGTAAGTTGTCAATTTTTGAATTGGCATCGCTAGTTTGAAACAGCACTTACACTCTGTGATGGTGAGATGAGGGGCCTTGGTCAATTATGAAGCTTAACATACAGTACCTTGGTGCTAAGATCGGGAGAGCAAAGAACCAAGGGCACTTCATGTTTTTTTTGCACACTGCACAGAAATCTTCCTACATGGTTCTTCAGAGATCACGCCTTCAGACACAATAGCGACGATCTCCTAAAATGATGAAATCAAAACAGTGGGCCTACAGTTACCGTTCAAATGGTATAGGGGTTGTAAGAAAACTGAGTTTCCTTAAAAGTTTCTTTCCAGGTCAATTATTCATATGTTCTACTGTGTATTGCAACACTGTCAGCCGAGTCCACTTCTGTATTGGCAGGAGGAAGAAATCAAGCCCGTTTTTCAGTTTCCTTTCAGCTTGTGCTCCACGGCATGAAGAAGCGGAACATGAGAATTCAAACAAATTAACATTTAAATGCCGAAGACACTACAGTATTGATGGTTTTAACAATCCAAATGTTATGTGGGTATTTTGTGCACACTACTCATTTCATTTTAACTAAGCACTTTAATGTGAAGGACAGAATTAATAGCATAAAAGGGTTGAAAGTACCGAGAAATTAAGTGCACTGTAATGGAACTGTGGGTGGGGAAAAACAAAGTAAGTCAACTGCATTATGCATGCAATGCAAACTTGACAGAGTCATGTCAAATACTACATGGTACTTTAATTCCCTCAAAAATCTTAAATAGGATCACGATAGAGATGTTATCCTCATACAGCAATAGGTCAGCATAATACAGACAAATACTGTAAATCCCAGGGAAAGAGTATTTTATAACAAAGTGATACTGCACTAACTATAAAAATATTAAATAAGTTAAATACATTTGTGACAATAGGCGACTGACAGGACCTCACCCCTCTCTTTTTAAGGTATTCCTAGTTTCATTGCCATTTATATAAAATATTTTGTTTAAACTTTGCCACCGTAATTCTGCACTGACCTAGGAACAGAAAAGGTTAATCTAAGAAAATATGTATTTACTGTATGCTATTTACATTATGTTCATTACCGAGAGACCTTAAAATAAATTGTACATTTCCCAACAGATATTTCAAAATACCATAAGTTAATAATCAGTTTGCTGTGCATACTGTAATTGGTATTTTTATATACTGTTAATAGAAAACATATATATAATGTAAATTAAGCCTCATAAATTAATAGCTCTGTGGAAAAATGAAATGATACCTAATACTATATCATACAGATTCTATAATTGCATTGGTTGTTAGGCAACACACCAGGAAGTAGGACAAACAAATGTATTGGCAGTGATGCCACTGCAGAGGTTTCAATATGGAGTTAAAAACTGAATTTTTGGAGCAACAAGTTTACATTTCTTTCTGTGTGCCTGTAGAAAGACTTTTGTCCAAATCAAAACACACATTTATTTTTCAGTCAATAGTGTTGGTTTGTCATCATCAGACAGCAAAGTTAACATCTTACTCAGAACATTACTCAGCCTTCTTCATGGGTAAGAAGTGTAAAATTCAGAAAGTGACCTAACTCATACATGCAGCAAAAGGGAAAAACACAAGTTATGAAATAACTAGTCACTGCATACTTTAATAATGACTCCTTCACATGCCAGAAACAATCCTAAAGTTTAAATGAATTTTAATTGCTTTTAAAGTTCACATAAGCACAGTTTAATTATTTTTACTCTTAAATTAAATCTAAGATACTGTTGAGAACTTCTAAAGCTAATTCAATGAGATTTTTTATTTAAAAAATGGTATGAGACCCTCATTACAGGACCAGTATTACAGGTCTTTAGTTGTAGAACTGTGCACATACAGTATATATTCAATAAAATATTAACAATACACCAAAAGCTGTGAGGAATGCTGGTGATCTCTCAAGTGGTTCCCAACCCTGTTTCTCGTGGAACAGTGTCTGCTGGTGCAGGCTAACAGATAGTGGTAACTGATAACTTTATTAACTTTTATTTATCTTGTTTCTTTGGCCTGTCCTCAGTGTCAAAAATCCTGTACTTGAAGGATACCGTTTCCAATGCCTTCAGCATACAGAATCTTTTCCATCCTCTTCTCAACTCGCTTCCCCTTATTTCTGATTAACCAGCTCTTACTAGTTGATAACAGTGATAATGACTTAGACAAATGTACTGTCGCAATAATATGGTATAAGAACTTCCACAAAAACATCCAAAATAGAAAACTGAAAACAATTACTCTGTGATTAAGAACCTGAGCAAAAAACACAAAAGACAATTTTCCTCCAGGACAAGGCTTGAGAACCACTGACCTGCTGAAAGTATTCCTTAAAACTATTGGTAGCCACCCAAGCATATTGTCACAAATAGGAGGTTACCAAAACAGGCAAAGAAAATAAACTAAGTGGGTTAATCAAAAATTATATAATCACAACCCACCAATTGTAAAGATTATGCCAAGAATAAAGTGGTTGGTATAATTAGAGGCACTTGGGATCTTTACTCTTTGGCGCAGCTTTGGTGAAAAGAATAATAAGTCAAGAACACTGAGTTAAATATTTTAAGAAATAATAACTCCCACTAAACAATACAATATAAAACATACAACTTACACATTACCCTATTTACAAACAAAGCATCTTGGAGACCTAAATCCTGACCTACTTGAGAAAGCCCAACCTGTTCAAAGACTAATGTATATAACACCTACACAGGCAACAGAAGAAATAAATATGCCTTCTAAACTAAACAGAATACCTACAGTTATGTCTCTCTCTTTAAAAAACCTGGATTGTTCCTATTCTAAAAATGCATGCACTAACCAGGAGAGGCAAGTTTTAATTTGGGGTTCTCTATAGAGGAAATCAGAATTTCCTAAAACAACAGAAGCTCTCTTAGAGGTTTCAAATATTTAATTGGACTCTGGTCTTAACAAGGACGAGGAATGGAAACAAGGATCTTTTGTCTGGCACAAGCTTTCTTCTGTCTCTTTGTGTCTTTCTGTCTCTTCCCATGTCCTTCTCTCTCCCTCTCCGATTCTATCGGTCTTTTTATACTGTTTTCCTGGACCGTTTAAGACTCTCAATCATTTAACCAGAACATAATTAATTAACCAAGGTAAACCAGATGACCCATTTGATCGATTTGTCTCAGATACCACTTTGCAAACACCTCATCTTCCACATACATAGTTTCTGCTTGCTTTGAAGCCCCTGAGAGCTGCAAATGCTGAGACTAGCCAGGTGTTGACCATTGTCTCTAAATTCTTAAACAACTCAACAGCCCCTTCCAACTGCTGTAACAATATTTTGCATCCTTAAAGTGCAAGAAATAGTGAAAATTATGTAATTTCTGAGTCAGGTAATACTAAATATACCTTTCACGTGGATTCAGCAGGGAGGAGACAATGAGACCTATGCAGTGACACTCTTCAAAACTCTTCAAAACTATTGATAATGAGGATAATAATGACAGCATGCTTAAATGTGCAATTCACAGTGAGCTCTGACTACGATGTGTTTTGATTTTATGTTGTTTATTCTCGTAATAATGATTTTAATTCTCTGAACCCACCCTTGGGGAAAATATTTAATTCTCTGTGATGCTTCATTAAGGCAAAATGTCTTATGTTTTGACAAATACGAGCCTTGAATGAAGGCTTCTGAAAAAGAGAAAGTACTTTTCTGGGGTTTTATCCTGGATATAAAGCTGCTTTATCATTATAACCTGGATATTTCAAGTGCTCATTCCCACACTGATATTTAACACCTAGTCGGTAAAGAATGATCTGACTGCTGCTACATTCCAGTGATCTGAAGGATAGGAATAATATAGTTGTCCCTCTTTGCACTCCTGCCATTTATAATACTGTCCTAACACGTGACCACCTTTCCTTTTTTTAACACTGTTGCTCTGAAAGTATTGTTGTCTTTCGTTATAGTGTTTTCTTTACAACGCCACTTCCACCCCTTGCCTTTTCAGGTCAGAGCATTGGAGGATTTACTGTATTTCCTTTTAGCATCTGTGTAGAAGCATGGAATACATTCCTCCTGCATCCACTTGCATAACTGAAGCCATGTATCCATTCAATCATTTTCCAACTGCTTTAGTCTTTACAGGGTGACAGGGGAGCTGGAGACTAGCCTGGCCAGCAATGGGCACAAGGTGGGATCCATCCTGGATACGCGTGCAAAGCAAAGCTATTCTTAATTATTCTACTGCATTGGTATACTAAAGAAGGGCCAGAGCCTACCCCAGCAAGCAATGGGCACAAGGCAGGGTACACTCTGGATGGGACGCCAGTCCATGGCAGGGAAGACACAGACACACACTCACACCAATGCCAATTTTCCTAGAAGCCAGTTAACTTACCAGTATGTTTTTGGACTAAGGGAAGAAATGGGATCACCTGGTGGAAATGCACACAAACACAGGGAGAACATACAGATTCTACATACAGACAGCACCCCAGGAACTGAACCCAGGACTTTAGTGTTGCAAAGCAACATTGTTCATTGTTCTTAGAGACAGAAAACAGGTCAAGGTAAGAGAGGATGAAACTTGGGCTAAACATGTCTCTGTCTATTCAAAAATTATTTTACCAACATTGATTTTAAAAGCACACGATTTGTAACAAATGAAGGATTTATCACATTTTTTGTTATTTCCATCAAATATTCCAAGCATTCTTGTACTGTTTTGGTACTTTGGTCACTACCTATAATATAAAATGAGCTTGAGTGCTGTTAAACTGGACGGCGCAAGATCACGGAGGTGGGCTCAGATACTCGGTGTAGAGCACTTTAAGGTAAAGTAATGAGTGTGAAAATAAATGATTGTCAGGCTCCAGAAGCCATTATCCCTCTCTGCTGTGAGTAGAAGTATTTATCCTTTCTGCCTGCAGCACTTCGATTCCCTACAGATACAACAGCAAAGACCGCTCCCCTGATCCTCTCCCCCACTCAATTTATATAGAAGCTGTTTTGTGCCATGAAATTTAGACCAGACTGCTTCAAGAAATCCTGATCTCTGTTTTCTTATCATGGATCTGTACTTTTCTTTCTATGGTATGTAGATCAATAACCCTTTAGCTCCATGTTAACCTTCTAGATACTGCAGCTTCCATTTACTGTATGTTCCTAAACAATATGGTGCAAAATTATACTGTACTGAACTGAACTTTGTACTGAAATTGTGTTTTGGAAAAAATTATTATATGAAATGTAAATAGTTCTATCAATGCAGACTAAAGCCATAAGGAAATGCTCTACCTAGAATGTCTTATTTTACCCAAATTGGTTTTTCCTTGTAATGTCTAGTTTAAATGTATTATTATTAGGTACAATTCAGTAAATGACGGTACTCTAACTGTCTAGTCTTGGAAGAACCACATACTGTAGTCTATCTGTAAATGCTTTGCATTTACATGCATTACCATGTATATGGTACTTTGCTATAAATACTCCATGCAGTTTTTGAAAATTATAAAGAAAATTATAATATTGTGCAAAGGTTTGTTTGGAAAATTAAATCCCAATGTTTAAACTTTAATCTACCGGAATAATATATGAAAATGACATTCTGATTTGATGGTCCAATACATCAGTCTGTCAGCCCTATCACTGTATTACTACAGAACTTTTTATGAACATCCAATGTTCCCAAATTAAAGTATTTATTTTATCTTATGTATGTAATACAATCAAATTGAGATACTATATATGTGATATGTACTGTAAAGTTGTCTTTGATGTAATCTAGAATAACATCCATGACAAAAAGCAAGAAATGACAGCAAGACTATTTTTAGGCTGATTTAATTGCTTTAATTCTGTGAAGAGTGTTATCTCAAGAGACATGGAGCTCATGGCTGTCATGAAAGTTAACAACATATAGGCTTTTATCTATTAATATCCATCTCACAATCTGGTAGAAGTAGCTCGATCATCAATAATATATTTCTGGGATTGATAAAGACAATCTGGAATTAACTGGCCACCAAGAACCAAATGAGCAGCATGGGTATCTTTAGAATATCTGAAGGTGCTCCTGTGGTTTCATTTATAGAAAACAGAATGCATAAGTGCTTCTCAGTGATATATGGGTGGAGGTTAGCAAAATGATGATACTGAAACTCATCTGGGAGCCTTATGATAACTTGTGAAGCCAGAGCCAATTTAATATTAACAGGATTTATACACTATTACAAGTAAGTCTGCTGGTGCATATTGTGGACAAGGTGGTTTGCTTTCAAGAAGAATTGGCAAGTGCCAGTGTACATGTGCTGCATGGTAAGAACTATGAGGGTAATAGTGAATGGTGAGAGCAGTGCTTGCACAGGGCTTTCATTTCTGATAAAAAACAGTACTGTGTTTTAGGTGAGCATTTCATGTAATAGTTCCCTCGCTTATCTTCACCCAGAATCATAAATATAAAAAGTGTGACACCTGAAGAAGACTCTTCTCTTTTCCCTGCAGCATGGAATATCATATTTACCTGTTCCTTTGCATTATAAAAACATTCTTTACAGACATCAGCTGATATACTGTACTGTATATACTGTAGTACAATCAGTTAGCAGTTGGAACATTCTGTATGTGAAATCAACATTTTAAACCTAATCCTTACTCGGTGATGATTTTTCTTTTGTAGTCCTCAGGATCATAGTCTCCTCTTGCTTTTGTTCCGATTGAGCCAACAATAACTTAATTCTACTGATACTTTCCTTAAATGGGCATTTGTGATGGTTTTAGCTCTTATAAATGTTAGATTTTCCTTACTAGAGTAATATACTGCATGAGTTTTACAAGCAAAGTATAATCGCCAATAGTTTTAAACTAATCAGTTTAAATCAATTAAAAACATTCAATAATCATATTCTGATTATACAGCTCCACTAGAATATACTTATAGTATATATAGTGTATGAATTATATACAGTATAAAGACACTACATTTCATAAAGATGAGGCTTTGGGCCATCAGAATCAGGCTGAGGAAGACCTTTTTGCAGTCTTCATCAACAGAATGAATAACAAATAAACAACTGATAAAAAGCTGGACACCTGACACGCCGTAGAGACATCTTCCTGAACATAAGAGAACGCTTAATATAGCATAGAATGAGACTAAAACACAGGGCTTTATTTATGGGAAATTGAATGTATTGAGAGAAAAATGGTAAAACAAATGGAAGTCGCAGCATGCCGCAGGATAACATACAGTGAACTCATCGACGGAAATGTGTGGAATCAGATTTTTACGAAAAAAAAAATCATTTCAGGGCTGTTATGAGTTGATGTTAGGCTAATACTTGGCACTCAATTGACTACACTGCATAAAAACACTGTGCTAGCTTCTACTGTACTATTTTGCTTTAAACTGATGATCTGCTCTCCTTAGAATAGGAGCAGAATGCAAAATGTGACCTGTGGGTGTCTGCCAGCATGACATTTCTGCTAGAATTGATGAAAGCTGTTTATTGCTCTTATATCTGGAGGTTTAAGCATGTAAAACCATGGTCTGGTCACTTGAGTAGAGATCTACTTTATCTGTCATTAACTCAGACTTATATTTACATTTTGCTCAGGTACAACTGAAAGCTAAAACTCTCCTGCTAATCGTGAGGCAGATTTTAAGAAGCATCCAACCTGATCTAAACCTCAAATATTAATCGTTAAGACAAAATGGAATTCTAATCATCTTTGCAAAGTTTGTTTTTTATTTCTAGATCATACCTTTTATAGTTCTCATAAAATATTCTGCTTTTAATTTGGTTTTTGATTGGATTAAATTAAAAAAATACATTCAAAATATAACCATGAGATTGAGAATAAATATATTGTTGCAGGTGTATTTTAAATGCTGAAATTGAGAGTGTAATATCCAGTTTGAGCTTGTTTTCAAACTGTGGTATGGGCCTAATTGATATTACCAATATTGAGCATATTACTAAATCATAATACTAAAATATCAAAAACTCAAAAATTCAACAATATGACACTAAAATGGTTCAGAATTCTGCGATTCTACGTGCAATATCAATATTGTTTTAATGGCAGTTTAATAACAAAACTGTAAAAATATAACTCATAACTACTCCAGTTTAAAATATATATATATATCAAGCCTTAATGTGATATGATTTCAATATTGAACTGGCTTATTCCAGATGTATTCCGTATTAATTTAAAAGCCAGTTTTAAGAGAACATGGACTAAACCTGGTTGGCTATAACATATTATATATATTTTCCTTCTTAGAAATTAATTCTGATCTGAAAGTAAGGATAGACTTAAGAAGGCATTGATGTGAGAATTGGGTTAGTTAAGGTTATACTTTAGTTATGAAACCACATGAATATACATAAACCAACTGTTCTCTTTGTGTGGTAATTGTTGAAATTAAGATCCAGTTCAAGGTTAGCTTAAAATTGTATTATTTGCCCATTTTAGGGTACTATTTGGCCTAACACTCAATCTTATTAAAAAATGAAAAATAACAGTCAGGCTAAAATAGAACAAAAACCATATACAGCATACATTAAGTAATACTAGTTAAAGCATAAAGATTACTTTGATGGCAGTCAGACAGAGGGTATTGCAAATCCTAAAAGTACATATATGAACCCTTAAATAAACTGGATTTCTGTATTGACCTGACCGGTTCCAATGTAATTATGCATCGTTCAAAAGGTAATTCAAACAGATACAAGATTAAAGCTGTTTTTGAAAAGCCTGTTCACGTGCTCATAATGAAGGATTTGAGTATATAGATTCGTTTCATGAACTTGTTGCAGGAAAAAAACACATGAGAAGTCTGAAGCTCAAGGGAATATGCAAACTTTACAGAGTTCTTATTTAATTTTTACAACAGCTTAAAGCTAAAATTGTTTTTTAATAAGAAAACAAACTGGTGCAAAGATATGACACAATATATAAAATGATATTCAAATTAGCTATTTCTTAACCTTTCAAGTAATCCCTTGTTAGAAAATAGTTTGAAATATCATTCCACTGAGACCCCATGCACAGTGTGTGGCTCATGTGCAATCAACAGTTGTTGACAACAAACAGATTCCAATCACTTTATTTATATGTGTGTTTACAAAACCACACTTTAGTAAATTATTCAAGCAGTATAAACAGTTGATTACAATGCCATTAAATCTAAGCCAATTTAAGTAATTTGCATTGCTACACTGAATAAGAGAAAATAGCAAGTTATGAATATTGTTTTTAGTGAAACTCTTCTAAGACTGCAACGGTTCTTTCCTTCAGTATATCCACTCTGACAAAACACTATAACCTTTGCTGAAAAAATAAAATTCAACATAAATCTAAATTCTGCTACTGCAATAATTCGATATATATTTATTTATTTTATTGTGCATGGGTTGGAATTTGTTTCCAATACCGATGTACTACATAAAATTAAGATTGCTTTGCAGTGGATGAATGACAGGGACACAAACATATTTAGGCAGAAACAGTACCATAGAAAATTGGTTTAAACTGATTTAAATTCATTACGCCAGTCCACAGAGACGGCATGAATTGCACACACTGACAAAGCAAGCCATGGGGCTTCAACTGCCTCCTTGCAATACAAGAATAATTACGAAGATGCTTCATTTCCAAAAAGGTGTTGAATTTATATCCCCACACTAGTGAATGATTCATGTCATATATTATTATATTTTTC
This sequence comes from Lepisosteus platostomus, assembly GCF_059453375.1. Lineage (NCBI taxonomy): Eukaryota > Metazoa > Chordata > Actinopteri > Semionotiformes > Lepisosteidae > Lepisosteus > Lepisosteus platostomus. Next base: position 67,839,296 of record NC_142612.1, read on the forward strand.
ATTAAATTACATATTTCATGTTCATTTTTATAGCTTTTGTAAAAAATAAATATCACTTCGTAAAACATTGTACGCTCAAATTCTTTACTTATGGAAAATGAATTTACATCTGCTCAAGTTTACTGTGGAGATGAAAGCATATCAGTCATTTTTAAATTAAAACACTAAGGACCTTTGGTAAATAAAAGTATATTTTATAATATGCAGTTGCTCTGTGCAGTTCAGAGAAAATTAGAGCAAAACCAACATATGATTTTCTCTTCTGATAAAAATACATTTGAAAAATCTTTGCATCCAAATTGTCTTTTCTTAAAGAACTGTTGCAAACAGGTGCCAGAATAGTTTTATTATAATAATAAAAATTCAATATAGGTAAGCTGGAAGCTTTGAATAGCACAGGATGGTAATGAAGGACAGCTGTTAAGATATGTGAACTACCCAGCATTGGAAAATCCTGTTTCGGAACTCAACCCAAACAAAATTATAATGACTGTAATTTTCATTTAACAAGATAAATTGTATGGACACATTAGAGCTACTGTACATTCTCACTGAAACACAGAAGAGGTATTTTCTGTGCATTATATTTAAACTCATAAAACAGACAATAGACATTATTACATTATCTCATGTTACCTATTGCATAACAAAGACATCCCTGGCATTAACATTTTACGACAATGTGCAAAAATATTAAGAGTCTGAACTCACTAAAGTTATCAAGGTAAGAAAGAAAAGTGATAAATATCCTCAGACATGCGTTTATTATAATTTACTGATGTTTGTTAAAAATTTGTTCCTAATGTTAGACCTCTGTCCTATTCCTCATTTGAATATTTAATTTCTAAATTACATACAGACTCCTGCCCACCATAGTGCAAAAACAGAGTAGTCATTGTAAACACAGAGACAATAGCAGTGTTTGTACAATACGATTTGCTTTTCATGTCAAATAATTGTTTGAAGAAGCTGATTTAGGGAGAAAAGGAGGCTGGGTCTGTTGTCATTTTGAAGACCCTATATCCCGGACTGGGATTCTGTCTGCCTCTTTCTTTTCTACTTTCAATCTTCTTTCTAAAGGTTCTGATAAAATATGTATGTTGTTTACTAAGACAGGATATCTAGTACAGTATCAGCAAGCGTAGATTTATGTGTATACTGCGTATATATATTGAATTGTATATATTAAGAGTCAATTATGAAAAGATTAAATAAATTCAGTAGATTCAATAGATTAAAAAATAATTTTAAAGACCTTTAAAGAAACATTTCATGACGATGTAAACTGAACAGCTGTAATTCTCATAAAATAATGTTCTGTAAATAAAACCACACGCAATTATTTGTAGTATACAAAATAAATATAATAATGTTTTTGTTACACTAATGCAACAATTGGGAATAATGAACTTAAGTGTTCAGAAAAGCTGAACTGAAACAAGGCTCCTATCCATATTATTCAGTAAAAATTGTGTAATTGCATGTTATGAGGAGACAAAGCCACCTTCTATCTTTTGCTGTGAGGGCTGCCAAATAACAGAGAAAGTTTTAAAAGTCTTTTATGTAATGTTATGCAGACAGCAATCTGTGAAAGAGATTTACATAATTCAGAAATAAATCTAGTTCAGCATTCTTGCAAACACCGGATTTAAAAACTCTCTGTGGTTATTATTTTAACTGTGTTGAGAAAGCAAAAAGGATGTTCGAAATGCAAGACACCGTTGATTTCAATTTTATCTGACAGTTAAGAGGCTTATTTGAGTATATGCATATACTCAAATATTCGTTAAAATACAGTAACTCTTATGATAACAAAAGCAGTAGGAAAACAACAAAAAAGAAAATGTTCTGCAGGTAACACAGCTTGTCACAACACAACAACACATATTATCTATATCAAATGGGAAAATGTCTGACAGAAAGTCAAGAGATGGTGACATTTAAATGTAGCAGACCCCCTATGTGGTTTCCTGTTATACAATGTTCTTGTAGATTTTAATCTTTTGAGAACAGGCTTATGCAAGTTTTTTTGTTTCCCTAATGTCAGTACTGATTATAATATCATCAGAATTACACACCATATTTTTTTCACAATCAGGACCCATTACTCAAAGTAATGCAAGTAATTCTCACATATTAACAGAGTTTTTCCAGAAGATCACCCATCTTGCTAAGTACAACACTCCCACTCCTACAGATGTACTGAAGAAGACACTAATGCAGCACAACTGAAAATGGCATTGTTACAGTACATTTGCAATTACTTCACTGTGCCTACCAGTGCTGTGCATTTCTGTCTGTACGAGGACATACTGTACATCATATGTAAGTATTTCCTTTTAAACGTGGCACCTCTGCTTCGGTGCCAGCAACCTAACTAAAAAAACGCAAAAAATCCTAAAAGAGCACAGGGCCCTTCATCTCAGATTTTAATTGGTTATGTTTTGATGTTGAAAGTAACCCCATATTTGTTTCTTTAGTTTGAAGTGAGTGTTTAAATAGTTCCAGAAGCACTGGTATTTCTTACAAGTCAACGTGGCACACAATGCCTAATGTGAATTGTAAAGAAAAGTCATAATCTTTGATCAGGATTTTACAGAACTCTCTATAGTCTGCTTTAATGTTTTGGAGTCAGTAATTACTTTTTGTCTTCTTTTACTAATACACACAGTATTAACTGGCACCAAAACTTCATTTGTAGTCTGTCCTCAAACTTTGTCTCAAAAACAAACCCAACTGCGTAATTTAACACCGCTATAATACCACAGCCTACCAATATTATACTGTATGTACTTAATATAGTACTACAGACAGTTTTAGTTCCAGTCAAACCAAACAAACATTTCAACAGTAAAAACAGGCATTAAGCTTGAACTGAACCACAACGAAATGTGCAATCAGACCTCATGCTTTTTTAAACAGACCAAAGAGTGTCATACTTTTGATATACCAAATCTCTCTTTTTTTAGGGCTCAGGAGCCCATAGTGTGTTTAATGTAGCTAACCTGTGTGATTTTTGTACTTTTTTAAAAGTTGTTTTGAAATCAACCTACCACGAAACAGCTTGTTTTTACCCTTTTCACTGGAACTACAGCATCTTTTTAGCAAATTCCAGCGATATATTTAAGGCTCATTTGTAACACTAATGTAAACCTGTTTTTTTTTGTTCAGTTTCAAAGTGCATGACATCTGAATTTGAAGTATTAGATTTGTCATGGTGACAAATCACTTTTAGAGACATCAGGCTTTTCGACTAGAAGAGTTGAGAAAGAGGATTTCATTCCTAAAACTCAATCCTAACCGCACCCTCTCCAAAAAGCACAGCTTTGGAGACTATAAGAACCATGTATTGTTTATTTGAATTTATTACTGAAAGACAAGAAGTCTGATTCATATTTAGGAGTGAATTTTTATGGAATTATCATAATTGTCTAGTTATACATCGACTGAGAAATATGCACACAGTAATACATGAATTTCCCCTCAGGCTGCAGGAAAACAGTAGAAATACTGGCCTTGGTTGTATTAAAACCAGGCAATACCTACAGCCAGATTCTCATTTCCATATGGTATTAACAACCTTTTAGTAGATGAATAGCTTCTGCAGTACAATATGATATGTTTTACCCCACAGGGCAGAAGATTGAATGAAATGTAAATTTTCTTACACCACGTGAACTGAAGCTAGATTATACTTGAAATCTGACCTAAAATCTAATTTTCCTTTCTGTTTCAGATGCTATTTGGTTTTTCCAAGGGCCGTCAGATTACTGGCCTAACCCAGTGACCTGTGTGTGCTGAAGACATTTTTTTTTCTTACGAGGAGGCATTAGGAACATCTTTGACAACATTCTCAGTCTTTGGGGGACATGGATCTGCTGGAGTTTTACCTGGGTTCATTTACTTATAGCAGTGTTTCCCAGTCCTGGTCCTGGTAACCCACACACAGGAGTCCAAAGGCATGCTGGTAGCTTAGTTGGGTTCTGTAAAAACTGGCCCTGATGTGAGTGTGTGCATGTCTGTGTGAGCATGCCCTGTGATGGACTGGCATCCAAGGTGCATCACTCTTTGCACCCCATGTTTCATCGGGTGGGCTCTGGGCCACAGTGACCCTGAATCAGATCAGCAGTTATTGAAAGTGATGTGATTAAGTTCTTATATTGTACAGTACTTATCTCCACCCATCACTTGGCATGCATAGGTTCTAACTTTATTTACACAGAGCAGATTTTGTTCCCTCCACTAAGGCTAAAAGTTTATAACTTGTTTTTAGTCTATACACTGTAAGCACATGAGCTTTATCATCACTGTGCAAACAAATGAAGACAGGGTTGGATAAATGGGTTTTTCTTATATTCTTCTCTATTTAGACAAAACAATTAAGACAGAGCAATTATCTGAATGCAATTTGTTTGCACAGAAGCTGCATTAATCTTCGCAGCAATCCTAGTCTGCTTGTTCTCGGCTCGGAAAAAGAAAGAGTTGTCATTACTCTGGGGTGGTCATCATTATCACATTCCATTATCAGTGCTAACAGAATAAGAGGAAAACCTTCTTGAAGATGGAGATAAATGCCATCAACACCATCTCAAAAGGCTGTAGATTAATAAACCAAATTCACAAAACAATATTATCTTATAATAATTCTACATTAAAGTCGCATTACATCGTGGGTTCATAATCACTTTCACAATGCATCTCAATTGCTCTCAACATACAAAACAACTACAAATGTGCAATCAGCAGTAAATCCACTAATCACCCATTGCTTCTTTTAAAACTGCTATATCAGTACTTCGGTTGAGACAAACGTCACAAACCATGCGAGCTGTGGATTTCAAATCCAGTCTACTTTTAAAAAGCCACACAGTGCCATCCTTTCAAATTTCCCCATTGCACTCACAGAAGAAAGATCATGGTTGAGTACCCAGACAACTAAAAATATCCTGAGGACAAAATAACTCCAAACCATTAAGTAGTGTAGCAATTTTGATATATAAGATCTGAAATATTAAATGCAATGGGGGTGCTGGGATTCCTTCAGCCTCAAATGGCCAGCAAATCACTTGTCATCTTTTTCTGTTCTGACACCAAACACAGTTTCTCAGACTTCTGGTGTGCTCAATCATTTATGAAAGGCTGTCTGTACATAAGTTCTTGCTTACTTGCTCCCCAATCACCCCCAACCCCACATACGACTGCAAAACATCTGCCTTGGAATATTTTGACTAAAAGAAGAGAGAGTAGATGTCTGTTAGAAATGGACTGCTGAGTGCAGTCAGTATTAAATTCCTTCATTAAGAAAGGAGCATTGGCCTAATGAAATGACGACAGTCCTAATGGTGGCAATAGCTATTCAAAACTGGGGGACCTTTTTAACAATGATTAAGAAGTAAATGTCTCTTTCTTCACTAGAGTATGATATGCTTTTTGTTACAGTTTCATCAGTAAATTGTGTGAAAGGTAAGAAAATATTATTTTATCTCCTAGTGCAATACTAGGCCTGGCTAGTTAATGTGGTAAAAGAAATTAATCTGACATAACTGGATTACTGTACATAGAACCCTACTGTATTCAGATGATAGCTAGATACTAGACTGATGCATAAACACAACACACAGGTCCAGCAGAAGAAATACGTTTAAACACAGAAATATACTGTAGATATAAATACCCTTTTTTAAAGTTTTCAGTATTAAACACAAAACACTGTCAAAAGGAAAACATTACAAAACCATCTCTCTGAGGATCAACACAGTCTTACCAATGCCGACTATTAGACCAAAGAGCCTTTGGACTGCCTGATTAGGGCTGCTCCACCATTCTTCCTGTGTACTGTAGCTGCAGCCAGGTGGCATCCTTTATCCAGTCACAGGTATTTTGTTTTTGTGGCATTAACAAGTCCCAGAGACGTTCTACTGGGCTCAGGACAGAAGGAAAAACCCAGCATTAGGAAAGACCAGAGCACTGTTTTCTTGAAATTGTGCCCAAAGCTTACCAATACAAAACCATCATGTGCTGTTGCATTGGCTTGCTTAAAAACATGTCCCCTCTGGACTAGAAACACTTGAGCACTGTTGGCTGAAGGAAAACATAACACTAAGAAGTATGGTTATTTCCTTTCTTCAGCAAAACCATCATGTTAAACCAGACTGCTCCCCACATACTGCCACCCCCACATCAGTTGGCTTGAAGTATATGAAATTCTGCACAATACCCATCATGACACACTGAACAAAACCCCCACATTCCACAATCTTCATCTGCTGTTCTGTCAGGGGCTAAACAACACAATTTAGTCTCTCAGGTGTTCATCTCATCATTGTCATATGGACAGCAAGCTCTTTGACTACTCTCCCTTTGCCCTCTGACTTTCAGGACATAGCCTGTACCTCACAAAGCTGTTTTGTCTTCATTAGTCTGTTGATTATTGAACCAGAACATCTCACTCCTGGGACAGCTTCTCTCACAGACAGATCACCTACAATCACGCCAATAGCAAAAAGGTAAACTTCCTTCAAGTGGAGCATGGTCATATTGTATTACCAACATGTACATTATAAATATGTGTTAGAGGCTTATAATTGTAAAATAATAAAAACAAATCAGACACTGCAATCAAATTCAACATTAGCAATATGTACAGCCCCTATAGCCAGGGAATACTGAGAGCTACACAGCAAGTATGATCATGGCTTCTCCAGCACAGTTAGGTAGCCTAGTACTGTAAATACCTGGAGGTAAGATTAACAGGACAATTTTAAAGACTTCTTTTTGCAACTCCACTCAAATAAAATGTAATAAAATAAAATATGTTTTTTTCTGAAACAATATGTGGGATCCCAAATAACTGTTCACTGTTACATTAACCTTTAACCTTTAACATTAAGTTGTTAACCTAAACAGAGCAGAGAGAGACTACAGGATACTTTTACCTCATGTTTTGTGTATATTGATTCTCGTCTTTCAGAACTTTTGGTTGCTGAAAAGAGCAGCCGCTTAGACATGACATGAATTAAACATTTGTTATGAGTCAAAACTGAGAGAATAATTCTGACATGCCGCTGGGGGTGTTATTTAGTGACAGGACGGGCTGCTTCCTGTTTGTCTGGGGCTGAGTGAAAGCATCGTTTTATTCCTCTGAAGAAGACAGTGTTTTAATTTTTGGCATATTAGCTTTATAAAGGAGCTCCAAAATACAGGGAAAAAAAAACAACAACAAAGTATCTGATCTGAAAACAAATGAGAAAACCTGCAGGTGTGTTTCTTAAGGGGAACAGAGGGGAATAAAGTTGTGGATATTTTTCAGCAAATTAGAAACTTATACAGGTAAGAAACCATAAAAGATTAAACTGAGGGAAAACTGGAGTCTCACTGGTGTCTTACAAAGCTTATAGTTTAGAAAAAAACAGCAGAACAGCATACTAATAATACTGGCTTGAGAACAGTATTTTTTTTTCAATCCGGCATTTTTACAAGGTACCATGCTTAACAACTACTGTGTGCTAAAAATAAAGGCCGCCATTCCCACTCTTTCCATGTTATTTTCTTCTGAAAGTAACTGACTATCAATTCTGCATTTTAGTAAATACAGTGCATGCCCCTGTGTCATCTATATCTTTTGGCCAGAAAAACCAAGTACATTTTCAAAGCATGCAGGAGAAAGTCTGTTGATGCTTTTCTGACCTTTTAGAATTAATATAAAAACACAATATGGACTCTGATGCCTTTCAAATCTGCACTCTATTGGGATTCAATCAACCTCAAAGCCAAAGAACATGATATGGATCTTCTATAATATACCCTACAAAAAAGCTTCCTAAGAATACTTTATTAGGTATTCCGTTTGCAATGGGGTATTTATATGGGCCTTAGGGTATGACAGAGAAAATTCCATTTTCTTTCAAATAACCTAACCGTCAATTCAGATTAACTCCCTCACTGCCTAAAGAAATGGCAGAGATTACGCAGGAATATGTGGAGGCTGAGTCCTTGTTGTATTCAAGAGACAGATATCTGTAATTACGCTGAAGCACAGCTGCAGGACACAGGAGATGGCAGTGTACACAGGCATAAGAGTTATAGAAGAACAATTACATTAGGAACGCAGGACTACTGTGGGGCATTTTCTGCTTTAGTTCAGACGTGCTATGATTGCACAACGTCTTTGAAACAGAGAAAGAATTTGTAAGTGTTTTTAATGCATTTTTTTAGATGTTAGTATTAACTTGTAGTTATTATTACTGTATATTGGCTTTAGTTAACATTTTGTTTTGCTCTGTCTCTACAAAATGAAAAGCAAATATCCTGGAAATGAAAGAGGGAGAAACTTTTATAGAAATATTATAAACAATCCTAATGAAATCTAAAATATTAGCCATTTAATTTTAATTTTAATTCTAAATATTGCTGTTCCTTGTTTTATGATTTATAATTTTCTTTGCTATGGCCAAGATTAACCTCACATTATTATATTACCATAATACATTAGGAAACCAAATTGTAAATAATATTCAGGGCTAAATTAAATGAGTAATTTAATTCAATTGTATTTTTGAATGAATACATAAAGACAGGATGACATTTAACTGCGTACAGTATTTGGAAACTTAGGACAATGGTAAATTCTTTTTGACAATGCAGTATCTCTAGCAGAGAAAATCAGTTACAGTACACATTTTTGCTTGTTTGACATTGAGTATGAAAAAATAAAGATTGTAATTAAAGAAAGGCTCAGTATGAAACATCAAATTCACATGGCAGATCAAATGCTTAAAAAGATCCCTTGCTGTGTGTGGCACACATGCCAAATTATTACCTATGACAACTGTAAGACTATCACTCCTAGGCAATGAATGTTAGTTGGTATACAGACCCAGATGACAAGTGTGAGCCATCTTATGGTATGAAAATCTTTTTCTGCACATGTTCATAATGCAGGAAAAAAAAACAGAAGAGAAGAACTATAATACAAAATTGTGTCTAGAGCCCATTTTATCGCTGTATTAAAAATTACATCAATTAAAAAGTTCCACTTTGCACCCTGAAATCTTCAGCACTAAGAAAGACACCCGAGTATATTATTTCATTTTCTATATGAGCAAAGCTCAGAATGGAAGAAATACTCCTGACACCTGACTGGCATCTCATCCGGACCCCATGAGTGGTGGGCTCACATGACAGCTCCACTAGGTTACATGGGTGGCCTGGCCACCAGGAGCTCGCCAGCAAACACCCCCCTCAGGCCTGGCCCCCAGGGTGGGTCCCAATGCCCCGATCCAGAAAGGGTTCTCAATCAAACAAAAGGAGTCCAGTTTGGATCGTTCTGTATCTGCACCTGATATCAAACAGTTTTACAGGTGTGAGTATAGTACACTGCACTGGGATGCCAAAGCTTTATAAAAAGGAGATAAAAGAATGCAACAACTGTCGTATTGCCAGCAGCCATATCACCCTGCAGCTCCCAACTAGCAGCCCACTGAAGCTAAGTGGGTGTGAGCCTGGTCAGTACCTAGATGGGAGACCTCCTGGGAAAAACTAGGGTTGCTGCTGGAAGTGGTGTTAGTGGGGCCAGCAGGGGGCGCTCACCCTGCGGTCCATGTGGGTCCTAATGCCCCAGTATAGTGACAGGAACACTATACTGTAAACAGGTGCCGTCCTTCAGATGAGACGTAAAACCGAGGTCCCGACTCTCTGTGGTCATTTAAAATCCCAGGGTGTTTCTCGAAAAGAGTAGGGGTGTAACACTGGTGTCCTGGCCAAATTTCCCTTTGGTCCTTACCAATCATGGCCTCCTAATAATCCCCATCTATGAATTGGTTTCATTACTCTGCTCTCCTCCCCACTGATAGCTGATGTGTGGTGAGCGTTCTGGCGCACTATGGCTGCCATCGCATCATCCAGGTGGATGCTGCACATTGGTGGTGGTGGAGGGGAGTCCCCATTACCTTAAAGCGCTTTGAGTGGAGTGTCCAGAAAAGCGCTATATACTGTAAGTAGCAATTATTAATTATTATAACCCATTCTAAGCCTTCAGTAATAATGAAGTAATAATGAAGCAGCATATAAAGTATATATATTTTTATATATATATTTTTTATTTTCAGAATAATTCAATGATGGAAATAATTCCAAAACTGAGGAAGTTAAACAGTAGATTTCAAGAATACTCAAACAGATACCTCTTCTTGAAAATTAATTGAGCACCATGAGAATATTCTATCCAAGGTATGCCCACAGTATTAATTCTACAGTAATTAATGGACATACAGTAGAAAACCTCTTATGCAGAACACAACTCTGATATGAGATAAAATCAATCATCAACACTTTTACTGGTGCATTATATTGCACAACACTGAAAAATGCTGAACACAAGTAGCCAACTTTTTATTAGATACTTAATCTCTAAATTCACACGTAATCCATTTTGAAGGGGTTATACATCACATTGTAATATCAATATTAAACAGGAAGGTAAAAGATTATGCACAAATCCTTTTTTAATGATCCCTAAGCTTACAAATTCCACTTGTTAAAGCTTTCTTCAGACTGTAATGAGGTGTGTATGGCAGTTGTCCATGGCAATCATGACTTTAGAAGAGAAACTGTGTTCCAAAAACAAATCATGTAAAGTTCTAAGCTCGTTTTATTTGCTGTGAATGATGTCGTGTTCATTCCTCTAGGACTCTTGACCAGTTGTCCACGCAGTTCTAAAAGACTCATTTATTTTGCTGTTTACACCTCCTGGGTCCATTTTTAGTACTTCTGACAACGTGTGTAACTTGTGTAACTCTATCACACTAGCAAGAGACATTGCCTCTACAATAGTAGTGTATTCTTGCTTGACTAAATATGTTACAGACAGCAATTCTTAGTACAGCTGGGGTATTTTGTTCTGTTTTTGAACACACCACACTGGGAGAACCAACAGGCACATGCATTCATATGTATCAAATGCTTTTTTTGAGGTATGTCAAACTTACCTGTTGCAGCAACCAGATTAGATTTAAATGTACTTCAAGCAGGCAGTACATACTGTACCATAGGTAGGTACAGTAGGTACTGTAGGTCCCTTTTCAGGCCATAGAGGCCCATGGGGGAATGGGGGCAAGGGCCACCATTTTTCTCAACCATCCAACACTGGAGGTGGAAGTGATGTGGTCAGCATCACGCTCCAGCCAGCCTATTACCCCTGGAAGGATTAACAACCTGGGTTTTTTTGGTAAGCAGGCTGAGTCTGTACATGTCATTCATTACCAAAATACTACGCATGGCCATGGCATCATTTACAATGTAGTGTTTTGTGTTTTGGGAGTTTATTTCTCAATGGTAATACTCCCTTTTACGAGCTGTTTGTCTTAAGTGGTCTTAACATGTGAGCTCACTCACTCAGTGATTTTAAGTGCTGAACTCTCTCCTTGCTGTCTTGAAATGACAGAAAGGATTGAAAAAGGGGACCGCCCAAAAGACTTAAACATGCCTTGAACTTAGTTGCACTGGGCATATTTTCATTAGTTCACATGTTTTACAAACTTTTGTCGTTACCCATATTACTGAGTTAAATAGGCTAATTATCATAATCATGCAATTGTGTTATTAGCTTGACAATTCAGTTCTGTTAAGGAGGTAACAGTGATTAATATAGGGTAACTTCCTAGACTTCAGGAGCGAGGTATGCAAACGTTTGTATTACAGTATGAGTAGTTTCTTAGGATCAAATTATTTTTGCATTACCTTTACAAACAGAGAAGGGGTGTATATGTATGTTAAGTGGAAAACTGTAGGAAGAAATGGGCATTATGCGGGTTCTGGGATTAGTGATTAGCATCACCTGAAATGTATGTTCAAGGCTCTTATTACTACAGTATGTTCAAAAATCTCATTTGTATGGCTATTTTGGCTCAAAGCACAAACTGAATCCTGGCCAGTGACTCCTGGTCAAACAAATGGGCTTGGTGTGCCAGTTCTGACCCTCGGGCCACGTGTTTGAGACCCCTGCTTTATTCACTCAGCTGCTTCTTCGACCTTTTTCGTCACTGGCAATGAGACTCTCCATAGCACACAGACAGTATTAATCATCAACTCACAGTCCAAGTTGGTTTAAATTTATTGTACCAGGCACCATGCCAGGAAATTGCTTTGGAAGAAAAAGTTAAAAAAGTTCTCAGATGGTGTGATTTCAGAGAAAACCATCGACTTTGAGTTTTTTTTTAAACGTCTAAATTAAAATTCAGGACCAGTTGTTGTATTTCTTTTTCTACCAAACACATAGAATGTACTGTGAGAATGAACATTTGGTGGAAAATGAAAGAGAACAACTGGAGCTTCTTCAGTTCCTCCTCCATTTGTGAAACCTGATAATATATCACAATACTTCGGAGGTTTTGACAGTCTGCCTCCAAAAGTACAGCTAAGATTTGTTCAGAGATAAAGAAAAAAAACTTTGCAATTAAAAAATATTATTTTATGTTTCTAAAACAATAATGAATAAAAGACTCCTCTGAAAATGTTAAGCTTGAAAACTTTCTAAAATCTGAAGTTGAAATACCTATTACATTGCAGTAGTTCAGGTGGGGAGCTGCGTCAGCATGCGTAGGCTGCAAAGGAACAAGCACAGCTCACACCTGAAGAAGGCTCCACGGCCGAAACGTTGTGTTCTCTTTCTTCTCTTTTCAGCATGGAATAAACATATTACTTGTTCCTTTACATATTACATTTCTAATATTTGCTTTTGTATTATACTTTTTCTTTCTACAATATGTGGCCTTGACCGTTATTTTCCTCGCTTCTATGTTTGAAGAAAAACTTATTTTTGTATTTTGTTTTTCTCTCCAATACACAGCAGGCAGGACTCCAACAACCCTACACAGTATTTTCTGACTCTTAATATAGTGTGTACATTATCTTACATTTATTCCATATAGCTATAGCATTAACAGTATAAACAGTATATATGAATGCATAAACATTTATACAGAGACAGATGTATGTACAGATGGATTCAGAAATATGTGAATACGTAAATTTACATCTATTTAACTACATACAGTACTACAGTAATATCCGTGCACATCAACTGCATATAAAACTGCATCTATTAATGACAAAACATAAACCTGAACAAAAAAACAAATGAAAAAGAGCTTCTGACTTTGAATGGGGTACTTAAAGAACACATTGTGCATGGCAGACCTAAGGAATACCCTTACACCAGGTAAGGTTCTACATGGAGCACAGTATAAAAATATCTAAAATTTAGATAACTGGAATTGACACTAGGAAAGAAACAGTGAAATGTCTTTGACCCAACCAAGCTATCGGGTTATTGCATTCGACACACAGTACACCAAACCCGTCTACTGCCCTTTCCTCCCTTTGATAAACTGTAAACTTTTGGAGGGACTTTGGAAAGCAGCTGCCATCCAGAGAGGGTGAAGGAAGGAAAGGGTCCAGCTTTGATGGAGGCACTTAGCAGTGCTCAGTGGAGCTTTTTTATCTCTAATTGCCTCCGAAAGCCGGAGCCCTGCTTGCAATCAAAGCTGCTCTCCCTCTGATTGGGACCCTAAACAGGCAATCCGACAAAGACTCTAATCAGAGATTAAACTGAGGAATCCTGTATGTTAAGGAAAAAACAAACACCAAATCAAAGAGGGATTTTGCATAACCAATTGTTCATCAGTTGTGTTCCCACTATAGTATGTGGTGCTTTGCAGCTTTTTTTTTTTTAGAAAATAAAGCACTAATTTTACGTAAAGGCCCATCTGGAGTGAGTTATCTTCTGGTCCCTAGCTTCTCCATGGGGGTAATTCTGCAGTGCTGTTTGTTGCACTTTTGCTGCAAGCTGCCATTCATTGATCAGTGGATTTCAGGATTCAAATGACCCGAACACCCAACCCATTATTTGCATTCTGAATAAACATTTACCTTATAAGCACAGAGAAGTTATCAAAAACACAGCTTAGGACATTGTCTTTTCAAAGCACCAATTAGTTAATTCAAACATTCAAGAACTAGTAAATGGAAAAATCCTTAAAATAACTTCAACAGATTTAAAATAAATGTACACTGTAATGCTATTACAGACACTGCATTTCCAAAACATCTACAAAAAAAAAAACAAACCCTGAAAAAATATATTTTCATCTAGATTTTAGATTAATGCTGATATATCCTTCTTAAAAATGTTTATCTATGTTTTGCAAGCAGCTCCCTGAAGCACAAGCTTTGGTACTACTGGAATCAAACCCTCAAAAAATGGCATAAACGGCAATTTAGAGAAGCAAAAGTCCTAACCAGCATATTTTAGGAGGTAGAAGGAAACAGGAGGAATACTCACATTACAAACACAGGTGCCCCAGCCCAGAATTGAACCCAGAACCCTGAAATCTGGACAGAAGTAGTAAAACTAAATCTGCAGATTTTTTCATGTTTTCAACAGTTAGTTTTAAATAAACCATATTTCAACAAATACCATTATGCTACAATGTGGGTGTACAGCATAAATTAGATCAGACAAGCTTAAAATCATCTGAAACTAAGCTTATGAATGTATCCCTAATTAATCATTTTAAATAATAATTTCTAAAAGAAATCTAATAATATGACTTTCTGATTGTCTGATTATATCATGATCTAAACAGGCCTCAAACCTTACTGCTAGTCATGCTGCTTTTTTTTTAATTCTGTTGTAATTTTAAAATTAAGACCTGTACTTCACAAGCATTTTAATGATTTTGTTCTGTTGGCCCTAATTTACTGATTTACATCAGCTTTATCTTCATCAAGCAGCTTGTTTAATCAGATCATTATTTCTGAACGACATATTGATTTTTATTTAAGTGTTAAATAGGTCATCAATGATAAAGTTGAAAAAACACAATGTTTGTAATAAGAAAAAAGAAAATAAAATCTTAAAATTAATGAAATGTCCTGACTGTGATTACTTTTTTGAAACCCCTGTATCAGATGTACAGTAATAATAATAAAAGCAGCATTTGACTGGAGGCCATGCACACTTATGTTATAATGACCACTACTACCCTGTGAAGATTCATGTGTTTAGAACACTCTGCGAAGGATAAATACAGCAATATATGCAGATTGATCACAGCTGAAATTTTGTTTGGCTTATGGTGGCTTTGTTTTATTGATACAGTCGTGTGACCTGAGTAAACCTGGGACTCAGCCATGTCTTGGTCATGCTTGCAGGGTTTTGCATCAATCAGCAGAACACTTACTCCAATATGACTTCCAAATCTTTTGACAAATGACCTTCATTTAACTTCAACATACTCTAGGAACCAGATTTTTAATAATAATAATAATATTATTATTATTATTATTATTATTATTATTATTAATATTATTATTATTAATAATAATAATAGGAAGGATTTATCTAATTAATTTCCCATTTCATCAGAAGTGACTCATTACATTTATCTGTTCACTTCAGAAAACAAAGAAAACAACCAGAACAACAGTAGGACACTGTAACAAAATAATAAAAACAGAAGAGAAAAAACCCCAACAGAACTTACAAACCATACACGTACCATGTATTACACATTACAAAATCTCCCTAAGCAAAAACGCTCTTGTACAGTGTATGTACACAAAAATGATGAATAAAATTCTGTCTTGGGACCTGAGCCTCTCTGCTAAATATAGCAGCAGGTCTCCCTAACTCTGGTGTGCTGCTGCCCCTGAGAATTGCAGCAAGTAGGACAGCCAGGAAAATGGGACGGCCATGTAACAGGGTACTTGATGCATTCAGGGTATCAATAAAGAATACCAGCAAATTCTTTGAAACTGGCAGAGCTGCGAACTATCGTGGCTAAAAAAAAGGCTTAATTTAAAAAAGGTTAAAAACACAACAACGTTAAGAACTGACACAAAAAAAGAAATGGTTCCAGAGAGGTAAAAAATTACTGAACCTGCCAAAGAATAATAAAATCACAATGTATAGAAGTGAATATTTATACATTTCATAGTAATGTATATAATGTTTAATATGTTAAGATAGTAATATCCTATAGTTTACAGTGTCTTCTGCTTGGTTTTAGAAACAATAACCAGATGTAAGAGCTATACAGTATTTAAAATATTTTTCTGGTCAAAGAACAGGCATACAAAGCCTTAAAAGGGTTAAACTGTCTGTGATGGATTGAATATACAGTTCTTCTGTACCGCCTCTTCTTTTTAAGGCTGTGAAACAATCAGAGCAAATTAATACTTATATAATCCAAAATACTTCCACGGATACACTTAACAGCATGACATGCTGTAGTTATACAGTATGTTGTGAATGGCAGACCTGAGTGCAGTGGAACATGTGTGGGCTGAGACTGAGACCAGTGAACAGACACATGCTCGTCAAGGCCTGAGGAGAGGAACACAACAGAACCTGTCTGGAGGCCCAGGTCCAGAACCCAGCTGCTTTTACCGGTCCTCTACAAAGCCCTTTCCAGGGAAATCTCAACTGAAGGAAACCAAAGGAACATTCCAGTCAAATATTAATCAGCATAATGGAATAACCTACATTATAGCTGTCAAATAAAATGTCATTGCACCTGCTACAGAAAAGATTATGTCTTGTTTTCCAACCAAATGTTTTTTTTCGTGCAGTTACTGTATAAGTAATACGTTTCTGTTAAGTTGAGTATATTTATACTTTATACGCTAAATTTAGTGGCAATCATTGGCTGTACAGGAATCCTAAATACCTGTATATAATGCAATGATTCAGAAATAGAATTTTCTTAATCTCTCCTAATGCTGTTTATTTAGGACATACTGTAAGTGTACTTACAAATGGGTGACAACTGAGTGACAACTACATGTGCCTTTTCAATATTTGGGCCACCTATCGCATCCTTTAGAATACGAATGTGAAAACTGTTAGAATTTAACAAGTAACCTTAATGCTTGAGACGTGAGCATGGCTACAGTACAGTACTGTATATACTGTAAGACAGCAATCATAATAATGTGCAGTACTGATATAAAATCATCTTTTTCAGTGCTTCTTTCACTAATGGACTGGGACTCACTATGAAGCAGCAGATAATTGTCTGAACACTGGCTAGGGTTGGGACAGCTTCAAGCAGACAGGGTTTCATCAGCTTGGCATGCAGAAGCTACCCCAGTGAAGTGCCTGTGAGCTTGCAGTATCATCAGCGAGAGCCAGATCGCTCTCCCAGTCCATGCTCATCCACCATTAGTTGTTCAACTAGGGGTGGAACGGGGGTATAAAACAGAAATATCCAGTCTTTCCAAATTTACGAGGACAAAATTAACAAATTCAATGGTGTAATGCCCAAAACTGAGTATTTTAACGAGTACTATTGTGTGAAATGATGTCAATATTTCAACCGCCCCTCAACAACACACACGACCTCTCTACCGACCACCTCACATGACTAACCATCACCAAAGGTTATGTTTGCATTCTCCTGCATACTAGAAGATCCCAGAGAATTAACAGAGCTAAGAGGTTGAAAATTCTGCTTCAAAATCATGCCCTTTTTCCCCATCATCGTTTTGTGATATATACTCCCTATGAATCTCATGAATAACAAGTACAAGAAAATATAAACCTTAAATAAGCAGTCCATATTGTGTGCGAGACTTGGTATGCAAGCTAGGTGTAAATAAGCAATACTGTTCTTTAATATTATTTCACCTTGTTTTAAATCACCAGAACAATTCAATTGTAAAATTATTATAAATACATGATATTAATAAGCACAGGGTCACTGTTATCATTAGAAAATAAGGTCTTAGGGTTTGAATTAAGTCACTCCAATTTACTATTGAACAAAGTTAGGCTTAAGCTAGTAATTGTTGAGGTACTTTAAGTGCAAGGGCTAAGAGTATTAAATAGGTTACAATTTACAGGATTTGTATTTGTATTCTGGGCAGGGCTCTTTAAGTTTGTTCTTCAAAAACTTGCTTGACTTTTTGTGATGTATACTCCCTGTGAATCTGATGAATAGCAAGAACAAGAAAAAACTTGAAGTCAAACATGGTTTGTAAGTCTCCATAGAAGAACCTTATATTGCTCCAAGTAAGCCTTAAGGGAGCTAATTGAACCTTCTTCAGGATGTCTTGTGCTGTCAGAGTTAGGTTATGGGCTACAAACTGGTTAGAAAGTGACTTGGCTAAAGGTTAGGCTTGGGTTAGGGGTAAGGGATAACCTTACAGTTAAGTTGGGGTAGTGTTGAAGTAAGGGTCTGTTTTGGGTTAGAGTGTGTTTAAGTTTGGCCTTCTTAGTAGTGTTTTATGTTGATGATTAGTTAGGGGTTTGGATAAGAGTTAGACTTGGTTCGGGAGGGGTATTTATATTAGCACATTATAGTAAGTGTTGGGAATCTGAATATAATCATGTTTAGGGATAGAATATTTAGGGGACAGGCACTGTTTAAGATACAGTAAGAGTTTCATAATAAGGCCATAATCCTCAAGGCAAATGAATAGCTTTGATTTTCTATTAACGTAGTGTTCTATAAAATGCCCCGAAAGATCAATTAGTGTTTAAGACAATGTCGATATTCATCACGCTGTTATTTAATTAGACTGGAAAATATTTTAGCCTTTACTCCACGTCCAGGAAGAAAGTCTAGGACTTCAGAATATGACTAGGCCTAGTGCCACCCTCTCCAGAAATTAACCAGGCACTAATGTTTTCACACAGCAAAAAAGAACAGGGGCACAGGCAATTACAGCTCTCACCCAGCTGAAACAGGGAAAAAAAGGATAAAATCTACCCTCAGTCTATAAAACTGAGACCAAAACAAAAGCTCCAATCCGTCTGCTAGAAAAAGTGCCTCTTCTGTCTACGAATTTAAATACCATTAGCGATGAGCACAGCACACGCTCTAAAGCAAATTCAAATATTTTACTTGAGTGGAGCTAAGACAAAAAAGCCGCTTGCATATTATTTTATTTGGCATGGTGGTGCACTGAATGGAGAAGTGTGCTAATGTATTGCCACACTGGCTTCAACAGCCTCATGTGGCAGAAGAGCTTTGATTCACACATGCAAATCTGTTTGGGTTCGTGAAGATTGATCATACGTGCTGGAAAAAATGTACACTCAGCTTTGATATTCTCAGCATCTTTTTCAACAGCTGCCAGCAATTAAATTGCACACTTATTCTGCCGATTTACGTTTATACTGTGTATTTCTACTCTGATTGGCTAGTTGATTTTACTACAAGATTAGTTTAGCGTAATAAAAGCAACATATGAATTAATTTTTTTAAGGAAGTGAAGCCAGAGAAATCAAAACCCATCTACATTCTTAGTAAATGATCATTTATACTAAAATTAGAAAACTGAAAAGCTTTAAGTATATTCACACATATTCATAGGAAATTGTTTTGATATTCTATACATTGCATACGTTGAAATCTCAAACTGTTTCATTAGTAGTCTTTAATGTCTGACATTAATGATTTTTTCTTAAAACAAACCTCTCTAAACTGTTTCACGGGAACGTTTTTTAACTCATGCAGGAAATAACATCACAGACAGACTTAAAATATTTCTGCCAAAACACATTTTGTTAACATTTTAATCATTTTACTTTTATAATTAAATTCCAATTGACTGAATTCCATTCATTAGGGCATAATCCAGAGAAAACAAGCATTTGTAATTTGCATTCGGATGGGCAAGATCAAACATTTTTACTTGTAGCAGACCATTTCAAAAATGGGGTTTGGATTTTGAGACACTGCAATACCTGCCAAATATGAAACCAAACAAAATTATCTTCCATAAAATATACAACTATGGTTAATAGAATAAAATATGATTTATTGCACCCTGCCTTAACGTTAAGGGTATTTTTATTTATTCCATTTTGACCAAGCAGCCCTCATCTCTCAGAACACATGGTGCTGCCACTAAAGGCTAGAGAGGGATTAATGATAAATGGGTGTCCTAGTATATGAAGAAAAAGATGTATAAATGAATGATTATATGAATGACGAGATGAAAGCCAAAAGGAAAAACAGGATTTTCTAAGCTTGTGGCTCAGCCTCAGCTGAGGAATCAGTGGAGAGGTTGATTATCAAGGTTGTTATGCCATTAGCGAAAATAAATACTAGTGCTCTTTCTGATAAGCAACCCCAGATCTGATTTTTGTGATAGATGTGACAGCTTGGAAGTGCCTTAATATAACTTTTATTACCTGCTTTCAGGTACGTAAATCAGGTTAAGAAGCATTTCTTGACATGCTTCATCTACAGTACCTGCTGATCGCCGATTGCAAGTTCCTGACTGGCCGTCTGACATTTCTTTTACCCGGGAGGGATGCACACATTTTAAATGGAGTCAGTAATGAGGTGAAGTACAGCAGCTGCTCCAACCCGGCACACACTGTCTTTGTGAAAACCTGACGAGCCAGGATGGGTGAGATGGACTGGATGCATACAAGAGCTGGTTGTGTTTAATGCTTATACGCTGAAATTACTGACTCTGATTCTACAGATGCAGATAAATGTGTTTCTGTTACTTGAATATAATACGGTCAAATACAGTTTTGAATTCAGTTTGGGATATAATGATGGTTCCAAATGAGAGGAGACCATTAATAAAAAAAAAAGCAAGCCAGTTCCCAAGAACAGTTCTGGGTTATGACATTACCTCCACCCTACTTCACAATTCGCCTGGAATTACAAGCATATAGAAATTTGAAATGAAGTTTTATTGCCGGACAAGATCAAAATAAACCTTTACTGAAGTGATGGGAAGGTTAAAGTGTGGAGAAGAGAACTGCAGATACTCCAAAGAGCACACCGTCATCTGTGAAGCATGGTCTGGCGTAAGCATGCACAGCTGCCCCTTGAACTGGCTCTCTCGTGTTTCTGGATGGTGTAACTCATGAAGACAGGAGAAATAGTTCTGACATGTACAGCACTATTGCGCCTTGTATTGTGGAACAAAGTGCTTCTATACTTATTGGACAGCTTGACTATGACCCAAAACATGCAGTACATGCAACCTTGATTTCATCACGAAAAACAAAATGTGGACATTCTCAGGCTGTCCAAGTCCCTTTCCAGATTCAAATCTAATTGTGCATATGTTTTACATGCTGAAGAAAAAAATAAAGTCCGAATAGTAAAGAACCAAAAGTGACTGCAGGAAAGCATCTCAAATGATTACAAAGTGCTTGGTGAGGTTAATAGATCACTAATTTTGTGCAGTTATTACTTCAAAGGTATTTTCAAACAGATACTGACTATTGTGTAGTTGATATGTTCCAATACTTATGCTCACTTGAAACCACTGGGTTGAACACGGTGCATGCTTTTGTTTTAATACGATCCAATGTACTGTATGCATCATGCATGCCAATTGAAATGATCATTTATACTGTATTAATCTCATGATCACAAATACAGATTGCTCTACTGTAAAGGAATTATAACACTGACATTGCTGTCCCTGTATTTTGTGAGGGCACTGTATTGATTTAAATATATTTCTGAAGCTATGGAAATATTTTCCTGATAATTATGCTTGAGTGACCCACACAATGAGCCCATCAGGATCTCTATTGTAAATAGGTTGCCTTTTATTTGAATAGCTTCATAATGACTTGCAGAAGTGGAGCTGAAAGAAATCTGGAGGCTCACTGGAAAGGTGCATGACAGAATTTCACCTGCATCAATTATGAGTGTTCATTATCTTGCAACTTAATTAATGTTTTAGAAATGCTAATTGTAATAACCCCATCAATTAATTTGACAAATCAGGGCAACAGCCATTTTTCACTCTCTTCTATCATAACACCCAATCACCTCAGGGCTTTAAGCTAATATTGGAAGTGCATGACTCATTTGCAGACTTTAAAGATTTATAGGACATTGAAGATTTATAGATTCAAAGAGATTTTTTTGTTTTCTTTTTATAAAACATGTCATTCTTTCTCATTACTGACAGAAAAAGCAAATGCTAAAATGTTTCAGTGCCATGAGGACAGCATATTAGATTTTTGAAGGTGCAGTTAAATTAATTTTTGCCTGACATACAGTATAATTCTGTCTTTGTTGAATTACCACAGTTAACATATTCAGGAAAGATGGCAAATCTAACACTGAAGAGTTAATTCCTTTAGTATTTATAGTGATACTAATAAAGTTCTACTTTAATCCCATTGGGAGCCTGTAAAATATCTTGAACCACCACATAATCTTCAGACTGGGAGGTCTGTTATAAGATAGTATAAGGCAGGGAACAACAGAAAAGTTCACAGGAAAACATCAGCTGACTTCCACTAACTCCAGACAAGGGAATGAATCGTATTAGCAAGCTGATGTCAGGCAGTGCAGTCTTGCCCACCTCATCTATTTTGGACTGAGCTACACAGTAGTGCTCATTAATAATTGCTGGGGAGTAATTATTATGGAAATGTCATCTGCTATTCCCCAACTCCTCAGCATTTTGTCTGTAAATAGACTGATATCCCAGAAGAGATCAGTTTAGTCTGACACTCTATCAAAGCAAAGTCCTCAGTCTCTGTGGTGGTGGTGGTAAATACAGCATTTAAACTTTTTAAATGTCAGAAGATGATCACCACTATGGCTCCCAAGCTCACCTTTCTGTTACATCAGAAGCAGAGGGCTAGTACCTCCCTACTACATCGAAATGATTTCCTGCTCTGTTATGCCCTCTGCAGCTTTCTGGCTGAACAGCTTGGAAGTGGTGTTGAAATACAGGCCTGTCTTTTCTGTGTTTTCAAATATCTAGTCTCATCTGAACAATCTATGAAAATGGTTAAAAACATTGTGTGAGTAAAGCGCCAGCAAAACTGAAACCCAACTGAGTCACCATCTATGTTTTCTACAACCCACAGATCAGTGATTCTCTGAGACTCCAGATACACAGCTTGTTTATAATAGGAGCAGTAAATGTTTGCAATTTCATTCTGGCAGTGATGAGAACTCATCTAATTGATGAGTTATTTTGTCTGTATGATATTGTTTTATGTAAACAGCAATTTCTTTATGTTTGTACACTATTATTTGTCACCTGTGGAGAAACTTTTATGAAAAGAAGACAATTTGGGATTTAATCTGAATTCGAAATGGGGTGCCAGTAAAATGGGACTCTGCAATTAATGACACTGCTCATACAGATACAGATACAGATACAGAACATACCATGAATAAAAGCATTGATGAACTCTGACTAACAGGATTCACAAAACTGCATTCTGGACTGGACTGGACTGGACTGGAGTGAATAAATACATTCATTTGATATATTTGAAAGGTACCTAATAAACTAAGACAAATACTAAAATACATGTTACCTAAAAAACTAAGACAAATAAACATACACTATTTTAATGCATTAAATATAAAATATGGTTTTGGCTTTATATGTCGTAAAGTTTGTACAAACTTAGGCTGAAGTGTGGAGTAGTGATCATTGCTGTGATCTCTAACTACAGTGTCCTGGGTTCAAATCCTGATTGGGTTACCTGAACAAGGAACATCACTCAAATTGTTGCAGCCATTGCACTGTTGCATAAATGGGTACGCTCCTGGTCATTGGTGTAATTGTCAATTTACAGTGTTCACAATTGACTCATTGGGGTAAATACAGATTTCCCCTCATCACAACAGTATCTAGTGTAGTAAAGGCAATGACAATAGCTTATAATGTACGTTAGGAGAAGAATTACAGGAATATTCTGTTTTTCACAGCCTGGGAGAACATATACTAAAAAGGAGTCTTGTTAAATTATGTTTGTGACAGCAATGAGTTCTGCCTGGATAAACAACAAGAAGATTTTAAAAATGTGTTCATTAGAGATGTGAAGAATTGGGTTTTGTACTGTATCTGTTCATGCAGGAATACTGGGATCAATAAAACAGGACTGCAGTGTTCATAATATTGTGCACATTTCTTGAGGAATGAAAAGTTATATTGTACACACAGAAAAAAAAGATAATCGTTGAATATTTAAAATGCTTGTAAATTCCTTTGATGAAATCTGCATTATTGAAAAGAAAACCAAGCCATTTTATTATGTGTAAGGAAAACTTAGAGGCTCATTTTTAAGTTAGAGGAAGGGCAATATAGTCATTAAAAACAAATGTATTTTGCAAAGATGAATATCCAAAATCTCATGAACTGCAGCATATGGTACATTTTAAATCTGTGTATTTTATGTCACTCAATGAATCTTTCTAAAAACAAAGAGTTTGGATGTAACTATGGTTATGCACATACATTCTTAACCATTTATTTAAATAAGTGTAATAAATAACCCTATGAGCATTCAAAGAAAAAATGGAAATCTTAGAATTATGTTTCCAGGCTCAATGTAATCAAATCTTTATGTAGAGATGTGTGGATTTTGTTTGTTTTTTCTCATTTAGTAGAATGAAGGATGGGATGATGTATTTGGGGAATTAAGCTCAATTTTAGTTTTTTCTTTGTTTAGTATTGAAGTGTGAAGATATTGCATTGTATATTAATGCACTGTGAAAAGTAGGATTACTAGGAGGACAGTCAACATGGATTTAGTAAAGTAGGTCTTGCTTAACTAAGTTGTTCTTTGTAGTTCTGTGAACAAGCAACAACAGTTACTGATACAAAAAGAGCATACTATATGATATGGTTTATTTAGATTTTCAAAAGCTTTTGATTAGATTCATCATAAAAGATTAATTCTCAAGTGCAGGCTGCTGCTTCACAATTACAGTAATGATTTAGATTCTGGAACAGTTAGTCAACTAGTTCACAGATGATACCAAAGTAGGAGTATTAGTAAACACAAATGGAAACAATGGGGCAATATGTTTAAAACTGAGAACATGAGGCACGTTTTAACTAGAAGAAGTGCCTTCTGTTCGTAGTGAGAGTCTGCAACAAGGTGCAAAGCCACGTTGTCAGAGCAAATACTATGGCTTCTGTCAAGAAATGGCCTAATGGCCTAATGAGATCTTTGAACTAGACAACAGCAACTTAATGAACAAGATGGGCTGAATGGCCACCTCTTATTCAAAACGTTTCTTCTGTTCTTATTAAATGACTACACATTTTATGTATCTCTTTATGCAATGGTAAAACATTTTCTAAGAGCTGTTCTGGTGTGTTTCTGATGGATGTTTATAGGTAATTTCGCCATATTAAGCATAGAATTTCCAGTATTCCTCCTTGGGTCATTGAAGCTGATGTCTTGCTATTAATAATAAAGACTCAATGTAATAGTATAGCAATTTTAATCCAGACAAATCTCCAAAATGCTTTACACATTGGAGTTGACCCACCACTTCTGTCTGCAGTCTCACTGCAGATCAGGTGGAGAAGAGAGAAATCGTTTCACCAATTTAAGCAAGGAGCAAATTGAGGTAAGCCAGACTGTGTAAGCAAGTGCACTGGAATCAAAGCCTCAACACTTCCAAACAATACTTTGGGATATTTAATGACCAAGTAGTCAGAATCTTAGTTTCATGCTTCATGTAAAGGATGGCACTTCCTTATA
Source organism: Lepisosteus platostomus (assembly GCF_059453375.1). NCBI lineage: Eukaryota > Metazoa > Chordata > Actinopteri > Semionotiformes > Lepisosteidae > Lepisosteus > Lepisosteus platostomus. The sequence continues at coordinate 67,864,809 of NC_142612.1, forward strand.
CAGTAGTACAGTGTACTCGGATATCATATTAGGATGGTGGATTGGAAATTCTAGTCCAGTGGTAATAGTGCCAACATGGTAAATTGCAACAACCAGATTTTTTTTATACTGTATATCTCCTAACCCCATAGTAACTCAGTCTAACCTAGCTTAGCTTCCCTGATCTGACAAAGTGGTGTAACACTTCTGTCATATGGATTTTTTGTTTCATCTGGCAGGATTTTCCAGTCTTGGATCTCATCTGCTCAATGTCCTGTTTTTATTCCAACTAAGCTCTCTGTTACTTAATTGAGATACTCTGCTGAATCAGAACATTTATTCATTTAATCATCATTTAAATCTGCTTAAAGTTGCAGATCATGATTATAGAATTTAGAAGTGAACTTGAAATCTCTAACAGATTAACCAACATAAAAACAGAAGCCAATTATAGAATTCTTATTCCTAAAACCATTAGTTTAATTAAAGATTCAAGTAAGCAACTGAAAGCAGAACTAAACCCAGCAGACACAGATGATGACGATGACAAGCACTGGAATGTCCTGTTAAATGTTGTTGCAAGCAGAACCTGTGTTGTATTATGGGATATTGCATTTAGCAAGAGCACAACTCAGATCATTAACAGCATCTCAGATCAACATGAGCTCCTAAAGAGAAGTCACATAGACCACCAAAGCCTCTGTGCAGACATAACTAGACTGTATTCTATACCCAGCTGTATTGCACAAATAAGCAACCTTCATATGATACTTTTAACACCAGGACAGAACTTTGAAAGCTGTTTCCGAAGGCTGTTGGAACTCCTGATGTGCAAAAAGCAGCAAAAACAAAAACTATGGCACAAACCCAGATAGCACTATACATGAAAGTGATGACAGCCTTGAAGGTCTACTATACAACTCATAAAGCAGCAACAGGAGCTATTACTTAATAGAGGCTCCAACATTTCCTGACCATTTGGCATGGCTTACACAATTAAATACTATTTCTACTTCTTCAATGTATTCCACTATTAACACTTTTATATTTAAAAAGTATTACACCTGGACTACACTTCACGTTTAAATTGATCTGATTGTCCGACATATGGTGCTGACATCCTACTGTGCACTGCAACCCTGTACGTGTATTATTTAGCAAGATTTCAGCCCTAATGAAGGATTTACTGTACAATCTCAGCTGCTGTGTTCCACACATGAATTTTAACTTCTCTGGTTTGAGGATACAAATTGTCTCTGGCAGCAAAATGCTTTAAGCTTTACTTATGCACCAATAACACTGCATGATTCTGAGTGTGCTAAGTTATAGAAGGAGTATAAAAAGTACAGAAAAAACAATCTCTGGATGGAAGTGTGTATTGTATGCAAACTTCTCTTAACTAGAGGCGTCTCTTCTTCAACAGTTTATTTGCAGGCCCATCCATCACTTTTGATGAATAATTCATGGAGATGGTGGGGAAATTTTATTGCCTATTGAAGAAAGATTGGTTCCAGTTTTATATTCCTTTTTCTTTTTTTCATCCACACTTTCCAATTAAATTAAGGGCACTACAGCACTAAATCTAGTCAGATGGATTGAATACATAACAATTAGAGTGGTGAAACTTCGTGAGCTAGAATTTGTGCTCATAGACGGAATTGTGCTGGTGAATACAGAACAATTAGACTAGAGCTGAATTCTGAGCCAATACAGAGCGCCAATCTTAAACTGAATACAGGACAAATCACATTTTAATAGAATGTCCCAGGGTATTATTAGGACTGCCATTGAACAATTACAGAACACTTGGATTGGAAGACTGATACATTACAAAGTTCAGCTGCAAATCAGAGAAAGCAAAACCAAGGGATTTAAATGCTAAAGAAGTCTATCAGCACGTAGCAATTACTTGGTAATGTTTTTTTTTCTTCATTTTTCTAGAGCACACTCAAAATGAATACTAAATGTATACTGCTGTTAAAACCCCTGCCATCTTGTGAATAAAACAAGCAGCAGGAGTTTCTACAGAATTTTTTGATAGCGAGAACATAAATTAAAAAAGCTTTATATATTAATTAAAATACTTCATAGGAGAGACTGATAGAAAAATAATTTCCCATTTATCTATTCTGTATTGTAGACATAAATACTTGAAAATACTGTCATATTTATTGTAATATACAGTAAGTTATGTTTTGCAACTAAACCCGAGCAATTCTCCAGTTGTGACAGATTTAAACATTTTGGTACAATGTGCCACTCTTTTACTTTCCACTTAATGACCAGTTAGAGGAGTTATAGGACCTAAGACAGGGCTGAGGTCATTAACTTTTCTGTAGAGAACTGACCCAGCATATCTTACTGCTATTATGATCCATACCCTAAAGCTATTGATTTTCTGAGAGCTATAAAATAAGATTTACCCAGTATTCCTTGGACACTTTTAGATGAAATCACAATAAAAGCAGTGAACTCCTCCCACACTCACACAAGGATTTAACCATATCAATGCCAGGACTGGGGTTCCATTTTTTTCATGGGTATTTCTGAATTTTCAAAGAGTTCCCCTCCTTTTCATTTACTTCCTTATTAAAATGCAAATGTAGACACAAAAAGGTACATTTTCAGGTAAAAAAGATAATTTACTGAATACCTAATAAAAACAAACATATGTAGTAAATAGTGTGCAGAGAGATTATTATTCATTTTTGGAAGTAAATGCACAAGTACACTGATAAAGATATAAATAAATCTGGATAAAATAATTAATAAATCTACCTTGCTTATCACATTAGTGTGTCCTGTTTTTGAAGAATCATGTCATATTTCTTATGGATACAGTAGCTGTCATATGATTGATTTGAACTTAAAATGCAGTATTATCTGATTTAAGACAATTTGTAAATAAACAAGCCATTTTGTAATAAGGGAGAAATGTCTGATGTAGATCCAGTTTAGAGAAATATGTAATGAGAATACTACAGTATTTAGCAAAGAAAAATTAGAACAGATGCCCCCATGCTGCTTTGAGACACTGGTAATGAGCAAGAAGATGTTTAATGAAATTAAGAATGTCAAGGAATTCAAATGAGGTTAAATTTAAAGGGTATTATTTGTAGTGGTGTATTGATTATGCCACTAGGAAACATCTGCAGTATTCAACATTAATGTTTCTGCACAAACTATGTAAATGGAGAAAACTGATACTGAAAAATGTGGTAATATTCTACTCTCTTATATCCCTGATGTTAGAATGCTAGAGAGTACTGATGTTGTAGTTGACTAGGTGTGTTGTACAACTGTAATGTGCGGATCTTCAGTTGGTGGCAAGTTGGCATATGAAGGGACTCCGGTTACAGCAGACCTGCCACTAGAGGCTGCCAAACAGCCTCCAATTTCTGTAAAGTAGACACACTGGGCGACAACTATTAGAAAGTATAATAATTGCTTACACTTATATAGTGCTTTCCTGGAAACTCCACTCAAAGGGCTTTACAGCAAATGGGGTCTCTCCTCCACCATCACCAATGTGCAGCCCCACCTGGATGATGCAAAGGCAACCATAGTGTGCCAGAATGCTCATTACACACCAGCCATCAGTGGGGAGGAGAACAGAGTAATGAAGCCAATTCATAGATTAGGATTATCAGGAGGCCATGATTGGTAAAGGCCAATGGGAAATTTGGCCAGGATGCAGGGGTTACACTCCTACTCTTATCTAGAAACACCCTGGGATTTTTAATGACCACGGAGAGTCAGGACCTCGTTTTACATCTCATCCGAAGAACGGTGCCTTTTTACAGTAGAGTGTTCCCATCACTCTACTGGGGCATTAGGATCCACACAGACCCCAGGGTGAGCGCCCCCTGCTGGCCCCACTAACACCTCTTCCAGCAGCAACCTTAGTTTTTCCCAGGAGGTCTCCATCCAGGTCCTGACCAGGCTCACGCCTGCTTAGCTTCAGTGGGCTGCCAGTTGGGAGCTGCAGGGTGATATATCTGCTGTAATTTGACTATTGTACTATTTGTACTATTGTAATGTATAAGTGTAATAAGTGTTATTGTGTGCAATAAGTGGTTATTTGTTATATAAAATGAATGCATGTTGGGAATTAAGAGTATTCTTTGTATGTCTCGAAAAAGTCTGGACTTCATGTTGATAGTCATTTTGAGAATGTATGTGTGCAGACCCGGAGATATCCCCAGCTGTCAATGACAAGCATTTACACTCTTCTCCAAAGCTTGGTACAGTACATTCTTGTAAGAAGCAGAAACCCATTCTGCATGTACTTATCAGTTGTCTTCTGAAGTGATCACAAACTGTATTTTCAAACAGCTAACCTAAACATTTTGTCAGCTAAACATCACCAGGAAATGAGTTCCACTGAAACTCAACTTTCACCGTCTTGTGGGGCTTACTCAGCATTTTCCTCCAAGGTTAGAATGGAATCAACATACAGCATTTTCATGAATACATTCTACAGTGTGATGCCTGGAAATCATGCAACAAAACATAATCCAACATCATCATACTGTAGGATCAAATCTGTATTCTGAGACACAATAATTTGGAAACCCATAGGGATGCACTTCTTTAGTATATTAGGTCACAGGGGACAACGCAGTCTGCACTTCCAAATGCTAAATTTATAACGTTGTGTCTACGGTGTCCATTTTCCTTACCTCCACTTGATAGCTTCCATTTCCCTTTACACTTTCCCTGCAGGGTTTCAGCTCTCTGCTTTTCAAATGAGAGGTAATCCTCTTGTCAGAAAAATTCAAAAGTGAGATGCTATAAACTTAGAGACAGAGAGTAAGGCTTTACTAACTGTCCTTCTACTATTATCAAACCATCAACCATTCTTTTAACTTTCAAGCAAAGCAATCTTTCAGACAGTCACCTACAGCAATTCATTAAGTACCAAATAACATTTAAAAATTAGTAAACGGAAACATCCAATGTAAAGCAAGGACAGAATTTTTTAAATGGCTGAAAATATTCCCTGTATGTTTGAATAAGCCTGCTTCTTCATAGGCTCCAAACCCTCCTTGACTTTGTTCTGAGAGAACTGCACCTGTCCTATCCCCTTCCCAGTACTAGTAAATGATGTTGCTCTACTCTGTGGGTAGGGATATCTACAGACCAGATAATTCAACCTAAAGTTGCAATGGATGGCATTCCCATGTACTACAGTAATAAGCTAGATTCAAGTATTCAAAGATAGATAACAAGTTCTCCTGACTCAGTACAAGAATGAAGATGTTCAATTCTTTTGTAACTTAATTACAGTTTAAGTGAAAAAGAAACATAAGTAGGTAAAAGTTTTCAACAAGTCTACTTTGTTCTGTATAAGACCGATCAGTTGTATGAGTTATTTTTTATAAAATGGAAGATCTAAAGTATTTTATTATGTTGCACGTTAAGAAAACGGTATTTGGTGGGAAACATGATAATATTTGTAAAGCGAGTTGGCTTTGTGCAGTTAAACAACATTTAACACTTCCAAAATGTGATAAAGTGTAATCTAATATGAAGCTTGAATATGCAATATTATGTAGTGGATTATATAGACTACATTATTTAATCCTACAAAGGAAGCTCTTAAAAATACATTCTTAACAGAAGTTTAAAATCCTGCTGACTGCAATTTTTGAAACAATTGAAAAGAAAGAACAGAGAAGAAATACATATTATATTGGTGGTTTCCAACACAATGGACCTCACTTATCGAGATACAGTATTTGTAGTGAAGTTTTATTGGAAATGTTTTCCAGGAAAATAAATTCAAGAAAATAATTTAACAAAAACTAGCAAAAAGTAATGTACAGTGCCTTGCGAAAGTATTCGGCCCCCTTGAACTTTTCAACCTTTTGCCACATTTCAGGCTTCAAACATAAAGATATAAATTTTTTATTTTATGTGAAGAATCACCAACAAGTGGGACACAATTGTGAAGTGGAACGAAATCTATTGGATTTTTGAAACTTTTTTAACTATTAAAAAAATGAAAAGTGGGGCGTGCAAAATTATTCGCCCCCCTTGCGTTAATACTTTGTAGAGCCACCTTTTGCTGCGATTACAGCTGCAAGTCGCTTGGGGTATGTCTCTATCAGTTTTGCACATCGAGAGACTGAAATTCTTGCCCATTCTTCCTTGCAAAACAGCTCGAGCTCAGTGAGGTTGGATGGAGAGCGTTTGTGAACAGCAGTTTTCAGCTCTTTCCACAGATTCTCAATTGGATTCAGGTCTGGACTTTGACTTGGCCATTCAAACACCTGGATACGTTTATTTGTGAACCATTCCTTTGTAGATTTTGCTGTATGTTTGGGATCATTGTCTTGTTGGAAGATAAATCTCCGTCCCAGTTTCAGGTCTTTTGCAGACTCCAACAGGTTTTCATCCAGAATGGTCCTGTATTTGGCTGCATCCATCTTCCCCTCAATTTTAACCATCTTCCCTGTCCCTGCTGAAGAAAAGCAGGCCCAAACCATGATGCTGCCACCACCATGTTTGACAGTGGGGATGGTGTGTTGAGGGTGATGAGGTGTGTTGCTTTTACGCCAAACATATCGTTTTGCATTGTGGCCAAAAAGTTTGATTTTGGTTTCATCTGACCAGAGCACCTTCTTCCACATGTTTGGGGTGTCTCCCAGGTGGCTTGTGGCAAACTTTAGACGAGACTTTTTATGGATATCTTTGAGAAATGGCTTTCTTCTTGCCACTCTTCCATAAAGGCCAGATTTGTGCAGTGTAAGACTGATTGTTGTCCTATGGACAGACTCTCCCACCTCAGCTGTAGTTCTCTGCAGTTCATCCAGAGTGATCATGGGCCTCTTGGCTGCATCTCTGATCAGTCTTCTCCTTCTCTGAGCTGAAAGTTTAGAGGGACGGCCAGGTCTTGGTAGATTTGCAGTGGTCTGATACTCCTTCCATTTCAAGATGATCGCTTGCACAGTGCTCCTTGGGATGTTTGAAGCTTGGGAAATCTTTTTGTATCCAAATCCGGCTTTAAACTTCTCCACAACAGTATTACGGACCTGCCTGGTGTGTTCCTTGGTCTTCATGATGCTCTCTGCGCTTTCAACAGAACCTTGAGACTATCACAGAGCAGGTGCATTTATACAGAGACTTGATTACACACAGGTGGATTCTATTTATCACCATCAGTCATTTAGGACAACATTGGATCATTCAGAGATCCTCGCTGAACTTCTGGAGTGAGTTTGCTGCACTGAAAGTAAAGGGGCCGAATAAGTTTGCACGCCCCACTTTTCATTTTTTTATTAGTTAAAAAAGTTTCAAAAATCCAATAGATTTCATTCCACTTCACAATTGTGTCCCACTTGTTGGTGATTCTTCACATAAAATAAAAAATGTATATCTTTATGTTTGAAGCCTGAAATGTGGCAAAAGGTTGAAAAGTTCAAGGGGGCCGAATACTTTCGCAAGGCACTGTATTTAAAGAAAAATGAGACTTCAAAGCTCATGCTTTATTATCTCTCCCCCTTTAAGACAAATGTCTGAGGAGTGAATGAACTACACTCATTAAAAGGTTTGTAAAAAAACAAAACTGTGCAAAACAGCCAAGTGAGGAAGAAATAAGGAGTTAAAGTAAAGGACACTCAGAAAGTATGAAATCACATACTGTACAATTGGTTTGGAATAACGGAAAAGAAAACAAGGCAAACAAAATTCAACATGGTTATCATTTAGGAGCTTTCTGAAGTTGTTACATATAATAAGTCAGGAGTGCTTTGAGTTTATGGGAAATCATGGACTGATCCTGGTGTGGTTCTGATAAGATAACTAAACAAAGAAACCATCTCTGACGTATACAATAAATACACACTGCAACCCAAAAGGCTTACAGAAAACAGGAAGGATTAAGTGAGGTGATGCTGTAGGTTGAAGCTGCTGTGCAAGGAAAGCAATTTCAGTGATAAAGTGCCTCTGCTGATCAGAAAATAGAAAAATACAAGATCTCCAAGACTTAAATCCTTGGACTTGAGGAATATAATGGCTAGCAAATGTAGGTAACTACAATCTATCTACTGAGAATGATACAAGCAATTACCAGTAAGATCTTATTCTGTCTAGCTTTTATTACCTTTTGGTGGATGTTAATTTAAAATACAATTCACTACATTCATAATGTGTAATATGGCACATTTATTTCTTGTTAACCAAAATGCAGATGACAGCAAGTTAAGGAAGATGTCTACGCATTATTACCATCAATTTTAATATTTTTATAATACATGTAGGAAAAAAAAACAAAATATATGCCAATAAAAAAGAAATGCAATCTAAGCAATTATAGTAAAGGTCAGATTTCCTGTAATTTTTAACATTTCAAATACGAAACGCAAGAGTTTCAATGCGCGATACCTTGAATGGCTCTATAATGAAGTGTGCATATAACAATTACTCTTGGAAATTTAAGGGCTGAGATTTGTGACATTTTACAGAGCTTTTAATGAAGTGTGGATTTAACAATTACAGTGGTAAATTTAGGAATTGTAGTGCGTTATATTTCACAGGAAGCTGTGAAGAAATGAACTGTGGAAATAACTGCAACAGTGAAGTTTAGGGCCCAAGTTTGAGAAATTAGTCTCCTGCACAATGAATGCAAAAACAGTTTGAGTCAGAAATTGTCATTTATGTATTATTCTCTAATAAATGAAAAAGTTACTGCAACTTCTGTGAGATAATTGACTACAGCAGCACTTACGAGCCCTGAGCACAATGATACAGTATATCACTCTTTTATTTATTCATTTTTTTACTGTTTTAATTAGTCTCCTATTTCCACCACTCTTGGATTGGTTATTTCTCTTTTATTACACCAGCAAAATTGGCATTTTAGTGGTTTTAGTGGTTCTGTCCTCAGAAAGTAAGACTGAGGACAGAAACTCTAAAGTGTATTATGAAGCCAGACAGCAAGATGGAAATTTTCAGCATTGTACTTTAATAAGGCCTAAACATGTGAATAAATAAAATAAAGATAAAAAAGAAACCCAAGACAAGCATATTAGATAAGATATTAAGTTGGGTAAACAGATTCCAGAAAATCCTGTGTCAACACTGCAGATGAAGATAAAGTCCCAGAAACCAAATGCATCTAAGTAAGCCCCTGGCAATGAAGTCTACAGTATTAATAGTTAAATCATGGGTACAGATGATGATGATTTAAATACAAATGATGTTAGGATGATCTAAATACAAATGAACTAAATAGTGATAAACAGCATGTTGAACATAGAACAAGCAAGAATTGGAGTATAAGGACAGTAATGAATACATTATTAAAGTAGCACTAGTGTGATTTTTGCTTGACACTAATTTTTCCTTTAGATGCGCAAATAATATATCACCTCTTTAGTCTGGCAATATCTGCACTCAAGCTGATTCAAAAGCTTGTTTGGGACACAAAAATAATCATTCACACTATGAGACATAACATTTTTGAATCTACAAATATTGGCCATTCTAGTTGGCCTATGCCAGGGGCTGGCTCTGTCAGAAGTGCATGGAAAATTACTGTACCTTGATTTCATTGGTACTTCTGTTCATTGGTTTGGCTACTTTATGGCTAACAGAAGCCAGGTTGCAAATGTTCACAGTTTTGACCCAGTTAATCAAACTGTTCTGCTGGACTCTTTACTATTAAGCATTGACAGTACATGTTGACTTTTCGTATAATCATTTATGTCAGCATGGATTTAGGTTTTATTGCTATGTGGATGACACTCAGAGTTTTAATTTTTTTCCCATTATTTAAAGGCCTATCTTTCACTACAGCTTGTAATATATAATTCAGTTTTATTCTCCGTTTTATTGGTTTAATTTTCAGAGCTTTTTCCCTTTTTACTGCTGTCATAAACGGTACACGTGCTATTGTATAGCATTTTGTGTTACTGAAAAGCACTTAAAATTAAAACACTCTTCATAGGTGCATACTGTGTATATAATTAGACAGAATTAGGCAACAGGACAAGTAAAATCCAGCGCTCTCAAAAAACCCTGCAGTGGTGCTCTCACATTCTCATCTTAACCATAAAAGCCCCCTTAACTTCAAGCCTTGTCATACAGCTTGCCTTACAGCCACATGAAAACAAAGTAAATAAAAAAACATCTTCCAACAGTTATTGCCTGTTGCTCCCTCCTGCACATAAACAGATTGCCCTTAATTTGTATTCTATTTGTTTATTCATTTATTATTCTGCATGCTCATTGATACTGAGAATGGCCCAAGGCAATACCATCCTTGAATAGTAATTTCATACCAGGGACACCAGACTACTGCAGAAACTGCACTGACAACGATCTATAGAACAGTTTATCTCTGTCTTCCTAATGCATCATGCAACAGCTTACAGTGACCTCTAAGAAGATGCACAAGGACATATCAGATCCATTTGTTTTACCAGCAAAGATGGATAGCCCTTCGACCTCCAAGCAGAAGATCTTGGGAGTCAGAAGGATTAGGGTCGTACGGTACTCATTTGTCAGTGTCTGAGGCACCAAAGAAATCAACGAAGCATAATTCATTCTGAAATATCCACTTTGTTTCACATCAAGGAGTGATGGGAAAGTCACTAGAAGTCATGGACTAAAGCTAACAGAAATGCTGTACCATTAAATCTAACTATTCATAATTTCATTATGCTCTTCCTTTGTCTTCATTCTTTGGATCTGTAAAAATAAATACGATAAAACGCACCTAAAAAGCAATAGGTTCTGAAATCAGTCAAATTAGAATTAATCTGAATGTGTATAATAATCACAGAAAACTCAGCAAGAAATGTTTTAAATTACCATTTGTTTATAGAGCATATTTGAGAATGCAATAACTTTTAGTATGACATCAGTATCTGAAGAATTAACCCTGCAATACATGAAGCAGGATATGAATGTGTTACATTTCTATTATGCATTAAATACTTTTCACCATCATTCTACTGTTGCTGAGTCATTTGATGTAAAAAAGAATGTCGTTTTTCAATGTAACAAACTAGGCAAAGGCACTTTTGAAAAACAAAATGAGACATTTGTGTGGTCTTCTACAGGCTTATGGGGTTCAAAGAATTAAAGTTCACTTTATTCATCAAAATACAATGCTTGCTTATGATATAAAGTCATTGATACCATATCATACAGCTTTTAAAGTGACAAACATACCTTTGTAATTTAGAGCAAATACAAAAATACAGTTATAAAATGTACATTAGCTACAAAATAATAAAATAAAGTGGAAGCATACCAGCATTTTTCTTAACAACAAGCCACTTAATGCAGTCAGCACTGTGTAACCATTGTTTGAAGACAATAAAACAATGCAATCTTTCAATAATCCAAGATGTATTGTATAGCTCTGATTTACCAGTATGTAAAAAATTGTCAAACACACGTTGCTGTATGTTTATGAGTGTAAATCATTCTGCCCTTGCAAAACTAAATCTTCTTTTATGTCTGTTCCATGAATCTGTTCCATTGTCTGACTTCACGTCATGATTCATAGTGGAATTGTGCCTGGTAATAGAAATACTGTTACAGAATGACTCATTAGCAAATCCTATTCCAAATTCCCAAACTCTATCAATGCAAAATTGGTACATTTTGACTGATATTCAAAAAACAACTTGAACCAACACTTGGTGTAACAAACAGGTGAAAGGTGTATTTTTTGTGCGTAGGCGCATACTGCAAAGTAATGAAGAAAATGTGAAAAAAAGTGAGAAACCAAAACAAAAGCTCTCTAATAATAAGCAGTGATTGTCAAAAACAATTACTGTCTCTGAGGTAATGTCTGCGCATTCTGTTTTCTCCTTTTCTTTAGACCACAAGTATTTTCCATTAAATTTGATGCTTGCTAGTGAAAATGATGCATATACTGTATTTCAGTTTAAAAAACTTGATTGCATCAGAAACCTAGAAGTTAGCACCTACTGAAAAAAAGTCCTCAAAATATTGCTGAAGAATGTTTAGTTACTAGAAACTTGCTCTCACATAAATCAAGAATACTGTTCATAAGAATGTTAAAAACATTTTGTGATACAGTAAATTTCTTTCACATATTAAAACCTCAGATTCTGTGAGTGCAATGCTTAGAAAATCTCTAAGAAAGATTGGGTGTAAAGGCGAGTGAACAGAATTCTCAGTAAATTAAACACATACTGTATGTGTTTAATTTTGGATCTCCAGTACAATTGTGCTGATTAGGCAGAACATACTGAATGTATCTTAAGTCTTCAATACTGGACTAATTAATAAAATAAAAACTTACTTTGTAATAATTTGCAGCACAAATCCTTTTTAAATATTTCCTAAAACCAACAGTGGTGTTGGAATGCAGCCCTAGATTTCAGAAAGCAGTGATCCAAAATGGTGTAGTATTGCATTGTAAACCCAGACATTTTATGTGCTGTCTGTATGTTTGGCTTCAAAAAATGAAGAGGTCATGTGAAGCATATCGCTGCTAAAAGGCATTTTGTTAACTTTAAGGATAAAAATGGGAAGAGTCAGTTGACTGTTTGAATTGTATGACAGAGGGTTTTCTTCACTATGAATATTGTAGCAACTAGATTTTAAAATCATCTTCTCAGTCAACTTTACAATCTTCTGTCCTGAGTCAGCAGTGGCAGGCCAAAGGGAAATTGGCTTCCACTAGGGAAATACAAAGTAAAACACCAACACTGCATCTTAACTTGTCCTTCATCTATATCTACTATACAATAGTAATAAAAAAGAAAAAGTTATAGCCTGATGTCATTTACATGTAGGTTCATAACCTAAGTCATTCAGAATCACAGTCAAGAAACTGTAACAATATGAAGCAAAACTTGGTGCTTACAGGCTGTGTGATGTTTTCTAAAGCTTCAGCGAAGCACACAGAGCACGCACGCACTGATTCTTTCTCCACATTGAGATGGATTCCGTAACAATTGTCCAGGCCTAATAGCAAATGGCAACATTAATTAGGTCAATGCCATTTACAGAGCTTGATTCAAATGGCTGATCATTACAACGGGTCACTTTCTAAAATCTTTAAAGACCTGACAGGAAGACATTTAATCTAGTTACCATGAAAACATGACATTTTGGGGCATCAGGAAAGGAGACAGCAGTCAATCTGATCTCCATTACTCAGCTCAGATCAAAGAAACCTGGTGACAATTCCTAAGAGAAGACTCCGCCATTTAGGTATACTTGCCGACAGCAGTCTCAGATAAATTACAGGGTGAAGAGCATACTGTAAAGTACTTGCTGGATGAGTGACTGACTAGCTCCAGGCACTGAGGTGTAAGCCCGTCCCGACTGATGGCCAGATTCTTGGCTATTAGTAAGTGATCAAAACAAAAGCTGCCTCTTGAAAGTGAAAGTTTTTATTCACCCCTTTGTCTGTTTATAACTTCAGCTTCAATTCTTTTATTTTTAGAACTTCTAAAAAAATGATTGCAGATAGTCTTAGTGAAAAGACTGAGCTCCCAGTGCATCAGTTTGACAGTATGGGATGATTCCGCAATGTAGCGCAACGCTCAGAAAAATCATGGTCAAACCAAGGCAGACATTACCTTGCAGGAACTCTGATATATGGCTATATATGAAATATCAGTTTCTCGTCGGAAGATATATACAATCTAAATTCAGGTACTGATACAAAAATTAAATGGTTTAATTTTAAAAATAAAACACAATTATAAAAATATACTGTTAAAAGCAGTACATACAGTACAGAGCCATCCATATTTATTTATACCCCTGATAAAATAGAACCCCAAAAAACTTATAGTATAATGAGTTACATATTGGCTAATACAGGTAGGTCTCATTTAACATATTTCTATGCTGTATTCATAATAGAATATCAGAGCGCTAAGACATATTTGTCATAACTGAATTCTATAAAACAAGAGGGTCACACTTATTCACACCCCTAAATATTCTTGTAAATAAAACTGAATGAAAACATATTTACATTAACATGCTGATATTTAGAGATAGAACGGAAGCCTCTGAAAGGCTTCAAAAGGTTCCTCTTTCCCTATTGTCTAAAAGGGGGTTATGTACTATAGGTGACAGTAGGAGTAACATATTCATCATCATCTTTGAGGACAGGCAAATGCTCTTTGGCCTCTGCAAGTTAGGAGATGGCCATAAAGGAATCCACAACAGCTGAATCTACCACATTACACAGTAATGTGTAATGTGACAGAAGTGTCCATTATTAAGACATTGAAGGCTGCTGGCATAGTGGCAATCATACAGAGGACACAAGTACAGTATACCGTATCTTGACACCACGAGCTGTGAAACAAGTAGTTTGGGAGGTAATTATAAAACCTAACTGGGGATTTCCAATTAACACTGGCTCAGAATACAAAGAGCAAGAGTGAAAAACTACCATTTGCAGTTGCCTCCATAAATTTGGCAATCACAGCTGAGTTGCAATAAAGAAGCCTTTTCTGTGGGAAAATGACAAAAATTCAACTCAAACTTACCAAACATCATTTTAATGGCAAATCAAATTGCTCTGATGAAATTAAAATTGAGTTTTGTGTTTGATGTACATGTAAAAGACATAAAGCTCATGTTAAAACAGTAATGCACATTGTATAATATTGTGGGGAGTCCAATGTGTTTTTGGGGTTGTTTTACAGTAAGTGTCCTAGAGCCCTTGTAAAGGTGGAGTTCATGACTTCCCCTATCCTTATACAATCCTTATACAGCTGGACCAGACAACTGGTTCTTTCTACAAAGAGTCTGTAACGCTCAAGCTTGTGAAAAATGGTAATTCCAGCGTGACAATGATCCAAACCAAACATCCAAGAAAACAAAGGAATGGTTAACTGCACTTAAAACAAATGTTCTTAATGGCGTATCTCAATCTGCAGACCTCAATCCACTTAAATGTTAACTTTCACTAAAGGAAACCAAAGGGTCTAAAGGGCTTGTAGAAATTCTTAAATTTCTCCTCTGAAGTACCAGATCCTCATAGTACACTACAGCAGGCATTTAGTCAGTGTATCACCCGTCAGAGGGGGATTTACAAAATGACCTTAATTTTTTTTGGACTTATAACAAAATATGTTTGTTTTTCTATTAAGATTGCCACTTAACTTTTTTCAGAATATTTTAAGGAAGAAACATTATACAATCTGTAAATCTTTCCGTTATTAATGTTTTTTGTTCTTATTACTTCAGGAGTAGGAATAAATTTGGAGGGCACTGTATATCAATTCTAAATGTATAAAAGCCATAAGCAAGCTCATGATCGTGTATATAGCAGATTATAAGTAGCAATGATCTGAACCATGCATTCAGTCATACATTGTTCTGACAAACACTGGAAGCATCAGGCATTTCAGGATTTTCAAGTTATTTGGTTTTATAACCTGCAGCAGAACTTCAAATGAAACTCACCCCCCTTCCCCAAAATAATCAATTACAAATGAAAACATTCACTTCAAGACAGTCATTTCTCACATTAAATCTATCCCCTTGAAAGAGTGTCAAATATCATTTGAGGATCTGTCTGCTTGGTAGTGTACCATAGATTGAGACGACAACAACCCCTGATGAGCAGTGAAGCACAGGGTTTTTCATTGATGCTGTTCATACACTTCTGCTCATCTACAGTTACAGGAAGAATAGTATTATTATTCAAGCTTATTGCAGTGAGCAGAAAGTGAATGTCTCATTAGATTTTGTTACTGTTTGCTTTGATCTGATGCTTCATTGTGTTCATGGTTACCATTTGATGAGTAGTAGATTTTCTCAGAGTTTTGATTTCACAATATTTTCTCCATATGTGCAGTTTATTTATTCATTTATTTATTAGTCATTTATTCATTTTATTTTTTCTGTGCTAAAGCAAGGCCAATTTGGTCTCTTAAAATTAAAAAGTTGTCTGAAGTGATGTGTCATGTCCACCGTACAACAGTGGTTAGTAGTTTTAGTTCACCTAAATCAAAATATTTATAAGCATTAAACCTCATTAAATGAACTTTGCTTTATAAAAGATTAAAAAAAAAAACAATTGGTGAAGGAATGTAACCAGTGTAACACGATGGAGTAGCTCACATACAACCGGGCAACCCTGCAGATACAAAGATTTCATGTTCATTACTAATACAGCAACCAGCTGAGCATTCCATTCTCCCAACAGTAAATAAACTTTATTTACTTCACAGATAATGAGACATCAGATGATAGCTTTGCAGAGAAATTACTGTGTTGGTGCTACACAGGGCTGACACTGGGTTTTGTTGGTGGGGATGGTCAATAAGTCAATCAGAATGACCAGGTTCGCTCTCAGTTACTGTTCTCCTTCACCCTCATGTTAAGCAAGCTTTTGAAATTTCCAATCCTGCTGGTAAGAATGAGGATTCCTTCCAGCGCATTTTCCTACTGCCATGGAGGAACAGGAGATTCAACTTGCTGAATTTTGCAATGCCAAATTCCATGTTCTAAGAAACAACTTGGAAGCTCAGGACACAACGCTCTGGGGCTAACAATATTTCAGGGGTGTGGTGGGGTTTGATCCCTGCTAGTGACAGGCACTGTACTTTTAGTAGTACTGGAGAAAACAACAATGGCCATTTTTTTGGTCATTATTTTCTCCTCCTGTTCTTTCAAAGGCACCAAAGGGTAAAAACAGCTAAATTACAATATACCTACAGGGTCTTTTCTGTATGACTGAAGGGATTATGCAATGGGGTAACACATCTTCCACGAGAAACACGTTCAGCTTTGCTAAACCAAATGATGGGTTGGAGGAGTTTTACATCACCTCTTCCTCAGGATCATATTAAGCAATTTAGGTTACCATGGCAATGTCATTAAGTGCAGCCAAGCATGCAGGACATTATGAGCCTGGGTCGCTCAGGGGAAGGTCAGTACATGATGTGTTGTGGTTGGTGGTTCAAGATCACAACATACTGGAAGGCCTGTCTCAGTATTGACTTTACATTTGACTGCTCATTGATGTGAGGGGTGAGGCAAAGCTATAGTGGGAGCTATTTCTATCTTTCATCTGTAATCTTTTTACGGAAAAACACAAATTGTCAGTATGACAACGTTTTTCCACCGAATTGTAATTTACACCATAATCAAACAGAGTGCTTGGGGCAGGAAATTAATAATGTTTTCTGTTTATTTTCCTTTATTGCTTATTTCCCTCTAAAACAATACAGACTATATAAAAACATAATCATGAAATTAAATGTCACAAACAGTGCCCAACAGATACTATAAATCTGTTACATAAATTTATACTCTAACATGTAACAGCATGTAAAACATTCATACAGAATGCAAAAAATAGAAAAGATACAACGAAGCTGTGCAATTGTGCTATTTGTGATGCAAATAATGGAATATAAGAGTGTTTTTATGCTACTTTTGTATAGTGTTCTATATATTATATTATATTGTAACGAACGGCCAATATACAGGTTATACGAGCCGCTGCAGCATCACTGCCTGCACGGCCCTCATAACGGCCCCGGGCTGACGAAGGAGACCCGGGTTCGATCCTCAGGCTGGGGACGGACTGGGGCAGGAGCGGCAAGGTCAGAAACCCCAAGAACCCGAATTTGCCACAATATTATATTATAGTGTTTTTAAGCTCTGATATTGATAATAGCACAAAGAAGACCACAGCAAAATCTTTGGTCAAGAATTAACCAGCACAACCACCTTATCACCTCTAAAGGGACAACAGCATCATTTCCATCAGACGGCACAACTGCAAATGTTGGTTTTTTTGGCTGAAAACGTCTGGTGCAAGTCAGGATGTTACAACCCAAGCTCCAGTTATTAAGAGTGTATTATTGTTGACACAGAATTGCTTTCCAAAGTGATAAATACTGTCTTGAGAAACATGGTTTTCAATGTGTCTTGTGTCAATTAACAAACAGATTTACTGTATCCATAAAGGGTTAAAGCACTTCAGACAAAACCATGAATGACGAGGGCTGAACTCACAGTGAACTCTTGGTCACAGCGAGGAGCAGGGACTCGATCACATTCTCCTCTGTACAGTATGTCGTCTACAGCAATATCAAAGGTGGCTACAATTATGAGTCCTCCACAGGTCTGTAATTTTATTTATAGTACATGCTGCACTAAATATTTATTTTATTCAATGCGATAACTTATTTTATTATCAATTAAGTGCACTAGGATTAGTATCTTACAGTGTTGTTTTTGTCCAACATGTTGACCAACCTAATTTCAGCTCCAGGAAGCTGTGGCACAGACTAGAACAAGCTGCACATTATAAATGGGAAACAAATATATTTATATTCCATTTACAATAAAGCAAGAGGATAGGACAGCATAAAGTACTTTATTGGTACAGATCACCTTGCACTACTTGTTTCTAACACTAAGTCCATTTAATTTAGCACTTCTGCAAAACGCTAACACTACGACAGAATAATTACACAATGCATCACTGCTGATACAAAGACTCATCAGTAAAATACATATTGTACTTTTACACTTCATACTCCTACACATTCTAATGAAGGTATCCTGGCATTTTTTGCTTTAATTAACACAGACAGTGTTTCTTCCAAGTGTGGTAAAATGCTGAATGCTGTTAACGTTTTTGTTCTCTTGTCTGGTTATTAAATGCACCTGACAACTAATCAGATAAAAGGCTTAGAGTTTTCCTGTGTAGTTGACAGAACCGTACAATTTGGTATGCCATACAAGTACAAGAAACTGGGTTCCTACCTCCACCCCCCTGTCAAAACTTTAACAATAAATCTATAAATGCATTGGACCATCTTAACAAGCACAGAATTCCACACATAAAAAGACATGTATGGAGAAATACAATTCATTTACTTCTCCTTTGTTAGAAAGAACAAAAAGCTCTTGGAACAATTGAGCCATTTTTTTTTTCTTTCTCGTGCTGCACATTGTCTTTTAGTTATATGTTACTTCGCATATTTCCTTGGAAGGTATTTTCTTTGCCTTATAAAGTCTAATTCTAAGAAAGTCATGTTTCATTAAAATATCAGTCAAAAACTTTTTTTCCCTTCAGGCTAAAAAATGCAGGAAATTCTTAGAAGCTTTTAAGTGACCTTGTCTTGCACTGAAAAATAAATATACCAAAGCAGAGTAAAGAAAACATCTATATACAATTTAACATCTGTAGAGACATTTTATAGCTACTCTTTTCCTTTGTATTGCACCGTTTAAAATCACAACGCAGCCTACACAATAAATATTGTCTACTTCGTTTTTTCAAGCCTGTAATTCATTACACTTCTCCACAGCAACCGAGAATTGAGAACAGAATCTTTAATGTTTCATCTGGAAGACACAATGGATAAAATGTCCCTCCTGAATCAGCCCTGAGAGCTTGTGGCTAGTGTAAAGCAGTCCCCAAACCACTTTAAGAACCCCTCTTTTCAACTAAAATGTGTTCCTAGTTCTTTAATATTAAACAGTTTCATAAGAATCACGGTTTATGTATTATGAAGAAGCATTTTTTAAAGGCCTATAAAACTTTAATGTGTAACACTCTATGACCCTCAGTTCACTGGCTTACAATATCTAACCAGCAGATCCAGCTATGAAATGCAGACCACTGTGAAAATCTAGGGAGCACTAACAATATGGATTGCATCACACATCTGGCAAATCGCTAATGGCAGTTTCATAGTCTGAAGTGATTGAATAAACACATAAAGCACAAAGCACAGAGGGATACACAATACCAGAAGAAACACTGGCTAAATGAAACACTTATTCGAAGACTCAAGAAGTTAAATCTTTTGCCTGTGTCATTCATGGGACTGTCTTAAAAACAAGCTGCATAGATTAGATTTTATCTTCACCACAATACAGTATGTATTATGAAGATACGAAATACAGTAAATACTGAATACATACTGTATACAGTAGCACCTCTAATGAAGGTTAGCTGAAGAAGTATTGATATTAGCTTTTGTTAGGAATATTTAAACAAGTATGGTTCTCCTCAAAATAATGTGAGAACATGTAAGGAAAAATTGAAATTTATTTTTCCAATGATGAAGATTTAACTTGTTTTTTTTAGATTAGATTCAACTGATCGCAAGAAAAAAACACAGTGATATCACTGCTTAAATTTTACCATGCTAAAATAAACCCATTAGTTTTGCCATTATACTACAATCTATTTACAATAAAAAGAGAATCATAGATCTTAGAATATTTAAAAAAAAACAGCTGAATGAAAGCAGAGGAGCATCCAAAATAATTATATTTTTAAGTTACATACACATCGCCATCAGTCAGATCCAAGACCCTGGAAAAGGTGAAACCTGTAGTTTTCTGCCAGCTCTAATAAAAGTTCCCTCAGGGAACTAAAACTATCAATCATCAAATAATTTTCTTCAGCAGCATGAAGTAGAGCAGAAAACAAGTCAGTGCTCCCGTTTGCACAGTTATGTTCTGTTGTAAATCTACTCTAACAAAAGAGAACATTTTTTTTTTCTTAGAGGCTCATAATAAAAGCATTTGTTCTTTAAGATTCATTTGAGTCTCTTCCTCCTGAGTCTCCTTCAATGTTTAACAAATAGCTCAGAATTCTTGAAACATACTGTTCTAGTGAATTCAATGGTTCATTTAAATGTTGGTAGAGTCTAGGAGAAGACTATGGGCTTTCATAAATCCCACACGTTTGACAATCCAAATACAGTACCTCCTAACACTGTCTCTGACTGGCTCATGAAGGATCCTAGAATAGTAGATCAATGCGTGTACATCTAATTGAAAAATTAACTTACCACAAATTATGATGCATATTATCCAACACCTACCAAGTACTTACAACAGCTTTATCTATGAATGTGAACACATTTAAGTTAATGAAATTGATTCACATCAACAAATACTAGTTCTGAATGTTAATGCATTACATAAACAGAAAAAAAATCAATAAAATGTAACTACCACCTATTAACAGTAGCAATTACAAATCCAAATGAATGGCATAATTACTGGTTTTTGTCTTCAGCATGTTAATAAGTTGATCCATATTTGAGAATGGCCCAAGCATCCATGACATTTAAGCAAATGGAGAGCACAAGACTTCCCTCCACCCAGGACGTCTGTTCCACGCTCCTGCCCCATTCATAAAGCAGGGTGGACTGCAGCAAAGCGGGGTGAAGTACCTTGCTCAAGGTTCATCTGCACTGTGTATTCAAAACAAATTTAGATTGTTATTAACCATAAATTTGTCCAGATACCTTCTTTTATTAGAAAAAAAACGTCTGTTTATTTTTTTTCCAGCAACAGAAGAGGGACGTGTGTGTGTTGTGTTGTACATTTCACTGGAGCAATGTAACCAGCCTGAGCAGGGAATGGCTATCTGATTGCAGCATGATAAGGGTTTACACTAGTTCATGTTCAAAGGGCAGAAAAGGAGAAAGGTCATTTTGTGCAAGGATGAGACTAAAGTGACATGGCCCCAGTGCCCTTGTGAAAATTGGGGGCACCTGACAGTGAAGAAAAAAGACTTGGGCATGAGAAAATAAAAACTGCAATGCCTCATGGTATTGCAGCCATTCTTCATCTTAAGGCTGTTGACAAAGGAAATGTACAGGTACAGGTATGTGTAATAGAAAGGAACAAGTAAAGGTTTATTCCATGCTGAAAAGAGAAGAAAAGAGACGTTTGTTGAGCCTTCACTTCAGGTTTTACACCTCAACAGCTCAAACATTGTGTTTCTTTTCTTCTCTTTTCAGCATGGAATAAGCCTTTACTTGTTCCTTTGCAGCCTACGCGTGTTGACGCAGCTGCCCGCCTGAACTAAGTGTAATGTATACCTGAACCACAGCGCACATTTCAGCTTCAGAGTTCATTCCTTGTTTGGTGTATATCTTGATAATTATGTCACCACACATCAGAAAGTTAGTCACAGGGGTACTAATAAAGCAGTGTTCCACCTGTGTCTGCAGGTAAATAATTAGCTATCTGTTGGGAGCTGTCAAGGCAACTGTAGACGGGGAAACAATTTATTTATACAGCCCAATGAGTCTTAACATTGGAGCTTATTGAAATCTCTCATCTAATTAAAGGAAGATCTTAAGCCAAGAACTGACTCTTTTGATGTTCTAAATCCGCAAATATTTTTTTTCTTTGCTGGTAAGCCACATTACATATAGATGTGAATGGAAGAAAGATATTACTAGTCCTACAAACTCAAAGTATCTTCATATTTCTACAGTATATGGTCTTATCAGTAACTTTTGGGCTTTTTGAAGACAATCATCTCTGACAACAAGGGACAGTCTAAGAGTAGTTCCACCAAAAAGTGGAAAATAAATACAGATTTATCAGCCCAGGTATTTCAAAGATATTAGAGTGGAGAGTTGTGTCAGTATAAAAGCTGCAGGGGAACAAACAGAGGTGAATTCCAGGCAGAAGAGTAAAATTCACACATTTTGCCTGAAAAAACTTCTCCCTCTCTTCTTTGCATGCCTGAGTAATGCAGGAATAAGAGGGAGAGTGTTTTTCGTTAAACATAAATACTTTCTAATGAAAGAAGAAAATAAATTCATTTGAGAGAATGACTAAAGTTGTGAATGCTTAAGTGGTATTCAGCACAAATTAAAAAGTGAGTCATTTTATGTGCAAAGATACAGTAAAAACATCCAGACTGATATAATTAAAATGGCAGTACAGCCATTACATTTTAAAATGAGACCACAATTACATGTATATCTGTGATTAGGTAATACATAAACAAGTACACTGCTTGTTAACAATGGGCCAAGTCTCTCCAGGACTATACAGTTCATGATACCAGAGTACCAGGTACCTGTTCAACCTGCTGGTAAGGGCAGCCTTAAAAAAGAGCCTCAGCAGCACAGATTTGATTTTTTCCCCCTACAGAAGTGGTAAAACCTGTACAATTGTGTAAAATGAGTACAGCAGTCCCAGTGGACATGACCTGTCTGAAGTCTTGGCGTCAACTGTCCCACAGCTCTGACTGGCACAACCCACTTCAGCCTGATGCAGAGGGACTAGCTCGCTGTGTAACCTGACACTTTAAAAATCAGCAGCCAGCAGATATGGGCATGCATATGAATGTGTTCCACACTGCAGTGCCTTGACATTCAGAATCAGCAGAGTACAACATGGGGTTTCTGTTTGGTGTTCATTTACCTGCAATGCTATCAATTTCAACCAGTCAGACTAGCATTCTGGATTGTCAGCAAAAAGGCACAATGTTATCAATTGTGTTGCACAGCCGCAAGCTTAGAAAAAACAACACAAAGGCAATAAAGAACAAAGTAATCACAGAAATGATGATAAAGATAGCGTTAGACCATTATGAACTGGTGTGTGCTAACTTCTGAAGAATGGCACTGTTAAAAAGCAATGATCCTATGATCTATTATCCTATAGAACACCTTTTTATGGAGCTTAAATATTCTTTAGATGCTTTAAAACTATACTTTATACTGTATATATTCCTACAGTACATTATCCAATACATAATGACTTCATCGAAGTAATGTAGAACAAAGCACTTTCACACTACTGGAGTGTAAATATTGACAGGATGATGAAAGGTGTAATGGATACTGAACAATGAACATGTCTGCTTTCTGTATACAGTGGCTGAATCATCATTTCTCCACTTTTCTTCCTTACTATCAGTTTGGGACCATTTGTAATCAGATTTAAAAAATGTTTTGAGCTAAACAATATTTGAATGTCAATTTATTATCATTAAAACGTGTGCATATACTATGATGGCAATAATAACTTCTGTAGAGTTTCATTGGTGGTAGTAATAGCAGCATGAAAAAGATAAAGAAATCTGATCCACCTGTAATGCTCTCTGTAAAGGGATAGAAGAGATTTGTATAGGGACAGATGCTAATAGCCTCATATTCAGACCAGCAGGCCGACAGTATTACAATTCAGCTCATGGATCAGATAAAACCAGAACAGTCATTCAGACAGGGAGACTGTCAGAGAACATTGTTTTTATTATGTCACTCTTGTATTTGCAGTAACTGAATATAATGTAACATGATATACTATATTTAGAAAAAAAAAACTAAATCTGATATTCCAGAAGAAGTAATTACTCTTAAGTAATATGTTTTCAACACAGTGGCCCTGACTTTATATTGTTATGTTTTGCCTCTTATAAGGTAACAAAGGATACAGACAACTCCCTCCTGTTCTCCTGTTCCCTCTTTTCTTCCTTTTGTTCTGTCTATCAGGCACTGACACCAACGCCAAAACTGTACCATTTGTGCCAACTGCTGACTCTGCCTGAAAATTCAAGCCTTGAAAAATCCATCTGCACCTGCAAATCCTATCTTTCTGCCTTGCACTCTACAAACCTGCCTCCAGTCCTGCACCACCTGACTCCACTCACTACCGAAGACCAGATCACCTGTTTTGAACTCTTTGCTCTATATCTTTTCACAGGTATTTTAATTCTGCACCACATTTGCTGTGTCTACCCATATTCATGAGCAAGGAAATAATTAGGTAAAGCTTATATGATTGCTTAGATGTGTTCTAAAATAACTGTGTCCCGATGTGCGCTGTAAGACGTTCGATTTTGGCTGTAATCTTTAGACAGGGTCAGAGGTCATGGCGAGGGACATTTGTGATACAGTAGATAACAGTTCCTATTTCATGTTCTATAGTAAACAAATCTGCACTCATTAAGGAGTAAGAAATTAAGTGCTCATTTGACCACAAGGACAGGTCAAACGTGCTGATAAAATCACTCTCTTATAAAACTGGCTGATAAAATCATGTGACCAATCAGTTCCATTCAGTTGTGGACTACTGTTCCCATAGATATATTTGTCTGTGATCATCCGTGAGCTTACAACATTATATCACAGCAAATACAAAGATATATATGTCAAGAAGTTTGATTTACTCATGGAAAAATGTAGTAAATGTACAGTAGTATGTTGTTTGGATTTGAGAGCTAACGTGTTGTACTTTATTTTGACAATGGGCTTGTATACACCCTCATCACATGAGCTCTGCTGAGGTCTATCCTAAGCTTTAAAACTTATTCACCATTGTCATTTTATGGTAACAAGTCTCTTTGTACTAATCTATGTCTCAATCCACAAGCTTGTCCTTATCTGCTTGTCCCACCATGCCGTCAGGGTGACAGAGCCTGTCTAACAGCTGGATTAAATGGAGGCCACCTATTCATGAATAGGAACAGGGGATGCAACGTGGTGCAGGAAGCTGGCCTTTGTCAAGTCTAAGATAATGTGTTTAGTTTATTATACCTTGTCTGTATGACTAACACAGGTTGGCAAGTATTGAAACTGCTAGTGGGAACGTTCATTAAAAGAGTGCAATGTCCTCCTTTTGCTGAATGTTTTGTTCTCTTTTTGTAAATATTTTTCAACACCAGGCATCTTTTAGTAGTAAAGAAACAAAATTTTGCTCCGTGTTTTTGTTGGTGTTTTTATAGCTTCTGTAATCACCTCTTGATTTTCTCCCAGGTGGTTGTGTTACATCTATACACACCAAAATTCATTCCAGCTGGACTGAAGCAGTGGGCCAGAGACAAAACATTCAAACAAAATGTTGACAAATCCAAAAAGAAAGCCTAACCATCACCAGCAGAAAACAAAAATCAAAAAGTAACAACGGGGCTCTAACAGCATCATTTCTTGGGTCCCTAATAACAACTCAGTGCAATGCAGGTAAAGCAGATAAATAAACCTGATCAAATCTAATTGAAACTGTGCAGAATACTCATCAAGCCATTCATCATACCAAAAAACATTAACAAAAACATGATGCAGCCTGCAGCACACTTTGGGTGTATATTAAGATTCCACTTTAGAATATGCCCATCTTCTCCTGATGGTGTTCTGAGTAATCTATGGATTAATGGAAGGTGATTGCTTCTATCAGAGCCTGACACCAAAATACAATGGATATACAGCTCAAGCTCGACAGAAGCTGTCTGTGTGGGTGCATATGGATGTCCCTGAGTAGATTTGATAGTCCTATTGTATGGATGTCAAAGGGAAGTCCAAGAGGGGGAAGGGAAGGTAGCAGTCATTTTAGAAATTGCCTGTAATAGCAGCTCAATAACATATTAGCTCAAAACATTAATACTTTCTGAATTAAAGTAGGTTTCAGCTTTCAGTCCATTTGTTATCATCAATTATGGAGCAAGTGCTGCAAGGGGACTCTGGGCTTGGTGGTCCCATGACCTGTGCTTTGTTCTCTAGAGACCGTGGTCTGGGTACTACTTTAGTCTGTTCGCCAGCATTCTGCCTACACATTCGATTAAAAGCCACTAATTACAAATGTAGAATGCATTTTATAACAAAGGCTGTGCACACAGAGTACTTAAGCATCACGAGCGGAATAGAAGTGGCCTTTTTTTAGTCATGCAATTATGGCCTACGATCTTGCAAGGCTGAAGTGTTTTTCTAGTTCCAGGATTCAGCTTCTTTTAAATTTCTAAACTAATGTAAATTCGCTCAAATATAGCCCACACAACCTTTTACACCTTAATGCACTTCTGCTGGGACAGGGAATACCTCAGAAATTGGATTTGTTTCTTTAATACTTCCTATTACTTTAACAGAATTACGTCCTTTTCCCAAAGGAAACGAGAATATGTTAAATTTCCACTGTTGGGTATAAGCCTCAGCAGAAGTACAGTGCTGTGTGAAACAACGGATAGGCTGGAACAATACAAGGTTTCGACTCACAGTGCACTATATTATGGTGCGCTCCGCTGATCTATTTGGAATGTTGGCAGGAATGCCCACATTAAGCTAAGTAACATTCTAAAAACCTGTGGCTTTGTGATAGAACATGCATATGATGGTTATTATTTCAACTGCTCGGCAACCTCATAAAACACACAGGTCTGCTCATACAGAAGGTGCTCAGGTACCTGGCAGAGCCCTCCCAAAAGGTCTGCGTCAGACAATGTCTTGTTTAAGTGAAGAAAACATCATGGTAAATTTGTGAGTTACGATGGTGTACAAGGAAGACTATTATTTTGTTTTTTTATTATTTTCAAACACAGCAAGCTGATATAATAGTTGTGACTTATTACATCTCTCAGAAGATATTGGGTATAAACTTGGTAACCTTCCGCACAATGGAACAGGCAGGGTTTTCATACTTCATTTTTTATAAATCTCAGGTTTGAGCAAAGAGAAAAGAAAAATAGGCAAACCCAGGAAATACAATTTATCTAACTTGATGAATCTTCTCCAGCTCGGTAAACTATTTTTAGTTTATGTCTTATGGTTAAATTCTTTCATGCATTTTTTTCCTTCTTCTCTCTTCTCCTTACAACACAAATCTAATTTGGCCACTGAAAGTTATTAGTATTCTGCCTCCTTGTACAGACATACATATTTTATGAGGCGAGCAATGTAATTTAGAGACGCAGGGTTGCCACTGTGAAAATGAGCCCCCTGAAATGTGAAAGGTAATATGATACATGGTTAACTAGGCTGCAGAGAGCATTCATTTCAAGTAAAAAAATGTCTTAAAGAAGAGAAGACTGTTTTTTCACAACTCTTTATAAGTCTACATTAAAATCGTGTTTCTCTTATTTGAAATATTCCATTAAAGTGCCCAACAAATGAGTTAGCCATTAGTAGAATGGCTAATGAAAAAGAGCAGCAAGTGACAATAAATACTGTTAAACATACAATACCAGCTTTAATAAGAATAACAGAAGCACATACTGCATCATTGTCCAGTTGCAAAATAGTCTTTCCCACACAAAGAAAGCGTTGGTTTCTTGTGACGCGTACAGTATTACAAAGGGAGTGCTTATTCATTGTTCTATTTAGCTTAAATATCAGTCTGTTGGTCTTACGTTTTTTTGTCTATCCAAAAGTAGAAATGTAGTATCAATGTAGTAAAACGGGGCATTGTACAACACATTTCCATACCAGTGTCAGTACACACTTACAGTAAGAATACAGTCATGAGTGCTCAATTACACTTGCCTGTTCTGTACTGCTGTTGTCCTGGCCATTGTAGCATTTGAATGTTTACCATTATGCATGTGTTCATGCTTACACGGTTCTTCAGATAAACATGTCTTAATAGGTCACTTCACGGAATAGTTTTTTATAGCTTTATAGACACAGTGTATCTCCAATACCAGTCCTGCAGAGCTTCAGAGTAACAGGGTTTATAGGTAACCACTCAAGATTTTGAACATCTCCCATTTGAACAACTGAGAAGAATAATTTGCTAATTTCATTCACAAATTAATTGGGTTAAAATTGTGAATACCCTTTATCCTTCACAGACTTTTAGTTTAAAAAAAAAACAAATTAATTGATCATTGAAAATATTAATTTATAGCTTATAAGTGTACCCGGTCTTTAAAAACAAGTATTTCATGGCAAACTGTGAGAGTTACTGATTGGGGCTCTTCAGGACCAGTGCTGAACACTTATACTGTAAATGCCACTTGTATGTAATGTACTGAGATTATAGAGATGAAGATTACCTGTGTAGAATCCAGACTGCAGTATAAGAAATTTGTGACACGGCCTGTAGCAGAATTTGTGAAACTGAAGAACAAATTGGGTGAATTTGAAGCGGCATTAAATGCTCAGTGCTGAAGGAAAAGTTATGCTTTTAATGCTAGACAATCCCTGTAAAATCTGCAGATCTGTTTTCTTTCTAAATCAATTTAAGCACTGCTTTTTTCCTGTGTTATGATCGAACCTGAACTCCTGATCTCCCTCATGTTTGCCAGTCTAGTGGCTCCACCCAATGAGAACAGCAAAGGCCTGATTGCTCAATTTTAATGACATTTATATAATCGGTTCAAGTACAGACATAAATCAACTGCAAATAAGCCACGAAATATTGAATGCCAATCCATCACTGCTGGGTATGTTCAGTTTGTTTTCCAAGAAAAAGCCTGAGGTTTCATATACTGTCAAAACCTTATTTAATCTGTACAGCACTATTCATAAACAGACCTATTACTTAAAATGTAACCTATTTTTGTTTTGAAATGACAGATTGTTTCCTTATTTCTGTATTATTTTTGGCATCCATTTTCCTAAAATTACCTAGGTCTGTTTAAAAAAAACCCAAATTGTACTACAACAATCAAGCACTCAAATGTCATTTAAAAAGCGTCACGGTTCATTAAATAATTTTGGATGAAAATCATTCTTATTTTAATATAAAATCAATAACACATTTAAGAGAGATCCTTGTGCACTTCAGAAAAGCATTAATCTCTTCAATAGTAAAATGAAGTATTGTCTTACAGTCTATCTGGTTATTGCAATAAGCTCTGAAAAACCCAGAATTGGGTCACACATGAAAGCAGAGTTTAAAACTCAGAGTGGTCTGCCCTGATATCTCAACTTGTGACTTAAAATATACTCAATATCCACTATATAGCTGACACCATTGATGGATGCCTGGTTTCTTATAGCACTTAAGAAGCTGAGTTTCCTACTACAGTACTCATTGAAAAAACTGTAAAATGTTCATTGAAGTTTTTTTAGATATATACAGTATTAATGTAAGGATGGAACATATCCACATCCTTATGTGAAAGAAGGAACTCAACACATTCCATCAAACAAGTTATCGCAGCCAAAGGAAGATGGAGTACAGCGATATGTGTTATGATCTGAGTATTCTTAATTAGTCTCTTGGACTATTTAAGGTTAACCGCCATTTCCAAAATTACCCTACCAGAAAGTATATGGTGTCTAGCAAGAAACATTCCTGTCCTTTGCCTGCTCAACTGTTAACAACTTTAAAATTGTGAACCCTGAAGTAGGATAGTCTGTCAGGTGTTATCAACAAACACACTAGTAGGATTAATGAGTCAATTGATGATAGCATTTCCACCCACCAAAAATTCAGACCAGCCAACCATAACAGATTGCACATTACCAGACAATTCATAAGCAATTCACTCCTTCTACCACTCACATGTACTACATGCACTAATAACTTTGAATACATTAATGCCTAAATAATTTCAAAAACCCTTAATAGACCATGGAAGAAAACAGATTCACTTGAGCTTTGAAAACTGGGGTAATACACTCTGCAAGTAATAATGAAAAAAATAGTATTTCCTATGTAGTGATAGGAATTAAATACATGGACTTTTCAGAACATTATCGTTGGTACATCTCAATTTACCTACCAGAGGTGCTGTACTTATAATTGAACATTGAATTGAACATTTAGAAACCACCTGTCTTTTAAAATTGTCACACTATATAATCTCTAAAAAATCCATCTAGATACATTATGTAATTAAGGAACTCCCAGATATCGTATATTTTCCAAAATACTGCAATATACAGAAGACCTGTGAAGAACCTTTATTTTAACAGGGATAGAACCTAATGAATTGGACTGCACATACTAAGATACAGTACAGCAACAACACCTTTGCCACATTATCCTGTTTGAACTCCTCAAAGTGGAGTCTTTCTTGATCAGTTATTCTGTAGTGCAGCCTGATATGGATTTTGCCAAGTCTTCTTGCAGGTCTCATGCTTAAGAATGAAAAGACAGAAAGGGCTGCAGTTTCTTCCCTTTGCAGGACAGTCCTAACATAAATGTCACTGAGCATGCCTAGGAACTGAGGACTGAGAGCTCTGGAAAAGTTTACACAGGTCACGTAATACACATCTGTCAAACTGTAGATTGAGCTATAACATAAAAACTCATGATCTCAATGACTTCATGGAATTAAAGCATTGTATGATGTATGAAATTGTATGAATTAGATGGAATATGGATGGAAATCTGCTAAAGTGTCTTCACAGTTTTGAAATTATTTGAATTTTCCTGGTCTCCTGGACATTCACAATTTTTTTTCTCTTCTCACATCCCTACTATCCAGCAGTTTCAAGGGCAGTGAAGTCTAAATCAGGACAGTTAACAGAAGTAAGGATTTCAGACAGACAAAAGTGGATTCTTTATAGAAAGGTTTTTCGATTGTTTTGTAAAAAAGAAAATAATTTCACATGATGTCATTACAACTAAAAATACTCAGACTTTTCAAAGATTTCTTTCTGCATCACCCAAGGCTAGGAAAATATTTAGATTTTCATTATAAAATGTCATCTTGGGGAAAAAAACAAGAGAAACAGTGAGTCCCATGCTATTCTCTCCTTGAAACGATTCCAAACTCACTTATATTATAAGAAAGACAGAAGCCTCAGAGGAGGAAGAAAAAATACTATGGTGGGGCACGTATAAAAGGGAGAGTATAATATAAGACATTTTATTAAAACAATTAACTGGTGAAAACCTAACTATTTTATACAGGTTATTTTCAAATAAAAATACAAAATGTGACTGACACACACAAATCTGCTGGTCAATGTGTGATAAGCAGCCAGGAAGCTCATATCTTGTAGGAAGGCTTTAATCTCAGCCTTGACAGCATCCACTTTTCACCATGAGTTTCCCACAGACCAAACTGTGGAAACCAAACTGTGTAACCATGCAAAGCAGGGTTTCAGCTACACTCTAATGTTCAGGGTTAGGCCTCTGAACACCAGTAGTTACACTTACAATCTACGACCAGATCTTGGATTTAGAGGGATACATTAAAAAATAATTATCACTCCTCAAAGTGCAGAGTACGTTTCTCACCTGCGGTTGTCTTTGATCAGGCTTGCTGACAGTTGCACAGCAGGACTCGGCACAGAACTCAGCAAGAAAATAGAAAAGTCTGACTCTTCTCACATACACACAGGAAATTCATGGGACTGCTACCATTATAAGAAAACAACTCAGAAATCATCAGTTCAATGCCTAGGAAAAACTAAGCAAGAATACTTAAATAATTATATAGAATCTCCCCTTTCATTTAAAAGCGTAAAAAAAAATGTCTGAAACTTAGTTTTTACTAATCAATCAGACGTACACCTCCACAAAGACGATTATAACTTACAGGTATAATTTAAACAAACTGCATCATAACAAATTCCAGAAGACTACTATAAGGCAGGAAAAATGTGCATAAATATTTTCCATATAAAACATCATTTAAAATCACAAAAGCATTGCATTTTTTGCTCAGTGGTGTGGATAATAAGCTTCAGGTATTTAATTGTTTTTCTTGAAAAGTAGAGGTGAAACCGGAGGATGGAGTGAGGGGTGTTTGGGAAGCAGGTTCAGAATATTGATTTTTCGAGGTGGGTGGTTTTGAAACACTGTCATTTGCATTACTCATTAATCAACAGCTCAGCTCAATCAATCTCCTCTCTCCTCAGAGCTGCAGGACTGAGGAGTCTCACACATCGGGAACAAATTGAATGGAAAGAAAAACAACAGTTTAACACTCTGCTTTAATGATCAAAATCATCTGAGCAGCACCAAAGCCAGAGGCAACTTTACTGTGTGTTTTTTTTTTCTTAAATTCTGCAGCTACAGTTTTCCTCTCTCTCTCAGTTTCAGGAATATTTGTTTGTATCTTAAATATGATAAATGAGAAACTGTTTTCACTTGTCAAGAGAGGGTGGGGGACGTCAGTTGGGCACACTGTGTGTGCAGTAATGAATTCTTCAGCGTGGCACCAACAAAACAGCTTGCAGATCAATTTTTAATAAGGCTTCTTGCTTTCTCAGGCAGCCTTTAAATTTTTTTTTAATCAGAAGCCCCTGCCTGTGCTTTGTCTGCTACCTGATTAAGTCAGAGATCTTTGGTCGATTCTGATCGTGAAGTGGTTCCCAAACAGAAGAAGTGCAGTACCGTGTCCCTTGTGGCTTGCTGTAAGGAACCTCACAGGCTGTATCAACTGGGCAAGATAAGCACATTGGCACAACAAATGTGTGTGTAATTCTTTCACATCAAAACAGACCTGCAATGTATAATCCCCATTGGTCAGTATGACTCACGAAACCAACAAGGAAAAAATACAAACTGAAGAACCACATAAAGTCAGACACCATATTTTAGACCTACTTGCAACACAGAAGGCGTGCATTGCAAAATCTTTTACAAATGCTCTCTCTACAATAGATTAGTATAACACTGGTGAGGCCACATGGCTTCACTTCGAGATACAGCGTGCTTAAGCTGGGAATTACTAGTAGTAAATTTATAATTGCACATTAAAATACTATTAGGTTGTATCTGAGTACATTGAGTATTTAATTGTATAAAACTGTTCAGGTTGAGTATTTTGAGGTGTTGCAAGTTGTTGTTGTCACTCATAGCAGCCCTTCTAAAGGTGTGCAAGGTGGACAGTTAGTCTCATTGAAATGCAAAGTGTTGGGCTAGTGTATCTATTATACTATTTAATGTACTGTAGTGTACCTACTCTGAAGCTTCACATGCTTCGAATCATATCACTAAAAATGAGGGATACTTACAGTATTCCTCTTTGGAAACTAAAACATTTTTAACAATTTCTTTTGGTAATTATACTTTTTGTATAACAAACATGTCACACATTTTTCATTATTTATACACCATACATTCTTTACTAATTTGATGAAACGTCTGAATTCTGCATTAAATCGAAAAGAGCCCTGTTACAGAACTTGAACATAAAACACTAAAGAAAACGGGCAAAAAAAAACTGCTGCAGTAAAACAAGATACAACTATATCGCAATTAGCTGCTTATTTGAAAAGATTTGAGCATAAACTAAATGCTGCATCTCGATAGCAACCTTATTTATACTGCTAACTGGGGATCTTCTGTGTCAATACATTATTCATTGAAATCCACTTGGAAAAGCAGGAGTTTCCAGAAAAGGCATAAACCAGAGTTACTTTATTTTAAAGAAACATAAATAACATTACATGCCTTAAACTGAAAAAAATCACCATTGCCATCTTGTTAAAGAAAGCACTTTCATTAATAAAGACCATGATTCTTTTTCAAACTAGTTGTCTGGTTTAGCTTGGGGCAGTGCACAATCTTTAAATAGTGAGTGATTGGCAAAGGAGATATTTTATGTGAAAACTAGTGACACAGCCAGTCCACAAGAAATGAGGCAGTCTCTACAGCAGAATTGATTGTGGTTGCTCTAAAGAAACTTCAATGGAAAACCAGTGATATAGCCGCTGCATGCTTTACCATTACTGAATTGAGCTGAATAGCATGATTAATCCCATGTGCAATTCCTGAATGGGATGCACAGTCTAATCTATTCCCTCTTCTTAATGAATAGCTTGGACAGAAAGATTAACCAGAACACTGCTTAGCCAAAACCTGCAATAAAATGGTTCAATTTGTAAAGTGAGAAGAGCAATACAAAAGTACCAACAAGACAGAGTATAACTAACTTTTGGTAGACTTAATCATTATTCATTTTCATTATTTTACTGTGGGATCCCTCATGAGATTTCTAAAAGGTGTCTTGATCAACAGACAAATTGTAACCCACAAAAAACGTATTTTCAACATAATACATACCTTACAAATATTCCATTTTCCACTCAATAATTACCCAATTAAGGCACTATTTACAAAAGGTGAGACAATTACAAAGTCCTTGTGTTCATCTTCATGATGGCTCCATAGTCATTACTCTCATCTATCTAGGCACTTTGCCACCATAGGTATTACTTAAGATGGACACCAACCTATTAAAATGTGATAATTGTCAGCTGAGATCAATAGCTTTTTCAGTAAGGCTACCTTTTGTTCAGTTCTAGGTTCAGAACTTACACAAACAGCAAAGTATTATGGCAATCTAAATTAATTCATGTCTTTGCCTATTTTACACATTTTCTGTCCAAATAATAATTAATGACATATGACAGCTTAAATATTTCAATACTATAGGAGCTACACTTCAAGGGGTTTTAAGCTCTATTGTGTATTGACTTATCTTGTTAAAGGATTATTATTAAAAGAACAATTTACATTTCATACTACTGCACTAATTTAAGTTAATTCCATTAATATGTTGATTGGGGTACTTGAAATTCAGGCAACTACCACACTGTCTTTGCAGTTCAATCATAGACAAATTTGATAAAAATGCACAGTGATGTACTCATTCATTAATGATGGTACATCATGATCATTGAAATAATGTTTGAATTGAAACTAGTTGAAAAAGCAGCAAAACTTGCAATTAACATTAACATAAATTATCTCTGTTCTAATAGACACCAGTCAATATACTGTATGTCTCGTATATATACATGTACAGTATCACTAATAGATACTGTGTCCAATATATATTATATAGAATATTAAATAAGAACCTAGGATAAAACAATGCAGATAGAATAATTTAAAAGGAAAAAAAAGTGATTTTCACAACCTGATGCAGGCTCAACAGCCTAACCATTGCATTTCATTTTTCTACCTTTCAGCATACAGTAACTTTCACTTGTTTTCTCACAGGGCCACCCAGCTCAGCTCAATATATGTGTATCAGATTACACATATATTTTTCCCACTGTCTTAGAAGGAGATTTTGCAAAGTTTTATGTATGAATTTAAATGTGATAGCCTACAGCTAAAGTATTTCGCCTCCAGAGCAAAGTCTTTGCCTCTTTTTAAGATGTGAGTTGTCTGTTGAGAAACAATCCAGTTTGCAATTAAAAAAATATCAGAAATTAGTATTAAAAAGCCAATTTACTCCTGCTTTTCCAGCAGCACATCCAGTGGAACACCATCTAAGCCAGGACATTTGGGCTTCTTTATAGATTAACCAGGTGCCTTTACAATTCCATTTTTTTAAATACAAACAGGTTATGTCTAAATATATCTCTGAAGATATATTTTTTCCACCAGCATATAAATAACTGGGGTAGAATGGGTTTCCAGTTTAAACATGGACTTTGAGCTGCAGAAAAACACGATTTACTCCACTTGCTCTCCCTGCAGAGCATACTGAGAGGAAACTGCAGGTTTAATGAAGAAAGCAGAAGAATACATTCATCTTTCATCAGGATACTCCCCTATCCACATACCCTATATCCCCTGACTGCTAACCCCAAACTCCCTCACGTTGGTTAGCGCACTGTTTACAGATGGTCTAAAAAGGCGTTAAGTTGTTCATGCGTCTGAAGTGCCATGTTCAGAGTAGACTGCATTATTGATAAAGGTTTAACTGGGACACAGGGAAGCCATGGGATTATTTTCCAGAGTAGGTAAAATGGAAGAATTTATGAATAATTCATAACCCTTTATGATAAACGTGAAACAGTTACTGCTTCCATGCTAGGTGCTTACTTAAAAGAAATGATGCAAAATCCATTAATACAAATACTGAAGAAGCCAGAATTTTTTTTTCTCCCCTATCCTATACAATTGCATTAACCACTTCCTTTTCAAGCTGTGTTTTCGCTTCTGTCTTTGTCTTGCTAAATAGAATCCATCTTCTTCTTTTGCCAGGGTTATCATGGGTGTGAGCAGTAAGACACTCTGTATAAATACAGTCTTTCATCACAGTGCCAACCTTTCAACAGTGCGCCCCATCAGGCAAAACTGAGTCTGCTGCTACAAGAGGCCAAGATCCACGTAATCATTTGATAAAACTTCTCAGGAAGTTGCTTACAATAGTGAACAAAAAAGAGGAACCTGTTTCCAAAACTCCTCAATGTCTGGACACTCCCAAAACATGTGAGGTTAGGTGTCAACGTGTAGTCAAGGACACTTTGTGAGGAAAAATCAGGTTGATCTATGGTTATACAAAAATGTCTTTATCTGCAACATTGAAGAATCTGTTCCAAATAGTTAGAATTGCTTAGGTTATATATGAATCACAAAAACAAACAGAAACAAAGCCAACCCCCTTTATTTTATACCTGAAGACCAAAATATGATGCATTGGGTACATAAACAATTTCACCCATGGAGAACACAGACATGTATTTAAGAATGGAGAGGCAGGAAATAATACAGTTTACAATTCCAGGACTTCATTTCCATAAAACAGCAATTCAAACTACCATTACAAACTAGACCGTACTTGATAATTGTGTTCAATAAATTGCATTCAGATGAAACAAATTCAAAAACACATTCAGGTTCCAAAAGAAAGGATACACTATATTCTTTTTACTTATATGGAAGCCTTATATAGCATTATTTTTCAGATTGATATTATTATACAACACAGGTGTTCTAAAACTTCACCCCTAAAAAAAAACTGCATTTTTTGATCCTTTATAAAAATTCTATATCTTGTGCTATAGAGATTCTGTTAAGCATTTAAAGTATTAACTAAACAGGCAGCAACAAAGCAAAATGTGAAAGCATAGATTACATTTTTATACTATTGTTTGTGAATGGCAGGTAGTTTCATGCTAAGAAAACCACAATGTTTTGATAGGAGTGAATTGTACATGAACCCATCGCCTATCCCTGCCTCTCTCAGTGATTAACTTTTTATATTCCCTCGAAGCTGGTGTCATGAATTCCCTGGACACACAGTTCAAATTACGGTCATGACAAGCACTGCAATTTTCTTAACTGAACAGTTCTTCTTACATCTCCAGAGCCTCCCGTTTCACTCATTTTGTTAGACGTTTCACAAATCATACTCATTATTATAACCCCTATATTTATTATGTGCGAGGATTCTTGAATTTACCACTGCAGAGCGCTAAGAGAAATACAAGTACTAACCGTTTTCTCTTTGTTCTTTGAATGAAAAAATATCGAATTACTATTTTAATCCACTTTATAATAGCTTTTTAAAGAGAAATGTATACAGTATACACACAAATGAAGTATGATTAGGCAATTAATAGGTAACCGAAAATACTGCTACCAGGGCACTCCCACTTTGCAGAGGTTTTACTGTAAATTTATTTACATCAGCTTCTACAATAATGGTCAATATAATTCATTATTTGTTTATACTAATTTTCAGGTGGTTGCATCTTCTTAATGAATAGCTTTGATTTGATTATTTCCCAAAGTACTATGTAAGTTACATCAAGTCTACGACTTGAGCGTGACCAGATGTTCATTGTGGGTCAATTCTAATTTATAGTGTCATGAGCACATGTATTTGAAGGTCATCAGGACATACTTTCAGTATGAGAAACTAGTAATATGTTTAAAGTACCCTGTATGCATAAGCAAATGGTCATTATTATATTAAAATTACACTTAACACGAGAATCAAATTCACCAGCTCGAATCATTGCTCATACACACTAGTTTTAAAGATTCTATCCATTGGAAATGGAAAAAATGTATTCAGGACGTATCTAAGATTTAAATTACACATCATTATGTGAGTCAAGATGTCCCATCAGCAATGGGTTTCTAGTTTCTAGTTTCCTAACCTTGAAATGTTGCAAACAAACGATTAAATGTACTGTATATGGTACCATAGAACATCCCTCAAAAGCTGACTTGTATGGGTTAATACAAGTAAATAAAATTGAATGTTTTTTAATTCTACTTTGTCTAGTTTACAATTTATCTGTTTTAAGCACTGAACATTTTACAACATGAATAATGCATGTAAATTGAATAGTTTTAAATTTTTCAAAACAATGTTTTTATTGAAAAAACACTTCATATTATAGATGCTGCTGGCAAAAAATGGAAGGTTTTAAAACCTTGCAAGAATGCACCTCTTTGTCCAAACCTAGTTGTTTTATCATAAAGGTTTTTATTTAAGATCTTACTAAAACTTTAATGCCATGTTTTGTAAAACAACACCTGTGGGGTGCAGTTAAATCATATGCAAAGTTTGGTACTGAATATGAAATAAATAGAAAAGTAGTTACAGTCTTGATTTTAAATCTTACCACCCACATTTGACTACCTGACTCAAGAACTAGGTGAAAACTGGAACAAACCAGCAGGTGGGTCATTTCCCAAAAGGGCAGCAGCTAGTTTTCCCAGCGGTGTCCCGTTGTAATATGACTTCTGATTGCCCATGCGGAGACTGCGGCGAAGAGGCCTTTAGCCCCTGCAAACTGTCCTTTATTTTCAGTGAACTCAAAATAGAAGAAGAGCGCTGGGCAAGCTGATGTCTAACTCCAGGTAAGGAGATACAGTCATCGCTTTTCATGCAAGTCAATAATTTACGCAGATTACGATTTCATTGTATATCTCATTTATTTCATAACCCAATGCTTACCTCCTGATTTACTTGCATCTGCAAGTGGCAAATCCTGAAATGGGGGCAAAAAATGTTGTGTGACTTTTTTTGCCATAGAAATATTTATTATCAAATGTCGATGTGAAGAAAAATAAAACATTTAATGCTGTTTCATACATTAAAGAGTTGTAAAAATTCCTGCAAATTTAATAAGAATCAGAAAATGCTTAATACACATCTATAGAGCACATTTCCAGTCAAAAAAGGCCAAACATTAAAATACAGTGGCAGCAGACATTATTAGATTAGACTCATTACAAAATTTAATTGTGGGCGTATTTCCCTACAGGATAAATTACCCTTGTTTTGGATACTAACAACAGGACATTAAGCCTTGGAAGCTCTTACTAGCTCTCATCAAAAAGGTTTTATTACAATACTAGACCTGAACCTAAATGGACCTAATAAAGAAGGCCTTGGTCCTAATACAGCATAAGTGACTTGCTAGATTACCTCAATTGCACATTAAACCTACTTTATTAAGGAGATAATGTATTACAGCTCATGTGTGTCCTGCCGAAGCTTTGTTGTGAATACGAAAAACACAATTCCTGAGACTTGTTTTATTGAAGGATACTCTACTCCCACTGGAGGAGCCCAGAGCTGAAGTGGATTCCATCATGATTAAAGCAGTAGAGATGAAGAACAGATTACACACTACGAACTGCACCCAAGCCCAAGAGAGTTAATGCAGTTTGTGTGTGATGTTCAAGAGATAGCAGAACTGGTCAAAAATGCCAGTAAGCAAATAGTACTAGTGTAAATGGCAACAGAAACTGGCCAATCTCCACTTAGCAGGTATAAAAGAACCAATTCCAACTATACAGTACATTAGATAGATAGATAAGACTTTATTGATCCCAAAGGGAAACTGATGATTAAAGGAGAAGCAGTTGTTAAAATGCAATGCAATTCTATACCACTCAAGAGCGTGGCTTGAAAAGGAATGTATTGTAATCAGGATTTGATCCAACAGGGTAACAAATTCTAGTAGTAAAAGTCACTGGATTTTTAGATGAAAGGAAATCCCAATCTTATACATGTAAAGAAATTTGTTCAATTCCCAAAGGTGGAAATGTTAGTTGTTTTTTTTTGTTTCCATTTTGGCAGTCAATCTACGTTCGAAGATATCCTACAACTTACGGATAAACGTGACCAAAAAAAAATAGAGCAGAAGAAAGGAGAGTAGTGAAAAGAAACTTACAACGCCCTGCTATTACATGACATAGATTAATTTATAGCACTGTGTAAAGCGTCATGCACGTAATTTTGTCAAAACCACGTTTATAAAAAATAAATCCATATGCACACATACTGTACATATATAGTAGTGTTTCATAAGCAATTTAAGCACCTGGTGCACTTTTCACTGGTTTCAAATTGTCTGCTGGACAGGTACTGTATTTCTTTATGGACTTTAAGAAATGGAAATCACTGGACACCAGGTCATTGATGTAAGGTGGGAGGACCAGCTGGACACGCTGACAGCTGATGTTGGTAGAGTGTGACCTGGTATTATCGTGCAGCAAGTTTAAGCCCCTGATGTGGCAAACCAGGTCATTTTGGTGAATTCCTTACCCCCGCAGCTAACAGCAGAGCTTAGCATTCACAGTGCCAGCCTGTTCAGTTTAGAAATCAACACGAGGCACACTCTGATGGTCCCACAATACAGTGACCAGGTCTTTCTCATTGGTGAGGCTGTTTTGAACTTCTTTGCTTGAATATACTGTATGATGAGTGTTTCCAAGACATATGTGTTGGTTTTGGCTCTACTGTCACATTGAGCCATCATGTTTCACCTGCAATGACCTTACCTGTTCTGTGTGGAATCATTTTACACGCAGCAAAGAGAGCTTGTTTTCGGTTTATTTATAACATACAGTATGTGAATTGCTTCAGTCCCCAGTTAGCACAGTAAGTGACTCTTCCCTCTGGGCCAGACTTTGTAAATGTCCCAGTATGGTAACTGAAAAAACTACGCCGTAGGAGGAGCTGTTTTTTGCATGAATATTTGTAGAGCATCACTCAGGTGGGTGCTGCACTTCAGAGGTGGATGAAGTGGACCACCTCCTATATATGAAAAGCTTTGACAGCCTTTTATATATGAAAATCACTAGAAAAATACAATGATTTATTACATTGGCCAGATGTAGACATCACAACTTTATCTCAAGAATACAACTAAAATATGAGTTGAGCTAAGGCATTTAGTTTTCATTTAATTGAAAATAAAGGCACGTAAGTATCATATACAGTAATTAATCTCAAAACAACAGGAAATGTAATCTTTGAAGATTGGAGACCAGATCAAGTCATTAATAGGTCAAATGCATAACTAGTGGCAAGAGTGCTGCTCAATAACCCATTAATTCAATAACCAAATTAATATTCTATATGAAGTCTGCGGTATTGCGGTGCAATTAATATTTCATGAATAACCTCTATTTGCTGTTGGAATATT
Source organism: Lepisosteus platostomus (assembly GCF_059453375.1). Taxonomy (NCBI): domain Eukaryota; kingdom Metazoa; phylum Chordata; class Actinopteri; order Semionotiformes; family Lepisosteidae; genus Lepisosteus; species Lepisosteus platostomus. The sequence continues at coordinate 67,906,349 of NC_142612.1, forward strand.
GTAGTATCTAAAGTGAGAAAAATTGACCTGCATATAAAAAAGCTTGACTAAAATAGCCTCATGCACAAAAAGGCAGACTATTTTTAACAAAAGCATTGTGGTACACATTTCCTCTTGTGGTGAAACCAGACAAATCTGTATTAATCACATGGATTAGAATACATAATTATAATTGCATGTTGAATGCAATAAAACTCTTAATTACAGTAGCACAGTGTATTCCTTAGATGAGAAAAGATGGTCACCTCACCATCCCTCAAATGCCGATTTTAAACACAGAGCACTAAATAAATTGAAGATTGCTTCTCCAAATGACCCCTTTGTGTGATCTGAAGAGCTGCAAGGCCTTGCTTGCAGCTGTATATACTGCACAAGACAATATTCCCTTATTCTATAAAGCACCTACATTATTGCAGTTTATTCCTGTGTATTTCTACTGGCAAATAAAGGGTTAAATACTCAGCTGCTGACCACCCTAGCCCACTGCAGATGCCTGGATGTATGAGCTCTCAGTTCACAGACTGCAGATCACAATCTCAAAGTACTGACTGTCCTCTACTGACCATAGGAATACATTACATTGTATTTTATTTTTTACTTTTTATTGAAAATATATTGCCTTTAAAATGGTAAATTAATAATTTCTTGCAAATTCCAAAGACAAATAAAATAATAATAATAATAATAATAATAATAATAATAAACAGTTGTTTATCCTCTGTGGAGTAGTGTAGAATAAAGCTTGATTTTTTTTCCATTCAGGAGTCATTAAAACAATAATAATAATAACAGTAATGAGCCATTTCATGTTTGTGCTAGAATACAACAAAAATGCAATGGGAAGAACTGAAAAGAAAAAAATAATGTCAGGCTAATTATAAGCTCTTTCCTCTAACATGACATTTTGTAAGCAAGTAATGAATTAAGCTGTCCTTCTTCTAGATGACTATGGCCCTGTGTCTTCGAATACACCGTGGTTAAACAATGTTGAAACCAACACTGACACATCAAGTCAGTTATGTCAATTAAGTCTTCTCAATTTAGTCGGAGCATTCAGCAAAAAAAAAAGAACCAAAGAACTGTCCATCAATGGACAATGTACTATTACTGTTACAAAATGTGACAAAACAAGTATGGTTTGTTTAAACAAATACAGTATTCTGAAAATGAAGACAACACAGTGCAGTGAAAAGCTTTCTCGTAAAATATACACATATAAAAGCACTGAGATATCTGTGGTAGGTCTTGAGAATACTGCATTAAGTAAAGTGACACTGCTTGAGAAACTTGTAACTTGAATGTCATGGACTTAAAAATAATATTTTCTGTAGATGCACTACAGGTTTTATCAGAACATTTTTATTTGTCTTTAATACATAAGCAAAGGAAAATCTAGAATCTCATCTCCACATAGGCTTGTGTCAGCATGATGAAGTATTTTTAATATATAAAATGATTTATACAAGGGCCTGCTGACTCTAACGGTGCAATATCATCATTTTATTGATTAGCCTGAACGTACATACCACAGAGACATCAAAAGGCTGAAATGAGATTAATGGTTCAGTATTTTTTTGTGTAGTTTCTTGAAATAAAGAGTTGCTTATGTAATGATGGTTTAATGAATTACTCTTGGTAAGGAGCCTTATTATAGACTAACAAAACTACTGTTTTTACTCTTTATGAGGAGTCTAAAACTAACGACTGAATGCCAAAGCAAGCTGCCTGAATAATGAACATAACTAAATTAACTTATGTTTCAAACCTAGATCTCAAATTACTTTTTTTTCTTACAATTGAAAAGGCAAGGATATGGTTTACACTTCACAGAAGGCTATCCCACTATATTATGAAGCTCTCCGATATCATGGATTTAATGAATAATAAAACAAATTATAAATAGTGGCAACAAAAAGGCAGACAAAAAGGGAAGAGAGAAAAACAAAAAGTTAAAACTTCACATGGAACTGAACTGAACTGAATCACAACATGTTATCAGATTAAATGGAGAACTTCAAACAAAATAATAATTCAAGTACAAAAAGATTACACTACTGCCTTTCCATAAAAGAAATATTTTTTAATTATAATTCATAGGCGCTTCTGTATTTTTTTTGTTTTTCTCTTATAACTGCAACATATGGGCTTGGTTAATCAAGCTAATGATCTAATTCAATAGGCTCATTATTTTCTGTAATTTATTCTCCAGGAGGGACTGCTCTTGCTGCCAGAAACAGATGAAAAAAGAAGATTAATATTCATCCTGCAAACAAACAAAACGAGAAAAAAAAATCTATCACCGATAATGAACAAACTCAATTGGCATTTACTAAAGCAATGCAGGAGATGTGCTAATAGAGAAGCTGTTATTCATCTGAACCGAGATTAGGCCTGGGAAACAGAGCGGAACTCAATGTAAGGAGACGGTAGACTCTGAAATTTGCTTAGATCTGAGTTACAACGCAATAAAACTGAAGGTTCATCCTACAAGGCAACAAATATGTCAAGCGTCCATTTCTTCCAATACTTTTGAAAGACGGCATTCAATAAAAGTTTTAAGCACGTGTGCAGCTTTTGTGTTTTTTTTCTTCTGTTTAATCATTGTTACAATAAATTAGACTGACAGTACTACAGACACATTTCAATATTCAAACATAGTCACTTTAGGTAATGGCAGAAAGAAAACTTACCATACTATGAGACAGTCTAAAAAGACATTTTCCATTTTCTCTTACAACAACACAAGGAAAACTGCCCATAGTTCAAGGTATTTGAACCCAACTTTTATTTAAAACAGAATTTCCTGCAACCAAACTGATGGAGGTCATATTAACAAGGGAGTACAATTTCTGGTCAACCTCACAGTGCATGTATAAATTATAATTTGCTAGATTTGTAAGAAAAGACACTTTTCTTACAAATCTACTGCTGTTGTACTGTTGTATACCAACAAAGACAAAGCCAAAATGGCAGCAGATGGCGAAGATTTCTCCTTGAGCATTGCAATTCACAAGTACCGGAGAATCAACAAGAGGCACAATTATACAGTATAGTTCCTGGGTTCTGACCAAGGTAAAAAATGGCTAGTCACAGACCTAAACTACTTAACTAAGAAGAAATGATATACTGCACTGTATATGCAATCTTTATAAACTCTTCTTTTAGCAATCTCCTTTTGAAATAAACATTATCATGGAAATTTTACTTCTTTATAACTGGCGGCTTTTTACACAGGATGTATTTTCTAGAAGTTTCTGACTTTCTGGTTTACACCACTCAGCTAAATATTTGACATACATCAGACTTGGAGCGTGCAGGTAGCGCAGCCTTGTATACAACCCCATTGGCGTGCTGAAGGATCTCCACAGTTATAACTTTTCTTCCTCCAAAGAAGAGAAAAAGCAAATAAAAAGTAGATAATAGCTTATTCCGCAGCTGTGACTCTTTTGTACTCCCATTTATCTAAAAGTGCTCCCTGTACCACTTCAGAGCAAATGGGAATTCAAATGCTTCTGCACATTTTCCGATGTGTCAGTTTCACAGAAAAGCAGGCAAATCAGGGAAAGGAATAAATCCTTCCCAGAGCCAAAGTTTGTACCCTGAGCCCCAGCAGCTGTGACCATTCCAGCACATATCAAGATCATCACATCCTTTGCTACAAACCCTGTAGCAGACAGAAGAGTCTCCTAGCACACTACTCTACAAATGGACAGCAATACTAAAACAGTTCTACATCATTTTAAATCCACCCCTTTACTGACTTAGTTTCCACAGATGACACTCGAAAACCATGATGCCAGGGAGTTCACAACCTCTGAAGTATTCACTGCATACAAGGTTCTGCATAAAAATGGAATTGCACCGACTGATTAAAATGTAAGAGAGACCCACATAGGTGAATGCTGTTCTTTTTCTTTTCTAATTCTTTCAAATCGGTATAAATCATAAAAGGAATCATATCTTGTTTTACAAACCATTTGGAACCAGCATGTGGCAGCTTAATGTTCCATTGCTAATGTTCCTACCCAGTCATATTCAGTAATGATATAAAATTACTGCCATCAGAGTGATGATGATGTTTGCTTTGGGTGCACTTAGAGCGGCACTCACATTGTAATTACTTGTGCCGCATCTCCAGAGGGGTCTCTGATGAGCTCCTGCTTCAAACTTATTTCCCAGACATTTCATATCCCCACCTCTCATCACCATCCACGTCACTGTTGCAGCAAAGGAGTAAGGAGGAGGGATTTTGGGGGACAGGGTTTGTTTCCTGAACACATTTCAAACCATTTAAGGAGCCTCCTGAATTACCGTGATTGCTTCACTCGTCTACAGTCATGTCAAGTTTAAAAGAACTGAACTGCAATGTCCCAAGGACAGTTCTATTTGCTTATGCCGAATTAAGCAATTATTGTTTACTTCAGCATTGCTAAAGTAGCTAAGCAGGGGGACTGTTTATAGCATTGAAAGTCTTTTTACAGTTAAGTATTTCAAAGCTTTCAACATCAGTTTTTTTTTATTATAATATTTCCTTACACTTATATAGCACTTTTCTGGACCCTCTGCTCAAAGTGCTTTAAAAGTAATGGGGACTCCCCTCCACCACCACCAATGTGCAGCCCCACCTGGATGATGGGAGGCCGGTCATAGTGTGCCAGTACGCTCACCGCACATCAGCTATCAGTGGGGAGGAGAACAGAGTGATTAAGGCAATTCAGAGATGGGGATTATTAGGAGGCCATGATTGGTAATGGCCAATGGGAAATTTGGCCAGGATGCCAGGGTAACATCCATATTCATTTCAAGAAATGCCTAGGGATTTTTAATGATGTTTTATGTCTCATCAAAAGGATGGCGCATATTTTACAGTATAGTGTCCCTGTCACTATACTGGTGCATTAAGAGCCACACGGAGTGCAGGGTGAGCGAACCTTACTGGCCTCACTAACACCTCTTCCAGCAGCAACCTTAGCTTTCCCAGGAGGTCTCCCATTCAGGTAACTGGCCAGGTTCACACCTGCTGAGCTTCAGTGGGTTGCCAGTTGTGAGTTGCAGGGTGATATGGCTGCTGACACAAAGAGTGCTGGCCCGGGATTTAAACCCAGGACCTCTCGCACCCAAAGCAAGAATCATACCCCTAGATCAATGAGCCACTCAAGATTTTTTTTCCTTCAAAATGTCAGCTACATGCAAAATTCACCTCAAGTTCTTAATGTTATATAATTTTGTCAAATTAGTAATGCCATCTTCCCTTGAGAATAGTAACTTGAAAAGTAGTTCAAGTAGCTGTAGCTGTGTCAGCATGCGTAAGCTGCTAAGGAATAAGTAAAGCTTTATTCCATCCTGAAAACAAGAAAGGAAACACAACGTTTTAGCTGTAGACCCTTCTTCAAGTGTGAAGGCCACCTGAAGAAGGCTCGACAGCAGAAACATCTTTTTTTTCTTCTCTTTTCAGCCAGGAATTAACCTTTACTAACTCTAAAAGGTCTAGTGAATCATTGTAAACATCAGGAATGTTGAGCTGGGTATGGGATGGAGTGATGTTGATTTAGTTCAGCAGCACACCAAATATGTGACATGGAGCAATATTTTACCCTCCTCTTTCTACTGCCTCAAAGTGATGCTCCAGAAAGTTCAGCCCAAACATTTTTTCAAACCTACAGCAAGAAAAAGCTAACAAAAAGCAATATAAAAAGCATTCTTCTGGTTCCTAGCCTGTTTCCTACTGTTTTTGCAAACAGGATACTGTACTGTATGTTACTAAATATATTTTTCAACATTTTATGCTTGCAAACATACCAAATATGGCACAAAGATCATTTTAAGACCTGACCTTTAATGAACCACTCCCATACAAGAGTTCTGGTTTTGATGGATTATCAAGAGCAGAAGACATCTAAAAGCACAACAATTTATTCTCCCAAAAATGTTAATATCACCCTCAGATATCATTCGTATGGGCAAGAGGAAAGACTAGCCGTTACAAAAATGAAAAAAATAATCCCACAATGCATGTATTCCCTTTCTGGGACTGATATCTATCTTATTAGTCCATTTCTAGCAGCTTGTAAAGTGGGTTTCTCTTTTCTTTTAACATTTGAGTTTGAAAAAAGGCAATTACCCTTTAAAGGTCAAACAGTCACTTCCAATAATAGAATCTTCTCTGGTTGGTGAATTTTAATGACGCTAAGAGATTTCCAAATTAAGAGACTATTCAATGTAGGCATTGGTTTATTGTAGAGCAGAGAAAATCAGTTGAAGACCTGATCCCTGAGTTCTCTTTAAACCTCCTTCAAGAATACAGTCATGACTCAAGAGACTACAATTTTACTTATTGTGATGGATCAGCAATGCTGAAGTGTCTGGGATAAACTGTATGATACATTTTGATATGTTGTAGCTGATGTGTGATGGCTAGACTGGCATATTGAACAACCCTTTATTTTTGCAGTATTTTCTACAGCAGTATTTAAATAAGGCACTATGGGCTAATGGGAAATTAGGAAAATAGGATTTTTTCAGGCTTTAATTTCAGTACACTTATGGTTTGTCTTTTGTTGTATGTTGCTGTTTTCAAGCCTCAACATGACTTTCACTTTAAATTTGACTAATGATTAAAAAACTCCCTAGGAAAAAAAGTGTATATGTTATGTGACAATATCCAAATATAAGCATTGCACTACACATTTTTTTTAATTTACAGCTATATCCCATACTATTTCTGATATAATACCATAACTGATCCCGATACCATCTTTTCCGATTGCAAATATATCTGTTAAGCAATTCAGAATTGAAAATATGTGAGCTTTACAAACCCATCAAATCACCCTGTTCAGTTTTACAGCTCCTGTCATAGTAAATTAACTAAAATCTAAATTTCTTTAGATTTCACAAACCAGAACCACCACACTAATGTTCCTCTTCTACTCAGATACCTTTGCTAAACCCTCTATCTCTTCATTTTACAGAAAGATCCTAAAGCAAGTGTAGGTCAGGGATATTGGAAGTTCTTGTTACCTCTAAGCTGCACATATGCACAGTTGTGCAGTAACACATACAGAACATTTTATGCCAAGCAACCATTTAGGAATCACTTGACTTATCCATATATCAGTGCGGTGCAGGGGTGTCCAGGCCTGAATTAAAGAGAACAATAGAAAACAAAGGAGGAAGGAATAATGACACCAGTTATCTTACAATCTTACAAAAATTGGTAGCAAGTTCCATACAATCATAGCCCTGCGCTAATCTTATTATTTCAGCAATTGTCAAGACACTCTCAATACCTGAGGGAAGATGTTCAATGGAGCACAAAGTGACAGAAATAAGGTTAATACAACAGACATTATATTGTTTGTTTGCAAGGATTGTAAGCAACTAGATGCTCAATTTGATCTCAAGGAGCAGTTTGAAAATAAACTCAAGGAGTAGGCTAATTTTGACATACAGTAGAAACACTAGATTCACCTATGCAGGGTTATGATCTTGGGAAAAGTAAATAGACTCACATGAAAGTTACAAGCAGTTCTAAAGTAAATGGATGAGTTGACAATTGAGCACATATGCTAGTAATACACACAGTTAAAATTTGTGGCTCAGGGTGAAATTTGGAAGCAAAATGGACACTTGTTAACATGATAACCTGGACAATGAACAATGAAAAAGTGAGCTGGCACCACTTATTAACATCTGTGGTACTTTCCAAACATTTAGCACTGGCTTTAAAAGTAGTTTGTTTAATGAACTGCATCAAGACCAAATAGCAGATCCAACTCAAGGTCAACAACTAGGACATGCACATAAGAATAAACCTGGACAAAAGTCTATAATCACTGACTGATTTATTATTTTATAAAAAAAAACAAAGGTCTCACAATTCTTTAGGCTAAAATAAACACTTGGTCATTTTGTATATTGCAATTATAAGCTTGTGTTTAAAAGTCACTCCTTGTTTTTCTGTCCAATGACCCACATCAAAGCTGCTCATCAGAAACCTGCTGATCAGTCATGCGTTCCATGGACAGGACCTAATTTTAACAGAGGTCACCAATACATTGATCTACAGTATTTATATCATTAATATGCTAAGGGAAAACTATAGCAGTGCAAAGTAATATGTTGCTCTACAATAAGGGTCGGCAACCTATGTGGAAGGCATTTTTTGTTATTTCTTCTTATGGTATGCTACTGTATATCCAACATCTCAAAGACCTTCCAAAATCAATCCATGTTTCTGAGATTGGAGTGTGCCTGCAAGAACTGGTAGAAGTTGTTCCTCTGGTAGGGAGTTGTTCCTCTTCTATTCATATTGAGTTTGATTCCATTTCTATTACATCTATTATTATGTAACCTTCATTTTGTGATTTTTGTGATTCTTGTGATTTTTGTGAGCTCGCAGAAAAGACATTTCATTCCCAGCAACTACTGCTGCACGCTGTATTGTTGTGGATTTGATAAATAAACTTTGATTTGATTTGACTTTGATTTGAAAGCAAGTATCATACTAAATGGTAAGATGTGCATATTGATTGATTTTAGATATTATTCTTGGATAAATTAGTATTAATCAAAATGTAAGTAGGGATATTATTGACATTAAAAAAAGTATCAATGACACTTATACCCGTAAAAACAAGTGCATGAGCTAACTCTTGGCTCACCCGTTCTGAAAGGTTTCCGACCCCTGTGCTACACTTTCTGAGTGTCCAATTAAAGGCAATTAATGCTCTGTGAAATGGCAATACTGGAATTTAAAATCCTGCTTTAAATGATTCTTGGCATCTGTGCAGTTTTTCCTGTTATCATCCAGCTGGAGGTGTGCCTGTAATTTCAGGCTTTCAAAAGCTACCGCTGAGACTCAGTAGATTAATGTCACTTTCACTGTGAAAGGAATCCGGACTGAAAAGGTGAGCTGCTATCACTGGTCTCAACTGCAAATTAATAGCAATTTGCTCTTCATGAGTTGAAACACTTAGAATAGCCCTTGCTCTTAAAGGTAAAAATAAAAATTGGGAACTACAAAAAAACTAAAATCTAAATTTGTATTGAAAAGACAGAGTTCAATGTTTCCCAAAATAGTTCAGCCAAATCTAATAACAGTTACTGAAATTAATATATGTAAAAATGTCTTCTGCTAACTAGCTTTCATTGTTATACTGATTAGCAGATATTAGGATGTATAAATATCAGGGCACAAACTGAGGGTGGAAGGAAAGGGAGCACAGTTATACTATCCCCTTTGTAAGGAGCTAACCCATAATCGAATAGCTGTGCTTTCTTCTAAAAGATTCTGCCAAAAAAAGTGTTCTCTTTTAAGAAAAAAAAAACGGCTAACAATGTCAAGTCTCCATCCCCACAAACAGCGATCCATTTCTTTCTTATCGATAAGATCATGCGCCTGCACCCACCCCAGACCACCAAAGAGTTCTCACACTGCCCAGACTGCAGATGAGTTAGCTACTGTAGGGTTACTGTATGTAAATGAGACTGTGAATCTGTGTCACAAAAGAATACAATGTCCTGGGTCATGCTCATACATTCATTACAGGAGGTGTGTTGGTGTTACAATTCCATGTTAAAAAAGCAACATCATACGAATTCGTCATTGGCAACACCACGGTATTTCTGCGGGTGCTTCAGAAACCTGCAAACGCTAATTGCAATCAGGGGGTCACTGGTAATTCGATCCTCTCCAATCACTTTTCCAATTCTGTACTACCATAGGAAACAGATTGAAGAGGGGCACTCATCAAAATGTAGCTACATTCCTTTTCTAATCAATTTGATTATACAGTGGGGCTTTTGTGGGGAGTCCCTCCCTTCGCTGCATATGGTTAAAGTTTCAGTCTCTCCCTCACCCATTATGCCTCCCACTTCACATGTATATGGCAGCCTAAGAACCCCCTTGATTGTAGCTCTCCAGGCCCCAGATTTGGATTTCAAATAGAGAAAGCGAGGCAAGCTGGAGTGATTTGGAGTGCCAGGTGGTGCACCAGTAAGAGAGTGCTCCATCTCACCTGTAACTAACCCTTCTCATTACTACAGCGAGAGACTGCATGAAAAGAGGCTTCTTTTCCTCTTTTGAAACATGATGACGATGATGTCTAGAGAAACTAAGCAGCATAATTGATGTATGGTATCACAGTAAAAAAGTCACTATTACGAATTCTACTTTCACCTCTGTTTCACATGATGTTGGGATACCAAGGTTACATTTTCTTAAACAGGAACAAAATCATGAAGGAAGCAGAGAATTTCCATTCAAAACGGAAATAATAGGTTGTCTTGTTTGTTGTAGGCCTGATTTATTAAAAGGCAAGTATCACTTCCTTTAGTCTTGGTTCTTTTTGCATCTCCAGCAAAATTTATACTAGTTCTCTATCATATACTGTATATTGGCCCACAACATGCACCAGTGCTACAAAATTAAGAAAAAAGAAAGACCAAAATAACAAGAGGAATAATAATAATAATAATAAACTTTATTTTATATAGCGCCTTTAAAGGTGGCTTCTCAAAGCGCTTTACAGGATGACAATAACAATAAATAAGAAGACTACAACAATAAATAAGAAAATTTCACAAGACAGGACACAATTATAATTACAACAATACAACAATAAAAATAGAGGAGACCGTGGAAGATGGTATTAAGAAGAGCAGAGGGGTGAAGAATGGAACCAGTTAAGTAAAGGCTTTTCTGAAGAAGAAGGTTTTGAGTCTGGATTTGAAGGAGTTTAGAGAAGGTGACTCTCTAATATCCTTGGGCAAAGAGTTCCAGAGCTTGGGGGCATAGCAGGAGAAGGCCCTGTCGCCCATACAATGTAGACGGGCTTGGGGGACAGTAAGGAGGGCAGAATTTGAAGAGCGGAGGTTGCGAGGTGGGGAGTAGGGCGATAAAAGTTCAGACAGGTATTGAGGTGCCAAGCCATGTAAAGCCTTGTAGGTGAGCATGAGGATTTTAAAGTCTACGCGGAATTTGACCGGAAGCCAGTGCAAGGACTCCAGGATAGGAGTAATGTGAACACTTGTACTAGACCTGGTCAGGATTCTGGCTGCTGAATTTTGGACATACTGCAGCTTGTTCAGAGTAGATTTAGATACACCAGGGAGCAGAGCATTGCAGTAGTCAATTCGGGAGAATACAAATATGTTGATCAGCTTTTCAGCCACAGTTAATGATAGCATAGGGCGTAGTCTTGCGATATTTCTAAGGTGAAAAAAAGATGTTTTGACAGTATGCTGTACATGTGGGTCGAATGTTAAGCCAGAATCGAATATAACCCCAAGGTTTTTCAATTTTGATTGAAGTTCTAGTACAGAGCCATCTACAGACAGGGTTACAGGACTGGCTTTACGAAGTTGATGGGGGGTACCAATAAGCATGACTTCAGTCTTGTCACAGTTAAGATGAAGGAAGTTTTGAGTCATCCAAATTTTTATGTCAGAGATGCAATTAGATAGAATAGAGACAGCCACGTCAGTGTCGGGTTTGGTATGGATGTATATTTGAGTATCGTCAGCGTAAAAATGAAAGCTGAGGCCATGTGATCTTAAAAGCTGACCAAGTGGGAACATGTAAATGCTGAAGAGCAAGGGGCCCAGTATTGAGCCCTGGGGGACACCAGACTTGACAAGACCAATTTCAGACCTGTACCCATTGAGAGAGACAAAGTGACAGCGATCAGTGAGGTAAGACTTAAACCATTTGAGGGCAGTGTCAGAGACTCCAAACACAGTCTCGAGACGAGAAAGCAAGATGTTATGGTCAACAGTGTCAAAGGCAGCACTGAGATCAAGAAGGATGAGTATGGAAAGAGAACCAGAATCAGAAGCTATTAGGAGATCGTTTGTGACTTTGACTAGGGCGGTTTCTGTGCTGTGAAGTTGACGGAAGCCAGATTGGAGGGGTTCGAAAAGGTTGTTTGTCATGAGGTGGTTATGTAACTGAAGTGTGACAGCACGTTCTAGAATTTTAGAGAGAAAGGGTAAGTTGGAGATGGGGCGAAAGTTGTTAAGATTGTCGAGAGCCATGTTAGGCTTCTTTGGCACTGGGGTAATAGCAGCAGTTTTGAGGACCGTTGGTACAATGCCGGTTCTCAAGGATTCGTGTATTATATTGAGGACAATGGGACAGAGAGAAGAGAAACAGGACTGGAATAAAGTGGTGGGAATGGGATCTAAAATAGATGTGGTGGGTTTCATGCGCGTAACTAGTTTGTTTAGGGATGCTGAGTCAAGAAGAGAGAAGCTGGAGAGACGGGAACCAGAGAAGTTGGATGAGGAGGGAGGAGGTGTGGAAATTATATCCGTAGTGGAGAGAATGTGATGCCGGATGTTGTCAATCTTAGAACTAAAGAAATCTAAAAATGTGTTGCAAAGTTGTGATGAGGCAGGTAATGTGGTGGGGCAGTTTGGCTTGAGCAGTCTGTTGATGGTGGAGAAAAGATGTCTGGGATTGTTTTGGTGATTTTCAATGATGTGAGAGAAGTAGGTGGATCTAGCAGACTCTATAGTAACCTTATAATCAGATAAGTAATCTCTCCAGGCCTGATAATGTACATTGAGGCCGGAAAGACGCCACCTACGCAGCCAAGTATAATAAAAAAGCAAACCAAGTACATTTGCCTCCAGTACCTTTCTCCTACCATGAAAAACACACAAAAATGGATAAACTGACACTCAAAGAAAAGCTTTCTTTAAAAAAAATATACCTCAGCTATTTAATCTGACAGATTTCCTGTTCGTGTCCAATTTTTCTCTCAGCCTCAAGTGAATGAGAAGCCTTTCCTGATAGAAGGTCAGGAAAGGTCAGCGCACTGCTTGCTGACAGGTGCAATTTCTGCTGTCACTCCACAGCCCATCCTGAAACCGACTGTGACAGGAGATCGGGGAAAGTGCTGGGAGGACAATCCTGGGGGAAAGTGCAGTGCTGAGGAGCGCAATACTCTTTCAGCCTCCAAGATCCCATCTCTGCTGTCTACCCAAGATGTTATTTATTAACAGGTATCTGATGTAAAGCCTGTACTGATTCATCAAGGTTTCCTCACTGTGAGATTTAAAGCTGCACGGCTCATTTCAGCTGGGTGATGAACGAAGGTACGGCCATGCCTCTGAAAGAAGGTGACACATACAAAGTCTGCCCAGGGAAAATCGGGACGTGCTCAGTTCACCAGGGAGCTGGAGTCATGGTGTGTTAATAATGCTCTTGAGGGCCTTGAAAGGCTTTATTTCAGTGGAGACAAACTGCTTCCAATGGAAAGAGTGGAAGGGTCGATTCAACTTCAATCTCAAATCTGTTCGCAATGAAAGAATTGATAGACTTTTTCCACTGGAAGGTGAAACTACAACAGTCACCCTGAGGGTGTTCGGTCACTTATTTACAATGAATGCAGGGAATGGCTAAAAAAAACTGAGAAAAAGTGCTCACCATGTCGCATGAAAAGCGACGTGCATTTGTTTCATGCTGCATGTTTTTTTTGTTCACCAACATGAAATTGCTTTAAAGTGTTAAATCATGCTGTATATAACTGGTTTATAAATCAAAGGCAAGGCCAAAGAACCGTGTAGCAAAAATGCCCAAAAGCAAATATCCTTTAAGATTATCCAAATAAGAACGAAATATTAATATCTATTTGTTGAAAAAATCCTGTCACTGGGAGATGTCCCAGGAGTAATATTTATGGAAAAATAATAAGAAGAGTGGACTTGGCTTGGAAATTATAGGCAATTCTGGATTTTATGGGAAGGGATTTTTAAAGAAATGCCAATTAATACAGATGAATAAGCAGATGGAAAAATGTACTGATCAATATGTATACAGCATATTAAATGGAAATAATGGGATACAAGAAAATTGCAGAAAAAAACTGCAGAAATGGAGTGAAATGGTCATGAATCTTTATACACCAAAAACAACATTTGATATTAAAATTGCCTATAGTTACTACTGGAATCTAATTGACACAGAAAGTAGCTGTAATATTAACCATAATGAACATGAACGATTAAATGTAAACAGTGAAATGTCTACAGTTCTAGATAATTTTGTATCGGTCTAACCTCACTATATATTTTTCAATATATATAAAAACAAAATTAAAAAAAAATTAATCTCTGGCTATGGATTTGGGAACATCTTTGATCCCAACTGTTCTTCTCAAACCCATGACCATCTTATACATACATAAACTTTTGGCCACTAGTTCCCTTAGCTGTCTATAGCCACCTGTATCCAGAAGTACAGTAAACATGATCCCCTTGTCTATATGGGGATTTTCCAGAGGGCGTTGTTCTTGTCCAGTAGTCTTATTTACTGCATTTCTTGAGGTGCCTGTCCATTTACTGTATTTTGAGGAAACATGAAGGAGACTGAGCTTCATATAAGATTTTTCTACAGTACTTTCTTAGCCTGATGTCTGTAGTGTGACAGACTACTACTAAATAGATTTTTTTGTTTAACAAAGTTTCATTTTTTGGTCTTTGTTAATCCGCCATGAGGAGAACAGATAGCACTATTATAATGGTACAAAACCTACAGGATGATGAAGAACTCCCAATAAAGAAATACTGTCTTAAGAAATAAAAGGATTTGTTAACATAAATATATGACTTATAGTAGATTCCTTGGGTAGCAATAATGTCATGATGTTTTCAGAGCACTTGTAATTTATATTATTTAAAAAATACAGAGGTTTCAATGCACAATTCATCTCAATTCTGCTTAGAGCCAACCTGATTTCACAGTCCACAGAAGATGCAGTTCATAACCTTACTTGTTTTTACAACAACAACTTCATATGCCTCTTTTATCATACCAAAACATCTTGTGGAACATCACATATGTAATAAATTGTGCCCAATACACACAGCAATAACCACATTATTAATTTTATGAAGTTCTACGACAGAGCCATCTCAAGACAATCACTATATGACACAACATCAGCACCACCCTATTAAAAAAAAAGCCTGAAAATACAGAGGAAAAAACTGCATCTACATTTCAAAATACAGCCTAGACAACAATCCACCCAAACTTACTGAGGTGAATCCATCCTTTAGACTTTAGACTAAAGATGATATGGGCATTCACTGATACATCATTTAATACTTCTTAATAAATTTAGATTTTGCACAATATTCACCAGACACTCATAATTTGGCTCCACATTGGAAAAACCTTTCGGACTCATCAGAAAGTAATAAAGTAGAGCAATGTAATGTAATGTAATATGCAGGCTAACATTCACATGTTTTCTGAATATCCTTTGCATTGCTCTTTAATAATATCCAATCCAGTTATAAAGAATAACTCAAAATATTCAGAGGACGAATTCCTGATGAATACCAAGTCATAAATGTCAATGTCATACTTTTTTTGTTCCCACGTAGTGTTATAAATTAATAAACTTTGTTTACACTACATATAGTTTAAAAGACACATCTTATAAACACATAAACAAAACAATGTGCCTCACTGATTGACTCAATATAAGAATACTGTATATATATTTTAATATAAATTATGAAACAAGAAGAGATTTTACATGCAGCATGGAGTACATTTTCTCCAGAGGCTTTGCTCAAACATTTCAGTGCAAGATGAAAGAACACTTTCTTACGTGAAACAGTTCTGCAATATGGTCTGTTCTGGGCCTTAGGAAGCTATTAATAACAGTAAGTGCTTTTCTCCTATCTGAAGAGGCTTTCCTTCTTTTCACCAATTAGTAATGAATGAATGTCAAGCCCAAGACTCACTCAGATTCCAAACATTCTCACTGGATGCTTTGGAGCCATAATATTCTTATTAATTTCAAATAATGTTAATGATGGAAAGAGACCATCTCACTTCACAATGCAGATTTTAAAGAAACATTAGCAGTTTGGAGGTACTGTATAAAGACTGATTACACTTGAGTGTTCTGGTGTAGCAGAATTTACTTTAAGTATGATTTCCAAAAGAACTGCAATAAGGCACCATACAACAGCATTCCTCAACACTTCACCAGTCAGGAAACAATAAAAGTAAAAGCTTGATTAGGTCGATGACAGAGATTCATTTAAATGTGAAGTGAAATACATGATTGTGAAAAAACCCTCCAGAGTCTGTATTAATTCATTTTAAAATCAGAACAACTCATGTTGCTGAAGCATGCAGTACACTTAAAGCTAATTCCATCATCAGCCTCCATTATAAGATCAAAGGTGTTAAGAAAAATAAAATATTCAGTCAACCCCTGTGCAAGAGTGTGTAGTTTAAGTGAAGGTTGATGCAGGAGGATCCTAACAGATTGAATGAGTTCTGCTCTTTGTCTATACCATCTCAAAGGGTTACTAGCATTATATGAGGAAAGGTCAGCTTACATTGCCTTTGAACAGCTCCTACATTAACACTAGAGGAGGGCAGGCACCTTTTTCCCATCTTTATCCATGAAGGCTTCAAAGCTAACACTGTTTGACCTTTTAAGCAGAACTTGTCCTGAGGAGGGAAAACTATAAATCAATACACATGATAAGAAAGATTTTAAAATATATAATAAAATAATGTACCCTACAGTGTACTGACAAGTAAATAGCATTTCCAAGGTACAATACATCCTGATGTCTTTTATCATTAAATAAGATCTTTCAGGAGACATGGTGGAAACTCACAGCAACACAAATTGGTGCAAACGTGTATTGTTGTGATGCAGGGCGTGTGTCATTTGCAGTCGGGTATCATTTGAGGTGTTTGTCCAGCTGCTGATGGGCTAAGAGGCAGGTAAACACAGATGATCAAATGGGGTTTCTGATGGTTGACTCTGGTTAATTAAATTCATGGTATATGAACTTGGACTTTTTCTAATAAATCTATTTTAAAAACAATCCCAATGATATTTTCAAAAATCAATTGCAATTTGTTTATACTAAATCTAAAAATGTATCATTATCAATGAACTGTAGCTACAGAAGTAAGCACCACCGCTTAAACAGTGCTTAGTTTAAAGCTGAGGAAGACTTACATTTTTAAACTTATTTTTTCCATGTTCAGGAATATTTTATAATATTGTGTAGGGACCATGAAAAGAGCATTTCAAAGAAGACGTGAAGGGTCTGCTGGGGTGGTTAAACTAATTGCATCATGATAAGCACACAGCCCTGATTAAGTAGAGCACGGATCTGTCACAGTTGCCTTGCTTTCCATTAGCAGCATGTTATTTGTTTAAAGATGCCTGTCATTTGGTAATCGAGAAAAATGTGAGGCTATACGCCATAAACAAACCTAAAGTATACCCACACCCCCATGCTACTTCTCCCACCTCCTTCCCTTCTTAAATCATGCACCTGCTTAGGCTACAAATGAATAGCTTTTAATTTATGGAAAGTGCCAATTCCTTGCAACTGCAATGGGGCTCAAGTGTTTTAAATGGTCTGCTCAGTCATTTCTAATGGTTAAGTCAGGTATTTATTCACTGAAGAAACATAAATATCAAGCAAAAAAAAACTACAGCAGCCTCCGCTGGGGGATATAAAGAACTACCTCTATCAGTTTGGTGATGAGAATTATATTCATAGTCATCATGTGAACAGGAATAAGGGATGTGGTCATCATTTCTGCCATGCTGACACTGAACTAAGGGACCACGGTTTGTGTATGGATATTGTAAGATATTTCATATTCTGTTAGTGTTAAAGGTTTTGTGGTTGAAGGCTGCATGGGAGAACAAAAAGTGTACATACAGTACATATAAAAAAACCTTGTTTTTTTCCTCAAAAAGGATCACAAGAAAGGTTTAGTTATAATAAATTGTCAGATAAAATTATACACACTATTCGTTTCTACTCCATCTTAAATTTTGTTTAGCTCTTTCACTCAGACTCATCTGTTTACAGACCACCTGTGAGCTCTCAGCTCTTAACTACATCCTTCAATAATAAACATTTCTGAGCTCTTTTCAGGAAAGAAATACTTCACAACAAAGACATATTGTGTAAGAGCACACTCATAATACACTAAACAAAAGTATAGCAAATTGACCTTGTAAAATTTACACATTAAAAGCTTTAGTGAAAACACAGATCTTTGAGAAAGATTTAAAAATGTCAATAGCTGTAGTGTCTCTAATGCATTAGGGCAGTGTTTTACAGTACATACAAATGTTGCTGCATGAGTATGTGTACCCTGGAAGAGTAAGCATGCCTGAATCAGCAGACCTAAGAGTTGAACTAGAATCTTGCATATACGAAGTCCTTAAGATGACCTGGAGCTAGACCGACCATCCAATACCTTAAATAAAACTTTCAGAGTTAGGCAGCATGTTTTAATAGGATATACAGAGGATAGGAATCACCTGCTCATGTGTACTTTTACTGAGCACAAAGACCACAGAACTTTAGAAAATAATTATGTCAGCAAGACATGTGGACCTACCGGGCATGCTCTGTATCCACTTTTTTTTTTTGTTTGTGTGGTCCAGTATCTGTCCTTTGTGTGCCAGCCTCATTATCACATTACTAATGTTTTTCTCCTTATAGTACCCATACAATTGCTTCTCATACTTAAAATGCTTGTAAATGTTCTACATTTTAAGATGCCCATGAAAAGGGCATCTGCTGGCCCAATAATGAAATATTTTTAGCACCTTAAAGTAACTTTCGAGTTTTTAGCATATAAGCAATAAGATAAGGGCCTGTTGCACCAAAATAAATTTAAAGAGCACTTAAATGTGATATGTAATTGAGACATAGAAAGGCTTTGTACAGCCCAAGAAACTTGGCTGCTCTTTATGATTATCAATATCTCGGTATTATTCAACTGAGGCAAAACTATAAAGACATCAAAATAGAGGGACCTCAAAACAGCAGCGCTGGATTTCACATAGGAACATTAACAACTATAAAGTTGCTAGTAATTAAATACACAAGTGCTTTCTTTGGTGCAGGTTTTTTTTTGTTTTTCAATAAATTTTAAAAACATACTAAAAATGTATACAAAATTTTAAGAATAGCAGATGTACTGTAAGAGACCTTTCAGTGATACAAAATACATCAACAGTTGGTTACAAGTGCTGGGTCATTAAAAGCCGTCTATAAAGCAGACTGTCTTGTAAAGTCACCCTAAGCTCTATATAAATGTCACCTTCCTTCTCTCTAAATGAACTGCATGGTGCATTCAGGAGCAGTGAACCAGCAGGGAAGTGACAGCAAAACACTGTCAAGATACAGCTCTGTTAGACATGTTTACACTATAATTGCTTGAAAACACACCAACTGTAATTAACATTTTTAGAAGATAAATTCTGCATACAGGTGCAGAACACTTTTTTGCCAGAATTGCAAAAACAGCAGGTAATTAGCTCAGGACTTAAGAGTACTGGATTCATGCTATCTAATTTAATATTGCCACAAAGGGTCTGTGAATCTATATCAAAACCACAAAGAGGTACAGAAGACCTACACGGAAGGGATCCAAACACAGCAAGGCATTTAAAGAATTAGAAATTGGGTAACCAATATGTTTTTATATTTCTTTGATCCTGCCTTGACTTCTTTTTTTTTTGAAGATTAATGATCAAAGTATCATAAGACTGGTTAAAAAGGTTTGCTTCCTGTGACAGCTGCAAGCCCAGGTGCATTAGGCACCCAGCAGTATTGCTGACAAACATCAGATAAGGTCAATAGGATTTCCTGGTGCAATGGATAGAACCATTGCTTTAAATGACCAGTTGCTAAGTATTGAGCCAGTCAGGATGAATTTATGGTTAGAAATTTACTAAGAGCCAAGAGGAGTATATCTCAATGAAACCTTCATTGTAACCTAAGTTACAAAAATGTACTATGATTCTTTTAAAACAGACGTTGGACATCACATAGTGAGGCATTTATAAAAATATAAAAAAAATATATAAAAATATAAATTTGATGAAGCGCTCTAAAAAGCTCTATAAATTGATCGTATGTTTTATATACTGGATAATATATGGATGTTTTTCCTAGTGAATAAATGTTTGCAATGTTTATGCAACTGGTCAGTTTTGTAAGCAAGGTATAGGATTGTTCTGAAATTAAGATTTTGAAACATCCATTAAAGTTCAAGTAGAAAAAGCTGTTTCACTCAAAGATTGGTCAAATTAAACAGATTTAAAAAGAACATTAACACTATTATTTATCCCATTTTATTATTATTATCTATTTTATAAATAATATACTAAACTAGGTACTCAGTAAATGCAGACAAGCCTATAAAAAAACAAGAAACATTTACAGCTACAAAGAATAATGCAACCTATTTGTAAAGCTTTTCGTATGCAAAATGTGTAACATGGTTAATATTGAGCTTTTGAATTGCTTTAATGCAACACTGCTGCATACTAACAAATCAGTGACTACAAAATATGGCCTACTGAAAGGTTTGCAACATTAATATCAATAAATTCCATGTCACTATTTTAACAGTAATCTACTTAATTTTCAGATGGCATACCAACGCCAGCAAGACTGGGAGGAATTAAAACAATAAAATGTCGTGCTGATTTATTCCTGGTGATTGGTGGGGATTTCCATCAATTTCATGGCTTTGTTTTGATCCTTTTGTGAAGTCAATACTTTCCTGCATGAGTAATTTCCCTGTACCTAGCCGAGAAGCAACACACTCTGTTTACTGTGTCGAACTATGTTAGTGTTAATGCACAGGAGCAAAGGCCGGCTCAATGGATTTTGGCCTCTTTTGTTCCTCCCGTAGTTTTGCAAATCTATAGATTGTATGAATGTATTGTATGTATTTTATTTTTACTGCATTTAATGTGTGAGGTGTGCTTAAAAAGTATGCTCATGAGGTATGGTCCAAAAGTAATGTAAAGCACAAATCATTTTTGCTTTACAGACAAGCAATTTGTGATGAGCACATCAATTAGAACAACAAGTACGATACATTTGATAGCTGAACAAAAACATACAACATGTTCAGCCCATACTGTATATTGCTAATTGTGAAAGTCAGTATTTGGTTGTATATCCGTTTGAAACAGTAACTGCATGAATTCTGTGATCCACTGAGTTCAACAAACTCTACAGAAAAAGTCAAATTCATGCTCAACTGGATTAAATATGGAGCTTTTTTCTCTTTGCATGCATTGGCTTTTTGTTAGGGTCATGCTGCATGGTGAAGTACCACCCAATAAATATGAAAAGGTTCTCTTCTACAGGAGAATTTTGTGAGCTTTGTAAACTTCAGAATTCATTCTACTGCTGCCATCATTAGTTAATATCATCATCAATAAAAATGAGTCACCCAGTTCTAGAAACAGGCCATGACATTACCCCCACCATGCTTCAGAAAAACATGGAAAGGTTTAACTGTGGTAAAAGAAAGGAACTGCAGATGCTCCAAAGAACACCACCTCATGTGTGAACCATAACCTTGGCAAATAAATTCTAAAGTTTACAGTGTCATAATCACAAACACAAATTGCTATAAGTATATAATTAAATAAGTTCATAAGAACTCCACTGCTAATGCATTCATTTGTATTAAACTGTATACAAATATGGGTATAACCAATAAACTCATCCAAACCTTTTTATGCATGTTGCTCGCTGCCACACCAATACATCAAGCTCTTGTTAACAGAACTAAACCTCAGCTGCCTGCTGCACTTAGCCCCTGGATGCAAACTGACTGCTGGACAGGTGCTTCTGTACTGAACCAAAGTCACAAACATCACTGGGTGCCAGTGAGGTGGTTAGTCTAGCACCCCCAACCCAGACTCCCACTTAGGGTGACGTAGACAACTGAGGCTGTTTTTCTGACAAATGGCTCCCTGTAACAAGTCCAGTGTGTGACAACAGCACTCAGTGCCTGTGCAAGACTTAATGAGACAATGCCTGGATTCAGAATGCACCTACAGTACTTCTGACATACTTCTGTGGGTTCGTGACAATGTAGACACTGGACTGGCTATCAGAGTGCTCTTACTATTCAAACCTTTATTTTCACCTGGAGTGGCCTTGTGACCCCACTTATTGAAATGGCCCTTGTATACAGTATGTATAATACAAGGGTATCAGTAAGACAAATATTACATTTTGTAAAGAAAATCTTATGTGCTTAAAGGAAACAGTTATTATACTATGTAAGTGTTGTATTAATAGGCATCCACTTATTTAAAATAAAGTGAATATATACAGTTTTTTACATACTGTAGGAACATTTCTTGACGTATAGTGCAAGAAGAAAAAAAACAAAACAAACCTCTGAGGACTTTAAAAGCTGAAATATGACGAATATGTTTTAATATGACCCAGAAAAAATGCATTCATTTGTTTAACAAGTTGTTTGTACATTTATAGAAAAAAGGGAAGGATTAAGAAATTGCCTTTTGCAAAATGGTGCTAGAAATCTTTAATCATCTATACTCTGTGGAACAGTGGTGCTTTTCTAACAGATTTCTATGCTGGAATCAGGGAAGCAGCACTCAGGCCATCAGCCATTACAAATAATATAAAAAATAAAAAAGCAGACAAGAAAAATCTGCTAGTTCTTCATATACATAAAATGAGAACAGGGAACAAAAGCTCTTTTCCACCTCCAGGCCTTACCAATAGGAATGAACTAAATAGCAATCTGAGTTGTCCAAAGTCTGGCTAGAGGTTGCTTGACTGCCTTTCATTTTTGAATTTCTTAGCACACTTTGGCCTCTATATTGCGTGAAAAATAGATTAAACAACAAAAGCAAATACATTCAAAGGTTCTGAATCCCACTGGGTCCTAAATGAAGTGCTTGAATAAGTGTACCAGACCTCCTTTACATTCTCTATTCTGTTTCATAATATGCTGTTCTATTGATGCTACTGGTTCAGTGTTTATAAGGACCATTCCAGGGGAAGAGCTTAGTGACAGTATATTCACCCCTATCAGCATAAAGACTATGAGTAAAGAAATCTTTCCAGCATGGGAGCAGTTTCAAGTGCAAGCTTAAATTGTAATATGACAAGAGCCTGATATTCGTGCACAGTGGGAACAATCCAAAAGAAATAAAAAGAATAAGGCAAGAAGAGTGCAGTACTTTACACTACATGGGGTACAGTAGAAATCCTATTGAATATTAGACTCCCTGCCTCCAATTGCAGTTTAGAGCTTAGATTGGCTTTTTTGACCCGCGACACTCTTGATTTTAGCAGCATACCCGAACTGCTTATTATAAAGCAATTGGGATCTTATTCTTGTTCAGTAAATCTGAACACGATAAAACAAAAACAGAAAAATTAATTGCTTATTTCATATTAAGATTCCCTTATTCTTGCCATACATTATCAGGACACATCCGAAGAACTAAAAAGATCATCCAACTTCATCTATATTGTCTTCTATACTCTTCATATATTATATTCAATATTACTGATATTTTGCCAAAATAAATATTATTCTGCTACATTTTCTACAAGGTTGTTCTTACCAACAAGTATCATAACCCTTAAATTGTTCTTTTAGTTTTTTCCTAACTAAATACCATGTTACCTTTATATAACACTGTTCTGCACTACTCTATAATTAAGACTGTCTTTATCTTTCTACCTGGAATAAACACATACATTTAACCTGAAAGACATTTTACACTGCTCAACAGCTTGAAACGGAATGATGAGAAAAGGACTTTAATTGATTCTGGTATAATACGGAAAAAAGTACATGGCTTTTCATGTTTTTAAACTTGTTTTTCCCCATAAGGTGGATAATTCAGACATGGAAATAATACAGAATATGTTGTTTTTAAAAAAAAATCAGATCAGACTGTACCCAATTTGAAATGAGATTAAAAAATAAATATGTAGAAGTTTACTTAAGACACCTAATCTCACATTGCATGTGAAGAAGTGGTACATATCTTGCACAATCACTAATAAAATCAAACGTTGGTCTGCCTGGTGTGTTATCAGAGCTGACAGACAACTGCAATTCTTAGCCATTTATTTCCTACTGAATTTTTCAGATACACAATTCAGAGCCGCAAGTTGCAATCTTCTGCTTTCCTTCTTACTTCAGCAGCTTTTATTGCTTACAAAATGAGGTGTGTTACCCCCACTTCATCACACCAGGAAATTAAGCCTGTTGCGAGGTGGCAGGTAGAAAATCAATCCTTCTCTATCTGCATATTTTCTCCAGCCTCCTAAATCACTCTGTCTCGCTCCTCATTAACGCACCCAAATGGGCTCTCAGTCTTTTCCATGAAACTGGAGGGAACCAAAGGTCACTGTTGGCAAATTGCTTTGTGCAGTTTGAAAATGGAAACAATAAAAATGCAAACAAGATGGCTGACAGATAAAGTGTGTGCTTGTTGGGTGAATGAGAGGTAAAAAATATATCTAAGCTGTGATAAAGATAAAGAACACCTTCAGTGTTGATGTATAAGCCGACCTATTGTCAGCCTCAGAGTGCATGAGAAAGAAAAAAACGCTGCACACTAAATTTAGGAAGCATTCCAGATTCTAGCTTAAAGATCCACTGTGCTTTATAATATTCACATTTCCTCAGACTGTTTGGCTATTGCTACAGACAAATGCTAGTGAAACGTTTATTTGATTTTCCCTGATGCTCAACTGTCTAGACCTCTGAGATGAGATTTGCTTTTCACAACCTGGCCTCTGAGATATGAAAAATAAATTGGCTTTGGACAACACGAACTGATGCAATAATTGAACATTTTGAACTCTTATCCCTATCAATCAGATGTTTCAGGTGCATCCAGTTTGAAGAGGTTTTGTATTATAGGCAGAATATAAGTTGTGACATGTTACACGCTCCCATTTTTCTCAACACAAGTCAGTAAGATTAAAAACTAATATTGAGGGATTACATTAAATGAATCCCTTCATCTACTCTACTACTCTATTAGTGACTTTTTGTAAGTGATGGTTCTGTGAATTCATATTTGAAATATTTAATATTTTCTTTAGGTGCTTTTTCATGTTATTAAATTGCTTCATTCTACAACATTATTGTGATACTTTCACTTTTTTCACAGTACACCATGCTAACACTTTCATCAACTTGGCAAATTAACTCATCAGTAAATGCTCATATCCAGATGAGATCTGAGTAGTTTTTAACTTTCAGGGTAATCTGAATAATATACAGTGCTATCAAATAAAAATTATTGACTCAACTGTTTCTGCCATTATATCTGAACACCAACATATAGGCAATGTGCAAAATCCTTAAAGACATACCTGTATACAGTATGCCAATTACAACAAATCTGCTTCTAGTGATAAGACAGTCCGGTGTCACAAGCAGATCTGCTCCATGTACGTTCTTGCCTTAACAGTGCAAGATTAGGCTAAAAGGGATCATGCATGCAACAGACAAGACTACTGTAATACTCTCTCCTCCTGCAGATATTGCAACAACCTGCCTCTTCAGATTTAATGAATGTTGTAAGGACACTGGCAGAGCTGGTGAAAAGCACACTGGTCACATGAATATGAGGTATAACATTGAATAAAGTGTTCAGTATTGACTCATTTTATTTAATTTATGTGGCCCAACCATCCCATACAGTCAAGTAAATCAAACATGACACATTGACTTTTACAGTGCCTGCCACAAAAGGTCACACAAAGGATACTTTGCATGCATATTTCTTTTCATTACAGCTCAGGATACGTACACAGCTAAACCTAAATTGGCCATTGTATTTTCCAGGAAAAAATGCAAACCTGCTAATCCCTGCCTTTTGGTAATCCATGCATCATTGCGCCATCATTAGTCTATGGTTAGATATGTGGCACATATTGGCATGCATGAAAAATAATCCTTTCCCAAAGCTAAGAATGAAGTCAAATCAACAGACATGCTAATTCTGGGCGGAGTGGTGGCTCTGTGGCTAAGGATATGCGCCTGTGACTGGAAGGTTGCCGGTTCAAATCCCGCGGCCAGCAGAGGAATCCTACTCCGTTGGGCCCCTGAGCAAGGCCCTTAACCCTAACTGCTCCAGGGGCGCCGTACAATGGCAGACCCTGCGCTCTGACCCCAAGCTTCTCCCTGTCTGTGTCTGTGTCTCCATGGAGAAAAGCTGTGGTATGCGAAAAGACGAATTCCTAATGCAAGAAATTGTATAGGGCTAATAAAGAAACATTATTAATTCAAAATCATTTAAAGGCTGCTTTGCCTAAAATTAATTGAGCACCCAGTATGATGCTGAAAGGATTCTTAAATACAAGGAGAAGCATTTGTAATTTTAGGATATACTTTTTTATCCTTTATCATCACACAAATTGTATCACTATTGCCTAGTAATTACTAGTAATAAGTATGCTATATTACTCAATGACCCTGTAATTATTTTAGGTATAATGCAAGAGATTATTGAAACATTATGTCATATAAATCCCTACACTCTCTGTGCTTATTCTAAAATAAATACTAAATGGGATTCTTTCTTTCAACAAAACACTTGCTCTCCACTAAATCAATCAGCATTTAACTTTAGATAGTATAATTGCCTCACATCCTGAAAAAGTGATGGCTCAATCATATTACTTTTAAGAATTATTATGGTATGATAGAAAATCATCACAGCCTAATCAGACAAAATTATTGAAAACATTTAATAGTTTTTTTTTAGAAATATCCCAATTTCTATTTTTCCCCTCTGGTAGCATTATTTCTTAACAGTATTACAAATCCCACACACCCTGGTGAACCTTGAATCCTTGTCTGCACAATTATCCTTTATTCCCTGCTCCTATCATGAGACCATTTGCCACCTTATACCAATGATATAAGAGGCTGTTGTTGACTTCGATGTCACACCTTCATCATGTCAGGTTAGGGTTTTGTTTCATACTGATATGGAAAATGAGATGTGTTCTAGATTTTATGTAGTTAATTAAAATGATAAAAACAAAGGTCACAGCATTGATTCAGGAATAAAAACAACAACTAAATTCAGTTGCATGGAGATTACTTATAATGCAGAAGAGAGATTGTCAGTAGAATGAAAAAGTTTCTGACCTCTAACCCAAAAAATCATTACATTTGGAAAAATGTGGCTGCTGAATGACTCATTTAGCTAGGGATAAGTAAAGAGGATTTTTGTGTCTGAGAAGCTAGTATCACACTAGAAAATGTGACTTAGCAGCTATTAATTCTAGAGGCACCCCGGTCCTGGGAGCTGAAAGAAACCTTCCCTAACCCTTTTTCTTTTCCTACTAATTGTAATGAGTCATATTGAAGCATTTCTGTAATGTCCATTGCAGAATTCACATTCTGTGACAACCCCCACCAATATCCCTGCTCATGTGATGCCTCTCAAATAACCCTGAATGCTGGACTCATATCGCACATCTTCCAAAAAAAACTATCAACTACCAGCTTGAAAAATCTAAATGCATGTTTAGTACAAAGTTATTTTTTAAAAATCCAGACACGGGCACAGACTCACTCGCACAAGGGCCAGTTTTCTCAGAAGCCAGTTAGCCTAACGGTATGTCTTTGGACTGCAGGAGGAAACTGGAGCATCCAGCGGAAAGCCACGTTTGAAAAAACGAATCAATTTTTAAAATACAGTACTTGTCTTATAGAGATATTTCTGAGGCAAAAAAGTGCCAATGATCAATTGGGAAAATGTATAGACAGCACTTAGTGCTCATTGTTCACATAAGTAATCAAGAAATAAGCAACGCACTATATATAACAAAGTGTTTAGAGACAAAAACACTCAAGTGTAATAACAGTACACTTTAGGCATGTCAGGTATTATTTTAATACATATTAACATAACAGAATAAAACTTGGCAGCACAATGTATGTGTGTTTCTTTCTCATTTATCATTTTTTAAGAAATTCATTTAAAATATTTTTTTTCCTTATTACTCACTGCAAGAGACTGAACAGCCTGCCAGAGGACTGAAAATTAAGATACTGAGCATAGTCTTATTCAGAGAACTAATAACTCAAATATTGTTGAAAACACTGTGTGATTGTGAGTGACAAAACCCACAAGGAAACATAAGAGAAAGTTAAAAAGCAAATTGATTGGTTCTAGGAAGAGCAGATTTGTTAGCAACATAGAGACCCTTAACTCTAAATGCCCCACATTTGAATCTTTTAAACTAACTAGCAAATAGCATTAAGTAAATAACCACAAAGCACACGCAGCTTCTGCAGTACACTGGGCTGGAGATAAAAGATGACTGCTGATAACACAAGCGACTATCACAAAAAAAACTCAGGTTCAAAGGCAACACCATTGGCTAAATGTCACGATAAGGAGACCACCCCTTGAGTGCAATAATCCGCCTGCTTCCACAGAATTAGCACAATGAGAAAGCTATAACCCTGTCTGGGACTGCTCAGGCTAGGCAGGTGTTTGTCGGAAGGCAGTTTGTTGGAAAGCCACCTCTTTGCCTGCCTATGATGGCTATCTCAGTGTCCTCTAAACCACAGTTAATGGCTTTTTGCTTGGGGATTTGGCAAGCTTCGATGACCACATACAAATGGAGCACACACAAACTAAGCTTTATAAGGTCTGTATAAAACACAAATTGACTTTATAAGCTGTACATTTTGCCTAATAATGAACAGAAATGCCCTTACTAAGCTCTTCATCCTCTCATAGATATTGCCAAAGAGAAAATTATCTTTCTCAATCTAAGAACACATGGGTCTTTGCTGTAAGGCAAAGAGAGATATGGATCATCGAGGGCTGATTTTAAATTCAATCACACTGAATCTTGGTGAAACTGGAAGAAAAATATACTTTGAAACAGGAGTTTAGACCTTTTTTGCCATTTTGTAATAATCTGGACTAAGGGATTCTATATTTTAAACAGAGAAACAATAAAGAAGTGTCAAAATATCAACTTATAAGAAATGATAATTATTATTATTATTGTATAAAACCATTCTAAGAAAGTCTGTATTTTTATATTTTTTCTAAGAGAAGATGTTTAACCATTTCTGAAGTGTGAAGACACTTACCAGGACAAGCAAACTGAAAGAAAAATAATAATCTGAACACTTATATACAGTAGCTCTTTCCTGGACACTCCACTCAAAGCACTTTACAGGTAATGGGGACTCCACTCCACCACCAATGTGCAGCCCCCACCTGGATGATGTGACGGCAGCCATAGTGCACCAGTACACCACCACACACCAGCTGTCAGTGGGGAAGAGAGATTGGTGCACTATAGATGGGAATTATTAGGAGGCCAAGATTGGAAAAGCCAATCTTGGGAAATTTGTCCAGGATTCCGTGGTTAATGATTCTACAGAAACAACTTCAAGAAAGTTTGGTGAGCATAGCACACAACATCTTATCCAGGCTTCCTCATTACTTTTAGAAAAAATAAAATGTAAACATTCTGTGTAGTGAAGTGATTCTGATCCTTTTGTGAGCAATCTTTAAGTAATGTGAAATTGCTTGTATAAAGACGTCAATATATTAAGCTATTTCAGTTTACTAAAATGACAAAACATCCACCCATCTACTACCAATATTAGCCAATCAATACTTCTTTGTAGATACTAAATCCAAAAAGGGTCCCTTTAATAGGTACACAACACTGCCACCTATTGGGATATTTTCCACATCACAACATTTTTTTGTATTATAAGTAGTTTCTCATTATGTGATAATATTGCCAAAATATAACATTTTTCACTGACTAGTTAAGCTACATAAGTGTACATCAGAATCCACATTTGTTTCATATATCCAAATCAAACAAAAATTTTACAGCCTTAGATATTAGATTTGCACACTTATTAAACATTCATTAATGTTTATCAGTAAACAAATGTGAGCCAACTATGAATAATTCATTGTATTCTAATTATTCTATTTTTAATGAAGTAAATACAAATCTGAATCCTAACAAGCTGCTATGTTATTTTTTTGGTTTCTTTTAAAAAAATAATAGTCATGAGAAAAGTTTTGATTTTGACTTAACTTGCCTTTAGCATGAAAGATGGTTTGAGCGATGGGTCCAGGAAGGGTATTTTACAGATGGAGACTGCAGTTTAGCCTCAAGGCTGAACTGAATTTGGTTCTGGAAAATGGATTTACAAGCAGCTGCTTTTCCTGACATCCTGTGCAGTTCAGCCAGTCATTGAAACTTTTCAATTATTTGTAGCCAAAAACAAGAAATCGGTGGTTCTTTAATAATAATAATAAAAAACTTTATTTTATATAGCACCTTTAAAGGTGGCTTCTCAAAGCGCTTTACAGAATGAGAACAACAATAAATAAAAAGAATACACAAGATAAAACACAATTACAATATATAGAGGAGAACGTGGATGGTGGTACTAAGAAAGGGGTGAAGAATGGAACTAGTTAAGTGAAGGCTTTTCTAAAGAAGAGGGTTTTGAGTCTGGATTTGAAGGAGTTTAGAGAAGGTGAGTCTCCTGTATCCTTGGGGAGAGAGTTCCAGAGCTTGGGAGCGTAACAGGAGAAGGCCCTGTCACCCATACAATGTAGACGGGCTTGGGAGACAGTAAGGAGAGCAGAATTAGAAGAGCGAAGGTTGTGAGGTGGGGAGTAGGGCGATAATAGTTCAGACAGGTACTGAGGTGCCAAGCCATGCAGAGCCTTAGAGGTGAGCATGAGGATTTTAAAGTCCACACGGAATTTGACTGGAAGCCAGTGCAAGGAGTCCAGGATAGGAGTAATGTGATAATTTGCACTAGACCTGGTCAGGATTCTGGCTGCTGAATTTTGGACATACTGCAGTTTGTTCAAAGTAGATTTAAATACCCCAGCGAGTAGAGCATTACAGAAGTCAATACGAGAGAACACAAATATGTTGATCAGCTTTTCAGCCACAGTTAGTGATAGCATAGGGCGTAGTCTAGAGATATTTCTAAGGTGAAAAAAATATGTTTTGACAGTATGCTGCACATATGGGTCGAATGTTAAACCAGAATTGAATATAACCTCAACGTTTTTCAATTTAGATTGAAGCTCAAGTACAGGACCATCTACAGATAGGGTTACAGGACTGGCTTTACGAAGTTGATGGGGGGTGCCAATAAGCATGACTTCAGTCTTGTCGCAGTTAAGATGAAGGAAGTTTTGAGTCATCCAAAGTTTTATGTCAGAGATGCAATTAGATAGAATAGAGACAGCCACATCAGTGTCAGGTTTGGTATGGATGTATATTTGAGTATCGTCAGCATAGAAATGAAAGCTGAGGCCATCACCATGTGATCTTAAAAATTGACCAAGTGGAAACGTAAATGCTGAAGAGCAAGGGCTTTAACTATGATATACTGTAGCATCCATAACCAGAAACCCACAGAAGATGACACCTGGGGATAAGGAGTCCTCCCAGATCTTGAATTTAATGACTGATCTCAACCTGCCCTTTACAGATTCTCTGCATACTTCACTGAAAGCTGTTAAAATCTGTAATATGTAATTAGTCTAACGGGAGTGGCATGCTTAGCATGATTTAATAAATGGTCAATCATACCCACATGCTAGAAAAAAGTGCAAATGTAAGAGTATGTTAACAGAACTTAATCTGTAGAGGAAACACAGAGATGCACTTCTGTTCTATAATGTTCTCCTTGGTCCTGCAAGAATGTCTTTTTACAGTAGCTTTCTTCTTGACAGATGTTACTGTTACTCGAAAGATATACAGATACTGTAGCTGAATGCCCAAGAATCAGCACTCTGATTCTGCAAAAGCTACTGCATCAGTGCACTACTATATATCTCATTGCCTTAAAGATATTCTGTAATTTGTACTAAGTCCTAAAAAATATCCTAAATAATGAGTGTTTTGAAATAATTCATACAACTCATTTAGCTGACTACACAACAAAAAGAAATGCTTTCCCAACTACTTTTTCCTGACAGGTAGTTAAAGATGTGTTGTCTAGAAAGATCTGTTAGCAGTCCACAAAGCCTGTCTTGTGCTGTATTTATTAGCAAGTCTAGAGAGGTATGTCCATTCATCGGAGCATCGGAGGCCCTGCTGGAATAGCGCCTGTCTGTCCGAGTACCGGCTGGTCAGTTTGCTAATAATACGGTGAGGATTTGAGACCTCTGGGAAGCAGAAGGTCAAAGTGCAAACGGGCTGATGACCTTTAACCTTGCCCTGACCACAGCAGGGATACAAAGATTCTCGCCAGCTAGGTGACGGCCAAAAATCAAAATAGACGGAAAATCATTTCAAGATGACACAAGTCCTCTTAAGCATTGACTCTCCAGCTGCCAATATGATCACCTCTTGCCCCTGCTTTACACACTGTGCAGCCTGGCCATTCACAGGTGCCTTACCAGATGTCTAACCAGCAGGCGTAATGGTATTGAAGGTTTTTGCCATTAATTGCAAAGCCTTTCTGTACAAAAATAAGTCTATCACAGTAGCTTTACTAATTCTGCTTCTTAGTTCTTAATATTTCAGAGTGCTCCTCTGAAATAAAATATCCACACTGTACAGAATCATTTCAAACTATATACAACATACCGAATGAATGAACTATGAAGGGTAAAAGCAGTTTATATAACAACTGAATTAAATTCTCACTTGAGACCAGAGCTATTAAAAAATTAAACTTTCCTATTAATTAATTAGCAAGAAAAAAGGCTTTTTGTGGGAAAAAAGGGAAATAAAGTGTTTAAACACCTGGTTTTCTGACAACTTACTCCAGTCACAATGAGATAATTCTATCACACGTCAGCTGAATAAATAACATTAATACGCTGAATTGGTTACGTGTCTAGTTACCAGTTCTTGCCAGCGATTTCTGCCCAGGTTTTGCATGATCAGAACGCTTAACAGAAAGATCTTGCTTTGGTCTCCCCTTTAGCTTGCCTTCCCGAATAAAATCAAACACACATCGCTGGACTTGGGTTTGGGGGGGTTTCAATCCAGCCTGCAAAGAAATGAGATCTGCGATAACTGGTAGACTGATAAAGACAGGGATGAAAGACACCTGCAGCAGGAAAAACTACAGCTTTACAGAAAACTAAAACCCCATTCTGTGCCATATTTCCTTCTCAAAGGTATTCATTTCTGCTTTTCCTCTTTCTTCACCCTTGATACTTATCATTTGTTCTCTTCTTTTTGACCTACTGTGAAAGGAACATTGAAGATTACCCCTTTTCACCCACACTCAGAATGTTTGATGTTTTCTTTTTGATTATCTTTAAAAAGCAGTCATATATTGGTATGATTATAAAGTGCTGAACATTTTCTGTAGTTCTTGGACCCATGGTGAGCACTGGGTACCTGTAGAAATTGATTATTTTAAGCTTCTTTCAAAGTATTAAAGTACACATTCAGTTTAAATAGTAAAAATATCATATTAAAACACTTACATCAAAGAGTACCTATGTAAAGCCTTTGAGAAAGAAAATACTTTCACTTACAAATGTAATTGCTTTTCTCAGTAATATTAAGATGTGGCTTTAATTACTGACTCTCTTGTTGTTTTAGGTCAAAGCGGCATACTAAACCACCCATATAAAACTCAACTTCTGTCCAGTAATCAGCATCACAGCATATTTTAGACCGGGGTTTTGAAAATATTCTGAACAAGCTGTCAGTACTTCTGAAGTCAAAGAAAGTACTATTTTGTTCTGTCCACGAAACCATAGGTTCAATGCCAGGCTTGGAAATCTAAGTACAATTACTAACAAAACACACAATTAATTTATTTCACTAGATTGCTCATTTCCATTTTCAGAAACAGCAACACATTGCACTTTTCTATAACTTCAGAATGAATTGCAACAAAATGCCTACAGTGGCTAAAGAGAAGGAGGTACTTCATCACTTGGTGGTCATATTGGAGATGGCTCAAACAATTCATCTAAAAGGTATTGGCACCTTAAAGTTGTTTTTATGCTTTACTGGGAGATTTATTTCACAATGGATGGCAGATGGTGTCACCCAGCCTCTGTGAGCTGCTGCTGATGGGCTTATTTATAGTCTGGCCCTATATCCATTTACATTAATTTACAATCTAGTTTAAAAGCAAGTTAGTAAACGGAAAGTATTTCATTACAGATAAAAATTAGCCTTGAAACGCGACTAAATAAAAGCAATCAAATAGGCAACAGCCAAGCAAGCACTTACCGCCCGAAAGCAAGAGAAGCACTTAAATCATGATGCAGATCCAAAAACCTCAGCCACCTCCATTAACTTAACTTGGATAATATCACACCTTCATTAACTTCACTTGAACAGATATCGGATAAGAAAAGCACTTTCAGGCTGTAAAGCTTTGCTATTAATCATGCAAGTTCTGAAATCTGGAATCACACAGTCAAAGACATTAGTCATTCTGAAAAACATGAGTTTTTTGGCCTGTGCAAACTGGAATGTAATCTATACAATATAGGGGAGCCTTTGGAAAATGTCACATAAGTCCTGTCTTCATTTACTCTAAATCGCATATGTTCTGGAGACACCAATTTCCTTTCATTACAAAAAAACATTCAGAGATTTTCCCATATCTTCAATTACAAGATTGACAATTACAATTACAACATGTCTTCTTTCTTGTACAACTTATTTTGAACAAAACATAAAGACGTAATGGACAATGTGAGTGGTTACCATGTGGCTACAAGCAAATCACATAAGAATACAAACAAAGCAAACAGAGATATGGACTGACAGGCAAGTATATATCCTTTGCTTTAAGTAAATACGTAACTAGAGCTTTACACAAACATGTTGAAATTTACTAAATACATATTCTAACTGTTAGACTCAAAGGAAAAGTACATTGATTTCTCTACCCTGGCTCTGCACTTCTGGTGTAAAGCCCACTTGCACTGTATGTTTCAAAAACATTGTCATTGTAATAACCTCTTTATGTGCTGTCGAACTGGGCAAAAACAAATCTCAGGGATACACTTTTTGGCATCCCAAAACACTGATAGCAATCAAAGTAAGGAAGCCACACCTCTTTATTAATCCTGCGCATTAATTAAAGTTTGCCACAGGGGCCACATTAAGGGGTGTGATAAAGCTCTACTTAAATCATAAATCATGCAGGAAGCTTTTTTTGTACCATCTATAGCTTTAATCTTTAAAAAGACGTTACTTAAAATAACCTGCTAACAAGGCAAAAATGATCTTTTTCCTTAATCCATTAAGAAATAACTGAATGCTTTGATTTTTTTTTATCCTCATCATTTGTAATGGTAGATGTATATAGTTCAATAAAAAAATGGCATTTCTATTCTATTAATGTATTTCATTGACCTCCTTCACCGTACTTTAGAAAAAGTCAAAGCAAACATCGAACTACCTAAAGAGTCCCTAACGCTTCAATCGTGAACAATGTAGTTTAAAAGCTGGTGAAATATTAATTGGGGTGTTTATTTTATTATTTTCTTGATGCTCTTATCCAAAGCGAAAATAGGGGCAGCATGGTGGTGTAGCGGGGCCTGGGTTCAATTCCCGGAAGAGATGTCTGTGTGGAGTTTGCACGTTCTTGCTATTTTAGCATGCATTTCCTCCGGGTGCTCCGGTTTTCTCCCTCAGACCAAAGACATGCTGGTTACAAATGAAAGAAACAATGTAAAAGAAGTAACCCATATTCTAGGGTACAACTGCGGTACCCTACCAGTACCCCAGAGTTTGAACCCACAGCTGTCCACTTAGAAATGTCCAGAGCCCTAGTCACTATTCTACAGCACTGCAACTGCGTATTTATAAGGAATATTTAAACATTGAACACCTCCGTAGTTATGAGCTCCATGCATTTTTGCAGTGTTCTGCAAACCAAGAAATTCCAAAGTAATTTACTCATGGGAGGGGGGCATTGCAAAAATGTGGTTATATTGAACTACTAGCTGGAAATTCCCAATTCTCTGGTGAAATTACATTACTGATCAGTCACAAATAAAACTGAAACATTTCTGTCAGTTCTGCCTTCAGTACAAAATACTCGGCTTCTCCACCAGCCTAAGCGCTGGGAAGGTACAGGAAAAAAAGCTTGTCGTCTCCATCCAGTCTCTTTTACAAGGAAATCCCCCCCCCAATACAGACAAAGCAACGTTTATTGTTGGAAACAAAGCTATACTTATATGATATAATATAAATATCATAAACACTTACATCAGAGGTGAAGATGTAGCCTTTGAGAGGAAGAAAGAAAAGAAATTTCACTACAAATGCAACTGCTTTTCTCAGCAATATTAAGACTTGGCTTTTATTCCTGATGCTCTTGTTGTTTCAGGTCTGTTGCAATGGGGCACAGTAAACCTCCCACATAAAACTCCAAGTTGGTTTAGTAACCAAATTCTTCAGCAATTAAGAGTTTTGAAAATATCCTGAACAAGCTGTCTGAAATAAACAAACACTACGTGGGGTATAAAATGAAAATCTCTCATTCAAGTCTCAAGTTTGGAGACCTTTTGGGGTCTTTGAGTGCAGAATCAATATTTCAATAATCCTATTTTTTAACTTACAAACAGAGATGCCCTGCCTTGCCAGTGTGTACTAACGAAAGGACTTCCCTGGCTTTAAGGAAGCGAGGTCGTGGGTGCGAATCTGAACAGAGGCGCCATTTTGGCGGATATGGGCTGTTCTCGTTTACTTCAGGAACTCAGGTATCTTCCCTTTTCAAAGACGTGCTCCTTAAATTAGTTGGCATTGCTCCTTTGTTCTCGTGTGTTTCTGGACGTGTACCGTGTAATTCCGGGCAGATATTCGAACATTTATTCCTTGACGATTAAAAAGCAAAGTTTGCATAAGTTACCTTCCTCAGGTTTCAAAATATGAGCAAAAACACAAGGCTGTACTTCATAAAACCTGTTTACAACCACTTTCGCTGACATAAAAATATTTGTATATACTTTCCTACAGTCCTGACCCGTAACAAATCATACGAAATAAAATACGGTCAGGCTGCTAAATTTAGTATTCAACGGTATCCATGACAAAAACAGTAAATACCACCCTACCTTTGTTCCGCTGTTGTATCTTCATTTTTAAACACAACACCGTAACAACAACAAAAGTCTACAATAAATGTGGAAATACCGAAAAAGAACATCTGTTTTAGGCGAGTGACTAATAGAGTACGAATGTCGAAAAAAGCAGTTACAGAGTACATTTAACTTTTCCAACCCGACCTTGCCTTGATTACCAATTAGCGTCTGCTCGTCTGCCAATCCGCAGCGCCCGCTGGACTCGCGCGCTCTGCTGTGTGTCCAGGCACGCGGCGTGCGGAAGGAACCTGCTGGCCCGCACTTCGGAGAGGAGAATCCGCCTAATGGGTCTCTCAGTGTGCGACTCTGAGTCTTTCTTCATGAGAGCACTGCCATAGTGATAATAATTTATTGAATGTGAATGTGGTTGTTAATGTTACAGGTATTTGACACACTCAGATTATATTTATGTCCGTGGGAATTTTGAACGGTTTGGATTTATATCCAATCGGCTATAATATGCTTTTTGAATAAACGCCACCCAGTAACGTGAAAAATCCATCAATAATTTAGAATAAAGACATACTCTGACGAAACAAATGTCGTTCTTTCTTAAGCCAGGGGATCCCAAAATTGGACTTCCAATAGTGGGACCCACCCAAAAAAAAAAACTGGTGATGTTTTGTTGCTGTCCATATCTCAGTTATGTAACTGAACCCTTAACTGAACTAATAATAACATTCAATTATTATCTTTGCTTTCTGCGATTGAAAGGTTTCCTTTCAACTGTTAGTTGTAAACATTATTTTATCATTTACTTAACATAGTAACTTGGAGTAGGACAGGAACCTGATGAAAACGTCCAAAATAAACAACAGAAGGGTTATATTAAGAATCTGAGAGCCTGGCTCGAAAGAAGACCAAGGACTTCAAGGGCCGGACCTGGGAAACCCTATCTTTACATCATGTTCTGCAGTGATGCCCTGACGTTCACACCTTTGCATTGCACACGAGTGCTACAAGCTGTTCAAGCTTGCAGGCACGCCCTAGCTCTCCCTGATCTGTCCAGGAGACGCCGCGCAGGCAGGCAGGTCTCTGAATCGTCATGCGTCAGGCACAGACCTCCAGCTCTGCCACAGCCCCTGCGGAGAGCGTGTGGGCCATCCTCAGCTAATCCCTGCCAGACCACCGTACACAAAACACATCGCTGAGAAATCCTCACGCCGGTTCTGGGCCAGGAATGGACTGCAGCTGATCTGCTAATCTCTCCCACATAAAACAGACAAAGTATGAGTCAGAGGGCCGAGTGAAGAGCATCAACAAGCAATCTCTCTGTGCCTAGTTCCAGAATCAATGATATTTGATATTCTGTTTCTGTTGTTCTGTTTTCATGGGTAAAAATGAGGGTTTTCAGGGCTCCTAAATTGAATTCAAAATTCATAATGTTGTTCCGGTTAATGCCCACGCATGTGACGTAACCAGCACTCCCTTCTCCTCCCTCCTGCACTGGGTCACGGGGGGGCTGGAGCCTATCCCAACACTCAGAAGACACACGGCACGATACACCCTGGGTGGGAAGCCAGTCCATCGCAGGACACACACAAGACTCGCACAGGCACACCAGGGTCAGATTTCCGAGACACCAACTGTCCTACCAGCCCATCTTTCAACTGTGGTAGGAAACCAGATCAGCTGCAGGGAACCCCTGTGAGCATAAGAAATCCGTGCAGAGAGCACCCCAGGAATTGAGCAAGGCTGACCACTGCCCCACCAGTTTAAGCTGTTCTCCTCATGTTTTACACTAGTTCCTACAACTGGAGTAGCATCTAGTTCTTAAAGTGTTTAATTATATATGTTACATTTGGTACCTCAAAGCTGAAAAGTTACTTAGCATTAAAAAATCATTAAAATAATAACTTTATACCTCAAAATAAAGAATTGCTAAGACACTTTAAAACTCAAAGGACTATATACTGTATGGAGTGTCAAAGCTTGGCAAAAAGTTCTGAATGTACAAAACTAGATTCCTGTTGAATTGAAGTCAATTTGCATAAAATACATTCCAGAGCTTAAATATTCATACATTCAGCTCCTCAAGAGACCTTATGTTTTAAAAAATAATTGATTATTGTCTTCATCATACTCCCATTGTCCTCAGTGCACATTTGTGAAGAGACAAGCATATTTTACCCTCGTTTTTCCTTAAAATGTATCTGCTGCTAGGAAGAAAATCTATATTTCATTTCAGATGTTTAAATGTTTCTGTGCCCAGCAGCCCGATGTTTGTCATTAGCCATGATCCCTGTGGTGACTGTGATCTGAAAGGGGCTCTGGGAAGTTGGGTACACAGCTGTAATCCGCCTGGGATGGAACGTGCAAACACTGTCTAAGGTCTTTGTTATAGGTATCGATCAAAGACAGTGCCCTGTACGGTCAGCTCTGTATGTGGGTCGATACTTTTCTGTTATTGTACAGCATTTTTCTCCAAGTAATTTCCTTGGGGTTGCTGTGATTAGTGACTATTACCTGAATACTGCCTCCGTGTGAGAGCAAATGTCATCTACATTCTTACACACCCGTTTCACTCTGTCAGTGTGTAAAAAGACTGAAATAATAAAAAAAAACATTAGTAAAGCTTATATTCATATCTCACCACACTGTAACATGCCTTTTCTATACAATATGAATACATCACAAAATAATCACATTGTACGAATGCACAAAAAGACCTTCCAGCTGGGTTTGTATGGGGTTTTGACATGTTAAACAGTGTACTGGTAACTCTTCATTTGGTGATTTGACATGAACGTAATTCTATAAATGTACAAATCTAAGTTTCCTGAATAAAAGAAGTTGAAAACCTCTAACGATAAATATCACTCCTGAGCCAGCTTTCTTGCGAGAAGTTTATAGAACACTGCTGCACCAGGTTTTGTGATGAATTAGCTTCATGGCGAGATGCAGGTGACAGATGTGCAATCTGCAGATGAATGCCCACATAACTGGCAGATTTGAGCTTCAATCAGTCTATGAGGTGCTGGGCGCCACCCAGTAATCTACAAGAGTGATTCCAATAATCAGACACAGTTCTCTGTCATCAGCAGTAATCTGCATCATTCCATCATTTCTCATAGCCAGTGCGACACAAGACCTGGGGAAGATGTCTGACTCAGTAGCAGCAACACTGTTCACCTGTCCAACACCACAAATCCGTCTTATTATGTAATACTGTGAATCTGGCTATGATGCTCTCTGCCAGCAGCTGCATTACAAACAACAACTAGAGCAGTGTCTTGCAGGAAACATATCCATCAACACAGTGCATGAGGTTGTTTCTTTGTAAGATCGACAGCAGAGTCTATCAGCAGACTCATTCTTCAGAACTTCATTGTTCTGCAACTCACTTCCTTAACTGACAGTATAGTTTAAAAGTTTAAAATTGAATTATTGTATGATCTTAATTTGATTCATTTCTCTAATGGTATCCTTCCCTCCGTACGAACATGCATTTGGCACTGACCGAATAAGAAAATTCAAATAAAAATCCTGCATAAGAGGAAAGAAAATTTCCTTTCAATATACATTGTTAGAAAAATGAATATCCATTTTATTTTTCAAAGGAAATAAATTACAATTAGATCCTTGTTTGTACAGCCGTAATTTCAGTTCATTTGATCGCAGATGCGTATCACAAATGGGCTCGTACCGCCACCCAGTGGAC
Source organism: Lepisosteus platostomus (assembly GCF_059453375.1). Lineage (NCBI taxonomy): Eukaryota > Metazoa > Chordata > Actinopteri > Semionotiformes > Lepisosteidae > Lepisosteus > Lepisosteus platostomus. The sequence continues at coordinate 67,946,957 of NC_142612.1, forward strand.
ACAGCTGTAATAAAGATTTCTTTACAGTGAAGACTGAGGTGGCTTTCAATGAAGATCTTATCGTAATGCCAGCACAAATAAAGATGATCAAGCCTTGTTAAAATAATCTACCTTTTAATCTACAGCACTGTACATTTGAATAATTCTGTTACCCTTCTTACTGTATATCAACACCCCTCAGAAAGTCAAAGGAAATCCCTTTTGTTGTTCAGTGTTGAACTCTAAGATGTGCTTAATCAATTTAGAAGAGGCTAAGTGGGTTTGGGGAAAAAATAACAGCTTCCAGTTAAGATGATATGATTTCATGATTTAGACCCCCCTTACAGTCTGAGTATGATGGAACTTGAAAATAAAACCTTATACTAGTTAACCAGTGAATTCACACAATGAGAACGACCCGCCAATGTAAATGCAAAAACCTTTCGAACACAATAGCAGGCAGTGGAAGGGATCAGAACCCTGGACATCTCTGGCTTCCTGTTTTACTAGGAGACAGATTTCCTTTATTTTTAAGAGATATTTCTCTGTTGCTAAAAAAAAAGAATAAAAGAAACAGCAGAAAGAAGCAAAAGGAAACAAAAAGATTTTACAGATGATATTTTGCAAGCAAGCCACAGTGCTCATTGGGAACCGGTTCTCTGAGAGTGTCTGGGCTCTTGAGCTATAGAGCATCGCTGTCTTTCATCAGTCCTGCACCTTGAACACATAAAAAGACAGGGAGAGAGTGCAGGAGAGCAGCAAAGGCAATGTGTTTTATCTCTCTCAGGCTGCTTTGCTTCACCTCTGTGTTAAGATCTCTTATTAAAATAATAAAAAAATACTTCAAAAACAGTATAGCGAAGAACAGACTTTTACAGGAGTAAATCTTCTATATTCCACAGAGGAAGAAAGCACATAAGGTTTTAAAGGGTGTATCCTGTCATGTTTGTATTTAACGGAACCTTACTGTGTGGTCCATTCTCTCTAGGTTGTTTATAACTTCGAATTCTTCCACAGCTCTTCAGTTTTAAATATGTTCACAATAGGTGTATCTCAATTCATGACCTGAAAAACTGGCTGACAGAAGACAAAAATAAACAGCTGTTTGCAGTGCTGTAATCACTTAGCTGAGCTGGCATTTAGGCGTTCTTCGTAGGTAAATGCTTTCCACTTGCATCCAAGTGTGGCCAGTACCATCTGGATGTCAAAACAGTTTTGTACTTTCATGAGAAAGTTATCTATTCCACGGGTTTTGCCATAGCAACTCCTGAAAATCCAGAGAGGAACCTAGTTCCCCTGAGCCCAGGCGCTGATCGAAGCCTTCCCAATCCCCTGGGTAGCAAGCCAAGACAAAATCATAAGAAAAAATGCACAGACTCATCTACATGCAAATTCATCTACTTTAAAAAAGGCACAAGAAGTGATGGCTGAAGAGGAACAGCCTGTTCTTAATGCACAGAAATAAATGGCATGAGGGTAGCCATGGTAACTACGCAGAGAGGGGGAAAAAAAGAAAGGATCTAGGCTAAAACTATCATCTACATGTAAATGATGCTCTTTCTGGCTCCATTGCACCAGTTTAAATTGATATTGATAAACTTTGTTCTCTTTTTCTTTTATTGTCACTATTAACTCCATCTCACCAGAGACAATCTTTACAGAGGATCAGATGAATAACACATTTAGAGACATCAAGTAGAAACCACAATCAATTCTTTTCTAAATGCACATGATTCTATAATGGAACTTCATCATTGTATGGTAGAAACCGATACATAAAGAACAAAATTCAAGCTATTAGGCCAGGTTTAGTTGACATAGTTCTCTTTAAAAGAGCCCCCTAGGAATCCATATATTCTTCAAACCCATTGAATAGAGGTGGAACTCAAAATTTGACCAAGCCTACATATTCTCAGAAACATGGATTTTAATCAGCTTTTTACATTTTAAAAAAGCATTAAGAAATCTGAGAATTCAGTCTCAAAAGTTGAATGGAAATGCAAACAATGCCTTTTTACTTTTGAGTTACACGGGCACTTTCCTTAAGAAAACAGGTGTGGCTAGACAATGGTTTTAAATGTTATGCCAGCTACTAATCACATTGAGAAAATTCATCATGACATCAAACATTAGGCCAGCCAGTGAGCGTGCATTAGTATTTTGAATGGTATGAAATTGTATTAGCAGTAATAAAAGGAACAGAGCTCACATATGCAGAGACAAGTAAAACCAAGGGTTCTGAAGGCAGTACACTTTTTTGGTATCTGATTTTCTTTTAAAAAAAAGTCCAGTATGAAAACACCAAAATAAAATATGGTGAGTACCATAATGTACATTGAAGTTATGTTGATGATACTTATGATTAAATCTGTTACTATTTTTATGGCCATATTGTCCGAAAAATATCATCCCCCCCAAAAAAAAGCTAATAATGAAATTCTGTCAGTCAGACAGGTGACATATCAACACAAATGTCTATTAAACAGGAATATACAAAAAGATATATTGTTAATGTACAGTATTACCATTTGATATGTTGTAAATACATATCTTTGTTGCCCCCTTGTGACTATAAATCTAAACTGCAACAGTAAAGAAAATGGACTAATCAAATTTACTTCCTTGGAAACTCCTAATTTTCTTTTTGCTTGATCTTTAGCCTTAGTTCGACCACAGATGACCCTGCAATCCCAGTTGAGGAATATTAGGAGGATATTTAGCTAGACCTTCACATCTGCACATCCGAAGCTCGTTTGCAGTGTTGTGGAGGCGTCTTTGTAACAGCAATGCAAAGAAGGTGACGCAGGATTTTACCTTTAGTAGATGTGATTACTGCAATGTTTAGGTACCCAAAACAATTAAATTTCAGCATGTTCAAGAACTCAGCTGCTTGGATTTTAAAACAAAACTGTAATGTATGAGCATATATGACACTTTGTCTTAATTCCCCCAGTTCCTTGTGGATTTCAGGAGAAAATTTAAAATATGGCTTAAGTGCTTGAAAGGTTTGGCTCCTCCACTGAAGTGTTAACTCTACCACCTGCACATCACTTGGGCTGCTCAGACACTGGCCTTCTTTCAAGGTCCCTATAACTGGCTCGACCTGCTATGCTGCTCCAAACCCTTAGAATCTCCCAGCCCACATCAAATCAGTCAATCAAGGCAGTGGGTCCTTTCAGATCCCTTCTTTAAAACACACTTTTACACTCCAACATTTAACGTTAATTCACTGCTTTAATTTGTGTTTACCTCTTTGTTGATTGTTGTATTTTAAAGCAATCCGAAATGATCAATCATGAAGAAAAAGTTCTACAAAAGAGTTTACATTTTTCAATCGCAGAGCATTAAAATCTGTAGCCATCAAAAAGCAATAAAAGTTCATAAAATGTAAGAATCCTTAATCACTTAAAGTTGTTCATAAATGTCAGCTTACTTTTGAATAATGGGGAGCATGACACTCAATGTTATTTAGAAATGCAATGATTCTTTTTCAGAGCAGTAACTGAAATGCTTAGCAGGGATAAATTGTTTGCGCTTGATTAATTCTGTAAGAAAGCCAGACGAGTGACAAGCAATGCAAAAGGCAGCAGTTATTTTTTACTGGTTGTAAAGAAGCACAACGTCTTCAACAAAAGAATAGCAGCAAAGCTCAGATTTCTATAAACTACAAAAAAAATCCACCATCCCACCAAAAGTACTTGGTTCTTGGGTTTATTGTCAATTACAAAATATTGATATTCCACAGGTAACAGTACATTAAGCCAAAAATCCATGGATGACTATGCTGCTTTCCTCTATAAAGTATGAATGTATTCAATAATAATAAAATAACAGAAAAACAAATGCATACTTCACAATAACTCCTTCTTAAAAACAACCATGGACAAGGTTTCATTGCTTTAAGCATTAAAAAGATTCATTGTCTCTCGGTTACTGTAAGCACTATGGTAACTTGTGGTGATCTGAAAATGTACAATTGTACAGTACCTTGGTCATGATAAATAACCCACCAAAAAAAACATATAACATAATTTAATTATAGGAAAAATAGTCTATTCATGGGTCTATTCATTCACTTCCTGCTGAATTTATCAACACTGTAAAACCAATCAGCAAACAACAGTAAACAAGTAACAGTTAAAAGAATAATGGACCTTCAAGCATTTGGAAAAATACCTGCCATTTCTGTACAACAGAAAAAGTACAACAGCAATCAACATGCAAAAGGCACCAATGGGCACTGTACACCGCTATCCCAATTAAACAGGAAGGGATTGTCTGGAATGAGACTCGTCACATAAGATTGTCTTTTCGGATCATCTACAGCCTACAGTCAATAGTCGCACAGCAGTACCGTGGAAAAGCATGAACAATATACTAAGGTTAAAACCTTGTCAGATTTAATATGAAAATATTGAGACCTTGATATAATCTACTGCTCAGTGCATTTTATTCTGCTTGTTGGCTTTTACAAGAAGTGACAATAGAAAATGGCTGAACTGCAGAATTGCTTTGAAGCTAGTATCAATCTGATGATTTAGAGAAGCTATGGCCTCCTACAAAACAAGATCATACTCTGTACCTTACATGATGTCTATATTTAAGTGATTTCAAAATATTTGTCAAAAACTGCAATTTTACTGGTCCAGTAACCATATTTCTTCATTTCCCAACACCACCACAGACATGCATAACAAACACAGACCATAAAGATTATTCACATGTAAATTAATTTTATTACATCAAAGTCAAGGCCCTGTCTTTGCAGATCAGAAAATTGTCCCCACTGTTAGGATAACCTTGCATACAAAGAATGTTGTTTGAAGAAGCTGAATTTATCTTACTGAATGATTCTGCAAAGTTAAGGCCACATTTAAACCCAACAACTGAGTAGTGGAACCAACAGAATTGCTGCATTTGTAATGCACTGAGTATATTACTGCATAACAGTTTCTTTGTAGGTTTTCACTCTTCCCCACCTGCTTGTGAATAATTCACATTCTATTTCAATAAATCACAAATATGCAAAATGTCCATCACTGGGATAAGGTAAAGCTTAAAGACATAAAGCTGATCGCATGTACTCAAAACCCATGTTTTAAGAGATGAGTTGAAAAACTTTTTTCATTCAAAACTTGATGTCATACCCTGAAAAACTGCCCATTCAAAATGGATTATGACAACAAATAAGGATGCTGTGGGTTCATGTACGATGCATTTTCGGAAAAACAAGATTTTCTTGTTTACAGGACTAAGAGGGAGGAGTCTGAATTTTAAATCATGGTACTTGAAACCAGCTGTGGCTTGCGCTGGCAGAATTAGGCATGGTGCCTCTTCTTACATGTATGAGCTCAAGCCAGAATATTCAAAGTAGATCTCCTGACTACCAGAGCAGACAAGGGCTCACGGTATCTTAGCTAAAAACTCAAAGTTAAAACTGTCTTTCAGTGTTCAGATTAGTAACATGCAAAATGTTTTAATAAACATTTTCGCCAAGGAATGCTTCTATTTTACAATTTATGATGAACTAAACTATATTCTTACTCATGAGAGGACCTGTTAGTTTAGAATCTTTCAACAAAGATCTATATCAGGCTCTAATGGGTTTAAATTACTAGACAAGGCACTAGAATAATCTGTCACAGCGTGATTACTTTTAGGGGTATGCAAAGAATTAGGAATTTTGTTTTACAATAGATACATTTATGATGCTGGACATTGAGAATGCTGGGGAAGTTTTAAAGGATTTTTTGGAACTAAAATGTTCCCTGTTCTGCAGCCAGAGACTCTAAATTAATGACTGCTTTAGGTTAGTTACAGAACCAAAATATACACTTCTCACATTGCAGTCATTGATTCAACATGTATCTTTTCTAGGCTAAGTGACAATGATATATGTCCATTAACTGTATTGTATCCTGGCATAACTAAGAGGACACACTTGAAAAAGTAGTTTTGTTGTATGACAAAGTGCAATGTTTAGTTTTGCTTTTTTTTAATTAATGTTGGTCTTTTCTGCTCTGGAAGAGCTTTAATAAAATCCACTGAATTTTTGGCTTTTTCTCTACCATAACAAACAGGACAAATCAGATCTTCCCTGAGATGTAAACCTTATTTCATCAAAAGGGCTGGGTAAAACCAAGACAATTATAGATCTAGTCTAATCATTACTTGTCATAATGAATGTTTTCCATAGTTAAAATAAATCAAAATTCAATAAAAATAACAAAAACAAATAAGGACCTGTATGAGAGTTGATGTACATTCATAAAACTTTCAATTGTTGCAATGAGATTAACCAGAACCCAGTCTGTAGTTAAAAAGACAGTATGTTATCTTAACCTTGCATCCCTGCAAACACAGCGTGAGGTAATAAAAAGTGACAGCATTAAACTGTACAAGACACTTATGAAAAGGGGAAATGCACCTTATTTGACACAAATAAAAGCTCCACAAACACTAGAGAGGTACACAAAAGCAGTTTAAATGGGTATTTTAAAGTGAAAAAGTGGTATTATTCGGTCTCTAGTTCCTATTAATGCCCTTTCAAAAACAGATGTTGTGCTTTCAATAATTTTAGAGCCTTTTCAATGACTACTTGAATATTAAGCATTTGTAAAGAATCTCACATAGTTATTTTGGATCCTGCTCTATCATAATATGGCAATTATTTTCGAGTTTAATCATAATCTGTGAGCTGTGCTGATGTCAGCTTCTGTGAGTGACAGATAAGAGGATAAATGTGCAAAAAAACAAGCAAACAGCTACAGACAGAGGATGGGTTTCTCTAGAGAAAAGGGGACATTAATGTAGAGCAGTTAACCTATTTTTGAGCTTTATTTTTATTTTACCCAGCCCTGGAGCCTGATCAGCAACAATTCACCTTCCCTTTCATTTTACATGGACAAATACAGAAACCCAATGCCCTCTCCCAACAGTATAGAAATCATAAAAATTGCATTCAGGACAGTAGCAGTCTTTCAGCAGGTCTGCAGGATTCATTCCAGGAAACAGACGTCTTGTAAAAAGAAAAACTCTTTAAACAGAGTCGAATGTCCTCCTCCCCTGCACGACTGCAGGCTATAACTCGGTGTGGTCAACAGAACCTATTGGAGCAACAAAGAAAGTGTAAAGGCACATCACGCAAATTTCAGTCATTTCTGTGCCTAGGCAAATGCCAAAAGAAGGCTAAACCGCAGAAAAAAAACAAGTGAAAAATGATCTTAAGGGCCAGATAACTGCAAAAACTGCATGGCTCTATCTGACTGCACTAAGTGGTATTGTGTAACGGGTGCACTTAACGTATCCCTGACGTATCAGGCATTCTTAGTCCTACTGTAAATTGTTAAAATCTCAAATTAATACATGACTATTTCACAATATCATTCGAGGAACATTTCAGTTACGTGTGGAGAGGAACTGAGCTGCGCGGAGCACATTTCTTGCAGTATTCTAATGTTTCGGGAGAGAATATAATGCACAATGCTATGTAGCACCGATGTAGAATGACAACAATTTAAGAATCAAGCAGTTACACTGCAAAAGTCACCAGCTACGTACATTTTCCTGCTCTAATATTGAAATGGACCCTGACCCGATGGCACTGTACACACCTTGCTTTTTTATCTGCGTTGTGTCATTGGTGACAGGAGTGGTCCCCTTCTCCTTCTCCTCCAGGAACCTGTTGTAGATCTTCTTGATCTCCTGGTCATAGGATGACCACTCTCCCACAATGCGCACTGCAGCTTGCAGCTTGGGCTCTTTGGTTTGTGGGTTATTGCACTACAAGCGGAAGGGCCAGATGATAGAATTACACCAGCAGGATTAACGGGTAAACACTCAAGCCCAGCAAAGAAGCACGTCTTACCAGATCAATTGTCTTGGCACTTTTCTTGGACGAGTCATCACACCATGTTTCACACCAAAGCCACTCCTGGGGGAGGGATTTAATTGGCACCTGGTGGATCATATTGTTGGGCAAATCCTACACAGCAAACACAAAACAGAATGACGTTTAGCAATACATGTCCAAAGTGCATTTGTAAAAAAAGATCTGGGCATTTTCTCACAATCTAAAAATGAACAACAGAAGCATTACCTTCCTAGTTTAATGGCTTCTAGTGGTGTTAGATCAGATTATTTTATTGTGGTTTCTGACAGACACATTTTATCTAATAAGCTGTGTGCGATACCTGCATGAGCTCTTACCCCGCTTAAAAGCCATGAGCTGCTGCTTCTGAGAATATTGGTTTCTAAGGAAATGTTATCAAAACAGCATAGTAAGTATTGTTTCAACACATAACAGATTACTATGTATTGGTGTAAAAAAAAGAAATGGCAAAAATGTTAATTATTGTTAATGACTGGTTGAGTACTTGATTTTGTATTGTATGCTGCTGGACGGATGTCCAAAAGAGTTGCTTCACAAGCCAATTTACATAATGACTTTTATTATTAGCTACTGTATGTTAACATCTCAATGGTCCTATATATCACTCCCCATTTATGGACTGTTGTTTGGAGTGGGAGAATAATTGGGTAACTAGTTCAAGGCCCTTGACTCTGAAAGGAGTGGAATTAAATACTCCACTAGCTGAGCACTACACACCTGATCCAGGTTGGACAAGCTGTTGGGGTCCTGGCTCAGACCTTGGTACTGTCCCCTCAGCCGGTCTCCAGCAGCGATCTTCCTGAATTTCTTCAGATCCACTACATACAGGGCACTACATAGGAAGCATCCTGTCTCAGTTACTTATCTAGTACAGCAGATCTAGCCAGGCAGAACGACTTGCTTTGAGAACTAATGCTAAACCCACTCCCCCTGTACATTTCAGAGACCTAGAGCAAGCCAGCCTCTGTCGTGGCCAAACCATCGGAGAGAATTCACTCCTTCCAGTTTGTATTTTATCAGTATACTACCAAGAGTCTGGGTTAAAACACTGAACTTGTTCAAAACAAATCTTCTGGCAATTCAAAAAAACAAGACAATCTGACACTAAAAAACAAACACAAATCACAGGATCACATGAACAGGGACAATTTCTGGGACAAGTCGCCGTGTGTTGACTGACTGTTTAAGGTGTCGTACCTGATGTGGTATTTCCTTCCAGCGAGGTGGCTAGCCCAGTACCCCGATTTCCAGAACCTGTAGCCATCCATCTCCCTGCGACTATCACAGAATGGCGTATAACCATAGGGCGCCCCCTCCAGGTCAAAATCTCGCAGCTCCTTCAGGTCTGTGCGCACTATCTAGTAAGGTGTAAAACATATACATGATTAAACTAATTTGCTCAGCTGTTTTGCAATACAATTGTGATCTTTCTGTCCTACACATCTTTCTTAACCACTCTTGCAATCGAAGCCATAACCTACATTGCACTATGTGGTCCCAGTGATTTATAACAACAGTGTGCTTCTTGGAATGAAACAGAGTGAAATAGGGAAGCATATTCTTAATCGCAACTGGCCAAACTACAGCAGGAGGTTCTTGAACATAAACAGCAGATGGCAGAAGAGTATAATAATTAAAACAAGTGCCTCTCATACGGACATTCATTTTTTACTTTATGGAAAATAATCAAGTTAATCTTTTTTATACTTGTAGCACAGAATTTCATCATATTAATCTCAAAAACACTGCATTGATTAGTTTTATAACAGAAAGAACACCACACATTTGTAAATTAAAATGAGAGAAAATGACTACATTTTTAGAAATAGGTTTGAAAGATCTTACATATTTAGACAAACAAGCACATCTTCAAAACATGTTCTAATATCAATGTTTTTGCAAATCTCTTTACAATAACACAACTAGGAAAACATCCTTTAAACTGCTGAAGTAGAAATTCTAATTCCAGGCCAGGTCAGATTCTTACACAAACCCTCATCACAAGCCTCAACAGTTTTGCCACCTAATCTTCTCTATCAAACCACTTAACTGACAAAGCATCACAATCTGCATGATCAATTCATTGCAAAAGACCAATTTGAAATTTGTATTTTTTTTACTTTTTTAGAATTTCTTTTGCATCTGTCCTTGTGATAACCACACTGATATGTTGACATAGCTTTTTTATATTTGGATTTGGAAAAGAGACCACATAGGAACGGCACAAATTCTAGAAGCATTAGAACACTGGAAAGGTTTTAATTATTTTATTACAGGACATATCACTCTTTGAAGAAGCGTTATGAAAATCATGGCATTTAACAAAAAAATTAACAAAGTAAATGAATTAACAAAATGGACCAATGTGTTCTGCTGAACTATTTTCCATATTGAATGCACTCAGATTTATTTTAGAATATAGGCAAATCATGCCAAAAGACGTCTGTACTTTAAGTCATACCTGGTCAGCATCGACGAAAAGAAACTTGTCCACAGCCAGAGGGAAGAGCACATCCAGGAAGAGGATCTTGTACCCCCAGATGATCCTCTGCTTCTCCGTCTGCTGGTGAAGCCACCTGGGCCACTTATACTGCACCAGCTCATACTGGAACCCATACTCCTCCGCCATGTAGGGAATAAACTCCTGAGAAGAAGAGAGCACAGCGATTTCACTCAGGACTGACTTCAGCATGTCAGGTTTTAAAGTATCAACCATAAGGGCTACACAGGCAGTTGTCATTGTATTCGGCATACTGCACTACTTGGACATAATGTAATGCATACACCCTGGACACACAGCAGCTCTGTTTATATTGAGTTTTGTCTGAGTTTATTTTATTCAATTTCTATTGCACTATCATCTGTTATGTAACCGTGATGGTTACCCATGCTTGCTTCCAAATGACCAAACTAATGTGAACTAATATAAACCTTGCGACTCATCTTTCTTCTGTTTTAGATCTGTTTTCTTCAGAGGTGAAATCTGGTTTGACTCACACACACACTAAACCTGTTTAACTGTAAAAAACATCTTCAAGCTGTAAATTGGAGCTATATTTCCGGAGAGGACATTAATTTTACTTTGACCATATTTATTGTTGTTAACCATACAGAGATGATACTATATGGTTTGTGATATTTCTCTGCAATTAACATTATTTTTACCTTAAATGTTGGAGATAAATAATTCTTCAGGAACCAGAATTTCACAGGTGTCTTTGTATGTTTTAGGACTGACAGCATCATGATTCTATTGAAAACAAAGAAGGAGATAAACGCCATGCAAATAAAAAGTGTTTGCAGAACACTCCACTTTAAAACATTTCTTTAAACTAAATATATATATTTACAACACCTAAAAAGAGCACTGTTTGGATATATCATTTGAATTATCCTTGAATTATTTTTCATATCTTAAAATGTTATTGTTTACCAAAAATGTATGCTATTTAGGTAAACTAGCTACTATTCCTTATTAACTCTTGTGTATATTATGTATTCAGCAAAAGTTAAAGATTTTCAGTTTTATGAAACTTAATATCTGAAAAGATACAGAAGGCTAATAAAAGTTTAATTAACACTTTTCTGTGCTTTTATTTCTGAATACCTCTATATAGCACTAACACAACAAAACACACTAGTGATTTAAAATCAGGTCTGTGCCATATATCTGTACTAGTTAAAATAGATCAAAATAAAAACTGTAAGGTTTTGTCTTAATGATATTTTCCTGAGAAAGTCCAACAATGAAGTCTTGACTTCATTGATTTACTTTGTTTATTTCTAATCAAAATTCTGTATGATTGGCACAAATGCTAGGAGATCAGGAGTTTGCAGTACACAGATCCTGGGTTAGAGATAATGACTACTCCAGTGCTCATTAAAAACTAATTTGGATGCAAAAGCACAGGTCGAAAACCTGTCTCAACACTCCTCTCAGTATTCATCAATAAAAGACCAATTAAAGTGACTCCTGTCAATATTTATTGCCTGGGATTTCCAGGAAAAGTGATCTTGTACTGGCTTATTACAATTTAAAAATGACAGAGTAGACTGTTCACTAAAAAAAAAAAAAGAAAGATCCAGACAAATCATCTTTGTTCCAGACATATAAGCTTTAAGATGCGTCAACACAGATTACTTCACGCTGATGCACAGCTTTGTTTTCATTGCGCTGAATCATGAAGTGAGTTCTCAGTCCATAAGTTAAACGAAATGGCTCTAAAATGTTAATTTATATTTTCCCATATATCTTCCCAAGAAGAGGCAGTTATCTAAAAATATTAGAATATTTATGATGAATCTATGTATCTAGGAGTCTTCCTTCAGTGAGTTACAAGCACAAAAAAAATCCAGTTTTCTTTCATTATCTCTGCTCCCCACTTGAACATTCATAGCTACCATGTAAGAAGGAAGATATTCCAAGCAAAGTGCTATATTCTATGTTCTTCTGAACCAAAAAGACAGCCCTGATGCACAAAACCAACCTGAGGAATCTTTCGTACAGATGTCCCGAAGCCACAGAGAAAATGTTAATAACGTCATCTTTCTCCTGCTTCACCTCTTCAGTTTTTTTGCCACCAGTAAATCCTCTGTAAAAAAAAACAGAAAAGCACTAATGAAGATTCTCCATGAAGTACGACTTCAGAAGGACCCAGAACAACTGAAAGACTTCAGCTGAAAATACCTGAAAAATAATTTTGCTAAAAAACAACAAAGGACAACGGTTTACATCAATGATCTGCATGGAAAAGCCTGTATTTTATAGTCCACTATACCTTGTTAAAGACTCCCAAAATCCAGAATCATTTTCATGGCTTCCATCGCTTAGAAGTTCCTCATTTATTTTGTCTGGTTTCTTTTGGACCTACAGAAAAAAAAGTACCACATCTGAAAACAAAACTCCCTCAAAGAAATGAGCACCTACTAAAAATGACATCTTTTAATTCAGGACAAAATGGTTACATATTATGAACATTTAGATAATTTAAGGCACTAAATCACTATTTGGTGAGATTTAATATAAAACTATAATATGTATGCATGAAATATGTATAATATGTATAATTAAGAATACTATAACAACAAATACATCCACTTCTCTTCCAGTGGGCATGGTTTCAAACACTATCCAAACTAATGTCCCAAGAATATAACTTGACAGCATTCACACCACATAGACAACAATATTACAGCAAACTCCACAGACCCATACATCAGGCAAAGCAATTTAAAATGACAGACTGTCTACAGTCGTCACAGGGTGCTGTTAACAGTTCTAGCTGCCATAATAAGAGAGCTGTTTTTCCCCATTCAGGCTGTCATTTTTTAAAAGAAGAACTGAGACACTGCTGTCAAGGTCGACCTATATTGTTATCCAGTTTGGGTGACTATGTAGAGATAAGACCAAAAATAGCAACTGGTAGATGGAATTATTTGGGCAGACAGTGCTTATTTTATTAGAAATTATAAGAATGAATATAGAAAGAATCTTCTATATATAGAAGAATTCATATTATTCAGAAAAATAATTAGATTAACAATGGGTATTTAAGAAAAATAATAAAAAATGAATATTTTCTCAAACAAAATGCAAAATAATAAATAAGATATGTAAACAATCAGCATTTCATTAATCGTACATGGAAAGACATCTGTTTAGTTCAGTATCTATCTTCTTCATTGTCCAGTAATTTATGTTATGAGATGTTAAGTACAACCATCCAAACCAGACATTACCTTGACTTTGATGATTTTACTCTTGAAATTATTCAAAACTACAATCAGGTCATCAGCATCTGGAGGGGAATCTGTTCCTTCATGGCTGTAGAACAAAGGCAGGAAAAAAGGCTTCATTTTCTAGGACCAGTTTGGAACTTGGGATGTATGTTATTGTTGTACATATACAGTACTTCCACATTCAGATGTAAAGACTTTTTTCCCCCACCAATATTACATCAGATTTATCAGTGTTACTAGCATGTTCATATCCAAGAGCAGTCAACTATGTTTACAAATTACCATAAAAGTCACTGATTCAGAGAATTTTCGTCATTTCTGTATTCATTTATTAGCTTCTCTGTAAAATGAATTAATAAAGAAATGAGAAGCACCTCTTAACTATCTCCATTTTGCATGCTCCCCTTATTCTGCTACACTTTTACAACTATCGGGTGAATATCAGAACTGGCAGGCTTAAGATCTTCATGTTAGATCCTTCATGTAACAAGTAATAGGTTTATTCCATGCTGAAATGTTTCAGCTGTGAAGCCTTCTTTGGGTATCACAGGTTGCATAAATGTTGAGTTTTCATTCTTCTCTTTTCAGCATGGAATAAACCTATTACTTGTTCCTTTGCAGCCTACGCATGCTGACGCAGCTACCCATCTGAACTACTAGATCCTTAATGTGTCCATTGTCAAGTTTAATGACTTCCAAGAATTTTTACAACTGAAACAACTTTACTTGATGGATGCTGATTTATTAGACAGCAGAGAGTTTTTTCCTGAGAAGTGTGGTACCTGTAAATCTTGTAGATGTCATCTGATCTGCCCTTTCTCAATTTTAGAACCCAAGCTCCAGGATTGGCCTTCAGCTGGAAGTACCCCTATGTGATGCAAAAAGAGCACATTTACTTTAACAGCAAAGTACGTAATGCTGTACCACATACTGACATCCACATCACTGTATGATTTCACATCAGTGAGTGTAGAGTCTGGCAAGAACACATCTTCAGGTCATGTTCATGTGCTTTTATTTTCCCACATCAACTCAGCACCAAAGCAATGTGCCAACAGCACAACCTACACATTACATTTCTATTTAAAATAAACAGATTAACTAATTACACCCTCATGATATTCTGGAACCATGACACATAAAACACAGTGTTACAGGTTCAAGATTGTATTTGGTTTTCTGACTATGCTGGAGCTGGACAAAGTTGAATTTTACTTCGGGAGATAACATCCCTTCTTACAAATCTCTAGGAACATTCAAGGTCTGATTATATTCATTTCCATGTGGAAGAGGCAGTAACTGAAGCTCACTGAAGGCCAAAGGTACACAAAATAGTAAAATCTGGCTTTGATTTAATCAAAACGAAAAGGATCAACCATTATTCCACTTGCTGTGCAGACTAACATGTCCTGTGCAGTAAGAGCCGAGATGAGTGGAGGGCAGCGCACTCACCAGGTTGGCCATGACAATGGTATCCACAATGACAGGGTCCGAGGTTGTGCCCAGAGTGAACTGCAGCCCCCGAGGAGGCTGTCCTGTCGTCACATCGAAGCAGTGCCCCTCCAGCAGCAGGTACTCCAGCTCATACTCCGCTGCCACCACACTCTCTACCTGCACAGCGTGGCAGAAAGTGCGGTCAGGGCTATTCTGCAGCACCTAGGATCCAGCAACTGCACCAGCTCGAGCCACTGGAATTACCTGGGTAATGGGACTTGCTACAGCACTGTAAAAACAGAAGCCATACCCAAACTAGGAACCCCCTTTATTTTTGTACTTCTAAAATACCATGACTAGCGTCAGCATCAAAAACACGGGATAATTTCATGAATGTTCAACATGAACACAGTAGTAAACAGTAGGAAATTCTGCTACTCACAAAGTGGAACCAGGCATCATCTGTGCACATAAGCATATAAAACACAGTAATACACAAAATAACAATAATAATAATAATAATAATAATAATAATAACAACACAAAACAAAGGAAAAGTTTACCTCCTCCAGGTAAATGTTGTCAAGATCGTAACGTGTGCGAACCGATTCTACCATCCAGCTCTCTGGGGTGTTCAGATTGAGTGTGAACAGGGGCGACTGGGGCATGTCAAGAAACTTGGCAATTGGTCCAGGAGCAAAACTGTTATCGGTCATGAAGGACACCTCTGGTTCCAAGACATACCGATAAAAACTGATGGCCAAAAGAAACAAGTAAAACACTGTGTTATCTAAAAGGTTTCCATTTAGATGTTTCTCATAATGTTCAACTGGTGTTTTTTTCAGTAAGCAAAACTCAACCACCTAGCAACATAATCTAGCACCCATGCTTTCTATGAGCAGCAGCATTAAAGAGGTTCTTTTAATTGACAGCAAGTGCGTTTGTTTCTTTAAACGATTTGCTCTTCTGGCAAAATAATTGAAAAAGTACTGTGTATTTCTTAAAAGTCTAGTTTAAACTAGAAATAGAACCCCAGGTTAGAATAATTATACTAAATCCTTTTGCTGCATTAACCTGATAATCCACCCTAGCAGCATTCTGCTATCTGTTAAGTCGCACAGAAAAATGAGCTGTGATCCAATGCATTCTCATTTTATAAACAGGAACATCTCTGCTTGCCTGAAAATGGGATTCGAAACTAACAAGTAGCATCTAGGTTTCTTCAAAGAAAAATAGCCCCTCCATCCCCAGTACTGCTTTTCAGTTATTTTTTATCTTCACATTTTGATTTTCTTTCATCTGGCGCAGCTGAATCTTAATTGCACTGTTTATAAGACGACAGGTCAAGCACAGGATGAAGCCGAATCTCTGCCCTAACAGGCAAAGTCATTTCTCAAATGTCACAAAAATAAATTGCAGTGAAGCCCAACACCTTGACAGCTTTCTTGCTGTCATGGTAAATCTCCCGATTTCTCCAACAGCCCTACCTCTTCAGTGGCATGTCGGAGAGTTTGGACTGACAGTTCATGAACACTCGCAGGTTGATGTTCACCAGCTGCTTCAAAACCTGAAAATGATGGAAATGTTTATCAGACAAGTTTTTAAAACTGATGCATTAAGGAGGGAACAGCAGCAGGCTTCGATGCAAAGCTGTTATTCATTGTAGCAGTAATGACATTTTGGTCATTGAAATGTTTCCCATTGGTCTTCTACCCATATGTAAATTAGAAAAATATTTGTAATTTGTTTTAACAAAAAAAGCTTCCAAAACAAGATTTGTAATCTCAAGCATAGATGATCTAATCTGACAAATATGTCCTAAAATATATCATTATTGTATAAAGCCATATCTTGGAAATTACAAAACAAATGGAATGGAAATGTTCAATATTGGGTTAGAGCTGAATGTGATGGGAACCAGCGTATGTAATAGCAATGTTTTAAATTGCAATCTTGTAAATAATATAACTTATTTAAGATCTTATTTAAGATACCAATATGTATTACTTCCAGATTATAATGAGAATGAAGACAAATGCTATACATGCATTCAAATGAAGTGGCATATGCCAATGCTCACAATAAGAAGAGGAGCCAGCTTCTGAGCATCTCTGGTCACGGGATCCAGTACGGCCACCACATCAAAATACACCTCCTCCTCCTTGGGTCGCAGCTTGATGGCACTGTGATGAAATGCAAGGGTCAAAAATCGTCTCGCCTAACCCTGATCGGAAAAGTGCTAGTACATCCTAAATCATTATAGGATCTGGCCCACTATTCAATTCCATTTTTCTAAATTACTTAATGCACACCACCACTTACCTGTACCTATCTTCGAAGAAAGCGTGCTCAATCCTGGCCTCTCCCTTGGGTTGAGAAGACAGCAAAGCATCTACTTTCATCACTAGATCGCTGGCTCTGATTAACATTAGATTAAACAGACAAACAGTCAAAACTGGGCTTTGCTTCACGATTGTAATGTTATTGTAAGACAAGCCTGTAATTTGCCAATTCTATAATTTCATCCAAACTTTGCAAAGCTAATTAACATGTTACATCACACGTCTCTAGAAAGCATGCATAAAAATGAATGTTAATGATATCCTTTGAAATGCAAAGATGCATGTTATTTAATTATAATTATTCCAGGCAGAAAAACAGAGGAAATACAACTCCATTCTTTTTTGGCAAAAGGTTAGAATTACCCCAGCTGTTCACAGAAGCCTGAAGGACAGTGAAAGAATTGTCATAGGCAAAGCAGCAATGCTCTGCAAAAAAAGGGTGATCACATATAACTAATTCACTTTCAAAACCATACCGGTCCTCCTCCACTCCCAGCTGCTGGATTTTACTCTTGATCCTCTCTCCTGATGTCTTCAGAATGATACTTTCCAGAAGAAGGAAGTCACCTTGATTGAAGACCTCACTATCTTCAAGAGGCCCGATGATCTGCAAAACATGATTCCTGAAGTCACTTACCCAACCCAAAGATATATCTATAATTTACACAAAATGGCTGTGATACATGTAACAGAAGTTAACAGTTTTTCCTCATTGAAAAAAACCTGACAAAACCATACATTGCAGGGAAAATAAACTGCATGGAAAGTGGTTATTGCAGAGATGTAACTTATGTACAGCTTAATCAACACTGCCAGTAACATTCTTAAATCAACGCATACACAATGAATAATCACGTAAATCTTTAGGTTCTTTGTCTAGGCCTTCATAACATTACACAAGGAGGTGAATGCACTTCAGAAAGTCAGTCACTTGAATGGCTACCATTAGCAACAATGACTACAAGGCACCTGAACATCACTGAGGCTAACACTGCTGAACCTGTTCTCTGTAGGCAATTGAACTAATCTAACTTAGTTTTTTTGGAGGGAGTATTATGTTTACAAGTTGAAGAATCTGCCTCAGTGAAACAAGAATGCAATAGCTTCAAACAAGGAAAATCGAGAGGTCAGAATAGTCCTGTCTGGTATATAGTGGACTCACCCGCCCATTGCTAATCACAGCTCTCTGACCCTTCTGCAGCTTCAGCACATCTCGACAGAACGCAGAGTGAGAGAGCAGGAAGTCTACCTTAGGAGAGTCATACATACTCTTAAACAATTTGATATCCATGCCCTGGAAAAAAGAGGAAGAATTACCAGAAGTGAAAACTACGGAACATTTCAAACTGAAAAATTCAACTGAATACATGAAAAATAAATATAAGAGTAACAAAATCAACACCGCAATTACTAGCAGTCATTTAACAGTCTAGCAGATTTAGCAGTCATCACAGAGGCAAACATACTAGCCAAGGAAAAAAGATAAATGAACAGAAAACCAGGGCAGAAAATAATATAAAAGTTTTTGTAAAAAAAGATATAACAAAGTTGGAAACTCCCAGAAAGAGGATAAAAGCAATAAAGAAAAAGAAATCACAAAAAAAGTCAAAAGAAAAATCATCACAATAAAGAAGAAAGTGATTTAACTGAGTGGCACAGTCACTTACTCCCACTGCAAATTCGGCAATATCAGCCCCTGACTCCAGGGCCTTGGCAGTCTCCTCCTTGGAAAGTTTAGTGATGAAGTTCTTGGCGTTGTTGGATGTTTGAGTCTGCATCACAGCCCAGATGGCACGAGCAACACGGCTGGTCTCATTAGAAGGGCTTTCAGTTGGGTTATTGATCATTCCAATACGTACATTATTACTGGTTTTCTGTAAACAGGACAGAGCAGGGTGATTGCACTATTTCTGACGAGCTCTAATCAGATTCCTATATCTTCACATTGTTTATCAGATTCGCCACACTGCAGAAAGACTTAGCTGAACTCATCTTGGCTTTCCACTGCATTTAGCAAACTCAAAAGGTAGAACTGCACCATCACACTGCCTTTTCAGTGGTCTATAACCCACAAATCATTCCAAAGGACAATCATTTGCCATCTAGTCCCTTACATTAAGAAATAAACTAGATTAGAATGTTGGAAAAGATCTTTAATGGAGCTTCATCTTATTTAAAATCGATGGATGTTCTTTTTCAATACTCTGTATTGGTATTTTTTTCTAACGCAGTCATCACTGTCACTGGAGACCTGCAGTATAATTTGCAGGAGTTAGTGCAGCTCATTGTGAGATTCACAGAACCCCCTCACATATCTCTTAATCATTCATTCCATAGACTAATGATTACATTGTGCAGCTGAAATACAAAGTAATGCTTGCAAATATGAAAGGCACATCCTATACATTTACCTGAGGTTTTCCAATTTAAATCCTGCTACATTCATCACTGAATTTTAGAATAAATGCAAATTAGTACTTTCAAACAAATCCATGAAATAAAGTGATTTTTTTAATTGCCACTGCAGATGGTTCCAGAGAACCTGCCTACCATGTGTTTTATTGAGTCATATAACAACTGTCGCCCGGATGGATGGTCAAAATCACCCACAACCCAGAAGGTTACTGGCCGAATATAGCTGTCGTCTGCAATTTAAAAAATAAAAGAGATCAATACAAAACAAATACAATAATCTAGCTCTAACACAGATAGAAAAGTGGTAAATGTCCATTCAAACAAGATGGATGTGTGCTACTGAGTACACATCCATCACAGAAGCTCATCCCAATCAAAGTGTAAAGATCATGCAGAAGGAGCTACTACTACATCCTAGACTGTCCTACACTTGCTGACTTATTCAAACGCAGTTCTCAAGACCCAGGTCCACAGAAATGCATGCTTTAGTACAATCAACTGTAATTAGTAAACATTAAAAACCCATGTCAACAGCATTCCAGGCTTTGATGGAAATAAAAAAACAATCCAAAGCAGTTAATTAGTAATGTGATAATGCTAAAATCAGGCTTAAACATAAAGGACAAAATGGAGAGAGTTTGAGAGCATAGAAAATAGATAGAGTTACCATAGATTTCCCTGGAAGACATTCCTGGCCAAGCAAGTCAGATAAAAACCAAATCAAAGAAAAATGGGAAAAATATAAATTATAAAAGAGCAAGAAAAGAATAAGGAAATAATCTCAGTAGGTTCAAAAACTAACTTAAGAACAGTAAAAATTCAGAGGTTTGACATCAACACAGAACAAACACATTTTATTCAATTGAGAATGGATTTATAAGCACAGCAGTGTACTCAGCACAGCACAGCGAAGTGAGAGAGAGCTGACTTGCTAGTGAAAAAGTTACTACAGATCCCTGCACTATCCAAACTACAAACGTCCTGAAACAAAGCTCGTATGGTGATGCTATGAAAGTTTGTCTCCAGGCTCTTTAAAGTTGTTGTAAGCAAGTCAAGACTTTGAAAAACCAATGAACACTGTCAGGGACCCAATAATCTTAGTATAGCAATTAGAAAGAAAAACAAGCTGCATTTTCACTGAAACTCTACTGACATGAATCAGATAATTCCCAATTTTGCTAATCAAGGCTTATTAGACTGTGACATGTAGATGCAGAACATGGAGAAACAAAGAAATTGCCAGAATATGATCTGTTTCAGTGAGCTCATTACATTTGTATCTTACTCATAGATTTTGGTTTTCTCATTAAATGAAAATGACGTCCCACTCTGTAAACATTCAGCAATCGTGTGAATAAAAATGGTGACTACCCTCTCACCTTTCTTTGAAAGGTAATTCATGCTGTTGGCCACAGCTGCGTTCTTCTCTTTGGAGTCAAGGAAAAGGAACCGTGAGTAGTCATCTACAAAGTGATTGTCTATAAAATATGCAATATAGAAAAGATTATACTTAACCTTTAATTATTCCAACATTTTGTAAGAATAGCATTACATGTGATATCAAGAACTAACTTTGGTATTAAGAACTTAACCTTAACTGCAGAGAGTTCTTTAATCACTTACTTGTGCTTGATAAATCCAGATACTGCCTAGTGGTAGAAAGAATTCTTGAATTTATGCGGGGCACAACATTTGGTTGACTCATTACAAAATCCACAACATCCTGATCGCTAGAAAGTTCACCCTAGAATGGACAAAAATAAAAACCATAAAGTGACTTTCAAAAGACGGAAACCAGTTCTTGCATTCTGCGAGGAGGGGTTTGCAAACAGCACTTACCAATATTAAAACAGAAACTGTTCTAAAAAGGTCCTGATCTTTACATAAGCAGCACTGAATTATGAAATGTAAAATGAGGCACACTTAGTATCCAGCATGGGATTTTCATTGCAGCAACAGAATGAAACAGTATCTGTACCTAAAAGTATACACAACTATGCCTAAGACATTTGTGAAATCCCCCCAACAATTCTGCACTGAGGCCTGTCTATGTTACTGAGTAGATTCCTTGAGCAGAAGGGACATTCACCAGGTAGACGGCTCTTTGAAAAAAGCTCGTGGTCTCTAGGATCTTGTGCATGGTGACAGTTTCCAACTCATCTGGCTCCAACTGGTCTCTCTGATAGGGAACGCCGTTGTACAGAGCTACTGGCAGAGGTCCCACTCCTGTTTGCTCATAGTAAAGTCTTCCCTCCTGAAAGCACAGACAACGCAGCAGGTTTTTAACAGGAAACAAACAAGAATAAATACACCTCTCATGTACAGTATCAGAAAAGACAGCTCACACAAACAGAATATAAGTTAAGTAAAGGCCAACTGCCTCCCCACATCCTTATTTCAACTCAATTAAAAAAACTTTACTCATCCCCAGGGGGCAATTTAAGCACTGACTGTGGAAATGAAATCATGCTATACTGGATTCATGTATTTGAATTTACTTTGAACCTATTTCCTTTCAGAATATCCTGAGTTTCATTTGATATGGGGGAAAATGCTGAGAAAACACAGTGGTCAGTTTTATTTATTCTGAGTCAAAGGAAGACTGCATTAAAGATAGCTTTCCAAGTGGCATATTGCTGGCTGAATCATTTTTACATACACAAGCACATAAGAGGACAACTGTCAATATGAAACTCATGTGTATGGAAGTACTGCCACAAAGTCAAATATTGTGCATTTGAGAGAGAATGCCACTTATCATCCATGAATATCCAGTAACCTATGGCTTTTCTTTATTGCTTCACACTCTGCTCACTTGTACCATGTTCAGTGTCTGCAATCTCCTGACAGTACTGAAAGCGAATTAGAATGGAATGTAATGGACTTACCTTCCTCTTTTTGTCATATGCTGAATCAGCTCCAAGAATGCTGCTCACTTCCACGTAGGGATACTGCTTCTCCAGAAAATGAATCACAGTCTCTACTTTCAGCTTCTCTCCGGTCGGAATGTGACTGTACATCTGCAAAGGACAAAAGCAATCACTGTGCAGAGAAGCTGAAGGAAAATGAGTGTGGCATTAACTACAGGGAGCTGCAGTCAACAAACAGCTAAGAATGCCTCCTGAACATCCAGTTGTGCTTCCTATGCTGCAGATCGAAGCACTACAATTTCAGTGTTAGACTGCTCACTGTTCAAATCTGTCACAGACGCTGTCTTTCTTATTTTAAAGATTCATCACTCTTGTAACTACAGCAAGGGGCATCTCTGCAAAGATTCCACTAGAAATGTGGAGCAGGAAGATGCATTACATACAAGATTACTTACAGTTGTTACAGCCTCAAAGGCATGCTGATTGTCCTCTTCTTCAGCAATGTAATTAAAAGCCCGCAGCAAAGCAACTCCAGGGTTGTGCATCCCATCGATATCTTCAGTATCATCCACCACAAACACCAAACCGATCCTGAAATAATTATAATCAACACATAGATTCCTGTATAGGCAGATACATGCTTATCTAATAAAAACAAAATAAGGTTTATATAATTAAAATTAAGACTATTTTTGACCTATTTTTGGCTGAAATACTGCAAACCCAATATACTGATAAGAGATTACTTTATGATCAGATTAAACGGCCTTGTCAGCTCTTGTACAGTATACAGTATGACAAGTTCCATCAACACAACACCATACATCACAATTCTATAAAATGGCAGTCTTATCAAATATGAATGAAATATTTTTGAAGTTATGTTGAGGGAAAATTAAAGAAAAAAAACTAGAAATAAGCAACTGAAGCGCAATTCAATAATGAATGAGAAAAGGACTAATTGTATCTCTATCCATAGAGAATAATAGTAGTTCTATAATCAAAAGCAGTGAAAGATCTTATAAGTTTGAAAACCTACTCAAATCACTGAAAAGGGCAGCAAAGCAGTATAAAACTTCCCCAAAGCACAAGAAAACAAAACAGGCAAGTTTGCTAATGAGAAACACTTTCTTCTTAAGAGAGATAATGGGCTTACCTTAATGGGATGTTATTGCTTAAGAACATTTCAGCTACACTCATTAACTCTCCTGTGCTCTCATGGGTAGGATCAACAAGGAGAACCTTAAATAAACAAGAAGGCAATTGAAATAAGTAGATTTCTGAGTTAATTATTGCTTCTATTTTTTTTTTTAAATAAATAAATCATGTTACCACAAGGAATATCTCTGGAAAAAATGTTATAGCCAGGATCAGGCAATCAGACTATGGTTAAAGGAGATAGTGGTATATCCCATAAAGAGAAAACAATCGCCTTGAAACAACTTATTTTTCCTGGGACTATACAGACAGAATTATGGGGCAATAGGTTAGAAGGTTTCTGTGTCTCTTGAACTGCTGATCATTTAATAAAGATCATAAAAATAAAGAAGTATGCAAGAAAATATTTCATATATCAACATCTTTCTCCAAAACTCTCCTGAGGAAAAACCACATTGTTGTGTTTCTATGCAGAGCTAAGCCAGGGACAACACACACCCCTTGTGTACACAGGCTGCTTTAAACACAATGTCTTAGTAATGTAAAATACAAAAAAAAGAAAGGCAGGTTTCTATATTTTTAAATACTAGCAAGCCCGAATGAAAAGACCAAGGACAGCTTTAGACAGAAATTCAAGGTGCAATGATCGATGAATCAGAGTGATTCTGGACTCTTATCGCAAATCCCCTGTTTTTCATTCCTGGGATTACGAACATGACTGAGCAATATAATTCAAAGTGTTTTAGAAGATACGGAAACCCCAGGACATGTTTTAATCGGCATCTTTGTAAACAGCATCCAAGCATATCGTGTACCCCAGGCATAACACAGATTCTATATACAGTGTCGAGAGAAGACTTTAATATTTAATGTTACAGTACATTTCCAAAATGTGTAATTTATCACTACTGAAACAAATCAATTCCAGTGCTGCAGGAAGAGAGATTACCTGCTGTACATTTTATGTTTAAGAGCGAATTTGCATGAAACTGCATTCATAAAGGATGCACTTACAAAGTTATGGAAATTCTTCCTGATCTGTCGGATAACTCCGGGGAAGGTAGGACGCAGGAGCTCTTGTACACTGGACATCCATGAATTGTACCTGCTGTCTGTCTCAAGGTTATTGATCCACTGTAAAAAACAAAAAGCACCAGTTTTTTATTACCGGAGCAGCCTGCTCCAAGCAACAGTTCCAATTTCAGACACAACTGAGCAGACCATTTTACACCCTGCATAACAGGCACTCATTCAGCATGGTTCAAGAAAATCAAACTAGTCTTCGGTTTCTTGTACAAAATCTTAAACCTTATTTCCCCAAATAAACAAGGGTTTGACAATCTGTACTCCTTGTAGCTGTCTCCCTGAAAAGACATAGAACCTTCCTCAACTTTCACTGTGCCCATGAATTATTAAAGAAATACAGTGTCTGTTCTGAATTTAGAGTAAAACTACTAAAACAACTCTGCAATCCCATTCTAAATTTAGTTGCATTAAAAAGAAGTGTAAGCAGCAAGCTATCAAGGTCTTTCTGACTATTCCCAACCAGGCACTGGCTTTGACGAATACTCACGTATATGGCAGAGTTTCTGATGTCCACAGCATAGTCCGAGTCCGAGGGCTGCACATTGAGCTTCAGGATGTCATGAATGAAAGGAGTCTCGATCAGTAAACTACGGAGGCCTTCCATTACCCGAGCCTCATTGCGCAGCATGTCAAACACGCTGCAGGGAGGAGAACAGAACACGTTCACGGAACATCACACAGGAACAGCCTCAGCACCCTCGCACCACCCTCCCCACATACCTGAAGATATCCTGAACGTCCAAGTCAATGTGAAGTCCGTTGATGAAAAGTGCCGAATCGCCAGGCTGGAGCCCCAAGGTTCCTTTAAAGAACTAGACAACACGCAGACGTTAATGTTAATACACTATGACAGGGGATCATATTCTATAACACATGCTTGATATTTTTTCTAGATATTCCGTAAAACAGAATATTGTCAAGCCTGTGACTGTACTTTCCTACTGCTAGGGATGCCTAAATGTTAAGTGGCCACTCATGCCAAGCATGTAAGAGAAGCACTGCTTGCAGTAAAGGAGGTTTTATAATGTAGTGACAAATGAGGGACTTCAGAGGCTTTCCTAATACAAAATATTCAGAACTGTACAGATGGAAAGGAATTGGTGTCAACAATCTTTAACAATCATTTAAAAGCAATAATCAACACCACCATCACTTACAGGCTGAGCTTGCCCTATGAAAAACAATTTTCAATACCCACTTAATCCAACATTCAGGACACAGTGACCCGGAGTCTAACCTGACAGGCAAAGGATGCAAGTTAGAATGGAGCCTGGAGGGGGTGCCAGTCCATCATGGGACAATTTGGAGATGCCAATTAACCTAGATTGGGACACCAGGTGACAAATCATACTGTCATGGTAAAGCTATGTGAACACTTCACACAGAAGGCACCCTGGGTATAAATCAAATCCAGGACCCAGGAGCTATGAGGATGTAGTGCTAACTGCTACACATACATTAACTGATACAGAGAAATGTTCTCTGTAAATCTTACTTAAAATGTAGTTCGGAATTATGGTATAACAACACGATAACGTGAAGGGAAAATAGATTTTATATATAAATTAACATCTAGGTACAGTACTGCAAAGTATTCAGAGTGCAGAGATCTTAACATGTTAGCTGCACTGTAAATAAGGAGGCAGATGAAAGGTTTAATTTCTCTGGTGTTTTCCCTCTTCCTGCAGCAGCAATGCGAAGAAATTGAAAAATTTGCAAGCCTGTTTGCATTCAAGAAATAACTCTGCAGGGAGTTCAGATTACAAGTCAGCAAATGGCTCCCTTGGGTCCAGCACAGCGCAGAGCTCTTGGATGAACTTTTTGCTTGATTTGGCACAACTATTGATTTCAACACAAAGAACAATCTCCCCTAATGAACTCTTAGAACTATACCGGAGGAATATAGTTTAATATTATGACTAATATGACTAAAAACTCCCGATTCATTCAAAAATATAAACTATGATTGGGAGATTACTTTGAAGAAGGAACACCACAAGCAATGGTGTAATTAATATATCTTTTCATTTTTCATACTGAAACCGTTACTGATTTTCTTTTGTACTGTTACTAATTAGGTTGCAAATCCACACATTGCAGCAAGATCCATCTTTTTAAAACTGAATGTCGAAGCACTATTAGTCATGACAGAGGAGTATGAAGTTGTGCAATTACAGCCAATGAAATGAAAAACTGACACATTACTGCTTCTCATTAACTCCAGGCCAAATTGCTTCAATCAATAACTAAAAACAATAACCAAAAGGATGACAAAGAAACAAAATAAATCACAGATGTGGTAATTATGCCATTAAGTTCCTCAGGAAAAAGATAACTTTTCATAGTTGTTAAAGTAAAGATGGAAAAGAAAAGCCCTAACAGACAGGAGCTATGATTCTACAACCCACAATTAAATGAAACAGATCTATTCCCCCAATAGATGTTGTTGCAATATGAAAGCCTGTTTCTTTTATTGCACAGTAGTGCTATCTAACCTTTTACTACCTTTTAACTAATCTATAACTGGCTATGTATTTCACAATATGAACAAATATACTTCAGAAAATCTAATTATTCTGATAGACTATCCTAAAGAAATTTAGATGAGTGATCCTCTATACCAACAACTGCTATTTTATATATAGATTTTGGATGCATGACAGTACGTGGATAGGAACCAAGAAATTCTTTCATTAAAAAATTGTGTTAAAAGTTTATGCAAGCCTCTTGATATTGCTTGATTTTAGTGCAAACCTCAATTAACAAGTTAGGTAAATATGAATCCTTAGTTTGTGATTAGACTACAATGTACTCCAATTAAAATAAATATAGAAAATAGAAAAGTACACGACAATTAATTTTAACCCTACTAGCTTAAAACAGCTGCTTTCAAAATCACTAATAAATCCTTCGATGTTGCATTCCACTATTTCTATGTAATTTTTTCTTTTGTAGACAAGTCAGAATGAAAATAAAACTGAAATACTGCAGGAGGATATAAAAAAGTATTTAACAGCAGTGAAAATTGTAGAGTAGATCACACTACTACAGCATTTTTTTTTACAAGAATACTTTAAATGAAAATTTCACAAAATGAAGATACGATCACTTACTTTCTGGTTTTCCTCAATTTCCTTTCGGATTTCAGAGTTTACCACAGTTTTTGTTATGGATCTATGGCAAAGAAAACAAGGAAAAAAAAGCTCATGTACCAGTATGGAACAATGAATGTTGTAGATGAATGCAATATGGTCCTTCATTTCTCTTCAAGAATCAAATTTTAAGACTCCTCCAAAAACTCATCTGTTCCCAGTGTGTGAGAACCAACTGAAGCATAATAACAATCATCATGGCTGCTGGCAGGTCATTTTTCAGACTTTGTTAATTAAATGCATTTAGTTTTTATTACCACAGCTTTGCAATTATATTCTCTGCAAACCAGTACCGCAGAGCTTGAACAGATTTATTTGTTTTTAGCAATTTCTTAATACTTTTGTGCAGCAGAAATTATGCAGCAACAATCAGTAAAAAAATATCATTTTTGTCAGGGTAAATGGTTTCAGCATTCTCAGTCATGTTGAGAAAAGACTCGCTTTTAAATACTAGAGTGCTCCAAACCCGTGTACGTTTAATCATGGTTGTGTTTAGACAGCATTCGCAACCGGGAAACACAACACAAAGCGAATAATTAGCAATTTAAATGTCTTTTTTCATAGAACGGCGTTATGCTGTTGTGTCAGGTTCAGAAACCCTCCTTAGGCGGCAGTGTAATGAGCTCTTAGAACTTTGCAGATGGAATTCTCTTCTGAACCGAAGAATGGGAATCAAAGCAGAGGGTGACAATGTGGAAGGGATAGGGAATGACACCGTGCCGTCATCCTGGAACATTCTGTAGACCACAGCTTGTAAACAAAGCAGCCGATATGGCACAAGACGGAAAAGCGTGGATCTGGAAGGAAAAAACTACACCACCAGACTGTGGGGCCAAGAGGTTGCCTGCAAGTCTCTCACATGTGATTTCTCCACACGTGAATGCGCTTGTAGGAAAGATGCTTTTAATACAGCTTACCGCCCTTTCATCCTGTCATTTCACAACTGACACACATCACTCACCTCTGGATCAATTAAGCAAGCTAACAAAAACAATAAACAATGAGCTGGGTGATGTGATCTTGTCAAGGACATCTTGATTATGTTGGTTCTCAGCCTCAGCTCAGTTTTATTATCAGACTTTAAGAACTGCTGAGAGTGCAGCTTCATTTTTTTTTTCTCCAAATTTCAGGCAAAGCAGGTAAAAAAAAGGAACATGCTTCATTCTTTCCTTGTTAAAGCTGTCTGCAGGCCACAAATCAGCCTGAGTTACCTGGCTTTAGTTGGGAAGTTCTGGCTCAGGTCCCTCATAACCATCAGGGCATCCACAGAGGGGGCAGCCAAGATCCGAGCAGCTGTCTGGAAACTGAGGTCTGGGAGAAGAAAAATTCCAAAAGGCATTGCCAACAGATAGATCATAATACCACTTCATCAGAGAGGTCCATCATGAAACAAGTTGCAGGATACGAAAGGTGTTTAATTAAAATCAATCTCATCTTAACCTCATAAGAACTGTTAACTGGAAATTGTGCTTGTAATAAATGTTATACCAATAGCCGCCCCAGCTCAATATACACATTCAATCACCAGTAGAGCTGGGAAAGAAAATAAAGATAATTAAAAGCAAGAAAATACCCATCAGCCCATATGTTTGCCAACAACAGACCCATCCTTGAGTCACAGCAAACTATATTAAGACGATCAGAATTAACGGCAAGCAAATCTCCTGGAGAAGTCCACGTGCATCTCTCCTGGATTCCACACTCATTACAGGAAAATGTACAGGAGAGTTAAAACATGAACATGACCTGATCATCTGAAGTGGGCTCTGAGCTCTTTGCTGAGCCTGAATAACTGAGGTCTTATCACTACATTTGGATGTATTAAGCATCCATCCATTTTCTAAAGCCACTTCATCCAATTCAGGGTCATGGGGGAGCCAGAGCCTATCCCAGAAACCAATGGGCACAAGGCAGGGAACACCCTGGTTGGGACACCAGTCCATCACAGGGAGACGTACATCACTCTTTCCTTCGGTTAAGGAAAAAATGATGCATGTTCTTACATACACACAAACACTCATTCTCAAACACTGTTCAAACGACTTTCAAAAGATGACACCAACTGAAAAACCTTTTTTACTTGAGAAAACCAAACAAATGTAGTTCTTTCAGGTGTGTGCAGGACCTGCAGGGAGAGGATAAGAGCACCAGGCTCGGAGCGAGAGAGAGCGAGAGAGAGCGAGAGAGAGCGAGAGAGAGCGAGAGAGAGCGAGAGAGAGCGAGAGAGAGCGAGAGAGAGCGAGAGAGAGCGAGAGAGAGCGAGAGAGAGCGAGCTCACCTTGCAGCTGCCAGACCTTCAGAGGGGCCATCTCATTGGTGCTCTCCACCAGGTGCTTGCGCAGTTCCTTCAGCTGCTCCTGAAGCTCTGGGTACAGTGTCCTGGGAGACAGGGGGGTGGGTGGAGAGATTCAGCTCAGATCCTCACAGGAGCTAAGTGTGCTCACTCTTCATATACATTTCATCAGCCCACAGTGTATGCCCAGTGCAAAATAAGACTGAAGAAGCAGTGTTTACAGGGAAGCCTCTTCTATTTCTCTTAAAGCTAGGAAACCTGCACGATAAAGTGTTTTTCTTTAGATTTTTCTATATATACATCCATATCATTTTCTTGTTTAGTTAAGAAGCTAACAATATGCTTTTTATTTTTTCAGAAAATGTGTTGATTTAATTTCTCCCTACTTACTCTATCCCGAAAAATGAACAGTTGTTCATGAAGGTTTACCAGCTTATCACTTATCAGCTTATGTGTATTAGATGTAAAGCTGGACAGCTCCTGCCTATCACAGGTAAGAGTGAGAGCAGCGGTGTGTGACAATAAAGAGCACTTACTTCAGCTTTCCAAAGAGGAATCCCTGGACTTCATCAACTGGGTCATTCTCTCCAATAACTGTAGCATTCACTTCAGCCCCTGAAATCAACAACTGTTTTAAAACCATACACACTACTACAATCATTTTTATTTTATACCGTAAAGCAACACCTAGGCAAAATTATGTGGAATATGAAGCTGAACAAAATACCCTACTCACTGTAGTGTGTAACAGTAAAATAAAAATGTATACTCCATACTTCTGATGTTTTTATTAGGCCAATGCAGTAAGGGTTATAACCTCAGTAAAAGACGATCAACCTATGACACTAAACAAAACCGTGAACCTATAAACGTTTTCAATTAAATGCCATTTAAACCCTGATATTTTAACAAATTCAAGTAGTTTGTTGATCCATACGGTGGTGTTCTGTTTGCTCTTGGATCTTGCGTTTGATTCCAGACTGGTGCACCACCAGTCTCTGCACTGGACTTCTCCAGGCGGTTCTGTTTCCTCCCATATTGCAAGTATGTTGTCTAGCTTAACTGGTGTATTTAAACTCTTCCTTTGTGTCTGTTTGTGTGCACATGTCTCGTGATATACTGATATCAAGTCTAGGGTACAGTTCAACCCTGCACCCTTATGCTTTTAGCATTTGCTTTATAAGGAGGAATAGGCGCCTTTCTCATAATGGATGGGCAGAGGTAGTTTATTGTTAATCTCATCTACCTTTCCAAACACTTTTGTTCAGAGATGATTTTTTGACTGGTTTCATTTCACCCAGCACCCACAATACAGTAAAACATTTTAATAAAGAGAAACTGAAGAGAAAATGCAAGACAAAAAAGACATTTTACACGACATAACCAAGTGTCTTCACAGAATGAGCTTCATTGGGAAGAGAAATTTACCTTGGACCTGAGTATCATCCTTGGCTTTGTACTCCTGATTTTTGATGGCCAGCTCTACACCATATCCAGAGAGGTAAACCTTATTGTTACTTGGAGTCTGTTCATTGAAGATAGTAAAAATAGAACAGACAACAGAATGAGAAACTAAGCCCACTGAGTTTTCAGAGAAAATAAAACACACTGATCAACAGTCACAGTATTCTTGTGTTTTTCAGAGCTGGACAGTGGTTTCTCTTGGTATCTAACACTTACCGCAAGGAAATGGCGAAGAACGTAGGAAATCTGTCCACGGTTGGCCTTGGAAACAAGCAGCTGATGGAACTTGGGAAACTCTTTGCTTCCCATTTCGGCATATAGAATAACCACAGGAACATCAGGGTTAGAGACAGGGAACTTGTGGTCGCCTTTAAACAGATATGGCTTTGGCCTAGAAGTAAAGAGCAAAGAAAGAAGGGAGCTATTTTATTGATCTGCAGTTTTGTGTTTTATTAGAAGTAGAACAAAACATTTTAAAAATGTTATCTGAATATAATAGTAGTAATCAAAATGATGATCATTTAAAAACCCCAAATACCAATCATTCCACAGCAGGCATCGAATGGAGATATCATCAATCTTAGTTTTCCTCAGAACATGTAATCTTGTAATGTAACCTAGGCAACAAGCATAACTCTTATACTTACCTCTCTGAAGCCGTCTCCAACATGTCGCTTAAACTTTCAGGGTTGCACGATTTTTCTCCATGAACACTGAAGAAAGCCTTGCAGCCTGGAGGAGGTGTTTCATTAGCAGCAATCTGCAAAATTAAATAATGAGAATTTAATTAATCCAATTACTTAGTTTTGATTATGAACAAATATCATGTAATTAATGTAATTGAAGTATAACGCATACAATGTAATTAAGATTTTTTTTTATTTTCTAGCACTGACTATTGTAATGTAATGTTCTGCTGGATAGCACCATTACGAAAATGAAACTGCTTGAGCAAAACAAGGCGGCGAAGTGAGCCGTTCGTGTCACTGCACTGGCTTTAAAGATTAGAGCAGATAGTATAATGTTTTTGTTACCTTTCAAAGCTTGGCCCGCCCTATTTTCACTTTTGTTTTTCAACTTTGTATTCTTTCCCTCCAGGCCTTATCTTCAGCAGATCTTTGTGCCTGGGACCACTGCGAATTCTAAGTGACCAAGATTTTGTTCGGTTTGCAACTAAGCTGTGGAATTCCGGCTGCCCTTGTCCATATGAACCTCTTGAGTCACACAAAAACACACCTTGAAAACCTCATGTAAAGACACACTTTCCTGTTTAGCCTTTAATTTTTGCTTTTTTTATTGTGCCTAGGGATGTAAGGCATGAAATGATGCTGTATAAAAATAACTTGATTTAAGAACTCACATTAACTGAAAATCATCATTAATAGAAGTGTTTCCAGCACGTGGAGCAACATATTTTATCTCACGCCTTTACATTTTCTCAAACTTTGAACTAATGGATGCAATCGATTGGAAAGAACAGATCCCGTTACCAATTTACTAAACATCTGAGGAGGGCCCTGACCTGCTGAAAGGAGTGCACCGTAGCCGAGTATGCTCGCAGAGACAAGGCAAACTTGAGCATGTTGAGCTGCAGTGGGCTGAGGAATGGGGCGGCTCTCTTCAGAATCAGATGGTAGTATGAATAATCCGAATCTGACAGACGAAACGACAACAGCTAGAAATCACCCAAGTGCAAACAAACCCTCACGAGCATTACTGACATTCCAGTTGTATTTCCAGGTATTATTCTATAACCCTATAAAAAATAACCCTGGTAGAACAGAAGACATAACTAATTACTTTAAGTGGTGACAGTGTGCACTGATGGGGATTTCAATAAAACACAGGGGAACAGGGGACATACATTGGGAAAAACTGTCAAGTTCTCTTTACTCTTTAGTAACTGTTATAAAATATATATATTTTCATTACACATACAAAGATGTTGTCAGAAATCTGATTAGATAAAACCACATGTTTTAAACATAATAATGGAAAAATACTTAAGCTAAGTGGTATTCATATAGCAGATCTCCCGTCTAAATTCTTCAGGTAGATGGATAAACACAGTAAATACTTTCTTTAACCAGGTAAGAACAAAATTAAACCCTGGGACCATGAACATATAGGGACAAAACTGTATATTTTTAATGAAACTATGTGAAAAGGAGTGGAATATTTTGAATATATTTAAAGTTTTAACTAACATCTCACAACAGACATCTAAACGTACACTCACTCTCTTTTTAAAGTATCTTAATGAATCATACATTTTACAGGACTACTCAGAGAACAGAATTAAAACCACCCTTACCTCCACGGTCATCTTCCCCAATTTCTTGATTAACTTCTACAAAATCCCAGAACTGCTCCTCACTTTCTTCAGCTAAAAATTCACTAAAAAAAAGAAAAAAGCACAACTGTTAAATGGCATCCACAGAATTAGCACATTCTGTTTTTTTTGAAGAGAAAATCCACAATTCAATACTTTTTATATATTTCAGATATTTTCTCCATGTGTGACATTCCACTGTTAAACTTCCTGGATTAAAATGAAGACATTCTTATAATATATAATGAATTATGGGTGCTTGATACACTTTTAATAAATGTTTAAAACATTTCAAATGCTATCATGTGAATTTTACAAGGCTGATAGATTGAAATTATATATACACATACAAAAGCACTAAAATTCTGTTAAAATTTAAATCTGTCATAGGCACTACACATGTAACAGACAAAAATATGTTTACTCCATTTGAGGACTGCTATATTTCACTCATACGATGAGGTTAACTACATAACAGTACATGGCGTTTACTGGAACGATACTATGTTAAAAACTAAGGATAAAATGAAAAAACACCAAAATTAAAAGTCATGCAGTCATGCAAAGATTATTCCCTCCCTATTTTTGGAAAGCGTATTTTGCTTATACTAAAAGCTTGACACAGATTAAATTAACAGAACAGCTTTTGCAAAGCACTGTAAATAAGTATTTTTGATTTTATCTCTTTTTCCTGCTATATGCTACTATTATCAAACAATATCCAAAACTCTTGACACTTTTAAGCGTAAGCAATA
Source organism: Lepisosteus platostomus (assembly GCF_059453375.1). Classification (NCBI taxonomy): domain Eukaryota; kingdom Metazoa; phylum Chordata; class Actinopteri; order Semionotiformes; family Lepisosteidae; genus Lepisosteus; species Lepisosteus platostomus. The sequence goes on from NC_142612.1 coordinate 67,981,867, forward strand.
CATATCATATCATTCTCTGAAGCATGCCTCTTATTGAGAAATACAAAGAGTAATAGTAACAAAGACAAAGAATCCAGTTGACTGCTTTTCCCCCCATTTTGTGGTATGTTCTTTGTGACTAACTTGGAGTTAACTTAATTCAGAGTACGAAATACAGAAGACAACTGATAACATATTGTATTGTTTTTTTCATTTGTATTAGTTTGCCCACCTTTGTAAAAACAGATTCATTTTCAAAGAAACTATGGTGGACGAAGCGCAACATTTTACAACTTCTGTTCATATTTAAATAGAAACAACAATATATTCCCTTTTCCTTATTCTGAAAAACAAGTAAGTGCTTTCTGTAATAAGTGTATTCACCAATAAGTGCTACTGCGGTTTCATGATCTTACCTTGCTTCCAGCAGGAGTGGAGTAGAAGCCCATTTTGTGGTGAGTGTTGTTGTCACAGCTTTGGAATCTCCTCTGACAGATGTGACAGACAGCCATATGAAGAGTGCAACTGTAAAGGGCCCCATCCAATGACACACACCTGAGACACATGAAGAAGACCTTTAATGTCTACAGTCCAGGGAAAAGTAGAGGGGTTTATTGCCATACAGCATGTACACGTACATGTCTTATTGACACTGACCTCTCAGGGACATACAAACTGCAGCAGATGACATAGTACGACAGACAACACCACACAATGCAGAGAGTACATTACAAAAAGGCACATAACAAACAGTAACAACCAGTAACAATAAATATGTGGTAGTTAAAAAAAACATGGGAGTCCAAGTCAAAAGTGCAGAGTGCAGAGGAGCACCGAGTCTTGGGCACTGCAGTTAGCTGTTGAGGATGCACACTGCAGTTGGGTAGAAGCTGCTCTTAAGCCCAATGGCCTGTGCTTCAATAATGTGGTACCACTTACCAGAGCTCAGGGGGGAGAATGATGGACTGAGCTTTATTGCGACAGTGGAAGGTGTGAATCTCACTGACTGATGGGAAGACACATCCTATAATCCTCTGTGCCACTGCCACAACCCTTTGTAATGCAATTTCCCTCACGGGATCAATAAAGTATCTATCTATCTAATGCATCTCTGTTGTGCATGGAAGTATTGCTGTGCTACACAGATATACCACTAGTGAGGACACTTTCTACTGTGCTACGGTAAAAGTTCATGAGAACATCATGCAATATTCTTGGACATTAGCAGATAATATATTATTAATGCAGCATTATGATTAATGGGTTTTAACCTAGACATTATGCATCATTATGGCAAAAACAGTATTACTCGTAATGAAGGTGACGTATACACAGAATTTAGAATCTACTCAAGCTCAGATGACATGGGAATCATTTCCAATTAAAACATTGTGGCATCCTTTGTGTCATAAATAAAATGAATGGAATTGAAATAAATTGAACGCTCAATCTAAATTAAGCAAACTTCATAGACTCATGACTTCAAGTAATATATACTAATGGTATTCAGCTGCAGTTGCCAAACTCCAGAGTAAAACTTTATTACTCTCTTTAGTACTCTAGTATCTGCTGGTAGTAAAAACAACACACGTTGTTATACGTAAACCACTGGCCACTTGAATTTCTCTGGACGCCCAGACTGGAATTTCTTAAAACGACTAAAGAAAAGAAATGCACAACACCGTTTGACAATCGTATTTTTCTAAAATCGTGGGTTTTTTTTTAGATGGGAAAGTCTTCCACCTGCCCGTCCTCACCTCAAATGACACTTTCTCAACCAATTATTGGTCCCAGCGTGGCCGAGTCAGCAGAGCGCTCGTCCAATAGGCGCTTAGGCAACATATCCTGAATTGCACAACGCCTCACCTAATTTTAACTATATAATACAATATTTACCGATCACTTTGAACCTCTAACGGTTTCAGTTAATTTCTTGGTGATGCTAGTTTGCAGAAAGAATGTCGAACGCACGGTATCTTGCAACACGCCTCTTAATGCACAATTGAAAAGAGTTTTATTTTCCCTGTGAAGGCAAGGGTATCCAGCAACGTGCAAAACTGTTGATACCTGTTGTATTTCAGCCTCTTATAAACTTTAAGCTTTCAGATGTATTGGGGAAAAAATGCCTTTTCGAAATCCACAAAAACAATCTGTTACCAGTATACAATAATACGACGTAGTAACGAAATATCGTAAGGAGGATGAAAGCACGACATCTTCGCAAAATTCTGTTAATCATAATCATCTTTGTTATTTTAAAACAAATGGGAAACAGACAAGAAACCCTATGATCTTGTTATCAAGAAATGGTTTGAGAAAGTGAAAGCAGAAAACCTTCTGTGAAAGAGACTATAGTATACATAAGATTCGAAATCCACTTTTCAATAACCTTTTGTGTGAGAAAACAATTACAATGTACATGTTCCCCAAAACAAAATCCCCATATCTTACATTTGCGTTAAATTACACTTACCGAAACCGGCTTCCCCTAGTCTGATAGCCGCCATGTTTGAGAAGTAAGTTGGGTCCTGAGGTTATAGGTAAATGAAAATTTTGCCAGATCATATAGAATGCTTTTTCACATACATACTAATACAAATACTAAAACTTGTCTTTAAATTAAATTGATAATTATGATTTCAAACATGAAAATCAATATAACAGGAAGTGCTTTGCGGCCGAAAATAGCCACCTTATTGTAGCAGCCATATTGGCTCAAGTCGAAATCTACATGAGAGAAACAAGATGGCCTCCATTGCATCGATCTTCAGAAATGCGCTGGTAAAAAGAAATAAGATATTATCACAAGGCAAATTCCTGCTGTCACTTAAATAGTCACTACTTCATGCATAACATTTATATGTTAAAATATATTTGGGATTTTTAATCCCACCTTTAAAAATCTGAGATTTGAACATATTCAAACAAAAGCTTGTCTTAATGTTGTAGTTCACATATTTTCCTTTTATAAAATATGTAAAGCATCTGTTCATACATTCTCAATAAAAACATGAATATTTGCCTATGCAAGTGAACAGCACTTTTTAGTGTGCACATGTGTATGCACAGAGATAACAATCCTCATTTAAATGTAAGTGATTCTGTTATTGAAAAGATTATTTCAAGAAGTAAAAAAAGTCAGTGATACAAGGTTATACATATTGTGAAATAATGTAATATATTTGTAATGTAATATAAGTATAATACATTTTTATTATGTCTCTTATGTTAAAATGAGAGATTCTAAGGCAGGATGTAAGCTAAATAAAAATAGCTGTTATTAGATTTCTTTTAGTTTGGTATTGAGCAGCACATGGGGGGGAGCAGCACTGGTGATAATACAGAAAAGTAGTTGTGCTTATTTAAAAAAAATACTCTTTAAGTCCCACTACACGGTAGATCAGATAGAGAAGTGAGAGATTTCTTCACCAGTTGAGTTCAGATGGATTTTTAAGTAGGCCAGATTGTGCAAGCAAAAAGTGGAATTTAATGAGGACAGCAGGGACATGTCCCCACGCCTCTAGTCAGTGCCACTCGAACTTTAATATCCAAGCAGTGAGAACGTCCATTAAATCTCATCCAAAGGCCAGCAGCTACTACTGCACAATGCCCTGGGAAAATGGCACCTACTGGCCCCAACAACACCACTAAAATACTGCCACCCTTTCTCCCATCCTTGTACTGAGCTTTTCTTCACTCCTGAGAGCAGATCATATCAGGCTGCAAGGTGTTTTAACAATGTTGTCAGAGTAAACATACAACTTTATACAGATTGTGCTTTATTTTTTGGTTTTATAATTGATGATCTAAATGTGTCTCTGTATTTGATAGAAGGCATCCATATAATGTAGGCATAACATCACTTTATTAGCCACATACAATTTCTTGCATTAAGAATTTGTCTTTTTGCATACCCCAGCTTGCTCTCTATGAGAAACACAGACCTGGAGAGAAGCTTGGGGTCAGAGCACAGGGTCAGCCATTGTACAGCACCCCTGGAGCAGTTGGGGTTAAGGGCCTTGCTCAGGGGCCCAACAGAGTATGATTCCTCTGCCAGCTGCGGGATTTGAGCCAGCAATCTTCCAGCCACAGGTGCAGCTCCTTAGCCACAGAGCCACCGCTCCACCTCATAGTGTTACTGCTGCGTTGGCCGGTAAAGAGCAAACAGAAATAATAAATATAATATAACAAGCAAGAAAGGGAAGATAAGTTAACCATCAGCCCCAGATCTGTGCTGTTGACCTGCCAAAAGAGAGAATACCCAGTTGGAATTAAACAGTTGCTGATGTTGACTAATTCGTTTACTTTGATGGGGCTGAGCAATGTTTTTCCCCCCAAAGGCCAGCATGTGGTACAGTGAGGCAGAGTTTTCCTTTTGATTTCGTCCTATGGTTTACAAACCTGCTCTTTTTTCTTATCTTATCAGCCATGATCTTCATCCCAGGACCAGGTGAACCTGTGTGCTCACATAAGAAATATTATCTATAAGATGATATAGGGATATATGATATGGGATTTTAAAAAAATACACAACATAATAATAATAATAATAATAATAATAATAATAATAATAATAATAATAATAATAATAATATACATTTATTTGTTTATGTCGTTCTCCGGGCTTTTTGAAAAAAGCCACCATTACAGACCAATAAGCATCACTATACAGCAGATCAGGTGGAAAAGTGAGAAAGTGCTTCATCAATTTATCTAAAGGGGAGCCTCAGGCAGGACATCTAGACAGCTCAGAATGGAAAGGATCCAGCTCACCAGGGTTGACACCCCTGCTCAGATCTTTAATGACCAGATAGTGGGGACCTTGATTTAAAATCTCATCCAAAGGGCAGCACATCCCATAGCACTATTCCCTTTCACCATACTGGGCCAGTGGTGCTCAGACATTCTGGTCAAGAAGGAAAAGTGGATCCCACGGTACACCAACACCACTTACCGCAGCAACCTAATTTTCCTTAGAGCAGGTCTGTCCCATCTCATTCCTGTAGTGTCTCTCTGTTCCTCTGTCAGTACGGCTGCAGCTGTTCGATGTGTTCAGATATGTGGGACCTCCTGTATTCAGTAATTCAATGCTGATTTGGAATGAAGCTCTGTAAAAACTCCAATACTGCAGGTCTAAGATTGGACTGCCCTGCTTTTGAGGTTTCTTGTCCCAGTACTATCTAGCCCTGCTTAGCTTCTATGATCTGATGAGATCAAGATACAGTAGATGAATATAGCACTGTAGTGACTGGGGTTGGGAACCTTCAGCCAGTTCAGGTTAAAACCTGAAGCTTACCTGAAACCTGAAACCAGGTTAAAACCTGAACTAGGATATATTTCTCAATCAACTCAATTAGTTCTATAGTAATTTCTTATATGCATGAGAACACCAATTACAATGTTATGGCTTGCATGATACAGCTTGATGAATGGTAGATATAATGTAACATCCATTTTCCATTTGGCAATTAAGAATAAATATGCATTTGATAAGACCTAAATACATGGAAAATACAGGCTAAAACTGCATTATAGGAAAAAAGAATAATTCACTTCAAAGTGTGCTATAATATTTAACTCTACAGTGCCAAGAGAAATTTCTAAAAGCAATGTGTTGCACTGCAGAATAGTACCCCAGAATTAATGTCACATTTTGCAGTCCAGGGCATTTATAGTAATCCTATCCAGCCATTTCATCCAAATGATAGAGAGCTATTTAGGTATTGTGCATTATGTTTTATTAGAAAGTTTTCAGATGTAGAAAGATTTGATGGAAAGCTGAAAGCTGGGGCATTTTAAGATTTCCCTGAGGATTTGTAATCCTGGATCACTCTTGACATTTACCCTCTATGGACTTGCCTGGTGGATAGAGAAAGAAAAGCCTTTACATTAATATGATTCAGTTCATTTTGGGGGTTGCAGCTACATCAAAAGCCTAAACTCCAAAGAGGGTATACCGTAAGTAATCTCCAGGGAAAATACATCAGTATCCCTGCCTTCTGAGGAGAACACCGGTGCTGAATTAGAGAACATCTGGTGGAGAGGTAGTTGTGCCACCATTATCACTGTAAGATGATCCAGTTGTGCCTCCACACTGAGGGGCAGCCACCCAACAGGCTGGGACTTCAGCAGAATGGTATAAAGATAAGGGTGTATAAAGTCAGTGAATCAGCATAATCACAATTTATGACTGCAGTACATTATTCTCCCTGTAGATTTTAATAAAGCATTTGCCAAAGATCCTAAATGGCAAGCATAATGCTGATAAATAGTGGATACCAAATACTGATTTGTCTGTTTATGAAAAGGAAAAAGATACTGTCTGAGAATTTCATACTTTGTCACTGACTCAGGGATGTACAATGCTTGTACTGGTAAGTATAGATTTTCTTATTACCATGAAACACATTCAAGTGATTTAATTAAGTAAGTGTTGAGATCATACAGAGAAATGTTTGTTTGTTTTTAAACCAGAAGATCATTTCTTTTTGGACAAACATGACTTAGCATGTTCACCAGTTGCTTTCAATGCATTCACGGAACTGTATCTTCAACCTTTGCAGTTGCAAGAGACAGGATTTACTATTTATTGTCATAAATTGCAGATTGTGCTAATGGATTTTTATACACATGCTAAAAAAATAATAGAATGTTTCCACATTAATTTACACAATCACTGAACAAAGGACTGAGTCTGGCATTATTGCTGGTATTGGCATTTATGTTTAATAGCACTGTTATGCATCCTTTTAGACATCAATTGCAATATAGTGTACTGTATATCACTAGGTTGTGCTCCTCACCATGACCTCGAACAATTGTGAAATCCTGCATGGTTTTGAAGTGGAAAAAGTCCCTTAAGACTACAATTCCACACTCAGGAGGGCTCAGTGAAAGCTGAAAGCTGAAGACCGAACATTAAAAAGAGACCCCATTGATTTTACATCACAGGTATTCATCAGTATCCGTGCCTCCAGTCAATACCATTATTGCCCATCATTAAAATTGATCCTTTTCCATAAGGTTAATGTATAGACCTTTAGCTAAAAAGATCTGAAAAGTAATGATCTCAAATAAGGTTGAAAAAGAAAAGCATTTTATAAAATGTTCTGCATAGGTTATAGGTTTAATTTCAGGCATGGTATAAATGTTAGAAAAAAATAAGAAGCAAAAGACAAAATTAAGGAATTAGTTTAATTAAAACAAGATTTCATCATTTTAAATTGCAAAAGGCCATCACTTGCCAAAAAGGAAAGGTTGGGAAACATTTCAGGACATTTCATATTAAAAATATACAGTCATACACAAATATTTTCATACTCTTTACAGAGCATATGCATGTGAAAAAACACAGATGACAACTTAGCTAAATAACATTTTATTGTCATAATTTCTCTGGTAGTTAATTCCCAATTAATTGTATTCTCTGTATGAAAATTACATTACGTATCTAATCTCATTAAATACAAAATAATGTGCAATGGCTGTGCACCGTAAACTTTAATTGAAAATGCAATAGTGGGTTTACTTCATTTTTTATGTTCTCTCAGTTTACAGTAAACAGTAAATCACATCAAGGAGTTTCATGTTTCCTAAAAAAATCCCTCTATCCTTGATAGCTACATTTTTATTGTTTTTTTTTTAACTGCACTGCACTTTGAAAAATAAGGCCCAGAGCAGCTGCCTAGATTGAACTAGCACTCAGAATCAGAAGGTAGTGCCTTAGCTTCTGCTACAGTAAATCAATGACAGCCATCTCAAAGTCACAGGGTGCTTGCTGTTTATGATCTAGCAAATGGCTGGATCCAATCGTTATTAACACCAGGCCTTGCCTCATCAAGGGCATGCTCATTATTTATAAAGCAGCGTCAATATAGGACAGGACAGGAAAACCTTCTGACATTGGTGTGGAGGCAGAACTGTGTGCTCCTGGATTGAATTGAACTGTAGATCAAATGTGGCATGGCTGGGTATTGTCTGAAGGCATTGGCAAAAGAAGAGCAGGTCTGTTTTATGGGGTCAAGGTTCTAGATATTGTAGATCAACCAGTAAGATAGGAGTAGAAAAGGCAAAAGTATTGTAGTGCCCTGTAGTGCAATGCCAAAAATGATTAACCCATTGCCTGCAATTCTTCCACCTCCAGAAATCTGTCAAGCCAGGCTACGTCAATAGCACCTACATTATTGCGAAGCTGACGACATAAAAAAAGAATTGGCAAATGCCAATTTAAATTTTGTTTCATTAAGAAAGGTGTGGATGAGATCCTCATTTGAGAGTAGTAGCATTACGAGCTGAAAATTCATTCTGAGCCTTGTACAGCGTATACGTTGGTGATAAGATGCCTCTAGCCCTGCTACATAAAAATTAATTTAAAATAGTGTAGTGTGTCCTGTAAGTAAAAAAAAAGCTTTGGTTCACATTAATAAGGTTTCATATTTATAACCTGTCAGAACCCAACACCATTTCAACTCTCTTAAGTATTAAATCAATTCTGTCATGTGTAAGAGATTGCACAGAGACCAGAAATTGTCATGGTAATTACCTGTAATTTCCATCATTCACCAGTAAGACATTTTAATAAGGGTTAATTGTAGTTCTATGGTCAGTGCACTACAGTAAATTAGTAAAACATTCGGTAACAATTTTTAATAGATATAATTATTCATAATCCCAGTTTTATGTAGATAAAGACGACACCTTAAACATTCAGTAGTTGATATTTTGGTCCATGCCCAATAGCTTTCAAGATGTGCAAGAGATCCACAGTATTTGCTTGAAGCAGTGAAGAAAACACCAAGTATTTAATACAGTGTTTTATTTAAGATCCTGGTCACCAGAGCAGACAGCTTTTTACTTTGCATGTTTTTGCTTGCCAGGCTTCATTATCACTTACACACAACGTCAGTGTCACCTCTTTCTCCTCTGTGGTGCAATGAATGTGGTTTATTCATATTCATGATCTATGGCAATTGTTTATCATTACATATTCATTTTTAGAGTGAATTGTGCCCTCGTCTTAACTGCTTTATAAAGCCAAGGAGGAGGCTTCATTTTTTTACCTCCTGTGCCTTTAATTATCCTGGATGTGACTGCTCTCCAGCACCGGTCCAATGAAGAATGCAATTAATTGAATAACTCCAGACAGCAGTGAAAGACTTCTCCTGAAAAATAATCCAGAAGTTCTCTTTAAGCACTGTTAGATAATACAGTTCATGGTTTTTACCTTTTCAATGTAATTTTCTTCCCTAATCCTGATTGGGTTTTATCTGAATGTTCAATGCAATATCTTACATGTTAAAGTGGAATTATTCCAGTGTTGATCTCTCTAATACATGATCCTCAAGTGTCATTCTCCACCTATACATTATTACTTGTTCAAAACCATATCGTCTTCCAGCGAAATAATCTCATATTGTCCACTTCCTGCACGAGCAGCTCTCAAGAGGTAGTGCATACAAAAAAACATGAAAATTAAGCTTCTTGATACTGTTTGCTATATAGAATTCTTTCAACGGCAATCAGAAATGCAAAAAGACAAGTTCTTTAAAAAATGAAATCTCTTTATTGGTGGTTTGATGATCTGTTTCGGCATGGATAACAAAAATACTCAGAGCAATATACAGTAAGAGCAGGACACAATTAAGAGCACACTTCAGAAGAGTTCTTATTTCACACAGGGCCTCAGCAACAAGTTAATGCCTCTTCTTCTCCATCACACACCATTCTCATTAATCTCTTTAATAGGTCAATGAGCTGTTAGGCCACTTTGCTTGATTATCATCTCAGATGAAGGGGCCTCTAATTGAAATACACCAAAAAAACCCTACACCCTTCTTTTCAATGCTCATCCAACAGACAACTGCAATAAACATTGGTCCACATTTTTGTGATGAAACCCATAGAGAACCTTCACAGTTAAACTACATTTTGTTCCTGTTACAGTTAAAGCTGGGTCAGACGGACAAAAGGAGAACCAAGCACCTTCTTTCTTGAATCCTGAGTGGGGTACTGGCCTATAAATGAAACATTGGTTTAACAGGAAAAAATGAACAAGAGTACATTGACTTCTATATTGCACTGGCTTGAACAACAGTGATTGCTTGTCAGTCAAAAACTGCTAAGTCATTCTCCAGTTAAAGCATTCTGTATATTAAATTAAAAGCAGGATACAATGTTTGCTTTTAATTTTTTAAATAATATAAAATACTCTGCTAAATGGTTGCCTTTTTAAGACTTTGATCATGTTTCCAAAAAGGCCTTGAACAAAGCTTTAGCTTGAATGTTATGTACAGTACTTGAATTTGCAGTTTTTCTCAGAACATATTTGGAACTTTTAGGAAATATGGTCCCACCATTAAGAATGCATTTCTTTGACAACATGATCGCAGACAACCCCAAAGGTGCTCTCTTAGTGCCCCTGCTCTTTCACCTACTGCTGTTGGTAATGAAACGTCAGATCATTTGAAGGTCCAAGAATGTCTGTAATGTTTCCATACAGACATTATTGTGATCAGTGCTGACCCAAAAAATGGGGAAAAATCATCCAAGGACAACACTGCATCCCACAAGTTCTCTAAAATCGCATGATTATGATATTGCACTGGGATTCTTACTATTTTCTGTAAGACATACTGTACTCCATTCGTGGCACCATCCAGGTTTCCATCTAAAACCAGCTTGCATGGAGATTCACACTTGTTTCAACAGGTAAATCACTGCAGCACAATGTACTCATCCATGAGTTCAGATGAGTAATCATAAAATTAGCAAAACTGTAAAGGAAACCTGCTACAATACCAGAAAAGAAAAATATGTCTTTGTCAGTGTTATCAGGTGTGAAGCAGAGTAGATTCTGGTGATACTTGACACAGTCTCTCCCTCTACTTTTGTAATCTTTTATAAACACATTCGGTCTGGCCCTGGACCAATGGATTTGGAACACATTGTACACAATTTACAGGAGAGTATTTGTGAACCAGAACAAGGGTACCTCAAATACCTTTTGCTAGTTAAAAGTAGAGACAAGGAAATGGTGAAGCAAGTTTCATTAAACCATTCCAGATTCTCGCCAGTGCACTCAAATGTAATATGTAGTCCCCCCCCCCATAATCATTTAACAAATGCAGAAATCTTAGTGTCTCTTTTGAACTGTGGATGATTGCTATGTGTTCACAAGACAGAGGGATATCATCCCCTACAATACCAGTGTATCCCAGTAAAAGAACAATCCAGCAATTCAATTTAATCCTTGATTTTTCAAAGAAATAAAATAAAAACAAAAGCTTGGAGGTTTAAAATTATTTCTGCCCTACAGAACCTCTGATGTTAAGCCATCTGAAGAGGCTCTTACATTCCTTCAAATCAACTTCATGTTAAGGGACCTGAAAGATATCTAGAAGGCTCCAGTGCATTGTTGCTATGGGCTTCAACCCATGGTTCACATCACTGAAGTCCTGCTACCTAATGTTAAAAAACTGAACCTAGTGACAACTGCTTACTAGCAGTGGGGCAGACCACATTTTACAGCTTCAAACAGAATTTATAAAACACAGAAAAAAGAGGTGTCCATGACATCATACAGTATACCTCCAAAAGTCACATGATCTGTTAGTACAAGCAGAGAAGTTTTAACAGGTTGACCCAAGTACGCAGAGAATGCAAACAGTTATAGTCAATAGAGTTTATGACTTCTTCACTCATAGGTTGCTTAGAACAGTTTCAAAACAAAGGAAATTAACACAAAACAATAAAACAAATATTTAAAATCTCAGATCAGATGACCTAAGAATCTATTCAACTGCATTCAAAAAGCCTGTAGGCAGCTTTCTTGGTCTTTTCATCATTAAAACCTTTCTTTTTGAAACACTAAAATTATATTGTCCAGTTAAAATTTCATGAACCAACATTAGAATGTGTCTTCTGTTCTCAATGCTGTTAATTTTAAGCAAATACCTCTGTTTTACAGAAAAGGCTGTACTTTCTTAAATAAATTGTTGTTTGACTTCCAAAGGTGTTTCAGAACCTGGAAGACTTGTAAGGTCTCTTTTGTTTGGGCCCACTGCTGTAAAAGCTCTGTCCTGACTTGGCCTAGAATCCCCCTGGTTTCGAGAACTCAGCCTCCGAGGTTCAGAAGGCCCGGGCGCAAGGGACGGGAGAAGGCCATCGCTGTCACCACATGTCCCTAAAGACACAGCAGGACAATGCAGTTTCAACCGCCTCCGAGTGAATGGTGGGAATGTCAGCCACCACTGCCGGGTTTCAAAAGCTTGTTGCAGTCTTTAAGGACTTTGTGAATGACTGTGGAAATAAAAATAAATCACTTCCCTTCCTTTCCTTCCCTCTCTGTGCTGTGTGGGCTACCACTTGTTAATGATGTGGTTCATGTAGTCCTCAGTAGGAAGGCGAGCTGGCTCTTCGGGTTCCTCCCTGGGGGGCTCCTCATTGGACCGGTGCTGTCGATATTCCACATGGTTCTTTATCCTCTGTTCCCTGCGGTCCAGCTGCCGCTTATACTGGTAGCGTTGCTGGAAGAGGTCCTTGGCATAGTCGTAGAGCTGCATGTCCAGGTCATTGAGCTCCTCGATGCGTAGGATGGTGTCGTTGTCCACGTCCACGCCAGCAGCCCGCGTGCTGTTGTACTGCATGAAGGGCCGGATGAACTTGAGGTTAAAGGTCCTCTCAAAGAGGTACTGGGTTTTGCGCTGGAATTCTGTCAGCCCGAAGAAGGCCATGTCTCTGAGATTCTTCTTGGCACTCTCCAGGAGGATCTGAGCGCGCTTCTTCTCGGGGATGAAGGACATGTTGTAGCAGCCCACCAGGCTGAGGTCCGCCAGCATCCGCACTTGGCGGTTGTTGGCCAGGTTGTAAGGGCAGTCCATGAACTGCTGCAGGGTGCAGCCAGACCAGTCTGTTCCTTCGTAGCACGAGGGCAGCTCCTCAGGCGTGGGGGTGCGTCCGTCACACATATGCAGGGACGTCTTCCAGGTGGCACCTCGCTGCACATGTCTCCACTCGCTCAGGTACCTTGACACTGGGTCTCTCAGCAGGGTGATGTAGTAAAATTTCCTGGAAGAATCACAAAGAGTTCATTAAAAACAGTATTTTTACGGTTATTTGTACTGTTTCCTACTTTTAAAAAAAGTCAAAGTCTGCTGGGTGCACTGGAGAATACTGTATCTGCCCGTCCTTCATTAGGACGTCTTGTTAAACTTCCGGTTTCCACAACAGAAGTAGGAACCACTCTGTCTGGACAAAGCTGACTGCTGGGCCTGCAGGCATCTACACCATGGGTGTCAAACTCATTTGCAAAAGCAGGTCAGTTTGATTTAAATTTACTTTCAAGAGGGCTGCACAGTACAAACCATAAATGATCACAATATTAGGAACAACCATGCATAGTGCTATTTGTAATGTTTAGCATTTTTGGTGTTTATTTTACAATAAAAAACCTCCCTTTAAAATGCAATTAGCAGTCATTGCATCTTAAATAAATGCTCCTTTGCCAGTCGAGGGTGGGACGAATAGTCATGTCAACTGATACAAACTGCAGGATTGAAATGCAAGCTGTCTGGGCTCTGGGATTACTGATGAGCATCACCTGTATACTCTACCCAAGGGACTGACAAACTAACACTCAGCAGAAGATATGAAGTGAAAAGCAGCTTGCCTTGTTTCAGAATTAGTGGAGCAATAGAACTGTGTCAGGGTTTTTAACCAGGAAACTGCAATGGCTTAAGGCAAGGTTAAAGGGATGCCATGTGACCTCAAAAATAAAAACACAAAACAAACACTGAAAATATCAATGCCCCACGATGGACTGGCATTCTATCCAGGGTGTATCCTGCCTTGCAGTTGTTATTCGATGGGATAAACTCTGGATCCCCCGTGACCCTATTCTGGATAAAGGGGTTCGAAATTGGATGGATGACTTTGGTGATTCTGTCGATCAGGATGCTCCAGAATTTGGAGGAGTTCAGAGGAAGTGTGTGTACAGGTCTCATGGTCTCATTTTTTCCACAAAAACACGCTCCTGTCAAACTAGACCACATCACTAAACAGGGCTCTGAGATTGGATATAGGGAGAAAAGCACAGTTAATGCTGTGAGTACGAGATTGATCAAGGGCGCCTGGTTTGTATTTGGGGTATTCGGGCTCAGACAAGGTGCAAACTATTGTTCAAATTGACAAACCAAATCTGGGTCGATTGCTCTGACCGCAATTGACAAACAAATATCCGGCTTGTGGGCAGTATGTTTGACACCCCTGATCTACACTGTGAATGGGTCAAACCCTAATATAAGACACTTATCAGGGAATTTACTTTGAATCACTGTTCACTGTGAGGGCCAGAATTTCACACTTGCTAAATTACATTATTTTATTTTCACATTTTTATTTGCATTCATCTGCTTGAAAAGTCTAACTGTCAATGCTTAAAAAAAACATACAGCCAGAAGAGGTAGATTTAATGCAACATTTAAAGTCTTTCTTATGAAACCCACAGAGCAAGAGAAGCAATGCTAACAGCATGGATCAAGCAAAGAACACATTCCCACCCAGGAATTTCTACTGTCAGCATTTTGCTGCTGGAACTCCCCATTGACTCCTAACCAGCCAAATGGGTTTAGCATTCATCTTAATAACTTTATGCCTGTTTTTCATAATTTAATCAGAGTGGGAATTCAATCTGACTGTGCACAATATGCCAATTCATGAGAGTTATAAAGGTAATGCAATAAACTCAAACAGTTTGATAGTGATCTTGATTGATGCAGAATTTTCAATTTTTCTGTACATGGACACACACATACACTAGCACAATTGTTTCAACTAATACTCTGAAAGAAAAGGTAGAATCTGGCCATTCTGATGTCTTCATCCTGAGAGATGGCTAAATGATAGCTACAAGCAATAATTCACACCCATTGAACACTGTGTGACGTGAACAGGAATGAACCGTTTAACAGCCACATGTGCAATCCTTATACTCATTGTGTTATTTAATTGGACACAAAAGCAAAATAAAATCTAAGCATGTAACGAAGAGAATGACAATCCTCATAGTTGATTCTTTTGCTAATTGTTTTTTTTTTCTACAAGGAAATAAGTTTATTTTCAGGCACTTACTACTTTAATTAAAAAACCAAAATGTTGATACCCTAAACTGCAGTTTTTCATTTGTTTTCCCCTTGAAAAATGCAGCTGATGAATGTGCCTTTCTTCTTTAGAATCATTAAATTCAAGACAGTGACGTGCATGTTTGATGCTGGCACTTATCCATCTCCTATTCAAAACCCTTTCAATCCACTGACAGTTCACCTCCCACCTTTCAAAATCTGGACTGTGCCCTGCAAGAAATCTGCAGAAACAGCTAAAGCCCCTTTAAGAACCTGACCATTTTCTGTAATCATCAGCCTATTCCAGATGCATCATTTTCATACTTTCCTACTTGCTGTGCATGTAATTAATAGAACACCTCACAAGGCAAAGTGTGGCAGGGAGAGAGAAGTGAGTGAGAAAGAGATAGAGAAAACCCATTTGCTCTAAAGGCTCCACAGTGGCTCCTAATCTTGATTTATCTCTCAGCCCTGGGAATAATGTTACGATTTATAAACAGGACAGAAAAAATGGTAACAGACGGAGATAAAATATAACAGTGAGTGGACTTGTAAGCATTGATGGAAACCATATGCTCACATAATAGACATTGACAGTAAACATGACCAAGCTTTTAATCCCTGTCCTGTGAACAGTTCCTCCTCTTGCACAGATGGGGGAACACAAGAAGAGGGAAGATAAATGGGGCCTCATACGCAGACACAAGCTCCACGCGACCTGCAAAAGGAGATCAATTACCAACAGCTTCTGAAGCTCCATAAACGAATCCCTCACGAATCCCTAAAAATCTACAAGATCTATAGCCACCTTCTTTGGCTTTCCATCAAAAGGGACCTTCTTCTTCTTCACATGTACTTTTCAGACCCCAGCATCACTTTATTTAAACAATCCCTCCTCTTAAACCCATGCAGCTTTCTTCATGGGGCACACAGTGCTTCAGAATTATTTTTCAGTCATTCTTCAAAACGAAGTGACTGGCCTGACAGTCTTCGTCTTGGAAAAAAAAAAACACTAGACAGAAACTGCAGCAGTGGCAGAAGCTCATTTCCAGGGACACTGGCTACATACTGAGTCATTCCTTCATCTGCCATGCTTCTAAGAAATCCCCTGGTTAGCTCACAAACTCAATCTGTCATACAACGAGCCTGGGGCCCATGCTCCTACAGGAATACACATAGAGGAAAAAACTTTGATGAATGGGTAACTGCCTCCAAAGAAGCTGAGAGGGAAGCTGATCTGATTACACCAATCATGCACAATTCAGTCAATGTCAGGACCAATCTCAGGAGCTATCTGACTTCCAGCAGACGTAGCAAGCACCAGGCTTGCCCTCCCTGGCCTGCCTAACAGAATGAGATATGATGGCCTCATTCACTGTAGAAACTTTTTAAGGTCCCATTAAGCAGATTTACAAAAAGGCCAGTCTGTCTGTCTTTGACTTACAAATTACAGATATTATCTTGTAATACATGTTCCAGAAATAGACAGTGAACTGCTGTTTATCAGGACAAAAAGATTCTATTTGCATAACCTTAAAATAATGTTAATTGGTCATTGTTTTGACAGACAGGACATATAACATTAATCAGTTAGAAAAGCTGCATTTGTGCTACAGTCTGTCTCCCTGTGCAAGGATGAAAATGTTATGTTTTTGTTCTATTTTTACTTTGCTTAGGTTAAACAAGGACTGAATGTGCCTCAATTTTGCATTAATAACCATGTCGTTCAATGCCAGAAAATGTTTATAAGCTGTATTTGAGAATATGGTCTCACCTAATTTACTAAAACTCATTTTTAATGTATATTGAATCCATCATTCTTTGCCTACACCCTTACATCCTAAAGCACTTCAGCAAATTGCTCTCTCGATGAAAAGGATGTAATGTTTTTCAAGGAAGGAAAAAACCTTAACTTCTTTGACTTGAAAAGCAGCTAGAAGCCTTTAAAAGTTCAAAGTTAAGATAAAGTTTTACTGGCAAAGGGAAACTTTGTCTTTGAGTATGGATATTCAATATTGTTCAGGCTTGTTTGAACTCAAAATCTGGACAAATATAAATGTCTAGAGGACATGGCTCATTTCCTACACATCCCTTAGTACCATAATGTTGGTGGATTTGTCTCTGAAACTGCCTCTAAGCAATGGATTCATTTCCTCTCATGCTGTATCATGTTAGAACCTAAGAAAATAGACTGAACACCAGCTGATAAAGAGCTAAAGTTTTAAGAGCTGAAGCTGATGGGGTGTTTAGGAAACTGACACCGACACTAACTGAAGTGCTGTAAAAAGAGGAGCACAAACTGCAAAGAAGTCTCAAAAGATCTTTACCTAGATAAATCATTTAGTTATTCGCCTTTAGAAACCGTAGCATGGAACTGTCATGTAACATTCCTATCAATAAATTAAGTTTTATTTTGGAAGTTTGTCTTAAGCTGCACACACTTGCCAGAAGGTGTTTTAGTCACATTTATTTAGGACACATACTCTAAAAACGTATTTAATAAACCAATAAAAGGCAGTGGCATGAGCTCAGAGAGCACAGTAAACAGTACTGGCATTCCTGGTTAGGCACAGACTACACGCACAGAGTTCTGTCAGTTGCCCACCTAGGACTGGTAATGAGGAATAGAAAGCTGCAACACTTTTAAATGAAGCACCCATTAATGAACTGCTCATTTAATGCAAAAAGAATGAGAGCGTGCTCTGATATTTTCTCTCAACAATGCTAGAAAAATGAACTTGTCCTGTCTTGGCACAATATTAATACTTTAAAACAAAATCTACACAGCAATTCTGAGAAATGCAATATGAAATGTTTGCTTCTGAACCGAAAATGAGTCACCACGTAAAGGAAAAGAAAACATCAGGGTACATTTCTGCAGTTATCCTGTTTCGCCTCTAGCCGTGACATACAGTATAAATTGTGACATTTCCTGACTGACCAGAGGATGGAGCTACACGCTAAGCTTTATTATTAGAATTCCCTTTCATTAGAATTTGTTTTTTTCATTGGAGGGCAGAAATCTAGAAAAAGGTGTAATTAATATAATTTATATTTGTTTTACAGAATAAAATCTGATTACACAGTCAGGGATACATGTTTTCCTATCCTTAATAAACAGTGTATTTATAGAAAAATAATCATAGTTAAACATGAACAACTAAAATATTAATAGTTAACACAACCAGTCTAAATTAAAATTGCATTACACATTATACTGTAGGTTAACTCATTATTAAATAGAAAGTTCAGTGTACTTTGATTTTAGAATTTTGTAGAGTTTTATGCTGAGATTTTGTTTTTCCCCTTCTAAGGAAACTGCACACCAAAAACAGTCTTGAGTAAAGGATTCAGAGAAGACTGCTAAGCATTGTGAAAAAAAAGAGAATAATTGCTTCACGTCCTGTAAAGGTCATTTCTGAATCCATCTATAGAAGTAACTGTGCAATACTAATATCAAATCTTCTCTCACATGGGTCACAAAAATCAAGCATACAAATACAAAATAGCAGCGGATTATGCCGTAATAGTATAGTGTTCTACATTACAGTAAACTATTGGGATATTGTTTATACTACTAGTATGCTAGTGGTATATTAATAAATGTTTCAAAGTTAGTGCTAGGTAAAATAATCAGATTGTTTAGTGTTACAAAACTATATAAGTGATTAAATACATGAGTGGCTGATTTTCTTTACTTTTTGTCCTTATTTTGGTAAACATTGGTGGTGCTCTATAATATCCAAATGTAGTCTAAGGGACTGTGGTGAAAGATGATATATATACATCTTTAAAAGATGAAACACTTTGATACAGAAGGCTGCCAGCTGAAACCCCTTCACAGTCACAATGGGGTATTAGGAAGTCAAGAAAGAGCATGGTCACCCTGTTATTGCCGTGCAGAAAGGTCCAGGGATATGGTTAGATAGTGCTGGCACAGGCAGATCTTGGAGAAAAGTGGATTCTGTAGGCTGTCTGACAGAACATTAAGCAGGACCATTAGAGTGACATATTTCTGCCCGGCAAGCTAATCGCTGGGCCTGAAGAAGATGAATCTGAACACGAGGTGGAATGTTGTCTGCAGGGGACCACCTTGAGGACTGTAACCCTCTTGTCTGGGAGATCCACAAAGCTGGGTGGAACACATTGGAGAAAGGAAAAAATGGATGGAAAGAGATGCTTGCTTTCCTTCTCTGACATTTAGCATGGCCCCCCACCCTGCCTCACCAAGGCAAAGCCATATTTTACCAAGGCTTGCAAACACCCTGAAAAAGGGATAGGCTGAAACCACACTGCTGTTCCACAATAAATGCAGCTTCTTCTAATAAAAGTCCAGTTTCTATCACCTTTGGCAGGCACAGTCTTTGGGCATTACAATCGGGGACATGTGAGCCTGTAAATGACTGACCTGATTTGAGCACAAAAACAACAGGTAATTAATTACCTTCCTGCCCACGTATTGCCCAGAAAGGCAATATTAATAAACCATGCCAGCTGAGTGTTATTGGTTTCTCCAGGAGTGCCCTGCAGGATCTGCAGAACTAGTGATGACTAATATTTGTCATGTGCACATTTTAAGTAGCTAACTAGAAGCTGGTCTTTCAATTAATTAGCAGGATGCTGGAAGAAGCTAAAGAGGTGCTAAGTTCCCATTTTAGCTGGTATCATCTATGGGACACAACGCTGCGTATGAATTGTAGAGGATTGTGAGATTCTACACAGTATCACTTTCATTATCGCATAATTGGATGTTCCGTTTAGCTTCCTACAATTCAGTGGTAAAGACTGTTTTGATTACAAGATAAAATAGCAGAGATTCTAAGCATATTCATGTGTGTAAGCGCATTGGGATTATCCTACAGCTAAACACATGTTAAACTTGAATATTTCTTCTGCATTTCAAGTATATTGAACAGTTCATATTAAAAAGCATCAGTCAGCAACATCTCATAACTCATGGGTATTTCAATTTAGATTCATTATATATACTACACAAGAAATACAGACGTGATGCACAATAAAATCATTATTGTTTAGTGAATGAATACATCCATAGTGTTGGTTCCATATGAAAGGAATATATACTGTATAGTATATACTCATACATATAGGAATATGCTTACTCCCTAATGTTTACGATTTAAATTCTCAACGCTGCTAGTGCTACATACATCCTATACAGGTTGTAGTTTGCATGTTTTACCAAGAATCAAAATTAGTTTTCAGGTCTCTTCGGGGAAATTCACTACACATTTTATTTTCTCCAATACCAGACAATGTCATAAAACCACAATCCAAAGCTATGAACCCAAATAAAAGAGTTGTATTTAAATCCTTACATTTGATAAAATCAGTAGTTTGAAATTTTAACCCTAAATTGTGTTATTTTAAAAAGAATAAACCACAAAGAGCTCACAAATACTTTGCTGTAATAAGTCAGAATAATAATAATAATAATAATAATAATAATAATAATAATAATAATAATAATAATAATAATAATAATATACCTTTATATATACACAAAGTAACACATATTGTATACTAAAATAACATCTCTGTTGGCTTTATTTAATGAGCCCCCCTTGTGTGAAACTTGGAGAATTTAATATTTCTACTTCATTTGTATGTGGATACAGGATTAAACCTTGTTGTCTGAATACACACGTGTTCATGGAGAACTTCTGGGTACAAAGAGAGGAAGAAAGACCCAGACACTCAAGGGCAAAAACGTTTATGGCAGCCGGGTTGTCTACTAACCCTCAGAGAAAGGCAGTCCCTGTAGTGCTATTTGGACAGAAAATACATATTGATTTTCAGAAGCTATGAGCTATATTGCATAGCTTTCCCTTACTTATTATGATAAAAACACTACTGGCAACACAAAGCACTGGAGTAACCCTTTAGCAGTTTCAGGCAGTAGACTCAGATATGAAGATGCCTTTCCCTGGGCTGTCTAATTTAAATGAAGTGCTCTGTACTTGAACATGTAACATGAAATCTAAATCCGTGAAAATGTAAGTAGTTAAAAAAAAACATTTGCAAAGACATGCTGCGAGAAACATCATCAGACAACAACATCAAAGCTGAACAAATCTTCATTATATAATCTCTGTTTTCAGGAACACACATCTTATCTCTGAAACGTTGCTATAAATTATTGGAATTATGCAAAATGAGTGGCAATGACCATTTAGCAATGTTAGAAACAGTCAAGGCACAGCTATACCACTAAATATTTGTGAAACACTATTATGTCTGTACAGATAATATTTCTGATGATAATAATGTCATTTCTGTATTTCAAATGATTCATAGCAGCCTTTTGCTTCTTTAAGGCAACCTAAATTAAGCAGATTCTCATAGTGACTTATTATAAACCCTATTCCACCAGTCTGAGCACAGTCATACCACATTGGTGATACTGAATAACAGTAGAACTGCTGTTTATGTAATACTGTACATACACTGTATGTGACAGAGAATTAAAAAGTCAAAGTTTATAAGTTGCTGTGATCTTTTCACAATTGTGGCTTGTGTATTTCCCCCATTTCATAGTGGATTTTTATGTTATCTACTGCTACCCTCTGCAATATCGGCTGACTATTGTTAGAAGTAATTAACTGATGGATAAAAGGAATGTGAAGATTTTAATTTTGTACATCTAAGGACTGTGAATGCTTCCATCAACAACACAGTGAACACACTCCTTAAATGTGAATACTGCACATAGAGACATGAAATGAAAAATGAAAATGCATGTAAAGGGAGAAAGAAATGGACCCAGATACTCAGTCCTTAATATTGAGGCTCCACATCGGATCATTAGTCTCCGAGGTGAAAGCAGACCAGAATAAAGGAATAAGTGTGCAGTGGCACTAATGACAGGAAGAGCAGCTCATCTTCTTTATTCCCCATCCTCTGTACAGCCTCTCTCTCAGGCGCCTTTCAGAGGCTCCGGAAGGCCTCCCAGTAGGTCTCCCTAATGGAGCTGGGAAGCATTTGGAACTCACTGCAGCTTCCATTTAACACACCCCAGCCTCGCTTTTCAGCTCCAGTCAGAGCTCCTCTCCTCGGAAAGGTATACACAGTATAATTAGTGCCACTCTCAATCTGTCAAAGCAACTCCAAGGGTAACAGGTGAATTGGGGCTGCTGAAACACTGTGCCCCTTCCACTTTACGCCAGCTTGGCTGTATTTGTGTTTAAAAAAAAGAGAAGGCCAGAGAACATCCCCACTGTGCTGTATAGTGGCGACCCTTCTTTGTGCCTACGTAATTATAATGTACAGCACAAAGACAACAGAGGGGGCAGAAAGTAGGTAAATTGAGGATCTGTTTTATTTTTGTCTCAGCAATTGCCTTGTCTACAAGCAAACATTTATTATGTTTAGTTCTGTCCTGATTGAAAACACGGCATTAGGGCTACACCTGCTTACCAAAAAGACTGCAACCACAATGCACTAATTATCAGGGGAGAACAATTGAAGGAACTGCATTTTTAAAAGTAATTTTGGACAGTAGGCAGCTGACAGCACTTGGTATTTGCATTTAGTTCCCAAACATGGGGCTCTCAGCTACTGATGCACGTTTTATGCTTTGGATGCACTGCAGATATCCTAATATATTGTATTTATTCATGCAAGACACAATGGTCCTTTTGATGTAAGTGCAGCTCCACATCACCAGATATGAACAGCAGCCTGTAACCTGGAGCCATGCAGTAAAAAGATTCTATTATAAAATCGGCTCAGCCATATCAAGGCAGGGAGACAGTATCAGATTTTGCTGTGCAGGTAAATGAAGCGTCCCAGATCAGTGTGGCAGATTTCTTTCTCAAAGTGAGATAGAGGATAATCAATTTCAAATCATTCAGTAATTCATTTAGATTACAAAGCTAATTACTGCAGGCTAATCAATCACCACAGCCTAATTAGCTTTGGGCTTCAGGCTTAACTTCTAAATGAAGTTATGGCTTCAGAAGGAAATCTAACACCTGCGGGAGCATTTTGATATTAATAATAGCTCTTCAGTGGAAAGCCAGACACTACAAAAGGTTAACTGAAAACAAACTGATTAATAATTCATACAGCTAAGTCCCATAAGACAGCAGTGTGGTGTATTGGTTAGGGCTCTGGACTGTTGTACCCCTGAGTGAGGTGCTTCACTCAGTAAATGCCCTTTTTATGAATGGGTACTTACCCATTGTCACTGCAAATCAGAATCTGTTCTCAACTTACCTACAGTACCTGGTTAAATTAAGGCAATTCTGTCTACCTGCCTGCCAAATAGAAATTTAAAATGAAGAGGACGTATTAGTACTACTGTTTTAAAATAAGAAGTAGGAGACAGATTTAAATGTATGAAGAGCACTGGTCTCAGTCACAACCCTAAAGGATTTATGTCATATCTACAATAGTTGAAATGGGGAGACCAATACAGGAGGAGAAAGACAGAATAATGGAATTGACTGCACACAGATAACCTATTCCAATGTATGGGATCCAATCAAAGAGGAAAGACAGTATCAAAACGAACTGAGACAGACCTGCATTCGCAAAGAACATGAACTACTACAAGAAAGATCCACGAGAGGGACTTCTGATTGATTTCTCCCAGCTGCAGCAGTTAATCAAGTCCATAACTCAGGACACTAAACGTGCTGTTCACAATGTGTTGCTGTGAGTGACAGACATTTCCCTTTAGATGCCAAGTATATCACATACTGGTCCCCACAGATTGTGGGGCTCTGTTGACCTGTATGGCCACAGTGAGATGAGAACAGTGAAAGTTTTACTTCACACCACTCTGCAATGTAATAACACAGCTGAGAGTGTAGCACTGCCCTTTCCTCACTGTCTAGTGCAGCTTGAAAACATAAGGCTACATGCTGCCTGAAGAGATGGAACATTTAAGTAAAAGAGAAAGATATATGTTATGAGAAAAAGAGAAGAGGAATCCTTATTATACAAACCTATTTAAATAGCCCTGCTTTTATCTAGTCAATGTGTGGGCTCT
The DNA here is from genome assembly GCF_059453375.1 of Lepisosteus platostomus. Classification (NCBI taxonomy): domain Eukaryota; kingdom Metazoa; phylum Chordata; class Actinopteri; order Semionotiformes; family Lepisosteidae; genus Lepisosteus; species Lepisosteus platostomus. The sequence goes on from NC_142612.1 coordinate 68,005,978, forward strand.
TTATTTATTTTTTCTTTTAAACTACCTCACAATGCGGGGTTTCAGTAAACAAAGTGGAAAACCACAACCATGTACAAAGAACACCTGTGCATAACTTGAAAAAAGGTCACATTCTAAAGCCAAAAATAACAGAAGGTAAAGACGTGTCCTGACAATGTCCAGATGCATCCTCCATGATAGCAGTACATTCCCTACAAATCATGGATACATGTTTGCAGAATGATTGATTTGGAATAGAAAAACACATAAAAGCTATAATCTGACCCACTGAATACAATTGTTTCTGCTTTGGTTTCAAGGATGACCTTGAAATAACTCTGGTAATTATCCTAACCAGCTCAGGACTGTCTGAGATTCATTCAAACCTGAATGGAGAATGGAGAGTACTGAATGGAGAGTTTTCTAAAACCTGGACAGCTAAGAAACATAGTTAATGAACTTGCATCTCTGGGGCTAGCAGCTCCAGTATAAAGGTTTGTAACTTACAGGAACAGCATCAGATGGAGACAATCCCACTCACTGAACAACGTCCAAGACTGTAGTCTAGCTATCCTCAAACATTAATAAGCAATTTCTCAGTGTATTTTCTCAAATATACCTCAGTCAATTCTGAACACTTTGACTGCAGGCAGAGTAGTAACTGCCAAGATCAGACAAGGATGGAGCAGACCATTAAAAGAAGAAGTATAAAAAATTCTCCTTTTAGCTTAAATAAATAAAGCGGTATTGGACCAATGAACCAGAGAAAACAACAACTTGTGCTAAAAGAAAACAAAGGCTTGATTGTGGTAAAAGCTCGTTGAATTCCACAGCTTGCAAACACGTTATACAAGCATTAAGAAAGGATGAGGGAGGGGTTGGGGTGCAGAGGTAAACCTTCAGCATTCATCTGGACATAAATCCAGTGCCAGATTGTGACCTAAAAACAGATCATGGAATTTGAATTGCTGAACACATTGTAAAAAGCTTAATCCACACCAATCGAAACACAGCTATTCTGCATATTCTAGTGAAACGAGAACAAAAGCTTAGACCACTTGGGGGTGTGATCTGATGAAGCCCACTTCTGACAGGCTATAAATGATAGCTAAGGGCCCCACAGCTCAGTACCACTGCAGAGTTCTCTTCCTAACTGCATTTATCTCAATTTGTCCATGTATTTATGTGGCCACTTCTCTAGTGTAATTTGAGTGGCATTTCAAATCAAGTAACTGGGGAAAATGCAGACTATTATTTATTAAGAGTAGGAAACATACATCCTACAATCAGTGCACTGGGCAAATTAACCTCTGCTTGATGCTAAACTTACTGTACAGCACTCCTGATATCCAAATCTTAGAAATTATAGTAGTGAAACATATTCTCCTTCAAATGAATGGCTATTTGCTAAATGCCTGTGGAACTAATACCTGTATTCATTATAACAGAAAAGCACATTTTACATTTCCATAACATCTACGTCTATCAGGGAAAAAGGTGTGTAGGGTTAAACATTCTTATATACTGCTTTAGAATGGATCTCCCTAATGAAATACACTAAAACCCCTCTCCACTGAGATACTAGACATCGTGCTTCTTGACGGTTGTCCAATAGCAGAACAGAAATCACACAAGTTACTCAGACATTTTATGGATGTGAGCCAGTCTAATTGATTTTTTCATTCACAAAGTATACAGCAAAATTCTTAACACTGAACAACATACAGTATGTTGACCATATCACACCTGAAGAAGGCTCCACAGCCAAAAGGCTGTGTCTCTTCTTTTCAGCATGGAATAAACCTTTACTTGTTCATATGTTTACCATGGCTTCCCAGAAACCCAAGCATTTCAGAAACCTAGCAAATGGTAACTGTCAGTTGTACATTGTGTCTAAACATGAATAAATAGTTCTGAGCTTCAGTTTCTGGTTCAACAAACAAATAAACATCACATGATTAGCCTATAAATAAAAAAAAGACCGTACAACTCATATGATAGTAACATAACATGTAATATAATATGTCTCCCCTTTTTACTGTTAAAACATCCTTGAACAGGAAGACCCACAATGAGATTCAATATAGTGCAGCCTGCTGGAGTACAACAGTTTTATAAACAGCCAACCACAATGTCTACAAAAAAACATAACACCCAGCACATTTGTGATTAGAGCTGGGCTTGTACAGAAACCTCTGCAGGCCTCTTATCTTGCAGTACACGTGACAGGCAGAGGGTTTTGTTTTCCAGGACATTTTTTTTCATGGTTATTTATCTAAAACCGCAGACACACAGTGTGCAAGTGCAGGAACGTTCTCATACTACAATGAATCAATAACCAACTACATCTCCAATACTAATTACCCTGAGGTGTAAACATCTTAGTCCCTAGACTGCAGCAGCCACAAAAGTTTAACACAGATGAACTCTGCAGTCCATCGAGTTTTAGAACAAGATGTCACTGCCGCCCAAGCTCAGGGGAAATCAGGCATTCTCAAAGTTGATTTCAAGAATCGAGACCATTGTTGAGAACAATGGCACTTGATCCTCATGACCCTGCCACAATAATCCTGACCTGATGACCTCAGTAATTTTCAGAAGAACTCAGTCTAGCTTAAACCTCAAATAAACCTTATTGTTGGCAATATGACAATGAATACAGATTTACCACAAACTATTCTCCAGTTCTTAGTTCAGAAGCCATTTCACTAAAACCTTCCAAACAAATTCCTTAGTTGAACACGTTTAGGTAAACATTGGTACACATCACAACAATACCTGAAATTCCACCAGAACTGTTTATCACAAATGGTACACAGACCTACACGGTTCACAAACACAATTTAAAAACAAAAATTAAGCTTTGAAAAGAGGAAACTTCACCGAGACGAAAATGCCCTTTCATATAATTGATACATTTCACTATGTTTCAGTAACAGTGATTTTTAGCTATTTCTTTTCTCTTTGCTGATTCATGAAGATGCTGAGAGACACTTGGCAATTTAACCCAGGAATTTCATTTTGAGAGTCTCTTAAAATGATAAAAAATAGAATCATTCTCATCTTTTCAAAAGCAACACAATACTATTACATGAAACAAATTACACCCCTGGAGGAACTAAAATAAGAGATTTGTTCTGGAGGTAAGAGACTGGCACAGTGGAGAAAGCACTCAAGCATTGCTTCAAAAGTAAAATAATACCAGTGAAGCCTGTGCAATATATCATTCAGAAAAAGGAAATGGGGGGCTGCATTTCATTTTACATTAAGGAAACATTTTAGTGGCTGAAACTGATAGAGTTACATGACAAAATTCATGAGTTGTGTGTAAATATTTTCCGTTTGTACGTTTGTACATTAATCCTGAAAGAGCTATATGATTTAAAAAGCACAATAAATACATAAATGCCTAAGTAAATATATACAGGTACATACGTAAAGGTCTAAGATTAAACCAAGCACACACCAATATTGTACCGCATCCATTTGACACCCATAAGCCCAGACGGATCTTGATCCTGCTGAATCCAGCAGTACTGTACAATCATTAAAGTGGGTTATTTCCTCTAGAACATAACACTGAAATCCTGATATAATTAATTATTCACAAGATACTGTAAAGCACTCAAACAGGTAATGCTGAAATAATGTATCTCAATAATCAAGTTTTAATGGCAAAACCCTTAGGTGCTAATCCCACAACACTGTAGCATCTTTTCCTCTGAACTCACATAAACAACTCATCACCAGAAGCATTTTAGAAGAAAACCACTGGATTAAGACCATGAACTCTGTGTCACATGGTACAGGATTCCTCTCGGTGTTTGATGGATCATTATTAATGATGTAATCCTTAACCCTGCTTCTACTAGATGGTTCATAAATTACTAATAACTTATTTTCTTTTAAATCCGAGCACAGCATACAGCATAACTGCAACTTGCTCACCTCTTTAATTCCTCAAAATGGGATAGGGAAGAAGAGAGATAGGACTGCGCATAACCTCTTATCATGCCTAAAAGAGTTTTAAATAAGAAATGCTGATGATTGATAAGACAGCATGGAGTCTCTATCTCTTGGGACCATAACAGTGTGACTTATAATAACAGCTAGATATGATTTCGGAAATAACCTAGGATAGCTGAGTATGTTGAAGCTAGTAACAGCTGTTTTCCATGAGGGGTCTAGAAAGTATTCTGGTACATTAGAGGATAGAAAACAAAAAAAAAAACTGTTACTCCAGTTTGCTTTTTTAAATATAGTCCACAAACTACATAATCCTTAGCCTTGGACATTCTTCGTTCAGATATGGTATGTCCTAACTGATAAACATTTTTTGGGATTCGTCAAACTGTTTTGAGTTCATGATGCATTATGTTTAGGTAAAAATTCCCCCAATGACACTGGTACATGTTTTTAAAGCTGGGTGGACTACAGAAGTGAAGGTAAAGTATCTTTTCAAGGTACAACAGAAATGTCTTTAGCATTGGGAGCTTGAACCCATGACCTCCTTTACTCTATGCCCTTTACAAACTCATAAAACCTGATGAATGGGACCTGACTATAGGTGATTAGATAAAGTCAAATATATCCACTACTTGTTATAGCTAACAATTGTATATTTTGTTGACGGATTTTATGCCTTTTATTCCCAAATGTTCTTGATTTAATAAGGAAAGAATAGCTATTCAGTTTTGAATGTCAAACAGGCCTAATGTGTCGTAGAAAAATGTCATCTACAAATGATACTGCTTTTGGCTGAGAAGCATTAACGGTTTACAGAAGCTCTCCTCTCTTGGCAAGCTGGATTCCCACACACACTCCTTCACATACCCAGAGAGCCTGGACTCTGTGTGGCTCTTTATTATACATATTCTTACCTTTGAAATGCCATTTGGTTGTTGGAATTGGGACATCACAGCATGCAGAAAATTCAAGGTGTCAGCAGGAAGGCAATGCAAAAAAAGAAGCAAGTGAGAGAGAGGAGAATTTCAATTAGATTTCTAATACTGGCAGAAGAGCTACAGTAGCCAGCATGATTTATCAAAGTTATTGCTTCTCCTGGTAATGAGAAAACATGTCACACACTGCTCAGGAAATGCAACCCATAGAAATGAACATGCTTTTGTCTTACAAGGCAAAGAGTACAAAACAAAACATTGGCAGCAAAACAGATAATTCAGCTTTTATAGTTATAATGAAATCCTGATTTATTTCCAAAACATTACACTGAGGAACCTGTGAATGTATTTTATGAGTTCATTGCCTTTTCCTATTTCATTTAAGACTAGGATAATTTGAGCTATTCTCAGATATTCCCAAGCCTCTTTGTCTTTCCAAACCAATGCTGCTCAAGTCCTGTAAAGCCCTATGCATGTGGTTTTTATAGAGTCATTCAGATGTTAGCTAGCTGAATACATGTACTGTAATACATGCTAGCAGTGAGTAAAGTGGCTAAATGGGCCAAAACACATTAGACAACACCTTGTGCAAGTTTGCAGGATAAATAACTAAAGGTCTAAGACATGAAATAACTAAAGGACTGGTCTAAGACATGTATCAGTCTCAAAGTGTTATAAGCCCATTGAACTGCAAAGAACCCAGTGACCAGCCTACATGTACAGTGGGTGCCTATGTGGACTTACAGGAAGGTAAAATGTTTTCTAAATAATTAATTTGATAAAAATATTTCAATCCCTTGCTGTATAGAAAAAACAAGAGCCCCTCTGAGGAATCAAAAGTGCTGCCCCCACCCCGCCTTTGCGTATCTAAAAAAATCAGCTAATTATTCTCCTGCTCTTGCTTGCAGTTTATCTAGTTATTTTTTTCACAACCCAAAACCGCATGGAAATGGGGGACTAGCACAGGACCAAAGCAAACCACTTTTACTGGAGGGTCATCGGAGGCACTGAGAAATGTGCTTTAAACCCTCATAACGCTGCAGGGCAGGCCAAGACTTCTTCATTTGTTTATGGTCTTGTAAGCAATAGGTACACATAAAAAGAAAACACAAATTTATGAAAAAACAAGATAAATGATCTTCTTAACATACCACTCTATTTGAACTACTTCCTAAAACAAAGAGCCTTTTTACGACTTTCAAGGAGAAGATATAGTTGTTGACATCAAACTCTATCCATATATCCAGCATTTGGAAAAAATAGCTACAAGGATATTCAAACTGCATCTTTTCCACTGCTTGGCAAGGACAGTTCATTCACGGACAGAAATAAAAATGCAAAGTTCAAATCTCAGTGTTAACAAGGAGGTAAGGATTCATTCCCAACCTTTACAACAGCGGAGAATGTAATGCACGTTAACATGGCAGTTCTGCAGGTATTATGCTACTATACTAAGAATTCTAATCCTGCACTAAAGACAGGAATGCAACACAGACTAAAACATGTTAAATACCTGCAGTTAGGCTGAGGCACAGTTTAAATGAGGTTTTTGACTGGATACTTTGCTCTGACTTGCCCCCTTTTGCCCCAGGACCTTATGGTAAGGAGACAGAGTGTCTCGTAGACTGTTATCTCCAGGATGAACGACTTAGATAAACAGAAATATGTAAGAACGTGCAGTCTACCAGTTGACACTGGGAATGCGGTAAAACACAATTCGGTGTGAACTGGTATTCAGCTGGAATCTTAGAAATGCACATTTTTGGACAGTATTAGCCTCAAATTATAAGTAAAACAGAATGCAAGGGCAACATATATATTTGTAGAATCCCTGCTTTGGAAATCCCCCGATTATCATTCTTCTTTCTTAATGAGTCCTTCATTAGAGACACTAAGAAGCAGAAAACAACCTGAAAAGTACAGAGGATTTTCCCTTATTAAAAAGACTGGGTACTAAAGTTGTCACACTCCAAATGTAAGAGAGAACAATGACATCGTGGTGTACTTTAAAGAATGGTGCATTTATTTATTCCTTCATATAATTTGTTCCCCCACAACCTTGGTACACCATCATAAAATACCATGCCCTGTGTCAGCTTTGTCATGGCTATCACTTGATATGTTGTCTATGCGGGGGAGGAACAGGAGATTAAAAGTTAGAACCCCCCTTCATAAGCAGGTCTACCATATGCTGCAGCAATTGTACTGCACCAGACAGTTTGATCACTGGAGCAGAGCCCCGAAGGACAGGACTGTAAACACTGCCACTGAAGATGATACATCTAAGCAGGTGCTTGACCCCATGATGCTGCCTCAATCCCTGTGATTTACTAAGATTGTTTCATATCGCTGAGCTCTGCCAGCCTGGCTAGCCCAGTCCAGATGACAAACAGTTCAGCGCTCTCACTCAGATCTCTGTCAGTTTTCTCCCGGCCTTTCTTCTTCAGCAGATTGCTAAGAGCAGCCGGGCCCCTGGGGTCAAAGTGCTGTCGTACAGGCTGCCTTTCTGCCCACTGGGGTGTAAGGCAAAGTGTTTGTCAAGGCCCACGTCGCTTCCTGCGCTGGCAAACTGCACTCCTGAACCCGTGCGCAACCCCGATGCATCCCTCTCGTGTGCCTTGTGCCAGCTCAGCCAAGCAACTGATTAGACTGACTCTGCTTATTTAGCCAATGATCCGTTCTCCTGCACAGCCCTCTAAATGACAAAACTTCAGTCTGTCATATTGATCTCCAAGCAGAAAGCATCTCTCCAGTGACCGTTGTGCTCTCTGCGAGCAAACCTTCTTGGGCTGCACTTCTTGCCTGTAACAGGATGAAGATATTGCATTTTTTCATTTCTACCTACAATTACGAATTTGCCAATCTGCGAAATTCTGCTGTTATTTTTGGAATGCCTGTGACACGTACTGTTCAAAACAGCAAGTTATTCTTTAGCATTTTCCCCCCATTAGAATCAGCTATAATAGACGACACCAACACCCCCATACACTCCTCCGCAGGAGCTCTATAATGACTATTTTTGGCATTTCTGTTGGGTTTGAAGTACAGTAGCAGTGATGCTGGAAATCTTGGCTCCCAACAGGTGACTCAGTTCATATGGATCTATGAAAAGGAACCAGACTTAAGAGAGATGTAAGGGCCTTGTCAACATAATTCAATATGGTCTGCTCCTTCCAAGATAAATGCTGCTATAAAACATGGGAGTATAACCTGCACAAAGCATGAATCATACATCAAAATGAGTCATCTCACTGAGGTATTGGCAATAATGACCCCTTTGCATATCTGGGGAAAAGCACACTGTTTACATATTAACAATAATTGAAAGGATGCATTCTTTGGAGCAATGATCCCTTGCAGTCTGGAAAGGACAGCAGTGGATCCAGCTTAAGAACAAAATATTTCACTTAGTCTGCTAAATTAGGATACCTACGATCTGTTAACTTCAATGAGAAAAACCTACCAAAAACAGTATGAATCTACTATGTAAAGTGGTCAGTATTTTTATGATCCCACAGTAAAAATATACCGTATCACATTATGCCTGCATAGAAACAAAACGAACCAGATGGGTAACTGTTCTGTTACTAGTTTTTCACTACTCTTATAGAACTGATTCTCTCTTTGTGTTACCAAGTTATGTACACTTCCCCCTCTGAAACTATTCACCATGACTTTGTACTCCTGAGAATTTTATTAATGAAAAAATCATTTTATGAACAAAAGCAAAGTTCCAACCTTATTTCCCAGATGTGGCTAACCTAGTAACTGCTGATAAGCAATATACACCAGCTTATTGAAAGGTTTCTGAGAGCTGGCAAGGTATATCATCTCAGGGGTGCTGCTCTTCGTTCTCTGCTGCAGCACAGGTTGAATCTGTAATCTGTAGTTGTCACAGCAGAATCATTTGGTGGAGCAAAGGTCAATCTTATTGGTACAGAAGATTCGGAAAATAATTCATGTGCCATTTTCTGTTTACTACCATTCCTATATTGTTTATAGAAAGGCTGGTAACAGCTTAGAAATTCTGTACGAATGTTAAATGATTTCACAGCTGATTCAGTTTTTCAGACGCATACTACGAAGTCTAAAAAAGGGCACTGTTCCGAATCTCCATCTTGAGCAGTCCATTTCAGCACCCCCACAAAAGACTAACTTGCACTTAAATCTGCTACTGTGATTATTACTGTCATTGGGTCTGGTGACACGCTTAAGACTTCCTCTCCAAACTGCAGACGGGATGGATTTAAGATTGCTGACAACACTCGGGTGAATGTTTTTTCAATGAATGTAACTATATCCTGTATAAAACAATTTCCTTGCCACAAAAAAATGCTGCAAAAAAGGAAGGTAGCTAATGCAATGCACGTTAACGTAAGCAAAACACTGTGCCTTTTATCTAACTGTGGTCTACTGGGTGATGATCTATTTTTTTTTCTTTGCTTTTCCAATAACTTCACTGATGCATACAAACCAATTAGATCACTGCCCTCCCTGAGACCTCAGCTCTGTCTCTCTGCTGAACACAGATTCTTCCTCTGTGGTCCTTGAACTGTTGACCTCATGGAGCCCAAGGAAGCAGAAATATGCCCAGAGTTCATTTACGGTATTTCCAAACAGGTGCAGCCGTAACTCACAGGCAGGAGAAGGGCACTGCGGGCTGCGGGGAGAGTGTCCTTGAGCCGATGGTGAGGCAGCTCATTCTTGGCATTTATCATATCGTCTGGAAATTAAAACAAGCTGACGGCTTCTCAACCTGAAGGGCAAACCTGAAGCCGAGCAGTGGAGAGGTAGTCGCAAGAGTAATGATGGGGGGTCACGGTAAATCCACTCCTGGGTGTGCAACCTTGAGAAGCACTGTACTGGTTTTGTCCTACCCTTTACTAAGATATTACTTGACTGTGCCCTAAGCCATTCCTGCAAATACAACACTGCTTCATCTGTTTCTTTTATTTATACTGTTCGTATTCTGTAGAGACCCTCTTGTTCAATACGTGAGCATTATCCTTCATTTCCCCTCTACCGCTGAATATCACGAATTGAAAAGCAAGGGATGTAAAAAAATGATGATTACATTGTTCTATTGAAGTGAAAATGACTCCAATACAGCAGCTGACCCTAGGCAGGAGAGGTGAACAGTGAAAGGTGTGAAGACTACAGTAAAGTGTCCTGAGGCATAAACAGAAGATGTCCCTGTCTGTGGGAGGATGGTTAACATCAATTAACCAGCAAGGTACTGTCTTCAGCTGTCTGAAAAATTGCAAAGAGTCCTAAAGGCAAATTCTGAATATGTTTTTTGTTTGCTGCACTTTTTTTAACTGAATTTTCCGAGATGCAGTTTGGGAAAAACAGGACACCACAACCAAAACAGATAACTGAATCCCGTCTTATACACTATCGTGTGCAATATATACAAATTTATTTTTAAGCAAGACCCTACCTATAAGAATGCTCTGTCTGGAGCTAAAATCTCAACACTGCCATTGCAAACCGCAGTGATCAATATTGTTCTAAATTGGAGCCTGTGTCCACCTCAAAGGTGCTATGAATTAATTTCTACCCATGAATCACATTATTTGATTTCATGATTCCCAAGTCTATAAGGAAGCAGTAGATCTCTTTAGCCTTAATCTGTATGTATCCCTCATAAAACCCATTACCAATTCCCTAAAGTCCCTGGAAGGCAAGCTTTCCACAACCACGCACCCCCGAAACAAACCACATTACAAGAAAGGGCCCTACATGCAGTATGAATACTTACTTCCATTTATTGTATTGTGCTTTTTTGCATTTGCATGGACTCTAGTCAAACAGTTTCTAGGAAAATGCCAAAATAATTTGTTAGTGACATTTAGCAGCCTTGCATCGGACTTGCTAGCACAAAACTGCTGACAACACCATTCATCAAGTGCTAGCATTAGTAAGATAACATACCTTCCTTTGTCCGACCCAATGGGTATTAAAAAAGCCATTATGGTACATTCAGGAGAATAAACACTGGTGTTATGTATTATTTTTGTATTTAAAAGAAAAAAGGCTCTAATTACTTATTCAGTCCTGGCTTAAGAAAATGTTGAAATTTCCTCACTTTAGCTTGTGTTACAACTGTAGGCTGTCTAGCTATAGGGAACTTTTTCAATAATTACATTTAGATACGGCAGTGCCCTTAAAAAAACTGCCTTAGATGCACTTAGTACTTAATACCATAAGTTTACCTCAGTTGCCTTTTGAGGAACACATTACTTTAATGAATCTGCTTTAGATTACTTAATATTGGTCTCACTTTTTTTATTTATGTATTTAAGCCCTACAGTGCCTGAATTCGTTCATGAGAGGCCCCTCTGAAACAATAACAGCACTTCAGAAGTGCCAAGACTGTCTTTCCACATGAATTTTACATAAGTCAGGAATATATTACAATGCTGGGAAAGAGCAATGGCCAGCAACATTTGTAGCTGATATACAGTGTAGTTCTGGTACTGTATTAGTGTATCGATTATTTTTGCTTTGCTCTTAACTAAGGTACTCAATAATATTCCATGCATGTCTTGCCTGTGTTTTATTTCAATAATACGCCTTGAGTGTCTTGCTTGCTCTTTTAACTCATTGCCAACTATATAAAATATAGCCTTCCCAAGCTCCTTTGCAAAATATCGGACAAAAAGATGACCATATTATGAGAATTAGAAATAATGATTTAGTTTGCCGAGAGCGAGCTCAACTACAACTAAAAAGATGGCGAATTATATTTTACCCTGAAACCCTTATAGACGATCCTCTTTTGGAAAAAAAAAAGATCACCAAACATGCCTGTTTTCAAAGCAGAATCCATGGGAAATTAAGCCTTTGTTCCACACAAATCACCTAAGAGGTTTGGGGAGGCAGAGGGATTTTAGCTTTAAATTCTTAAAGATTACATGGTCTTGAAATGCATCGCTTTAAGAGCAGCAATTTATTTCTCAAAGCCCAGGCTGGCTTGCAGCCATTAAGCACTTGTAAGATATTAGAGTTATTGGGCCACAATGCCTATGTTTCCAAGAATATAAGAAAATAATGGACTGGATTACTCTGATTTTAAAGACTGGGGCCAGTGGAAGGGTTAAGTCTCCTCAGAATTTTTGTAAGATAAACATTTCCTTCCCACGCTAAAATAAATGGTCTTTAATCTACTTCAAAAGGTAACACACTAAGAGACTCAACACTCTCCTTAAACCACTATCAAGAGGCCATCACTCCATTACTTGTATTTAAAAGGCCGACTATTACTGACAGAATACTAAACTGACAAGCCTGACCTATTCAGGCCTTAATGCCAACAGTAACAGCTCTTATCCTAAGAATGACCCAAATGCTGGTTTTAATCCACCAAGGACACTGCAAAACCACTCAACCAGCATATTCTATTCAATAAAGAGCTTATCTTTCTTTCAAAATCAAGTGCACATTCAGACAGGTAAAGTTAGTAGGCTCTGAAAGGCAACTGTTAACAATGCAAGGCTGTGGACCTTCACTATCAAATCTGCTTCCACAACAATACAGCAGAAACCACGCAAAAGCAAGAAAGCCCAACAGTACCAACATACTATAATCTAGTTCCCCGGTACACAACAGCAACGTCAGAGCAACTACTTTTCAAAGTTAATTGTTTTGTCTCTATTCCTCTAAGTGTTTCTCAGAGACAAACCACGCTGTTATTTAAAGGAAAATAAAACCCTGAAAGATAGCTCTTGCATACATGAGGCTCTGGGGCTATTTTGCTTTCAAGTACAATGTCTGTCTGTTGCTTGAGCATATGGTACAGGCCTGTGTAGAAGAGCTCCATCTATCTATTATCAAAACGCTGCTTATTCCTGGTAAGGGCAGCGGCTGTTATTTGAAAACTGTCTGAAGGCTAATCTTTGCAAAACTATTGTTACCAATCTTCATTATTATTATTGATCCCATTTTATATAAGGTCTACAAAGTGTTTCTTACCATGAAACCCCGTTTTCTGAGACGTTCTAAGAAATTTAACACACAATACAACATTATTATTAGCAAACATTTAATTTAATTTTTTTTTTTGGTGTGTGATTCAACATTTTATCAAAGTCGCTAAGTATTTCTTAAATCAATGGGAATACTACTGGAGTAAGAATAAATCACCTCAGTAATGATACACCCGTGGAAAATGGTAGCTTTAATTGTAATGCAAAGTCTGACTTGCGGTAAACTCCAAGACAGAAAGTCATCCCTTAGTTTATACAGCATAAACTCAAGTGTGGTGAGCAGCAACTCAGAAGCGCTTTACTGAAAGATCGGGGACAAACAAAAGTTGTGTCAAGTGCAGGTCTCCCACAGTTTACCAGGCTGCATTCAATGTTACTATATTCTTTACAATTAACCCAATCCTGGGCACCCAGAGGAAGAGCAATGAAGTGACTAATTCAGTTCTGGGCATATAGTATACAAACTGTATTTCACTGTATTTCTAGAAAGAAAGAAAAACACAAGAGTAATCTCATCAACATTACAATAATATGGCATTTCATATTTGCTTATACAAAATCACCTAATATTAACCTTGCCTTCAGTTTGAAGGAATCATAGATTTTGAATCATTCTCTTTTTCACGGTTTGTGAATCCGGTACCAGAAGCCCCTTTTATTTTTTCCCTCCTCTTTCTGTTTTTCGTGCCCTGTTTTCCTTTGGAATACAGCCAATTCTTTCAAGGCCGGTTTGAAATTAAGGCGCTTAGCTTCTGCCTTGCCGGCCGAAACAAAATGGAGAGTGGGTGGGTGGGCTCTCAAACAAAACAAAAAACAGCCGCAGTCATTTTTTCAAGGCATTTTTTTCACTGACTTTGAAGGATACATTTTCAGCTTTGTCTGCGATGTCCGTACCCAAGGAGCAAGAGTGACAGGCCCAGCAGGGTAGCTGGGCCTACCATTCTCTGCCAGTGTTGGGGATTTATTTTTTTCCCAGGCCAATTATCCAATATCCCAGAAAAGGCTGGAAAAGACAATAACAAACTCCTTCCTTATTAAAGGGAAAAAAATGGTCTGAACCAGCACATTTCCTGAATAACATACTTACTGTATCACAACTATTTTTCTCCAAAGGCCATTATCTCTTGACATACAGCTCTAGGACAAAGTTCTCAGAACCATTCATTCAATTGATGACTTGTCATATAAACAGATTTGTCTCCATTTATTTTTTAAAAACCTATCAATTTATATGATCTTTTTACTTTTGCCACTTCCTTGACAAACTATACACATACATACTATACATAAACTACACATACTGTATATTCATTAATTTGTTTTTAGATTGTACCTCAAAAGATAAAAACTGGTGATGAAATTATTTAGTGTGTGCCAGGCAGTCTGAGATTAAAAGTTCCTTATTGCTGACCAGCTGTTCCATGCAACATGCGTTTGTGGAATGAGCACCTATTTACACACTAAAATTTTAATTCAAGAGAAACAAATAACTTCACAATAAGCAGTTTTTCTATGGGACTATGTCTACAGTGATATGATGTTGAATGCAATGCAAATAAAATATTACACTTTGATTTGGATGTGGAGAATGTCCCCGTCAGTCCTGAAGTGCTGAGCTGTCAGTCTGTTCAAAGCTATAATTGCTACTTTCAGCCCTCTTGAACCTCTTGAAAGCATTTAATTTTTTCCAATTAAAAAAATCTCTGCAGATATCAAAACACTGAAGGTGTTGTTTTACAGGAAAATGTGTTTTTTTAGGTGTGAAAAAGAAACCATAATCACCTCTCATTCTGGAAGCAGAGAAAAGAAAAAAAAACTGCCCCAGAGGTATTTTTCTGCATCTGTAGCTCCATATAGTAAAGAGGGAGTGCTGTGTGGTTGTTTTAAGAGATAGCGTTATCTTTAGAATTGTCTATCTCAGCTTCCACTTAACAAGATAGTGGACGGTCCTTTCTACTCAGGCCAAAAGAGGCCCAGTATCACCTCTGTGTAGCTGATTAACAGAAGTGCACAACTTGTGCAAAACCGTACATGTCCTTTTTGTCTTTTAAGGCATTTTCAAAAGGGTTGATGTATTTCATCACAAGTTTTCATGTCCTCAAGCAACTCTACATTAATTCGTAACCCTAGAAGTGTCACTGGATAACATACTGAATTAGGGTTAATTGAGTGTTTGATGTGTTTGTCTAGCTTGCTTTGTGTATTAACTATTCATAAACACACACAAAGTAATTGGCTAGAAAAGCAGTGCTTTGGTAGAGACCATCTGCAAAGTGTTACCAAAGTGAATGTTTTTGCTGTGGTACTGGAAGAATAAAATGACTTTCCCTTTAACCACTCCATCCCAGCTGGTTCCCTAGAAAAGAAAATCAACAGTGGTTGCTCTGCAGGCTACAGAGCAAATCTACATGCAATATAGATTTAATAATAGCTACCAATTTTGCAGAACTGCAGGTAGCATGTCAAAGCCTTGCAATCAGGCATTCAAGTAATTGGTCCTTGGGATCTCGTTAGTGACTGATTTTCAGAAAGGGTCCACATTAGAAAGCCTTTCCCCCCATCCCTTGTACAGTGAGAATAGCCAGAACTGAGCTCAGAACTAGTTTAAATGTTGCTGTTGTCTCTCATTGGGAAATGTCAGTTCTTTGGGGGAGGAAGATTTTGTATTATTTACTTGTCAATACTGTGGGGCTTAAGTTTATACAGACTGGGCAAAGGTCTGAGGATATCCACAAACTAATGAACACGAAATAAATAGCGCAGTCCATCATTATCAGTCTTAGTGTCAACCAGGTGAGTGAAAGGAAATACTTTCAAGCCCCTCAAACTTAATGAGCCACAAAAACCTCTGTAAACGCTCAGGCCTGCAGGCTAACCACAATTCACATGCTCTCCTCCAACTACCTGGCAAATAAAGGCTGGCTTATTCTGAAATTATTTAAAACAGAAATATTTTACTGAAACCCCTTTATATCCTGAAGCTCTCTTTTCATACACTGTGCTGGAGGGAATGAGCTCCTGCAACAAAATTGATAATTTGCCTGCATGTTGAGGAGGGATAATAGCCTTATTTTGTTTTGAAAGAAGGCCTTAGGTTCTGTAAAGACCCAGAAACCTAGAAATTGTGAAAACATTCACAAAGACGTTCAATTTCACGATTTTCAGATCTGATCCTTCCCTGTGATTGCAAGCCCTTGCTGCATTTTTTGTTGAAAAAAATCTCGTTCCAGGAAGAGCAACGACTCTGCCAAAGTCAAACACATGCAAATCATACCTGCAGATGGCAAGCTGTTTCAGCTCTAACTAAAGATACCACACTTCAATCAGAGACTAGTTTGCAGCACATTACCCCTTTGCCAAAAATAATGGTCATTGGAAAAGGAGGATCTGTAGGGGGTAACGTATCTGTGGCTCTGACAAAAGGTTTTCGGCATTTACAACAAAGAATAAAAAAAAACGCTCTACTGCATATGATTTCAGCCCTTTTTAGAGATCTGCAAGTATAATAAATTCTCTGCCAAAGAAATAACAAAATCAATTACAAGTGCACTGTAAAACTAAGGTACTTTTAAAGTTGGCCACGTCCGGTTAACAACCTGAATGCTTTTAGTACACATTCAAGCCATGCATGATGCTCACATGATGGTTAGCATCGTTGCCTCGTAGCACTGGCACCCTGGGTTCAATACCTGACATTGGGTGCTACCTGCATGGAGTTAGGGTGTTCCCCCTGTGTGCTCCAGTTTCCTCCCTCAGTCCAAAGATGTACTCGTAGATTAAATGGCTCCTGGCCTTGGCCGTGGTGTGAGTTTGTGTGTGTCTGTATTTGTGTCTGTACAGTATGTATTCCTGTGATAGATTGGCACTCATTCCCCCACAACCCTGAATTGGATGGAGCAGTGAGAAAATGGATGGATAGATGACGCATACGTCATATTTTATATATATATATGATGATCTCATATATCTGTGAAGACCACATAAAAGGCCCCGTATTTTAAAGTATCTGCCAAAAATTAAATCAAAATTCCATTTCTAACGAAAAGTGGTTCCTACAGCACAGGGCCTTTTTGAAGTTTTTGTTTTCTTTTCAGTTTTGATCTAAATCTCGCCTCAAAAAAAAAAAACAGTCATCCCAGTCGCACTGCCATCTGCCACAAGAGCAGGCAAGATGGATTAGTGTTTAATGACAAGAATTACAACCACAGAGGCATCCCCAAGAGACGAGAGGAAAAAAAAACAGTTATGGAAAGTGATTGTTGTATACAGCACAGTGTGAGATGATACTATGGCTGCTATTTTTTTTCATCACAAAATTGCTTATGTTGTTCAGTCTTTCTTCCATGATGGACACCTGCAATGTAATCAGACCCCTAACATTTAGGAATCGGCAACAATTGCAGGTATCACAGTGCAGGGGGTGTAATAAAGAAAGTCAATACTTATGTGCTGTCTCATCTCTGAGACACGAATATGAAGAAAATAAAACAATGAAAAGCAAATGAAGGAGCAACTCAGAAGACTGAATATGAATCTAAGGTTGGATATTCCTTAAGGTGACCAGCCATTATCTTTAGAGTTTCACAGAAAACATGCATTTCTGAGTTGAGCCCACTGTTTTTACTTTATTCTCATGTACAAATGATGAACTTAAAAGCCAATTAAAGATTTAAACATAGATTCAGATTATGTTAAAGCTGTGCCAAAACCATTAACTTACAATCACTATTACTTTGTCGCTAATTGAAAACCTTTCCCAAATATTGATTGGGCTTATACATTTTAAAAAATTTCATTACACCCATTTACATTATTACAAACACAGCCAAATACATACACTCTGGAATATTGAATATCACAAAAGAAAACGATATTCTGCTAAAGTACAGTATTTTTAAGTTGTGTAAACATGAGAAGAGTCATGTCACTTTAGGTTGATGACATACCATTTTCAAAGGAGGTATGTCTGGTAGGATTTGATTTACTCCTGTTAAACTGTTCCCCTTCACCTCAGCTCTGACTCCCAGAGAAAGTGCTTCAGAAATGAAAAAAAAAAACAAATTCCAATCTGAGTATCCAAAAATGTTGCAAAAGTCTTTCTTCCTTTCCTGGATGTTTCAGCTCTGTCAGTATTAAGCAGCTTATTTATTTGGCAGGAAAGATAAGCTAATCCTAAAAACATATTTACACTTATGAAAAGCCAAATTAAAAACAAATTATAGACCTCTGGAACGCATTCAAATTTCATATCCCTCCCTTCACTTTTTTATCTAAAACCCAAAGTGAATGAAACACTAAAATCGTGTTCAGAGAAGGTCCTTGGGATTAGAAATAACCAAAATGCCATTTGGGATTGTGGTCCTGCTTCGAAACAGATCTCAGATCCCAGCGCTACTTTGTGAGTTGTGAAGTTTCCACATCATCGAACACATGGAAGCTACCAAATCCCTTTTTTTTTGTACATTGAGCATTCTGAGAGGTTATTTTACTGCAGATGAAAACACAGCCTTCAGAACACCAACTTCTATCCCAATGGAGTAGAAAGGTCTTACGTAGTTTGTGGCTTTCTCTGATGTTTTTTTTCCTCCATACAAAGCGTACTTTCCCAGAGAAAAGCCAATATAGCACAGAAGCCTGGTAGTGGGGCACAATTAAAAGGATTATCATACTCTGTCATCTCCTCCATTCAAAGGCTAGTCATGATGGCCGCTTCCTTTGTTGGATCTAAGACCTAAAGGCCAGACAGCTTCTTCTCCTAAAAACCTGAGGACAGGATTTTTAACCAATGAAAAATAAAACTGGACAGAAAACTGAATCAAATACGTAAAAATACTTTCTGAAAAATCTCTGTCATTTTGTTTCAAATGACAGAAATCTTTAGAAACACGATTCATATGCAGAAATGAAAATATCAGAGAATCGTACTATTCACATTTTAGGCGGATTGACCACTGGGCGGAGGAGGAGGCAGCTGGGTATTAACTGCTGGCTCTCTACACTGATCTAATCCTGGCATGTGGTTGTTTCTGCTGCCAAGACAAAGATGAGTAATATTAAACAATGGACCTTTTACATCACCTCGGTAAATTGCAGCCACTCTCCCGGCTAAAAAGCAGAAAACAAAGGCTTAGCAAGACCAGATACAACCACCTAAAACTGAGATAAATGGCAATTCAGTCCCCACCCTCACCCCGTTCGCCCTTATGGTTTCATGACAGAGGCCCCTGTCCGTTTCTGCCTTGGCTGAAGAAGTGAACAGGGCCGTGCAGAGCTCCACCTGACTTTATTGGATATACCTGAAGGAAAAGCCCCAATTTAAATTGTGCCTCGACATGTTTCAGTTTATTTTTTCCACACTTTAAGGGTTTAAAGGGACCTTTAACAAGGCTATATATATTCTTCCAAAGCTCCGATTTGAGGTGCAGAAGGTTTTATGTCTCACAGCCAATTTCTTTGTGCCCCATTATTCACAAAGGTGCAGTGGGATGTGAAGAATATGCTGAGCTCTGGTGGCTTCCACCTGAAATATTTGCACAGGGGAAGAGGAGCATGTAAAGACTTGCAGTACATGGTGCATGCTCTTGTAAGCATCCTCGGTAATAAAACTCCCTGCTGAAGTGCATCAAATTTACTGTCTGCAGACACTGCAAAATCACAAGACACCAAAGCCAGTAAAGCGGAATACTGCTGAGGTCACCGAAATGTATTTTAACACTGACCCAAAATATACATTAATCTAAGGTAGACTCTAATGACACTGAGCATAAATAAAGTCAGACACTTCAAAAATACAGCAATATTGTAGATTGTGGAGCATAAGGTTGTTTTAGGACACCTGGTTGTAGGCAGAGTGTTTAAAAGTATGCTCTGCCATTCCTAGTCAAGGTCATGACACAAGCTGTGTAGAACACTTGTTACTATTTTAAAATTAAGGTTGAATCTGTAGTAAATCGCTTATCTTACACCGAGACTTAGGACAGTGATCCATTTGTGATTTAATCAAATAGACCTGTTTATGAATCTAAAATTCTCAGTTCTTCATTACCCTTTGCTTTATAGTGTACAGTAACTTTGGTCCTAGGCTACATATCTGTTTTTCAGGGCTTTACTTTAAATCTGCTTTAAGGAAACCTGGAGACATTTTTTCCCAAACATGCTCCTTGTTCAGTTTATTTAACTGAAGGAAAGCAAATATAATCCTATGCAAATAAAAAAAAGCTCCAGGGCCCTTATCTGGGACTGGTGAAGTAAGAGATAATCACGTAAATCTTGAAATGCAATTGGCAATACCCTTCTAAATGACTAGCAAATTGTTCTTTATATAAGCCTAACACATACAGCAATATGTTCCTGAAACCACCCAAAAAACACAGGGGTCATCCAAATAAAAATGTCTCACAGTCTTACTGATGTTAGTTTTTATTTTTACTTTCATAGAAGAGGAGAGAGCAACAGCCGTATTCCTGCACTGCACACGGGAGCCCACCATCTGTTCCACGTCAATCTGGACACAAGAGCTCCTTCAGTGGAAGATAAGTGCAAGACACAGGTGTGCTTCCCCTCCACACCACCTCTCTGGGGCGAGACCTGGCCTTACAGTACAATCAAAGCGCCATTATCATGATGCGGGAGCTGCATTGTCCCCTAGAGCCTGGAAATGTTTAAATAATAATCTTATAAACCACAGCTAGAGAGCCTTTGCTAGAAATTCCCCAAAGCCATCCTGTTTACTTATCAATGTCTTCTATATCGGCACAGAACAGAAAAATAAAAATCACAAAAGACTTTCTACAGCAATAAAAATGACAGCCTCCCAAACAGTTTTGCCAGAAAAAAAGATGTTTTAGCTTAAAGGGCTTTAAATAGCTACCTCCACCATTCTGCACACCAATGCATGACTTAGGTGTTGACATTTGAACAGCAATAACCACTAAGTAATGACCACAATCACACAGACAGCTGACATGCTTGCCACTGACCTAATTTCCGAGGAGCCAACTGCTTTAGCCATATAGCAGTGGAAACAGCATGCCAATAATGTGCTCCCGCCAGTAAATTAATACCACACATTCCCTGGGCACCCCATTGTTTCATTTATTTCCCTGACCGCAGACAATTTAAAAACACTTAAAAAGCTAGTTGTAGACTGAAAAAGGATCAATTCCCTATCATGGATTTTTTTCTGCATGTAATATTTGTTCATTTATTGTCAATTGTGAAAGAAACATGAAGAAACTAGCAATTAGTAAATCAGAAGGCACAAAACATCATCCCGATACACAGGCACAACCAGATCAGCCCAACACTACGTCTAAATACAGTGAGCACTACACACATGACGTTTCACACTGATCCCCATCCCCCCGCTTCTGCATCTTCTTTGCCTGCTGTAATAATGAATGTTTCATGCACAACTACACAACAAAAAACCTGAAAGGGAGAAACAGGTCTGCCATTTGGGAGAAAGGCCCCGAAAATAACCTTCCTCCTCGCTTCAACACCTTGGCTTAAAAGTTTGTGGTTGCAGATCAATACTACGTCTAGACGGAAGACAGGCTGTTTCAGATGTTTAAGGAGAAAAAGGAAAGGAAGAAACAAAGGAGAAGCTGCTTCTGTGCCTTATTCTCTGCACTCTGCTCTCCCCTGGTGTCCCCCCTGCTGTGCTCCTAATAGGGAACTGAGTTTAGTGCAGGTAACAGCTGCCATGCTGAGCAGAGTGAAGCTAGCAGGCTTTTCTTGCCTCGTGTTGTTCACAGATCATATTGCCAGCTCTCGGGGAGATGCGGTGATGCCTTTTCAGTGTCCCCCACACCTGTGGCTGGTGTCTAGGGTGGTTGATATTATATGTGATGATGGATCAACATAATTATTTCATTAGATTTACCACACTGTAAAAAAATGAAACTCACTAGGCAGACAGTAATAGCCCATACTACAAATATGGTGAAGAACAAAGCGCATAAGTATGATTTATATAAGTTATGAACTTGTCTAATTTAAAGATATTTTTTATATCAACATTTCATTTTTACTTCATTCCAACTAACCCTTTCTAGATACAAATCAGAACACGGTTCAGTATAGCACTGTGCAGCAATGTTGTTGACCTCAATTTGGCCACTGGCTTTTTTTCTGGCACAGCAATAATTACACTTGCTGTGGCTTTTTATTAAAAGAATCACAAGAGGTATGT
The DNA here is from genome assembly GCF_059453375.1 of Lepisosteus platostomus. NCBI lineage: Eukaryota > Metazoa > Chordata > Actinopteri > Semionotiformes > Lepisosteidae > Lepisosteus > Lepisosteus platostomus. Next base: position 68,028,039 of record NC_142612.1, read on the forward strand.
TACCCTACCTAAAATATACAGTAGCTAGTTGACTGCAAAGCTCTTACAAAACAGAACTTAATTTTCAAGCTTACACACTGAAAATCTAGATAAAAATCAAAGTAAAAGTTTATGTAAAGTAATAGCTTATGTGTTTTCATCTCTATAATTAAAATGCCTTACAATGAGCAAAAACAAATCTTTCCGAACATAAACACAGTCTTCATATTATTAGTTTCGGAAAGAGCCTTTCACACAGCCTATTTCACTGATTCTTCCCCTTGCCTCTCTCATCTTCACAAACCATCTAAAACACGTGAGCTATAAGCTTTCTTTTTGACATACGGGGGCAGATTGGTTCAGCGGCAAGCGGGTTATGCTTGGTTCTTTAATTAACCATCAAAAAAACGAAAAAACGAAATTTGTCTTCATGTTGAGACACAGCACAGGCTCACTTGCTGCAAAACAGTGGAAGAAATGGCCATTCGTTTCTTTCAGAAATTCGGCAATGGTTTTTCACTTGAGTTCTGCAACAGTAATGTGAAAAAGATCACCACCAATAACCCCTCAAAACACACATTTTGTGTGCCAAATGTGCCTCACACGTCTTTAGAGAAAAATGTCACAATCTCATTTTCAACACTAACTTTTGAGAAAGAGATAACTGACACAGCTTCAGCTTTTTTCTGCCAAGTGTTTGCACTCAACTTTTTAGCGTGAATGTCTTGACACATAATCCACAGAGTGGGAGACCATGCTACTGTTATTTTTACGGTTGTCTCTTTAAAAGTAGCAATTAGAAAGTGTGACACTTTGTTTTCAGTAGTTGCAAGAAATTTGCCATCATCATGAGCAGAATCAATAATTCACATAGGGAAGCCTTTTAAAAGGCCAGTACCAAAGAAATACATTAATTACTAAGTTAAAGGTTCCCTTTAATGGCTAAAATATCAATACATATTGCAATGTGCTCATACAGTTGTCAAATACTTATTACGGCTTCAGAATGTTAATACAACAAAGCAAAAGTAAAAGCATATTGATTGCAGAATTAGATGCATAGCTAGCTCAGTGTGTACAGTATAAAGGTGTAAATAAAACGTGATTTAGATCTACTGCATATGGCTTACAGTGCTTTGAAAAAGTATCCTACCTATGGTGTCCCAATTTATGAAAATAGAAAATGATGTATACCCATTTTTAAACTTAATGAAACATTCAATGCGACAATGCTGAGCTGAACAGTTTTTGCTTACAATCTTTGAAGGTAAGAAACAAAATACATGATCTCAACTGTTTCCTCACATATCTCATTTATTGTTTCTCTGATCCAGTATGGGTTTGCTTTATGCATTTTTTACCACTCTCGCAATCCATGTATATATGTATGTCAGTCATCATACATCAAAGCAATAAAATATTTCAAAGATTATTAAGCCAGACTTGTTTGTGGAATTAATCTATGGATGCAGATTGGCGATTCACTCTATATGTTGCACTGAGTAACAGAAATAGTTACAGATTGGATAATGTGCCTTGCTTAAAGCATTTTTAGTAATGTCATACTTTAATTGTAAAAGCACTGCACAAAGAAAAGTCATATTTGTCATAATTTATTTCCTGAAAATAAGGGGGTTGCATTTATTCACTCCTCTAAATATTCTTTTAAGCCAAACCCACCCAACAAATACATTTTCAATAACGTGGTTCTCTCTGGAAGTCTGGAACTACAGAGAGGCCTCTGAATGGTTCCTGTTTCCGTGGGGCATAAAAGGAGCGAACGCATGATATACAGTCATTAGCAGTATGCATCATCATAGTTCAGGTTAAAGGGTCCAAAGTCAGCAGGCAAATGGACGCTGACCTCCACACATTGGCGGATGGCTAAAAAAGAATTCACACACGCTGGATTTACTCCTTTCCACTGTAGTGTCAAATTACTTATAAATTTAAGGCTACTGGCTACTTGCCCTGCAGTAGGAAGAGGATGCAAGTGTATCTTGACACCAATGGCCTGTGAGACAAGTAGCTTTAGAGGCAATGGAAATCCAAAGGCAACAGTTAGAGCAGTGAGCTGTACATCCGTGATGCACAATTTACACCAGGATGCAGAAGTTCTCCTGGGGCACCCTCCTCTTTATTGTGCCACAAACATACATGGATGAAGTGATTCTTTTAATGTTCAGTATACAAAAATAGTCATTTGTTTCAAAACGCAACTGTAATTACATTATTCTGCTGTATGGTGTGCTGTGCCTTTTTTCAACAGCTTAACAATTAAAAATCGTTTCAGGTAGCAGATTCTGTGTAATTTAAGTTATTAAAAATATATGACAGTGATAGATGTTCTTAGCTGCGGTCTCTTAAAATTTACAGTTATTTTTTTTTTCCTGAGCACACCATCTGTCAGTAATGAGGTTTTTTTCCCAGTGATTAGAAATGTCTGCCTTTTACACAATTAATTTTTTCCATACATTTTTTACAGAACTTTTTCAAATTGGAAACAAAAACAATAGTGAGGTCATAAGATTAACACATAAATAATTACCCGGAACTTACTGCTGAAACGTTTTGAAATGACCCAGTTAAAGTCAATGAGAGATTGCCATGTTTTGAAGTCTCTAAAATTCATGTTTTCAGAATGTCAGAGGTAAGAGCTTGTGAATAATTCACTGAGAGCAGTATAAGTTTCACTCCCCTTTTGAGAATCACAGTTTGAAACAGTAGTAAGACGTACAAAAAATTTTTAAGAACTAAGATGTAGGTACAGTACAGTACGCTTCAGCATTTCAAGTTCGATTCGTTTATCTGATACACAGAGCATGATGTGTTAATTGTTTCTAATACTGTGTAGCACCGGGAGAAAATGCACATCTAATCTCTGAAGTAGCAGTATCATGTACAGTCATTTTATTAGCTGCTGTACAAACACCAATGCTGAATCTCACTGGTATGTGCACCTTTGCTTTCTTACAGTTCCTGACCTAAGGAACTTTCCTAACAGAAAAGAAAACTAAAGCATTGCACAAAAACCTTTTATAAACCTACAACAAATGAGCTTTCCCTTTGATAGAATGAACACAGTTAAAACAATAAAGCAGTGAGAAATTCTTTCAAAGAGAGAGAAAAAAGGAAAATTTTGCAGAAAAATAAGAAAAGGAACACACTGAACCACACACTCAATGTAAAATGAATGATTCCCTTTGAAAACAGTACCTAGCTTTGTTAAGCTTGGGTAACAAAAGCTAGTAATGCACACGGTGGAATTTGGTTCAATGCCCCTATGAGAGCAAAGCAAAAGACACAGTGGATATGACATCTTAAACACAGAACACTCAATCTGAGAGCAGGTTGCACAAAAGCATAGTAATTTGCGCCCTACAGCCAAACAACACAGTGTCAGCCTAAAGCTTTATGCAATTCATGCCGACTTACTACCTTTGTAATTCTTCGGTCACACACATTTACCCATTTCCAAAAGCCTCCACCCAACTCAACACAAAGACATAATAGCTTGTTTTAATACATGACAAAGTTACTTAATACTTCTTCAAGAATACTAGGGTAAAGAAAGAAAACAAATATTACTGTATTAACAAAAGCGTTTTTTTTTAAAGCCAAGTGAGTCTTGGGAAGCCCTAAACCTCTCCCACAACTTTAAGACAGAAGGAGGTCTTCACCCACTTCTGAAGGAAGAACACAATTCCTGCCAGTTATTCAAAAGGCATTCAATTTAAATTAATCAGGCAGACAGAGAGCTGGACTGTGTTAAATTGAGGGCTTAGAAATAACAGCAGGCAGGTAAATACTGCAGAGTTCTTCTCTTTTCACACCCAAAGGTGAGATTTTTTGTGGTATTAGCTCTTACTGACAGATCTGCTATCAACTGGCAATCCCATCATTAAAGCCCAATTTCCATTAAAAGAGTACAAATATTGATCAAATTATTTTCTAATCAAGTATGACTGCTTCACACTAAGCAGTCATACGTGACTTTAAAATTCTCTGACAAGAATCATAAATTGAACTAACAATTGTGGAAGAATAAAAAAAAACTTACCTGAATTAAGAGAGAGGAGACGGTAGGAGATGGTAAACCGCAGACAGGAGCAGGGGGAAAAAAGAAAAAAAGAACATTACAAAATTGTTACTTTAACAAAGCTGATCTTAACCAAACAAGTGCTGCTATACACCAAGCAATAAAAGTCTAATTAAACCTATAGTTTACAAGTTCAAGTTTCTTAAAAAAACTTAAAAGACCACATGATCATTATGCTAGACAGAGGACACCATGCACAAATTTAAGGCTCAGGTTCCCAAAGGTGTGATTTGAGAAAAGAAACAAGTTATAAATATATATTAAAATACAAAATGTATAATATCATCAAGCTGACAACTTCACACCCACACAAGGAAAAAAACAGCTGTGCATGATTAACACTGTGAACCTTTCATCCAGGATTTCGTGCTGAAACAATACCTGCTTTTAGCTTTGCTGCATATGTGCCACCAAGTAAATAACAACCCATTTAATATTATTCCTTTCTAAGAGGATGTATTTCCAAGTTTGACATATTAGGGTACTTACTAAAGCAATAAGGTTACTAAATATTATGAATATAGTTTTATCATTCAGAATCCCAGCATTTTTACAGCAGTTCAAGACTGTCAGTGTTAAATATACACCTCCATCAGGCTTAACACAAACATAAGTGTGAAGTGACTGGGGTCTTTCATTTTGCTGGAAATGCCAAGTCATTCTATACACATTTCAGAAGAATATTAAAGCAAACAAACACCAGAACCAGTGTCATTATATTCAGAAATAATTTGTCTATGCAAAAGGAATATCCATTTTTACTCTTTGTTGAACTCTTTCTGTTGAATTCATGGATCACACATTTTGTCAGGCAAATTGTTGATATCCTGTCACCCAGGACTTCATGTCCTTCAGATCTTCAAAATGGTTTTCAACAGGAGCCTTCAAAGAGTTCAACATTTTCATGAAAGTTCTAGCCAGTGACTTCTTGCTGTTCCTGGATGCCAAGGAGATGTACAACAACCAAAGCAAAGGCACCAACAGCGGGGGCAGTGGGTGGGATTCGATGAATTAATCTAACTTGGACTCATTTACATCCGAACACCCAGAGCTGTGCACACACAGCGATCCATCAGGAAATAAAAGTCACAGGGAAAGAAAAAAAAAAGACTACAAAATGGAAAAATGGAACACTGATGGCGATGATCATGAAAAGTCAAAGCAGTAGCCTCAATGAGACATGACGCAATTAAGTGCGAGTTAATGAGGCTAATGATTAAACAGATGGTGCTGTTAGATGCTAGACCACGGCTTGAAACCTTGAGGCAGGGATTAGAACAGGTCTTTGATAGGAAAAGGCAACATTTGCAAAGCAAATCGGAATCCCTGGCAAGCTTTCTGCTGCACAGCTTCGTGTGCTTCAGAGCATTCAGATTTTCACCTTTCCATGCGATTTTTCACACTTTTCCTCCAACCACCATGAATTCTGGCTGTGTTCTATGTCCTTGGACATACCGGCAGCACAGACACTCCAAGAAAAGGTAACAATGTTTTAAATGATTTAACAATGTTTTTTTAAATCCCTGGTGGTTTGAACTTTCATCCCAATTCTTACAGATAAAGCGAGGAGAGTTGGCGTGTCTCTTGTGTTTTGTTTCCTTTTTCTGGCAGGCATATCCTCTGAGAAAATGAAGCCATTTCCATTTTAAAACAAAAAGTGACCCCCCCTTACAAAAAAAAAAATCTGTGACAATTAAACTTGCTGTATGTTCTGCGCAACTTCAAAAACATCATATCAAAGAACACAATTTCCTTGTCAGTAAATTAAAATCCAGTAGTTTAGACAAAAAAAATCAAAGGTTCACTGTCTGTCATGCAGACTGTGGCACTGCGAAAGGCAGCCGATAAGATCCTGCTCCCTTTTTCTTATTTTTAATCTCCTTTCTCTTTGGAGCGCTCACTGTTTGATCTGCTGATGTGACAGAGCTTTCACAAAATCTCTTACATTCTTCACACACTAATGAATCCACCAGCTGCCCGTGGAACTCGGCAACCCTGTCTAGCAACTTGTTGTGGGGCAGCAATTTATCAGGCAAAGACCATAATTTACTAGTTTTAACCCCAGTTTTGAGAGGTAAATTGATCAAACTGTAATGGGAAGTTAATTAATCAGTACATCCCAGAGAATAGTCACCAGCATGCACTAAATCAAACTAATGTGTCACCAAAACCATTATACATTAAATAAAAGAGAGTGGACTGCACATTAATTGAGCTCCTTTCCCTCTATGTGTAGCATGTAAATGTTCCTTTGCTCTATAAAGCAAAACCTGAAACTGTGTGAGTAAAGAGAATTTTAGGTGATCCTCAGAGCTATTTAAGTTGATGCTTTGTAACATTGACCTCAAAATGATGCATTGTCTCTGTAGCGGAACAGACTATGGAGAACTCAGTGAAATTCAGTTTTGCTATAGTTTTTTTTCCCCATTTAACTTTACATTCTCTTTTAGTACCCTTAGTACAATATCATACTTTTTAGACTATTTCTTGCAGTTTTCAGTTATCTCTAACTTGTATCCACCTTGTGATACAATGCTAGGTAATCTAATTTGGGTTTACACACTCAGTACACCAGTATTACACTGAGAGCATTTGGTGCGAAATGGAGATAACTAAACATCATCTCTATGACAAGCTATCTCTATGAAAGCACTCCAGAAAGTTTAGTGTTGCTACTTAGCCAAGGTTGGCACATGTGTTAGCATACAACATGTATTATGTTAAGAGAGGAGCTCAACTGTTACTGTAATTAAAGATTCTCTAATCAGATGTCATTTGACCTGAAAGACAGAAAGCTTAACTTGACTGTGAGCAGAAGCCATTGAAAAACATTGCAATTTCTGAAGGTCAAGAACAATCACGTAGGACAGTGGGGCCTAATTGGCCACCTACACTGCAAACACTGCCTTTTGAATTTGCAGGCTTTGGTCAGTTTTACAAAGGAAATTCATATTTGCAGAAGGCAGAGTGTGTGTCAGAAAGTAACACATTTCAGGCCATTTTTCTTAAGAATATACTTAAATTCATCATACAAGTGTAACATTTCTTCAGTCACTTTCTGCCACATAAAAAACAGGGTTTTTAGTCAGAGCTGAAAACACCTTCGGTGTTGAAAAAATAAAGAAAGATAGCAGATGTGAACACTGAGCGCAACTGAGAAAAAAATAATAACGTTGGATTCAAAGCTCTGAATAGGGTGATGCCAACCAATTTTCTGCAGCAAGTGATTCTGTTAAAGCTCAGACAGCTCAGATCAATGTAGGTGAGAATGGGAAGACAGATGTTTCACAACTTCATCAGACCAAAACAGGTACATTCTCAGACTTCTAAGTATGGTGTTAACCTTGGGATTGTTTTGCAGTAATCTAAAAACATGATTTAAACTGCTAAAAAAGGCACAGGGTCCTCCAAGTACAAGCTTGGGGATTTAAAGCTGAGTGACAGATGACTCATTGCAGCCCGTTAGCACAGAAAGAGCTCTGAGGCAGGGCCTACCTTCTGTCCAAAGCCTCATTAAATCCCCTAGTTTCACAATCAGATCACTATGGCAACTAAAGTTACCAGCTTCCCTTGTCATTCCCCTCCCCTGCTAATAATGTAAGAGTCAGGGCTGTTGGGAAGGTCTGCTCTTAGAATCAAGGTAAGTGGTTTCATCTGGTTCCTGTTCTACAACTCTTAAAAAATGTTTTTAAAAATGCAAGAAAAAAAAATCATTGCACCAGATCAGGTTACATAACAGGATGACATAAAACCACCATCAAATAATTAAAACACACTCAGTCAAAAGAAACTCTGGAACTATGCAACCCTCCGTGCATCTGTACTCAAGCCATTATTCTGGTAATGATGACAACAAGAGAAAACAAACATCCAAAAAGCATCTTTTCCACTTATTGCCTACAACTCAGACACAACTGTTTGCCATTTGTAGTCTGAGCAGTCAACCGCAGTGCCAGTTTTCTGAAAGTCCCTGGCAAAAGATCCCCAACACACCCTGAGGGACAGGACAGTGGGTGGAATTGAGGGTGAAGTCAGCTCTCCATGCCCAATTAATCTTGAATCTGTTGTGAAGGAAGCCTGCCAAGTGTCTCAGAATGTGTGGAAAGGTTATTAAGCTAATGAACTGGGCAGAAAAGTGGTTGTAAAACCCAGCCTAGATTCCTGCAAAAACTCAGGGGAGTCCAACCCAGGGCACAGAAGGCCATTCTAATTTAGATTTTTCCCTTTCAAATAAATTATGCCCTGATTAAGATTTAATTTCTTCACTTAAGTACTCGAAGATATTATTGTAACAAACCACTCGCACAAAAAAGGCATGTTTTGACTATAAGAGCTCAAAATGCAAACAAAGAAGAATAAAAACTTCCTTTGTTTCACTACTCATGCTTATCCCATTGTTATAAATCAATTAATTTATAACAAAGATACAGTATGAAGCTACCAGAGCGTTAACAGACACTGATTCTGGCTCTGACTGCAATATCTTAACATTGTGGTGATATTGTTTGGACGTCTCTATTAAATATTCTTTTTCTCTTTTGAATTTCACTACAGGTGGCTACTGTAGATACCTACAGTCGGGATCACTATGCTAAACTATAAAGTCAATAATTCAGAAGCAGGTATTAAATCTTTGACAAGACTCAAAGAAGATAAACATAAAACAGATATAATCCAATTTATCTCCTTGTTAAAAGTCTGAACAAATAAAGCTTAGTCACTCAACAAAAACATCATGTTATTTTTGTTAATAGAACCTAAAATAATGAAATAGGCCACCTGCAGTTTAATGGCAGGGCACCAGATATTTTGCACACAGGTTTGTTATTACTAACAAGACCCGACCATCCTGCATTGACTTTCTGGTGAAAGAAACCATTGTTTGTTCTTGTAATTGGAGTCTAAAACAAACAGCAAAAAATCAGCCACAGAGCTTCAGTGATTCCTTCTGCACTGCCTCCCAGATAAAATAGTTGGTGATAGTTCATATCCATATTTATTTTGCTTTCAAGGTAGAGATGTTACATTCTTTGTTAGCAGTCCTCAACATATTTAATCTTTACACAGTTGTGAAAACAGGGTGATTCATGAACAATTTTATTTAAGCAATGACTGGATACAAACTGCATTTGACAGGATGGTTCACAAATAAGACTCCATGTGGTACTTGCCAGAAAATGTTTCCTATTATTAATTTTATTAATATATGTTATTCGGCACAACCTTCATCATACAGGATAATGAATCAATACATACAACATCTCTAATGTTGAATATTATACAACCATGGCTAATGTCAGGTTTATGCTTCGCTGTTTTTTAATCTCTGCTTTGTTTATAACTCAGACAACACTCTGAAGGCACACTTTGTTTAAACACAGAGCAGCTCCAGTGCTCAGGCCATCTGTGTGAAAACGGCTTGCCTTCTTCCAAAATGGCCATGTGTTTCATCATTTTTTAAAAAGGGAGACTAGAGGATACAAAGATTAAGATTTGAGGAGATGTTTCTGATTCAATTCCTCATCTTTCCATTGACATTCTAGCCCCAGTGCTCTCCCCTGCCAAAATCCAAAGGAAATAATTCTTGGTTGACCTCCCGAGGAGCTCAAGGAGAACTGAAATGGCATTGCAGATGCCACAGGCTAGGACAGTTAAACTTGGATTGATGCAGCACATCCCTGCTGAGCTGACGTCTGCTGAGGCTGGAGGGGTGCTGTCTGCGATGGGTTCAATAGCTCAGTAACATCCGCTACCTAGTTTCCTCAGGTGAGAAAGAGGAATCGACAACACTGTGATCAGAAGAAAAGCGTGGGTCATTAATCCTACACGCTCACCTGGAGTTTGAACATAGCTTTAGCACAGGACAGAAAATCACTGGGAAAACAGGTCTGCTTTCAGCTGTTCTCAAATAATTTAAGTGTGTGTTAGATATGAGTATATTTCAATTGTGTTTGGTGTTAATTGAATTAAGAATTCTGCAATGGACTGTTCCTTTAGCAACTCCGACAATGTCAGCTAGAAGTTTGGTCCTCACTTTAGTGTCTCTCTGGTCATGCTTTTGTTTGCACGCAACTGCCATTAATTAAATTCACTAAATTATCATCGCTTGGGTAATGATTTTCTTTTTACACCCGGGTCCAGCGTGGCTTGTAACATTTTGTTATGATTTAACAAGGCAGATGTCTCTGCTGACAGGACCTTTGCTGTCAGTAAGTCGCAATGACTCATTCCTCAGTAAATATTTCCATTAATGATTTAAAGGAGCCTCCTCAGAGATCTCAGCTGTTACATCCACCATGTCTTCCTGGCTCCGAGTCGGATTTCCAAAAGGAACCAGGTTGCCGTTCAGGGATCAGGAGACGGCTAGATTCTGACAGCAAAACCCCTGACGGCATTTTCATTGGCAAACTGCACAGCGAGGCACATTTCACTATCTTGCAAATCGGAGTATAAAGTACTGAGTTAACATCTTTGTTAACATAAGCATGAATAGTGTTATATAATGTTCTATTAGCTTGCAATAGCAGACGTAGGAGTACAGAAGATCTGGAAATATGCTTGTTTTAACCTTTTTTCTCATATTTTAGTCCAGATCATTTACTTAGTTTGTTTCTACAGCTTGCAGCTTGTGGAAAACGGGAAATAGAAACACAGGGAGGACACTTTGGTACTTTGCATGAATTTACATGAAGAAATGTCAATGAATCGAAAAGCAATACATGCTTCAAAGTAGTGTATGTGCATTGGTACACCATATCTTAGGAGACAAATTATTTCTTTCTTCCCCTCAGAAAAATACAGCAAATTCTGAGCAGTTTAGTTTCATGGTTTAGAAACACTAGCCAGCAACTGACACAGAGTATCAGCCCTGGTCCCACATGCTCCTTTTTTCCATGATTTTTGTCATTAACAGGATGCACATTTCACACTTTTTATCCACATGGCTCTCATGAGCTCCCAGGACAGTTTCTTTTGTCAATTATCATTGATGCCCTCTTAATAGGAAGCTTACTGAGATATGCTATGCTCACATGGACAGTCTGAAATTAAGAATGGAAATAGGGGTGCTTGAAATATAAAAGGTCTCAAAAACCTTCACAGTCACTCCAACAACAGAATAATATTAGTATAAATAACATTATTAAAGTCACAAATCAATGATTTAGAATATGCACACTGCAAAACCACATTTTACCCTGGCACTTGTTTCTCTATTCACTTCCATTTATAAGTTATTTTTTAGCTTGGTTGAATTAGGTAACTAGACAGAGATGCAGATGCACAGTGAAAGAGAACCTTTGAGAAACTGATGAGATCTCTACCAGGGCTTTTATAGCAGGAACAAGGCTTTCAGGACTTCAGGTAGTAAAAATATAAAGGTCCTTTCTGATAAAGGGCTACTGGGAGCCACAGCTGCTACTGCAGCAAAATTTTCCACAAAATAGATCTCAGAAAACAGACTAAGAAAACAAAGACATGGTCTATCAGCCCTTCAGCAACAGGAATTAAGCAATTAAGGCTGCTAATGTACTCATGTAATTTATTTTTCTGCAAGTCAATAAAGCTTATGGTAAGATTGGCAAAGTGCATATATTCAAAGGAAATGAAGGACATAAGAGTGAATAATACGAATCATTTCAAGGGAGTACAAATCAAAAATGCAGCTCTACACACACCGTACGATGTCTCTATAAACACGAGTCTAGACTGTGAACAAGGTTTATGGATATTCTGAAACATGCAGCAGTTCTCTGTTTTACAGCAGTTCTCTTGACTTGTTTGCAAGAAGAGACACTCCCCTCCTGCTCCGCGCTCAATCCCAGATCCGATGCGGAGGAATTCCCCGACACAGACAGCTGTCAGCCCAGCTCTCTTCCCCAGCAGACCTGCCATTCAGCTGATAAAAAATGCACATGGGCCAGGCTGCTGCCACGACTGAAGACCCCCTGGAGGGCAGGCCCAGTCCTAGACCCCCTCCCCCTCCGCTCCCGGTGGAACCAGGCTGGGGCTTTTACGGGTCCTTCATGGCACATTAACACCCCGCAAGGCAGGGCAGTCTGGAAGCCAATATCACAAATCCCTTCCCCCAAACCCCCACCTGATTCTCTTTAACCTTTCTCCTTTAATAATACACCCCCGACTCGGGCTCACTGTATTTCAACGACAACAATACCCCCTCCTCTCTCAGCAGAGAATTAGAACAGCACCCGCGGCGCTAGCTGGGATTTTCCTTGCTGATAATAAGCATCTGTGGCTACACTACCCTCTTTATCCTTGCAGACCTAAATTCCTAATCCTGCTATGGAAGGCCAATTTCCATAAGGAAGTTAGCCACCCCACTGTGTGCCATCATTTTGATTAGCATCATCCCTGAAGAACAGGACAGACTCCAACCTGGAAGCAAGTTTCATGTCCAGGACAAAGAGGTTGATTGCCTCCCAACACTTTGGGGCCACTTACCTTCTGGTTTTTGGGGTTTAGCAAAGTTTGACTAGATAAGACGCAGCAAGGAAGGACTGCTTTGTGAAGACGAAGCTGTGGACTTTATTACAAGGCCGAAGTGAAAGAAAAGCCTGGGTTCCACAGACTTCAGCAGATGTGTCTTTTTATTCCACTTTGCTCTAGACAGACACAGACCAAAGCTAAGTGAATGACCTGCACATTCAACACATTGCTTCAAAGATGGTAAAATATGTCAATAATCAATCTATAAAATTTACTCGTGAAAGGTCTCTGTGCAGGTTCAGTCATGATACCTTCATGAACAGATTTGCAGTGTTTAATGGAAATTTCTGTGTTTGGAAATGCACTGAACAAAACAATAATGACTTTCTGGCTGCATTAATAAATGGAGCTGAAATTGATCTACCCTCCACTGGATTACAACCCGTTTCCTATTTACATATCCAATTATACTGAATGTATTAAAAAAAAACTTAATACCATAAAAGTGTAGCAAGAGTTTAATAGCACTATGATCTGTACCCTGGCTCAGTTGCAATTATGCAAGTCAAGCAATAAATAACAGTGCAACAGTTATCAAGCGTTTTTATTTCTTGTTTCACATTTTTTTAACATAAATAATTTCTCGAGTTTCATTGAGCACACTGTTGATATGCACAACTTCTGCAAATACATGCATGTATATTAATATGGACATTTTGTTTTTGGAGCTGTCCACCAGGCCCATCAAGGTGAAAGATATTAACAGTCTAATGCCTGTTGCAGAACCTCTTTCATACAATCCTGCCTCTTTGACTGTTCTACCTTTTCCAATGTTTCATCCCCCCATTATACAGATAAAGGAAGAACATACATCTCATGTGCTACATACTGTACTAGCAGTATTCAAGTTGGTCTTAATTCAGTGGCCAAATGTTCACTGTGTGGGCCAATACAAGCTGACAGGGGCCAGGATAATATTTAAGGCAGGGAACATGGAAATATGGGATACATCAAAAAGTAATACCAAAAAAAAAAACTTGACAGGCCTTAAAGAAATTAGGAGAATCATATATGAAACAGATAGCACTCAGTGTAGTAATTGGGGTTTGATTTACCTAGTAATAAGGACACAATTACAGAAAATATCCCTGAGAGCTGTAAAGAAATCCCAAGACACATTTGCCAGAAGCTGGCAGATGCAGGGAAAAGATAACAAATGTCAAGAAAAGGGGGGGAGTGAAAAAACTGAATTGGGTTTGTTGGCTGGATGTCACATAACATATTGTCTAGCACTAGATCATCTAGCTAGCTTGCCAAGCACTCTTTATATTATTTCGATATCTAGAGCAATTTTTGTAAATAGGTTGAATTAAAATATTTAGAAAGATTTCCAGGTTAAAATAATAACAATTAACCTAGGTTCAGCAGTTATAGTTATTTTTTATAACCACATATACCTGACGTTGTGCTTATTAATTGCACTTATTCGTGTTCTCATACCGACATGTATAATCACTGTCTCACAGACAATGATAAAATACAAGTGTTTTTATTTTGATTTGAAGAGGTAAAAATCCATTTGTAAATTGTATTTTTAAAGCATTACTAACCTGCACAAAAGCTTCCTCAATATGAACATAAACCAGCCAGGCATTTAATATTAAAACCCCAACATATTCTCCATTCTCACAAATTTTCCAACCTGTGCAAACTATTTTGCAGTTTAGCTGGAGAAGCTGGACACCTCGGGCTAAGAAAGAAGAACAATTTAAATATCTTCTTCATTGTTAGGACGGCATAAGAAAAAAGATAGATTTATATAATGTAAATGTAAATCAGTATAACTGCACTTTGTAAAACTACTAAAGCAAACAAGGCATACATATATTATAGCAGCTATCTTTTTACTGCAAACAGCTTTGGAAAAGGCACTGCATCCTAAACCCCAGACGATTTGAGAATGTTTTGTGTTTTATGCAAGAAAACAACACCAATAATGTTACGGACAAGATAAGGCCATATGGCCCACTTAGCCCATTTGGTAGTTAGCAGCTAATTGATCTGAGGATCCAGCCACTTCTGAGTAGCTTCTTCCATATTCCACAGATTCCGAAATAACTTCTATAGCATTTTAGCACATAATTAAAAAAAAAACAAGAAACCCATTAGCAGGGACCTTCCAAAGCTTACATGCTCTTGCGATTCAATATTAAAAGTTGAAATTCAATAAGACCCACATGCTGATAAAACCTTTAAAATAGCGCATTTGTAGAAAAGTAGAAAAACTACTGCATCTGCTGCTACTACTACCACTAGCCCTACTACTGATAATAATAATAACAAAACAAGAAGAAAAAAAAGAAGAAGTGAAGAAACTTCTGCAAGACAATCTTTAGAAAATTTTCAATTTTTCTAGATTACAAAGTAAAATTGCTGAAATGCTACAAAGCATATTGTTCTTCGAATGCTAATAGGAACGCGTCTAGAATACTGGGTAGAAACTTTTGAAGCAATTTCATGTGAAAGTAGCCTAAAGGTAATTGCGGCTTACATCCACACAGCTCATGTGTGCAGGCAGTAGCTGGAGGATAGAGGTGTCCGTTCCTTAATGCGGAGCAGTCTCCAGCAGCAGCGTTCACTTAACAGCCCATTTGAGGGGTTATTTTGGGAGTTGGCGCGTGGAAATCTCTTTTCGCACTAGAAATAAAAACGGCTGCGACTGGAGATTGGAAGGACACAAACGGAATTAAAGAATTCTGTTAATGCCGGGGGTGGGCTCCAGCTGATGTGTGATGTTTATTGTGGTCACAATGCTTATTTCCTCCTTCACAGAACCCCTTTCTGTACCTTACAAGTCGAGTGAAAGTTCTGTATGAACTACTTTGCCCACTACTTGATGGCAGTCTTTAATTCTTATTTTTTCCTACTCTTGACCTCAACAGAAAAGTACTCTCCAGCTGCACTCACACTGGCTCGTCTCTCATAGTTTAAGTATTTTATAATATATAATGTTATAATGTTTCTTTATTAGCCCTATACAATTTCTTGCATTAGGAATTCGTCTTTTCGCATACCCCAGCTTTTCTCCATGGAGACACAGACACACAGACAGGGAGAGAAGCTTGGGGTCAGAGCGTAGGGTCAGCCATTGTACGGCACCCCTGGAGCAGTTAGGGTTAAGGGCCTTGCTCAGGGGCCCATCGGAGTAGGATTCCTCTGCCGGCCGCGGGATTTGAACCGGCAACCTTCCAGTCACAGGCGCAGATCCTTAGCCATAGAGCCACCGCTCCGCCCTTTTCATCCCCAAGGGGGCAGTGTACCCCCAGGTCTTCTTAGCCTTGTCACCTTTGAAAAGCATGCTATTCACCACTTTTGGGCACAACTACTAGCAGCCAGCCCTTGGGGTGGCAATATCTCTCTTCAGGCACAATGCTGAAGGATTCAAGACATATGGCAGTGACCAGCAGAACTCTGTCTAACTACAGCCTGGCAAACCTGACGACGCTTCAGAGCGCAAAAAGACATCGCCCACGGCACAAACTGCACCAAGCATTTGGGCTGGAAACTATAAGGGCAGAAGACTTCTGCTCTTCGGCGTAAAAGCGAAAAAATAACAAACAAATAGAGCAGAGACAGAAAAAAACAGCTCGACCTGTCAGATCATGCAGTAGTCTACATTGACTTTATTTGAACAGCAAGAGTCTACACAAACTTAAAGGCTAAGAACAATCTCTGCATTATTCAGACAAAGTTAACAAATTTATATTCTCCCTCAAATGGCATTCATCTCTGTGGCATTTACTATGTCACACATGTTTCAATACACTAGAAAACGAGAGCAGGAAAAATCCCATAATTTAATCTAAAACTTTATTCTCCACACCAAAAAATATTGAAGAAAACTGATAGCATCTAAGAGATAAGAGGTGGCATGCATAACATCTGTTGCAATCTGTAATGTTTAATTGGCTGTCAATTAACTAGAAAGCTGATTGTTTGTTTTTAGAGTCAGGCCATTCCTGTTTGCGTTCTGTATATTGCTTGCAGAAGGTCTGATCTCCTTTAGCAGATTGAATTTTGAACTGTGTGATGGAAAATGGAAACCTGAGGGATGCTGCAGTCCCTGAGGGGAGGTCAGCTTAGCCTGTTACCATCAAGAATCCCCACCAGTCTTCACACAAAGAACATGAATGCATCACTAATCTGCTGCTTTTAAGAAGCAGCTATTTTTCGTGGACCCCAGAGTGTGAAAGGCGTTATCAGTAAGGGGAGGTCGCGCATTTACAAATGTTGTTGCCGGGAAAAAACAACAAAATAAGAGGACACAACTGCTTCACAAAAAAGAGGACACGAAGACTACTGCAATGTAAGCTCTGCTAAACTTCTAACAAGTTGTAGCCAGTTCTCAAATTTAAGTTAAAGAAACTAAATACCACTTTCTTTGATAAAACATGCTTTTAAAACTACAAGATGAGCAACTGGATATTCTGAACAGAATATATCCATATATAATCCCTGCATGATCTTCTTTCGTTGTCAGGATCGTTTAACACTCTGCCATGGAACGGCTTGAATTGCCTTATCCCTTGAATCCTATAAAACCATTGTAGCTATTTCTATGTAATCCTGCATTTGCTGTACTCCTGTCGCTGGTATGCACCTGGTCTCTCTAGCCTTTCCATAGCCAAAAGGCTATAATTAAGCTCACCAGCTAGAAATTCTGCCATAGCTCTTAACTGACTTCAACAGCCATGGATGTTGGGTAACAGCTGAAACGATTACATGTCTAGGTACACAGAAAATGAGGACTGTTGGTCCCAAGCACAGGGGGAGACGGGATGGGATTCCATCGTTGGAAATGGTCGCAGGAAATGTCGTGGAACTGATGTTTCTTTTTCGTTTTTGTCATATGTGACTAGAAGCCCTAGATCTGTCCAGAATCTTCACCTCCCAGAGGCAGATGTGATTGCTGAGAAAGCGCTGACAGGCTGGTAATAAGTCGAGCTGTACCACGCGTTCAGCAGCCAGCAGGAACCAGCGTGTGAAGGAGACACCCCACTTCCTACATCAGACACCCAAAACAAATGAGAAGAGGAACTGAGGAAAAAAGGGAAGAGGAGGAAATAGAAGCAGAAGGCCTAGAGTAAGGATAGCTTTCGAAAACATGAAACCAACAGTGACCTCACCGTTTAAACAGCTAGAGTAAGCTGTTAATCTTGGAATGTGGGTATGGAAAGTGTCTTCCCTGGGAATGTTTGCTATGGCTTTAACACAGGAAATGAGGGTTAAAGGGGATATAGAAGAGGGGTCTGTCCAGCCTCAATTCTGTTGTAGTGTCTGCATTCAGCTCAGGGCCTAACTAGACTAAAACACATCTCTCAGCCAGGGAACAGCTGGGAATGGGCAAGATAAAACCTCTCCTGTCTCCGAGCTATTCTAAGCCTTAAAAATATTTAATATTCCAATACTCAATCTCTAATTAGCATAACATGCAGTAGGACCTCTGAATGTATTAGTTACCACATAAGGACACATTAAATTAATCCACTACAGCCTCAACAGTGCCTGTTTGATGTACTACAGTTGCTGAAGTCCTATTTTCTGTGGTATTTTTTCCATATAAAACTGTATGAGCAAGCATAAATTATCCAAAACTGATTGAGGTCACTCACCAATAATCTACTGAATAACCTTCCTCGTGTTTATGAATAGATGCTTTAGAAAGAGTGACCAGCAAAAATTTGTTCAATTTAATCACGGTTTTTAGTTTAACAGCTATTAGTGTTACTGAATAACATAAGAATAAGAATTTTTGTGTACTAGTCTAATAATAACATTCAGTATGTGATTTTTTTGGTTCCACTTTTTTTCTGCCGTGCATCATTTATTCTGAATTTAATGAGGCTTAATGTCATAATAAAATACATATATACAGAGACTGCCCAGAGTGATTCTTTGCATTTTAACTTCGATAACACCATTCTGTTAAGTATGTAAATGAGCTGAGTGTACACCGCGTTGACACCCTGTCTCTGGCTGCGATCAACAGCTGTGGTCACAAAAACTGCCGCAGACAATCTGGCTGCTTAAAAAACAATATTGCTGTTTTTTTTTAAATTACTTGGCCTGACGATTCCAAAATCATAGAGCTGTATGTTTCCAATTCCAGGACTTGGAATTAAATAACCCTAAGCATTATACAGGACTTTATATGTACTATAGAATCACATTAACAAAGAATGTTAAATACAGTACACTCTTTGATACTTTGTGAACCCTGTTACAGTGCACAATGGAGACCTCTGCTTTAAACCTTTCATGGACATGCCATGTGGAGAAAACACTGCATGCTGGTAACTTTTGAGGGTAACAGACTGCTGCCACATGCTGCTTTTTTACCTGTGTAAAGTTCTCAATTTACCCTTGATGGTGCTTTAGTGTTCAAGTAAGTCCCTTAACCTTAAAAGAACTGTCAGGTGACAATGTCTCTTTCTGTCAACTATCACAGAGCTTTTAATCACTCAGAAGTGGAAACACTCTGTGTGAGTTTATTTAGAACACTGATTATTTCAGAAATTAATGACCTGATTTTAATTCAGAATATTAACATTAAAAAAGTCTCCAAGAAAGAGCAAAGGTGGTGCTGTGAACTTGCATGGCAGAATGGACAATCAGATTATCAGTCAAAGGATCAACACTGTTCTTATTTTCACTGTGACATTCTGAACACAAACACTCCAGAAACCGACACTATTTGAGGCAGACGAGGACTGTGTGTCATTTTTAAATTACAGAACACTTCCTACTGCTGTTTATTTCACAAAAAAATCACAGTTAGAGGTACAAGATGTAAGAGACATTAGCTTTCACCACGTGCACACAGACGTCTGTTGCGATAGCCAGAAAACACAAAACAATGTTCGATGTGACGTCTCTACTGTGGTAGAAAGGATTTTACACATGATGACTTGTGATTTTTTTACTTTTTAAACTTTATCTTCAGAACAATAGTAAGGCGGAACAGAACTGCCTTCTGTAACTGAGCAGGCAGTATGCAAGCCCCTTTGAAATTATCTTTATCAATGGATTTGATTACAACCCGATAATCACTCTTTTCATTGCAACTCCAAATGTTCTAGCCATTGTCTAGTTGCCTTCTAACCCAGGGGAGTGTAAAACGAGGTGCCACATTCCCTGAGTTTAAATTCCTTGTCTCAGGGCAGCTGATAAGCTTAAAATGGAAATCATTAGGCCGGCCACCCTGACTGATCACCACAGAGTACCTCATTGCATGTGACTGGCCCCTGATATTCGAGCTAATTGAATTAGACAGAGGCATCCCTGGACTTTGCACTTAGCTGCTCTCCTAACCACAGAGCAAGCTCCAAGAGTGGACCAGGGCTCCAGCAATCGCTGACCCCCTGCATCTGCCTGTGTCTTTCCTCTGCGTCAAGTTATCTTACAGGAGGGGGGCTTAACACTGCCCCACCTCTCGAAATACCACAGCCAATACAAGGAAGACAAATTGGCTGTCTTCTGTCTCTCTGTCAGTCACCATGTATATTTCATCACAATGTATGTATAAGGGCAGCAGATGTTTTCCACACCTCTCCTTAGCAGTACACTGCAGCAGCAGGCACAAGCTATCTCTTTGTCAGAGGACGTATGAATTGCGTTCCGCTGCAGATGCCGGTTTTCCAATATATGATGGATCAGCAGGACTTTAAAAAAAATCACTGTCTGGCAGTCTCAAAGCCTAAGCGGGCTTTGAGAAGCTTAACTTGGTTACTGTAGTCTGAATGTAGCTTTAGCTAAGGCGGTGACTCTCGTTCCTGAACCTCCAGAGTCTCGAGTCTCAAGCCGTCATGAAAGGAAAGCTCGAGGCCAAACGAGCCATTTGGTGCTTGCACTGAAAAGAGTGTTTTCTGTTGTTTTTCGGCCATGCTCTCAGCTGCTGTATGCACAGTGGTTACCGAGATTGACCCCATTCAGTTCAAAGTATCTCCCAAATGGGGAGAAACATACTGTATAGTTTACTCTTCAAGCTAGGGATTTTGTGATCTTGAGGCTTTTGGGGTTTTTTTCTTTTAAATTTGTTAACCACTGCTATCTCTCACATACATTTTAAAAGGTCTTCTCCTTCAGGTCAAGACATAGGTGAATCAGGTAAAGTCCCTTCAGGGCAATTGTTTCAAAACAAAAAATAAAACAAATAGGATCTTCTATTGTCTGTATATCTGAAAACTCCTGGTGCCCACAGGCTGAAATATACCCGAAAGGATTGTAGCTGTAGAACAAATCATAGTTGCAACATTTTAACTGGTACAGCTCTAATTTTATATAGAGTGCAATATCCTTTTTTTAGGCCAGTGCTAAAACTCCAAAAGGAATATACAATAAACACCACTCTGGATGCTGTTTAACAGGCTCTGACTCTTCGCAGTTCATTTTATTTCTTTTGTTTGTTAATGGTTTGTAGAGATTGTGGCACAGGAATAGCTCTCCTATTTCTGCTCTAGATCATAAATTACATTCTAGGCCTCAACAAGCAGGACAGGAACAGAGTCTCATGTCCTGCAAACCAGGGCAGCCCTTCAACCTCAATCCCTTGTGCGCTCTGTACTAGTCCAGAATACACTTCTATCCAAACTAATAGACTTCCCTCGGTTGTTGCTTATTTATTCAATGATCAGAAAGGTCTTTTTGAAATAAGTGTAAAGTGTATACCAAAAACCACAAAACAATTTTTGCACCTGAACTGGAAAATGAGCTGAAGCACAATAAACAAATGCAGAAGTATTTTACTAGCTACAGAAGTATATATTTGAAGATGGTCACTACAGAGTAGTACAATACAGATAACTATTTTTCATGATATATGACTTTCAAAGGCAAACGTACATGTTAGGCAATGTAACTTTTTACATGAAAATAAGCAATTACATTTTTATATTTGCATCTTCCAATTGTATTTGCCCATTATAGCAATAGTAGCTTTCAAGCGAACACACTCCATTAAATAATAAAGTAAACATAAATAAAAAGGTCCACTGTCATTATCATTAAAAATTAATCTAGTTAAATACTGGATATTTCAACTTATTTAATAAATTCCACTTATGCCATGCAAGCACTCAACAAATCAATTATAGGTTGAATCAATATAATAACTCATTTCCAACTTACTTTCAACCAGGGGCCATTTTGAGGCTGTTAAGGTCACGGCTCAAATTATTATGGTGACAAAAAAAAATCTAAACTTTTTAAATTGGAAGATGGATGCAAATCAAGAAAATGACCTGAGGAAGCGCAGCACAGATTCCTGAGGGTCTTTGTTTGCGATTTCAGATATAATAGGGATGTAACTCAATCAGGAATCGTCATTAGGCTGAACAGAAACCTAAAATCACTGCTTATCTCATAAATATCTCCGCATTTATGCAAGTAATGAGTCCTGGACTATTGCATGTTTTGTTCACATGTTTCCAGTCATAAGTGAAAGATTTGAAAGTTGTGTTTTATGAGTGCTATGAGTAAACACTTTTAGTCTCAAAGCATCAACTGCTTACACAATTCCACAGTTGTGGAATAGAGAAATCATATCCCTGCTGCTGTCCTGCTGGCACCTTTGTATGATCCTTAACTTCATCTCCTGAAAAATTCCTCCAGATTCCCCAGACAATGGAATGCGTGGCTGAAGACTACAGGAGCCAAAGGTAATTCTTATTTCATATTGGAGTTCCAGTGGCTACAGTCTTATTTATCCAGGCGGGGATAATATTACATTTCAAAGGGAAGTCTCAGTTTATGATACAACACAAAAACCAGTTTTCAACTGATACTGTAACTGGATGATATCAGAGAAATACCCCCCCTTCCTCTAATGCAAAAGAAAACCCAGGCTGGAGGGGGTATGAGGAAAATGAAAGCATGAATTTTTCATAAAAAGTAATATATAAATACTGTGTTGTTTTTATTATTTTGTCCCCATCAGAAAAGCCAAGTTCCTGCTGTTCTGATTTGTTTTATATATCCCTCTCAACAGGGAATATGCCTGAATCAAAACAGTGGAGATGTGTACTTTGATCTTTCTTATCCTGACTGTTTCACAGTATAAAACCCCTTCATATCCTGAGGATTTAAACACAACCTACTTAACCTTGGCTCCACCTAAACCTCACTGGACCCCTGAAGTCCCAAACAACATAACCTTCCACTGTAACCAATCACACGTCGTTTCCCTTTCACGGATGCGTGCAAAGCCCCGAACACACTCATTCCTGTATGTTCTCTCTCGCTCACAGAGAGGCTGGGAAGTGAAGCAGTCAAAAAACTGTCAACCACAACAAACCATCTGTCCACTTCATTCTATCACTCCAGCTTCTCACTATAAATGGGATCCTATTTCAGCCCAAAGGATCTATCATTCTGTTACTGTGATGAAGTACTTCATGGGGTTCTTTCGTCTTTTGCATTATCAGTTAATCGAGACGCCACCTGAAGATCAGCCCTGAAAGCAACACTTGC
Organism: Lepisosteus platostomus; assembly: GCF_059453375.1. Lineage (NCBI taxonomy): Eukaryota > Metazoa > Chordata > Actinopteri > Semionotiformes > Lepisosteidae > Lepisosteus > Lepisosteus platostomus. The sequence goes on from NC_142612.1 coordinate 68,051,089, forward strand.
AGCAGTATTAGCAATTCACACTCTGGGCAGACTAGGCAGTACTTACATTCAGATCACAGCCCAGATTTCTTGAAACGAGCTCAAGCTTTTTTTGGACTGCTGTTTCCTCCAGGGAACAATGGAATACACAGTTGGTGTCACTGTTTAATGGAGTGTGAATGTGCATGACCAGACCAAATGAACTAACATTTTAATCATAAACCTGACTTTATAGCATTGGTGGTTTGTTGTACACTCCCTTACAGAGTAAAGAAGCAAATTCAGTTGTAACTACTAAGCTACATTAGGTCAACACAACTCACGTTTAGGGGAGGGTAACATTCTTCTTTACAGGTACAGAGTAATGTGGAGAATAATAATTTTCAACATTACGATCAATCACCTTTTCCTCAGCAACAACCAAGCAGCTGTCAATTTTAAAATTCTTATCTACAAGCTGTAAAACAAATCAGGCTTGTGTAGGCATGATCCATTTCCGATGAGATACACTGGAGGTCAGCGACTCCGCTCCTCCAATGAGTCTTGTGTGGGTTGTCCTCCATCATTTCACATTTCGAGGCAGTACTGCATCAAAAGCTATCAGTGCACTTTGTTCCTACTTATGTGTGAACACACTTGCAAAGCTTTCAGGGTTAAAATGCATGTGCTATAAAGTAAAAATAACAATTTGCATCTTATACAGGAAAAGACAAAACATAATGGGAGATGTAAGTCACCGACTTTATAGCAGACTGTGTAGATACAGCAGAAGGGGAAACAGTCATCTTTTGCAACACAAGATAAATACACACAAACATGGAAGCTCTTTTATTCCTGCAGCCATAATATTGCCCAAATTACTGTCAAATCAGCACTCCAGTTGCATCTACAGTTCCATAATTGTTACAATGCACTGAATCACTGCAGTATTTATGATGCGTCCTGTAGCATTTTATGTTGTCTATTTATTTTTCTGTACTTGTATATGCGTGTGTCTTTCTTTTTATTAGTGAAGGTTGTAAAGCAATATTGCCAAATGAATTTCTTAAGTTTGGGATAATAAATCTTCTAATATTCTCACAAAATAGAAAACAAGCCTACTAAAGGAAAAGTAAAGGTTTATTCCATGCTGAAAAGAGAAGGAAAGAAACACAATGTTTCAGCTGTGAAGCCTTCTTCGGTTGTGAGAGAGGAACATCCAGTCCAAAGCCTTGAACTTTCCTATGGAAAAAACCTACTCTGTCAAGCACATACACAGAAACAGCAGCATATCTCATGTTTCCACATTCAAGGGTTTTGTTTGGTCCACCGAAAATGATAACTTGACTGATCTTTAACTTATCTAACTTCCTATGGCTTTTAATACTATTAAAAATGCCATAAATTAATCAAACACACTGTCAAGTCACAGTTAGAAGTGACAAATTGCCAATTTGACATCTGACAGCACTTTCAGGTAAATTTGTGAGTCTGAGTTTGGGTGCCCATGATATGCAGTCCACTGGGGACTGTACCAATTTTAATTCATCTGCAGACTAATTAAAAATAATCACACTGCTTTTAGAATTATGCATGCAAGACCTGGGAGATTGAGTGAGCTGGCCAACATCATGTCACCCAATTAAATCATCCGTATATTACACATTTACTTGAGATTGTAGCTGGTGCATTATACAGTTAAACGCTATTGTATTGATCAACATATAAAAGCTTCATTAAGGGGAACATACTGATTCAACAGAATCAAGCTAGTAGAATGATATTCTACTGAAAGCCCCAAAACAAACAAGTAATTCAATTTAATTAAAAAAATGAATTATTAAATTTGTTTGGATTCTATTATGCTGTTGATAGTGCAGGCTAGGGGGGTAGTCCTTACATTTAAGGAAGACTTGGTCCAAGAAAATTACCATATAGTACCATAGCAGAAGTCACGTTTGCACCTATACATTGTTTCGTAATCTCACCTCAGTTTTATTTTGTGGAAATTGTTGATGCTTCTTTCATAAAAATAAGGGGGAAAAAAAGGCCAAGAGAAATCAGTCTGGTTGAAACAGCTGGCACACTGAGTATACTCCCCTACGCAGGACAGAGGACGATGATGCTGGGTGCAGGAATGGTTTCAAGTGAAGAGCACTCCTGCTCAGCCATATCCTCAGTGAATCAGTCTTGGCACTGGAGTCTGTTTGTTCTGCATTTAGCATGTTGGTTTAGCTGGACAAAGGCTGAGGGGAGGGGTGATAGAGAGTCTGAAGAGGTACAGCCTGTGCTGACCTGTTTCTTCTGTTTGCTCTGTGTGTGTAGATACACATCCCAGCGTGTGTGTTCGTGTGCCTTCAGAGCCAAACACAGAAGGAGGGGAGTATGACACCATATTATCACATTATGCATGTGTGCGTTTCGTGCTTGTCTTTGAGGCTCACAATGTGGAAAAGGGTAAAAAAAAAGGAAACAGGATTAAAAAAACAGCCGGGAATGAGGAAAAGCTGCGAGGTGCAGTAGGAGAGAGGGAGCTGAAGACAGTCGCTTCTCTGGCACAAGACGCCTGCCTCTGGGCCTTGACCACAGTTGTATCATAAAAACAACCAGCTGCTGCCGGGTTTAAGTGTTTCCATCCAAAAAAGAAAACAAAACAATAAAAAAAGGAAATGGTTCACACAGCAACACTAGCGTATTTTTAGTCAAAAAGGACTGACTACTCACAGTCCTTGGAGGCCCAAAGTCCTCCAGGTTTTTTGTAATTAGAAATAAAAAACAGGCAAATTATCTCCTTATCCAAACAATTAGTGCAATTAGGCATTTAAGTTCAAAGGTGAAATTAAAACCCCAGGACCCTGAGGCTGCAGGAGTGGAGACGCCTATTCCTGTAAATCCAGCGAACTGTGAACTGACTTCACGTGTTCCTTGTTTGTAAATTCCAAACAAAAACAATGCATGGATTAAAAGCCAGGATTAATCATCTCCTTATTTGACATCAGCTTTATCATAGACAGCTTAATTATATCTGAAATCAATTATATTTACATCAGAAACCAAAAGGCTGAGCTTGTTATTTGTGATGGGCAGATATAGAGACAAAGTCTATCCATATGCGTGCACACACATGGTTGTGCTAACTGCACTTCCAGTGCTATGAATAATAAGAAACAAGGTGTTATTTCCAGTCGAAAAAATTAAAATTATAATGACAGTCAAGTAGCTTCACCTTTTCTTAATATCTCTATAACTCTTCTTTAAAACACAAATGACAAAACGCATGATTTCCAGATCAAATTATATTTTCTGCTACTTTTTCCTCCAGGCCATCATAATTAAACTTCATGAGCTCAATCTGAGGAACTGAGTGTTAGAACAAGTGATGCAATTTAAATCAGTAAAAAAAACAACCACTATGCCTTTAATTAGAAGTTCATGTACTGAAGGCGTTACAACCAACAGCCCTGCGGAAAAACTACTCAGCAGGCGTAGGGAGGCAGCAAACTCTCACAAACTCATCCCAAGAACAGTGACACCACAGCGGGCAGTCAACCATGGAATCTGTTTCAAAGATAAGCCAAAATAACTCACATTTTTATGCTGTAAATGAGTTTACACATTTTCAATCTATTTGTGAAAGTGGAAAATGAATGTGGAAAAACTCGGGAATCAATCACTGAGATGTAAATAAGACGTTGCAGGATTAAGTTCCATTTAAAGTGTCATCCCCGAGTATCTCCAAATGAATCTGTCTTGCAGTCCCAGCAAAGTGACATTGAACCTCCTGACAAGGAAAAGCAGACTCTATAAACCCACAGTGTGAGTAATTAAACCCCTCATCTAATCCATCACAACGCAGTGGTTTAAAAGCTTGAAAGAATATCTGAAAGCCACAATGCACAAAACTGTTCACTGATCTTTATTTGTATACACAATTCTACAATAATAGCCCTTCATGCAAAATTCTACATTAATACCCTTTCAGACAAATGAAGTAACATCTCTCTCGCACTGGACTGGTTTGGGGCATGTGAAAATTAGGCATAGGGAAATACAGAAAAGCTGATCCGAGCTTAAAACTGAACAGGGAGAAACAAAGCCCTCTCATTTAACAGCAATGCAAGAAGGATGTGGGCCTATCCTTCCTAGTCCTTTGTGTCTCATCTGCAGGGAGCTCCACTGCAATGAAGTGCAGTGTTTCCACTGCTGAGGGGGAGTAGATAGAAAAAAATCAACGTCTTCTCCTTTGAGTGAGAAGACTTTTCCTGCATTCAAAACCAGTGACCCAAACACCAAGAGGCTGGATCAATTAAGTTGCTGCGCCATCCACTGCTGCAATCATTTTCTACAAGCCTGGCTGATGCTCTGGCCCTGCTCTACATTAGTGACTCAACATACCAGAAAATCCTAACACACTCCTTTTGAATGAGCATAATTTGACTTTACAGTCAGAACCTACAAAACTTTATTTAGAAGATTCAGGCGTAAATAAGTAATACTGGCTTAACGCAACACTGGCGTTCTTCACAACTGTGGAAACTTTCAGGTTTCCCCCAGAATCTCCAAGCGGTCGGCCATTTACTATAATAGCTTGATACTAATGAAACATTCGCAGGAAACCTAATAATCACTCTGTTTTATTATATATAGTTATCATGAGCTTGAACATTTTCACTGGTATGAGGATGAATGTGCCTGCTAAAATGTAAAAGTCCAGCAGGAACAAAATTATAAATAAGTACAGAGTCATTCATTCAGAGTACATCTTCTTTTCAGTGCCCTTTACCTACTCATGGGAGTCTGTGTTTGAAACCATTTTAAGCTTTTCAATACACTTCTGCAGCAGACGGAGAAACAGAGGCACGCCTGTTTCTCCTTCCCTTGCTCTCCACTGCCACAGCAGGGAATCAATTTGCTGGGTGGACCTGGAGCGCACAGGGCTCGGCTGACTCACCGCTGCAGCCCTGCGACTCACGCGGCACCAGCTCCCCTCTGGTAGACCGGCTCCAGCAAAGGCTACCCATGCGTGCGCCGATGCGTGCCGATAGATACGGGGCAAGTGCAAATGTCACGGACATCACAGATCATTAGAAACGCACTCACTGTGAAATACCTTCACCATTAAAGGAAAGGCAGGGGTGAGGCGAAAGACAAAGGCAAGGAGGCGTGCTCTGCCAAAAAGAGACAGAAAGAGCAGAAACCGAAAAGAGAATACATCCATAAAAGCGAGACAAGCCAGACGCAGGGATGCAAGCACGATCCACCCAATCCGCCAGCCTCAGTTAAACACTGTCAGAGCGATATGATCCTGTTGTAAAAATAACATGAAATCTTCACCAAGAGGGTCACAGAAACTGTATTGTATTGTACTAGAATGAAGACTCTTAATTCAATTTACTCAGAAATGATAAAGAGAGGCCCAGACACCTTTTCCGACTACTAATACTTGAAATCCTCTACACTGTAACAGAGTTTTCAAGAGTAAAGAACAAATAATAGCTGTGAAGTTCTATTCCCATATCAGAAACCTCCAATGTTTGTTTTTCCATTGAACACTACTGGTTTGTTTGTCCTCTTGGTTCCCTCTGTTTCACTCCTACCAGAATTCCCAAACACTGGCTGGCCTTGGCCAGGATGTCGCATTCATAAACATGAATAGATTTGGAGTTTCACCATGCAACCAAGTAAGTTAACCATGAAATGTGTTTAATACGATGTAACCAAAAAATGACATAATACATAAATTAAAGCAATCTTATTTCCTATACCTTTAAAAAAACGTGACATTTAATCATATTTCAAAAACTTTTTGTAGGAGGTTACTTGTACTTTGAAAACATTTACTGTTCTCTGCACTCTTTGTAAAAGGCAAACTAAGTTTTCTAACACCGGCCATTGTAGTTTTAATATCTGAAAACAAGAAATGAGCACCTAATTCAAAGAAAGTCTCAATTATCAGGTTAAGTCTTTTGAAATCTGCACTAACAGACACCTTAATTAATGATTAATTAGGAGAAGACACTCATACCAATTTAGCTGCTGTCTCTGAGAGGGATATCAGGCACTTGAGATAATTGAAGTCACAGTGGATATTCTTTTACTGAAGAGGGAGGTGAAAGAAACTTATGAGGATCATTTAGTTAGTGGGAGATTAAGATGGGAGTACTCTTCTGGTACTAAGCACCATAATAAAACAAAATGTCTGTAACCTGAAGAGTGTGAACTAAGTAGTGATGCTAACTAAATCATTGACATTAAGATGGCATCCTCCTTGTGGTTTTCCACTTCTAATTCACTCTGAGAAAAAACCAACAACCTACTGTGACAATATGTCTGGCTCCTAATTAAGCAGCAAAGGTTCTACTCGGAGAAGCCAGTAGTCATGACGTCAGAGGATGGGTTAAAGAGACTAAATTAGAAACTACACTACTGAGTCTCTGAACACATGGCTATAATATAGATAAGCACAGCTGCAATCTGTTAAGTTACCCGTGTCTTATGAAGGCATGGAAAACCAGAGAAATGACATTATCGTTCACATAATATTAATGTTAACATTTTTAATATTAACTTTAGTATTAGCACTGAACGTTAATGGTTAATCCAATTATCCCTTCACAAACATTTGCATCAATCAGTCTGTTCATTCATCTCATTGAAGACACATGTATGCATAATATATGCTTGGTTTTGATCTCTCTAAAACCTTCCCACCACCTGCGCATCCCTCATCAATCTGCCTGTCTATTTGTGTTGTAACATCCATTGGTCCTCTGTTTCATCTCTGTCCTCCTATGCCTAATTGCTTCTCAGTCAACAGTTATCATCCGTTTGCTGCAGAGTATCTAGTCCATGGTGCCTGTAGATGAACCTACCTTATTCCAATATTTGCCTAATCTATCCATCTATCTTGTTTCTATTCAAGTAGTGCTCCCGCCCTCCCACCTTTCATCTAGCAGATGTGCCAGACAGATTTTCCATTCCTCAACTCTTACAATAGATTAATCTATTCTTCATATTCAAAACAAACTGAAAGACCTCATCTATGTGCTCCTCATATAATGTATTTTTTTCCCTTCTTCCTTGAATTAATCTGTGTATCAACTTCTGGGTCTCTGCATTTTTTCTCTGAGATTTCATAGATTTTTTTTCTCATTTTTTAAGAAATCAAATTCAGAGTTCAGGTATGTACTGCTATACAGCTGAAGATAGTTTGGCTGAGAAAAGATGTTAAAATTCCAAAGTCGCAGACAGAATTCAGCAACACATAGAACATTGACAATAAACAATGATTTAGGCCAGGTGAAACATGAGAACAAAATATATTATCTGAATGTTGCTCAGAACAACAAGATAAATCTAAAAGCCTCTATTATGAGGCTGATTATGCAAGTGACATGATACAAAAATAAAAATCACTGTTTGAGTCAGAATACTGATTAAAGGCATGATTTAATGTGGTATATTTGTCTGTTAATTTTGAGGAAAAAATAAGGCAATATAAATTAATGAACACTGACACATTGTTCCTGGTTGGCACAAGCACAGGTCAACAGAAGCTTAAAGCTCATTAAAGGTGTTACACTGACACCATAGTAAACTGTAGGGAAAGAAATGTTCCATATTCCCTCAAGAAGCAATGCGATGACACTCTAAACTCTAACCACCTAGGCTGAAGTTGCCAGTAGGAAAGTATTCAGTTTCAAGGCCAATTAAGTTCTAGATTCAGATTTAGTTTAAGCAACTGGCTTCTACGAAAAAAAAACTTTATCCCACAGGAGTGACAGACAGTAAAGCAATGAGTGCTGAGGAAGCCTCCCTCATCTAGTTTGCTTTAAATTCAAAACGTAAACACATACATAACCTTGGCCATTCATCACAGTTGATTGGGTCCAAAGTCTACATGGAATTAAGCTTGCGGCTTTTTCGACTGATATGACATGATGTTCAAGTTCAAAACCTCTTTTTCACACCCATGAGACCAATTTATTTATTTTTTTACTATTCTCAAAGCAACAGCTACTTTAAAAAACAAAAACGGGAACCCTCCGTCTGCACATTATCTCCAGCACAGAAGCCCTGTCCTTTTCCTCTCTGCAGGATGAATTTTATAATCCTTATGCTGTTTTCCCTTTACCCCCATCATATTAATCCAGCGGGCTACACCACCAATCCACGCCATCTGCATGGGTAATAAGGCTTTTTGTTCTGTAGATGTTGCTGTCCGCGGTGTGCACACGGCGAACGGGTTTATTCGCTTACAGAGGTGTAAAATTAAAGGGAACTGCCTGCAACATCAGATTGTGATTATCTGCCTATGGGTTTTCTCATGTCCTCCGGTTTAATCCGCCACTACCCATACGAGAGGGTATACAGAACTGCGGGGCATCCTGGTTCCCCTTCAACCTTGAGGGAAAAAAATCAATGAGCGCTGACGGAGCGCAGCGCAGCCCCGGTGGTGGCGCGGCTGCTCTAACTGTCGGACGGAGCTGTTGTGATCTTGGATTGCGGCCAAACTAATCTCCATCTCTGTAAATACAGGCCAGCACACTCTCGACAAGGGTTAGGGCAGGGATTACACACCGAGGTAAAAAGCTTGAACCGTACTGTAATGACTACTACCCACGCAGATCCCCGGCTATCGGAAACTATCCTTCTACACGATACACTAATAAAACCCTATTTACTAGAGTTCAAAGCCCTCTTTTAAAACCCTAATAGGCAGGATTTACTACAAAACAGATTCCGTTGCTGCTCATTAATCTAAAAAAATACGTAATCCTTTGCTGCAGGTCAGTGAAGTGGAACTCGCCGTACACGAAAACGACAATTATCTAAGAAATAAGGGGAAAACATCTTCCTTTAAAATGGAACGGCCGAAAACACACAAGTAACAAGATAAAAATGAGGACTACCACTTTAAACGCAGCAGGCTGGTCTCCAACAGAAACTGATCTTAACGGGGACTGTCAGGCTCTGTAAAACCTTCGAACGTGTGATCTACCCTCTCTTAATAGCAACTTTCAGGGAAGCTTTCATCAGGCGCTCATATTCTTCCTGTAGTCCTATCTCATGATAAGGACAAAAACAGTGCTTTTCTTTAGCTATGGGTAGCGTTACATGCTTTTCATAATGGGACTTCTTATACTGGAAAGAACGCAACCCAACACTTTGGCTTCGTGCCCTTGTAGCAAAGATACCTTTTTCCATCGGGGACTAATTTGCTGCAGGCAATACCTTCTGCTTTGTGCCAGCAACAGTGCTGGGGGATCAATGAGAGAATTGCGATGGTGTAAATAAGACACCTGTGAAAAGGGGCATACTCATATTTCTCAAAGCTGTACACACAGCTTATTGAGGCACACAGTCCCTTAGGGACCATCTGGTCTTGTCTGAACTTGCACAAAAATGCTGAACAGGGCTCAAGGACCATGTTTTTACTTCCAATATTATGTTTAACATGGTAATTTGAAGATATTGGCAATAGCTTCACTCATGGAATGTTTTAAGCCCTCAAATATGCTTCTTGCAGGTAATAAAAAAAATGAGTGGCTTAAACTGACAGCACTTCTAACACTTGGTGAATCAGGGCCAGTGTTTTGCATAATATATGCTAAGTGCACTTCGGATATTATTATGCATAAATCTGTCAGCACAGAAGAGAAAGACTTCTGACGAAATAAATCACAAAAAAGTTTCATTCAAGATAAGCACAATACAATAATATCACACCTTTATTACATACACAGAATGTGCATTAGGAATGAAGACCGTTTTGAGAAAAATATTTTATTTCTACAAAGAAGAGGCGTCCTTAAATTAGCAGGTTTCATTCCATCAATGTTCATCATTATTTTATACTCTTGAATATTTCATCATTTTGGGAAGCATCTGCGCATTAACTATTTAAAGGCTACTTCTACTCAAAAGGCAACTCGTTTATTCCTCTTGACGTCCATGAAAGGCATGTCTCGCCTTCCAAGATATGATCCCTGGAGCCTGAACACCCAGTTTAACAGGAAACGGTTCAGTCTGTGTACTGTTTCTGGTAAGCCTGGAAAAACAGAGCCTTCCTCGTCCATAAAAACTGACTTGCAACACTGTAGCGGTCTTTCTCCCTTTTCCTCGTTTGTGTGGACATCGCAGAGCCACAGGGGAAAGAGCTCCCTTGTGGTCTGTTAAGTCTCCACTTCCAAGAGATATGATTAATCGTTGAGAGCCAGACAAACGACTCTGTGCACTGGATTTCCAACCTCTTACAACACCCCCAGAGAGCAGTCCCAAGGCCAGGTAAGAGCAGAATTTGTAGAAATCACTCAACACCTTTCCTGGTCTCAGACAGGACAGGCTCACTCCTGGTGTGGGATATTCCAGACTGTAAAACATGCGTGGAGGAAGCTTCTGATATCGTTTGTCATTTTCTTTCCCCAAAGATAGACAGACGTTTTATAAATGTTATCTACCAGGCAACGATGGACATCACCTTTAAATGAGAATTTGTCCCTCTCCTCCATCTGAGAATTGATTTGGAACCTTCAAGGTTCAGGAAGCTGAAGAGCACCTATCTCTTTGGCTGAATTCACGTCCATGTTCATTTTCTTTTGCATCACTTCAACAAACGATGGCATCCCCTCCACAGCTGGACACTCGCTGTCTTCCCTCACGGAAATGGTGGAGGCAGGCAGCCGATAAAGGAGCCAGCAATGAGGCAGTCTGGGCACACACGTGTAAAGTCTCTCGTGTTTACCGTCTTGCATCTTTCATGACTACCCCCGACCTTCATTAATTAGTCAGGGTTTGTTAAATTGAATTTGTGATTCTGTATGTTGAACATGCAAAAACAGAGAACCAGTTAGCATGCCGGTTAACGAACCCCAATCCGCCGACGCCAATTAAGATGAGCGTACACCTGTTCACACAGAACGAGATGGCACCATGTCCAGTAGCTGTGGTTCAGATGGGAAAAGATACAAGGGCCGGCTTATTACTCAACTGTATCTAAATAAAACATTCATTTGTTTAGTGACAGCTGGTGCTGCTGTTGCAGTTTACCCCCTTATTCTCAGTTGAGCACACACTTGGGAACACGCAAGCTCATTACAAAAGCTGAAACGGGCGATGCAACAATCACTGACTTGCGTACAAATTTGTATTCCATCTCCAAAGGCACACCACAGTGGCCTTGTACAGCAGTTTCCTAAAATGTGATAATTACACAACTGCGTTCACCTACACACCCACTCCCAACACTGCCTGGTAACCCGCAAGTTCTGTCCACACAGGATGTCAAAGGCTGTGGTCTTACCGTAAAGAGGTTACAAAAAGGGCATCTGTTTACCAGCGTCCAGAATGAATACCAGCCCCCTTCACCACTGCAACACCCTATTGCTGCCTTATGTCCAAATCTGATATGGACTGTTTTTCCATCTCACCTTTATTGAATCTGGTGCAGCCTTTGACGTCATTCTCTGATTTTGCACACAAAAAGCATGCACACCTGTAGGATGTAGAACCAAGATAAAGGGAAACAAAAATTCCCTCAGTCTCCTACCCACAAATTTGGGACAGGGCTAAACTAAGCAATGATTCATGTAGAGTATGCCACTTTGCCTCCTGACAGTCAGCATTCTAACACAGGGCTCAAACTTCAGCAGCCTCCCAGCATAGCAATCAAGTCGCAGGCTTTACAAACCCCATCAGGCTTCGCTCCCATCTGCCAAGTCCCAGCCTGCACAAAAATCAACAGAAATGTATTTATTTCTGTCACGCAGAACTACTCTCCCTTTAATTAGAAATCCCACACTAACAGGAAAGCAATAGGTAGAGCTACATGTTAGGGAAAGACCACACAAAATGTACTTTTGGTTACAATACTCATTATCTTTATGTGTCTCTAGCGAGAATGGATACATTTCCCTAGAAAGTGTGCACAGGGACTTGGGACAGAAAACTGGGACTCCATGCAGAATACTGATATGCATATAGTGTTCTGGCAGCACTATTCTGCAGTATTTAAAATAACACAGGCTGGAAAAACAAAGTATTGCATGACTGCCAGTGTTTCATACATCTTTGCTTGGATTTCAGCCACTGGGATTGGTGGCTATATTTCAGCGGTCAGCAAAAGTCTTTGAAACTATTCTCTTGCAAGTGAATAAACTTTTATGATCCCCATTTACTTTAAACTTTGTTGCTGGACTTATAAGTTAAAGGACTGATGCTACGTTTTAACATCTTTAAATCTCAAAAGCAGGAGAAGGAAAGCAGAAGGAAAGAAGAGAACATAGACACTAGTCAAGAGATGAACACTGTTTGTGACAAGCTACAGAGCTCCAGTGTCTCTTAAAGCATTGAGACAAAAACCACGAGCTATCCACATTGAATTTTCTTACACTGGACAGAACATCAATTACAAATGATCACAGAGGGCTTAGAGTGAAAGTTAATGAGATCTTTCAAAGTAGAAGAAAAGGGAGAATCAGTAAAGTAGAAAGTTGTTCTCAAGGTACACGAGTGATCAGTCAGGAAGATTTTACAAGGAATCATAGACATTAATAGATTTCTATGGTGTAATGGCCACCAAGAGATGTGAACTGAATGTCATAGTATGTTTTTGTAAAAAATGGCTTGTTAGAAAAATGATAGGATTTTTTTTCTTTCGTTACAGAACACTGGGGAAAGGGCCTATATCAAAGCAAACAAATAATACTATATGAACCTTTCCAGTGTGTTTAAAATAATTTCCTAGGAAACTGGCACCTGAGCTGGAAGGCAGATTTTGCAGGGGTTCTGTTTATCTTTTTAATGTTAAATTAGAAGTTCAACACAGCTCAGCATCTGCAAAAAAAAAAATCAAAAGCACCTTTATAACTTCAGTGTTATAGAGCTAAAACAGGACAATGAATATTCAGATGGCTACCAGGAGGAAACCAAGACCCAGAAGAACAATGTGCTTTTTTGTGTGTAAGAACAATGCAGCTCAAAAAGCATAAACAAAAGCAATTAGTTCTCCTTTCTTACGAGCTATTATGTTCCTAACTACCTGGGAATTCATGGATTACCAAAAGCTGGTTTCCTAATCAGATGTCACATTTGAATCAGTGTACCTCTCCACAACCTTCTGTGGCCTCCCAGCCCAATTATGCTCTCTGATAACAGTCTCCCCCAGGGCAGGCCCCGGCTCCTCTTTTTCCATGCCCTGTGAGTGCTGGGACTTGTTAAACAGCTTAGTCTACCCAGCCTGGGAGGCTGACATCACAGGAAGAAGACCTGCTTGAGTTGCCCGGGTGATTTCCCAGAGTAATGCTCCAGAGACCTCCTCCCAGAGAGGAGCTATCATTACCCCTATCCCCGAGCATGCCTGGGGAGAGCGGGACAGCTTCAACAAGCCCAGACCAAAGTCTTCGGCAATGGCAGGCTGGAGAACTAGGCTGGCGTGGCCATGTTGTGAAGTCTCTCATGGCGTGCGTGCCACCTAATGCTTACTCCACACTAATAAGAGAAAGCAAACTGTTCTCATTCAGTCATGCTTTTCACCAATTTCCCTTTGGGATCAATAAAGTCTTATCTATCTTTCTTCTTTTTTAAAAAGGCTCCTTTAGCGCTTAGTTTTCTCTTCCACTTACCGATGTTCAAAAAATGAAATCACTACCTGTGTGAGGATGCCATATCTCAAAAGTGCACTAGGAGAGTCCAGCCATTTGTTTGAGAGGATAGCAGGCACAAAGGAAACAGCTAACAAATTTACTGTATAGTTTTCATCATCTCAAGATTTACCGTCCTTCGGATGAGACGTAAAACCGAGGTCCTGACTCTCTGTGGTCATTAAAAATCCCAGGGCGTTTCTCGAAAAGAGTAGGGGTGTAACCCCGGCATCCTGGCCAAATTTCCCATTGGCCCTTACCAATCATGGCCTCCTAATAATTTCCCTCTATGAATTGGCTTCATTACTCTGTTCTCCTCCCCCCTGATAGCTGCTGTGTGGTGAGCGTTCTGGCACACTATGGCTCATGTCGCATCATCCAGGTGGATGCTGCACATTGGTGGTGGTGGAGAGGAGTCCCCATTACCTGTAAAGCATTTTGAGTGGAGTGTCCAGAAAAGCGCTATATAAGTGTAAGCAATTATTATTATTATTATTATTATTATTTTTATTATTACTACTACCTTTCTGTACTACATAGTCCATCACATGCCCAGTTACTGTTTCATTATTTGTAACATTGCTGTCTTCTTAGGTTCCTTTATTTAAATGGAAAGATGCCACAACTAAACTATGATTCTTTTCTGAATTTAAGTGAAGAATATATCATGTATGATTCACTTAAGGGTGGTGTAGTGGTCAGTATTATTGCTGCCTCGCCCCATGTTCAGTTCTGTACTTGAGGTCCTATCTGTATGTTCTCTCCAGGTTGGCATGAGTTTCCTCTGTGAGCTCTGGTTTCCTCCCACAGTCCAAAGACAAACTGGTAGGTTAACTGGCTTCTGGGAAAACTGGCCCATATTTGAGTGTGTGTTTGTCTCCGTGTGTCTGCCCTGCAATGGACGTCATTGAATGAAAGTTACAAAACGGATGGGTGGATGATCCCCTTCAAATTGTTAGTTATAATTTCTTCATTATCAAAACATTGCTAGGTGCATTTCTTTATTGTGCTAATCAAACTTGAAAACAAATATTTTCAGAGATTGCACCTTTGTGTATTTCCCACCTCCCATACCAGGGGAGTATCCTTGATTCAATTACATAAGCACACATGGAAACCTTTTAAGAACGAAAAACTGTCAATCAGCAAAACAATTTAAGCTCAAAGCAGAGAAGGGTCATCAATATAATGGCCATGAAAAGCAAGGACATCAATCAGAAGTGTAATGGTAATACTCAAGGATCAGCAAAGTGATCAAAGCAACTCAATTATAGTAATTAGGAGGCAAAGATGTGCTAACTGCTGATCTTGACAAGTGTCCTGTTTATTGCAATGAGATAACATAGAAAGGAATTCACCAACTTTCAACTAATAAACCGAATGGCCGTATGCATTCGAAGGACAGATCCAGAGAAGGGAAGAAAAATGCCGACACATGGTGTCACATGGCAGATAGTGGATAGCAGCTGCTGGAACACTGCCCAGGTCATTAAGGAAAGGAGTGGGCCCACCGCTTCAAATTGATTTAACAGCAGGTCGTTTGCAAAGCAAGTCATGAGATAGACCCAGGCATTTCCCCTCCCCTGATTCCATCTTTCCCAACACAAATATCCAAGGACCATCCACGTTAAATGTGCACTTTTAAGACACTCTGCTCTAAGCTGTTGTTGCTTTGCCACTTGGCTCGCATCCGCACAATTGTCAACACGGGATCAGGAGCAGGGAACAATATAAAAATAAAACATAGCTTCTCAAGTGGTGCTTGATAAGAAACCATTTATTAATAACTGAAAACATTACGGAGGAGTTGCTGGAAACATTGCATAACAATAGCTGGATATGAACTCGCCTCAAATACTACTGTTTGAACACTTAATACTTAAAAGTATGATGACAGGTCACTATTTCTTGTACAGGCATACATTTTTCCTTTACGCATTTGCACACATCCATACTCAAATTCAAAAGGGGTCGGAAGATAAAGCATTGTGCTGCAAGTGAACAAGATTTCAGTTATCTTTTCACAGCCACTTCAAAGACCATTTGTCATCACCTCCCCTCCGCCCGTATGTCCAAATTGTAATGCAATCAGCCAGGCAAGGCGCTGCTCTGGCCTCGTCTTCTGCGCTTTTGGATTTCAAACTCACGCACGCTCTCAGTGTGTGTGAATCACAACCTCATCATGAATACATGGAGTGGATGAGTTGTTCTAAAGGGGCCTTATTACTCGGCACTTCAGAATCTCTTCCTTCCATACAGAATAATTTGTCCACCACTTTTATACCGATTTCCTTACACGGTGTATGATTGCTCTTCCTGCTGGTTCGGCTTCCATGAAAGCGAAGCCGGCGCACAGCACTCTCTCAGACATCCTAATTTTCCCTTTACCCATGACTGGCTGACGGGGGAGCCCTGCTCTACAGAGCAGCCATCAGCCTTGGGTCAGCAAGCTCAAGACACATGTGCCAGAGTGCAGCAAATGAAGGCCTTTTGCTTGGCCCCCCCCCCAATGCCCTCCAGAGCCCTTATCTCAGTCGTGAGATTTTATATTGAATGCAATCTGATCTGATCTCTGTAATTAGCACAGAATTTCGATAACACAAAAAGTGGAAAATCAGTGTGCAGCTAACAGCTAACTCCCAACTGTCATGCAGACAAAAAAGCAGATTGTATGAGGTTTCTAACAATATATTTTCTGCAATTTGAACAATAAATCAACTTAAAATGCAAGCACATACCTGCACATGGGCTCTGTACTTAATTATGGGTATACACATATTCTAATCAGTGTAAAGTCAATTACATATTTTAAAGATTTTATTAAGTCTTCAAAAATGTAAAGCATATTGTCTTTTTTTTGTTTTGGTTGCAAGTATCCAATTAGTACATTAAATAATAATATTCAGAAAAAATGTAAAATCTATAAGACGAAATATGCATCCAACAAATATAAATTCACAGGACACTTTTTACAACAGGTCACCAATGCTTAAAGCAGGTGGGCAGGTCCTGTAACAGTAACAGTAGCCTGCCACCTTCTGTGTTCTCCTGCTGCTCAGTTATGAGCAGGAGTTAGGCCGACATCCAAATGATTATGCTTAAACAACTTAAAATATCCTCAGATAAATGGAATATGTAGACACTGATATTTGTATATGTGTTGAGAAGCTAAATCTGACCCTGTAAGATTTTTATCTATTGTTTACGAAGACTTAACAGTAAAGGAGGCTGAAGATAGCACATGTAAAATTCCTTTGGGCTTTTATTCAGAAAACAAGACGCCATACCAAAGCATAACGCAACAGCTGCATTTATATTCCAGCACTATCAACTGCACGACAACAGGAAAGTAAATAACCTCTTCTTACCTGAGATTACAGGAGATGATGAACAGCATAACACCACCAGCCAGGCAGCCGTATTAAATAAAAAAGAATGAAAGAAAAAACAATGAGTTCATGTTGTAAGGCACAGCATGCTACAGTAACACTGACAAACAGACAGATCCCTGAATTGGTCTGCAATGTCCTTGAGGACTCGTGCCATAAACTTTGCCACCTCCAAATGACAGTAAATAATACAGATTTATATATAAATTGTATAAAGAGTGGTGACTTAAAAAAAAATGGAACATGTCTTTTTCCTGATGTAAGACAAAGATGGCTTTCATCTGTGCTGTCTTTCTTGGCCTTGTTCCCAGCTTTCCAGAAACAAGGTATCTTTGCAATGAGCTGTTATTAATGTTCTGATAACCCCCCCTCTTCCCTCTGCAGGTTGTGGATGCTGTGTCATAAAGTAAAGTATTTTAATTGTTTATGTCTTCCTTGAGTCAAAATGAAAAGTCAACGTCCTAAGACTTTTACTGATGGTTCACCAACACAGTACAACCACGTAATTAAATTCTGCAAGAGCCTCTGGGTCAGTCTGCCTTAAGGAGGGCATGTGAGAGGGCAGCAGGTTCAGATAAGATGGAGGCCCCGTCTGAATCATGCTCCCAGAAGGCCGTGGGGTATGTGCTTAGTGGCCCTCAGTCACCTGACCAGTTGCTGAAAAACAGTTGGCCAGGTGATGGTTTAAAAACCAGGAAGCAAAAGCTTCCATGGTTGCTTTGGAATGTGTGAGCGGAGCCTCTGTGTGCAAAATCACCAAAATCTTTTGTAAAGCATCTCAGGGAGAGACTTGCATTTCAGAGTTTTGACAGAAGTCTGTTTTGAAGCCGACAAGCTGCTTAGCTGCCAGACTATGATAGTCAGGGACCTGAAAAAGTTCCAATCAGGACTTCTAAATGGAGCTAGGCCTTTGTTTGGTATGTGGTGGCTGTTTTGTTTTTATTTATCCTGCCCTTTAAATAAATTGCAGTGTTTTTTTTAAAACTTTACAACTGTGTGGTTGTGCGTCTGCTGTCCTGGATCTGCCTATTTTTAATCCTCCTATGGCACACCCAATGAGGTGAAGTTAAGTTGTCTGGTCTTACAACTGTATCATGAAAATGGTGCACTGTAATGACATTTTGAACACACATAAAAAGCTGAATAAGAAAAAAAGTATCCCATCTATCTCAAGATAGAACAGTACAACACATTGTTTGTCAGTCAATACACAATCTTTCTCAACCTCTCAATCCTTCTCAAATCTCTAGAACTAAAGTGAGAAAGCAACTGGAAAAATAGATGGGACATCACTCTGAAAGATGTTAGCCAAAAGAATTTTAACCTTCGGTGGTTCCAGGAACATATATTACGTAATAGAATGCAGTCAAGACTTTTTAGCAAAACCAGAAGCTCAGTTTGTTTTTTGGCATGGCGCCTGCACACACAGTTTTATTGCAGCACCACATCTTTAAAATGTAATTACACCCACAGAAAATGATTCCAACGTCTGGATGATTTATCTGCACAATCACTGGATGTTAAACCCCTTTTCCTCTTTGAAGCAGAGCAAGAAAGCAAAGAACCAGCAACATTTTTAATGATTAAAATACACGCTATTATTAGCTTTGTACAGATGCAGGAACTTAAGACAGGCGAATATAAGCTTTTTAACATCTCTGAACCACTACCTTCTACAATTGTTTAAGGTGAAAGGTGGAACACATTAGACATATACAGTCCATGTTTTGTGTAATTTCGTGGTTTGGGACTCACTTGGGAGGTAATCCACGTTGTTAATGGAATGAATAAAGAAGCATTTTAGACAATGCATCATGTTAAGAATACCAATAAAATCCACATTTAGAAAATGACACAAACGATTGCATTTTTAGTGCAAAAGACTTCTGAATGAGTAGCAATTCAATCGTTAAAGACCATCTAATGAATGGCACACAGAATGGACATAACACCCTAGACACCAGATTAAATTCAGTTTTGAAGTTTAAGCATTTTAGAAAAACTTTCAAGTAAATCATTTCTCATCACAGCTCTTACAATAGGATATCTGAATAAGAGCAAAGAAACATATCTGGACCATTCCACAGGAAAAAGAGGTTTTATCCCAAAGGAGGAGATCATATGCACTCGGTTCTTCCTCCTTTTGGAAAATTGAGTCACTTACAACTTAGACAATGTCCAGCCTCTATGAGAGAAATAATCAAGTTCAGTGCTCTCAAATCAGTCATTTACCTGTCATAAAGAATGATTGATTAAGTCAACTACAGAAGTAGATATAGATATTTGTAAGTGTATTCATTTGCATTAAACTACTTTGTCAGTCTTTTTTAATTTAATGTTCGTGTTAAAAGGTAAAAAACAATATTGTTATTTTTTTCATCAACACCAACAGCTTCAAAAGGTCTCACCACTGTAATTTAAAATATTACAAATAATTATCTAGTCAATTGGTTACTTTTTAATTGGCTACAATTGGAACTTAACTCACTAAAGATATTGAAGACGGCTCAGTCAGTCCTCTGCAATGTGCTTGGAGCTAATACAAAGTAACTAGTGAGAACAGAAACTACAGTGTACCAATAATGTTAAGTGTATTACAAATCTTAACAATGAATTTATTTCAATAAAAAGCATCCTAAAGGCCCTGAACAAAGACTCTAGTCTGGAAGAGAAAAATGTCTTCCCCTCGCCTTTACGCTTTCACAA
The DNA here is from genome assembly GCF_059453375.1 of Lepisosteus platostomus. Classification (NCBI taxonomy): domain Eukaryota; kingdom Metazoa; phylum Chordata; class Actinopteri; order Semionotiformes; family Lepisosteidae; genus Lepisosteus; species Lepisosteus platostomus. The sequence continues at coordinate 68,070,782 of NC_142612.1, forward strand.
TTAAACCTTCTGTCTGACCCAAGACTGCTTTCAACATCATATGTTTCACTCCCCAGCATCTCATTCTGCTCAACTGCTCTTTCTGCTTTAAATGACTTTTAAAGCACGCTGCCAGGCCGGGCATTTGAGTGTCTTAGACACGGATCTGCATGTTCAGAAATCCTTATTCTGATCACTGCCTGCCAGAGCTTATTCTGGGTATTGTTGCTTTAAGCTGCCATTTAATAATCTTGCCATTTTATTGTTTCGATGGGATGCACAAATGCAGGAGATCCGGTGCCTTTTGAAGTGCATCCAAAAAACACAACAGTGCTTTGTCACTTGTTGTGAAACCCAATTCCAATGAAGGTATCTGGCTCAAGGACAGAGTAACATCCTCCGTCTTCTGCTGACTCGTAGCAACTGCCACCTTCCTTTTGAGCTAAACCTCTGAAGGTAATAGGGGTCATCAATCCATATAACTTGGCCCTCGCTGAACTGTACACTGGTTTTCAAAACCTTTTCCAGCTCTGGTCTCCTGCTTCCTTAAAGGTCTGGCAGTCCATTAAAACCTCCTATAGAGTTATTGCTTATTTATTTCAAACAAAACAAAAAATAACTAGTTTTACTTTGTAATAAATATGCCACCCTCTACACATTGTAACCCAGAACATATTCTTAAATATTATACAATAAAACCCATTACCAAAAACCGGGCATATTAAAGGAGCTTAATAAGACCATGGCCATGAACAAGAACAGGCTGATTAGTCTAAAGTAGTACAAATACCACACAAAGAAATTCTTGTAAAATTTTTATAGCCCTGTGTTGGTGTGCAATAGGTTGTTATTAGGCTGATTTCATTTATTATAGTTGCATCACAAAATTGGATTTGAACTCAAGAACAAAAACATTAAAACTGTTAACAACTGTATTCTTGATTGTCAATCTTCTAAATGTAAATTTAAAGCATGTTGAAATATAGCCTAGGTTCCCTAATGTAACACACTGTCCTGCCAAGATGACTGTATGCCAAATGCTTAGCTGTGGAGAGAAATTAAACCAAATCACAAGAACAACCGAGATTTCCTCAGCCTGCTGCTCCACTGCAAGTCAATTACAATCAAAGTAAGCTTGGACATTTCAAAACCGAGCATAGTGAGGTAATTACAGAGAGACAAATGGACAAACAAATTTACTGCAGACATATGGGCATAAACATTGACAAACTAGTGAAGGCAGGCCTCTTTGGCATCACCTTGAGTCCAGCAAATGGCAGAAGTCCGGTCAAGAATGAGGTTACCCAAGCACAGCCTGGGCTACATGTATGCAGCCTTGCTTAGCAGTAAACCCATGTGTTTTCAATATCTCAGTCCATGTACAGTACACAAATTAACAAACCAATGCTTAAGAGTAAAGCATCATTTACACCAAACCACTAAAAGGGTTAGAAGATGACAGCCTATTCATTACACATTATAAAATGAAGAGTTAAGTTGTGTTGCATGCAGGGTGCCAATACTTATGTCTGCAGCTTTTGCTGGGTAAACCGTCCTTTGCCAGCCTTTCACCTGGGTCGATGGAAATCACTGTCTATATCCACAGGACTCTCATTTTGAGTTATCTACTGTAGTTCATAACTGCTGACTGGCATTTAGAAGCCAAGCAATGAGGTGTTTCAGATGATCTGTGGAGATAGGCTGCACAGTACAGGCCATGCTAGAACATCACAGTACGGTACATTAAGGATCCCTTAATGGTCTCTTTATGGTTCTTTAAACTTTCCACCCATAGCAGCTGAGTCTGCAGTTTCCTGCGCTGATCTGTCAGCAGGTTGTAATTGCATCTGATGAAAATGCCGAGAGTTATGATGCTGCTGTATCACACAAGGTCTGTGTACTGGAACTAGCCAAACAAGTCTTCAGGTACTTCCACAGGTACGTCTGCAGATTTCAAACTGATTTTGTATTTGCCATTTATATATAAAAATAGCTATACTTATAAAAGGTTACAAAAAAGTACACATTGGTAATGCAGTTTCAAACTTTGGCATCTTAAGAGACAAATTACTAGCAGTTTTAAGTGACTTTCATCCACAACTTCATCCCATCACTACTTAAACTCAAGTTTCACTGAAAAACTGAAAAAAAAATCCACTATCTCTTACAAATAAACCTTTTGCAAAAGTTTAAGAAAAGCACACATACACTGAGAAGCATTAAAAACTAAAATGCTATGGGTTCCAATAGTCATTAGTTGCATTTTTAAGAAAAATGCAATATGAAAAAGACATGGAAAAATATTTCCCATCTCAATATAGACTGCACAGTATACACAGGACTCCTTAAAAAAGTATTAAACAAAGCTACAGAAGAGCCTGCCTAATTCCAATTTACTGCAAGAGAACTATACAGAAGAAGTCCTGTCTCTTTCTGTATTTCTAGCGTGCAGATGCTCATTCATTTAGATCCAGGAATGAAGAGAGGCTATCTGGTAAATATAATGCTTACATTTAATAGAGGCATGTATGGCCTTTGGCCTTAAATCAAGCTGGGAAATAGTTTCTTGGGGATTAGTGATGGCTTATTTGCAAAATAAGATCAGTGCTGCATTTGCCAACAGTAAATTGGGCTGCATTTTGCTTTGACAATCCAGCTAATTTGCTCCGTGATATACGATCAGCTGTTGAAGGAAATTTCTGCTAGTCCTGTCAAGCAGACTTCGGGGAAGACATGATTGTGATAAGCACTGATTGAGTTCGCTTGGTTGGGAAATGATTTGAACCAACAGCAAAGCCCTACCTAGGGCCAAAATGCATCAGTTATTATTATTTTCCTCCCCTCTGTAAGACAGACCAAAAGCTAGCTAATTCTGCTGAGTCTGCTCAGGGTGCTTCCCCTGGATCTCATGCCAGAAAAAAACCCAGCTGCCGATCCTGATGCTGCTACAGATACAGACCAAGTCAACATGGAGAGGAATGCAATCATAATGTGTGAATAGAAACGTTTCCAAAGGCAGTCTACAGTGTTCGCAAGAGTAATTGGACTCTGACAAAGTAAGCTAAAAAGGCAGCTTGTAAAGAAGTCCTGAGAAGAGAAACGTGTATAAAAGAGTATACTTTCAACAAATATGTCCAAAACACCTAGAACACTTTCCAAGGCAAGCTGTACCTGTCTACCACCAGTCTGTTAATAGTGCTTGTTAATGTTTTCTGTTTGTCTGATTTTTACTAGTTTAACCACACCTTGTTTTTTTCTAAAGGGGCAAAGTTAATCAGAAAGGTGAAAAAACTACCTTTTCCATTTTTTCACAACAGCGAGCCATACTTTACATTCCTTTCCCTTTCTTGTGAAAAACAGTGAAACAAGGACTTTTTTTTATCAGTGTTATGATCTGAACAAAAACTCTGACTAACATTTAAACAGATTTTGTGAGGAAGCATTCCATTCCATTGATCCTTCTTTTGCATGATTTTTATTTTAGGTAGAAGAGCCAAGGGCAGTTTGCAAATCATGAAATGCTCAAGTTCATATTATATGTGCATTAGCAACACGTCTGTGAGTAAGGTTTAGAGAGCATTCTTTGGTCTGCATGCACTTTACTACTGGCCTAGCTTATCTGGCTTTACAGGGTGCTAAGGGGATTGAAATGGGATAAGCAAGAAACATTGGTGTTCACTGCTAACAAAGAAATAAACCAAGCTGGATGAAAGGCAGATAAAGATAGAGTAGATAATTCCCCAGACTGCTTGCCCAGAAAAGAATACATCTGCCCAATTAAGAATGGCATATTCAAAATAAATTCAAAAGACAGAGATCTCAAACATATGCTCACTCAATAACAACAAGGTTTCCTCAGCATGGCTGTTGCCTACATCGCCTTCCTGGGGCCCAACGCTATATTCAAAATAGATGGGAAGCTAGTGGATTGTGGGAACTTTGACCCCTTGTCCCTTTCCAAGTCATTGGCTAATGCCCTGAGCCAGGATGAGTGATTGCAGCATACAGTACTTCTTCGCTCAGAGAAACAAAAGGAAAAAAAAAAACAGGTTCTAAAGCACAGAGCCACAGATCATTTGTTCCAACCTGCCATCCACAGCCATCATAATCAGCCTTTCCCCAGTCCTCACTTTGTGCAGTCAGATCTCAGGGCGCAGGAGATTATATTAAGACACAGGCTTGATAAATGACTATATTTTGCACAGGGGTTGCCTTTGAAGTTGCAACTTAATCACGCTAACAAGAGCTGGGCTCCATTGTAGCTCCGTCTCTGCCCCTGGGGCTGGCTCCTGTGCCGCCAAGCAGAGCGGTGAATTGCCTGACCTTTCACCCCCTGACCCACAAACCACCCCCTTCTCCAACCCAGCACAGCAGCAGTCTCATTCTCACTGAAGTCAGGGCCATCCAAGGCAGCCTGCTGCCAGGTTCCTGACCCTTTCTACCAGCAGCAACAGTGCTGCCCCCTGACCTTCAGAAGTGATCTCCCTAAAGCCGGGCTGCGGTTGAATGCGACACGTTAGCATTCAAATTTACAATTCGGAGACACCCCCTGCTCGGCAGGAATGGAACTGGAAAAGTGAGGAGAACAATAATGAAAGAGAAATGCCTCTTCCGCATTTTATGACACAAATCATTTTTTTTTTTTACAATAGGGATATAGCCACTGAGAAATTCTCTCTAGTATTTTTAAAAATGTTTCTGTTTACACGGTCTCTATAACTTAATAGTCATGGTCGCATTCAGCATCTGCAGTACTGTGGGCTCTCCAAGAGACAACTGGTTAATAAATCGTCGATCAATGACGTCTTCAACAACTGGCAAGAAAATAAACCTAACCGGCATTTATGTAAAAGAACTGACGTTAAGCACATAAAGGAAGACAAAGATTTTTAGCATTCTTTGTCGCTGTTCTCATGCGTCCCCTCCGCACATGGCCTTCAGAGCCAATGCCAGCGAGTGGCAAGCAGTGAAGACTGAGGATCCTGAGACGTCTGAGTTCGCATCAAAACTGTGACCTTGAGGCTCCGTGGGTAGCATGCCACCTACTGACCTTGCCACTGCCTTATCTTCAACACAAAGCTGCTTTTCATAGTTGTGGGATAAGAAAATACAGGCCCGCTGTGTAAACATATCATTTTAAAGGCGTTTTTAAAACTGCGAACAGATGCCGAGTGTGTCCACCCCCAATTTGTCAAAATAAATTACCGCTTTGCCTTGCACAAAAATAACCGATCATAGCATTAGGGTAACCAGCAATGAAGCCTCAGAGGCTATAATCTTAGAACCAAACTAAAGCCTTGGAAAGAAAAACCCTTAGTGTTAACAAAACACCTTGTCACTGTTTACTCATATGTCTTTACTCTGCAATGTCTCACTAAATGGCTGTTGCTAGATCTTTTTTTTTCCCCATGATCCACTGGTCTGAGCGATCATTGAGTGCCTTTTAGGGATTCTTCTGACACCTTGGAGTCACACTGCAGTGCACACTGTGAAATGTAGGGGGTGATACGACTAACATCATCTTCCCTAAAGTCTGCTTTCTGTCAGGTGAAAATCAAAGTTTAGCTGAGGTAGGATGAGATAAGTCTTTGCCTGTATTTAACTCACTTACCTACGTCATAAGCACAAATCTTTTTATGATAAAATAGTTTTAGAAGTATCATGATATAAAATGGAATCCCAATTGTCTATACACAGAACCAGGAAACAGTAATCTAGGCATTATTTGTATCTTCTATTCGTTGAGATACAGTAAGATTAAAAAAACACAGCCACATAAGTGTTCCATCACAATCTGAAGGGTTGAATATTTATTTTCTGACAGGATTCAGTCAAATATGCATATTATTATGTGCCGTGCTTCTGAACTAAAGGCTTCTGGGTGTGAGAGTAGGTGGTTTTCAATACCTGGTTTGGAAAAGATCAGTCCAAACAGTCCAGTTTAACTTTTAATTACATGGGGAAATAATGGTGGAAGAAAAAGATGTCACGATCGGACTGCTTAAAGTAACTACTTGATCTTAAGATGAAAACGTTTGATAAAATCTTCATTTTCAGCCTACCCTGATTTTTGTTTTGTCTGATCTGATAAGTGTAAAAAGGTTCCTCTCAGATAATATCATAATTACAAACCAGGTTCATCATTTCCACTCTAAAAGACTAAGCGTTCTATTGAAAATTGCAAAGCAGATGTAAAACAGAGGCTATCTCTTTTGTGTTAAACTGCCTCTGCACTCTGATACTGCAGCCTAAGGATTCAGCCAAAGGAGATATATTAACTAAAGTGTTAATCCACTCAAAACTCACTCTTTCTCTTGCCACTTGGAGTGCCTTATTGAAATCAACCTGTATTATGAGGTTTTCTAGCAAATTTCTGTGTATATAAAAATCTAACAGAAATTGTAAATGTAGACTGCAGTGTTAATATGGATCACTTTAAAACACAAAGAAATATCAAAAGGATATTATACACCAGAAAATTAAAAAAAGGTAAAAAAATGGACAACACTGGCACATGATTATACTTTAAATTGATCAATTTAAATAACTTAAATATTATATAATATCAAAATCAATATTAAAGGCAAAGTTGTGCAGCTGGTCAGCATGTTTTTAATAGGAACAAGTAATAGGTTTATTCCATGCTGAAAAAAAGAAGAAAGAAAACACAACGTTTCGGCTGTGGAGCCTTCTTCAGGTGTCAGGTTGCTCACAGCTGAAGAAGGCTCCACGGCCGAAACGTTGTGTTTTCTTTCCTTTTTTCAGCATGGAATAAACCTATTACTTGTTCCTTTGCAGCCTACGCATGCTGATGCAGCTCCCCACCTGAACTACATGTTTTTAATAGTGTTGTTTGAGACGCACACTTTGGACCAGACAACAGAGACAGCTTTTTTCCTGTTCCTGTGTTCTAGCTGATCAGACCACAGCTAATTAAAAAACATTGTCAAGGTCATGGATTCAAGGGGCTATGGGTTTTTGCCCCTAGGGGGTGAACTACCGCATAAGCTATTTAAGATGTCTGGCTACAACAAAAGCATGTATCAGCCATACAAAAAATGCCTGAGGATCTTGAGATTCAAAGCATGGGTTAAGACCTCTAAATTATTTCTAATTGAAATAATCAACATAAATAACAATAACCACCACTGCAGACTAAAACCTTAAGTGCCACCATCTCTTTATTCTGCTGGTCAACCAGTTTCTCCAGACGTGCACATTTGTTTGGGGAAAGCTTTTTTGTTGGTTTGGAGCGGAGCCAGTACTGTGCACTGTTGCCGAGAACAACTTGATTAAAAACTGCAAATGTTTCCAACTGAAAGCGGAATGAGCCTAATGCTTCCAGTTTATTTACAAACACACTTCACCTTAAAAGAAAAACATCGGTAGTTTCTCTTTCCCTAGTGATTTGACACCGGATTGTTGTGTTCCTTTTCAAAATTGAATACAGCTCCAAACAGATTCTATGGGTTTCACCATCAGCTTTAACTGAAACATTGGCTTGTTTTCGGATGGACATTCATTCAGAAATCAATTCTTACTGTCAAGGGGTGCAGCACAAACACAGGGGAGGCCAATACGAAAGACTGCAATGGTACTCAGTGGCACTGGCTTGCTGTCAATATGCCCATTTCTCAAGCTTTTATATTCTGTCAAGTGGCTCCTTTTTTTTACTGTGCATTGCCCTAATCATTCTCATCTAGAGCCCTCTTATTTATTGGATATCAATAGGCCCAAAGGCATTAACATTTTCATAGCTCACCCAAACATAAGAGAGTAGGAGGTGCAAGGCAGTGAATAAAATACTACGTGGAGCAGAGTGTGGAAACAAAACTTCTTATAGAATCCTAGAACTTCTTATAGAATCTTAATCTCCTCATAGAGCTCCAACACAGGAGTTAAATCCTCACTGGCTTCCAGCCTCTGAGTTTCACTTCAGATTGGTTCCTGCTTGGGTTCACCCTCGACACAGTCTGAGAATTGGGGAAGAAAAACAGATTGAAAAGAAAACTGAAATAATTGATGAGCACTGCTCGAACAGAACCATTACCGGGCAGAAGTGTGTGCAGCTACTCACTGACTCACTGCCACATCCCCTCCCCGAGGCTCGAGAAGAGCTTCTAAAATATTTTACAAACACAATGTCGACGCTTGAGGTTCAGCGTTCGGTTTGTTCCACTGTTGCTTTAGTTTGCTATGAATACAAAGGAGGAAGCCAAACAGATCTAAATTAAGGATCTGAAGTTTAAAACAAGGACACCAGCCACTTTGAGGCCAGAACACTGTCGTATTTCACTGACGAGCCACCAGCTGCTGTGCACTCATTCATCTCCATACATGAACAGCTGGGTTGTGGATTAAATAAAAAAGTCTATGCAGCATGGTATAACAGCTCCACAAGAAATCAGCTTCTGGCTAAATTAAAAAAATAAGGCGGGTGAAAGAGTATAATTAAGGAGCAAAAGTGATTAGCAAAAAAAAATACTCTAAGCATACAAAATGACCTGACAACTAAAAAAATGAATATCAAAGACCTGGTTCTGCAAAGCGAATTGTTACACTAATCCGAAGTTCTTTTTCTAACTATAGTTAATGAATCCCTGCTTTTTTCACATAGCTGCTAATTGATTCTATTTAACTGGCCAAACTCCTCGATTTTTCCATTACCGGATAGTTATGCAGAAAAAACGTTAGAACATCCATGCTCATCTCCGTGGAAACAGCGTGATGAAAAAGCTTGGCAAAATTCAGTTTTACATAGCTTCTTTTACAGAACTAGTTCCTCAAAGTTTCATTTCATATGAGGAATGCATTTCCTTAATCGTTCATCACATTCTCTTTTGAACCAATGGTTCTGCATTATATTTCCCCACTAATGACTCTTAATGCCCACATTTCACTCTTAGCTTCTTTATTAACTGTCAGCCAGTATCTTTTAATTTTATTAAGATAGGCTGTCATTTAAAAACAGGTCCTTTAGACTCCACCTGCTACACAACACTAGAGAAGCTGTGCTAAAAATATACAGCTCTGTATGATTTGATTTTAAAATAAAACTAAGAATTAATTAGCAGTGCATTTGGTAGGACACAGCATAGGACCAGGGAAGAAAGAAAATATGGTGCAGTTACGATTTTATTTTTCTGTGGATGGAAATTGCTACTATTATACCAGCAAGCAGTGCATTTCTACAAATCATACTTAAGGATAAGAGCTGAAAAAAACATGTTTAAAAAGGCCTTTTAAAACAACCTTTTGTTGTTTTGCTTTCCTTAGATGAACCCTAATCTTATTTCTTAACTATATAATTTACAATACTTTAGGTAAGTGATTCTCATACCACGCTGAAATACACAAGAAAATTAAAGGTAGAAAATAATGAGATCTGGGACTTTTGAAGCTAAGCATAAAGATAAAGCAAGTATGTGAAATGAGATGGTTCCTTATCATAAAAAGTACCATGTTCTGGTTTAGGATAGGCCTATAACATCAGACTCTTAAATGATCCCAAAGAGTCCAGCGATTCATAAACAAAATAATAAGCACTAAGTTGGCAATAAATCAACCTTTCATTTGAATGTGTGTCTAAATTTCCAATCGGTCACATCTATATGATAAAAACCACTTAGCAGCCTCACACATAAAACAAGGAAACTAAATGTGCATTAAAATGATAAATGTTCAGAGCATCACACTGCTACTTTCAAATGTAAACAAACTTTTCTTGCTCATTTGCAATCATGTTTCCATGGTGTTCTAACCCGAACCAAAAAACGACAGGAAAGACATGTTTCTCATTAAATAGAGCAATGTGTTGTGAATCATAAACACACTTGCAGACAATAGAAAACATGACCCCTGGAAACAAATAGAAGCCACCTGTTTAAGATGCATGATGCCTTTTTAAAAAAGCACTTAGTACAGTTAAAATAAATTATAAGCAGAGCAACCCTACTTGCTCATCAGAAGGACAACTTGTTGCTGACACTCCTGGTTAAAAGGAATGCTGTCAATGAGCGTGTCACCTTTCCAACTGCAGGCTGCAAAATCATAAAGGGGCATCATCCTCTGCCGCAATTAAAACGCCACTTTAAAAATCTATGCCTTGTTTAGGCAGCCATTAAAACTGGTAAGCTCTCTCCCTCACTCTAGTTCTATCAGCACTTTAAAATGATTCTTTTATTGACCCCTTGCTTTAATGCACAAACTAATGCAGTAAAAGTGGAGACTAAGGCTCCGGTTATGCAGAAATTTGAGCCACATCATGCTTTACAAGACACATGCTCTTATTGTGTAAGGAAGAAGCAGAGAAGCAAACATTTTTTTATGATATCAAGCACACATGCCAGTATACATTTAGGCACACTGAAGTATGTCAAGAATGAAATACCCAGCACCACGCATCAGATTATGCACAAAAGCCTGCAGCATGTTAAACCTGTATTGCCTCTAATTTCAAAGACTTCTTCTTTCTTAGAAAGTAGCATGTAACAAAAAAGACAGTCCTATAACAACTCCCTTGATGTTAGCATGTAAAACATATAAACAAAATCCACCAAGAGTGTGCCAGACATGCTGGTTTTCTGGGAGTGGGAAGGATTCCCAAAATATGGGATTAATAACCTCACAAGTGAGAAAGAATTAAAACACTTCATTAAATAAACAGAACTGCTTTGTAGCCTGGGGGGGGTATGGAGTTGTTTTCAACTAGGAATATGCCTTGAAGGTCAGACACATAATTCCTAGAGCTGGCATGATAAGACGAGATAAGTGTTGCTTTCTGCAACCGCAGTGGTTTAAACCTGAAAAGGTCTGCAGGTATCAAGCTCGTATTTAAAGGACACATACAGGACAAATGCAGTGACCTTTGTCCATCACATGATCTGAGAGAAAACAGCAGCTCCTTCACATCACACATAAACCTTCATGCACTTTTGAAAGAACCTCTTGGAAACATGTTGATAGTAAACAACAAACTGAGGTAAAAATAAACCATACAATAAAATTCATTCAACTTGCAAGCATTAATAGGTAATAGGCAATAAAGTCCAAATGCAGGATTTGAAATGCTTAAAAAATTAAATCTACGTTACAAAGACGTTACAACGTTTTTAAGCATCTTTAAGAATTAATTGAAATCATTGAAATTAGTTATGACACATAATACTACAAAGTTACCTTTTAACAGGGTGCTACTGAGAAAAAAAATTTCCAATGCCCCATTACCCAGTTGTCTGAATGTAAACATCCCTTTCTTCCTCTAATACTACATTTTTCTTCTTTCTTTAAAAAAAACTGCTAGGGAATGCTTTTTAAGGTTGCAGCACTACGCCTCAAGACTTTTCTCACAGCTTCCTGGGACTGACATTACACATCTCTGTAGGTGGTCAATAATTATCTTTCAAATGCTACCTGGTAATCCTGAATCGTATTAGCAAGGAGCTGGAATGACTGCTCATTTCCTTGGTTCATGTATGAAAGTCACTGCTCTGTAGTTTCTTCATTGAAACTGGACCAATCGACTACAGGTTCTCTAACAAATATAATGTGTCATTTCCCTTCACGAACAGCTGGCCCATCTGGCGAGTTCTGTTTATCAATAGATGATTAATGAAACAATAATACAGTAATGGCTTTCTGTGATTTCCAGATGCAGATGCAGGATCCGAAATCCTGTGGCCACAATGACTGACTACAGTTCCGCTGAGGAAAGTTAAGAGGACTCCCACTGAATTTCATCATTCCTATTACAAAAACACCCGCACTCTTAAGAAATCCTAATGAAGATGCTCATTATTTTCTATTCATACAACTTGCATATATAAAAGCACTTCTGTAGATTATAAACACACTACACGTCAATGTTTTTTTTTTCATTTTGATGCAAAAGTATTATGTTTCTATATAGATAGTATTAAAAGTATCACTATTGAGATGTTCTGCTGAAATTGTAGCAGTCTTGTTTTAAGCTAACAGTTTGGTAGAAATCGAATGAATCAAACCCTATTAAAAGAATAATAAGGTTTTTGTCATATGAAAAGTTGCATTTTGCTTTGTGGATATACATAGAAGGTAACATGGAGAATCAGCCAACAATGAGTATTAGATTGGCAAGTGTGGTGGGTGAGCAGCAACAACAATTCATACTGACTGTTTATAGTTAAGTCTGAATTGGTGTAATCAGGTTTGGAAGATTCTGATCAATGAGAATTAAAAAACTGCTCAATGATAAGCATGGTTTATTCTAATACAGCCAACACTGTATTAATAACAGTCAAACAGTTCTCCTTTGATACCTTTCCATCTGACCTAAAATGCTGCTGTATTTCAGCCTCTCCATTTCAAAATATGAATAGCTTATGTGATTTATTAGCAGTCTTCGATCACCCCTGCATTTCAAATAACAATTGTTATAAGAAAGTAGCAGAAAACATCAGTGGAGGCTTTGATTAAACTGTTGATTCTCGTAATATACAGTACATACATTATAACTCCTGATTGTACCTAATGGTTTTGCACAGCAGTGCATAATATATATATAGGGCCATGCAGTGTAAAGACTCTACCTTTCATATACTCCAGGCAATCTCGGAGAGGCTTATTAGTGTATATATAAAACATACTGAACCTGAGGAGGAGTTGTCCCTCAGAGAATTTGAATGCTGGTTTATGAAAACTCTCTTTCCCTTTCCCTTCTTCACTCTGCATTTTTACATTTATTGAAAACATCTGATTTAACACCACAATAAACCTCAGGAATGGATGCTCACCATCTCTCATCTCTCAATGACTCCTTTCTCCCAAGCCAAGACACTGTTCTAGAACCAACGTTTTGTGCTTCAAAACCACCTCGAAACATGGATAATGATTAAAAGTACCTTTAACAGTTCCTTAAAATGTTTCCTAAAAGTTGTAAAGACCTATTTCTTAGCTTAAACACGGGTGCATTACTTTAAGTACACACGACAGCTATAGGGTCCACTCGGTTGTTCCTTCAATACTTGTCCATGACGGATTAGACTGATCTAAATAAAGCTGTGCTCAGACAGATGCGTCTTCATTCCATGGCTGTGCTGGCTGCTTACCTACCAAGATGCTGTGGGGATATTAAATCTGTATTCAGCCAAGAAGCTTTTGAAGGGGACGCACGCCTCTGCAATCTTGAGAGCTTTAGAGTTTAAACAACCTAATGCCGGTAGAGTACGTGCTCTGTGAGCAGGATATCACAGCCATTCATTGTACCCAGGTGTTCATGCAAAATAGCATTCATGCGTTATGTGACAGGCCACATTTTATCTTTAGGAAAAAAAACCCATAAGCATGCTGTGGCAAACAGGGTGGCTTTCTCATTGTCTTAGTAATACTTTATTAAACGCTGCTCATCCCAGTATCCAAGGTCCTGTTCGCAACATTTTTATATATTCAAGAGACACATTAACATTTAATCAAGAAATTATATTAATACTGCATCTAAGAATAAGCCTAATAAAATGCTTAAACTGTTTATCGGATTCTAACAGTTTCACCTGACTGAATTTCTATGCTTCAAAAAGGTTTGTCACAATTTTCCTTTGATATCTTTCCAACTGACCTAAAACATTGCTGTATTTCTGCCTCTCCATTTTAAAATATGAATAGCTTATGTGATTTATTAGCAGTCTTTGACTGCCCCTGCATTTCAAACAACAATTGTTGCTGTAAATGGAAGAGATACATGGTACTTTGAAAGTGAGCATGCAATACAGTAGAGAGAAAACTAAATCACAGGAGAAAAAGCTTAGCAGGCCCAAAAACCTGCTGTTTTTAAGGCTACGGTAAAAATGCAAACATTCACAAAGGTAGAGGGCTTCAGATATAATAGAATCAGGGAATAAAATGTGTCAATCTTTTTTTTTTAACCTCAACATGATACAGTTTAAGACACCCGTGCAACAAAGATTTGTGATACAGAAGGAAAAAAGAAGCTTCCTTCGTCATACAAAAGCTTCTATGCCATTGTTCTGTATAGCACGAACAAAAATCAGGTCTTTGGTATGTGTGCGAGTACATTTCATAGACCCACATCTTTGTTGTGTGCATCCTTCCTGCTCTTTTTGTGGTCTTAAAAAAACAGAAAGTCTTTCTTTCTTTTTCAGCTGCTTTAGTTTGTTTCTGAAGCCTATCAGCAAAACACTTTCACTTGAATTTCACTCTCAAGCCTAGTTTGCAGTACCTCAGATACAAAGAGATATTGCATGGCAAAAACAAAATACAGCCTTGTGGTACTTCTTTGTACCACAAGGTATCTCAGAAATGCTTTATACCTAAATAATTTTATCCTTCCTCATCCCTGGCAATCGAAAAGCAGCAACACACCCTCTCATGTTGCCCCTGCTGTCTCTTGATCCTCGATCACTCATCCGATGCTTTGGAAATGTGACAGGGTGCAAAGATCATCCAGACTTTGGCAAAACTCTGTGGAACTGGATTGGATTTCCAGTGTTTTTCTTGAGGGGGTATTTCCTTTACCACATGCTCTCCATCTTTCATCATCAAAACCTTTTTCAGAAAAGCCTTTAGCCTAGAGGGGCATGAAATGGCACTATACAATATACTAGTGCACCACTTGGTTCTGAAGTCAGGACTCCTGGCAGGCATGATCTGACAGAGTGTGTATTACTGAAACTATGTCTGTAGGAGGCATAGAATGCCTACTGACCTTAAAGACAGAGACTAGCAAGCTACAGAGAAACTTGAAAAGATACTACTTTTGAGGCAATGACCTCTAAAATCAAAAGCACTCCGTGGCCTTTTTTGTGTGTGCATCGCATTATTCCTTTAAAGAGCCAATTGCCTTGATGATACAGTTTGACAAGAAGGTTTGATTTTATATCACAGTCCCTAACCTTCGATGTTCTAAATTCTTCATTCTGAAATGGAACAGATTTCTTAGTTGATGCTCATCTGGTACTTTCTCTGAAAACGGCAGCCTGACAGTTACCCTTCTTTTTTAAATTCTTAATTCTTGATTAAAACAACCACACAATGATTGCATTTTATTAATAGTTACAATCCCAAAAGCTGCAATTTCAGTTGACTAAATACCTGATGAGGCAGGTAACCAAAAACAAAAGCAACGACATTTGACCGATATCAACATTAAACTTTATGCAAAATGGACTGTTGAATGTAGAATTTTACAAGTTAATGAAATCAGCATATAAGTGACCTAAAAAAGAACCTGTAATTTCCAGTGCTAGATAAGAGGGATCATCCTTTTTACCTCTTTCTCACAAACACAGTAGTTCTAAACTATTTGGAAGCAGTTAAATAAAATGGTCTTCAGTGCCCTTTTTTTACAAGCTTATCAGAAGTATGTGCTTCTATTTTGTGAGGATTACGGATTACACTGCCACTTAGCGCCATATTGCGTGATATGATTCATTCCCCTTTGTATGCAAGTAGGAGGCTTTTTAAACAAAGGTAGCCCTGAGAATGCAAGTTCACATTTGACAGGGCCCCATCACTCATGCAGTGATAAGAAATGTGTGGCCTCTGCATAGACAAAGGCTCCAGGTGGTGCAGGATTAGGTAAAGTAGCAAGCTTCGGTACTCTTTGTCTAGCTAACAAAAATACAAAACTGAGAGGCTGATTTTCAGTGCTGCATCTTTCTCCATGTTTTTGTTTGGTTTTGTGTGTTTTCAGTGCACTTTACCGCACAGACTCACTGTACCAGGCATTGCGGCAACAGATGGAGAAAATCTTTGTTATCCCTAGGCACAGTTTAAATGCAAAGCATTCAGGAGCAGAGGTGAATGTAGTATGTTCACTTATTGTCAAAGACAG
Source organism: Lepisosteus platostomus (assembly GCF_059453375.1). Classification (NCBI taxonomy): domain Eukaryota; kingdom Metazoa; phylum Chordata; class Actinopteri; order Semionotiformes; family Lepisosteidae; genus Lepisosteus; species Lepisosteus platostomus. The sequence goes on from NC_142612.1 coordinate 68,086,587, forward strand.
CAAGTAGCTGGTACTTCTCATTTTCTAAAGCTGGAGAAGCTGAAAAGAGTACTATTGATACAGAATTAATGCAGCTGTGCTTGAATCCTCCAGGCTTCAATGACTTATGTAAAACTCGACCCCATCCTATGTTAATGCAAAATGGGAATGAGGTTTGACTGCAGTCACTTACTGTTAAAACATTTGTTTAAAGATGGTGTGCCAAGAAGAAAAATTAAACTTTTGTATCCATTTCAAACACAATAAAAGCAACGGAAGAAAGTGTCATTCACCAGGTTTCAAGGACGTTATGGCTATGTAAGAAGCAAAAGAAAATGATTGTTTTAAGGTTCATTCTTTCCCTGCTTTAGAACCTGCTAGACAGAACAATAACATCCCTAATGCAACAATTACTGTTTCACAACACTGCAATCAATCATAACAATTTGTGATAACTTTAATAGAGCGCCATATGGGGCCTTCACAGAATTATGTTGTGCAATCTGCTGTAGAAGTGGTGTGCAAATTCTATCAGTGTCTGCAATTACACAGACAGGGTGGCCTGCAGCAGGACTGTAAGGACTAGGTACCTCCAAAAACATCTGTACAGAAGAAAACAGAGGACTCGAGGGTTTACCTTGGTCCCTGTAATGATAATAAATAATAATAAGTCTTATATAGGCCTTTAATGTTTTCCTGCCTACATAGAAAGAGTACAAATAAATATCATCCACTCATATGTTAATCTCCCTATTAGGAGGTCACTTCTGAGTGATTTAGAGATGCACGGGTACATCTACAATGAACTTATCAGATGTTATTTTAGTGCTCTCTGACTAAAGGCAGGAAAAGAAGTGGGTACATTGTTAGGAGAGTGGAAGTGAGGAGCCAAGGCTAAATCGATTTCTGCAAAACAGGGCATGGCACACAGAACTGTCTCCTGAGCACCGCACGTGCATATTCACCATCCTTTCAAAGCTGAACACAAACAAAAGCACAAAAGACACATGAAAAGAAGACTAGAAAAATGAAAAAAAAAAAAACATTTCCAAGGATGGTCATGAGATAGCAGTGTTCTATTTTCATTAGCAAAAAGCTAGAGTCCATAACAAACGATATCAGAAAAGGGATACATTTCCACTGTGGCATCTGAACTGAGCAGGCAATCCGGAGAATATGGCAGCTACATTAAATGCTTGACTTCCACCGCGCGCTGGGATTGGACTAAGAGGAATTTTCCAAGCTCTTGGAAAAGTCAGAACAGCATGTAACCCGGCAGCTGAGCAGAAATTGTCTGCAGCATACCAGAGGACCTTAACACACTGATGTCTAAACATGAGAAGGTTCTGTGCAGAGATGCTTGTAATTTTCCATGAAAATAAAACAGATTAGCTGATCTGCGATAAGTGCTTTTCAAAGACCAAGGAAAAAAGGCTCAGCAGTGCTGAGGGTTAATATCTCTGCCTTTTCTAGGTCATCTCCCTAGGAGATCGGAGTTCACACCTTCCTCGGTTCAGTAGTGGGGGCATACAGCCTAGTTCTTAATGGACTCTTTCACAATCCACAAAGATCATCCACATAGTTCTGGATTTTTAAAATAATCCCTAAGAGGGAATACGAATTAGACTGGGTGGCTAGGGTGTAGATAAAGAGATTAGGCACTAGTTTGAGCTATGACCCTTACTCCCACTTACACATTTACCATTTCATATGTAGTAGGAATGATGTTCCTTACAATAAAGCATAATAGAAAGATGGTTAAGATGTTACCTTTGGCCCCCCTATTACTGCATTGTAATTTCTAACTGTAAAAGAACCTGTATTGCATGGTAACGTTTCTTGGTGCAGTATGCACAAACAGCCTACAGGGAAAAAAAAATGTAGAGGAGCATTTCAGCAGCTGCCCGTCTCTCCCCTTTGGAAATGAAAAGTATTATGTGCCACCCATATCTCCGCCACAGTTGTGAGCCAGCAGCTACTTATCGGCGTGAGAAGATCAGATGAATCCCTGATTACTGGTTAGCACTTCATATTTCCCATCTTGGGGCAGAGGTCAACTTGCTTTTGTCCTTCATCAGCACAAAGGATTGAATTGTTCCCATGACCCCCCCCCCCCCTCCCAAAAAGAAATGAAATGAAAGAGAACAGAAAAAAAAACAGGACAGCAATAACATACAGTCCAATACACAAGCACTGCACAGGTAGATTTTGCTTTGGCATTTCTCAGACTTTCTCAGAAGAGATTTAGATACAATCGGATATTGTGAGTATATTCACACTCTTCTTTTTTTGTCTTCTTAAACTTATGCATTCCAATCTCTAGTATTTAAACAGAATAGAAAGGTAGTTTGCGAAATAAAAAAAGCTCGCAAAACCTTTCCAGTGCTATGAATTAAAAATTCACACTGGTGAAATTTGTTGGAATTTGTTTTGTGGCCATGCTTGACTTCCTGTCGTGAGCATTACTACACCATTGAGTTGACTTTTCAGAAATGATGAAGGGAGGTGGATGTGGGGATTATTAGAAGAAAGATGGGTTTACTCTATTCTTCGAGTCTGCTGCCTTAATGACTCCCTTTCTCTATCCTGCTGTTGCCTCCTCCTCTTTCTGCCTTTGTCCTGTTGGAGTTTGTCAGCAAAAGCAGGTCCCTCTACTCCTCATTACAGCATTTAGGATCAGATCTTTCTGGTTGTACTGCACTTATATTCACTCCCAAGTGCATGAAGCTGTTCTTAAAATGGGTAGATTTCCAGTAATGTGTTGAGAAGTCTATAAGAAAGCTGCTTTACAAATACGTGTATGTAAGAGATCCCAATCCAGAGAGAGCTGAATGTTCAGCACAATATGTTATTTGCATTTACAAGTGCGTAAGCTAATTACAATTCTCCTGGCTTTGTTAGGTTATAAACTATTTTTTAATACAACATCATTAAATGTAAATGCAACCCGACTGTATCTTTTATATTTAAATTAAGAAGGTGTGTGCATCGGGCAAAAACAGAATACAAAGAAAACGGAGAACAATTTCCTGGTTTAGATTTCATTGTTCTGAAATCATTTTCATGCAGGAGGAATAAAATATGCAGATAGCACAAAGGCTGAGCTGAAGATGATAGCAGCTGTTAAATATCTGCATCTGTTGAGGACTGTTGGATTTTCATCAGCCTCTTCTTGTGCTTTTGATTACTGTAAAGGGATTTTATTTGGGCATTTTTAAATTATCCTGGAATATCACCGCTGGGAGAAGAAAAAAAACAAAACACTACCAATGTCCTTCTTGCAGCTTCTTTGTATTTCAGCTGCCTATATGAGCCCTTTATTTTTGAGAGGAGACTGTAAAATATTACTATGCAGCAAATTGTAAGAGAATTCCTTACTTAATAAGGATATTTGTATTAAAGGTGTGGCCCAAACAAAACTGATATTTTGAAATAGTGATATTTACACTTCTTTACTTTAATAACATGACTGCTGGATGTCAACAAGGATGATTTGACTGCGCTGTGGGAATATTTGGGATGAAACGAAATCTGAGAGTATAGTGGCCTATGAGGCACTGCATTCGGGAACCACTTCTTCATTATTAAAGGATAAGGAGGAGGCATTGTGCTGTGGGTCAGGATAAACTGTGCTTTCCATAATTCACCCTAGTAAAACATTTGTTTGCATGCATCTGTTGTTGTCCTGCATTGCAAGTGAAGCAAATGAAATGCCACTGCCATACAGTAAAGTGTAACTATACTTCTAAAGCATTCAGACCGATAGTCTGGTATTAGCATTTTCCCACAATTCAATTAACACGGTTGTCAAATCTCTGGTTGGTTCACATGCCTTTTTCACCGAATGACACTGTGTGTGGCATGCTGATCCCTCTGGCTTTTGGAAAACGCATATTTTTTTTTCCCCCCCAAGACAAAACAAGGATGTGCTTTCTTATGCAGTCCAAATTACTGGCTGTGAAGAAAAGATTACTACACTCTCTACACAGAATCCAGGCATAGGTAAAAACCAAAACAAAGAGAGAAATAGTAGGGTTCTATATGTGCCTGGTTAACTTACAAATTGACCTTTAAGTCAAAAACATGAGTCTTACGATTCTGCAGGCGAATTAGAAGCTGAATGGTCTGTAGCCCACTTTCTGTGTTTGTGATGGTGGACCACACTCTGCAACTGTCCTCCCTATTGGTGACTCTTCTTGTGCGTTTCTCTGTAACCGCTGACTTGTCCTTGAATTTTACTGCGCTTGCTGAAAGGCTTTCCGAGAGTGATTTGTGAAAGTTCCAGATGTGACTATGATGGAATGCAACAGTTGTTTTGCACGGTAGGAAGCCAGTTAGGAGAATTTTAGCGGTAAACAAACACAAGGAGGTCAGGCTTCCTCTAGTCCGGCATCTGTCTGGAATAATTCCAAATGGCAAGGAAAAACGTTCTCCCCTATTTATTCAGGGTCGTAACAGCTTTGACTATCTGAGTTGCTGGCTGTGCAGAGCCAAGATACAAATGGACAGTCTATTCCAAAGTTTAGAAATGTAATAACTTATGATTCCACAATGATGTAGAAAAAAACCTACCACTGCTCATTTTTTTTAGCTGTGGGTATTTTTTTGCATATAAAATCAAGGCAGAATTTTTGTCATATTTTATCAGCATGTAGTAGTGTTGCTATGCCAGAGCTTTATAATAAGTTTTAAACCTTTAAAAGAGGCTTACGCTGTTTTTTTATTCTGTCACATAAAAAAAAACACACACTTGGGACACAAAACCACTACTCAGTTGCACCTGTCACTTCTAGGTTAAAGGTCATTTGTAAGTAAAAAGATCATTGAATATTAAGTGATTTTTTCCCCAAATGTTCATTTATAGATACTGGGATTGTTTTCGGGCAATAAACAGTGTAGCATGTTTTTTTACATCTACTTAGCCATATGACTGTCTTAATATACATAAAATGTGCTCAATTAAAAATATTGCTCATTCAGGTGATAATATATATTTTATCTTAACCAAACTAAACATAACCTAGAAAGAAGGGGATGAGGTACATATCTACACATTAGGTAAGGGAATCTCAATGTCTCCAATGTAAATAGGAACCAATCAGACTAAAGAGAGGGAGTGCATATGCCTTTTCTTTATGCTTTATTTTTAAAATACTGTGATTCCTGCTTATGTGTGTCTGGTCTCCATTCTTGAAATAGAGGACACTAAAGCTACACCTGTTGGGTTGGTCTGGTTATAAAACATTAGTTTGGCACTGGTGCAACAACATTTCATCCTGAAAATCCACAGATTAAAAGAAGTCACTTTAACTGCTGTTGCTTGATATCTTTATGAAACTCCATTCACTTTCTCAGAGCATTCAAACCAAGGCAGTAACTTATTCCTAAAAATAAGAACATCTGCCATGTGGAATTCTATTTAAAAGTTAAATCAAAACCCTGAATTAAATTACACAAACTCAACAGAACATTACATAGATGTCATTATACAGAACGTAAACTGATTAAATTCAACATGACTAAATAATGCAGCCCGGAGAATTGAATGTCTGTTTCATCTGTTTTTAAAAAGACTCATTCTGTTCAGACAGTGTTGAATAGTGAACATCTTCCACCTTCCTCGGTCTGTCCTAGATTCAAATTCAGATTATTTTACTTTTTTTATTAGCTGTACCCATGTTTTCTCTGAAACTGGGCTCATTAATAGGATTGCATTTTTTTGTGTGTATTAACTCCAGAAGAATTTTGGTAAGAATCACTCTAAAGATCTGATAGTAGGAAGATTACATATGCTCAGACCCCTGACCTCTGGAAGCCAAGCTCAACGTATTACCAGCCTTGTATCTAAGGTAATACCAGCCTTGATTTATACACTGCCAAGCTCCAAAGCCCTGTTGACTGGAATGCCTGCAAAAATCCCTAATTGTCATAATGCTTCTATGTATTGCTGAAAGTGGAAAAAAAAATCAAAATTCCTGAGTAACTAAAACTGCTTCAGAGTAAAGAAAAGGATAAACCATTAAGTGCAGTTTTCCCCTTATATTTGTAGAGCAGTTTTAAGAAATCAGTGCCACCTGTTATGCTGCTTACCTTACATTTTATGTGACAAAAAACATTTATGGGACAAAAAACTGAAAAGGTCCACAATCTATTCTAATGTTGAAATGCATCCTGGGAAATAAAGTTAATGTGATGCTTTTTTGTTTTGTTTTTTTTAGGGGAAAAGAGTCTACATTTCTATGAAGCTAAGATGTTCTGATGGCACGCCCAGCTAGCAACTCCTCATCCAGGAGAGGTTAGACCAGGGGTTCTGTTCCACACCTGCACAAACTAAAATTCAATGCTATCAATTTTAAAGGTCGCTTTTAGGTTGTTTTATGGACTGATAAATGTATAATGTATCAGTACACATTTAATGTATAATATTTGATTTGAAATATTTATTACAAATTGCATCTTTATAGCATGATTTTCTGAATTCAAGACACAATAACAGTAAAGATTTCCATAATGGTGCAGTGGTTCAGGGTTCTGGCAGGAATTAAGTTGACGACTTGTTCAGCTGTTGACAGGACAGCTTTCCGTTTCTGGAAGTGATTTAGAAGCTAGAGCATCACGGTGTAAGAAGCAGTGAGTCACACTGACTTGTGCAGCTTCTTTCTTCACCAGGAGGGAAAATCCAGAGTTCTTTCCCAACACAGGAGGTGCTCCATCAGTGCATTTTGTGCCGAGTTTTTAATTCCATTCCACCTCTTGCTTGGAAAAGATACTTTTTACTATTTCATGAACGTCCGATTCCTTAATGCTTTGGGGGAAAGCCTTACAAAGGAGAAATTAATCTTTTATGGTACCGGTGTCCACATAGCAAATACAAATAAGCAGCGGACTGTACTGTGACTTGTTGGTATTCTCTTCTATAACTTGTTCCAGAATATTCAAAGAAACGTCAACAACGCAAGAACAAATGACGCCAGTTGACAAAGGAACTGCCTCAATCTTCTTTTGCTGGTCTTTACCACATACTGTACCAGCTCAAGCATTTCCATTGCACAAGCCTTGACAAGTGTTTCTCCAATAGAGTGTAGCTGCATCAAAAATGTGACTTTGTAAAGACGCTTCCAGACCTGGAGCAAAAACAAGTTTCTGGTGCCCTTTTCCTTTTCTGTCAAAATACCTCCAGACTGTCTGATACATCCCCAGGGTGAACAGAAGAACAGTGCTTTTTCAGCTCTGATGGTTTCACGCTGGCACTGCAAAAACGTTTCCCACACAAGAAGCATCGAGGCCTCCATGTTCCTCGATATCATGTGATGATTCAGCAAAATACCGTACCTCTTCCATAACCAAAATGTTTAAACCTAGGGGTGCGATGGCTTTAATGATCATTTCAAATTTTATTAAAAACTTTATGGTTAAATACAATTAAATGCACTAATTAGTAGTTACCTAACCAAGTGCAGATTATACACATATAAACATAAATATTGATATGATAAGTATTCTATGTTTCTATTATATGTGACTCCCTTTGCCTTTTGGACTCCTTTCCCACACCCCAGGTTAAGAACGTCTGGGTAAGAGTGTCAGAGGAAGGTATGTGGAGGGCCAAGGTCGAAGACTTCACGTAATTAATGCAGAACTTGAATTAGGGGACTATAATTCTTTTTTTGAGTTATATGCTTAGCCATTTTCCCCTGCTTACATTAAAGATCCAACTTCATCTTTGTTAAGAGTTGATTTCACTGAAGTCCTTCGTACTTTACAAAATTCTGGTTTCTTAAAAGTACGAAAAGTATGAAATTTCGCAATAAATTATTATCAATTTCTGTTTTGTGCCTCCTGACAGACATGATTAAGAGCTTGGAGACTTTTAGTCAGTTATTTTCAGATATTATCTCCATTTCTGGTTTCCACTTTTCAGTGTTTTGGCCTGTTCCCAGAGTGCTGCAGTGGCTTTGTTTGCTGGTAGCATAATGCCTGCCACACTCCATCTGAGCTGGATGATTGGTGGGTTGGCTGCTTATTGTTGTGAAGAGCTTTCAGTTCCTCTGTAGAATATGAAAGGGCCTTTATAAATGGAATATTTCATTCACAAGCACATACACCCAAAACAAAAGAAAGCAAAAGGAAAAAAAAAACAACAAAAACAATCTGGATAAGTTAAGCCAACACATTTTCAAATTTTAAGTTAACTGAGGGAACACTGCAGGGGCCTTCTCCATAAGAAACCCTTGTTTGAATAGGCAATTTACATTCAAACATGCAGAAGAGCTTGGGAGTTGAAGGGTAATTTAAGCTGATTCCAAAGAAGGTGTCTGAGGAGGGAAAGCAGAGAACCCATTGGGCACATCTATGTGTCTTGTTTTAGAAAAATGAATTTCTCACACACACAAACACAAAAAACCCAGGCACAAAAAGGGAAAGGCATGCGCTCTCAGTCTCTGTTCATCAGACCGATGGCTGGACATCCAGACAGATGTGAGACTATTTTTAACAGGGTACACCAGAAAGTCAGGCAATCACAGGCATGTTTTAGAGTGTTATTCAGGCAGCTGAGCATACAAAAAAGCTGAAAGATGGAGAGAGTAAGACAGAGGATTTGGAATGAAATCTATTGTCATTACCAGAGTGCATTGCATGTTTTTTTTTGTCTTTCTGCTGCAAAAGTACTGCATTATCCTCCAGCAACTCCATGCTCACAGATTTCAATTCAGATTAATTTATCCAGTTCTCTATTAGGGTAATTAAAGAAGCAGCTTTACTTTCTAAATATATAGATTTTTTAAATCCCACTGCCTAATCTAAACAGTTCTGATTACAGCCATATGACAGGAATGAATAAGACAGCTTTTATACAGTAGCGCTGATGTTATTGCAGTGCCCATTCCAAGACACCAAGTCCACTGCAGGGGTAATAAATCACAGATATCTGTCTTTAATAGATAACGTAGCACAGTGCTAGCAACAAACTGAAGTCAATGACAGCACAAACATATCAGTGGAATACATATATCATGGAAACATAAGATGTTTTAAATAGGTAACAGATCTTTATTTCTAGTCCATGCTGCAAATTTTGAGAACAAACATATTGCACTGGAAGCAGTGCAGTTTAAATAATGGTTCAACAGGATCAAGTGTTGTAAGTGAATTGCACCTTAAGAGTGTTTTAAAGAAATATCTTCCATGTAAATAAAGTGTAAAATTAAAGAAAGAAAACCAAGAGGTCTTCAATATCAGAATAAGAAAAAAATCTTCACAGGTTCAACTGGATTTAAAAACAACTCAGCCAACGCTTTTGTATATTTTACCCACATTTCGCAAGCATGGTCACCATGAAATAATTATAAGTTATTCAGAGAAGTACAGGTATATTTTTACTGCCATCTTAAGGCTTTTGGGAAACAAACATTTTTGGCATATATCGAGGATTATAATGTCACCTTTAAATGGGTAAAGTCAGGTAGTGACTCTGGAGTGGCCAGGAAATCAATTCCAAAAGCAAAGAGAGTGTGAGTTATTTAGAAAATAAAAAGGGGAATGTACATAAAACTCATTAGTCTGCATTTCAGAAATAGACTGAAAAGACAAGTAAAAACAAGCCATAAATGACTGTGGAATAATTCTTATCTAGAATAGATAATGACCCTTTGTTGTCCTAGTTGCATAGCTATTTGTCTCATAAACATCAATTAGTGGCCACTAACTATTGGGATTCAATTGAATGACTAGCTGCTTACCTTGAAGCTGATAATGATTAACTCATCAGCTCTAAAACAAGAGAAACGGCACTATGCATGGGGTTTTGCACAGCTGCTTCACAAACAAGCTTGGGCTTGCCTTGTTGTTGTTTTTTCCCTCTACAGATTGCTAGAGTCCCATTAATTACTTTTATCAACTGTATCAGTTGTTTTTCATTACAATGTAAGGTCTCGTGACAATGAAGCAGCATTTTTTTAAACAGTTTAATAGTTTGATACTGTATATGCCAGGGTTATCACAAGTCAACTGCTCAAATATAAGCTTCTTGCAGGCTGGGAGGTGCACCCCAGCAGTTATCTCTTTCAATAAATAGGTTTATAAAATGCGGGCTGTTTTTTTTGCATGAACCCATGACCATTTGGTTTTTCGATAATTGCTTCTGACTTTACAAAATGGCATCACTCAAAGCCAGCAGGTTCCAATTAAGCAGCCCTTAGTACAGTGGATTTCAAATTACACCCTGAATCTGATTGTGGTCCTAAAATCTAATTTATTCTAGAGACCCTTTTCACAGAACACTCTAACCCAACCTACTTAACTTTTGATATGAGCTTTCTACCAGTTTGAAATAGTTTACTTTGTCACTCCAGGCAGCACCACAGATGTGTATCAGTGGCTTACTTCCTTCTGGGATATAGAGTGCATCTTATTCAGAAACCAATCAGCTCCTGCCTTTCGAGTAATTAAATTTGACAAGATAAGAAAGCAAGTTACAGTGCAGAAAACTTCTGCCCCTCTCCTTTCCACACTATAGCACTCCATTCATTCACCTGGCTCCACAGAGGGGAGAAAAGGCAGTTTTTCAAAGAAGGAACATGAACAAACATCTGGAACAGTAATAGAATCTGTGATTCAAATTTACAATACCATTAATCATCAATGATCATTTGATTTATATTCATTACTAAAGCTCCCTAATTATAAACTTTTTGCTTTATCAGGCTTTGAAAGGCAATTTGCAACCTATTCTGAGCAATCAGTTTTGTGGGATCAGACACCTTGTTTTGCATATGATCGGTGAAACTTCATTCATTGTATTAGAGAATTCGGCTAAATCAGTCAGTCAGCGCATCATTTAGTATCCTTTCACAGTTCCAGAATAGAGCTTAATTTTTTCTTTGAAAAATGTACAGGCTATGGTAGCACAGTAGTGCAGTGGTTAGTATGGCATCCCATCCAGGGCACATTCAGTCTTGCACCAGGATAGTCTGCCTCCCCCGTGACCCTGTACTGGATGAATTTTCTAATTCATGGAAGTTATTCCATAATACAGTGTAGGAGCTACTGATGTATTTCTGCTGCCTTCCTTTCAATATACTTAACTGTGAAACACTTCATTTAAAAGCCACCCTCATCATTTTACAGATTACTGCAATTTATCTTCCAGTCATTGCTGGCTGGATCATTTTAATTTCATACTAATGCTGTATTTCAAAATACCGGAATGCAATGAATTCCATATTTCAAAAACCAAAATCAAGCTGGGATATTTAAGAGGCACCACTGCAGAAAACCAGTGAAACAACACAATAATGAAGCAGTTTCACAAACGTCCTTGATTACTTATGGATGTCTAATTATGAGGGAAACTACATGTAGACAGATTGCCCCAAATGTACTTTAGCTGTCGGTTAAAAACTCTTTTCAGTCTTAGACAAGACATTATACTGCAGCTACATTACTTCATTTATTAATTTACATGTTTATGAAACCACCCAGAGAGATGTACTGTAGCTGGACCACTGATTATTAAAAAAGCCATTAAGGCAAAACATCAGGGTACTTTCTCAACAGCGGCACTCCACTGCAGAAAGCAATGTGGATTATTCTGTGTCCCATTTTGAAAAATGTAGATTTAAAGGACTAAAATCGTGAAAGACAAAATTATTATGGGGAACATTCCTGATCATGCAGAGAATTCAAGATTGTCAAAATTGTCAAGGATTCAGTAGGAGATGATAAAAGCACAGCTAAATTACCCTGCATTATACAGATACATGCTTTGTTGTTTATTACTTTTTGTTTATGAAATCTTAATTTTTTTACAATCCACTGACACTCATTCTAATTTACAAAATTAAATTCTCAAGACAAAACTCCCCCTTGTAAAGCGCAAGGCCCTGTTTAATTCAGCAGAGTACTTTAAGTAACAATGGAAACCTATTAACAAGTGCTCGGCGATAACCACAGGTCCAGTATTCAGTGATCGATCATACTATCAAACAATGGTGCTGTAACCAAGAAGGTCTTTCATGTCATACTGGGACAAATTTAAAAAAATATGCTGAAGAGTCGAGGTCTCCCTTTTATATTACTGGCTCAACTTGTAGAAGATTTAAATCCCTGCTCACCTTTAAAAACAAGTAATTTCATTATTTTTTTAACATGCTCTTTGAAAGCAGCCACAGACAGAATCCCAATTACTACTTTTATGTAACAGTCTCCAAAAGGGATCCACAAATATACCGCAGTCATCCATACAGTACACCTCCTCTAATAATCTAACAATCCTGCTTTAATAATCACTAAATTACTTGTTCAACACTTGTGTCATTTTCAAATTTAATTTGACTCTCATGTGGTCCTATCCTATTCTTCACAAAGGCTGCAATAAACACAGTGCCAACTTTACAAATATTTAGTAAAGCCGCCCCCGACACAGCAGTGAAGACCTGTCTGGTATCTCCTAGAAGTATTGTCCTATCTTCTAGGTTGACAAAGATGACTGTATCATTTAACGTTTTCCTTAAAAGTCATTCCAGAAGAAGTAATTCCTTCTCTTGCAGAAGAGGCTTTCAATTTACGTTGTGCTCTGGGACTGTTGTCGGACTATGTACGCTACAATATCCCATTTATTTAGTCTAGTTGTGATTGTCTTAAATGGTAGGCAGTGAAATTGGTCTTCTCCTCTCCAAGCTTTGTGGTTGCAAGAACAACAATTGAGCACTCAATTTAGTAAAATTTAGTAAAAAAGTTACTAAAACCATGCTGCCAAAACACGGACATGTGCATCTTGAATATACGGTACTCACAGGAACAATGAACTTCCTTTTCCAGATAAAGTACAAATGAAAGCTAGCAATTCTTCAGTGAAATGTTAAAGCCACCACCCTAGCCCTCACTAACCAACAGTCTGCTTTACTGTTCACGATATATGAATGACGGCTTTTCCAAATACTCAGTTACCATAATAAATATCTCTATTGTTTCAAGGGAAAGGGTGAGGGTGTGGAATTTCATGTCAAGTCATTTGACTACAACATTAAATACAATTTGCAGTACAAGCCCTTACAAGATTTGCATAACCAGGTTACCGGTTTTGAGCCTACTAATCTTTAATCCATGTTGATCTGATGGGATTAACCCAACAGGCCTGTCCCAATTTAGAACCACTAGGGTTTACACAGAGCTTCCTAAAAGTCATGTCAAAGTTTGAGCAGGAATTCTGATACTAGTTAGTCCCTTCCTACATGACCTTCCAGAAATAAAATTAAGGAAAAGTCACCTGTTCAAGTCACTTTTGCCAAAGACACAGATTTATGGATGGACTTAAGAGTGTGTCATTGTTTTGTTATAATGTTTGGCTTTATTATGGTACATCATCTCATCAGCAGTGGCAAAATTACTAATATATTAGCTGGCAGAGGATTTCAAATGTGTACAGAGTGTTTCTTTGTCTAGTACTCAACGTTTCAAGACATGTCCTTAGTGCAAGAGTGCCAATCTACCACACATTCCAACGCATACCACTGTAGTGTTTTGGCACAATCTACTCTTTGTTTCATAAAATGAAATTGGCCACATTTTAAGTAACTTGTTGTAGGAAATACCTGAAATTAAACAGAGTGTAGCCACTAGGAACTCCAGCCCGAGATTGTTTTTATTTACATTAAAAACCTTGATCATATCCAAAATTGATTATTTCAATGCTTGTTTAAAAGGCAAGACATGAACTACTAAACTCGTGTCAACTAAACAAAGCGATTTGAGCAAGGGAGCAGTGGAAATATGCCACACTACCTGCACAGCTGAATACTAGAGACACAGTCTGAAGCACAGCAGCAGTAAATTACATCTAGAGGATTCAGTCCCCAACGAGAACATTTTTGACCTGCTTCCTATTATTGCAATGTAGGATTTGTGGGGTATTTTACTTCAATTAACAGTATCCGCAGCTCTGAAGTTATGTAAAGCTTATGGTTAACCAGATCCTAGAATTTCGGTACGTGAGAACATCAGCAAATGTGCTTCTACACTGTAAAACTCAAGGCTGTCCAATCTGCATTTCAAATGGTCTCCTGGGATGTAGACTAATGTATAAACCTGACAACTGCTAATTAAATGCTAAACCTTAGAACACCCCCCACCACTTCCACCTACCGATGCCCCACCTTATTCCCTCTCTTCCCAGGCAACACACAGTCAGTCATTACACAGAACGCAGTCGCCCATTAGCCAAACCAGCCATTTTGGAAATTGCGGCAAATCTTCCATGAAAATACATTTCCTCTAATGTTCCAGTCACGCTCGGGTTCCACTGCAACCCACATCCATAAAGCTACAGGGTGGAAAATTGCCTTGGGTGTTTGATTAGAGTGACATAAGCAAAAGGCAAGACGAAGATGAACAGAGATACGGGAAAGAGAGTCGATTTCCCTGCTGACAACGCCTGAACCTACAGTATAGGTGTGCTACAGCATACTCTCATAACAAATAAACAAAGTAAAGGGTCGCAACACCAGGTCTGATTGATGTTTTAAATGCACAGACTTTTACACGCACTGAAGATGGCACATACTGGTCATATTTAGACACTTGAGCTGTACAAGGGACCAAGGGAAAGAGAGAAATGCAGAGCTACATCACTGAAGGAAGGATATGAAGAAGAATAGTCAATAGAGGCCTGGCAGAGAGAACATCTGTCCAAAGGGTTTATTGCAAAAGCACACATTCATCACCTATACAGTGGCTAAGGACAAATACACATAACACAAACAGAATCTAAGAGGCTTTCTGCAGTCACTTATACTTTACAAAAATAAAAAATCGGGACCAACCAACAACAGCTAACTAAGCACTTTTCTGCTCCTATCACTCAAGCAACCTTGCAATTGGATTAAACGGATAAAACATGAAGGATTGTGATCTTGTGCTGTTATTTATTTATTCCTCCCCCTATTCAACACTGTGCTGAAAAGAGACAAGACTCATGAACCCTTTCTAAAGCAGGTTCTGTAGAAGAATAACCTTGCGTAAAGGGTGAAAAGCATTTAAAATGTGAAAGAATTATAAATTAAGTTTTAATCCAAGCAATCGATTCATTGAAATAACATACTGCCAAAGCTTATTAGACGAGTCCCACACCACATTGGATTTTTGACAGACCAGCTCATCTTCAACAGCCCAGTGCTATAATAAGTTCCCAGGACACACTACATCTTTAAATAGACCTCAGAATAGTTCCAGCCATAGAATGCATGTAAACTTAGCACAATGACAAGCCACTGTGGTAAAATACCTCGATTACCAACACTTGGAACTAACGGAAGTGATTGTACCTGATAAAAGACTCAGACAGATGTTTTGAAAGCAGGTGAAAACAGTGGTATGTGTTTTAGGGAAAAAAAAAAGTCTGAATTTTTCAGAAAATAAAAATATCTAAAAAGCCTCACCCTGCCCTGAATATTAGGATTTTGTAGCTTTGTTCTTCTATGTGATCATTTAAAAACAATTCAAATGCACAGCTCTAAAATGTTTAAGTTTTTAATTAAATGGATGCAGTATTTCATCTCTTACTAGCAAAATAAAATGTCAGGTGGACAAAAGTTGGCAAAATACTTCCAAAACCAAGAATGCTGCGTCACAAATAATACCACCAATAAATACTGGTAGTTTACCTCTGTAGCAGGTATACTGGTACAGTGTAGGGCCAGAAACAACTTTAGAAACCTTCTAACATCAACTAAAAAAAGATTAAGTTGATGGTCATGCTCACCAGTTTGAAACTAAAAGTTCCTATTTCATGACTGCACTGAAATTTAAGGAGAGCAAACTCCCAGTGTGAATGAAACAAAAAAAACAATTTTGCCACTCAGAGATACTTTGATCACTACCTTTTTCTCCCTATCTGTATATGCGTAATCAAAGCCCCTAACCTTAGAACCATTTCCTGAATAGAATATGTCTATTCTTACAGAACTCCGATTTGACCCCCTTGTCATTAAAATATGACCCTTCTGTACATGTCCCTTATCAGCTCTCATATGAAAGAGACAAAAGAGTCATTGTCATTTTCTGTGCAATATGACACACAACACCACTGGGTTACAAGTTCATTTCTTTTACTGGTTATTTTTGAACTATGCATTAAGGTTCAGTACACTATTGAATCCTATCAATGCCTGCTCCTATTGAAAACAGCAAATTACTCGCAGTATGCTTGCACCCAGCTATTACAGTTTATTGAAGGATTTCATTTTTTTTCCAATTGGAAAGGTTAGGAAACTGCGGAGCCACTGAAATGAATGAAAAATAGAAAATCATATTCAAAAGACTTGTTGCTCCGTTTGATCACAAAAAACAGTGTGACTTTTGTCATTTCATTACAGTTTTTAGTTTCATTACGAGCAAAACAGAAGACTGTTGGCACCACTGGTCATGACATGCATGGTTTCACAGTGCCTTACATAACCTTAACATAGAAAGCTATAACAGTTGAAACCTTCATTGCCAGACTGAGCCTTTCTCAGCGTTGTGAGGGATTTAATAGTTGTGTGTTTGAAGGTTGAGACAATTTAACACATCAGGATCACACAGATGGGTAGCTTTAAGACAAGAGCCAGCTGTGAAAGAAGCAAGTCTCCTTATGGCAAAAAAAGTATTCAGTTTTCTCTGTTCAAGCTTCTCCTATGTGGCTGTAGTCCTTATGTGCAAAACTCCTATCCTCTAGGGACTTTCAGACAAAGAGCACTTCCCGAAACATGCGAGTCCGAATTTGCTTTTCCTCCACAAGGTCTTTTTGTGGTCACCAAAATTTTTTATATACTTATTTTTGTAAGGAACAACGTACTTTTTTTGTTGTTGTAACTATTCATGTAAACACTGACTGTCGCTTTAAATGACTGACTCACAGCAGTAACCTTGTGCCTGTTCCTTTCCATGTCACGGTTTACAGTATGCGGTACTTGATATGTTCTTCACGTCACGGTGATGCAAAGCCACACACCGCCTTCCTTCCGAGCCAAATTGCGGCCGGAATTCCCACTGCCACACTTCCCACACCATGCCATTAAAATTCCCTGCGAGGACTATAAGATCCGCATAATGAAGGTACATTTCTGTTGACTTCACCATAATGATAGCCCAGGAAATATGAACAACGTGTTTTGCATAACGAGTGTTAAATGAGTCCTACCATTAGGGACAGGTAGATTGAGCCAGCCTACACAGTAATAGAAAATGACCTGAGCCAGGCAGGAGTTGGTGGGCGTGTGACTGAACTTGGTTATACTGTTGATAACAGGGAGAAAAAGACAGACACTTCCAGAAGTCCCAGATGTGCAGAGAAAAGATTCCCTCCCTCCCCCCTCCAAGCCTTCTGGTCCAAGACAACCTCTTTTTCCATCACATTTTTAGATCTTTTCGAAAACTCTTAAAATTATTAGATTATAAATTAGATCAATTCTATTTTTTTTAGCAAACAAGGCAGTTTCAAGTAACAGGCCAATGTCCAACTCCAACTAAAAAAATCTTTTTTTCAGTTTAAACGGCCAAATGCAAAATGATTTAAGATATTTCTTTGATAGCCGTTTTTCTTTGAATACTTTTCAGTTCCCTTTATTTCAATTTTGTTTTCATCACAAAAAAAGTAAAAAAAAACTTTACTATTTTCTTCCAATTAAGAGTGCCATTACGACTCATTCTGTATTGCACGCAAGATGGTATTTAGTCGAGCTTTAAGCTGTTAAGCCTAGCAGGATATAGACTAGAGGCCAGAGTAATAAAATTGAAATAATGAGTTAATATAAACATGGTGATATATGTTTCGTTAAGCAATTACATACCACATTCGTTTCTGTGTTCAAGGATCCCACGGGTATAGAGCAGAATGTAAACTAACTGGAAAATTTATTCCTGCTACCAGCGAAATTATAAAAGATTTGTTATCTCAAATACATTAAGCACAGAAAGAGGGGCTATAAGGCAAGTGATTAATTTTAGAGTACTCCTATTTAAAGTTGGTTATCACTGATGAACTTTGTTTACATTTCATGCGCAATGGCATTAATTTAAGGGAGATCACGTTGATTGCCTAGACTTGCTCACAGTATACACAAGGGACAGAAACATGATGGATCAGAAGTAACTACAGACTGTTTAAAAATAAATAAAAGGCAAGTAAAAACTTCAGAATAAATGCACGACTAAGGAAAATGACAGTTCTGAGCACTTTAATTTGTTACACTAAATCACACTATATGTAACTTGTGTCAGACTAAATGACTCTGTGGCCTAAAATGCAGAAACTGTTCTGAAAATGGTTTCCAATGTGAACTACAGACAGATTTATTTTATTTCTGGGCATCAGCTTTGGTTGAAATGTTATTAAAGGCTCCACCTTTCACAGAGCAAAGCTATGCAGATGTCATAAGGTATCATGATGCTGATCATGACAGTCTAGAAGTGAACTTCACGTAAATCTGCTGCCTATACGGACAAACGAATGTAATAGTTCAAGTGGGAAGCTGCGTCAGCATGCGTAGGCTGCAAAGGAACAAGTAAAGGTTTATTCCATGCTGAAAAGAAGAAAAAAAACACAATGTTTCTGCTGTGGAGCCTTCTTCGAGTGTGAGGAAGAAGGCTCCACAGCCGAAACGATGCGTTTCTTTTCGTCTCTTTTCAGCATGGAATAAACCTTTACTTGTTCCTTTGCAAGCCAGTGTAATGTAGACTTCAGAACCTGAAATGAGGTGTTGAAGGTTAAGAAACAGGCTTTTTCAAATGAAAGTCAAAACAATGTTATCTAAGAACTCAACATTCTTAACTAGTAACTATTTATCAAACACCATGATGTATGCGAGTGAAAAAGTGGCTATTTTCCCTAAAACCCAAACCATTAAATATAAAAACTGCATTTGGCATTTTGGACTATGTCTTCAACTCACTTCTCCCTGTAATATCATACTATCAAGACACATAAAACAGAATATAATATAAAACGATGATAATCCGCTCATAAGATCTTCCTCATACCCTTTTTAATAAAATGATCTGTTAGTTTATTGCTGTAATTTCTTTCTGTCATATCACGTAATAATCCTAGGATTGATTTGAAACAGACAATTGGGCCTTCAGTCTTGACTACACTGCCAATTAACACCCTGCTGAGCAAAGCCTACATCATGTTTGCTTAAAAAAGCATTGCTTGATTGTTGTTGAAGATGTCTTCAATTTATCTTTTTTTTCATGACTGAGGATGTCTTAAAACCAACTAAAGACGCATATTAAAATGCAAGTATGTTTGCTATATTCTCTGTCTCCTGGGAAGCAGTGTCCTAATTTTTCTGCCTTACAAATGTACATGATAAGGTGTCTTCGTCTTTCTCTTTCGGTGCAAGTACATATGATGGGAATATTATAATTTAGGTTAATGCAGTAGGATTAGTTTACACACTTAAGGTCTTTTCTATGTGTTCACATAGCTTCAATGTGTTCACAAATTTGTGCATACAAAAATAATGTTTCTGGAATAAAAGCAAATCTCAAACAGGTATGCAGGTAAGAAGTTTCAATATTAATCTTTGTTATTCGATTAAAAATTGCTTATCTTCCTAGATGCATTACCAATAGCTGCCATTTTTACCTCAGTTCATGTACTTTTCAAAAGCCGTACCACAGAAAGGTTTCCAGAAAAGGGGGCAGCCGTTTAAATTCGACAAACACATTTGTAGACCTCACGGATCATAAACCCCAGTTCAGTTGGTCAGAAACGTTTTCTATTCCTCTAAATAGCCCAGGACTTCAGCAGCCCCCTATATTACTCAGTATTTGGTTTCGCCGTGGTACCAATGGAAAATTTGGACTAATTATGTATGTACATGGAAGTGTTATTCATCGTGATAAAGAGGACACAATACAGATAATAAACGTCCTTGTTTGTCCGGGTTAGTTCATTCACAGAAAGAAATGGGTATTTTTGACATCACAATTACAGGTTAAAGCAGATGAAGCGTGACTAATTTCATCTGGCACTTCCATTATTGACTCTGTGTCTCCTCAACTCTAGAGGTACAAGCAAGATATGAGAGACACATGAAAAGCAAGGATATTACTTGACCAGAACTTAGAGGACAACCTGGCCATGCGGGTGAGGTAGATGACAGAATCATGCAAACGAGTCAAAGGGTAGCCTGTATTGACAATGGGGTTGGTGGAGTGGCGCTTGTCCAGACAGCACCGAGAACACAATGTGTAGTCCTGGATTTCCACACTGCTGAACAGATGACTGCAGAGGGCTGAGGTTAGATTCGCCTTAGTTACTCTTTGAAAGATTTTAAAAGAAAACCCCTCACTGCGCCACTTCCAGAGCTTGCCTTTGAATGTCAAATATTTTAATAAGCAACGTAATCCCATAATAAACTTGCACGTGCCTTTTTAAAGTTCATTTGCCGAAAGCCACAGTAACATGTATGACGCGAAAAGAAATCTTAGAATAGCACGTGAAAAAGAAAAATTCACCAGAGCTAGAAATTTCTAGATTGAAAAGCATACGAGAGTTCTTCTACTTGAGCTGGTGTGCATCTGTCACCTCTGATTTGATCAGACTCGAGAAGCTATAGTATAAAGGCAAGAAAAATACTAACAGTACCTGCGGCAGGGAGTGGTCTCTCTAACGAACAACGTTGCCAATGAATGTTTTTTTTTCTGATAAAAAAAACAAATATGACTTCCCGAGGAGCTCTAGCATAAAACGGCTCACTTTTATGCCAGACAGAACCAGAGAGCTCCAGTACATAGTTAACCACGGGTGCCATTTCAACGCAGCGCAGTGAGGGAAGCGATGTCTGGAAACGCTTTTCAATCAACGTGAATTATTGTACAACTCAAGGCAGAGCTGAATTCACAAGCACCTCACGGGACTAGTCAATAGTCACATAATGTTCGATATTATTCTATAGAGCGTTTTCCCAATTCTGAAATTATTACAGTGCGATACAATCCTCGGGAGAGATCAAACGGGGATCAGTCCATAAGTAAAAATATAAACAGCTAAAAATCCTGCTAAATACAGGCACCGGCTCGGCAACACAAATGTTCGTATTTAGCGCGTTAAAACAAACGAAACTCATGATTTTCAACCACTTTGTTCACCTGTTTAAATTGATCCTAGATTAAATCTACTGCGCACTTTCCGTGTACTCCTGTCATTCCGTTAAACAGAAGATGTTAATAAATTCTGCACAATGACTTTTAAACTTAAAAAAAAACACTATCAGAAACCCGGTGTACACTATCAAAACAAACGCTGCGTTCTAGAGTTAGCTGTGCTTCCTTTAGGAATAAATCAATAATTGTATTTAGGATTTGGGGTTGCCTAAACCTCCACATCTTCCGACGTCTCTGCAATTCATCGTATTGTCAGGCAAGCTGTACCTGTTCTAAATCGACTTATTTTATCAAGTATGGGCAACGACAGTCTAATGAAAAGACAGACACGAATTCTCGTTTTTGTGAAATGAATCTCAGGTTTCCTGGAATACCTCCTGAAATCACTTTCGAACAGGGCTATGATTCATAACGATTTCCTAAACATCGCACCGGCTTCTTCGAAAAGCCGTGCATCCAACCCTGACGATTCGTCGAAACTTGCGCAAGTGGAGAGTATCCCTACGTGACAGCAGCGCGACCCTATACATTATCAAGACAATACACAGCATTCCTTAAACCACGCAAACGATTTCACCCTGACAGCCATTTACCCGTAAGCCACAAAACGTTAAAGGCGATTTTGGTCAGACTACTGTTTCGACATACAAAACTGCAGTATATTACACGCAGTTCTGTCCGTGCTCGTGTCACGCTAGTCGGGACGCTGTTTGCTTGCCATTCAACAGCTGGAAAGCACTGCTTTACTTGCCCCGTCTGGGTAATACAGCTTGAACGGCGAAGTTTGTGCTCCACTCGAAGCTTCATGAAAAGGAAATTAATTTTAATCCCCCTCAAACGACGCCTGTATAGTCCAGACCCTCTCCAGCAACCTAACTGCGTGAATATCAAATGCGGTGAGCCACTTTTAACGAATAAGGTGAATAACTAATACGTTGCCATCACAAGACGAGACGAACTCAAAAGGTTATTACCTGAAAATGTATAAATTTCCACTACCGCACTGGTGGAGCAACGAGTTTCCCTGTAGCTACAGTAGACATGAATGTAACGATGTTTCCTCCTTTCAATACTAATGCAGAAAGTTTGTATCTTTGATAACCACTCACACGTGCTCGAAACAACGTTGTAGGACCTGCCGATTGCTAAATTTAGGTTGGCATCTAAAATATCTGCCAAGGTAGAGAGTAGCCTAAACAACATTGGTCCAAAATTGTATTTAAAATGATATATAGTCTAGATCTTTAAACGGGAAATGGACTTTTAACCAGTCGGATTTCTGCCTTTTATTCATTGACGGAAAAAATAAATAAAATAAAACGTATTTTGTCAGTTAAGTCCGGTAAAGCTGTGCAACAACGTGACGAACTATATAACCATAAGCTAATAGATAAGGTCATTCAAAACGTAGCACTGAAGGTGCCGTTAGGTAGCCTGTGCTTGAATTGGTCTCGTCTGAAACCGAAGTTTGCCAGACTCCACACAATCTTCAGACTGGGACTCTACAACCTGAATGATGGTTCACCCAAGACGTTAGCTACCGAAAAAAAGGCATTAAAAAAAAGAAAGGAACAGTTAAACACCGATACGGTTAATGAAAGGAACTGTGAAGATCCAAACTGAACCTACCTCAGATTTTTGAATTTATTCTCTTTCTTGTTGAGTACCCCCGGCACACAGTTAGTGAGTTCGGTCCAGTCCGCATGTAACCCACAACTCCAACCGGTAGAGAACCGTGAAAACAGCCAGGTCTCTTTCCTGTTCGGACGGTAGCAGGTACACTTCTTCTGTCCGGGTCTGCAATCGCAGGGAACCTCTAACCTCACATTTTGGACCAAATGCCTCCCAAACGTGGTTCCCCCGGTTTTCTGGATGTGCAGGAAAACGATCACATCTTCCCCTTTGATTTGAAAATCCACGGTACGGTCCAGGTCCCTGATAGGAAAATAGTACTTCTTCACATAGTGAGGATCCGGAGTCGGAAAGATATCCGTATCGTCTTCCACAAGGTACCCGTGCGGAGACCCGAAGTTCATCATCCCCGGAGCCACGTACTGATACAAAATCAGCATGAAGAAGATGGATCCGACAACGATCAACAAAAATTTACTGGTCCTCTCAACCATGTTCCTTCCAATGCGGTTCATATGTTACCATCTCCCAGTTAACAGAGTCGGGGGTAGTTGGTACTAAAAAACTAAGCCCTGCACTGTTCCCATACAAAACACAATCAGAGGTCAGGTCAGAGGACCACGGCTTTAAAGTTAGACTTTAGATACATTGTATCCCATCGCCGGGCAGTCTCAGGGACATCTGACCAATCCAGGTCTACGAGCAATAGGCGACATCGAATTTGATCAAATCTTGCCAGAGTATTTTCCCCCTTTCACTGTTAAACAGTGTACAGTTTAAAGTCCTTCCTCCAAACCACCATCATGAAGCTCTGAGCCCAGCATGCACAGCGACACCCACTTTTTCAGCACACTCTAGCGCACACACAGAGACACACAAGACGAGGGGGGAAAGGATACTGAAGTGCATTTAATACTTAGGTTGGCATGCATCGCTCGCGCCAAAATGACAGGAATCGGTGAGACGCAAAACCTGTCCTGTTCAAGACGCATCAGTGTTCTCACCGACGTTTTAAAGGAAATGGGTTGATTCTTGTGGCTTCTTAATCGTTTTGCTGACTGTTCTGTGCGTTTCTGCCACTATTTAAAACTTTTTGGCTTGGTGACGTGTATACTCGCATACTGTAAATATATACACACGGGCGTATGAGGGGTTCCGCCGGCTCCTGACATTGACTCTACAGCACTTTACAATAATAATAATAATAATAATAATAATAATAATAATAATAATAATAATTGCTTACACTTATACAGCACTTTTCTGGACACTCCACTCAAAGCGCTTTACAGGTAATGGGGACTCCCCTCCACCACCACCAATGTGCAGCATCCACCTGTGCCGATAGGTGCCAAAACGTATTTTATTATTTATTTTTAATTTAACAAGAAAATACTGGCGGGGGCAGTGACCGTTGCTGCCTGGTAGCTCTTGTGTTCAGCTGCAGATTAGGGTGTCTTCTGTTTGGGGTTTGCGTGTTTTTCCCACGTCCGTGTCGCTGTTGTGCGGGTGCTCCAGGTTCTTCCAGTGTCCCTGGCTAGGTTAAATGGTTTCTCAGTTGTTCCAGTCTGCATACTGGAAGTGTTAAGACCAGTGTCCCATACGGTATTATCTGAGTCGTCCCTTACAAAACTAATCGGCTACTGATAGTTTGTTTGATGTTTTGATATTTCCCGACGCGCTGTTTCAGTTTGCAGCTTCTCTAACCCCACAACACTTTTGTCTCTCTCTCTCTGTTTCGTTTCTCAATTTTATCCCCTCTGCTCATTCAGTTTCCGCACAAGCCCTCTGGGGGATTTGCAGGTACGGCATTCTATGCTAAATGGCAGCCGTTGAGCCTGGCACGTCAATGGCTAATCATGAACGATGCCACCGACAATGAAATGCGCTCACAAATGCGAGGAGGGTAGTATTATACAGTACACAGAGCACGCACACGATTCTTAAAATGTCGTTGAAAACCAGATTGTGCAATGAAATATACATAGCAACTTGCACCTTTGGAAGTCATTTTAAGGAAACTAAATTATATATATTTTTTTAAAATAAAGATACACGTAGGCTATTTATTTAATACAAATTGTACTGCATTTTACGTAATAATATTGCATGGGACCACCAGTCCAATTTACTGCTGGATAAATGGGTACTTTTCAGTTAGTCCCTGCAAATGTTAATTTGTTTTCAATTGATTTATCTGGTCAAATAAAGGATCGATTAAAACATTGTGTTCAACTTAGTATTAACAGCTACAACCGTCACAATTTAAACAAGGCTAGATTTTGCCAAGTGCAAGAACTGCGCGTGCTGCTTTCAACGTCAGAAGATTTCAAGGTCGTATTTCTTCCCTTTTTGTTTTCGTTTATGAGTTCTCATTTCTATATGTAGTTCACTTTCACCGTTGTCGCTTTTCTTGATATTTCTGTGAAAAAAAATCCAATATTTTTTAAAAAATACATGGGTTTCAACTCGTATTTGAATTTCAAAATACTGTCATACTTCAACAACTTTCTTTTTTTTCCAAAATACAATAAATGCCGGAAGGAACACAAAAAGAGTTTTGTGGATTTCAGTAAAAACAAGAAAAAAGACCATAAACATAGCAATATTGCAATCTTTATCTACGTTAGAATTAAGTTACTAGTAATGTAAGCACTACAGTGAAATATTGTATAATCTATTTCAAACACCTAACAATAATTAAATCATAATCCATTTTACGGCAAACCCCTTAATTAAAATGCAAATCTAGGATAAATGCGTTTAATGTATTCTGTAGAAATTGAATTACTACAAACAGAACTGATTTTTTATTTTTTGCGACTACAATCATTTTTGTTTTGCTGTTGTTTTGAATAAACAGTGTCTCAAACAAGAAGATTGATGTTTTATGTCCGTGAAACGCAGGATCAATACCGTAGGAAGCCGTGAAATGATTGGTATGTGGAAGCTGCTGTATACTTCTAGAGAGCTAGAGGGCAGCACTGGGAAATACCAGTGCTGACAGGCTTGCAACTTGTTAGACCTTGTCACTGTGCACTCTCTTAAAGGGCTAGTGTACCTTTTCCGATGAAGTTAGTCTATTAAGTACTTTTCATTCTCTCTTCATTGGAGTTATGAAAAATAAACATACAAGGTCAGAAACGTTATTACTGACACTTTTAATTGTTATTATAATTAATAAGAATATCATTTTCAAATTCGATATATACCGTATATATTTGCAGTGCCTTGACAGAAATAAATTGAGCATGAGTGTTGTACACTGTATAACTAAACTGTAGGTAAGGTGTATCTTATTAGATACATGTTTCCATCTGCTCTGCTTGCCAGTATTAGCTATGGCCTGCTGATGATGTACATGTGCTGTCCATGGCTTATGACTTTGAATTTATTGTTCCAAAAAACAAAATAAAAGTCTATCCAGCGATTATGCCCCATTGCATTGTTAAATAGAGCTAATTAATGTTTGTGCCCACAGTTCATAGGAACTACATGTGTTTAACACATGCCATAACCCTAGAATGTGTTCCTTGTAAGATTTATATATATATATGTTTTGACCACCTTATAGTGTGATCTTGGAAAATAACAGTTGTTAAGTAAGGTTGGGACTGGGATGGGAGAATCAGATTAATGATGTAAGTGGTGTTGATGGACCAGTTGGTGCAACTCTTCCCCCTGGATCAGAATTCCAAGAAAAACCCAATGTCCCAGTTTGGGGACACTATGGTGAAGGAGGTGTTGATGCTGGGACAGGATGAATGCTGCACAACCCTGATGATGACACTGTGCTTCATTGAGGGTTGAGGTGGGTCTACTCTTACAGTATGTGTAATATGGGCTTATAAGTGCTCCAAGAAGCCCATACATTTCCATGAAGCTCTATGAAGAGCACTATATAAATGCATACTAGTAGTATAAACAATGCAGTACTGTATATCATAGTCTGCCTTTGGCTTTTGTTGCAAATGTGATAGGGCTTGCTCCTTATATCTATCCATATATTTAGTCAGGAAGTTGTGCAGGGGGGGGACTGAGGGATAGATACATGTGCTCAACAAGGATTTTGCTATCTTTTGCTTTTATGCAAAAAGGATGGACAAAATAGGTAATGTTCCAAATAATAATGGTCAAAACTATAATTCATTAAGGATTAAGTGATATTCACAGCACAAAACCATTGTATTCAATTTGAATTTGGAAAATAAGAAGAGCGATGTTATGAATTCCCCAAATACAAAATGGGATACTAAGTAAGGAAATCAACAGAGTTGAGAAAGAGACAGCAATTTCGTGAGATATGTCTCTGAGGGTTTTTGATGAGCATCTACAGCATGTTCTTGGTGGTTACCAAGGTTGCCAGAAATAACATACAATTATATGTGTTATTGAAAACTTCATTGGTTGCTCTCTAAAAGTTCTTAATTTAGTGAGTGAGTTATTTAGCTGATTGCTTTACTTTCAAAACACTGCACAGCACTGTGCATTTATTGTCCCGTTGTTCACTTGTAAAAGTAATCAATTTAAAAATCTTACCTACAGCATATGGATCTTTCAAGGTATGAAAACGTAACCACTCATGTACTACAGTGATAGATGCAAATGAATAGAGACAAGTTTATTTTTTTGAGGTAAAGACATATCAGTTGCCCAGTTTAAGACAGAGCTTTACAGTTCACAACAACCAGCCTTGCGTCTGTTTTCTGCCTTTATTATTTATTCATTGCTTTGCATCGACAAAATGCCAGACATGCAAGTCCATGTTGGCACAGACCCTTTTCATTAAGACAAATGAATGCCTTATCTACTCACAGTTACCCTGTATTCATGAGCCTTTTCTAAAGCACAAAGAAGTGAACATTCTGATACCTGTTTCTTCCTCACTAAGCAGTAATTTCTACACCTTTATTTGGAACTATTTCAATGCTGTATCAGCTGTGAATTTATTTATACACTGGACACTTGCTTTGCAATAATAAAACGTAAAACATGGGAACATTTAAAAAATTGGTCACTTTTAGACCATGGATTTGTTATTCTTGGAACATAATATGTTGGCACCAATTCTGGCTAACATTTTAAACCAGAAGTTGGAATGAAGTAAAGCAGAAACTTCTGCAGAAATAGTTTGAAATGTGTTTAAATCACAGTGTAGCCTTGTGCAACATATGTGACTTTTCCAGTTTCTTAAGAAGTTGTGATCACCACATATTGCGAAGTTTTATCAAAATATTATTACTTATCTCTTCTTAGAATGAGGATTGTTTTTGAGTTATATTCCATTAGGCCTGAGGGTGTCAATCATAGATGATCAATTCGATGAATCGGAATGCGAATGACATAAGTACAGCGATGCAAATGTATTCAGTAATGGGATTGGTTCTGAGTTTCACAGTATATTGAATAAACAGTATATTTAGCCTCATAGCGATGCTTACACATTTTGTAAATACAGAATGTATTCCTTTTAGAAACGTTTTGCGCATAGGAGTACAAATACAAAAATAACATGTGGTGCTAATGTTTCGTGTTATGATATCAAGGCACCTTTGATGTTGCCCCCTTCAAAACAAACAGTTGTAATTACTTCACTGTAATAATCTTCAAATGGACCAGCAAGCATCAAACCCCTGCCCATAAACTTCTCAGAGAAACAAGGAAAATATGAGTTGACCTTTAAAGCAACAGAAGTAAAAATAACGCACTTTCATTTGCAAAACTGCAGCCTGAGTTAAACAGTTGTTATTAATTATAGATTTTGCCTGCTGACGTTATGCAAATATGCAAATTGATACTGCTATATATTGAAAATTGCAGGCCAATTACTTTAATAAGATAGATATGATGCGCTAAATGTTACCTCCTAGTCTTGCATTCATCTCAAGTGTTGCAGCTTTATTAAGAACTTGTTATTTTCTTGTCTAAACTGCTGTGAAAACAAATGCATGAATAACGTTCTCAAGTATAAACCATTCTAAATTCTAAATATCACAGATCTGTCTTTTTCAAGAGGAAGTTCTACTTCTCTTTTATTTACTCTGGAAAACAATTTTCAAAACAATAATGACGTAAAATGATTACAATAAATACGTAGGCTTTTATGCTCATTTTACCAAAGTTCATCTGTAAAATCTTACCTCATGAACTCCTGAGAGCGCTGTTTAAGGTGACAATAGAGTTCAATAAATGAATGAGCTAAGAATGTTCTGCGGTTGCTTTTAAAAACAACTTTTATTAGCCTTTCCGTTGCAACTGGTTTTAATTTTTGTAGCCTCTCCTCAGAACAGATTGCAATGTAAACAGTGTTTACATAAATAAGGACAAACAGCCCCTGATGTTTCTCATTAGAGCCCAGCGCCAGTGCTGAGGGAGGGTCACGTCTGATCCAGTTTGAAGAGGTAGGCCCTTTCTGAGGAAATAAGCATCAAAACCATGCATTACATCACAGTAGTTTCCACTCAGAAGTCTGTAAAATGAGTTCAACAGCAAATTATTTGAAAAAATAAATCAAGCAAAAAAGACAGTTTAGTGCAAGCACAGTTTATCTTGCTGAGGTGCTATGGTACAAAAAAATGAAATGAAGCAGCCTTACGCTCTGGTTTTAGTGTAGACAAGTATTTATTTTTGAAAACAACATTTTTTATTGCTTTGAAATAATTAATAGACAAATACCATTTAACATGCAGATCTAACATGACATTGCAAAATACACAGAAAAAACAAAGTAAAGGGTGTATTTCAGCTAGAGTTGACGCATTTTTCACAAATGGAGCTTCTAAAAATGCTGGATTGTGTAGTGTTCTAATATGTTAATGATTTTGTCTTTCAGAGATTCCAGTGTGTGAAACCTACACTGTGCTACAGTATATATTGCCTGCGGTTGTTGTCAATCCATAAACATCTGAAATGTTACATTATGTTCTGACACGTATAATGAAGATTGAGTCTGTTTTGACTGAAACAAGAACAATCATTTCTCACCTCTCTTAGCATTTAGGAACATTCTCTGTCTGGATTATAATACCATTGAAGGGTGAAAACGATATGAATTTTTCTGGATTCGATGGTAAAGATTATTGTTTGATGTTAATTTGTAATGTGTTTTGATCTCGCAATTCCCAATTTATAATTCTATGTGACACAATGTATAGCATTGGGTCTCCTAAGGGTACAATATGGTTTTTGCACAACAAAATAACCACTATACTTTTTAATTTTTTCAGATTTATCATGGACACCCTTTCATCCCTAATGACAGAACACAAAACAATAGCATATAAGATTTACATGAAATAATAATTTGAGCATTTAAATCAATAAAAATAGTATGAAGGAAAGGGAGTAGAAGAGAACTATGGTGATGATTTATTGTATTTGAAGTAGGGGCTCCTTTTAGTTTTCATGTTATGCCATATTCTGACAGCACACCCGAGACATGGTCCCCATGTCGTACAGGAACACAGCCCTCTCTTCGGCTTAATTGCTTCTTTTGTTAACTCTGGGCCTCCAGTTTAAAGGCATGTGGGAAACATGTCATAAATCAACCAAAAGGAAATAGTAATTGTAGGAAAAGTACTTTCTCCCTTAATAATATTTTCCAAGCTCAAATATTTTTTTTGGACTTGACAAGAAACATGCTGCAGTGAAAGCATAATAAATTAACTACATTTTTGTACGGGGAGACCATAGCTATTTCCTATTACATTGTGCAAAATGTATGCAGTTGGAATGATGAAGTCACAAGTGGGTTCTTTTGGAAAAGCAGATTGCTTGATAGGGGCAGAATTTCAACATTAACTTGCTTACTACAGCAGGATGCTATGTATAGTCGTTGTCAGTTGATTTAGTCAAAAATGTCTAAACAGTGATAGATACAGTACATGTAATATCCATGAAAATAATTTCGCTGCCTCCTCCAAACCTATCTGTTTAGACAGAATCGTTGGGTCCTGTGAGCTGTCTCATTCCCTTGAAACTTGTAAAGTGTTATTATAGCGCTGTCACACACTCTCTTTTCAGATGTATTGTAATCTTGCGTCTTGTATTGTACATTTGAGTGTATGCCCATACCATCCTTCCACTATATGTGTTAATTCACTGTGTAACATCATTCCTTTGGGATGATGTTTTAGACCTGCAAATGATTAGACCTTTCTCGTTAGTATTGCACTGTTACATCTTTTACAGTTATCACTGAGTTCCTTATACAATGGAATCTTTAAATGCAATTTTGCTTGCATCAAGGCACCATCCAAGAGAATAAATGGTGGTGTAAGCATGTAAGCATGAGTGACATGGTGGTGTACAATGGTTGAAGAACAAAAAAAAAAAGATTTTGGCTACAGACACGTCCATTCAAAGTGGCATCCTGATCTTCAAAAGACATGATGAGGATAGTAAGCACAATCAGCACTCACACTTTCTTTCTTCACCCTATCTGTCCAGCTGGGTCTGTGCAACGTCATTGAGACATGCTTTGATTGTACCATAATTCTTTCTGGATCATTATAGCCACAAAGAACAACATGATGTTTGGTCAAGTAGCTCCTCTGAAAATAAACGTTTTTTAAACAACTATGCCTCCTACTAAACAAGACGTAGTATTTGAAAAGGAATATACCCATTATAGTTATTACAGTATGTAGTATGCTAATTACCTTCTCCTTTATCTGCTTCAGAGACGCATTTCACAGAAAATGCTGGTTGGAAGCCTGCTTCATTTTAAACCAGCTATTTTGACTCGGATCAACTTACCTGCTGTTTAGTTTTATTTGATAGCCTATCATGATTTCATGTGCAAATTAAATCATTTTCTTTTCCCTGTAGCATCTAAATGTCCCACCAGTGCCAAGCATTCAGTATTGTGCTGTGTCTGTACCAGCAGCAGCCTCACAGATGACTTCTTTGCTATTTTTAAAAGCCTATTTCCTGAGCCTGGTTTTTAAATTGTGCTTTCAGATTTGCATGGAAGACAAATGCAGCAATGCAGGGGCATTTTCAACTAATTCTTAATTATTTATTAAAAGAAAAAAACTACTGTATATAATTATAAGCCTCACCAACCTCGTGCTGAGAGCTGTTGAACAACAAAGATATGTATTTTTTCCCCTTTTCCACTCTGCAGAAACACAGAAAACTTCAAAGTCTTTGAAATTCAAATTTGAGCACTGAGAAGAAAATAGGTTTTGCAAAGAACTAAGCTCAGGTGTAGTGGGAAGCTTGCCCATAATCACACAGCTCTTCAGCCCATTCCTAATCTGTTTGAATGCAGGTGTCTCTGGCAAAGGACTGTGCAGAATTCTTTCCATTCCCATTTCTTCGGCACACTACCCAGCCTTTTCCTACCAGATTTAGTGCTTGCTAATTTAAGCCTTTTCAGAAGACTCTTAGATGATTCTGTATGTAAATGCCTGTCTGCAATGCATTAATTAACCCCCTGCTCTCAGTTTCAAGAACAGGAAAAAGAAAACAAAAAAGACCGTAAAACAAAACAAATTAGCATTTGAAGGAAATATGTCTAACAATCACTAGATTTCGAATTTCGAATTTAATGTGTTGTCACCGAAAATATAGGCATGGAATTGGGGGCTCTAAATGTATTCCTTTGTCTTTAAAAGAAAGCTGTTTCAGCTGATTGAATGAAACATATGGTACATTTTTTTTTTTACTTTTAAGACAAGAGGAAAATGTTTTGAAGAACAAACTTGTCAAGATTGTGCCAGTATTAGACAAAGTGAAAGCAAACAGGCGTCTGGAACTAGTTTCTCAGCCATGTTGTCAAAGCTGATACCCAGGCTTCTTTTTAAGGAATGGCTAGATCCCCTGATCTATTCGCTACTAGAAAACATATGACCTAGTCAGACCGAGTGGTCTCTTCTTCTTTGCAAACATTCTTATGTTTTTACGACTCCGTTTATTTCAACAATGCAGCACATCCCATTATTACCACATATCCCCTTTGAGTGTGATGAATCAAAGTTAAGTTAGACAGGTTCCATTTATTTAACTTTCTTTCCTAATGTGCGGATGTCTGAATTTTAGTAGCACAAGAAAAAGGAATGCAGTCTGTTACTGTGTGCTTAAAGCTATACGTGTACAAAGGTAATCAGAATTTTTGCTGCACCTATGCAAATGTATTGAAGTATAGCTTAGGAAGGAAAACATTTATCATATTCCATGTCCTGATTTGCATAGTTTGCACAGGAGAACAAATGTCTGTATTTAATTGTATAGGTA
Organism: Lepisosteus platostomus; assembly: GCF_059453375.1. Lineage (NCBI taxonomy): Eukaryota > Metazoa > Chordata > Actinopteri > Semionotiformes > Lepisosteidae > Lepisosteus > Lepisosteus platostomus. The sequence goes on from NC_142612.1 coordinate 68,119,584, forward strand.
ATTAAAAAAAGAGAGACCTTTAATCACTCTAATAATCTGCCACGTTTATTAAAAAATAAAGGACAAAGAAGTTTGCTTGTGGTTTTTAAGTAGGTGGTCTGAGTTTTAATGGATTAACCATTAATAGTAGATAGTGCTGCACTGAAACATGTCCACTAAATAACCAGCATGTGCAAGCCTCTGAATTGACTAGGTAGCCACCCTTTTCAAATAAGTTTTTCAATCATGGTAATCCCATAAGACTTTACATTAACAGGCGCTATATGAACTATACATATTGTATATTGTACGTCTATGTCTGTGTTTATGTGCATACAGTATGTGTGCATACTTTCAGGACATCGAAAAGATCTCAGATCTCAAAAGAGAATTAATCGCCATCAGAATTCTTCTTCCCAAATAAAAAAAAAACTCCAACTGGTGCCATCAACCAAAGTTACAAAATCCGATCAATTCCAAGTTTCCCATTGACTTTCAAAGACAGCCCAAGTCATTCCACAGCTGGCAGCTGTCTTGATAGGGTGTTGGTCTATGGCCGTGGGATGGAAGGGTTTTGAGAAAAGGAGAAGCCACAGGGAAAGGTGATGATGTCATTGTAAAAGCAGCTCCTGAGAGACATGAGCAGACATGAAATCCCTGTGTGGCCCACATGCGTCGCTGCTCTAGGTCAGACATCAAGGCGCAGAAATCAAACAGCGTTTGTTTGTTTTTTTCCACAGGAAATTTGGGAAGGAATTGTGCTTTGTAAAGAAAAGATGGACTAAGTCATTTGTTCTACCATTTTTTCTATAATGTTATTTATTTCTCCCAGAATGATAGCTGAATAATTATGAAATCACACACATGTCTAATACTTTGTTAATAAATTCAAGAAACATCAGAACTTAATCACAGTGCAGCACGTCATGTTTGATGCTTCTTATTCGTCTACTGCTGCGCTTGAACACTGCTGTCTTTGTCAGAGGGTTAGTTGCATATTCAGTAATGGGGGAATGATCCTAAGGTAAATCTCTACCACAGTGACAAAGCTGAACATGCAGTTGAAATGAGCACCAGCATGATGCACTTTATTCTCTTACTGCAAAATATTATTAAAAGATGGTGGGCTCGCCCACAGGTCTAAGAAGGGAACTTTTCAAAATCCTGTTGTATTTGACATATCTTGTGTTCTGCAAATAGTAACTAATTTTCAGAAAAAAAAAGTTAAACTTATTAAAATTTTGAATACTGGGACTGTCTCTAACAAGACAGCAGAAAAACAGTACTCAACAGCTTTTCTGTTGTCATGTGTCACACATCTCTTTTCAATATTATGTCAATTGAACAGATGCAAATGAGTTGGAATATATTGTGGTAAATAATTCACAACAGTAAAGAAGTAAAAAACGAACACATTAAGGATTGAAATGGCCAGGAGTATCATACATTTGAGGTAGGTCTCCTGAGCAGCTCAACAAGAAAATGTGATCATTTCGGAGCACAAGGCTGATAGTTATGAGCCAATTGAAATGTGTATTTCCTAAATGCAAACAAGTCATTCTAAAATGAAAATGAATATGCAATTTTTATTTTTGAAAGACAAAAATCTCAGCATTCTGGCTGAATAATATTTTTGAAAAGATATATTCATAACATGGGTATAGTTTGTGAAGGTAAGTGAATTTATGAAGCAGAATAGTACTTATTGCCAAAAACATTTTGGGAAGAATGAAGTGTTTATGCAATTCCTTGTTTATGAACGCCCTCAATCCCAGTCAATGCATACATGTACGTTTGCTCACTGAAGTACACCATTGTGCTTGTTAAGGATAAGCTGATTTATTTAATGTTTTGTCCTTGCCATTGGCTTCCTGCTGCTCTGAAGGCCAACAAACTTTCCGTTCCTTCACAATTTGTGAGGCAAAAAAATGGTATTGAAAACCTGAAAGTAAATCATAATGCCCTCATCACCAGAAGAATCTGAGGCTCATTGTATCCTGTCAAGCAGAAGATAAAACCTCAACTTGTAAGTTATTATTTTTGTGAATTGTCTTTCTCAAAAGATTTTATGATTGCTTCGGTAATAATACATAGAGACTGGCAAGCCTATTTAATTAAGCTAATATAGTCTTGTTTTGTTCTGTCTCTGATGTAATAGATAGATCTATTATAAACCTACAGTTAGAAGCTATTTAAAAAATATGATCCTTTTGAGGAATCAGAAGGGATGAACCATGCAATTCATTTTACAAATGGTTCTATTTTTACTTGCTTGTTTTACAAATATACATGTACAGAATTTCATATATAGTACATGTGCTGAAGATTATAAAAATACTAAATGTTACTAGATAGTCTGTGCACTTACTGTCATTTCTCTTGAAACATGAAGAATTAAGGAAGTTTGGGACAGTATTAGCACACCCCTCAGCACTAACCTTTTAACGTTGATTTTCCTGTTTAATTACCTAATGCTTCATGTGAGAGCAGTAACAGTTTAGTGCATCTATTGTCTTTTCCCCTGGGGATGCAACCTGGTTTGATTGGCATTTGTGTCTTCTTAACAAACCTCCCAGAATTTCACAATTCATAGCCCTCGGCCTGAGACCCATTTTAATTGCTTTTAACCACACTGTAGAAAGACACACTTTGTCATTTCCAGAAATGTTGTTTAGATTGGCCACTAATTGCATATATCAATTATGATTTAGCTTTCACAGGATCTACACATTCTTGCTGTTTTCACCATTCCAGTAAATAAATGGGCTGTCTCCATGGTATCATCTCTTTTTTCTTAACATTTTCTTCAGGCTTTCTTTGCTAGCCTCTATCATTGAAGGCTCCAATCTTCTTTGCTTCTCCTCTTTGTCTAGTCTATCTCTAAATTTAATTCCAACTGTGGTCAAGGCCATTCTTTGCAGAAGGAGGGGAGTGCATCCAATGGTTATAGAATATCCTATACATTCATAAATTCTCAGCTCTCAAATTAATTCTTGTTTATTCTGGAACTTTGACTTGGCAAACTATTAGTGGGATTAACACATCCTGGTGACACCATTTTGCAATGCCAAAGACAGCATGATCTTCAGACCTGACCTGATAGATAACATATATTAAATTACCAATCCATTATTGGCACAGAAGTTGTGTGAGTGAGTCAGGGAATGTAGTGGGCTTACTGAAATGTTTTGGAATCTTTTTGCTATATCATAGCCTCTATAAGCAAAATGTGGTTAATTTACATTGTTTAAGAAGATCCTAACTTTCTTTAGTGTAGGTTGTAGCCTGAGACATGCAGATCACTGCTGCCTTCTGTAATAGATGTACACTGTCTCTTTTATGAACCAGGATTCCACAATTAGGATGTTTCTCTGTATTTGTTAATGGTCATATGCACAAAGACGGCAGTATTTTGTATTAAAGGTCACACTATCTTTGCAACATAAGAATGAAAATAGATCTGCTATGGCCTAACCAAAATATATTGTCACAATCCTAGCATGCACATTTACGCATTAACTTTCCAATCTTCTTTCATATAGATTCTGCACCAGGAATTAGTTACCATTAGACTGTACTAGACTGACATTCAGTCACAGTTCAAATGTATTGCTGTCTTATACAATGCAAACACTGACACCACAGAGTATTAAAGTAGCTCATATTTTTTTCAATGGAGTGCATAGGTCCAAATTAAGCAGGTGTTCTTTCTAAACATGAACATATATTTAATGGTATGGGGTCCTGGTACATCCTGGTACAATCCTTAAAGCACATATTTTGATGTGTTTTGCTGTTTTAAAATAATTTTGTAGATGGTCCTTGAAAAAAGCCTAAATTGTTGAAAGAGAACGGAAGAGAAATATGGCACGTAGTTAGAAATATGACACGTAGTAAGATATCTTTATGTCTTCAAGGTTTACAGTGTGTGCCCATTACTGTATCACAGAACAGTAATTCTAACAACATCAGAATCATAATTCTGGTGAAATAGCTGACTGGTGATGTCCAAACGCTTTCATTAGCAATGACACCGAGAGAGCCCAAAAGAAAAATAAAACGGCACAAGAATATTGTATTTCAATTGATTTCAATAGTTGCTAAATAAATTTTAAACTGTATGTTTCTGCAAGTGGGACAGCACCAGCAAAAGACAGTGGTCATACCTAAAGGGCTCACAAATCTAATGGATCAATCACTTTTGCATTTCTAAGTCATAAATTATAACTTATATCATGACTTCTAACAACCTTGAAATCATAAACAGGCCAAATGAGGTGTCAGACTGAAACTGCCAAGACTTCGAGCTGGCAAAAATAGCCTTGAGGAAGAAGAAAACCAAGAGAGACTGAGACAAAAGAAGAATCGTAGAACAATAAGCAAAGAGTTTTTCAGGTACTGAAAACAATCCTCCATGACCTGTTCTTTTTCTCTCCATTATGTACTTTAACACCTCTGTACAAAATAAAGCCATTTTGCTTTATCATCATATGAAATAAAAGTAATGCCTAATCTTTTATCAAGATTTAGATTAGCCATCTACTTAGATTGCTAGAATATTTTAAGTTTTAAATACTTCACTGGAGTTGGAAAGAAAGAATTAGAATTGGCGATCAGTTGCCGCAATAAAGGAAATTGGCACGTTTGATTCTGGAGTTACAGGTGCATTATTTTACAGACTGGGAAAGACTGGCTGCATCACACTATAACCTTTCCCCCCACCTATTGCAAAACACACAACGCAAGTTTATCCCAGCTACGACGTTCAGGAAATTTATTCTAAGCAGCTTGGCAAATGACATGACCCATGCAGCATAACTGTATGAGGAAAGATAATTTTATTGCTGCTTTAACGTGTGGCACTCTCTGGGTTTGCACGGGCAGAGCTGAGAGGTGTCAGCTTTAATCAAGTGCTGCAAACCTCCACACGTTTAGCATTTAAAAAGTGCTTAGGTTCCCCAGATGATTATAGCAAAGAGCAAGGAAGATTCCATTGGGAATAGCTTCTAACAATAGTGATAAAACTGGATTTCAGTGCCAATCTTGAACGGTATTTGTGAAGTGCCTGTCATATTCACTCATGACATAATAATAGCCCTTGAGTTTCAGCCTATTTTTCTTCTTTTGGGATATGATTGCAAATATGTTTTCAACACACCAATGGTTCTTTGTAAATTTTCCCAGGGAAGGCATGGGAAATAAATTGAATACCAACGTGTCTTGGACTATGTAGAGCTCAGTTTGTAAAAGACTGTCGATGACAAAAAGAGCTGGGAGTGAACTGGATGGGGAGATGAAACACAAGTTTGTCATGGATGAGAAGGCCTCATTTATTTAATCCAAAAAAGGAATCCTTTTTTTGCTCCCTTATCAAGACTAGCCAGGAAAACAGAATATCCTTGTAAATCACGTATCCTGAATACTCCTGCCCTTAACTCACAATAGCTTAGGATGCTGTTGCTTTAACTGGTTTTGCAGTTTCCTTTGTTAAAAAAAACTGCAGAGATGCAAATATGAAACATATTGCATCTGATATATATACAGTATATATAAGCAAGTGTACGCCAGCAGCCATGTCACCCTGCAATTTACAACTGGCGGCCCACTGAAGCTCAGCAGGTGTGAGCCTGGTCAGTACCTGGATGGGAGACATCCTGGGAAAAACTAACGCTGCTGCTGGAAGAGGTGTTGGTGGGGCCAGCAGGGGGCGCTCACCCTGCGGTCCATGTGGGTCCTAATGCCCCAGTATAGTGACGGGGACACTATACTGTAAACAGGCGCCGTCCTTCGGATGAGACGTAAAACCGAGGTACTGACTCTCTGTGGTCATTAAAAATCCCAGGGTGTGTCTCGAAAAGAGTAGGGGTGTAGCCCCGGCATCCTGGCCAAATTTCCCATTGGCCCTTACCAATCATGGCCTCCTAATAATCTCCCTCTATGAATTGGCTACATTACTTTGTTCTTCTCCCCCCTCCCAAGGGCAGGCGGAGCAACGCGCCGGTTGGAGTATTTCTCGGTCGCAGTTAATGGCAACGTCAGCTCAAAGATTTAGTTCAAACCACCAAATGGAGACGGGCGTGCCGACAAGTGGACCCTGCTGATGCGGGATTAACGCTAGGATGAGAGAGAGTATATATATAAGCAAACAGACGTAAAACAACAACAACAACAACAACAATATTTTGCCATGAGATTTTTAACAGAACCCTGACTTATAAGAAGGACAGCACCTTCTACGGTTACTGCATTTAAAAAAAATTCTGACCTAGCACCACATACTGGTCTACCAACACTATCGACACGGCAACCCAGTATCGACACTTGGAGGTCTGGCAACCTAGGACTGACCTGACCCTGCTGTACTTCTGAACCCTTTCCAGATTGGGTTAGACAGTCGTAACGCAGCTGTCAAATGTGTTACACTTTAAAAAGATGATCTGACAGAATTCAAATATTTTCAGCCATACTGATTTTACTTTTAGCAGTTATCAAGTAAATGAAATGTCATAAATTATTAATGTTTTCCTTCTGGAAACTAAAAATGAGATATGAAACCCTGGGAACGGTGGGTCTGGTAACGAAAGGAGAACAGGCTGAAAATAAAGCAAAATAAAATAACCTGAACAAAATTCTTATTTATTGTACTACTAAATAAAATGACATATTAAGGAGTATAGATAGTTTTTATTAGGAACAGAACTCTTCTTCAAGGTCAGTGTGCCAGAAATCATTATCTGACCATGATTCATGGGTTTGCAATTGGCTATACAAAGAGCTCTATATCATAAAGCCTTTCTTTAGAGATACACAGAATTTATGACGTTAGACTTTTTTCTCTCTACAGTTAGAGTGGTTAGCTATTACTCTTTTTTGGAACAAGAAATTATTTAATTGAACCAAAGACAATGACCAAAAACAAAGAACCAAAGCATTTTCCTTGGACTGGCTAAAGAGATTGCTATACTGAAATAGGACAACCTCTTTCAGGGGGAGGAGAAGGTACAGTAACAAGGTAAAATAAGAAATGGGTTCAAAGGTTCAACACAACATCCTCATGTAAATAGTGATCAAACAAAGCTGGCCACCTCTGGTAAGCAGACAAACAAATGCACCACAAGACTTCATGCCTTTAATGTATACCATTTGCAAAAACACGAGTGAAGTGTTATATGCATTTAATTACAAAAGCCTCTTCTTAAATCCATTTGTCTCAATCATAATATCTGCAGTTTCATAAAAGTTCAACAGTATGTTAGTACTTTTGAACATCTCCTTCTTGATCACATTTAGGTTTTGGGTAAAAAAAATACTGATACAGTGTTGTATGCCTCTCATTGCAGGAGTTAAACTGTTTAAAGGTGAAACAAAGAAACTATTATTTGCATAGTTCCGGCAGATACTAAGAAATCCTAAAGCTTTCTTGCATATTATTGCAGATGTCATTTTGGTTCAGTGCGATTCAATTCAACTCCATCGAAATGCAATCAAATCCAAAATATCATGGACACTAGTAACAACAACTAACACAATTTCCATGAATGCAATATGGTGTAATGAACTTTGGTCAAACAATCAATCAGTCAATAAGTAGATGCATTAAGGTGCAGGGAGCCTAACTGAAGAAATCATTTCCCAAAGATTGAAAAAGGCGGAAGACAGTCCCAATGACTCAGTTAACCTTTATGAGATATGTGCTCACATAGGAATCCTTGACAGGCAATCTTTCTTGTTTTATATGTAATGCTGCACAAAATATCCAACTACCACAACTATAGGAGTCTTCCCATGCCTTGGAGAGAACATTTTGATAACATAAATAAGTCGGTCTGACTCTATTGTCATCTATTGACTAACAATAAAAAGCCATTTACCTTTCAATCAATCCTTAGTTGAAGAAAGCTTTGATTATCATTTATCCTGGAAGTAACAGTAATAGCATTACCTTTTTTTTGTTTTATATTATGGCAACAGAAGACAGGTTAACTCTTTTTGAAATAAAGTTTATTTCTGTTTCACAACTCAACATAAATAGAGTGTCTTCATTTCTATGATAGCAAGGTGTAACTTACAGCTATAATCATTATGCTTTTGCTTTATAACTGAATGTCTTGAAGCAACATTTAGGCTTGCACTTGCACATAAATACCAGACATAATGCAGTTAGAATGATGCATTAACTAATGTCTAAAGGTCTGGAGGTCAGGATAAACACTGCTATAATGTAATGGTACAGTATTTATTCAGATACGGTTTTTGCAGAGAAAACTCAGCCCTATGATTTTACTGAAAAATGCTGATTCTAAACTTATTAGAAGACATATCTCTACATACTGTATTGCTTATTTTAAGCTACTTGAGATGGAAAACAACAATTTCTCAAATTTAGAAAAAAACATCAAGTGATGCAGGATATCTCTTTTATTATACAGAGGCTATTTTCTCCTTTTCATTGGAGTTCTCCCAAATAAACATGAAGCATATAAACTTTAAAATACCACCAGGTGAATAAGTGATGCTCTCTCACTTCTTTCTCTAGAACAATACAAATGCCAGCACATGCTTTGCTGGGATGTGTGACTTCAACAGCTGGCTTTAGATTAAGACACTTGGAGGCAAAACATTAGATGACTCAGAAATATTCCCTGGAGGAATTTCAAATTCTCCAATTTAATCAGTGCATTTTAGGGTATCAGTGATGCCTGACTTTCAGCCGTGCTGACCTATGACTTCAAACATAGGTAGCAGATTGTCCATTAGCATAGGTCTCCATGTGTCTTAATGCATCCCTGCCTCTGTAGTTCAGACCTATTCTAACATCAATTACGGATCAGACTTCCAAAGCCAGCTGTTCTAAAAGCCCCTAGGGTTTAAAAGAACATCATTCATCCTCATCTCTTTGTTACCTGGACGCCACAACATTTTTTGAACAGGCTACTTCAAAAATGATGCAGACTCCACTGGAAAATGGCTTTTACTTTTTAAGTGAGCCCTATTGATTCATATTTGATAATATTAAATAATTAAGGGAAAACTGTCCAGACAGCTTTGAAATGTTTTTCATATGTGAGTTTATGATAGTCATTTTTGACTGGCTAATTATCTGTATAATTACACATTTTGCCCTCAAAAAATCTATATAGTATTTTTTTTTGCCTAACTGATGGTGTTATCGGTGTACTGAAAGGGTTAAAGAGCATTTTGTCATGTTCCCAGCTTGGGTTCAGTGCATATAAAGGAATTCGTTATTGCACTTATCTCTTGATATCAATCATTCATAATGCTGGAATGTAATTAAAAGTCAACAACATCAAAGGAAAAAGGTAATAAGGAATTCTGAAAAAATAAATGATAAAAATCCCCACAGAAAAAAAACTTGTTATTATGGACTCCAGTGTTCTTCACACATTTCGGTCACATCTCACCTCCTAGCACAGGTCCTCCAGCAGCCACACTCGTTTCGACACTCATTTTGATTTGATGTCAATTAAGACCCTTTGACAGTCCTTCTGATGGGGCATTATGGTTCTCCGTTGTGGAACTGCCGGATGTTATTTTCAGTAACATTTTGTAACAGCAGTACATTAAAAAATAAAACAATTCACAGCTGTTTTATTACAGCAAAACTTTCATTTGTTTTCTTGGGCATGAAATGCTGGTGCTAAAGTCCAAACCAAAGTGAAAACAATGGAGAAAGTAGTTTCTTAATAAACCTGAGATTACAGAACATTGTTTTTATTAACAGGCCACAGAAAACTGCCTTTTGGTTCAGTTCTCCGAAGGATTTTATATTTCAAAATAACAATTGAGACATCAGAAGACTTTTCATCCTTGTACAGTATATTAAATGGCTTTTGCATCCTTTTAAAAATGAGTGCATATTGATACAGGTAGTTTATTCTGTAATTAAGCTTTCCTTGTAGCCCAAGAGACCCTAATTTATATGCTAATTTGTTCCAGATGCAGTAATTACAGGGTTAATTACATACTGCATTCCAAGACTCCTATAACAGCTCTTGCTTTGTGCATCTGGTAGTCTGGTATGGTTGCATGCTTTGGAGATGAAAGCCTTTAGTTTCTAAGGAATGTTATACAGAAAGAAGTTGTGAGTTCTGTGTTATTTTAATCGTGCTTCAATATGCACTCCAATGTGCTGGCAGACGTCTTGACAACACAAATCCTATCTGACAGAAGACTAGACAGTGTAATTTATTAATTAACGTCTCCCACATCTGCGCATTTAGGATTTAATCCAGACCTATGTGTTATAGATGAACTATATATTTGGTGCTCTAAATTTAGAAACTAGCAGACAGTAGCTGACCTTTGCTTGAGCAAGGCAGAATGTAGGCGGAAGGATTAAAGCTTTGTTAACAGGAGGCTTCTTAATAAACATATTAACCTAATACTGCATACACGTAACTCCATAAAAAGTGTTTGTTACCTTTACTATTTTTATCTTTTGACAATATATGTTTTACATAAATCAGACGATAAGCAATTTGAGATACTGCCTCAGGCTTGACCTCCTGGGCAGAAGGCCAAGAGGATGACGACGTTGGAAATCAAGAAATCCAAGGAGAATCTTCAAGGCTAGAAAAGAGGAGTGGTGGATGTGAAGAGATGAATGTTGGGGAAGAGGGCAAGCTTGTTACCCCTATTGTGCCTACTCAACTGGGTCAATTAAATCGATCTGTATCCAAACCAAACAATCACAGATCCTTGAGACCCTTGCAAAACTTTCCCCACCACAAATACTAAATCTCACTAAAGTCTTTAACATTTGTATATCCAGTTATTACCAAGTTAACAAAAACAAGGTTCTAAATTGGTGTTGATTAAACCTGCTTATGTACCGTAGGACAACTGCACATACATGTATATAGTTTCATGCTACTTTTTCTACAATGTGTTATTTGTATTTAAATGTATTTAGATTTTTTATATGATGTGATTTTTATCCTTAAAAGGGGTTAAATATGTTCTGTAATACTTTGTTCACTTTATAGATTATCCTTAATTGACCCTAATCATGACACCGTGTCCTGCACAAACTATTAAGCATTTAATGTGAAGAACAGCCTGTTTGAAACCTTTATCCTAAACTATAGTCCTTCATAGAAGATGGGAAGGAGGAATGTTGATACTGTTAAAAAAATCCTTATTTTGCAAACTAAAGGCTGGTTGTGACAAGACAGATTAAAATTAATTAAATTTTGTGCTAAACTAAGATTAGTTGATTTAGGATTAAATTTTAATCACATATTCTGCACACTGCACCACACAAATTTAGCTGAGATTCATAAATCTTGGATTAAGCACGTCATTTTAGGATTAACTCAGATAGCTACATTTTTATATTAGCAGCTTGTTACATGTTTATGTACAGCATTTAAAAAAAATTGTAAAAGGAACCTAAGATATGTTCATTGTTCTTTTAAGGATACTAAGTGGCATTAAACAATCATTGCATTTATTATCATATTTTTTTTAAAATAAGAACAAAATACAGATTTATTTATTTTTTAGACAGAAGTGGGATTGTACATAAAATGACACATGCATGTTCCATTCCATTTCCAAATCAAACTTTTAACTTAGATTGATTGATCCTATTGAATGACTTGCAGCTCAGCAAGTGGAAATGGTCATGGATATGAAGAATCAGGCTGCCTTGGCCTACACACCTGGAGAAGGCTCCACAGGCGAAACGTTGCGTTTTCTTTCTTCTCTTTTCAGTATGGAATAAACCTTTCCTTGTTCCTTGCTGATGCAGCTACCTACTTGCATTTGACCTGTTTGGAATGTCTTCCTGCACATGCGTGACACGCTGCACGATGCTGGTTCTTGAGCAGCAGCCTCACTTGCACATTAGGTTCTAAAGTCTTTATCCCGGGGCTGCCATTTTACTGCTTGTGAGCTGTATCTGGCTGCAATAGGACAACGGTGATCCCTCAGTCAGATACACTGCTCTTCTGTGGGTGTGGTTGCCCTGACCGTTGTCAGTCATACATTGAATGTGTCTGAGTGCATTACAGCTGCAGATGCACTGATGCACATCAAAACATCTGGCAACCCAGAACAATAACATTCCTGCCCTTAGCATCCCAGTGGTGTCTTCGCTTCTATCTTGTGGCTGTAATGGCACTTTGGAACAATCATTATTGGGCACAGTGTGTCTGGTCCCTGTTTTCGTACCTGTGGTCACAGGTGCAATAAAATGTGAAAATTGTCACGATCACATCCACATTTGCATGTTTGCAAACTATGGTGTATTACCTGTACTCAAGAGATTTGATCTGACTAACTGAGTGTTTGGAAATGAAGTGAATGAAATGATTTACGGATCATTTGTGAATATGTTCTTCTGGGACAATTTCTGAACCAAAATAATTAGTTATAATTTATTACCTATGTACACAGGACACACCTCACCTCTCATTTTAAATTTTATAAATTTTTGTACTTCTCAGTGAAAGACAAGTTACAGCAAGCTTGAGACGAAACCTAGAATCCACAACATGACTCATCCTGTGGCGTTTCTGATTGGGTTCTGAAGCATTCACCATATTTTTAAACAATACAAAACCAATACCAAAACTACCAGATTGTTTTGAGATGCAATATCTCCAAAGATAAATTTCCTCAAAAATCAAATTCTTCAGTAATTCACTGCCTTTTGTCCATTAAACTGTTTCTCGGCCATATGCTGTAATCCACCTAAGATATGATTTCCTTTATGTACCTTTTAAACCACCACCTAAACAGGCTGAAATTTATCCCACCTTTGACATAGAAACCTATATTAAAACTTACCGGGATAACATATTTATATTTAATTTTGAGCATATAAAAATAAACCTGTGTTAAGAAGGATTAAGTAAGAACATGGTTTATAGTTTGGCACACCATGATTAAAATAAACCCCCAAATTTAACCTTGTTTAGGTATAAATCAATGTTGATGTAATAAGACAGAAATGTCTTTTGTTGGCCTTATTTGTATTTGAATTCTGAATCAGCCTGGCTTGCAAAAGCAGAGCAAGACAGTATTCTCTTCAGTTTTCCCTATGTGGGAATGATCCTCAAGAGAGTGCTGGACCATACAAGGAGAGTATGGCCCTTCTTGCACGCTCAAGAGACCTGAATGTGAATGACAGAATGATGGTACAGCTCGTTGCAGACCACCCTGACAAAACAAGGCTGGTATGACAGCACAGAGCAGTGGTGCTTGTTCATGCTGGGTTTTCATTCATGCTTAAAGCCACAAGGAGATGTCTTGTCACAAAACTAGTCTAGACTTTCAAGTCTGAATGAGCTCCTTCAAGGAATCTCTTGAAATGGTGGCTTAGAAAAGGATCCTAAAACCAATGGGACACTTCCAGCAGTAATTAAATAAGGCGCTAACAATCTCCTGCTCCCTCCAACCCTCCTCACACATCCAACCTCAGCAGCTGCTATTCCATTGTACTCCTCTTTTACAGAAAAGGGAATCCAGTCAGTTCTATCAGCAGAATTCCAAGGAGCTGTCAGAATCTGTCCTGAATGGCTACTCATTAGTGATGTCAGATGTTGTTAAAGCAACTAGATGGCAGCTGCATTGTGGGCTTTTGAGAAGCAGAGTCAAAACACTGATTGAGGAGAAATATAAAGCAATGGATGTCGTGGAGAGCCACATAACGCGGGTGATTATGTAGATTTCTGATTCTACACAAATACAAATTTTACACAAACGTCAGTTATATTATACCACAAAGTAAAGATGTTGCTTTCGATCTGTTTTTGCACATTTTTAATCAAGGACAAAAAAAAACCAATGTCTATTATTCGTTGTAACAGCCATTATTTCTATATTGTAGCCTTACAAAATATTGAACCACTTTTTTTAAACTGAAGTTAATTTAAACTGTAGATTATTAATTCCAACCAAAATCATTACTTTAAGTATTTATGTGAAATTGACATTAATTCATAAATTGAATCTACAGTATATAACCAAATTAGTCAGGAGAATATAAAAGAAGCCATGTAAATACATGTAAAATGTTAATACTGAAGTACATTGGGCACAAACAGTGATAGCTTCATATTAGTATTTTATTATTTTAACCAACTTATTTGCCCACAGGTATCCATACATACACAGAATAAACTTAAACTGTCCCATCACAGTCAATTGAAGTAATCAAATCCAAGTTTTTTTCCATACAACATTTAATTGATTCTTGAAGATTCTAGAAGAATCCATCACTGTGTATGCAAATAATTACAGCACGAATGATTAAATGACACAGTTTCAAGACAAACCCCTTCTTTGTGCACACCTGGGTTTATAGTCATTTGTTGTTTTGTTTTTGAAGCTTCCAAGAAATTCCAAGAGGTTATCATTCCTTGCTCAAGCTGTATTGTCTGTACGGAGAGAATGTTCAACAACATTTCTTTACAGCTGCCCTGAAAGGGTGTTGCATGTAAAAAGCATTTTGTGATTTTCCCCTACCAGTCTGCAACAGATTTGCATATCAAGAATAACTGCACAACTATCTTCATAAGAGGCACTTTTAAAAATAATCTTTATCCATTCATAGATGTCATCTCCACCCTTTGCACCAAATGGAGTTTTTAATGAAAGTTCGGGAGGAATGAAGGCAGCCGCGCTTATTCAACACAGCTGCTGCAATTCTCACTAATCCCGACGTAAGCAACCGGTCTCCATAAATATCAAACGTCACCCTCTCCTCTTCCTCGTTCGTTTTCTGCATGGTTTGTTTTTGCCTAGCTCGAATCCGTGCTCCCTTCTCATGGATCTACAAATCCGCCGCTCCGATGAAGACCTTTTCTGCAGCGCAGGAGACTCTCCTCCCCTTCTCGTCCAGTCCACCCCCCACAGCTCCCCTCACCTCCGTCTCATCGCCTCCTTCAGCCGCCGTGCAACATCAGCGCCGCTCATCTCCCAGCCAGTCCTCACAAGATCCAACTCCTCGTCGAAGACTGCGTTCCGCCGTCGCAGTCCCTCTCTCATTACAAACCCAGCCTTCCCGTTCCTCCACGGCAAAATCTCCAAATAACCCCCGCTTCTCTTGAGGATGTCCCTGCCGCCGCGCTTCATGCACATCGGCTCCCCCTTCTCTTGGATCATCTCTCGCGATTTCCAACCGGACCGTAGCAAGCCTCCAGAGGATACTTCGAAAACATGGCGTCCATTTTAAAAGAAACGCTTCCAAAAAAAAAAAAGCTTCGTTTTCCCCGTACTTAACCGCAGTCTACACAAGGAAACATCAACTCCCCAGCTTCCCCCGGCGCTCTCTGATGACATCACCCGCGCCGCCGCCACTCATCCCAACGTGAGGACCCCGAGGCCGCCCGCGCCTCTGCCTGTCGCATCTTCTGTCTTGTCTTGTCCTGATATATCCGTGTCTGTCTCTTCCCCCCCAAGCAATCCATTCCTCTGCTGAACAACTGCACCTAGCCTCTCCCACCCAGCCTCCTGCCCTAAACTCCTTGCTGCCGAGTCTAAGGCCCCAGGCTCACGCCCCTCCCCCCCCTTCTCCGCTTAATCTAATTTCTGCACTCTCCTGTCTCTACCTCCGGCGTCCAACACGGCTCAAGCTCCGCCAGCTTGGTGCCTTCGGCCCCGGTTTCTTTTCTTTTGGCCCATGCTGCTGTCTCCACGGCCCGAAGGCCAGCTAGTAAACGACCCCCAGCTCAGCTAGCAGGCGGCCCTTACCCTCCCCCACCCCCTGGCGTCCAAGACGACTCGGCAGCCTCCTCAGTCCTTAACGCAGCCTTCGCTCCTGCTTCAATTCCCAGCAGTCTTCGGCTTCCATATCCCAAGCCACCGAGCTTCAGGCCCCAGATCCCCTCCTACCACAATCTGCTTTCCGCTCTTCTCTCCTCATCTTCTCCCTTCCCCGGTGTCCAACACGGCATCCGTCATCCCATGCCTTCGGCCCTGGATTCCAATCTCCCCTTTACTAAGGACTTTTTTGTCTGAACAGCCGTTCCTCTCCCAGCTCCTCCTAACACACTAAAGTTTAGTCCTCCTCCCATTCCCTTTCCACTCCGGCAGCAAATTCTGAGGTGCGGACATCAATCTAGCTCACTTTCTCTCTTCTTCCACTTACAACTCCGATTCTAGAACAGTCGACTGTGGCTTGATTTCCATTACTCAAATCTTCTGACCCTCACTCTGCTTCAGTCCTTCGAATTTCCGACTTCTGCTTGGCTTTCAGCATTTTCCACGACATCACGTGCTCCGCCTTTCCCCAACGTCGTCAGGAACTCGACGATTACATGCACAGCATCCCCGATCTATCTGTCCTTTTCGAGGGCTCCCTGTTCTACGATTACCATAAGCAGTTCTTGGCCGAGGCCGCTGCCCGCCTACTCCAACGGAACCAGCGCACCTACTGGGGAGCCCTGGACATTGAGCTTTACTGTCGCACTTTCACTGGTGTCCAAGCTCTTTCCTGCGACTTCTGTTCCTCTTGGACACATTCATCAAATCTTTGCCCAGGTACCGTCCGCAAGCCCAACCTCGACTCCGCCCCTTCTCCCCCACAGCATCTATTCTCCCGCCAGGTCTTCTTCAAACCTTCCCGGTCCAAAGATGTTCGCAGTCGCCCCATCGTGATGATCAGAGGCCAACAAATTCCCAACATCTTCAATTCCTCTACACGTACCTCTCCCCTTCGTCGCTTCCTTCACATTCGCAGCTTCTGCGGCGAAGCTCATGCTCGCTCTGCCTGCCCCTGCCGGCCCCTTCCATGCTCGCTCCACCTTCAGCGTTCCCAAAAGACTACTGGCTTTTCTGTCTACCCCAATTGACATCCCCGCTCTTGTTTTCGGCCTGCTCCATCACCCCGACCCCTCTTCCACCCACATCTTACTCGACGGCCTTTCCTTCAGATTTTCACCAGGCCCGTGCACACTTCCTTCTTCCTTTGTCTTTTGCAAAAAAAAAAAATTTGCAATCTGCCACCGCCGATCCCCAGTCCGTTGATTCCTTGCTAGCATCCAAAGTCGAGACTGGTTTCACGATTGGCCCACTTGACTCTTCCCCATTCCCCGCATACCACATCAATCCCATTGGTATAGCGGTTCGTCTGGGCGCCTGGCTCGCTAAGGCCAACATCTCCAGTGCCGTTAAAATTATGCCTCCTGACCCAGACCTCTGGCGCCTCTTCGGAGTTCATTGGCAGAACAAGTTCTTTGCAGTCCGCCTTACCTTCGGACGTAGGAGTAGCCCAAAAAAAAAAAAAAAAAAAAAAACATTTTCGGTACCTTAGCCGAAGCTCTCGGCTGGATCCCCTCGAATAACTATAAGCTTCCTTTTCTCGTCCACCTTCTCAACGATTTCCTTACCATAGACTTTCCTCACACCCCACTTGCAAGAGCCTCCACCACACTTCTTTCCGTTTTTAGGAAACTAGGGGTACCCCTTGCCATGGACAAAACAACTGGCCCCTCTCATATAATCCAATTCCTCGGGATCACCCTCAATTCCATCAATTTCTCCGCTTCCCTGCCTCGCGACAAAATCGACAGGATCCAGATGTATATCTCTATCTATTCTTCTGCCAAATTTCGCACAAAGAGGGAACTTCTCTCTCCGCTCGGCCACCTCAATTACGCCATGCGTATCATCCCTCAAGGACAGTCTACCTTCTCGACCTCGCCTCTTCCGTGCCCTCTCTTTACCACCACGTAAGCCCTTCAGCCAACTGCAAATCCGAGCCCAGGCTTTGGCAGCTTTTCTTGGCCAACTCGAATGGCATATCTCTTTTCTACGATGACCTCCTCTCTGACACTGAAGATATCCAGCTTTTCACAGACGCAGCCCCCTCAGTCGGTTTCGGAGGCTATTACAAAGGCCAATGGTTTGCGGCCCCTTGGCCTCCTGATTTCTCTCCAATCCCTCTCGCCAACCAGTCATCAGCCTTGTTAGAAATATTTCCAATTGTCGTTGCTGCTTCTCTTTGGGGCCACAATTGGAAACATAAACCATCCTCATCCATTCGGCCATCCATGCAGTAGTTCATATAATCAACAAAGGAAGGTCTTCATCCCAATCCATCATGAAATTCCTCTGCCGCCTTAAATGGATTTCTCTCGCACATCAATTCATTCGCGTAGCTGCTCACATTCCAGGTCACCTTAATGAGATAGCTGACTCTCTCTCTCTCGCTTCAGGAACTTGGCACCAGATGCAAGACCGAATCCGTGCTCAGTATCTCCCTATTCGGAACTCACGTTCCTCCGAATTATCCTTTCCATCGCTATCTCCAGCCGGCCCAGCAAACTATCACCCCTCGAACTCTCGATTCTTACTGCACTGCCTGAAAGGGCTTCCAATCCTTCCACCTCTCTGCGAACATAAAATTCTGTTCTTTCGACATTCTCACCGCATCATCCTTCGTTCGCTATCGTAGAAACTCACTCAAGGTACGAGCATCCACCACCAAAGTATACCTGTGCGGCATCCACTCCTTTTCGGCACGATCCGTCCATCCCTTATCCACCCTCGAATCACTCTCCTTAAAGGCTTTTCAGTGGCTTGAAAATCACTTCCGAACCTACGCGCACCACTTACCTCAGACATCCTTGAATCCTGCATCAACGTCGTCTGGTTACCACTCACCCTGGGTCGACCGCCCTCTTGAATCTTTATTCTTGTCAGCCTTCTTTATCTTCCTAAGGTGCTCCGAAATTACCGCTAATTCCACATCCTTCGATGCTTATCCAACATCTCCATCTCATCTTCCGAGACACTGACCTTCTATCTCAAGAAAAGCAAAACCAACCAACTCAGATCTGCCACTCTCATCTATTATTTCAAACTCTGTTCCTACATAAGCCCTTACGAGCCTCTATCCCATTACGCACATCTTCGCACCTCTGCTGGAGCTTTGCCTACTGCCCCTCTGTTCGCAAATGAGAAGGGCCGTATCATGATACCCTCCTAAACAATTCTCCGGGCACTCCTTTAGATCAGGGGCTGCATCCTCCGCCGCTCGCCACGGCATACCCGAGTATCTCATCAAGCAACTCGGCCGTTGATCCTCCGAGGCTTACCATGCATACATTAAAACTAACCCCGGTATCCTCAAGCAGGCACTTTCTCTCCTCAGCTGAATTGGTCCAATAATCTTTTGTTTTTGTTTTTCTGCACTGGTGACTGGGGGTCCCGCTTGGTTCTTTTGGGGGTCCTATCCTCCCCGTCCAACGGCCGGGAGGTTGGCCCTCAGCCAAGCGGGTTACGCCAAATCTCCACATCACAATAAACGATTCAAAATTCTCCCAAGCTTTCAGCTGCTGTCATTCCTCGTGAAATGGAGTTTTTAATGAAAGTTCGGGAGGAATGAAGGCAGCCGCGCTTATTCAACACAGCTGCTGCAATTCTCACTAATCCCGACGTAAGCAACCGGTCTCCATAAATATCAAACGTCACCCTCTCCTCTTCCTCGTTCGTTTTCTGCATCCCTCCTCCACCCCCTCTCCACCTTTGCAGCTACCCCATTGGTCGCATGGGGGTCCTATCCTCCCCGTCCAACGGCCGGGAGGTTGGCCCTCAGCCAAGCGGGTTACGCCAAATCTCCACATCACAATAAACGATTCAAAATTCTCCCAAGCTTTCAGCTGCTGTCATTCCTCGTGAATGGAAACAAGGAGAACAGGAGGAGGAAGGGGGAGGAAGACGAGGGAGGAGGAAGCTAGTTTAACACTTTTCAATAGAGACATCTGCTTTCTTTTCAACTTACCCAATTTAAATGTCATTTTTCATTGGTTCTTCAGAAAACCCATTTTATGAACCTGTAATAATCTGCATTTGTGATTGTTCTCCACATGAGAAACACACATTTACTGGGTTTAAACATGCGTGAGATGAGCTGATGTTTGACTTCACAGTAAACGTAGCACATTCTTCCTTTGTTCATTTGTGTGCACCTTAGGATCAAAAGCCATTTGAAATTCAGCTTATATTCACCAAACTGTTCTAGCATGTTGCCAGAGAAGCCAATAATATGAAAATTCATTTTACTGTATTTATGAAATATAATTTGAAATGAGTGTTCTCTTAATATGAAATGACAAGGATTTGTGAATTATGCCACATTTTTTTAAACAGGATGAAGTACAGACTGTCTTTGTATCTCTGCTCATAATATCTCTCAATTCCAAACTTTGATCCTGTCCCCCTTTATCAAGTTTCCTACACTAACAACGAAGCCAATTAAAATCTAGAGTAATGCAACCTATCTAATCATCAAAATGCTTAAAAAAGCAACAACCTGTTTATGTTTTGTTTTCCTTCTCTGCAGAGTTGTTAAGTTCTGTGATTAGTACTTCTTATCTAACACCTTGTCATTTCTGTCTTTACCAGACTATATTTAATGTTTGCCGCACTGTATTTAATTTAGGGATTTTCAACAGCTAATTAGTGATGAGTGCTGCCTTAATGAACAGAACAGTTTAAAAAACAGTATTTAAAGCGGCATACATATAGTATAGTACCAACCTTCAGAAAGGAAGCCCGCATACATAATGCACAGTAGTACACTGAGTACTCAGTGATAAAGTCTGTTTAAAAGTAAAATTACAGGTCAGACAAGTTGTTTCACTGATTGAATTAAGGGGAAACTTTAGATAGGCCAGATTGTTTCAGCCCATGATGAGATTTGTTGGCACCCTTGAGTTAACCCTTTCAAAATGTATAATGTGGTCTTTAATGACCAAGTCATCTTGGTTTGATATCACATCCAAAGATGTGTCCCCACTCACCATACCAAGGCATTGGTTTTTGAAACTGTGGTGCAGAGGGAAGAGCACCACCTACTGGTCAACTAACGCAATTTACAGCAGCAACCAGGTTTTATTTAGATGAAGGCTCAGCCTTGCTTAGCTTCTGAGATCTGACAAATCAGCCCACAAATCGCTACAGAAACCACTTATCTCTAAAACTGAAGGTAGCAGAACTTCCGTGAAGTGTTCTTCCATTGGTGGGCTCCGCCGAGAAGAAGGAAAAGGATAGAGCATTTATTACTGTGATTGACAGTGGTATTTAAAGAAACGTCACTTAACATGTGGGGGGCAGGTGTTTCGCCTCTCCAGTGTTTCTGGGACATGTTGCTTGCTGCAGAACCTGGGTCATTATTGAAAAACACAGGAATTTCTAATGCCTCCCAGGAGCTAAATTAAGTGCAGTTGTGTCTTGATTTGAAAAGAAGTTAATGAAAAAGCATGCTAGCTCAGGACATCAGTCATGCTAAGAGATCAGGCTTAGAAAGGGTTGAAGACACCGCTGCATCTTCAGTTAGCTTATGAAGAATGACCATCTATTTTTCTTACTTTCGAAAGGCAAGATTTTAATTTCCTTTCACATTTTGTGCAGTAAGAAGCTTAGGGTTTAGAGAGATTCATCTCACATTGGCAGGTAAGAGACACGTTACTGAGTCAGGAGTTATAAATCGATAAATTAAACAAATGTGCTCATCTTGTCAACCCCTCATCCCAACAGAGCATTGCGCCTTATGGCCTGGTGATATATTTCCTCACTTAAGGTTTTGTCCATAGTTTATTAAGGGTAATGCAAGATGCAAAAAGCAATTGGCAGCTTTAGGTTCTATAAGTTAGCTATAAGTAACTGGAGCTACTGACACATTCATTTTCTTGCCACCTTACCTGCTTTTCGATATTTCTTACATTCTGCTGGAGATCCTCATCTCTAGAGTTTATGCCTTCCTCTTCTGTTTGTGCATAAATCGATATAACCTTCCCTTGGGTATATAGGACTAGATAATCAGATAATTAAGGAAAGCAAAATACATGTCTGTTCGAAATTTTGAATTTATTGTTATAGTACCAAAGGCCAAGAAAAAAGAAACACATACATGAATCAAAGCTAATCCAACTGCTATTTTAAATCACATTAAATAACACAGAATCTTTAATTTAGAAAATTGTGGTGTATATTTGCTGTTTGTAAACTAAAATATTTTTTTTTCTAGTTCAAAGTGCTCCCAATCCTTCGTTGTTTTCGTTGTAATTTGAAGGTTGAATTCATAAATACAGTTAGCAATATTACCTTAACAGGAGCAACACAATAATTTATGTTGAAGTAAAATATCAGTAACTACCTTTATTCATCAGATCAGCAATTTTCTGACACCTCCGGTTGACCTCTCTAATTGAAATCTCCAACTCATAAACATAATGTGTTGTAGTATTTTTACTTAAAAGGTATTTAAAGATGTTCAAAGTTAAATGTTAAAATATCTCTAAATTAAATAGTAAAAAAACACCCCTTCTGTTGTTCTGTGTGGTAATATTCTCAGGCATTCAATGGCAGAAGAATTTGTTTCTTGACCTACTTCATCCTGACAAATAATCTTATTTTATACTGAATCTCAGTCTGTCGCTGGTTAACTGATTCACCACAGTGCCACTTTAAGTCTGCAAGATTCATAAGAAAAAATATTCCTTTATTTTGTATGCATGTCTCCTGCTGAGCCCTTTCTGAACTACCTGGAAGTTATTCCAGTCTGACAGACACAGCATCAAAGTACCAGAGGCTCATTGTCGCCACAGCTAAGCAAATATGCAACCATGATCTGTCTTTGTCTCTGTAGTCTTCTATAATTTCCATATGACAATTTTGCTAAATTTCACCCTCAACCGATTAGCTGATACTATTTTTATACCCCATTTTTAAATTGCTCATGAGTTTTAAAAGACCCAAAAAAAATAGAGCTGAATGATTCAATTTCATTTTTGAATGCTCAAAGACCTAGTGGGTTCATTAATCCACCGCAGTAATTAAAGTGTAGTACATGAGGGATCGGTTAAGAGAGAAATCATGTAGAGGTGGCCATTAGCGGTTACCGTTAGAGAGAAAAGTATTTCGTTTCACGGGATAGCTTTCACAAACAGCACAAAGAGCTGAGAGATGTGGTCACAGGCTATTCCTTGCTGTCTTGAAAATGATATTCAATCATGTAGCTAGAAATTTTATTTTGCTTCTTTTTTTGTTCCAGAAGACCTTTACTGCACAATATTCTTATAACTGCACAAGATACAGTTCTTTACCACACCTTCCAACATGGATAGGTAAACTCCAGCTTTACCTGAATGATGGCATCTGTTAGGTAAATAACAAACACCCCTCAGACTAACAGTTGATGCTACTTAGATGAAGTACAGATTCTGATGTAGCAGGGAAGACAGGTGTACTTTCCAACTTTGAGGCCAACAATATCTGCCAACACATTGTGTTGTGTACCTGGTGCCGTACAGAGTAAAACAGAGTAAAATCAGCTCAACCAGAAACATGAAAGAACAGCAAATATGGGATATATAAATACACAGCGATATTTCAGCTTTAAATATACTTTCCTGTAGTGAAGATTCAGGTTTTAAATATACTGCTAAAAAGCAGAGGTTTCTTACAAAATTCTTAGGGACAACAGGAAGTCTTAAGGATTGATGTGGATCAGGATGTGTGACAACAGCAATACATACTATAAGCTACATAGAGCACATATTAGACAGGGGGGTATGAATCAGCATGCTAACTACAAAGGAACTAATAGAGGTTAATTCTGCATTGAAAAAGAAAAAGAATGGCACTCCTGAACAAGGCAACACAGCTGAAAATATTCCGTTTTTTGTACCTTGTGTTTATTTTTCAGCATGGAGTTAAACGCATATATCATTCAGCACAATGTTGTCATTGAGATAGGTGAATACTGCAATTACCAGAGATATAGGAAATCTGATGGAAATAGATGTTTTACATGCTCACACCTTAACCCCTTGTACTGCAAGACAGTTTTGAAGTACACTGACAAAGGCTTTTCTGTTCAAGTACATAACAATATGGGCAGAGAAACGGTGTTGGTCAACCCATTTCAGAAACTCTAAAGTAAAAGGAAGAAATACACACTTACTATTCTAATAATAGAGAAGGAAAATGAACAACCAATCGAGAAGAACAGGGATTCTTAATAAACTAAATGGCAGTTATGAAGCCTGATATAAAGCATGGTTAAGCAGTGAATAAGCACTGTACCTGATTTATGCGAGACTGGACTGTTTAAGATGAGAAGACCATTCTAGGAGTGCTGAAAGCTTTTTCTACAATGCAAAGATGAAGTTCACCTTATTTATTTTAGTGCAGTGTACTGACTAATCACTGACCTCAGGGGGATTTAGTGGATGGAAATGAGCGAATTTGTGCATACTTCTGCTTTTATTAGCCAGAGGCTGCTTAATTGAATTTCATTTGAGTTCTGACCTGTATCATCACCTGTACTTTCAAGCGTAACTCAAACACTGGCCTGGAAGGCACACACCTGAGTACAGCACATCTTCCTTCAGTAGCAAATTTGATTTGTCTGTCCAGTTTTGAAGTGTATTGATGCATAACATGAGCATGTATTTTAGGAAGGAACCACTGCAGTCTTTGTCTTAATGGCAGTCGCAATGCAATTAATTTGTAATACTTTAGGTTACTTCTTCACAATCAGGTGCATGATATTTTTATCCAGAGGCTGATCTTTTGTCAAATCTGCTCTAAAACAGGGAACAACAATGGCTGTCCGAACAACTCATGAAGGATGACATTTATCATTTAAAACAATAAATTATATATCGTATAGACATAACGTAAAGATGATGTCATTAGTTCTCTGAAATGTAGTAGGGTGAAGAAAGTGTCATTACATTCTATACATTTTATGCATGCTAGTGATATTCGTTTGGAAGTTGTTTTTCATTCTAACCTGATTATGTAGTTTTGCACAGAAAGCTTCCATATGAAAATAATGGATATGTTTCAATAAAAGCAATTGCTTGCTTTTCTGCATCAAACATCCCACTTTCAGAAACGGAGAATGAGAAGTTAATGTGAATAATTCATTCAAAGCACATATTTATCAAACTGAATGTGTTCTAGAAAGACTCAAGACAGATAGTGTGTATATAATGCTCATAGGGCGAAATGAATTTTGAACTCCCAACAATTATCACGTTGGGCTCTGCAGGTGTCAAGAACAGCATGAGCAAGATGTGACGTACAATATATTCCACAGGGTGCTGAAATATCTAGTGCCAAACCCTACCCCATCCTTCTCAAAGGGTCACCTTGATCTGAAGGTAATGGTGTATTGAATTGAAATGTGTCCACAGAAGTTCTACAGGTTTTCAGTAGGATTGAGATATAGCGATTTTTCATTCAAAGGACGGTGATGAAGTATGTCTTCATGCTCACCAAGTCAACCACACATTTTCTGCCACTGAGAGAGTCTGTTAATTCAAATGGAGCTGCCTTATTTTAAGGTCAATGAGAGAACAAATACTTTATATTATCTATTAATATAAATGTATGTAAATATTAGATTAATTGTAGCATTATAACTTGGATATAGGTTATCTTTTCATCCATCCCACACATACCTGAAAAAGTGAGAAATTCAAAGATTGAATTCCTTCTCCCCACAGACCTCCGCAAGTGGAATAAAATCATCACCAAGATTTCCCTGTAATATAATCATTTTTGATCTGCTACATAGTATTAAATACTGCGTGTTCAAATATAAATGAATGGGAACGGCTGTCAGGGAAGGTCAACAGAACACTTCCTTTGGCTCCTTTGGGGATCTTCTTCTATTAATTACTGCTTGATGAATGAAAACAAGTCAGGTTAACCTTGACTTCCAGGGATCAAAGGGGAGAAATGTCCACAGTAATAAGATGTCACTGTGAGGTTGTGTCCATATGAAATGGAGAAAGCTGCAGAGAGGAAAACCCCACTCAGATGAAGAAGGATACTGTTACGCTGAGCCCGTGGGTGGGAAAAAAAGGCACTGCAAAGTAATTCTTCTCAGAGTCCGACTAGCGGTAAGGATCACGGCGTTTATTATGTGAGTTATATAATAATACAATAATGGGAAGCAGAGAAGAATGGCAGGCAGTTGGGATGCGCAGGGGAAGCAGGAAGGAGAACAGCAGGCTGTTGAGATGCGCAGGGGAAGCAGTCGGGTCTGGGATGGAGACAGGAGGAGATGATGAGTATTTAGGTGCTGCAGACAGGAACTGGAGGGCTGTGAATGGGAACACACTTTAAGAAATATCCTGGGAAACCTGGAACAAGAGCTAACACACACTCATGCTAGCAACTCAATGTCAGAGTGGTTCCTTATGGTTTATTGACCATATACAATTTCTTGTATTAGCAATTTGTCTATTCGCATACCCCAACTCGCTCTCCATGAGACACAGACACACAGACAGGAAGAGAAGCTTGGATTCAGAGCGCAGGGTCAGCCATTTATACGGCACCCCTGGAGCAGCAGGGGTTAAGGACCTTGCTCAGGGGCCCAACGGGGTAGGATTCCTCTGCCGGTCATGGGATACAAACCTTGATCATCTCAGCCACAAGCGCAAATCCTTAGCCACAGAGCCACCATGGTCCCTAACGAGGTTGATTAGCCCGGCCTGCTCTCATTAGAGATGACCCTGATGAGCTCCTTGCACGTGTGGAATGCGCCGTGGTGATTGGTGGTGCTGATGTAGGAGCTCGTCAGAGCATCACAGATACAATTAAAAGATGAGAAATCAGATTTGACAGGCCTTTAGAAAAGGATATTTGTCCAGGAGCAATTATTATGGCAAAAAGTTCCAAAAAAGAACGCAGAGCATCTTTAAAGTACATTACTAATTAACCACAAACATAAAACTAGTGTACACATACCATGCAGTACATCATACATACTAATATGTGTAGGTGTGGATATATACATTTTACTTGTGTTGTAAAAGTGGATTATAGCCATTCAGCCATTGAAAAACAAAACAAGCATATGAATAAGTATAAGGTTTTGCTTGGTGTCATAACTATGCAGGCATAATAACAGGTATTGAAGTGAGTATGTCTGTCCTATCTTTCAAATTTCCTTTTCCACTCTTGAGTCATAGATCTGCATGTGGTTTCAGGGAATCTTGGTATTATGCTTTCAGCTAAAACGTTACGATAGGGTGTGATTCTGATATGTATTCAGGATGTTTATCTTATCCTGTCAATAACTTTAGGTTCCATAGAAATATTGACAAAAAAGTTCAATTTTTGTGAGTGCATTAGAGTGTGTGCTTCATATGGCGTAGTGTTTAAAAGTAACCTGTTACCTTCAATGGCATTCCTATATAGTGTGAATGTGTGTTCTGATTCAATAATCAGATGGGGCACACAGCCAAATGCCTAGTGTATATCTGCTTTTCAGAGCAAGTTCTGGTAACCAAAAGAGCTTTTCTGTGTAGATACACATAATCTCCACAGTGCATGCATTCAAACAAAAAAACACACAAATAAATGAACCACAGTGATTTCTAAGTGCTATTCCTGAAGATGAATTATATTTATTTGACAGTAACATGTTAGGTGTTGGATCTTGCTTTGATGGCTCTTATTATTCTTTCAGAATTATGATAAATAATCTCACAAAACCTCACAATAATGGAGAGCTAGCTTTCATTTTGTTGGTCTAGCTGGACAATGGCTAGATTCAGGATGGAGAACATGACAGCAGCACAACACAGTTCATTAACATTAATCCTGCCTGGAAAAGAGATTTTGCACAGTAGTGATCTTAAGAAACAAAGAGCACTGGAAAACTGTTCTCTCTGAAAATGCACTGAATACACCTATTCGTTTCAGAAGTTACTCTGAAAGCCTGACAGTGAGTACTAACACTAATTCAGTGTATTCCTGTGTTTCAGTGTAACCTTGCTCTCCATGGTTTTACAACAATTATTCTTATCTTGGACAAGTTGTATGCTGGTTTTTCATTTGGGCAATATTATATGATACATAGGAGAATGCTATGGTCGGGTATCCTGTGGAACTCTGCCACAACAGAGACCATCACTCAGTGTTGGTTTTCCACTGTGATTTTTGAACAGAGAGTTCAGGCAATTCTGTCTGTGAAGTGGGATGATTACAGACTTGATTTGAGTAACTGAGTCATTACTGCCCTGTGACTGTGTCAGCAACAGTAGCAGCCTTAAGACAGTAAAGAACTGCTAAATTAAGAAGCATATCTTCATCTGTCAGCTTTCTCAAGGTTGTTACTCCAGGTTTCAGAATTATAATTTTACTCATACTTCAAAAAGAAAAGTACATTCTGCCCTTCAGCTTATCTTTTAACCTCATTCCAACAATAAAGCAAATTGGTTTGCTTTGACTCACTTGGTCTGATAGTCTCCATTAAGAAAGTTTCAGAGTGATTAAGGCCTCAAAAGGGTGTTTTAATATTCAGTCAGGGCATGCTCATGGTCATTACAGCACAGTCTGTGTCTCTTGAAGTGTGGGAGGGAACGTACAGCAGTATTTGTTTGCTTCATGGAGCGCTCTGCTCTCTTGATAGTATTGATTATTTTAGTGCAGCACTTCAGGATAACTATCGATTGCGAAGAATTTGAATAGCAGAGCTCAGTGCACTCACTGTCAAAGCATCCACTTCTTATTCATTTGATTACCCAAGGTGGCTATGAACAGCAAGACCTGATTTGGACAGATCTTTAATCTTTTTCCTTTCAACAGTGCTCTCTGGGTGTCTCTTGATAAACCAAATGATATACATTTTCATCCCTGCAAATATTAATTTCTATGTGTCTGATTGAACCCCTTGTTATCACTTCAATCTAACAGACCAATGTCTAAGCCATAGAAAAGAGTAAAGTGCATCATAATTACACTGAAATGTTCTATATGCAGTACTTTGTTTAAATTGTGATTTGAAACTCCTGTGACATTATTGATACAACTCCTTTGGTTTTTATTAAATGTTTGCCTTTTAAAACATTTTCCACCATTGTTGGTCAAATTTATTATTGACATTTTAGACTGGAAGTTAGCCTGTGGGTGTGGCATAAATAGATGCTAATTCTGTAAGTTTTGGGGGGTGTTTTTGCATTTAAAATTAATTTTGTATTGATGTGATACATATAAGGCTGCACATTTATGAATACTCTGTGCATTTGTATTAAATATTCTCACGAGAAGTGAGATTCATGAGTGCAGAAATACAGGAGATATATTACATTATATCTAAAAGCCCTGGGAGTATTCCAACAGACTACCACACAGAACAAAATTGCATTTTGATTATGCAGAAAGGTATTCTACCTGATTATTTTTATTATCAGTATGCAATATGTTTAGCTATAATTATGTTACTCTCTCCTTTCTGCCTGAGTGATTTATGTAATCAGTCAATTGGTGCAAATGAATGCATATATAGCTGTATATACAGTATGTCCATGGAGCATATGGTTTATAAATTCAAATCTCTAAAGAGCTTGTGGTTAAGAATGTGGGGACCTGCCTTTTTTATGTGATGAGGTAGAATCATTTGACTTTATCTATCAGCTGTCACTGTTTGGGGTGCAGATGTTCCCAGGATGGGCGTCTGTATTAAGGCAAGTCCATGCCAAGTAAAAAGCCATTGAGTTTGGCATTTCCAAATCTTTCCTTAACAATGGAAAGCAGAAACTTTCAGCTGCTGGTGAAAGACTCCAAGTAGAATACATTGGTCCTGCCTTAGGACACTACAAAGAATTTGATAATGCTTGGCATATACAGTACATCTTCTTAGATTTCAAAAT
Source organism: Lepisosteus platostomus (assembly GCF_059453375.1). Classification (NCBI taxonomy): domain Eukaryota; kingdom Metazoa; phylum Chordata; class Actinopteri; order Semionotiformes; family Lepisosteidae; genus Lepisosteus; species Lepisosteus platostomus. Next base: position 68,149,214 of record NC_142612.1, read on the forward strand.
CTGAATGCAGAAAATGGGTTGATTGCAAATTCCATTTCCAAAAATTCAGCGTTCTTCCAGTAATTTCCCTTCCAGAAGAAATTATAGCCACCTCCTTGTCCTTGAAATGCCCTTCTCCAGCTCATCAGGTTTCACCCAATGCAGTGATGGAAATGTTCTTGAGACACAAATGCTGTGCAGTGTTCTAGCCAGTCACAGTCAGTTCAGTCTTTAAAGATAGAACTGGTGAAAGAAGAATTGGTCAGTAAGGTAGTTTTGTAGTAATTTGAATTAAAGTACCATTACCTTGTAAATCCCAAGTACCACAAAAATAACAGCATTTTTTCCCCATTGGTTAACACATTCATAGATGAGACTTACTTTCAGAGTGACATCACTTTGTTCTGGATGACTGGGTTCATGCTAATGAATGTACACAACAGCGAAGCCTTAGTCCTATCTGCAAGGACAGTAATCCTTCTGGCTCACACCTGATGTACGCCTTGTGCAAACACAGCTTGGAGTGGATGCCTACTAGGGGTAACAGTCATGCATGACAAAGAAACAACACAAAAAACGCCTCTTAAAATGAATGGCAAAGAATTAAGAAAAACAAACATCTTGTATCTTACAAATAAATCGAGCAATTTCTTTATATAGCAATTTGTTATATCACACATTCCATAGAAGGCTCCAAAGTCAAGGTGTGTTTTCCTTCTTTTCTTTGTACTCTGCAGCTGGGAATTAACCTCATCTTGTCCCTTTTTTACTCCTTACCTTTTAATATACCCTTAATAGCCACTGCCATTCTATACAGTACAGGCTCCCAGAGACACAAGTCGCCTAGTCCATTAACAGATTCACAATATTTATTGCCGTAATCCTGTAAAACTTCAGTCATTTTCTTTTTGCATGGATGCTAAGATGTTTTAATTAGAGTGAAGTAATATTTGGAGACATGTTTGATTAGAATGCAGTGTGTGCTTTTCAGGATACCCCCTGGGAGGTGACTCTTGCTGTACTGAGACTCTTTCGAACTGTGGTGGTGTGAAGATTAAACAGAGGGGGCACAGATCAAACAGTCTGAGGTGAAATTAATTTAGATTGAATTTCTTTATGTTTCCCATTTTTTCAATGTAACTTTCATAGATTCATAACCATACCCACACAAAAAAATATAACATGTTTTATTAATGTATTTTCCCATCTGCTTCATGGGTTCAGCTATGAATGGTAGTTGAGTGTATTTTTTAATTAACAATATTTAGACCTGAAAGCACTGGGAGGGTAGAGACTGGCATATTGACTGTTAATTACTGGTACTTTGAAAAGTAAAGTTTCTTAGCCATGACTGAATTAATTGCCTGTATCTCTGCCTTTAGGGAAATGGTGCAATTAGACCACTTACTTCTCATGCAAACTATACAGCTTAAAATGAATCTTGAAGGAGCTAGAATTCTCATATAGACTCTTCCTTTATATAGACAATTTCATGCTCAGTATTATTTTATTAAACTGCTTCACTAATACATGCCAAAAATAAGTTCAACAAGCAATGTTTAAAGTTGAGATATTTCATTCCTATCTTTAATTCAAGTTCCATTGAAGTTTGTGGTGAGGCCTTGGCATTCATTAAACATATAGCAGGATACCTGATGCCAGTGCATTGAAGAGCACATTCTCAGATTCATACCAGGGCCATTTAGAAATATCAATTAACTTAAACAGTATGTCTTCAGACATAATGTGTTTTTTTTTCTCCTGTGGAAATCAGAGGAAACCCACATGTGAACATGGAGAGAAAATACAAATACAAACAAAGATAGATACTTTATTGATCCTGTGAGGGAAATTGCAGAAATCAGGGGAGAGCGCGAACGAAGTCCCCCACTACCAGAAATGATGCAGTCAAGATTCCCACATTTGGGGAATTTGCAGGGGTCAGCACAGCCGGAGTGCAATGGCCGAGCCTCGCCCTGGCTGAACCTCTGTAAGAAGGAACCCATAAACAAGCATGCCACCCACATCTAAAAAAAATCAGGATTTTCTTAAAGCCAGTTGTCCTGCTGGGAATGGGTCAGATAATCCAGACAATCCAAGAGATGCAGTCCTTTTTATTAGAGGCAGCACTTGATCTTCAATTTCCTTCTCTCCTGCCAGAGGTGAGACTGTTAAACCAGCCAGCGCTACAAGGCGCAGAGCTCATCTTGTGAAGGGACTTCTGTGCTCTGCTTGTTCATTCTGTGGGTTTGTAGGCTTTAATTCTACTCATTCTATCAAAAACATTCCTGCCTGCGCCAAGCCTGGCAGTTGTTTACTGTGAAATCCTCAGGGCGATTCAGATAGTCCAATCAATTTACCTAAAGCACAGCTCAGATGGCTTTGCAGCAGACATGAATTAGCAGACGCAAATTACAAGGTGTGGGAAAAGCGCTAAGGCTTATCTGAATCCACTGGTGATATGCATTAGCAATTCCCTCTGCCTGCCACACTGGATTTGTGTATCTCTGGTGGTTTTGTCATTATAGTACAAAACTAGAAGAAAAAGGAGGAGGAAAAAAATAATACTTATTACGAGGCATGGCAGTAAAATGCTAGACTAATGGAAGTGAACAGTAAAACACATAGAAAAAGAGTGTTTTGTAATATTTAAAAGCAAAGTCTATAGACTGCACATACAGATAAATATGTATGGTAAAGCCACCCTTTTCATTTTAACGCAGAAACCTTTAATTCACACTGACAGCAATTCTGCATGGAAAATATCAATATGGATATGTTGTATTGCTTTTAATGGATATGTAGAAAAATCCTCTCAGCCCCTGAGAGAACGTAAAGTTAAGCGTTACTGTGAAAAGACCCTGAATTTTAAACCTTTAAGATGATGCCTGAATGTAAAGTAGTAAAAAAGCTTTTGAAACTAATTTTAATATTTTTACCTTTAAAACACATATACAGTACTGTATATTTTGAATATCTTCTAATAAAAGCCACCATGTTGATAAAAAGGCTGATGGTTTCATATTACCTTGTGAATTATATCTTTGAAGTAATCATATTCATCATACTATTCCTTTATTTAATTTTCCTGCATTGCATATCTTGATAATCTATAAAATATGATTTACTCAATCAACATCCTAGTCTAGATTGCAGCTTAATATCTGTTTTCCAGGCTCAATAATATTAGATTTTCTTTATTACTCTTTGCTATTTGACAGATTTTTTTTAATTAGCCATCAAAATGCAGTTACAACGTAATTAAACAGTGCACACTGTTTAAGGTCCCTGAACTTAAAGGCAGGCAAAAACAGAGGGGTAGGTCTGACAATTCATTTCACCCTCCTTTCAACTGCTGACCAGTGAATTAACATTATTTCACAGTTTGGATTGCTCTGGGACACTTAATATGAGTCTCCCAAACATGATCATTCTAATATTCTCCTAATATTCTAATATTCTCCTCTATAGTATCAGAGACAAAGTAGTATTTCTGTTTTATACTGGACATTTATAGCTTTGTTATTATCAAGGGCCAAAAAATATGAATACATTCAGTATTAATATAGTATTTATGAGTTGAACATTAATGTGCCTAAAAATTATTTTCAGGGCACTTAGATCATGTGATAACAAGCACCACTGATCCATTACTTGAATCATTTGAAACCGTTATTTTAAATTTCCATCACACTTTTACACAGCTTTACCTTCTCCAGAGTCAAATTCTGTGTCCACTGATATGGAGTATATTCTTTCCAGTGATAAAGACACTTAAACATATTATGAAAGACGTGTAAATGGTAAATTTAAAGTACAGTACCTGTAATAAATCGGAGATATAAGTGGAAGAAAAACAGAACACAGAAAAATGATGGGTTTGGAAAATAAGAGTTAGTCTCCAAAGGGAGGTACATTTACTCAGTGGGCTATTAGGGTAATAATCAGACCTGTCAGTTTGCATTGACAGCGATGCATAATTTATAGAGTTTCACTGATCAATAAAGAAAGTAATCTATACCATCTTGCAGCTGGATTTGACTCCCTCCCACTATTGTAACTTCACATTACTGAGGAAAACAAGTGGGATGGAAATGTGAACAAGGTCTATTTCCAGCTATTCCTTGTCATGCTTCCCATTCTTTTTAAATGATAACATAACATAAAATATTGCACCTTGAATAATTAGCCAGTGTTGGCAAAACAGCCTTCGAAGCGTCTGTGCCGTCTGCTTCATTTTGTTTTAGTTCTCTAATAAAACAACAGGACTACTGATTAAGGTTCAGGTTGTTTTTTTTTTTTGCATTGTTTAGACCACATAAGCAAATTATCTGAATTTGTGCACTTTGCTGTGTAAAACACATATGTAAGCAATACAAAAGACTGTATCCACCACCAGGTATTTTTAGAATTTTAAAGAGCTAAATTACAAAATTACAGTCCTGGATTTTACAACGTCTAGTATTAGAATCTGTACATTTCCTCTCAAATCACAGCAATTAAATTACAGGAAATCTTTTAGATTAAAAAGGAACTGTGAATAAATTGTAAATAAAAATGATGGGCCTTCCCATCCGTCTATACATTAGAAATGACTAGGATTCAGCTGACTCACTTATAGAACTGTATTTTAGACTATGACTCACTGCACCCAAGGCAAATTTAGCTGTTTTCTGCTCTTTTACCAATTCTCATTAAATTCTAACTGTATTCCATGTTTAACATTTCACAAATTGTGAAGTGAGAAAGCAAATCTATCTGACATACTCTGCAGGAGGGCTGTATAATAATTCGCCAGTGAGCTCTCATCAGAGACTAATCATGATGACGTAACACAGCATTTAAAGTCTTAGGCCCAGTTGACTCTTGTCCAGGAAATCAGTGGTTATTGCTTTATTTGCAAAATTGAACATGTTGTAAGTGAGTTTAAGCACCGACCTTGCTTAAAATAGCTCTGCGCATTTTGTCATTTTATTTTGTCATTGTCATTTCTTTTCTGGTGAAATACCAGTGAACAACTGTTGTTGCTAATGTAGAAAGGGAGTTTTTTAGGGACTGAAACCTATGTTTAATTCCACCTTAGGAACAGCATAGATAACTACCTTTCTTTGAGAATTGACCTGCCGGACAAGGTCTGCTTTTTTATGCGTAAAACCGCTTTGCTTTACTTAAACATTTGCACTAATTCTATTCTTAAATAATCATATTATTACAGGTGTGGTGTGATTAAATAATCAAATAATCGTATGATTATCAACGATAAATTACATTAATTAATATGTGACACATTTCTCCTTGAATGGCCATGATATCAGTGATAAATATTTTTGTATTTCAGTTATCTGTACACATTCTTGAACATGCTACAGTTATTAATGCGCCGGTACCATCCCAAGATAAAATTAGCTTTTGCTGACATTCTTTATGCCACAGATGTTATGTGGATTCAGATATCAGCAGATACACTTCTCATGTCTATCATTATCCAGAGCAATGTCGCAAGATCCCTAAAGATGGTAGCATGACCTTTGCGACTTGCCCACATGGACCACTCTGACACTACATGTCAAACAATAATCTGGATTGATCGAATGGGGGAACAAAATATCAAAATACTACTTAAAAAAAAAATAATTCACCACAGAGACCTTATGTAGCTGCTGCCACCACCACTATCTATGCACTGTACTGAAACCATACAAAAACGTACAGATTATCCAACAGTGAACTTCTAACTACACTAAAATAAACACCAACATCATTTGAACAATCGATCATATAACAATACCAATCAGCAATTGGTAAACTATACACAAACTTTATTCATTCTTTCTGCAGCTTTGGCGACCCCTATGGGCAGCTCCTTTGTCACTGGAGTCTCTTACTTTCACAGGGAAAAATGTCACATATTTATATCCTAAAAACACCTTTTATGGTTACAACTACCAGCGCTTCGGAAACAATCAAAAAGTTTCCTCCACAGAGCAGCGGTGTTTTCCTGGTTGCGACAATTCTCACAGTGGCTGTGGCTCCGTTTAGTTTCATCCTCTAAAGACTCAAAAATAGGATCTTCGCAGTGCCGAAAAGGTGTCAGAGTCAAGGGAAGCAATGCAGCTATTTTAGGAGCCACACATGATTAACGGAGGAGCTTGTGTGATTGTTAAAACTGGGCAATCTTTGAAATGGCTGTTCTTCACTGGTAGTGACATACCAGTACTGAAATCAGCAGGCATAACAACAGCTGGCACTCTGGACAGACTATAAAGATGAAACCCAAGGGATTAAAAACAGAAAAGTGTTCAGTATGGATACAGCCTGAGCCCTCCACATGTTGCCTTTGTTGTTCTTTTATGATGGAATAAACCATAAAGCTTTTGATATTACATTGCTCATCTGGCTTAATGACACAGTTGTACATGATATTTCTTTCAAACAGCAGCAATACTGCTTTTGGTTGTGTTGTTAGAAAACGGGAGATGAAAGCAAGCCTTTTTATGAACCCCAGGCAAAATTATAATTGAAAGAATATTTCAGGAAGTTGGTGCCATATGTTTTATATTGGCTATGGACTACACATTTTCTTGTTTTTGCTTGTTCTGGCCTAATGGCTTTAATCCAATAATCAGCCTTTTTATTGTTATTATCCCTCTGTTTCACATTGCAGTTATATCTGTTAGTTGTTGGAAGACAATGCAGAATAGCAGCCAAGATTGGTTCTGCTGTATTTCCATCATGTTCTGCATGGTAATTTTAACTTCAGCCTGGTTTTAAGATCTGTAACAAGGAAAGAGTTTATGCCACTTCTAGCAATGCTAATCTAAAATTCCTTTCTATATGTCTGCATTACAATCTGTTAGGTACAAGGGCTTCACAGCCTTTGAAAAACATGAGCTTCAGATGTTTCCCTGGCATATACAGTATTTCCCTGACTTGTTCTTAACAACCTGCTCCTTGATATTTGTGTAATCCTTTACTGCAGTTATCGTATTTTTCAGTATTTGCAGAGCGTAGTCAGACACTTCTCCACACCTCAAATTATTTCTCATTATGCGTCTATCAGTTGGCCCTAGTGTATGAGGTGGTGCAATGTCACTTGAGATGTGTTATACCCATCAGAGCTATGTGTTAACAAGCTGATCTAGACAGCTAACCTTCAGTGCACCAAAATGCCTATTCCAGGATTTTGGTCAAATCTCAGATAATGCAGCAAAGATTATTAGGTATTAGGACGTGATTCGACTGGCTGTGGAAATGGCAAAATGACAGCTCATTATTGGGTCAAATTCTAATGATGAAGTGAGCTAAGGGAGATACATGGATGGCGTTCTTAATTCTTTGGTATAAGCCCCCATGGCTAAAGAAATGATGGTGCTGGTCAGAGATCAGCCCTGTCACACCCCTCTTCCTCACTTATGAGGGATGAGAAAATGAGAAAATACTGCAGAGATGAAGCTAGGGTGGGGTGGGGAGGGAGGAGGAGCACAGCGCCATCTGCAGTCAGGAAGCTTAAATGTGTAGGAAAGCTGACGTGGGAGATTAGAATTTGACCTCCTCACAAGCTTCTGTTTTAACAAAAACCGAAGCTGTTAGGACCCCCAGAGAGGATCAAAGGAACCTCTTAACACTGATGTAGGGATCGTGAAGCCAAAACATACAAGGTAAGAACATTAGGTTGATCAGGGGAGTTTAGATGTGAGAACAGATTTTTGACTCCGGGTGGAACCACAAAGTATAGGGGTTAAACAGTGGTCTTTTAGGTCTAACAGGAGTCCTAGTACGCTTGAGAGAAACTCAGGTGGCAAGTGGAAGAACGTGGGGGAGAAGAGTCAGGGGCCGATACTGCACCTGGTTGGATGCCACCCTGTACCTTGTTGGAAGCCGGTGGGAAGTACCCCATTGCTGCTCTGCCTGGGCTGTAAATAAGGAGCCTGGACTTGGTGCATTCTGTGCTGTGAGCTCAGTACTACTGGGCAGAGTGAGTGAGAGGGAGTGTTCCTATGGCAACACCAGGAATGTGGAGGAATGGGGAAAGGGAAGTGAAGAAAACACAGGAGACGGTCTTGGACCACAGGTGTGGTGTGATGAAAATGAGGATGAAATAGGGCAGAAAGGGAAGAGAGAAGGAGGGAGAGAGTTTACAGCATTTTCTTTTATCTCATAGACCACTGACTCTCAGAAACACTGAATTAGTAAACATAAAATCTTTTGATTATTTAGGTAAAAAAATTGTTTAGATGAAACCAGGGTGTCATGGTAAGAAATATATTTAAAGCAAACCTTAAGGACTTCTGCAACTAAAAACAGGCAACTTATAAAATGCAGCTACATTCCAAGAAACATAGCTAATGCGTATACAATAAAAATATAAATGGATTTATTTTCATACTGTGTGGTCTGTTTCCTTAGCATTCCTTTTCTTCACTTTGTTTATGCTCTGCAAATTTCCTCACGCAAATAAAAACAAACTACATCCCTCTTCCTGCCATGCAAGTGACTATAGAATGGAAAAACAATCTTTCGGAGGCAAGGCAATGTGGTTTTACAACAGGTTGAAAGTTTTAATCTTAATAACCAAAACCAGACTGCTGAGTAACCGACATACATTTTGCACATTGGAAAAGATCTGCTTAGGAAATTGGATCTTTTTAAAATTGTAGTAATGGCATACTATAGACACAAAAAAGCAAAACAAAGAGGAACCTGATGAATTAGAATGTTGGGTCAGAATAAGAGATTTAGTCTTGACACTAGTTTAAAGGGAAGCTTGACTCTGTTTTGCTTAACTAAGTCAAGAGATTGAAGTTTTTGTTTTAGCTGCTGACTTGTCAGTAATTAATATTAAAGAAAGTCTGTTCAAAATAAATATTTTTTTCTCTGTGTCACCTTTTGTCCTTGGATCCTTTCCTTAGTTTGGCTCTTTTAAAATTCTTTCACAGAGTTATCACTAAACCACTGTATGTCACACTATGTCAATGTGTTTACAACTAAAATAACATGAGCATGCAGCATAACATGTTTCTCTACATTCGTTACCTGGACACAGAAAATGAAAGTTGTTCTTTGTGTTTTTGTCATCAAACGAAATCATTATGACAGGTCACCTTTCAAAGTTAAATATTAATTATTAAAAACATTTTAAGAGCCTAGGAACAAAAGAAAATAAGATTAGGAACATTTAGGATGGGAAGTGGAATATACTTTATTTAGAGGATATTTATGCAAGAACTGGGATCCAGCTCCACAGCCACATTGTGAAAGAGGATTCTGTGGGATCCTTGAAGAACTATCCATCCACTTTCTAACTGCTTTATCCAGTACAGAGTCACGGGGGCCAAAGTCTAACACAACAAGCAACAGGTGCAGGGTGGGATACACCCACCCTGATGGACGCAAGTCCATCACAGGACGCACACTCCCACAGCAGGGTCAATTTTTATAGAAGCCATATAACCTACCAATATGTCTTTCGACTGTGGGAGGAAAGTGGAGCATCCGGAGGACATCTACAGTGCGTGAACACAGGGAGAATGTACAAACTCCATGCAGATAGCATCTCAGGGACTGAACACAGGACCAATCATTAAACTGCTTCACAGAAGTTTTGGATCATTAAGCTACTAACAGCCAAATGGTCAAGATGGGTTGAATGGTCTCCAAACATTTGTTACCTTTATGTTTTATGTTTTGAAAGGAACATTTAAAAGGACCACTTGTTGGCTATCACTTGTGTAACATTAAAAATGACAAGGTTGCACTTGCAAAACGGTAAAGCTCAAAACTTCATTCTTAAGTTTATAAACTCTATTCATGTTTAGAACTTGAGTGTTGACACTCAATGTCCTCATGAGGCCAAAATTGAGGAAGTAATGTAATACATCTTAAATAAAAAAAATACAAACTTGCTATTCTCTTTTCAGTTCTGCACTAAGAGACAAGCAGACCATGATTAATCCACAAATGAAAACAAGAAAAAAGTTGGCATTCTGTCACCTTTTATCTTTAATCAAAGAGCCTTAGACAATCCAATTAATTTAATCGATAGATGTGGATTGCTCATCTGGCTCATGATGCCCACTCTCTGTAAAAGCAATCAGACTGGATTTATAAAAAGCTCTCCCATCATTTCAAAAGTTACAGCCCCTGTAATTCTGCCTTGTCAAAGATGAGAAGATATATTACTTTGTATGTTTAACTGCCACAGTGGAGACACATTTTTTTCAATTACAGCATTTTCTTGGTGGTGTCAGACACAGGAAGAATTAATTTAACGCCACATTACAAAGTTTAATTCAAAATTTGAATTCCTTTCAAACTTTGAGAAACTATGATGGTAAAAAAAAGTATCATTACATAATTTAAGTAAAAAAATGTTATAATACAAAAATCTAACTTAAGCCAAGTACACAGACATACACCTGTATGACCCTCACATTTCATTAAATGAATGTACTAAATCACAGACCTTAAGTTCTTAGATTGTGTCCTTGTCTTCTGACACTTTTTTTCTTTCACGTGAAAATTCACATTTATAAAACAATCAAACAACCCATGAAGTGTTTTTAATTTGTTCTTTTAGTCTTAGATTGAACAGATATTACCTTGAGATAAAGGTCACCTACGCAGTGAATTATGATAATTCACAATAGTAAATGAATCAGATACATAACTTAATACTGAGGCACTCAACAAAATTATGTGGCAGTTATGTTGGAAAGAAATATTTAATCAGATCCTGTGTCGCTATGGATATGTGCAAGAAAATGCTTAATTACATCAAACAACAAATAGTTTTTCTTAGAAATGTAAGCCTGCCCCAGGAAGTGTACATTCATACACTAATAATCTTCCTTTTCTCCATGGTGATAGAAAAGATAAGAAATCACAACACGATACTTTGGCTGTGAAAATATTGAAGCAACAATGATAGGACGTCATTTAGAATACAATGTACTATATTTTAGGTACTAAATTACAAAATAAATATTACTGGAATCAGTCCTGAGAAAAGAGGCCACATATATTATTTGGTTTAAAGGAATGCCCTACTTTGACTCAGTTCTGATGGTAATTTTAGACTGTTCTGAAAAGAGAAAAATACAAAGGTAGCCAATTCAAATTTTGATAATCTGTGAAAGTAATGACAAAATCAATCCAGGTTTTTCAGGATAAACAGGGAAACACTAACCAGAAGACATAGGTGTAAACTATGGGAAAATTCTACTGGAGTTCCAAAACATGCACTTTTTTACACAAAGAATCTGGAATAGGGCTGTCCCACCATGCTCATAGTGTCAGGGAAAGACCCGCTAAGGTAATGGAGGATGGTCCCTATGTGGTACCTAAGGAGTAAAACGAGAGGTGAAGTCCGAGTCGGGTTCCGAGGTCCGTGGGGAAAAAGGCAAGAGAGAAGGTATCCAAACCAGAGAAGGGGCAAGGCTGAGGTCAAAGTCAAGTAGGCAGATCCAAAGGTCAGAAGGTGGAGAACAACGAGTGGGTTTCCAAATCCGTGGGGCAAGACAGCAGGCGAGGTAGGGGTAGAGGTAGGGGTAGAGGTCCGTGGTAGGCAACGATGAGCCAGAAGGCAGAGAGATACGAAGGCAAGGCAGGTGAACAAAAGGACAACCAATACCAGGCGAAGAGCAGAGGGTTCAGAGGGGTTTAAGTACTGTGTGAAGAAGAAGGTGCGTTGATTGAGGAAGTGTCGTGGTTGGCTGATTTGCAGGGGCGGTGTCGTTTGGCAGAAGTGCTCAGGGCTGGGGTGTAATTAGTGCGGGTGCGTTTCCGTGTGAGAACGCGGTGAGTAGAGGGCGTGACACATAGTGCTCATGAGATCATAGGATCATACTTGTATGATCTACATGGCAATATGTCCTTGTGATCATGGCAATATGTGATCTTTCTCTTTTTTATATCCTTTTTCAGTCCTTATTTCACTAGTTTATGGAAACTCCCATTTTAGTTTTTTTTTTTTCTTGGTAAACCAACAAGAAAGAAACTTGAATGAATACAATGGAGATTTAGATTTTTTTTTAGAAAATTATAGGTTTGCTTGTGAAATGATCTGGGATTTTATTTACAGTATTAAACTAGATCAATGCCAGGTTCCTGGAAATACTTAAACTTGCCAAACACTGCAGATTGCATCAGAAAATGTGAGATGTATGCAGTCTGCACTGTTGCATTATAGAAATTACTTGAACCAGGGATAGAAGCTAAGAAGTATATCAAGACAGAGAGCACTGTTAATTATTTGATGAACTATTCTTCTTGAAGCAAAAGAGGTTAATACATCATCCCAGAAGGTTCTGTTTATCTATGTATCGTAAAGAAAAGAAAAGTTTCACATTTTTAATATTCTTATGAAGTGTCAAAAGCAGCTGCTGCCCCCCACTGAAGCTTTAGAAATTGTTCATCAGAAAGCAAAAGTACCTTAAATATGCTGGAAAAACAAAATGTGGAGAAATACACAGAATGTCACGTTGTAGCAACATTGCTTCAACAATGTCTACCATAAAACATTGACACCATATAATTTACAGGCTTAATGACGCATAGTCAACACAAGATGTGGTGGGTTTAACATTCCTTGTGAAAGAACAGCTGAAATGCAGACAGACAGAACATCATTTTCCTCTCACTTTCTGCCTTGTCATGATATTATTTTAAGACGTAGCTCCTTTCGTATCTCCTTATCCTGTGATCACTCTTCACGGCTCTTGACAAGTACCAGATTAAGTTCATGTTTAGCTTTATTGTGGCCAGTGACTCTGCCGCCTTCTTTAATTTGGAACAATGAAATACACTGCAGGTTTACGACAGCACATGTATGGTCTTGGCTACGATGCAGATGGGAACTGAAACCAAACAATAATTCAATTAGATGCCAATCAACAGCGACATCATAAAACCCTCAGATCAAGCGCTGAGCCCAGCTTGGCACCTCTGTCAGCATTTTGACTTCACACATTTTTTTCGTGATTGGTGTTTTTAGGGGGAAAAAAATCTCATTAAAAACATTTGATAACTGTTGTATGTCTTATCACCTTCTGCAGTTGACCTTTTTTTCTCTGAGGGAAGTGAAAAGTAAGCCCCACGGCCATTTTTCTCACTGGAATCTTTTCCCCTGACCTTGGTTTCTTATCGGGCATCTTCGTATTGCAATAATGTTCTTAACTAGGTCCTGTTATTAACCATTTCAGGCTGGCCTATGTATGTTTTTTTAAATGTATGCAAAATTAAATCACGTTCTGACACGAGAGGCTGTACCAACAACCTTCAATGTATTCTGAAGATTCCAGTGATGTGAGGTTACTGCTTGGTAATAGGAATCCATGGTACTGTACATCCCTTTGCCAAATCAGCTTTCAGTTAAGCAGCTTCATTTGAAGTGCCCATCAACCTAACACGTACAAATGCCATTCAAGTCCCACACACACCTCCTTGTGTTTCATTTCATTCTGCTTATGTAGATTTGCTTCCTTTAATTAATCACAGTGCCTTCTCACAGCCGCCCCCACCCTGCTCCATACCAACTTGCATTTCATAAATCACTGTGTGTTCACCTTTTTTACATCACATGCACCTCACCCTTCCTGCTTGCACTTGTATATAAACCCTGGGGAACTGATATACAACACATTTTACAGTGCAGTGAGTCACTGCCATGCCCCTCTGGATATTCAAATCAATGCAAATGCTCTGTCTGCTTAGAATTCTGTCTACTTTCTAGGACCTGAAAGCAAGCAGGGGTGCCTTGCGATGATGAAGCATTAGCCTCAGATCATTACTCTTCCAGCTGAAGTTGTTGCTTTACATAAGGCTGATTGGAATACCTGCATCGCGTACCAGCAAGCACTCAAGAATTTCAAAATGAGCTGAACACTGTTTACACTCCCTGGGATGTATATCTTAGACTTCACTGAATTCAAGGTTCTTTAAATTCAAATTTAGTAAATGTTTCTTTCACCATCAAACTTATTTTAGGCTAATAGCTGGCAGACTCTATAAAAGAAAAGGTTTAATTTAAACCCCTTGTTATACAAACACCAGAAGTAAAGTTCACTCTGAGGGACACAGCTAAAATATGTGATCGTTGCCTTTTGGCGTGAAACTGGCTGTCACGATCGTAATCCCTCCTTTTAAGGGCGCTCTGGCTCTTTCGTATTTTAGCTGATTACATGCACCTGCCCCCTGTTCAGTCCCTCCTTATTTAAGCCTGGGACTCTTGCTATTCCGGGCTCAGCACTGGGAGATGGACGCCCGGAATCCCGCTTTCCAGCGGGTCCACGAGAGATCCAACGGCATAGCCTTCATCATGGTGTCCTGACCATCTGAGTCCGGGGCTCGGAGCACCTTGTTATTATTCCCTGTCCTGGTTCCGGATCCCGTTCCGGATTGTAACCACGTTTTGTCTCATCTTGGATGGTTCACCCGGTTTTTGACTTTGGACTACGCCCCGGATTTCCCTCTTGGACTCTTTGGACTTGTTTGCCTTGGCCACGCCCCCCGAGCACCGGATCACAGTCATCACGCCCCCCTGTCTGTCAACTCCTCCTGATCCTCGTCGTCTCCTCCCTGTTGTCCTTCTCCACTTGCTTCCGGATTGTATCGTCTGCATAGGGTCCTGAACTACACTTCACGGGAGCCTGGACTGGCGCTCGTTACACTGGCGTGGTAATTTAGAAGATCTGGTCAAATAACCATCAAGCAAGGTGTCTTGGACTTTAGATAAAAACGTTAAATGTAAAATCCATAAATTAAATAGACAGATATTGTTAAGTAATAAGTTACATTGCTTGATTGGTCTTCAGACCCTGTCTTTTAAGGTACTCCTGCCAAAAAGCAACCACTAAGATTAGCATGGCTAGGCTGGTAGCAACTGCTGTTGCAGGGGTTATAGTATACTGCTACACCCTCACTGGACAGAAACTGGGAAATGGGTGAAGGCAGGGAAGAGGGTGTTAATCCAAAAATACTCTCCATGACTGATAAACTAGAGGTAGCCTTAAATATCCTTCTTTTCATTCGTTTGATTTGTTTACTAAAATTAGCAAATGAAATAACACTGCGAAATGTTTAATTACATTAATAAATCAGTGTTATTTTATTGCTGGTAAAGAGATGATGTGTAGGAAAGGAACAAGTGAGATACTGTAGTGTGGAAGGCTTTGTATTGGACAATAAGTTCCCACTTGACCTTTGTTATATCTCTTCCATAAACATATTGGCCAGGAAAATGATCTCAAAAGCATAAATATAATTACATTACAACATTACTATGGCCAAACTACTGGATTTAATGTGCAAACCTAAAGAAAAATAAAAACAAAACAGGAAAATGTGTACCCCTTTCTTAATGAGTCAACTAATAATCATCTATTTTTCCCACATCCTCGTCTGAATGGACTCACCCCCACTATTAGGGATTATAACTAATTAAAAACAAGAGCAACTTGTTCTGATGACCTGGCCTCAAGTACAGAAGGAAATTTAAAAAAAAATATTCAATGAAAACCAAGAATGAGGCTTTATTTCTTTTTCTTCTAAATAAAACAGGAAATTCACCCACGTGAAAGACCTACAGTATATCCCCTCCACAGGAAAGAAACAACCAGTAAATATCTAATGCAAGCCCCATAAATCAAAAAGCCGCCCTCTCAAAAAAAAACTTTATTTATTGCCACAGTTTTATGCAGAAGTAAACACATTCCCATTTCACTGTAAGATCTCACTTTGATATTGTTGTGGAAGAGGAGGAAGAGAACCCAAATCCTACCACAGAAACAGATGCAGATTGAATCCCATTTAGCAGATTACAGGGTAGACTGCAGCATATAAACTTTTATAAACTTTTGACTGGAGGATTGCCAAACAAACAGGCTGCACATATGTAAACAATCCAGAGAAAAAGTCATGTTTATAAGTGCTTCACAATGCAGAAATTACTTGAAAATTGCCTATATTTGAAAGTGCATTTTGTTCTGTAGATGTAATGGAATTAAATTGATTTATGGTTTAAAAGTTTGAAGCAGGCAATCTGAACCTCTTGTTACATGAACATAAAGTTTTTTTTAATGCTGAGAGGAAAGAAGGAAATCATTTTCTGGGCTTGAGTATGGGACCAATACAAAGCTGTCTTAATGAGCAATTTGCATCTGGGTTACGCACTATAAATTACTTATCCTACCTGCCTGACTATACTTACAAAATTCATAATACTGTATTTCAAAGCAATACCCCTAATGTATCCTTATGTATATGTTTGTAGGCCTTAAAAAAAGTGTATCTGTTTATCTGAAAATTGTACATATATTGTTATTTTGTTGAAAATACTCAATTACTTTTACACATTATGTCTATCTATGGATTGGTGATGTCTGTTAGACTGTGTGGCTGGGTGCATGTGGATGTTTTTGGAAGGTTTATGCCCAATCTTTTTCTCCTTTCTTTTTTCTCGAATTCTTTGTTTTTCTACATTTTGTTGAACATGTTTTGTTTAGGTTTTGGATGTGCGGCCATGGTTGCTATGGCTGCAGAAAGTTGCAAGGCGACCCTGACATTTTTTTTCACGATGCTTTCTTGCCAACAAAGTTAAGATAGTGTCAGATGAGTTTATTCTGCTTGGAAAACATGTGTTGGTTATTTGAAATGTAATGGGCTATTACATTTTGAAATCAAGCTTGTGTACAAGTGGATCCGTTGTGGCATTTTTAAGCTCTGTGGAGTAAGTTTCAGAAGTTGTGAAAAAGAATATGGTTTTTCAAATATGAAATTCTGAAAGGGGAATTTGCTCATCATGAGCAGCTCATATCAGGGTTAAATGCATCTCTTTAGGCAGCAGATTTTCTCTTTTGAAACATATTGTTTCATTTAGGGCACAGGATTTCAAGATTCTTAATTGACCTGATGATGATCTGAACAATTCCAAATTAATGGTGATTTTTGCCAGTTTCTGATACAATGAAGAGATTTGGCCGTGGTAGTGAAGGTTACAGTCAAAAAGTGTCTAGATGAAAAGGATAAGGAGAAAGGTAGAGGTATTTCGGGGATGAAAAACACTGGGATTTTACAATGTCACTTAGCAGGCCAGGGCTGAGGGCAGCTGACATAGATACTCCCACAGAGATGGTAGGAGAAACTGTTCATTCAGTGAGTGTAGAGGAACTGGTTCAAATAGAGAACCAGAGCTGACAGGGAAGAAGAGAAGAGGAGTGATCTTGATTTTATGAGAACTGATTAGGAAAAGAAAAGTCTGGGTAGAAATATGGAAAAAAATGTTTGCTAGTCTTTGTGTCAGAGATGGCAGACAACTCAGTATCAGACAGTAAAGATGAGGTGCACCTCACTGATTCTTCTCACACTTCTGATTGGCTGCGAGCTATATGTCCATATAGGTTATAATTTAAAACACATAGAAGTTGTGGACCAGTCTAACGGACAGATGGGCACTGATGTTGAGAATAACTATCCTAATTTACTAAGTTCAAGAGCTCTGTTAGAAGCTGCTATAGTTATGTACTTGGGGATTCGTATCTCTTAAAAATATTGGTTCTAAAATCTGTTGTTGCTCTAAACAACAAAGCCACATTTGTTAATACAATTGTGAGCTTCATATTTTGTGTTTTTGTTCTTTCCATCTTTTTTTCTCTCTTCTGTCATTACCATCTCTTAAATGAATATTGGGATTTTATATCAGTGGGTGCAGAAATATTTCTAAGAGAGCTGCATTATTCGAGTTTCGATAAAAGTGATTAAATGTGACCTTTTTGCAGAAAACTAATATTGATTCAGACAATCAGGCTGATTCTGAATGGGACTGGAAATGGACTGCTGTTTTTAGCAAAGGAACTAGTTTAAGTGCTGGAATTGCACTATTCTTTGGACACACAATAGATGTTATTGTTTTAGTTATCACCTGAATTTTTTCAAATCATGTGTAATCAACCACAATGGATTGTTGAACCATAATCATTTTTGGTACTATTTTAATCCCTGGTTTGAGATCTCACAGTGCTTATGGGCATTCTTAGCTGTAGTTAATAAGGGCTTTGTTAGGAAGGTTTCTACCTTTACCTTTCAGAAATCACAGGAGTTACTTTTCATTGCTATGTCTGATGTGGGAAAAGTGTAAGCTGTGGATACGGTCTTTTAGTGAGTAATGTATTAGAAACGTCACAAGGATGTCATGTATGACAAAAGGGCAAATGGCATCGGACAATCCTTGAGCTTCAGCATGCTCTGGAATCTGCAAGATTCCTCTTAGCAAGATGCCAAGTTGTTTGAGAGCCAGGAGGTAAAGAAAAGGTAGATCTGTTTGACAAAAAGGCGCTAGTGTGGGCGCATTTTCAAAACATTACAGAAATGGATGTACCTACTCATTTCTTTTTTGGGCTAGAGAGGAAAAGTGCACAGAGAAATACGTTTCGTGATGACTTCAGGACCTGAGCCAGGCAGGCACCAGTGTATTCTGGGGAGATGTGGAAATTGGATATGGATTCTTATAAAGACTTGTTCACGAAAGATTTTGTGGAAGAATCTGGGGAATCACAGCTTCTTTGGCAGATTCTCCCCCAGTGGCCTGAAGAGGATGCCAGTAAGGTGGACAAACCTTCAACTTTGGATCTCTCTGATGTTCTTGAGAGGATCAGTAATGGGAAGAATCTGGAACTAAAATGGCCTCCCATTTAGATTTACAAAGAATTCTGGCCTCAGGCTGGGGGGAAGATATGCTCAAAAATCCTGCCTCAGTTAGGAGTAAAGCACCCATCATACACTTTTCCCTTCTATGCATTGACTATAAGAAATTCTTGATAGCTCTTGCTAACCAGTTAAAGTGTGATCAAAAAGATTTTACTTTCAGACCTACTGTGTGCCCAACAAATCATCTTTTGATAATACCGTATTTTTTAGTTAGATATATTCTGGCAACCTCTAAGATTTTCGGCTTAAGAGAAAGAATTTTACTTGATCAAGAAAAGACTTTTGATAGAATGGATCATCATTCTCTCTGGAGATTCCTGAGAGTGTTTGGGTCTTATTTTGTTAGGATGGTTCTGCTGACATTTCTAGTGTGTTGAAAGTTATAGATGGTGTGTGTCCTCCCTTTTTGGTTTAAAGGGGTGTTAGAAGTGTGATTTATCTAGAATACTTTATTGTTTGGTTATAGAAACCCCTTCCATATTGATGAAATGAGGATTGTTTTGAATGGTTTGTCTTTTCATCCGTATGATAGTGATCTTGTAAAGGACAGAGGTCTGATGACATTGCTGTTTTGGTTACTAATCAAGCACAATTAATAGGCATAGACTCTTTGTGGAATTGTCCTTGGCTAAAATAAACTGGGTTAAGATGCATGCTTTTCTTTTAAGGTACTGGGAAGGTTATCTTACACTCAATTTACCTGGTTTGCTACAGTAGAGCAGTGATGTTCAGAAGAACTGGGAAGGTATCTTAGAAAAGTGAAGACTAGACTCCAGAAGTAGAGATTCTATGCTCATCATCATCAGCATCACTGGAACCCTGTGCTCCACCCCACTCCCTGTACTCCCTGTCCTAACCAACATCAACCCTCCACACATCCAATGACTTACAATCACCCACAAAATACCCAAAAAGGTCCATAATTTTCCTCTCCTGCCACTGCACAAGGACATAATTAATCCACCAAAGATAAATTTCCAGATTTAAAAAAACAAACAAAAACCCTCCCCAGCAAGACATCATGCAGGTTCAAAAACAGGAATCACTGGATTTAAAGAAGCACCTCATCACATGCCCTACTCACCGTAAAACCCTCCCGGCTTTCACCTTCCAAGAAAAAGGTAGTCCACTCTAAACTACCTTTGGGACTGGTCATGGTCCATCTATAGATGATCAGTGGGATCAGTGCAAACCATCTTTGTTCCTGTGGGAAAGAGGTAAATATGCAGCACGTCCGAGAGGACTGCTCAATCCACACTCATTAAAGAACCTTCAGCACTGCAGGACCAGAAGGTATCTCTTGGCTCAGGGACTTTACATTCTCTAAATTATTACATTTGTGCACCTACTTTGGAAGCTAGGTTTGGACAGGTCAGTACTTTAGTGTTTTGCCAGGTCGATGACTTTGACTCTTCTTGTCAGGCAGATGTTGAAAGCTGAAAGGATGCCTGAAAACCCAACTGAGTACTGGGCGTCACAAGAACCTTCAGTGTGTAATCCTGGACCATTGACATATTTTAGTGCATCTCCTAGTTTTGTGGAGTCATTGGTAAAGGCTGGGGTAGTGAAATTGAGGATCCTGCTTTCTGGAGTGGAAGAACCCTGGCTCCTTAGCTCTTGAGTTAGGGATATGTTCAGTGGCCAAATATTTTATTTGAGAGGTGAAGCTTGCTTTAAGTAAAGAGACTATCTTTCATGAAGTGTTTTGTGTCCATCTAGATACTGAGGTGCAAGGAAGACATTTGACAGGGGAAGGACTGAGAGACCTGGTCCAGTCTTCATTTGCAGGTAAATAGCAGCATAAGTACCATTCGAAGGCTTGAAAATTTCATCAGTTTCTGCCTATACCTGACACTTCCTTGTATGAATATTTTAGGGGTACCAGAGCAAATACATTATGTCTGGCTATAGAAGCCACCACTGCATCTTCAAATTTAAAGTAAAGAATTTTCCACACTCTTATTGTTGTTAATTCCTTTGTGTGTATTAAATATACTTAATAAATGTTTTAGATGTCTGCCACTTTGCTACTTAAAGGGAAACCATATCCCACTGTTCTTTTTCCGATTTGAAAGAATAAAATTGCCAGTCCGATCAATCAAGATGCAATTTTTATTTGCAGAATGCTGTGCGCTTTTATTTAAAGTGGTGTATTAAAAGGTTTTGTGTGAAACATGAGGAAGAGAAATTATTTTGCATTTTGATAATGTAAAACCTAAAGTGAACCTATATATCTTATAGCTGTGCTCAAGCTATAAGATATATAGGTATATAAGATATATAAAACCTTTAGAGTTTTAAATCTTTTCTATTATACTGTCACATTTGAAGATCATCTTAGGAAAAAGACAAGGATTTCCTAGGAGCAATTAGGTGTAAAATTAAAAAAATGTGAATCACATGGATACTCATAAAATGAGCTACTTTTTGGTTATTTAATATATGTTACTAAGTCTTTTCTCCAATCTTTTCAGACAGTCATTTTCTATCTGAGTCAGACCCAACCCAGGTCATAACCTCATGTCATGCCAGTTGACTAAGCATTTTCACACTACAGTTTGAACAAGATGATTCGACTTAGGATCACAGAGGTAAGTACACAATGCACAGATGTAATATCCAGAAAGGAGCTCAACCTTTTGCATTATGTTCTTCAGCCTTTTTCCTTTGATATCCTGCTTCAGTGAACCTATTGGAGAACTTTAGGAAGACATGATCGTTACATATGCTTCTATCAGGTCTTCTCTGGAATGAATGGTGATCCCAACTAATAAGAACAGATATGTGTGCACTGTGCCGCAGAATTCCTACAATAATCTGACTCAACGAATTATCTGATACAAACTAAGAAACCGTAAAGGGCATGAAGAAGTGTTGGGTCTACTGTAAGAAGTGAAACATGACATGGTTAATTCCTAAGCTATCTGCTTATAATCTGTCATTATAGATTTTGTCTGACATGATTTGATCATAGAGGTTACACATCCAGAGGTTAATTGCTGTCAATCAGGGTCAGCCCAACCAAGGTACATAGCCTCACACCCTGTGAATTGTGACCAGGAAGACAAAAACCTGGGTCATAGTACTAATGAAAGTCATTGCTTTCCATCCTATTTTCCTAACAGTAGCCCCAGTAAGCCTTCATGTAACTGGAATATAGGAAGAACACAAAACTCTTTCAGGTGACACCTTCATATCCTGTCTCTGTAAAATTTAAAAATAGCTATTTTAAAAAAGATGACTAATTCCAAACTCCTGAGCTTCAAAAATGGAAAGCATGTGAAGTTTTTTCTCTTTTATAGTTTCTCTCTTATACATATACAGTGCCCTCCTGCTGTGCCTCCTCTGCAGAATATAGACAGCAATGCCCTACCCACAAAGAGACAGCCTGTCTGCCTAGACCCAGAGTAAAATAAACACGCAAGAAAATTGAATCCTTATCACATACACATGCCGCTGAAATCCATAATTATTCCTACCACATGATGGAAAATGTTTATTTTATAATAATGAACAATTAATTCCCTTAAAATCAAGAAATGGGACAAGGCATTCCAACACTCCTGCTTTTTTTTAAAACATCGTATGAAATGAGTTTCACCGTAGCAGTCCAGATTCTGGGACACTAAAATAAATCAAATCAATAACATTATAATGGACGCAAGCACTAGCTGCAGTTGCAAGCAGTTTAATTCCAGAAAGGACTGACCCTACAGCAGAAGATTCTATCAAACACCTTGTCTGTTACAAGAGAAACAAATTCAGTCCCCAATACAGTGCTTATTTCTCTGTCTTAAACTTATACTTGATGTGCATGATCTTTCGGAATACCATAAGAGCAAGTGTGTCACTTAGGGTGATGGAACAAATTAGACTTAATTAGCATCGACAGTATCATTGTTTTGCTTTTTCTAAAAAAAAAAACAATAACAAGACAATCAATGACATACCCATGTTATGTTTGTCACATTACTTTTGTAGAAAAGATTTAATTGAATCACATCCCTGATAAATAGGAACAAGAAATATCATGTAACACAATGCTTTATGAACAAGATAATATGTCTTGATTAAACAGTAAATATCTTAAAATGTTAAAGTGCAATCCTGATAGCGTTGCTCAAAGCAAGTGTTGTTATAAAAATTATTTATATAACTATAGTCCAGAAAATACATGCGTCATGATTAATTGTACTGATGTAGTTAGTATTTTATGAATGCTGCTCTGGCATGGATTCACTGAGAAGACACTTCCTGAAGTGCACCAGGAGTCCCTCACACATCTGAGGTGGCTTTTTTTGCCATTCCTCTGGGCAGAACTACTCAGATTACTCTAGGTCCTTAGACCATTTGGATCCCATTTGTGAACTGCTTTCACAACGGACAGTATGAACCACAAATATTTTTTTGGACTGAGGTCTAGAGATTGAGATGGTCATCAAGAGCATTTGCTTTGTCTATAGTTAACCATTTCCTTCTTAATTTGGATATATGCTTTGGACTGTGGTCATCCTGGAATGTCTATTTTCAGCCTAGTTAGAGGTTCTTCTCAGAGGCTATCAGGTGTTTGGCCAAAATGTCCTGATACGTGTTGGAGTTCATTATACTCCTGATCTTAACAGGAGGCTAACAAAGGCTAACGTTTTTTACAACAACCATGACAGGCATGTCCAAACATCAGTTTTCATTTTTTCTGTCCATAAGATATACAGTAATTCCAGTTGTCATAAAGATGTAGTTTGTCAAATTCAAGTCATCTGTATTTAGGGTTCACATTCATAAAAAATGCTTTTTCCTTGAAACTCAGCCATCAGGTGTTCTTGAAGGGAAGTTTTTCAAACTTTTTTTTTTTAAGATAACAGTTGGTGTTCAAAATTTCCAAATGCTGCATTTGCCTCTCAAACTGCTTGACTTAGCGTGAAGTGTCAAGATACACTTGTGTTCTATTCCTGACAGTGACGTCACTGTACAAGTTGTATTGAATTTCTTAATAATGGAAACTACAGTAAAAGTGGTGGATTCAGTTTTTTTCTGGATTATTCTATGGCCATCCCTAACTCTGAAAATCGGTGACCGTTTGGCTGCAGTCTTTGAAGAGCTCTCTTGCCTTTAACCAGGATAATGAATTTTACAATGAAATGTTATCCAAGTATCCTTTTATAGTCCAAGGAAACATGGAAACGTCTACAGGCTTATCCATAGTAACTTCTACATAGACATCTATTACGTTTTGGAGGCTTCCAGTGCACTTCCAAAACCCAAAATGTTATTGTGGGTGTGTTTTTGTTGGATTTTATTTAAAGGAATAGAGATGTGAATAAGATGTAACCTCTGTATTTTCTGAAATTCAATTATTTATAACAAATGGGACCTTGTACAATGCAATTAAAATGATACTATAACATTTTTAGATTTTGTTATGCAAGACACATTATCCAAACCATTATTTGTTCTGTAGTGTTTTTTTTCTTGAGGGAATAAATTGAGTAAATCTGGAGAGCACTGTATTTTAGTTCTGAAATATACAGTTTATAGAAACACAGTGCTAAGATATAGAAACATCTCACTGATCTCTGAACATATGACTGGGCATTGCTTTCCACTATCACCATGCACTAGCCATTGCTGAAGTCCTAGACAATAAGATGGGCAGAGCACTAACACAATAACCTCTAACTCCTGAGCAACTGAGTTCATTAGGATCTCATCTTGTCTTCAGGGGGATGTCACATCCATTCCAAGTCTAGTCTCCCAGGAATCTCAATCAAATTTCCAATACAGGGCTCTAAGAAATATGTCTCAAGGCACCAATAAGTCAGTAAAGCTACGAGTCTATATTATCTGCTGCCTTTTTTTATTGGAGTAAGGGAATAATGCATTCCAGACAAACAAGAATATTATGGTGAAACAGCGCTTATAATACCTTTATAGTGGAGTCCAGTCTACTGTTGCATGACCCTGACAATAAAATGCCAGGCAAAGATATTTTTCGGTTCATAAATAGCTAATGATTTATCAAACTGTCGCCGAGGATTTCAGAAACCACAATGAGTTTTCAGCAACAGTCATGAGATATTTAAGCTTTGCGACTGCATCATGTCAATAAATCTTACATTTATTGACGTATTTCCATCACATAATGAAGTTAATTCAATTTAGTTTTTGTTCACATTATTAAATACTACAAATCACTTAATTGTGTTTCTTTTAAGAAATTTAATTGGGAAATAATCACTGTTTGTATCTGTGACATTTTATTATTGATTTATTGAAATGCACACAGGATAGTTAATTCTAATCCCCAAGGGCTTAAGAGTGGACTTTATGGGTGAATTTCCAGTAGCAGCTGATATTTTAATAGTATTAAAAAATAGATGATTTGCCTTCTTATCCAAATAATTACTTAAATTAAGTAAATTATATTACAGATGAAAGAAAAATAATGACTTCCAGGAATTTAAGTTGCCCATTCCAACATACAGTATCTGTCTTTAAAAGAGTGACCAAACAACACCATGTATTTGAATACCATGGCTGCCAACAATATCTGCACAAGAGCCTTTCTTAGATTGACAAGAAATCTCAAAAAGAGAAAAGTCTTGTTACTATTTGTGGACCCAAGTTAACCATCTTAAATTAGGCTTTGATCTTTTTAGCTTTTGTTAGTTTTTACTATGTCACCATAGAAACCATAATTGTGAACATCTGAACATCTGTAGTGTCAGTCCATAATTCTAAAAGCATTGAGATTCCTGTTGGTTCCTGATTATAACACTGGAAAACAAATAAATCAGAAAATAAACTCACATTTCTTTAAAGTTTTATGTGTCTCTGTAATATTTATGGTTCCAAGCAACCTGCTATCCTTAAAAAAGCATGATATATTTCTGCAACAGTAGTCATTCGATACTTTCTGACTTACTGTATTGCAATATTTGGTTGTCTTTATCTAAAAAAAGTTCTTCATCCTACAAAAAGCATAAAACACTGTTGTCAAATACAGTAACTTATACAAGCACACACACATACAAAATATATACAGTATATACAGTTCATAATTTCCCCATGGGAAAGGCAAGAGCTGTTCCACTCCGCTATAATTTCATTAGACAGACAATTTGTCTTCAATTTGTTAATGTGGAAAACATCAATCTAAACTTCCAAAATGCTGCATCTAATACACTATACCCAATGCACTGTATACGCAGTTGGAAAGTTAAAGTAGGTAAATACTAGTTAACAGCACTGGAAACTATCAGCATTTTCATCCTTTTCTGCTACAATATCATCGCAAAGTTTTTCAGTGCCATGCTGAGATAAGTGCAACAATATTCGGCAGCAATTTACATATCACACCATTCTTTATTTCTTTCAAAACAGAGAAATGACTCTGGACTCGGAGTTAATGTGTATGGAACTTCCACGGTAAAATTTATCCATTTTAGAGCAGCATGGATCTGCCACGTGATCCACAAAGCTGCAGAGGCGCTTTAAACGGATCATTACTCCTGGATCATGAAGGCATATATGTGCTCTGAATATCATCATAATAAGTGGGGTTAGATACGTTCCTGCTGGAAATACATCTACATATATATTTTGTGGAACTCAACCCCGTGGTTAGTGCTACCAATCTAGAAGCTGTCTCAAGATAGTGAGATCCAGGGTGTTGAGGCCAAACGAGTGAGACACTGTAATATTTAAAAGAGATGAAAGCATAAGCACTGTGTACTGCTGTGTTCTGGAGGATGTCAAATAAAGCACTTTGCTGAGTTAGTAGCAAACCCTTTAATTCCCAGCTCCTGACTCGGTAAACCAGTAATGTTCCAGGCGGTGCTTTGAAGCCATTAGATATTTATCTTGAACAGCAGCAATGGGGAAATATATTTCATCCTTAACCTCCACCACCTACAGCACTTTAACGAATATTCAGGTTTCAAAAGACTTTAACTAATTAAAGTTCGCACTCATTGAAGGTGTTATAGATATAAAAAGCAACATTCTGCTGAGAAATTAATCAGCAATCTCATATTTTGTCCTCCCTGAGCAAACGAAAGTGTCAGAGCAGTACAAATCCCAGAGGTAAGCAATAAATGCCACTTTCTTCCCTGCATGAAATATCTTAATAAAGTTGTCGTCTTCCAGAGAAAATTAGAAAGATGGCCCAGGCATTCTGTCAGAGGAATGATTAAATAGGTACGGGATTTAACAGAGCAACCGGGAAATCACTGGGATCTCATCTAATTTTCTTTCGACGTACTACTTAACTTGCATTATTAAGTAAGTGCTGACATGCCCTGGCACTGTAAATAGCTCTTAAAGTTTTCCATTGTAATCTCAATTGTACACTGTACAGCCATTTCAGTGTTTCAACATTGCCCTTGTGGATGTGTGCATGTATGTATATGGATTAACTCTTGTAAAGAGAGCACTATGCTCCCTTATCTGCCTTCCCCTCTGTTGTTATGCATTGCTAGTACGCATGTATTGGTTTTGAAGTTTTACTGGCCTGTCTGGACTGTTTAATCATTAATTGAGGGTCCCAAGACGAATATCATAGGATCACAAGAGAATCTGTCAAGGTATGTCATCATTTTCAAAAACATAAATGGATTTAAAATTGGTTATATTCTTAAATGATACCCATAAGTTACTAGCTTAGGTGAAAGTTTGGAAGGATTCAATGGAGTTTAATCCAGATGTTATTTAAATTGTGAAATGTGTAAATATATTAGTTGACTATTTGTTACCATACATTATTCTTCATTTTTTCCTGTATTCACATCCAGTAACACTGTCAACTATTTATAAGGTCTGCAAGAAATATGAATCACAAAAAACTATACAGTGTATCTATGTGGTTCAAACTACATCTTTATCTCTTTATCTAGAGAGGCCAGGAACTACAGAAGCTTTCTTCCAAAGAAAGCACCAGAAGAGTCAAAACAGGAGTGCATGTATTCATCTTAAAGTATTCTCAAAGGCAGTTATGCAAAGCACAAACACTAATGACCCCAACTATTCAAGCTGTGAAAGGGTTGTGATTTCACTTCTCTGTAGCTATCTCACTTATTTCTCCGTCCTGCTACTGAAAAAAAAAACAAAACAATTCCAGTTCAACAATTATACTTAATTTAATTTATATCTGTAATTCAATTAGGATAGCTGAGGGCACTGTAACTTGAAGAAGGTGACACACTGAGTCAATCAATTAGGTACCAGGGCCATTATAGGATATTAGAAAAATATGCAGAATTTATATTTTTGCTCTTGTTATCATCCTTATTTTAAAATTCACGTACATGATCGATAATTTCTGAACTGCATAATTTTAAGATTCATGAAACATGCTGATATACAGTATTAATTGCTCACACTTCAAGATTTCACTAAAAGGAAACTGTAGTTATAAAAGTACAGAGCAAGGGAAGAGCTCCTTTAATTCATTTAGATACTAACAAATTAGAAAATGCAGTGAAGAAAAGAGTTACTAAGTTTCCCAACAACATTTGATTTCTCAGAGGTTTTAGCCTTTATTTTGACTTGGTATACAAGTGTGTGTCTTGTGTCTTGCATTGCCAGCAGGCAATGCACATCTTCTCCCGAGACTGAAATTAGACAACACCCCTCTTCTTCAGGCACCAGAGTGTCTCCCAGTGGCAGTTTTATGTGTGAAAATCAGAATATTAAATCAGCATGTACCCAGGTATGTGTCCCTACAGGTACTTGCACAGATACAAAGCCTTTTTCAGCACCATACCCACAGACACACCTAAATATACGTATTGTACATTTTTGCATAAAACCACACTAATGAGTAATGTATTGAATATTCTTTCACTTCCAGTAGGTGTGCAAACACACGCATTATTTCCCAAGCTTTTTGTCTGGAATAATGGTTTCCTATTTCTGCTCATGTCCATGATTCACCCATCTAACACAGTCAGAGAAATGCAGGTGAATATGAGTAAAACACTTTTCCCATTTACTATGAGGATCTTTTGATAGTGAAGTTAAAGTGCATTTCCATGTCCATTGCTGCTTCAGCATATTTGATTTTGTACTTCCATCACACTGCTTATACACAAAGATCAAAGTCTCCATACAAGTCTCTTTCAGCGACACTAGAGATCTAGTTTGGTAAGTTGACAACTCATGTAAATGGTTCCATACAACCACAAAACAGCAGGACCTTGGTAATAAAGGGTGAATAAAAGACATATTTAGCGCAACCAACTTGAGGTGAAAAAAATAGCCAAGATGTAATCAAAGTCTGTGAAATTAATGTCCTAAACGCAGTACTGGAACTAATTATAGAATCAAAGATAAAAGTGGCTATATAAGGCATATTCCACATGATAGATCAATATTCAATATTCATAAATTCATTTCCTTGAATGCCTACTCCCTCAATTTGAGAATTCATATTTTATGAAGTACTTTTTGAAGTACCTTTAAAAAATCTAAATATATCATGTAGTCTGTTCGTATCTATTCCTTCTGTTTCTGCTTGTTCAAAGAACTCTAATGAAATAGTTTGTCTAGTCCCTAGAATGCCATTTATATACAGATGATTTTCTTCCTTAAATTACACTTTCCATAACCTTGCATGCAATAGAAGTAAGACATATTGTTATTACATATTTTGTTGGGTTTTTGTCTCCCTTTTTATATACAGTATGGACAGTATATTAGCACTTTCCCAGTCATTGGGTATTAGTGTACCTCTCTCTTAAGTGACATGGTACAATGTGACTGGCTGTCAGAAAACAAGGAGGCTGTGAGTTCTCCATTCTTGCATCTAATCAGAAGCCATGGCAGAGGGGAGGCCTTAAAAAATAACTTGTGAAACTTGTGAAGTGTGAAACACAGATGGAACAGCGGGATGATCAAAAATAAAATGCTGGTATTTACAGAAAGTGAAGTGAGCTATGCGGCAGTTACCATCAGCATTTTTTTCCCCCCAGAGAGTGTGGTTTGCAATAGCCACAGTGCAGCGTGAGGGTGGGTCAATACAATTGCGGAGCTGCGTCTCAGTCAGGGATAACAGATGCTCTATTTCGTGGATCCTGACTGCTGGCAGATGCGGGCAAGTTCTGACCCATCATGCCATTCTCTTAATCGTAGGCCGCAAAGGGCGGGGGCTCGTGTTCCTACATGACGATAAATGGTGTTCGTAAACAGAGGTTCAGGTGGAGGTTAGGTTCTTGTGTTGCACTCCCATTCTCCAGGCATGAAAGCTCCCTGGCGGAACACCCCACTGCCGCACAACGTCTCGGTATCCGTGCCTCCACCGCGACATCACCATTGCAGCGTAGTATCCAACGCCATCATTTACTCAACCAGGGGAGTTCAAGCTAAGGCACGAAGAGCTACTATTTTCCCCATCAGCTCGGCTCGTCATTACTAGAATTGGACTCAGCCAATATGGAATTGTGGGAAGCATTACATGATGTTTGGAAAATCATTCCCCTGCTTGTCTTTGATAAACCGTACAAGAGCATGAAAACAATGACTGTGTAAAGGAAAGGCCACTATACAAATAACCGATATACTGAATTAATCTGTATTTTCTGCAATACAGCAAGTTCTATGCATCATACTTTGTAGACAACACCTAACATATTTGCTAAAAACAATTTGCATTATGGCATTTTTTCCTTGTTTCCATCATTATGTACAACTATTCACGTTCTTTGCTTCCCAGGAAAACATAAGCTAATAAATGTCTGAAACCAAAAAGGTCTCAAAGGTGATGTTTGGTAAAAACATTTGAATTGATTATTTTGCTTTTTGCTGAGTAACACAAAATTGAATATCATTTTCGATGTACATGTAGTATTTTTCTTTAAATGCAGGATATTTTAAAAATCAAATTTAGCATTAGCAGCATTTTGAATATAGATAATATTGAATATAGATTATTTCAGAGTCAGGATGATGTTCAGGAATACAAATAGCTTTTAACAATAACAATAATTAACAATAATTTGACATTTTAGTGTACACATACTGTAATAATACGCACAATTATTTCTTTATGCCTCTTTCGTTCCTTGGATTTACTTGCTGCTCCACAACTAGTTGTTCAGTATCAAAGGCATATGCTTTGCTGTTGCATTTTCAAATCCATGTAATAATGAGCGACATCCCCTGGAATGCTCTAAACGAGGTCTAGAACAGGCAAAACACCCTGCTGTTGACTTCTGACTGAGCTAAGTAAGGGGTCGACTTGTGACCTGTCTTTCAACAGGAAAAGCAAATCCCAGCATAAGCAGAAACCCCTCATAGAAGCTGTGTCATTAATATAGCCTGCTGATGACCCAAAATAACACTCCTTGTGCAGAATATGCTGTTTGGCAGCCGTCCTTTGTGGCAAAAGGTGTTGTATGCTTATTAAAAGAAACACAACCAAAACCATTTCAGAATCATTGGCTTTTATCCTGCAAGCCTAAAACGTAATCTTGAAGACAAATAAAATTCTGGAGGGGGAGGCTTGCTTTTCATTTAGAATGAAACTATATTTTTATATTTTAATCACTAAATGGCTGAACTATAAATAAATCATGTTTTGAGTAAACTCAGCCAGAGGCATAAGCCCTATAACGCTGAACAGACTTGACAACTGTGATTATACATGAATATACACTCTTCTGTTTGTACTGGGCACAGACAATGAAGCTGTGCATACAGGGGACGGAGATCATAAACTCCTCTTGCACCACATTCCAGTACAGACATTTTTCTGAGGATTGTTGCTTGGTTGGTTGGTTCTTTGCTGTATGATCATATATTTTTTGCTCAGAGACTAATGTTTCACCTGAAAAACTTGCATATTTCCTTTCCTTAATTGAACTAAAACCAGCTTGAGGTAAAAGGTACCATCAGCATAGTTTTCTTCAGCCAATACATTTCATTTTGCATTCAACAGCACATCACATTCAACGTCTTACATCTTTTGAGGGGATCATAGCATTTTTTATTTAGCAGACAAAGCAGAAAAAGATATACATTTAGACTGGTCTTGTTTAATAATGTCCTGGTCTTGAAGTGCCAAAATACTAAGAACACTATACTTTTTTCATATTTCTTCATGACTTAATTGACTGAATTGATTTTAGTCACAACTGTTTCCAGTTCCAATTCTATACAGTATGAGGTGTTTCCTTCAGGGCGGTGACTGTTTAAGTGTGAGGATTCACTGGTCTCAAATTTAATGCTATTCTGGTTTGACGTTGATCACCCTGATTGCATTTTAATGAGGAGAGGTGATGTTTCAATTCATAAATATTGATAAATGTGCTTGGGTGGCATTGATATACAGGAGCTGCGTGCTGTTAGTTCATGCAAACAGACCTGTAGCAGCTTAAAGAAACAGCAAGAACAGGGCTAAGAAAAATTAAAATATTGTGTTGAATATTTTACATATTTTCCTGCTACGGTTTATACTGGAAACAATGTCTTAGCAGTAGATTTCAAGTCTACTTGACTTGAAACATATTTGTGATCAATATATGTACAGTATATGCTGATGTGTATGCCATTGGTCAATTGCTCAATCTGTAATACTTGTGGTTGGGAAATAGGATTAGGTACCACTCCATTGTGATGGTAGCAAACAGAGAAGCAAGCCTTGAAGGTTTGCAGGAGCTCAGACCAAATGATGTAACCTGAAATCACAGCAGGATGTCACCCTTAACAATCCTGTACATCCTTTGATTTTGGTAGAATCCTAGGAATATCAATTAGAATCTGCTACATATCTCAAGGGAATAATGTGTACCTTATTGGAATATTTGAGAATGCTTAGAAAAAAATAATTGAAAAAAATATCCATGGCAACATAAATTGGAGAATATATCAGCCATTGGAGATGTCTGTTCATCTGTATGCCTGTAGCTAAACTTCGGGTGAAAGAGTGTTGTTGAAAAACCCCTGAATACTTGCATTTTTCCTCCTGAGAAACGCCAATTGAAGAACAATAAAAGAACACCAGTTATCCTTGAATGTTCCTCCCAAGCAATTGAAAAATATGATGTTTGTTAAAATAATCAAGCACTGAATTTACATTATAAGGTCTTCCTTTTTAGTGTTAACATTTGCTTGGTCACTTCAAGGCCATGTTATATCTCAAAAAAACAAATAAAAATCCCATTTAAAAATCATTCGGAAGCATTTGCATTAAACAATGTCTTTTTTAAGACACAGTGCATCTAAATATACCCGTGCTGTCGATAAAGCACAGCTAAATTTATGTGGCATGAATCCATTTACATTTAATAATCTAATTTGATTAAACCAATACACAGAGGGTTCAAATTGGTGACAGTTTAATCAAACAGAATTAGGTCTTTGATAAAACAAGGGTGGATTGGAAGTTAGTCACGGTATTAAACAACGAAACACTTTGAAGTGAACAGATCAAAACAGAATTAAAAGCAAAAGAGGAGATAATTGTTTGATGTAACAAAGGCCTCTTTTCATGATCTGCATGCTGGCAAACAGACTTTTTCTCAGTTCATTGTAAGATAGCTGTCAAGCAGTGAAGGACAACCAGGATCTTGAACAAAAGCCTTTTTTCTGTCTTTGATAAAAAATTAAATAAAATGCTTTCGTGGTTCATGTGAAGTGCAAAAGAAGTACATATGCATTGTTTCCACAAAAACAGATTAGAAAAGAATTAACCAAAGGGTGTGTTTTTAGAGATCTCCTCAGTGTCTTTACATGACTCATTCTGAACATGCAATACAGTCATTTAACAGTCAAGTATACACCTCATGACAAATAGCAAAGTCCTGATCAACTATTTCAAACTTGCGCAGAGGATGTACCTGAAAATAAAGAAGGAGAGCAGCAACACAAGACAGGAAATGTGTTGCAAGCAATTAATGGTTCCTTTGAGTCACTATTGGCAACACGATGACTTTAAACACCCTTTTTTCACATTGCAATGACTTTATCTAGCAGGTGCTCCACTTCTTTAATTTTGTATTCCTAAAAGTCTTCTTAGTTGCAGGGAAAACAGGGGGAAGCTGGATACTTCATTCTTAACACTTCATTGATACAGTTTTTCATGATAGTGAAGAGCTTTGAGAAGCCACCTTTAAAGGTGCTATATATAAAATAAAAAATGTAATTATTGTAAATTTGGTAGTAACTGTTCATCAAGATTATTTTACTTTAGGCTTTTTTCAACATATTTACAGTATGTTCCTTAAACAGGTTATGATGTTTAAATATGAAGGTCTTTAGGAAAATTTGAATAATTACAAAATGAGAGGGGCCCATCTAATTCATTTAGGTTTAATGTGATCTCTTTCAAGGGCCAGCACTTCTTGAAAGAAACCGTGATTATTGTATCAGCTGCAAACAACATGAATGGGCAACTTGTTCCATACTCTCACAAACAATTTCTGTGAAGATATGCCTTTTGTTCTCAGTTTTCACAGTAGTTTCCAATTGTAGCCTCTAGTGACTTTTCAACCAGAATTCTCAGATTAATAACAAAGTCTCAGTGCTGAGTTCTGACACTAGTAATTATTTTATCAATAAGTACTACATAATCACAACCAAAAAATGGTAAAGAAACCTAACAATAAGCAGGTCTGTTGTGTCTAACCAAGATGTTCATATTCTATAACTGATGATTTATGCTGTAAACGATTTAAAATACAAATGGCATGGCGGTAGTTTCTCTTTGTAATTGAGTATCGAGGGTTTATCTGCTATAGTGCCAGCTTTGGAATCTGATCATTTGGGGTCTCTGACACCCAGGCTAGAGCTTCTGCTGTTGGAATATAGAGGTTGTAATACAAGTTGTATCTGATGGAAATTATGAGAATGAAGTAAGACAGTCTATGTAATTATAAAGGTAAAACACGCTCTTTTAATACCCAGAGCTGTCAGATTTTAGTCTATATGGCAGAGAAGCATTCCCTTTTACTTCTGCCATTACCACAAAAATAAAAATATTTACAAACAATACAAAAGCAAAATTAATTGATTGTCACTCAAAGCTATTAAAATAAATTAAGTGTGGCTGTTAGTGTTAAGTGGTGTTCCGTAAGTTTTGCTAATTCATTTTGAAAACCCATTTTTAATAATGGAATGAAGTATAATTGAAGTTGATACATGCATTACTTGAGAGAATGCAGGGTACACATTCAATTTACAACCTGGCATCTTCTGGTCCCAAGGGAAAGTAGAAAATAAGTTATGAGAATCAAGTGCAAACTTTATTTTTTTCAATTATAAACACAAACTCAATCAAAGTCACAAAACCCTAGCCATCTCCTTTTTCTGTATTCATTTCTCTT
Organism: Lepisosteus platostomus; assembly: GCF_059453375.1. NCBI lineage: Eukaryota > Metazoa > Chordata > Actinopteri > Semionotiformes > Lepisosteidae > Lepisosteus > Lepisosteus platostomus. Next base: position 68,184,208 of record NC_142612.1, read on the forward strand.
TTAAGTTAATGAGATCTACAAAAAACATCCAAGCAAAATAATACTGACCGGTTCATTAAACAATGTCTTTTAAAAAACAAGTCAAAAGTGACTTGTTTCTTGCAGTTTTATTTTAATATCATGATTTTTATTACAACACGTCTGTGAAAGATTTCATGTCTTAACCAAGACTGCTACAGGACACCTTTCACATTCATAGGGTCAGCATTGTGATGCTGGTGAGATTGTTCAATGTTTGTCTAAGCTGTGCTAGGCAAGTTCTCTCAGGTTCTCATTGGAAGAAACAGAAAATGGATGGCCAGATTGATGGATATTGTTTTAGTGTGCTTTAGATTTGGGAATAAGGGATGTAGAATGGGACACACAAAAACAAATTAAAGTATTGGCACTACCTCTAGGATTATTTTTCGCAAGTTTATTATTCGATTAGCATTGCTTTTTGGCTCACCTTTTTTATATTTATGGAGTACTCATTAACCCTTCCTGTCATTGCAATGAAAACTGAAGGGGCTAATACATAAACATGCAAACACACACTAAAGCACACAGTGTACAGAGGACAAACGAAATGTCCAGGGGCAGAACCTTTGAAAACATTAAATTGATGGCTTGCTTATTAAATCTGGTCATTATAATGACTGACTTGATATAATGATGATTGACTGATCTATTTATCTGTTCCTATTTAGTTTTGTTCTCCTCATACAGCATTTGTTCCTCCCTATAGTGAGTTTTATTCTTTGTCTTTGTCGTTGTATTTGCTTTCCCTTTCTACAATTTTGTTCTCCCTATACAGTGTTTTGTTCTAATTATTTACATTATTTGGGTAAAAAGTCATATTCAATATCTGCTATGATTAAAACAATGAGGCAGATTTTAGAAGGGAAAATATCATAAATTTCAGTAGTGTCCATTAGTACAGCTGGCCAGACAAGCCTCTACGGGAGTGATGTGGTATCTTTTTTCCAGCCCATAAACTTCCTTCAGCATTTGATGCTGAAAGGAAATGCCAGCATCACATGTCAGTCAGACATTCGTGTCAGGAAAAACCGCAGAAGCAGATGAATTATTACCACAGCAGACCTTTCAGCCTCCAGACACTGACATCACTAATCTGTTTCTGCACACTACTCTGGGTTAATTTATAAATGTATGAGTACATTACTGCAGTAAAAGGCAAGATGTGAAGCATGGAATATTCTGTTTTTGTGTTTGAAGGGAGATGTACAGTAAGAATACACAAACAAGTACAAATGCCTATTGTTACATATAGACAAATATACTGTATATCAATAGATGATATAACAGAAGTGTTTGCCATTTACCTAGAGAAAAATAGATAACTTGATGGATATAAAATCACATTATTGCACTGAATTTCACCACGTCCATATTTAAAATAAGACTATTTGTATACCAGTGGTGTTAGAGAATACTGCCGTTTACGTACATTAAAACACATATTGAGTGCAAGGTGGTTGCTTGATTTTGCATTAAGTCTGCATGTTAACATGTCTCTAGAGTTAAGTTTTTAGTATTACTATGCACTCTGACTAACAGCATTTGGATGAAATTTGTTATATGCTTTTGTTATTTTTAATATATTTTAAGCAGCTGGTTACTTTCTCCTGAATGATTACCTTTCCCTTCAGTGCACTGATTAGCTTTTGTCCTTTTCATTAGATTTGGATCACCTGCCTGACTGAGTTCACAATTCCACTCTCTCAGGCAAAAATAAAGCTACACAGCTTCTGAACACCAACTATTTTTTACAGCAATGTCCATGGACCTACTATCCATTATATTGCCAGCAATCTCATCAAGACTGAAAAAATGAAGAAATGAATTGCCTTTGGCACTTGCTTGGCTACAGTATAAGCTTTTAACATACTTATGTACAGTACCCCTATATTAATTGGAGCTTGTGATCTTTAAAGCCGATAAGATATCTCTATGGTAAAAAGGTACAGTATATACTTGTGGGATTCCAGGGTATTCAATTAACAGGTACTACAGTATCTACTGTGAAATGTTATGTTTTGAAAAAGTCCCAGAGTGGCTCCGAGATGGAGTTATTTGAGTTTTGTAATATTTTAGGTGCTATTTTGCTATATTGTTAAATGACTGTGGAAATCAAGCAGCTTAAATTGCTAATATAATGTACTCTTTTCAGGAATGGTATAACTAGGGTTGAATGCTTTTCAGGATCTGTTTTTTTTAACCAGTAAATTAGTCCATCAGCCTCAAAATATTGATATAGCCTTACATCAAGCCAAATAATGACTAATCATTTCATTATTACTTTAATCATTTCATTTAGTCTTCTGACTACCCCAAAGTGTGGAACAGATAGCTACATACATTAAACATTTATATCCATGTGAATCTGTGCAATACAACAGGGCTATGAACAGATGCCTTTTTGTGTGCATGTGGATTTTCAAATCGTATGTGATGGATATTTTGATGCATTCATTTATTAATCCACTGTTATCTAAGCAAAACTGATAAAAATATATGTACTTTTTAAACTGAAGTTCTGAAGGGGTACTTTGAAGAGAGAAATAAGGATGTTGTTGGGATGAAGTCACAAACGTCCAGGTTAAAATTTTCCATCTGCTGGATGATGTTCATCTTCAGTGCCATCCCTTGTTTGGAGATCGCAGCAATTTTTCTTTCCATGTCTTTCATTATGATCAGGAGAACAGTGCAATGAAGCATGAAGGGGATCGATTTTTGTCTCTCTTTTCAAGATCTGTCAATGTTGCAGTTTCTGACCTTCTGCGCCATTCACACTTTCTATGTTACCTTTTCATGGCTGTCATTACCTGTCACACTCAGTTCCTGAGAATCACTTTGCTTCTGAGCGATACGGTCTTTATCCCTGTCACTGTACACATTGGGGATATCACATTCCCCACTCTTTGACAAGCAAAAGTCTGAATCCATCATTAATTCATTGAAGGCTGCCCAGACAAGAAAGTCTTTTCCTTCTAAAATTGCTCAGTCTTTTAAATGTGGACCATGAGCACAGGTCAGAAAGAGAGCTACAGAAAATGTTGAGGCACAGTTGTTAGCCTCAGATACACAATTGACTAAATAATCATGTATTATGAAATTATGAAAAAAACATCTCCCTTTTCAGGAACAGAATATTTCCTCCTCAAGAGAGCAGGAAATATCTTATATAAAGATTTTTAGTTCTGTTGTATAGCCTTCTTTTGCTGTATTACTAATGAAAAGCATTACTAATTTAAGTAAATTGTTGCTTGTTTGAAATAATTGGACTGATTCATTTTTTTCCTTCATGTTAAACGAGACAGACCCTTAAAACTCCAAATGCCTGTAGACTTGATAAGATTTGAAGGACCTCACTGATGCAGAAGCACACAGCATCTCCTTCCCTCTCTCTCTCCATTTTTGAAATCATTTTGAGACACCCTGCTAGGAGCAACTCTGAGATGTAAAAAGCAGAATAACAAAAGGCATCCAGAGTAAAAGCAAAAAATATTTGCTCTAGGGAATGGGAAGAAACAAAGGTGTGGTATCGTGTTTGACCTAGCATATATACTGATGTATATTTCAATATTTGTGACAGGTCCAATAAGCAAATATGGCATTCATGGTTCTCTGGAGAATGCCATTTGTTTTCTTGGGTTTACATCTGCCAAAATGTTTCTATCGCTTTTGACTTAACTTGAGAATAAAAGAATATACCAGGATAAGGCAGAGCAATTATGGTCTGCTCCTTACTCTCATGACTTTATAAATTTATTCTTGAATATGACTGACTGTATTATACTGTCTTCCTGCAGGCTTAGTATTTCTCACTGAATTACGTTTTAGCAGAAAAGCGATCATTTCAGATGTGTTCTATTAAAATTGCAACTGTATTCAAAACTAAACTTCTCAATGAACTGTAATGTAGCCTTCACCTTGTGTGTCTGTGTGTCTTGGAGATGCAGAAAAATATCATTTAATTCTTCATCAGGGAAGCAACCATGTTGGCAAAGAGAGCTCTCTGAGGCTGGAAAATCAGTGTTCAAAGACCAGCTGAAATCATTTTATGAGGGAGTTCAAAAAAACACAGGAAAGGTCACACACTCGGACAGGCCATGTAACCTGTTTGGAAGCTAATAACTATTGATCAAAGGATCTCATCCAGCTGTTTTTTTTAAACGTAAACCAGGATACAGGCTTCAAGAGCTTGGCTGGCTAGCTTTTTCCATACTACCTCAATCCTTTGCATGAAGAAGTGTACCTGTTCTCGGTTTTAATGGCACCGCCTTGTCATTTTCACTTGTGTTGTCTTTTTTTAATCTTTTATTGTTGTTTCTGAAGAAGTCCATACATTTGTGAAATATGTGTATGAATATTGGAACAATGTTAACAAAAAATAAAACAGCATTGCCTGTAAATTAACTATGCCATGGCTGTACATTCTGAGAGAATATACAGTACTTACAGAAGGTGGCAAACCTATTCACCATTGTACAGTTTTCACATTTAGATTGTTTTAAAGATTTTGCAGTGATGACTCTTTGAACTAACAGTTAACACTTGTTTTATAAACAACTGCAACCATTCAACACACAAAAAAGAAGTAATCAACAAATAATATGAAAGAAAAACATAAACATCATGACTGCAGAAGTATTCAAACCCTTTGATTTGGCACAACATTACAGTATATAAGGTTGTATAAAGCCACAACTCTATATAATATTATATAAGAAAATGCTTAAACCATTTCAGACATCTTTAATATATCTTTGAGCATCACGAATTGATCATTAAGAAGTGGAATGCAAATACTCTCTAGATCAAGCTGTCCTTCCAAACTAAGCAGCCAGGAAAGGAAGAAACTGATTAGGGATACCGCTGTGAGATCAACTGCAACTTTAAAATAGTTACAGACTTAGTGACTGAGATGTGAGAAAAAGTCTATTGGTCACAATAATCCTGGTCACTCCACAAAGGAGTCATGTAGGGAACTGGAATAAAAACATCTCAAAAGCAGAATGGGATTTGCAACAAAGTACCTACAGTGTAAGTGATGCTGCAAGCACACCTGACCACAAAAATATTGGCTGCGAAGTTGAAGGCTTTAGGTTTAAATGTAAAGCTTTACATCTGATGCAAACCCTGCAAAGTGCATCAGTAGGTCAATACAATCCCTTGTCAAGCATTGTGACATACTGTAGTTCTGCTTCTAGTCAGCAGGGACTGGGAAGCTTGTCAAGACTAAAGGGAACGTAGATGGAGCAGAGCACTGGCAACTATAGAAGAAAACCTGCTTCTGACCTAAAACTGAGAAAATTTGCCTTTCAACAGGACATTAATCCAAACAACAAAGCCAAAGTTATACTGGAGGGGCTTAAGAGTAAGTGTTTATGTCCTTCTGTGGTCCTGTCAAGTCCTGACTTGAAACCTACAGAGAATCTGTGGAAGACTTGAAACCACTAAATGCTTTTTGAATACTTGTGCAAGCAATACATTTCATTTGTTGTTTTTTTTCTATTTAGCTTTTGCTGACACTCATTGTAACTTATCCCACTCATGTACAGTATGTTGGAGCATTCAGGTTTTGAAAAACAATATTGACTTTAACAAAAATATGCATGAGTCACTCTGAAATTTCACCATGGGACACCCCAGGAAGGGCCTGAGCACTGTAGCAAGGTACTGAGTGTAGTGCAAGGAAGAAATATACTCATGATCTAACATAATGTGTATCACCACAGAAATCTGATGTTCCTAAAGTTTCATAATATTTCCCAAACATTAGGTTTTTCCCTTGCTTAAGAATGTAAAGCAAAAATGTCCCAAGAATGTGCTGGAGATGTGGAAAAATATTTCTAATAGAATAAATCTTTCCCTTATGATGACACAATTACAGTAGCTAGCTGCTGCCCATGCAATGGTTCCTTAGCAGTTTATGTGTGCTGTATGTAGTGATTTCATCCAGAATTCAAAGCTTAGAATAAAACCACGACATTTGAACTCAATTTTCTTTTATTCACACATTTCTGAAAGAATGCATTGACATTATCAATCGATTTTTACAATAATGCTTTTTCTGCTACACAGATGAAGGACAGTATGTACATACTGTATATTGTTTAAGGCATTCAAAGCATGGTTGCATTGGTTTTATAGACCAAAGATTTAAAAAGCGTGTATTTTACACTGAATGAAAAAATGTAAATGGAGGCGTGATATTGTTAAAGGCGACAATGGCAAAAACAGGAATATGTGTGATTTTCCTGTAATAATATTTTTTTTGCTAAATGTTTGTGTGGGGGTAATTTCAATATAGCTTACAGACAGATTTTATGCATTGCACACTGGAAATGATGTCAGTGAGGGTTTTCACATCCTGCCATTGTAAATGCAATTGTGTTTATTAAAGGTGTTCCAGCGTGAAGACATGCCTGCCTCAGATGATTAAAGAGCAAACATGCAAAGACACTACATATTTGTCTGTAAATATAATTCCAGGTGATAAATACGTAACATATAATAGTAATGTTTCTTGCTTCTCCTTCACCACAACTGTTTTCCTTTCAGAACAGGTTATGCACTAGAAACTAATAAAAGCAACAACCCAATACCAAGATATCCTCAATAATGAGTAAGAAAAACTTAGCACAGTTATCCACAGTGGCCTCGAGTCACTTTCTGATAAAAAAAAACAATTAACACTCATGGGCAAGAAATGCCCTCAAGAGAGGGACTGACGTTTAACGTAGACACGTTTCTGATTTGGGGGACAATTTTAATTCCAAGAAATGTGAACACACCGACCTTCTCTTCCAAATATTCGTTGTGAGGTTCCCTTTGAAGGGGCTCCATTCTGAGTTAGCCAGGACTGGTGCATATCATAATGTTAACCATGTGATCCGTTTTTATTCCTGTCCTTCAGCTTATCATTTCTTATTTCTACTGAGCTCTTTCATGTCACAATTGCAGTTTTGTAATAGGTCTTGGCCTGGAATTGACATGAGAGTAATGGGAATTCCATATTATAGTATTCCTCTCCCTCCTGGTGTTGGCCTGCACTGCTGCACTGCCGCACCCTCACCCTTGACCTTGACTGCATCCGTTTCCTCCTGCAGTACCCTAACTTAGGAAGACGCCCTCACCTTCTCTTCCTCTTTTGCCACATGTCTTGCTACGTGAAGACTGCGGTCATCCTCTCTAGATTCTGCTCTCTCTCTCCCCTAGTGGCTAGCACACCCACTGTAAACTAAACTGTTGAAACTAAACTGTCTCCAGCCTGCTCTGTGCTGCTCTCCTGCTGCTGAAACCCAAGTGTGGGGCTGTTTGCTGCAATACTGAATGCTTTGCTCTCCTCTCAGTACAGCAGGAGTGGCCAGTGTACGTCCCCCCTGACATCTCACAAAAAAACTCAACTCCGTTTTGAGGAATCCCAAAACATCACAGAAAATGTAGTATCACTGATGGTACATCGTTGAAAACAACAGTAGTGTTGTTTTACTATTCACGTCAGACAATGCTATTTGTCTGTCATTTTGATTTTGCTTTCTTTGTTGTGCCTTAAATTGTAAAAAGGTTCTTGCAAATTATATAATTTGGCTTAAAAGGATATAAAACAATTAAACAACTTGAGCTGAATCGCCTTCTTTTGTACTTACATCTCTACAATGTGGGCAGTTCAATAGAGGAGAGCAGGGATGTATCTCAATTTCAGATGTCTTACAAGACACCATGAAAGCACAATTAGGTTCCTTATAATGTAATTTATTCTTTGCATGGGCAAGCAGCTGAAGACTTTTACCAAGTCAAATAAGGACAGAAAAAAGTTAAAATGCCAATAACTAAACCTTCCTTTAGATAAAATATCTACAATAATAAGAGAAAATCAGCTCCTTGGTGGATTGAAAGTCATTTTTATGGTTTCATTCGTGAATTAAAAAATGAATACATTAACTAATGTAGGAAATCAAGAGCACATACTGTATTTCCAAGAGTGAGGATTCATAATTGGGTCTTAAAATAGAAACAAGGACAAATTGTCTCTCAGTTTATTTGTATAGGTTTTCAGCTCTGCCACAGAATCCCTGCTGATATCCCATTTTGCACATTGAGAAATGGAAAACTAACGACTCTTCACTGTGGCTTGGTCTCATATCCATCTAATTGGTATTCTCCGGAAACTAATTATCTAAGCCATTCGTTTTAAGAACAGCTTTACATCTACAAATATTGTGAAAGCGATTATTCTAACATTTTGTGATACAAAATTGTTATATCAGCATTCCTAATGGCTTTTTAATATAAAAAGAATTTCCCCTCCCCAACTGCACTCTATAAAAGGCGGGACCCCTTAACATTCACTCTCTTTGTACTGCATGGAAAGCTATGGGAAACTGTGATCCCCCTTTTCTCTCTACTGGCAGTCTCTCTCCCCTTATCTCTCCCTGAAATAAACTGAAATAGCTTAAATAAATGTAAATGTAAATAAATATAATGTGTCAACGAACCCCCTATCTCTGTGAAGCTGCAATCTGCCTCCTGCCTATTCTTTGTCACCTTCCTCTCCACCAAACCGAGTTTGGACTGATTTACCTCTGTATTTTAGTTGGAACAATGGGTTCTTATCCTAAGGGATAAGGTAACACAAAAACCATCATAATTCCTTTTGCAGCTCCTTTCTGAAACTTGGACAGTAAGATAAACTCCATTCAAATCCCTCTTGGTTGTTTTTTTTTTTCCAATTGCGGCTTCCAGTAAGTGACCCAATGTAATTTGTCACGTCCGTGATGAATTATGTTTTCCACGGGAGTTGAGACTTGCCGCATTCAGCAGCCGTACTGAACCAGGAAAGACCGTTACTAATCTAATCGGCCTGCTGAGCAAACATTTGAGAGGAAACACAATCAAGAAGCACATTACCCCAATCAGCTGGAGAGCTGCAGGGTTGATGACCCTTTTTGATAAAATCCCACATGGGACAAGACAGGAATCTTCTTTAGGTTTTTGGTCGGGCCTTTCACTCATGGGTTTACACTCCTTGCCTATCATCCGATTGGCACAGCTATATTCAAGATATACAGTAGCTTTATAATAACCCTTTATAAACCTATAATAACCCATAATAACCTCTGACTTTATCTATGATTCAATGTCGGGTCAATATTTTTTAGGGATACCACTACTACTGTCTTTTAAAGTCACATTGTAATATTTCAGCCTGCAGTATACCTGTTGTGCCTTGTGCAAACAATGGCATTTTGTGAGATAAGATCTAGTGCAGATAACGAAGCTATTCTTGCACATAGTAAAAATACTATATGTATACAGTGCATGTACATCATAACTCTCTTTTTCTGTTAGACTTCCCCTTCAGGTAGCTTTGCTTCAGTTGACCGCTTCATTAACCAATGCAATAAACAAGCTCAACAAATCTTTTCTGCTCCCAGGAATCACAGGTCCAACAGCTGAACCCAACTAAGGAGAACTCCAGGCACTCCTATCACGCCACAACCGGAATGATATTTGAATCACAGCAGGAGATAAGGGCGGTGCTGTTGAAGTGTGGTAACAGGACCTGTGTAGTGCTGAAGCCTCAAGAGAACTAACATTCCTGCATACAGATTTCCCCCCCCCATACAATTTAGCCAATAATTACCAAAATGAGATTGTATTCACAAATTCACTTCTAAGTAACAGAGAAGAATCACTTCCGAGGCTCGTTATTGGACCCCCACAGGCAGTTCAGTTACATCATCTCCTCAATTTCCACGAATTTGACACCTCGAGATGATTATGTAAGCCTGTAGCTACGAATGCCTTGTCATCTTCATGAGATCACTTTTTGAGGGATTTGCTTCAGACATTAAGGATACTAATCACAATCATCAATTGATGATTTCAATTGCTGGTTCCTGAAAGCTCCATCTTCACTACGGGCAGACGTAGCTCTCACTGATTGACTGATTCGTTTTTACTGTATACTGTATGTTTCCCCATTCATTCGCAGATTTCTCCCCTACCTATTCACACATTATAATTTCTTCTCTGTTATCTACACTTTGCCTCGTGTTCCTTCTCTCCTGCTTTCACCCAGACACAGAATTCACCTCTACTCATTCTTTGCAGCCATCATACAGTTACAGCTCCTACTATACCCTCTTCATTATTTTATTCACACTGATTTGATCCGTCAATATTTAAATTGAACATCAAACACTTCAGTTGAATAAGTTAAATGTATTGAAACTTAAATGTGTTGAAAGTACTGGTTTGAGGTGACTTATAGCACTGAATTCCTTCCTATTCAATTGCAACTACATGCGTTTATTTGAAAGACAAAATGAAACCCAATATTTTTCAAATCCAAACTTAAAGCAGTAAAATGACATGCATAGATAAAACAGTTTATTAATGCTTCTTAAGTGTACTTTCAGCAAGCACTTCAAACAAGCTAACTACATTATATAAACCTCTTCATCTCATTTCCATGAAAAACACTATGCTAATACATAAGATGGCCCATGACACCTTCATCCAATTATAGCAAATGAGTCTTGAGAGGACCAGCATTATTTATATACTACAACAAGAGCAAAGGCAATACAAGGTAAAATATGCGTTTAAAAGCAAATGTGCATGCAGCTTTGAGAGATGATAAGGTCAGCATGGGAGACAAGGCAGGCATTATACAGAAGAATTATTTTTTTCTCTTTAACGTGATTGAATTCTAAAAGAAAAAAAAAAAGTCCCTGAAAATGATGAGCTAGTTAACACTTGCAGGAGTAGTGTAGTCAGCAGACTAGGAATGTTCAATTCAACAAAGGCACGGTACCTTTTGTCTTGTCCTCTGGAGATACCTTGTCCTTTTGATGCAGATATAACACTTCCTAATAATTATCTAAAATTTTCTTTAATAATTTCAGTTTAATTTTTTTCAGTTTTTTAATAACATTTAGAATCTAGCTCCATTGGTATATACAAATAAATCTGTACTGTTTCGACAGAATTAAGTGGCTGAACATCTAACCACTTGGCACTTCACTTTAGAGACTGATCATAGTGTAAGAAAGTTTTACGGTACATTTCCAGTACCTCATTAAATAGTCAATAGTTCATGAGTTCCTTCAAGTGAAATCATTCACTGTCAAAAATGAGAGAGGTGGTGTGTAGAATAAATAGATTTTATTTTATACAGTATAAGCTTTATGAAGACTATTCTCTAAGGGTTATTGTTTTATTTTCACTGAGTGGTTCGCTTAAAATTTCTTCACAGACTGTACTGAACACTTCATAGATGCTGTTATATGACACGTGTCCCTAGTCCCTCGTGGACGATCTGTCCATGGAGCGATATGGAGCACCTGTGAACATGTTCTGGGAGCTGCAGATGTTGTTAAGCCTTGGAAACGTTTTTCCTCTTCTCCGTCTATTATTCTAGACAAGGACACTCCTTGCTGTCACCTACTGTAGAAGCCCTACTCAATCTCCAATATGGGCCCCTTACGGCAGCAGAAACTGATTTGGTTGGTTGGTCACACCGCAGCAGACAAAAGATTTGGGCATGACTTGGCAAGCCTCCCCCCCCCGACTTCACTGGATTCTGTGCTATACTGGCATGAGCTCTATGGAGCTCCTTAGTGCTCACATCCACAGAGAGGAATGAGTGGTCAGGGGCTTGAAGCCCAGCTGCCGATGCAGTCCTGTCCTCAGTGCTCGGATAACAGTGGGTGAGAAAATGAAAAGTTCATCAAAACAGTTCACAAAAAGGATTGTTTATGTAGATCAGTGGAAACAAAATAAAAAATAAATAAATTGGGACTGAACAGACTGTGCTTACAACACGAGACATTGTGACTGTCATCATTCTCCTCTGTCGAAGGAATAATTTCATCCCATTTTGTCTATTTTTCCCCCCCAAAGAAAAAAAAGGAACCTACTTTAGAGATTCTATTTTACATTTAAACTTCAGTCACACACCATTTGTTGAGATAACCTACCCTGCAGAACTGTCTATCCACTATCATGCTGCAGATTTCTTGCTAAAATTACCATTACATAAAAATTCATTAGAGTTCTATTTAAAATGAATCCTACTGGAAAGCAATACAGAAAAGATTTACAGTCCTAAAATAAGCGATTTTGTGCATCCTAAAGAACTCCTTTAAATTCCATCCAATTTTAAATTCCTACAAAGAACTTTACAATACTTACTATTGCTCTATGGAGAACATTCCATATATTAGTCCTGCAGAAATCCTATTTTAACAAAAGTTGCTAGCATAAGGTGTTTTGTGGATTCTTCATGATCAGCTATTTTAAAATCAAGTCACACTGAAATGAAGGAAATGACTGTTTTCTACTGCAATATGGGAGCCATCTGGCTGTCTATGGAGATTTACAATGCCGAAGGAAATATTGGTATTTTATATGCAATGCACAAAAAACTCCTAAGGCTCTCTTATATATTTTGAAGATATATGTGTAAGCATGAGCGTCTGGTCTGTATCACAAAAATGTTTTTTTTTTTTTAGTTCTGAGGTTCATTTAACATGGTGTAACCTTGTAAAGTATTACAGGAAGTTCAGATACTTGGCTGAAATGTTGACTGATGAACAGTGATCTTTCATAGTCAAAGTCATTTTAAGAAAGTCATCAAGAACACATTTCGACCTGAAGACTAGGGTGGATTGCACTCAGGTCTTCAAGTGGCACATTTTTGGTTCACTTGAGGTCAGAATGACTAAAATGAACCAAATTAACTTCTTTCCCAGGGTGTTTGCTGCCAACCATATTTTAACTTACATTAGCTTCAACCAAAACTGTGAAACCCACATGTGCTAATCCTTACACTCGGTTAGAATTACTATTAACTATTTATAACCAGAAGTCTTGACTTAGCCACTTCTGCCACCATAAATGGTCATGCTAATATGAGTACATTTCTCAGCAATGGCAATCTGACACAATATACATTTCATAAAAAATGTATTGGCATAAAATACATAGTGTTTTTACACTTTGAATGTAATTACAATTCAAATACTATTTAAATGATATAATATAGCTATTACTGTAACAGTTATTATGACATACGGAATGGGCCTCATCATTCAGAATAATGTCAAGATACTGTATGAGCCCTGTCAATTCCACTGACAAGCATTTGTTGGGTCACTGTAACAGAGACAGGCATACTAAGACAATAAGACAGATATACCTGTACAGTAAAGTGAGTCACTAGTGATTTCAGCACTCAACTGAAACAGTTCAAATGATGGTCCCCTTGTGAAACCTACAGTATTTTCAAGGACAGTATGCCTTCATGGGCTTTAAATGCCATTGGTCTGGCACATTTTATTATATCACAAAGAAGGTGACCTGAACTGGCCCCTTTTCTTTTCTTACGCTGTTGATGAACATTTTTGAAAATTCCTCTCATACTCTTGTAAGACCTCACAGTCGGTAGGGTGATGACCTTCAAAGGGAAGAAACTGTGTTTTGCAAGCTGATTAGAGACCAAGCCTATGGGACTAATAGGAATGGATTTAAGGCAGAGCAAAGCACAGCAACTGAAGGGCAAGAGTGCAAATGAAGACGTTTGGAGAGCACACATGGCTTTTCATTCTCAGAAGACCAGAAAAAGCCCCCAAGGATTTTATTTTGTAACTTTCCAGGAAATATTTCAAGATAAAAGGCCGCCTGAGTATTATGCCCAATACAACGGTATTGGTCATAATAATGCAGTAGGAGAACAGGAGACTGAACATAAAAATAACTCACACTCCCCAGGTAAAGATGAAATACATTATGTAAAACTGCTTATAATATATCAATACTTCTACTTTTCATTGTTTTTCCATTTGAATTAGATCCATTTTATGAATTAAAATAACATAATTTTGGCAGAAAAATTAGCATGCAAACACAAAACCAACATATAGGGTAGCAAAGTACATTAATTGTTTCTTTTCAACAGGCAAAAAAATGATCAATATATAGTCACAGCAATAAAAATACAATTCCACTGTTCAGATCTCTATCTATTACACCAGTGATATCATCAGCCATAATGAAAAAGGCAAACCTTTTTCTAATGGAGTCTTCTTCAAAACAGTGATAGTAATATTTAAAATACACAGTAATTATATTTACATTATTTTTGTCATATTAAATATAATCACTGGATATAGCACAGAACATAATATAATTCAAGTTTAAATTTAGGATCCAAATTTGGCTGACTTTGGAATGGAAATTTCACTTTAGTAAGAACAGTAATGATGTTATAATTCTTTATGCTAAAAGCCCAAGTCAATTTCAGCTCCTTTTCCACTTATCAATGTGTTTCAATGGAACAGATTACAAAAAACCCAATACTCTACCCTTAATTGAGTTTTTAATAGCTCAGCCTTCTTGATATCTTAATGAAAGTGGCCTTCCCTATAAACTGTAACAACTTGATGATTTCAGTCACAAAGCAACACGACAATATCAATTATAGCATTGCAACCAATTATTCTGATTATATTTTTCTTTCTTCAAATAATTTAGATAGGAAAATTAACTGTGACAAATGTCCTCACAGCTCAGTGTAATAGGTACAATGTAATAGATTGAGTTTCAGAGTTTTTTTCTTTGCTGCAGAAGACTCCATCTTCACAAATATGTTATTGTATTAGCAACAATCAATATTCATGCTCAACGTTTACAGTGCCTCCTGGAATCTAGTAATCGTGCCTCTTTATGCAGCACTTAATTGGGACCAAAAAAAGTCTAAACAGAAATTAGTAGCTGCAACCATACATTTTAAGCAAAATATTATATTTTGTGGATAATTCCACGGCTACATTTTGTCATATAAGAAAATATTTTGTTCAACCCTGTGATTTCAAGAGACCATATTGACTTTCTGCAAATGAAAACATTCAGTGAAAAACATTCACTTGAAATCAATTTCAGAATGCAAAAGTCAGTATTTGGTTGCATATCCATTTGAGGCAATACCTGCATGATGTCTACAACCCACTGAGCTCACTAAACACTTTGTGTCATCATTTCAGAAAATGTGCTGCAGCCACTTTTTAAGTTCTTGCCTGTTCTTTGATTTCTTTTCTTCAGCAGGCAAAACACACGAGACTTATTCAGAGCTGTCATGTCTTTCCGTTATCAGTCTAGATGTTTCATTGACCAACCCAGTTGTGGCTGATTACTGATTACACTGATTTTATTTCTCATCACAATATTCCAGATTGTTAATTTCGGTATGCCTGAGTTCTGTGTTGTGCCTTTGCTTCAGTTTAAGCTACAAAATCGAAAGCTTTTCTTTAATAGAAACTTCTTTGGTTTTCATTTTGATCACCTTCAGCCTCCAACCAGAAGCTGTCAGAGAAAGACAGCTTGATGGAATGTTCACAGCTCTTTTATGAGCATCTGATTAATTGCCCAAACAACAACAAACACTTGACCAACAAGAAACATTTGTCAACTGTTTGTTCTGATACTTTTGCTCCTTCAATTTAATTCAGAGAACTAAACTGGGTCTAATACTAATAAAACTGAGGCATTAAGTAGATATTATAGCCATGTTTTTTCATTAGAAAAAAACGTTATTATGTTGGTAGATTTAATAGTGGAAATCTTACTTTAGACTTCACTGTTCCAGTACTTTTGGTGGGCAGGGAACTGTATAACTATTTGTTCCTTCCCTTGCTGCTTCATACTGAAATAACTAATTTTCTTGTGGGTGATTCTTTAGTTACTCATATAAAACTGTGTTTGTACATATATAAAATGCCTCAAAGTTAAATTAGTCATTTGAAATTCACAGAAATATAAACATTTTAAAAAGTAAAACTCCATGAGATAAATGCTCTTGCATGTAAATTAAGACAGTGGTTCTCAAACATTTTAGACCAAGTACCACCCCTGATCAAACCAAAGCATCCACGTACCTCCTACAAGTCATCTTCTCATAGGAACCCCAGAAAATCTCATTGACACACACATACAGTATAATAAAAATAGCACTTTGGCTCATACCGCCTTGTAGCCGTTTTACGACGCTTGCTAACACCAGCAGTGCTCTCTGTTTAAGGTTCAGCACCAGAGCTAGTGTCGGTGGCCGACGTATAATCCTCCTTGTTCTCAACAGGTGTGCGTGATCTATCGGCGTCAGCGTCAGTTCCTTTCAGCCGTGACATAATACTTGATTTTTGCGAGGTATTCATTTTGGATCGCTTGTTCTGTGAGGGAATGTGGCGCTAAGCTGTGGCTCTGAAAGCGCAAGAGGTGTATGAACACTCGAGTATTAGCGCGCGCTGTATCGATGTAACCAAGTATGTAGGCTGCGTATTAGACACACAATAAATAAATAAAACTAATCAAATAAAAAACTATTTTTTATTTACAGTAATCTAACCCATCAAACTGACGCATTTACATCAATCTTCAAGTAGTAAATACACTATGGCTACAAAATTATGTCTCACTTTTAAGAATGACACATTTTAAATTGTAAATTGGAGCGTTGTCTACCTTTACCAAAACCTAGAACTTCTTCTGTTCAGCTGTATGTGTTCATCTCTTACAGGGACAAACTATTTTAAAGATAACATCAGATCTTTCCCAGCTTCCCTTTCACAAAGTGCTTTGATAGTACTCCTGAAACTTGTCATATGTAAAGAAACTGCTCCCTTGTGTCCAATTCACAATGAATGAGGGTGTTTCAGTCCATTTAAGGTTTGTCAATTCGTTGAAATGTAGGAAGCTTTTTTTTTTTGCACTTCTATCTCACAACTAGGATTACAATTGATAGAAACAACACAGCAAAACATGTTAAGAAGTTAAATGCCTTTACATGGATCTGGGAAGATTCAAGTCTGAGGTCATCTACGTTCACAGATATAAAACACATGTTTTTAAAGTAGTTCAAACGAGATTGTTGGAACTATTTTCATGTTCACATGTAATCATTAATATTACTGAAACTAGCCTCCCTTTAAAGGCAGTAAAAGTTATTCCATACTGTATGTTTCTCAGAGGCCAGTTAGAGAGTTTGATATACTGTAGACCAAGGCTAACTGTGCCTTGTTTAGAGCTGTTGAAATGTGCTAGAATGCCAACATAAAAATGTACCTACAGTATGTACATTAATGTATATATACAGTAGATAATATATATTGATCAAAGACAGTGTAACTTTAAATAAAAATAATAATCAGATAGTCAAATATATTCTGCTTCAATACTCTATACTGTAGGTCTATGTGAAAATCCATCAAAATTGGATGAACAGTAAATTATCACAGAAGTGTATGAAAAATTGCATTTTTCACATTTGTGTTTTTTGTCTTGGAAACATTTTGAAGCAACATTTGAAACTTTCTTTTTTTATCCAAAGTCCCAGGATGTTTTGTAGTTTTTCCTTCTTCAAGACTCTGACTATCAGCAGCAGACCTCTGCTGACTTTAACAACTGCCTTTTGGTGCTAACATATTTGCATATAGGTTAGATAATTAATTTCCTTACCTGCTTCTCTTTCGTTCTTGAAAAAGCCAAATTAATCACTGGGACCCTGTAGAATTCCAGGTCCACCCCCTCAAGCATGAAATTGCTTTTCTAACAGTGTGCTTATGAGTTAATAAAAATTGATTCCTTTCTTCCTACCTGCCCTTTGGAATGAATTGTGGGTAGGGACAGTATGACAGACAGGCAAGACTTGTGGCCTGGGGTGACACAGGTAACTCAAAAGACAAGAATAGAGTTGTTTTCAGTCTCTGAAAGCAATAAAACAGTAGCAAACCCCCCAAAAACAAGTATTTTTTTAAGTATCACATACACCTTGGTGCGTCAAGAAAGACTGTGTTAACACCTTTCTCTGTGTCTGCCTGAGTTAATTTGCTGCCTATTCTTTCTATAGTGATAACTTAAGGTGCCATAGTCTGCTAACTAGGTGACTATTTACATAGCAGTTTTGGAAATCTACTTTCAAACAGGAAATACACTTACATACGTGCCATGCATTTCTTTAAAAGTGCCGTGCATTTCTTTAAAGACTGAGCTGAGCAGCTGACAGCTCACCAATAAATAAAATAAACAAAGACACAAAGCAATAAGTGACCTTCCAAAAGCAAAGCAGAACGCAAATCACCTTGGACTGACAGGACCAAGCAACCGGAACAAGCAGAGCAGGGTTGTGAAGGACTCAGGGAATTGTAGATCAGTTGTTGACGGTTATATATGAGAAGCATTAAAAGACAATGAAGTCGAACTCCCTGGGGTGCAGAATTGACATGCCAACTGCAGGCTGTGACTCCTTGTCACAGCCAATCTCTGCCCCTCTGAATGGCAACAAGGTCCCGGAACTACTGCCTGAAATAAATGCAATGAGAGAAAACAGCAAACTAGCACAGCCTCTCTCCAGCTAAAAGCATAGAATTAAGCAAACTCCGCTTTTATGAAGTATTTGTGTATCATTGGTTATATACAGGGAGTGGAAAAAAATTATGGAAACGCCTTACAAAAAAGGACACCTATTTTGAAGTAACTAAATCACAATTAAAAAGGATTCAACACATGTCTCAAATTAATTTCAATACCGAGTAAAATCGATGAAAAAACATCTTAAAATCAGCACTTAAAAATGCGAGTTTCTAAAGCAACATTTGAGATCTAACAGATACTGAAAGAGGTCAAACGGTTGATGCTCGAACTGCAGGTGCATCAGTCACAGTGCAAAATTATGTGATGTGTCAAGGGGAACGGTGTCAGAAATCATGATGGAATACACCGAACAGGGGAAACCTGCTTCAGTAAAGAGGAACAGTGGTCACGAATGATCCTGCCTGACAGGGATAGATGGACACTTAATGGGATAGTTGCTAAAAAACATAAAACAATAGACTCAAAAATTACTACAGAACTGAATGAACACGTCTGAGGCCCATTCTCAATAAAAGATGTATGTCATTCACTTCACAAATCTGATGTTTATGGTGGGGCTGCCATTTAGAAACCACTTGTGACCAAGGCCAATACGCAGCAACACGTAACCTGGTGTAATGAACACAAAACCTGGACTTCTGAGCAACCAAAGAATGTAATGTGGTCATATAAGTTATCTTTTACTTTGTTTTTCATACATCTGAATGTTTTTTGTTCTGGAGAAGGCCAAATGAAGCCTTAAACCCACATTGCCATTCCTAACTGCTAAACCTGCTGGAGAATATGTTATGGCAAGGGCAACCATCTCATGGGAGTCATTTGATCTCATTATAACTCTGTACAGTATAGTAGAAGCCATTGTAGGCTGACATGTGTACCCCATTGTACAGACATTGTTTCATCAAGATTTTCCCGTATTCCAAGATTATAACACCCTTATACTATACTGTACATACCACTGAACCAATTCAAGATGGTTTCAGTAACAACAGTATGAGGTCAAACACTTTCCAAGGCCTTCCCAATCACCAGATCTAAACTCCATTGAACTTTTATGGGAAGTTCTGGAATGTAGAGAGCAGTGGATTTCCTTAGATTCTCAAAGAACTGGAGGCATTTCTTCTTGGAGAATGGTCCAATATGCCACTAAAAACAGTTCAAAACTTATGTATCAGTATTCCAAGAAGGCAAATCAGTATTCAGAAGGCAAAGGGTAGGGCAACTCCTTATTAGTTAATATTCATATATTGCTTGATGTTTCCATTGTTTTATTCACTCTCTATATTATATGTGTATGTAGTTCAGGTGGGTAGCTGCGACACCTGAAGAAGGTGTGACACCTGAAAAGGCTCCACGGCCGAAACGTGGTGTTCTCTTTCTTCTTTTTTTCAGCATGGAATAAACCTATTACTTGTTCCTTATATGTGTATTATGGGTATGAATAGTAATTAGTTGTATGTCCAATCACAATGTCTTACAATTCATCTTGAGAAAGCATCTGATGAAAATACGAGAGAAGCAAAAGAAACTGGAAAAATTGAACTTTCTGTGTTGTCCCGTTCCCTACCATGAGGAACTCTCTTCACCCCTTGCAAAGCTGCCTTCTGCACTACAGCACTAAATGTAAAGTAAATCACATCACTGCTTCATTTTGGCAGTTAAGGACAGGAGAGTTAAAAATATCTCACAAAAACCCTAAACTGTAAAGGAACAGAATGTATGAGTGACAGTAGGGGTGGCAAGCCTTAGGCCTACACACCCAGCTTTTACCCTTCTGCAAACTGTCAACTGTGCCCTTCATTCCAGACCAGCTGCCATAAAATATTTAAACATCAGGCATGCACTGTGTAATTTACAGCTGTTGATTTACTCTGCAAACAGCTGGAAGCCTGATGCATTGCTCATCTTCAAGCAATAAAATTCCTCATCTAGTAAGTTATTTGCTGGGGTGTCAGAGGAACTATAAAAACGTCTGCATTCCCTCTCAGAGCAAATTCTGACCAAACTTGAATTGCCCATCAAAATGCGGCTCCAGCTCAGTTTTGTTAGAATTTAATTAAACATGACTTTTGCAAGTGGAATTTTTCTTTTTTTTTTTGGCCCTTTCTCTTTAAACAAAAACAATAACTACCTGCTTCTTTAGGCATTCATAGAAAACTGAAAAACATCAACAGAAATTCTGTGGCTGATTCTTAATTTCGTACAGGGATTTTAAGCTTTCCAATCAGAAAAAGATACAAGTACATTTTATTTATACTGCATATTTTCTTTTATTCGGGTAATTATAAAAAATGTACAAGGTTATAAAACCCCGGTAGGATGAAAATAAAGATGCAATTCAATTATAGGCTTCCCTGGGAAATCATCAGAACAAATGAATAAACAGACAAGAAACATTTGGGAAATTACAATAAATGTCAAGAAGAAGGTGTGAATGCAGTAATACTCGCCTTGATGCAATTAATTCACCAAAAACAAAGATAATCCAATCCCAATAAACAGGCCAATAAATTTGTTAGTGATTATACAAAATTTCCCCCAATACTTTTCCCCAGGACTGCAAGTAATTGAACTGGGAGACTGAAATTTCTGAACAATAAAAATTCAATACATTATTTATTTTATTGTACTTATTTCTTTTTCCACTAAACAATAAGGTGACTCACAATGCATGATAAATACATCTGCTACCAGCACTGCTGGCAAAGCTGACCAGCAAACATTTTATTGGTTTCCTCAACATCCTCTTTAATCCAAACAGAATACTTTGACTGTCATACACCGGGGATTACCAGTCCTGGCCTTGGAGACTCAGGTGCCTGCAGGTGCTCATTCCAGCTGAATTCTTTCCTCACTTGAACTCTTAACTGGATTACCACGTTGAGACAGCATTGTGGATTATTGGTTAATGCTCTGGTCTTGTAGTGGAAGGTTGTGGGGTCAAACACCAGGTGAGGCCATTGCTGTTGAGTCTTGAGCAGGAGAGTTCACCTTACTGCATGTTTAGTTTGATCCAGGAAAATGCTGAGCTGTATAAATGGGTATAGTTCTAAATCACTTTTCATAAAGGTGTTGGTTAAATAACTGAAGCAACCTTGAACATGTGTAGGAACAGAAAACAATTCAAAATATTCAGACCTAGGTCTTCAGGCTGTGAGTGCAGCTGGATCTAAAAACAAGCAGGTACCCAGAACCAGAGATGGGAACCCCTGCTTTAAATGACAGGGACAATGACTTCCCATTGCTAGAAGATACACAACCAAAAAGTCCATTTTCATTTAGTAATTTTTCTTTGTGAGCACCATCTCAACAAAGCCGGATGTTTTGTGCAGGGCATGTACACAGCAGTGTCCTTAAAATGGGTTAGCACAGTTCTGACTGAAGAATTCTTCTAATCCATTCTCAAATGTACAACTTTTTTTAAGTTTAGAAACTTTTCTCTTATGATCACCTTATGTGGTGTGATCACACTTACGAAACCAAACATATTTTTTCCCAAAATTTAAATTTATCTGAGTAAACAGTTAACTTTATTATGATAGAGTGCCAAAATATAAAATGGTTATTCAGATAATTATGTAATGCTATTTTGCAAAAGGTTGACTATGGGTTCTTGAGTGGGTGTTGAGAAACAACAATTAACTGTTTACCACAGGTTACAAATTTGAAAAGAACAGAAAACAAACTAAACATGCTATAATATATAAAAGTTTCTGTTTGACTCATAATATGTTGTGATTTCTCAGTGCTCTTGCACTATAATTGCAAAATATGCAAAATAATTGACCAAATAAAAAAAGTTTTTTATCTGTACCTTCAAATCAGAATGGATTTTAGAGCACAACATCAAAACAAATAACAAGTTGTTTTGCTTTGTACCATATGATTTATACATGATACAACAGAGTTAAGTTAAAGTTGCCAGCTACAGATTGTGAGATTTATTTCTTCCACATTTGGCAGGAATTTCAGACAAAACATTTGGAAGATGTAATAAGGCCACCAGCTTGACCTACATTTTTCTGCTTAGTGATTTCCAGGTCGTTTCCAAAAAATAAAGTGCTGTCTTAGGCTTTTAAGTTAGATACAAAAAACATGCCATGTCAGCACACTAATACAAATTATCCTGTATTTTTCTGACATGGTTAAAAAGTGTCATGAAAGTGGATCATGGACAGTATTTGGTTATCAATCAATTCCATAACATAGAAGGAGACTGTCTAGCCCAGGGAAGGCTGGTGACCATGTTATCAGATATAAAAAATAAAGTGCATTAAACATTTCGCCCCTTCATCCACTTTCTAACTTTTTAATCCAAAATCCAATAGTCACAAGGGAGACAGAGCCTATACTAGCAAGCGACAGGTGCAAGGCAGGGTACGCTCTGGATGGGATACCAATCCATCACAGTGCACACACTCCCATTACTCTGGAGTGGAAAACATGGCCAGTTTTCCCAAGATGTCAACTAATCTCCTAGTATGTCTTTGGACTGTGGGAGGAAACCAGCATGAGCACAGGGAGGATATACAGTACATACTCCCTGCAGACAGCACCCCAGGTCTGGAATCGAACCCAGCCTCAGCACTGCATGGTCGGGGCCGCAATGCTAACCACCAGATAACTGTGCCACCCACTATTTCATGACTGTCACATTTCTTTTTTTCAATTTGACAATTGTATCAGATGCAGACGATTATAACAAAGCACTCCCCAACATCAAACAGTTTGTAGTTTTTGCACATCAAAATACTGGGACATTCCAGGCAGAAGACACATCAAGTATTTCTGTTCTTCTTGTTGACAACCACTAATACACAGATGTATTAAAACATTTGTTTGCTCCTTAATTCATCACATGCCAAAAAAAAACACGTTTTCCATTTCAATTTAATGGGCCATTTTGAGTCTTCCTCAAAGCCACACATAAACTCTGGATTACAGCAAAGGCAATAGAGTTTTCATGTCTCATTTTAAGACATAAATCCAGGAAGGGTTTACAATCTCTTCTATATTCTGTTCTCCTGTTCACACCATTAACTTGAGCTTTTCCCCTTCAGTCTACGCAATCTCCTAGTCACGTTAAACGTACAAAGCTCCAAGAAGCCTCTTAAAATAATGTTTTCAAGGAACTGGGAAATATTTTTGGCCAATCCATCATAAAAGATCTGGTTGATGGAATTTTGGGGGTTATGTTAGAATAATCCTTTCCATTAATGTTACAATATAGACTCAATTTGGCAAAGCTAAAAATATTGTATGAAATTTTTCCTGCTTATAACTGATTCAGTGAATACGAACTCACATTTGCCATAAAAAATAAAAACTATATATTAAGAATTAATTTGGAAATTAATTAAATACAAAGAGTAATTTTAAACAGATCTTATAAGGTATTATTTATTGTTACAGTGCTAATTGCCTGAATTAACTCATTGAAATGTCAGCTCACCTGTCTAATGTGCACCCCCGAGGCTGTTTTCAACTGTATGTTTTCCAGAAAGATCTGTGTTTAAATCTTCAAGTCAGCACAAATAAAAGACCCCATACATCACCCACTAGATTGGTAATTCATTTCTCATATTTGCTTTTCAGCCCACTAAACTGTAAAACTAGGTTATGAGGAAGAACTACAGAAAATGAGATTTAAAACACCAACCAGGATAAACACTTTCTCTAAAAACGATCTACATAAAATAATTTTGCATGCTTTCTATTATGAGAGTAAATTTGATATCATAGATACATTTCTTTTAGTATATTAATCTGTTATGCTCCACTTTACATCAGAATGGTGTAGCAAGCAGCACCTGGTTTAAAGTACTGTATCTAGTTAGATCATGAAATGCTCTGACTGATAGTTTGGTGTGATTAAAGAGTCAAGACTCCGTGGCTGTTTCCATTATGGGTACCTGGGGGGCTAGGCATTACCAGCAAGGAGGCATGATAACACATAAAGAAGTACTGGAACATACGCAGTTTTATTCCATTTACAAATGTCTTCTGAAGATCAGGTTTAGCATTTCCAATAGGAGCCATCAGCTTCAATACATTTTTGATAAGGGCAGACTGCACTCAAGGTCACTCGAGAACACCTGTGAAGGATTCTTTTGTCATTGTGGTAACCTTTTATTATATGAAATGCAGTTCCCAGAGGCCAGATTACATCCATACATTTTGCACAGACAAATCCAGTGTAGTGTCTTTCAAAAGATACAGTAAAGATGTTTTGTTTTGTTTTTGCTTTTCCATCCCTTCTGATGAATAAGAACCCTCCCAATGTTTGGAGGAGGAATGAAAGTGAGACATTGTGACAGTAAAACGGACAAACTGAAGTTTCATCTTGTTGCTGGCATCATTAAAAAGGCTAAGTATTTTCAGCTACACATAGAATACACTTTTTTAACCAGGTTGTTTCTCAAGATGCACTAGAACATTGACAAAACAATGTAATAACATATACTGTAGTATATAGTTCTACATCTTACCAATCTTCACTGTGTATAACAAAATCATGTAAAATTTATTTTTATTTCTGTTTTGTGGTTTTTATAAGAATGTTAAACACATCTTAAGTATGCACTCAAATATTTGTGCGAATGTATTAAAGGGCAAACAGCCACATCTCCATGCAGTCTGAATAATCGACTGGGTCTGTCTGTACCTGATATGGATTATTAACAGTCCTCCCTGCTGCTCATTAGCGGAGTATTCATCTGCTCTTGTTTACAAGTCCTGACAGAGCCCTTACTCAGGGCTCTGTCATTCGGTTTTCCATTGTCTCAGCCGTGTTCTTGCCTGCTAGTGATTTCTCCCTGTCTTTGAAACAAGTAAAGGTTTATTCCATGCTGAAAAGAGATGAAAGGAAACACAACATTTCAGCTGTGGAGCCTTCTTCGGATGTGAGAAAGACAGGGCAGACAGCAAAGATTATATAGCATAGGAGAACAAAAGCTGGGAGAGTGGAGGAGGTGGGAGCAGGGGAAAAGACAATGAATGAACAGAGGGGATTAGAAAAAAACAAGTCTATAATTGAGAGAAGGGGGAAGGTGTGAACCAAGTTTCAGGATTATTTCAATATCTGATGTCTTTCTGAGTTGAGAAGGCAGACGGAGAGATCAGTGTGATCATGGCCATCAGAGGTGAAATGAGAAACAATGAGTTTGGAGAAATCTTTAATCTTCACAGCCATAACATGTTCTATGAAGCAGGTCTCAGAGTCTCCTTCCTGTTTCCCGAATACAGATGGCTGGGCATTTTCTGCAAGAGATACAGTAAATGAGGTTGCTGGAGGTACAAGAGGTCGCCTAGGTGATCCAGAATTGTCCTGAGGGGCCTTGAATGAGTGTGGTGTTAGATACAGTATGTACCTGCAGGTGATGCAGCGAGCTCTGTTGCAGGGGGTAGTGCCTGGTGTGGATGACTGCAGAGGGAGGTCAAGGGAGGTGTGAACAAGAAGGTTATGCAGATTAAAACAGCCCTCTATGTCTTTGCTTGCTTTTTACCTCACTTGCTACAGTACGTACAGTACCAACCTCGGCTACGTTTTCCCGAGTGCGTTTCCAGATTCCCCTGGCTTGTTTCCTTGTGTCACCTGTGCTATGATTCCTTCCAGTTCGACAATAATCTGTGAAACATCCCTGTGGCATCTGGAAGGTGTTTTCTCAACCATCAGTGCTTGTGTCTTCATCACTGAGCCCTTCACGTGGATTCAGCTGAAGTCTCAGGACACTGTACCCACTGTACCCTTCAGGTTTTACCACGTCATTACATGCACGATACGAGATGCTAAGATACTATGCCTTAGACCTCCGATACAGTATGCTTTTTTATGTCTTTAATGTGCTCAGCACAGGAATTATTTAACAGTAATGAAATCGAGTATTTAGTGGAATTTTACACTCAGTTTTAATTACCTTTATCACTTAATTATCACTTAAATAATTTTTCATTATCGTTAGTTTACTAACATAAGTATAGAGTACCACTTTGGCACACCACTGTGAATAAAAATCTGTGCTTAAAACATAACTAGAGGGCATTTGTTTAGTATTATCAAAGGAAACTGATTATTCAATTTATGACATGGTTACATGCGATTGATACAAGCACAAATTAATCTGACCAACCTTCAAACACAGAAAACTGGCATGAACAATGTAAGTGGATTTCTGTGCCAATTTCCTTCTAAAAAGGAGTCAGTTTGTTCAGAATTAATCACAGAAAAATGTCTATGCACATTAGAAATTGTAGAGCTGAGAAATTTGCATGCCATCAGTCTACTGAAGGGTCAGACAATGTTCAGTAATAATTAAATAACATGTATTTGAAGAAAAGCTTATGCCTTCTTTCTTGCAATTTACACAGTGAGATTGCTAATAAGAAGGTCCAAATACGCTACAGCATCTACAGCAAATGTTACCACCCCTTTCTGTGCTCATTTTTCAAGTAAAGAAGTTTAATATGGTCTTCGTGACCCAATGAACCAGAGAGACCACCAAAACAACAAACAAGGAAATAAATTAATGAGCATTTCAGAAGGGCTTCACTTCAGTTATCCCTCTCATTTTTCTTTGATATCTTATTGGCTTTTGTGTAATTCATTATAAAAATAAAGAGATAACATATCAAGCAGGCCAAAACAAAACATGTAGCAGTAATAACTAATGAATTATTGCAAGATGGAAAAGAATAAGGTAAAAATGTATTGCAGATAGATATGATTTATTCTATTACACTGAAATTGTGAAATATGCATTGTACAAGGAACATGTCTTTACTGTCACTATTGAAAGATAATTTCCCATTTACATTTTTTATAGAGCAACCAAATTGCTTTCTGTTTTTTAACCAATCCATGACTTTTTGTGAAAATTAGGCCTTCATCTGTTACACCAACAAAAAATATCCACTGTGGTATCTTTTCAGTTTTGTTAAGCTAACAAATAAAAGATTTAAAATTGTTCGTTTTCAGGGCAGTGCAATGATAGGGTACATCAGGAGTTTCAGGTTGTGTATAATGGATTGAAATTCTCAGAACACCAAGAATAATCAATAGGTTGGTCTACAAAGAATCCATTGTCCATTTCCAGATCTTTCAAATTCACACCCCAGAGTCCTGTTTAAACAGACATCTTAGAATTTACTGACATGACATGGAACTGTTATGATTTTATTAAAAATATGTAATGACAGAAGTGTAAATGTATCTCAATCCTTGGAGTGTTTGCTAAGCATTAACTGATGTCTGTAGAAAATAGAAAATGATCTATGATCCAGAAGAATGGCTACTGTAGATAGCACACAATAGTGCAAATTGTGTCCAATTACAGTTATTTATCAGCAACTGAACATTAACAACCCACATCAGAAAGTGATTCATCTCTGTCAACATTAACTTTTTGATAATTTTAGACCTACTACATTCATGTACGTTCCATTCACAGCTTAGAAGCTCTTAAGTCAAGTTTTTATTTTATTTGTCTGCTTCAGCACTTCATTGAATAAGAGTAATTAAAAATGAATGCTCTGGTTTTATTTCCTTTTCTGTTATAGTTAATGCTCTGGCATTTTTAGCTGCCACTGCAATACTTTTTCTCTCTTTTAGCAATTACAATATCTCTTTTTCAGTTGTGCCTGTAGCTCAATAAAACCTTGCTGATTTTGAATTTTGATGTGTAAAGTACTTTCTTGAACTTGTGTTTTTTCCATTAAACCAATTATGACATTTTCTTACATTTCTAATTTAGTATTAATTTATTTTGAACTTTCAATTATATTTAAGTATAAACATCCTTTCCCCTTTTAACTGCATCCATGGTTCTCTTTCACTGTTCACATCATGTGCTTCATTCTTTCATAGCCTGTTTTTCTAGAATTGTAAATACTTACTTTAGACTCAGTACATTTAAAATATATAATAGAATTCGAATGTACATTAAAGTTTACCATATGATGGTCACAAGCCGGCCTCATCCTTACAATGAGATTGGTGCTCTTTAAACCAGTCAAATTATTACAAATAATCTTTAAGTACAGTATGTAGAATGGGTCTCTAAATCACATTGATTAGGATATGTTTGAACTATTAAAGTGCCAGCAGCCATATCACCCTGCAACTCACGACTGGCAACCCACTGAGTTAAGCAGGTGTGAGCCTGGTCAGTACCTGGATGGGAGACCTCCTGGGAAAAACTAAGGTTGCTGCTGGAAGAGGTGTTAGTGGGGCCAGAAGGGGGCACTCACCCTGTGGTCCATGTGGGTTCTAATGCCCCAGTATAGTGACGGGGACACTATACTGTAAACAGGCGCCGTCCTTCGGATGAGACGTAAAACGGAGGTCCTTAAACCTTAAACCTCAAAGCTCTGTGGTCATTAAAAATCCCAGGACGTTTCTCGAAAAGAGTAGGGGTGTAACCCTGGTGTCCTGGCCACATTGCGCATTGGCACTTACCAATCACGGCCTCCCAATAATCCCCATCTATGAATTGGCTTCATTACTCTGTTCTCCTTCCCACTGATAGCTGATGTGTGGTGAGCATTCTGGCGTACTATGGCTGCCGTCGCATCATCCAGGTGGATGCTGCACATTGGTGGTGGTGGAGGGGAGTCCCCATTACCTGTAAAGCGCTTTGAGTGGAGTGTCCAGAAAAGCGCTATATAAGTGTAAGCAATTATTATTATTATTATAATCGCACAATCACATCTAATCCTTTTATTCCATTATGGTTATTACAAGGTCAGTAAGACCATCTTATCAATTTCATCTTTTGTATTCTCTCATCACATGATGCCATTGAATGGGTGGGAAGTTGAAGTCTCCCATTAACTTTACTTCACCTTTGCTACATATCTTCCAGACTTTATTGTGCAGTAGGCTGTTTGTGCCATTGTCTGAGCTAGGGGTTTTTGTTATTTTTTTATTTCTAGTTTAATCCAAATAGATTATAAACAGGTTATACCCCCTTAGCATGCAGAATATATTTGATGTACAAGTATCATTCCACTACCTTCTATCTAGGATGATTTTTTTAACCATCATTTAATGTTATATTCATCCCTATTGTTGTCCTTTAGTTGAGTTTTAATTATTCCTGTAATATCTTGGTGACCTGTCAATATAGTAACCTTGACTTCTTACATTTTACTCTATATATAGGCTTCAAAATAGGCTTATGTGATGTGTTTCATGTTTGTTTTTAGTGTTGCCCTGGGCTTTCCCTATCTCACTAGGTTTGCGTCTTGTAAGCTCTTTGTTCCTCAACTGAACATGCCTTTCATCCCACTTACATAGGTTCTAGAAGGATCCCCAATGCATAATCAACCTAAACTCTTCAATTCTGCGCTAATCTCCAGATTTCTTCTTCCGTGGGCTGTTATTAATTTATTAAATATTGTTTTTTTATTAATTAACTAACACAATGTGATAAATTAATTAATTAACACAATGTAAAAGAATACTGCTCATAATTTTATAAATTATAGATCTAGGGTTGGGGTTACATGGTGACATTGTGGTGAGCTCCTCAGCCTCACAGCCTTCTCGTTCAGGATGGAGGCACCTTCTATGTTCTCCCTGTTGGGGTTTTCTCCCAGTTTCCTCCCATCTCCCAATGGCTTGGATAATTGTGTGCATGTGAGCATTCCGTGTGATGTACAGGAGTCCTCTCTGGCTTGTAGCCTCGAATTGTGGCCTATGCTTACAGATTACTGTGACCATTACAAAGAATAAATAGCTTTCTAATAATTGAAGAATGGAAATAATGTACTAAACTGTAAATTTTCTATTGATATCAGCAATTCACTACAAAAGCATATTATGTACCTTTGAGCACCACAACGATACACCAGTATAAATTGAAAATGCCTTATCACTTTTGCAGTTTTCCATTTTTATTACCCATTGATTGCCTGTATACATTTAATTTGTTTCATAAGTGTTCCACTAGGATGTTTTACAGACAGGATAATTCACCTCAATCCATTTTCCTGATGTCTATTTAAAATAAATCAGGGACAATAGGTGATCTGAAACAGTTTAATTGTTGCTCATGGAATTGTTAGTATATAGTAAACAATAGACATTAATCACACAATTGAACACCTGTTACCCTGCCAAAAATTATAATTCATTATATTCGCAATACATATTCTAACCACATCCAGTAGATATTTGGCTCTAAGTCATCTAGAAGAATAAATGAATTAAAAAAAGATGAAGCCAGAGAACTGAATAACTACTATAAATTCTTATATTACTGTAACTCAAAGCTAGTTGGTCAGCTGGTTCTGTGAAAGGAAGTTTTCATTGGTGAGACAAGCACAGTACTATTAATTTAGTGAAACTTGTAAAAACACACTTTATAAAGAAACCTGTATTTTTTCTGCTTAATAGCCTTATAATTCACAGAAGGTATACTGTTTTATTCACGTAGTTAATTCAAGACAATTTCACTGATTTGGATATGCAGTATGTGAAAAAAGTTAATCTGATCTGGATGAAAAGCCACTTTTTAAACTTTTTGAAATACTGATATCTCAGCAATATCATCATTATTATGGATAATTCTACTTAACTATGTGTTTCACTATGAGCCTTAATTAAGGCTGATCTCACCTTCATGGCATGTACAGTAGATAGATTTCAAACATTGTTAAAAGTGAACAGAAAAGAAGAAATCTGCCTTTGTCTTAGAACTATGTAGTCTTACTGTCATGTGATACTTGGCCATCATAAACATTAGTCACTTTGGAGACACAAAACATGCATATAATGTATTAAACTTTGTTGCGTGTTAGACTGCAATATCTAAAAAAATATGGAAATGAGAATCAAGGTAACAACTGTTCTTTGTCTCAGCGACCAGCCAAGAGTTTGACCAGCCAAATCCATTGCTGTACAGTATGTCCAGATTACCCGTTATATTTTGGATTTGAGAGTTTCACAGTCCAGAAGCATTCCCATGCTTTACAACTGGAGGCGCCTTGCACTCTGGCTACAGAGGTAAAATGGAGCCATCCGTCAATTTGAAAAGGTCATTGACTGTGTCAGAGTGACAGTGCCTCGAAATTATCCATTAATCTCCAAATCTGAATTGTCATTCTTCATTCTTATTAAAGTGAGTCCAATACATAACCAGTGCTGACCTCCTTTATATTCATAACTAAGCCTTTTTATGAGTTGGCAGGAAGAGAGAGAAATCGACTGACTCAAAAGAAATAGGAGAAAGAAAAAATAAAAAAGCAAATGAAATATTCATTGCCTGATATGCAACAGGCCTTGGCCCTAATGAGATATAACTGTGTGAGAAATGGCTAGATACTGATTTTTGTTATACAAAGCAATGTATTACAGACAACAGGTTACTTGTGTTCAGGGCAAAGGGTGAGTAAGGGATGAACTACATTAGCCTCTCCAGTTTTCACTCTGCCCCGTTCAGCACTTTACATTTTGAGGAGTTTAATCAAATAAGATGAATGCCTTTTAGTTCTTAATTAAGCAAAATAAGCAAATTACCAAAGCTTACTGGCTAAAACATTTCGTGAGCCCTTGAGAATGCAAAAGCACCTCAAATAAAGACTTGACATATTTAGCAAAGCTTACACTCTATTGACTAATCCATTTCTGGTACTGTTAGAACATTGTGGGCACTTGACTTCAATTTTGAAGTAAAGAAAGCCCTGCCAATTTCCCTGGCAAGCGAAGTGTTTGTTTTTGTTTCAAGATGCATTTAATAATGCGCTTAGTTGCTTATGTGTTTTGAAAAATTGCCAAATAAAATGTGTATCCTTAGCCTATACATTATCTTAAAGGCAAAGTTAGACGAGCAGTATTGAATATTACATTGCTAATGTTGTTCACATAACCTAATAAAGTACACAAATTTAAGAAAGGTGGTAAAACTCTCTTGTAAAATTAACTTTAAAATCTCAGTTTGCTTTTGTTTTACATATTGCTTTGAGCCCCATGTCTTTAAAAAAAAAAAAAAACACATTTGATAATACAAAACTATGAATTATACATTTAGTCCAATGGATTTAAAAACTGTCAAAATTGTTTTCTAAACCTACCTACTGTAAATCCGCTGGCTGTGCTTGCCTGAAATATTCTGCACATAAACAACTGCACATCACAAGCATTCAGCATATGGCAAAACTGCAAACTCCCATCCCAGAAGAGCCCGTGTGTTTATATAAAGGATTGCTCACAAATCTCTATGCAAGCTGCTTTTCCATACAAACGCAAACCCATGTAGATGGAGGCCTTGTTGTTATTATTATTGATGACAAGGTCATTCAATGGATGTCAACGATGAAGCATGGAAGAGGTCGCCACAAGGTTGTGGGGAATGACAATGTGAACAAAGAGCAATCTGCTACAGCAAGAATTACAGCCTTGTCTGCAGAATGTGAAATGCGAGGAGTGAGCACAAGAGCACCGCACCGTCTGGTACACAATTAATGGACATGTGTTTGTCTTTCCAGGTTAACGATGAAAAGTTTTCACAGAAAGATTATGACAGCTACATGGAGTGGAAAAGAATAAAAAAAAATGTGTGGAAGGCAGATTGTGCTGGGAATGCTAATCCAATGCAATAAATGATGGGCATTAAAAAATATTTTGTATCTAATTTTATATTCTTTTATCTTCCTGTACATTTACAGCTCAAAATCTCATGTGATGTTATACTTTCGCAACCAATAATTTCATTTTTAGCCCACCTACATTAGGGGAAAGTCAGAAATAGGTAGTAGTTTCCTTAGTGTGCATGTGCAGTTGCCTGCTGGTTTCACTTACCTTGTGAACAGTACAAAAATCCCAGAACGAGATATACTGTAAATTAAAGACCCTGAAACATGACTATAAAAGGTTACATTGCAATGAATTTCCAAACACAGCTAGGGACAAAATGTATGTTTACAGTCAGAACGTCAGGATAGATGCTTCAGGATAGAAGCTTCCAAACCATAGGGGGCAGGGTGAAATGGGTGGATCCCAGCTGTGCATCCAGATGTTCAGCAGCAAAAGTCCCTTTTACTCACACCTGATGCAGGCAAGCAATTGAATGAACAGGAGAATGGTAACAAATTCCCCAAAATAAATTTTACTCTGTTAGCAATTCCTTGTATTGATTTTAAATTGTGCATCTCGAAGTGACTGCGAAACAATTTAAGGAGAACTATAAATCAGTGACTTTAATGCAGATTACTTTTGGATTACCGTATAACGTTTAAGCACAGAGCGCAGTGCAGTAAAAGAGTTCAATCAGAGACCTCAGAGTTATAGTACAGTGAGGCATTGTAAAAAGTAAATACCTGTCAACTCAGGGACACACAGTATAACAAATACAATACTTTAACTATGTGAGTGCTACAGCACAGAGATTAGTAAAGCACATCATGTCTATCATAGCACCATAGGATCAGGGCTTGGGAACATGTGTGAAGAAATGGATAGTTGACTGTTAGAAAAGGGCATCATATACAGTTGAAACCATTAACATATGAACATAATGTTACAATATCAAGCATTTAAAAGAATCTGAGTTGAATGTTTTCAGAAAGACATCTGCATATAATACCAGCTATGCCGAGTAGCTGTACTCAAATGAACATACAATTGGCACATTTTCTGGTTTTAGTTCATTTTCACAACTACAAAGACCTGTTAAAAATAGAAAAGGAGAAGAATAATAAACTATTCATTTGCTCAAAGTTCTGTAAATAAAGCTTTAAAAATGAAAGTGGTAATTAAACCACTGTGAACTGGAAATTAAATGCTTTGTGCCTCTATTAATGTGATGGAGTAAAATAGTTATGAATCCGAGTTTGTTACAAGTTTTATTGTATGCCATTGCTACCAAAAACGTTTTGTATTATATAATAAGATATATTATTTTGCATGATATCGTCCTATTTAGCAGACAACTGATTCCTGTCAAGAAATATGTTAGGGGCAAGTACTGTAAGAAGTGAACAACGTCTACTGTTGATCAGGAAAAAAAGTTCTCTCCACCATTTGAAAGCCTCTGTCAATATTTTTTTAGTTTGGAGACCTTGGAGAAATTTCTTACTTTCTTACCTTGTTCTATGTAGCTGCAGTGACATACATACTGTAGTATCTCACATTGGACTTAATTAGCTACAATAGGTAGGACTAATTCTTACTGACTCCTGGCTAAAGTGATATGTGATTTGTTGGATGCATCTTTGAAGAAGGAGCAGTGATTGAACAGTTCAGCACTGGGGGACTGCTGTAATCAACCATAACCCTATCTTTCTCATGTGGTGAGCTGTAGACATTAATTTGCTAACAGTTTTCCTTTTTTGTCTATAGGACATACAGTGCCATACTGTTTAATTCTCAGGGCACCAGATCCTTCCTGCATAAAGACTAGGGCACCTAAAAATAAATCCTTATATGCTTAAAATATCCAGCAACTAAGTACCTGATTTTTGTGACTTGATTCTCTCATCCATGGAACTATGAGACAATATATTCTGCTGACCCTTGCAAATCTGTGAAGTCATGAAATAGCAATTAAAATTTTAGCTGGACTACAAAAGAACTTGCAGAGCTGTTGACTTTCGAGTCCTGTCCCAGTTTTCTAAACTCATTTTGTTTCAACAGACCCTATAAGGAGAGTACTTAAACCTGTCATGTCATGTATCATTTTCTATATGTGAATTGAAGCCGCTCACACATGGATTACATTAATATAAACCAGAACCATGTTGAAACCTGTTTGCAATTTCTATTGGATTTGGTGAGCTTCATGTGAATGCAAACGTTTTCAGAAACGTTAAAAAATGTATGAAATCATTCTCACATCTAAAATTATAGGTGACAGCTCGTCAGAACAATCTGTGGTTAAAAACAGCTATTGATTTGCAAAATGTCATACTGGGCCCCTTCTTCATTATAGACAAAAATTAAATAGATTTAGGTCATTGTTTTCCTCAAATCATGTTTTTAAATATATTTGACCTTTGATTGGGACCACATTGAATCTGATGTGGTGCTTCTATTTACAGAGGAGAAATAAATACTGGGGCCGAATTGGAGTATACAGTACGTTTCTGCATTTTTCTACCAATTTCCGTAACTTGTAAATTATCCATTTTGAAGGAAATAGTTTATATTTGGCCCAATTGTTTATACAGTCTGACAGAAATGAGTTTCCATTAGAGCTGTTGTACCTAAAATCATAAGAGCAACATCTGGTGGTTAGGAGGTTTAGTTCAAAATGTCAAAAAGAAGATTAGCAAACCTTTTATTTACTCATGTTATTCATATTTTTATTAGTTATCAAAAATAATTTAATTTTTTCACTAGTGTATTTACAGAAGGATTATGAAATATTCTACTTTTTATCCCTTTCAGACCTTAGGTACTATAATACTATGTAGTTCTTTGATTTTCTTTTATGAGTCATTTCCTTCTGTGCATTTCTCAAAGCTAATAATTGCTATTATGATTAATGGTTTTAAACTGATCACATCATCGTTTGTTAGAAAATGTTAAGTTTTTGAAATTACTGCCAGTAAAGTAAAACATCATCCCCACCCAAATGAAAGCTGAGTTGTTCTCTTGTAAATAGAAAACGCGCACAGTTTCGGGACATCTCCCATTTTCCCAGCGTACTTGTCCCCCAGCAGGATTGTGCAAAGCCTAATCAACCTCCTCATGGGAGAACAATTAACAGAATTAAAAAGCAGAGTGTTAATTATCATACAAATTAGTAGGAAGTTAATCAGGTCATTCTTCATGCTTTGATTTGACCATGAATAGTGCTGGGTTAGAGCTCATGGCAAGTTGATTAATTGAAACTCAGTATGGTACTAAGAGACTTTAAAATATATTACAACATAATCTTGACCTCTCTTTTATTATCCGGGACACCAACATGATGAATAAAGGAACAGCAGTAAAAACCTTTTGTTCATTCGTTATTGTATGTTATTTAGAAATATGACAAAATAAGGTTTAGGTTATATCACACCCAGGGATGTATTTTACTGCATATCCATGAAAACAACATATTAGGTCATAATGTAACATATCATTATGTCAAAAAATAGTCCCAATACATAAGAGTACAAGAAGCTGTATTCTGGTCACTCACTTGCTGTTGCTTACTTTTTTGGTGTTGGGCTTTTTTTAATCATCTTTAATGGTATATCTCTCTGAAATACAGAGAGAGAAGAAAGGAGGGAATCAGACCACCAAGAGGAAACCCACACAAACAGCAGGAGAACGTGCAAACTCCCCACCGATAGCACCCACATCCAGAATTGAACACAGGGTCCCAGCACTGCGAGGCTAACCACTGCAATACCATGCTGCCCATATTATATCGCAAATTCAACGTTTTACTTCTGATGCCTGTCCTCTTGGAAGGGTCTCAAACCTGATGAGCAATGGATTTCACTATCTACTGTATCTCAGTAGACTGGAAATGCCATGCCTTCATTTCCCTGGCAATCAATAGCTGACCTTACCTTCCCACTTGTAGAGCAAATACAGTTCTTCAGTGCCAAAGAAGTGCTCCAGGATTTCAGTTTTACAAAACCCATTTCTAATGTTCTTTCTTTAACAAAACTAGCAGCTTTATGTTTTGCCCTTTTTTCTAACCTTACTGGTGACAAATATGCCTATTGTATATCCCAGGCTTTGAATCGATATTTAATTATGATTGGCCAAAATAAATCATATCCTTGAAAAACATTATGCAAGGTTCTGTGATGCTTTGGATATCAGTATTTAATCTGAACAAGTCAACCTCCTGATTCCTAAACTGTAGAAACTAGTAAATGATATTCTTGAGACACCGAGAAAAAAATTGTGCACAATAAAATTCAGAAAATAAAGGGAAGCAATATAATAATATTAAGGAACAAGTAATAGGTTTATTCCATGCTGAAAAAAAGAAGAAAGAGAACACAACGTTTCGGCCGTGGAGCCTTCTTCAGGTGTGTAATATTAAGATTAGGACAATAATGAAAGAATACACCACATTGCTGGGACACGTAGCAGAAAGTTATATTTCAATCTTTTTACCAAATCGTTTGAAAATGGTTTTGGCATCAGCAGCAACTATTCTCACATAAAACAACAGTTCACTGCAATATGAGATGAATTTTAAACACATCAGTTTTTTTCTGCAACAAAAACAAATACATATAAGTGTATAGAAATCTTTTATATACCATTTTAACCAGCAGTAGAATATGCATTTGAGTATGAAAAACTAAGAGAGCAGAACAGTAGACTGAAAATTAAAACATCAGTAACCACATAATGAGGGAAGATCCGTACAAAAATGTCTGGCAGTTTGGTCCCAAAATACTTTTTATAGCTTCTCAGTTAAATTGAAGGCCGAAATGGCAATGGAGAGCCTAAAACTGAAAAATAAATCGTATCTCGTAATTAAAGAAATATCATTATTTAAAAAAGAAAAAGGTCTGAAAGAAAAAAAACCTTTTCTGCTGCTAATATTTTAGCAAAAGTCACTACACATACCTATTCCATATGTTATAAAAATCTGCTTTTTCCTCGTCAGGATCAGAACTGCCTGGAGCCTATCCTGCAAACTGGGCAATATCTACAACAAGAGGGGGCAAAGTGGATTGCAGGGTGCACACTCAGACACAAGCTGACAGTGACTGCAGCTGAGGGTGGGTTTATAAAATGTTGGCATATTCCACCCTCCTCGATATGAAATACAGTACAGTTGTGATTTGACTTAGACAGTATATGGAATGTTGGCTCCTAGCAATCAGCCTAAAGTTCATAGACGTTAACAAACCACAGCCATGCCCTACACCCTCCAGCACCCCAGCTGACTGGATTTCGGCGAAGTGCTTCCTTTTACAAAAAAAACCCAGACCTGAAAGACAGGAAGAACACTACACACTGTCATTATTGCCTTTAGCCTGAAAAATTGTAACTCTGTCTACAACATTACTGTCCGAAGGGTCCAAAACATTAAAAACAAGATGCTTACTGTCAACCCGCTGCTTTCAATGTGTTCAGACAGAAGACACGTCTTTTTTTTTTCTTTGGTGTAGTTCAGAATGAAAACACTGTAGTCAGCACGGTTCTGTGCCTGTTTATACTGGCAAAACTATTCTGTCTCTATGATTTTACGTTTTTCAAATCTGTAACAAATTCAGCAATTTTGTCTCAAAATAAGCTTGAAAATAATACTAATAACAATTATTATTATTATTATTATTATTATTATTATTATTATTATTATACATCAACAAATCTTGATGTTTAGAAAGATCTCTACCAGCTTTACACATTCAATTTAATTTGTGCCCATTCTTCCTGTAAAGTTCCAGATACTGATAAATTGGATGGGCCACTCAAGAATATTAACTCTCCTCATGTCAATCTAATTGTCAGTATGGAATACATTGTGAGGTGTCCAAATATAAAGTCCTAACTGGAAGTCTCATGATTGTAAACTCATACAGTAATAAAATGTGGGAACTTTGCAGGACGGCTGAATAATTTTTTAAACACCTGTAAATTCAAATCAGCTGCGATTCATTACAAGAAAGACTTCTCATAGGATTCATTCACACTGACAGAACGCATAACAAAAATATTTACTTTGTCTTCCCTGAAGTTTCGTTTTTTCTTCAACCACAAGGCTGAACAATTTGCTTCGTTATTAAATCCAAGCAAATATTGTACAAGGTTAAATGCAGTTTTGACTTCATTGACAAATGCAGCACATAACAGTTAGTTCCATGTTACAGACTGCATAAAAACAAATAGATTCATATGACTAATTCAATACTTCAGCATGCATCATAAAAGGAAAGCATTGTAACATAAAAAAAATTAAGCATTGAGGGTGATAAAAGAATTCAACTGAAAAATCTTGCTTAAGAGAAACAACATAAGCAGAAAGGTAACTTTCAATTCCTAAAGAGCAACCTTAACAAACATCCACCTGGTGTTTTCTTCTGACTCCCCTGTCACAGCAACGCCCATATTAGGAACTTGTATATACTATATGTAGAATGCATAGTTTATGTGTTAAATAAAAAAATCAATCCTCTAACCTTTTCAATAAAATCTCCTCTTTTCCTGCTTGAGAAGGGTAATTTCTGCCCATCCTCCACTGGGTAGGAACTTGTCAGGAGAGTTTGCGTGCCCAAATGGCAACTGACCTTTTCACAACTCTACCCTTGGCTGTGCAGACGCATTTCACACAAAATGCAAAGGAAGTCTGCAATCACGACAAGTGACAGCTCTCTGGCTCTGGCCTGAGGGGGAGAGGGAGGGGTGGAGGGAGCTATCAGATTGGGGTGTTTTAAATTAATATCAGTCAGCCTTGTGAAGATGATGCCCCCAAGTTGAAGACACTGTGGGGACTTGTTTTGTGTGTGAGGTGCTTATCGGAGGACATAGGGGTGGAGGGCCAACAGCAGTAAATCTGAATTTCAGATTTTTTAGATTATCACATGAATTATCTACTGTAGGCTCCACTGGGCTCAGGCCTTCCTTTTTTTCTCCATTAAAATGGATTGACTGCAACACCACTGCCTGTCATTAAGATGCAGGACTTATGTTATTGGCTTCTATCAAGCTTAAAATAAGTTTTATGGCTAAAACACAGTGTATATTGTTACTAAACATTTCAAGCCTTCTAGCAAAAATGTTTAGTTTCTTATTTTAATCTAACACATTACATGTGAAACGTATACAGTATATGATATTATGTTAAATTGGTTTCATTAGTGATTGATTATTTTTGAATGGACATGCAATGCATTCAGTGATGGGCAAAATAATACAGATATATTGTATAACATCTTTAAACTCCTTATCATTAAAGTACAATTGAAAGCATATACTGATGCTTGATGAAAAAGCTACAGTTAGAGTTACTCACTAATAGCTCTTGTTTTTAAGATGTTTTTTTACTTTTTGAATACAGAGCATGTAGCATTATTGATGTTTGAGAGATACTGTGCCTTGGCATAACAAACCTTTGACATCAAGTCATGTAATGTAGTGTTAACAAGAACTTCAAGAGCTCAGTATTACAGTTGTCAAAATGCTAATTATGAAACTGCATAAACAGTCATTGAAAAGACAATGTTTAGTGACCCATGAAGACTGAAAGAAATACAAGGTCTGGACCATTTGATCATTAAACATCCCAAGGTATTGTTTCTAAGAAAATATTTCAAGTATAAACTCAAAGTCCTGCCTAAAATCCACTTTCACCCAATCTAGACTACCCAGTTTTTCATATTAATTTAACTGATCAAGTAATATTTCAATTCTCTAGTTGTTTACTACATAGTGGGGTTGCTGTCACAAAGTGACTGACATACTTCACCCTAGCTTGGCAGTATACGTCTGTGGTGGATGAA
Organism: Lepisosteus platostomus; assembly: GCF_059453375.1. Classification (NCBI taxonomy): domain Eukaryota; kingdom Metazoa; phylum Chordata; class Actinopteri; order Semionotiformes; family Lepisosteidae; genus Lepisosteus; species Lepisosteus platostomus. The sequence continues at coordinate 68,225,050 of NC_142612.1, forward strand.
GTGGGTATACAAATGTAATAAATCAATTAAAATCCTGTGAGTTTGGGTACAATTTAAAAGTATTAATCAATTTAGATCAATTGTGGGAGAGAGCATTTATCACACTATGCAAGTCCTAAAAGATATTCTGAAACTGACATATCCCAAAAATAAATATAAGATCGTTCACTTTATTTTCATCTGTATTTTGTATATTCAGTCTGATACTGCACAAAACAATGGATACTACAAGGCAGGAGGAAAGATAATTTCTATCTAACTCTTCAGAGATCTCATCTATGTGTGAAGGCAAGATATGTTTATCTGTTAAGGTCTCAAAATAGCTTAGAATTCATTCCTTATAACTGGGCAAACAAGATTAGCAGTCTTGCATTATTCCCCATCTGTGCGTATCAAGCTAGAATAAGCTTCAGTAAGCTTTAGTAGACCAGGAACTGTATTTGGAAACACAGATCTTTGTACTGTTCTGCTTTGCCTTGTCTTCTTCACAGCTTCCCTTTATTTTAGGCACAACCAGTTTTATGGAATCTTTAAGGTATATTACTTAAATTCTGTTTAATGTTAATTTAATTATCTATTTTTTTGTCATGGTGTAGATATCCATGCCTTCTTGATTAAAAAAAATGAATACGTAAGTAGCAGGCCATCAATATATTTACATTCTACAAATGTAGTGATAGTTATTATTCACTCCATCAAGGTTAACCAGGATTGGAAATAATTTCATAGCTCCAGATAAATGCATTGAAAAGAATAACAATCAAACCACTAGAAAATTTTTCTTGAACAGACACAGTTTATCCTTATTTAAATAAATTAAGTGGCTTTAAAAGAATTGCAAAAGTTGGGCACTAGATATTCAAAAATCCACAGCAGCCCACATACTGTAGAAGTGCCCAATTAAATTTGACAGGAAGACTATTAGCATGAATTCTTCAATGGCAGTTTTCGTCTTGATTTTACTTTGATTTAAAAAGAGGAAAAAGGTTTTTGTAGAGTCTCATTTAAATCAGAGAAACACATACATCTTTTGCAAGGCATGACAGGCAAATGAAGTATAAGCTACTCAGAAAAGAAGCCATTGGTAGTTATGGTTACATACTTTCTATTATCGATATAAGTGCAACAAGTGCAACACTAATAGAGAACTAATCCGTCATTCTTCTGTATTTTTAATAGTGTTTTGTGTACAATTAAATAAATGGGGTACATGTATTTCTAAAAAATATCTAAGAGCACTCTGTGTCATGTTAGAAAAGTTCAGAAAACACCTACAGTAGATCTGTTTTGAGTGCATGCCACAAGCCTCCCTTTGAAAAAAATACTTGTCCAGGTGAGAATCTCATATTAACTTTTGTAATAATCAGATGTTGTGTTCAAAGGAGAAAGAAAATCTCCAGGTATAAACTACAAGATGAATTTCCCAAGCATCTCTGCACCATACTTACTGGATGTGCCAATGCAGCAACCATTTGACTTGTTTTATACGAGATTTTATGTGAGTTGCATACTACTTTTTCCAACACGGCCGGCCTGGAATTCTTCAAACAAAGTGCGTTAAAGCCAAACCCTGTCCTTTAATTATCATGCCACTAATTCATATGATGTACTTATTGGGGTACTGTTTTTGTCCCCAGACATTTATCAATAAGGAGATCAGGAAGGTTAGAAAGTCATTAACTGGAAGCCCCCCAAAAACTGAGTAATCAAAGCCAAAGTTCAGATTATCAAGATTTGTCCTCTTAACAAATGAAGTGTTATGTGGTTCTACCAATTAATAGGTTTCATCAATATTTTGGTTTTGCAATATCTCCAATTATCACTCGGAACAAACAACAACTGAGACTGAAGAAGAGCACAATCAAAGTTATACATAACAACCTCAGTCCCAAAAGCAAAAGAATCTCTGTTCAATTAGTCTCAGTTCAATAGACTAAATTGACCTAGTGGAGTGTAAACACCGCAGTTTCTATAGCTTGTAAATTACATATTTATGATGAATACACAACAGAACAACTTTTCCACTTCTTTCCTTTCCTATTGTGTTAAATAATTTAAAAGTAACAAGTTACAAGCAATTTCTGGAATATGGCCAGTCACATTGGCAAAGAAGACTGTGTGTTACATAGGGAGCTTGTATGTCTTAAAAGATGAAAGGGCTGTTCTGTTTCAAACCTGTGGTTGTAGAAGCTAGAATACTAATATCCCTTTGTTTTGTCTGGATAACACTCATTGAACAACTGCCAAGATGAAAATGAAGGATTTAATGGCTTTGCATGTTTAAAGATAACATAACATCACTTTATTAGCCCTATACTATTTCTTGCATTAGGAATTCATCTTTTCGCTTACCCCAGCTTGCTCTCCATGAGACACATAGACAAACAGGCAGGGAGAGAGGCCTGGGGTCAGAGCGCAGGGTCAGATATTGTACAGCACCCCTGGACCTTGCTGCATAGTGTCACAACACCCAGGTAGCATTGAGAAATTCATTTGATGTAACATTAATTAATTTTTGTTATGTATTTCAAGACCTTCTAAACTGCACTGATCCTATAATTCTATTCAATGCCTATTCTCCACCCTGTAAGCACATTGAAATAAACCAAGGCAATACATTAAATATCAATTGTATTACATTTCTGTATATATGGTCCTGGATCTTTTAAAAGTACAAGACTAAGTTCTCTATGTTTGTATTAAAGCTATTAAACCTGAGCTTTAATAAGTAATATGTATTGTAGTCCAATGAAAAAACATAAAATGTGCAGTATACTGTTACAAGATTTTAAGTCTATAACAGACTATAATAGATTTTACATTCCATGTCTCTCACAGATCAATTGGATGGAGGGATGCCATAATTTCTTTCCCAAGGGACAGACTAAAACCTGCAGAATACACAAATTGTGGTAAAATTCAATCTGAGCTTGGATTTACTCATACAAATGTAAGAAAGATCATGGTTGATTTGGGAAGCTCTGGTTACAATGAACAGTGCTCACAATAAGCATTGAGTAAAAGGTAATTCTAACAAATTTAACAAATGTACTATACTGATCATGTTATCTTTTTACTTTGGGAAATTGGTGCAGTCTGGAGTTTTAAAAAGACCAATCCTACAAACTGTCTCTGAAACCCCAAAGGCATCATGTTTCAATAGACTCGTATTTTACGGTTTGAGAAACATTTTCAAACGTGATGACTGGAGGGCGTCCGAGACAGATTGCAGGATTGCTCCATTGACACCCCAGCTAGGGTTAGGGTTAGCATTCCCACACTACTTAGACATTTTTTGTCCAGTGCTGGATTTTGGGTCCCAAAGGAACTTTGGGACCAGTGATAATTTGCTCCTACCTGCAACTTTTTTTCTGAGACTTTTGGCAGCCTATGCTGTATATGCTGTTGTACTCCTTAGCTTCAGTTCAACCCACTGAAGCTAAGCAGGTGTGAGCCTGGTCAGTACCTGGATGGGAGACCTCCTGGGAAAAACGAAGGTTGCTGCTGGGAGAGGTGTTAGTGGGGCCAGCAGGGGGCGCTCACCCTGCGGTCCATGTGGGTCCTAATGCCCCAGTATAGTGACGGGGACACTATACTGTAAACAGGCACTGTCCTTCTGATGAGATGTAAAACCGAGCTCTTGACTCTCTGTGGTCATTTAAAATCCCAGTGTGTTTCTCGAAAAGAGTAGGGGTGTAACCCCGGCGTCTTGGAAAATTTCCCATTGGCCCTAGCCAATCATGGCCTCCTAATAATCCCCATCTATGAATTGGCTTCATTACTCTCTGCTCTCCTCCGCACTAATAGCTGATGTGTGGTGAGTGTACTGGTGCACTATGGCTGCCGTCGCATCATCGAGGTGGATGCTGCACATTGGTGGTGGTGGAGGGGAGTCCCCATTACCTGTAAAGCGCTTTGAGTGGAGTGTCCAGAAAAGCGCTATATAAGTGTAAGCAATTATTATTATTATTATTATTATTATTATTATTATTATTATTATTGCAGCAATCAGTAATTGTAAAGGAAAACTGCTTTACAGAATCAGATCAAAAGCTGTAAGAAAACCTGTTGTATTGTGTAAACTCTCTCAATTTGGTCCATTAACTTGCTACTAAATGTATAACTGAAGTGAGCATTTAATGGTGCTTTAAAACCATACCATACACTGGCATGAAAAGTACGATCAATTCAATTCAATTTTTACTGACCTTTTCAGCTAAATGAAAATTTGACTTAAGAAGACACATTATTAATGCAGACTATGAATTTTCAATGGTTTTGGTGGTTATATTCTCATATTTTTTGGTTTGAGGAACATTTTCTAATCTGATGACTAGAGGGCATCCATGACAGATTGCAGGATTGGTCAACTGACACCCCAGCTAGGGTTAGGGTTAGCCTTCCCACACTACTTAGACATTTTTTACATCCAGTGCTGGATTTTGGGTCCCAAAGGAACTTTAGGACCAGTGATAATTTCCTCCTACCTTCAACTTTTGTTTTCTAAAACTTTTGGCAGTCTACTGTATGCTGTATATTGCAGCATTCAGTAATTGTAATGCAAAACTGAGTCAGTTCAACAGTTCTGTTCTATTGTGTAAACTCTCTTAATTTTTTCATTTAACGTGCAGCTACATTTATAACTGGAGTCAACATTTAATGGTTCTTGTAACCCATACCATACATTAGCCTGAAAAGGAAGATCACTTCAATACAATTTTTACTGCATTTTTCATCTTACTGAAAATTTGTCTACAGAAGACACATTATTGAAAACTATAAATTTCCCAGAAATGATCTTGCCTCACCTTTTCCTTCTTATAAACCTATGAAAATCATAATTTAATGCATTATTTTATACACCTTTCCACCAGTATATACTTGAAATAAAAAACAAATTCTGATAAGAATTAACAGCACAAATGAATGTATTAATTGTATTCATGATCCTGGCATGTATCACAATACATCTGACAAGAGATTTAAAATCTGGGATGGAATGTGCATTTGGAGAACATCAGTTAATATTTTGTATTCACAATCATCATATCTGTGTTATTCATGCCATACAAAAAATATGGTACAATTTTGTATAGTACCATAGCCATAATAAATGGTCAATCAATTGGCCACACTATGGGTAAATATATTAAACAAACATATATAATATTGGAAAATGTACAACAAGTTTAGATTAAACATTAGAAATCATTGTATAAGTATTAAATCGTTCGACAGTCTTTACAAAATAATAGGCACACACAAGGGAGGGTAAAAAGTAAATTTACCTTTTACATTTTATCAAAGCATTCCGTTGTCTTAAGTCATTCAGTACACTATGACGACCAAAAAGTCGTAAAAATACAAATTTCACTTTCATTGATGTATTGCTAAAGAGTGTTTTCCACATGTAAATAAATTAATTTAAAAGTATAGGTATAGTTAATTGCCATAGAAGTATAAACAACCAAGTTGAATCACAAGTATTCCTTTGTCTCCATACTTCAAGCTATATTTTAGACATTGATCAATTGATGACACAAAGTGAATGATTCATGGGGGATCCCATGTGGTTGTGTAGCTCAATGTTTCAAATGCACGAAATGAAATCATTCTTAATTTCAAACATTATATTAATATTCCCCCTACCTTGTGCCCGCTCACCAGGATAGACTCCAGTTCCCCCATTACCCCATACTGGTTTAAGTGGTTAGAACATGGAGGGATATTAATATGTCAGTGTAATGGTTGAAAATGACTCGATACGATTCATTCTGTTTCATTCTGTTTAAAAAAAACACAATAGAAAGATGGTGAAATCTGAATCTTGGCATGGACAGCTTCTCTGGTATGATAACCCTTGTGGTTATCAGTTTCTGTGAGTTTCTTTAAGTGTTTCTGAACAAATCCTGAAGCTTTGTGTGAAAGGTAACTTAGACTCATGGAAGTAATTGCATTTTAAAATCACTCATCTTGGCTCACAAGAAATTCAATTTCGGATGCCATTACAAGTTGAAGTTCTACAAATTGGATGAAGGGGGGTTTTGCATATAAGGAACTCTTCCACAGACAATATTTCATTTCACAAAAATGCATTTCTTTCCCAGATCACATTTATGCAAGGCTAAAAAAAAAAAACTCTTGGTACAGAATAGGTTATTTCCATTGAGATAACCTAACACTTTAAATGGAAGCCAAGATTATATTGAAAAAAGGAAAATAAAATATTGAAACAAAAAATAAAAGTTTATATGCTAAGAAAGCCTTGAATCATTTCCTGAAATACAAGTACACGACAAGGAGATCTGCTTTTTTCAGCTATAATGACATTAGAGTTAGGGTGTTCACAGAAGCTAAAAGCAACATGAAACACTTCATGTTATTTATCCTGATTAAATGAAATTAATCAAGGATGCTCTTTAACATCCTTATTATGCAGCTAATGTAAATTAACTGGTCTTTTGCAATAAAAAATGACTTTTTTCCCATGGATGCTCGCAGTTTCATTTTACTGTGTACTGTGTATTCTTCCCAATAGCCATGTCAGTGAATTCAGAACAGATGTGTTCCTATGGCATGTTGTTTCACGCTAGAGGGTGAAAAGTCCAGGCTGCCAATCTTTATTATTCTTCTGGCAAATATTATTACTATAAACACTCTTCCTATTGTCATTGCTGCTGTAAGCTTATGAAAGAAAGCAGGCATACAGTACCAGTGAGAAGTACAAAACATGGCTGATTTCCTTCCAAGTAGGTCTCTTCAGCAGCTGCGGGACACCTGTCATAATGTGACATCGTTACAGTTCAGGTGCAGCTGTATGATAATTGAAAAGAAGTGTTCTGGGGACCATGATTAAAAGTCTCATGATTACAATACTGAGTTCGGCTCTGGAATTCTGTTGTTTTCCATTCAAGAACATAAAACCATGTTTAATTTCTATCTTATGCTCAGGATTGTTCAATGACTAAATGTGTTTGAAAACATTATTTATGCTGAAGCACAAGCACTGTTTTCATATCCATGTTCTTTTTGGTCTTTTTTCCGAGTTCACTCCAGCTTATTAGGTGTGTTTGCCCCTACTGGATTATCAATTCTTGAATACGGAGAACTGAATTTGAGGAGTTCACACCTCAGTGTTGTGTGTTTTGACAGACTTTACTTATGCAGTTTTTACCATTGCACTTAGCTTTTTTAAAAACCAAAATCACAAAAAAAAGCTTTTCTGATGTGTACATTCCAGCATTTTCAGTTTTCTTCAGTCCTGGAAAAATTAGATACTGGATAAAAATAAAATTATGTAGAATAGTATTTGTCTTGTTTTGTGATACCATTAGTGTAAAATCTCTTGTTTTGGGGTTTTGAATATAGGATTACCTTTTCTCTTCAGAGGATGTGTGTTCAAAGGTTTTACTGCCATAAGACCAACAGCCAACCTTTTTTGCTCCTCAAATTCTTTGATGGTACCATTGTTTACATATTTTAGAAAAATATATTTTAATTTCATAATAAATACAATGGTACAGGAAAACACGTGGGGCAGATGGTTTTCAAATAGCAAAGCAAATTAGTTCCATAACTCATTGTTTAGGGAAATACAGTATGTCAAATACATTAGGTTCATATGCATACTAATATCTGTGCAGTATAATTGTGCACGATAAGCCCATGATACAATTAATTTCACTCTGAAGGAACTTGGAAGGAAACTTTCGAAATAATTAAAGCTATAGCATTTTATAACAAAAACCTGGAGCCCCTACCAATACTGCCCACCTACACATTCCTCTTAAATAAAGGTAAGACAAATTAAAACATATTGAGACTGTGTTGTAGATAGGAACTTGGAAATAGAGATTAATGTGGTGGCGTTCACCAGTGATGTAAATGAGCTGACAGTATGGAAGCACTTTTTTTTTTTAATTCTCTGTTCCCTGCTTTCGGGAAAAGTAATTTGATTTACTCTTCCTCTGGGACGGGGAAGTGACCTTCTAATTCTTTCCATGCTTTCAGACAAGAAATAAGATACATCTGTACCACTGCCTTATTATTGTTTTTAGTTGTACCCAGTAATTAAGCCTCAACCATTGATTCTTAGGACATTGCAATTGTAACCGAACACATTAGATCTTCATTTTAATGTGACTATTGTCTGCTTAAATGTAAGATTGTGTTACCTTGATATGCTGCAAGATATTCCCAGATCTTGTACTCACCATTTAGAAATCAATCCAAAGTGCACTCCTAATCTCAGGCTATCTAAATCCCTGTGATTTTATCTTGCGAACGGAAAACATGTCTGAATTACTGAAAACAGAGGATGAAGCTAAAGTTAAATACATATTGAGCATTTCAATTGGAAATCGGTCCCAGAATTAGCTGAGAAGATGAACTAGCTGGGGCACAACTAGAAGTTGTTGAGGTCAGCCGAGACTTGGACACATTACTAACAAAGTAATAGAGATGCATGTTAAAATAGTCCAGAAGGTACATTGATAATGGCATCATTTCCAATGAAATTTTACTCAGCTGTGCAAAGATAGATAATTTATCGAAATTTCTTTGGCTTCTTCCACAGTAGTACAAAACACTCAAACAAAACATGAGCATCACATACAAACACAACAGTATGTGAAACATAAAGAGATGGATAGATAGGTAGTGGGGAGACTACATTTAGATACCTTCATTGAGCGGTTTTGTTGCAGAGAGGACAAAGTACTTCTTATAAATGTGTTTATTTGAATTTGGTACCCTACGCCGTCATACTGATGGGAGTATTATGAAATGAGAATGGAGTGGGAGTGTGGAATCAGTTGTGATTAAATAAAGGTTAAATAAAATGCAACAGACACAAGGCTTGTTATTGTAAAAAAGGCATTTTCCCCCTCAACACTAGCTCCAAAGACTTCCTTTTCTGGTTAAAGCATAGAATCCTGGACTAATTTATCTGCATTACTCCATAATAAATGAGCATTAGAACCTGCAGCAGATGATGGCACCATTAGTTTTGGTATTTGAACACAGTTATGTAACAATAGTTATAACAGCAAAAATAGAAAAATTAATAATGTAGAAGAAGGTTTGTGTGCCTTTCTAAAAGCTATTTGCATTTTATTCTGTGTGTTTAAGCTGGTTCCAAAGTCAACAGAACTGCATAAATAAGAACTACTGCCTTGTTTTCAATATATCATTCAATATCTTCCCTCCTGTCTGCATATCCCACTACCTGTATGACACAGAAACAAACACTTTAATTATAACAGAGAAAGAAATAAACAATACATGAGCAATGATTTTATCAAACTCCATTGTGGTGGGTCAAGAAACACGATCAATTTTGTTTGATAACTTTTTTCTTTCTGTTTGAGTCGCTCTACTGTTTCTGAATCTGCAATTCCCCAAATGTACATAATCAGTTCCTTCTTCAACCATTAAACTGCCAAGTGAAATTATGCCAGAGAAATTACTGATGATGCTAAGCCTAGAACATGCTGTGTACATTGTTTATGACAAAGAAAATATACTAGTTGCAAAGCTTTTTGAAAAAGATTAATTGAATATTACTGAGGGAGACTTTAAGTGCTATGCAAGCTTCAGATCATAGAAGCTGCGTAACTTCAAACAAACATTTTCTCTTACACATCAAGAACATATGTGGAGATGCTGAAACATTATTAGGAAAATAAACTTTTTTTTTAATCAATATGAACCACACAGGAACAAGACAAGGCTGGATTTTATTAAAGAACATTCCACTACCAGGTATCTTTACTGATAGTATCTGACGAGAACATCATTCACAGGATAATGACAAAGCATTTGGGATACCCAGTGCTGTAAAATTCATCATCTTAAAAAACCCCAGAGGAATTAAATACTCAGTTGTTTAGATTAATCTGATTTCGTGCTTTGAGGTATTTTAGAAGCTCTGTCTTCCTACAGTGTTTAAGTTAACAACTGTGACAAACATATTATGAATATGGTTTATGTGCGAGACACTGTAAATTTTGTGGCACTGATTTAGCTCAAAAGATCATTCATTTATATATAATTAAGGTGGTGTGTAAACCTTTATTACACATGAAAACAAATGCGAGTTGAATTAACTGACATGACAATGAATATAATTTTATTATATCATTTTATTAATGGTCAAATGTGTGAAGACTTAAGCAAGCTTATTATCTGGCAATCTGGACCCCTTACTTACTGCACTCTTCTTCAAGAACATTCTGTAGTTGTACTGTTGAACCTCTCACACCTGCTACTATTGCTGCTGTTTCATATCTAATATACTGTATGTCATATATTAGATATGAAATCATCAATAAGCCATTTACCTGTAAGTGTACAGGAGGACGTTATAGAAGAAACACTGGCTCTGGAAATTCTTCCAAGGTTGTTTTGTATTACAGACATACTCCCAGCCACCCACAGCTTAAACATATCAGCACTTTATCCATCTCCTATTATGTAATATTTACAAAAGAAGGCTTCTGCCAGTATAAAAAGTGACAAGCAATTTGTGCACTCCCTTCATGTAATAGCTGATGGTTGTGGCAGCTAACAATAGAGTACTCAGAACCGGCCCTCCCACATCACACTGAGGCCTTTGACGGAGGCTGGAGGCTCTGCGATGATCAAAGGACTTTGAGGAAATGAACAGATCTGATGAGGCAATGAAGAGCCAAGCAGCCATGAAAACGGTCCTTCTGGAAAAAAAAACGACACTTGTACAAAACAACTTCCGCTGACACAATGGGCTGGTAATCAAACACAAATCAGGTCCACAAATATACTTAGCCAACCTCTTCCAATTCCTTCGTTGTTTAGCTTGTATTTTCCAGTTGCCAATGGATGCTTTAATTGCAATGGAAAAAGGGCCAGGATGTTTTGTTTAGTTTTATTTCCCATGTTTTCCCACTGCAAAATACAATATTTAATTAACATGTTTGTCCGGAGTTTCAGAATTCTTTTGCACGTTGTGGAAACAAATAGATTATGAGTTTTTGAATTGCAAGTTTAGATACGAGTTGTTTCTACAGTATGTGATGTTTTAATTTTAAACACTCTTTCTATAGATGCTATCTCAATTTAAACTTTGGGAACTTTTGTTTAAAAAGATTTAAATGTGTTCCATAGAAAGCTACAATATTCACTTTATTCTCTGAATACAAAAATGAAATAATATACAGGGTTCCTGATGCTATTTTAATAGCAAACCATATTGAGCTTAAAAATAGAAATCACAAAGCATTTTTAATCCGTTTCGATCCTTATCAGTGCAGGGAAAACAATACCCATGGCATGTATTAAGTGATTTAATATCATCTTCTTAAATCTTCAGCTTCAAGTGGTCTAAGTAGTGCAGAAACTCACTGTGGCCTTCAGCATGCGTCTGTACTGGTATGAATCATTTTCAGACCGATTAAGAGGCGTGGAGAGCCAGCTAGCAGCACAGTCAGACAAAGATGAAGAATCAGTTTAAAAATATGCCTTATGTAGGATGAATAAAATCTACAATTATTCTAAGACAGCACTTCTTTTATCTCTATCTCCCAAGCTTAACAGCTTTATAATGCACTCAGGGATTTTTCTTTTTTTCAGCTCAGTTTACCAGTCATACCAATTGGAGTGGAATAAACATGTAAGCCCATAGAAACCACAATTTCTATAGCTTTGCAAATATTGGGAACTGACCTCTGTTTGCATTTCATCTCTTAAAACTCCAGAATCATTGATTAATCTGTATCTTTACCTTAGGCTAAGGGAACGAAAAGTTACTGTATGGTTCCAAGTTTTATTTAATCAATTTAAAATCTGATAGTACTGTACTCTACATTAAAACTCATTTTGTTTTCTTTTTGTTCTATTCTCGTTATTTGTTTTTTTTGTAAGATTCCTTATCAAACAATAGATTTCTACCTTCAAAATCACATTAAGCTTTAGTTGAGTATCCAGTAGTGAAGCTGATTCAATATCAATATTCTGTTTACTTGGTCTTTCTGCATTCTGCATTCCCTGTGTGCAACCACACACTACCCTCCTGGGGTGGTGCAGACTAGCTGCCTCCCTTATGTCTCCCAGAGGAATTAAACCCAGACCTTTCTCGATGATGAATGCGAAGCATGATTAGAAAAAATGATATGTTTTTCTCCTTCCATAGCTCTATGAAAAAGAGCCCCTGTATACTATCCATTAACTTTTAGAAATTGTCTACTAAATGCCACATGACAGAATTACTCTTTGAGGTTGAAAATTATTTGCTTTAAAAATGCAGTTATTTTTAAATAATGCACAGTGCTGGAGCTGCACTATGCTTTTGTCCTTCATTTTTCCATGTTGTAATCTTACTATTTAAAAAAAAATGACTCTGTAGTGGGTACGGTAAAAAAAATATTGGTGAAATTTAATCATATGTAGTAATCGGAGAAATAGATTTGAAATTCACCGGCATGATTCCTTTAAAACAATTTTTGTTTTTTTTTATTTTTACAATAAAACAAGAACAATGGTTTAAAATATATTCTGTGACAGTCCATTGTGATACTGAATCATTTTATTTGACACTGTACCTGTCTTTTTATCAGGGGGACAACACTGATTGAATAACAATATCTCTGAAGTGAAGGATGCATGTGTGTGACACAAGGCTGTGTGAAAGATCCATATGCATACAGGTAGGCGGCTATTTTTTTTCCCCAGGTCCCTCAACCCAGACACTTAGTCAGAAACTGCTAAAAAAAAAAAAGACACTTTTCTCCAAAGACTTCACGTGGGCAAGCTGATATTCCCTCAGCTTAAGGCTGACAGCTGTCTTTCTTTCACTGAGTGCTGCTTCTCATAAAATGTTCATGACGTTGTCAGCTATGACAGCTGTATCAATCAGACAGCATCGACCCTGGGAACAAAGTGCACAGGCCAAACCCCTGTCGCAGTGTCAGAACTCGCCAAGGGCGCCTATCGATTAGGTAAAGAAAAGAAAAAACCCCAGAAAATGTCTGCATAGGTTTAGGAGGCTCTGAAAATAATTGGAACAGCCAAAAATATACCAGGTGTGCAACTAGGGATGCAAGGTAAAAATTGATTTTCAGTATTCTGTATTACAACGAAAAAAAAAAGAAAAGAACTAAGAACAATAGGAAAACAAAAAAAACGAGGAAAGGGAAGACGACAGAAGGGGCTAAATAGAAACACATAGCAATATATTCTTGGAAAATATGCTTAGAGGGCCGTGTTAGAGCATGCCAGTTCTTTACTGTAATCTGTTGAATTACAGCATAGCAAACATTTTAAAAGATGTAATAAAACTGTAATAAAAACATTGCTTTTTAATTAGCTTTGAGAAAAATTGAACATAACGCTATGATGAAGGTTTGTTGCTGTTGTGGATTAAAAAAAAGCCTTCACAAACGTGTTGATTTTCTAGCCAATCGGACAATCGTGTTCACTCCTCAGTTTCAATGCTTTCTGCTTAATCTAGCCTGGTTATTGTAAAGAAGCATGTCACGTTTTAAAGTTTACCGTAAAGAAAGGGATGCAATGCAGGCAAGTTAATATGAATTAAACACATCTGGGAGTAAGCCATAGTAACCGACAATTTATTTCGCAGACTGAAAAATACAAATCCAATTGAAGTTAACTGCCCAGCTTGATTAGTTCTCAGACAATAAAAAGCCACTTTGCACTATGTTGCATTTCTTTTGCAAAGTTTAAAACATCATCCCAGCATTGGATAATGCTTTGAAGACTGTGTGAGAAGGAGTAGTACTGTATTTGCAGCCCCTGAAAAAGCTTTCTTTGAGGTTAATTGACTCTTTTATCAAGCGCCCACAGTTTTATAGAAGTCCACATCAGGGCTGTGAATGGAGTTACATAACTGGCTTCATAAAACACATGAAATATCACATTGTGCCAGTTTACCCTGAGGAAAATGTATAATACGTGCCAGGCGTATGATGTCTAGTGTGTTCTGCTACAGAATTGCTGACCACTGTTAAGAGGAGGCAGACAATACAGAAATGTAATGCAAAAATTCACCTTAGATGTCTAGGCCTGTGGCCTATGTTGTTCACTAATTATCCACTGTGCTTTTAGAAATCAAATGCAGCTCCTCATATTGTAATTTACAGCGGCTGCTGAATGTTTTAAATCGTCAATCATTTTGTGTTAAAGCACATGTTTGAAAGGAAAGCATAAAAGCATACATTACATAAATATAATTCAATATATTGTATAAACATATTTATGTATGTGATTTTTAAGACATTCCATTAGATGTAGAAGGTGACTAACAATAAGTACCGAGATTACCACCCAGTCTGCAGTATTTGTGTGTATTAGTGTGTGCTATCATTGTATAATTTTATAATACCTTATAAAAATGAGACAGAACAAATTGTTTATATTGTCAAGAATATGTAGATTAAGTGAATGCTGCTGTTTCCAGTAGTTTGAATCTGCACCAGTGACTGTTATGATAATGACTGTTTCTGTCAAAAACGTATCGGTGTCCAGAGTTGCCATTCCGTGGTAGCCCTCCACAACTGAATGGCTTGTGTACTGCATCTCTCTCTCTGTCTTTCTTTGCTGCAGTCTTCTTCCTCTTCCTAGCTACTGGCTATCTGCCGAAAACATGTCCAAAAGACGGACTGACTAAATCAAGCACATTCCATTGAAAATCTCTTCTACTGTAGCAACAAATGTCAGGTTGTGTGACAGATACAAGCAGTGAACATTGTTTTATTCCGAACAGTTTGATGGTAATGAATGGCAAAAAATTGAGGTATATTTGCAGACTCTTTATTATTAGTCCATTCTTGATAATACCTCATTGAATCTATAAATCCCTTTTCACAAAGTTAAGAAATGCAAGCAAAAATTGACTACAGATTCTGGACAGGTTGATTTTTTATTCATAGAAAACATCCGTCAAAATCTGATCAAGAGCACAGAAAGGGAAATGTCATCTTTATTGTTGTGAGTTACAGAAAAAAAAAAGTAATTTTATTTTTTTGTTTTGCTAAGAAGGCGATGTGCTGTGATACTCATGGGAGGCCTTCCATACACAATACGGTAGGTTATAACTATGGTGGAACTCATGTGTGACCGCTGTTGTTCAGTTAATCTAAAAAATTAATCATTTTCAATCTAAACAAATGAAATTATAGAACATGACACAGGACTGTAACAAACTGCTGACAAGCAAACACCTTTTCCCTGCACCATTAAATCCAATTAACACCTATTATTCTGGTGAACGTTTTGTCATGTTTTTAATAGTAACACACAATTATCATATTTTAAATTATTTTCATTGTTTATATGGATGATATTTCAAAATTGTATATCTACTGTATTTCCTTATGCTTTCATTGATATCCTGTTTCTATTTAATGGGGTATACTGTAAATGAACTTTTAATGAAAACCCCAAGCCATCTGAAATAATATATTTAATATCTTACAGTCACAGTTTTAAGGACTGAGATTCTGTCTCTGACTCTGATAGATTCTGAATTTGATATATTTTGTTTAAAAAAAGCTCTGTATCCCACACCAACAATCATGTAAAAAACTTCTTAAAGAGGGTTCTTTAAACTTAATCATGAAATGTTAAAATAATATCTTTTTAGGATGAGTAAAAAAAAAAGTGCCCCCATTTTTGCTGTTCTTAATTTGCCTGTTTTCCAAAAAGGTCTTTTGGTTCTTGTGATCTCTGATATTCTTTTGAATTAATGACTGCAGTTGACTTTTCAGACTCTTTTCAGCATTAAAAAATGAAATATCCCTAAGGCCTTCTTTGTTGTAGAATAAAAAGGTTACATTTTCAAATCAGTTTGCTTTTGTATAATGAGCACAGCAGAGTTAAAAAAGATCAGGATTTTGAAATGAGACAGCACCAGAAACAACAGACCATGGAATGTACAAATCAGTACAGCCCACTTTGCCATTACAAATTAACTGTAAGACAACTAATAAAAGAGGCTACTGACATGTTGTTGTAATGATTCTAAAAAAAAAATACTTTTGACTGTTCTTGATGATATTTTAGAATTATAAAATATGATCAACAGCATACTTTAGAATACTTTGACTGCAATGTTCAAATAAATGAAAAATTAAAGAAAATATTATGTTGTTCACAACTTATAAATTCTTTAAATTAATTTATTTCAAGAGATTTTGGAGAAATATTATTGTTTAGCTGTGTAGAAGTAATGGCATTAAACATAAAAAACTCATTTTGTTTTTCACTAATAAGTGATATCTATTTACCAAGAAGCAGATCTCTTTAGGTTTCTTAATTTTTACAGCATGTTCTTACAACAAGAATACATATCTTTTGATAAAAAATATCTAGGCCATTTATTTATTTTTTTAGGTTTAATTTTTATTTATTTGATTTTTATTTTGTGCTTCAAAGTGAAATAATTAATTTCTGTAATAATCAAATGCAGATTTATGTGCTATGGCATGGACATAAATCATTTAGCACTTGATCACTTGCTCATTTACTGTAGCTTACTGAAATATTTCCGTTCATGAATAAAATGAGCAGAGTACATAAGAATAAACTATTTTCACACCACTTGACAATATTTTTGCCTACAGACATGAACCGTAGATCTTCTTAAAGATGGAAACTATGATAAAGAGCAACCAGTCACAAAAAAATATAATAATGCTGTTAGTAATCAGATTAAAATGTAATATATACACATACATAATACATTTGAGCAGACATGTTAAATTGTTTTGAAAAAAATATCTTTGGGTGACACTACCTCAATTGCCAACGTATCCTTAGTACAAACAGACAGACCTTTTTTAGGATGAGTACTGGAGAAAATACTTCAGGTAGTGGGGAATTACCCACACTCAGTGAATGTGAAGTAGGTATTATGCAATGAAGATTTCCAATGTAAATAAGTGCTCGTGTGTGTTATATAATCAAGGGTAGACATTTAACACAGGACTGTTGAAATTGTACTGTCAGTGTGTCTGAATGTACTATATATGGTGATACACAAAATGCACCCCCACACACATACTGTACAGCAGGGCTAGTTTGAAGCTGTGGAAATTGCCTATCCGCTTATCGTTCTAAATAGATAGTACAATTCACAACCTCTGCTGGGGGTGGAATGAATTCTGAAGAGATAACAAGTCAAACTTGGAAAGCTTTAATCTTAGAGTGTATTTTATGCGTAGTTTTCAAGGAAATTATTCACCTTGAAGAGACCTTGATAAAGTTTTTTCTTTACTACCCTGCATATCCACACAGTCCTTTTTCAGAGCTGATAAGAACCCATACAACAACCTATCTTGAAATCCCAGAAAAAAGAGCAGGACAGAAAGGGAGAGAAATCTATGAGAAACGTGTCACGAGGTGATGGTTCCCATTTAGATTCTATTTGTACGATTTTTTTTTTGTGTGTGCGCAGAAAACAGATTCTAAGATGTGATATTTTTCAAAACCATGGCTGTGGATGGGAAACATCTCTGGAACAATGCGGAAAGTCACGGCAGAGGAAATGCCAAATGGCACGAAGCAGGGGCAGAGTATGAATAATGTATAGCTAGAAGTCATCACCGTTCTCTACCTAAGGGCTAATGAATATAAAGTGCATGTTATCTGTGGCTTTTTGTCTGCCTTTTGAATAGGATACTCTAGATGAGGGCAGCAGTAAGAAATACAAGTTCTACCATACACAAAAAAGAAAAATAAGCACTTTTTAACAATTGGCGAAAACCACAAGCAATAGATCAGAAACACAAAAGAACTACAGCTCCCAAAACTAGATTCATAGACTTATGAAATAAAAATATATCAATATTTCAAATGCTCCAGCCCAACTGGGTCTAACATGCAAATTGAATAATAGCTCAAGATCTCAGCCCACAATTAAGTCAAATTAAAATGTGTATTGGTGTTTTTTATTTTTTCAAGTGGGCGATAAATCCTGAGATGGAACTTGTGTTACACACTCTCACTATGGAGTCAAATTCTTGCCTTGGATAAGACAGAACTGGTGCATGGAGACATGTTGTACCTTTGAAAACTCTATCACCTTGTCCAATTATAATTCTTGGATATTCTTCTGCTGTGTGGGGATTTGTGTCCGATTGTTCTGAGTAGAAAAGCATAATATTTCCACAAACACACTGAGCCTTCTAGAGAATCTAAACTCTAAGGGCATCTAGAAGAGAAAAGGTAAAATGTGTTTTAACATTTCATTGGCAAATGGGTAATGCTGACAGGTAATATGCGATCACAAACAGAAAAAGAAAGGAAGTTTTTAACCTCTATGGCTTAATTTGTGTACTGTATTTCATTACTATGTCACCATCATTTTCTTGAGTCAGTAATGACACGTATTAAGGCTCTGCAAAATTTAATAGAGCCAGTGGTTTACTTTCATTGTTTACTATCACTCCAGATACCAATAATTTATCAGGAAGGGTATAAATATATCATTTGGGTTCCACCAGCTCCCTGTCAATTCACAAAAGCAAGTTACTTTTCCGTCTAAAGAACCAACACAAGGAAAGGTGAATTTTGAAACCAGTCCATTTAGTTCTGCAAGCAGGACACACTCCTTAAAATTATCAGCAATGGGTGTCTGGAAGAAACTAACTAGTCATATTGTCGAAGCTGGCTTCCTACAAACCACCTTAAAACAACTGGATTGAAATTTAACAATGAATATCAATTAAACTAAGAAGATATCCCAAACACTGTCATATTATTTATAACACTTCTTTAGTTTACTGGCAAGAGAAAAAAAAAGTTAGTCATTTCTGAACTGGGGGGAAAAAAGATGCCATATGAGTTGTGATACTGGAATTTGTCACAAAAATTAAAACAAACCATATTAAATTGTGTTCAACTTTTTGCAAATATGCAGTTTGTCATATTGCCTTAGGAAGTCCATAAATATCTATCTAAAAATGCTTCTTATTTGTTTAAGTAAACACTTACAAATACTGTTACAGCTATAGGGAATATAGTATTAATATATTTGTGTCATTTTTAAGACATTTTTTAAACTCTCTGTGCCTTTCCAGGTAGTATTTCTTTATATATGGTATAAACCATATAGATACCGTATATGGTTTATATTATTATGAACTAATGAAAAGCAATTGTAATACTAATAAAAACTAAAATAAAAGTTTATCTCTAAGTCATAGCATTTACAGCCTTTCAAATTTAAATGATTAGGAGGTTGAGCCACGCTGCGTTTTTCATCTATGTTTTCTTTTGGTCTTTCAGAATCCACAGCTCTACTGAGAAGGATAATTATCTGAAAAACTGTGTAGTTCATATTTGCTAAATTTGAACAGTCTCAAATGTAGGCTTTGATTAACACCGGTTATGAGCAGATCGGTGAAGGAACATGCAGGGATTCAAAGGTGAGGGGTTCATGCATGGAAAAGATACATTTGTCACTTTTGACATGAAATATCAATGCAAACCACAGAGTCTTTGACTACGATCTTGTCAAACATTTCCCAGCTACCTGTATCTGGGGAGGGTTATAGATGTCTGAATACAATTTATTTTACCACAGTTTACCTTCCTCTTTAAAGCGCCTATTACCTACTGTACTACTATGATTGTGACCTTTTATATAGCAATCATATTAACTACAGGTCATCTGTCCATCTGTTCCGATCCAAATGAAATGATCTGAACAACTTTTTTTTTCTCTTCAACATTTTCCATCATTCTATGCATGCCCTGTTTTCAGTTTGCACTCGGAATATTGTTCTCCCTCCCAGGATCAATTCCAGCTCTATTTGTAGGACAGAGTAGAGGTGTCAGTGAGTAGAATTTATGGTCATTCATAGAGAAGAACAAAAGGTGTACGTTGGGCTTTTGCAACATTCTACCACCTTAACTGCTTTTGTATTGACAGTCACATTATTTCAGCAATTTTGCATTGACTGTCACATTATTTTTTATACCAGGAAGGAGATTGACTTTATTTTATTTAATGGTTACTTGATACACTGCAAAAATGTCAACTAAATAATGTGTCGCCAAACTCAGTCAGACTTTTCCTCAAGTATTGGGGTTATGGGCAGATCAGCAAAGGGATATGCAGGAACTGAATGGTGAGTGCCTTACTGTATGTATCAAAGAGGTGCATTTGTCAGTTTTGACATGAAATATCAATAAAAACCACAGAGTCTGATTACATACTGTAAGAAAAATGTGACTTTATAGAAAAAATAAAATGTCATTCTGTAAACACATCATCAAATCCATTTTGCCCTGCTGATACAATTGACAAGGCCTTTCAAAAAGACAGGTAGCTGTTCTCATGCAAAATTAATGCATTTCTTCGGTGAAAGACGCTTATATTTACAAAGAAAAAAAGACAACTAAGGAACTAAAAATATCTAGATCTTCATCTAAATAAATATCTGTTTTCTTTAACTTTAAGAACACAAATGTCAAACAAGAGCATAGTGAACAGCAAAGTGATGCAAAAAAATGGCAGAGAGCCACCTTCTTTGTGTGAGTGAGCCAATTCGGTTGGATGTCTCAGCGTTATACACTGTGAGACACCTGTGAAAGGCTTTGAAGTGCAGCATCATTCTGGCGCAATTAAAGCTTCATTAACTCCGCCTTCAGAGAAATGTGGGTAGAGAGCTAAGCCAGCTATGCTAACTGATGCAGCTCAGGTGGGTAGCTGCGTCAGCATGCGTAGGCTGCAAAGGAACAAGTAATAGGTTTATTCCATGCTGAAAAGAGAAGAAAACACAACGTTTAGGCCTGTGGAGCCTTCTTCGGGTGTCCACAGCTGAAACGTTGTGTTTTCTTTCTTCTCTTTTCAGCATGGAATAAACCTATTATTTATTCCGTAACTGTGATGCATATTGTTTAAGCATAGAAAAAGTAGCTTTGCATTGGTGAGAGTTCCAAGGAGATTACAATACCTTCTTATTGTGTTTTAAGCCATTTCTAATTAGAAATTGCAAGGCATGGAAGAAAATCTCTCATGTTGTGTTTAAACTCTACATCAAGGACAAAATACTGAATATTTAAAATATAGCAATTTGTGACCATGTTCCCATGTTTACACCATTCTATGAGAAAATTACTGGTTGGAGTGAATACCAGAATTTATTAAATGATCAAATCAGAGTTTAGCGATAAGCTCAAGTCCCATGACTAAGGCACATTGACTGGCTGCATATTAAGTGGTTTATGGAATGTCAACGTTTATGGCACAGTGCTTTTAAAGTCCTGTGAAAGCTACTATCACTTTCGCTCTTCAGCTAACATTGAAATGTTGTGGAGCTGATAATTAATAGTCTTGTTATTGTAAGGGTCTATGACAAATAACTGCAACAGTTGAATCGTCACTGATTAAAGCCTGTGGTAGCTATCCAATGCTAACTTCGATAACAATTCACGATATGTGTATTAAGACTCTAGACCAGTCCTTCCCAATGTTTTTCAAATTGGTGACCACCCTAAAAGCTGGATTTATCCCAGGGATCACATACCTTGCATTGATTTCACATGTATTTATACAGAATATATTACTTATATCTACTGTACTGTATGTGTCTGAAATATAACTATTACCTGTATATGTATACTTGTGACCACACACTTCCTCCCACAGCACAATCTGTTGAGACCACTTCCAAGCAGTTTTAAAAAATGAAGCCGTCCGCCATCAAAAAGTCCAAAAGGGCCTCAATTTGTTTAAATAATAGTAGCAGGAACAAAAATAACACCAGAGAGCAGGCAACTAAATCTCCACAGAGCCACCTTCCTCTTTAGCTCCCAACTGAAGACAGACTCGCCGAGCTTAACGTCTGCCTTTCATTAAGGAGACTTCTCCCCCTTTAAACACCCACAACACTCTTAAAGGACCCCACTCCCAAACAGACACATTCACCTCAATAAACACACAGACATCAAAACAAGCTTCCATTACCAAAGTCAATTCATTTCACATTTTCCCTAATAACAATATTTTAATACCTCGTTGAAACTATTATTATTTATAAAACACCTGTGTTTATAAATGGACGGGGAGACCAGCTCCCCTTCAGTCCACAAGAGGGCACAATGGGAAACAAGCTGGTGGCCATCCGGCGATCGCTTCATAGGGCTTTAAATCCGGCCTTGCCCCTGAATGTGGTTTTGACTGTTAAACCAAAATAAGGAGAAGTGGCTACAACCCCCAAACAAACCAACTAAACTATTTAGAAACAGGTAAGAGTTATATTTACTTCAAACTTACAGTGTATGGGGGAAATGCCCATCACAATACTGTATCACATTCAACTTTGTTAGTATTTGTAAATTGAATGAGAAATACCAAGTGCAGTGTACAGCTCGCTGGCAGAGTAAAATACTGTATGACCAATTTTCAAAATGAAGGTAAGAAGTGTCTTGCTGCACATAACTGTTTGATTAAACACTTACTGTAGCCTTTTTATTTAGTTGTATTTGTTGCCCAGCGTTGTTCGTTCACAAGAGTGGAAGCATAGACATTATGATTAAGCATGTACTTTGTTAAAAGTGCAAGTGGTGCTTAATGGATTTCTTATTGTCCCTCCCCTGCACAGACTGTGGTTTACTTTTATGCTTATGATCAAATTAATTTACTGTGTTTTTAATTACATTTTTCCATGTGCTTGGACAAATCACATTTTCCCCCAGACACAAATATTTTGAGGAGAGAGAGACTTAAACCACATGAATGTATATTTGTGTCTTCCTTGAATGCAAACTGATCAAGAGACCACCGATTTTCTCAAATCATGGCCTTTACCCTTTCTATGTAATTGTAAGGTAATGTGACTAGCTGCCTTGAGAACTCTTTGCTGCTGTTTTAAGCTAGTAGGTTGTTAATTCCATTCGAGTCACATACAATGACTCATCGGGCGAGAGCTTCTCTTAGTGCCTGAGGTGTGAAGAAATCATAGAGCACATGACTCCCCCCTGGATGGGATGCCAGTCAATCACAGAGTCTACCCCGGCAAGGTTGAGGGTAAGTACTGTACAACACTCAAGGTACAGTAGACTCTGCAGTGTCTGAAGAGGGCTCAAACCTACAACCTACAGTACCAATTCTGATTCCATATACTTATCCACTATGCTATGCTGCCCCTTTTAAGGCTAATATTGATTTATATTTTGTTGCTATTACTGTATGTGTACTAAAACAGTTGCTACTATTTAACTTTGGACGCCAGCTTAATATTTATTATATTATTATTATAGAGATTCTGTCACAATCACAATTTACTATCCAAAAAAAAAAAGAATTTATCAATGCCCGTGTTTAAATGTTGTTCAAAGCATTATTAAGTTGTTTTTTCATTTCAAATGTAAGATTGTCACATATCTAAAAGGTACACCCCGGCACCACGAAGGTCGATGCAAAAAGCTGCTTCCATCATACTTAACCCTTTCCTCGATAAGCTACTGCATTTGTTTCCAGTTAGAGGGGTTTTCATGCCTGCTGTGAAAGTTGTGTGAATAGGAGAGGCTTACAGTATATGGTTACTTAAAATTCCATAAATAGAAAATACTGTACCAGTTTTGTATGCATCTTGTAAATATAATACAGTTAAAGCTGTTTCTTGTATTTGGATAACAATAGATAATGAGATAAAATGAGTCTATTGTCTAGGAATGGCTTGATCCACTTTTAGGAGTTACTCATGGACCACCTGAAGTTTAATCACGATGGACCACAGGTTGGACTGCTCCAGACCATTAAAGCTCATCACTGATAATTAGCATTTACGTTTCTAGCATGGGGATGCATCACAGCCGTAAAGGATCTGTCATATCAAGACAACATGCTATCCAGCTAAATCATTTACTGTACTATGTGTCATCCAAACACTTTATCCTTACAGTTTATTCTCGTCACATTTAACTGGAGGCCGCAAGGTAGTCATTGACAAATCTGTTTTGTGTGAACACCTAAGTTAATTAGCAAACATTTATGTCTGGCCTTGAAATATCCAGTGGACCAGATTAAAATAGGTTTGCGGTGATAATAGGAAATGGAACCTATTGTTTCTTCTTAATTCATATTTTCAATGCCATGTCTCAAACCTTAACCCTCCACTACCCAGATTTAAGTGGAAATTAAATTATCTAAAATAGTTACATTTCCCTTAAGTCCTAAGTAGAATGGTGTTAATGCAAGATGACATCCATACATTTTCAGAAATTCAACAGGAAGTGCTCACTTTCTGAAAATAAAAAAGGTGATGTGCCAAATAAAATTACCAAATTCTCTCAGAGGTACTGTAAGACTATGAACCTATTCCTGTAAAACTGTAATCTGTATAGCCAATGTCCCCTGAGATGTCAGAAAACGTTTTCATTTTTTTTTTTTGCTCTTTTGTTGGCTCTGATAAATTATTATAAAAAGTGTAACATGGAAACAAAGTTTTTTAAAAAAATTCAAAACTGATTTCATACTGTGTAAACCTATTTATATCATTTAACAAATTACCTTAGTCGTAAAATCTGTTTTAATTGATTTTGCTTTCTGTGTATCTTTGATTCATCCTGAAAGAGATCCTACGACGTTCTTTTCAAAATCTTTATACTCCTGCCTCCCCCCCAAACTGTTGCCAGAACTCTGGATGATTATTAATACAACTGTTTTGATCCTGGTTCAATAAGTTTGTCCCTTTGAATGGAGCAGATAATTGTTGTGTTCCTTTGAGGGGCAGCGTTTTGCAGTGTGTTCCTCACAGCTGGAGTCCATGTCACCTTGCATTTTTGCTTCTAATTAAGCTTTCACTTTGTTTGCTCTATTTCACTAAGACTAATACCTGCGGGTTATTCAACAAAAGAAACACAGATAATTGGATGGTGTTCCTAAATGCTGTTTAAAATTTTCCTCCTTCTTCTGTGTAGTTCAGAAACTATTCCCCTGCTTGAAATGATGTGCTCCAAATTAATTCCAATGTCAAATATCTTATTTTTTTTGTGGAAATAAAATAATTGAACACATCTGATTTTCTTCAAAGTGTAATAGAAAATAAAAAATCACATTAAATCTCCCCAAAAAGTGGATGGATGCTCTTGAATTTAAGTCTTAATTTAAATCTAAGAGGCCTTATTATACTATTTATAAATTCATAAATATCCACAAAATAAATACACTTGATTAGATCAGACGTCACTTTACTTTCTCCACAAAATTCCCCTAGCACTTCTGCATACTATACTGTATGTGCATTGTTGCCCTCCGTTTCCATTTTTGTTTATAGAGTATGAATATGTAAACGTATCATTTTTTGTCAAACATCTTTGCCGTTCAGCCATTTGAAATATGCATCTGTTAAGCTACTGAGTTAGAAACAAACTAGAAATGAAGAAATTGAGTCTCTCTCTTGTATAAGGGATTTTTTGGTAATGACAAGGGTTAAGAACCTTACAGTGTGGTCTCTGAGGATGAAAAGCTGGATGGTACAGGGGCTTAACCAAACACTGAACATCTAGTGCACTGGGTCAATAGACTTCCATGCTAATGTGTTAGTCTTTGGAGAAGGGTCATTAGTTAGTATTCCCTGCTGGTAAGCTAAGTAAGAATCAGCTATCACCATTATGGATGAGCACTCCACATTAAATACATGCTGTATGAATGGATGTGAGGACATGCCTATGTGGGTGTGCTACAAATACCTTTAGTGTTTCCCCAAACAAAGGATTTAAAGGGGAACTGTAGTTCCAATTTCCCAGACCTGTTATTAAATTTCAGTAACAAAATAGATTCATTTGCGGCATAGAAAAATTTGATAAATTCAGAATTAAGTACAAAATCGTGAACATCATGAAAGTACTTTAAATCGCCATGTTGTTGCAAACTCCTGGTCTCACCCTGGGTGAGATCGCACAAACTGTGACGTTTTGCGGCCCCTTCCTGCTCACTAGTCACCGTAACGACTAACGGAATGACATTTCACTGCAGAAATGTTGCAACGTGCTCCGCGTGCAGAGTTAACAAGGAAGTAGTATTTGTTGGCAAATCCGTCGAAAGCAATATTTCTATTGGATTAAAAGATGTGTCCTCAAGCCTGATTGTTTACAATGTAATAGAGCCCCTCCACCTCACTGGAAGTTCTGTTACTTTGTTTTGAATCACAGAATTTAGGGCTATGCATACCTGGAAATTTCATCTTTTGAGATGTAAATTGGAGGTTTTACAAGTTACTGTGTACTTTTACTTTTATTATGGTGTGAAATGCACTCATCAATGCTGATTCTTTTTAACTCTGAAATATAAAAATTGCATTCCCCTTTAAGAAACTGAAATCTGCTGTTTTTCTGATAGTATAAGAAGTTTTGGAATTTTCTTTAAGTATAGGAATAATTTTGAAATCCCCTATTTTACTAAATGTGACAATTTTATCAATGGGAGCGCTGAGTAGTTTGTCAATTAATGGCAACATAAACCTTATATAAACTAAATGCAATCAACACTAAGCACACAGTTTAAGGTTAAGGCAAGGCATGCTTAAGCTATTAGTTCTGATTAGACAGCACATCTGTAATGGATTTAATTTTAATTACCTATTATTGCAGTCAACTGCACCAGAATAAAGCAGTAATGGCTTTAAAAACAAAAGAATGGTAAACAGAGAAGACAATGAGAGAGGTTCTAATAATGGGTACAGAAAGCAGGAAACATTAAATATGCATTAGGCTCTTTTAAAATTTTAATTAATTTAGTTCTCTATCTTGAGCAAAAGGGTACTGTGATGATGACCCACAGATGAACTTCACATTTCGGAGCTACAACACCAGACATGAACTCTTCATCTGCACTGAAGAAGTCATTTGATCACAATAATTTATAATTATTTGTTAATAATAAGATAATAATAGTAATAATTATAGTATTTTTCACAGATTCGGTGTGAATATGAAACATTCCTGCAGTTCTATCTGCACATTCTAACACAAGCAAACAAATTGCTTTTTTTTCATATCTGTAGCAGGCTGAATACATGACTACCAATCTTTTTTAACACGGAAACAGATCCAAAGAATGCAGAACACATTCCTCTATTTTTGCTTCAAAATTGATGAAATCAGCAAACTTTCCACTGATGATTGCTGGAATAGTAGCTGGGGACAAGTAGAGGTAAGTTGACTTCTTCTGTTCATCCTTTATCCATGAATACATTAATGTTTGTATTATCGACAGGCGAAAGACAAATCTGGAAGCACAAAGCTTAAGGTGATACTAAACCCTGAATGGGACAGTAGTTGGTCACAGAGATCCACTCCTCCCCTCCCTAGCAGTATATCATAACACCCCGACATTGCCTACTTCACTTTCAATGATCACAATGGTGTTTGATGTGTGGGCATACAGTAGCATGTCAGTCCTACTGTATATTCCAACTCAAGGATGATGACAAAAGTACATCTTAGACAGTATTTTAAGCCCTTAAATACTGTGTAATGTCTAAGTTTAAATGTAATTATTAGTGCACAAATGCAAAAATCAGTTTATGCAGTCCTGTGGTATGTTTCCAGATGTGGAAGTTAGCCACAACTCCATTCCTATTTTTGCAATTTCTGCTTAAAAACATCTGGATTTGCTCTTCTGTTGCAAAGGACATACTGTACCCTCAAAACCATCCATGAGCTTCGCACATTAACCTTGAACAAGATCTTTTGTCAAGAAATACTTTTGAAAATTGCTTTTCAGTTGCGATGTTCGAGCCAGAGACAGACTAATTAAATTATACCCAGAGTGCAAAACCTCATAACACAAGCAGCCTTTGTGTTTATTTGCATCATTATTATCTTTTTCTCTTTCAACAAAAGACAGATTAGAGGGGCTTGCCCTTTATCTCACATTTATGTAGGGTGAAGCTCTGAACATTGACACAATGTGAGAATATTAGAAGACGAAATTGTCTTGCAGTTATTTTCCTTCTGCAGCCCAACCTCACTGCAATCTTCTCTTCTTACTTCATGCAAATTCTTTTGTCTGTTGAGAGTTTTGGAGGCTGGCACTATATCAGGGAATCAAACTGACATGCACAAAAAATGCACCTGGTTTAAATCAAGCCAAATGTTTTATTGAGTTGTAGCATCCATTATTCATTATGTCATTAACAGCTTGGGCAACTGTGTTCTTGCACTGCATACCAATGGAAATCAGAGAATCATGATGGCATATTAATTTCTTAAAAAACACTTTCACGTGATACAAAACGTGACTTTGTCTCATTAAGTCTACACACTGGTTACCTTAAGGACTTGAACAATTGACAGAATCACAGGAGGACCTTAAGTCAAAGGATGCCGAGAATGTTCTTGCTCTATGAGAAAGACATATTGGGTATAAAAGGGAAAAAGCACAGAGGTTTCATTATGTTTTATTTGGAAAGTGCTACCTGAGTTATTTTTGCCTTTTGCCACAGCTTGCCTTTGAGAGGAATTAAGAGTACAGACTGGAAGAAAAAAACAAAGCATGGATTTCTGGTAAAGCTACTGTATAAGATGAAAAAATGGAACACTAGCACTTTTTAAAAAAAAATTGAGTTTCTTTTGTTGATTGGTGATGATTATATAAGCAATGATTCTTAAGATCTTTTCAGGATATGGGAAGAAATATTATCCGAGGTGACCATTAAATGACAACATTGTCTCACCCATAGTGTCCACCAAGAGTGAGCTTTTACCTCACATGTCAGTGGCTATGTGTTAAGGCTTTGATCTTGTTCTGCTGCCAAATAACCATCCTATAATCCTATCTTTTATCATGGAGTGATTTAAACAGCCTTTCCATACTGATAAAATGGAGAAAGCACACTTACTTCGGCGTTTTGTGACATTAAATCAAAACATATTTTTTGGTACTGGCTTGAACCTTGTGTTAGCATGATAAAGGATTGTGAAACTTATGTTTAAACATGATTTCTATTTAATCCCAAGGAGTTATTAAGAATATTTTAAGTCGGCAGACTTTCAGACTGTGTTTGCAGATTGCAGCATTTTCTGCATGCTTTTAATTAAAAAAAAACAATAATAAAACATTTGTTTAGATAACCCCACAGAGATTTCATTTTAAATTCCTCTCTAAGGGATAGGGTCTTTATAGATCTTCACAGCAGCATTCAGTACAATACAAACACAATAACAGACTATTAAAGGGCTCTCCAGATACAACAGTGCAAATAACACAATCACAAGCTATTTCTGAGTGTGACAACCACACATGCAGGAAAAGATAGGAAGGATGGCAATTAAAGTCAAGGTGTATTCAAATGTGCAGACTTTTAGAAAAAAATAGTGGAATATATAATAAAAGTCTATATAACATATGGTCATAATTTTAACTTTTATGAGTAATTTGTGTTGTTTTTGCAGCTCTGATGCAAGTCTCCTAGTATTCCAAACACATGAATGCATTTGCAGTATGTGATTATTTATGTCATCTTTCTGGGCTTGTTGGTCATTATTATTTATCCTGAAACGTAGCAACAGTGCAACTTTGTTGGTACAGTAGTGAAAAATCCTCTGGATTCAATACAGATATTCCCTCATTATGATGATGTCGCAGCTGGTCAGGCTTCCTGACATTGGACACCAGTCGCTGGGTGTTCATTCATCTTCTTCCTCATCAGCCTTTGAGTGACTGCCTGCCTGTCAGGCAGTGCAGTTCCGTCTGGCTTGGAACCATGAGGAGTTCTTGAAGCATGACCTGTAATTGCTTTGTTTGCACTGGTTCATACTTGGGTGGCATTTTTCTTCTTCCCCAGGAGGTGCTGTGGGCTTTTATGGTCCCAGCAGTAATTTTCAATAAAATGTAATTTTATCCACCCTCTTTTCCTCATTCCTTTGCATTCGCATAAATTGAGATTTCAGCTACACTGGGAGCACAGGAGGTAGATTTGCTGCCTGTCCTACACAACCAAGGTCATTTTCATATTCTCTTGTATCAAGTTTTTAAGGAGTGCATTTGCACATCTAATATGTCCAACACAGTCAAGTTCCCTACTTGTATACATTCATATTTTACCATACTGTATTTGGAACATATTTGGGAAAAAAACTAATTTGATCAGGTCCCGCTTGAAATTGAAGTGAAATTATTAATCGTTTGGATCCTCCATTTTTTGTATTCTTTCAAAGCTTAAGACACAAGAATTCATAAAGTCCACCTTTGCCTTTTTCCAGTTTTTAGCTAGGGGTAACACTGACATGCAAGTTGCATTAACATGACAAAAGGTAACGCTGCCAAAATGTCCTTTTTCAGTCATTTTCAGATGCTAAAAGGGATTTGTAAAAAAATCAATGAGGGTTAGATGACTTTTATGGCATAGAAAATTCCACATACCACGATACCAATTTTGTGCTCCTGAGTTCTTGTGACTCTTCCACACACAATTTATCTGTGTATGCCAAACAAAGATTGTGAAGAAGGCGATCTTTTCTTACACGTCAATTTTGCAGCCTTGTTATCAATGCAAGTTTCACCTGCCTTTTCAAATCATGAGGACAGCCATGTACTGTGTGAACATCTCACATCTGACTAAATTTAATGTGTTTCTATTCTTGTACAGGTACTTCATTAAACTAAGTGGTAGATTTCTGGTATTCTTTACCTTTTCCATTCTATTAGTTTGAATTCTGCAACCCATTAACAAAGTGGACTTAGCTGTCACCTTTGTCTTCAAATTTGAACACTCGTCTACAGTATGTACTGACTTTTACCACTTGGCAGTAATTTTCCTTTAGTTTGCTAGTGCCATGATGCCATGACCATTCATCATGACCAGTGATATGATCATCGCTTTATTTATCCTGATGGAAATTACCTGATGGTAGTTTAATGTATAAGCTAAATTTGTTGAAGTGTTTTAATGGGGCAACATGGACATGAATGAATAACTCATTACCATACTCATTAATCCAAACAACACTAACGTGCCCCCCAAAAATAACATTCAACTGGAATACCTGTAATCAAATATTTAAACAAATTCAAACCAAATTATTGAAAAAGAGAAAAGTTTCAGACCAAAGAATCACTTCTTCTGGTGAGTGTGCACCAAGACACTTTGACAATTTAATACATTACAGAGTTATTATGCTGAAAATCACGGCAGCACTGTGGCACAGACCTGGCTCTGGACTGGACTTCTGTGGGTTGGTGCAGCCAGCTCATTGAGTTGGGTGGATTGCAGGGTATCCTGCTGATACCGTCTCACAGGTGTTCTGTTGGAGGCAGGTCAGGAGAAAAAAAATGGCCATTGCAAGAACTTCACACCTTTAATTCAAACCACTGCATGGTCTCGCATTACCCTGCCAGGAAATTTACATTTCTAAAAGGGCCAATAGGAACAGATGAATGGTTGACTTGAAGGTTCCATCCATTGCAATGAAGTAAATGGAAATTTTCCCCATATAGATTGGGGAAAACCTATAGGAATGTCAGCAGCAGAGACCAAAATGGTTGATATGGTTAATGCCTGCTTTCTCAACTAGTGAGTTAGAGCTTCTACAAGAGGGAAATGCTTCAATAAATCATATATTTTCAAAGAATCACGACAGACTGAGGCAAAGAGAGGTAAGAGAACCACGAAGAGCTGTGGTGATAATACGATGTGTGTTTAAGTATACAGTTTAATCAAATTGTACAGATTCCAATAGGGAAGTTTACAAATTCTGGAAAGCAGACTTTGAAGGAATGAGACATAGTTTAGGAGAAGTAAAATGGGATAGGACGGATTTGAAATCAGTGGAAAATAGATGGTAGCAATTTAAACATATTCTTCTTGAAACACAGAACAAATTTAGAAAGACCAAGAGAGAATAATGCAATGGAGTCTTAAATAAGAAAAATGTGTTTCGGTACTACAACAGCAAAGGAACTGTCAAGGATTAAGTAAAATATATCCAGGATAATAATGGGAAACTTCTAGATAATTCAAGAGACATGACTAATGTCAAGAACACCCTGCAGAGAAAAAACATAGTTCTCTTTCAAAAAGCATAAACATAGAAGAGAAAGAAATGATCTGGGTTCTTGAAGCACTCAAGATGAATAGATCCACAAGGCTAATTAGAATCCCATCATTTATACTTAAGGAAACAAGAGAAACATTTCAGAATGTGTTGACACATTATTCACAAACTGTTATTCAGAAACCATCAACTCAATACTTCCAACAGTCACTAAAGAGAGGAGGCTGGTGAAAATGTACCAAGTAATTATAGAGCAAAAAATTATGCTGTATTACAAGGTTATGAAAACAAGTATTAGAATGAATCTAGAGGATGACCTTCATGGAAATCAGTTACTAGGGAATAGTCAACACGGGTTTATTAAAGGTAGGTCTTGCCTAACCAACTTGTTAGAGTGTTTTTGAACCAGCAACAACAATAATGAATACACACAGAGCATATGATAGAATTTGTTTTGAATTTCTGAATGCTTTTGATAAGTTTTCTCATACAAGATTAATTCCCAAATTATAGGTAGTCGGCATTCAGAGTTTCACAGTTACAGTATGTATGAACATCCTATATGTACAATCAGAAGACTGGATAATCTCCGGAGGAGGTGCTTTGATATAGAGACTATGGCCTTTTTGAAAGCTTGTTTTCAGTTTCTAGGAAAGTGGTTTGTAAAAGAGAAATATTTTAAGACACTAAAAAGAACTGTTCTGAGCACCAAATCACAAAGCACTGTCATCCTGGTACTGAGGAGCTTGGTTTGCTGTCACCCAGACCCCCTCGTCTGAGATTCTGATCAGAGAATACCTACAGTAAATTGCAATCATACATCTTAATGTCACACTAGCAGAGTAACTTTGTTGGTGTGCCAATCTGACATGACACTGTGACAAATACTGCAGCACAGTGAGCAATAAAGACATACATAAATCATTTATAGTTTGTTATACATAGGCTTTTGTTTCTGTTTTCTTATTATCATTCAGTTGATTTATTTAAAAAATATTCTGATATTTTATGCAACAAGGCTTGGATTTTTTAAAAGACACAATTCAGCGGAATAACTCACTGAAGAATCAAAAGAATGAGGACATTTCAGAGGTTTAATGGGGGCCCAAAGTTTGAAATTTTGAGAAAAAAAAACTCCTCTATAGTACTCTTGGAGTTAAATCAAAACAGTAAGGTTTGTTTCCGTCTATTTTTCCAATATTAGATATCTGAATATTCCTTCAAGCATGTATTTTTCTATTAAATTATTATTTTATTCTGTTGATTTTACATTTGCAATACATACTATATGTCTGTAATAAAATATATGACAAATAATAATGGGGTGTTTATTTATATATTTTGTTCAATTAATGTTATTTACAGGGCTTCGAAATACTACCACTACAGAAGCTTGTGTCAGCGAACATCAAACAAAGACAGTGCTGACAGCAATATATTTTTAATTAAAAAATACACAGTACTCATATACAGTACACTCAGTAGTATTTAGTTCTTCTCTTGATTTTTAGGAAACCAAGCTGTTCAGATCTGGATCCCACATTCTAACAGCAGAAACATTAATGTTGCATATCTTATGATCAAGAACTGATCCTTTTCCTTCTTACTTGTTCAGAGATGTGAAATCCAAATGTTTCTTCAGCTTTGAAAGAAACACCATGACATTGAACTCACAATAATAGTGCTTTATATACAGTAAGAGGCCCAAGAGGTCTTCCACAAATGAAGTCTTGCAACCAGTAATGTGACATGCAGCAGCCATTGTGCACCAACAACACCACTTCACACTCAAGGTAGGCCAGATTACTCAAGCCCAAAGTGAAATTTCACTATGAGAATGGGTTAAAACACCTACCCTCATACACCAGGGGATATTTAATGACAAGTAGCCAGACCCTGGTTTAACATCTTGTAGGAAGAGCAGAACCCCCTACAACACAGTGTCCCCTATTATCATACTGAGGCTGACTTGACTTGAAAATTCCTGCCGGATGGAAGACTATCACATACTGGTTCATGATCACTTGCAGAAGCTACCTGGCTTTCTTTAAAGATCTCCCATCCAAGTATGCACAGGGCTCATCCTTTCTTACCTCCTGAGATCTGATGAGATCAGGCTTACAAGGCTCCTGTCAATATACTTTATATGAATTATATATGATTGACAAATATATATGAATGGAAATGCAAATGATGCTTCTGCTTTCTGGCTATTGGGCACAGTATTTAATAAATAATAAGGAAAGAAAACTAAGCCAAAAAATAAAAAATTCTATTGAACTAAATACATACATGCTGAAGGATTTGAAGCAATTAAAGGATCTGTTGCATATGAAAGGTTGCCTTGCGTTAGCTTATCAGGTACTGTAGCTACCTTAGATAAAAACTTGCATCTTTTTTTAACTAATAACATCCAAATTGTATATATGAAGACATGTGAGGCATGGACATGGGCATGGACTGCTGTTTAAGTCATTTATGAAATTGCTTTAGTCAGTGCTTCTCCAGAATCTAAAGAACAGGGTTGTAAAAAGGCTGTTTTATTTTCTGGAAAGCTACATTACGCTTCCCAAGGGCATTTTGGCATCAGAGATATATTTTTTCAAAGATACAGTCATGCCCCCTTTTAACGAACAGAAAATTACAGATTAATTTTATGCTAGTCATGAATAACTTCTGAAGTTCCTAATCTATTTTGGCTGTCCCTTATTCACTTAAGCATATGAACTTGTAATGCATTATTAATTTCTAATCAGGTACCAGTAGATTTTTTCAATTTAAAATTTCTATTTTGAATGCCACTTAATGAACCATGTTCAGATCTCTCTGAAGGAGTCTTGTAGCCTCCTGAGACCTCAACTACCAACTGTGCTTCACATCACAGCACAAATGACAAGATTATACATTTGCAGCATTAACAAATAATGAATGAATGTGCTACTGATTCCGTTTATTTTTCTTTATGGATAATCACACTAAAGATGACAAAGAAGGATATTCAGCAGAATGCCTGAGCTATGGGAGGGAACTGTGAGCCTCTCACGAAGTAACATATACTAATTATTGCAAGAGATGAACATATCTTGAAGTTCAGACCCAATCAGAAGTCAGAGCACCAGCTCTCTGTGACTTTTATTGCTGAACTAGACAGTAATTACAGGCCATAGGGCGAAATTATCTTCTATGGATAAGCAAGCGGTTTCATACACTTGTTTTATTACTCAAGGATATAAACTTCCCAATAGTTAACAAGACAAATTCAGATTTTCTTTGCTTTGTACTGCAGTTCTTTCTAAGAGAGAAGAAAAAATTAGCATTTCCCAAAAAGAAACATTTTTTGTTCACAAATTCTTCCAAAACCCAACTGTTCATTTAAAAAATGGCTTTTCAATAAGGCTTCTTGGATTGGTTTTGAAATTGGTCGTAAATTGTGTGTTAATTATTTATTCTCCTTTCTTAAACTGTAGTGATTGAAGTAGAGGGAAAATGTGTTTACAAAAACTGTTTACCTGGCTGAAGCTCTTACAGTAATTGTTGAACTGATTGCATGCATTTATCAATAGCTGGGGTCCAATAACCCACACTGCAGTTACTATTCCATGCAACATGCCCAGCAAATTTGTTACAAAAATCACGCAGTGCTTAAGAGACTAGGGGAATTGTAATTATATCAAGACAGCAAGCATTGTTCAGCTTTGAAAGGAGAACTAACTGGGCAACCCTGATGATAATACTGCATATGCAAACTAATGTTTGGCATTGGTATTTATTTTACTGTTACTACATGTGCAGCATACAGGTATAAAAGGTACAGTACATGATTATATAAGCACATACTACGTAACTAATGATTGCTATAAAGAATAAGGTTAGTATTAGGTAATACCTGCTGTTTACAGATACATATCAATGTTTCCTGGATAACTGAATTGGTGTACCATATTAAAAATGTATTTATTGTTGTAAATGGATAATCAGTCCAGGTAACCGATTTTCAAAAGAGCCAGCGGCAGGTGTATTGGGGTTAAGACAGTTCGGTCCAGCGTGCAGGAAAAACATTAGCCACCAACTGGTGAGGTGTGTGAGTCTCAGCAGCCTGCGGGGGAGTAATGGGTATCACTCCTTCTGAGTGTGTGCTGTGGCAGCAGGGGTTGGAGCACTGGGCCAGGGCTTCACTGCAGCAGTGGGAAGCTTCCCAAACCAGGATTAAGGCTCAACGGCAAGCTAACCGTGCTGAAGCCAAGAGTCCACTCTCGCTGTGGAGAACTGCCAGGAACGCAGCACAATGGCTGGGGAGTGGCGCTTCACCCCTGATTCAGATTGTATGGCTGGAGTGTGATTTAAAGAAAGATTAAAAATGGAATGCAGAGCAAATTCTCTGTCCTGATATGGCTGGTGGTAGCATCTTTTTAAAGATCATTGCCATTCTTTCCTGTTGGACTTGTTCCTTTCTATTGAAGCCACACTCAATTTTTTTTCCCTGCAGAAATATACACAGTGTACTGTATAAATACAGCTTCCATGACTTTTAATAGTACTACTGCTCATTTCAATAATACGGCAATCTGAAGAGGAACGAGTTCTGTACTTTCTTTTCATGTCAGAAGCGCTAGCTTACAGTGGCGCTAGCTGAATGTACAGAGTATCGGTTCTTCAGATTGTAGTTAAAAACAGCATGTGGGCGCACAGCCTAGCATGTGATTTAACAGGCATGGCAGGCCAAACCGTCGAATCAGACTAACAACTCTGCCACGCCGTCCTGCGCATGACAGCCTGTCACTTTTATCAACACTTTCTGGGATGTGGCATCAGCAGGCACAGCTTGACATTCAATAACAGGCTAGGACAATGTGTTTCAAAGTGCCTGACGTACTGTGTTGTTGTTTTGACCCTTAAGGTCTAACTTCACACTTTTGTATCAAAAGTGAAAAAAAGTGATTTCAAAAGGTTTAACAAAACACTTCCTAGTTACATCACAGTATTGTCTAAAAAGAGCACAAAGTGAGAAAACTAGGGCTTACACTATGGAACCCATCTGTAGAACAGAATATTGCTATTTGGACTCTTCAGCTAACTATAAATAACTAAAGGCTACAACTTTCATGTGTGCCATGTTAATATAACTCACATGCAATGGTCGCAGTTTAATTACGGTTCATGGACAAGACAAAACATGAACACATACTGTAGAATACTCCTGACAATGAACTTAGAGGATATCAGCACTCAGCACTTTTAAGTCTAAAAACCATACAATGAAAATTGTAAAACTGTTGGAAAGTAATGGATGTCTTTCTGCAATGACATACACTGTAAATGCATGCATGTATCATAAAATGCAGGTGTCATGTGACAGCAGTAGTTTTTAATATAATTTAAGACAGCTTCTTTCATATCACCTGAAAGTTCCCAGCTTCACTGTGCACATCCACAGAGCTGTTCATGCAGGAAATAGCTGTGGGCAGCAAATTTACATTTATTAAAAGCTCTTTATTCCCTTCCCCATGGGAAGCATTTAGAGCAGAGATTTTTTTGGTGACAAAACCAGAAAAAATACACTTAAAGAGAAAATTGCCTGTAAAAGAACAAAATATATATATATATTTATATATATGATTTGTTCCTGCACCATGATTTAGTAAAGATTTTTTTTCTTATGCATACTGTATGTACCTGATTTTCCTGAATGTAATTAAATGTCATGCATTTATACTGAAATTATAGTAGTAATAATAATTTCAAGGTTTCTTACCAGTAAATATTAACAAGAAAATTGAAAAGGTATCATCAAGATAACCTTTTAATATGGCATTAATCTTAATAAAACCTTGATACAAAACGAAATAAACACACTGTACATATTGAAAATTATCAAATCTGTTATGACTCTCCTTGAGTTCAGAAATTCAGTTGCATCACTTTACAGCACATTCTGTTTTAATTCAGGGTTCAAAATGTGTATGTACATCTTTTATTACTTGCTAGAAAACACAATACATTCCTTTAAAACAACATCTTACTAATTCTTGCATGTTTAGGGTTGTGCTATAGAAGTATAAAATGCCTATACTGTTTTTATACATAAGATAAAAAATATCAAATATTAAAAAATACATCCTGTTGGTATAATCTAAGTATTATACTGTTCACGTTTGGTCATCTTTAATTCGGATTCTGATTATTTATAGGCCTATGATCCATCAGTTATAAATTGTAGATTTCAGATAATATTGAGTAGCAAATCCTCAATCCTCAAGTAGTTTCCCCATCATTACGCCTCACACTGGGCCTTTTGTGAGGAGTCTGATTTGGGATATTCCCCTTATTGAGTGGTTTATTCTGTTTTAATGACTGCTGTGTTTCCAACATATTCTAAACTCCTTAAATTTTATTTTGTGAAAATACAGCATTGTTACAACAGGACAATTTCACGGATTGTTCATCTCAAAACAGCTCTAGAAATGAACAAAACCCTAGGTCACATTATATACTGTATGTGAAATATTGGTAAAAAAATTAAATTGCTTGACACTTACAATATGCCTAGCTTCAACTTTTCAAGGTCAGTTTCTTAGTGCAAGCAACAAGTAAGATCTTTTACAGTTCAGCAAACACTTGATGTCAGACATTATTAGGCTTTATTGTAATTATGAGCTAATCTTGACTAAATGGTAGCATCTGTACCATACAAAACAAATAGGATAGATACAGGGTCATTAGAAGGAAAACAGCCCTTTTTTTTAAAAAAAAAGTATATAATTAATGATCCCCCTTTGCACAAGTCATTCCAAGACAAATGAGTTTCTTTTTGTGTGACCTAATTTGAGCTTCCTGACTAAAATTATGCATTAGACTGGAGTTAAACTGTAAATGGGTCATCACGTAGCCAAGAGAGTCCTGCTGAGCTGTGAAAGTTAAAGGGATACATAGATACAGCACATTTTTGGTCATAGAAATGTGTTGGGTTTAATCTTCCCTACTGTGACGGCACTAACAGACAGAATTTTCTCAATGGTGTTCAGCCTCATTAAGGTGAATGACAAAGGTCATGAATGTGAGCCGTCTCAAGACAAAGGGGCATCATAGGCTATAACACAAAGCTTACCTCTGATGCTTGCTTCCTTCTCTGTTGCCAGACTTCATTACTAGGTTTCTACTAAATGAAATCACAAGGAACCATAAAAAACTCCTGTTTCATGGATAAGCTGATAACACTGCATAGGAGCATAAGATTGTATCATTTTTCTACAATATAAACTTGACTGACATGTCAGAAACAAATACACATAGTCTTTCTGATATGTTTGGTCATTTACATCTTTAGCATTCAATACCAATATAACATTTAATTATACAGCATTTATTTATCTTCTGAAAAAGTATTGCTGCTATCAGGATGAAAAGAAGGATGTCTTGCCTGTGTTTAACAGCTTAAAAAATGCCTGAATCTAATTTACAGTAGGTTTTGTGTTTTGACAACTAAGGTGGTCTTGAAGATTTTAAACTCTTTTTAGGAATGTTTAGTTCATCTACAAAGGTAGAGAGTGCTCCATTTTAACATACAGAATGATCAACTTGCCAGACTAAAGTTCCCCAATAATGATGTCATATAGAATTAAGGGGGAAAAAAAAGGTAATTACCTAATCATACAAATACACCTATTCATCCTTCTGTACCCTGAGCACATCAGTTATTCTGATAGTCAGAGACACAAGCCAGTGGGACACCATCACTTACTCCTTTCTTCAACCTGAATTACATACTGTAAGGAAAAGACCACCCTGTAGCAGATCATTAAATTAGACACATTGGACAGGTCTTTGAAACACCACCTCTGTGACTTCTTTTAATGGATGGATAAAAGCTTTTCAGTGCTGGTTTCACAGTTCAGGTTTTTAGGCAATAAAGGAAGTTCCTGTCAATTCCAGGAGAACTTAATTAACTTTTATTTAATCAAATTCAATAAATACATATATTTCAATACACATTATAACACACATTCACAGAAGACTCTCTAGCTACTCAAAAAAGTTTAATGCAAAAGAGAAAGTTTTTTTTTCAGTTGAACACATGCCACAGAGTTAAGGCAATCTTTATTCTTCTTTGTTTACTCAATGAGTTTTTAAAGGTTTTCTCCTTTATCCTCCATTATCTCTACCTGGAATGGAATTTCTGAGAAATATATTCCATGTATACTAAAAAATGCAGCAAGTGCTGTTGGTTTCAATGCTTATTTGTTGCATGTTAATGTCTCGAAAATTTATGTGAATA
This sequence comes from Lepisosteus platostomus, assembly GCF_059453375.1. Taxonomy (NCBI): domain Eukaryota; kingdom Metazoa; phylum Chordata; class Actinopteri; order Semionotiformes; family Lepisosteidae; genus Lepisosteus; species Lepisosteus platostomus. The sequence goes on from NC_142612.1 coordinate 68,265,320, forward strand.
CCTGAAATAAAAATGTTGATTTAAATTCTTAAAAATAAAACCATTTTTGTCTAATTGGAAAGCATTAATGTTCTAAAATCAAAAATAAAGAGCCCTGTTCTGTTGTTTGTAAGCACAGAGGGGTCTGTATCAGCTGTTAAGGCCTACCCACTGACGGTGCCTGGCTTATTAATAGCCTGCTTTCCATCCCCTGCCACCACACAGCATTTATAGGAAGGACAACTGCAGTGCACTGCACACATTACTGCACAGGCTGGTTATGTTATTACTTTTTTAGGAGAAAAAAGGATAAAGCCGTTAAAGTCAGAATCTGCACTGCAATATCTCTTCAAGACATTACTATACAACTTGACAGAATATTGCGGCATTTGTTTCATCTTCACACTTGTTTCTCATATAATCGCAAAGCTGTCTCAAAGACAAAACAGACAAATAAGCTCATGTTTCTACATACCGTACCTTTACCCGCACAAGAATGTCTCCTTGCCGCTTGTTCATTTCTGCAGTTGCACAAGACTTCATGTCCTGGACTCCACACAGACAACAAAGAGCAAGGCTCTTAGAGGCTGGATGATGTTGAGGAAGGTGTTATAGTATTTATGACAACATACCAAGAAAGCTCAATGGGCTAAACCACTGTTTAGGATGCCCTAATGCTTCCAGGAATACAGCCTCAATCCCACCTAAAGCGTTCAGAAACCACAGAAATTGGGCACCACAGTGGCAGAGTGGTTAGCACTGCTGCCTCAAAGCAAAGGGGCCCTTGGTTCAATTCCAGAGCTGAGGTGCTAATTAGCTATGGAGTTCAGCTCGGATGTTCTCCCCATGTGCACGTGGGAGTCCTTCGGGTGCTCTGGTTACCTCCCACAGTCCAAAGACATATGGGTACTGTAGGTTAATTGGCTTCTTGGACAACTGGACCTGCTGTGAGTCTGCCTGTGTCTATGTGCGCCCTGTGATGCATTGGCATCCTCTATAGAGTAGACCCTGTCTCATGCCTGGTGCTTGTTGGTCTAGACTCCAGCTCCCATGCAACCCTGAATTGGATGAAGCAGTTAGAAACCGAGTGGATGGATAGTTGAACTTTTCAAAATCAGTGTAAATTGCCTGGGTACAGTGGGTACCCCACACCCATGGGGGCTTTTCAGCTCAAAAGAAGGGGCCTTTGCCTCTACAAGCAAAATGTTCCTCTTGGGGAAAAAAAACCATGGTTAATAAAATAAAACAATGGTAGGTTAACAGATGAAAGTCCATGATATATCTTCATAGAAACAACCTTATATTTTATTGTTCATCATGTAAGTATCTTTAGGCTGTATTTCCATTTTCTAAACTGCATACTGTATGTACTGGGACAGTGATTGCATCATTTGAGTTTGGAAAATCCAGAGAGAAAAATGTAAGTCAGGTGCCGAAAATCATAAAGTCAAAGACCAGAGAAAAGTGCAGAACCTGGCTTCATCTTCGTTCACACGTGGTGCCCAGAAGACAGGTGGAAGTGTCTGAAATTCCAGAAAAATTGGTTTGTTGAAACAAGCAAGCCTGATGATCTCACACCCCTTCTTCATCCAGTCCCCTAAAGGTGCTTCAAAGCCAAACCTGCATCATTTGAAGAACTGGGTGAAGTGTTACAGGGAGCAACAATTGTGGTGACCACAACAGCCGGAATCAGGCAAGTACAAAAAATGATTTCATGCTAGCAAGTGATATGCCATCCACTTCCTGACCCCAAGCCAAGTTAAAACTGTGCAGATTTGTCCTGCAATGACAACTGTAGTCACGAAAACCAGGTGAATCCTACTGTGAATGATTTCACATCAGATACACAGGAGCCATATACCAAAGATCCCTCCCTCTTTAAAAAAAATGAAATGCGGCCATAGTACGAGCTCCAATAAACTTTGTTTTCCTTCATCTGAGTTTAAGAGACTTATGATGATGACAACTGCAAGTTTACTGCATCATGTTTCAAGAGTACTGTAAATCCATTTATCGTACAATTGGTACTTTCCAAATAAAAAGGTTTGATAGCATTCATTGAACAGCTGAGTCTTATGGGGCCACTCTCTCCATACGTTTCACACGGGGACACGAAAAAGGCAGATTCTTCCCTTGTTCTGTGAGATGTGCACAGTCTGCAAGGAAAGAAAAAACTGACCAGAGCCATGAACAGTGCAAAACGATAAACATTTTGACCAATTTCCCTCAAGAGGGATATAACTCATGGACATATTAACTTGTGAAAAGCAAAAAGATTTTCCAAACCAATGACTGGCGATGATTAACCAAGCTGGCAGTCATGTGCAGTGTATCATGACAAGCAGCAGACATACTGCAGTGAGCTTCACTCCTCTTTAACAGCATTAGAAACACATGCTTCCAGAGTAGCAGCCTATTTATTCAGCCTCCACTCTTCTTTAGCAGGATTTTTTCTGTTATTTGGTTCTGTCATGTGCTGCAATAAAGCCTTAGATACTAGCAGGTACACCTACATGAATCTTTGTATGCTTTTGCCTGGTTTTGCTGTTGTGTTTGCACAGCTTGTGTGGTTCCCATCAACTGTATTCCATTAAGTAAATGTTTGCCATCAGCTGTATGGGTGCCCAGTTCCCTTAATTTAACAGTTGAGAACATTGTTTTTAATTAATGTTATGTGCCAACATAAATCTACCATTAAACTTAAACCAGACACCAGATAATAGAAAGCAAAGTCCGTGAGAAAATTATTAATAATGAAGACAATCTTCAATGAGGCAAGATGCTGTTCCTGAGACTTGATGTAGAAGTGCAATATATTTATTTTTTTTTATTTTTTTGAGAAGTGGGTTATGGTTGAAAGCATACTTCTTATCAGTATACTTTACATTTGGTGCTTGTTTTTCTGTTGCAAGAAAATTGAAATGACTGAACTTTGGACTCAAGAATTCCAACATTCAATAAGAAAGGTTACAGAAGGAATGGTTATGGAGATTGTGAATATATAGTATGTATTTTACTTCTCTGTGACAAGTCATTTTTGTCTTTTAATTGATTAAAGAGAATTAAAGTTACTAAAAAGTAAAATACTAATTCATTATAAAAATCTACTTTCCAATGGTATTATTTAGAACCTACATGTGTTCTGCCACATTAGTATAACGTGAAACCTCAAAAGACAGAAGTAAATCAATGTGGTAAAAACAGTGACTCAGTCCACACAACTACAGTAGTTCTGGACATGCCTTTGCAATTTGGCGATTGCAGTCTGTGTGCAAAGTGCTGTTTAAATTGAAGAAGTACTTACACACTGCATTGGTTAACCATTGCTCAGAACAGGAAACCAAACTCATTAATGCATAAGAAGAAGGCAATCTATACCAGTCACAACACATTCAATCTCACTTAGCAATACAAAATCACTTTCTTTTTCATGACGATGCTTTTCCATGGCTACATTTTGACATAAAGGTACAGTAAATGTCATACATTTAAATTATTAATTGCATTTTCAAGCTGCGGTACTTTATTCATTTTCATTGTGATTTCAATAGAGCGAAACGTCTCTTTCTTGTTGTTTTTAGACTGTTCATTCATCCCACTATTAGAAAGTCACCTATCTTGATGAGGACTGCAGCAAATCAGAGCCTTTCACAGACACAAAATACATACTGTACTGCAAGGTGGAACTGAGAGCACGGAAAACAGGAAAGATTAGAATAGCCAATCAAACATTCTCAGCGTACCCTTGGGTGGTGGGACACCACTGGAGCCTCTTTAGAAAACCCAAGTGAGCACATGGTGAACATGCACTCCACACAGTCTCACAGACTACCATGGCCAGAATGAAACCAGGGTCTGGGAGCAGATCTCATCACTGTACCACCTTGTTGCCTTTCTACAGTTAATTAAGAAAATGAAAAGTTTTATTTGTGAGAGATGCTATATGAATCCTTACTAATATAACCAGTATTCAGCAGTGGGCACAATTACTATACAGTACCAACATGAAACACCAAGATCTGCTACATGCACTGCACCTTAAAATCAGCTACAGTACACACCCATACAGGTCAGCTTTGCACTTGTATGTAATTAAAGAAATCCATTTTGCAGCCGTCCTGGGATGTCAGCATCCCAGGATTGAAAGATTAGGGGAGGGAATTCATTTTCATAGGATGTGAAGTGATTATTGAAGTCATCCAAGAAAAAGTTGTCTTGACTTCTTGCAATATGCTTCACATCTCTGTGCAAAAGGAATCCTGGTCCTACAGAGGAAAGATTACAGGGAAGCAGACAATAGACTGGGAACCCCAGCAAAGTAGTTAGCATTAGCGATCTTCTCACCCTCCTTTTCCCACAATAAAAACGTAGTAAAGGTCATGCATTTCTTTTCACTAATGCCACACTTACATAAAGTGCCATAAAATGCTTATTGGTTGTGACATTATTCCTCCACACTGTGCATCGATTGGTTGGGTGTACTGTATGCCAGTACTAAGGGACATGAACCTGCATTCATCTTCGATTTCCTATGCAACTGTCATTACTCAATACCATTGGGATTTTGCCTGTGTTCATTCTTACTAAACAGGATTCTGGCCCTATGGGAACATTCCAAAAATTATCACATTATCAATAGATTAAGATTCGAAAAAGTCAGTGGATTTAATAATGTCCTTATAGAAAAGGGGCCTATTGTACTTCATGAAATATTAGTACTAGTACTATATATATTCTACTACTACCACCACAAATAATTATGGTTCTGATTATTGCAAATGCCTAGTTATATTTATTTAATTTAGGTGGTCATTCCGATTCTGGTATTTCAAGAAATACTGTAACTACCAACACACAGTATGGTCTGAACTGTTGCAAGGCAGGTCTGTAGTACTGCTCCTGCTTCAGGTGATGAGTATGGGCTCCATACAATGAACTGTATGATTTGATTATCTTTGTCATCCTTTGCTGGGTGATTGTTATTAAAAATCATTTATTCCAAAGGTGTGCAATTTCCCCAAAGCAGTTAAATATATCATGTTTACATATTATAATCAAATACCTGAGTTAAGAAGTCAAGAATTGTTTGTAGAAACTAGAAACATACTTGTGTATAATCTCATAGTGTGCTGCTAGAATTGTTACTTAAAAGTTAATATCGTTGTGAATGACATTTTATTGACACCACCTACCACTTTGAGATAAGTGATCAAAGGTAAATTAGGAAGACATGAATTATATGTTACATTTCAAAACAATCTTTATACACTGTATTTATACCATGGTTTATGCTGGATGTTAGAGAGTGCAGGATGACACTGAGCAATATAGAAGACCAGGGAGGAACAGGAGGGGATATTGATAGGCTTCCAAATTATACCATGTATGGTATAAGACTTTTTATATTAATTATTAAAAACTTTTCTGAGACTCAGATGAAACCATGCCTGTCACAATACATTAAGTACAATTTATAGCTGTTTAATTAATTTCATTAGAGACTCTTTACATTTGCAAAGATTAAATTAAAGTGTCAAACACACATCATACCCAGCAGCCTTCATCTTTGGCTATAAATAGAGCATTTGAAAACTGGGTTTCTGAGTTCTTTGAAGTGCTGTGATGCCATGTTTGCATCCTGATTTTTAATTTACATGAGCTCCATGTGCTTCGGTACACTGCCTCCAGAATACTTTCTCAGACAATTGTTCACAGCACATCTCTGGCTCTCAAATCACTACTGTGAAATTTTAGAATGACTGGTACATTTCTAACATATAGTTACAACCAAGGTTAGTGGTAGCTTTTGGCAGTTCCTAGAAGCCATTTAGCTGGCCAGTGGCTAGAGGACTCACGAACATGTTCCCGTATTTTATTAAGCAGTATCAAGAACTGTATTCCAGATCCCAGTTGGAAGTCTGCCAGAGTTTGACTGCAGCCAAATCTGAAAGTATGTCTTATTCAGTTGGCCTTATCTGAGCTAGTCCTGCTGACCATTAGCTTGCTTTTAGCATAAAGTACCCTTTGATGCCTTAACATGAAGCACACTATGTAAATACGATGGTATTTATTGCAATAACTGATCAACTACTTTTAGAGCCTGATTTTGATGGTTTCCTTTTGTTAGAAGAGGAATATTCTGTGATTCACTACACAGCAGATTCATTTCATGGAAGAAACGTAGTAAACTTTAATCATTTAAATAGTGATTCTATTTAATATAAATGTACACTATTGCCGTGAGTTAGTTCTGTAACAATGAGCTGTGTTATGACTTGTAGAGGGCCAATGAATGCTCACACACCACTTCAATGCACTGCTGTAAACAACATTATTTCATTTCATCCGTAATAAATCTGTTATCATAAACTACATGCATCTCCTGTATATCAATTCAGTAGTCAATTGTGCAAAAAAGTATTTGGAAGGGATGATGTGCTGTACTTTTCCTTTCTTTACCTTAATAATAATTGTTCAATTTAAATGTGAGCCTGCTTTTGCCAAAAGCATAGAGGCTTCAATTAATTCTGCTTACTCAAGAGTTAAGAATAATTTTCTATTCCAAAGCCTTTCAAAAGTTGTTTGCAAAATGTCCTTTTTTTGTCTGTGCCTTGAATATACCAGAATTTCTTCCCTGGAAATCCCAAGCACTGTGCTACAGTAACTATACAGCTCTCTCTTTTCTCCATGATAGTACTGAATGTATAAGATTAATAGATTGCATCTCAAAGTGAAGGAAAGTTGAAATATGTCGACTCTTTGCAGGTTTACTTTCAATTAAATTCTTTCCTCCTAGCTCAAGGTATACACAAGAGAATTGCAGTTGTGTGTGGGAGTCTTACAAATTATTTTTTTTTAAAAAAAGTTTGCTTTAAAAGTGGAAGTTGAGCAAATACAGTAGTCAATTTAATGACACGGTCTTCTACAATGCAATTAATTTTGCAGAGGATAAAACATTTAAATTGTGCAAGACTTTAAGATATCATTTTTTTATTGTATTTTGTAGTACTTAGCCACAATTGTCTTTAGACTACATGATTAACTTTGAAAGAAAAATGTCATTTTGGGTATAGATGGCTATAGATAAATATCTATAGATATTTTTGTAATTTGTTTTAGACATGCACAGTAATAGGGAATAAAGTCTCCAATTTCTAGCTTGGTGGCTGAGTATTTACAGTATTTCTATCTCAGACTGTTGTGTTGTTAATATGGATGGCTTGTATTAATGTGAAATAGTCTATGTATAAATATTGTTTACATGCAGTATAAATTAAAATATTAGATATGTACTGTAGAAGTAAAATATTAATCTGGTTACATTTACAGGTTAGAGTCCTGCACACAAACAGAATTAAAAAACTACCTTATTTAATGTTAAATTATAAGAATTAATTCTAAATTATTACTACACCAACCCTGGAGGCCTTTTTCATGCACACGTTAAAAGAATCAAAAGCTCTCTGTTGTACTATAATGAAAGTCAAATCTAGAAAAAGAAGGAATTCAAAAGTATTTATTTGTCCCACTTCATTTGTCAAATGAAACAAAACAGCAAGACGTGACCCAGCCTGAAGTTCAAAGATAGAAGTTAGTATTGTAAAAAAAATCTTTAACCTCCTTTCCTAGGCAGTCCTTTATTATTTGTCTACAGCTTCCATCAGGAAAAGTCAGTCTGATTAGGAATAAAGGTAGGAAAACTAGGATTCACTCAAACACCTACTATTGTATAGTAGTCAGACTAATAGTCAGAAATGTCCACTGATGCTTTGTAAAATGAATACATCTTGTCAAGATATGCAAACTTAGATAGACACTTTGGTTTACTCTCATGTAAAAAATTAATCTATTTTTCTTGCACTCATATACAATATGTCCTTTTGCCTTTTCATTAGCTTCTAATTATGGCTTCTATTCTACAGTATAAAGCAGAACTAAAAATATTCTATACATTCATTTAAGCTGCTTCATGTCCAACATGAATTGAAGGGCTTATTGGTGTGTCAATTTCCCATTTTCACTTCCTTCTAATTAGCATGATTTTGGTGAGTGACTAAGTGTTTTCCTCAACATCTACAGTACAGTTTATTACGTAAGTAATTCTTCACTGAATTCTAAGGTTGTGAATTATCTGTTTATGTTCCTGTTCAGCTACACGAACTACATCTGGTGGTTTCATGTTACATCTTTATCAATCATTATCTTACTGTAATTACACTCAAAAGCATTTTTAAATCCGATCTAATCGAGATATAAACGAAATGCAGTACACGTAAGACTAACATCTGGCCCACAATCACACATAAATCCTCTGCTTGTTCTACAAAATACTATGCATAATGACAATGATGATAAGCATTTATTTTACTTTTAAAAAGGTGACTGGTAGGAAAAAAAATGGAAGAAAACTGGAGAGGATTCTTTAAAAGGTCATTGTCCCTCTTTTCTTTTTAATCATTGCCAATTATCTCTATGGCAACTGCTTCTGCTGCTGTGTTCTATTCCCAAGGCTAAAGGGTTACTAAATGGCAGAGCGAAACACTGTTTAGACAGGCAATGATTTAGAAGAGAATAAAAAAAAAGTTTTGATTTCATTTCCTTACCCAAACCGCCTACTCTCTACTATTCAGAAGCACAGTGGATAAAGCTACTGTGTTAACTCTGTTTATGCACCTTAATCCTAAGACTGTTGGCACTTAGCTACTGTATAAAGTATCTACAGCAGCCTGAATGGGAAAGTTTGATTTACAGGTCTGCACTGTTTATCCCAGTTTAATATCAGGATATCGCACTGCCATCAAAGTCTTGGGGTTTATTATAGTGAGGTATCTGGCAAGCAACAGTGAAAGGAATACATAAAAATGCATAAACAAATGGAACAAAAGCAGTAGAACAAAAAAAATTAATAAAAATAGAACATCTGAGTCTGAGATGTTGTACATTTCACACTTCTCAGAAGAATTGAGCTCATCGGTATCTCATGCTGTGCTGTCAATCTGGAAAAAAAATAATCAGTGTAACAGCTCAAACATTTTGGAAGAACATGTGAAGGGCTGCTTATCAGTCTGTCATTCGGTAAAGTAAGAGTCTGACACACCATTAATTAAAAAAGAAAAAGTGTGCACTGAATGAAAGTCTGGCATTATATTCACAACTCTGAAATTATTCTTCATTAACATTACTTAAATAAAAACTACCTCCCACTCCCAATGAATAATGTTTTGTTTGCAGATCTGTCATTCCTATTATAGTTCTGTACAAGTAGAATACACCAGAGGTATTATTGCTAAAGCACCACCCTCATGTCACAAGCGGTAAAAAAAAACAATAAAACTTTTAACTTTGTGGATGATTGCCTATTTAGGTCTGGGTCTATACAAAAATCATACTCACAGCTGTTTCAACAAAATAATAATAGCACGAATTCTGATTTTAAAAAAAATCAAAGAAGAAGAGAAAACACTAACCATGAAATCAGATGTGAAGCTTCAGACTACAGTTGAAGATCAGGTCTAAAAAGAGGGTGGATGATATTAACAATGTAAGCTTGTAACAATTACTGAAAAGAGAATAGTGCTGAGCATCCAGTCTGACAAGCAGAATATGAATAGGTCAGCCTGTCGTCCTGAGTTCAGTATTTTAACCTTAAAAGTTCAAGAACAGAACCAAGAAGCGACTTGCCTTATTGTGTTACTGGGACCTACTGCTGCTTGAAATTTCAGCATGCACAACACTGCATGTTTAATGCAAAATTTCTCATTTTCAAATCTCAGGGACATTCTTAGGCTGCTTCTTGATGAAAGTAACCCAGCTGTAAAAGAAAATACTGTAGGCTTCAGAATAAGTGCCATGCCCATTACTTGTAGGCCATAACAGAACAGACGCTTCAGTACAATGTGTCCATTATTCCAAGTTAGGAGAACCAGCATTTCCACATCAATATGCATGTCCTCAAAAGAAAAGTGCCAGAGGCTTCGATTTCTATTGTTCTTACATTTAAGTTGCTTCAGGACCATGACAATATAATTTGGTTCAACACTTTATTTCTCATTAGCGTCCTTCTTTTGGAAGCAGACGCATGCATTACCCTGCATTTTCTTGTGTGTAGGCGCAAGGGTGAGTTAAGACGAACCATTAAAAATAAAAACATTATTCATTGTAATTAATAATGGAAGCACAATTGTTTCATTGCATTTAAGTACATCCACTTCTTTGTATCTGAGTTACTATTTTCGGATGGATCTCCGGTGTGTGATACAGTCAAATATACAGTTTGGGATGACTGCTTTTAAAGGCGCTGTGTAGAGCTTATTTAAAAAAAATGTTTTTGGTCTGTAAGAATTGTTTTTGTCTTGATGTCAGGTGCTGAGAGCTCATGAGTAACAGAGAAGGAAGCAGCTACATTCTGGAAAATTAAGATGTCTGGCCACAAATGCTGACATTTTAATGATATGAAATTATATTATTGAATTTATGCTCTCCAAGTTCATTGTTCTAATTGAGGTAACAAAACATGTTCCCCACACTATCCAATTCTAAACTTAACAGAACAGCTAATTGAGATGAAAAATCTCATCTATAGTCATGAGGACTCCCAACCATTTAACACAACAGGCCAAGAAACTGGAATCACATACACTACTATATAGCCAGACAAAATACATACAGTACCTGTATCAGCAGTCACATGGTTATAAAAAACATGTTTCTACAGAGAATATATAGGTCATATACAGTACTGTATATGTTATTTTCATAGAGCAATTAGGTAGGAAAGAGATGGAATTCTTATATCAGAATCATCATTTGTCATTGAAATAATTCAATATATAATATTGAAATAATTGATCTACTGAACAAAGACACATACTGTAGTAAAGTATGTCCGCAGTCAAATGCTGTTGTTTTAAACCATCTTCTAAACAAACTTTTGAATTTAGAAAATAATTCAGAATTTGTGCCTTAAGCCCTAGATACTGGATCTGGCGATCTATACAGTTGCAGCTTCTACATTAGAAGGAGCTGGATTCCCGAGTTAATTTTAAGACCTATTCTGTAGCAACTTGTCTCAAGTACACATGATGTATCTTAGAACTTTGCAGATGATGTTCTTAAAAGTGACATTTAATTATCCAATATGCTTAAGCAGACATTAATCAAAGTCACTATTGTGCATCTAGCTCAAGGCTTTACTGAGACAAAGAGAAACCAAAATCTTTATTTCCCTTTGGCTGTGCCAAACATTCCTTCACCAGTTTCCCCTCAATATATATTTTTTTTTTCTGTGGTTTCAAATAAATGCTGATTGTGTACATTTTTAATTTAAAAACCAACACTGTGTATGTGATAGGAATCAATTTATTGGGCTATTTGGGATTTGGATAGTCTGAAAGACCAAATTAATTCACATGATGATAGTAAAACATGTTTTTGAGAGTATAACATCAGTCTCATTTCATTCCTTACTACAGGCACAATAGAAAATCAGTTTCTCATCTTAATTGTTTTGTGAGATAAATGGACATAGGTCCCTTAGATTCTGACCTAGTTCCTGGCCATTTGATCAGAACAAAATGTTGTATTGAAGGATTTCAGCGCCGTAGAAAGATGCATTGAATTAAAATCCTGATCTGTCTGGGTGTGATGTATGACTGCAATCTTTCAAAAATATATCTCAAAGATAAGTTGATATCAGCGTCACTGAAGCATCCCCAAACACATTAAAAAAAGTCAGTCGACTCACTCGAAGCACATACAGTCAAATAGGTTTTCTTTGATTCTTCATCTCCTTGTGTTATCCCTTCAGATATTTTTAACACATCAAAGAACCTTTAATCTAATCAATAGAGTCTAACACTTGGGAAAATGCAAAGATGGAAAAAGGGTTTCATTCTGCCAAATCTTTCTATGCGTCTGACAGTCTGTTATCCATGATTACACTTAAGTGTAATTACAATGTTCAAGTCATTGATCACTGGACTGCTGTTGATCAATGACCCATTTACAGGGCATTTCTTTAAAGCACACTTGATACAATTTTGACATTCTAAATTAATACAATAGAACCAGTAGTCTTGTACTTTTCTTTGGAAACCAGATGGACACTGCTTTTGTTACTTGCAGAGTGAAATAATAAAATGCAAAATAAGAGAATAATTTATTTTACTTAAAAAAGTTATCAAATAACTTCCTGCTACAGCTGTCCTAATTGTGCTGGACATACAGTACATGTTTTGAAGCATACCATTTTTAGCTTATTTACAGAAAACAAATATCCCTTCTGTTGCTTCATAGATTGCTCTGGCATAATAGGTGCTTTTGGCCAAGAAAAACCACCAAAATCCTATTCCTGATTTGGCCTTTTTTTACCAGATAATTGGTAATCATATACATAATGCCTGTAGTATAGTGAGTAGACATGGCGGGACAACAGAACGAGAGAGTAGAAGGCGGGAATATATGGTGTAAGGGCGTGATCTGTGTAGTTAATAAAATAGTTAAAATAATATAAGAACAGCTCTTTATTAAGATACACAACAATGCCCATTTAAGCATAATTCAAGTTCAAATTAGCATATATGAAAACATATTAGATCTTCAAAAATCTTGTTTAAGTACATGAAACTAATGATCAATAATAATAATAATAATAATAATAATAATAATAATAATAATAATAATTACTAATTATCAAGTAATGATTTGATTTTCTTTGAAAGACTTCAGTGCTGAGAGTTTTCAGTCTTATACATGTTAGCCCAAATCATGGCTCTTTCTCTTCATAACATGGAAGTGCTTTATTAATTAAATTAATTAAGTTCATTTATAAATCAACATTAATAATTAATTATGAACATTACATGCAGTCATTTGTTATTAGTAAAACTAAATAAATCACCATTAGGTCAGTTTTACTCAATGCATAAAGGAAATAAGTAGATGTTAATTCATCACTTAAAAGTAGACAGAGAGAAGAAAAACTCTTCATAGGTTGTGGAAAAACATTTTTTTTCTTGTTCCTTTCTACTTCTAAGCACAGAATTAACTTCTGCTTGTTAATTTGTTAGAAACAACTAAACTTATTTCGAAAATATAATAGGTTGTATAAATCTTGGTAGTTTATTAAAGCATGAACATCATGAGAGTTCTGTCATAATGCAGAGTAAAATGTGACCAGGACATTTCTTTTATTTTCCTGAACAAATGGAGTGATATCCAGCTTGGTCCTGACAGCTAACATGTGGCGTACAATCAGCTTTATTCTTCTCCTGCCAAGTGAGTTACTGCTGCATGAATTAGTGCATGCAAAGCTGCAGATGAACTGATGCTTTGCTTATACTCAAAGATCATCAGAATGTCTGTGTCCACCATCTGTTTGACACATTAGGATAAGGGAATGGAGGAATCAATGGACTGACATTAATTCAGGAAAGCATTTAGCCAATATGTTGATAGACAGGGCTTAAGTCAGTGTAAAGATGATTAGAAAGTAACAATTCAGCTCTGAGCTCTTCTCAGACTGTACAATGTTCTTTACCTTTGTAAAAACACTGAACCACACAAAGCAATGATACTATACGGTACATTATTATACATACCTTATAGTTCTATATTAAATATACTGTAAATATAACCATAACTTACTGTGTTCTGTATTTTGTGGTACTTTCTTCCTTTAACATCTATGTCCTGTGGTAGGGTTCCAAGATCATCAATTGTACTGAATACAAGATCAAGAGACCATTGAAACATTACACAAGTACAGTAACAAGAGCAGAGGTTTAAGGACTTGAGGGCAAGAAATGGAGTTTCAGTGTTTGTCACGATTGTAGTCCCTCCCCCTTAAGGGCACTCCGGCTTTTTCACTTCGGACTTGATTTTGTGCACCTTCTCCCCGTTTCAGTCTGTTCCCAGCCCACCTTAAAAGCCAGACTCCCACTCAGTTCAGGGCTCTGCATTGATTCCAGTATCGTGCGAGCCCGGGACCTGGATTCGCCTGGCTCCGTGATGGTTTTATTTTCTGTTCCTGTTCCCCGACGGTTCCGATCCGGTTCCTGTTTTTACCCTGTCTAGTCTCGGATGGACCGCCCAGCTTTGGACTTTGCCCGTGTTGGATTCCCCGTTTGGATTACTTCTGGATTGTTTGCCCCGGACTCACCCCCCTGGACACCTGCGCACTTCGGACACGCCCCCCGTTTTCATTCCCAACTCCTGCATGCCTTTTTTCCCTGTGTTTTCTCACTCCACCCCGGATTGTGTTATCTGCATAGGGCCCTGAAAGAACTGTTCATTAGATAGATAAATAATACTTTATTAATCCCGTAGGGAAATTGATGTGTTACAGCAGTCCAGCCCAAGACAAGCAAACAGACATCAGAATAGTTATAAAACAAAAGACAAACAAAATAAATAAAAATAAATAAATACATAGGTGTGTGCAAAATGTGCTGATCATAGTCACTGTAAAAACAATAAAATATGTGCAAAATGTGCATAGGTTTATATAGACTGATTGTCCAAAAAGTACAATGGAGTAAACATGCTGTCTATAGAGGAGCAAATGAAGGGCTAACAGTCCTAGCCTACGGCAGCGTTATACACCCTGACACCCGCCGGGAGGAAAGACCTGCGGAAACGTTCCCTTGAACACCGTAGCTGGAGCAGTCTTTTGCTAAATGTGCTCCGGTGCCCAGTAACAGTCCCGTGAAGCGGATGAGAGGTGTTGTTCATGATGGCTGTGAGCTTGGTCAGCATTCTCCTCTCAGCCACCACCTCCATGGGGTCAAGGCTCATCCCCAGCACAGTGCCAGCCTTCTTGATGAGTTTATTGAGCCTATTTGCATCTTTTGTCATGATGCAGCTGCCCCAGCACACCACAGCGTAGAAGATGGCCGCCGCCACCACTGATTCATAAAAAATGTGTAGCACACACCAAAGGACCTGAGTCTCCTAAGAAAATTACAGTGTTACAGGTATTCCCTATTGTGGCATTCCCTATTGTGCATCTAATGTATAACTTTCCATCATTTTCCCGGGCTGTGTTGAGAACGGTTGTACAGTATATAGTTAACTGTATCAATCATTTTTATATTCACTGAATGATTCATATACATTTGATATCAGAAGTCATTATCCCCATAGTATTATGCCACCTTGGGGCAACCGTGTGGTGAAAGGCACTATATAAAAATACATTCAATTGAAAAAATGGCTTAAAAGAGTCGCAGGAAGGTCCATCCTGATGGAGCTACTTCATACTGTATGTGTGTGTCAGAAGGCAATCAAGACTCACAGCAAACTAAAATTCCAAAATTCACCAGCTGTTCCTCTCCCAATACTGTAGTTGCCAGGCTTTGACATAATATCCCACAGGATGAATGGTATATCGCTAAACTGTAAAACATGCAAAGGAGGTAAATATTACACTTGAAGCTAAGCCAGCCAATGGGAATCAGGCACTGGTTCTACGCATTTAATATGTTGATTTTTTTTTACTTTTTCTGTGTTAACCAGAACTCGTTAATTTTGATGTACTGATTTTTCTGTTGTCTGTTTTAAACAAATATTGTTTAAAAAACTCAGTGTATTAATGCTTTAGTCAGATCAGTCAGTTAATTATTCTAATTTCACAGAATCTAGATGCCAAGAAAAGACAAAGCACATTAAGATATGTATTTTTCATCCCTTCGTTGTCTAATGATTAATTGAATTTGTACATGATTCATCATTTATGTACTTGTAAACAAGTTCTGGTTATTTTATGCATATTTTGTGTTATAATTGAATGTAAACAGGTGATTAATTTAAAATATAGCACGGAAGGGAAAAATAAAATTCCTTTGCAATTCATTATTCAAAATAATTTTCTAGGTATATATAAACATGCTCCTTGACTTCAAGTTATAATTTAGAAGGTTACAAATAAAAAGAACCTTTTTTAATGCAAAAGGAATTATGGATGTAATGCCCCTCATTCAACTAAGTCTGATGCGTCCTTTAATTTTGTGATTTATTAAAGAACCAAAGAGCTACCTTCAGATTACAAATACATTTTAAATAATACTGATAGCTAGTGCTTTATTTTATAGCAATCGAATAAGTCTTTTTGATGCTTTACTAAAAGGTTCAAAGAGAAAAGACAAAACTAATAAAACATTTACCTGTAGCTATTTAGATGCCTTTAGATCTCTATCTGCCATTGCATATTATGCAAAACAATGTCAAAATCAACATTTAATATTTGAATAATACATTTTAGAATAGGTTAAGATGTAAAAAGGTTGTGATGGAGTGGCATCCCATCCGGGGTGAATCCTGCCTTGCACTCGCTGTTTCCTGGGTTAAGATCTGGCCCCCCTGTGACCCTGTATTAGATAAAGTGGTTAGAAAATGGTTAATTTATCTAAAATAACTTAATTACCTGATAGGTCACTAAACAGATGAAGATTTGTGATGACAGTGTTCTGTGACATAATACCTTTCTTTTTTTCTAAAAATTGCGTCCATATCCCTTATTAGGCAAATAAACATTGAGACCTACCAAGCAAGTGTTTTCTTCCTAAGCTTTTCACTCTGTACGAGGTTTGCTCTGGAAATTCAATACTGCATCTCTGGATCTAGTCTCTAAGAAATAATTCGATTACTGTTAACAACAGATTGTGCTTTGCTAAAACACAAACATCTTCATTCCACAATTCAGATGTTGAAATATAGAGCTCTCAGGTCTGTTGCCATTTGTGTCCATTAATTTCAGTCAGTCTTTTTAGCACAAACCTGACTACTTAAACTATTTTTTTGGAAATTTTTGTATCATTGTTTTTGTATCAGGTTGCTCCACATTTCCTATTTCTCACTGGTCGTTACTGGATTGAGATTATCAATCACTAGTTACTGCAGGTAAGGTTGTTTAATTAGTAACACTCAGTAGTCTATCCAAGAGAATCTGTTCTCCCAATAAATAACAAAAAGGCATAAAGGAGACATTTTTATGCAGACTATGAAATGTAGCTGGTATCCACTAATACTGAACAATGTGCCAACTGCAAATTGCAGCACTGCAGGCTTCTTTATTACATATGACACTTCAGGCTTTTCACACCCATATTATATTCAGAAATCAAGAAACATTCCAGCATAGATCTGATGTGCATATGTTTATGTGTTATGGGAATGCCCCATAATGTAATGAAATTTGATTATACGAACTTTAAACTGTTTATATGTAAGAGTATGTAATAAGGTGTCATCTTAACTGTATGCTTTTTTTCTAGGTCACATTGCATTTGAGATCTTGCTCAATTTTGAAGAATAACCGTTCAAAGAACAATAAGATGGAGAAAAGATTTTTGAAAGGACCTTTATGCATGATCAATGAATGTTAAAGCAAAGAGCAAAATTATCATGAGGATTTCCCAGGGGCATTGGAAACATTTACAAGGTTTGTTATAGGGAGTCAATGACGTTATTGACATCATGTCTTTGAAAAGGTGACTTGGGTAAAGCTCTGCGTGGAAATCATTTCAGTTCAATATAAACAATCTTCTGACCCATGGAGTCTGTTGTCAGATCCCTGTTTAACGTTTTGTTTTTAATGGCATCTAAGAAGGTGTTCCATTGAGGGTAAAGCTATAGTTCTTGATGATTGAGTCCAAACTATTTAATTAAAATGATGTCCAACCTGTTCAAGAAAAAATAATAATGTGCAAACAAAAATCTGTACAAAGAGGAGCCTTCAGCTTACTGAGTTCATTTGCTTTTTTAGAAACAAACATACCTAAGGATCCCATCTCAAATGAAAAAAAAAAAGCAAACCAATTGAAACAAAATAATCGTTTCCCTTTTTCAATCTTTCTTCCAGGGCAAAAATCCAAACTCAAATTGCATACAAGAAACTTGGGCCTGTGTTAGTGCTTTTATCATAGCACTTAATGGGTTACTTCTTTTTTGATATTTACCTTTTCAATTATGCATTACAAAAAGTGTCCAGACTGTTCTGTGTAATTACATGTGAAGCAAAACAGAATTGCACTTTAACTCTTGGCGCATTAATGTTGATTTAATATTAGTTTTTAAAGACCAATATTACCAATAAATAATAAGAATAATAAGAAGCATATGAACAATATTATGAATTTTGTGAGATTCACTGCGGTGCAGTGGTTAGCACTGGGACTCTAGCTTCAGTTCATGGGTTGCTATCTTCACGATGTTTATATGTTCTCCCAGAGTTTGTGTGGGCTTCCTCTAGGTGCCCCCTGTTCCTTCACACAGTTCGAAAACATACTGATAGGTTAACTGGCTCCTGGGACAATTAGACCCAGTGTGAGTGTGTGTCCGTGTATGCTCTGCAATGGACTGGTCCCTTCTAGGATCTACCCTGCCTTCCGCTCTCTGCTTGCCGCCATTGACTGCAATTCCACTGCAACCCTGTATTGGAAGAAGCAGATAGAAAATGGATGGATGGACACAGAACTTTAGTTAAGTACAGTAGAACTGCTGCTCTTCATTTGAATTATACTGAGACATCTATTATTATGTGTAGTATCCTGTAGGTATTTACATCAAGGCAGAATGGGTCTGGTGATTCATTGATGGCACAGAATATAGTGTTAGGCCCACATTTAATTGTTTATCTGTTAAAATAAGGTACAGTGAAAGCTGTGCTATTTAGAAAAATAGTTCTGGATTGAAAAATCAAATAGCAAAGTCTATGAAATTCAATAAGAGGGTGATACTGCCTATGTGTAAAAGATTTTGAAATAAAGGAAGGTGAATTAATTATTTAATGATAATTGCATATATATTACATAATTATAGTCCACTCTGCCTAGGCTGGTATTTCATCTATTAGCAGATTTAACAGCAGGTGCTTGTTATAGTGGTTGTTACAGTTTAAGAATCTGAATTTTTAGGCCACTTGCTCAGTCTTTAGTTCAGTTCAATACTGTACATTTAGATGTGATCTGGGATTCAGGGTCTTCCCAGTTATAAAAACAAAACTTTTGTTTTCTTGCTCCCATTCAAGATGCACAAATCAATGGATTGGAGTTTTCTGATCCTAGAAAGTGTAATTAGCCCAGAGGTGGAAACTGAAGGATTAGAAGCTGTCTGTTAGATTAGACTTTAGTTTAATTTCTGAAAGATGAGGGCCAATAGCAACACATCTGTTCTTGCCGAGATGAGATGCATTTATTGTTGTGAACTTGATGTTGCTGAGGAACTCTGACAACAAAGACTAGAATCAACACCCTTATCCCCAATGCAGATCAGAAGTCCCCAGGTTTAAAGGTCCTTAAATAAGAAAGAACAATTGGAATTCAAATAAATAAATTCAAATGTGAACAATACAACTGTTTAATCACTGTTTAAATATAATGTAAAACACTTCATGTTCTCAAGTTTTACATTGCAGTAGACTATATTATTTTTCCCTGCATGTGTGTATGAAATATATATACATGCAAAAAGGCTTATAATCTGTAGCTAGAAAATTAAATAAAGAAAAGTTACCCCATTAATGATATTTCATTCAAAGCTGGAAATTAAAAGGTAATTTTGCAGACTCTGCTTAATAATACTTTTATATTTGCTGCTAATAGCTAATTTGATTAACTAATTTAACATTTGGTAGTCCAGGATTAGTGATAATTGTGTTCTATGAAACCACCAAACATGTATTACATGGCTCATCATGGGCTTAAAGAATGCACCCATCCAGCATGCCATATCTACATTTTGAATGGATTTTCAAGCATGCTTCTCCAGTGATGCTACAATGTAAATGTTTAGAATAAACCTCACATTAATGAATGGATAATAATACTGTACTGTATGTTCATTACTTAAAGGCTTATGGTATTATTATGGGTGTTACCATGCCCATATTTTACAATATACCATGCTGTGATGAGGTAAAATTATGTAGATAGTAGATCATATGCTTATCTACTTCTGTTATATCCTACTGTTTACAGTAGGAGACTTTATAATCAGTGAGTGTTTAATCTTCACAGGGTTTATGTTAAAATAGAAAATTAATCTTCATGCTGCAAAACAAACTTTTATTATTGTTTAACTATAAACTAATCAATAAAAGAAAGACAATAAATTACTTAGTTCATCCATAGAGAACAAAAAGAATAAATTTACCAAGCAGTCTTTACCATTTAAGAAGCAAAAGCTGTTTAAAGCAGCACATAGCTAGGTGTAGCACAGTATAGGTCTCTTCCTGCTACACCTGCTAGAGTGTTGCAGATGATGCAATACAAAGGCAAATAATAAAGTCAGCTTGGCAGATGATTAAATGCTGCTTGAGAGAAACTGCATATTTTTGCCATTGGCAAGATGCAGTTTATGTCCAAGTAACAGCCCATCACAGGAAAAAGTGTCAGGTTTAAATTGTGGCTGACCATAATTAATGGCTAGATAGTAGTAAATCACTTCCCTGCCAAGCTACTAAATGTAATGTAGTACTGTTTGCCCCTCAGTCCATGTAAACAGAAAATCTAATTAAAACGGCATTCTTCGCATTGCAATTGAAAGAAGATTCAGGGTTTTGGGATGTTTTCCTTGCAGTTCCCTCAGTTTTATTGCTTTACCACTGTTAACATTGATCATAAATAGTCCTTTTCATGGAGGATGAAATGTCAGTGTGTGATATGAAACACATCAGAAGTGGAATCCCAAGACTCTTTTCAAGTGTCACTGCAGACTTTCTGACATATTGATCTCTATGGGACTAATGGACATTTGAGTGTAGCATATGCTTAAATTATTGAAGCTTAATGAAACGTACATCAGATATTAACCCTCCAAGGCTTCAAAGTTAGTGCCTGACCATAAAAATGAGGTTACAGGGATCATTAAGCTGTTTTGCAAATTGGGGAATATAATTTATGATTTAATATTCATTTTAAAATTGGTTTATGAATGCCCTGAGCTATTTCAAAATAATTTTCCCAGCAGTCCACGGATAGCCCATATCACAGATGACGATTCTGTTAGATTTTTATTATTCAGTGTCTGGGTTCCAGGGGGATCAGTCCTATAACTTAATTATGTCTGATACAGCCTTATCTTAAAAAAAGTCTAACAGATTAGCTGTGATGCTGAGAAGATATTGGAGATTAAAGTTTATGCTCTATCCCGATATCAATCATATACAGCTAAGCAGTGACATTAAAAATGTTATATTTTGAAAACACTTTTTAAATTAATTTCTTGTTTTAGAAGTTTAGAGAAAATTGGATATAATTGAGGAAAATTTGGGGACTAGTAGGATTGGAAGGGATGGCATTTCGGGGCTTAGGTGCAGGGGTATTTTTCTTCCTTCCTCCAAAAACACATTTCATGAGCTAAACCTCAAATCAAATTTGCAGCAGAAACATTCAGAATTAGTTTACAATCAGCAAGCAGATGCAGACTAAGAAATAAAAATACTATAAACAGCATTAAATCATAATAATCAATGATTAATGATCACTATTATTAAATTAACAATAATGCTATACTGTAATTCATAGTGCTATCTCCATAATTCATGAATATCATGAATCAAGTATGGTTCATAAATGGTATTCAGCAAAAAAATAGCCAGGTTTTGCATAAGATATTTGAGTCACACTTCAGATATACTTAATGTGGTACTTGTTAGTATAAAACCCCTCAATATTTTACATACAGTATAGGAGGGAACCTACTTCATCCACCACTGAGATAAAGCACTGGCTGCCCCCCAACAAGCAGTTCAGACACGGAAATGAGAAACTGCTTTGCCTACTGAATTAAGGGGACCTTTATTAACAAGACTGTACAATCCCAGAGTGAAGGCTTAGGACACCCGGATTTTCCAAAATCCTATGGCTTGTTCCTATAGTGCGCCGCAGAAGCGCCGGCGGGTCCCAGCTAAGTCAATATGGACTTAAGACACACGTCTCATTTCATCATGTTTCACCAAAAAACCTTTTTTGAAGCTTTTGTGAAACCAGAGGTTCTGTTATTGCATCCGAAGAAGGCTCCACAGTTGAAACGCTGTGTTTTCTCTCTTCTCTTTTCAGCATGGAATAAACCTATCACTTGTTCCTTTGCAGCCTACGCATACTGATACAGCTAACCACCTGAACTATTTTTATTGTATTTGCAATAACTTTTACAAATTGCTTGGGGATGCAAGAAATTTCATTCCAGGTCCAGTCTTCACAAAACATTATGTCAATTTTTTAAATTGATCAATTTGTCCCAAATTTTTATCCAAGTGAGTAAACAACTACTGTAGGACAATGCCTACAAGGCCTAAAATTGGACAAATTTGACCTCTGATAACCAACAAAAATTTTCGCCTGCTGTTTTAATTTTCATATGTTTGTCTGTTGAGTGGACACATTAATAGATAAAAGCAATTTGACTGTTTACACTCAAAGCCAAGGGGGTTAGTTTCAATTTAAGACCTGAACCGGGCTTCTGCTATGTTTTGCTGCAGAGATATAACAAAATATTTAAGGGTAGAAAATTCCAGGCAGAAGTTGGCTATAGGGGTCTAGAACAATAAAGTGTTTTAACTTTATGCTCACCTTTTCTTAACAGGTCACTATAGTCTTGTAAAGTCTTGCACAAAAACCCATTCCTATGATGTTTTTTACAATAAATAGATAGCATATTCGGGAAACACTTTTTATACATAGTATTTTCTCAAGACATGCCATTGGCAAATGAAAACCCAATCAAGTAAGAAGCACAAAGACAGATTTAATCTCAACTCTTTAACCAGATCTGAATACCTTGTCATATTTTTAACATTTTAAGATTGAGTAGTTTATGAATAACTGATTTAAGGTGATTCAGTATAAATGAAAAAAGAGTTTAAAGTTAATGCAAAAAGGATTTATAAATCAAAGAAACCCATTTGCTTTATCTGTTCACTGAAAATAAAAAGTTAATAAAATGATACAGTTCCATAATCCCTTTTATTCCAAAGTAATCCTCTTTAATTCTAAAGTATATAAATGGCTCTGAATTAACAATGAGTGAAATGTCCTTACAAAAATAAAAATATATAGTAGCTTTATATTTTTTTAAAGATTCTTTTTTAATTTATTTCTTACTTTAATAAATGTCTGAGTTAAATATGAAAATAAGAAATTACTTTTTCTTCTTCAGTTATTCAGTACTGTAGATTTATCAAATAAAGATATTATCAAGATATCAAGGCAAATACCACAGCTGCAGCAATTGTGAAGTGCCATGAAATTTAGAATTATCCAGTGCAGGTTATGTGAAAAATTGCACCAAACATTTTACATAAGAAATGTGACATTTCAAGCACTCAGAGATGGAAATTGACAACAGGGACAGATGTGTGACCAATACACCATATATGCTTTTTTCTTAAAATATCAAATGATTGGTAAAAAAACAGTACAGTTAATTGTGAAGCCAAGACATATAACCATGGTTCTAGAAACCAATAAAACTGTTGTAGCATATTTGAAACTGAGGGTGCTAGAGAGTTAAAATCACGGAACAAGACATCTGACTCAGAACAACAATGTGTTCATGTACCAGTCTGCCTAATAGGCACTATACTCAAAGGTAATAGCAAAGAAATTGCACAGAGAGAGGGATTTAATTATTAAAGCCAGGAGCCGAGGACTTTATTACTCCATCAAGGTTATTTCAGCAACCCAAAGGTCAAAAGCTTTAAAAGTTATTGTCTGCAAACTGCAGCTAGCATTGACCTGAAGAGCTATAGAACAGTGTGCAGCCTTTACAGTTCAATCATTACTGACCTTAGCTGCCTTATGGAATGAAGGTCTTTTAACATTGCAGCGCAACTATTTTCTAACAAATTCCTTTGTTTCGACACTTTTGTGAGTGCATCCTGAAAACCAATTCACCTTGGGACAAGTGGACACATTCGTCTTAGACACATCACTCAGTGGGCGGTGTGTCTGTCATACTGAACTGGCCACATTTGGCTTCTGGATAAGTCTTCTTCTTATTCTGTTGCAAGACACAACAAGGATTTGAAGAAAAATGTGCATGTTACTTTGCCCCTAAGCATGTGATATCCAAAATAAAGTTACTACTGATCCCATAAGATTGCATCACCAGGGCCAGAACCAGCCATAAGGACATAAGAAAGGTTAAGAACCAGAGAATGCATTCAGTCCACCTAGCCCATTTGATTATTAGTAGCTAATCGTGCTGAGAATCTTGTCCGGTCAGTGTACTGGCTTCAGCAATATGGCTGTGTAACTTGTTCCATACAACCCAAACAAGTCATTTAAACTTACTAAAATAAGTAACAGTAAATCATGAGCAGCACTCTTTCCAACACGGCTTGTAATGTAATTTGAATTCTGAAGCTCAGGAGAACATACAACCCTGACTCAATTCACATAACTCATTTCCCGTCCAGTCATAAATACAGGAATAGACTTTTTATTCCCTCATGTTTAATTCCCTTGCAAATTCCCCTTGGCCTTAGCTTCTCAAGTACCCACTAACAGGCCTGGGCCGAAGAATGGCTGCAAGTCCACACACTCCTCCAGTATATCTCTCACTGCATTGCACTGTGTGGTACTATGAAATATGGTATGGTACTTTAAGAATATGTTTAAAAATATTATTTAATATGAGGTTATTTTTAAGGATACCATAGTGTGTTACATCGTCTACAATAACATAAGTTATAATACTATGAACCTCTACGGTAATCTGTAACATAAACAAAACCAGTGAATCAATACTGTATGTATCTTATAACTATGAATTTTATCTTCTGTATTTTAGTGTACGGAGTCATTCTGCGAAAGGACTTTCAAAGTATTACTAATGCTAAATTGTATCTTGATCTGCAAATAATAACAATTATATTTAATATTAATAATAATTATTATAATAATAATAGAAGATTGCTATTGGCAGTATGGCAATATACTCCAGCTCGATAACTGCTGCTTATGAAAGAATATGAAATAGTTATGAATAGTTATATTTGTTCAAGAATAACACTGTCTTTATACAGTAAATGCAAAAATTCAATTTGTTAGGAGATTTAACAGATCCCTGGTCTTGATTTATTTACTTAATTTCATAATTGCTGGTAATTTGGGATATTAATAATTTATAATAATTTGTGATTAACTTGTTCTGGTCCTTTTTATACGTCTGCTGCTTAGATCCGACATCTGTGATGGCAGATTGAAATTCTCTGCACTTTCAAATGACAAGGCAAGAGAGATTCTATTATTTCCCAGCCAGTGTCAGCGAATATGCCTATTAGTGCCAGTGGTGAAGGAAACTTTAAAGATTCAGAGGACATCCATCCATTTCCAACTCAAGTAAGACTTTTGGAAAACATCAACACTTGTCATGAGGGTGGCCATCCAAAGATGTTGCTGAAATAAAAATGTCCCTTACTTTATTTACTGCAAAGGTAATCTTAAGGTAATTGCTTTTGACAATTTTTGGACATAATTGCAAACCAAAGGAAGTTCACTTTTACAGGGAAGGTCATATCTGTGACAGAATCAGGTAAAGGGATCTCTCTAAAGAAACAATTATGTCTGCAAAGGTGGATGTATTGAATGAATGAAATAATGCAAAAATAGTTTTGATATATATTTTGGCCCCATTCCCTCGTCATGGGGGATGTAACATATATTCAGTACGGTATACACAAGAAAGAACAACTTATTATAGCACTGATGCATTTCATAGTACCTCGGCAACAGAAAATAACTGCCTTAAGTTTAAATGCTTTTGAAATTCTTGTGGAATGACCCAGTATATGATATTTAAAGAAAGAACATTTTTTGAATGTCTGTTACTATATACAGTAACCATAGATATCATGTAATGCAAAGCTATGAAAATGCTGAGGAAACACTTCATCATTGATGTCTTTTATCCCAGACACTCTTTTATTTATTTTTTAAAAGGACGAATCTAGATATGGCTCAAAACACAAAGGACTTAATTACATAGCAAATGCAGCACAAAGGACCTGTTCAGCATAAAAATGGCTGGCTTCTCAGTCATCAATTTTGGAGCACTGTTGATAAACTGTAAAATTATTACATGCCCAAGATATTGTATTTCCCTTGCTGGCCATTTGAAATAAAGATACAACACACCAGGTTTTGAGGAAAAAAAACCTCCATCAGCCAGATGGTTAGACCTCATGCTGAGCTCAACTTACAGTAGTAGCCAGAGATTGGAATTGATGAAGAACTGAAAACTGTAAAAGAACGATCCTCTCTCTCTTCAATATCTGCATTTATCAGATTAGTCTGAAATCTCCTATATTGCAGAGGAACCAGGCTCATCAAAAAACATTGGACTAAAAATATGCATTACCCAAAATCCTGTGATATTTGAACAAGATCTAATTTGAAGTTTTCTAAGGATTGCCATTCTATACTAGGTGCATGGAAATGACTTCTTTCTGGCAATATCTAACATTGAGGGCCCTGAAAAAAATGTTAGTGGTCCCAGACTTCAAACCATTTAGTCCTGAAAGGAATTAAAATAGTTACTTTCACTGCAATGCCAAAAGTGCCTGAAGTCTTCCATTTAGCTGACTCCCCCTTGATTAGGCTTCCAATTCTTACTCATTAAAATTTAAATGGTCATGCTAATTGTGCAACAAGTTGAGCTTGCTTTCAATAAATGAGACACTGAAAGTACTCGTTTTAAATTAAAAATAAAAGAGTCAGTGTAGTTTTTTTTCCGATGCCATTTCAATTAGGAACGCAAAGAAAATTAGTTTTTTATCCTCTATTGTGTAATATAATTATAACCCTGGCAATTCTGGATTACTGTTGGACATAGAAAATAAATAGGATTGAGTTTACTGACTCTTTCTTCAGCATTTGTGGTTTTATATGATTATAAATTCAGATAAGCATTTCAACTCCAGGTGTCTTTCAGCCCTTAATTAACTTGTCATGGGGCAGGACTGTCTATCCCAGAAGGCACGGTGCTTCACTCCCACCACCATCAGTGAGGTGTGCTCCTGCTTACTCGCAGTGCAGAGCTGGGATTATAGAAAGATAATAGGAGACAACAACAGCAGCTCCAGGACATTGACAAACGAGCCACTCTGATGGACAGTGTTATTTGTAATAGCTTGGGGAATATACTCTGGCTCCTCAGGGTCACACCTTGTTGTCACTGACAATTTATTTCTGTTCATCCCCCTCCACTTTCATCCCAACTGCAGTGCACCAAAAAGCTGTCCAGCCCAAGGTCATTATTTTATTAGGTAAAATTACACAAGATCTCTGGGTCTTAAAATCTGGAGTACAAAAAAAGTTCTTGGATTTGAAAAAAACACACTACCAGATTATAAAAAAAAACTATTATTCTTTTAAGGGTTGTTAAATATCAAATACTACGCTATCATTTTCAATTTAGCTTGTTACACTCATGGTTTGTAATCAGAAAGGACAAAATGCCAACTCTAATTTGCTATAAATATTATTAAGAGTCACCAGCATGAGTAAAACACGAACACATGCTGAGATGATGGTTATTCCATTTCAGTGCAATGCAACACTTTCTAATTGATTTGAACAGTGTAATATCTATATAAATAAATACATTTTATTCTACTCCTACAGTCATACTGATTGATCATGTTCTTTTGAGTCAAAGCTGAACCTTATTATTATAATTTTTGTTCCATTAACAAGCAAGTTGTAAATTCTGCCAGAATGTGCTTCTCAGGCAGCTCATGGCCTCACATCATATTCTTATTTTATGTGTTGCATAACGTCAGCAATTAAATCTTTAACAAGAATTCTCTCTGGGTGACCCTAGTAACAGATAAGATGGAGTGAGAAAAATCAATAAATATGTAAATATATACACCCATAAAATTCAGGGCCACCTCTGGTGCAAAATTAGCAATTAAGTTAATACTTTACATTTTAATTAAATTTTAAAGAAATTAATTAGAGGTGAGCAATTAAACTTGAATGTAAATACAACACTATGCTTTCCTTGACAATTTGTGTGCTTCTTAACTATACTTTTTTAAGCAAAGTGGGAGTCAAGCCATCACCAGCAATGAGGATTATGGCTTACTTGTCATGATTGAACAGCAATTACCCTTTGCATTGGCAGACTTAGGGGATATTTAATATCAGATATCTCAGTGATTAATACTTTTTGCATTTTTATCATCCTACAGGTGGTGTACTGTATACCATCCATCCATTTTCTAACCATTTTATCCAGTACAGTGTAACAAGGGAGCTGGAGCCTAACCTGGGCAGGATACTCCCATCTCAGGGCACACAGACACAGGCATGCACACACTCACACCAGGGTCTATTTTCCCAGGAGCCAATTAACCTGCCATTAACCTGCCTTTGGACTGTCACGTTGCATAGTTTAGGACCCTATGCAGACGGTATAATCCGGAAGTGACCGGAATAAGACTACAAGGGAAACACAGTGGGAGCAGGACAGGATGGCAGACAGGGGGGCGTGACTATGGTGATCTGGTGCTCGGGGGGTGTGGCACAGGTGCACAAGTCCAAAACAGTCCAAAAGGGGGAATCCGGGGCACAGTCCAAGGTCCAAAACCGGGAGATCCATCCAAGACGAAGACAAGAATAAAAACAGGGAACAGGGACATGGAACCAGGAACAAGGAAGTTAAAAATACAGTAGACTGACAAGGCCAGGCTCGCCGAGCCCCAGATTCAGCTTGGTCTGGACGCCGTGAGGAAGACTGTGCCTTCAAGCCAAGGACGTAGGGTGACTTGATGGTAGGCGGGCCTCCGGGCATCCGTCTCTCAATGCAGAGCCAGGAGTAGCGAGAGCGCCAGGCTTAAATAAGGAATGACAAACAGAGGGCAGGTGCAGATAATCAACTAAAATGTGAAAGAGCCGGAGCACCCTTAAGAGGAGGGATTGCTATCGTGATATGGACTGTAGGAAGAAACTGGTGCATCCAGAGGAAACCCACATGAACATGGCGAGAACCTACAAAACGTCAGCAGAGATAAATCCCCAGCTGTAGGTATTGAACCCATGGCCCTAGCACTGGAAGACAACGATGCTAACCATTGCTGCTATGTAGTATGTGCTGAAGCTGTAGTAAGGACACCTGTTCTTGCTCTGAATTGTCACTGTCGCATTAACTTAGTTATTCCTTTATTGTTACCTTTTTTCTTACATGATAAAATATTGTATCTTTGACATTTAAAAAAAAAACATCTGAAAAAGTTTCAAACACAATATTTAACCTTGGGTCAAGAGAAAGAGCTGTCCATCATTATTAGTGACAGGCCTGCTCTAGTATAAAGTGGCTGCCTTAGCCTGCATTGCACTAGACACCATCAGAAAGCATTTGTCTTACTTATATTTCATAATGTAACAAATAAACTGTCAACCAAATAAACGTGTCTTTGTCAATATCTCTGTATCCTTGTAAATTACACACATTCATTTCTGCTTTAAAATTATTAAAAGTAGATTTAGGTGCATCATTGATTAATCAAAATCTTGGAGTTTCTTTTAGAAATGTGGCACCAGCATGAACCTAACATTATTCACTCCTATTTTTCCTTCATACAGGACTATTGCATACAGAAAAGGAACAAATGCAATCCATAAAAAAAAGGATTTAAAATTATAATCACTTTTGAAATGCTGTGATTCTGCTTCAGGGTTGACAATATACCTGTAAGAGGTTATTCACAATGTTGTTAATTAGCAATGTAATTCATCAGCTAATTAGTAGTATATGACAATGTAACATTACTCATTTCATTGAGCATTTAATCAATCATATGAATACTGACCTTTTCATGACATTACGTTTCTTATTTTAGATTTGCTATTCCTCAGAACCATTCACACTTGCAACATTAGTTCACGAGGAATGACGGCAGCCGAAAGCTTGGGAGAAATTAGAATAATTTATTGAGATGTGGAGATTTGGCGTAACCCGCTTGGCTGAGGGCCAACCTCCCGGCCGTTGGACGGGGAGGATAGGACCCCCATGCGACCAATGGGGTAGCTGCAAAGGTGGAGAGGGGGTGGAGGAGGGATGCAGAAAACGAACGAGGAAGAGGAGAGGGTGAAGTTTGATATATATGGAGACCGGTTGCTTACGTCAGGATAAGTGAGAACTGTGGCAGCTGTGTCGAATGAGCTCGGCTGCTTTCATTCCTCCCGAACTTTCATTAAAAACTCCATTTCACGAGGAATGACGGCAGCCGAAAGCTTGGGAGAAATTAGAATAATTTATTGAGATGTGGAGATTTGGCGTAACCCGCTTGGCTAAGGGCCAACCTCCCGGCCGTTGGACGGGGAGGATAGGACCCCCCAAAAGAACCAAGCGGGACCCCCAGTCACCAGTGCAGAAACAAAAACAAGAACAAAAACAAAACCGAGTGATTGTTAAACTAATTCAGCCGAGGAGAGAAAGTGCCTGCTTGAGGGTACTGGGGTTAGTTTTGATGTATGCATGATAAGCCTCGGAGGACCAGCGGCCGAGTTGCTTGATGAGATACTCGGGTATGCCTTGACGAGCGGCAGAGGACGCGGCCCCTGCTCTGAAGGAGTGCCCAGAGAATTGTTCAGGGGGGTATCCGGCGGTTAAAAGGATGTCGTAGAGGTGAGAGAGGAACCAGTTGCAGGTCACGATACGGCCCTTCTCGTTTACGAACAGAGGGTCAGTAGGCAAAGCTCCGGCAGCAGTGCGAAGATGTGTGTAATGGGATAGAGGCTCGTATGGGCTTACGTATGAACAGAGTTTGAAATAATAGATGAGAGTGCCGGACCCGAGTTGGTCGGTTTTGCTTTTCTTGAGATAGAAGGTCAGTGTATCGGAAGATAGGATGGAGATGTCGGCTAAGCAGGGTTGAGAAGAGGGATCGAAGGATGTGGAAGCGGCGGTAATTTCGGAGCATCTTAGGAAGCCGAAGAAGGCTAACAAGAATAAAGATTCGAGAGTGCGGTCGATCCAGGGTGAGTGGTAACCCGACCTGAGAATGTAGATGCAAGATTCGAGGATATCCGAAGTAAGTGGTGCACGTTGGTTCAGAAGTGGTTTTTCAAGCCGCTGAAAGCCTTTAAGCAGGAGACTAATTTGAGGGTGGATAAGGGAGGGACAGGTCGTGCCGAAAAGGAGTTTATGGAAGAAGTGGATGCCGCACAGGTATACTTTGGTGGTGGACGCTCGTACCTTGAGGGAGTTTTTACAATAGCAGACGAAGGATGATACGGTGAGAATATCGAAAGAAGGGAATTTTATGTTCGTGGAGAGGTGGAAGGATTGGAAGCCCTTCCAGGCAGTCCAGTAAGAGTTGAGAGTTCGAGGGGCAATCCCTAAGAGGATAGTTTGCTGGGCCAGCTGGACGTAGTGATGGAAAGGATGATTCAGAGGAACGTGAGTTCCGAATAGGGAGGTACTGTGCATGGGTTCGGTCTTGCATCTGGTGCCAAGTTCCTGAATTTCTGAAATTGAAAGCGAGAGAGAGAGTCAGCTATCTCATTAAGGTGACCTGGAATGTGAGCAGCTACGAGGACGAATTGATGTGTGAGAGAAATCCATTTAAGGCGGCGAAGAAATTTCATGATAGGTCGGGATGAAGACCTTCCTTTGTTGATTATATGGACTACTGCATAGTTGTCCGAATGGATAAGGACAGATTTTTGTTTCCAATTGTGGCCCCAAAGAGAGGCTGCAACGACAATTGGAAATATTTCGAACAGGGCCGATGACTGGTCGGCGAGGGGGATCGAAGAGAGTTCAGGAGGCCAAGGGGCCGCAAACCACTGGCCTTTGTAATAGCCTCCGAAACCGACTGAGGGGGCTGCGTCTGTGAAAAGCTGGATATCCTCGGCCTTGGAGAGGAGGTCATCGTAGAAGAAAGATATGCCGTTCCAGTTGGTCAAGAAAAGCTGCCAGAGCCTGAGCTCGGATTTGCAGTCAGCTGAAAGGCTTACGTGGTGATAAGAAGAGGACACGGAAGAGGCGAGGTCGAGGAGGTAGGAGATGAATGACCGTCCTTGGGGAATGATACGCATGGCGTAGTTGAGGTGGCCGAGCAGAGAGAGAAGTTCCCTCTTTGTGCAAGATTTGGCAGAAGAATAGGTAGAGATATATGTCTGGATCCTGTCGATCTTGTCGCGAGGCAGGGAGGCAGAGAAATTGATGGAATTGAGGGTGATCCCGAGGAATTGGATTATATGAGAGGGACCGGTTGTTTTGTCTGTGGCGAGAGGTACCCCTAGTTTCCCGAAAACAGAAGTAAGTGTGGAAGAGGCTCTTGCGGGTGGGGCGTGAGGAAAATCTATGGTAAGGAAATCGACGAGAAGGTGGACAAGAAAGGGAAGCCTATAATTATTTAATAATCGAAAATTTTTGGGCTACTCCTGCATCCGAAAGTCAGGCGGACTGCGAAGAAGAACTTGTTCCGCCAATGAGCTCCGAAGAGGTGCCAGAAGTCTGGATCGAGAGGCATAACTTTAAAGGCACTGGAGATGTCGGCCTTAGCGAGCCAGGCGCCCGGACCTGCGATTTTGATGAGAGAAATGGCATGGTCGATTGTGGCGTAGTGGAGGGAGAAGTCTGAACTGGGAATAAGACTATTGAGACTTGGCACGCGGGAGTTATGGGGGGCTGACAAGTCAATTATGAGGCGTTTTTTACCGGAATACTTACGGACTGCTATACCGATGGGATTGATGCGGTATACGGGGAATGGGGGAGAGTCGAGAGGGCCGATCATGAAACCATTCTTGACTTCGGATGCTAACAAGGAATCAACGGACTGGGGATCGGCGGTGGCAGATTGCAAATTTTTGCAAAAGACGGGGGAAGAAGGAAGTGTGCACAGGCCTGGTGAGAATCCGAAGGAAAGGCCGTCGAGTAAGATGTGGGTGGAAGAGGGGTCGGGGTGACGGAGCAGTTTGGAAGCAAGAGCGGGGATATCGATTGGGGTAGACAAAAAAGCCAGTAGTCATTTGGGAACGCTGAAGGTGGAGCGAGCATGGAAAGGCCGGCGGGGGCAGGCGGAGCGAGCGTGAGCTTCGCCGCAGAAGCTGCAAATGTGGAGGAAGCGACAAAGGGAAGAGGTGCATGTCGAGGAATTGAAGTTGTTGCAAATTTGTTGACCTCTGATCATCACGATGGGACGACCGCGAACGTCTCTGGACCGGGAAGGTTTGAAGAAGACCTGGCGGGAGAATTGATGCTGAGGGGGAGAAGGGGCAGAGTCGGGGTTGGGCTTGTGGACTGTATTTGGACAAAGATTTGATGGATGTGCCCAAGAGGAACAGAAGTCGCAGGAAAGAGCTCTGATGCCGGCGAAAGTGCGGCAGTAAAGCTCAATGTCGAGGGCTCCCCAGTAGGTGCGCTGGTTCCATTGGAGTAGGCGGGCAGCGGCCTTGGCCGAGAACTGCTTGTGGTAGTCGTAGAACAGGGAGCCCTCGAAACGGACAGATAGATCGAGGATGATGTGCATGTAATCGTCGAGTTCCTGACGACGTTCAGGGAAGGCGGAGCACATGATGTCGCGAAAGATGCTGAAAGCCAAGCAGAAGTCGGAAATTCGAAGGACTGAAGCAGAGTGAGGGTCAGAAGATTTGAGAGTAACGGAAAATGAGCCGCAGTCGACTATTCTGGAATCGGAGTTGTAAGTGGAGGAAGAGAGAAGGTGAGCTAGATTGACGTCCGCACCTCGTAGAATTTGCTGCCGGAGTGAAAAGGAAATGGGAGGAGGACTAAACTTTAGTGCGTTAGGAGGAGCTGGGAGAGGAACGGCTGTTCGGAGAGAAAAGTCCTTAGTAAAGGGGAGATTGGAATCCAGGGCCGAAGGCATGGGATGACTGATGCCGTGTTGGACACCGGGGATGGGAGAGGATGAGGAGGGGAGAAGAGAGGAGAGCAGATTGCGATAGGAGGGGTTGGACAGATCTGGGGCCTGAAGCTCATTGGCTTGGGATATGGAAGCCGAAGGCTGTTGAGGAGGAATTGAAGCAGGGGCAAAGGCTGCGTGAAGGACTGAGGAGGCTGCCGAGTCGTCTTGGACGCCAGGGGGTGGGGGAGGGTAAGAGCCGCCTGCTGGCTGAGCTGGAGGTCGTTTACTGGATGGCCTTTGGGCCGTGGAGACTGCAGCAGGGGCCGAAAGAAAAGAAACCGGGGCCGAAGGCACCAAGCTGGCGGAGCTTGAGTCGTGTTGGACGCCGGAGGTAGAGACAGAAGAGAGTGCAGAAATTAGATTAAGCAGAGAAGGGGTTTGGGGAGGGGCGTGAGCCTGGGGCCTTAGACCCGGCAGCAAGGAGTTTAGAGAAAGAGGCTGGGTGGAAGAGGCTAGGTGCGGTTGTTCGGCAGAGGAATGGATTGGTTGGGGAAGAGACAGAGACACGGATATATCAGGACAAGACAAGACAGAAGACGTGACGGGCAGAGGCGCGGACATCCTCGGGGTCCTCACGTTCGGATGAGTAGCAGCGGCGCGGGTGATGTCATCGGAGGGCGCCGGGGGAAGCTGTGTGGCTGATGTTTCCTTTGTGTAGACTGCGGTTAAATACAGGGAAAACAGAGCTTTTTTGGAAGCGTTTCTTTTAAAATGGACTCCATGTTTTCGAAGTATCCTCTGGAGGCTTGCTACGGTCCAGTTGGAAATCGCGAGAGATGATCCAGGAGAAGGGGGAGCCGATGTGCGTGAAGCGCGGCGGCTGGGACGTCCTCGAGAGAAGCGGGGGTTATTTGGAGACTTTGCCGTGGAGGGACGGGAAGGCTGTGTTTGTGATGAGAGAGGGACTACGACGTCAGAACGCAGTCTTCGGCGAGGGGTTGAATCTTGTGAGGACTGGCTGGGAGATGAGCGGCGCTGATGTGGCACGGCGGGTGAAGGAGGCGATGAGAAGGAGGTGAGGGGAGCGGGGGGGGAGGACTGGACGAGAGGGGTAGGAGAGTCTTCTGTGCTGCAGAAAAGCTCTTCGTCGGAGCAGCGAATTTGCAGATCCATGGGAAGGGAGCACGGATTCGAGCTAGGCGAAAAACGAACCATGCAGAAAACGAACGAGGAAGAGGAGAGGGTGAAGTTTGATATATATGGAGACCGGTTGCTTACGTCAGGATAAGTGAGAACTGTGGCAGCTGTGTCGAATGAGCTCGGCTGCTTTCATTCCTCCCGAACTTTCATTAAAAACTCCATAAAAACTACAAATATGTACTGTACATGTTGTGTAAATGTATATCACTGCTCACAACAGGTTTGGAACATGAATGCAGCTGGTTGATAATTCCTGCATAAAAAGTGATTTTCCTGTAAGATGCTTGTAAATTACTGACTTGATATAATGCAGAATCTTGTATTCCAGAGCCTGAAAAAGCTTCTTAAAATAGCAGTTAAGAGTACAATAACAATCCTTCTTCTTTTAACATTGTCTGACTACTATGTAGTCTTTCATGCCAATTATATAATAGTACTGCCCAGGCAAATTCGAAAACCATGAAAATTCATCTTTGTCACGCAGAGGGAAGATTACCTTAATTCAGTGCATTAGGTTAGTGATTGAATTTCCTTCACACTAGTAAATATTTCAACAGGCAAGCCACGACTCAGGAGAAAATAACAGACTTTACAAAACCAAAGCCTAGCACGAGAATGAAAAAGATTATAAATACTGTAAACCATCTCTCTGTCTTAAATTTTCAATGTATTATTATTGCAGTGAATACCTGGCTAGTTTTTCTGTGCCACTCAATATAATATCAGTTTAATAGCACTTCTTTCTTAAAGGATCTCGGAAAATGGAAAAACATGGATATCACAAAACATTCAAGACTTTGATCGTTTTAGTCAGGCGCTGAGTGAATAACTAGCTACAAAATGTATAATCAATTTTACTTTAATAACTCTTTCAGCTCAGAAAAATAACTACGTATTATTTTCAATTTGGAATTGTTTTCACAGCCACATGAAGTAGAACATACTGGAGTAATCACACATGAGTGAGGTTGAAAGAATTTGAAGATTATTTCTGTTGGTATCAACTTTGTCATGGAAACTACTAACATTTCCCAGAAGACATATCCATCCACAGCCATATGAGACATATATTCTCTCAATGGCTATACTTAAACATTCCTGTCAGTTTTAACGCAGATAAATAGCACAAGTCTAAAGGTTCTGGTATCAAGAGCATGAAAAGTAAGTTCTTAGATGGTGATGAGCCAAAAAGAGGGGTTGGACCACCTTAACATTTGGTGACTATTTTCTCAGGACACTCAAACAGTTGCTCTACAAATAAAATAATAGCTACAGTACACATAACTGAAATGGAACAATACCCCAAGTGTGTGCTTTTGGGCTCCACAATTCAATGTGATCCATCAATCTTACTCAGCACCACTCTGAAAGAAAGAGTACAGTACTGTATATAAAAATCTAGTTGGCTGCATAAAGAAGATAATAAAAATACATAAGAAAAACTTGTTAAAAGTTTTGTTGAAAAACTGAAATATAATATGGAAGGGGTAGGAATATGAACATGGGTGATGATGGTTCTTTGATAAGAGGATCTTCAGACTGTACTGTACACCTTCCATGTTGAGTGTCCCAGGGTACAGCATCATAAAAGGAAAATTCAATCTTTAATAGAGAAAATATCTTAATAATAAGTATGAATTCTTAACTGGTGTGCCACAGAATTTCAGAAAGAATTTGCATCTGAGACAAATTGTAGGATTAATTAAATATTGTTTTTATAGAATAGTTCTGTGGAGTAATCAAATTGTTGTGACGTGCTGAGTGTACACACATGAGACAGAGGCCAAGCTCTATGTCTGTTCACGTCAGAATTGAAATTTTGAGTCTGACAGACAAAAAACACAGAGAACATCTTAGAGTAGCTGAGCAAGACCTCCGTGATTCACTGTCACCAATTCCAGCCAGGAGAGGGTGACTATACACTTCAAGACAAACACAAATATTGAAATCCGTTTTATTTATAGTATTAAACAATGTGCTTGGGCCAGTAACATGTATTTGTGGAGAGAGGGGGGAGCAGTGCACTAATTGCAAGCCAGATTTAAATAAGATCAGCCTTCCTGTTGTTTTATACATTTGAATTGTTTCTCCAACATACTGTATGCGATTGTCTTCTGTGCTCTCAAAGAGCCAGTTTCTTCAGGAAATGATCAGTGCCATAAAAATGTGTTTCTCAAAGTGCATTTCAGAAAAAAAAAACTTTGCATTCCATTTTTTAGAACATTTCATCTGGACTGTCTGTGGAATCCCAGAAATGCACTGCCTTGGGAAAAGGCTTTCCAGAATAATGCTGCCTGGAAAACTAATGCTAAGACGACAATGAACGACAACTGTTACATTGCTGAAAGATCTGTCATACGAGTACATATTAAAATCTATTTTTCTGAAACAAAAACTCATTGTGTAATCAAATGCACATACTGTACAGTATAAAAACACTCTAATATATACTAAATTTTGCTATATCTACTAATAGACGCTATGCGTACTGTATGTACAGGGTGACTGGACAAAAATTAAACTTCATCCGAAACACCATCCACAATCTACAGTATCTCCAAGGAAAATTCAGCAGGTTCCGTAGTCTTATAAGCTGCTATAATTTTTAATACAAAAGGAGACGAAGCTCAGTTTCTGTTGTTCTGTTATCTGTTTGCTCTTGTTCAGTTTCCCCCATCATCTTGACAGTTAATTCTGAAAGAAGTGTCTTTTCCTTCACATTTCGTCATCCGGCCCAACAGATGTCCTTGTACTCCGTGGGCCACTGGTATGCTGCTTTTGATAAAGGTTGCCACCTTAATTTAGTTACTGGATGGATAAAAATTGAACACATTTTCAGGTTCGAGGGAGTAATTATTTATCCCGTAATTGAGTTGAGTCCCACCAGGATGCGGCTATCTGTTGGAACAGCTGGGTTTAGCAGCCCTTGCCCAACCTTGTCCGCATTGTGAAGATGCAGCTGATTGCAGTGGCTTCGCTTGAGGACAGATGCATATGGTATCCTCCCATGGAGAAAAGATATTCAAGGACACGTCAATGGAAAATAACTTTCAGAAACTGAATGCGAGTGCAATAAAAACAACATACTAGGACAGTACTGTGAGTGCAAAGATGAGTCTGATGAGGCCAATGTGAAATAATGGCATATTGTAGGTAATATTGAATGAATGAGTTTTTTTTTAATTATTACTTAATTATTCAGCAAGCAACATAAGTTCAAGCATTCATTTTCACATGCCTCTTTTAATGTACTGTATGGAATGATGTTGTATTTCAAAAACTAAGTGAGTTTTGAGCCATTAATTGTATATGAATGATTATTTCTCATTAGGCAACAGAGAGAGAGGTAAAGAGAGCAAGTTTACTTTCTTAGCCATAGGTCACCTGTTAGGTCTTTCTTTACTGGTATGAGACACCAAGCTCACAAGAGTAATCCATAACATCAAGGTCAAACCATCTGACTTTCTAAGGACATTAAGGTCAGTGAAAGTCATTCATGCAATGTTTTACTTTCCCCCCACAGCAGAGAGTAGACCTCTGGGAGAAAGAACTGGGAAATAATAAAGAAATGCATGAGGGAATAAAAGAGATGTGAAAGTAAAGTGACCTCTGGAAAGTAATGCAAAACTGTGATCAAAAGAATTCTCTGAGTAAATGATCCGCGTGATTAATGTCTTATGTCTAAATGTAAACTAACTACAAAAGATATTCTCCTAGGATTTTTCTTTGAAATGTTATTGTTTTAGTTTATTTTTAAGAAAAGGAAATCTGCTTGAATAAGACACGTTGATGGAATATGCACTGTAAAGTGGTGCTTTGGAGATCATATATATATATCTTAAGATTTGAATTCCATATGTGACATCTTGCCAGATGTGCAGCAAATCTTTTAAATGTTCTCTGTCAACTTTGTGATTTAACTTCATATAATCCTTGAAAAGTTATGGCCTCCCATAGATACACTAGTCCCTAGATACTGTACACTGTACGTAACGTTCTAAACAATAGCTGTGATATACAGTGATACAGTATGCTCTCAGATATTTCTCAAGAAGATTAATAAAGACTGAAGACCTATTTGAACTAAATTAAATTTTATAGCTTATGTACTGTACTTTGGAGCCTTTGTCAATGTGGCATGGGCTGACATTCATATTAACTAGTTTAGAAAATGTAAAAAACTTGGCTCATATGAACTTTGTAGGTGTGTGTAAAAAGTTTCAAGATGTAAAGTATTCAGTGATTTCATTCAGTGTCAATGCAAAAGTTTTTAGCCCTTTTTAAAATGTTTTCTGTATAAATTAAAAGTGTGACAGACAAAAAAATAGGGCTAATATAAATTGGAACCTTTTTCAATTTGACATACACTGAAATTCAGAACTTCTTTTCAAGGGTTTCAGAACACCTTTTGCAGTAAGACATCCAAAACCAAAATTATACTTAAACTTCCATCTTCTCTCAACAACAGACTCATCTTTTTAAATATTCTCTATTAATCTGCAGATTTCAGTTTTCAACAATGAACAACACAACCAGAATTCAAAGATGTGTAACTTCAGTTTTCAGGACACATTACTCTTATGGATGTGTTTGTGTAGTAAAGCATTCTCTCCATCATTAAGGAGTGTGAGAAAGAGTCTCACACACAAGTGGTCCAGTGAAGTCTTACACTTCAAGCAGTACTGAAGAAATTACAGAAAACATCATTCTGCTCGCCTTCTTGAGATGACGTGCACAAGAAATGTATGCCTATTCACACATTTTACATGTATATCACTATGAAAGATGGTGGAATGTACCTCCTACCTACAGTATACAGTACTTGTAACAAATACCAATCCAAAAAATATTTTTGAGAAAAAAAGAAACAAGCAAGCAGATCAATATAAAGGACTTTATTTATTATAAAATACTGTAACATGACCACACCTGATTTAATCTTTTGCAGCCCTGCGACTTTGTTTAGTTATCACAAAATATCCTATAGTTCAAACCTTAAGGAAAGTGATATCCTCTAAGAGGAAACCTCTAGGTTGTGAAAATGAGCAGTAAAACTGTTTAGATGGAATCAGACTATTTTTCATGGTTTACACCTGTTGGGAAATAAATAGTAAAAACACTATGTAATTGGCTAGGATTACACACTAGGGTTTGTTGAGCAACATCAATACAGTTCAGAGAAAAGTATTCCACTTGTAAATTAAGAAAAGTGGAAAAAATTCAAAAAATCCCATTTCCTTTTTAATCAGACAACATTATTCATTAATTCATGTTGAGTGTCTTAGGTTTTGGTAAAGAGCCTACTGATATGTAAAACACTAGAAATGTTCAAAAGAAAATGCAATGATTTACACAAGAATCTTCTGCATAGGGAGACAAGAATATGTCAAGGCACCTTTTTCAGAAAACAAGCAGGACATGAAGAGCTTGATAGCTTTGTACAGATGGGAACATGATAATTCATTTTATTAAATCACTGTCACATTTGAGGGACATGTGTAATTGTTAGGACGTTCAGGGTGTTTGTGTGAAACCTCTCTGAGTTCTCTTAAGTGATTTGCAATTCTAGTTGCATATGAAAGGTACACTTTAAAATGAAGATTGTTATTATAGGATCTATGCTGATTTGCACGCTAAATATTCTCACAGGTTCTTCAGGATTTAATGCAGCTTCAGGAAATTCCTGCAGACCATTTTTGTAAATTTCTGTGGGCCTGTTCTGTAAGATCACCAGTAAAGATTAGGCAATGCTATGTACACTACATGAAACACTATACTGTAAGTATAAAAAATATATATACCCCAAAAAAACTAATAGATTTAATCATACTTCTCTATTACTTTTATTATTGAAATAATTTTATTATTTATTACATGTTCTGTAACTGTATTCAGCAACAAAATTCATACAGCAATTTTAAATCTAACACTGGACAGAGTAAACGAATTCACACAATCCACATTCAGACTGTGTGGTCTTAATTGATAAATAATATGGGAATCTAAAAATCATTAGTTAAACAGGATTTTAGACTCCTTGAAAAGGTTTCATTATGTTTTTGTAATGTGTTGCTGCTGTCGATAATAAAGCGGCGACGGGTTTTGGTGAAGTAAACCCAAAAGCAAATCAATACAGGCAATCAGGCAGAGACAAGCGGCAGAGACAGGCTGGGGCAGTAGAGGCAAGCACAGGCAAGTGTAGTTAAGGCAAACAGTCCAGAGCCATAAACAAGCACAAACAAAGTTCAAAACCAAGAGACACAGTACAAAGCACCAGAGAAGAATCCAGAGAATGAAGTCAGGGCAAAGCAAGGTCCTGAATCCAGGAAGGAAACATAGTTACTGTAAAACTTGGGAACTCGGGGCAAAGCTTGAGATTGCAAGATCATGGACTTGTAGTCCTGAACCACCTGAGGCAAGCACGGTGAAAAATTGCCTTCAGGTGGTACAAGACTTCTGCAATTAATTACCATGGTAACTGGTGCAGAATGACAGTGTGAATACTAGCTCTCCCTACCGACGAGCAACAACCATGAGAGTTTTTAACTCTTAGTGTGTGCCAGAATTAAAATTGCACTGTTCATATCTCGGGTATTCAAGATCTTTATTCACACTCTACTGCGCTAATTACCTTCAACTCTTCAGGTAACATTTAAAACTTTTCTGTTATAGAAAACATATATAGGAAAATGTCAGCCATTCGTTTGAAATCAATAAATTGCAATATCAAGTTGTTTAAGAAATGTTTATTCTCTGGAGTGATTCAGCTTTGTATTTAATAAATCTCAGCTGGATTGAAAATGTCGACACGGTGTGTTCACATAGCTCATAAAGCCTAATCTGAAATAATATCAAACCCAATTTTATTTGAAAGCTGGAAAATGGAAGGTCCTGAAACCTTAATTATTTCATGCCATTTCTCACAACTCAGATTTGTTGAATTTTGTCTGTAACAAATCCTTTGCTTTTCTGAAACAAAAGGCAATCAAAATACATGAAATCTATCCACTGTGACCTCATCAGGAAACTCATCAAAAATGTGTATCCGATTTAGACCAATACAATCTTAATCATTTTGTCACGGCTGCTAATACAGTATACATACGTTAACTTTAAAGCCTGAAAGGGGAAACATGTTTGCTTAAAGTTCCATGCAAAAGCTGTTAAGATGCCTTTCACTTAGTTACATAAACACTCAAGCACTTAAAACAACCTAGTTTCTAAAGTACTCTAGTGTGGGAGTGCTCCATACAGCAGGTTCATGCTACCATTCGGGAAGAATGTGTGACCGATTTCTAAGGACATCCCATGTGGGGTGTGAAGCAAACATGGGAGTTTTTAGAATCTGAGATGGTTGCTTAATGGAATACATGCATGCTTAACTACAAGTGGTGAGAAAAACCTGCACCCCGGTGTTGCACGTGTGTCATTGATGCCATCTGTGCAGGTTTCATTCACTTCTCCTAGTTTACACACAGCTGGGCTTTCCTGGCTTTTTCCCTTTTCTCATTATCCCCCTTTCCCTCCCATTGCAGGTGGATGGCAATGTAATCAAATAGAAATAATAATTTTAGACAGGACATGTAATTAAGGGTACAGCCCCTCTCTCCTCCATATCCATCACCCTTTCCAAGACGTCTTTCCATCCCTTCTTTATAAAACACAGGAAGAATAGATGGAGGTTCGGAGCCATTAAGTCATTAAGCAGGATCTTAAACACTGGCCCCATTTGCCTCCTTATCTCAGACTGCAGAGCTACAGAGCAGATCCTCTTTGGACACAAGAGCCGCCTGTGTTTCGATAGCTTGTGGAAGATAAGAGGACGACAAAGACCCTGAGCCCATACATATTAAACTGCAAAGGAGCATGCTGAAATCTAAGCTGACACATGCCTGCAATTTTCAAAAGGGTGTTTTCTTGCCTGAAGCAATATGCAATCAGTATGTCTTTGAATCATAGTAGTAGGAGTAATTTACTCACTAGTAAATCTCTAACCAGGATCCAGTTTCAGCTTTGCATGTTATTTTTTAAACTTATTTTACCTGTGTTCACATCTGGATAAAGCTTTGACAAACTGAGGTCTTTACCTTTTATCACACTGCTTATCAAAATCTGGCAAAAAATGTTACAAGTCACCTGAAAAAATATGACACATGTGCTTTGTTTACTGAATCTTCTGACCCACTAATTACTAATATTAGACTACCTAATATGTAGGCATTAATTAAATTGCAGAAGGCTGTGATATCAATCTTTAGTACAGCTAACATGTTAAATATTGAAAAACTCAATGTTTTTTTTCTTTATAACACGTTATAAAATGTGATTTGTTCTTTAATGGGCTGATGAGTGTGTTTATGCTAAAAATTATTTTTTGTATCTTTCTCAATCACCTGTAAACATCCGTGTTTTAAATGAATTATATTAAAATGCATTTTAAATTGGAAGGCACAAAAAGGCATTTACAACATCACGAAATGAACACACACCATGGCCACAGAGAGTGCTAAATAGATTAAGAAAGTGATTTCCAGAAGAATATGATGTTATTGAAGTTCAAGAAGGGAATCTTTCTGAAAATAACCTGGGATGAAAATAGAGTGAAACTGCGGTCTTAAAAGTTCTACCGGTGTGAGCCCAAAAAGCTAAATTAACAAGTCACATGTCATAGAACAGACAAGGTCACAAAGAACTAATAAAATGCAACAAATATGTCTGAATTTTTATGTTTAACAAGATTTATTTTATACTTATTCTTTTTGTAATAAACATTTACTTTGTGTTGTATAAGTACTGCATACAGTGTACACAAGCCCACAGGCCTGAATAAATGCACTCCGTACACCAGGAACAGAAATTAAGCTTGAGATGACATCACTGTAGGAAGTTCACAATACTTGGAGTGGGTCTGAAGATAGTTTTCTGTCAATATTTCTTTCAAAATCTTAAATTGCTAGGATTGTTTTACATGTGGCAAATTCCAGATTTTGTTAGGGTGCTTAACATGCCTCACCAAACAAGTTGCACATTTTTAAACACATGCCTGTGGAATGATTCTTTCTTGGCACCCTCCTGAATGCCATTTGCTGGGTCCATCTGGAATGCATGCAGATTATTTTATTTACATGTAGTTGATGCAGACAGTAGTTTCTAGAAAACTCACAAAAGCATTTCAAGCATTCACCAATTGGTATTTATTTGTTTTCTGCATGAGGATATCCCTAGTTTATATATAATGAAAATCACAGTTTTCCTTTAAGGTTGAATTTTGGTTAAATAATATGCATATGGCAAACATACAGTACATATGAAACCTGCTTTACCATACCACATGCTATTACAATTAAATATTCATAGTAAATGTATTCTATAATAATAATGTTATTTTATTTTGCACCTTTAAAAGTAGAACCTCAAAGCACTTTATAATAGGTATTATAATCTAAGGTATTAAAGACAAACCTATATTTTATGTCTGTTTCACATTTGTTCTGATTTTCTAGTGCCTTATAAAAAGAAGAAAGTCACAGAACTTGCAAACATGATGTTAATAAAGAGTGAAACTCCATTTTCAGGTT
Source organism: Lepisosteus platostomus (assembly GCF_059453375.1). Taxonomy (NCBI): domain Eukaryota; kingdom Metazoa; phylum Chordata; class Actinopteri; order Semionotiformes; family Lepisosteidae; genus Lepisosteus; species Lepisosteus platostomus. Next base: position 68,309,900 of record NC_142612.1, read on the forward strand.
CAGGGTTGGTTCTGGAATGAGGTCACACAAAAGTGGCAGATTTCTTGGTAGTAAAGAAAAAGCTTTGCTTCTCTCTATGGTCTGTGCTTACAGATACTGTAATGTCAATTATAGCTAATTGTGTTAAGAATGCAATTACACATCAACTCTTAAATGATAACATGGAAACATTTTGATTAATGCTTGCAAATTTAATTTAGAAATTCTGCTTAACATAAAATGTTAATAAGGTGGTAGAAACCAGAATATACAAATACAAATATTTAATTTAATGTTTATTAAGATAAATCTGATTATTCTCATAAATGTGTAATTTATTAATGGATTGGTGACTTTTAATAGTTTGTTATATATTTATAAAATATAATTTTCAGAGCCTCAATTAAGATCTATTTTTACACTTTGCTTTGTTGTCCTGTATTTCCTGTCACCATTTACTATGCTCTCCACTGGATTCAGGAATAGAAACATTTGAAATTTCTAGTTTTCTTCTTTTTGGTTTATAGAAACATCAAGTCTTTGATAATGTCCCACACAACCCCAAATTTAGTATTTGAAGATTTAGCCATACAGTATAAGCTCTTTATTTGCCCTCTTCAAAATGTTTAATTAATAGATTCAGAAGCCAATTTTGCATTTAAAAGAGGAGAAATCTTATTTGCAAGCCAGTGCAAAGATATGGTACTTTACCATCAGTAGGCAATAAGTGCTCATTTGAACATGCAGATGTTAGAGAGCAGCAGCATTTGCTACCATTACAGAATAATTATGCCCTTCATTATAGTGTAGGTTATGAAGACTGCAAGAGTTTGCAGCTGTGTTTCAAAATGAGTTTTGATCTTATATCTATAAAGCGTCCAGAGTCTTCAGAGATGGAAAAAAAATTGAAAAATATTCCATGTCAATCAAGAGACTTTGGCAGAATTACTGTATGTCCAACAGAATTGTGTGAAAGAAAACTGTACCATGTGTTATGTTTCAGTCTTATTTTTTTGCTGCCTTATAAGTATTCACAGCATCACACAGATATGTGCAAAGCTTAGTCATTTTCATATTCCTCATTTGAAAGTTGGTAGAAAGCAGAACATAGTCAAAAGTGATTCCGGTGCATTAAAAGCAGAAGTATAGAGAAAGGCAGAGTGTGAGAGAGTTACAGTATCAATACCTGTTCTGAAACCATGTGTGCAGACCGGGGAACTGATATTTTGTCTTATAACTATTCTGTGAGATTAAGGAAGACACTAGAGACTTTACTGAAGGAACATTGCTCTCACTCACAGAGAAGTGCAATGGACTTCGAGGTCTTTCATTTAAGCTTCACTGACAGAGTGAGGAAACTGGAAACCCAAAACACAGTTATTCTCCGAAATATATTTGGATTTGCTGTAATAAAACCAGGTGATAACATTTATATACCCATGTATGTTATCACCGTCAAAGTCCTATTCATACAATCTGCAAAATAATATATTGAATATTGTTTGCCTTATGACCTCTTTCATCCTCATATTTATAAAAAAATGTGGAAAAAGGAAGTTGTTTGCCTTTTCACTTTGCAAATACGGGAAAATTTAGGAAGTATATTAAATTTCTAGACAGGCAGAAAATACATTTACAACTCTGCAGGGGCTCTGCTCTAACCCTGCACATCACATCTATACCAATATGGCAGTTCCCAGGAGAACACAAATAATAACTTTTAGCCTGAGTGATGGCTTACTATTTGCATTCTACACATGTCTACTGGTGCTTTACCAAAGTCAATTGGGTTTCCTTTGGAATGAATAATCTTATGCTGAGAATTCCATTAAGAAATGATGTTTATTCTGCAGCACTAGAAAGAACAGATCATGGATTTTTTTATAGTAAAGCCCTGCATAACAATTTCTTCTTTATTGTAATGCTACCTGCCTTTTGAGTAAATTACATTTTGCACTGCAGTACTTCTGCAATAGAGTCATGGTTAAGTTTCATGTTTTAATTTTATTTAGCACTACAATTAATATTCACATAAATTCAGTAATCACAGGATTGAACATATTTTGTATGACATTATTATGTAATGAACAACCTTATATGTTCTTTTTTAAAAATAATTTATTGTCACAGAACCTGTGTTAAGAAACGTCAAATGTTTAATTGCAAATCACTCCAAACTTTAAAGAGTGGAAAAAAAGGCCAAACGTAAATGTAGATAAAGCTCTAATTACAAATCAGATTCAACTTTTCTGAAGAGAAATTAATGTATAGGTCATCAAAAGTAGTCTGCATTTTTTTTCCTTTCCCATAAGCTGCCCACACACAAATATAAATTAGAACATTTTGCATATTTGAAAAAACAGTGTCATGGAATTTCACACCATCACTTTGAAACATCATTAAAAGCAAACAAGGCTTAGCTTTTGCTTCAGGCCTGTATTTATGCCCATTCATATAAGACTTTCATCAACAAATTAAAGACAATCCCACATCACAAGGCAATGGCATCAACCTACTGTTAAATTATCCATGGCATTAAAAGCAGTTAAATGCATAACAGGCTCTTCTACTGTGAAAATGTGATGAATTGTTAACAAATTAATCATTAATTGCCCTGAAAAATCCTTTAATTTAAATGCTTGATCCATAAATTAGACATGAAGACAGAATAGTTAGGTATCAAATGCATAACGTAATTTGCATTAACTGCTTGTCCTGCTTTTATTAATTCTTAATATAAAGTCCAGAACTTGATTAATCAAATATTTGTCAGAAGCTCATGGGTATTTGTAAAAAAAAACAACAACAGTGACTCCTAAACAGTTTAACCAGCAAAAGCACTCACTCAAAGCATGAGTTGAAGACTATGGCCTAGACAAGCCTGGGTTGTAGTATTAGCTAACTAGTGACAAAGTACTTCTAAAGGAGGCTTGGAAATAGTTGTTTAGGGATCTCTCAACTTTCCTGCAAACAGTCCTATAACTTTATGGGTACTTGCAGTAAAATTGGTGAAAGATCACTTAGCCAGCCAAAGCCGGAACTCACTGTGGAGAATGCTGAAGGAGCATAGCTGGCTGTACAAGGTAGGTCTTCATTCTCCCATACACTGCAAGGATTCTAGTTGTGATCCTACACACCTCTCAGTCCTAAACAACTAATTTGATATGAAGTGTGTATACAACAAAATAGCTGGAAATTCCAAATTAAAATATACAGTATGGTATACTGTTAATGTTAAATTATCTTAATTCATGAACAGACAGGTGAAAACTAAGAAACGCAGAATGGGAGTTATTCCTGACCTTCTCTGAGAATGCTTCAGTGGCTGAGTCATCACTGGCCAGGATCTTTAAGTTGTGGCTTCTGACATAAGAGATGAAAACAAGTCTCTCAAAATTTTCTTCCTAATTGGCACGCTACCATGTGGACTTTCAGCACAGAAATAAGTTCCCAGCTTCTAACAGGGTCAGTAAAAAGAAGCCTCTTTGCAGCTTTTGACACCTTGCTCACTTACAAACTCTTTATTCTTTGGATTTTTCTACAGCGTTAACCACAAAAAACTCAAGTCCCCAGCAAAAAGGCTCTACTTGCCACACCTTTTTATACCCCAAGAGGCAAGCTAATAATGAACACCTGAGCCCAATGCACACAGTGTTATGTAAGTCTTTCAGGACCCTATGCAGACGACACAATCCAGAAGGGAGTGAACACACACAGCGGGGAGATGAGGAACTGGGCTGGTAGAGGAACCGGTGGGGGGGGGGAGGAGTGACAAAGGTGCTCCGGGGGCCGTGGTCCAGGCGAACAGTCCAAAAGTGAGTCCAAAGGGAAGTCCAGTGCAGCCGAAGGTCCAGAGCCAGGTGATAAATCCAAGACGAACAAAACAAAGTTAAAAACCAGAGCTGGATCCGGCGAAGGGTCGGGGGGTAAAAGGGGGAACAGGACCAGGCGCTCCAGGTCGCGGGCTCACCTAGGAGGCGAATGCCACCCGAGCCACGGACATAGGGCGACTCGGTGATAGGCGAGCCTCCGGGTGATCATGTTCCAATGCAGAGCCCGGAACAGAGTGAGCGTCTGGCTTTTGTAGGGAGGCTGGAACAGGGAGCAGGTGCACAAAATCAGCTAAAAAGTGAACGAGCCGGAGCGCCCTTAAGGGGGAGGGGCTACAATCGTGACACACTGGAGGCCAGGTGACCAGCGTTCACTTTCCTACCTGAAAATATCGTCTCCTCACAAGAAACAGGGATATAAAGACAAGGTTATATTGGGTAGAGGTTTCTCAAAACTCTTGGCCTAAAATATATACTCCCTCTATAACTCTGCCCCACAATTTGTCACAATATTCACAAGATACTGCCAATTTGTCTTAGATAATGGAAATTCAAGAAGAATTTCTACATTTTTCACAAGTGCTAAGGACATTCTAGCACTTAATATCACTCATATTTATAGACTTTTATTCAAATGAATAAAACATTTTACCTTTTCAAAACTCAAATGTTTGGGTTTTTCTGGAGATGCCTAAATACATGATGTTTCCTCATATTAGAAGTATACTCTGCAATGGGCCTTATAAATGGTTGTACACACAAGATTTGTAAGATAGAAAATAATGGGATTATTTTTATTTTTCACTCTAAAATGATTTACTTTGGTTTTTTTTTTAATTCTGAATATCCCAATAATGACAAGTAGGCACACCTTTTAAAAGAAACAAGTTGTTACCATTGGAGTGAAGTATTAGCCTAGTAGAGAACATAAGAAACTCATAGGGTTACTAGAACACATCAATAAACAGCACAGACCTTCAGAGAGCTTCATTCTGATGGGAATAATACCCTTCACTAGAAGACAGGTTTAAACTATCTAGCTTGTAGAGGGATAACTCCTTACTCAAATACACAACATTTAATTGCCTTTGAAAGCCACATTTACATTGTTCTTTCTGTATTTAATGGGTTTCAGTTGTAATCCATTTGTTGACTAATTCCTCCATGTACCCAATTTAACTGCTAATTTATTCTGCAGCTCAAGCATGATTAGTCTTGTGAGTCAAAACATTTCTACTATTTAATAAATACCATATGATAATTAAGGGCCAGATATACAGACATATTTCATTGTTGTTTTTCTTTTCTTCAACTGAGAAATAAGGCTAATACTGTAATACTCACTGTACAAGTTTAAATAAATGCTGTTAATTCAATGTTACCGATACATAGACTGCACTTAGTATGTACAGTATTAACATCTTTTATGTATTAAGATGCACAGACTTGGATATCCAGTCGTAGTAGTATGATACACAAGTAAGGTTAACTGTTTATTAAAATGGGTGATTCTGGTTCAGAAATTTCATAAAGCTCAATTCCATAAACAGAGGACATCAATTCAGAGGGAGAGTTATCAAAAACATTAAACGCTTGAATGTCTCAGATTTTGCTTCTTTATGCTGCAAAACGTTTTTATCTCTTTAAAAAAAATGAAGAAAAATTGCCTTTACTCAGTATTAATTCAGGGTCAAAGACATTTGTTTATGGAGTACATAAGTACAAATAAGACCACATTTATGTTATTAATGGTCAAATTACATTTAAGAATTAGGTAGATGTACATTTTCTGTGATTTCTATTTCAAAAGTATTTTTTATTCTAATTCTATACATAAAACGTTCTGCTTTAGAATTTTGGCTTTTAGTGAATTGAGTACAATGAGCAAATCCACATATGAGTTTAGATTAAACCTTAGATTTATTTCACCTCTTCATTTAGGATGGTGCAGCTTCAAAGGGTGCACATTTCATGTAGTTTAAAACTAAACATTCTCTGTAGTCTTTTCAACCAAACGTGTCCATCTCGATACTTCTTCATGACAGGTTCTTAACTCAACGTAGGTATTTTGAAACTGGGGTACTCCTCCATCCACACCTTGGGGTTCTTATCTTTCTCAGAACATCATGTTCCTGGGTATGTAGATTAAACAAGAGCTACATGTAGGAGTCTAAACACTATAGATGTAACAGAAAAGCATCCAACAGTGTTGATGACTTATCATCCTTTCTGGTAACTTAGGAACTCAGTGTGTAATCAGTTGTAGTACATGTCCAGTGTTTGAGATGAAAACATGCTACATCTACAGCATTCAGCATTTCATTTATTTAATTTTGTATTTATTTGAGTTACAATGCATTCTTGAGTGATAAACAGATTGCTAACATCTTTCTTCTTGTCAAAAATGCTTCCATTGCTGGAAGGCATTCTTAGTGATTGTAAAAAGGTCAATCCCCACCCTTTTCAGTAGTAGTCATCTTGTCAGAAGAGGCAGTTAGAATAGATTATTACATCATATGTCACAGTTGGAGTGTTGTTCCTTTTATGAACAAGGGAAATCCAGCCAGATTATATACCTACTGAACTTCAGAGTACATAATTTGTTTCTAACTCTGAATTCCATCAAATTTACCCTTTAGGGTATAATAGACATAAGCAGCAGACAGTCTGACAAGAAAAACACACCAAATCATCACAGACAAACTGAGAGGCATCCATATGGTTCAGAAAAAGCCAATGTAGAAGGATGGCCAAGAACCATTGATTTCAGATCAATTTAGAATTTACTGTAGAGTTAGCCCTTTCTTAAATAAAGCTTTAAATCACTAAAGTAATAGTTGTATCACTACCACAATGCAGGAATTTATAAAGTTACCATCTCCTTGGATTCATACCAACAAAGTGATGCAGTTTTAGTGAAGCTTAATTATGACACACTTACATTGAGCTCACACTGTGCATTCCACATGTGCAACACAGTCATATTCAGGAGAATAAAGAGCTTTCTTCCTAGTCTTTGCATCACCCAGAGACCCCATTTCCATCCATCAAGTAAAGAAAAAAAGTGCTTCAAAGTGGTTGTGCAGCATTCAGCAGCTCTAAGACAAAACTATATTTTGCTGGAGGCCTATTCAGTAAACTGTGCTTTGTACCAAGTTAGAGTTTGAAGCATCTGCCACATAAAAAACTGAATAGTATAATAGTGTCACAGAAGTGGAAAGCAAGTGCATGAGAAAGAGGCATTCAAAATTATAATACAAGAATGATACTCAGTTCTTTGGCACAGCCATTTATGTTTCTGTTTTCAGTAACAGAATTATCGAATATTAAAGCTGATCGAGGATATAACAGAAGAGAGTATGCTGAAAGTGATGTCACAAGCCGGACTATAAACCTGTTTCTTGAGCAGCTATAATATTGTAGCTGTACACCAAGACCCTTGCAATTGCTAAATCATTACAAATTGAACACTGGAATAAAATAAAATTACACAACATAGAAGTTATTTCTATGAGATTTAACTCCCTAAGTATTTTCGCTACAGTGCTCAAAATTTAAAACGATAACAAGACAGAATAAAGAACAGGTGTCTGGATCTACTGTCAATCACAGAGAAACACCAGGTCTTATCTGGTTGAGACTGACAACGGACTGTTCAGATGCAACAGCATATACAGTATCTCCACCCTACTGACAACTCTACTATGCTATCCTCTCCTTTGATATGTCAGACAGTTCTTACTCGGGGCAAAAACCCAACACAACATGAATCGCAATTATATATTTTGTCATTGTAAAATCTTGTGTAGTAATGGATAACTGTCACTTTATTGGTCTGTTATTAACACATATCCAAAAATAGATGTTCAAATAATTAAGTACTTTCTATGTATTTTTCATAAATTCCTGAAAGCAGTGTGTTTAATACAGAATTAATTGAGATCCTTAAGTCTGTTACTTAAAATATTACTTATTTTACATACGATCATTCATCTTTCTTTCCCCCCTAATATTTCTTAATAAAGGCAGATGAAAAAAAATGAAATCCCCCAGAATAAAATGATGATCCCCTTTTTCTTGAAGCTGTTCGAGAAAGTCGTGTAACAAGACTGTATTTGATACAATACAGTTGTGTTAAAACGGTGCCCGCTGCTGTAGCCACTTTCGTATTTTGGGGGTCTTTCATTACATTTTAATCAAATGGACACTTATGCACCCTGCTGCAGCTCTGCGAGCGCTGCCAGAAAACCGCTGCACTCACAGCATGACAGCCATCCAGTCGTGAGTTGCCAGTCACTCTGATGGACAGTAAAGGGAAAAAGCAGGCTGTCACTTTTGCAAGCTGTCGAAGTGGTGAGCTAAATAACAGACAAACTGCAGTGGTGCCGGGAGGATCTCTACAAGCCCATTTTCTCTGACAGGTGGAGATGTTTTTCTCATGCATCCCAAACCCTGGCCACCACAGGTAGATTGCTGAGACCCCACCAGTTTTCCATGGTAGAGTAAAGAGCTCAAAGCCCTTGTGAAAAAGATACCTGTATTTGCCAGTGGCTGCAATACCAACCCAGTTTACCTTTTCACGGAAAGCACAATCTTATGTGGGCGTTATCATTCGGGCTTTGGGTGTCTGCCGGAAAATACAGCTCAAAGGGGAAAACATCCATGAACCGTTTAATTATTGGATCACAACAAGATCAGCGTTTTCCATTTGTGCAGACAGAAAAACAGATGTCCGTTCAAATGAACCATGGAGTCAAAATAATAATAATGAATAATTCCTTACACATATATAGTGCTTTTCCATTCAAAGCACTTTACAGGTAATGGGGACTCCCCTCCACCACCACCAATGCGCAGCCCCCACCTGGATGATGCAACGGCAGCCATACGCTCACCACACACCAGCGATCAGTGGGGAGGAGAACAGAGTGATGAAGCCAATTCAAGATGGGGATTATTAGGAGGCCATGATTGGTAAAGGCCAAATGGAAATTTGGCCAGGACCCCGTTGTAACACCCCTACTCTTTTCAAGAAACGCCCTCGGATTTTTAATGACCACAGAGAGTCAGGACCTTCTTACAGTAATTTGTCCCCATTGCTATACTGAGGTATTAGGACCCGTAAAGGTCCCACAAACACCTCTTCTAGCAGCAACCTTAGGTATTCTCAGGAGGTCTCCCAGCCAGGTGCTAGCCAGGCTTAAACCTGCTGAGCTGCAGAGGGTTTCCAATTGAGAGCTGCAGGGTGACATGGCTGCTGGCCTAAAAATGTTCTCTTTGATGAAGGATGAGCTTGTTAAAAGAAGAAGATGGGGCAAAGCGAGAGATGTGAAAATAAAATGTGGAAAATGTGATATTTATACGAGGGAAGGAGGAAGAGGGTGAGATTAGAGTTTAAACTCCTCCTGATCTTTAGTTTTAAATTCCATTCCATGGTTTGAATTGACCACGAAAGTGTTGCCTCTATGTTATCAAGTTATTATATGGTTAATAATTCTTTGCAATCAGAGGCATATTATTATTGCATTGCTAATGATAAATAAAATTAATGTGAAGAGAATAGATTTCCAGAAGTTATTAAATCAAAAAGCCAACAGAAATTTGGAATGACAAGTTATACAAATGTTGCATATCGATTTGTTGTTTTTGGTGTCATTTGATTTATGTGTCATGCATAATTGACTTTGATCCACTTGAGCCACTTTGTTGCATAAGCATTAAATCACCTTATTAGTGAGAGAGTTAAATGGGCACTAGTCATGAGGTGATTGTTGATGTCAGGTCAGATACAAATTAAGAAAGAAAAACAAAGAAACAAATCAGATTTTCTCCACTTATCAAGATAACAACACTTTAATGTGCACTCAACCTCAGTGAAGCCAAAGTCGTTTCAGTGATGTATCAAGGACAATCAAACGACCCTGATATACTATGCTAATATACATACGGTGCAGATGTGCGGAATGATATGCTAATTGTTGTATCCATCGGACCAGTCCAGGGGTTGGTCCAAGTGTGATGGTCACCAGCGAATTCCACTTGTAGAGATTGATAGAGTGCATGTTGAGATCTCACTTTCTGCCCTACCTGCAAGCTCATTGTAATGTGACAATATTCTGATAGAATAATCCATGTCTATGTGTGAAAATAACTTTGTTAAGGGATGGGAATGTGACTGTTCTGTTGAACATTTGTGGGATGAGCTAAGATGACATGTGGCATCTATGGTCAGAGACTAGTAAACAGGCACATGCCCGTCTAGGCTGGATGTGAGATATAGGAAAAGACAACATTTGCAAAGCATTGCTTCTAGTTGTACTGTTTTCTAAGGTGGCCACACAACTACTAGCCTAAGACATTTGCAATCGACTCAGTGTTAATTAAGCTTCTTGATGACAAATGTTAATCAACTTAATGAATTTACCTATGCTATATTCATTCAATAAAATACAATTATACATGCTACAAAGAAGGTTTTGTCATTTTTTGATAACATCTAGTTGCAGTATTAAGTGATAACTTTCTTTTGATGCTCAGTGTACACGCGGCAAATCATTTAATGAGAACATTTTTGTGGCATTTCTGTGTTATTGAGCAAGTGTATGCATTCTAATTATAATTTAATGAGGTTTGGATAAGATAATGTGTTTACTTTCAATTAGTGGTTAATAGTAGCTTTTTGATTACATCTTCAGCAGCTAATAAGACAAACCAATTTTACAGATTCACTACACTCTGATCCAGCAACAGAATCTTCACAAGGAATGTAACACTAATATAATGAATTATATTGTGATGAGGAACTTGTGCGCCTTTTCATAGACCAACAGAATCAATTATGCATGCACTGCATTTTTGCTCAGCAAAATTGGATGTTTTGGAATTCATTTAAAGTGAGTCACATAAGTGTTTAAGGGTTATGGGAACAAAGGATACAAAGCACAATGAATGCTGTGACATAGGGCATCATTTTTTACGTCTCTGAAATCACAAACAGACAAAAGCATGGTCTTTGGAGCTGCCTAACAGAGCTTAAATAATGATATAAAGGAAAATACTGCAATATCTAGCCCTAGGTGATCATTAGAGTAACATGATTAGCCATGCCATCTTACAGAAGTGTACATACAATATGTATTCCTTATTTACAAAACTCTGTGAACATATACCGTACAGTAGCTTACATATTGGAATTATTTCTGTCTCCTTCGTATCCCAGAATGGAGGGTGCAGTCCTTTTCCCTATTCAAAAACATTGATTTGTAATGTTGCATTATAAGGTAATTACTAGACATTTCCTTGCCTACCACTGTTTAATTTTAATTCTTTAATGGGTCGTCTTTACTACAGTGTACATCTTTTGGCCACAGAACAAAAAAAACATTCAGCTGAATTATAAACAATTTGATTTTATTGAAAGATATACTAACATCTCTAAAAAGCTTTTGAATAATGTATTAAATGATAGATAATATTATTGCTTTCCACTTGGCCAGAGCTTGATAAAACGAAGTCTGATCTCTCAGCAACTCTGAATTCTATGCCTTTGATATTGCTGTGCCTCAGTTTCACTAATACGTCCTATCTTTTTACTCCAACACTCAAACAGAGTGATTACTAAGCATACTTCAGGCAAGAAGAGTAGGATCTCTGGCCTGGCGTGCAAACAGCTATTAACATCTTTTCTTATAAACACAAAGTGAGAAGGGAAGATAGCCCAGAGAATTCCAGCCACTTTCGATTTTCTGAGAATTCTTAAGTTCTCCCTAATAGTTATTAAGGAGCATATCAGACTCAGACTGTCTGTTCAGTTTCTGTATTGAAGGCACATCACCCCAGAGACTTGGTGCCATGTCTATTTTAGTTTCTTGCCTGGCACACGGCTAATCTTGATCTGTGCTTAGCTGCAAGCCCTCCAGCTCTCCTAAATTATTTTAATTACCTTCATTATATTCCTGGCCTAGGGAGTCAAATGTTCTGTATGGTCTAATGAGGGGACACACTGCAATATAGCAGATTTTGTTGATGTAGTCTTCAGGCAAGGTGCTGTAACCTTGGTAACCTTGTGACAAGACCTAGAGGGTTAAGTCTAGTAGTTATCTTTCTGAATAGGAATCCTGAGGTTATTTCACAAATTTGTAAGTTCAGCACCTATAATATTCCATTCTTGCAAACAGCTCTGCTTGTGACGTCAGTTCATAAATGTTTATGAACCTTTAAATTCTGTTAAAACCTCCCTGCTGCTGCAACAGAAAGCAGAATTCGTATGGACTTCAGGACATATTAGAAAGACATGAACTCAGCTGCTCACAAATATTCATGATTTTGCAGTAGTCTTTTTATAGAGCTGTGCACTTACTGCATGCAGGACAAAACCTATTCTCCAATGTATACAGTATGTGTGTATGCAAAAACACATTGACAAATCTTTATTATATAGTTGCCTTTTGGAGGTATTAATAATAAAAGCTGCATGTAAAATGCACATAGATTTATATGAATAGAGATGTTAAAATACAGAAGACACTCTCGCTAATGTTAATTTGTTTCTCAGTACATATATATGTTTACGTTGTTAATTGTGTAAATACTGATAATTTTGCTAATTGTCTAATTAAACATTGGATTCGAATCTTTTAGTTTTCTACTGTATTGAAGTACATCTTAGAAGGTGTACTGTATTTACACTGCCCGCATCAGGATCAAATGTATGACTAATGTTAAATAATATTGTGTCTGATCAAATGTTCTTCTGGAAGAGCTGGTAGTATGGAAACTTGTGAAAAAAGAAAAACACGGGAAATCACCATTCCCCGTTTAACAAGAGAACAGCACAGAGGTGCCATTGGTATGTTGGAGCAACACTTGAGATGGGGCAGACACACAGACCAATCCACTAATTGCTGTGTGCAACAGACCAATCAATTTGGAACTCCGGATTTAATCTAAGGTCCAAGGTGGTCTAAGAAATGTATACCTGTAGGTGCTACAAAACTTCAGTTGTACTGATAGATGGCAATGTGACTGCTTGGTGCTTCAAACATACAGTAATTTCTTCTTCTGTATGACAAAACCCAAATTTGACATATATTTTAGGTTTATACTGCATGTATAAATATTCAGAAAATGTTTAACAGGATAAACCCTGTGGATAATTTTGGAAGATAGCTCTTTTAATTTTACTGGAAAGACAACACACATAACAGACTTTTCAAAGTCTCTTCTAATTTATATTTTCAAAAACAGCAATCATATTTTCAAAAACAGTTTTTCGGAAGGGATATGTATGTTATTCTTCTGAAAAGTATATCTTATTCTTCTTCTGCAAAGTATCTCCATGAAATTCCAACTTCTGCACAAACTGCACATGTGAAGACTATATACTGTACCTAAAACAATACATTTACATTCACTTTTAATAATTTACTGTGATTTGATTCTTGCCAAAGGTACAGCCATACAGCAGATTCTTCAATCCATTTGAATCCAGTTTTTTTGGTGAATGTGATGATATCCACGGTACAGTATAAAATAGGATTATAGAATATGTCAATCCTTCGACATAATCCAAAGTTTTTCATGAATTTAAGAAATACAGAAGTGCCATTATTCACATGTAGGTCACATAGGGATCTGATAGTAGTTAGGTTTTAGTAAAAAATATGTAGAGAACCCAGAAGAAGAGGTCTCTTGGGGAAACTGGTCTCTCAGTATAGACCAGTATCTCTCTGTTACAGCAGTTTGTGCAATAAGAGGCAACACAGAAGTGAGTGCTTGTGTGATTATCATCCCCTTCAGAGTATAAACAGTGCAAAGACCTGACTAACATGTGGTCTTTGCTATCAGTTTTTATTTTTGCCCTGATTTAATATCATGTAGTTTTCATTAAGGCCAATCCTTTTAGATCCACTTCTTTTAAGTCAGGAAATGTTTGGATGACGCTAAGTTACTTTTACTAACCAAAAATACACACCAAATATTGTCAAATATGAAAAAAAGTTTCATTGGATGTGTCATGTTGCTAGGAGGTGTATATTTCGTGTCCTCCAAACTCAAGTGGTGTTTCAAGTGAATTTAATTTCTGTTAAGTACAACACAAAATTCTGTTGCTTTGATGATGCTATAAAATGGTAGAATCGACACTCCCCATGCAAGCAGTAGCTCTAGGAGCTTTTTTTGACAACCCAAGAAACCTGGCCACTTGGACGTTGACGTGCTGCAACACCCTTACCCCTTTAGGAGTTTATACGCACTCTTCAGAACAGGATCATTGATCTTGTCCATCAATAAGGCCTTGGCATCAAAACGTATACACGCTTCTTTTGTGTTAGCTGCATGTATGGTTCCAGGACAAAAGAACTGTTTCTTCCAGACTAGGGTGCCTTTTTTTGTCTGCTCTTTGTGTGTCTGTTTATTAATAATTTACAGTATGTGGAAAAACACCGGCTAGATCTTGCACCCTCACAGTCCACTGCACACTTAGTGTTGAAAAATCAGACTGGATTTGTAACAGTTCTCCAGTCTTGGCTGCTTCATTATAGAATTTCGAGGTCACAAAGGAACTTCCTTCATAAAACATTTTCACGATGCTGGTCATTGATTGAACCCAGCATAAATATTCCTAACCTTCTGTAATATGTAAATTCACCACTGTATAAGAGTACTACAAAATATTATTTTAAGGTGAAGTAAAAAAAAGGTATTCCATGAGAAAGATCATGCCAATAGATAAAGTCTCGAGGTTTAAGTGCTCCAGCTCCTGCCAACACATTTGTCCTGATGTAACTGGCAGGCAGCTCCAGATAATCGTCCTAGTCGGTTTTGTATACTCAGCAAAGCAGGAATATGTTTATCTTAATTTTACTATGACAATAAAATTATCGGACACACGAAGCATGGAGAACATTTGTCAGTGCTTTGCCACTGCTTCAGACACATTGCGGATAAGCAGATTCTGTTGAATGAAATTGGACCAGCAGCAAGTACTGTAGCCATTTATATGTATTTGTAAAGAAGAAGTATAAAACAAAGAGGCGTAGGCTTTATGTTTATTCCATGACAAATGTCAAAGGGAAAATGATTTGTGACTTTCCTGTGCAAAAGACATTGTACTGTAAATGACAGGGGCTATCTATCACAACTTTTTATGAGTTTAAAAAAAAAGGGTGTTTGGATTCCAACATTTCTGAATGATGAATGCAAACACAAAGCAGCTGAAATGAGGTCTACCACTTCTGGATTGGTTTCTATAAATCCAATTATATTTTGCATACAACTTAACAAAAATCTGCCAATTCTCAGTACCAGTTATATGCAACATTTCTTTGTAAAGTGTAGGTACAAAGCCCCGTGTACAACACAGTAATTAAAATCCAAACATTTCAAAGCACTGGCAACTTTGAAGTACTATAATATCAAGCACTGAACATTTATGACCCTTTAATTGGAATAATAACAACCTCGCTGCAATAAAGTAGAAGGTCCTGACATTAAAAAAGTTAACCAGAGAAATTAAAATAATAAAGATACCAGCACTTAACTTACAGTAAGAGTGAAATAATTATTTGAAATGAAAACAGTCTTAAAATGGCATTCTTAATGAGAACACTTGATTAAAAAAAAACAGTTTAAAGATTATGGGAATAAAAGCAGATTTAATGTTATTGTAACAGCAGTATGACAACCAATTGATTATAGTATTAAATAATGAGGAAGAAAACTGGCTTGTGTTATTTAAATCATGGGGGACTATGGAAATATTTTTTTCATTGTAGTCCAACTTGCTTGCTTAACACATTTGTACATGAAAGGCTAAAATAATCATTTCAATATGCACAGTTGCTAAATGAAAAAGATTAGTTTATATTAGATTTAATTTCTGCTCACACAGAAAATGTTTCTCTTTATTGGCAAGTTATATATTGACATAATGTACTGCAGAGTGGATAATGTACTATAGATGCTTCTTTGTTTCATTCATTTTTTAGCATTGTATTGTAATAGGGAAGTGCATTCAAATCTAAGAACAGAAAACACTTTTTTTACACAATAAATTCTGAATGACTTGATGTATGATAGAACCCTCTTAAATGTGGTGTTTCTTCGAGATCTGTCCAACTCATTACCCAAATTCATTAGATGTTCTGCCATATTTTCACAAATGTAATGTGTTTATTTATAATTTAACTTTAGTCTTGGGTTAACTAAGTCAGTGCTTCTTCAATGCAATATTTCTTTCAATTTCTTTTTGCTTTTGTTATTATACAGTGGCTTAAGATTATTCAAAAGTGTTCATAACTAACATGGTATGATTACTATATTTAGTTGTAATTTAATATAATTAATTTGATAATTATTAAGAAATTTGGAATTTTATTATTTTAGAAGAATTTTATTTTAATATATTGTTTTTTTAAAGGAAATCATGCAGCTTATTATGAACTCTGTGGTCCTTTCAGAGACCATGGGAAATTCACCATTTTAGCAATAACACTCTGTAGTGGTGTTTCTTGGAAGTATTAAACAAGCATAGTTTTGAATAAAACTTGGAAACTAATTTGAAAATTAGAACTTTTAAAGCATGTTCTTAGTATTTTGGTATTAAAGCTGAATGTTATCTGGGATAATTAGATATACCAATGTACACAGCAGCTTCCTGTGGAAGTTTTAGGAAATAGTACTGTATATAAGGAGAAAAAAAAATAATATTTTTTGGTATTTTTTCAGGAAGAATGACCATTTTCTAGTCACATCCTTATTTTTTTGTATTTCTACAAAAGAGTTAACATTGTTGATTTGTCCTGAGTTTGGAGCCCTCTAATTAGTGTTATAAATGTACGTGGAGATGGAGTCCATTTTATCAACAGACATTTGAGCATAATTGGCTCCCTAGGGAATCTAGCTGACAACAATACAGTGGTGTATTAAATACACTCGACAGATATCAGTCACCCAGTCATGTCACTTCTCTCACTAGTACCTGTTATTCACTCTGTCATTGTTACAGGTCTAGACCCTCCCTTGGTCTAGCCAGGCTTTTATGAACATAACTGACAGTCTACCTTGCCAAAGACTTTGAAACTTCCTTATTAAGAACATTCACAATGACAGTTTCTGAAGGGCAAATTCAAGCTACATTAATGTGATGGACATGTCCCCATTTATTAACCCACCTAATGCAAATGGAAATGTGGAATTCCATGAACAGAAAAGAATAGTCCATATAAGGTGAATGTACTGTATATATAGAAATGTTATCTTTCAAAGTATAAAGAAAACAAAGCATGAAAATGTTTTATAAGGCAGTTTATCTGCTGCTATGTAGCGCCGCAAGCCCAAAGACATTGTGTTTAGGGCTTTCATTAATATTCATCTGAAAACAGGCATTTTTGCTGTGGAAATAGAACAATAGGTCAAGGATCAGTGCTCTCGGGATCCCCAAAGGCAAATGATTCAGAATACCAGCCTAGACTTCCACAGCTTTGTGCATGAATCCAGAGACCTAAACTATAAACTGTGTTCATATATATAGTATCATTAGTTAAGTTATTATTTCTTGCTTTGCCATATATATCCTTAAGACAAGCTGAATCTATTACCTTTAGAGTCGGAATTCCGTGACTGTGACAAAATGTTTGCACATTTTCAATCACTGTTTTAACATATTATACTTACCAAAATAACCTAAAAAGATGCTTTGAAATGAAATATGAAAAGGTTTCCTTCCACAACTATCCTTCAATTTAATACACCCATAAAAAATCCAGTTTCATATTTTGTCACTTGTTATAAACCTTTAAAAAATAATCATAACCCAACAAAAACCATCCATAATTTTCAAAATATGGCTCCCTAATTAGGAAAAGTAACAAATTGAATCCATCATTTTTTCCATTGGTTTTAATAGACACATTCCACCCTGACTATAGCGTTTCAGCCTGTATATCCTAAATGTGTTTTCCTGTGGATTCTTAATTCTCAAGTTCCCAAGCTGATTATCTATCACCTCGGGCAGAGTAGTGGCACTGTGGCTAGGGATCTGTGCCTGTGGTTGGAAGGTTGCTGGTTCAAACCCTGCAGCTGGCAGAGGAATCCTACTCTGTTGGGCCCCTGAGTGAGGCCCTTAACCCCAGCTGCTCTAGGGGTGCTGTATAAATGGCTGACTCTGTTCTCTGACCCAAAGCTTCTCTCTCCCTGTCTGTGTGTCTCATGGAGCAAGCTGGGGTATGTGAAAAGACAAGTTTCTACTGCAAGTAATTGTAGATGGCCAATAAAGTAATCTTATCAAACATGACTATTTTGAAAGACCAACAAATCCAAAATGCATAGCATTTCATTTAAACACAACTTTGGAAAATCTATCCCATCCACCCATTTCTGAACTACTTCATCCAATTCAGGGTCGCAGGGGAGACAGAGCTTATTCAGACAATGGAACAGGGAAAGGTTCATTCCATGCTGAAAGGTTAGGAAAAGAACCATTATGTTTCAGCTTTAGCGCCTCAGGTGTGAGGGAGAGTGGGAAAGTTTGAAAGTAACAACAATAGACAACTTCATTAAAACAACATTTTTAACATCCTTTTCCAAAGATGGGCAACACAATGGCTCAATGGCTAGCATTGGTGCCTTGCAGCACTGGGACTATAAATTCAATTCCTGAGGTGTTATCTATCAGTGTAGAGTTTTGTATGTTCTCCTCATGTTCTCGTGGGTTTCTGCCCTGCTAAGGACTGCTGTCCTGTCCAAGGTGTAGATTGTCTTGCACCTTTTGCTTGCTGAGATAAGCTCTGGCTCTCCTGCGACCCTGAATTGGATGAAGCAGTTCAAAAATGGGTGGGTGGGATGGATTTTCCAAGGATGTGTTTAAATGAAAAGCTACGCTCCCAAGTCATCACTTCACTTACAGCCTGAAGCAACTGTGTGGAGCTTCCGCATTCTCCCCATGGTTTACTTCAGGTGTGGCAGTTTTCTCCCACAGTGTCATTCAGTCTAGTTTGAAAAAATATTATTAAAATTATTTCAAACGCCTCCGCAGGACTGAACTGTACACCATTGTGTTTTCAGTCAACATTTCTGAATGCTATTATACCTTAGATCAGGCAACTAACAACTGCTTGTGACACCACAAAAAGACTAGAATGTGTGCCAAAAACTAGAAAGAATAAAATCAAACACTAGCACTTACATACAAAAACGCATGCAAAAATGTCCAGCTGCTCACACCCAGCAGTATTCTACAAGGGCCTTAGATAGTTACAACAGGTGGAATGCCTGCTAGAAGGAAGCAAAATAATAAGTCTAACTGAATTATCCAGCTTGATTGGCTATTCTCAATTGTCCATTTCTCCCCCAGCCTGCAATGGTCTGGTCTCTCCTCCTGGGAGATCATCACCAGTAAAAAGAGCCTTCTTCTTCTCGGATGGGAATAGATTGAGATTCTCTACTCCATACATGCAATGGCCCTGATTACAACTTTGTCTTTAGTGACAGATGCACTGACTTGGGGTAAAAAACCCATCAACAAAAAAAACACCTGTCATTTTCAAGTGAAGTCTTTGGAATTGCCCAATGGTACAGTAGGTTTGATTATTTTTATTAATTTAACCTAGGCCACTGTATCCTGCTGGAGTTGCACCTTTAAACATTCACAAATATTTTCAGTAAATGAGGAGTGGATTTTAGCTCTGGAGCAAAACAAATCGTAATCATTCCAATAAAAAATCATCATTCCATGTGCTACTGACATAAACCACACCCAGCTCAACCATTTAAGGATTTGCACCTGTGGCTGGAAGGTTGCTAGTTCAAATCCCGCAGCTGGCAGATGAATCCTACTCTGTTTGGCCCCTAAACAAGGCCCTTAACCCCAACTGCTCCAGGGGTGCAGTATAAATGAGTGACCCTGTTCTCTGACTCAAAGCTTCTCTCTCCCTGTCTGTGTGCCTGTGTCTCTCATGGAAAGCAAGCTGGGGTATGTGAAAAGACAAATTCCTACAGCAAGAAATTGTATATGGCTAATAAAGTGATCTTATCTTAAAATTATAATCACCATTGATTATCAAGATTACTGTTGTTTTTAGTATATTTCTTCCCCTTTTTGTGTTTTTTTTTTTGCTTTGTCATTTTTGGGAAGTTTAATATAGAACCACTATGTATGCACAAATGCAGTTTATAACAGATGTTCAGGTGAAGGTTAGATCCTAATCTCACCTACTTCTGCTCTCCTACAGTATGTATAGACTGTATACATATAATCTCACCTTTGGAACTCCCCTTTTCTCATTTCTCTTCTACCCTTCCCTTCACCCCATCTACACCCTTGCTGCAGCTCCCTAACTCATTCCTCTTGAAAGTGAGGGTGCCTGCAGTCAGCCTCATTCTCACAGTTAATCTGTTGTTCTCTCAGCTAGGTGAGTTATACCAACATAACCTCTAATTAAGTCATCTCTCTATTACATTCATGAGGATCTTAGCAAACTACTAAAAAAGAAAATTGGGAACAAAAGAATAAAGAACACAGAAAGTCCTTAGTGGACCTGAGAAAAGTCACCAGAAAGAAAGAGTAACTTCTGTGATTTGGTGAAAAAAAATGGGATGATTTGCGTCTGTTTTGTTAAGGTTTTGGTTTCCTGAAAGAGAACCCTACTTTCATGCACATATTTGAAAGATGAGCTCAGACCCCATCCTATAAGTTTTCAAAGTGAGACAAAAAGTCAGAAATAATTTAGGAACCGTCCTTGTCCACGGTGGAGTCTATAATGAGACCACCCTTGTGAGAATCCCAGCAGACATTGAAATTGAACGAACAGTTAAACCTGTCCTCTTAGGTTCATAAAGCAGACCTTGCATAACTTGACTTACCTTCCTAGGGGGACAACAAAACGAAAAATCATTCTACTGGAAATGATTCACTTCACATTGAACTTCTGATTAGCCAAATTGATTTGCAATTTTCAGACACAAGAGTACATTTCTAAAACCAGACAAAGCTGCCTACCTTTGGGCCCCTGTTGCCGTTACATTCCAAAGTTCAACTGCTGTTGCATAAAATCAATCAAAATGTAAGAAAGTGCACTTAAAAGCAAGGAAGGATATCATTTACTGCCACATTGTTCTCACACAAAAGCAATAAAGTCAACTACATTAAAGAAAAAAGATCCTTTTTCATGACACTTCTTTATCAGGATCCGCATTTTCGGCAGTATTTTGAAATGAGTATCCTCATTGTAGCAGACTTTTGCACAGTATGAGAACAAGCACAGTGGTTACATAACAGACAAACACAGGAATCTAACCCATAGTAATCCATAATGTATGCTTAATTATTGGATTACTCCACAGGAGAAAGTGCACACCCACTCCACCACAGGTTCTCACACAAATAGAAAGGTAAACTGGCCTGTAACACACAGTGGTGTCTGAAGAGTGTTACTGTTTTTTTGAAGGCCCTGAGACGAATGAGTAATTTAATGTGTCCTGGCAGAACATTTAAAGCCAAAGTAGGTTTTTGAGAGAGAGAGAGGAAGAAAAAATTGATTCTGTAGACTTGGATGGGAAAGAGGGAGTGCTGACAGTGATTCTGAAGGAAGACCTTATCGGGCAATTAGGTGACATTTAATATAGCTGAGAGCTCTAGTAATCAGTAGCTGTACTGTACAGGCAACTGCAAATTAGAATTATCCCATGGTAATGACTCTTGTCTGACATTCAGCCAAGCAGCAGGTAAAATAACAGGCACAGCACTACAAAAGCTTCTGTCATCTTTAGGCAACCCAGCAGTATTGTTATATCTTTATTTTGCAAGATAGTGAAGTAGAGTTTTCTATGGGTTTAAACAGATTTTCCCCAGGGCAATATACAGTACTGTCTCAAACCATTTTCCATTATTAAAAAACAAGAATTTCATTGTACTCTGTGGCATTATTTCTTGTCCTGTGCATTGTAGATTAGATAAAAACATAAGCGGTGTGTTAACCCAGATTTTGCAACAAGGTGAATTACACAGTAGGAATTATTTTACAAATTTATTTCCAGTAAAATCCACCGAACGTAATATATATTAAAGGTCTTTCACATCACGTTACACAATTCCATTGTTTTTTCCAATTCAAACATTTCTGTTACTATTAGGAAAAAAAAGTACATTAAATTCTGCTCAACAACCAATCAACTTCAGACGACATAAACAATTATCCATTGTTTATCATCTGTTATCCACTTTTTAGAAAAAAATAAATACAAATGTGAAAGCCAAAGGAGTACTGTATACTGTATACAAATTAACTGAATAGATTTAGAGAAAGAGGTTCAACAGTGTCCCCAACAGGACTCAGTTTGAATTACTCCTATTTTCAAAGGGAAAAAATTCTGATTGACTGGCAGGCTTTAAGAAAGAGAAATAACAAGAGTTTGAAAATTACATTGATTTTTTCAGGGCAGTAGAAGCATTAAAAATATGTGTAACATCTAGAAAACCATTTTCTCTTTTGACAACTGAAAAAGAAGGTCCTCAATTCCTTATGCGTTATTTTTTATAATTTATTTAGTGGTCAAATAATGCAGGCAGCAAATGTTTATTGATAGCCTAAAGCTGTGTTTTTCTGTTTTGACCCAGAGGAAGCAAAACTGAAAAGAAATGAAGACTCTGAACTGAGAATTTCCATACAGAGCCTGAGCCAGTCAGGGATGTCACAAAAAGAAAGAGATCCATGCAGCTCAGCCAGCTGTCTCAACAGAAGACAAACTTAAATGAAAGTTCTCAGTCAGTGTATGGTGCCTTCAGACTAGCACTGAAACTGGCGAATAGTCACTGACCTCTCTACTTGAGAGGTAGCTGAATCTAGATTGGGCAGTTTTGCAAGTTTTTGCAAGGTGTTTTGGAATACATTGAATGCAAGTTGAATAGATGCCTACATACAGTATGTCAGCAGAAAGGGCTGTTTGGAGTCTGTTTCTGAGACAATGTTGGTGGTCCCTTGCCACCACAGTGATGTGATCTGAAAAATAACACACCCTAAATATTTGCAGATTGCAATATTATTTAAGCCATAGTAAGAACAGTTACCAGTACAGTAATTTTGTGTGTGAAAATGACTGTCAGGTGCCCTGTGAAAATAGTCAGCAAGGTCTTTCATATTTTATCTGTACTATCACCAGCTTTGGTGAATCCGTGAAAGTCATGTGTCCCATGTGTCCACAGGAGAATCCAGAATTTAATGGGAAAAGTTTCCCTTCTCTGGTTTCTTTCATGTTACAAGACGTAAGAAGGTCATTGCTGATTTACTGTATAAAACCTGCAGGAGATTTAAATTGCAAAGATAGTAAGACAATCCCATTGATTATTAGTGTTTTTTAACTCTAGTTTAAGTCTGATCCTCTACTTAAGCCTAGCCTGGTAGTCAGATGTCCACTTGGGTCTTTCTTGCTGGATTGACCTTATAATATACAGTAGCTGTGCCTTCTCTGACAGGGGCATTCCTGCTGAATTGAATTCTAAGGCCTATCTGCAACTGAATTATGGATTCACTCGGAATTGCCTGCCTATATGTATTTTCTATGTGTATCCATCCATCATGTTGTACTCTGCAGAGGCCTGAAACGCACAGTAGCTCATAGCCCCCAGCAAGTTTGCTCTCCACTCTGTCAAGGGAGAAGGAATAAGGTCAAGTAGGACTATTACTGTACAAGCATAAAGCACAAACAATTTAAACTAATATTCATACTGCCATAAAAGGAGGGAGCAAAATAAAATCCTTATAATGGGTAGTGAAGAGGTACAATTCCGTAATACGTACAGTAGTTTCACAGTAGTAGGCTCACTCACACCTGAAGAAGGCTCCACGTCCGAAACGTTGTGTTTTCTTTCTTCTCTTTTCAGCATGGAATAAACCTATTACTTGTTCCTTTGCAGCCTACGCATGCTGACGCAGCTACCCACCTGAACTACTTCCACCTACGTCTGCTGCGACCCACTATGCCTTCCTCCAAATCTTTTTCTAGATCTCTTCCTCATTCCTTCTCTTCCTCCCTGGGTCACTTGCCCCCCTCTCTTACCAAACCAGTATTCTGTCTCTTCACAGCGATCTGTTCCAAGACCAGACTTTCTAACCCGCTTCTATTCCTTTACAGATGTTGTCGACATAATATAATTCCTAGAGGATTTCGCCTTTAAGACCTCACACCTGAAGAAGGCTCCACGGCCGAAAAAGTTGTGTTTTCTTTCTTCTCTATTCAGCATGGAATAAACCTACAGTATTACTTGTCACTCTAGTTTAATTACATTTTGAAAATATTAATTTTTTGCTTCCTTAAAAATATCTTCTTATGAGTATCACTGTGAGATGTGAGAAAGCAAAACCAGGCGCATATGCATAGATTCAGCTGTAAAGTATTGCACACCTACTGTATATGATATGGATAACCAATTGGAAATGCCAAGCCTTTTGTTCTGAAAAGGGATCCTCGCAGTCCTGGAGAGGCATGTTCCAAGTTTGAGTATCTCAGTCTGACAATGCAGACAATTATTCAAAACAATGGCTTGCTAATAAACAGACAGATGCTTTGCCTTTTCATTAAAGAAAAAGGATTTTCTGCATACCTAAATGAGGCAGATATTGGAGCAAGAGATTACATTAGCATGGTTTAATGTAATGTGGAACCCATTATTGTTGGCTTAATAATGAGACTGTGTTTTCACCAGAGAGATTTATAAAGGGAAAAAGGCTGCCTTATTTATAAGGCTCTTTGCATCAGCGTAATGCAGAGGGCCTGACTGGTGTGTTCGGGCTCTGATAAGGCTACTTGCCTATTGCCCAGAGACTCTTAATTCCAATCTGATTCAGATATGAGGGACCAGAATGTCATTTCAATTGAACAGATGTGCAAGGCCTTAGGGTAAGGTAGACATGATCCATATCACAGTATCTAGTGTTGGCACACCCTGATCATCAGTGTTTGCTTGGAGAAGTCAAATGGATGGAGAGAACAGCATGAGCCAGCACTGGCTGGCTTTTAGAAATGCTGAACAAAAGGGTGATGGATAGGGCACTTCAGCCAGCAACTGCTGCTTGTTTCCTTGCCTATCCTGGTTTACAGCTGCTCTACATCGCCATGCAAAAATGTTCAAAGATCTCTCTTGAAAGGATTTCCCTCTCTCCATTGTTAACATTGCTAAACAAGGCTGGACCCAGTCAGAATGGTGATAGAGGCAAACCTGTTTGATGATGTAGTGGTGTTGGTGGACCAGTAGGTGGCACTTTTTTCTCTGGGCATCAGTTTCCAAATGAATGGCCCAGCACACTATCTGGGGACCCTATGTCGATGTCATCCTTCAGATGAGGCATTAAACTGAGGCCCTGACTACTTGGTCATTATAGACCATAAGACACTGTTCACAAACATGAGGGGGTTTTCTGCTGAATTCCTCTCAGGACTTACATAATATGGCCTTCCTAATGTAATCTACAGTGTAATGGGACTGCTGGCCTATGATGTCCGCCATGTGTTACTCAGGTAGGTGCTGCTCTTCAGTATGACATGGGTCTAATAGAAAAAATAACCTTTGTGTTAGTGAAATCAGCTTAAAAGTTTTTTTTAATGTTTTTGTCTTGAGAACCCATAAGCAACATGCATCTATAATTCAGATAAAAACACAATATTTTCAATTGAATTTTCGGCTACAATGAGCTCATGTTCACAGTGCACATCACATATTGGCAAGAATTTTGAATTATCTGCAAATGCCAAATGTTTGCTCTTAGACTTAGACCTCAAAAGATAGTTTAAGAATAAAATAGAACAAAAAATGTCACTAGATTTTTAATGAAATAAAACCTGTAATCCTAACAATTGGGTTCACAATAAAGTAATGGTATCTTTAATTTGAAAATATTTAAAAAGTTGAATTTGGGAATTGTGAGGATGAGATTAAATAAATTACAATTGTATATTGACATCATAATTTACTGAGAAAAAGCATCAATTGCTATTTAACATCTTGTAAATGTGTAGGTTCATGATTGTTATGAACTAAACAAAATGCTGGTGAAATCTCATGTTCATTTTATTATGGATCCCATGTATAACATTTTTAACAATTAATTATTATTTTTTCCTGATCCTTGTTTTCTTTTTCATTATCCACTTAAAAGCCTTTCAATCATGGTATATGTTCGGCTTTATATTGTGGCCTGTGAGATTTTCAAATGGTTTAAATAACCAGTAAGAAAGAATTCTGGAACTGTGCTCCATTACAGCAGCAGTAAACACTTCATTTGTGTTAATCACAATACTCCTGGTGATGTTTCTGTTTTTAATTGAGTTTCATTAAGTCCAGCAGGAATAATAGCTTTATATAGTAGATTTTCTATGGTATTGAAAGTAGAAACTCTGTTAGTTCCCAAATATAAACAAATTACCAACATAGTATTATATTTTTGGAATTACAGAGATCACTGTATTGGCCATATACAATTTCTTCTATTAGGAATTTGTCTTTTCACATACCCAAACTTGCTCCCATTAAACACACAGATCGGGAGAGAAGCTTGGGGTCAGAGCACAGGGTCAGCCATTTACTGTACACAGCGCCCCTGGAGGGGTTTGGGGTTATGGACCTTGCTTAGGAGCCCAACAGAGTAGGATTCCTCTGCCAGCTGTGGAATATGAACCGTCAGCCTTCCAGCCACAGGCGTAGATCCTTAGCCAGAGAGCCACCACACCGCCTTATGCAAGTCCTAAAATTTTACAATTTGAATAAAGCTGTGTGATGCCTTGTATAATCTATTTTTACTTTAGTAGTACATGAAATTAAAGAAACAATATTATATTGGAAAACAAATCACCCAACTGGATTATCATTCTTGTTGCAGTTGTAGTATTAACCAGAGCAGTCTTAACAAAAAATGTGAAAGTGAAGTCAGCCCCACTGCCTGAAATAACACCAGATTGTTTACCTTGGGCGACTTGGGACAACGAATTCCTCCATCTCCCTAGCTCCTAAAGGACAGATGCACAGATTGCAATCATCAGCGCATGCCACTCTCGCTGAAAGTCTTTTTGCACACATTGTCAGCCTTTTGAAAAGGAAAGGAAAAAAATGTATTTTTCTTTGCATGTGAGGCCTACTGTACCTGCAGTTGCATCTCAGTGAAAACCTACAGACACCATCTTCGTGTCTGTTTCCCATACAGTGAACTGTCAAGAACCGTGACAGAGAGTTTCTGACGTGGATGTCAAAAATTGTCATCCTGCTTGTACTCATCAGATACAAATGATAGACAAACGTGTCTCTGTGTGCGAAACTACTGCGTTTTAAAGAAATAAAAACCAAAAAGGAACTAAACAAATCTAATAAACCTATAAATGAAAGGCTTGAAATAATCCAGTTACAGCTGTCACAAGCAATGTTATAATTAAAGATGATTCAATTGCATGGAAAGTATCTTTATACTGTAGGAGACAAGCAGGATACACCCTGGATGGGACACCAGTCCATCACAGGACACACACAGACAAATCAGAGCCAGTTTTCCCAGAGGCCAATTAACTAACCTACCAGTTAGTCTGTGGACTGTGGAAGGAAACACACAGAGAGAAACAAACCAGAGCAAACCCATGTGAACATGGGGAGAATATACAAACACACAAAATGCCCAGAACTGAACCCAGAGCCCCAGTGGAGTGAGACAGCATTGCTTACCACTGTGCCACTGTGCTGCAATTCACCTTTTATAAAGAACACAATAATACATTTCAAGGCTTAATCTGGTACTTTATTGCTCTCTCATCCTTTATCTAACTTGTCAAATTATTTGTGTTCCAGTTTCTCATTTCAAAGATACTATTTAAAAGCTTAAAACCTTGAGAATACTGTAATGGTTTAAAACAATAAAACACGAATGTGTAAGAGTGGGACTGAATCACAGTGTTTTACACAAACCAAAGTTTTCCAACAGAGTTTGTCACCTTCTTCTTAGATACAAACTCAAATTGCTCACCAGCTTACAAATATAGATGAGGGTGTGAAAGAAGAATAATCCGTGTCATTTCTTTTTAAGCTTTATTCTAACTAAGTGAGCCATAACAAGGAGTTATGGCTCGTTATGTATAAAGCTGTTGCCTCCAGGAATCCGAAAGGCTCACAGTTCCCTCTTTGCAGCCTGAGAATTTATAGTAGCAATATCAATTTTCCATGTTTCACATTTACAAAATTAATGACTTCATTTTGTCAAACCTGCTCAAAGAAGTAATTAAGATTTTGAAATGTTGGTAATAGATTTTTGCATACAACAAAGTGTATTCGAACCATATATCTTTCCTCAGCCTGTTCACATGGGTCTTTCATCACGAAAGCCAATTACTGTTAGAACCTATAAAGGGGTCAATAACTTCTAATTAAAAACATGTTGGCTTACATGGTGGAGTGGGTGATGTTCACCTAGATTTGTGCACTGGACATGCCAAAGCCATTACATGTGCTCCCATATTTCTATTCTTGTTGTCGATAGTGTTAATATTTCATCCCTAAACCTTTTCCCTTTCAACCCTTGGTGAACTTGTATTGTGGCTGTTTCCTGTAGAATCTCACTTAGAGAGTGATCCACAATGTCAGCCATTTTAGTTGTGTGATGTTAACCCTTTAATTCTGAAAAACTTTCACTCTATATCCATTTATGTATCATTCTATGTGTGTATTTTATACTTTCAGACATGCACAGCACACATGTTCCTTTTCTTACTTTAACAAAACAAATCCAGCAACTGTATCACCCTACAATTCACATCTGACAACCCACTGAAGCTCAGCAGGTGTGAGTCTGTTCAGTAGCCGGATGGGAGACCTCCTGGGAAAAACTAAGGTTGCTGCTGGAAGAGGTGTTAATGGGGCCAGTAGGGACCGTTCACCCTGTAGTGGGTGCTAATGCCCCAGTATAGTGAGGGGGACACTATACTATAAAAAGGCGCCATCCTGCAGATGATATGAAAAGCCGAGGTCATTAAAAATCCCAGGAAGTTTCACAAAAAGAGTAGGGGTGTGACCCTGGCATCCTGGCCACATTTCCTATTGGCCCTTACCAACCATGACCTCCTAATAATCCCCATCTATGAATTGACTTCATCACTCTGTTCTCCTCCTCACTGATAGCTGATGTACGGGGAGTGTACTGGTGCATTTTGGCTGCTGTTGCATCATCCAGGTGGATGCTGCACATTGGTGGTGGTGGAAGGGAGTCCTCATTAACTGTAAAGCACTTTGAGTGGAGTGTTCAGCAAAGTGCTATATAAGTGTAAGCAATTATTTATTATTGTTATTAAATTTGGAGTCCTGTACCTTAATGTTTCCATATTAGAGATATTAGCTCCAGGATGTTTTTGATATTTTGGCACAGTGTCCTTTTTATCTGTAATTGAAGCCTGCATAGCTATTGTGTTTGAAGGTGTGCGCTCTACAGGTTATTTTCAATATACCAATAAAACGTAAATATTCTAGAACACAGGTCAAAGAAAATGAATAGAGAGAGCTATGTTGAAAAGGATTTCCACTAGGAAACTACAATATAGAGCTGACTGGGGTTCCATTGATCTAAAGCCTTTACTCTGGGTTATTACAGGTGAGGTCAACTCTATAAGCCTGTACTAAACCGCAAATGACTTGGTATGTGGTTAATGGATTTCTGATGCCTCTCAGTGGCAAGTGAACGCTCAGGACTGTAATGAAGAATGTCAGCCATCAAACAGGAAAGCTGCATTCTGTATCCTTTCAAAGGCGGATTTGGGAAGGTCTGAGAGAAGAGTGTTAGTACACTTTCTTGAAGCTGACAACAGAAAATAGGATTTCTTTTGCTTCACAGCATTTCTGTATGAAACCATTTGTTGTTGCATTTTTATAAGTTGTTTTTCCTCATTCTGTCTGACAAGCTCATTATCCATTGCTCATTTGCATGTCTCTGTATCAGTGGCATAGGAGGGTGTCTCAAACAAATTGCTGCTGAAAAATTGGACACATTGGCTCCTACTGGGAAAGGAACAGGAGAAAACCTGGAATCATCAAATCCCACATCTATAAAGTATTTATTAATTACAGATTTAAAATGTGTTTGAAGTTGGCTAAAATGCGCCTTGCTCCACACAAGTGTGAGTAGCTTATTGTTCTGCTGTAGACAAGGCATTGACTGCCGCACACGTCTCTTAATTTATTTCAGTGACAGTGGCTTGATTACTAACGGAACCTGACAAACACGGGTCAGCTCTGCCGACCTGCTATCATTACACTTCACGAGGATGTATTCGTGGAAAGAACAGACCTGAAGCGGTCGTTTTTTATTAGGAATACAGAGTGACAGCCTTTCGTGGTCTTCAGCTGAATGGACAGGGAAAGGTTTTTTTTTCCATACAAAGAGGTGGAATAAACTACTTTGCTCATTGTGGGAATGGATTAATGAGCGAGAGTCTCACATCAATAAGTTACAAACGTTCAAATTAGACAAGATAACATTTTCTCCATTCGGCCAGTATTTTATGATGATTTTTATTCCCTTTCACATTCAAATCTATCCACCCGTCTTTTGTTAACCGTTTTTTTTCTTCAGTATTTTCCTCTGTGATGTTCATTACTGCAAGTTGCGGTGTATGCAGTATTTGATGCCAACAGGCTAAAAATAGCTGGTGCGTGTTTTGAAAAATGTTCAAGCCTGAAGAAAGCAAAGACCTGCACTGTAGCTCGCAGGAGGATGATTCCAATATTCTTTCTTAACCTCAGACAGCTCTTCCTCACACTGCTTATGAAGCTGTGCTGTGCTTTGCAAAGACTCATTAGGGGTCACTTAAATGATCAGCTTCAAGCCTTCTTCTTAATACTAACTCTAAAGTGAGCAAGAGATATTAAGGATGAAATGCATTGTGATAACAACACTTTCTTTATCTCGGAGGAAAAAAAAGATAACCCTTAATGACATTTTTCTTGATCAAAGTGTTTTCAGTTATGAGATCGCTAAGAAGCCTTATTAAGATTATACTAATCTAACTATTTGACTATTCCTATTTTACTTTTTATTCTTCTTACTTCAAGAAACTATTAACTAATTACAAGGCAGGCATCCTGCAAAAGTACATCATTTTATTTGGATAGAAGTAACAAATTCCAGGTTATTCTATGAAATTAAGACACAATGACATTTTTCTATTTTAACTTAAAAAAGGTGAAAGTTACTGTATACCGGAGGACCACTGAAATAATTGGATTTAATTTGACATGAAACATTAATGAGTTCTTCAATGCTTTCAGAACACAGTTAAGAGCATTTGGTGTACTGTGGAAATTTCCTGGTAAAGGCTTTTTTCTGCTATAGGTGGATGAATATGAAAAAGGAGCATAAAAAACCCAAAACAGAAACAGGAAATAGGGATAAAAATATAAATCAGAGAATGAGTATTTATAGCACACAAGATCAGTCCTGAAATGTAGCGATCAGCAGGGGGCTGCCAACGTGAGAGATAGGAAGAGATAAGTCATATCTCCTGTTCAGTTCATCTTTAATATTCAGAGCTTTTTTTCCAAGACATTACAGCTTGTTGTTATTCTTTTTCATTTTTTTCCCTTATTTTTTGCAATGTGGAGCAAAAATCCTGAGCACTTTTAATGAGAGAGATTTAAATGCAGAGCATATCCCTTAGCTCAAACTTCACAGCAGCCATCAGCCACAATTTTAAGAGCAACTACTCAGAAATGACATTTAATCCATACAACCTAAGTCCGACTCAAGCAGTGTAATTCATTAATTGTCACAATGCGTTTTCTCAGCGAAGGAGGTTAACGTACCAACCTGTTACTTATTTATTCAGTGACACGTTTTTAAAAAAATACCGCTGGGCAAATTTTTGTCTGGTTTACATGGGAATCTGTCATCAAAGACAAAACTGATGAATGGTAAACACTTCATATTTTCTGTGACAAGGTGTTCATGGTTTTGGGGTATGTTAATATGCATTAACAGTAAATGTTATTGTTGGTCCACACTTTCACAAGGAACAGTGGACTGAAAAATAGATTGATGGTTGAATTATTACTGTTGTTGTTATAGTTATACTCACTGCTACGTTACCTAGTGGACAAAGCAGGAGAGACCAAAGTTGGTTGTTAAAACTTCTCTCCTTCTATACATTTTGTTCCTACTAGTGACATGGGAGAATTGGCAGAGACGTTGTGCAGAATGTAAGACTTAGGTTCCTGTCCATTACACGGAGATGATTCAATTATTATTTGTCTTCATTTATATTTATCTTGAAAAAGCTTCAGTGTTTGTTCATTCAGGTAATCCAAGATATTTACAGCATGAAGGTAAGGCACTATTGAGCACAGTTAAGAAATACAATTGAAATTCTCTTTCTTTGCATATAATCCAGGTCAGTGTACTTAAACATGACATTTGATGGTATATAAAATGATAAAATTAATTAACTTGGCAGAAATCTATGTAGCTCGTAATCTCCATGTCTCCAAGTCTTTTTGTCAACTTGGAATTCTTCTACTGTGATTTTTCTTATAATGTGAGGAGATTAATATACTGTACCTGGCCCATTTCTGCTGAATCTCTATTGAAGAACCTACAGGATCTACAGGTGTTACCCTGCACAGTTAGTGAATGTATTGAAGCAGCCTCCATCAGCTATAACACAATCCAAGTTAACAAAGTCAGTATACTGTACTATCTGGAAAGACTAACTTATTCACAGCATCTTTTTGGCTTTCCTGAATCAGCCTATGGTATTAGACTAGAGTTATGTGTTTGTAGATAACACTAGATATTTAGATATCTTTGCGCTTTCAACAATGCTTTTCTTAAAAGAAAAAAAAAACTAAATTAGGAAAATTCCTTAAGGCAAATGCCTTAAAATAATTGAGCAACCTGTCAAGCAGCCAAACCAAACTGACATTATTGTCAGCAGGGTATGTACAATATGCAATTCATAAACTGGGCATCTTAAGTTGTTTTTTATAAAATAATAACACAGCATAGTTATTTTCATTGTTTTTCATCTTTATTTAATGTCCAATTCAGCTCTCACCATATCCCCAAGAGCTACACCTCCATTAGTCCAAGCAGTTATACTGAACTGAGCAGAAAACATTTTCAATTTGATGGCTGTCGTCTTTTCTTTCCTGAAGGCTTTTTTTTGTTTTTGCCTTTATATTTTCATATTATTATTTTGTTTGTCTAATGTTTCATCTTAATCACTAGTAATCTTACAATCTAGTCACTTACAATCACTGTTACACAAACCTTGGTAAAGCCAGCTTTACACAGGCAGGAGAATTAGGTCAAATGTATTTTACCATCTTTTAATTTGAGTTGTCACTGCTGGTAGAAGAGATCCTTGGAGGTTTACACCCACCCGTCTGTTATTAAGAAGATGTTTATCCAGGTAAAGGACATGGAAGGCTGGAAAAATCTGTAATTATTTGGAATCACTCTGTCGTTGGGCCAAACAAGGTTTATAAAGTATATGTAATGAAAATGAAAATCTTTTAAAAAATCGTCAAGACTTAAAAAACTCTTTAGCACAAAGGAAAGATTAATTTCAATTAAAAAATGCAATGTGAATTCCAAACATTTTTCAAGGATGTTTTGCTAGTTTTCATTTAGTATCACCTTGTCTTCCCATGCTTCACAGAAGTTGTGACTGGGCCTCTTAACTGCAGGTGACGCAATATTAAACTTTCTTTTCAAAGCTTTACAAAGTTTTACTTTGCTGTTCAAACTTAATGTCTACCACTAACCTATGTGCAAAGAGGCTTGATGAAACTTTGAGAAATGATCAAAGTTGTACTGTGCACATTGGAGTTTGAATATTTTGGCTATGATTAAGGTTTAGTAAACAGTTGTTGCAGTTTAAATTTATCGCCAACAGTCTTTAAGGGAGAAAAAATCAAGATTTATCTTAAAATTACTCAATTTTGAAACACAGCTATTGTAGATAGATCAGACAGTCAATGACCAACCATAGACAGACTAAGTCAAAAGACTAAATGCTGCATAGGATTAAATCTGCAGAGCATTTTAATTCCCTTGGGTCATTCCATTGGATTTAAGCTTGTGTCCATGAGTAGCAGAGCTGACTACCAAGACAACAATGGCATGCTGTTCTTCATCACTGCAGATATTGAAAGGAAGATATAACCTTTAAAGCTCAAGGCTCCAGACTGCCGTCCAGCCAGCCACAAAGAATTAATGTGTATTGGCAGCTCCTTTAAACTTGCAGCCACTCTGGAATATCATAAAACCCTGCTATGATACAAACTGACAACACAATTTCACAGTGCCAGCATTACTAGTTAACTTCAGTAATCCTACTGGAAGAGAGAATAATGCACGGTGAGCCATACAGGAGGAAAAGCACAGCTAATCTGATCTTCTCTACATGCATCTGGGTGATACAGAAGGGAAGATTAGATTTGCTTCGTACATGTCTACAAGCTATGTCTGCAATATCTGTTTGTACAGTAGATTTTATTTCTCAGATTTATTTATAATAATAAAACAGATGCATGTGTGTGAGGGTCTTGTATGGAGTGTGCTTATCTCTGTACAGCAGATCTACACATCTACAATCCTCATCTTCTCAACACTTTTAGGAGTCCAACAGCCACTGAAAAATGTTGCAGTGAGTTTCACATTTTACAGATTTTACCATCTAACTTCCTTGCAAACCTGTGCCTAAGAAACTATTGCCCCTCAAAATGCTGATCCACTCTTCTGGCTAATGTTTGTTTCCTTCAAGCCGTAAGTGAAAATGTGTTATAACTTGATGGATGGGTAGAAAATTATTTCTTTCTTTGAATTCATGGAACAATAGTTCGAATTTCTTGGACATACAGTACATCATCTCTTTTATTGCATATATATGTTTGTTACATCACACAGCTATTAGAAATTTTAGGAATAACTTTGAAATGGTTTGAGTATTTGTAAAACTATTTGTTGCCATTAGTAATTGAAACTCTAAAATTGTATCAATCTCTTCAGGTGTTCCCCATGGCTCTATCCTAGGACCTATTCTGTTTACTTCCATTAGGAGGTCGTATTGGAAAAAAGGGTGGCTGCTTTTATTTTTACGCTGATGATATTCACCTTTACAACTTTGTCAGTAAAATTCAGGCCTGATTGAGCACAAAGTTTCTCCATTTAAATATGATGAAAACTGAGGCAATGTGCATAAATCCCAGGAAAGACAGATCATATTTGTTAAATTCCCTGCAACCTGGAAACAGTATCCTCAAATTATGAACTATTATGAGAAATCTGTTTTTTTTTTACTTGAGCTCTCCTTTAATGCGCACATAAAAGCCATCTGTAAAGTCTCTTATTTTCACCTCAGAAACATTGCCCGCATGCAGTCTTTTCTTGATTACACTGCTGCAGAATCCCTGATTTCTGCCTTGATCACATCTTGACTTGACTGTAAAAGCCTTTACTTGTAATGGGGATGAGCCAGAGCTTTTCCTGGCAACAGGGGCGAGGCAGGATGCACCCTGGATAGGACGCCAGTCCATCGTCCATCGCAAGGTGCATACAGACACACACATACTCATACCAGGGACAATTTTGCTAGAGGGAAATTGACCCCAGGACTGTGAGGCAGCACTGCGAACCACTGTACTGCCAAGCAACCTGTATTGTCTAGTGCAAGAGTGCACTAGTGCATGAGGCAAGAGTGGATTCCACAAACGAAGGCAAAGCAAAGAGTTGCTGGCAAACGCTGGACGTTTAAGGGTTAAGATCATGTTAGTGGGGGAGATGGCAAAGGAGCAAGGTCAAAATGGAAAATTAAATAACTTTCATTGGTCTGTAATTCTCCAAGAGGAGCAGCAATGGGCCTTGCAGTGACAGAGCTGTAAATCAACCTTGTCTGAGTTAATTTCTCAGCACTTGCTGCCCATGGCCCCACAAGATTACATAACTGAAGAACGTGCATGTGTTTCTCATCTCGGAAAAGGAAAAAAGCAGTGTGAAAATAACAGAGGCAAAACAATAAATCTCTGACCTGATTACCTGCAGAACTGTTCTCTCACCACATTGGTAAAAACTGTGATGAAGCGTCTACTCGGCAGCTGCACAAGTTTATAAAACAGCTGCAAAGACTGCCTGTCATCTGAACAGTCCACTTCTGGATTGTCACTGGGGGATGTTTCTTCCTTTTCTTTTTTCCACAGCTTGAGATGATATTAAGCAGAGAAGGTTATAAATTGTCAGCGCAAACCTTTTAAGCCTGATGATCTGTGAAGTGTTTAGTTATGGCACTGTTCTTAGTGCAAGTTAGTAAACATTGCCAAAGAGGACTACAGGTGCTGCATTAACTGTATCAGGAGTGCTGCTGAGTACAGCAATTATAGCTATCGTGGAGTAGAAAGCACTTTGTTCCTGGAGAAGAAAATGAGATGATACGGGGTGTGGAAGACTCCACTGACATGTACACAATCTACAAGTGTTTTTTTTCTATAAAGTAAAAGGACAGGAATATTAAATCATCATGTGCACTGCTCTGTAAGATCGAAAAGAAGTTTTAAAATTTAATTCCTACCTCTTTTCAGGAGTTATAGGTTTGTGTGGTCTTTTACTAAACCTATGGAACAATGTCCCTAACATTATTTTCTGTCCATCTAAATACTCCCCAGACAAACCTTTGGGCTAAGCTTTCACATTGTCTAATCAAGCACACAAAATTCATCCCAGTAATGCAAGCTAAGCAAAAGTCATTGATCCCAGAAGCAATTTTCTTTGTTTCCCAATGTCATAGGGAAAAAAAAACAGACATTTTTAAGGACAAATGCAGTTCCAGCAGGATGTCAGTATCTAAGCCCAATGAATATCAGTGTAGAAGTGAGGTTATCTGAGAAAGACAAGTCTTATTTGAAAGTCCAACAGTTAGGCTTTTGCTGTGGTAATGTTTTACAATCTGCAAATCCATGTCTGATGTGTTTTCTGTGTTTAGAAACTGATTTTCTATCTTCCTTTTCCCCGCCCTGTGAATCCTGCATTACAGTCCTCCCTCGATAAGCATTCCTTTAACCTATCTTTCACACCTTTTGAAAGATTCCCAATACAAGCAAATCCACGTCATGTATCAATTTTATAAGCTTCATTCTCAGCATCCCTGGGCACGTTATAATATATCATCCTTGATATACAGCCACCCACCTTCCCTCCCTTCCTTGAACACTACACTACTTATTACACTGCCCACGTTTGCAGAACAGATGAAAGTAGGGACCACATGAGCTATGGGCACAAAACACCCAGCTATGCGTACAGGAAATTAAAGAGACCAGCAGAGCACAAGGGTTGGGAGAGTGAGATACTGTTAAATGAAGAAACTGCCTGGACTGCAGTAAGTTCTAATAATGGGATAAGTACACAGATATAAAAAGATAAGGCAGAGAGCAATCTGATCCGCTGTGAGGTTTTATGTACATCATTACACAACCCAAAACTGCTAAAATTGCCCCTGCACCAAAAAGAAAGTGTGTGGAGCTTTTAAACTGACTTGTGCACATGTATATATATATACAGTATTTGTGTATATATAAAAGGTGTAAACCTTTGCCTTTTTGAGGACTTCTGTTTTACCTAAATAGTTGAGAGGCAAAATGTAAAATTTAAAACATCCATCAGAACCTGACAGAGGGTTTATTTGTTTTGAATGAGCCATAACATTATGGCCTCTGATTTGAAAGAGAAGAATGTACAGTATTTGAACCTCCTTCTTAAAAAAATGGACACTGTTGCCTAACAACACTGTAAAATGTAGTGCAAGGTCGGAAATAACTAACTAGTTCATTTAAATTTCAAGAAGCTTCTATTTTTTTATCAGTGACATTAAAGTGCAGATTAAAATGTAAAGGCATTCCATGCCAAGCTGCTGATATAACTTTTACCAGTGACTGACTGTGATGGCAGCCAGGCCTTATCAAAGCTCTTGAAATGCAAATCGCAAGATTGTGACTTCCTACTAATTAATTTCCCTTAATCCCATAATAAATTTAGAAGGCGCATGCTATTTTTTGGCAAACAAAGTTTTTGCTGCACTTTAAAGTTCATTTTTTTGGTTCAAGTGCATTTTGGTGCACCAAACTGATGTTGTCTAGGAAATATTCAGGACACAAATCACTTGAAAATGAAATTGTTACACGTTAAAGAAAGAGAGGGGTCAACTGAAGGGTAGTAAAATGACCCATGCATATGCAAGCCTTAAATTGCCCCACTATAAACACTATCTTTATTAGGACAATGATCATAAATTTATTGAAAACAATATATTTTGGTATTCTAAACCTATACCATTTCACAGCCATTCATTTTTATTTAAATTGATTGCATATGGCTGGTACAATATGTCCATTAGTCATTTTAATTAATTGAAAAGGATGAATGCATTGGAACTGATCATCTTATTTTAAAAACTTACAAGCCAGCTGCATTATTACAGAGAATTAATGAAAATAAGAGTGTCTGGTAAAGCTAATGAAGAGTAGGCAAAGGTTTTTCACAACATGCACTGCGAAAGTAATTAAAAAAAGATATTTCTACCTTGACTGAAATCCACACATATTTAGGCCTCAGAGATGTTCTGTTCAGAAGAATCTTGTTTCCTTCCCATGTGTTTAAAGCTATGAGGTTTGAGAGGTGAATGATGGAGGTTCTTGGCACTGAAGTTTATTTAATTTAGCACTTAACCTGGAGCAGGATGAAAGAGTGCAGAAACATAGATAATAGTAATTATAATTAATAATTCATTGCATGTATGCAGCCCTTTTCATCATAAAGGATCTGCATGAGGTTGTTGATGCCCTCTGCCTACAGGTTATAAGATATGCCAAGACCCTGGAAGAAAGTTTCTCAAAAGGGTCAATACAATTGTCAGCACAGATTCTAACGTGTTAAATTTCAAGCTGCTGTTTCCCCAGTCAAAGCTAAGTGTCCATATTGACATCGTATGTTGGCTCAATGCTATGGTGTCCAAAACGTTCCTGAAATAGGTGTCAATTCATTAAATTGACAAAATAAAACACGGGTATATTGTTGTACTCTGCCATTGTCGTTCAGATCATCTATTACTAATATATTTATCAGTAACATAAAATATAATTTTATTTCTAATGTAGAACAGAACATGTTAACTACCAAAAAGGAAGTCAGAATTAAAATTAAAACTTTATAGATTTGCCAGTGTCTCCCCTAGGAAAGATATCTATTAATGTCAGTCTGAGACATTTATTACATTTTTTAAAAGTCCATTGAATGATTCCCTGACAAGTGTTTTTTTCATTGGGTCATGAATGTATTAAGGTTGCTAAAAATGGTCATGACTTGATACAGAGTGACCCACATAAGAAGAGGATTAAACCAAAACTCAGAGAAGAAAGCTATCAAATAGAATAAAGGTTGAGCTATTTAGGTCAACCAGAACTTTGTCATTTCTAATTGGAGTCTTTTCGTTGACATTGCTACATTTTGCGTTCCCAGGTCGGCAAACCCTGGAGTACAGAAGACAATTAAGGACAGATTGCTGTGGTTTACTATAGTATGAAAAGTGAACTTATTAATCTCCATACATAATGTGATTCTTTTTGGGTTTCTGAAGTTAAATAATGCAAACCTCATTTCACTAGAAAAGAGGCATGTGCCAATAACTTGCCTACTTTTTCTCAGATTATGAAATATTTCCCTACTGATTGCATCTGCTTCTAAACCTCTTTCAACCTTCTCCTGTAGTTGATTCTCATATAGCAGGCTTCAAAGGCATCACATACAGTAAAGCTGATATTGATATATGAGCATTAGTATTGATATATTAGAGACACAAATGGCACTTTAGAGGCCTTTGACTATTTTCAAAAACATGTTAGCATAATTAACAGACATGGAGGCTTCTCTCATTTTGTAAAGCAAGTAGGTGGGAGGAGCCCATCTGCTAAGTGAAAGACAGGATTTACCTTTGTGAAGCAGTGTTGCTTAACACAGAACCCCAAAGTTATTTACCTCTTGCTATTATTACATCAACATCTCTTCAAAGTCCCATTTCCTAAAGTTTTTGATACCAGAAACAAAACTGAACAATACATCTCATGAGTTTATCATCAAATGTGCCTGTACTTATTATATTATTAGAATTCAACCATCCAAATATTGTATACAGGCTCGTCAGTGTTCCAAATCTAGGATCATTGCTGGTTTTTGTTTAAAACTGTTTCACTAATTCAACTGCAATGCACACCATTCTGTTCTAATAGGATTTCTTGACCTCATTTAAGCTTACAGGTTACAAAAGACTCATGCTCATGATCTGTAATCCATCAGGAGGTACGGCTCCAGAGTTAAATCACATATAAAATTAGCATTAACAGTGCACAAAGTAGGGACTTACTGAATTTGAGAACAATTGCACAACAGTTCTTGTTTTTCATAACATATTTTTTGAATGTAGTGAGTGGAGAATGGAGTAGTGTAAGTTAGTAAGAGGTGTCTCTGAGAGAGAGAGACACTTGTTAATTGGAAAAACCTGTGAAATGAGGCACACCTGGCCCGACTGAGTAATTAGCACTTGGGGGGAGGGAAAGGAGCTGTCAGAACAGACTCTATGAATTTAGCCTCTCCACTTGGCTAATTAAGAGACTTATAAGAGGCAGAAAAGAGGATCGGTCTGTGTCTGTTCTCTAGGAAGGAGGGAAAGTGAGAGCTCCAGAGGGCTGGTCTCATTATTAATGGGTTGGGCATACTTACAGACCTGTGGGGTTCAGTGGGTTAGGAAAACATAAGAAAATACAGCTGCATTGTGAGGTGTCCAAGGTCCCTGAGCCATACTCAGGCTCAGTGGAGTTGAAGTATTACCTAGGAACTGGGTTGATTGCTTGAGCGGGGATGACAGATGGCATTGCTACCTGCAGGGGTAGGGCATTGCTTGGAGAGGTAAAAGTGTACCTTCTCCCCCCAGGTGAGAGAGAAAAGTCTAGTCTAGATGGCAGAGGTTGATTCTTGATTACTCCTTGTGTCACGAACACGGACTGAGATCCGTGTCAGATCTTGTAGTAGACCCTATGCGATGCGGTAAGAGCTGGAGAAAACGGGAGGCGTGGTAAAAGGGAACACACAGGGGTTTAATAGTGCACAAAATAATAGTGACAGTCCGTGAGACCGTGAACGGGGAAGACAAAGAACGGCATCCAAATCCAAACGGGTCCAAAGGCAGGTCAGGGCACAGTCCAAAAGTCCATCAACAAGTAATCCATCCTGGGACGCGACAAGGTTAAAATCCCCAGGAGGGGGGAACACACGGAGAGACAAAACATGGAGGTCCAAGGGTGACGGGGCGAGGTCCTCCAGACCCCGGGCTCAGGAAGCGGGAGGTGTCGGGGATGAGGCCTATGCCCTCAGGAGACGGACGTAGGGTTTCCTGGTGCTAGGCGGGCCTCGCGACATCTTTACCCTAATGATGAGCCCCGAGGACTGGAGGAGCTAGTCTTTAAATAATAAACCTAAAAGGGTGCACCTGGGAAGCTTAATCGCAGAAACAATAACGGGAGTAGTGGAGCGCCCTCTAGGGAGAGATGTCGGGCGTGACACCTTGGGCCTTACCAACAGCCGACCCACTGTTGGTCTCACAGAGTGTGTGAAATAAGAGAAAGAGGAGACCACAAACTGGCTAGTTTTGTGTCAGGTGCAAGTGTTGGCTGCAGAGAGGTTTCCCTGGCCAAACAGGATCAGCCAAGGTAGTTAATGTTTAGAAGTTACTGGTTGTTCATGAAGGTCTAGTCCCTGGTGACTATAAAGATAGAAGAATATAAGAAGATGTGCATCATGGCACAACTAGGAATTTTCTAGTGCCTGGTGGACTGAATATAGTGAAGAATTAGTAAGAAGATCTATTGAGTGAGCCTTCTGAGTGGAGTGTAAAAGAGATAAGAAAGAGTATTGTTAAGCTTTCCTTGAAAGCTGTACATGAAAGGGAGTGTGAAAAACAGACCGCTTAGAATGTGAAAAACTAAAGTGACATGCTGGTAGTGTTGCAATTATGATTACATGTACACTGGTGTTTTCTCAGAATGTTAACGTTTGTTTTTAGAGACCAATAAAAGTTACATTTAGTTAATTCTGTCCATGTTGATTCCCATCACTGCAACCGGTTGTCGACGAGGTTCCAAGCCCCTCCTAGTGGGTAGGCAATGAGGCAGGATGTTAAGTTCTTTTCCTCATTACGACCATAATCAAACCAATGAGCCCCTCGCACTCTCAGGAAGTATGGAAACTTTACAGAGTCATTCAGTGCCATATTGACTTAATTTCTTCTGCTTTTCTTGTTTTTTGTTTCATAACTTATGACATTAACCCAGGCTGTTATCAGGAAAGTGATTGCTGTAGGAGTGAGGTTTTTAATAGGTCAATATTTTATCAAAAGTCTAAATTAATAGATGTAATCATGGTAATTGAATATTACTGTGATGAAAGTCTATTGAAAAATAATGGGTTGCCATCCATTTTTAGCAGTTCATTACCCAACTCCCCCATTATCTTAACTACGATATAGACCAAAACTAAATTTACAATTTTTAGAGATAAATCCCACATGCGGAATCAGCTGCTATCATTAAATATCATACCCCTGTAATCAGTGGCATGTTAATTTATTTAACTTTTTTTTGTTTTTCTTGGCTTTGGTCTCCCTTCGTAATTACTTTCTCTGTGCCATACAGTATAGATTGTTGAAATTAATTTTAATTTCATAATCATTTTTACATTTAGTATGCGTAAAGTAAAAATAATGACTTCTAAACGAGATGAAAATAATAAATACACTGTAACAAATCGGAATGTTTGAACTTGTAGAGCTGTGCCATTGACAGCACAAGCCTATGATAACTGTGTTGCCATGTATTGCTTTTCTAGACTTCATCATTTTAAATAACCAAAAAATTAAACAGGCAATTTAAAGGGTGTGGAAAAAAAGATTTTACTGTGAACCAAAGTGTGGTTGGCAACACTCAACAGGCACAAACCAAATCAGAGCTTTCCTTATTCTTTATTTATTTAGCAATGCTGAGGACACATGGTTTAACTCTTGAAGCAATCCCCTATACCTGTAAACAGTATACGGGGGATTTTCACAGTAAACTGAGAATCCAAGGCCACCATACGGACCTACCTTAAATATTACTGTACTTCTTCCACATTTTCCTGTGTTTGCTTGGTACACAGGGAGAGGCAGCCTGCCCCAGGGAGAAGGGGACTGACTGTTTGCATGTTAATGCAAAATTGTACCAATTCCACCCTTACTTCAGAGGAGTAATGGAAAATAATGTTCTGATATACAGTACTTTGACTCTTTGGCAAGTGGCAAAAGAAAATATTGTTCATGCCTTCTGCAAACATAAAAACTACCATGTTTAATTTTTAGTTCATGAAGGAATATCAGCACCCTCAGTACAAGAACTAGACGTGCTTGAGGATGTTTATTGAGTATTCTGGTATAGTGAAATTTGGCAAAAGGTTAGACCTATGTTCACCGGAGAAGGAGGCTGGGACCCCAGCTGACCCCAACAGAGTGAGGAGTAACCAGGTGGAGATGGGGTGGGGGAGAGGATTATGAGACATGCAAAAAAGAGGGACTTTATGCGTGATATAACAGCATCAAAGAAATGACATTGGGAATGATTATGA
Source organism: Lepisosteus platostomus (assembly GCF_059453375.1). Lineage (NCBI taxonomy): Eukaryota > Metazoa > Chordata > Actinopteri > Semionotiformes > Lepisosteidae > Lepisosteus > Lepisosteus platostomus. Next base: position 68,353,416 of record NC_142612.1, read on the forward strand.
TTTAGAACAGTTGGGGTAAAAAGCTTGGCTGTTGTGCTCCCTCTCAAATTGAAGTTATTGTAAGAACATCCATCTAGGTAATTGAAAGATTGTGATTAAGAAATAAACATGGTAAAAAAAAATCTTCTGTTCTTATTATACCACTATGGGTTCATCAGTGCTGAATGACAGTAGAAATGTGTTTGTCTGCTGGTGATGTTATTCTGACAATCTATGTAATCTATGTGCCTATGTAAATGGGCACAAAAAAAGAAACATGTAAAAACATGACATGACTGTGGTATTCATTTGAAAAAGGGGCATACATGGAGGCCAAAGGTATTACAGAGGCTGTTTAAAAAAGAACCGTCACTGGGCCAGCAGCAGCTCACTAACTGCAACCAATGTCCAATTAAACTGATTTACTGCCATCATTGGTCCAGTGCTTTTTTGGTTTGCTGGGAAATGTTGATATACTGCATACTGCATCATGACAGGCTTTCTGTACTGCAGGACTGTAATGACAATGGAGCTACTACTACAGGATGCCTGCTAAGACCCCACCTCAAAGAACTGTAAATACAGAAGATCCACCTGGAGTTACTAATTGTAACATTTTAAAATGCTATGTCTGTGTATGCTTTGCTGTAGGGGATTGGGAGTTCATTTTATAGAGTCAGTGTAGATCAGAGCTTTTTAGATACACATTTTGATTATATTCAAGGTTAAACCCCTTAATGTTCAGCTCTTGTAATTGGTCAACAAGGTTGGCAGTTCTGATCAGAGCGGTGTTCTTACCTGGGGTCCCCTGAGCCACAGTCAGGATCTTCCACTTTGTATAATAATGTAAATCAAGCCAAATTTTATTCGTAAAGTATTATTTCAGACCTTCTATCTCATGGTGATAAAAACAAAATTTATATTCAAATGTATTTGAGAACAAAACCAACTTTGAAGAGTTAGAAACGAGAGGGTGAACCCTCTAAACTTAAGAAGTTTTCGTCCCACAGTACAGGATTGATTCAAATGGCACCCTGTGCCAGTAGGAAGCTTTTGGTGAGGGCATAGAAATCTACAGATTCCTCCTCTTCTCAAATGGCTGGTAATTCTAGATAATGCAGCTTATGTGTGCCTCTCCTTTCTCCTGATTAACAAAACAAATGTCTTTGAAGACATGTAGTCTAGATATCTTCCGCTTCTTAGTCATTCATAATGAATGTAGCTTAAAAGCATTCACTTCAGCTCCATTGTTATAGTGTTTATATTCTTAAACCTTATCTGTAACAAAGATGTTTGTTACCTTGGACTAATAGAATAATGGCAGCTGTCTTTTTTGGTGTGGTGTCTTCTTTTTTGTTTTGCTGGGTGTGTTTTACAGTTTGGCGGTTCACTGAATATGTTCATAAATAAAAAAAAGTAAGTAAGTGAAGTAATAAATAAAAAGAAGTAACCAGTGGTTAGAATTGTTCCCTCTGTGTTTTCTGTGTGGAGTCCGTGTGTTCTTCCGTTGTTCCGATCGGTTCCTCCAGTCGCTCTGGTATCCTCTAACAATCCAAAAACATACTGGGGGGTTAATTGGCTTCTGGAAAAACTGGCCCTGGTGTGAGTGTGTGCATGTCTGTGTGTCTGCTGTCCTGCCCAGGGTGTGTCCTCCTTGAGCCTGTTGCTGGCAGGAATAGGCTCTGGCTATCACGACCCTCTACTGGATGAAATGGTTCGGAAAATGAAAGGATGTATGGATAAAAGCAATAAGTGACAACGTATTAAACAATAAATCTTACAATTAGATCTATAGATGAGTTTTAAAGTTATCTGAAGGCTTAGTACTTAATATGGACGAGGGAAAAGAAATCTACAGCCCAGCCTAAAGCCTATTAGAAGAAAAGGCTCTGCCTCTCGGAGTCTGCAGTCTGGTTTGAAGCACAGATACTGTATTGATCGTACTGTACTGCTTAATGTAGGACACAAACAAAAGATGTATAAAGTTGCAAAGGCCCCCTCTGTTAACCTTAGAAAACAAAAATAAAGGTCTGTCTTTTGACTTTTTCTTCTTGTTGTTGATTTTAAATAACCTTTCTTAATTAGATCTGCTTTTAACCTGTCCCAGTGAGGCAGTCAGCACTGCACTGCAGCACCGCACGGCCCTTTATTTAGTTCGAAATATTCCCCTTCAGTGTGTACTACAAATTGCCCTCTGGTACCCTGCTGTTTGATAAATAGTTTAAAGATTAATGTGGATGGCTTCTGACTGCAGGGACTACGGTTTTAATCAATCCCTAATCTCCCCCAGAAACATGCTGACTCTACCTGACAGGACTGTGAAAGGCAGCATGCTGCTCTGTGACTACTGCACCAATGATAAAAGCAGTCTCACTTCATGTGTGGATGTGATAGTTCAAAGCTGCTGCTTATTTCTCATTCTCCGAGCATCTGAAAACTTGCTGCTTTCAGGCGGTCGTAATTAATATGAAGCCCTGCTACCATTCTGACACTGAGTGTGTGTTTGTAGGTCTTGTTTGATTTCAGCTTTTTGCATAATGTATGGCTCAGAACGAGTGGGATATTTTTATAAATAACACCTTGTTCAGCATACAAAACGCAAATCAGAAATTTGGGGCCAAACAGTACTTTCTTTGGGGGAGGGTCTGTCATGTACAGTATGTACTGTAGTATTCAATCTTCTTTATTTCTAATTAATTATAAATTGAAAAAATAATCTTAAGCTGGAAAGAAATAAAGAGGAGATTCATTCAAAAAGTGGCTTGTCTGCACTCACAAGGTGTTTTTGTAACATTTGCACGCATTTAATTTAAGGACAGTGATTCATAGATGTTGTGGAAAAAGTGAGCACCCTCGTAGAGACTTTGTATCGCTATATGTTTTGATTTTACAATGTAACCCTAATTAACAATAATTAATGAACGTGGTGGCCTGTGACTGCTGTCCAGAAAATAAATACATTAAATGTCACGCTGCTGTAACTGTAACTCAGTCCATGACCTCAGCGTTCTTTCGAGGTGAAAAGCAGTCACTCAACAAGCTCTCCTTAGTAAGATGTATTTTATACAATCTTAGAACTTTTTATTCTGTGCATTTACCTCTTCCTTACTATCGCAGTCTGCATTCTGATATTGCATTGCCTGCAGCGGTCTCAATCTGTGCCTCAGTGCCAAGCGAGGAAAATGCCACAATGACACTGGACAGAGGGTGTCACTGGCACTGGGTGAAGCTGCAGCTAGAGCTGCAGGTTTGTGAAAGTGGTAAGTCATTTAGGCCATCATGGAAACTGTGCTGCTCTACTGCAATTGAAGTGTGAGGGAGGGTAGACTAGTGACCCTGTGGAGAGATAGCTGGCCTGTCAGCACATGAGCAGGCAGCTGAAAGCCTTATTAAAATGAAACATCCCTGGCATAGATGACTACATGGCAAACTGAACAGAGTTCTCTGGGGCTTCTTAGCCATCTTACTGCAGGGCACAAATGGCCTGCTTATCAACACTCACCAAGGGGAACAGGGTAGGCCTGTCTGTATGGTAAGTCATGATCAAAGACAGCAAGCTTGCCTAATGGAACTGCAATATGCTGTCTTGGGTTCTGAGGATTAAACTAACGGTTTGCTCATTGAAGCACAGAACAACACAGGCCCTCGCAGAGAGGTTATTTTACATATATGTTTAACTACTATTGGACCAATGGACCAAAGATGAAATGCAAAAAAAAAAAGAAAAACCAAAAGACAAAATAATTGTGTTAATTTTCAGAATCGGTTTTGGAAAAAAATGCACTGATGATGGGCATATCATTGTGCGTGTCTTTGCACAGGCATGAATAAACACTTAAATCAGATCCTTTTCCATCAATTGTATTTGTCCTCTGTGTTCAATTTCTATTTTGAGTACTCAATATGGGTATATGCACTACACAAGAAAAGTTCACTTTAAACATTTAAAGAACTTTTTTAAATATTACATCAGATGTCTTTCTCCGATAGAATGTGTATTTTTATCAGGAACTTCAAAATCTAGCACATTTTAGTTTCATCATAGACAAGACTCAGACTGAAAATGCATCCCTCTGAGATTCAAGACATCACTGCAATTTATGAAGTAAAAGAGGTGTACAATTTGACCATTCACCTAAAGTAACGAAACAAGACAAAACAAGAGTAACACCCAGGAGAGGGGTAGATGTTCAGCACTGCACTAATTAGGCATAACTATAATTTTACTGTGGTGCTTTACAAGGAGCAGCATTCACATTTCCTTGGTTGAAAAGGTTGAGCAAGGATTCTGTATTGTCAGAATGAAAGATTTTCCGGTATAATGTGGATTAGGTCCTGATGTGTCTGTTTCTTGTAAAAATAGAATCAGTTATATTAAACCAAACTAAAAAAATAATTCCTATGTAAGATATCATTATCAAGGATATGGTATCTTAGTATTTAATAAAAGAAGCACTTTAAAAACACACTCCTGCCAACTAATCTAAAACAGAATGAAGCTCCAGCCCTGTTCCTACTGCATACTACTGTATATGACAGAATTAAATACAAAGTCACTATCTACTATTGTCAGCAATTAAATCAAGGAAAAGAATAGTAATAAGCCTTTAAGGTGACCCTGAATTCTTAAAACACCCGCAGGTATCACATTTCTCCAATCTCATCACTAATGGAAACGGTGGGATTGCCAACATCATTAAGTTTAAATGTGAACAAAAGCTGGAAGACAAAAGCACTAATTTGCTGTACATCTCAAGACTATGTAAAGGTAAGCTGTATAAGGAGAGGGAGGGGCTGAAAATAGCTGATAAAAGTAGTTATCAATAGATTATTACAAATCCCTCCTATTGAAACATAATGTGCAAGGATAGATTAACCATAATGTTGTATTTCACTGTCCTCTGAACAATTATCAGTGAAATAAACACACTTTTTACCTAGAATGGAGGTGATCCTGAAGTTTCACCTTAAGTTCTACTAAGCAATGCCCTGCAAAATCCTTCATACATTTCATGCAAAGCTATTAGTGGACATGTGTTGATTTCCCATATTTGAACTTTTTTTATAGATCAGGGGACAATGAGACTCTTCATGTATAAACCTTTAAAGTACTTTTATAAACCTTCCATCTGTTTTGAACTATAAACCATATGTATGCCACTGTTTTTTCTTTCAAAAGGGGGTTAGCCTAGTATATATTTTTAAAATTTTGTCCTTCTTTCATTTGTTCTGAAATGTACAACATCAGCATTTGGGTATGGATTGAGATTTTGTTGATTAAACAGTCCTGTAAAACCACCAAGTCATTATAAACATTAAATGGTAGGGTAATTAATCAGATTGCTTTTCTAATGAGTAATTGATTTGCCATTAAAAAATCTTTTTTTCATTGGTTTCCTCAAGCTCCTATCAGTTTCTGCACATTCTCCAGCCAGAGCCCCTGCTTTAGCACACCAATTCCATCTCAATTACAACCCAGCAGTCTAAATAAATATTAACTCATTAATAACTAATTAGAACAGAGCAGGCTCCTGGGAGAATGTTAAGGAAAGGATACTAAGGAAAGGATGGTGACCCAGATGGAAGATGGTGGCTAAGACCTCCTTGTTATTTGTTTAGTACTGTGATAAATTTGTTGCTAATTTGTAGCTCCCAGATGGAAATTTCAATCATAGCAAGTCTCCTAATCTCAGTCACCTGTAACGCAGTCTTTAATACTGAGCTGAGGTTGGCGTGTACATCTGTGCCAGGTGCTTTTAAAGAAGATAGAAAATTAATTAATGTATTTTTTTTGTTTTAGAAAGTACTGTATACAGGTCTGTATTGTCTGTGTTACTGACAATACTTATATTGATGCAGAGTGTTCACTGTGAGTAAAAGTCTTCCACTAGTGACTCTTACTTTCATTTGCTAGTGCCATTTTATAAGTATCTCTGCCTACTGTATTTTACAGCAGTACTGTGATAAGTTCCAATGCATAATATGCCATAATATGCCAATATGCTGGCAGGTATGTGCTAAACTCACTCTGAAAGGTTTAGATTCAGCCAAAATGAAAGGATAAAATAGACCACATATACTTTCACACATTAAGCGGGCTCTCCTTATGTCTGGAAAAACAAGGATTTTCACTATTCCTGTTAGCTCCTACTCTAGCTCTGTTTGATCTGCAGTGTGAAATGATTATGTTCAAATACTAAGCTACAGGACTTGGTTGAGGACATTATTGATTCAGCTGCGTGGTTGAGCACATTTTATATTGATCGAGAAAATGTCATACACATCAGAACACGTGCTTTTCATCTGCTTACCTTAGTATTTTTATACAAACGTTATAACTATAGTGTTATAAACCCAGATCTTACACTTTTATTCACCCTCTATAGTGGAACGTAGATATATAATGTAAACACATATATAAAATGTATGTTGAGACACTTTTGGCACTAACTCCAAAAAGTAAACCAATTTAATTGTTTTTTGCCACCAGATTGTTTAATATTCAGGCTACTGTATACATTCAATGCCGTTGCTTTGTCACTCTGTGAAGTGTCTTCAACTGGAGGCGTCAGTTAGACATCAGGAAGGGTTTTGGGCTTGGCTCACATCAATGAGAAGACACAACTCATCTTTCCGGTTGACATCTCCCTCTACATTAAGCTGTAACAGAATTTTCTGGTTCTCCTACGATTCAAGTCTTTGACTTTTCTTTTCTCAGCACATTTAACACAGATTTTTGTTTTGTTAGCTTTCACCTGCTGCAATTTACTGCCTTTGTTATTAGCTTTTTCCCATGTTGGGTGTGTGGGGAGTACTTTCAGTGACTTTTTTACCTTCTACAATTTTGTCTCATTTGGGTGACTTAATTCAGACTGATCTTACTGTCCGTGTTTGAGTCACAAGCCTTGTTGCAGCTGAAACAAAAATATAAGCAGTGACAAGTTATGACTAGATAAATATGATTCAACAATATGTCTGCAAATGTCTATGTCATGTAACATTATTAGGCTTTTATTGAAGAATGCCAGAATCTATCGAAATGTCAGTCAGATGTAGGGGAAGCACTAGGGCTCCATCTAGTGGCAAAGACCTGGAGATACATGCCATTTTATCACTTGAGTGAAGAATTCCATGCCAATGATCCACTGAAAGAGAATACTTAGGTTTACTTAGTGCTGCGAGAAAGAAAGTGCTACAAGAATAATCCCCTCTCAAAGAGTTGCATATATATAAATATGTGTTAACGCTACAGCTAAGAAATAATAAAGAACATAAAAAAGTTGAGTGAAGTAATAACAAATTGTCCATTTCAAAACCTAAGAACACAAAAATGATATACCATGCTTAATGACTGTAATTCTACAAAAGTAAAGGCAAACCAAAAAATAAGGTAAAGTTAAACAATATCATAAAACGTATGTGATATATTTCAGAGGAGAAAATAATTTTTTACCACTGCAAATCTGAGTAAATGCTTAAAATATGCATTATAAAACGATATAGATATATAAAATTAGGTAATATAGTAACACAGTGTAGAGAAATGTTTGTGACCCTCCTATATACAGTAGATAAAGAAATTGTAATTTCTTACCATGATAATTATAGCCAGACTTTCCTTAAAGAATCAAAAAGATTTATATTTACCAATTTGATGTAATATAATCAGTGTATGTGAAGTAATCAGTGAACCATGAGTTTACATAGGAGAAATAAATTCCACTCATTTTTACAGTTCAGTTTTACTGCAAAAACCAACACATGAAAAAGATCTATAGATAATCAACTTAACACCCGATTGCTTTTCAACTGCAGTGCTTGGACCATGATGAATGTACGGTATTTTAAAATAATACATGCATTTGTGTATTTCTCAGCTAGAAAATAGCTTAGGTTGCTGGAAAGGAGTAGGGATAAATAAACACCATTTAAGCGATTTTTATCTAAATAATACTGCTCACTCTGGCACTGAAACAATACTGGAATAGTTGTTTGGATGTGATGTAGAGGTGTTTTAATTAATGAACATCTTTGAAACTTTCCTCATACTCTTACACTGTCCATCTTACATCCCCTTAAACATGCACAATCACAGAAACACTGACGTTCACTAAATGCCCTACTCTGTCACAAACCAAAGCCTTCCAACACAATTAAAAACACTTCAGAATAAGGGCTCACTAATGATACAATAAGGATAATGTTAAATATTCTCTTAATAGTTCGTCGTGGGTAGCATGAAGCTTCACTAATTGACTTTGAATGTATATTGCAAAGGATTAATTTCAAGAAAGTTTGCCGCCGATTGCCAGTAAAGTGTTGCTTTGGAACGTAGAAATGTTTTCAAGTAAGTCATGAAATTATCGAGCAGAAATGCATGACGTGAAAAATATTTGTTTTACAGAGTTAGGAACTCAAGAAAGGTTGATGAGAGGAATGGAGGGGAGGGTACAGTATATGTACAGTACAGTATATGGTCCTTATTGCTTGTTTGGTCACTACGTGCAGAATGATTTGATGGTCTCTTCCAGACATTTACACCTTTGTCCAGGTGTCCACAACCCTTTGTGCAAAAAGTTCCTCTTGATCTCAGTTTTAAATGCAATTCCCATTGTTTTCACTTGTTATCTGGTTTGTGACTAACTGTTGATCCTGAAGATCCTTTGGGTTGACCATGCCATTGAGGACACTGAACGATTGAATGAGGTCCCCTTTTTGTCTGTCCAGTTACTGTAGTTAAGGACATTCCTTTAAACCCAGAAATAAATGTAGTTGGTCTTTTCCAGACTGTTATTGAGTTAATATCTAACTGTGTATAATATTCTAAAATTCCAAATTGGGTCTTACTAATGCATTGCAACTCTATTTTTGGTATTGCTTTCCCAAATTGTTAAACAACAATTATGTGTCAAAAAACCTGTGAGACAATTCATTGTACTATTTTTCTTTAAATGTATCTTGTTCTTCTTGAATTACTCTGTAATGTGCCTTTTTCTCCTTTTACAGTACAGTATATCTCTTGGTTTGCTAACTTTAGTGATGAATTGTTCTGTACCTCAAAAAGAATGCCTTTAGAAAGTTGCCACTATTATTTACTGATTCCACATATATATCATATATCATTCAAATATTATAATATGTAGTACGTATAGTATGTATAGTATATATAATATAGCAGTTTTAAACTCTACCCTGATAAACTGAGTGAGAAAAACTGAGTGAGTTAGCTGTGTCTCCTTTGTGTTCAGCTTCTAACATCCCTGATACCCTTTTCCAAGCTGCATTTAAAAAAATTCCCCTTACAAAACACTTTTTACCTTTTCCATCTATTACAAACATACAAGATACAAGACTTTATTATAAGTAACATCTAAAACACCTAACACTTACACTATACCTTTCGAATATTTCTAGTAAGCCTGAACATACAGTATGCACTCAGAAAGCCTTTGGACTCCCCCTCCCTTCTATTGAAGTTTAAATATATTTTTTAAATCCTTTACACATGCACACTGTTAATCTCTTCAATTAGATGTAATGATAACATACTGTACACACAGATAGCATTTGTTTCTGGAATTGAGAAAGCTGAAGCTTTCTTCAGCACACAATGTCCTTGGTTAAGCATTATGTTCATAGATTAGACTTTGCAGTTGTGTGATAAATGTGTGTCAACCCTGCAATGGGAACAATTTAAGAGAAGAGAACCACCAGCCTCCAATTTAATGTCTGACAGGTCTCATTATTTAAGTATTAATGTGAACATGACTGCACAGAGCTAAGATATAGTCTACTAATTGTTAACACACAAATACTGTCTAATGCCACATTTAAGCAATCCGGATGGGCATTAAAGCCAATCTTTGAAAAGCAGGAAGCAGTTCCAATTGAACCTGACATATGCTCCCTGACATCTTCCATGAATCGCGCTGTCGAGGCAGCTGCCTGTTGACAACCTGAAGTGGGCAGGAGACCACAGCCCGTGACAAGGCGAAAACTAAAATCTGACTTGTATTGATCACCCTCCTGCCGTGTTGCTTTTTTCTGCTGTTTGTTTCACATGTGTTCTGTGAGGGGATGATAGCTTTGGCTGAAACAGATGCACAAAATATACGATATTTTTGGATCACACTTACAGTACACTCCACTGTTATCACAGCGTTACTGCATGCAGAACTGCTCTGCACTACAAGTGGAGATGTAACATTATCTGAGATTTATCAGAGCTGCCAACAAGGAACAGAGCTGCCCTTTGGGTACTCATTTCCACCCATTGCTACGGAATTCAAATATTTGCATAGGAAAGATCTCAAGTGGTCTCTGTTTCAAGTGGAGCCCACACAGGGCTGTGGATTTTGCCTGGATCCAGCCTAGGGATATTATTTTTAAATATCTACTGAGGATTCTCTGTAGCCTTTCATGCAACACCACCCATCTAATTCCTGCCCTGATTCTATCTGTTGTTAATACTGTTTTATTGCCTTTCCTTATCTGCACATTCATCAGTATATTTAGAATTCTATGGATTTTTTTATTTTTGTTTCTGAATATTATACTACGACATCAACAGTAATTTGTACATGTTTTAACATCCCCTGCAAAGCCTAATGTATCCCTTTTAGAATGAGTCATAATATACTTTTCCAGATTTTTGTCATGTTAAAGAGATTGTTCAAACAGCATTTTGTATGATTGCCTGTTTTTGGAAGCCCCTGTTTAAATGCAGGAAAAGCACAGTCACTCACACCACTGACCTTGTCATGGTACTTTATCAGTTTCTCTTTTTTCCACTTAATAAGTATGCATACAAACACCTTTCTGTGTGGCCTACCCTTGAATTTCAATCAGATCTGTTGTTAAAGACTACACTTAAACTATAATGCTTTAAAATTCTAACTGCTGGTAGGGCAGCACCAATGAATTTGATGGATGGTCTTTTTGCGTGATGCTGTCATATGCCAATTGACATTTCAGTGTGAGGCTAATTGGTGTGGACAAACTCATGACATGTTATTTACCATTGTACTACACAACTTCAAGCTCAGAATTGACACCAAAGTTTATTGATGTTTTCAAGGGGAGTCATGGGCTTTTTTGCATTTGTTGTTCAAAAGGGAAGCTGTTAAAATATGCCCTCTGTATATAGTCAAACAGATGTAGCTGTGCATAACAAATTAAATGGAAAGCTGGATAAATATATAGATGGGAACTGTGCCAGGCATTTATCACAGTGCCCAGCTCTTTTTATGGATGTTTTTTAAAATCTTTTTACCTCAGTGTTTCAATGCTATCTTTTTATCATTCACGCAATGAGTTCTGTTTATTGCTCTAGACACAATTCTCAGCCATTCAGCACTGAGTCCAGCCACCTAAGAGCCATCTTGTTAAAGCAGAACTAGTGGATCTTATATATTGTATATTTAGCAAGAAATGGCTTTATCCTCTGAAAAGTACTTGTTACGACTGTGAAAACTGCACTTTTATTCACTCAGACAATTGGCCTTCGTTACCTAACACAATCTCTTGGCAATCGCAAAATGACATACTGAACCAATGAAAACAGGGCAGAGCAGCAGAGTTGTCCTAATTCGATGAAGAACCAGAAGAACCAGGGATTTTACTCCCTGAATTCTTGTAATGACCTCCAATATGTTTCAGTATGTCACATGAGTACGTCTATCCTCAGACATCCACTCTTTAAGCCGACTTCTATCACACAAAAGTGTATCAGTGATTTCTTTCCTATTTTATAAGTACATTGAATGATTTACAACTAACCAAACTATTTTAAAGTGTTAGTAGTTCAGGTGGTAGTAGAGAAGGTGGTTAGAAAGCCTGGTCTTGGAACAGATAGCTGTGAAGCTGTGTTTTAAAGTGTTGTTGCATCAAAATGGGATACATAGCAGATTAGTTCACATTTAATGTAACAATCATCTTTGTTATACAGCAACACAAACAAGTAAAACGCCTACACAAGAGGTTCTCATGAAACCTGGTAGGAAATTAATCTACCTTTCCTTCTTGTTAATACTCCATAGTCCCTCTCATTTCTAATTGTGAGTAACAAGGATATGAGTTTATATTGATCAGAGAGAGGATCAGATTCAGGAAGATTGAAAGATCAGCCAAGTCAAGTACATGGGCTGTTGAGCAATGTGCCAACTAAAGCAATTTGCACCACCTATTCAATACAAATCTTATTGTTTTATATGAGTGAACCCTTAAGAACAGCTTACCATGCTATATTTAAAGTTCAGGGTAGGATGACTGAAAAATGAGTAATGACATATGGGTGTTTGATAGATTACATGTCACCTTGCTGTTCTAAGTCTCTCTGTCACTGTCAATCTGGGCATTTCCTTTAGCTCAGTAAGAGGTTTTATTTTTTTTCCTTTGGAACTGCAATTATTTAAGAGTTTTTTCAAGCAAATTGATAGGACACCGTAAACATCACGAACTGAAAACAGACGTTGATTTTTGTGCAGAGTTATTTGTTTTTTGTAAGCTATTATTTAGCCAGCATTACCTGAGCTGCTTTGCATTTACCATAACAGACAATTACAGGGGGAACAGGATAGTTTAATCAGATTCAGTTCTGCAGGAGAGAATGACCTGCTGAAACACTGAATCTGTGTGAGTCAGCTGTAATTAGGAGCATAAAGAAAGTCTCTTGTCACACACAGTAGCAACTCAGTAGATTGAGGAAGGGGGTCAGGAAATCTTACAAGCAGCGATGCTAAAGGAATAATTATTATTTGCTTAAACGATCTAGAGGTAACATGGTGGTATGATAGTCAGCCAAGCTGCCTAACAGTTCTGTGTCCTAGGCCTGATTCCATCCTCAGGATCCTGACTGTGTGGCATTCTCCTTGTGTTTGCTTGGGTCTCTGCCAAGTTTCATTGTCTTCCCACTTCTCAAAGACTTGTACGTTAGGTTGATCGATTGCTTTTAATTGCCCCTCATACAGTTTTTTGCCCATGATGAAGGCAGCTCCCCACATCACCATGAGCAGCATGGCTTCGGTGCCTCTCTCCCCTACACTCTGTTCCCATGGACAGGAAGCCTTCCAATCACAGTCACTGTTGTGTTTGCAAATACAACTGTTTCCATTACTGAATGTTGTCTTAGGGTGCTAGAAATACTTGGTGGGCAAAAAGATGCAACAGGTGAATCTGGTTTTAAACACACCTGCCTGAGAAATGTGAAAATTGATGCTGTTCTGTGTTGTTACATAACATTGTATAAACCATGTGTTGTGTAAACCATAGATATTGTTATACTATTGGATTACAGTTGAATAGTCATGGCACGCAGATGATCTGATTACATTTCCTCTTCAGTTCATTTCAATCCTTAATGGAAGAACGATATTTATTAGTATTCTGTAATGTAAAAAAAGTTTTTGTGAGTTTTTTTCGATTTTTAAGTTTTATTAAGGGTTGCTAAGTGGTTAATCCCACTTTTAAATTTTGCCTTTTATTTGTTTTTTTACGGAATGTGTTGGTCTGATTTGCATTACTGAGAATCTGGAAAATACACCCCAAAAGATATAATTGCAAAACAAATTCCTACTGCTAGCTCTGTTCTTTGATAGTCATTTTCTCTTTATAATGCTTTTCTCTGTGAAGCCTTAAATTTTCTTAGTCTACTGCCAGTATTTTTAATGAGTATGTCAGCTGCAATCTAGATAAAAAACCCTTTTTGTGGCATTGACTGTCCTTTTCTGTCAGCTTTCTAAAGTAGAAATAAAAAGGGTAATGCTATCTTCAGCTTCTCAGCCTATGACTGCCATTAGTTACACAAATATGTGTCTGAATTTACTTATAATATTTGCTGTCAACAGGACAGAAGGTGATATTTCAAATAGCATCCTTTATTAGTCAAATGAGTCCTTTATCAATGTTTCACAAACTATGTCATTTTATAGGGCAAAGTAAAAAAGCTTTTTTTGTATCTGCTCGGTACAAAAAGTGCTGCTTTCACCCCACTGTAGTGTGCTGTTGAAAATGATGGCCACGCTGGCTCTCTCATTTGTGATTAAGTTTCCTTTCAGGTTGATCGATTTGTTTATATTTAAGAATGTTTTCATTACCTAAGTTCAGATTTTTCCATTTCATATTCCCATGACTGCTTTAGTGTTAAAAGAATGCTTTTAGAGAAAAAAATTAAATAAACGCTGAATGAACCTCAAATAAAATATTTTGTATCAATTCATTTTAGAATTTTTTTGAGTACCAAAAACTTTCTCAGGGTGCAGCAAATCTTTTTGATACATCACAAATATACTGTAGCTGTCTCGTTAAAAACACTGAATTTATTCTTACGAACCTTTTTACTGGTCACTGACTGTAGTTTACCTGGGGCGACTTTTACTGTTGTTCTTCAAAGGTTCATGTCGTGCAAGACAGTCTAGACTTGATGCAGGTTTTAAAAATGTGTCTTGCCCTTAAACAATTTTACACAGAGTTTACAACAAAGGTTTGGCAGGGATAACGGCAGCCAATTTCAATTCTGCCTCAGCTGCTCTGACTTATAATCACTTTTGATGCCATTTCCTAATTAAAAAAAAAAAGTTATGAATACCATATGTAAGAAATTTCTCCTTTTCATTCATCTTTTGCATCCCTCCTCCACCCCATCTCCACTGTAGCAGCTCCACCTCGGTGCACTCTCCTCTCAATAAAGTATCTCATAGATGCTTAAATAAAGTAAAGATACTCAATAAATTATCTATTCCTCTCTCTATCTTTCTATCCATCTCCATCTCTATCTATCTATCTCTTTATCTGTCTGTATGTCTATCTGTCTATCTATCTGTCTGTCTATCTATATATCTCTCTATCCATCTATCTAACCATCTCTCTATCAGTCTCTTTATCCGTCTGTCAGTCTATCTGTCTGTCTGCATGGGGAATCCAGCCAAACAGGTGAAGCCAAATTTGCTACGACTAAAGATTGAAACATTTTTCAATACATTCTGTTCTTAGATGTTGCTATTCCTCATTAAATCATTTCTCCCGTAGGGTAAGGATTTTTTTGGGACTGAAAGTAAATACTTTAATGCATATTCAACATGAAATTGCAGTGACAGTTTTCATAATAACTACGGTTGTGTTCTGTATTCCTTGTAAACGGTGAGGAGTACCAGCACACGTTACAGTTTCATTACTGAGCAGCGCAAAGCCTCTTCATTCCTCTGATCTGAATTCTCAGGACCTCCCCTGCTGACCCCTCTTGCCTTGTGAAGTGAGCCGAGAACAGTTTCGGCCTTGGAAGATACGATACTCTCAGGTGGACAGGGCAACACTGTAACTGCATTGTTCCCCTCTGGAGAAGGATTTGAAATTTAATCAGGATTAGAAAGGCAGAAGGTGAAACGGAGGTGTTCTGTGTGTTTCCTGAAATGCACTGGCATACAAGGAGTTGAGTGGAAATGCAATCCGGTGGAAAGAATCCACCCACAGTCTGATCCATGACCTGTCAGAATTCCTCAGCCAGTACCCTGGGCTTTGATCGTAGCTGGCGCATGTCAGCACTTTGCTCCTTGAGAACCCGAGGGTGGCCGAGAACTGCACAGATTAACACTTGATGAAACAGCAGACTAATGCCCTGCCTTGTTAAACTGATTTTGCAGGCAGGGGAGGCACATTTCGGATGTTGAAGTCTCCCGTGTAGGCAGACTGGCAGTACACTCGAAGGGCAGCCAGACACTTTTGGGCAGCACAGTGGCAAGATGATTAGCGCTGCTTCTACACACCTGTATGATGCTGCATTTACTACTTTTTACTCATAGTAAACATCATAGTTAACTGGTACCAAATTTGGTTCCAGTCTGGGGTACCTGTTTGTGTGGAATTCACCTGTTCTCCAATTTTACCCAGTGCTCTGCTTCACTCCCGGGGTAGTTATGTTTATCTTCTCAACATTGTGCAATGTAGGGATGAGATTTTCAAAGAGAATTAACACTCATGGTGTTTGTTCCCCGTACAATTAGTACTAGCTACAGAAGTAAAGCAAAATACAACCAAATTAATTGGGCCAGATGGCTTCCTCTAATCTGACCTTTCTGATGTCCTAATGCTAAAGTAGAAAGTAATTTACTTTCTACAGCAAGCTAGACAGAAAGATTAAGTGAAAAGAAAAAGAGGATGTAGAGATCCAATCTTCATTAATGCATAGATATTAATTGAATTAAAATAATAATGGGCTATTTTATAGGTAACCTAAAATTAGACTTTATACCTTGGATTGATCTTTGTGTAATGAATGTTACTATTCTACATAGAATGCAACATGGATGGATTGTTAAAAATGTATGGGAATCAGACTGAAAGGGCTTTGCTGGGTACAGTTATGAGAGAACAGTAAGGGACAGAAACTCATTATGCAATAGGGTCACCTCTTTCTTCTTTCCACAATAATCCCAGCCATTGACAATGAGTTTTGTTTTGGAGTGTCATCACCACAGTATTATCAGCATTGATTGACAACATACATTTATAATTGCATGATTTTGTAAATGGTTTCAGTAACACCTCCGTGGACCCAATTTTACTGGATTGATCAAACATTAAATGTAAACCCTTTCACAACAATTCATCTTTCTCGAAAAAAAAAGTAAAATTGCTGACACCAGGAATTGCACAATGAAGTTAAATGGAGCAGATCCCTGTCTCTATAATGTACCTCTGTTTTTTATTAATGGCACAGTATCCTGCATTGTGCAGTCACTGATGTTTGACATATTGAAGTTTCTCTGCATGAAGCACACATTGTAAATTAATGGACCCTGGATCTTTCAGCAATATAAGATAAACAGCAAATGCATCTGAGGAGCCTTGGAGTATGAAACCCACAGTACATACATCTGCTCCAACAGAATTTCCACTAACTCCACCATAAGACCATTTAGCTCTCAGCCAACCTGTGGTAAACTACAATTTGGCAAAGAACAGGACATGCTGCTTGTTTGCAGTAAGGACAGAATACAAAATCCATACAGTAACTCCTTCCATTTTTGTGTATATCTGTAGACTCAATTAACTGTCACACTAGAAATGAAGAGTAGTAAACAGTGGAAATGGCAAAAAGGGGAAGTTGCATTTCACTGTGTCTTAATTTATTCTGTATTATTGTTTTCTGAAACAGCATGTGTGGGCATGTGTTTGATGTAAGACCTTGAAATTCACTCTTTGGATTCACATTTCTGCAGTCTCCATAATATACAGGAACGTATTTTGAAATTGTACAACAGGATATGTCTATACGGTACATATGATTACAATATATCTGCAAAAATTTCTATTTAAAATAATTTTCTGTAGAATGGCTCACTATCCTTTTCTTTGGTGTGAACTGCTCTTATTCAAAATATGAGGCGTGTACAGTATATCAGAGATTTATAATAGGTCAGGTTTATCTGTATATCTTTTTTGAAGTATGTTAGTTGTATTAGTCCAATAGATTAAAGCCACTGCCCAAAGCTATACCTTATCAAGATTTTGACAGAAAAAAAAATTAAAAATCAAATATGTGTTTTTATGTTACATTAAACACCACTGAAAATGACCTTTATTGTAGGTAAAACCATTTACACAATACATCCCTTGAACTGGAGAAACCAGATATTGTCTTTAGTGAGACTCTAAAACCAATTATCTGGAATGGCAATAAAATTAATAATTAATTTTCTACGCCAGTATAAAAAGCACAAGAAAGGTAGAAAGTGTGGGAAGGGAGCAGAGTTCAATTCTTCTAGTGTCACCACATCAGAAGCTACAGCTGACGAAATGTGATGTGCGGTAGAAGTTATTTGCAGCTTCTATTAACATAAACCTAAGGAAAAAATACAGAACAGTATTTTGAGGAGCATTGGCTGTGGACAGTCTATAAGAACGCACAAAAATAAATTATTTCATGTCAGTTTAATAAGTACTCAAGGACATTTTGAGCTCCACGTTATCATCCAAAATCCATGTTATAAGACCCAAATGCGTGCTTAGAAGAAGTAGGTTACAGATTGTGATTGACCACATGCATATTTTATCTAAATGCCCATAAAACCAATAACCAAACTGCCTCCAGATACTTCATGTGGCTGAATTTTAAATGTTATCAAAGCTATGAAATGCACCACCATATCAATAAATGAGTCACTGTATCTTTATATATCTACTCTTGATGGAAAATCCACAGTTGTGCTCTTGCTGAAAGTTTGGGATTTGTACCTAATACGACACTCTACATTACAGTGCAACTGGGTATGTGCCCCTTCAGTAATAATGCCCGGTGTTTGTCCTCATTTACCTTCGCAGTCGAAAGCCTGCAGGACCCGGGTGTAACTGGAGCCGAGCCATGAAAAGTAACTGCCCACGACCTTCAGCAGCTTCCGGGTTCCGTCAGTAAACATGAGGTCCGTCTCTCCGTAGGCAGAGGAATCGAAGAGGGAGAAGCCCTGCGTGGCGTTGCCGAACATCCTCTGAGAGAGACGTGGAAAAAGGGGACATCGTGTGAATTAACAGAAGTTTGCGAAAACGCTTTCTTTCTTGCGTCAGAAAAGATTGTCCTGTCTTCTAGATCTGGGGACCGCATCCCAGAGATCAAAACAAAGGAGCGACAACAGCAGTCTTCAGTCCTGGCGATCCAGTTTCGTGCCCTATTAGGCCAGTCTGGCCCAGAGGCTCAGGGTACAAGGATGAGTACTGGAGGCTTCGCTCCGGCCGCACTCACCTGAGACTTGTTGAGGAACTTGTAGACTCTGCATTTGTCCTCCGGGCGCACCACCACCGCGCTGGCCGGCACGGCCGCCAGGTGGCACTTCAGGTGATCTCTGAGAGAGGCCTCCCCACCATCTGGGCACAGCAACTTCAGGTCCTCCAGCTCCAGGTCTTTGGCCCAGGACTCTGGGTTTTTACCTTGCAGAAAGAACAACGCACATCCTCTTGTTGGGTTCGACGAAACAGGACAGCTCATAGATGACTATTTTGATGGTCTTGTGAACGTTTCATGTCATTTTCAGAAACCCTAAGCCTAGTAGAACCCAAGAAAGAGAGCTGGCCTAATATTTTTCTTACATTTCTACCAATTCAAGAATCTCACTAGGCAGTTTCTGAAATAAAACATCAAGAAATGATTCTCATTTTGTACTATAAATATACATATCTGAACAGAGTATTTCAACTTATTTCCTTTTTTTACCCTTTGGTCATGTGCCTAGTGAATTGAAATTGAAATAATCAATACCAGTATAATTTTATTTTTTTCCAAAGCCTCAGATTTTACATATGAAATGCCTGGTAGTGTCCACAGCTATTCTAAAAACTCCCAAGGCTTCCTATGTTACAACATAAACTCCAGTCATGATTTTATGTTCCTGGATATATGAGAACGTTTTATTTCTGCATGATTATCACCTTAAAACAGCGTTAAACGGAATAACGAGCATTTCTTTGAAAGATTAACATTTAGCTGACAGTACTGGAGATCCAAACGACAGTATTGGAGATTCAAACTGATAAGATTAATCAAAATTTAATAAAAAAGGCATAGTCTGGTTTATGTCACGACTTCAGTGCTTTTTTATTTCATTTTAAAGTTAGACTGGCACGAAAAGAGGTGTTACGCAATTGTTAAAAAAAAACAATAACATATTGCCATCTAGTGGTTGTAAAGTATTATACAATTTAGTCAAGAGTCATTAATTCTTTCCAGGTAATAATAGGTTTACAATTTTTATAACCAATTCTAGAACAAAAAAAACTGTCAATCTTGAGAGATTTACAAATAATTCCACCTCATCCCACAGTAAAAACCTGTCATGTTGCCTTCTTGTGGAACAGAACAGCCTGAATAAAAATAAAACCAATATACAGTAGTGTTGAATGAATACTGAAATACAGACATGTAGCAGAAACAGACTCACCTTTCACATTATCAAAAACCGTGGAGTGTTTAACAAAGGCTACATCTCCAAGATTCTCTGCAACACATCTACAAAACAGAAAGTTAGGTTGTTGTTTTTATTTCCACAGAGTTTGTGGCAGAACTGTCTTTTCTTTTTTTTTTTTCTTTAGGCCATACCTTTGATTTAGAGGTTGTCATAAAGTTGTGCAGAATAGTTTCTGCATCCATTGCAGTTTAGTCACGCAGAAGGAATGGAGGTATCTTCAGGGGGTGCTCTCATTAATCTGAATTTGGGAGTAATGTCTGTAGATACCCACACAGACTCGGGTTCAGCTTAGTGCACTCTTGTGATGGATGTCTGCTAAAGTCTTAGACAAGACCTAAGCATAAAGCTTATATTCCCATATTTTACAATGAATATGAAGATATGCAATATGGGCTTAATTCCAATGTTATTTTTGGCCACCGCATACCACCTCACTAGTTGATTGAATTGGCTCAAAGATACAGCCACTTGAAAGATTAAATATCAATATTTATAGCATTGTGTTCTTGTTTTATAACAAGTAATCTTCCATTACTCGGTTTTGAAAGATTTATAAAAACGCACATGAATCTTGCTCAAGACATGCATGTCAAGTAGCCAAGTCTCTGAGAGATGAATAACTGGCTTCTGTTTGGTTTATATAATGGGCAGTACTGGTGGGGACCTAGGAATGCTTTAGAACTGGACTAAAGTGCACTAACATAACCATGAAATATCATTTCAGTGCATATACTGTACATATTTATAATCATTCACATTTAACACCTGCGAAACTGAGCTCTAAAACAAGACAACATATTCACATAATATAATATTACACATGATGCGAATCACGACACGCAAAACTGTTTTTTTTTCTTTTAGGCAGAAGACATCTCATCCAAAATTTCTATTCAAGTATGTTCAACTATATTTCTTTTTAAGTATTCTTGAGCAGAAATCGGATTTTGCCAATGAGCAGATTGTTTTGTTGACGGGCATCTGTGTCAATGTTTATCTCTGAGATTCTGGGAGTCTTAATTTAGTTCCCTGAAGACAAAGAGGGCTGTCTGAGCTTTTGCATGGTAGGTTTCCATCTGTATTCGTTAAGCGGGCTATGAAGTGCAATCAAGCTCTACAGCTGTGTGTGATTTAAAGCCTCTCATTTTGAAACTTCAGCCATTCCCTTTATTCTGCGTGCCTCTGAAAACGTGATGCGATATGATAGAGCGATATGGACCTGGAGCTGTAGTGGAGGGAGTCAACCTCCCCAAGAAAAAGAACAGGGAAAACTCTCTCAATTAGAAAGCTTAGAAATAAGAGCTTATAAATAAAATGCATTATGATCAATTTAAGTAAGTCTATAGAAAATTGTATTTTCTATTTTAAAATATGAAAACAAAAACTCTACTGTCAAATCAGACCTGCGACTTGACACTGTGGAATTTACACTCTATTAGACTTGAGTGATAAGCTTCTCTTTGTTTTTGGTGATCCCCTAGACCGTCTCTGTATGACAGGGTTTTCTGAGACCCTGCTATACAGAGTGAGGAGTTACTGGGAGAATGCTGCTGTTACCTCAGAGCCCCTGCCTCCCCAAAATGCCTCTCTGAGGGGTTGTTTGCACAGATGTTTCTATCATTGTCATCCCCGATGCAGGCTTCACACAGGTTCTTGGGATTGTTGCCTTTGGGGTCATATTCTGGGTTCTTCACTCCAGGGACACAGCTGTAGCCAAAGAAATCCCCTACAGCTAAAAAGACAAAAGACATTTTTTTTGCAAGCTACTGTAATGAAATAAACAGCCACTTCATTGTCACACAACAGGAAATGACCTTATCTGAAACAAATTTGCCTTATCTCTTGATAAATGTAATACCCCCTTAATGAATTTCCTATCAGAGTTGGCGAATATTCAGCATGACGGCAACGGCATTCTGAGAAACGCTGGAAAGCACAGAAATGAGCATGAAGAAGTAGATGGTGTGTTTAAGAACAATAAATACGTGGATATTTGTTGTTACACGTTCTAGGTCGTGTGGTTTTAAAAGGGACAGAAGTGGAGAAGACTGTTCTTTCTCCTACCTTTGGGGAAATTGCATTGTTCGTCCACGCTGATCTGAGATGTGTTGACCAGAAAGCCAATGGGCACCGTCCAGCCAACTGTAGTATGGATGCCAGGGTGGCACGAGCTCCGATCATGCATCTCCAAGAGGGAGAGATCACCAGAGGATCTCCTTGCAAGGGCCACAACGTAATAGCTGATACCATCTTAACGAGTCAGAATCAGTACAGATTACACGTTACAGGACCTGCCTGATGTAAGCAGCAACCGATTACTGAATAACACACTATTCCAGGTCCACGGCCTTTTAATGTAAACTGTGTTATTAGCATATGGCAAAGACCACCCATAGAGATCATTATCAGAGCAAGGATCAATGGATTGAGACCTCGAAAAAAAACTCATGGAATGTTGGTCTACCACCCACCTCATCTTAATAGAGGAAGAGAAACTCTGATCCAAGGACATAATGATATCTAGAAGCGCTGGACACAGATACACAGATTTTAGTCACAATGCTGCTGAATAATCAGGGTTATCTGAATCCGTACTGCACCCTGGATCACTCACCTACTCCATTGTAGGACTCCCCAGCAGCCACCTCTAGACCGTAACACCAGCCTGCAGAGTAAATGTCATCAGCTTGCATGGAGGCAGCATCAGCAGTGCCATTCTGCAACAGACATAGACTCTCAAAGTTTCTCTTAACTCCCGAGCATTTAAGAAGCAATTTCAAAATGGATCAGCAGCCATTCTGCTTACTGTACCTTAATTTTTTCCATGCAGTCTAAAGTGCTGTACGCCCTGGTGCATTGCAGTCTGCCAATGATGTTCCTGGCAGTGGCATTTCCAGCAAAATCCAAACATTTCTGTTCTTCTGCTTCTGACACCACACACCACGTTACTGAGCAACAAAAGAGATACAATGAGTTTTTGTCAACATTGCAACATTGCAAGAGCTTAGCGCTCTTCTACCACCTAAGTTTTCATTTGAAGCGGTCAGTGGTCTTGCAGAATGGATACATCACTGTCTTGAGAACCAATTGGGGGAGGCCTTTATTGTTCAGTTTCTCCCACAACAAAGATCTTGAGTGAAAATCAGTTCACTCATGCCACGAAAGTGAACTACTGCTTTCTGACAAAAGAATATTTTAATTATAAAAATCTCATTTTTAAAATAATAAGCATAGATCAACTGAGATTTAATTATCTCACATGGAAAAAGCATTATTTGCTGCTGTGATTAGGTCTCTTAAATTATTGAATATGAGATTCAGAGAAGTGGTAATACAATACATTATATATCTCAACTTTAAACTTAATGTCACTGAGGATAGTGATTCTTTTGGAAATCTTTGTGAGTTAATTATTCTTTGAAATGTGCTTTTTCCCAGTTTTTCTCAGCACCTAATCACATTAATACTGAAGCACGTTATGGTTACAATTACGGTAGGAACAAAGCAAATCACCCAAGGGAAATTGGGTGTTCTATAATAAAGTAAAATGATTAGAGACTAAACTAAGACTAATTAAAAGTAAATTAAATTTTAATGTAAGAGATCAAAGGATATGTCAGGAAATCTGAAATCTGTTCAGCCTAACTCCTTCAATGAATCAATATCAGCACTGTGGTAACCATTTTTAGTAATTGACACCTTAGATTAATTAAATGTTAGTCTTTTTTTATATACTATTACTGGCTTTATGCATAGAGCAGATTTAGAGAAAAGACAGGGAAATGACAGCAAGCCAGAGGAATTAAACAGTTATTGTTTTCTAAGATTAAAGCATTTTGAAATAAAGTTAGAAAAAGTTGGGTTCCGTATTTTAATAAAATTATGCAATTTTGTTTTGCTATGTTACTGTTGTTAGCGGAACCTGGCAACACCAAACACTTTAACCAGTGTTTGAATCCGTTTCCTGCCTTTCTAATGCCTCTCAATATGTAAGTAAATGAGTGAAGTGTCACAGCTGCAATAAAATATGTCAGCGTTTTTACAGTCAGTTGGGCTCATACTTCAGCCAGGATAAATATTATTGCCAAAACTTTAGTCTTTTTTCTCACAGAACCTGTTCTAAAACCAAAACATCACCTTGACATACCTACTACAGACATTTTGTCATTACATAAGCGGCACAGTTACATTTTCTGGTAAAGAGCGTTTAAGCTTAAAACCCATCCTCAGTTACAGCACTGCTTCCATATGACAAAAACAGCTCTCAAAACTTACTTGTTTTACTGTGACTGGAGACTTGGGCTCGTGCAATGAACAGGAAAACCAGCACCACCTCTCTAACTGGACGGTCCATCTTAGGTATGAGCTCCTTAATGGTATTTTCAAACTCAAGAGAGGATGAAAAAAAATCCCCAATCTCACATTGCACACAATTTATAAATCTGGCACCCACACAATAATGGAGGAGGAGCCCAGAGAAGCAACCCATCTTTATTTGATGTTTTTAATCGGCTCAAGTTGGCTGGTCTTCATCAGATCGTGACAGTCGTTTATTATTTCTCTTCCAATTATGCCGAGATTTGATGGTATGTGATTTACACACTCCAGCTAACCTGGCTCCAGGCAGGTCAGCTCATTTTTGGGGGTTAGTAATTAAATCCTACACAATGTCTTTCTGTAGTTTACTAATGCCCCAGATTAAATCTCTTGAGTACCTGGAACAGGAACCGTGGTCTCTGCTCTGATTATAGGTAGAAACAGCAGGAGACAACAGCAGGTTTCATTGTGCCCCGTGTCCTCGCAGGGAACCTTATAGGAAAACATATAGGTTACCTGATATTCCAGAAGGGGTTAGAAATTATTTCACAAAAAATAGGACTGAATGAATGATGTTGCAGAAAATGCAATTTCATCATGACTTCGCCAGAGTCTGGAGGTCATTAAAGTCATAGAATTATCCATTAGCTGGCCTGTTACAATTATAGCCACCAGTCTCGAATTCTAAATAAATTGCGTTTGGTTTTAAGTCCTCAAGTAGAAGTTGTCAGAGGCCACTTTGAAGTAATTTGTACCTTTAGTTTCAATTTATCAGGAGAAACTATCATAACTGACACCTAGAATGCATCACATGAAAGGCATCATAATTTTGTCTGTCTTCTGGAAGAGGGATATAGTTTTTTTTAAGCTATGACTGAACAAAACGACACACAGAAATAGGTTTACTTTTATTTACTGACAAAGGAGTATTGAATTTTACAACATACCCTTCTGAAATACATTGAAATTCTGAAATTATGAGAGGGTTTGAAAAGAAAACCTTGAGATCCATTTGTCCTTCTTTTTCATTCATGCTGAAGACCACTTTAGAGTACTGTTTTTTTATTTTGAAGTGAATATTAAAAACAACCACATAATATTCCCTTTTTTCACTAAACATGAAGTTGAGGGGAAAGGGTGTTTTATATAGAACAGGAAAAAAGGGAATTTGACTACAAAGGATATGTTGAACACTACACGAAGGAAGCTTTTCATAAACCATGAAAAGTTATTTGATTTTATATAGGAATTGTAATTGTGTAATTGAAACCCTAGTTATAGTTTTGGTTTTCCTACAATGTGTTTTTTAAAAACATAGGAGAATTTCATTTATCAAACCATTTTAAAGCAAAAGCTGAAAGGCCATCTTTTTTTACCTTTTAAATCTGAATATCTAGCCTCACTACACTTCTGCAGTATGGTTCACAGAAAATAACGAACATAAATGAAAATGAAGCCCACAACCACCTTTAACAATAATAAAGCACAAAGCAAAATGATCTTGTTTTTAAGGCTTGTCACATTTCAAGTACATTGAAGAAACAAATGCTACTTGGAAGAATAATAGAACCAGAATGCAATCAAGCTCATACACTCAAGAACCAGGATTTTCTTGTGTGCATCAAGATGCCTTGTTTAAAATATAATTTATTAATAAATCATATTTTTCAAATATCAGGATGACAATGTCCATCCATCACTGGAATGCCACTCATTCCTGGTCAAAGAGCCGCACTGACCTAGAGCCCATCCTGGAAGTACTGAATATGGGATGATTCAGAAAAACATATGTTGGATGATTCAGGAAAGAAAAGGTCTTTTCATCTTTACTACTTCTGTGGAATTGGGACACTGGTTATGGTTTTGCCGGTATAGCACATAACT
The DNA here is from genome assembly GCF_059453375.1 of Lepisosteus platostomus. NCBI lineage: Eukaryota > Metazoa > Chordata > Actinopteri > Semionotiformes > Lepisosteidae > Lepisosteus > Lepisosteus platostomus. The sequence continues at coordinate 68,379,545 of NC_142612.1, forward strand.
CAAATTCTCTTACATGTCTTACATGCAATTAAATCAATAATCTTATGTACCCACCCAAAATTGTATCACTTAATCAAATAGTTACTATTCCAAAAGGCTTAACTGGCAATTCCTGTACAGTTTTAAAGGAGAGAAAAAACATAACCTCATATTTATAAAACAATCACCACCGGCCTTCTGTGAATGAACAAGTGGAGTGCATTAACCATACACATGTATAAATACAACTTTTAAGAAAGAAGTACACACGTAAGGAAAGGCATGTGAAAAAGAAGACAAACCAAAATAAATTAAAACAAACCCAAAACCCCTAAAAACTCTTGAACTGACAGGCAACACTGGAAAAAAAATCTTCATGTTACTCCACTTACCAGCAGATAACTACGAACAACATGGTAAAAGATCCTTTTTGTAAGCACATTCATAGAACATATATCTAAAAGAGTGAGTGAGTCACATACTACTTGGAAAGTGCTGCAGTGAATTGACATGAAAGGCTTTGGTAAGTGTGCAATCACTGACGAGTTCACTTGTATGTCGCAGATGTGCCGCCTGCACAGGGAACAGGAGAACTAAAACACCCAGAAGAGCGATCCCAGGGCCATGCCTGTGGCCGCTCCCGCGAGCATGCCCAGCGCGACGTCTCCGGTGTCGTCACGGTAACGCTCGCGGACGATGACCTGATTCACGCCAGGCGGTGGGTAATGGCCTGGAAACATTCAAAAACAATCACATGGCATACAGCGGGCCTTTTCTTTTCAAACATCCCAATGCCTAAAGCGGATTATGAACTAAATGAGAAGTATGAGTGCCACCTTCCCCGTCTGATCCCTGTCTTCTGCATTATTTTTTCTCTCTGGATTCAAACTGCTGCTGGATAACTAGAAATAACTGTATCTGGTCACTGCTGCTCTACCTTGAGGACATACTTGTCCTCAATTAAACACTTGACCTGATGGCATTAGAATGCGATACCATAATATTGCCATGTGATTAAAATGCACTATAGATGTTTTTCGGCTGCATTCTTAAACGTGCTCTGCCATCCCTAACTGTCAAATTAATGCTTTCCCAGCGCAAGTAATAATTAAGAAACAATGGCACAAAGTCTTCAATCAAAGGTTGATGAAGATAATAAGATAACTGATATAACTATACCTTGATAATAGGGGTATGCAACTGCATAGGGCTGTCCATTGGAAGCATACACAATCTGCGAACCGGGTGGAGGTGGTGGGTTGTACGTCCCATGATGATCGTAGCTAAAGACCTGCAAAAATAGGCAAAGGCCAGTTGCCGACAGCCATATCACTCTCACAACTGACAACCCACTGAAGCTAAACAGGTGTGAGCCTGGTCAGTACAAGGATGTAAGTTTTGTTATTGGAAGTGGTGTTAGTGGGGCTAGTAGGGGGCACTCACCCTGTTGATCTACAGGGCATTTCTCAAAAAGAGTAGGGCTGTGACCCCAGTGTCCTGGCCAAATTTCCCATTGGCCTTTACCAGTCATGGCCTCCTAATAATCCCCATCTATTAACTAGCTTAAACACTCTGCTCTCCTCCCCACTGATGGTTGATGTGTGGTGATAATTATGATGATCATTTTTATTATTATTGTCACTATTCTAATATACAGGTGAAGGTAGCTGATGACAGTCAATCACTGTCCCCAGATTTCAGGTCTTTAAGACCAGAAGGGAATAGTGTTATAATCCTACTTTTAACCTGGTTTCAAGAAAAAACTTTATTTACACAACCATATGACTTTCCTGTACAAACACGGGTTAAGTAGTTCCAGACTGTGTGAAACCAGTGCATATAAATTAAGAATAGCATCATTCATAAATGAGTACAGAGTGAATATTGTTCGGGTCTATGGAGTACCAGCAATTACAAGCATCTGTGTTTACCTGTTGGGAGGGAGCGTATTCAGAATATGGAGGAGGAGCAGAGGCCATAGTTGCTTCTGAGAAGCCAATAGGAGGAGTATTTAATACCTGTGAAAGAAAAAAGTTTTCATAAGACACAGAATATTTCAAAAATAGAACTCTGTTAGGATAAATACATTAAACAGGCCATGAAGTCTATTCATTCTTTATGCCATCACTGAAGCTACAGTTATTTTTATACCATAATAATTTCAAATCACCACCAAGCATCCTTATGGATGTCATGGCATCAGAATGTCTGACACAATGGCCTAAAATAAAAAAATATATATTTTAAAATTAAAATTATTGAAGGTTATGAACAATCAGGGGTTAATTCCATGCTGTAAGGTAGAAAGAAAAGAAGTGAGGGCTGTGCATTTTACACAGACAACTTCTACAAAACAAAAAGGTATGTCATTAAGTATTCTCTCTGAATGAACAGCAAGTGGCAGGCTAATTTAGTGCTCAGCCTTTTTAACAGCCCTGAGCAGCAAGAATTATCATAATTGAGCAAGATGCATTGCCTCTTCTGCGGAATGGAAACATTAACTCACCGTGTTTACTCTGGCATCCTGGAGGGCCATCGACCAAGCCCTGAAACAAGGAGACAAACCAGTGAAGCATCACTCTGAAACCATATCCATTTATCCTGCATTTTCATCTGAAACAATTTACGTAACCCACTCCCTCATCCAAGCAACTGTCCTCCAGCCTTTTAATCTGTATAATGGCTGACAAAGGACCATGTCCTGCTTGCTTGTTTATCCTCATGGGTGTGCCAAAGGAGAGATCATACTGCTTTCCATTACAGACAGACTGAGCGTGAGCTCTAACCTACAACATATAAATTAACTGCAATGAACAGCTTTCTTCAAATACACAGGCAGACCTATGCTGTTATTGCACGGCTGATATTTTTTCTTCTTTTATTTTAAGTGACCTTGGTTAAAGGTATCAGCTAATGATAATGTTATTTTTCACAAATTCAGAGAAGCAGATCCACTCTAAATTGGTACAGTGTAAAAGCAAAGTGCATTCTGATAAGAATCCAGAAGAGTGAATTTGATTCTGTATGGAAGTAAACTGTAGTTTCTAATTTGTTGTGTATGAAAGGAATCACAAACATAGCAGCATTTGTGCTTTATTTCTGAGTAAATTCATAAAGTAATCAGCTCTTCATGAATGTAGGTATGAAAATAGCATTAGGTTCTATGCAAGAATTGTGGTGGTGAAGATTTAGGCTTGGACTTGGTTTCGGTTTCAGGTTTAAGATGTTAGTTAATGGTTAGAAATAATGATGAAGCCAGGAGTTAGTATATGATGAAACTGGGTTAAGATATAGGCTTGATTAAGCTATAGTTAGTATGAATGGTGTCTGCATGCTTTTTAATTTGTATGTTATGAATGAGTTAAAATCAGATGATGTTCTTTGTGTGTACGATTTGTAGTATGTGCGATACAGTGAGAATGTAGAGTTGATAGTGTGGCATACAGTACTTACAAGGCATCGTCTGCGCCTTCTGCACAAAGGTTGATGGTCCTGCCTTCTCTGCACACTAACTGCAGCAAAGAGTCCCGGCCTTTACCTTCCGGGGGAGTGAAGTCTGAGGATATCGAGAAGATGGTCAGAGAGAGCACATGAACACTGGGCTACCTCTAATGCACACATGAACACCCTTCACATTGGATTTCTTCACACAACACATTGCATTTTGTTAAAGTCCAGAAAAATTTAAGGGACTGCTAATTTTAACAGCCTATGAACATGGTATACCGAACTATACCAAGCCAATGTCAATATTTGCATAATCACCCCTCCCCCCCCCCCACCCCCAGTGTTTTCAATTTTTATACTTTTTTCATTTCCTGATCTTAAAAACATACATGGGATAATGCCACGGGGAAACTGCTGTAGACCCAAACTGACGGCCACTACTCCACTAAAATAGCCAAGTTGCAGTAAGGGGGGCAAATATACCGTAAGTCACTGTGGGTTAAGGAATTGAACAGCATTCAGATGAGAGGGGAAGAGTACTCCACTCCTGCAGCTACCCTGGTTTGCCTTAGAGTCTCCTATCCCAGCACTTGACTAGGCTCAGCCTTGCTTGGTCTCAAGCCGTCTCAATCACCTGTAGCTTCTGGTTTTATCCCAACTGAGCTCCTCTCGGGCAAGTTCGGTGCTATCCAGGTCCCAAGGGGATGACAAAAACCTCATCCTGGCAATTAGTATTAACTTTAACTCAATTTCAAAGTCTCACAACCACCCTCATTCACATAAGTGAAAACTGGAGCAAAAGCAACTGGCTTCACAAAACACCACTGCTTTTTTTGGTGAGAGTGTGTGATACAGTGTTATTCCCATTTGCTTCAGGACTTTGTTAATTTGCCACTTATTTATAGCTAGAGAGAAAATAAGTCAGCAACCACTTATCTAAATTTCTCTGCAACAGCATACACCATCCTGCTGTGCATTTTTGGAACCAAAAGCCAAGTGCAGACATATGTTAGAAAGGTTGGACTTAATTAAAGGTTCAATTAAAGAGATCAGTTAGCCTCTATGCCTAAGAGTCAACTAGAATTAAAGCAGAAGACACAGAGGTACTCCAGGGTCACACAGGAAGATGTGGGGTGTGATTATCCCATTTCCTTGGATGACACATTTACCTCCTTGTTTCCCAGCATCTCCTCTTTTGCTTTCCAAGTGACAACAGGGAACAAGTAGATGCAAAATTGTTTTAGAACAGAAACAAAGAGTTAACTTTGTCAACTATTTCAATGAAGCACTCATGCTCATGTAGGATAGAAACTAAAAGCCAGCCATATTGCAATTCTCCAGGACTAGAACTTCCGAACTGCTGTCTAGTTTATCTGTCATATGCACAAGCACAATGAAATGCTTATTTGAGGTCAGCTCCGTCTACCTCGGCACATGTCTCCAGTGCGGATGTTGATACAGTCCACCCTCATGTGGATCTTGTCTTCCATGTCCCGCCGATGCTGGTCATCGTAGAAGATCAAGCGGCCATCAGACCAGAGGTCAAACCAGTTCTTCTTCCACCGGCGTAGAATAGTACCTGGCAAAGAAAGAGCTTTTTCTTATTTCATATTCAAAACCCTGAAACAAACCTTCACCCAGAAGTACAATGTTTTCTCCACATTAAACACACAAGCACAAAACACAACTTGACGCATTAACACCATAAATCATGTACGTATATATATGACACATATATCCAGAAATATTGCCCTATAAACCATGTTTACTTTCAAAGCATTGCTTTGAGAGAAACAATAGCGCATATGCAAAAGAAACAAAATTAAATAATTATTTCAAAATCTGTCAAATTGAACAACAGGACAACATCATTTTAAATGTTTTAATATTGTTCCGGACACTCACTGCAAAGGGTTAAAAAATAAAATACAGAGTCCAACTGGCATTTCAACACAGTTTTAACACAAAGAATTATAAATCTATAAGTCTTTGCATTACTCACTTTGCCTGTAAAGCCATCCACTCTTAACAAAGGCCATCACTGCAAAATAAACACACAAAAACGCTAGGCATTACAAAAACATAAGAGCTACTGTTCACAAACGAACGTTTGTCTGTACCAATGACGGAACTAACCGGAATAGAGCTAATCTTAACGTTTCTAGTTTCCATTCCTGATTATTTTTACGTGTTCTGACATATCTACTATGTGGAGCGTTTTAAAACGCTCAAGTCATTATTTTACATGTGAAATTTTAATTTAAGCACAGGGCTAAACCATATATTACGTAAAAAATGTTTTATTTAGAACACATTTTTTAAATACTTTCAAGGGAAACTGTAAACATTGATGTCGTCATCTTGGTGCATAAGACAGAAAAGAACATACTGTATAATAGCTACTGGATCTGCATCATCACCTCGGCCATTGCGAACAACTAGACACCGAATTTTGTAACAAATTTAATATTACCTGTAATAAATTTAATATTCTCATTAAATGTGCGTCCAACAAGTCGCTTTTACTATACCTGGATGTGGAAATTCGAATATTTCCTGTCTTTCTTCTAAACGTTAACTCGAACCAGCAGGAATAAACTATCGCTTGTTTTTAATGATGTCACCCTCAGCTGACTGAAGGAGCAGAGATGTCGGGAATTGTAGTTATTCTAATTATTATTTCACGTGACAAAAAGTTATTTTCTGTGCCCACGGGGTATGACTACAAATCCCATTGGGCTATGCGGCTGGAAAGAAAAGTCTTCGCAACAGAATGAAACGGTAGAATGTGCCAGAAAGGTCTACACTTGAAAATGAACGAAGTCTGGTTGTAAAACTAATTTTAACTAGTCATCATATTCAACGTACGATATACAGTTTGAGTGCACATTTACCGATGAAAACATACATTTCAAGTTCACCAATCGATTTAACTATTAAAGCTACATTTGAACTTTTAAAAGAGTGGATAAAAATGAGTTGTGCCTTAAAGTATCACTTCGTATCAACTGTTTTTCCCTAAAGTAACGAATCACAATTCATACGTGGGCCTTTTGTGATGAACTCCAGAGAGAGAAAATTTTGAGTAGAAATTTGGCAAAATTACGTTCAATTCTACGTGTACAGCAATAGTGACATATTGTGATAAATCTAGTCAGTTGATTCAGTTGGCTGTCTGTCCTCTGCAGAAACAGCAAACAGCTGACAGGGAAATTAACCTAACTCAGAACAGGTGATAAGCGAACCAGGTATAAAGAATTACAGTGTGCACACCCCCAACCTTATTCCTTCACCCACCGAGTCCACACAGGGGCGCTCTCTCTTATAAGCAGTAGGTGGGTGTAGCGAAATCTGAGATGTGCTTTCCAAACAGAAGACTAACTAGGACTCCCCACCACCAGACACACCAAAAACATTATTTTCCTTAAATAAGGCAGCTGCCCCCAATGTTGTCCTGAACATTATAGCACCAGCACATCATGCCTAGCCTTATCTGTGTCCTAAATGTCATGGGCTATTGCACAATTTCTACACAATGATTAGAAAGTATTCACCTTTAAAGCTTCATATATAACAAGATATATGAGTAGTAGTAGTAATAATACCATATATTGGGTATTTGATTGACAACCATACTTATCAGAAAAATCGACCCCATTTTATTTGTGAAAACACTTCTACTGTTACAAACACAGGTTAATGTGTAAACGTAAGATTATGGGATGTGAAACTAAAATATGTTCATTTTTCAAGGACAGAAAGTGTATTCTAGTTTAATTTTAACGAGATCATTGCTTTTAGAACTTATTTCTATTTTGCAGTTCTGTTCTACATACATATTGTATGTAGCAGCCATATCAGCCATATCACCCATATCCCATAGCAGCCATATCACCCTGCAACTCACAACTGGCAACCCACTGCTGCTAAGCAGGTGTGAGCCTGGTCAGTACCTGGATGGGAGACCTCCTGGGAAAAACTAAAGTTGCTGCTGGAAGAGGTGTTAGTGGGGCCAGCAGGGGGTGCTCACCCTGTGGTCCATGTGGGTCCTAATGCCCCAGTATACACTATACTGTAAACAGGCGCCGTCCTTCGGATGAGATGTAAAACCGAGGTCCTGACTCTCTGTGGTCATTAAAATCCCAGGGTGCTTCTCGAAAAGAGAAGGGGTGTAACCCCGGTGTACTGGCCAAATTTCCAATTGGCCCTTACCAATCATGGCCTCCTAATAATCCCCCTCTATGAATTGGCTACATTACTCTGCTGGTGAGCGTTCTGGTGCACTATGGTGGATGCTACACATTGGTGGTGGTGGAGGGGAGTCCCCATTACCTGTAAAGTGCTTTGAGTGGAGTGTCCAGAGAAGTGCTATATAAGTGTAAGCAATTATTATTATTATTATTATTATTATATTGTACACATGCAGCAAAATGTGATTATAAATACATTTCCTTAAATATCAATGCATTTTTCCTTAAAAAACAATGCAATTTATCAATTTCCTTTTTTATTTCGGAGAAAACCACGTTCAAACTTAATCTGTTTCAGAAGGGAGGTTCACAGCTAGAGCGGAGGAATCGTACTATCCCACAATGCATTTCCCGGCCAGATTTAGTCATTATTGTTGACGTCATGTAGGCGCTCTGGGCACAAATTGCACTATCTGTGGGAGGGAGGTCGCTGGTGGTGTTGTGTAGGTATTGAAAATTCTGAAACATTTATGTTAGGAATTAGGAGTTACTTTTTTATTTCATCGTAAAACATGTGTATGCTCCTGATATCAGGTAAGATGTAGTACAATTTGGTTTTCTAAAAAAATTATTTGTGTGTGAAAGTGGGGGATATATGCTGTGAAGACGCAGTGTTGGGCGCTAATGTTTGTTTTTTTTTCTCTCCTAAGCATAGATGATAATACTTGAATGTTTAATTAATATCCTTAACAGTGTTTATATAGATCTAGTTCTCTTTGCACCACAAGATTCGGTTCTGTTTTTAAGCCTTCCTGTAACAAGCGCTATCTTTACAGTTTTCTCTAATAAGTCCATTGGATCCTTGGCGTCTAAATCTTCGTTACGACAGGAGAATAATAACCGAATTGTAAGTGAAGCGATAGAAATCGGTTATGGGGGCTTAGCGTTGCATTGAAAGGGAGACTGTCTCCTACGCTGTGGTCGTTAAAAAGATGCCAAGAACACGTACAGAGGCGCCCTCGGTGCCACCGGCTGTGACAGCGGAGACAGCAATCGCCTCCGTCTGCAGCAGGGCTCCACTTCGTCCTGACCGTCACAGCTATGACTGTCAAGCACGCAGCGTCTGAGCAATCCTAGATAAATGCTTTGCAACGTACAGCCAGACATGCATATTAGCCCGGAGTCTTTATATTAATGCTGCTCCTTGTTCGCACTCCTGCACTTTCGTGCGCGTGTTCCAATACCTCCTTGAAGCATACCATCTGTTTATTAAAAGGCATTGGGAATAAGTGCTGACTTGAGTGCTTGATCGGGTCCCGGGACACGTTTTGGGTGTACCTGCAACACCATATAGGAGGTGGTAGTTAACGTTCTGACTTATTGCGCCTTGCATTGTGAGCAGAACCGGTCATGTCAAAGAAATGGAATTGCAGCAATTCTCCCACTAACCTCAAGGGCTCGAAAGTAATGATGGACCCACTCAATTCGAGGTTCGGGGGCAATGCTGGCTTTTGTGCTGGGCTGTTGTTTTCCATTCACGTGTTAACACGAGTGTTCATTAAAGGGTTATGAGAGATTCTGGGCCTTTTTGCTTTAGGATGAAGTGGAAAATAAGGAGGCTGACGTTTCTGTTTGCTTCGATGCATGAGTTACTTATAGCATAATTGATTGTAAATAAACTGAACATTTATTGTGAAGGGTCTGGGGTCTTTTTACTAAAACCTTGCTGTAAAGGTATGAGAGTACCTGGACATAGCAGTCTTACACGGAGTGCGAGTAAAATTCTTTGCTCATACTTTGTATGTGTAATTTACCATATTCCATGTTGTTCTTTTTCTATTCTATTTAACATTACCAGGTTCCTGAGGGCCTTGGTCCAGCAGTTGGTGTAGAAATCGCAAGGTCAGCCACATTAGACAAGTTTTCCAAGTCTTACCAACTTCATTCGTTCAATTCAGAACAGCTCTGTCCCTAACATGGCTATTTAAGGCTCAAAAAGCTTTTTGAATAATATCCATATTTTGTTGCTGTTTTGAAACGTTTGTGCAGTATATCCATTGGGATATAGGTGTTTATCGCATGTGGCTGTGAATATTTAAAATAGAAGTACACAGTTTCTGTTCTTGTGGACTGCAGACTGTGAGGTTTTAAAAAGCTCTTTGAATGATCAGCAGCTGATTTAGTAGTTGGGACAATTGTTTGATATACCCAGGTAACATAATTGCATGCTTTAGATAACACAATTAAACCAGGAAAACAAAGGTTAGTATATTTCTCCTTTTAAAAGGGTTTGACTTGTTTTCATTTTGGGTAAAATATAATGGTCTTTTGCTTTGGGGGGGGGTTAATGATATATTTAATAAAAACACTAACATTATGTAGAACTGTTTCAAATAGATTTACAGTAATTCAACATGAATAAATCAGAAGAAACAACTTTTTTCATTAAATGAATGTTTAGACGAAGTTAACATTTCTGATCTTATCTCCACTTCACATCCCTATTACTAAATATTATGTTTATTTTGAATCATGATTCAATGCTGACCCTGAAGTGCCACCTAGCCCTCTCCTTAGGCAGACTCAAATGTTTGAGTTCCCAAGGTGCCCTCCAGATTTATTTATACTGTACTTATGTTGCAATAAAACATAATGTAAACAAAAGATTTACTGATTGATGTATCCCATTGAAAATAAATGTAAAAATCTGTGTTCTTTATAGCATTGCACAGATCAATGTCACATTTGTCACAAATTAAGTCAGGAAAACACAGCTGTGTCCACATGTATTTGCACCCCTGTAGTTTGTGTTATTTAAACCTCCTCTAGCAGGGATTACACACTGTTCCTGCCAGAAGAATTGCTCTAGGTCCTTCAAACTCTTTGGCTTCCATTTGTGAGCTGTCTTCTCCAATTCAAACCCCAAAAATGTCTGATTGGATTGAAGTCTGGAGATTGAGATGGCAAGTCAAGAACATTATTTCATGTGTGTTTAACCATTTTTTGTCAATTGGGATTGTGTGCTTTGGATCGATGTCATGCTGCAATGTCTGTTTTCAGCCAAGTGTGTGCTTCTTAATAGAAAGGAGGAGTACTGGTACTTTATGTGTTTGAGTTCTGTTTCCTATATGGTATCAAAGGCTTCAGGCCTGGTAGATGCAAAGCAACTGCGAGACATAAGACGCCCCTCCAGATTTCACAAAGGGAAGAATTGTTTTGTAATTGTGAGGTTCACCTTTTTTATACCAAATGTGATGCTGGCGAGCTTATCCAAAAACCTCCGTTTGTATTTCGTGTGATTGTAAGACATGATACCATGGAATTCAAATTACCATCTACTGTTGCTCGTTCTAAGGAGAAAATGAACAATTTCCTGTTTAAATAACTATTAAAAAGGAATGAATAAATGTGCCCCTCGTGGCTTCTGGAGATCAGTATTTTAATAATAATTCCTTATACTTAGATAGCACTTTTCTGGACACTCCACTTAAAGTGCTTTACAGGTAATGGAGACTTCCCTCCACCACCAATGTGCAGCCCCACCTGGATAATGCAATGGAAGCCGTAGTGCGCCACATCAGCTGTCAGTGGGGAGAGCATAGTGGATTAGCCAATTCATAGTTGGGGGTTATTAGGAGGCCAAGATTGGCAAAGGGTAATGGGAAATTTGGCCCCTACTCTTTTTGAGAAACGCCCTGAGATTTTTAATGACCACAGAGAGTCAGGACCTCGGTTTTACGTCTTATCCGAAGGACGACGCCTGTTTACAGTGTGGTGTCCCAGTCACTATACTGGGGTATTAGGACCCATAGTCCAGGTAGGACCACATAGACCACGGGGTGAGCGCCCCCTGCTGGTGCCACTAGCACCTCCTCCAGCACCAACCTTAGTGTTTCCCAGCAGGTCTCCCATCCAGGTACTGGCCAGGCTCACGCCTCCTTAGCTTCAGTGGGTTGCTAGCTGTGAGTTGCAGGGTGATATGGTTGCTGACAATTTTTTTAAGGACAAGTATGGTAATAATATAATTAATTTAGGACTTTGCTCTGTATACTTCTATTATGAGAATAAATCATACTTTATTAATTATTCAACAGCTCATTCTGTTATGCATTTTTGTTTGTATTCAATCAACAATATGAATAAATCTATAGGGCTGTGTAAATTTTTATACAGGAGAGTTATAGATGCATAACTTATTTCAAAATTCTGTGATTTAATTACATAGTTTAGCATTTTTTGAGTGTGTGCTTTAAGACCAGAATGCATGAAAACTGGTGTTTAGGATGTTGGTTTTACATTGTTTACCTTAGAATTTTATTTAATTGTTTAGGGAATCAACTCCAAATGGAGTATAGTGATAATAGGTATTAGTTATCATGAAGTTATAGTTTGGGTATTATTGTGTCTTATTTTGAAATAGTACCCATTTGTGCTCTTGAATAAATATTCTGCTAACACCGCCTTGTATTTAGATTAAAATTTGCAGTGGTTTCATAGATATTCATTTGGATTTTTTTCTTTTCCTTGTAGTCCTCCAGGGACAATGCTGATAGGCTACTTGGGTTATGGAAGTAACTGGCAGAAGAGCAAGGAATCACACAGCATCTTTTACAAGTAAGGCTTGATTGAAATAATCCTTAATTATCATCCATCACACCCATAGCTGAAGTCTGTTATGTGGTAGAAGCTTTGGTTCTTTCATCCATTATTGTTTATAAAGGGGTAAGTCGTTCATAAACCTTCCCTGATGTAGAATAATTTCTTCTTACTGGCTCCTCTTGGCCCACTCACTCTGGTCTTCAAGAAATGTTAATCTTCTTGATACCATCTTTAATGACAACAGCCTTTTCGTCTTTGCCTTGTGAAGCTTACTTGCTTCCTGGGTTTGACTATTTCAGATTCACAAACTCTCTCCACATATGGGTGCCATGCCACTCTGCTTAGTCCTTTCACCCAGTTTCTGTCCTTATTGTTCCAACACCCACCATGAGGAATCTGGTCTGTTGGTCTATTCCAAAATTAGTCCCCACCCAGATATCGAGCAAACGACTCCTTTTCATTTTGTTTGTCTTGCTTCTTCTGTAGTCAAGCTTGCTTCTATTAAAACAGCTGAGCCGCATTAAATGTGAAAGAATATCATTTCTTTTACCAGTGTGATTATCAAATGTTTGGGTGGCACCCAAAAACAACAAATAACAACTGTGTGTTCTCTGCCAATATAAATAATTCTGTTATCAGATTTCACTGAAAATAATTTAAAAATATTATTTTTCTTACACATCCACCTGGTGTGGCGCAGTTGTTAGCATTGCTGTCTCAGACCTGGGTTCAGCTCCCAGGCTATCCGTGTAGAGATAGTATGTTCTCCCCATGTTTGCGTGGGTTTCCTCTGGATGCTCCAGTTTCCTCCCACAGTCCAAAGACATACTGGTAAGATAATTGGCTTCTGGGAAAATTGGCCGTTCTGTGAGTGTGTGTATCTCTGTGTTTACCCTTTGATGGACTGGCGTCCCACCTGGGGGCGTAATGCTTCCTGAACCTGTTGCCTGCTGGGATGGGATCCGGCTCTCCCATGGTCCTGTATTGATTGAAGTGGTGAGAAGATTGCTGGATTTACACACCTGGTGTGGAACTACCAGTTGTCTTGACATCTTGTCTCATAGAAAGATCCCCTGTTCCCACATAAGGAGAATGAGAAAACCGTTCACTTTTTGACATTATTTGGGGTTCGTAGCAATGCACCATGCCCGTTGGAGATGAGGTGCAAATCTGCAGGCCCCTGGGAAGTCCCAGGCGTTTTTCATTTTCCCTGGCACCGAGAGAGTATTGGCCACCAAATCCCAACCCTACCCCTGCTGGCACTTAGCCATTGGCGTGTTGCCGTGCAGGTATCCTGGGCACAGTCAGCTAGCAACTTGACCGAGGTGTGGAGTTGTGACGTCTTGAACGTAGAGCCCAGCCTGTACTTGGAGCGAGTGCCCTCAGTGTTTAAGCCACCAAACAACCACCCTTAAAAAAAGCTTACACATGAGCTGTCCTTTAATTTTTAAGATCACTATTATTTTAACACATAGGAGCAATCCAGTAGTTTGCATTGAAGATTAGGTTGCATTCACTGCTCAGAAATGTTCATCATCCTTCTTGGGATAGTCCTCATTCTTCAATTATGAACATTATACATGTTTGTGGTTCCTGTATGCGCGTACAGTTGAGTGTCTCGTTTTTGCTTTGGTTCAGTACTGTAGAACTAACTCTTCATACAGCTGCACCTGCAGGCAATGCAGCTGTGGTACGCCAGTGTGCCAAATACTACAGTACCACTGCGTACTAATTAGTGTCATTTATACCAAGTGTTTTAAAACCAATTGAGCCCTTCTCTAGGATAGGTAAAGATGTACCGTAGATGACTCATGTGGAGAAGCATTAGATCTAAAGAGAAATAAGTATTTTTTCATACCATTTTTTTCTTATTTTAAAATTTCACTTCAGTTCACTTTGTTGTTGTGTCATAATGGGGCTCCTTTGCTCTGAGGTTTCCGTGGCAACGGCCCACACACAAATGCCTACACCCCCTTACAATCTTTCTAGATGTGTTTTTCAAATGAACAATGCATATATATGTAGATTTTCTTTATGCATGAGGTTTAAATTAAATTTTGAGATATGCTAAACAAGTCATTTTGTTTCCTGTTTGCTTTAATATAGTTTCTCCATTACCTGGGTTTTCGCAATGCAAATACTGAAGTTGGCCACTAAAAGAGGTTTAGAAGAATAGAGTGAATTTTAATAACATGATGGACAATCAATAAATGTACTTTTTTTACAAGCATTATTTTTAACCATTAACAACTGTTGTGTATTCAGTATACCTTTTTAAGAATTGCCTTGGTTTATAATGGTGATTTGTAATTTTCTCATTTTGTAAATTGTTTTGTAATGTCCTGTATTTGTTTGTTTGTTTTTAATCTGTAACCAGGCATTCTCATCTGCAAGCCTTTTCTGATTTGGTATATTGCAGTATTTACATTTTGAATTCATTTTTCTAGTGCAGTGAACCTCATGGCTCAGTGCAGTGTCCATATGCTTCTCCTTTTACTCTTCAGAATCCTGCAGACGTCAGCTGAAGGTATTGTGCCATCAAACATTGCTGTTGTTTATGTTTACCCCCCCCTCCCCCCAGGATGGCCAAAAATATCCCAGGTCTGTGCCACTAAGCATTACTCCAGAAATGCAGTATTTGATTATAGTGCTGCTAAAGTGATCATTCTGGGTGGCATTAAATGTCAGTCCTCTGCTCAAACCACAGTACTTCACTGCATCCAAGTCTCTCCGCTGTGACAAATATACCACACTGCTTCCCTCCCAGTCGCTCATTGTTAATCTCTGAACTGCACTGACTTTCGCTTTATCTCTTGTAGCTATTAGATCATGTTGTGTCACAAGCCCTTAGCAATGGTTATTTAATTGCATCGATTTCTTAACCACTTGATTGAAGCAGCTTTTTACTCAGCCTGTCAGTTTTAATTGCTTGACCGCAGCATGTTCCTCCCACACCCCTGCTGTCCAGCTCTGTTTTTTGTTCAGTGTTCCAATGTTGATCGTGTGTTGATCTGCCTGTGTTTTCTTGCAGATAAGGAAGTGCTTAGAGGGTTACATTCCCCTCTAAAATGTGTCTGCAGCTCCTGTGGGCTGCAGGAACGGTGCATGGGCCAGCGCTGCTTCTCCTCGGTGGCTGTGAGTGGGGACACCCCCGTGTTCCAGAGGGGCTGTCTGGAAGGACATGAGAAAGGCCGCATGACGTGTCAGACTCCACACTCTGCCAGTCAGGTGGTTGAGTGCTGCTCGTCGAACCTGTGCAACTTGAATGTCAGCGCTGAAATGTTGCTGCCTTTGTTGCGCACAGGTATGTACCGATGTATCTCCCATCTTAGATATTCTGCTTTTGGACCCAACATTAGGATCAAACTTTGAGGTAGCAAATCAAAATCCACGACCAATAACCGTGCTCTTTTTGTGACCAGCCACACATGTTTTCGAACGTTCTGTGCTTTGCTTCACTAAAGCATGCCCGAAACAAATTAGAATCGGTTAAAGGAATGGGCAGTTTGAATGGAAAGTGATTTAAAAAAATAATTGAACTGATCCAAGCCCTGAAGACAACAGAAGAGTCAATAAATACCATACAACCAATTTTGCTCGCAGATAGTTGTAGTCTGATTAATGGACTCTTGTCTAATGGCTTTTCAGAATAATTCCACAGTTGCTTCTCAGCTCTGCTCTTAGTGCAGGATAAGCGATGAAGTGCAGCTCTGTCTTGTGTGAGGACAGGGCAATGTCTTTCAGGTTGTGCAACAACCTTACTGTTTCCTGGTTCCTCTTAGTGCCAGAGGGGGAGCCAATCCAGTACGGCGTGGACGTGCTGATCATATTTGTGGTCGGCCCGTTCGTGGTGCTGCTCCTTCTCTCTCTGTTGGCCGTGCTGGTGTGCCGGCGGCTGCACCACAGCCGGCTCCAGAGGCTCCACGAGCTGGATGCGGAGCAGGGCGCCATTGATGGGCTGATTGCCTCTAACGTGGGTGACAGCACGTTAGCGGTAAGCTGTGCTTTCGTCCTTCGCATTGCTTCTTGGGTGCAAACGCGGTTGAAGCGAAGCCCAAAATATTTCGCTGTTTTGCTCAGGTTGTGCAAAAGATCAAGGCAGGTCCATGTGCCTGGAAGGAACGTGTGAATATACAAGCAAGGCCTGTAGTCTTTTCTGCAGAAAGGCATTAACTCCAGCATTCTTAAGAAAGAAAGGAGGACCAAGGATCCTTCTTTTTTTTAGCTGTGTGTGTATTTCTGAGGCAGGGATGGAGCCTAGTGAGGAATCTCTTCAGCGGTGTTCGTGTTTCTTTCTGCCCCTGCAGGATTTGCTGGATCACTCATGCACATCGGGCAGCGGTTCTGGTTTGCCATTCCTGGTACAGAGAACAGTGGCTCGACAGATAACACTGGTGGAATGTGTCGGTGGGTTGAGGATCTATAATGCATTTCTGCCTGTGTGACCAGCACCAAAAACGTGCATGAATTCTAAGTTTGTGCTTAAGAGTTGGATAAAATGTAAAGCTTTTTTTTTTCCCATCATACAAGAGAAAGGCACCCTTAAATTCCTAGTAATTGCTTGTGTCCTTCCCTTGTTATATCATAATCACAATTAGTTTGTATATTATCTCTTATTAATAACATTTAATCTTGTATGTCAAAGGAGTTCAGCCTTTTATAGATGAACTCAATTTAAAATATCCTGTAATACTAATTGCCTAAGATCAGCTAGAAATGATTGAGGGAACGTCCTACTTTTAAATCTCACTTATGAGGGCATGTATTGTAACACCTTTGTTACTTAATTCCAGGTTACACTGTATGTATGTGAAAATCATAATCTACCTCTGTGTTCAGAATTTCAGGTGAAATTACATTAATCTTAATTTCAATATTTAGTTCATATTTGGTTTGAAATAAGTATGCACTAATGAAATAAGTTCTTTAAGCAGTGTTTTATGATGTGCCATGATATTTATTATATCACTTTTATCTTTCTGCATGTTTCTTAATGTCTCTACTGAGACTTTGCCATTCTCAAAGCAGTTTCCCAGCGCATAGCAAATTGCCATTGTGTGGTGCTCTGTTGTTCAGGTCTGAAGCTCATGAAGTGAATCTAACATTTTTAAAGTAATACGGCTGATTTTGTTAATAGTTCTTTCAGTAGCAGCTTTGGTCTTGCCGTTTTTTATAAATAAACTGTAGAAACAATAAAATACAAAAGAAGAAGTAATCAAGCAGGAAAAGTCATGTGAACTACTTTTTGACTTGAAAATTGAAATTACAGTGTGGGGATTTGTAGCATTTCTGTTGTGCAACCATTACAAATATAGACTTTTTGATGATATCCTGCGTTAATGTAGCTCTAGAATGTTTTGAGCTGAAAGCCCCTTTCACTCAGTTTACACTACCCCAACTGGGACACAATTTATCCACTGCTTAAGTGCTGCACCTTCCTGGGGTGATGTGCAGCAGCAAATGAATGAGCACAACCCCTTTACGGATTAGTTAGCAGGAAAAATGAGAAATTAAGGAGGAGATTTGGGAAGGCCAGACTGAGTGAGGCTAAAGTGAAGTTTAGCCAGGTGACTGGAGATCAGACGACAAGTTTGTAACGCTTGACTTTGGTTGGTCATATTTCTCTCCTTTGCTTTTTGGTGGCCCAGCTCCTTGAATATTTTCTCTTTCTAGGCAAGGGGCGTTATGGAGAGGTTTGGCGAGGACAGTGGCAGGGCGAGAACGTGGCAGTGAAAATCTTCTCTTCCAGAGATGAGAAATCTTGGTTTCGGGAGACCGAGATCTACAACACAGTTCTTTTGAGACATGAAAACATTCTAGGTATGTCTAATCAGGAGCCCAAATGTGAGGATATTGTTTTGGCTTTTTATAAAGCTGCTTGTGTGGGAGTGGGGAAATGAATGCATTCAAGCTGGTCACTTCTTTTTCTTCACTGATGTATTAAAGGGAAATCCACACCATAGTGAAAGAAATTGAAGTATCCTATGAAAAAATACTTGATGTGTTTCAGATAAAAGCTTTAATCTGTTATTGTTTTAATTCATATTATTGGTTATTTTTACTTTGTAAGTGAATAATAATATAATTATTATTTTAACAGGAGTCCAGTATTGGGAAGGCCACCAAAATGTAATATGTTCTTTTTCTTACCATTCTGCATTTCTTTTTTAAGAGAATAATGATGAATGGTTATTCCTTTTCTATTTGAGCAGTTTGCCTGACATTCCCCTGCTTCCTGGCCCTACACTTTTTCTTTTTGAATTGAGCAAAACTGATTGGTACTAAGTGAACCAGACTAACCCGATTTTATTAACCTGTCCTACGGGAATGGAGAGTTAAACACCACAGCAGTCTTTAGGATCGGCTTTTGGTTGGATTCACAAATCGATTTTAATGCTTCTGACCTTGGTTAAAGGGTTAAAGGTACCCTGCTGTTAATCGTCCTGAAGACTTCTGAGACTATGAGTAGTGATGCTGAAATTTGATCAAGTTTCCATTATTTGGCGTCAGACTGAATGTGCATGCCTGTCTGTACTGCAGACCTCAGACTGTGCTCATTATTATTTCATTGGCGTATGAAGAGTGCAGAATCTGAAACTGTTTTTCTTCTTCCTCCTGCAGGATTCATGGCATCAGACATGACGTCGAGGAACTCGAGCACGCAGCTGTGGCTCATTACGCACTACCACGAGAACGGCTCGCTGTACGACTACCTTCAGCGTGTTGCTGTGGAGACGGTGGACGGGCTGCTCATGGCCACCTCCGTGGTGAGCGGCCTGGTGCATCTGCACACCGAGATCTTCGGCACAGAGGGCAAGCCGGCCATTGCTCACCGTGACCTAAAGAGCAAGAACATCCTGGTGAAGAAGGACCTGCGCTGCTGTATCGCAGACTTGGGTGAGCCACGCCGAGTCTGCCTTGGACTGCTGCGGGCCACCTGACGCCACTCTGCCCCCATCATCATGGAGGACGGAGTGGTGGCTCTGTGGCTAAGAATCTGCGCCTATGGCTGGAAGGTTGCTGGTTCAAATCTGGCAGCCAGCAGAGGAATCCTACTCCTCCTGAGCAAGGCTCTTAACCCCAACTGCTCCAGGGGCGCCGTACAATGGGTGACCCTGCGTTCTGACCCCAGGCTTCTCTCTCCCTGTCCGTGTGTCTCATGGAGAGCAAGTTGGGGTATGCGAAAAGACAAATTCCTCTTGCAAGAAATTGTATAGGGCTTATAAAGTGATCTTATCAGTTAACCTGTCACAAAGCAGGATATACAAAATACAAGTGCCCCCACCTTGCTCACTTTCCATCTTTGATTGATTTGATTTGCTTGGTTAAATTTAAAATGAGATGCTTGCAGTTAAGCCGAGGCAGTGTTTGGTTGTGGAGAAAGTGATTTGTCAATTCCCTGCCGAAAAACAATCTGGTTGGAAAAAAGTGAAGCACAGGAACTTCATCACCATTATCTGCAAATTCAAGCCCTGAAAAGGACTGCAACGATTGAGGTGTTTAATTTTTAATGCTGTGTGGCAGTGTGTACGTTATTAATGTGCCACCAGTAATAGATAATATTATCTATAGATAATAGATAAGTCTATTAACTTTTGTAATAGACTAGAGGGGTGGAAAAGTGTCAGGGAAGTATCTGTACAGAAAGTCCAGTTTCTCTATTTGAATTTCATTTGAGCCTTCACTACAGTATGAAGATCTTTTCTCTGGGGAGTTGATTGTGGCTTTTTTTTTTCCTGTTTGAAAAGGGCTGGCGGTGACGCACTCTCAGACTGACAATCAGCTGGACATAGGCAATAACCCAAAAGTGGGTACAAAGAGGTACATGGCCCCTGAGGTTCTGGATGAGTCCATCCAGACTGACTGCTTTGATGCGTACAAGCGTGTTGACATCTGGGCCTTTGGATTGGTACTTTGGGAGATTGCCCGGAGGACTTACAGCAATGGTAAGATACTCAAATACTATGCATCATGTTTTGAGTTTTAAACAGAGCTGCTTTGCAGAGAACCTTTTTTAGCTACCAGACCTTTTCCTGAAGTGGTTACAGTGTTGAAAGGTAGTGTTAGGTATTCCTTTGTCTTTTTGGATAATTTTGAATGTTCTTCCGTTATTGCCATTGATTAAGTTGCTGTAGCAGTTATTTATTTAGTTGCTAGGGAAAAATAAAGTTGTGAAACTAATGATCTGGGCAGCATTTTTATGCATTTATAAAATGATTCAAAATTCAAACGGGGTGGAAATAATTTTCTTTGTTACAGATATCATATTAGTGGGGAAAAAAATAAAAAATGGCTCCACATCATGACAAAAATGGGAAAATTGTCTGTTTCTCCGAGATGATATTTAGATCAGTTCAATAGTTTTAAATTTGTCTAATCTTGTGTTCCAGGTATTGTTGAGGAATACAAGCCACCCTTTTATGATCTTGTGCCAAATGACCCCAGCTTTGAGGACATGCGCAAAGTTGTATGTGTAGAGCATCAGAGGCCGTTCATTCCTAATAGATGGTTCTCCGATCCAGTGAGTATGAGCGCTTCGACTTGTTTCATCAGGTTTTAGTCCTGGGTTAGACGGCTGGGGTGCAGAGATTAGGTTTGAAGTGGCTAATTTCTAAGATTTTTATACTGCAACACAAATCGACGGAGGCCGAGTCACTTTCTGTAGTGCTAAACCTCTTGCATGACTCTTCCCCCCCCAGACCCTGTCGGCACTGGCAAAGCTAATGAAGGAGTGCTGGTATCAGAACCCCTCGGCAAGGCTCACAGCTCTGCGCATCAAAAAGACTCTGGACAAAATCCACAGCTCCCTGGAGAAGGGCAAAGCGGACTGCTGAAAGGGAGGCCCTGTGTGACAGACCAACGGTCCTTCCAGGCAGGACATAGCTTGTATCAAGGAAACCCAGGGTGGCAGGGTGTCGCCCACAACTGACACGCATCTAAACACTAAACGCTTTGAAGAAGAGTCAAAAGGGCAGTTTTATTTCTTGGTATAGTCAACTTTTTGTTTTGCTATCCATTTTATTAGTCACGGGTACGTTAACTCTGGCTTGTCCCAACCAACAAGGCGCATGTGCGTTATTCAACAAAGCAAGTGTCCCTAGGCAAGGGAGGGCAGCTGTTGATGTTTGTGTAAAAGCACCCTGCAGGCACCCAAACTCCCTTAGACCCAGGGATCTGATGCAGAAGAAGTGACATCATGGTATTGAGTTCTGCAGCTCCTAAGAAACATTTTTGAAAGTCCTAAATTGGTGGAGTCTGGGTGTTATGTCGTCTGCATGTATTTTCGAAGTAGCCTGTTAAGATACAGGTCTGTTTAGAACATTGATTACTCTCACTATGGTAAGGAGCCATCTGATGGAGACTGTTATGGTTGCACTTTTAAAGGAGGGGTGCCCAAAACGTTTGGTTATCAGTCATGGAGTAACACTTGGATAGAGGAGCAGGACTGAGGGGTGTATCATTTAATAATATATTTAGGCTTGCTGCTATTCGATTTTAAATTCATAAACACTGAATTTTAGACAAATGCTGTTTCAAAATACAGTAGGGTCTTGACATTCATGAGGATTTGGCAGAGAATACATATATGTATACGTGCAAATATGTATACTATGTATGGTTAAAATACATAAGTAACCCTTTTGTCCTTTACATGAAAGTTAAAATACTAATACATTGGTTTTAAGGTAATTTAAATAACACTGATCAACAAAAAAAAACACAGTAGTAATCACAAACATATAGTAACTGAAATAAATTACATGAATTCCTCTTTCTCTCTCTGCCTCCGTCATTAGCACACCCCACTGTAATGAAACGGGCAATAAAATTCCAGGCTCTCTGACAAAGTTGTCTCCAGCCTGTCATTCCCCACAACACCACCACAGAACCAGGAGTGTTCGTTACAGTGAAAGACCACTGTGAAAGACCAGCGGACGCTGGGTAGGGGGTACTTGGGCAGGGGACAGGTGGTGCTCATGCACTGGCAAGATTCGTCTCCCGATCCTAATCTGTTGAGCAATTCATTGGAAATGTGCGGTTACCAGCCTTCAGCTGGGCTACATCCCGCACTGATCTTCTTTTCATCCAAAACCCCATCAGCTAGACCGAACTGCAAATAAGCAGAAGTTAAATTTGCAAATGTAATTTAACACTGAAAAATGCTGGTAAAACCACATAATGTATATTAATTCCCCCCTCAAAAAATAGAGAATTATTCAGTTTATTTTTTTATTATTTATAATGTTTGTTTTGTTTGTCTTCTACACTGAATGACTTAGTCTTACTGTCTTGACGGTTTGTTTAGTGACATGGTGCTGCAGTGCTTTCAAAGTGCCTTGAAACGAGTTGAAGAATATGTAGGCGGAGACGACTCTTGGGCTCGGACTCCTGTTAGACAAGTTGTAAAGTCCATGTTGTGAAACAATGTTCAGGTCATGAAGGTATTTCACTAATGGTTGCATACAATGCTTGTTTTACAAAGCAGGCTGAAAAAATGTTTTTAAAAAAACTAGTGACGGAGTACTAAAGCTAGTCAAGATGGCAACCACTTGCTGTTCGTTGTAAAAAAAAAATAAAAAAAAAAAACTCTGGGCATCAAAGATACCAGATAAAGATTGTCATTTAATGTAAATGTAATTCTCACAGTATAAGACAGCCAGGAAGTTAACTGCAGGTTAAGCTGCTAAATTCAAGTCCCTGTCATCCATAAGATGCACCTGCGGCAACCTTGTTTTTAATTTATGAGCAAGGTCTTCCATCAGTGTGGAGACGTGTTTTGACAAGATGCAGTTGTGCAAAGCAGAAATCATCGCACTTGACACACCTGCTTACTTCTGCCATGCTCTTGTCCCATACTGCCTTCTGTTGTCTCGGGCTGTACTGGGACTGAAGGAGAAGCAGGAAGCTGTCAATCAACCAGGCATGAAAGTTACAAAGAAAAGGAAGCCATTCATCTCATTTAGCCTTTTTGGTTATTTGTATCTTTGAGTCTTTGCTGTGCCCAAAATTATTTAAATGTGCAGTATTTTAATTTGCCTTGGGGGGGGGGAAGAAAAGCATAAGCTAAACGATTTGATGCTAGAATAGTCATGTTTAATTAGCTGTAGTTGATAATTAGTTTTATTGCATGTTGTGTATATTTAAAATGTAGAATGAAAGATTTCTGTTGAGTAGAAATATTATTTTAGCAGTTATTCCAATATGGAAATGAAAACGTTTTCTTTTCCAATTCAAGCCAAGTGAAATTGACCTGAATTATTAATTTGCAAATATCAATTTCACTTACCTGAATTGGAAAATAGTGCTCAGAAAACAGCAGTTAATTCTTTAAAAATGGCTGTTCATTTGGAAGGAAACAATCAAATAGTACCAAGCCTAGATATACCACTACTGATAGATTTTGTAGGCATTGTCTCCAAGCAGTGAAAGGTCATCTAGGAAGAGACAGGGCGAGTTCAAAAAGTAAGGCTTTTATATTCAAACATGCCAACACAGCACATACAGACATTTTTATAGGTTTCATGGTATCACATACAAGAGTGAGCTACAGTATATGTTCAGCCCCACAATAATACATTTGCTTTGTGCAGGTTTGGAGTGGAAAGCTACTAAGAGATACACAGGTATACCTGTGTTTTGTCCACAGTAGCCTTGGGGGCAGCTGCAGTTGGGTAACATCCTCATTCCGAACCTTCTGGTCAGTAGTTTCACAAGAAATATGCTAGTTGAACTAGGGCATCAGCATGCGTTTGTGTTATCTTGACAGTGACAATGAGTTGAACATTCTAGTGATGCCAAATGTTTCTAAGCCTTAACTTTGCTTGTACGTAACAAACTCTTCTAATTATTGAGGGAAGCAAACTAGCACATTGCCAGAGATATACTTTCTCTCCACTTCAGTTAGATGTGTTGGGCCTGAACGAAAGGGCTGCCAAGTCACATGGGGACTGGAGCACTGCTTTTTGGACACCCCTGCTTTAGAACATGATGAGTAAAAACACACAACTTATTTTATATTATTTTGTAAGCCTTTCCCCAATCACTCTTAATTATGCAAACCTCCATAGATTTAATTAAGGTGATGTGTTGGTGTTTCACTACCTGAATGTACAAGCTGGCAAGTTTTCTTCCTTACAATATCACATCATATGCTTAATTTTTAGAAGGTATTTTTTGCTTTGGTCTAGGATGTCATTTTTTTTTGTGTAAGTACCCTGACTGTTTTTAATTGTAAATCATAAATATTTACTGTACAACTACAATACCCACAGCATGTACCAGTCTTTATGGTGGCTATTTTAATAAGCTACAGTATGCTTTATCTTGTGTGCATTAATGCCATCATATATGTTGATGTATAGATTGGAGCTAAGCAGGCCTTCAAGTGCAATGCCATTAATTTTTCTAGTATCAGAAAAACAGCCTGAGAGACTCAATATGAAGCTGGATTTTAGCTTTTCTTTTTGTAACACTTCAAAATGTGAAATTCAGCTCCTCTGTGAGGCAGAGACTTTGTGGAGGAAACAATAGTCAGAATTTCTGTATTCATTGTTAAAATGCAAAAAATATTTAGCCCTCACATTAAAGCACTGAGCCCCTTCGTCCTATTAAACAAAATTCAAAGAATATAAAAGTGCTGTTCATGAAGTCTGCCTCTTGCGTTATTTGGTCCCAAAACCAGGATCATTAAGGTACAGTAGGATTAAATTAATCAGTGGCAAATGCTATTTGTTTTGCATATGACCACATAAATTATACTGTACTGTTACACACTGTATACTACCATTAACTTAGTGCCTTCATGCACCACCATGCTGATGGATTACATGCAGTACATTCAGGAGCTCATTAGGAAAAGTTTATATATTTAGTGTCCTGAATTTACATATTATGGAGCAACAAGAGTCACACAAAGTTTTCGGTTTCTGTGTGAAGAAATGTAGGTGTTAAACCTGTTCGTATGTCATTCTGATGACACATCTTGGGTCAGCTCAGGAAGTGGCTTTAGGTTAACTTTTAAGTTAATTGCCTGGAATATTTTAATGTTTTTAAAACTGTTCTTAATTCTGCTCCCACTGAAAGGATTTAAGTGCAGCAGGAAGGAAAATTAAAAGTAAATAAACTGATTTTGGTTCGATTTTGCAAGGTGCCTGGGCTTCCAGAAAGTAAATTTAATGGACTAGTATTTCTTTTAAAAGACAGAGAAATCAAGAATTTGACAAAAAAAGAAAAAAAATGGCAGCATTAGAAAGCAATTGTAAGTGGATCTGATGCTGACAGAGTAGAATCTTAAGCGAAACCAAAGCTGGAGCTACTACAAAATGGGGAATTTCACTGTGGCAAAGATCTCCATTCTCGTTTTCTCTTGGAATCTATGAAAATGTTGATTTGTCAGAGCTACAGTCTTAGTCACTTAATGTTCATACATTAGGAAGGAGGTCATTTTGGCTGGTAAGGCCGTGGAGAAACTATTGGGCCAATCCTTTGGAAAATGAAGCCACAACAAACATTACCACCACGGGAAATTTGGACTGAAACTTTAAATTATTTCCACAGTGCAAATGGAAAAAGACTTGTGGGGACATTGACTAAGGTATGCATGTTCTTTATGACAATAAGCACTTCACAGCGCATGTCAGGCTGAGGCTGCCCTTGGGAGTGTGTCTTTAAAGAACTGATCCTACCTCCTGAAACCCCGATCTTCCTCTTCTTCAGATGCCGAAATGGGAGTTGCACATTTGATGATTTACTAAGGAAAGATAGGGTGACTGTAGCTGGATGGTTTAGAGGTTGATAAGTCACCTACTGTTCCCAAGGACTCTGTTCATTAGAATCAAAGTTGAATAAAGGTGTTCAACTCAGTTGTAATATTCACAAATGAAAATTGTGCACATCTTCAATTTATTAGAATACTTATTGTGCTGCTTTTTTATTCCGTTTAAGGCAGCCACGGGTAGGGTAAATGGCACATTTTTGTCTACTGCCTGGAAGATTGATAAAGGAGAAACTATGAAAGCAATAGATAGTTACCGAATGTACTGTTATGGCATGTATCTTACTCTAAAAGACGTGATGTGAATACTGTATAGAGAAAAAGGTGTTTAACAATGCAGTTAAGCAGGCTGCTGAGGGATTATTTAATGTCGGCGTGGGTTGCTTTGATCATTTTTTTTCCCCACAATGAACAATTAATTTCAGTTGGTCAATATGAAGTTGCTTTCAACCCAAACATACTTTAAAAGGGGGTAGTTTTCTTTTTCAAGTATTGAGAAATTAAAATTCCTCCCAGAAAATGGTGGAAGGGGAACTTATATTTTCACTGGAGCATTTCGATGTACCTGACAAGAAGGCACGTGCCTTCCTGAAATTTGTTTTGAGGTACACTTGTTCAGTTTATTTTCATTTCTCTCTTAACTCATTACTTTCAAATTGTTTACTCAACAACCGACGGATCAGCACTACTCCAACCAGTGAGACCAAAGGGAAAAAAAGGGAGAAACAGATGTTACTTGAATTTACCCACAATTAAAATTTTCATGTTCTTTATTATAGTATGGAAACAGCTGCTAGGTGCCTTTCATGCCTCTGAACATAGTGGATCTAGAAAATGAAATAAGGCTGACAACTTACATTCTTTAAGATGAAACTAATCGGGCTGCTTTGTTAATCAACTGTAGTGGTATTCTGCAGTACTAGGAACACTTCAGAGAAAAGGTATAGTACTTTCTTAAACGTAAAATAGAAGCATTCTTTGCAGTCTTAAAATGATAAAAGGGCCATCTAATGCAACTATTGGTTAACTGCAGTTTAAGTTCCCTTTTTCTGATACTAGAGTCACAACCTTTCTTGTTTTCACATGAATGAAGACATTATTTCTATAGTAGCTCTTGAAGGAAATAGTTGTCCTTGTTTAAGAGGTACACTTCTTTGAATAAACTATGTTGCTTTATTTGATTTTTTCTACATGCAATAAAGACATGTTCACAGCACTGCAACCCCAACTTGTCCTCATTTTCCTTTTGACAGAGTCTCCAATGTTTTTGGAACATCAGCTATACATTATGGATCACCATCAAGTGTAACAAACCATATTTCAAAATCAAAATGAACTGACCCACATTTTGAAAAACTTAATATGAACTGGAACCTCACCCCAATACTCAATGAAAATTAAAAACAGAGGAAATGTATTTTTCATATTATTGTTGGGTATTTCAATAGTTTTATTAGTTTTCCTATAAGTTTTGCATTTATTCAGTGCCATATTTCTGCTGCAGTTTTTTAACTTAATATTAAATACGCTCTATGGTTTTTAAAACATTTCAGAATAAGAACATTACAATTATGTGATGCAGTTTATCCATCTCAAAGCCCATGCTTCACTGCATTGTACCCACAATTAAGTAATATTTGTTAAGCATTTAACTTTTCTTAAATCAGGAATCTAATGGATTTGTACCAAAAAAATTTAAATGGCATTTAAATTAAGATACATTCAGCAGTACTGAATTCTGTCCGGTCTCCATTAGAACTGATCATTCTGATTGAAAGATGCATTCTACTCAATATTTTCCTTTTGGTAATGTTACCAGAAGACAGCTGGTGATTGCAGAAGGTTATTGAGCAAAGCACATGTACGTTCTTCTCAAAAGTGAAATATGTAATTAACAGGACTAGAAGGGAGCAGAGCACAAAGGATTAGCAAGAAACATGAGCGTCCTGTCCTTCTGTCATGGACAAGTGTCTGGCAGGGTTTTGTAAGGGTTGAGGATTCCCTTTGGGTCTAGAATGGCTTTGATGTACCCCATGAGTAGAACCACTTCAGGAGGCTTGCTGAAGTGAATGTAGTTCTTCTTCTTCAAACCCAGGCCATGCTCAGCACTGATGCTCCCATGATGATTTGCAGTCCATTCGTAGATAAATGGCTCAATGGCAGACAACAAAGCAGCATCATAAAAGGGCGAAGTGATATTCAAGTGGAGGTTTCCATCCCCTGAAAGACAGTAAGGTGTCACATGAGAAGAACACTAGGCCATCAAAAACTGAATGTCCTTACCTGACAAAATGTATTATGGAAACAATTTCCTTATTTTACCAACAGGGTGCAGTTGACATGGTGGCTTCATCCATCATACATCTGTTAAAATTATTCCAAACCAATTCCATCTACTCTTCACATATCACATATACTCTTCCATATCAAATTGTACTTTTTAAAATAAACTATTCACTCAGTCATGTGAGATTGCATTACATGAATGTCTGTCCAGACAGGATAAAACTATTTAATGCCTCCAGTTAATCATGTCAGCTTGGCTGTATAGACTTGCTACACATCACATGCAATTTCACAATAAAGATAACGGACAAAAGGAAAAGAGCAACATCATTTTTAAGTCAAGCCAACTGTCGACTGTTTTTCTTAATCCCTGAAAGAAATTCCCTGGACAGCAGAGAGTGACGGTGAACATACTATATATCTCAACAAGTTATTCATACTCCTGTAATCAAATTAGAGAGTAATACTGCCGTAGTGGTTGTGCTTCCTGCAGTACAGGGACTTCTAATACACTGCTGTTTCCAAAACTTTGGTACAATATTTGTATATAAAAATCAGTCCAGTATTGTTTTCATCATTTTGCATTAGCAACATATCACAAAGGTCTGGCTTGAGTAGCTACAAGTACTTTACCCAGGTGTCCATAGCCAACAACATTCTTGGCCCTCGATCCTACATGTTCTCGCATGTCCTCTACCAGCTGGTAGATCTTCTCCACAGGCAGTGAGATGTCATATTTGTAAGTGTAGCCATCGTGTCTCAGGGCTTCTGTGATTCGTTCCCTGATAGCCCAGAGCGCCTGCAGAGTCAAACAGAGGGCCGCATCACTTCATCCGTGTGACAGATACATCACACTCAATTCAATCTTTTGAGGTGCCACATATTAATGAACGTCATTTCAAACAAACTGAATTAGCTAAATAAGAATAATCATTCTTAAGTAAATGCTACCATTTTTATTAAAAGTGGTATAATTCTTTCACTCTAAGAGAGCCACAGAAATATGAGAAGGTTTAACGGGTAAACAAAAAGCTGTAGTTAAAATTACTTTTGAAGGAAAAAGTTCTCTTCCAAGAGTATTGTTAGTCAACTAGATTTAGAATAAGACTACAGTCAGAACACACCTGTATTTTTACTGATATCTTCTCCTTTTAATTTTGTCTTCCGCATTAGTATCTAGTAAGTTATTGTGTAGGAAGATTGTCCTCTGGCATAAATTAATTCAACGGAGAAGCAAGAACAAATTGTTTTCAGGAATTAAAATATATAAACAATCTTCTGTACAAATATGGAATATAGAGTGATTTCATAGGCCACCTAACAACGATTTTTGCTTCATGGGGTTGCTTAAGAACATGTATATTTAAACAGTTGGTAAATGCTATGGAATCAAATCCTAAATAAATTGCTAAGGTTACGAGAACTACATCTACACACAAGGTTACCAATAATATGATTTTTTTCTAACAGACAGATGGGTAGAATTACCTTAATTTTGATTTCTTCTGTAGCAACTGTCCCATCAGTCACCAATGAGGAGGTCATGACCTCCTCCAAGAAACTGTGCAGCTTCTCTTCATCATGGGCAGCATTGGAGCCCGCCGTCTCAATCACAATATAAAATGAACTCTCTGTGTAAGAAGGTGATGCTCCATTGAGGAATAACTCACACTCTTGTCCAATTTAATCTAATGTCCACACTCTTCTGATACTACTAGTATCATGTCCCTTCCAATCAAACATTGGAACTGTAATTATTATTTTATGTCCGAACAACAGAGGTGTCAAATATAATGACAATATTAATTATAATCGGATCACTAAATTTGTTATTACCTTTAATGGGGTTGGTCAGTCTCAGGTGATCCTCCACCAGTTTCATACAGGCACTGTCCAAGAATTCAAAAGCAGAGAGGATCTCTCCCAGCATGCCCCTGCAGCACTGGAATACCTCCAACAGCTGTTCGAAACTGGAGCAGCCTAAAAGCATGAGGAAATACTTTTAAATGGCAGTCTCAGAGCACAGAATTACAATATCAACATTTAAACAATATCCTGCAGAAATATCCTTTACTTGTTTTGGAATTTTAGCTTGTAGATGCCAGTAGTTAGCACTCTGTCCTCTGGACTAGAAATTTCAAATCCACATCTTTGGTGACGGAGGGCATTTTCCCCAGTGTTGGTATTAAAGACCAAGGCACCTTTTACAGAACAATGATACAGGACTTGGACTCATGATGAAATAACTATAGTATCCCAGCACCCTACCATGGGCTAAAATAGTATCATCCCATCACAGTTACCTTGAAAACGATTCATAATCCTAGAGAATCTCATGATCAATATGGAAACCCAATTTTTTTAAATGTATGCATCTGCTACATGAATAGCACATGAGGTTCACAAATGATGCAAGTCTATTCTAGAAGCACAGAGTTCAAGGTGGGACTGCAGGATGTCCATCGTAAGGGAGACATCAATTAAACTAACCAGCCTATCTTTAAAAAGTGTATATAAACCAGAACCCTAGTTTAAAAATATGAAGGACAGCTCTAACCAACCACATCATAGAACAGAAAATGTGGAAAACTTATCATTATCTCAGGTATAGAGGTCCTGTAGAAAACTGAAATAACCAGAGCCACTACATACCTCTGGGAAAAAAAACATTAGAATGTTTTACCATCTAAAATTGATTTGCTACTGTTGTAGTAATTAGAAAATATTTTTTTCTTGCACACACCTTTTCAGGATTTTAGACTGACTCCGATAGGCTTGCAGTGATCAAACAAACAGAGTGATAAAAGAAAAAATGAACACTCATCAGATAAGAATACACACATAAGCAATGATGTCTGGAGCTTCGGAGTGTCGGTGTTCTGTTGGTAAGGGAGTTTGCAATGTCCAGTAAGACAAGCATGTACATTAAACACCATTGACAGCGCACCCAGAAAGGCCAGGTTGACTGCTTTTGGTTTGCGTGGACACAGGATGGAGACAGCCGTGATGACCCCCAAAGTGCCCTCTGACCCGATGAACAGCTGTTTGAGGTCGTAGCCCGTGTTGTCTTTTCTCAAACCTGTCAGACAGTTCAGGACCTTCCCATTGGCCAGCACCTGCACAGAACAAAGCATCGTGTGAAAGGCACGTACCAGGCCTGAGAGAAGTCTGAATTCTCAACCTTGACTTCTCTTAAAATTGTCTTTTAGAAAATACCTCATCCAAATTCGGAATCGCAAATTACTTTAGGACTCATTTACAAGGTTTACTCTTGTAACAACACAATGAGAATGAGGACCAACAGATCCCCCCCCCCCCCCCCCAAGAGCCCAGCTGCTGGATCTATTTTTCTCTGGCAAGCTCAACAGCGTCTGAACGGAGACTTGGTGGGACGTCTCTCACTGATGTCACTACGAAGCCTGAAGGGGTTTGATAAATCACAGGAGCCAGTGATTGGCCAAATGCGGGGAAGACCCTGGTTGACAAATGCCCATTCAATCTCAGGTACGTGCCATACTATTGGGCTGAGGAGGTTGTATGTATTGGGGAAAATGTCAAGATATTGTCATTCTGGCGATACCTTGGCCATAATTAATTCCCAACAGTTTGGACAGATGGGTATAAAAGGTGTAGCAAATACCCATTTATGCGCTGGTGATCATCTGACTCGTACAAACAAATTAGGGATAATGTTGCCATCCTGTACATCCCACTCGAACACGGGGGTAACTCACCACCTCCATCCCCAGCACCGTGCCTCGCAGGGAGCCGTACCGCAGCAGTCTGAGACCCCCGGCATTAGTGGCCACGTTGCCCCCAATGTGGCAGCTGCCCTTTGCACCAAGGTCCAGGGGCATGATGAAATCCCTCTCCTCCACAAAGCTGGAGAGGTTCTCCAGCACGCAGCCAGCCTGGCAAGTGATGGTGCCTGGACAGCGAGGAGTGGGCTTTGGTTTAAGATGAGCAACTATAAGCTGGCGCTTGAGCTCATAGAGTCTTCAAATCTGTACAATTCAAGCTCATGGATTCGCTGATCTTTAATACACATTGGGAAAATTAATATACGGTATTCATTTACTTCCGATATGTTGAGAGGTGTTATAAATTTGTCATGAAAGTACACAGGGATAACAATTTCCCACTCTTTATCCCGAGAAGATTTTTCAGACGTTATTTAATGAAACAGTGGTTACCACGTACACGAACACAGAACAGTGACCACTCCTTGTTTGATGCGTTACAGATATCACTAACTTGACTTTTTGACCAGCTGTAGAGTATGGAACTAACCAGACACGCTGTCAAAGCTCAGGACCTGGTTCATGAGGGCTGTGGAAAGGATGATCTCGTCAAACACGGGCACACTGCCTCCCACCAACCCTGTGTTACCACCCTGGGGTGTCACTGCCAGCTTGCGCTCATTGCAATACCTGAAGGACCAAAGGTGCCCGTCACTGTGCAATCAGAATCACATAGGTAAATCTGTCGGGCAACAAACCTTTCAGCAGCCATGCTTTTCATACGCAATCAGCTTCACTGTCAGATGACAATTTACCATTATGCTTGGATATCTGCTCTAGACATTTCTTTTTTTTTTCTAAAAGAGATTTAATATTTTGACATGGTGTGGACACATAGTTCCTATATTTCTCTTTATTCAACAAATATAATTTCATTATCTGTGTCCTGCTATTTTTTCCACTTCACTTTCACTCAGGTTTGTGTATTAACAACTTCAGGTAAGCATAATAAAGCAAAACATATAGAAAAAGAAAAGACTTTAATGAGAAAGCCACTTCTGCCTGTAGACAACCTCAGTGTGAGGACTCTTGCAGTACCTACCTGAGAATATGAGAGACTTCTTCTGTTGTTCGAGGTCTCAGGAGCAGCTCACTGGAGCCTAGAGGCAAAAGAAATCCATTCAGCTGCCCCGCTCTCTCTCACTGCAGTACACCTGCATTCATACAACACCTAAGCACTGCTCGGAGGAGATGCAGAAATTCTCCACCGGAAAAAAAAAAGTTTTTTACATCTATCGCTCATCTACAACCAGAGCAACGGCATCTGCACATCGCTAGCTGCGCGTGTACCACGGGGGAGCCGCAGAAAACAAAATGCTGTCTCTTTTCAATCAGAATGTCAACAATCTAAATCTCACTGCATCACTGTTGCTTGGAGTTGACACATGCTTGATGTTAAATCAATCGTCTGCAACCCGAACACGAGGCATCAGGGAGAGGAGGAGGAGGAGGAGGAGGAGGAGGCCCGCCTCACCTCGTACGGACTGGAGCCAGTCCACGTTGCTCGGCTCCAGCACTTCGGGGTCTGTGATGGCCCTCCCTGGCAGCAGCTGCTCAAAAAAGGCCAGGTCCTCCCGGGAGATGGTGGCAAAGGGGAGCCTTTTTGGCGCAGAGGCTTGCGCGGCTCCGCCTGTCCCCCCCTGGGCCCGCGTGGAGTGGAACCGGCGCTCTGGGCTCCCGCCGCAGACTGGGAGCCCTCTCCCCTCGCACAGGATCGAGGACGCCGGACCCCGACAGAGCGCCCGTCGCGCCCTCACTTTCAGGGCCACTCTGCGAAGACCGTGGAATAGAGCCGCCATTGGGGACCCTGCGGGGACACAGCATCGCAGCCAGGTTAAAAGCCATGCCGAGACCTCTCCCCCACACACTAGAAAATTAAGTCAGAAGAGCCTTTATCAGTCCATCCATGTTCTAATCTCTTTGTCCAGCTCAGGGGAGCCAGCAAACAAGGGGCACAAGGCAGGGCACACCCTGGACAGGACAGCAGTCCACTGCAGGGCACACACAGACACACTCACACCAGGTTTGATTTTCCCAGAAGCCCATTAACCTACCAGTATGTCTTTGGACTGTGGGAGGAGAGCAGGGCACCTCGCAAAACCCCTGTGAACCTGCAGATAGCACCCCAAATCTGGAAATGAACTCGGGGCCCCAGTAAGGCATGGCAGCAAAGTTAACCACTGTCCCTTCCTCGGTTTCTGTGGTGTCTTCTTTATTATAGGGTCACAAAACTTGTTAATGGGGGGCTGTACTTCATCTGATCCATTTCTGCACTCCAGTTTATTGCCAGGGAAACAGATCCATTTCAAAGTTCACACAAACCCCAAAGAGTATTTTTGGCATCAGACAAGCCAAGAGTGGAATGACTAAGATTTTGATTTAAGATTTTATATTAGCATCACTTTGATTATAAAGGCACCACCGCCATTGGATTAACCAAGCTGTTGAAGACCCAGCATTCAACAATTACAGATTAACTGGACATTCCGTTTCCTTTCCAACAAAAAAACATGCAGACTAGTTTGTGATCCCTGTTCGTTAGCTGTTGGATAAACTAAACATAGAGTTTACTGGCTGTGGGGCCGAAGACAAATAAATCCAGATGTATTACCTTGTCCTTTTTTATATTAATCATGTTAAGCCTTACCATCACAGCGGTGTAACAAATCACAACACAATCTTATCTATTGAGCCGCTATATCTTTGCACATTTTCATTTTTTCGAAGGGAATTGAAAAAAGTTTAAGATTTACGGAGCTACCGAGTATCGGTACCTGGATTTAAAGGGTGCTATCCACACACAGACTACAAGCAAGGGCTCTTAAGCAAGAGCATTATGTTTTGTTTTGATATGTCTGTGTTTTTAAAAACCATCCCGAATATCCACAAATCCGTAAATGCACACTCAAAATGACCCGTCCTTGGGTTCACTTTGCTCCGTTAATCCGTAGGGGTCATACCAGACTGAAGAAGCGTGTCGCTGAAGCACTCTGTCCAGGAAATGGTCACAGAGATAGATACAGTACCTGTTTGTGCAGCGCGACACTCAAAAACATCCAGCCAGCTGCAATCCGCTTCAGTACGCCGCGAATTTCAACGCCGAGTCTGTAGGACAATTTCCTGCTTATGAATATTACGAGCACACCGGGCCCCCGTTTTGCCCAATCAGGTCTGCCCATCCGCCTCTGCTCCTCTGGGGCCTATCAGAGCAAAGGAAGTAATGAATATTTAATTAGGCAGCGAACTGTACGCCTCACGCGGGCTGGATTAAAAAAAAATACATGTTTATGCTCCTGGAAACCGAAAAGATGGCGACGGCAATGTATCTAGAGCACTACCTGGATAGTAAGTAGCGAAATACCGACACGCGAGCGGGCTCATGCTTACGGGGTATTGTAGTCTTGTAGCATTATTGTTGTTTTGTTTGAGGACGATAACCGAGCCATACGCAATCGGGAAGAAATCGCTAGACAGGAGACCCGCAAAAGAGCTAGCACCCTCAAGTTTGTAGTTAAATGACGTTCCCTTGGACGTGTCGTGAGTGAAACTCTGCGGGAGTCACCTCCAGGAAAAACATCAGATGTCTTGATTTAATCATGTGTGATCGGGGAATGTTGCGTTTTACACTGCCGTGTATTTACGCGGGTGAACAGGAAGCCCTTGGTTCACAGCGGAAGTTGGTAATTAAGTTTTTTTTAAGTCTTCGTCACCTTAATATGGAATTAGTTTTTTTTCCCGCCCAAGTTCGCGGATATTGAGAACGTATATGTCGCATTGTCTTAGACTGCTGTTCAAATCCCGTGTCGGTGTAGGATACTGGAATAAATAACCCGCTTCCATGAGGCAGAGCGGGATGTTTGATTTCAAAGTGCGTCACACGGACCGGCCTCTCTCCAGCCGTGGCCACTGGTTAGAAAAGTCACAGCAGGAAGCGCTTGTTCTCAGCCAGGGTTTTGATAGGTTGCGCGTCGTGATGAAACCCGCCAAAGACGTATGTTTCAAAATGTGCAGTCTGCATGTGTTCGTTGTATTTAAGAAGGGAGGCGAGCTGTGCTGTTGCATCGGGATGCAAAATATCAACTCCAAAGCGTGCGTTTCCAGCCGCGTAAAACATGGCAGGATGACAGGAGCATAAAAAGGGCAAACATTGAAGGGAAATGCCCAGTGTTTGTGTTTGCTCAAAAACAAATACATCATCCCCCAGAACACTTGAAATCTCTTTCACGCCCCGTTTCCCGTTAGACTAAATAAGCCTTTGCTTCCAGCCATTGTCCTCTTGTGTATCCTAGGTATTGAAAACCTGCCCTGCGAGCTACAGAGGAACTTCACCCTGATGCGAGAGTTAGACAATAGGACAGAAGGTATGGAAAATGTATCGCTAACCTTCTGACATCATAGCAGTGCCGTAAGCCTGTGTGGCAGGAGGCTTGTTAAAGCACAGTAACTCCCATGCAAACACAGGAACATGTACAGTATTTGTAGATAATGTTTCAGTACGTTATGAATATAAATAAAGTACTAAGTGAAGGTTACTCTTTATTTAAAATATATTTGAGATTACCGAAGTGCTAAAGATAGTTAAACTTGTAAACAAAATGTTGTTTTTTGTGTTTTTTAGTAATATTTCTGGATGTCCTGAATTGTCTTTAGTGGGAATAAAATATGTTTTATATAGTGAAACTTCATGCACATGTGTGTTTAAATGGTGACATTTGTGTCTTTCAGTTAACACCAATATTGGTCGTGTTTATAATTTGTTACAACATGCAAAAAGCAGTGATTTTTAACAACTGTGGTGTAAAGATTCTTACAGCATTTATGGTAATAGTAATATTTGGAATATCCTTACATAATGTAAGCTGTTTCCTTCAGTTGTGTTTTCTCGTACTACTTCAGAAAAGAAGGCAGAAATAGACCA
This sequence comes from Lepisosteus platostomus, assembly GCF_059453375.1. Lineage (NCBI taxonomy): Eukaryota > Metazoa > Chordata > Actinopteri > Semionotiformes > Lepisosteidae > Lepisosteus > Lepisosteus platostomus. The sequence goes on from NC_142612.1 coordinate 68,416,538, forward strand.
GTTGGCTGCAGAATACATTGCAAATGTGAGGAACCTGGCTTCAGAGCAGAGAGTGGAGCACTTACAGAAGATTCATTCAGCCTATAACAAATGCAAAGAATACAGTGATGACAAGGTTCAGCTTGCCATGCAGACATACGAAATGGTTTGTGTTTCTGTTTTCTTTTTATAAAATTGTATTCAGCCATTGGCACTGTTACAAAAGTAAAAAAAAAAAACGGTTCTGACCAGATCCTTTGGTCATCAGTAGCTGTACCACCTTGAAACCTCATCCTGTAAAATCACAGATGAAACAAAATGCTGGGTCTGGTCAGCATAGGATTGGGCAAACTCTTAAGAGTTAAATAACAGACTGCAATTGGAAATGGTATTGGTAGACCAGTTCAGCATTTCTGGAATATATTGTGCGTCCCGAGTTGAGCTAAAATAAAGTGTGGTAGAAACATGTTTCGTCTCACCAGGTGGATAAGCACATTCGGAGGCTGGATGCAGACCTTGCCCGCTTCGAGGCAGACCTGAAGGAGAAGCTGGAAGTGAGCGGCTATGAGAGTCCTGATGGAAGAGGCCTAAAGAGTAAGGAGGGGGGATGTTTTTTGGCAGACTCTTGTCTTAGAACTTTCACCACCCAATGGACTTCAAAATGCAGTGCAACCTAACTCATATTTGCATTTGTGCAGAGGGCAGGAGTCAGAAGGACAAGAGGGGGTCGAGGGGGAGAGGTAGGAAGGGATCTGATGATGACTCCCCCAAGAAGAAAAAAATGAAGAACAGGTGTGTAGTTGTGTTCTGAGTCACCCGGGGTTTGTAGCCATGTGGAAGTTTTGCAGTATGTTTCAAAGTAATTTTTGATGTTACAAATGAAGAAAGTAAACAAAAATACTTTTGTGCTAAGTAACATCATAAATTACTGCATTCCTAGCACTAGTTTTGAAAAAAGATGGCTGTGAAAATTATGTGGTATATCACCCTATAACTTGACACTGAAGCTAGGTAAGTGTGAGCCTGGACAGTACCTGGATGGGAGACCTCCTGGGAAAGCTAAGGTTGTTGCTGGAAGAGGTACTGGTAGGAGCAGTAGGGAGTGTTCATCCTTCAGTCTGTGGGTCCTAACGCTCCAGTGTAGTGATAGGGACGCTATACTGTAAAAAGGTGTCCTCCTTCAAATGAGATATAAAACTGAGGTCCTGACTTTCTGTGGTCATTAAAAATCCCAGGGCATTTCTTGAAAAGAGTAGGGCTGTAACCTAGGTGTCCTGGACAAATCTCACCCTGGCCATTAGCAGCCATGGCCTCCTAATAATCCCCATCTATCAGTTGGCTTCAACACTCTGTGTAAGTTTTTTTCTTTCAGAATGACTATTTAGTTATATTTGTTTTTCTCATGTTTGTATCTTCACAGCCCAGACTACAATGATTCTATTCTAGCTGTGCATCCTTCTGACGTCTTGGATATGCCTGTTGATCCCAATGAGCCTACTTACTGTCTGTGTCACCAAGTGTCATATGGAGAAATGATTGGATGTGATAACCCGGATGTAAGATGTTTTTTACATGCAACATTTAATAGATTACATCAACAAAATCTTTATTCAATTAGTACTTAATTATTGACTTTTAAAAAATAAAATGCCTTTTTTTTCCTCTTATCAGTGTCCAATAGAGTGGTTTCACTTTGCTTGTGTTGATCTTACTACAAAGCCAAAAGGGAAGTGGTATGTACAAATGAATTGTTTCAACTTTATCCTCATTAGCAGTAATGATATAATGATTTTTTCTTTTGTGCTTTAGATGTAAAATGTTGTTAATGACTTGTTTTTTCTTGTTGATTTCAGGTATTGTCCTCGCTGTATCCAGGACAGAAAGAAAAAATGAGAATTGGATTACCTTTTGAGAAAGATTATATTTTGTTTATATAGTATAATTTATATACATATTTTCCCTTTCCTTGACCATATTTTTCATAGGATCAGTCATAACATCAAGGTCTTTTTAAATCCCTTGTTAGTGACTTGAAGTATGCATCAGACCTTGTCCATTGGACCATATAAAACCCTAAATGACACCTCAGACTTAAACTGATTAAGACACAAGAACCCAATATTCGTAAGGACAGGCATTAGCTTAAGATTGAAGCGATGAAAGGTCTGTGTTTCAGTGTTTTGGATGTTTCCACTGACCTACCTCACAGGTGAAGAATACCATAGTTTTTTTAGCCCTGCCGAAATTCAGCAGGTAGAAAATTGTTCAAATCCAGCTTGAGCCAAAAATAAAATGGATTTTAGTGATTCCATCCACAGAGCAACTAGCTTGATCTTGATCTTCTGTTTTTTTATTCGTGCACAAGCTCTGTAGTAAAAAAAAGTTTTTTTTACTAGTCTTCATATGAGTGGTTCCAGGATACTGAATTAATTTGCTTCCGTTACAGTTCTATAATGGTAACTGTTGAAAATGTAAAATCTTTTGGAGATTTGACTAATTTTTGGCATGTCAACATCTAGTCATATTTGCACTTCTGGTAGAAGCCCTCCTGTGCATTCTTCAGCACCCTTACTGAAGTTCAATATTTCTGGGCATGAGCAATTGCATTTTAATGCTCAAATTATTGATGGAAAGTGCAGATTGTCACCTTTAAAAGTTGTAGTGAGTAATTGTTGAGCTTTAATATAACCATTGTCAACATAACTAAAGCAAACAATTGGTAGGTACTGTAAGGATTTTCAGAGTGGGCTTTTTTTAAAGAACTGCTACGAGTTTATAATTAACCCTTGTTAACGGAATACTGGGTTAAGTTTTAGATTTGTTTTTAATATCAGACATACAGTAGGGTACCTCCTTTTATTATACAGATTTTAAAATTAACTTCTTCCAAAAAAGTAATTGTCTTTTTTAAGATGAACCATTCCTAACTCATGTAAATATAGGTTATAGAAAGCACCCAGTTTAAAAATCTGACTAAGCTTATTGTTAAATAATTAGTTGAGATTAGAGCAGATACAAGATCCGTTTATTTACGAGCACAGGCCTTGATCCACGATGATCTGCAATTAAGAGTTGTACTGTATATAATGGCATATTGTAAAATTGTAGATGGAAGAGTACTGTAGAAAGTCTTATAATGAATAACATGCACTGAATCCATGCCAAAAATAAGAAAAATCTGCTGCTTGAACTATTAACTGAAACTCATTCTATATAATCTTAAATGAATGTAGAGGTGGATTTGTTTTTTAAGAACTGTGAATCTTACTTTAAAAAAGTAAGGGATGCTGTACAGTTTGTTTTGTTTGAAGAGGTGGCACAATATTTATATAAATGTGTAACTACAGTGTTTTAATTGTTGTAAACAAAAATAAACAGTCATCATAGAATAATATTCCAGTCTGTAGTATGTGCTGCTAGATTATGACATTGGTTCTTTCAGGACCAGTTGGGCTGGTTTCACAGATGCTGATCATATTTGGTCATTCAAAATTAGTACTCAACAGGCTGTGTAAAAGAAGTCCTCTGTGTCCTCTAAGTTTAAAGTGAACTTATTTTAGACAGGCAAGTGTAAGATGTTACCCAAGTCCTGTAATGAACAGTTACTAACCATGTCTACTTCAAGACAAGGAAATCAAGATTTATATATGGAGTACATCCATTACTTAAGTTAGCCTTTGTAGCAGGCATCAATATGTCAAACCATATAGATTTTAAAACAGACATTTCTAGGAGGACAAAACTATGATCATAATTGATGTCCAAAACCAAATTAGTATTAAAATGCTTGTAAACCTTTTCAGGATTATTTTGAAACCTGTAAATGGTATTATCCATATAAAGGGCACATTCAGAAATTTATCAAAACTACAATTGGGGATGGATTGAAACACTTTAAAATGGCCTTTATACAATATATTTACGGTTCATAATCTGTTTTAATATTATGCCTGCCAAACCTTTCAGTGCAGTGTTTTGTTAAACTTCGGTGATTTGGCATTTTTCTTCTATGTAAATTTGACCAATCCATATTCAATGTACTCTACATTACGTTTTGGGGGAAAAGGTTATAGCTGGTAAGGTGGTACCAGTAATTTAATTTTAAAAATGTATGTAGTTTTAATTTGATAATGTGTACAAGAAAACCCAGCATTTTAATTAAGTAGTGAATAATCAAAATTGTATTTGGCAGGATGTTCAGTGAATATATAAATAATGATACGTGATGTAATTAATTTATTTTGTGGTCATACAAACTAGAACAAATTAATTGATGACTGCTGTGAGAATTAGGCCATGTAAAACTTAAAGAATCTTTGTAACCTAAATACCATTATTAAGAAAAGAGAAAAGATGGGTGGGATTCAGAGGCCTCTTGATAAGTTGAATCCATTTTCCCCAGATATTTAAAACTAAAAAAACTGATCTGCCCAGAAAGCAACCTTGATAAAGACATGGAGCATGTCCTGTGAGTGTCATAGTTAAAAGTATAAAAGTTTATAACAAAGTGGCTAACATTCTCATAGAAGAAAATCTGTAACATTTGTGAAGTACTTTGGGTTAGTGTGAATGATGGAAGATGTTGCATAAATATCTATTCCCACAGACCACTTGTGCTTAAGTAAAATACAAATCAAATCAAAGAAATGTATCCCATGGTTTAAACTTAATGTTGTGCTTTGCTCCAAAGGGTAAGTCTGTATTCTCTTTGTACTATAGAGATCGACACTTCTTTTATATAGAAAATTGTGTTTTTTATTGTTATACCTAGACAATATTATATTGTACAAATAAAGTATTTTTGGGGAATACAAACGTGATTAATTTTATTTGAGATACAAGGCTGCATATTTCTTATTAAAATTAACTAGATTTTCAAAATGTTAATCCATCTGATACCTTTGTGGCACTCCCTACTACAGGGCACATTCTTATAACATGCAGAATGTATTTGGGGATCCTTCTACACCTATTAGAATTTTGCATTGCACATGACAACTGTATAATTACAGACATCTTTTGAGAGAACAGTCATAGCACCTATAAAGTCCTCAAAGGAAAGTGAAAGCTATTTAAAGATAGACTATCCTTAAATTAAAAGCATCTTCTCATTTTCATCCCATTACAATCTGGCTGGTTCTTGCCTTCCTCAATACCTTGAGGCATCTTCCCATATCTCATGTTACACTTTGTTTTTTTTCCCTCAGCAAGGAATGATCACTTGTTAGCCTTCTCACACTGGCTTGGCAAATTTAGAAATATTAACTCTTCATTAATACGCCCGGTGTTACAAGAAAACTGTTAATCAAAGATGAGCAACGTGTTTGTTTTGTACAGAACTTTTGGAACTTCACAAGACCATTGCATTTTATATCCCATGGCACAATGTGTTTTGGTTTATGTACATAATGCAATTCATAATCTTAAAAATGAATTAGAGATGTGAAAATGTTCTGACCAGCAAAACACTTTCCTTAGTTCTGTCCACTATATCAGCCAAATCTAAAATGCCATGTAGCAGTGCTGTCCACCAGTCTCTCAGTCCCACTCTTTGGGCTAAAACCCTCCATCCGATTCCTCTTCATCCCAGCTGCACGTCTCCAGGCACTCATCCTGTGGGAAATCAACCTGCACGTCGTACACGAAGTCTGGGTCATCCTTCTTTTTGCGGTTCTGTTCAAAGAGCTGATCCATCCGGGCCTTCTTCCTGGAGAGTTCCTCGTCGCCAAGCTTATTCAGGTCTTCGTTGGGGTCCAGGCGCAGCGAGGCTAGGCTCTGCTCCAGAGTGCGGCCCAGCAATCGGTCTCGCAGGATCACATGAAGCCTCTCCATCTGCCTCATGGACACGTCCTGCAGGTAGGCGCTATGCCGCACGTTGTTTTTCAGCCGCTCTGCTGCCTTGCTGCAGTCTGCCGGGAGGACACGGACATGAAAAGTGCAATAAGACTCTCAGGGCTGGAATGTTGGAAGCAGCCAGAGTTGAAATATTCAGGGGATTATTATGATTTTTTGGCCCTCGAAAAGCATAGCACAGAGCCCGAAACACGTTTACATAGGCAGGAGACAAAAGGACGCCTGCATTTACATCGGAGTGAAGAGACGAACATTTTGCTCAGAGCGTAGTTCACTTCACTCTTGTGCTCCTCAGGCTCTCTAACATTTGCGGATTTACTAGGACGTCAGAGAAGCAAATATCACCAAATGCATTCACACCAATGATTCCTACTGCCAGTCTAAAGTAAGGAAGTCATGTACCTCTTTCAATGAAGCAGAACGAAATATTCATATTTTGCCTGACATTTAAATATTGTAGTACTCACAACCACGATCTATGATGCACATATGAAATGTGTTGATTTGAAATGAAAAGGCACCAATATCGCCAAACTAAAACACGTATTCATGTCATATGCTGGAGGTTATATGAAGACATGCTTTCTTCCTTCCGGACCGAGTACGAACTTCTCATTTCGGCGACGTCCAGGAGCGTTTTCCCTAAAAAGTGTTCTCCTGCCCTGGCCAGGCGTGGCGGCTCACCTGAGAACTTCGAGAAGCTCCGAACGGGCATGATCCGCTTCCGCGCCTTCTGCGTTACTGTGTCTTCATAAATCAGCACGATGGCTGGGGGGCTGAACCGGACCCCGCACTTCTTGGCTGTGTAAGTCATTTTCAGGAGTTTCTCGCCATTCGTGATCTGGAGTCAAGCAGATCGATGTGTCACGCGTGGGAAATTCCCTGCCTTCTGGACCGATCAAAATCAGAATTCCCTTGAAAATAAAGAAATGAAAAAAATAAAAAACAATGACTCTCAAGGTAACTGCATCGTATCATATAGTATAACAGTAAGTGTAAAATAATACATTGCATTATAATGTGTAATAAAGTCCGCTTGGAGGCGCTAACAACCTGTACGGTAGCCTGAATTGATACGTTCACGTTTTGGTACCTCTTTTAAAAGATACAATAATATAAAAAATTAGGAAACAAAAGAACGATGTATGTGTCTTTACACGTGCATATTAAATATACATTTTATTTCGGATTTCGTTGGCAGATAGTTTGCTGACAGCAACCGCATTCCCCGAGAGTTTTAGGTCTACGTTTACAAGTTAACATAACAAGCACACCACTGCTGCTTGATAAAGAGTATCAATATTAATAGCAATAATAACGTAAAACGTTAACGATGCAAGTTTACAAAGCACTCGCTTTTAAACTGATACTCTTTGACGCTTGATCAAATACTACAATTTCCACTGAATAATGTTGCCAAGAAAAGAAAAAGAGCCGCGGAAAGAAAGCTAAAATTTATATTAATAATATTATTTGTTTACAAACCTTTTCGAGCACCCGACAGTATCTTCCTCCGCAGAAGCGCGTCTCTCAGCTGTTCACGTTGCCATGATCACAAGGACCTTATTTTTGAGGACCTCAGCTGCCTACTATGCACCAGTTTATTATAACGTAACAATCCGTGTTGTTTTTACATCACAGGCATAATCAATACGTAGCCGTGTTTCGGAGGAAATCACCGATAATTTGTAAGCTGCTTCACCTTTGTTTACCTGCAATGATCGTGTACGATACAATCAGGCATTGTAAACGTCACCATACCGGTTGAGGTTTTGGGTGGGCTGACAACTCCTTGGCTGCGTTGACTGCATGCAGAGTTAAGGGAGTCTGTACAGATACTGCAGCAAATCTGTCCAAATACGACTGTCTGCATCAAATCAGTCAGGGCAACACGTCATCAGGCCACGCATCCACAAGCTAAAGTACTGTATCTGCATCACTGCGCAGCTGCTCAAGTTTTTATTTAAACGTCAGAAATACAAAAAAAGGAGACAAAATATTAAAACAGATACAGATATAAACACACTTAACAGCCAGAGGAATTTACAATTATAAAAGCTAAAAATTAATTTTGAATTAATTTATTTCCATTGTATGTCTTGCCTTTTGATCAATTAAATGTCTAATAGAATTGTACTGCGCTGTTCAACCCAAATGAACAGCGCTGTCTGACAAACGTGTTACTGTACATAATCCTCATCGCAACTGCTAGCGCCACCTAGCTAGGAGTTCTGAAACGCCAACGAGTAACGCAAATAATATCTGGATGAAATCCATGCAATGGCAAATTTATTTCCACGGCTGGAACACCGTTATAAATAGGTTTACAAGGACATAATCACGTACGTTGCTGTCAAGTTTTTGTTTCCGGGTTGAATGTAGAAAGGTAATCTATGCAAAATACATTGTAAAGCGGTGTAACGGTGTCACCTGTACTCATCTGTTTAACCCTTAAGGACTGTTAAACGTAATAAGCAAAAAATGCCTACGAATAACAAAATAATTACAGCTGCTAATGAAACAGATGAATTCTTAGTTCGGAAGGTTACATAAATATATTTAAACCAATATAAAAAATAAGTTCTGCCTTACATATTTTAGTGTACAACGGATGTAGAGTTGGTCTATTACTCCAAAAAAGTCATTTCTTTAACAGAATAAAAAATCAGATAGGAAAACTTTTTTTCCATAAAGTTTCTTCAAATTTATTGTGCAATTTATTTTGTCACAACTTGAATTTCCCAAAAATATTTCAAAGAAAATTGAATAGTTTTCTTAATGAGCTGTTCACTGTGTAAACACTATACCACTACAGGAATCCAAGGTGTAAACTATTTGAAAGTTATACACTAGTGTGTATACTAGAATACTAGAAAGTATTTTTTAAAAGGGAAATATTTGTTAATTCTGTTATGTAGCATTCACTCCAGAACCCCTCTCTATTCTTCCTTGTTATGAACACGTGAGACAAGTCTGAACATGGTATTCTGAGGCAATCGTGTTTATCATATCAAGAGTGTTTTGAAAAAGAACACACAGAAAATGATTGTGCGGTACCGCGACATCCAGGCCCCTGGAGGTTTCTGAAAAAATAAATTCAGATAGGAGGTTAATACCACTCATTCTTAACGTGACTTAGGACCCAGAATTCATCCCAGACCTTAAAAATTGTCTAGGTAGTGTGAGAATGCTAACCCTTACACTGCCTGGGGTGTCAAGTGAGCATTTCCGCTGTTTACAGTATATCTGAACATCTCTGGGCTGAGGATTTTGACATGATCACCAAACCAAAAAGAATGAATGCGATACAAAGAAGACCACTGATAAAAGCACTTGCATTTAAATGATATTCAATAGTGCTTGGTTACAACTTTTGATCCAACCAAATCAGTTTTCGCATACAACTGCCGAGCGACGCACCGCCACATTCAGGCCCCTGGGAGTTTCTGAAAAAAAAACATTTTCAAATAGGAGGTAAAAACCACTAAATCTGACCTGGGACCCAAAATCCAGCCCTGAGCTTAAGAATTGTCTATGTAGTTTGTGAATGCTAACCCTAATCCTACCTGGGGTGTCAAGTGAGCATTTCCATTGTTTATATCTGAACTTCTCTGGGCTTAGGATTTTGACCAAAAAGAATGGATGGGAAACAATCACAACCACTGATAGAAGGACTTGCATTTGCATGAGATTCAATAATGCTAGGTTACAACTTTTGATCCAAACGCCTCAGTTTTGGAATACAATGGCCGTGCGGTACTGTTGTATATTTCATGTGCTGCAATAAGTCAAAAAATTGATCTCTGAGACTGCAGAATTGATCCAGATTGTTTCTGCCCTCGTTGTTATAGCCTAGCATGCAGTGTGCTGCGAGCTGGAACCCAAAGTGCGGGCAGAATGTTGCACTCAGACCGGCACTTTTTGGCGTTAAAAGAAAGAACACACACAGGAGACAATGGCAGTGTTGCATAAGTTCCACGTTTATTTAATATCCGACTATGTGTTAAGTGTACACAAACATCTGAAGACGCTTAACTCCAACACTCAGATAGTTTTGAGACATCAATTAAACTACTGCCCATTCATGATGGTACAAACAGGTTACAGCTGTATTATACATCGTCCACAGCAATCGTGTTTTATATACAGAGCAAAAAAAAAAGATAAACATGATGATGGATTTTGTTTAAAAGAGCTAAGGAAGAACCCTTGGGTACTATTCTGATATGGAAGCACAGAAATAAGATGTTAAAAATGAGCCTCTTTTTTTTTTTTAGTCGTTGTCTAACACAACATCTAGGCAGATGTGCTGAATGTGATCACTGAGATTGTGATGAGAGGAGGATGGGATGAGGGTGTAGGATACACAGCTTGTCAGCTCAGAAATTCTCATGCCTCAAAACTATGGCAGCCAAAATCACAATATTGTTTTTCCACATGAACTTAGTGAATCTGCAAGTGATTCTTTTTTTACTGCCCATCAATGGTTGATCAACAGCCATATGGGATGGTCATCCAGTGCACAGATCTAGAAAGAGGAAATTATTTGACTAATGCACCTAAAATGGCAGCTTTCCTGTGTGTGATGTCATGGAGGAAAGAGATAACAATATTTTGGCTCAATAACATACAAAGCCAAAATTCTCCAACTTAATTTTATTGTCCCAGGCAGAGAGAAGTGGTTTGGATACTGTACTATTTTCTAGATCAACACAAATCCACATTAGAACTAGCAATTGCAATTACATTATCACAGTCTAACACTTCTCCATATTAAGGGGCAAATGAGTGCCATGGAACCAAAGTGCTCAATGGAACAGACAAAGGCCCATGATGCACACCATTGAAAACAGCCAATCAGATGTAAGCCAAAGAGGTTTACAGTAAGTGGACTGCTCAGCTCAACAAATGCATGCAAGCATGGTCTTGTATTGAATGCAGCATTGAGATACAACATTTGAATTGAACTGCAAGTGTTTTCTGTTGTTTTGGTTTTTTTTTTTGCTGCCACAGCTTTGGAACATCAGAAATTGTCAGCTTCCCTTTCTATAAAGAAAAAAAATTCCACAAAAGCACGAGTGCCAACTAAATTTTACACGTTTCACATTTGTTTTCAAACTCCCATCAGAGGTTGAAAGGAAAAATTAAGCAGAATGGTAGTTTTTAAATGCAAAAAACGACAGTTCTGATTAAAACGCCATCTCATAAAGGTAGCTATGCTAATGAAAATCCAGTTTGTCTATCAATCAGCATATTCTTGTCCTGTGCTGTTCGTGGTGCGCTGCACCAGCCTTGGGCTATTCAAACACTCTATTCAGCTCTTTTATGGGACAAATGCATTTCACAGCTTAAAGGATTGGTAACACTGTTTCCACAGCCCCTGCAGTGTCTTTTTCCTTTTTCCATAAAATAAACTTACATGTTATCCGTAAGATGAAACAATATATACATTTCCTAATAACACAAAGCAGGGGAATAGTAACTCTATTGTATTATTTTACTAATTGCAAACCTTTCTTTTAAGATGACCAAAAACTGAGCAAACCCATCTAAAAATATTTCCATTCCCCCCGATATCGATACTTCTCCTTGCTGGGGCTTTATCTGAAAGCCATTCAGAAGGTTCTTCTTCCATCTACAGTTGTGTTCTGCTGTAAAATTATTCCTTTCAATAAAGGGAATGCACATCTTGGTAATCCATCATTGTCAGGTACTTTAAGAGTTTAGCGGAGATGTTCAGGAATATACTGAGCAGCTGCTGTTCCCATACTGTCACAGTGATATACTGTAACTTGTTCGGGCAGAAATAGTGTTTATCATTACAATATTTCAATTATGTCCTCCGAATCTCAAGCAGGACAGTTTGATCAATAAAGTATTATTTGATCCTAAAGAAACTACGTAAAGAAGCTTTTATTTAAAACTGTAGGCTTATTTTTCTTACACAGTACTGCATTGATCTGGACACAGTAGAAACTGTGGCAAATGGAATGAGAAAACCAATGCTCTCCAGCAACAATGTCCTGTACTGCTGAATACTGTAAAATACTAAATGAATCAGTTGCTTTTTTAATTACTGTATTCACTTTTAACCTGACTAACATACTTAATGCTTAGATAGTGGAGTGATAGCTCTCCAGCAGGTATAGAATAATTATTTTATGGCTCAGCACAAGCTTTGCTTATAATCTTTTCTGATGTTCTTGACATACATTTCTCAGAGACAACTAGTAGTGTTCTCAGGCTGGCTCACTACTCTGCATGCTCTGTGGGTTGGCTGGCCCCAGGCATGCTCCTCAGCCTCCAGGGTTGTATAGAACACCTGGAAGATTCCACCATGCAGCTCAACAGAGTTCTAATTATCAGAACACTCAGGAACACATGCTCCAGTGATTGGCAGACCAAGGGCATGTTCAGTATTCAAGATGTTTCCTGCAAAATAAGGCTCTCGAGAGCAATATTCAAAACATCAGATATAAAAATATACCCTAAATATGAACACAGACAAAAGAGAGAGAGAGAAAAACTGAGGATTGGAATGATGTTCCACTCTGCACTGCCTCGGGAATCTGCTCAGAAGCCAAATAACCTTCCTCTTACCACAGTTACCAAGATGGCATGGACAGTTATTACAGAGTCTTCATGTGATATTGAGCGTGAACATTGTACTGTACACCAGATCAAAACAAGCTACAACATTTTTTAGAAACGATTTCTCAATTTTTGGTCATCTACAAAGTGCAAAAGTGGAGGCTCAAGGGCATTGTTATATTCACGTTAAGCAACTTGATCAATGGATCACGTTTACGAGATGCATTCTCTCTGAGATTCTTGTTGACTACAATCATTCAGAAAGGTGTTTTGTCGAGAATAAACTACAAATAATAGGCATTTCATGACAGTAACTGCTCTCAATCATGACCTCCTCTAGAAAATCAGGTTTGTGATATTTTCTGCGGTTAAGTATACCATCTAGCTTTAACCCCTTTCCTGCGTTTGAGCCAGGTCTCACTCTACTAACAGTGCAGGAGTTTTCTCACCCAATATATATTTGCATTAAGTGTATACTATCATATGCTTAACATACCTTTACTTATCTCTCTGTATTTTTCATGTTTCTCTCCTATTCTTTCATGTTGATTAATGATGATTGTGCAAACCATAAAATTAGTTGTCTTGATTAATAGGTCTTAAAAATGCCTGAAAGCGATATCTGAAAAAAAAAAGATATTTCCGGTAGCTTTAAGGCAAACCCTAATGGACTTGAACAAGGCAAAGGCCTCTTTCAATCACGGAGGTTTGTTATGCACCATGAAGAACTGGACAATGGAAATCAGGCTGGGGGCTGGGATCTGACTCAGTGCTTCAGCTCCCTCCTCAGGTAGAGTGGTGTAATGAAGTGCTCCACAAAAGGTGCATTTAAAACTGACAAATGCAAAACCATGCTAAACGAAGGCCTGCTGTGAACCTGTGCAGAGCAGAAACCAGCACTCAGAAGCTACACATAAGGTGCTAATCATAGAACCAGAATGCTCCTTACATTCCAGTGAATAAAACTAGGATGCATACATGAGATGATACGTTTCTAGTGCAATATGTATAAAATTACAAATGCTGCTAGTCGTTTTATCATATGCTTATAAAATGCCAATAGTGACATCTCATACAGGCACAGTAAGCGTGCAACATGTACACTTGATTTATACAGAGGAAAACCAACATTGCCTTACATATATTTTTCCTTCTAAGTGATCCAAGATAATGGGCATAGAGAGTCAATGTGAACAAACGAAGCTGAACATACTGTGGCAGCATGATAAACTGACTGGAGCTGCTATGAAAGATAAAGGAGGGGCTACATGGATTGCCCAATGTAAAACAACACTTCCACACACAACCTTTAAAGATGTGATGGAGCATTCGTTGTGCAAACAGGGAGGCTTCAGTAAGTAATCAAATTCAGTGAATGAATAGTGTATAAAGATCAAATAATCAATTTTTGGTTATTATCCTCTATGCACATTTCCTTATCTGTGGGCACAAAACAGAAATGAAGTAAGCTTTTGTAGTGTACTATAAGGCTTATGTTATGTCACAGACATCCTTACAAGTGAGTGCTCACCTTCTCTCTACCAATTGCAAGAGCTTTATACATGGACAGCTAATGGGTTTTCAGTTCCTGTACTACAGCATTGAGCTGCTTAATCAGATCATTTCATACACGCTAATATGGGCATCCCAAACTTGAGTTTCTGGTTGAAAGATAATGTGCACAAATACAAGAGCTGTTCTGCAAATAAGGTTTAAGGAAATTTCTCAAAGAAAGTGCAATATTGCAGAAATTCTCTTCTAGTTTAGTAAAAATATAAATGTTTCTATAAATAAATAATTAAATGATGAAATAAATAACAGGATTTTAAAAATGATGTGCAAACCAAATTTTGAAAGAGCGGGGAAAAGATTATTTTCACTTGACATAAGCTCAGTTAAGCAACTTTAAAACCTCTTGACTGAGGAATCTGAAGTTTAGCAAGTAAGAAGCCAGCTAAGCCAAACCAGGACCAAGTGAGGCCACACAAGCAGACAGTGGTAAATGTTTTTCAATAGGAAGGTCATCTTCACCATTATTGACATTTAGGTGTGACAAACCATGTACAGTAAACCTGTGATACCACACCCATAGGAGAAAATGAAATTCAAATCACACCTCCTACTTTACAAGTGCAACCATGACAAAGACGAGCTATGAGCGTAATACCAAAAGATTTGATTTTAAAACTCCAGTGCATTTTACCCCTTCACCCTCCCACATACATATACCAAAACACAAACAACTTTTTATAGCAGCTGTGTTACCCATGAAGCCACAAACTCAGTGGATGAAGTTAAACCTATGAAGTGGAACTCAACTGGGACCATTCATTGGGAAATACTTGGTGTTTAACACTGACCTAGGTGCTGTGAAGACACCACATCTTCAACATTATATAGCTACACAGACTTGGAAGCTAACGTGACATTGGTCTCATCTTTCAATGCACTATTTGTCAAGCTGAAATATGAATGTCATGGGCAAAAAAATCAATTTGATTGAAATATAGTAATAGAATCAGGGCTGGCTTTCATGGAGAAATAAATATTATCATAAACTGAAACTATATAACGTACAATGTTCTGAGAATGCAACACAATGTGTTGCTGAATTGAATAAGAGCAGCTATTCTGGAAAAACAAGGAACTGGCAAGACACCACTCCTCACTACCTCCTTCACTTCTATGATCTGGGAATATTCCAGTAATAGAGGGCCTGGTTGCACTGGAAAATTATATTGTGATGATAGCCCATCAGCAACAGAGAGCCCGACACACTGCAAAGATGGGAGTCATTGGGCTTTGCATTAAAGTCTTGATTTGGTTGTGATAAACTGAGCGTGTGCAACAGCAGGCAGGTTACAGGAGGGACTGAAACAGCACAGGGGTTGGGCGTTAGGTCAGGTGATCTATATACATGGTTAGTCTTTGTTTTCTATTTCATTAATTTCCTTTGTGTAAGATTTGTTGGGATAGAGGATAGTGACCATTTCAGATCCTCATCTGGCCAGCTCTTCTTCTGGAAAGCTTTGATCTAGGAAAAAGAACAGAGCTATTGATTAAAATGCTCTAGTTGTGCTGTACACCAGTTTTGATGATGTGTATCTTTCTTCCTCAAACGGTAAGCATTTGGTTTTATAAAGGATATTTTAACAAATATACGGATTTAATTTACAGTGAAAGATAGCCACTCATTGTCACATCTCCATTATATTTATTACACAATGACTAACCTTAACGGTCATTCAAATATGAGCAAAGGATATATCAACGGATGCACTGAACATGTAAAATACTAAATGAAAACTCCACTGTCGGCATTACCTGATGGATCCAGCAAGGAGTGGGTTAAAAGCATACAGCCAGTCGTGCATATCCTTGTCATTGCTGGCTTGAAGCAGAATTCCACGATGCTCAGTGCAGACTGCAAATGTGTTGAGAGTCTGCAAAAAGAGTGACACAGTGTGACGGAAAAGTGGTCCGCAGACCTGGCATCAATTGAATTCAATGGGTCTATTTAATTGGACTGAAAGTAAAGCATGAGAGCTAGAGGCTACTGTAGGAAAAAAGGACACACATAAGAGTACACACAATTTATTAATCACATATAATGCAACATCCAATTACAATTTAGCATCAAAAACTGAAAGAAAACCATAAATGGATTAAGCTACTTTAGTTTAAAATACATTTGACCAATTTTGATGTCTCAACTTCATGCCTAATTGGCATGTCTTCTGACAACCCAGTGAACTCACCTTTGTTATTCTCTGGTTGTTTTGCCTGAGACATAACTTTTAAATCAACCACGTTTAGTGCCATGGAATATATTAAAATTCCGGAGGAATATCAAACAAAGAAAGCAATCAATTTTTATTTTGGTCCTGGTCTTTTCATAAAATACTAAATACCAGAGGACTTACCTTCAGCATGGCCTGCTGGTCTTCACTGTACTCAACTTGTGCTGAAGACAGGTTCAGAATGGCTCTCTCCACACTGTCCTTCTCGCTGTTATAGATATAGACGTATGGCCGGCGCACCACCACATATCTCTTCACCCAGCCATTAGTGTGAGGCTCCAGGAAGTGGAGGTAACCCTTCTTTGACACAATCGGGCTGTACCAACAACACAATAACATAGCCTAAACTTAGAACATTCCCATTTTGAACAACAGAGCAACTGCAAGGAGAGAGCAGACATTAAATGTTTGTTGTTCTCAACTTAATTAATAAAAACCAGCAACTCCATTGTTTACATCCCAATAGGAACATAATATGGCTTGGAAACAATGGAAGACACAGTAGACTTAACAATATAGATGGGGATGGTGAAGCACAGAAGGACCTGTGAGAAGGGCAAGAGGTGCAGTCTGGGGGATAACGGTATCATGGCGCCATTATGAATATTTTGGGGATGTAAAATCACTTGGACACTTTCCAGTCTCTTTAAAGGATGGTTCTATCTTTAGGATATTACAGCCCGTAGAGGATACTTTTTCTCATTTAAAAGGCAAGGAGGGGGGTTGTGGAAATAGATTTCTGCTAGTTTCTTCAGTTGTGAAAGGACCTGGGGCATCCTTGGTCAGCCAATCACACGTTTTGGGAGGCCTGGTCTGCCCAGCCCTCCTGGTCCGAGAGGCTGCTCTGCTTACAGTTCCTTCACAACACCGCAGCTGAAAGCCGTCTCACCTGACACGGATTTCCTGGATGTCTGGGACAAAGTAGCGCACTCTCCTCTTCAGATCCAGGCTTCCACTTGGGGACTTTTTCATTTCCCCATCCTGGAGGGCATCAGGGTCAGGGCTGGCAGAGCGAGAGCGCACCTCGGGGGTTCTGCAGCGGAGAAAGAGATCATGGCGGCTAACACACACTGCCATCCCTCTCGTGCAAGACTGTTAGGCTTTTCTATACTTCTTCAACGCGTGCAATTGCGTGTTCTTCCTTGTTTGTGTAACTGAAGTGAAATTGAATGTGTAACACAATGTGAATGCTACCACATGAACAAGAAGTGAGTAACAGTCTGTGACCTCTTCACATTCTCACTAATGGATCCTCCAAAATAAACGAAGCCTCCCTATCTTTTCAGTTTCAGTACAGGCACGGTTCCTTTTCTTTGAACTTACTGAAACCGATCTTCCTGTAGCTGCTACTGCACTTTACTTCTACAAAGTCAGCAATTTTATCGTGGTCCTTTGAAATCGATATTGATATTGATCCTCTTTCCACCCTACTTACCTAACATACTTGTAAAATGATCTATTTTGATTGTGATTTCAGTGTAAACCCAGTTTCTCATAGGGGAATCACCATGCTGGACTCCCTGTAGTTTTAATGCATCAATTACCAGCAGCTTTATTGCTCATGCTATTGGGCTATTGACCTGTACAATATTTCCCACAGTATGAAGAGGTGGAGAAGGGGAGTCGCTGGCCTGACCTGAGCTCTGTGTTGACGTAACGTCCCTCCACCAGTGAGGGGCAAGTGGAAGAGGGGGTCATGGTGCTGGTCAGAGTGGAGGCTGAAGGGTCCCTCATCAGGGTCACAGACATCTCAGACAGCTGAAACGCACAGAGACACCGCCTTATCACACAACACAAAGAAAAACACGACTGTGGTGCTCTCACACTGTCACAACATGGCTGGCAACATGGACCACCTAAGTACATTTCTCTTTAAAATCATTAACAATTTTCCAATGCAGGAAGATGTACAGTATATTAAGAGTACTGGATATGTAACAATATTTACAATTATGTGTTGTTTTTACATGGCATCATTTGGCTTTTTATTTTATTTCTAATGTTAACCCAGGACCTCTGGAATGGCAGCTGTGAAGAGTGCTTTTCAATGCCATCACATAGCAAGAATGAGAGTGGCACCCCAAAATGAGAAGCCCACATTAAATCTCAATAGTGCTACCCATTAAGATATTACAAGTGACTGACGTACGCCATGATATACACTATACAGTGATCTACTACTCAGTCCATGTCATGGTTTGTGGTGGTGAGATATGAAACGTTCTTAGTTCGTGTTTCAATTGCTTCGCTGTTTGAAAGAGATGACACATAAAACTCAATAAAACCACACAGTCATGTTACAGAGACGAGCAGGGAAATCATCCTTTCTTCGCAAAAATATGAAATGGGTGCAAACGGGACAAAGAAAAGGGAAGAGGCGCGCGGTGTATTGTTTTACAAAAGTGACGAGTGCCCAGGAGGCCCCCGACAGATATCTCTACACGGTCATGAACTGAGACGGACGTCACTGTGGGTGTGAATTGTGTGTGCTGTGAGGCCTGGCTTCCTCAAGTTACCTTGCTCTCGCTGGCGCTGACGCACACGTGACTGTATTCCCTGTTGAAGGTGTGAGTGAGGAGCCGCAGACACTAAGGAAAACAAGCAGGGCATCATTGTCTCCAAACGCAAGGCACGGCAATGCTACTGCTGAGCAACAAATCCAAAAGCAGTGCCGTCAAGGGGTATACTGCATATGTGCTGGTATAGGTCAAAACTAGAAAAATATTGCTATTTTGTTGTAGTCGCGTCGCCATTGATGTGACACAACTAAAGCACGGAAGTGAGCCTAGCATGATGGATTTCGTTCCCGAGGAAACAGAGATCTTGTTACCACAGCAATTGTTCAGAACTCCTCTCAATTTTTTTAAACCATGCAAAATCTGACGAAAACTCAAGGCACATTCAAAGGATTATTTTGGAATATTACTGAACCTTCTTACACTGCTGTGTCACTGCCAGTAGATACAACTTTACAGAGAAATATATTTTTGAAAGGCTCAGCAGCAAATGAATCATTTGTGCAAAGAAAAGAAGCTGTCAATATTCAACACTGGATAAGCACGGGACCCAAGGTGTTCACACTTTCAGCAGTGAGGTCACCTTGGCGGCCAGCTCTCTTTGCCTCTCATTGGGGCTCTCGGGGGTGAGGTCAAGCCCAGGAGGGCTGCTGTCAGAGGAGGACTGGGAGGAATCGCTGAGGTCTTCACTTCCGCAGGATGACAGGGACTCCTGGCCAATCAAGAGGGTGGTCTCCAGTTTCTCCCTCAGAAGCAGGTAGTGCCTGGTCTTCTCCACCTGTGAACACACACACACAGACACCAGGGGGCGCTATTAGCACAGTCGCTGTCCTTAAGGGAAGCCCAGGCAACTGGAGATGATCCTGAAAACAAATAGCCTGTGTAACCCATGGCAATCCGCTCAGAGACAGTAACTGAATGCACAAACTTGTAAAAGACTGAAAATCCACCAGGTTTCTCGGGATTAAAGACAGAGCAGGAAGAATGTGTTTTGTATCAGCAGCCCCAGCTTGCACTGACCTCCTGCAGCAGGCTGAGCTTCTCCAGCTCCCACTGGTGGTCCAGAATGAGGCTGTCGCTGCGGGGCCTCCAGCCAGCCAGGTTCTCCTCGCCGCGGACGTAGGCCACAGAGGTGTCCAGGACCCTCCTGCGCCGCCTCTGCATGCCTGGGAAACCAGAGCAGACAAGCCAGGTGAACCGTGAGAGGCTCTACAGAAACACCCTTCAGGAACAAGTTTAGAAGCCTTTACATCGTTCTGTCTGCAGTTCTGTGCCCTTCTGTTCTCAAAGTGCTGAAAACAAAACTCGAAATGTTTGTCCTTGGATGGAAATAGTATTTATTTTGTTTCACTCTTAGTATTTGTTTCCTGTAATGGTACTTGGCTCTCTACAGTGAGTTCTCTACTCCGATTTCAGTGAGGATGATGTTACCTACAAAAATCCCAAATGCTTTCAACAGTCCTATTGCCTAACAGAAAGTGACATGTTTTTATAACCGAAGTCTTTCTGAATCAGTTCCACTGAAATTGACTACAAATAATACCCTCTGCAGCCTTCTGCCACAAAAGTATAGAACAGGAAGACAGATTGACCCCAAGCAAGAACTGAGACACTCTTACCTGGACTTCCTGCATCGGCCTGGTGGCACAGACTGACTTCATACACCCCAGTGACACGGTTACTGGGGACAGAAGGACAAAGCTTCAGCTCACCATGCGAGTCGATTGGCATTATATCGCACAGAAACAGAGAAAGCATTGCTCTTTGTAACCACCGTATTGTGTGTTAAAAGGAATCATCGCCTTCCTATTTTTTTCTCAATTTTAAAACGCAGATTCTTGCTTCCTTAGGGCTGTCGTAGAATTAGCCCTCTCCATATCTCAGCCCGTTCATCTTCCCGCCAGAGCTTCTTGTCAATTCTCAGGAACACCCCATCCTCAAGCTGCTTAGGAAGGCTCACCTCTCTGATGCTTTCAAGCTTCCGCTACCAAAGAGATTTCGGATAGAGCGGGATGCTGGCAATTTGGCATCCCTGGAGTAGAACACCATGCAGAAATCTTTGGTTATCACTGTCGGTTGGGTGCAGTTCTCCATCTGTCGTACAAGAAAAGAGTAAAAATGACCTTTGTTGTGCTAAGGCCAGACGGATGACTAACTCTGAGAATTCTGAATGTAACTTTTAATCTTTAAAAACGTATATATATTTTTCTTTTTGATTAAACATCATATCATTTACATAATAGTGGTAGTTACCTGCATTTTACAAATATTCCTTGCTGCATATTTTATTTGAGGGTTCCAACTGACACTCTCCTGTTTATTAATCTGATAGCACCAGAGAAGTTTCTTTAAAGTTACGATCAACGTGAAAAGAAAGCACAGGCCCAGTTACCTCCAGGTAAGCGGAGAGGGTCATATAGATTTTCTCGCCGTAGGGGGTGACACGGTTCAGCAGCAGGGAATTGTGCATGGAGCTATCCCAGGCTGCCTCGAAACGATAGAAGGTCCTATAGAGAAGCACACAAGGAAAGCCAACATTCCAGGTGTTGTCAGATGGAATTTTCCATGAATGTGTTGCTAAAGATATGAAGAATGGTGCAGTCTGACTCACACTCATGACAATCAACAGAACCTAACGTTTCTGGGCTGTTAGAGGCCAGTGTATTTAGATGCAAATTCAATTTGTTTCACCGTTTGGGCTGTCTTGGTTAGGCAAAACTTATTTTTATTTTGTAACATCCATGTTTTTGTTAATGCCATTGAATATTCAATGATAAAAAGCGGATACAATTAACTTTCCAAGTTTTAAAATGTCCCATCTGATCTGTAAGACAACGGACCAGTCAGGTTTCTGATTGCTGACCACTGTTAACTGGTGCAAAGCATAATCTATTATCAAACTGGGACATGTTTAGCTTACTCAGCCTTCTCCTATTCTATTATAAAAGAATTTGAAAAGCTTCTAAGAGGAGCCAAGCTGTTTGAACTGTTTACAACTAGGTAGAGGAAGATAAATGAGGAGTTAAATTCATCTGCATGGAATTTGAGTTCTTGAGCTAATCAAATGGTTCATCGTCCTCTGAGAAAGTACTTTCACTTCAATTTAAAACTGGGATACACAACTCTAGTCCTGGAAGCCTAACGTTTCTATAGGTTTTCATGCCACCGGAGCTCTTGATCTAATTCTGACAGTAAGTGTCTGAACCAGACTAAATTAAAACATCTCTTTAGGTGCTTAAAAAATAAAAAGACCTACAGGTACCGTATGACCTCCAGAGGACTAATTTAAAATAGCTGTGTCTTAATACCATCTGTTTGTAAGCTAATGTTCCAAGATAGCAAATTAATGCGAATGTGCTTCCCTGCTCTCCTCTCCGGCATCTGGCAATCACAGGCTGTTCCATGTTAAACAGGAAAGACAGCAGACAGACCACTGATGGATGACAACAAATGGGGTCAGGAAACACTCAACTGGAGAGGAGGCAATAGCACAGTTGCACTGTTTTTCTTAAGTGCCTGAACACAGGAGCACGGCAAAACCTGCAGGGCAGGCTGACCTTTCCAATAACAGATTTACCTTCAGACATATCAAATTCCCCATGATGCTCCTGGAATCAGAACTCTGAACGCCTAGGATGAGTAACAAGCTATTTTCATAAATTGCAATGCAATAATAAGGGGGTTCCTATTCAGCACCTGATGCAGAAGGGAAAGCTACATATTTTGAAATAAATAAATTAAGTCTGAATCGAATGAAAAAATCTAATTTCTTTCTTAGATGGATGCAACAACTGTATGCAGTTTTAGGAGTCTGCTCTGAATCAACAAATACTGTAAGGCTTTGTAAGTGTAACGATTAAATACTTCTTGTATGTACAGTACTATAATAAGCATTTATTTAGCAAAGCTGTTTTAAAACATTTAAGCTCTGTATGCTATTTAAGTAGGTTCTATGGAACCAACAGTCAAATATTTCTTAAATATCCGACACTGAAGAACAGCTTGAACCTTGTATTCCTGATACAAGCCTCGCTCCTCAAAGACAAGAGTTGTGCAACCCATCACTAATTTGAAATAAGATTTTGTCGATCTTAGCTGTTAATTCCTCATTTCTTATAATTGGTATTGATTTCTGTTGATTTCATTCTTTTTCATAGCATCAACTGCAAAACTGACAACTTTGTTGATCCTGAGACTCAATAATGTGATGATACTGAACATGAAGCAAGCTATGCAGATGTAGGGACTGGGTGTCAGGTATGAACAGAAAGTGACTCATACTCTTTGATAACTTATAACACAAATGTAAAACACTGCTTATTCCTGCTAGATAACAGCTGATAATACCATGCCAACTATTTTTCATCATGAAAGCCCTTATCATAATTAAAGTCAAAAGGATGATTATGACAAAATACTCACAGTAAGGGCTGAATATGTATGTGAATAGAAATGGTAAAGAAATGACTGCTTATGTTCTACCAATGATCAGTAGACTTTGGTATCCTGTGTAGAATCCTGGCTGAGGTACTGTTCATAATTAACATGAATAGACAATAAGGCACATTCTTTGACAGCTCATCACAGGAGACATAATACACGTCTTTTTGAAGGACAACATCAATTCCATGACACATATCGGATAAACACTCACAAAACTTTGGATTTAGACAGAACCCACATGCAACAAAAAAACATAAATCAAGGGCCATTTGTTATTATTGATTTCTGTGTGAAGGACAAAGACAAAATCCATACAGAAGAGAGAGAGGGGATGAGACATAGGGAGGCAGACAGAGAGAAGGAAGGAGGGTGCAAGAAGGGAGAGGGGTGAGATATACCTATGATCAATTCCCAACGAAATGCTTTGAGAGGAAGGAAACCAGCAAAAGAATAAAATGTGAGAGTTAAGAAATAGTTATGGCAGTGGGCATTGTGAAGCAGATGCATTTTCCTTCTGGGTTTTCCAGCTCCTCTTATTCAGAAAATAACATGGGCACACATTTCTAATGGGATCGAGTAGCAGCTCCTGCCAAGCCATTATTAAAGGCCTAAGCATGCCTGCATATCTCACTATTCTCTGTTTTACTGTTCTTGATTAATAGCTCGGGCTCTGTGAATGTAAAGAGTATAACTGTACAACCTAAGAAATTGATTGGGCAATACAAAAAAAATTTCATTTTATGCAACGCATCTTCTTTGTTCCCAAATTGAAAAGCCCATTTCCAACTTTCACTTTATTACTAAATTTTGTTGATGAATAAAGGAAACTGAAGGCAGAAATATGTCCTCTCATATATGAATCTTACTCAATTCTCTACTCTCACAGTGCCTCTTGTAAGTGGCAGTTATTGAAATTCTAAAGGACAAAGCTGAACAAAAGCAATTGCACTAGAGATGACTTATACCTCATAATTATACATTTTACTGTGGAGTGCCTGTGTTTAATAATAACAGAGCAGTCCAATGGAAGGCTCTAATCCAGCTCTCTTTAAAAAATATAGACAATGTTTTCTTTCTTGTGTTTACCACATTTTGTTGCTGCATGCAACTGTTAATTTGGGTGCAAAATGTTTTTAGTTGGAAAACACCAGCAAAAGCCTCCTGTATCACCCAGAAGGAAAAGAGCTGCAGGTATTAAGTACGTTAAAAGGTGAAGAACAGTTGTGTTTCTACGGAAGGCAGGGACAGGAAAGTTAAATGAAGTCCAATAAAGGGTTATTAAGGAATAGGTGAAGCACCACCCCAAAACCAGCCTTGGTCCAGCTCCATCTTTAAAGACACCCACCTTCAGAGCACTGGGTACCCTTTTCGAGCGTTCTCAAAGGTATAGCCTACCCTCTATTTTCCTTCAGTGTAAAAAGCTGAAGGAAGTTCTTGTCACAAGACTCAAGAACATCTTAGCTTTCCAGGTAGCATTTAAGTTCACTTTTGGCAAGAAGTCAAAAAGAGACTGTTCAAATATTCCACAGGAACCAGAAATACCTGGAATACAGTTCTGAAATATGTGTACTGTAAATGGCAAAAAAATCCTTTAATAATTCTGTAGTTTGTTTCAACATATCATAGAAATTTAAAATTATGGCACTATCAAAATTCAAGCCCACTATATCAGTACCGCAAAGTACATCCCATTCTGTTACCATTGTGTTACCCAGATACACAACAGCAGGATTCAAGTTGTCTTCCCTGGAGTACTCAGTTTGTCGCACTGAGTAATCCAGAATTACTCTGCTCTGGCCTGAGTAATCCAGAATTCACTTTGAGCAGTTTTGTAATAGGCAACAGACAATTGTAAGCATTGCAAAACCAGAGCAAGCTGACAAGACAAAGTCAACAGTCTTCCCCTTGAAATACTTGTACAGTAAATCCTTTACATACTGTATGTCCTGCGTAATTTCTTTTTCACTGAGGTACAAGTACCCAATACTTTGGATGGGGAAGTGGTAGCCCAGTATCCCCAATACAGCAGGCTGCTAAAGGATGAATGCTTGATAATATTTATAAGCAATCAGCTTGCCGCTATCGAGAGACTGCTTTCTGCAAAGACCTCAGGTGGAATCCAAGAGCCTTGCACCTCGGAATCTCAACTTCTAAATAAACTAAACACTTATTGCTCTACATACTGGCTGCAAAATACTTTTCGCTTGTGTTCTGTCAGCTTTTACGGGCCTTGCCAGAAAATAAAATCTAAAACGAACTTGACCAAATTCATATTATTCTGAAGTGGTGTATAACAGTTATACAACTTAGACCATATTTTGACATTTTAGCAATATTGTGGTTGATCTAGTAACACGCAAAGGCCTTTATCTTTAGTACATCTGTTGTTATCAGATGATTAATCTTAATCGAATGGTATCCAGAACTTTACGTACTTCTAGAACACAATTTCCCACATCACTTGTCTTCTTGGTAGAAAATTTCTGATCTCTAGATAAAGATTTGTTTCTCAGTCCTTAGTATTTTCTTTCTTTTCTTTCAGATTTCAAAGTTCTAAATGGAATAGAGGTTTGTCTGTTATGTCTCTATGTTTTGGAAGAATGATATAACAGACAAACTAAATCTAAAAAGACAAAACAAACATAAATGGCAACTGCTGTACATACCATGATCAGGGAAAATACTGTAGTTACTTCACTCTTACACACTAGTGTTCATTCAGCAGGAGGTAGACAGTTATCTGATTTTAGATGCTTATTGTCTGTATATTTTTTGTTGACACCTGTCAATTCTGAGGTGAAACATTTTTTTTCCTGAAAGAAACAAACTACACAGAAAAGATCAAACTTTAACGTAGACACAGCCAACCGCATTATATAGCCTTACAATTGGAAATGATAGATTCTCAGCTAGATGGACTGTAATAAAGAGTGTAATTTCTGTCTCTAATGTTTTTTTGAGTGGCAAATGGGTCCTCATGACAAGGGTCACATTTTAAGATTTTAATTGCTTCAGGGAGAACTAATGTTTTGCCTAAAAGTTGACAGGTGCATGTTTACATTTCTAAATCATTTACAGATTTAAAGATGCCCTCCAGAATGCAAATATGTGGAATCATAAAAGTCAAGATATGTAATATTATATTGTAACGCATACGGCCGACATCACAGGTTGCGAGAGCTGGCTTACCAGCGCGGTGACATCACCGCCCTTCCCTGTGAATAGCAGGGATCACACCCGCCCGGCTGAGGGGAGATTTCCCATTAGCTCAAGTGGCTGGGTCCCTGTTGAGTGATGCCGGAGGCCTGGGTTTGAGTCCCCAGCGGTGCAGGGCCATGTGAACCCGAGAGTGCTACAATATTGATAAGTGTGTATGAACCCCTTAATAAGATACAGCAGGTGTGACTCCCACCACTGACAACAAATATTGGAGATATTTTGTTTTTTCTTTTCATGGGAATTAACCATAATATTTTTTTTTCTCCCAGACATCTGTCATTTAGAAACTGCATTTGCGGTACCACTACAGCCCAACATGGAGGGAGTGAGGACACCAAGATGTCGACCTGCTCTCCAAGCTGTAGATGTCGCAGTGCCTACAGCAGTGTTGGCTACAATTGGTGGAGTGATGCAGCTCTTGGTGACACCACTGCAAGGTGACAGGTGACAGGTCAGCCTGGGCATTCAAAGCGTATAACCAGTGATGTCTGAATTATAAAGTTCATCTTACACTCTGAAAGGTACTTTCACTTATTGAGCCGCTTAGAGCCTGTTCGTCTGCAGTGAGTCGCTTTCTCCAGTCTTTAGTGCCAATGTCACCCTTGGAAATATTTTCATATATATATTAATACATTACACTGCAGCTTGGAATAGCACATTTTCAGAATTATTTCACTAATTTAGACTTAAATGTTTCAGAAGCTGTTTTTCTTAAGTTTTTTCTGGATGCCCTCTTGATAGCTGTAATTCCACAGGTTGAAGAAGGTTGTAATTCCACACACTTGAAGAAGGCTACACTGCCGAAATGTTGTATCTCTTTTCTTTTCCTTTCTGTGTGGAATAAACAATTACCTGTTCCTTCGCAGCCTATGCAAGCTGAAGCGGCTACCTACTTGAACTTGTTGCCTTTTCTAACTAATGGGTTCCTAAGCCTTTCTAGCAAAGCACCCCAATTAATGGCACAGTGTCCTTTCACAGCTCATCTTGCTTTGAAGGGGACTTCCTTACGATGAAGTGTAGTCCCCTACAATTCTATCTCACACTTAGTTTTCAGTGCAAATAGGACATTAGACCAGGAAATGCACATCACCATACCGAAACACATGAGAATGGTGTCCCCAACCGACTTTAGGTCCCAACCCATCGTTTCAGAACCCATGACTTAAATCAAGAGCATGAGAACAGTTAGAAATTAGAGGAGGCCACTCAGACCATCAAGCTTAAAACAGCGCCCCCTGTTTTTGGTTGTAAATGTACTGTATTTCCAGAAAGTTCCATTTTCTTCTTGTCCATTTTCCCAGTTGACAGCCTTTTTTTGAAATCTGTAACACACACACACATCTGATGGACAAACGTTTGTTTCTTTTGGTCCAGTCTGCCTGCATATTATGAAGAACAAAATGAAGCATGTATTTTTAACTTACTCTGCAGTGAACCCTCATAACAGCCTTGCAGTTTTTTTATTACTGATTATGTTGCATTATGAGATTGGTCTATTTATTCTCCAGTCCAGTGAGGTCGGCACTCCAAAACACATTGAAGTTTCCATATTAGTGTCTTCATGAAAGGATGAAATCAAAAGATCAGTTTTGTTCAAAATGTATTTCTGGATTATGTATAACCTGCATTTTGGAAGCGTAAAAAGATACGAACAATGTTTATGTAAATAAATAAGGAGGTGTTCAATAAAGTAGTTGCTAAAGGTGTACTACTAGGCACTGTAAAATACTCCCATCCTTAAAGCAGGAGTTTGTAGCTTTCCATACATATAAAAGTGAAATACAGTTTTTGATTATTAAACTGAATTATTAAATGATAATATCTCCTGAATAAAAGGCAAAAAAGATATAAACTCAGACAAAAGAATTGCTTAAATCTAGTTTTCCATGGTTTCTCCTAAGTAAGGTTTTTTATGGCAGAAAACTAAAAACTCTGGCTTTAATGTTTATAACTTGCTACTGAAAGAAATGCCAGACAGGAAAGGGATTACTGATTTCTACAGCACCTCAGCAAAAATGCAGCCAGACCACAGCCCAGAGAAGCAAAGCGAATCATGCAGCCTCTGTTTGCCATGAGTTAGTAGCAAACTAACAGCAGTTCAAAACACCCTCTACATCCAGAGGGGTCTTTGCAGAAAAATTCTCCTTCACATGTCAAACCGAACCCAGAGGGAAAGAAAGAAGGAAACAGGACACAAAGAAAGCAAGGAGGGAACAGTGAGTGAGACCAGCGAACCAGAGAGCCCGAAACAGAGTCAAAACAATGGCAAACAATCACATGGATCAGACCGGAGAGATGAGGACAGGGTTGGATGGAGAGAAGAAAAAATTCCAAACTGAAGAGAATGAGAGGAGAGGGATTTGAAAATAATACCTAGGCATATCCGAATCAAGAAACTGTCTGCAAAAACACAAAACAACATTCTGTTAGTGGAAGAAATGTCAGCAACAGCATGTCCTATAATGGCAACGCGACGCTGAGCAGAGGCCTAAATTCTCGTGAGGCCCTGGAACTCAGCTGTTCCCTTTTTCTTTTCACTGGGGACTTTTTCCTTAAGCAGGATGCCTTTCCCCGGACTTTTTAAAGTAAAGAAAGACTTTTCATTTTAGCTATCAGAGACTAGGGAACGGAGTGCCAAGGCCTGCGGTAGTTGTATAATATTGAGCTAGACTTCTGCTCAGACCCCCTTCATTGCTCCTCCATGTTTTGTTTTTCTTACTTTACGCCTTTAGCAATGGATAAGCAAACCCAGCCTGAAGCATGGAATTAGTCCCAGGCAGGAGAGGGATAAGACATTAACAGCAAAGCAGTGTGGTTAATCCGTCAGAGAGGAGGTCACTGAAGGAGAATGTGGGCTCGGTTTGGAACTTGTTTTCTTTGTCCCATCTGTACTCTAGAGACATCTGGGAACACATTGCTTAGGTATACAGTTCAGGTACGGGATGCTAATTGACAAATGTCCAAACAAAGAGAGGCAAATAAATGAGGGAGTCAAACTTGCTAGAAAAGCGCTCTTATTTTCTTGAAGGTCATGCCAGTGCAGGCCGAATGTGCATCTTTGTGAGAATGTGGAAGGGACTATCCACAGATTCTAGGGACTGGGGTGGGAAGTGCAGGAAAACCTTTGCAGGGAATTGGGAGAGGAGTCTCGTGAGAATGGGGAATGTGAGAACCAAAACGGGGGGGGGGTGAACATTGAAGTTTGGTTTAAGTTAGCATTCAAAAGCCTTGTGCCAAAAAAATCAAATAAAAAGCACAGCTCAAAATACTTCAACACAATCCGCCCCTTGGGCTCAGGCTGGCAGAAATGTGAAATGTGAGAAGAGTTCCCCGTTTGCTGGGACAGTTTCTGAGTGGAGCTGCCATCAGAGTCCCTCAGATTCAATCACATTGTGAAAATAAAACATGCAAAAGAAAAAAGAAGTACTAATGTGCAAATACAGGACTTACAACAAGCTTGCTGTTGATGGGAGATAGTGAGCTGACATGTATGATCAGAATAAGTACCAGAGGGTGAGTTAGGAAGGAGAGACAGAACAAGCGTGATTGCTGAAGGGAGGGAGTGATGAGAAAGTGCTGGAAAACAGCTGGAGTCACACAAACAGCTGGTGTTAGGACACAGGAACAGCAGCACAGAATAACAGCACAGTGGAAGCGAAACTGCAAGCAGGTGCCAGCACAGTTGTGTTTCATGTAAAGAAATATTATTTACTGGAGTAACATTCTGTGGGTATTCTTGTGTCATTCTGAATTGACTCTTTGAAGTTATGAATGAGCACATATGGCAGTACAGCAGGCTCATGTTTCCGCTGTCTTGTGAACCCAGACATTTATAACTGCCACACAAAGGCAGCCCACTGCAGTTCATGCTTTTTTGTTCATTCACCCCAGCTACGTCTAAAAGATCCAACTGGTAAGATATCACTTTTAAATAGAAAGGGGAAACAATAATTGCCTACATTTTCTCATAATACATTTTGCTTCTCAAACTAGGAAACACATAAAAGTATATCATATACTTTTTTGACATGAAATAATTCAGCATTATGTTGTTGAAAGTTAATAATATAAAAATGTTTCTATTTCCCCCTCATGTTAATGAAACAAAAATGCAAAAGGTTTGGTATAAATACTTTCATACCTTTCTAATCTAAAAACTTATTTCTAGAAAATTTTTTATCTTACTTTGCTACAGTACTAAAAATAAGAAAACAATACTGAATTTAATAGCACACAGTAGAAAAATAAATGTTATAGGTTCTGCCTCATAGGTCGGGAGAAGTGCATTTCAAGGTACAAAATGAGAACAGAACAAACGACACAGATGTATTTAACAGCCAGTTCAAGTTAGCAATCCAGTTAGTGGTAGTGAATAACTCATCCATAACTTCAAATACTCAATCGTAATATATGTAGGAATCCCTCAAATGCTGCGTCACCTTAAAGCAACGCTTCTTGGGCACAACAAATTGCAAACTGCATGCTACACATGGCAGTTTTAAATTCTTAAAAAAAAC
Source organism: Lepisosteus platostomus (assembly GCF_059453375.1). Classification (NCBI taxonomy): domain Eukaryota; kingdom Metazoa; phylum Chordata; class Actinopteri; order Semionotiformes; family Lepisosteidae; genus Lepisosteus; species Lepisosteus platostomus. Next base: position 68,447,456 of record NC_142612.1, read on the forward strand.
ATTCATTGGAAGATACTTGGCCTGGTCTATATACCACTAGAACAGGGTTCCGGCTCTTTATTCCTGTTATTCATAGTGAGTGACCTCCTTGATCTAGACAGATAGAACCACCTTTTGTTTTGCAGAGCATCAGCTGCTTCAGTAAAGGAAAAGTTAGGGAAATGGGGTAGGGGGGTTAAAAAGAAAGAAAAAATCAGTTCCGTTCCAGCTGCACATCTCTATTGTGTTTGTACTGTATTTCTCTCTGTAATAGGAGCCGTGCACTGGTGTGTAGATATTATCGCTATCTCAATGCAGGTTTTAACATATTTTATTGCTGAATCTTTTACCCATCACTTTCTCAAATCTTTTTTTTGGTTCTGGCAACAAAGAAAACATTGCAGTTGTTTTTATTGAGTTATCTTCAAAGTAAAGATGCTTAGATTAGAAGTCTGTGGAGGATGGGAAACTGAACAAATCCAATGGATAAGAGTTCTGAGTTTCAGTGTGCAAATCATTGTGACTACATCACACCACTCATAAAAGGATTTAATTTTTCAGAAACTGTACAAATGACAATGTAAGAACACTGGGCTGAAGTAAGGTGGACAAAAGACAAAAGAAGTGTTCAGAGTAGCAGACAACAGCTTGGACTCAGCCCTGTTACAGTGGCACTGAAATGTTGTGAATGGTGTTGCTGAATAATGCAGTTGTTCAAGAGTAGAAAGTGACACTACATGTATGTAAAAATCACTGAGTGGGAGTATTCAGTGGTCAAAGTGCTGAGCGTTATTGTAGAAGAGTGTTTTTGCTCAACTGAGACAAACTCCCAAATCACGCATCCGCTCCAAAGACTCCCAATTCTAACCACTTCACCTTCAAGAAATAATTGATGTGTAAAAATCAAGAGAATGAGGCCCTACAAAGATGCAGCAAAAAATACAACACGTGCATTGACAGTACTAGGCTGAGTCAGAATGCCACTTGGCTGTTTAGGAAAAGCTTTTGCATGTTAATTAAAACTCAACATGAAGTCTAACTCTATGAGACCAAAAAAATTCCTCATGTTTATATTGGTTTGACCATGAAGAAGTCAGTTGTTTTAGCGCTGTGTCATTCTGTGCTGTGCAGGTCTCACACGAAGGTGCTTACTGTACCGGGGAACTGAAGGCTACGATCTTTTTGCAGACCTCTGCAGTGATCACAGCATAGACACTTGGGGCCATGATTTTAAAAGTTTAGTTTGAAAGATTTAGAAGAAGGACAGAGCCTTGAAGAGACTGCAACCCGCAGTTCGCTGCTAGTTGACTGGAGTAGGGGAGTAACATTGAGGAGTGGCTATTGTAGAAAGGAGATGGGAGCACATTGGAAGATGGCGTGCCCATCACTAGAAAAATCCCATGATGTTTTTCCTCATGAAAGGATAAAAGGGTGTTTCATCTGGAATAGTAAAATTTGAAAGAAGGGAGTATACTGTATATATCAGCAGTCCCATTAAGTACAGGAGGGCTCACAGAAGGTCCACTGCATTTAGGTTATTAAAGTGGATCCCAAAGGAGTGAACACTTAGACACTGTGATAGAAGAAAAAGGGACATGAAGATGTAAAATATTACACCAGTGTTCATAAGTATATTTTTACTGCCCCCTGCAAATTTAGTCTTCTATCTGTGTGTTTCTAGCATGAGATGAACTCGAAGGCATAAAACAATTTCTCATTAAAGTTTTCAAAAAGATCATCTTCACTCCTTTTTCAGATTTATTCATGATCTACAGTATTTGACTCAAAAAGTAAGGGACAATGCACTATGGTGCAGTGTGTAAACAGTTTATCTTTCAGTCTGTTGTATATGTCACAGAAATGGACATTTCAACACTATGACTGAAACGGAGTTATTTTAGCTGTCTGTAATGCACAGAAGCTCATTGAATTCTCCCTGGAAATAAGTTCTCAGGGCATTCCCAAGAGTGGGGGACGTGGGTTTGTGGGGGAGAAGGAGTGAGGCGGTGGGCATACCTGTCATCCTGTGATGGGTGGATGTACCCTGCTGACAGGATGTTGAGGGACAGGATGTTGGGGTCAATGATGGTCTCGTCAGCTTCAGGAGTGTTGCGGATACGTCCTGAGGAAAAAGGGTCAAATCAGAACCGATCAAGGAAAACTCACTTCCTTTCATAAGCTGCAATATGATTTTTAATAAAGTACTGTGAAAATGTTACATTCTGATATCAGCACATCGGAATCATCATATGAGATTCTCTAGATAGATTTTAAATTTTATCAAACCATATATTCCTGCATAAATTAATAGGCCTTGGCTATTCTATATTAACTCTGTGCACACCTAATTAGTGAAAGTAGGATGCAGGTCAGTTAGTTATTTTGGGTTTTGTGTGACATTTAACTGGAAACAAAGGCAAAGTTGCATTATTATTCATCCACAAAAATCATGCCCGAGGATCAATTATAAAAAGAAAACAAAGTTTTGCATCTGGTTTACTTGAATAAAATATGTTGGGGTAAAGTTTTATGTTGCATTTGTAATTTATATATCAGTAGTCTTTATTCAGTGGGGTCAAATAAATGCACAGAGGACTAAAAACCAGCCAAATCTGGCACTGTAGTAGCACTGTGGTGGTCCATACAGAATCTTACTCACAAGGCACAAGCCTGTTTTGTGCCCTCAGTACGTGCATAAACAGTACATATTACACAGAAACTTACCCACAACCAGCTCCCTGACCTCTTTCCACTCAATGTCACTCCCTGTCTCATGCACGATGGTCACCGTGATTCTCCGCTGGATGCCCTGTTGGGAGAAACGGAAGAGGGTTCTCATTTCTTGCCTTGTGACCCACCACAGTGTGGTGATGCTGACCTGTGTTTCACTTTCTCACGTTACCACTAGAACAGACAGCTCTTGGCTCAGCTACAGTCTTGTCCAAGCAGCTGTGGTTAGATCGCCACAATTATACTATATATAAAAATACTGTAAACAGGTGCCGTCCTTCGGATGAGACGTAAAACCGAGGTCCTGACTCTCTGTGGTCATTAAAAATCCCAGGCGTTTCTCGAAAAGAGTAGGGGTGTAACCCCGGCATCCTGGCCAAAATTTCCCATTGGCCCTTACCAATCATGGCATCCTAATAATCCCCATCTATGAATTGGCTACATTACTCTACTCTCCTCCCCACTGATAGTTGATGTGTGGTGCGCGTTCTGGCGCACTATGGCTGCCGTCGCATCATCCAGGTGGATGCTGCACATTGGTGGTGGTAGAGGGGAGTCCCCATTACCTGTAAAGCACTTTGAGTGGAGTGTCCAGAAAAGCCCTATATAAGTATAAGCAATTATTATTATTATTATTATTATTATTATTATTATTATTATTATTATTATAATTATTAATTACTTTACCCCTCCTTTCTACATCCATTGCCGTTTCTTGACTTAGATTGACATGTAGAAAGAATTCACATAAGCAAAACTGAAAATGTAAATCCTGGAAAGTCTGCAAACAAATAAAGAGGTATAGAGGCCAATTCACAACAAAAGCGTTTCTGAAGCGTTTTTTTAATCGTCCAACTCACAGATCATATACGCTTCCATTTTAACCAATGTTTCAATCCACACCGGCTCTGCGAGACGCACGTCTCACGTCTGTCCTCTCCGTCCTCCAGCATTTCTTTCCACTCTGAGTCTATTTTTTTCCACTTGCACGCATGAGTGAAGCATAAACCCCACGGAGATCCATTCAAATCACTCAAACCTCATACTTTCTATACCCAGTGAACTATATAAGCACAATCTACAATAATATAATGAATCTTCAACTTAATTATAAATGTTAATTTAAGATAAACTCGCTACAGGGAATATCCACAACAGCTGTAATTAGGAAGCTAACGAACCAATTCAACTTCTGAACAATCAATACAGACTCAAAACGAAAACAAAATCTTCAGTACGTTCACTTACCCATAACTGATAATTGGTTACCACAAAATATCGTTTTCCAGAAAACAAACGAGAGCTGCTGTTCCTCTTTTCCCGCCTGTAGCGTTTGAATACGGAACGCAACTGTCAGAGTTGGTGTGGATTGGACGGCTGGTCTCTTACGCTACGCTTTCGCTGCGCTGACATGTTGCTTCTGGTGTGAACTCGGGGTAAATGTGAACTATAAAGGTGCTTGTGAACTAAACTAGGAGAACATTAGGAGGGTTTGTTCTGATCAGACCTGTGAGTATTAAGGCCTCATCAATGACTGAGCAAGGATGTGGAAACACTACCTGATGCAGCAGGAACGTCCCATGGCAGGGCATGCCTCCCCTGTGATCAACTACGGCAGGGATATAGCTGGGAAGGAAAAAGAGGATTTTATTTCCTGTGAATCCCTTCCAAGAACACAAGGCTTTCTGCATTTTTAGGATGATGGATAAGACCCACTATGAAACAGTATGACCTGGAAAATCAAATGTATTCAGTATAAAATGTTTTTAATGCAGTAACTGGACTAACATTTTACATGAGAAGGATGGAGTATTAGTATAGTGTTCTGCATCTCTGGTTTACTCATTGTTTGCTGAATCATCTGGCCATTCATTCACCAGGAAGAGCCGGGCCCACTTACTCTCCATTGGCTTCCAGCTCGCAGATCTCGAAGAAGACCATCAAGTCGTACTTGCAGTGGCAGGGCCCCGCGGTGGTGCGGGTCAGGGTGCTCAGCTTGGTGGCAGGCACTGTGAGGAGGCACAGGTGATAATGACACAGAGACACAGCCCGGAACACACAGACCACCACACCCCACCCCAGCCCGCACTGGGACCAGATTCAGGACAGGCTGCAGGAGGGAAGAGTCATTAGAGTGACCGAGAAGGGTCAGTATCCGGTGACCTTAAGGCTCTGGTCAACAACCGACCACTTTTCCAGGACCTCCAACTCGTGTCAGCTGCTTCCTTTCAAAGTGTCAATGGTCTGGACTTGGTATAAGGTCTCTGGGAAAGCAAGGGAACCCAAGAATACTCTGTGATACTATACTCAGTTACAGAAAGGGCATTTTCCCTTGATTGAGCATACTTGATTTGATGATTGACACTTCCTTTTCTTTTGATGAGTTTTTAAAAGCTTTCTCAAGTTTATGGTATTGTATGTAGACAAGCTCGATCTGGATCTACCACACTTCTTTTTCTCTATTGACATACAAATTATATGTGATTTGATAAATAATATTTTACATTTAGAGGGTTCAAAGGAAGCCCTTGGTTCCAGTTAAATTAACAATGTTGATCCGGTTTTTAGCTGTTCATTGATTGAGGTTTAAACAGATTCTGTTGCACAGTCTACTGGTAGGGCACATTGCTGAAGCACTTTCAGCATTTTATAAAAATCATACCTTCTGAAGACAGGGGGCCTTTAGTGCTGTTCACACAAATAATATTTGTATTTAACTCCAAATGAGCATCATTCACAAGTGTGTGTGGTCCTGAAAATGAGTCTGGTTATGCAGAAAGGATCAGGCGAGAATAGTGAGATTTTACCAGAGAGAAAGGCAAACCTGAGAGTTTCATTCAGACAAACTCATGCTGGAGTAGAGCTGAGCCCCTCAGAGTAAACTAGATTTACCTGCTTGTGTGGAGATGAGAAATCTCTCAAAGTGCTAACACCAGATGAAAATACTTTTGGGCATTTTTTCTTTTGAAAAGTTTTTACTTCGTTGTGGCCGCCATGATAACACGCTTTAGTAGGAACTTCAAATACAAAACTGCCACCCAGGATGCCTCTTGTACATATGTAGGCTCGGCAGTTTTTTTGTTTTAAAAGTTAAAGTAACTAGACCTCACTGTGAAGTGTACTTTTTTAAAGAACAGGAAACTTTTTTTCCAGGAAATAAGAAATGGTTCAGCCTACTAAAACGTGTCTGTGATACTAAGACATGTCATTACCTACTCTCAAAATTGCTGAAGGGTTCAGCAGAGAAGCCAGAGGGAAATATAATCAGAACACACAAATAGGGAGGTGATGAGGCAAGCCGAAAATCCATTAAAACTGATTCAGGCAGATGTTTCTCTTTTACAGATGATGCTTTTGGTATTATTCTATACATCAAATATCAATCTCTATATCATTACTTAACAAACCTATAAATAACTAATTTTATTCAATGCCCTACATGTTTGTTTTAAGTATTTAGGGGAGTACTGCATATACAATACAAATTAATGCTAAATTGCAAGCTATCAGTAAAATAAATATCAGTCATTCCTACAGTACATAATACTGTTTTACAAGGTTTACTCTAAAATATATTTTTGTCTTTTGTTGCAATGTTATAAATGTTATAAAAATATAAACATGAATAGTTTTCTATTTCTTTATTTGTTTTCAAATGGGTAAAAAATAACATCCAAAAAAGGTCAGTTAATCCATGGACTGTGCAAAGGCAGACATATCATGTCAAAGTTTTTTTTTTAACATTATTTGATGAATACCCTGTGCAAGCAGTGCAAGGTTAGTCCTTAATTACAACATATTGAGTCTGGTCATTCTGAATTAAAAAAATGCTATTTCCTTTTTAGTAAACTTCAAAGTACCCAGAGTGTGTCTTATTCAGAACAGTGTAACAGATCTGCTCTGGAATTAGTCTTATTTAGGACAGTTTAATGGATTTCCTCTAGTTCCAGTCACAGATATTACCAACCCGGCTTCTGAGCTTTTATAACTGCACAGTTAGAGGTGTGAAGGGGCGGGAGTGTGCTAGGCTCCTCCCCCTCAGAGAGGAGTGAGGCCGCTAAGCCAGCAGCTGACAGGGCGTGGCCTGACAGAGAGTCCACCAATCGTCCGTTCAGCATCTCAGGCACCAGGAAGCGAATGAGCTCCATGGTCTTCTCCCGGTCTGAGAGAGGCAGCAAGGCAGAGCAAATTGGGTTTACATCGCGCAACACTGGCCTGAGTGACAAGTGAAGTGCACAGAGACAAAGGTACACACAAGCCAGCACACAAACAAAATACTAACTGAGCCACCCCAAACTAAAAATTGCCTTACTTAGTTACAATATGTACCCTTCTTGTGACTGTGGAAAGCAACAAGGAAGGTTACTTATTTGATGGTAGCCCTTAAAATAAAGTGGGTCAACAATTGTGCAATCAATGCTGAGGTGAAACCCAGTAAAATATCTAATAATAGTGGTACACGGTGTCGGGCTACATATAATGTATTGATTAAAAATTAAAAGAAAATGTGTATTCATTATGCTAATTCAGGTAATGGAAAATGATTTGCAAACAGTATGCACATTACAAACACAGGGTATTACCTACTGCTGTCCAGAGTGATTTACGCCTTAGAAAAAAGCATATCAGCATGAATGATTCATCTTCTACTTCTTACCTGGTTTAGACAAAGGCATCACTCGGGGGAACTGCCTTCTTGAGGGTCGCAGAGGGCTTTGAAAAAAACAAAAATCGTGGGGATTGTGCATCTAAAGTTTCTTAAAAGAAACCACGAATACCGCTACTGAATTAAAATGAAGTCAGCATGTTAAAGACAACAAGTACTCAGCTATATTTCCTTTCAACCCTCAAGCATTCTATTTGATTACAAAAGAAAGTAAGTTCTAACAATGCACAGTGAAGTGACCCTTTACAAAGCTTTAGGAAAGCTGCCGAACTGGAGTGCTGGCAGACACAATCTCCATCAAACTATCCGAGAATCTATTTTACGAACTGGCAGCAAGAAGTTGACAGTTTTTGCTGTTCCAGTCGGTACTGTGCAATATGCATTTCTGAGATTTCTAAAAGACATCCTGACATCCAGGGTGCCTACCTGATAAGATCTTTGCAGAGAGGTGGGAATGGTTGTTTCTGGTAATGTCCAAACACCTCAAAAACAATAGGCTGGGTCTTGATGTACTCCACAAAGGACTTGGTCACCTCCACTGCAATCTGCCACAAGACAAAAATGCATGTTCAATGAGCACTGCAACAAGAATTTTGTCATAGCTTAAAATGCCTTCTTTTGAGAATATGAGAAACTTTCTTGTTGTAAATAGGTGCTATAATTGTAAGTCAATAAATTCAATCTGGAGTATATTACAAGAAAGAATGACACTGCTTCTGCAATTCAATAAACACATAAGAGTATTACTGTTGTTCTAGTTAAGTACTAGATGAATGAATATCTTGATACCATAAATTGTTGACAATTGTATTTGAAGCTTCACTGAGTAAACTGACTTTTTAAAGATGACTTAATTCACTGGAAAAAAAACAACAGAAAAAGGAACTCAAAAGATCCAAAAAAGGAAGTTTGAAATTTACATTTACTACTTAAAATACTAGAGGCATCTGGGCACCCCAGGAAAAATGGGGTGATGGAGGAAGAATGAGAAAGTAATTGAATAATCTTCTCAAGCATGCAAACATTCATTTCTCTCCGCTGGTACTTGACATCTATTAACAGAGAGCTGTACTTGCAGAAGCAGTCATGAGAACAGGCCAATCTTTTTTATTTCTGTACTCACATTCTGCACGTGATAGAAACCCAGTGGTGGCCCACGCCCAGTGTTTTTGAGTGGCTCCGTAGAGAAGGCCTCGTCATGACGATGGATGAAGCTGCAAACACCAAACCTTTTATGAATCTGGAGACAGGCGTTAAAAAAAAGTGCCGCAAAAATAAATCTTCAAACGAGGAATGCTGTCGCATCCCACCCAACATCTTCACTACAAGGCAAAGGATGAGGGCATCCTGTCCCAGCAGAATGAAGCACGATCTCGGGGCTCCAGGTTAGTACAGTGAGTAAATGCAGTTAAACTTACTTGAATTGACAAAAGATGTCTGCGTACTCTGCAGAAATGCTGGAGGCCTGCAGGACGGTCACACGGAACGTGAACACGCTGCCAATCCTCAGGTGCTCCAGAGACCCTTCCAGCTGTCCGTCTGTGGTGGTTTTCAGTGGGCTGTCAAGGTCCTCAGGGCTAGCTGTTGAGATACCAACACACGTGGATGAAGGTATCATGCTGCCCAACAGACACGTTACTCTTAAAACCACTTCACTACCCACTGCTGCCCACTGCTTAAGATAAATACACTGTGCTCCAGTTACTTATTTTTATGGCACCACAATCATACTGTACATCATACCTCAGCTGCTGCTTCTAAATCGGATTGGATCTAATAATAAATGCCACTGCCACTGTGTTTATGAAGCGTAAACGTTGTTTTCATGATCCTCTGAATTTCATATTTTGTGATTCATCTGACTACGCATATCTGATCTTTGCTGCACAGTGTTTCTGAATGACGCCTGCTCACATATTGACTGCAAAAGCTCTTCAGTAGAAATTAACAGTATCAAAGTTATATAAATATAAATGATTTTTATGATTGTATAATATAGAATTAATGCATAGTGTAGTAACTATTAACAGACTACTTAGAAAATCGTTAGCTAGTGTTTCTGGCAAAAGGTAACCTAGAGAACATGCAAACTGTGAAAACTGGTTTTGCAGAATTAAAACCAAACACAGGATATTGCAGTGATACAGTGATCAAATTACACAGCTGAGAGTGTCATGTTGGATGTTCATTGTATATTAAGGATTAATAAAGGATTTAGTATTAAAACATGATTATAAACTAAAACATTATTATATAATCCTTACAACCACATGAATAATATCACAATCTACCAAATCTGCAAGACTATTTAATGTAACCAAATGCTAGCCAAATACCAACCATTCTCATAGAGGCCTTTGAACCAAACTTCCTTCAGGTGGATCTGAAAATTGGTTTGTTATATAAATATTTTAAGTAAAGATTTGTTGTCTATTTGCCTAACCTTAGTGCAATTAATTTTGATCATTTCCTTTTTCCAGTTTCCAATTTGATGTCCTTATTTTATGATTTATTTATTTCATGAAAACCTCACTAACCATATCTGAGCTCCTTACGTACAGCAGGTGGGTTGATCATCCTCACCTGTACATGTGTTGTTGTTGACCTCATCTGCAGAGGGACCTGAGTCTGAATTCTGCCCCTCCCCTTCCACAATCCTCAGCTCCTCCTGGGACGTCCCCGAGCGAGACATTCCTACTGGACAGGACTCCGTCTGGAACTGTCCAACCAAACGGTTTTACAGCAGATACAGAATTTAAGTGGCAGCTACTCATAGATATGTTCTTGTCTTTGAATTTACACATTTTTAGCATAAATACTGTACACTGCACATTCAACATTCTCACTTTCCCCAAACTGAAAGCACAGTAGGATCTTAGTGCAAAATACACCAATGTGAATTAACACTATCCATTCATACACCTCCTTATTACATACAGTAGGATGATAATTTGCCTGTGTGTTCCCTAAAGATACTCTCAGACAGGATTTTTAAATTGTCCTTAATGTTTTTGCCTTTAAACTTTGTAATACAAATTAATTTGAAAATCGAGTGTTACAAGTCTGATGAGATTAATCTCTTAATGAATGTGACAGTAAATGACAGTAACATAATACTGGTAAGCCATTCATTGCCCTTGATCAGAACCAGTAAACAGATGATTTCCTTGTAGAGTGACTGTAAATTGATATTCAATTTAATATTAACTAAAAAAAACAATCAAAAACCTAAAGTGACATTTTTCAACATATTTATAAGTGGAAAATACCAAGGAAATAAATATGAGTATTTGCATCCACTTCCAAGAATACTTTGTCTAATACATGTTAGCATTGAGCCAGACAAGCAATGGGCAGGACACACCATATGGAGGAAATTAACTACAATTCAATTTTAAATAAACCTAAAGAGGATTTCTTTGGATTGTGGGAGGAAAATGGAGTAAGTGGTGAAAATTCATGTAGGAAACTACACACAGAATGTGCCACAGGCTAAAAATAACTGTAAGGACCCAAGAACTGTAAGGCACCAACAGTTTTCCATTCACATGAACGCTCACAATCAAATCAACTTTTTTTTCATATATTTGTGTTATTATTTCTATTGATCCTATTATCATATTAATATGGAGACTAAGTAAAAATTGTGAATTTAGAGAACTGCAATGCTTAATTTAAAAGTGAATGTCACTCGGTTGAAATGTATTTCCGTTTCCTTGTCTGAGTTGATACAGAGTCACATGGTTACCCATACTTAATCCCAGAGCTCACCTTCTCAAACTGCTGGTCTTCAAAGGAGATCTTGGCAGTGCCTGACTGTCGCACACCAGAACCATAGTCTGGGGCTTCTTCATCAGCTGTATTTGAAACACATAGCACAGAGCATGTTCATTTTGTCAATAATACAGTTTCACTTGTAGGTAATTTTGGAACCATTGAAGAACATGTCCATTAAATGTTACAGTACAGCTGGTACAATTACAATACTAGGTTTAGCATCATCATCACTTTTATTAGCCCTATACAATTTCTTGCATTAGGAATTTCTCTTTTCGCATACCCCAGCTTGCTCTCCATGAGACACACAGGCACACAGACAGGGAGAGAAACTTAGGGTCAGAACGCAGGGTCAGTCATTGTACAGCACCCTGGAGCAGCCTTGCTCAGGGGCCCAGCGGAGTAGGATTCGTCTGCCAGCTGCGGGATTTGAACCGGCAACCTTCCAGCCACAGGCACAGATCCTTAGCCACAGAGCCACCACTCCGCCCAGTTTGATGTATGTGATCACACAACCCCGCCAACATCAATCGTCTCTAAAAACTGAATCCACAGAGGCTTGGTACTTCTTATCAATGATAATAAGTTACAACAAAATACACGGCGATCCACTGCCATTCTCTGACTCACAATGTACAGTATGCACAAGTTCAGGAGCGCTCACCTGAAATGGCCTGAACGGCTACCCTCAGGAATCCCTTGACCTCTCCCTTTTCGCTCACGATAGCCACGCGATGCACCAGGGGCACAGGGTACAGCAGGTTACTGAGATACACAAAGGCCCTGCAGGGTAGCGGAGCAAGGGGGGTTGGGGGGTTAGGAGAAAGGTAGACAAAAAGCACAAAGTGGTCAGGGAGCCTCCAAACACACAACCACACTGCACTGGACATCACAACACCGAGCCGCAAAGCAACCAAACAGAAGCTGCGTCTGCTCCAGCGATAGCCAAAGGTGCCCTTTACTGTTGTTGTTGTTGTTATTTCTGCATTCTCATTTTCCAGATTTTCAAAGGCTGTGGATCGGGGTGGGAGTGGGGTAGGTGCCCTGCTTTTGGGACAGTGTTTCACAGCTTGGTGAGGCTAAGGAGCATGGGTGCAGAGTACGGTTCCTCGCATTTATCTCCAGACCAGCCAGATTGAGGAAAACGCATCACCAATTCACCACGATGTAACAGGCCTCACTGACAGTCTCCACCACAAAGGAAAAAGGTTTAAGCCTTGAAAATAATTTGCCTTGAAATCCACCTGAATCAACTATCACTGGTTCAACTTTACTTAATATGAGGCTGCACCTAGGTTTAATAATGATCCACTGTCATTAACTGATCAAAAGAGACTTATTAGCTGTAACTCCTTGCTTAGCATTCAAGGTTACAGTGGGAAATGCACTGCATTAAAAAACCTAGACTGAGAGCAAGGCAGTCATCTCTAAATCAGCAGTGTCCCACTGGCTACACCACCCTACAGCCACGTGACTGCACACCGAGAGGACATTTGAGTTTCACATTATAATGTACAAGCAGAATATATACATCACCTCATCTTATTTAATGGTCTTCTCAGCAGACCAGGAAGCCGATTGGAAAATATAAGATGAAATACTGTATCTGCCTTTAGTGTCTCATTAAGATGTGGCAAGAAGTAGCCTTATATCAATATTTGAATTACTGCAAATTAATCATTTGGTCTAGACAGAATTGTTTTAATAATTTATAGGACAAAATACATTGTATTAGCTCTAATTGACCAGTATGAGGTTGCTGTATATACAGTAAGAATCCTCCTTGTGTCTATCCAAATAAATAAAGAAAGGTAAAAGTATGTTCAGACATTTTTCACGTTTGTTTATGTGGTTTAGACCTTTTGCACTAAAACTCATCAGCTAGTTCTCATGTAAAAATGTTAAAGTATTCAAATAAAATGATCATTAAACTTTAACAGTGTTGTTTTTACACTGTTATATTCAACAATATATTGTTAACAAGTCTCAAAATATTGATGGCCTAAAATAACAGGTGCTCAGCGTGACAGAAAGATGTATTCTGCATGGTAAAGTTCTATTCTCAGCAGTCAGTCAAAGAGATGGAATGTACCGTGAAATGCATCCCACTGTTTAACAAAATAGTTGAAAGGCATTTAGTACATTATCAAGATCGTCTGCACAGAAGAATGTCTCCAGAACATCTATAACAAACAATATAAAACATCAAATGACTTTGTTTTTCTTTTATCAGCAGGGGTAGATGTTAAACCTTTGTAAGTGATAGTAATACTCTGTGTATATCATATTGTGCTAAAATAAAACTATATATTGTTGTCATTTAAATGACAGGTATTAAGCAGGTTTATCAATTTGACCAGCTCCTGATCATCTGATATTCTTTTAAAAAATTGTCAAGCATAGATTTGTACAAAACATTAATCTGTTAAAAAAAAAATCAAAAAGGACTTGTTAACAATTTATCATGCAGCTGGAAAACTAGAAAACTAGAAACTGCATAGGGGAAAATTTGTGATCATTTCATTTCATTGAATGATAAGGATCAAAGCAATCTTTTTAAAATCAAATAAGTTCAACTGTATTATTACTCACAGTAGAAAGAGCCTTTAAACAAAGTGGATGACCATGTCATCACCCCAAAAATGAATTTAAACTTCCCGCCACATAAATTAACAACAGAAACCACAAGGGCTGATGATCTCCTGACATAGTCATAGCGAAAACAGCACAGACCTGCTTCCAAACCTGAGCTGTAATAAATCACATACTGTACAGTGAGAGAAATATTGATCAGACAGGAGTATCAGATAAGCAAGGAAAGATAGCTTGAGTATCTCTCAGCAATGACAGGGAATGTGTATAGGTAATCTACTTGTAACTCTGAAATCTTTGGAATCTTATGAAGAAAAGGTCTACTGAGCCGCGGTTCTGCCAACACTAAGATCTCTGGATTGCCCTTGTCTGTGACCAGTGCTGTAGCGAAGTCTAGTGCCCTTTAGGCTGAAAAACCCTCAGTTCGGTCTACTGCGTCATGTAGTGTGCAGTCACGGTAAAGCAAGTAGCACTGCAAGATGATCAAGTGACCTTGAGAAGCACAATAATCTTACAAATCAATGGAGCAAAAACTCTATTGGTTATAACTGGTCACCTCCGCCGGTACATAGTAATAGTCTCACCTCACTATCATACATATCATGGACTGTTATAAAACTCTTGTTTACAGGATCATGAAAAAACACTTCACACGTACACATATATATGAAAACATTTATTAATAAACATATTAATAAATAGAATTTGGGTGTCATTTGACGCACTCAGGATGAGAGGATGTGTGTGATGTATCTTCAACCCTCCCATTCTATAGCAATATGCAGTAGCAGCTTGTGAGGCCTGTGAGTAAGACAACAGCAGTACTTGCCAAACATGGCCGACTCTGCAATCCAATCAAGGGGAAAAAAAGTGCAGTTCAATTTGAAAGACACCCTGCTCTGTGATATCGGAAGTGGGGGTGCAAAATGGCAACAGCTCAGCACAGACGACACCCCTAGACGCCACATCAAAAATGAACGTGGCGGTGCTGTGAATAGATCTAGCCTTTCAGCATGAGTCCCAAGAGCCAATTTTGCACAAGGCACCTAGTTTGTGTTGACCCCGGTACCGCGACTGTTTCCACGTTCACACCGTGTGGACTTTGCTTCTCAAGATCATCGCATTTTGCAGCAGAGGGCAGAGGTAGGGTGGGAGGAAAGGGGGGACCTAAAGGAGAGGAGCTTACGACAAGATTGGTGAGGTGCAAAAACGGCATGCTCAGAATAAACAGTCAACGCAAAAGCTCTTTTTGATTGGTTGACTCCAAAATAAAAACTAAAAGCAAACAAAAGAACAAAAAAAAATACAGTACGTAGCTAAGCTTTAACCAGTAGAGCCAGCAGCTAATAATACGTGAAATTAAAAACCAAACAGGGGAGGGAGGATTAAAATAAGCACACTTCACAATTCTAGAATCACAGCTGCTGCAAGTGCATAAATGTGTGTGTGTGTGTGAGAAGCCAATTCACCAAAATGAGAAATATCCATATAGAATTTGAAAATAATTCAAAATAAAAGAAATGTGCTCTGGCATGCCTAGTAGAGACAGCTGCAGTAGAAACCAGCTCTTTCAACTTGAGATCCTGAAAATCCAGCTTGTCTGTCTTAGCGATTACTTTGCCTCACAGCACAAACGAAGGGTGTGTTGATGAACAGTGAATCAATTGATTGGGACTTTAAGAATACGACAGAAATAAATGTTGCTTTTATGCTTAACAGTCACGAAGGAGAAATTGCCATTGATTATCATTGTGTATTATTAGAAAAATAAGGTTCTGCCTCACATGCACTGACATGCACAACGGAACTTGTACTGACCTACACATTCACATATCCAATAAACAGAAGTTGACAAGACAAGAAGTAGATATAAATATGAAACAATGTTTTTATAATCTTTTCAGGGCACACAGTAGCTAGCAATACTTTATAGATCAAGCTATAAAACCTCCCAGGTGTTTTATCCTTGCATATCAAGTTCTGTTATCTGGCATGCTAAGGTCACACCATCACAAGGATTCCACAGAACAAGGCCTAGTTTTGCTGTCACTGCTAGCTGTTTGGTCATTGTCAATCCCCTTTGCAAGCTTTCTTCAGGAAAGCCATGCAGTGGCACGACAGGGGCAGAGGGGATTCTGGACCGGCAGAGTTGTGGAAGAGTTTGTTGTTGTTTTTTTTTTGAGACAGGAAATAGTATTTCAATCTGGTAATGTATTTTAATGTAATCAGAATTTTTGCGTACTTTGTTGCAAGCTAATACTGATTAAAAACAATTTGTATTTCCTTGTATATTAAAGGTGTCTGGCTCTTGTTACACTGTGTTGTTTTGTTCTGTTTTGAGTTTAGTCTCCATCCATGTTTATGGTATTAGAAAGGAAGGTCTGTCTCCAGCTACGGCCAGGTGAACTACTGTTTGAAATGAGGAATCCAGAGACTTGAAGGTGCTTGCGGGTTCCCAGACGTCCACCATCCAACTTCTATGGGTAGTGGAGAGCTGGGCCCAATACTTGGCTTTCTGGTTGTCATGACTATTCCTGCTAAAATTCCATTTTCAGGAGGGTGCAAAAAGCAGATTGAGTAAAGCAGTTATTCTATGTGAAAGACCGGGATGAATTTTCTGTATTCTTTCCTGTTCTTCCTGGAGCAGTGAAAGAGCAAAGAGAATTCCTAAGTATGAGTGAAATCTGCACCCGTGTTCCACCACCTCGCTCCCAGGCCTTCCTCTTAGAAACTCCTCATTTCACTCAATCAGCCCGGTTCAGAAAGCTGAGAAAGGAAAGTATCGCTGGAATAGTACATAAGAAGCCTAAGAGTTAACTACAAGCACAAATGGGAGTCATGAAAGGTGTTAAGAGGAATTAAAAGAGGAGTTAGGCATTCTGGACATACTGTATAACTAGAAACAAGTGTGTTCACAGGACAGGCAGAGTGGTGCTGTATCCTTGACCAAATGACCTTACTCAGATTCCGTCACTAAAATGTTATTTTGACTACTTAAATTTATATCAGACTTGTCCAAGTGGAAGTGATGAGGAGTGTAATCCTGCAAAGGATATATTACCCTGTCCCACAGTACCTTCCTTACATACTGTAGTAATCAGAGCTGTGACCAGGTGTTTCGAGCAGCTTAACTTCCATTCCACCTTAACTCTCCTTTTGTGTTATTAGTTTTTTAAGGCTGTTAAAAGAGTAACACATTTAATCCAGTCCCATAGTTAAAGGGAACAATTATCCATAGGTATTATATTTAATACTTAGCAATAAGACCCTTGATACTCCTAAAACAAGAAATAGATGTTATGTTATTATGAAGACAACATAAACCCAGCCATCTCAAGGTAGTGCTCTAGTTTCATCGTGCTTTTTGCTAGATTTGAGTTTTTAAATCTTGTTATCCCACCACAGAGATGTAACTTCTCAATTTTCTTGTTAATATAAATAAATATATATAACTCTTTTACCTTTGAGATCAGAAAACCAAACTGAGGAGATCAAAACTTTGGAAAACCAATTTATCGGGAAACTGGGGAAACAGCCCTATGTAAAGAAAAGACTGCTTTTATTTAAAGTGATTCCTTTAGCAAAGTAACTTCATCTGGTCATTGTTTGCTGTGATGAGCCACTGTCGGAAAAGATATTGCATAACCTCTACCTAGTCTAGACAATCAGAAGTTTACTTTTTCGGTGTTATACATTATAACATATTTCAATTGATTTGTGAGAAAAAGCCCATCATCTGACCTGTGCTATTACAAATCCTGGATGATCTGACGATTTTCCTACAATCTCTATCCCGGCTGGACGTAGCTCTGATCAGAGCTGGACTACTGTTTTCCCTTTGGTTCAAGTGTATAGGGTGGCCATGGGATGCCAGACTTCTCAGTGTGAAAGAGCTAGTTTCCTCTCTCAGCATGCTCCTGAAACCTCACCAACCTTCCCACTACACTGAATAGAGGCGAGCGGTCGTAAAAGGGGTCCTGGCCTTCGCTGGAGCCTGGGCAGTGCTCTCCCTCATCTCCCCCCAGCTCCGAACATGGGTCGTCCAAAAAGATCTCATCTTCCAGGTCCTCCAACTCCTCCTCCTCCTCCTCCTCCTCCACCTTCCCATCATGCCGCTCATCTGCGAGCTCGGTTATGTCGGAGTCGGGGTTGGAGAGGGTGGGGGAGGGGGTGAGATCTGTCATGCGCTCGCTCATGCATGTGTTGAAAATGGGGGTGCTAGTGCAGCCAGAGACATGGGAACTGGGTTAGTACAACAAGATAAAGACACAGAGATTAATTCTACTGCCCAGCTTTGCAGGACCACAGCACAGCCCTTCATTGCAGTCTAATGTTTGCCTGTAGGACTCGAATCCAGATTTTTTAATTCACTTAAGGCCAGAGAAGGAAACATGAAAATATTTTGTTGTTAAAAATTATTTTTGAATAAATTTACCCAAATACAAGCGTGGATGGCTTTGATACCATAAGAATTCTACATTTTCGTGACAAGCAGCTTAAAGGCCTGGGATTTTGCTGTAGTCACACCTGTCATTTCATATAATAATTACAATTTCACATAAAACAAATTGGTTCAATGATGCCTTTTTGAATATTTCATTCAATGCTTCACAGAAACAGTGCAGAAAAGCCACGTCAGTTACTGCAAGCTATAAATGAGTTTATTTAACATGTATATTTTGGGTTCTGGGTTCCACACGCACTTGCAGGTTTTTGGTTCAAACTGAGCTCTTTAATTAAACTCGTAACTGAACTAACAAGATGCTTAATCGAAACTTTAAGCACTCCTTTGCAAGTTATTGATGAAAATAAGGGTGAAAAGGCGCCCTCTAACATATTTAGGAACTGAAAACTATTAAACACTTCATAATAAGTCCTGTTATGAGGTCAGTTAAGAGTTCAATTACAGAGCTGAGAGTGCTGAAAACAAAGCCCAGCAGGAGTGTGAGTCCCAGGACCAGGGCTCTCTGTCTCCTTGAAAGACCATTTCCACCACAGTGCCTGGTGTTGAGTAGCACAACTAATGTTTAAACTTCTTCTCACACTGCTAAAAGGACGGTGCTGTGGCCAGCCGTAGATGGAAAGCTGCAAGAGGAGAGTTTTAAGAATACTATGTCTTAATCTTGAAAATCAGATGATCACAGAAATACAAGGCACTGTTTTATCCCATGTATCATAAGGGGGAAAGATAAAAGGTTAACGATGGACATGCTGATCAATAGGCAGTATTTGTTTTGTTTTTTTCTCTACTTGATTTGGTGAATTCACAGCTACAGCATGATTTTCAAAAGGAAGCTATGTGAGATCGTCTTAGCTACTTTAAGAATACTGTAAAAAAAACTGGAAGATTGTCAATGATGTGTATGACACATTGAGTAATTGGTGTTTGATTACAGGCAAACAAAATAAAGCTATTTATTACCTTTTGAAAACCATGCTGTAAATGCACAGCATCACAAGTCACAATATTAACAGATTGATAGAATGCACTCCCCAGCCTCTCAGAAAATCTTTAGGGTGTTAGAATGAGCAAGAACAGTCTCCCCCCAAAAAATATCTTTCTGTGGAATTGTGAATTTCCCACAGGTAATACGTTCACTGCTGAAAGAGAGCAGTGATCATGAAATATGTATATGCCTTCATCGTAGCGTGCAGATCTTGTCAGTAAACTATGTTTAGTGATGTGAAAATCTAGCTCAAATATATTGCCGAAGTGGCTGTAGAAAAGGTTTGTGCCAACAAAACTACTCAACCCCTTCATCTTCTTTAACCCATTTCTCAGAATGTTCAGTACGGCTGAGACAATAGTATTTTTTTCTTTGACAAATAAAACCTTCCTTATCATTTTCAGGACATTGAGTTGGGTGTTTTCTGCTTCTGTGTGACTTGAAAAATGTCACCTTTTCTCTTCTCTTCAACATTCTTGTGTCTCAAGTTAGCTGGCAAAAGGGCTTTATTAGTGCAAATTAGAGTGAATCACATTTAAAGGCACATTGAAAGTACAAAAAACAGCGCCAAATCGAGTTAAGGAGTTATTCATGCCGTATATTTGAAATCGATGTGGAATTGCTTTGTTTTTTTCTAGACGAGGTTTGCTAAAATTGCTAAAATGCCACCAAAGGAAGCCATTCCAGTATGACTGTTACGATGTGTCAGTGTCCCTGCAGGCCTCTGTCCCCTGCGACGGCACTCACCTGCCCACCAGACGGAACCAGGGGAATCGGTCATAGAAAGGATCTCCACCTGTCAGCACATTATCACAGTCTTCAATGGCACTGGTGGGCACCTCGGCTGCGTGATCATACATCTCCCGCATTAGGTCAAGCCTCTGCCTACAGGCAAACACGTATAAAATAACAGAACAGGATCTTATGGGGTTGGCTGTTCATGATCTGGAAGAAAGTATCAAGTTTAGTTCTTGAGAAGAGAAGCCCGGTGTCACTATTGTGCTCTGCATCAATGTTTTAATGTCAAATTTGTTAAGGAAACAAGTTGCTCCTTATTTAAAATGTCACAAAGTCTAAACCCAACAGTTTTCTTGGGACTTGGCATGGGACTTAAGAAAGTCAAGGCCAAAGAGGAGACGACATAGAATTTTAGAACTCTGACTCTGGCCTGGAGTCACTACTCCTGACCTGGCTTGAGTGAATTTTAAACACACCTGCTGTTGTATGAATAGCTGAAAGGCAGGGATAACATTATCAGGAATAGCCACTGGGCCACAAGTGGGACATACAGTAAGTCCCTCATAAGCATCCATTCGTGGTCATAAATTAGAATGACCATGGCTGTACACAGGTGATGAAACTCTCTATAACACTGCTGTAATTCAGGACACCGTGGGGGATAGTGCGTTTCTGTCACGGATTAAACTCATCTCACACGTTGCATCCCTAGAGAACTAAAACCAAATATCTCTCCACATCCTGGCTAAATGTATTTCTCTTTCTTATGTACTTTAGAGCATAACCTGAGCCAGCTTCTTTCTAGGGCATTAGAGTAATGTTCGATGAGGCTCTGCATTAAACTGAGGAATTTTCAATATCTGTAGTTTCTTAGCTAATGAGCAATGTTTGTTAGGTTACTTCTCCAACAGCTGATTATTTGTTTGTATTTGTTTGTGGGGACAAACACATATTATGAATTCATAAACCATCCGTAAAATGACCATATGAAAAGAGAGTCTTTTACCTGAGTTTCTCCAGAGTCCAGTAGTGAGTCGCCCCATTCTTCTGGTCCTGAACCTCCACAGCCACAATGGTGCGCGGAAAGGGCCGCTTCTCTCGGTCTTTGGCTGCGTCTGGGGGCAGGAGGTCAGGCGGGAGTGGCGAGTACAGAGTGTCGGTCAGAAGCACAAATTGGAACTGAACCTGTTTGACAAATGAAATTTAAGGATTAGGATATTAAAAGAAAGGACAAAAATCTTTTGTTTGCTGAACACGTGGAATACAAATCTGTTCAAGACTCTGCTCAATTTCCAAACGAGTCATCCGGGACATTCAATTAAATATTGCTTATATGAGTTCGTCAACGATCCCCTTAAGTGGCCCACAAATATTTAGTTCACGCTGATTCTTTTACTGATCAAGCCCTTACATTAAAAGGGCTTCATGTTTTAAATTAGGAATTTTAGGGATCTACACCATTACCATTTAGCCTAAAACATTTAACTTCACTGCAATAGCAATTTATATTTTTCATCAGCATACAGATAGGAGATGGGATGAGGACAAATCTTTCATGCGTTCCCTACGAACGTGGCCCTGGGCTCACCTTTTTCTTCAGTTCCACGCTGATGGCGTTGGCCTCCTTAAGGAAAATGGCATTGCCCCAGAGAAGGTCCCTCAGGGATGTGAACTGGTAGCACCTCCACTTGCGGAAAGCCCACAGCGCCAACTCCATCTCTCGCTCTGTCCATTGCACTGCAGGCAAGACCACACAGCAGTCACAGCTTTTCCAGCACCCACCAGCAACTACTGGCCACAAAGTATTTCAATTCAAACTCCTTCAGGATTTTTCAATAAAACCTGTATCATAATTTGAAAGCTTTTTTTTTTCCCCATCTTCTCTACATCCCACTCTTTAACAAAGCTTATTTTCACACATAGTTCCCTGCACATTGATGAACCTAATCGTCTTGGCAATGCAAAGATGGACAAAGCATCAGGCTATGACCTTTGGTATCTTGGTCTACACAGTGGAAGTACAAAAGACTGCAGTGCTTCATTGGCTCATGAATAGGATTTTACATTTTACAGCATTTATTTAAGACCGTGTAGACTAAATTATGATGGACAGTGCCATCTAAAATGATAAAATTCACTTCTTATCTGCAAACTGACCAAGTGAACACACTACTTTCTCTCATAGGTCCATGAATTGCTGGTTGTCTGCATGGTAAGACTGTATGTCCTCTCTTACCTTCCTCTTCTGGCTCTTCCTCCTCCTCAGTGGTCTCCAGGGGGTAACAGCAGGAGTCCACCTGCTTCTGAAGGGCCTCCAGCTTACTTTCATAATCCTGAGTGATGAAATCACAATCATTACCGTGACCTGCTTTGCTTTTAAAATTTCCATTTGGCACATACTGTATACTGTATGTATCAGATCAGGTCTCACATTGCTCATGTCTGCCTTATCGGACAGGTAGAACAGAATCAATCAGTTTGATATTCCAGAGATCCTTACCAGTCTCTGCTGCTCCAGGAGGTTGTTGGCTTCTTCTCGCTCCCTGCGATACTGGTCCTCCAGCTCCTGCAGCCTGAGGAGACATTGACAGAGAATCACCTCAGAGGACATTCTTGTTCTAACAGCTACTGAGATCTAATTCAGTCACTTTCCCAAAATTCAGCCTCTGTGCTGATACTGTAATAACTCCAGTGCAGGGTTGGCCACCAATGTCTGCACTAAGAAACCTTGCAAAGTGGCCAGCTTGCTCTTCCAACTCTAGCAAACCTTGACCCTCCCTTCTCTATAGATAAACTTTATCCTTCCCTTGGACCATATCCTTCTCCCTCTTTCTCCTTTCAATCTTTTCTCTGATCTCTTTCCTCTTTCTTCTCCTTTGAGCGCCTTCTTTCCCTCCTTACATTCTTCCGATTCCCTGTCCTATTACCTCTGTTCCATTTCCTGTTTCATGTCGATGCCCTGCTTCTCCAGCAGCTCTCTCTGTGCAAAGGCCCAGTCCACAGGCTCAGCCGGGGTCTCGGCGCAGGGAGTGCGTTCCCTCTCCTGCCTGGCCTGCTCTGGATGGTTGAAGCGGAAGACATGACTCTTCCCCATGATTATACGGTTCCCTGCAGGATTGGGAAATGAAAGGAAGTTATTAGCTGCGATCAACAATCCAGTGTTTCAGAGGTAGTTCGGGAGAGTCTGTTAACTTCACAGGGTTTCAGAAAAATAAAGATTCACCAACCTGATCGGAGTATGGTAGGTTCAGTGACCCTCTTTCCATTGACATAGGTCTCCGACTCCTCACAAGGCTCGAGAATCACCACGACTATGACCAGAGAAAGGATAGTCATGAGCAACCATTTAAAAACATTTGACAAGAAAAACTTCATGAGTAAAGATCGGGCCTTCTCCATAGCTAATCATAAACCATGCTACTTAATATCCTATGAAAGCTTGTTTGGACACCCATGGAATTATGAGATTTATTTCATTTGCTAACAATGGAATGCTCATGCATTGTTGTGCTGATATCCTACCTTCTCCAAGGTTGTTGGTAGTACTGGTGAAGGTGCAGTGCTCATCTTTGATGAAGTGCCCACTCAGAACAATGTCTTGGCGGCTGCTAGCATCTTCACGGCCCACCCTGTCCAAATAACAGAGGAATGAGGAACGATGTGGTTCCAGAAAAAGCCCACTTTTAAACTACAGAAGAAAGGTTGAAAATCAGAGCTGCACACTCAACCCATCCAGCTCATTTGGTTGTTTCTTGTAAACTGGCTTTATTTTAAAAACTCTCCTTTAACAGGTTTTGCTGAAAATGGGTTATAACAAGATAGGTTGAAAGAGAATTACCACTAGCTGTTAATGTATCAGGTATGCAGTATGATAATCAAGAAAACTTACCTTGTGATCCCATCTTTGATGTAGTACAGAAGACACTCTGACATAAGAGGATCTTCATTAAGGTTCACCAGGTGAGGGGTCTAAAACACAGGTGATGTTGTTTATTTCCACAGGTAAGAATCCCAAATCACAGAACAACAAATGGAATCTATTCCTTTTGTGAAAGTTGAAGATCGATATATACATAGTGATTGAGGGGTCCTCAAAAAGCTCTTTTATTAAATCACTTTCTCAATTTTGAATGACAGTCTATATGCTAAAATGTCTGTGCCTATAAAAATAATCTTATGGAAGGCAATGAAACTGATTACCAAACTGTAATACATATCTTCTCTTAAGCAATACATGGCAATACAAAAATCTTGTTTCCCAGTATTGTTATCAAGACAGGAACAAGAACAGCATTCCAGGGTCACAGCAATCCAATCAGAGATGGACAGGGGAGTAAGACGAGAGAGTGAAGGAACAAAGCCATACAGTCTTGCTGACAAAGTGGAGATCAGCGTGTCTTTTGGATTCTTGGAACCTTACTGTTTCTTGTCATGATGTCCTCATTAAAGCATTAAACTTTATGGACATACTTTTAATGTTCTATTCTTTAAATGTTCATCTTTGCACCAGTTGACTTTTATAACTGTTCATTTAATCTGAAAACTCCCATAAGATAAGATAAGATCAAAACTTGTTTATGTAGTATGATCTCTCACTCTGCTTCTATAATGCCTTCTAAATTAAACACAACACTGCCTTCACCACGTTTAGCAAGATCCTTC
This sequence comes from Lepisosteus platostomus, assembly GCF_059453375.1. Lineage (NCBI taxonomy): Eukaryota > Metazoa > Chordata > Actinopteri > Semionotiformes > Lepisosteidae > Lepisosteus > Lepisosteus platostomus. Next base: position 68,472,047 of record NC_142612.1, read on the forward strand.
AGCCCTTAGCAGACCATACAGAAATGTACAGGTGATAACGTAACTCAGTGGTGCTTTAACCTCAAGACCATAGGCACTTTTATGTAAAACAAAGTGCTTAACCTCAAGACATAAGCAATTCAACACATCTAGTACCATTTTGTATTGGCCATTCAGCAGTAATTTTCCCCCTTTGATAACACCCAGTGTGGATCAGTTATTTATTTATGAGCATACGGTGGTTCTCCCCCTTCCTGCACCAGCCTAGAATAATGACTATAAACACATTCTGTGTGACAATTATTGTCAACTCATCTGTGTTATTTTTACCTGGCATGTCGGCAGCACCACTTTAGTGACAGCAGGTGATTGAGCAGATTCCCTATGATAATACCACAGTTTCCTAGTCCTACAGGCTGGTGTTGACCCTCCAATACATTCAACTCATCCAAAAGGTTTGCACCAGAACAGCCACTAGGGTCCATTAATTAACTTTGATTCATGGAACAAACCATTCTCTGTATATTTAATGAATATATATACGTATATAGTTTGAAATAGAAGGCAAGGTGCCAGCTGGAAAGAGAATTTGAATGGAAACTCACAGTAAATAAAGTGGTACACTCAGAGAGAGCAATGAAAAGTGTTTCATTGTAACAAACCTCATTGGGGGAAAACAGCCCAACTGTATCAATAAATACTGGCTGAGGTTTTCTCGGTGCAGGCTTTAAAATAAACCAATAGGAAAAAGAACTTTATTCTTACTTTATTCTTAAATATTGTATTAAAAATGCAGAAACACCAGTATCTGGCATGTTGAAAGAACAAATACAAATGTACAGTGTGCTTGTATACGAATAACAAAAGTAAAACATAGATTAACATGTTAAAACCATATGTACTAAATGTAAAGTTTGGAACTGCATGTACACATCAGAGAGATAAACTGCACTTATTCAAACAGAAGCACATTCACCATGAAAAAGAAATCTGTTTCTTTTGTTATGTGCTTGTTTCTTTTTTTTGTCCCACACAATAAACACCAAGTACTGAGTTTTCAGAGTTCCCCGGTAAAATAAAATGAGCAGCTATAACTCTGGGCACCTCTGTTTAGGCTGTTGGTACAAGTGTGATATGGCTCATTAAATATTTCACATGGGTCTGACAGAGGAAGCAATTGTGTCTTAATATACAACCAGATATTTAGTGTGTACACCATGTCAGGAAGTGTAAATGGGGTGCTAAATATATTTTACACATTTTGTCCATTGTGAATACTGCAGATAATATTTAGAAACCACAGAAAATGATATTTGGAACTTTATTCCCTCGTAGACAAACAGATCCTAAGCAAGGGAGAATTTTGCTGTTACCTTCTTTGGGGAGAACACACCCACAGTGCCACCATCCTCCCGCATGGCCACGCCCATCTCTGCCAGCAAAGCCTCTCTGGTGAAATCAACACTCCCCGTTAGGAATCCAGCAAATGCATTATTTTGCAAACTGAGCTCCACAGCACTTGCAAGAAGGAAAAGATAGCTGGCCCACAACAAGCTTATGATGCAGATTTCAATAAAAGGGGAAATACCTTTTTTACCTGAAAAATGGGTGGTGGCTGAATTGATAAGATTTGCAGACTATGGTCACCATATGACCAGCTTAACAGTCACTCAGGGTATAGCACTGAGCTACTGCCACAAGAACAAGTTGGTATTTTTAACTGTCAGTACAAAAAGCACCTGGAAAAGGCCTGAGTCACATTACAAACAAGGGGTCACACAGCCCATCTTAGTTGTTTGCCAGCTAGACACTCAATGGCCCAGGACCAATGTTTTTTGTTCAGGATGTAAGTGGATCAGCTCCCACAACAAATGCAGTCCCTGCTTTTGTCAGAGCAAGAAAGTTTTCAGCAGTACTGCACATCACAGAAATGATCACTGTTAGTGGAGTTCAAATCGGTGATAATCTGGAGCTCAGAATTTAATCACTAAACAAATTTGTTTGTTTGCCTATGTGTAAGAAGCCACCTAAAGAGGAAGACGTCTTACACAACAGAAGGCTAGCAGCAGTTTCTCTACAGGGGGATTTTCTTGCTCAGATCTGTGTAGGACCGCCTCACCTCTCCATTCGAATAGCTTCTGTCCGACGCAGCTTCTCTTCCCAAGTTTCATTGAGTTCAGCAATGATTTTCTCAGTTTCCTGATGGAACAAGAACGGCCTCTTACATCGAGAAGAGATCAAAGTCCACAATGCTGGCACAGAAGGGTACCTCATGTGATTCCTAATGCAATACCCATGATACAGTCCTGCTTTTGATGTTAATAAAAAAAGGCAAGCAATGAACCGATTTCTGTCTGATAAGGTTTTTACTATGTGCGGGCTGTTGATGGAACCGCTGTAAGATATATGCATGCTTTGTGGATGAATAATTACTTTAATGTTCATTAGTGTTCATCTCAAGAGCATATGAAGTACAGTATAATGATTCATTTATGTTCTGCATACAAAGACTCCAAAGAACACTTGAGGATTAAAGAAGAAGAACAGAACAGGAGTCAATGAGGAGCCATAAAAAATACAACAAAACCCCACAAAGTAAGATGGTTATTCTTCATGACTCCTAAATGTAGCACATGCCGTACACATACAATGACTCTCATATGTTTTTTGCAAACCTGTTCTGCAAATGCACTTTCACCTATGTTCTCGGTGCAACACTACGCTAATTGGCGCTCACTGATTCGTGTCCTTGCTGTTTGGCCTGAATCCTTCTCCTTCATTGGAAGACTGCCTCTGTCCTTGCCGCCCCTACCAGCCTGGCAGGGACAGTTAACCTGACGCATACTTACCACAGGATTGTATGAGATTGAGACATTGCAACCTTTCCCTTTGAACGTTTCGTCTATATTTCCCCCTGAACGTGTGAACTTGAGTTAGGAGAAGGGATTCAAACAGACCGAACAACTGAATCGACTTCTTAACCTCCAGCTCCTGGTTTACTGCCGTCTCGTGGGGCTGCCCAAAATTCAAGGCAAAGGCTTACTTTAAAAAGCAAATCTTCTAAAAAGTGAACACCCAGGGAAAAAAATGGAAAAATCGGAGGGTGTGAAAATCAATTCAACGGTTTAAAAGACCGACATGGGCACCCTCTGTCGGAAGCCCTCTGAAACTGACCTTGAGCCTCTCGATGGCCTCCTCGCTACCTGGGCTGAACATGATGCGGTCGTGCAGGCTGTTGATGGAGCCAGCTCGGCTGGACAGGGCGGAGAGAGAGGGGGAGGGACTCATCCCCGTCATGGCATTGGTCACTGTGGAGAGATCACCCCTTTGATTGACAGCTTGGCGATTATTGTTATTGTTCTTGAAATCGGATAAGTCTGTCAGAGGAATGGGGAGTGGGGACGGGGGGGGTTCGGATGGGAGTGGGGAAAGCCAGGGAGGTGCAGGAGGCGAGAGAAACGGAAAGATTCCAGAGAAAAGAGGGGGAAAGGAAAGAGAAGAAAAAAAAGAAAAAAGACAGGTGGCAAGAAATAAATCCCAAAAACAAGGCAAAAAATCGAGAGGCCAATTAACAGATGCTAACCAGAAAGAGAAACTCTACTTAAATCCACTGTGGACTTTTAGAGTCATTCACGAACACTTTGGAAGAGACAGTGAAAGCAGGCAGCAGTAAGGATGACAAAGCAAAGGAAATTTAGGTCTTTTTAGCAAAATATCCATTGATGCTGCTTTCTATACAGTGTTAGTAGGGTGCTGAAAATATGAGTGGTCATAAATCAAGGTGAATCTGATAAATCCTACCATCTTCCTTATTGAATTAAGCACTGAATTCCTTTTCACTGTCGATATTTTTATTTCCTAAAATCAGGGATTTATTCCAACGTTCTCCCTGTACAAAAGCCAGTCAATTAGATCAGAGGGGCAAAACTCTAATTTAGCTTTTAAAGAATAAAATATCTTGCCATTGTACACAACACCAGCTTCTGTTATGATAAACAACAAAAGGTAAAACTCATTTTAGAAAATGTCCAGAACATCCATAAGAAGTCTATCCAGAGAAGGTCCATTTGTATTCCATTATATACCCTTCTGCCCTGTAACTCAGGTTATATACTGTAGACCCAGAGCGACTCAGTATAACACAGATGCATTTAATGCATTTTGACATTTGCAAAAAATCAAATCATGTCTATCAGACACTGGGATAGAACTACAAAATAGATTTAGGACTTAGAGATGCAGTGTTATTTTAAGATTCTTCTGCACAGACAAAACACTGCTGTGGATCGATATCCAAATGTCCAACAATGTAACACTCTGCCTAGCTCTAACTGAAACACTGATGCCCAGAGGTGCCTAAAAAGAAGCTATTTTCATTTCTAACAATCACAATCATGAATCGCACCACCAGTCCAGAGAGCGTTCAGCTTATATTGCTGGGATCACATTGCAGTTAAAAGCAAAGGAAGCTCAGTAGCTTCAGAAAGGGACACTTTAACAGAACATTATAAAAATCAATTTAGGGGAAAAAAATACCATCTGTGGATTCAGACGGAAATGTAACACGTATAATGTACAGTAATAAGCTGTTCATCACAACAGTTAACATTATTTAAAGTAAAATCATGTTTAAAATGTTTCATCATACAATAATAATATGACAAAATATTTTAAATGTTTTTGTGTTTTTGTGCATGTAACAAAAACATATTAGCTATTCATAAAGCAATAAACAACTCATCAAACCCTGTCTGCTACAGTCAGACTGCTGCAGTATAACAACAAAGAAAAGCATAACATTCCCTTCTATAAGATATCATATCTCTCGGATGTTCTGACAGTGATTGTACAGATGTGTTTTTCTTCCCAATTCTGAAGACTGATTAGCCTAGTAATATCACCCTAAGCAGATACAGTATGAAAGATGCACCATTCAAAGTGATGGTTTCCTGACCTGGGTATTTGAGAACCTTCTTACAAGCCCCTGCACTGACAGACTTGATCAACACTGGCATCTGACACATTGTCATTCCTGCATATACCAAGATGGCCACATTACAGCCATTTTGTTCTGAAAACTCAAAACGCTGCTGCCTTGGAAACAGATTAAATGAAAATCTAAAGCTTCCCCCTTATTTTCACCTCACAAGTGGGTGCAATAATTTTCATTTCATCACCAGCCTTACACAAACTACTCCTCATTGGCTGTTTGTCATATCAACTCCAAACATGGTGCATATTGTCTCACTGTAATGACAACGATTAATATAATGGTAAAATAGAGTTCCTGCATAAACTACAATGACCACCTAACCACTATTTTTATCCCAAAACCACAGAACTGCTGTACTGATTTACCTGAAAATTTGGATGTTTCATTGCACCGAGAAATGCTTCAGACTGCACTTCACAGGTTTCAACATCTCTTTATATAGCTAAACTGGGTCATCGCTCTCTTGGAAAAATGCATCCTGTACATTCATCAAAATCTGTTAGATAAATTAACTCCAAAGCAGGTAACCCTCCTTCTGCTTAAACCAAAATGATATCCTGACTGCTGTTTTCCTCAAACTCCAAACTACCCCCATCTTAGGAACCGCTAACGTTACTTGACATGAAACTTGGCAGATTTCATCTCACTAAAACCTGCTTGGGACTCACACCTTGCAGGGACACTTTTTAATCCCAGAACAGCTCTTCTCTTCCTTGGCAATATGCCCAGTAGTGCTAAGTGTTCTTGTTCAAAAACCATTTGGCCAAAGAACTCCAAGCTTGGCAGGTATCCGTACAGTTCAGTTTATTTGTCATATGCTCAAGTCCAATGAAAGGCTTATAATTCATTCAAGTTTTCTTTTTTTTTGCTCGCAGTTCAATGGCACTGCTAAAGTCAGTTGATAGAGACCTGCTTAGAAGCCTTCAAATCTGCTTAAGGTTTTCTAGTTTTATCTTGCTCTCTTTCAGGTGATAAGTCATTTTCATTGTCCCCTGAGAATAATTAAAACATTATATATACATAAGAGTTCATTTCATTTTTAAGCATTTCATTTCACTTGCACATATGAAAAATAAACTGAGTTGATTATTTTTTGGACCTAGCCAAGGCACACAATCAGGAGTCTTAAGACAAAATGTAGACACACTAAATGACTGCTGAATGACAACAGTCTCCTACAGAACATTTGTAGTCACTCCACAGAGTGACTTTATATATACTGTGTGCTGATCAAACCAACATCAATCATCCATTTTCTTCACTATATATCATGGTTGATACACCTTGCCTTACAAAAGCCTAATATGCGGCTCACATTACATGTCTTGCATTTTGAATTGGCATGGTGTGCCAAAAATGCAGAAAAAGCTCAATGCTGGCTCTGTTGTAAGAATTGTACAAGTGACAGAATTCCACCCTGTGGATATGGATGGTGCAAACTGAATTCAGCCTCGGAGTCTGAGAATAGCAGTCTGAATGGATTCCAAGCTTATCATCAGTCATCTAATTTAAACTGTTCCTCAGCACATAACTCTACCCAGTTTTGTGCTGCACCATTTCCCAGAACTAATCAGCCCAACTCTTTACACTGGCTCCCAGCCCTTTAGTTTTAATGCAAAGGGGCTTCAGTGCCAGGGGCACACAAGGTTTAAGCCAAGAAAAAAAGCAGGGTTTACACTCCCTGCCCTACATGCAGCCATGGAAACCTCCTGTTTGCCAGTTAAAGCCAGGCATGAGGTATCAAAGCCAGCTGAAGCAGGTCTGCAGATCAGGGAGGACCACTGAGATGCCGGTCTGTCAGTCCTCAGCAACAAAAGAAGAAAAAGCAGTGGTTGCCCCATTTGTACTGCATTCTAATTTAAACTCTTTCAATACATTAAATACGGTACAAAGCATTCAATACATAATTGTGATACATAATTGTAAGGCTCATTAATCAAACAGAAAGAATAAGTATTGTACCATACAGTACAAAAGCAATTTCAGATTAAGCAAACTAATTTGGTTCAGTCAATTTTCATGATATTACAGCTCATTCATTTACCAGGCAAGTGCGTAATACGACAAGACACTGACGCTTCTATTCATAATGGTGTAATACCAAACAGTGAAGTCAAAGAGGGCACAAAGATTTTCTCGGAAAAGTGCGCTCATTTCAGACTGCACTCATTTTATGGACTAGAACTCTAAAGCCTCTATTTCAATTGTTTTGCATGTGCAACTTTGGTAAGGGATCCATGTGTCTACTGTATCTTGGCACCTGTGAAGATAAGCTGCAAAAAGGAATATGGTGCATTACCTCAGCCTGGTGTCACAAGAAGTAAGTTATAGCTTTTATTGTCTTTTACGATTATAAAAGGATCTTTCCTGATCTATGGGCTAGCCAAGCATATTGTTGCAGGACGCGGCTTTTTCTGTTTGGAAATAAACAAGCCTGGCGGTTTAGATTGCAGTACCATAAAAACCTTAGACCTGGGGAACAACACTCTGTTTTTTCTGCTTTATTGTTCACTGTTAAAAGGTGGGGGAAACGGCGAAAGCACTGCAGCCAACGCACAAGGCCTCCTGAGCACATGGGCCACAGCCAGAGCAATTTCACAGGGCAGGACAGCTGCTCTGCAGCACCAGAGCTCACCGACTCTGGCTGTCTAACAGGACTATATTTACTGACTCTCTTACCTTCTGGAACAACCTCGTTTCACAAACTAACTAACACTGGGCTGCACCCTCACAACAGCCAAGCATTAGGGACAAATGTTTGACTGCATCATTGCAATGGTTTATAAAATAATCTTTTAGGAAAAGTAAGATTTCACATAAAGGAATTGAACCCCCCAAAAAAGAAAGGACCCTACCTGTTATAGCTTTTCATTTTTGTCAGATGTTTTTTTCTATACATATATACTGTTTACTTGGAAAAGTGATTCATTTGATTTTGCTCCAGTAACAAAATCTTTTTTTTGTACATTAGAGCAATGAGTGGCTATACCTCCTTGCTCTTATATATGGTAAAAAAATGAATTGGATAATTAACCTTTGTCTTATTTATTTTCAAGTTATCAAAAAAGGACTTTTAAGATTTGGCACTATATTTCTAAAATTAAATAATTCATCATTTTACCCTTTTACAGTATGTACCCAAATCTGGAATCAGACTCCCCACTGCACTCCTTATTAGAAATAAGACAGCTCAAGAGTCTTACATGTCTCGGAGGACACATGCTCTCACGCTCTGTCGCTGTGAACAGGATTAGAAATGCAGGAGCTCAGGTGTCACCTGGACAACAATCGGGTCTTATTAAAACCTCCCAGATCCATGGGTAAACATTCATATACAGTTTCTGAAGATACCCCAGCTCACTCACTCTCTCTATTTTAGAAACATTTTAAAGTGTTACAGTAGGTTTCTACTTTTTCCTGACCAGATTGTCAAAGTTTTACTGTATACTGTACATAAAGTAGAAAGAGAGGGAAATGCATGTATTTGCCAGTGAAAGCATTGTGTCATAGATTAAAATAAATGAAATTAAAATAATATTTGTAAAATAAAGCATGAAAGAAGGCATTATGGTTAAAAGTTGCAAAAGAACTGAAATATCAATCTATACAGAGAGAAAGACCACTTTCTACACTGTTCCTCTGGTGCTGCAGACAGTCCTGCTACGTCTATTAAGCTGCAAAGCATAGGAGCACTGAGATACACACGTTTCAAACCCGCGATCTCGGTGCCTGGACCCCGATATGCTAAGAAAGAGAGACAGGAAGAAGAGAGCACATTAAGACTTATGACTTATGTGAAAGGTTAAGTAACATTTTCTGCAATGATTGAAAAAGACTCAGGTCATGTCGGTTGTGAGGTTTAAGATGAACATCCACAAACATGTATCATATTTTTTCTCTGAGCACAGGCATACCGACCATTCCTTCCAAAATAATGGTCCCTCTCATACATTTCTTACGGGTCGGCTCAGTGCCAGAGCAGCAGCAGGTACAGCCATTGCTGTACATGGGCGCAGATGTTTGGAGAGTCCAGGTTCCCCCAGCCCAAACAAAACCAGAAAGCAGGTCCCACCCTTCTCGTAACCTGAAAACGCACGAGCGCCCTTCACCCAACCTTTACATGTCGATCACCCCAAAACTTCACAACTGACTCTGTTGTGAACTGATTCCTCTGCCAATTATTTTTTCACATGAAAAACAACTTGATCTTCCATAGCCCAGTAAATCCTCAACGCATTAAATAAGGCAGATGTGAATGTGTGTCAGTCTGCCAGGCAAGTATGACCGTGATGAAGAGTATCCTTTATGTGCATGCAAAGGAGTGTCGCCGTGCAAAACCCTGGAGTCTCACACAGTCCGTACACAGCCGAGTTTCTCTTACTCTCGATGATGTCCCCAAGGCCTTGAGCGTACAGCAGGTCTTTCAGTCGCGATACTTCCTCTTTCAGCTCGCGGACCAGCCTGTTGTTGGGATCTTCGTTGATGACAGCATTGCAGCGAATCTGCTTGGCCCGATCAGCATACCTACGGGCCACAGAACATAGGTATTGTGGTTTACAGGGCATTAACATAACAACTTTGTAGAGAACCAAGTAGATTTTATTTTTTTTTATAGAACAAGAAGAAATATGGCTAAACAGTTGATTTTTACATGAAGTAATGAAGCTTAATGTACCACTGCATTATGTAAAGACATCAGTGTCTGAAGGCTGTGTAAGCTGTAATATTACAAATCAAAGGAGCATTAAACAGATCGATCAGATTCTATAAATGTATGCAATCCTTAACATTTCCACAGCTTGCATTCAGCTTCAGAAAATTAGCACAAAGGCGAAAATGTTTCGGAAGAATTGAAAGCAGGTCTCTTGTCATTTTCTTGACTGTTGAGGAAAGCTGCAGTGAATGAGAGAGGAGCAGTGCTGTGAGATTCTCCAATGCAGGGCTGCCATATGCAAGCAGTCCTTACCTGAGGGTGCTGAGGGTCTCGTCATAGTTGATGTCCGCTGGGCTGAGGGCTGCCACCATTGCAGTGCGGGAGTTCCCACCTGAGAGAGGGGGGAATGGTGTCAGACAGGGCCGGCAGGCTGTGGTCGGCCACTACAAGTCAGTCACAGGTCTCTATACTGTAGCTGCAATTCCTGTACTGTAGCCTTTGTGTTCCCAGTATCTACTGTTTTCTGCTGCAACAGAGCTCTCTCTCACCCAGTTAAAACCTTGTTTAAATTCATGATTTGAATAATGAGCTGAATGGCATCTTTTTCTAGTTTCTAAAAAGCTGATGATTCTAAGATTCAGGTCTCTGGTAGTGAAGCCAGTACAATGTTTCTGGTTAATAACCGATCAGTTCAGTAATAGGCTCAGGTAAGTAAGGAAAAACGCAGTGCTTTTACTGGGAGCAGGATCCCATTCTCGCTAGGCTCTCACTAGGTGTCGTGCTACCTGAACTGTATTCTGAGTTACAAGACTGCAGTCCCTCCCTGCTCAGGTGAAAAATGGCCTGTCACAAAACAGACTCTACAAAGGTCAAATATCTACCTGAAAGAAGTAAACTTACCCAGATTTTCTCTCAAAAGCCAAGTTAACACAGAATCTCTGTAAGGAATAAAGCTTTCAACTTTCTTCTTTTTCTTGTTCTGCCGTAGGAATTAATATGTACAAAGGTTAGGATTAGTAAAAAACGAAACTTGAATTGCAGTAAAATTGTACTCAGTTGTTATCCAATTTGTACTGGTAATTAAGAAAATGAGGAATTACTTTTAAAACTGTAAGGTAAATAAAAGGTAAAAGCATTTCAATATGAAAACTGTTTTTTATTTCTCTTTCACAATTTTGAATAAAAACATCTTACCTTGTTTGGACCAGAGTCCTAAAAATAAACGAAAATAATGAGTGCTTAGAATTATTCAGATACATTTGTAATACTCATAGCATAAAAAAAATAAAAGTTTCATTCTACAATAAATAACCCCGTTTGTTTAATTCAACCTTTTTCAAAGGTTAATTCAACCTTTTAGCTAAAGGCCAGTGTACCAAATCACATCTAAATCACATTTTAAGTCAATTAAGATAATGAGGCTATTATAGTTCCAATTCACTAATGAAGAACACAGGAAAGAAAATATGTCTTGTGAAGATTTGGCAGGCAGGGAGACAGTGTTTCAATATCAACACTGACTAATTTGGACTAAGATTTCACAGGCACCTCATACACTGCCTTACTGAAGGCAAGTGTCTACATATTTTAAAAAATTGCCTAGGAGATTTAGACATTTTGTGAATGCCATTGATATTATACAATACATACAAATTCTGGCTAGTCAAAAGCCTGTTCATATTATTGTATTATTATATTATATGTCTTCTTTCTCTTGCTACAATTTTATACGACTCAGTCACCTTATTAACACACAACTTTATACTTAACCAAAAAGACAAGGCTTTGAGAAACTCACCACTTCAGCCAAAGCAGAGATAACCTTTCCTAATGTGGTCAATGATTTGTTGATGTTTGCACCTTCCTGGAATAGGATAAAAAATGCTAAAGCTAAAACAAATGATTGAATTCATCAGCAGAAGAATATAATTAGAACTTTATTCCTTTTTTTTTAGAATTTATAGTCAATCCTCAGTCATCTTCTCAGCCGTGCTGAGACACTGCTTGAGCCTAGGCAGCACAACCAGATACTAGAACAGCAGCTGTATAGCGTGACTTTGACACAGGTTGGTCACTGCCTCCAGTACAGCACTTCCTATCAGAACTGGCAAGGTTAACGCAAGTGGGATATGACCCAACATCCTTCAAAAAGTCGTCCTACGCCAGGCCAAGATTTGACCTGGGAGGTCAAGTCAGAAAGACTTGTGGAGCACTAACCCGTCCTTCAGAACTGTTTAAGCTTTCTCAACAGTTCAAAAACTCAACACGCACCTTCAGTCTGGTTCCTTTGGCCCCTGTGGAGTCGGCTCTTTCACTTCCAGCCAGGTCAACTAAACTGACTTTGCTCACCTGAAGTGTTTTATCAAAAAGAAAAGACAGAATGAAGTCAATTTCACCTCTGGAAATAAATGATGAAACAACATGCTATTTGCAACATCTTTAGGGGATTTCTTTTTTAAAGATTTTCTTTCTGACACATGGAAAAGACATTTGAATTTAGGTGGATCTTTATTTTTTATTGTTTAGTCAATTCACACAATCGAAACAAACAACAACAAAGCAACTATCTATTTGGAGTATAGAACTCTATGTAGAGCTCTGTTCATTTTTACAAATACCCTTTACAGAGTGGTGGCCAGTTCTAGTCCTGAAGGTTATCTTGTTGTCTTTTGTTCTTTTGTCCTCAATTGTTAATAACTTGGAAAATAGAATCAGTGAATCGAGTAAGAAAGAACAAAGATTAAATGACATCCAGAAACTCCTGTGTCTCTTGAGGACTCATCCAGGAATTGTTCAAAGCTCTCCAATGCTGATCAATTAAGTTGACCAGTGATGGCCAACCACCAGCTTCAACATAAGTGTGGCAGCTGGTTACTTCCTGACTCTTCAAAATGTTAAGATACAAGGAGAGCTAGAAAACATTTCAATATTTCAGATCTCATTGTCTATCACTCTATTAGTAGATGCAGCCTAGAATTGGAGACAGCAGCAGAGTGATTTGCACAGGCAAGTGTCCAAAGGTCAGCTCTACCTCAGCTGTGAATGGCAAGAGTATTTGTGCCACCAGCTGTCCTGGATAAATGACATGGAAGGTCTTCACTTGGATTTGTAAGTGAAATAACACCATGACCACCTCCGCGTAACAAATAATCAATGAATTAATTGAGCTAGTAAATGATTAAAAATTATGATTTCTAAATGTTAGAAAGACAAGACTGCATTGTGCTAATCACATTTCATTCACAATTCTTTGTCAAGATCAGTGATTAAAATCATTCTCCAGTCTGAACTCCACTATACTGAGAAATCTCTCAGCTGTAGCTACAGTACAAGGCTGTCAAATTATCTTCCTCATCAGTGTATTACCAGTATTATACCCCATGCTTATACAGGTGAAATATTTATATACTGTATAACCTCTGAATACTTACAACTAGATAATTATCTACTGTACATTCCTGAAAAAAAGCTTGGGAAGTAAGGACATTGAGATTTGTTTCTGCAAAGAAATAGCAAAAAATAATAGGTTTCCCTGACAGCTGACAAACCCAAGTGCTCTTCTGTCAGCATGATGTGTGGGCTGGCACGGTATTTTCTCCAACATGTACCACTGAACAGTGCATGGGCCTCATTAAAAGACATACTGTAAGCCAGCATTCTGGGGTTCTGCCGGTATAGGAAGTCTGATACAAATTCAGTTTTACATCACAAGGATGCAAATGTTTCATACTCACTGCTTAGGACAGACTGAGCAGTTAATAAAAAAAAACGATCGAGCTCACTCAGTCAAACGTAACATTAATAGCAGCTGAAACAGTGTTTGTGCTGTCCACTCTCACATTCACCTCTGGTTCTTTTTGTTTGTACAATAAGGTCAGATAAATTTAAAAAGAAATGCACTTTCTAAATAAACAGAAAAGAATGAGGGTGTTATGCCAGAAAGAATTTAAATCAAGTAATTGGGGGAGAAACTGGTATAAGCAATCGGTTGTATTGCTTGCATAAGCAAAAAAAAGAGTCATGGTATTGTCAGTGGGTTTAATTTTGGCTATTCATTTTTCATCCCTCAGGACCTCCTCCACAGTCATGACACACGGGAAGGCTTCACCTGATGACAGTAGCTGACAAATCACTCAGTGTTCTTTACAGCTGAAACTTATTTGTAATGTCATGGAGCAGGTGTTCAGTGCATACCCAATCTCTTAATGGAAACCCTTCTGTTGATTATTGCCTGAAAAATAGGCTTGTTGGAAGAGTACCATTTATTTGTTCATTTATTTATAGCATGAAGGTACCCTCTCTAGTGTAGTTTATTTGGAAAACCCACAATATACTAAGTTGATTTGCCATTACATTTATGACACATATATACAAAATTCTGTGTCTGTGATATACAGTATTTGTAATTTGGGGTGTCTATCAATGCCTCTTAAACACATAACTCATTACTGCACTGTTATATACGGTATCTTACTCTTTAAGCAGAAAAGCACAAAATAAAGAATAAACATCTCAGATATCTCCTTCCCCTACATTCCTACCTTGTAAAAATGAAAACAGGACCATAAAGTACTGGTCTCAGCTAAAATGCCTAGATGACAGGACATACTCACAAATCAAAAAGAGTGTTAAGTACATTTAATCCAACCATTGTTATCTAGAGTGTTTATTTAATGGGAATTTATGTTTTCTCTTATTTCAATTCATTATCATAACGAGAATTACTTGTGAAAAGATTAGCTCTTCGGTTTTGGCACCTTACCTTCTCCGAGGTGTTATCAGTCTCAGCATCGTGCCGCTTCTGGGTGAAGATGATGTTGAACACAGCGTGGGAGCGACTGCTGGTCTCATTCATGTTAGTTGCAGCAACAGTCCTGAGGACAGAGATCACTGTGTGTTAAGCAAAGAGCTTGTTGGCAACCTGAACAAGCAGATTCAATGATAGTGTACGTCAGGCTTGCAACGTACTCAGATGATTGCAGCTTTGAGAAAGAATTCAAAACAAAACAAAGAACAGTCCAATTTATTATCATTTATAATGTTGTTCAAATGAAAACATGTAATTGTGCTGATTAATTAATCCTGTTCCTTAGTGTAATGCCCTCCTTAGTTTGAAGTGAATTGCTTTCTAAGAGGCTTTCCAACTGGTCTTTTATTGCATATCATAAAAGCATCTGATTGCACAAAGGGTGTTAGTCTAATGTGATGATTTCTAATTTATTGTTGATAAAACACCTGCTTCGATTAAATGCAAGTTAGTCAAATACCCTGTAATCTTGTTAATCGAGCTGTGTGGATGTCATAAATCAATAATATATTCTTGGAGTTCCCCGTGCCAATTACAATAAGCTAAATAATAAGTAAGATGAAAAACTGAGCTATTTAATTGACTATTCTACCAGCCTAAAAGCACTGCACTTCTGTCGTATAACTGTTGATTACTACTGTTGAGGCTTAATAACCAGCTCACTGAGCTACTGCACTGACAAACATGTATAGGCGACTCAAGCATCATAGATAATTACATTACATACAGAAAGATTTTCATGTGGGGCAAAAACATGGATCATATTTGGGAAGAGAAATCATCTTGATCATTAAAATGAGCTCATGGAAAATCCAGGATCTTTTTTCTTTTTTCAACAGGAGATTAACCAAAGGACAGATATATACAGTATTTATTGTATGCAGGTGTGTGGTGTGCCCATGAAAAGCACGTTAGCAATTTAATAAAGAGAGGGCAGCCATCCTAAATTCAGCACAAGGCGAATATTGGTGCTCAGCTCTCCTGGCCTTTTCTTACCTGGCCTTGTTTCCAGAGTCCATGAGGTCCTGGATGTCATTATAAGAGGTGACAGCCAGTTTGGACAAGTCCTCCACATACGGGCCCATCAGGGGGTGCTCTCGCACCCGGAGGTTGCCCTTGTTCTTGGGGTTCAGCAGGTCCCGCACACGCTCGCAGTAGATCTCCATGTAGCTCACCTGACAAGAGCACAGGAGCCCAGTTCAAACTGCAGCACAGGCCATCAAACAGCCTGTTCATAGCCGGCGCTGGGAGACTAATCTCAAACTGTGCTCCATTTACCCTGAGGAGCCAAAGCTGTTCGTTCCTCATGGTAAATACAGCAAACTAACAGTTTAGTCAATGGACTAAGACAAGATTATGCTAAAGATGCTTCAGAAAGAAAGGGAACTCAATGGAATGGAGACTGATTGATGCCTAGGATTACTGGATTACCAAAACTGCTGGATTAAGATGTGAATTAATTGTCTATTGGAGGGGTCTCAAATTCCATTCATGGAGCACCTTGTGCCTTCTGAATTTTGTTCCAACCTACATTATGTATTCAATTAAACAATTAACCTAATTATTTCTTAAATTTGACATATATAGGATTTTTAAGGTGTTTTATAGTTGATCACACAAGACATTCACTTCATTAAAGGTACAGTTACCAATAAATCACCTCAGAGCCTGGGTAGGTGTATTACAATAATGCAGCTAATTAAATAATTAGTCCAACTACCAAACTAAAAATGTGGGTGGAACAAAAGCCTGAAGACACGGAGCCATCCAGGAACTGAGCTGAGTGTGAGATCCCTGGTTTATGCATTCTGTATGTAAAGCATTTTCATAGGATTCTGTATAATGCTGAAAGCTGCAAAATCATGTGAATAATCCTTATCACAAACCAGATTTCAGTCGATTTTTATAAGACCACAAGGACAATGGATTCCCCATTGTCAATAATCAAGTCTCCCAAACACATGTCCAGACAGTGGTCTGTGATGTGGGCTTTACTCACCTCTACAGAGTAAGACAAGCTGTTGTCATTATTGCTGTCGTTGATTCTGGAGAAGAGGTCTTCACACAGCTGTTGCAACGAAAAGGAAGTGGGTAAGCATGAAGCAGTTCTGTGTCTCTGCAGAGCTAAACTCTATGTACAAACTACACATGAACCTAAATAAAAATCACAGCTTTGTATTACAGCAGGCAAAGGCAGTCTACAGTGCTCTGTATAACATCTGGCAGTGTGTACTCTGTTGTATTTCTTAATTATGGGGGAGGAAAAATAAATGATATTTAAATGTAATATTTAGAAATTATAATATATTCCAGTTCAAAATCATCTTTCAGAGCACTGTTATAACTCTGGAAATATAATATAATATAAATGTGAAGTTCACAGGTTCCATTTGTAGGCATGTACAGTATGCTGCTCCAGTGTAGTCAGTACATACAGTATGCTCAAGTGGTTCCTTGAGTCAGGATACAGAACATGCTGAAGCTGTCTATTGGGTCAATATACAGTATGTATGCTGAAGTAGTCTATTGGGTCAGTATGTATGCTGAAGCAGTCTATTGGGTCAGTATGTATGCTGAAGCAGTCTATTGGGTCAGTATGTATGCTGAAGCAGTGTATTGAGTCAGGATATATGCTGAAGCAGTCTGTGTGGTCAATATATATGCTGAAGCAGTCTATTGGGTCAGTATGTATGCTGAAGCAGTGTATTGAGTCAGGATATATGCTGAAGCAGTCTGTGTGGTCAGTATATATGCTGAAGCAGTCTGTTGGGTCAATATATATGCTGAAGCAGTCTATAGGGTCAGTATGTAAGCTGAAGCAGTGTATTGAGTATGCCAAACCATGTGAAGAGTGTGTGAATGATACCTGTGGAATGATGCCCTGCTGGTCCTTCTCCTGTTTGCCCATCATTGTGTAGGATTTGCCAGCACCAGTCTGGCCATAGGCGAAGATGCAAACATTGTAACCCTCAAAGGCATGCTCCAGCATCTCCTCCCCAATGTCTCTGTACACCTGCTGCTGAGAGGCATAGTTGATGTCTTCCGGCTGAAAGCAGAGCACAAGCTTCATTAGTCCATCCTGTCTATCGTACAGTAGATCCTACGTTCCTATGCAAGACACACTCCTTTTAATGCCAAGAAAAAATGCTACTCACAGTGGTGTGGGACCAGTAGGAGTAATCAAAATTGAAGCTTTTGGTTTCTTTGGGCTGCTTGGGGTTGACAATGGCTGAAAGAATAGAGTGCAGATATGGTAAGACATTTTGTTGCAGTGCTAAGATCCAATGTGCTAGTTATTCAAGAGAAAGTAGTAACTAGGAAGTCTTAAGCTAAAAAAAGCAACATTCTTAACTATGTAGGGAAACCAGACCAGAAATCGTGGTCCTAAAATAGTAAAAATAATTAAATGCACTTATTTATATGAATGAATCCATACATTTTTTAAGATTTTTTTAATTTCTTAAAAATAACACATTTGAAATCCTAGTGAATTAGCATTCTTTGTATTACATTTAAAAAAGAATTGCAAGAACAAAAGTATGCTACAAATACTTTAATCTCTAATAATGATTGACAGAAAGGTTTTTATTTGAAAACTTAAAATATAAGACATGCTTAGACCTCTAAGGACAACACATTACATACACTACTAATAAAATAATCACACAGTGAATGTGAACTCACTGAAACAATCTAAAGACTTAAATGACTTCTCTCTTTTACGTACACCCAACAAGACCCTTACATGAAAAAGCACATTGTAGTATGGAGGTGAGAATAAGTTAAGGTTGATAGGCCTCAGTTCAACTCTATTCAAAGCAGGTGGCACTGGAGGTTAGGCAGAGGAGGCCAGAACCGTTCATAAACACAGAAATGGAAAATGTCCATAAAAGTTCTTCTAAAATTTGTTATCCAATATAAGCACTTGCAGGCGCAGCAAAGCTTCTGATAATGTGAACCTATCCAAGAGACCTCTGCATTATGGACTGGGGAAGGCTAGCTCAACAGGCCAGCTCTTCCCCTGTTGGTCATGGGTAATAGCATCTGCAACCCACGCACTGCCAATTAGCACTGAAGATATATTATTGTATTGTTTTCTTAGTTCAATCTAATAACTAACACAGTGTTCAAGAAATATTTAAAGTAAAAGGATATAGTAATTGTCTTTTGCACAACAACATCTGTATTGGGCATTAGAAGGACTATATAGAATTGTCATATTGATAAAGAACAAGAGATGGTAAACAGGCTAAAACTTTTTATAATCCTGATAATTCAGCCTACAGTTGATACTGGTTTTCCTGTCTGATTGGTATTTTCCTATTCTGCTTATTCTGCACCAAAAAGGGAGGGAACTGTGTGTTGTGACTGTTTCTTTTTTTATCTTGTGCTTTCAAAGACGACATTCATAAATCCCTTTATCCTTTTACTTTTCATTCTATAACATGAAGAGTGTGTGGATTGCCTTATTATTTCTGCCCTACTTATTGAAATAAGCTTAAATTCTCCAGGAGCTATTCACATAGGCAATGGAATCCAATGTTATTTATAGAATCTTAAAAACAAATTTCAGTTGGCTGTTTATTGTGGGCAGGTAAAATCAATCTGTTCTTGTCTTTTTCCTCTAAACTGTTGTAGAAATGACATTTCCAAATAAAGGCATAGTTTGCCAGAATATACCCAGATTTACGGCTAATGTTCTTGAAAAAAAAACTGAAGGTCATTCTCATTACCAGACTGAGTAGGCAAGTCAGAACTGAATAATTGCACATCCTATTTGGTGAATATAATTGCAGGATAAGAACATGATTCTGATTTTCACATGAAGGCAATATCCAGTAGATATTAAAAGCTTAAATTGCTAAATACTCTTGGTGCATTGTAATATTAGTTCTAACATTTAGATTTTTTTTCCAATTAATAAAGTCCATTCTTTGACTCCCTTCAGAAAAGGAAACATGTCTACACACAAAAACTCTTTCAATGAAATACCAAAATTACATTATGTACTTGAAGTATTAAAAATATAATCACTGTGCTTCTCATTCCGCAAAAAATTAGGGAACAAAGACAGGAAATTAAAAATTAAAGTTAAATCTATCTGGTTTTAATGAGAGTGGTGAAACCTAAGAAACAGACGTATTTAAAAAAAGACCAGTGATTAAATAAAGAATCAAGGAGACATTGAAGTGCAATGTATCATCAAATTCATTATATAAAGCTCACAAGCAATTAATACGTTTCTTTGGGTTTCCTAACAATTTACTGTCCATGAAAAGAAAACGGATCCGACTTCATCCTACAAATGGCTTTATTTGTGTCGTTCTCCCCCTGCCTGAGAAATTTGCAATTCAGTTGTTTTCTCTGAATAAACTCTTCAAACATTAGCCCTGCTGAATCTATGGATTATCAGCAGTCCTTCACACCAGATGTGACCTGCATCTTAATACAGCGCCTGATTGCGCAACAGAAGAAAATCAGCAGTGATTCCCATTTTTTACTAGACAGTGCAATAGGAAATACAACAGTGAATAACTTGCGAGTTTAATAGAAATGTTACTTTGCATGGATTTCCTTGGAATTCTTATTCCTGCTTCATTCTAAGCAAGATGTCACATTAAGTGCTTGTTTTCTTTCCAATGCACTCGTAATGGGCACAATGGGATACATATCCTTAATCTTAACATTACAAAAGCATGCTACGGAGCTGGACAAAGTACATAACAGAGCTCAAAGATAAATCCTGAGAATGAAGTAATTTCTGAGAGATGGAAGACTTTTAAACCAAATCTATTACCAACAATGACTGGAGTTGCAAACCTATAATTGATTTAGCCAGTCCTTAATACTGTGCTGAGTTACAGCAGAAAGCAATCCCACTGAGGATAATCAAAATATAAAATTTCAGTTCCTTGGAAAGTATTGGATTTTACAAACTATATTATAGGTTTTTCACTTTTGTGACCAAATTCTTGAACGCAACTGTTATGAAAATATATTGCAATAATAGTAATAACCTACAAAAGCAGCCTACATTTACTGTAATCCCAAAACACACTGAATCTAATAAGCTTCATAGTGGTGGTAGTCTTGCAAAGACGTTTGTCATACACACACATTTTATGTACACGCATAGTGGAACATCAATCAATCTTGTGCAATCAGATCCCTGCTGTCTGAACGAGGTGACTCTTGTTTCCCTTGGGGATCTTAATAAATGATAAACACTTCCTGTGCAGAGCTCCTGTTGCTGTACAATAAAGTCAAGGTACCAAAAGCAAGCAGGATGTCAGATTGCCCTTGTTTACAGAGACAGAGTAACAGGAGGTCCACATGATAAATCTGTAGCCAGGGAAGGATAGGAAAATGAGATCATGGGCTTGTAAACTTTTATTGAACCTCAGATTTGACTGTGTAGTAACTAGGTTGCCAAAATTATTCAAACAAAGCTCACACACAGTCATGTAACAACCCCTGTCCCTTCTCACCTGAGGAGAGCAGAAACATCCCACGGTCTACACAAAGTTTACTGCACAGTTCCATTCAGATTTAAGACTATTTATTCAGTCTATTTTAGTTTTTTGCCATTGGTAACCTTTTTTACATGCGAGACAGCATGTCACACACAAAACTCACTTTGCAAACTGGAAAACTGACCTTCCCCTGTGGTCTGATTGATGCAATTAAAAGGTCAAAGAGAGAAGAAAGATCTACATTTCGAAAAGAATAGAACAACATGAACACTTTCCAGTCTTCCTGCTCTAAAAGCTTTTACCAGAGTGTAAATGATGTTCACTGAAAGTGTTGTAGTATAAAAAAATGCCATTCAGAAAAATGTTTTCAGTGTCGACAAGTGTACATTGAAGATCAGTATGGAAGTCATTAAATGGAGATCAGAGCCCTCATTCCATCGACTCAGCTTTGTCCCTACACACAGTGCAAACTGATGACTGTCCGTTCTCTGAGCTAGTTGTATTTTGCAGTGTGGCAAGGCTCATAGCATTTAATGTGCCCATTGCTGTGAGAATTAACCCTCTGAGCTTAAGCATTTTAATCCCCTATGTCAGGGCATCAACCTTTTTTGACATAGAGACTGTATTTAGTCTTGGCGATCCTCGTGCCTGGAGAAGTCTCCGAGACAATGCTTTGAGCCAAAGTCTGTTCATGTGTACTACAAAAGCTGTACATTTTTTTTATCTCCTTTTATGTTACCGTTTCCTTGGTTAGGAACAAGCACATTATTCCAACACATGCCTTCATTTTATTTTGCCAGGGCAGTGTAACTGTATTGTTTCAACTGTTATGGAAGTCACCATATGTACTGGTACGTACTCATATGGTATAATTCCACTGAGAAAGTGGGAACAGTTGCCTAAACCAACCCGTCCGACCAGGAATCCCAATATTGTGGTTTGACCCTTTCCCCCCTCATATCCTACTCCCCACCTCGCAACCTCCGCTCTTCAAATTCTGCCCTCCTTACTGTCCCCCAAGCCTGTCTACATTGTATGGGCGACAGGGCCTTCTCCTGCTATGCCCCCAAGCTCTGGAACTCCTTGCCCAAGGATATCAGAGAGTCACCTTCTCTAAACTCCTTCAAATCCAGACTCAAAACCCTCCTTTTCAGAAAAGCCTTTACTTAACTGGTTCCATTCTTCACCCCTCTGCTCTTCTTAATACCATCTTCCACGGTCTCCTCTATTGTTATTGTTGTATTGTTGTAATTATAATTGTGTCCTGTCTTGTGAAATTTTCTTATTTATTGTTGTAGTCTTCTTATTTATTGTTATTGTCATCCTGTAAAGCGCTTTGAGAAGCCACCTTTAAAGGCGCTATATAAAATAAAGTTTATTATTATTATTATTATTATTATTATATGAAAATGAATAAAGTACTCATTCGATATTACAGGTAACACTACTGAAAGTTATACAGGCACAGATGTTTTCCACACCAAGACAGATTCCATTTTAAATCAAACCCAATGCAGGCCACATGTTTTTATGGCAGGTAGGCCCTGCTGCCTCACAATTCCTGGGTTCTGAGCTGGATTGTGATTTAATCTGCGGTGCCTTGTGTGGGGAGTTTGCATGCTCCTATCTTGTATTTGCATGTTTTCTCTCTGTGTTCTTGTTTCCTCCAACACTCCCACAGTCCAAAGACACATGAGCATGACCCTCCATGGATGTGTGATTGCACATGTGATCAATACGATGGACTGGAGTATCATTCAAAGGTGTTTCCTGTCTTATGCCCTGCTGGTTAAGACTGTATCCCACTAAGGAGAAAGTGGTTACTGAATAAGATGAATGTAAACCTATTGGTACAGGCCCACTCTTACATTATGTGTCTCTCGCAATACAGGAAATTAATTAAATCAGTAAAATCTATAATTGTACAGATTCCCTCTGCAGTTTTTCTCATTTCTTCTCTGACTCAAGGTACATGCTATGTAAGACAACGTACTGTACTGAACTGAACTGAAGGGCCTGTTGAAGAGAACAGAACATTAATTCATATCCTAATGTAATTTTCTCTCTTTTCTGCTCTGAGTCATGTCCCGAGACTATTTTTTTTATTTTCATAATCTTTTATGTCCTGCTATTGTTTCTCCTACAGATCCAAGGAGGTGTTTTATAACAGAGCAGTGTCAGAGGAATGACTCAGGAAGGTGTAATAAATCCACAAGGCTTTCTATACTGGTCAGCCACATGGACAAATATGTAATGCAACAACGCACAAGTGAAGATGATAATACAGTTTATCTCAGCCATAAACAACAATATATGGTTAACACCAGAACACAAACATTGGTCTGCAGCACAGTAAATTTTTACGTGCATTTTGTATTAACCTACATGTTGGAACGGTCCATTTACAGCAAAGGAGAGTACCACCACCATTCAAATTTGCTCAAGTTGATGCAGACCAGCAGTAAACTTTCAAGAATGTCTTATCTGAATAAAAATGATTCCAAAATCTGTCTGAAAGCAGCTGCTCAAAGGTGTTCTGTTCTTATTAGTGTTAAGAGCTCAGCTCGTCATTTGTTTCTGGCACAGTCTGTATTAAACCAGACAAGCAACGCTGGTCTCTTTACATAGTTTCAGCTTGAAGAGAAATTAAAACCAGTTTAAATAAAAACAATGAACCGCGTCAAAATCTCATTTGTGATGTATATTGTGCCAGCCTGTGAGGAACAGAGATCTAGGCCGTGTCTCAATTCTCGTCCTGCGCCCTAAGCCCTCCCTCCACGTCCGCACTTCTGTGACGTAGAGCAAGTGTGGCCTTCAAGTGCGCGAGGAATTGGAATTGAATATGGCGATAATCTATATTCAGAGAGTCGGCCAATTCCCGTTCAAATGACAGCTAGTTTCCAAAGGTCTCACATATGAGGACTTTGTCTTTAGATAAAGAAAAGCTTCACTTCTTGCTTGTAACAGTTCTATTTCGTATGCCTGCTTTTAGATTGTTCAGTGGTTTTACGAGTTACGCTGAAGTTAATATTTTATTGCAAAACACAATGAACTCAACGCAAAACGCAAGATTCAAAATCCGTCCGAAATATTGTATTTAAAATACCATGCAGGGTTTACCTTGAGCTCCGTGAAGTTGTCCCCCCCCCAATGACGAAACCCACCTCATTCGTTAGTACTACGTTTGTGCCGTTGAAAGTAACTTCCCATCTGTTTTCGTTCCTTAGAAATAACGTCTTGTTTTTCAGAGGGTGGCCTTGCCCAGTCCTTCTACAACGTCGTAGGGGAACCGGACCGGTCTTAATCGGTAGTGCTACATTTGTGCTCTTGCGATCCCGATATAGCGCCTTGGTTTTCCGGTGATCACGTGACCTTGCACGGTGACTTTGACCTCCAGTGACCCCGTCTGCCGAGTTCAAGCGTCTGTTACCGGTGCGAGAGTAACAGTCCTGCAATTGTGTTCCCGGGTGGGGGGCGGTGGTGGATTTTGCATTTAATATTAGTGTCTTCTGTGCGTTTGTGTGAGCAGGAAAATTAAATTTGTCACGAATATCACATACCCTAATCAGAAGAGTTGCGGGTGTAGTCTCAAAGAGAGAACACTATCAAACAATTGCATGTTCTTACCAAGAGGCTTTAACGAGCACGTCTTAATACTTCGTAGCGGTGTGCTTTTTAAAACATCTGTGATCAGTTTCTCACTGTCTCCTTCTTAAATAAACGCGCACCAAGGGACGTTTTTATGCAAAGCACATTCGTTAACGTGAAAAAGAGCCAGGGTGTTTTTTAAGGGGCACTACAAGGTTGTCGCGGGTAGTAAATAACACATCCGAGAAGCAACACTAGCAAGTCCACCATCTCACACCCGCGGACCGCGGCAATACTGGAAACATGTTTTTTATTTTCACATAACAGAAGTGAACATATATCTGAATTCTTTAATAAACTGTCATTATCCACGTGTTTGTATTTACAGGGGTCTTATGCGCAAACATGAAGCGATGAGCTCACAGTCTTTTTATCTTATTGTTTCCAATAAAAAATCTTTGTGTTTCCGTCCAGTCCTTGGTGTAGAATACAGTGTGAGGGCACACCTGCGAATAAACAGTCTTACATTTAGGGAGGAGTTACTTATGTTACTGTAGTTCGTTGGGTTAGGTGTTAGGCATGTTCTCGAAAATGTATTGCTTGTGTACTCCTTTCATTGGTGAAGAGACACAAGGTTCCAAATTACCGCAGGTACAACACGAGAGCCCATATTCTCATTTTTAGGTATTAGTTTCAAGATCTATATAATTTAACAATAAAAAGCAAAATTGAAAGCACAAGCATAATAATAATATAATGATCAAAGACTTTACATTTCTACTCATTTTTGAAGTGCAAAGCAGAAGGTGTTTACCCTATACGATTAAAATTGTTCAAATACCATGTATTCATTACAGAAAGCAGCGGAGACGGTTACATTGCAAATAAAAATGTATTTATTTCGAAGAGTACGGGACATTGTGAAGCAATAAAGACGTTAAAAATATGTCGATGTAGTTATTTTGCAATAAGTAAAGCATTTTAAAAATAGATTCTCTTTGACAGTAAACAAGCCGATCCACCTGGCGCTGCTAGCTTGAACAGCTCTCAGACCCGTGATTGGCTAAACCCCCGAACAGTTCGAGCCGCGATTGGGTGAGGAGTGAGAATCGACACTCTGATTGGGTAAAGCGCCACAGCGGAAGTTCCGAGAACATGTAGATACACAGGTGATTGATGTTCTCCTTGGTCCAAATACTGTCGCCCCAGTTAACCGTGTGTGCTGTATGAGCACGCTGGATATACAGTAACACATCCATTGGTTTCCAATTACTAATGAATCTAAGCGAAGTCGCACTGAGGTCAAAACTGAATAGCAAGCATGTCATGGCATCCACAGCGCGTTCACGACTCAGATAGCATGTCACGATAGGAGTGCGCGCATCACGATCACATCGCGATACCCATTTGCGGCTGGCGACACTGTCGCGACGTTAAGTCCATATATCGCAATATGACATAACCCGACAAAATGAGCCGCCCCTATGTCGCGACATGAAAGGCCCTATATCGCGATATGATCAAGCTGCCACGTGCCATATCGCGACATGAAGCCCATATATCGCGATATGACATACACCGGCAAAAAGGCACCACCCCCATATCGCGACATGAAAGCCCCTATATCGCGATATGACCAACCCCAGCAAAATGCCCCGCCCCTATGTCGCGACATGAAAGGACCTATATCGCGATATGATCAAACTGCCACATGCCATATCGCGACATGAAGCCCGTATCATGATATGACATACACCGGCAAAAAGGCACTACCCCATGTCATGACGTGAAAGGCCCTATATCGCGATATGACATACCCTGACGAAATGCCCCACTCCTATGTCGTGATAGGACATACCCTGACAGGATGCGCTGACCCCATATATCACGACACGTCCTATCTGGGTATATCGTGTCCTGATATGAGACCTTTGTATCGACAGCGGTGCCAATGTGGCATGGAAGCGAGGCTCCAGTCTGATATACACTGCCGCGATATAGATGCGATATACATGGGGTCCCTATCATGACATGCTGCGAAGGACTTGTTGCGATGGTATCCCACAGTTAAGCGTTTGGCAACAGCGTGTCACGGTAGAGAAAGGAAAGGAAGACTTGCCTTAGAAAATAAAAACCATAGATCTTACAATCACGGTGATTTTACATACATTACAACCACAGGTTTATGTCATAGATGGTTAACTTGTTGGTGTCATGTGGTAGTATTATTCACATTTAAGGAGGCTCATATGTTAATGGATATTGATTGTCTCTAAAATGTTAAGGGTACGAGCTAAACTGTAACAGAGCGCTTGAACTCGGCAGACGGCGTCACTGCATGGTCACGTTATCACCGGGAAAACAAGGCGCTACATCTCGGGAACGAAAGCAGCACAAACGCTACTTTCAACGGCACAAACCGGCACAAACGTAGCACTAACGAATGTGGTGGGTTAATCGTTAGTGCTGTCTTTAGGGGAGGCAACTTCAAAGAGCTTTTCCCTTCCTTTTAAATATTCAGCGGATTTGAGCATAACATACCAGAAGAACGTGCACGCACGTATGGGTTTCAGAAGTTAGAGTAAATACATCGCCCCAAGGGTAATATCGAGTGAGGCGCCATGAGAATAAAAACTATGAAGGTATTAAAATGTTAATTTCTGAAGATCTTGTTTGACCCTTCATGGTGCTTTTAAACTTGAAACCCACGAAATTAGTATTCTATTTCAGATGCCAAAAGACACCTAATTTAGAAATTCGTGACTTCCCACAAGACTTAACACTGAATTGTTATAGTCGCATTACAGTGCTAACCAATTCTTCGTACCTTTAATTACAAGAATGGTCTGCTAATAAAAGCGTCAAATACATACTTTTGATGTATTTTAGCTCTGTAAACGTCGTTCACTTAAAATACTGCAGGGCATTTAGAGGCGATCTGAATAGTTCTCTATAAAATGCACACTTGCATCTGTCCGTCAGTATTACTTTAATGTTATTCATGCGTTCCAAAACTTGTAATTTGTTTACAGGAGACATTTTACAACCTCTTCGTGCTTAACTCCCACAGGTCGAGCATGTATCGAGCTGCTACAAGCAAACGCGTGCACTGCCCCTTGCTTTCCAGAAACACTTGTATTCGGGAAGCCAGGCTGTACTCCTTAACACCCAAGATGCCTGTAGCATCTCATGTGTCTTATTTGTTTCGGGACTGGTCTGGTCATCTACAGGCGGCTTTTTGAAAAACGTAGATATATGCATTTGTTTTGCCATGTTGGCTAATAAACCAAAAACCTCGCACTAGATAGATCTAAGAGTGTCTGACAACAACGATAGCCAATTAGGCTACGGCTACGCATGCACCGCCCCCACTATATTTACATAATTTTCTTATTGGTCACAAAAGATACAGCGAGCCTATAGCAAATCACATCACAAATCAAACACGTAACATTAAAAAGCAAATCATGTAACGCAAACAAGGGGGAAAAAATTAAATTACTTTGGACTGATTGGGTAGGCCTAGGATCAATCAGGGAGGCCCCTGGTGAGGACTGTAGGTTTCCTGAGTTTTATACTCTATCCTAACCATTGTGTCAAAGTAATTACCTGGGTTTTTTAAGACGTAAGTGAAACTCCTTAGAACTGTTAAAAAACAGCAAAGAGATCTGAGATCCACTAAGTAAGTCAATATACTGTCATTAGACCACAGTTTTCAATGGCTTAATTGATTTACTGACTGTGACTAAGGGTTTCATTGTATCAAATCATTTTTACTTTAACAGTGACCAATAATAATAGATTTACTCAGGCTTTGCATTATGTATTATGATGACATTAAATTCTACATGCTAGAAGCTTTACCGATTTCTTCTTTAAGTAGTCACTACATGCAGTATGAATACCATGCCACACTTCAGCTGATGACCTGCTGTGCTTTAAACAATAAAATCCAAATAAAGATCACACTATAGATGTTCTCTAAGGAAACCTTATCCCACCAATCGTAATGCATACAGTTATGTTAAATGTTACAGTACTAAAGTTTAATATCAATGGAATTTTTAATCTAAAAACACAATTCATTCTGATTTTGTAAAAGCAAAGCATTGAATAATAAATAAATGTTCTTAATTTCAATACATTTTATTATTATTATGCATGATATAGAGTATGTACAAATGGCTTTGTGCATACTGTACAACTGAACAGTTCACCAATTAAACAACAAAAAAACAGGCACTTTATCAATAGTATTTGCAAACAATATTCATAGATCCTTGTAACTTGTTTTAGAAAAAAAATGTTTGTTAACAAGGGCAAGGTAATGGATAAAGGAATCCAGAACCAAATACAGCACAATTAAATTGAACTGCTTAATTATGCAAGATAATTCAAAACAGAGCATGACCAAATTCTGTGAAGGGTGATTTTTAAAGCACAGCTTTTCTGAAGGTTGAAGATCTCTTTTCTAGTCTTGTCTGGGCCAATATGAATGGCTGGAAAGTCTCTCATTGTCCCTAACCTTTCATGATAATAAGAGGAAGTAATTAAGCCTTGCTATGGCTCTTTGCCCTCAATTAAATCCAGCTGATGGAACAAAAAGGTTATTTTACTGAGGAAGCATAAAAATAGAACGCATATAGCCTGAAGAAAACAGTGAGCAGGGAGACACTAGGGAACAGGAGACCATACCGCCATGTCAACCAGTCTACCCAACGAAGACGACCCCTGTTGCTATGCAACTGGGCCCCAGGGTCTAATCTCACTGTGGAAAAGGAGTAAAGAAAAGGTTCATCTGGCAGCAGTCAGGGGTCACACACCTGTTTCTCAAAGACAACCAACACTTCCATTTCAGAGGGAGCAACGGATTGTTAATTTTTTATTGCTTGGTTTCAGTTTTCCCACACCTCAAGTTCAGTTTCCCTCCTAACCTCTGCGTCAGCCTCACCTAAGTGCACTGCTCCAGACTGGCGTGTTGACATAAACAACTCTGATTTGGGAACATCAGTAGTGTCCAGCCTTTACGTCACACTGCTGGCTACGTTGTAGCCCAGCTGTTTTCTTTGTAAAGACCTATGAGTTGCCTGATAAGGTCTCTGTGTAAAAATAGATGAAATTATTAAGTAGCCCAATACAAGTCATGGGTAGTAACCTCTAGGGCACAATAAAAATGTCTAAATACAAAAAACATAGAAATAAATTTATTTTAGCACATATAACTTCTGTGTTTGCAATAATACTTAATATACAAACTATGGTGACTTTACAGATATTTTAAAATATTTCTGTGTGTTTATGAATATTAGGCTCAAATTGTCACGCCCCCTGCAGCCAGAGGGCGCTCCTACTCTGTCCTGTCCCTAGTTTCCTGTGCTTTGCTGTCCTTCCGGTGTCTCTCTCTCTGGGGCTATATATTTCCGGGTCACTCATTCCCCTTCGCTCAGCATTGACGTTCGGATGTCCTGAGACCCGACTAGCACCAGGTCGCCGCTCCGTCTGTGGCTTAAGGCCGTAGGTTTCTATACGGCAATTCCTGAACTCCTGCACTGCTGAGCCCGAGCTAACTCCCCGTTCCGCTATGCATAGGGTCTTTTTCCGCTTCCTACCATTCCACGGTTCGTCCCTTCTGACATCCGTGACACAAATGTTAAGATATTAACAATGCTTTACACTGTAAAAAAGGAATAGAGAAACATTTGTGGACACAGGCTCCTTGAGAGGAGCTTCAGGAAGCAGTTTGAAATGTTTCTCTGATCCTTTCCAATGATCAAGAGAGCCCTAAATGGCCTTGCCCATTGGAGCCCTTGGTTTTCTTAATCGATTTTCTTTACCATACAACAAAATTCACTTGCTGATCAGCATCTCTGGAGGATCGGCGCAAGGCATCACCATTGTTTCCCAAACAACCACTGCAATCTGTGCAGATGCGTCTAAATTTAAAGTGAAATCTCTTCAGTCCGTGCCTGATTTCCATAATCAACAGGCTTGACTTTGAAGCTTCCTCGGAATAATTAATCAGGTCTCCCGTGTAGAGTTCTCTCGCTGTCTTTATCTGTCTTGATTCGATTCAACTGTAAATCACTGTAGCCTCCATAAGAAGTAGATTACCGAGCACAGCTGGGCCGGGAATAGTACATTAAATGCATCCAGCTAAACAGCAGGGGCAGTTTTTAATTACCTGCATATGTGGCTGTTTTTGCATCACTCGTTCACTCTGTCCTACAGTATGTGCTGTACGAAGAACTGACTGCAAGTGTTTTGCATAGCAGAGATGATGGAATAGCACCAGCTCCTTTCCAGGAAGGCAATAGTCATCGGGACTTTAATCTCACAATGAATCCAGGCAAACAAAACCTTTATAAAATCTTTAACAAAACAGCTGAGGTTATTAGTCCTTGACACTGAGTTTAATACACTAGAAACACACCTTAGATCTAATATCCCCAAGTGAAAACACCTACAAGAGTTGTAGATACACTGAGTTTGCCTCTTACTGGCAGGCAGAGGTACAGGTGCCTCTTGTATTCATCCCCCATTGGGGGTTTTGCGTCTGCCTCATAGAAGTTGCCTGCACATCTCACTCTGACGGGAGTCTGGATTTGCCCATAGATCTGACTGAACGGGATTCGTGTACAAGCTGTCAGGCTCTTACAGATGACTTGCTCCAGTCAATCGTGCAGAGGGACAGAGATTCAGGAAGCATCAGCAGTTTTCGATGCAACGTTGAAACCCTTTTCACAAAGGACCACTGGAACTCGGCCAAAAACAAAAGTGACTGAGATCTGTAGGAGAGAACAGACCCAACTGTACAATAAAATACAAGCAAGGGCATCCATTATCTAGGCTTCATTATTACTCTAAAAGTAATATGATGCTTGCATTTTTAATTGTGCATTCAAAAAGCCCATTCAATTACTTTTAGTTTCTAGGTAATGCTCAATAATGCTTCCATGTGTACAGTATTATTCCGTTAAGTACTAAAATCAATGGTGAACAAATATATCACACAAGCTGCCTTTTGCATTCTTTGCAAGCAAGATAATTGGTCTAGATAGCACTAAAGCAAATAGCGATTGATCACAGACATAAAATGCTGTAATTCCAGGAAGATGTGGTAGAAGACCATTGTGTTTCAATAGCAAAAATGAAACATAATATGAGCTACACAGTATATTCTGTGTGAAGTCAGAAAACCTCAACTTCAGGACTATGGAATGGCTGCCTAAGTGTGTTTTGATCTAGAGCTTTGAGTTTTCTTGAAATGCTTTTTGGAGAAGAAGATAAAGAAAAAATGTAGCCCAGGTTTTCAATATTTTTGTTCCAGTGAACACTGTTTATGGCACATTATATGAGTTTTTTGCAGCAGTGTGATTCACACAGTAACAACCAATGCTATATAAATTAAATAAAGTTTTTTGTTATTAACCACAATTTCAAGTGACAATCTGCAGATGTGCAACTTCTTTAACAAGAAATTAATGACATGGTCTTTACCACCTATGCTCTTGAAAGATCCCATGGATCGTTATTTACAAATACCATTCCCGCTAGCCGTTCAAAGCTGCATATTTTACTGCCACTTCTTTTTTCTGAGAAACAAAAATCCTTAAGAGGAAAATGAGTCATCTGATCTCTCAGCTCTCCATTAGCTCACTGAACAAGGCTGACTGCTGCTCTCTTACATATGAGTGAAGTGAATGACAAAGACCAGGCCTTTTGGCCAGTCCTAGCTATTCTTCACATTGTGGGAATTAGGTCATTAACCCTCTTCCACCCTATTTCACATATAAAGCAATGGATGCTATGAGGTACATACAAAGTAAAAGTTCTGCCAACTTCCAATGCAAGCAGCGTACACAATAACCCATTTACTCCCTCTGGACTGCCTCCAGGGACGGCTATCAGAAATGTCATGACATCATCCATTCCTACAAGATCTGCCTCCCACTGGACCCATCGATTCTTTATCCAAGCAAACAATTAACAAACCAGATAGCCTGCTGATTCCTACACTGTGGGGGCAGCACATGGCCAGAGCCAGACACAAATAACTCTAAACCGTAAAAAGCCTGTTCTCACTGTACTGGATACAGAAAACAGGACAAGAACTAACATGACAGGTAGCTGCTCAAATCCAGTCTCTAAAAATGCAGATGGTCTTCAAAACTGAAACACAGCACAGGGCTCATCCCCTTGCAGTGCTTTCTTTAACAAATGCCTGAAAAAGCAACCGTGGATTACTGTGGTGAGAACAGGTACAATACTCCAGCTAGGAATTGTACAGTACATTTCAGATTATATACAAGTGGTTCTATCATCATTTTAATGTAAATTGTTCACACTTAGAGACTATATAAATACAATATGACAGTAACAAAGTCTGAACTGTATTTTGTTTTCCAAAACCATATTTTCTTCCGTTATTTTACAGAGTGTGATCCAAGCAATTTTTTTAGCATTGTGTTACCAGGGCAACCGTCGCCTACCAGGATACAGTATGTCATTCCTGTTTTCTGTCCCTTCTTGTGTCGCTCACTTAAAAGCACCATTTTGAAATAAACTGAGACAGTATGGTGCGCATAAAACATTTATATTTAGCAATCATTTTTTACAGTCTTTCAATACCAGACAAATACAGAAGAAAAAAGGCTTGTGGAACAAACTTTGGAAATCCCGGAATCAATCAGTTATTCAGAGAATCACATATAAGCTTGAAAATAAGGGTGTTTTCTGATTATAGTGCAGATACTGCTAACACCTGCATTGCACAAGATGTCTTACAAATCCACGAACCACATCAATTCAACACGGACATTTCTGACAATACCTCCTAAATGCATAATTGAAAACTCATACACATGTGGTGGTGATGTTTACGAGTATTTTAGAATTATAGAGATACTGGAATTTGGATTCTGATTATTAGATCAAATAAACTGCTGCCACTAGAAATTCTTATTACTTGCAGATGTGGCTGCTAAAGCATTTGTTCTCTCAGCTTTGGAAATTATAAGGCCCTACTCCAGCTGAATGGATTATAGAATGGGGTGTTGTGTTGAAGGATCAAACTAGAATGGTATCCTTCCATATTCACTACACAATTCACTCTATCTTGTTTCTTTTTAATTGTATTTCTATAATAGGAAAACAATCTAACATAACTTATATGAAAGAAAACTATCTACAAAATTACAAAGAAATATGTCAATATTATGTCAAACAGTAAGAACATTCCAGGTTACTGATATTTTTGGTACCTTGGCACTTTTTCCTCAATTCAGAAACATATGCCAAGTATTAAAATTACTGCAACGAAGTCTCAAAATTATGATGAGAAAAACATTGAATTCTCAGACACTTCCTGTCTCAGACATACAGGGTACTTACTTATTCTGACAGACATGCCGTAGGTAAATTCATTATGATGAACATTTGGGAACAACAGAGGGTCAGCTGTGAAAGTCACAGTCTATTAATGTTATACAAGAGAGAACTGTCACAAAAGTAGGATGTGGGCATGCATTATCCTGCTGCAATGATGTCACAACAGGATGAGCCTGCAGGAAGGACATCAAGCGAGTTCCCTGGACCTGAGCAATGTAGCACCAAGCAGCCTGCTTGCCATCAATCTCTACAAGCGGAATTCTGTAGAGACAAGGCACCCCTGCCTGGAACACCAAAACAAGGCAAGCAGAAGGGTCTGTTGTACACAACAATTAATTAAATTCAGGATCAGGAAGGTCTACACAAAATCTTGATTCATCACTAAAGAGGACTTCAGTCCACTTGTGTCATTTTGACCTAAGGCGACTTACTGTACTTCAGTCTCCAGCATACTGTTGGAACAAAGGTGTTGTTCTCTTGATACATGGGGCATATTGGCACCTTTCTGTGTTCTTCTTCCTTGGTTTTAACGAGGTTTGACATTCAACAGGCCAAAGGACCACATCGCCCGTGCCCAATCAACCTTCTCACTAATGTGGTGATTAATGTTGACACAAATGTTGTAGTGGTTACTTTTTTTTTTACATGCATGGAGCTTAAGGTTTCTTTTAATGCTCAGTGTGCATTTCAAGAAAATACATTTTGTTTTGACTTGTAATTTTATATTTTGAGTCTTCAACTGACTGGCTGAATAATATGTGCTGCATATGTGTAAGGGTAATAAGTGTTGTTTTTGCTGTTTTTATTTGGTCTGCACTGGGGCAAATTTCTATCGCCTTTGCTGACACAGTAATAGAGTATTGAATCTTGAAGCTTTTTTCTTTGATGTGTGGTGTGTCATACAGCAAAAACCAGAGCCAGCATGCCTCTTCAAGGTCAGTTCAGCGGCAATTCAATGGCAGCGCATACATCTCCTTTGCCAAGAAATTATTAGAGCCTGACTACATAATGAATTATTTTCTCAACCGTTGGAGAACCTTTTATGACTGTGGGATGCACCTGATTTTTGAATTAACACTTCAGAAATGGATAGGAAATGAAGAGGTCTAACTTCTCTGGTTCTGAAAGGAGAAGAAGATTCCAAAGGTGGAAAAGGCATCGGTTTCAGTGCAGCTCCCTGAACAAAAGGGGGGAGATATTAGATCTCCTGCTGGGGGCGTGTGGGGGAGGAGACATTGATTTCTCACCACGACCTTCCAGTAAAAGGCAGATCTAAGATGTTAACAGAAGTTAAAATTCTATCGGCAATACTTGAAGAACCATTTCTTGCATGATGGATCTGATGTCTTAATAAGTCTACTGCACTGCATGTGTTC
This sequence comes from Lepisosteus platostomus, assembly GCF_059453375.1. Lineage (NCBI taxonomy): Eukaryota > Metazoa > Chordata > Actinopteri > Semionotiformes > Lepisosteidae > Lepisosteus > Lepisosteus platostomus. Next base: position 68,507,304 of record NC_142612.1, read on the forward strand.
TGTAGGAGATCGGAGAGCCCGCAGTTTTTATATTCTCACTTCTAACTGCCATAAAATCCGACTATCGTGATCAACTGGCCCTCTCTGCACATTAGAAAAATACATCATTGTTTAATTTACAGATGTTTAATTAGGGAAACATCATCCTGTCTTAATAATTTACCTCACCTCCCTATGATATCCCACTGTTCAAGATTTAGTGCTTTATCAGGTTGAACCTGCCAAGAGCAACTACCATCTTTGGGAACTTTCTCCCACTGCAACAATAATGTGTTAATAATTTGACTAGAAGACAATATTTAACTTTCTTTTTTAAGGAAAGTGCTTTTTACTTAGCTTTCAAAACTCTATCAAGAGTGTTTTGATTTGGTTTGGAGCTGCAGTCCACACTATTTAAAGATTCAACACTGACTCAATTTTTTCATTTCTATGGCTCCATGCAGTCTGTGGGATATTTGAGTGCACCAGCATAAAACTGTTTTTGAGCAACAAAAGATGTCGATTTTCTAAAGAAATTACATTCATTACAGCACAAGATTCATTCATCTATCCACTTTCCAACCACTTTCTCCATACAGGGTCACAGGGGAGCTGGGGCCTATCCCAGCAAGCAACATTCTCAAAGCAGGGTACACCCTAGATGGGATACCACTCCATTGCAGGGAAGATACTGTACACAGACATACACACACCCACATCAGGACCAGTTTTCCCAAAAGCCAATTAAACTACCAGTATGGCTTTGGACTGTGGGAGGAAACCAGAACACCCAGAGAAAACCTATACAAACAGATGAAGAGCATACAAACTGCAATGCTAACCACTGTACCAACATGCTGCCCAATATGCATCTAAGTCATCTGAAAAAGTTGCATGCATTGTAACAATATCCCACATTCAAAAACCAAGAGGGATAAACTACCACAACAATGGTTAATCAAGGCTAAAATACTCCTAGTTAAGTTAGAGGAACAGCCAGAAGATGTTATTAAGAAGAGGAAGATGAGAATGATAATTATAAGAAGGCACAAACAGCTTTCTTAAGAAAGTGATGTCATGACCACAATCACCCAGTATCCAGCAGTTCCCACACACAAGTTACCTTACAAAAACGTGTTTAAAAAGTCTTTGTTTTCTTGAGATGTTATGGTTAGGGTGGAGAAGACGATAAAATTAGGCCACTCAGTGAATATTTTAAAAGCCTCATCCATTATTGACTAAATGGATTTGCTTCATGTAGCAGACTGGAAATTAAATCTCTCCAGAGTCTCCTCACAGCCAGAGTCACTAAGTTCTCATTGGTTCCTTACATCCCTTCTTCACCATGAACTGAGTCACAGCCTTAACACAAGGATACTGCTGAAGGCTTTCACATTCACTAGAACATCAAATGAGGCCATCTCTGAAGGGCACCCAGATTAAAACTAAACATTGACGTACTGTAGGGTGGATGGTATACAGCATCTGAAATATGCTTGTTTTTCACTAAAATAAAGAAGAATTTAGTACTAGAATTAGTACAAGCCCTTAGCAACACAAATTTACGGAAAGGACTTTGATGAGTCCAGATTTAACAACACCCTTTCATTTTGACTTTTCTAAAAGGGGGCAAGACACTCAGACAGAAAGCTGTTTAATATAAATGGAAATGAGACCTGCTGAGCTCTTAAGGTCCCTGTTTCATAAAAGAAAAAGTAGAAAAATATATAAGATGATATATAAAGATGATAGGCAATAATAATCTCTGTGTTATTTTCTTTCAAGGAGCTACAGACAAAGATGAAGGCCCTGGCGGTTCCCTTAATGGAAAAACATAAACCTTTTCTGTTGCCATCTTCTTTGAGACACATTCCTGATTGCTGCGGGAAACCAAGATTACAGAGGGCAAAAAAGTATGGTTCTACAGAACTCATATTAATAATACCTTTAAAATAAAGCAATTAACCAGAATTTATCTTCTCATTAAAAAATAATACCGCAATTACCATATTTGTGCTGTCATACAGCATTCAATGAAGTACACAGGCACAGGAGAGGATTTATCAATTCCCCCATGCAGCTGCTACATTACTGATTTTATCTTTGTTGCCTAAGGCAAGCTGCAAACCCATGGGTCTGACAAAATATCCCGCCACTAATATCTTATCAGGCATTCATGAGAGGCGTTCTATACAATTGTACAAGAACATGAAGTGCTTCTTCATTACACAAAAGAGCCATGGTTGATCTAGAGTGATCTCAAAATCTAAAACATTAGAAACATAATTAAACAGTTAACTAAAGAAACTAGACAAGAACAGATTAGCATTGGGTACGTCATCTACTGTATTCTCAATATTGTATCACATTAATTAAAGTAAGCAGGGAGTACACAAGTCTTTGAATTATAGCCTAAACCAGATTTTGCCATGAATGTATTTAAATTCCTTTCAAATGGGCATATCTGTGAAAGAATAATGTCAAGATTTTTTTATACTTCTAATATATAATTTACCCATAATTGGTTGCTAATTGATACACATTTTGTCTGATGCTGGCTTGTTCATTCTGTTCCTTTATTCCAGAATCCATGTGAACTTCCACCAAACCAAAATCTCATCATTACGTATCACACTCTTTCAGAATGGCTGACAAATATACATGGCCAAAAATGAACAAAGCGTTAGTCATATGCTCAGATTCTAGCATGTTTATTGATCCACTCGAGTTGCACAAAACCACTGTGAAACACATCCGGTCACAACACAGAGTACGCCAATAGCTGAAAACAGCACGCCAATCAATCATTTGCAATACACAAGGCCATAGTCCTGCAGCACATCGACAGCTGTTCCTGATCCATTCCTTGATGTGAATTAAGATTACAATGGAATATTCTGATCAATGCAGCAGTAGTTCTCACAAAATTTCCAAAACAACAAAAATATCTCTTAATGGTCAAAGAAACGGGTTTAATCGTCCCGATTCATCCTTCAAGAAACGCACAGCAGTAATCTATGCAATAAAGACCAGGTGTCATGAAGCCGAGGTTACATCCCGCCTGTCTCAGCTGCTGGGAAGCGCTGCAGACGCGGGCTGGATACTCACTGGTGGTGTTCCCGCTCATCTGGATGATGCACTTGCTGTCGCGGGCCATCTCCCTGGAGTTGAAGGGGCGGACCCTCACCGCCACCTTCACCGAGGCGGCTGCCATTTGCTGGGCGCTTAGAGTAGGCCGAGGGCTGGGAAAGGGGTCCGACTGCTCCTCTGTCCGAGCCTGGGGAACAATAGAAAAACAGTGTTGTTGATCCTGAAGAAAACGTGGATCTAAAAAACAATGTACAGTAACTTGCAAACAGACAGTGCTTCACATTCCACACAGTGTTTGCTATATTGCAGTTGGCACTGTGGCGCAGTGGTCAGCATTGCTGCCATGCAGCAGTGGTACCCTGGGTTCAATTCTGGACCTGGGGTGCTATCTGTGTGGAGTTTGTGTATGTTGTGCCTTCATTCATGTTGGTTTCCTCCCACAGTCCAAAGATATACCAGTAGGCTAATGGGCTTCTAGAAAAATTGCCCTCATCTGAATGTTTGTGCCTGTTTGTGTGTGCCCTGGGATGGACTGGTGTCCCATCCAGGGTGTACGCTAACTTGCACCTCTTGCGTGCCCTCCCACTCCCCCATGATCCTGAAGGAAACGTTGGAGAATGGATAGATGGATGGGGCACATTGTGCAATCAAGCACTGGCCAGTTACAAATGACGTTCTGAGTATTTGTCCAGCACCCATTTGTAATGAAGCCCCTTTTTTGTCTCTTTGAGTTTCAGAGCTGATCATACTGCAGTCTACCAGGGCTCAATATCTATTGATTCGATGCTTCAGGAGAAAAAAAATGATCTAGACTCAAAGAAGACTTAGCCTTCAGTGTTATAACAGCTGGAACAATGGCGTGAAGCTGCAATCAAGCTTGCTATCATTTAGAAGCAAACTGGACTGTGTAGCTTGCCAAGTGTTGCAGAATCAAGTTTTCCGGTAGCCCTTTGAAAATTGTAAAAATGTAGTTTACATCATAGCTCTTCCCTGTTTTTTCATGTTATTAGCCTTATGTTTTATATAATGTTTAACCATTTTTTTCTTGTTGAATGATGGTTTTACTGGAAACGTTCCACGTCAACTTAATTTTTCAACAAACCATAAGTTCTGAGAAGACAAATGGTTGGTAATTGTGGACTGCACAGCAAACTAGCAATACACAAATCCAGAAAATACAAAAGTATGTTAGGTGGGTGAACATCTTTTGACCTTCTATGAGTCATTTCCATCAAGATTTTCAAAAATGACAAAGTAAGAACGAGTTTCAGAATGCAATTTCTATAATCTGTTTTCAGATTCTAACTAGAACAGTATAGCTTTCAGAGCGTTTACTATAAATGACACATGCCTCAATCACCTTAATAAACTAAAAAGTAAGATAATAAAGATATTTGGTTACATAAATCATGCTTGAACAATCATTTTGCAATCTCTTTCTTATTTTTGACTTGATGTCTTTAAATTCTGATTCAAGATTCATTTTTCCTGAGAAAAACAATGAGTGTGGTAAATAGCATCTCACACAGAAAGAAAAAGATGGAGCCTCACAGAATACACACAACAGATGAAACCATAAAAACAGCAAAGAAGAGAAAAGAAAAGCTGATGTAAACTACTCCTTTACCCCACATATCTATCTGGCTCTTTATTGCACAGCCTCTTAGCCAGGGTGTGATCCGATTTCTGCAATCCACACTATCGCATTAAGCAGAGAAGGCTGTGAGCATTAGTACATGTATAATCAGGGACCAGATTAAGAGCAAGAGCTGCCATACACAAGAGGTAGAGGTGCACGAGAATCTCAATCCTGTGTACCAATTTTGTAATGTTGCTGGCAGAAGAAAGGAAAACGTTAAAACGACCATCCTCCTAACAAAATAAAGAGGTGGGGGACCTGTCATGTCTGGGATGGAATCACAGCAGTGTGATGAGTCAGTGAATGGTATCTTTCTCATGAGCTGCAAAGAAGAGTATCATGTGACTACACCGTGAAAAGTAACTGAACAGTTTACAAAAGTGAGACTTAAAAACATTCACAAAGAGGGCGAGCGTGATATTGCTCTTTAGGATGATGCTACACGAACACTTTCAGAGTACCTCTCTGGTACAAAGAGAAAATTAACGAATTGCACTTATCTTATGATGCAGTTGTATTGTAAGAACAGTATATTTTGCTTTTATTTAGTATTGGAAAGCAGTCATGGGTGTCCAATCCTGGAACCAGACGGCTGTGTGTCTGCAAGCTTTGGTTCTGACTTGGCATTTAACAAGCTGGTTACTGGCTTGACTGGACAGCTTTCAGTTTCTCCCTACTCTTCAGGTGCTGCTGCTTTAATGAGACTTGGAAAGCTTACACACACACACACCTGTGCTCCAGGACCGGCACTGGGGACTGCTGGACTATTATTTCTGTAAAAACCCTGGGGACACTACAACAGCGATCTCCAGTCCTTGTACTGGAGCCCAATGTCTTTACAGGTGTTCAGGCCAGGTGGGCTTATAATGACCTGAAACAGCTTGTTATTGGCTAAACTGGACCAGGTTAAGTTTTCCTAGCTCTTTGGGTTCTGCTTCTTTAAAGAAAACCTGCAGATGCACCAGCCCTCAAGGACCAGGGCACCTCTGCTGTCCCCCTATGTCCGGTTCACCTATTCTGTCTTATGCAAGTTGGATTTTAAATATTGTGTAAGGATCTGTAAAGCAAAACTAAGCAAATAAATGTTTAAAGGACTCAGCAGCTCCCACAAAAGTAGACTGATTTTCTAGCTTCTCAAGCTTCAAACTGAGAAAGTTTCAAAAGAAACATCACCTACTGTATGACTGCACAAAGTTAATACCAGGAAACAGAAAAAATCTTTTTTTTAATTTCACTGAACAGATATGCCATAGGTCAATTCATTATACTGAACAATAATTCTTATCAACAGGACTGATCAACAGAGGGTCCACTGTGCAAGTTATATACTAAGATAAGATCACTTTATTAGCCATATATAATTTCTTGCATTAAAAAGTTGTTTTTTTGCATACCCCAGCTTGCTCTCCATGAGATACACAGACAGGGAAAGACGCTTGGGGTGAGAGCGCAGGGTCAGCCATTTATACAGCACCCCTGAAGCAGTTGTTGTTAAGGGCCTTGCTCAGGGGCCCACCACAGAGTAGGATTGCTCTGCCGGCCACAGGATTTGAACCAGCAACCTTCCAGCCACAAGCACAGATCCTTAGCCACAGAGCCCCCACTCATGCTACTAGTAGCATCTGTCGCTACAGCAGTACACACGCTTTGCACCAGATTGCAGAGACTGTTTTGTAGGATTCCAACCCATTCCTCTCATACAGCCAGGACAAGCATAGAGCTGGTCATAGATGCCAACTTGTCATCCCAGCTCAATCCACAAATATTCAGTGGGGCACAAGGGGGTATCCATGGTACAACTATCACATTCCAATCGCTCAACAATGCCGTTGATCCATGAGCAGTGTGGTGTCCAGCTGGAGTTATGGCACGTCAGCATGAGTGATGCGTCATACCAGTATGCCAACTCCACCAATCACTAGAGGCAGAGTTCTGTAGTGACTTGACACCCCTGCTCAGATCATAACATGTGGACCTCACATATACACACAATAAAGAGCATATTGTTTCAGCCATCTGCACAACACTGGCTGAAGCATGTCAAGGTGGGCTACTCAAACCCTGATTCATTACTAAAGAGGGCTTAGTTTTGATTCTGGGAAGTCCAGCTCAGAGGACTTAATCCATCCTTCAGTGTATGGATGGGTCGAATGAGCAGGGCAAATTGGCTTCTCTCTGTCACTTTCTTCACAGATTTTCACTGCACAAGGCTTGACATTCACGTAGAGTGTTAAGTCACCTTGTCACCTGTGCCCAATCAGCTCTCTCTAGTGCAGTGATTCACGCTTACACAACATGCAAAGTCATTCAAGTGCATCATGGTCAGCCATGGGTGCTTATTTAATCAATAAATATGTCTACTTGTCTACCTTATTTTTCTAAAAACATAAATGTAATAGTGGAGTGAACTCTTTCTCTTAATACTCAATACATTTAAAGCTATGATGATACTGAGACAATTTTTCCTTCCGAGTCTAAAGACAGTTCTTTCCCAGGACCTGACAGATATAATGCAAAGCAATGTAATTTATTAAAGTTAATGCTTAGTGCTGGCCTATCCCAGATGAATTTATTCGCCCCTTAGTGGTATGTACCCCAACCATTATGGACAAGCTGAGTTTTTTGGGCACTATCATCCCCTCTTAATGCTGATACTTGCTTTCTCCCTCCCATTGGACAAAAGGTTATCTGCAATGCCAGCTTGGCAATGACTACCCAGTGCAGTACAGAGACTTTCAAAATGGCAGCCTGAATGAAATTCAGAATTACTCAAAATGCCACCAAATAATTTCCCTTTTAGCTTCTCATGGTCAGTATCTTAATGTCTTTTTGAGTAGAAACCTCGCATACATACGTGGCATTTAAAATCCCCCCAGGAGACTTTAAATGGAAAACAAAGGCTTTGTTCTGGCTGTAAATGCTGTGATCATCAACAGTATCTTTCTGGTGCAGACTAGACCGGAAACATACCGCTTTTACCGTACTTTGAGGAAATCACATCTCCAGATTTTGTTTGTTTGATGTTATGTACTGTAAAAAAAACTGCATTAGTGATATTCTTTTTTTTAAGCCACTATGATTCTTTTGTGAAGATTATTACTTCAGAGCTTGTCTTTCTATTAACATGTACATTCGTATTAGATTTTATTACTTTTCTAAACAGTTCTATTTCTTATTTGAAAACAAATAGTATGGTCATGTTCTTTGTTGTATTTTGCGCATGGTAATTGCATTCTGAATGCAATTAGGTTTTTTGTCACTTCAGTAATTTTACGTGAATTACACGAAACTGCGTTGTTACCCACTATAAACAAACAATTATACGAAAAAACAGGCTCACATGCGACGGATAAAATTAAGTAGGTCAGAGACTTGACATTACTTTCTAAAATAACCTTCACAGCCCTGTCCCAAATGAGTATCTATCGTTTTACTTGATTTTGTCGGGTTGTAAATCTAGAAAATTAATGAAAGAACTCTCCCCTTCAACGTTTCAACGTTTTCGCTTTCTCGCTCGCTACTCCCTGTTTCTATAGACGGACTGCCCTGGCTGTCTGGCGAAATGGGTGCGTCTTCCTGCAGGAAGCGAAGAATAGAGGGTTTTATTTGGAGAAACACCTGCTCTATAATATTAACGATAGCGGCACGACAGAAAACTGTTTTTAACTCGAGTTTTTGTTAACAGTATTAATTATAATTATATAACTGTGCTGCTGTTTAGAATAAGAATCATCGAACAGAATGTTGGGTACAATTGGAACGTTCGACAAATTATATCAGAAAAATATTTTTCTTACTTATGTCAAAATAACTCCTATAGGTGTTCAGTTCTTAATACAGACTTAATAGTTGCAAGTATAAAAATACAATTCTGAAAGCGCCGTCACAGTATTCACGGATGTGTATGTTACGATAAATAATGTATTGATGGAAATGCGCTCGAATTGTCGAGAGCCTTGCATAAGGACCAGATCTCATGACTTGACTCTGTTTCAGAATTAGGTTTGACTCAGCATTTTTAAACCCCGAATGACTAATGTAATTTAAATTTAAAACGTATATCTAATGCTTACCGGAGAAACCCATCACAAATGTGTTTTTAAGCGTACAGAGAACACTGCAAGTCTCAGTGATAAGTACAATAAACGGGGATACAATTACTTACGTATCTATATTTTAAGCCAGTGATTAGATAACCAGCTGGTAGCTGCACTTGTTTACCTTAAGGGCATCGCAACGCCCCTACTTCAGACTGTTTATGAACGCAAGGGCTGTCACCACCATTTTGAACTAGGGCAGAATCCGTTTTAGCCAGCGGGATGTGGTGGAAAAAAAATGCCGGTGTGATACCAGTATTCGCACTCCAGTGTTTAAACTGAGTAACACAGTGATGGATCATTAAAATCGGGGTGCCATCTTAGTTTTTTTTTTACAACGGATTGAAATCGAATCAGATCTATCAGTTAATATTTGTGAATGTATGCATAAATACATACACTGATGTGACAAATTGTAATATTTCCGTCCAAATTAAATGTGCTCCTCTATCACATAGGTAGCAAGGCAGGTGGATCATTGTTTCCTCTTGCACTGAATGTACTGTCTCCTGTTTTCTGCTACTTGCTGGTGTGTTTCTCCATGACAGTGCATTTCTCCACCAACAGCCCTTCTCTGGATTAAAACCTGGGAAAAGAAGGGTTTTCTAGAGCAAATATATGTCGCAGTGCCCCTTAAAATCCCTGTTTGCCAATCTCCAGACATGATCTGGGAATGCTGACAGTCCTCAACGGACACACCAGCTCAGACACGCACCCCAGAATAATTACTAATACCCTAGACCATCCACAGAATATTTTCAGAAAAAAAGGAACAACTAAATAACCTCTGCCGCACAATGACACATCAAAATCTTACCTTTTGTATGTTTACAGGTCAGTGAGGCTTCTGTTTTTTGGGCTGCTGGGTGGCTCCTTGTTGCTTCCAGTCCAGCTTCTCCACAGCCCTGTTTCAGCTCTTCCACTGTCCCTGACTCCCCACAACCAAGCAGGCAGCCACCAGGCAACACTACACCCTGGGTGGGTATAGCCAGATGCGTTCTGTGGCCTGGTACAGAATGGATCGTTGGGGGTTGGGGGGGGGTGGGATCTGGGTGTTGTGTGCTCCACAATCCAAAGGCAAAATGGCTCTGTTGATTGACTAGGGCAGGGATGCTGAGTTGCACTGAGCCAGTGACATCATCACTGAGAGAGGCAGCAGCATCAATGCAGCAGAGAGAGGGGAGGGGAGAGAGAACAGTGAGGGAGAGACATCCCATGGGAGATTTGTACACACACACACACATACAAAAAACAATTCTAGATTGTGGCCCAGGCTTGCTAGGAGGATCATACACCACACTGACCAAAATAAATATATATTTTACAAACATGGCAACAGAAACCCATCATTCATGTTGGTGAATTGGGCTTTTGTTATGTATTTGTAATCCCCAATAATAAACAATGCAGGCCATTGTTCCATGCATTCAGTCAAGTTGTAATGTCCAGTCAGGCTATGAAAATGGTTAAATGTGCTTCCTCAAATGAATAATAAAACGTCCTTTATGATAATACTAAAATATGAACCATGGGGATTAAAAAGAAAACAGTTAGAATGATACCATTGAAACTTTACAAAGTACCCGCATGTATATATATTATCTGCAGTCTCTTCTGGTACATGGTAGCTATTTGGTTCTCAGTTAATTCACCCCTGACAAATTGTGACTTTTAAATAAAAGTGAGGCCAAGAGATGTCACCTGATAAGATATGTCTTTATCTCTTAATACTTCAGAGAGCTTGGATCTACCAAGGAGAGATTATTTGCACACACTTAGCATAAAGAACTAAGAGTTATGGGTTGTCTGTGGAAATATATATTCTCAAAAAGATGATATTACATTTTGCAGATGTTGTTAATCCATGTGTGTGTGTTAAGGGCGCACTGTGATGTGTGATTGCAGGTTGCATGTGCCTTGGTAAATGTGTTCCTCTGTGTAGTGGGCAATTCTTATTGCTACTCCTGTCTTCCCCTTGTACTATCTTCTTCCACTTGGAGACATTGTTAAGAGCACAAAACCTTTTCACACACTCCAGCCTTCAGCGTACATGGGTGTTTATTACATATGTGAAATTTGTTGCTACTTCAACTTTGCAGTACAGATCTACAGATATTTTCCAGGATGTTTACATTGCAGCAGTTTAAGTTTTCCCATTCTCTGTTCATTTTACTGTAATAAGACCTTTTAGTTCAATAAAGTTGTATACTTCCATGCCATCTGTTTCCAAAATACCCTTTATCATAATATCATAATCACAATAGTAATATTATGAGGACCAGCTGTTGGCATAACTAATTATTCAAATAAAATCATAGCTATTTTCTAAATACAACATTAAAAGTAAATGCACATACTGTACTTCCTTTGATTGTGATTCTAAAATGACAAGAATTAACATCTAAACATTATACTAAAGCATTTCAGTGTGATTGAAAGTTTAAGGGCAATGAATCCTCATTCTTAAAGTAAGACAAAAGCTCACTGAACTCACAAATGAAAGCATATTCATATAAAGTATGAATAAAATAAGAAGAATATACCATCTCTTAGAAGCACAGGTGGATGCTGCACATTGGTGGTGGTGGAGGGGAGTCCCCATTACCTGTAAAGCGCTTTATGTGGAGTATCCAGAAAAGCGCTATATAAGTGTAAGCAATTATTATTATTGATTATAGGCATAGAGTTTCGAGTGAGGAGCACAGTAAGATTAATTTTTATCCTGACATTCGATATATAACATACACATCATAGCTACAATAGGTATGGGTATCATACAGAGAGAGAAACCATTAACTGCAGTGACAAAAATAATGCGAAACATGAAACTTATTTTAGGTAGGAAAGAGAAAGCTGTCTGATGTTCGTGAATCCTAAATAGAGGTATACCAGAATACCAAGGTACGTTAAGTCTTGACGTGGAAACGGATTTATGTTCAGATCTGAGAATCATTCCAATATGAGAGCTGACACATAAAGACTGTGGCACCACGGGCTTGGGAGATCCAGCAGTACCACACTTGCTCCTTGCTAGAACCTTTCCCAAACATATATGTTTAACTCAAGCTATTTTTGTTCGCCTTCCTTTTTTTCAAGTTCCATAATAAAGTGTCCATCAAATCAATTTGTATGAGGAATGTCTTATTCTCATATAAATACATCATCCATTCTGCTCTGGATTTAACTTCTGTTTTGTTGAATGTCCAATATATATATACAGTAGTATTTAGATTAGCACTGGAAACCTGATTAAAATTAAGTATTTAATTAAAATGAGAGTTTAAGTTTGTTTTTAAAACGGAAGTTGTTGCTATGTTACAGTAGATTTATAGGTAGCCATTTAACAATAGAAGTTGGATGTTATGTTGCTATTGAAATGTAGCATATTAGTCTATATAGCACTAAAAATAAAATAAGTTCACAAACAGGCACACTGAAAGTGTACACTATAGAATACGTATATTGCCCCACCTTTCTAAAAAGGGTAAATGGAAAAAAAACAATTATGCATAGGTCTACCCCTTTAAAGGAGGCTGGCAGATCAGTCACACTGAATGGTTAAATCATGACGTGCAAGCAAGCCTGCGTCTGCAGTGTGGGAATGAGGTGGATCCATTGTTGAGGAGGTCCACTCAAAATACAGGGGAGTGAAGGGTAGCTGAGTCTCCAGCAGATCTGGAAGGTGCCACAGCATGGCAGGGGTAGGGTTACGTTTCAGCCTGATGAAACACAATGTAATTTTACCGCTTGTGGACCCTTACTCTCTACACAGTCCTGTGTCTCACTACCTCCTCTCAGAGACAATAAATATCTTTAGGTGATTCAAGCAAGGGAAACATATCAGTGCTAACATCCAGGCTCGGGTATGCATCTGCAGTAATATTGGATGCAGAAGTATCTGATAGCAGCTCTGTCCTTTGTTTCTAAATTGAGCTGCAAGAGGTATATTGGGTGCTATAGATCAACAGCATGTAAAGAAGAATATCACACATCAGTGGAAATTTTGTAATCGCGTTGAGTCTGTTTTATTAAATAAAAATTGTGAGAATCCTTAGCACTAACTTATTTTACTAGAAAATCTTCTGCCAAATATGGTATTGTGCATCTTATGCCACACATTATGTAATTCGTCATGTGTCGTCAGAAATTATAAATGATTAATGACTTTTAGATACATCATCTGTTACAGATGGAGGTTATGAAGATGGTGAAATTTAGGAATTGACCAAGCAGTTTAAGATAAGATAAGATCACTTTATTAGCCACATACAATTCCTTGCATTAGGAATTTTGTCTTTTTGCATACCCCAGCTTGCTCTCCAAGAGACACACAGGGAGAGAAGCTTGGGGTCAGAACACAGGGTCAACCATTGTACAGCACCCCTGGACCAGTTGGGGTTAAGGGCCTTGCCCAGGAGCCCAATGGAGTAGTATTCCTCTGCCAGCCACACAATTTGAACCGGCAACCTTCCAGCCACAGACACAGATCCCTAGCCACAGAGTCACCACTCCATTTAGTCAATAAATAAAATAAACATTCATAACCCCCATCTTGTAAGTGATTTTTTTCCAGAATATACATGAGCGGTTGGTATAGTTAGAGGCATGTGAATTCTTTATTCTCTGGCACATCTTTGGTGAAAAGAGTAATAATCCAGGCACACTTGGTTAAACAAATAATTATTTACAATGACAAAGACAAATACTACACTACACACAACAAAATATACAGCACACAAGTTACTGTGTTTACAGCATGTACAAACAAGGCGTTGCAGAGGCCTAACACCCTAATCACCCAGAAAACCTCAGTCTGCTACTAAGTACTGAACTTTAAATGAAGCCTACAGAGTGGTCTTAATGTGATCTTATATGGTGTGTTTCTGGACTGCTCACTGACAATCATTAACCTACAATTTAATTACCTAGGAATACCGAGGTAAACTTCCAATTGTTTTTGATCAAGGGTCCACCACATCTCAGCAAACATCCTCTTTGCTTTGAAGCTGGAACTGTTTACACTGCCAGGTGTCACACACTTTATCTAAACTCTTAGAGACACATCCTTGTCACCTAAATCTGAAACAATATTAAGCTTTTTTCAATAATAGATTATGAAATGTAAAAAATAATGTGCCTTTTGTAACTGATTAGACTCCATTTTATTTTAACAAAGTATATGTATTTGTGAGACAATTTATGCAACCTGACAGGGCAACCAGGGATGACCTCAACAGCCCATTGTTGTTTGGTGTCTAATAATGCAGCCTTCCAACCACTTTTAAAACAAGACTTCTATAGAAAAGAATGAAACTGTAAGTGCAATTTACTATTTCAAGCATAAAAAGGTCTGTCTGAATGACAATAAAACAATGAAACATTCACTAACAAAATGTAACGAACAGTTCTATCCGGACCCTATGCAGACGACACAATCCGAAGAAGTGGGGAAACACTAGGAAAAAGTCATGCAGGAATACGGGGATGACAACAGGGGGGCGTGTCCAAAGTGCTCTGGTGCATGGGGAAGGTGTGGCCAAGGCAAACAATCCAAAAGTAATCCATAGTGGGAATCTAAAAACGCAAGAATAAGTCCAAAACCAGGTGATCCATCCAGACAAGGAATTAAAACCAGGAACCGGGTCGGAACCGGCAGACAGGGAACGGGAACAGAGATTAAAACCTTAACGGGACCAGGCGTGGGACTCTCAGGGTGCGGAAACCAGATGCAGAGCCAGGATGAACATCAGCGCCTGGCTTTTAAGGTGGACTGGGAACAGGGGTCAGGTGCACAGAATTAAGTCTGAAGTGAAAGGGCTGGAGCACCTTTAAGGAGGAGGGACTACAATTGTGACACAAAACTAATATTGCCCTATAAAATAGGCCAGTGCCATGGCACCATGTTTATTTAGACAGGGTAGGTACGATGGGCTGGCTAGGGCCCTAGGTGTCCTGGGGATCCTCTTCAGCTCAGTCCATTCAATTTAGGGTAGGGCAGCATCCCAGCCCAGCCACATAAATATGTGAAGATAAGTTAAGTCAAGGTAATGATGACCATCTCCAGTCATCAATAGCACAAGCTGTTATATTTTCAGACCTGAATGTGAGAAAATATACTAAACATATCGTAAAGTATATCTGTAGGTGATACTTCCAGAAAATGTAGGAGACCCAGGACTGATTCACTAAATGTTTGCTTCTTGCACAGAAATGAAAATGACAGACTTGCCTTTTTTAACCCACAAACGTGAGGTCCTTTAGACCCTCCGATTATACAAACAGGAATGAGTAATGAATATATTTTTTGTTTCTTTATTCTGACCAAGTTCTTTAAAAAAAATATGGTGTTTGGTTTTGCTAAAGTAAAAATACTTCAAATACTTTATATTGTGAGTCATCGTGTCATTGGATAACACTGGATTTCTAATGTTATAATTATAACATTAATGTTATTAAATAATGTTAGAACCTGGGAAAAATATTATAATTTATTTTACCTGTAAATTAAGACAGTTAATATAAGTTGGATTTGTGTCAAGAGTAATCTCTCTTTTTAAACATAAAAGTGTAAGGTTTTCCCTAGAAAATGTCAGGAGGAGTTTTAGTTTTTGCCTTGTCTATGGCACAAACAACGTAATGTTTATTTGAATTTTCTTAAGACTGAATTGTTTGTTCAACATAAAAAAAACTGCAGTTGTGAATGTCTTGTGAATATTGCATTTAATAAAAGGACATGTCTCGAATGTTTCCTAACTGCTCAGTCTCATTTAAGTGGAGCTGAATTGTAAATAATTGATCAGCAGAAAGAGATGTTGCTGTGAGTTGTCTTAAAGAGGTGCACCACCTTTCCTAACCACAGCTTTTTTACAGCATATAGAGGCCATCACATCGAAGCTCAAGCACACCTGTGTCCCTTAGGTAATAAATGCACAGCTTCAGCAACAGTTTATACAGTATCTTTGTTTAGGTTAAAGGTGGTAATAGACTTCAAACCTGCTGGCGCTTAAATACTGCAGCTGCACACCAATGCAAACCTCAGAAAATGAAATGCAATCAACTCACAGAAGGTGTGCTTGCGTTTTTATGTGATGGTTCCAGGAAAACAATGAACTAATTTTCTTGGTTAACTCACAGCAAAAACACAGTAATCGTGGTTGCAAAAAGTACAGGGTGGCTTGATATAAATATTTCAAATCCTGAAAAGTATCAATTCGAGCCAGAAAACTAATTCAAGAACCAACTACTCCAAGGACAGAAGCACAATTTAAATGAGTGCTTTATCTAGTCTCCTAACTGTCCCCAAAGCCCATCTACTTTCTATGGGTGACAGGGCCTTCTCCTGTTATGCCCCCAAGCTCTGGAACTCTCTCCCCAAGGATATCAGAGAGTCACCTTCTCTAAACTCCTTCAAACCCAGACTCAAAACCTTCTTCTTTAGAAAAGCCTTTACTTAACTGGTTCCATTCTTCACCCCTTTGCTCCTACTATACTTAGTACCACCATACACGGTCTCCTCTGTGTATTGTAGTTGTGTTTTATCCTGTGTATTCTTTTTATTTATTGTTGTTGTCATTCTGTAAAGTGCTTTGAGAAGCCACCTTTAAAGGCGCTATATAAAATAAAGTTTTTATTATTATTATTATTATTATTATTATTATTATTATTATTATTATTATTATTACTGTAGGAATGGAGCAAGATCATGACTGTAATCGTACTTACAGTATGTTCTAATTACGTAGGCTTGAAAATGTGCTTGAAAATGATCTTAGCACTTTCTTTGATTTTATTTCCCATATTGATTGTTCGTGGAAGCAGAGAATAGAAAAAAAAGCACAGGTCAACAGACTCTTATCTTATATTGCTGTTTAGTTATGCAAGAGATGAAGGAGGAGTCATACCAGAGAGGATTGGGAGAAACAGGTACTGGAAAACTAGATGGGGCACTATTACAGTCCACACTTGGAAAAAGGCAGATTGATAACATCTATTCTATGAATACCTAAATACTCAGGCTAGCAAGATGAAGCCTGGGTCCACTGTTAGAGCACTGAGGAGCCAGAGAGTGCTTTATGGCAATGAAATCCGACCTGGGGTCATCATAATCCAAGGAGGAAAAATTCAAGAGATCCTCACTGATTCTGACCAAGGCTTAGGAGCACCATATGAGGTAAGAACAGCTCCCTCTGTACTGTACAATGTCCAGCAAACTCCACCTGCTGGAAAGAATCTGTAAGAAGTCAAATCAATAAGAAATGTGTGGCTACTTTTTCGAATCAGGGGGAGAAGAGGTCAAATCAGAATGGCAAGCAGGATCTAAGGAATTCTCTCCCATTCCCAGCCCCTGTGTAATACAAACTGTAAGACAGACTGCTTTGTACTTCTTGGAATAGGTGTAAGGAGGACCTAAAAAAACAGAGAAGAAAAACATGAACTCTTAATGTATAAAAATGGATACATGGGAAGTTTTCTTTTTAACTCTGGGCATCCACTAGGGGGCACAACTTTCTACAGCACTGCATTAATAGGCAGGACCAAGGCAAAGGTGAAAGCCCATACTAGAAAGTCCCAGAC
This sequence comes from Lepisosteus platostomus, assembly GCF_059453375.1. Lineage (NCBI taxonomy): Eukaryota > Metazoa > Chordata > Actinopteri > Semionotiformes > Lepisosteidae > Lepisosteus > Lepisosteus platostomus. Next base: position 68,524,683 of record NC_142612.1, read on the forward strand.
GAACCTAATGCAGGTTAAGTGTCTGTTCTGCCAGCTATGTTAGATGTTAGCAGACATGAAGGAGGCAAACATGAGTCTTTGAGTGCTTGTTATGCTTTGTTGGCAGGTGCTGGACGTGGGTGAACGACTAGTGATGCCTGGGATTGTGGACTGTCACGTCCACGTGAATGAGCCTGGACGCACCACCTGGGAGGGCTTCTGGACAGCTACACGGGCAGCCGCAGCAGGGGGGGTGACCACCATTGTGGACATGCCTCTGTAAGGACAGACAGGTCTTCTGCGCCTCATTGACTGCAAGCTGAAACTGCACTTAATTTCCTTGTGCAATGTAGGACATGTATTCAGCTTCTTTGCACAGATTGAGACCATCATACTGTATTACATTTGGTAAATAATGGGTGGCTTACATGAAACAAATGAACAAAGGCAAAAAATGTCTGCGTGCTCTAAGGATGTGTGAGGTATCATTTGTCAACATCTCCAAAAATGTGTGCTATTAACTAGTTTGTGTGACTATAAATGTCAGACCTTGTTTTGGACTTAAATTCTCCTTTTATTTTACTTTTCTCATAAATAAAACACTTTTATATCAATGTATAATATTAACATCCAGTTGTAACTTTGCAGCCTCAACACTGCCCTGCCTTTCAGGAACTTAGTGAAGATCCTTGGTAAACCCCTCATTAAAAAGTCAAAGATCTGCTGCCAGTTTTTGGTTTCTTAAGTCTGCCACTAAGGTTATTGATATGACAATATAACCGATTTGTTTTGAAAATAGAAAATGTAAACAATGGATTAAATCAAAGGGCGCTTTGTGTTATGTAGGGCTGTTACTCCAAATTTCCCCCTGGCCTTTATCAATCATGGCCTCCAAATAATCCCCATCTCCGAACTGGCTGTTCTCCTCCCCACTGATAGCTGGTGTGTGGTGAGCATTCTGGCGCGCTATGGCTAGCATAGCATCATCCAGGTGGGGCTGCACATTGGTGGTGGTGGAGGGGAGTCCCCATTAGCTGTAATGTGCTTTGAGAGGAGGGTCTAGAAAAGAGCTATATAAGTGTAAGGAAATGTATTATTATTATTTGAGTTAAAAAAAGGATTATCTTGTTCTTCGTTCTTGCAGCAACAGTATCCCTCCCACCACCACTGTCAGGAACTTTCTGACCAAGGTGCAGGCTGCAAGGGGACAATGTTTTGTGGACACAGCATTCTGGGGAGGGGTGGTCCCTGGCAACCAGGTAAGGAACTGGGACTTTCACTCAAATCAGTGCCTGTACTCTAATCTCCCCACACTCTCTCGTGTAATCCCGAAAAAAATCCTCGCCAATCCCCTGTCCAGGCTTAGAAATGCACTTCAGAATTGACACATTTCCAGTTCAGCAGCATTTATCTAATTGTGCTGATCCATCGTGAGCCTCTGGCACTACGGTGGTTTAGAGGAGTATTTGGTCATTTGTTAAATATTGTAACCTCAACCATAAATAACTTCAGAGTTAATTGATTCAGTATATTCTGCAGGTAATCTGCTTTATCTTTCCCAGTCATGGTCTCTTGTTTAGATGTGGAAATATGTTAAACATCATTTAGATTGACTGACCTGTGATATTGAGGAGAGCAAAAATAAAGAAATGGCGGTTAATTGTGTGTTCATGTGTTTGCTTCCGCAGTCTGAGATTCGCCCTCTTATCCAGGCAGGGGTACTTGGGTTCAAGTGCTTTCTTATCCACAGTGGGGTGGAGGAGTTTCCGCATGTGACCGACAGTGACCTTCATACTGCCATGACCCAGTTACAAGGCACAGACAGTGTCCTGCTGGTAAAAGCCAATTCAATTTGCATCTCTGGTCAAATAAATAAAATCCATCCAACGTGTGGCTTAACATGAAAGCGGTTCTGAACCAAGTTCCAGAAAGCCACCTTGAGAAAACACATGCTTATTTCACTTCACTGATACAGTAAGAGCAATGCAGAATCATCATCAATTATAATCAATTTCATTCTCCACACAGCACTCAGAGAAAGTGCAGAGATGCTCAGGTTAATGACTATCGCAATCTAACAACAGGAATTTTAGTTTAGCCCCTGAGCTCCATAAAACATAACATCTGTTTCTGAGCCATTGCACCCACAAGGTGGCCCTCATTTCTCAAAGTTAAATTAAGTCATGCTCTGTGTACGGGAGGTGGAATACTGTACCACCCCTTGGAATGTACTTTAGGCTGAAGTGCCCAGGCTTGCTGGCTGTTGCCTTGTCTAACTGCCTTGTCCTGGCCCTTGCAGTTCCATGCTGAAACAGAGGTGGAGCATCAAGTCGCAGAACAGGAAGGTGAGGGATGAACGCAAAACAAGATGTACGGTAGTAATAAAATAGAAACAAACATAAAAATAACAGTATGGATCCTGAGATTCTCCCTTCCTTCCAGATGCTCCCTTCAACTGCTCTCTGTATCATTGTGCCAACCAGAAACAAGCAAGGCTTTCTTTACACACTGAAATACAGTTAATTAAGTAATAGCCACTTAAGTGAAGTGGTTTTTTATTTACTTCCTTATCTCCTCTACTGAAAAAAACAGAAGAAACCGTTCTCTACTGGACCTCTTCATGAGACTGTGCTTCCCAGTGATCTTTTTTATTGCATCCATCTTAACTGCAATCTGTGGTTTCACAAACAAGACATTGAATGAATTAAAGCTGTCGCAATGTCCAGACACACGCCCAGTGAAGTTGGCCCCTTATTAGCCATCTGATGGCCAGGACGATCAGTAACAATCAAGTGAATGTGAACAGCAGCAGTTTCTTGTGACCCTAACACCCTAAATTGGCTGACTGACAAAGAAAGAATCAGTATACTGGCAAACAATCCAAGAGCACTCATCTCATCTTAGGACCAATAAATTTGCATTTTACAAACAAACATGCCTGTACTGAGAGTCTCACAATGATTGGTCTATTTTAGCAGTCTAGGCACATCAGTACTATAATTGATTTAATTCAAGGTGCTTGTAATACCTCAACATCGTGTACAGACCTCTAGCTGCTGCTTGCTTAGTAAGGTACAGTAAAATGGTCAAATTAGGCAAAAGGATAAATAGTTTTGACATGTCCATGTATCTGTTGCAGATCCCTGTGAATATTCCTCCTTCCTCAAGTCTCGTCCTGACACCATGGAGCTGGAGGCCATTCAAACAGTCACTCAGCTCTGTCTGCAGTACCAGTAAGAGTAGACTGATTAGACTGCATTTTTCAAGCTAGCTGAATAGCAGCTATCTTTCTATCTTTTATCTAACTGGAAACATGCATCCAAGTCACGCAGCACAGTTAACTGTTAGGCTGCTCTACCCATTTCCAGGGTAAGATGCCACATTGTCCACCTGTCTTCTGCCCAGGCACTGGAGACCATACATGCTGCCCGGCAGGCAGGTGCCCCTCTGACTGTGGAGACCACCCACCACTACCTGACCCTCTCTGCAGAGCACATCCCCCCGGGTGCCACACAGTTCAAATGCTGCCCACCCATCCGAGCACAGGCCAATCAGGTGACAGCTACAAAACACTCACAGGAAGAAAGATTAGCCATTGCCAAGCAGAATGTGTTTTTTTACTGAACTCATGAATCAATATAATCAATATCGAAAACGGGTACTTGTTATATTGTTTTTCTTTCAAGAAGAACAAACTGGAATGGCTAAACCTGAACGTATCTCTGATCTGCGACGGTGATATGGAGCTTATCTTAAACCAGAGGCGTCCAGCCCTGGTCTTAGGGAGGCCTGGAGTATCTATAGGTTTTTATAGTCACGTTAAAACAGCAGCAGGACAAGTTGACCCTGAAGAGAGGTCCAGTTAAGCTAGTTGAATCAGCTTCTTTAGCTTGATAAGAGCTGGGGTAGAATGAGATCCTGTACCCACACCACTCCACCAAGATTGGACACACCTGTAGATGTAGCCTTTCTCATTTCGGATTGCAGTCTTGCAATCGTCTTCCTTAATTTATTAAAGTTATTTCTATTTAAAAGAAATCAGGATTGTTTATGGCCCTACAGATCCACAAGAATGTAGCTGTGTCCTCTACAGCACATGAAGCAGAGGTAGGGTGGCAGATGAGAACTTAGAATATATGTGTTCTTCCATCTCCAGGACAGGCTGTGGTCAGCTCTGAAAGCTGGGCAAATTGACATGGTGGTCTCAGATCACTCACCCTGCACCGCAGAACTGAAGAGAGTGGACACTGGCAACTTCACACAAGCCTGGGGTGGCATCTCCTCTCTACAGTTTGGTACAGTAGCATGCTCTCAATTAATTATTCAACCCTGAAAGCTCCCGAGAATTCACACGTACTTTAGTCCTGGACTCCACTAAATCAACAATTCCTAAACATTTGGAACAATTTCATGTAAATTTCACTTAATTTAACAGATGGTCTTTTTAAAAGAAGTACTTTTTAGATCATTTGGTAGCATGCTCTGAGTACCCTTCAGCTGTTTAAGAATTCCCAAAATCTGCAAACAGAGGTCCCATGAAATGAACTGGGGTAGTATTTTCTGGGACCACGGATAGAGAACCATGCGATACTGTACACAAACACTCAGACATGACACTAACCTAACCCTGATGTTAGGAATTCAAATTTTATCCATACACTGCAGGAGTAATTGGTATTTAAATATTTCTGGAGAGTTTTGAAGTGGACCTTGCAGCATCTTCATTAACAGTTTGATTCAATGTAATTAATATTTTAAGGACCATTAAGAGATACTATCATATACAGTACAGAATATTGCTAAAATTGTTTACAATACTTCAGCTCTTACAAAAAATTACCAATTTTACTTGGGCCTCTCTGAGAAAGTGGAGAGTTAATTAAGAAAGTGCCGTTATGTGGCAAACATCACCCTTTATTAAATATTTCACCTATTATAAAGGTGAAATATTCTTCATTTCAGAATCTAAATGCCTTTGAACTTTCACCTTAGCTACAGTCCAAAGGCCACACTGGAGTAAATAACACTGAACTACTCATTTACAAGATGGGGTAATTATTGACCGCAAAATAACAGAGGTTGAAGGACCTGTCCAAAGTCCCATGGCTGAGATTGGTGACAATGTGGGAACACGAGTTTTGTTAAAATTATCAAACTGTCTGGTGAGCAATGTTTTGTACAGTTTCTTTGATCAAGTAGTGATCAAAGACTTTTGTCTAGCAAAAAACTGTTCCGTTATCCCTAGTAGTTGTAAATAAGCTGAATATCATTAGCAATTAAATAATATGTGTGGTGTGGTGTGGTGTGGTGTGTGGTGAGCGTTCTGGCGCACTATGGCTGCCGTCGCATCATCCAGGTGGATGCTACACATTGGTGGTGGTGGAGGGGAGTTCCCATTACCTGTAAAGCGCTTTGAGTGGAGTATCCAGAAAAGCGCTATATAAGTGTAAGCAATTATTATTATTATTATTATATTTTATATATATATTTATTTTTATATACAATAAACAATAATATAATATTGTTTAATATTTTTAAGCTATAAAATGTATCATATGTCTTAAATATATGTTAAATAAAAATAGTAATTTTGTACCTGTCACTCATTAACTTTTTGATTTTCTATAAGACATTTCATCGAGTCTGTTTTCCTACCCCTGGGATTAAAGCAGCAGCCAGATGCAGTTACCATTCAGACAAGAAAGTAAACCAATCAATTTACTTAACCCAGCACAGTCAATAAGATAGTGTTGTCCCAGGCTCTTTGTTAACCTGGTAGTATCTGTTAGCATTCTCACAGGCTTTTACAGTACATTTTGAGAATGTTGCTTTAATGTCTATAAGGCCATCTCACTTTTGCACTAACATGAAATACAGGACTTCCAAGTCTCACTTCCTGTCATTTGTTTTCTGCTTCTGCTGTGATTTTGTTCTCAGGTCTCTCTCTGTTCTGGACAACAGCCAGTCAGAAGGGGTTTTCAGTGCCGGAAATGGTGAAGATTCTGTGTCAGAAACCCGCAGAGCTCTGTCACCTTGACAGACAAAAGGGTTTTCTCCTCCCAGGACATGATGCTGACCTGGTCGTATGGGACCCAGATATGGAATTTGAGGCAAGAGTCCAAGAAATTCACTTTTCAAATAGAAACTGTATATGTGGAAAGTACGTAGGAGTACGTGCAAAAAGCTGCCCACAAACTATGCTGTTTGCTCTCTTTCTGTCACCTTACAGCTACCCATGACCCTCACAAAGCCATCTCATTCAAGTAAATCAGCCTCCAAAGACAGGCCATTTCTTCCTGGGCCCCAGTGCATCTCCTGACAGGTCCTGGAGGAGTGGAGGATTAGAGGAACTCTAGTTCTCAGCCTTTAACCCTTTAATTGCCATAAGTTTAGTTTTTGTGTAATAACCTCTGCTATTATACAAAATATTGTAGACCACTAGTCACATCTGCTCTTTGGAAGATGGCCACCTAGATTCTGCAGTCTAATGTCACTGCCTGCTAAAAACCTTCCCTTCCTCCTCACTGAAGCCCATATTCAGAGTTCAGAGACAGAATAATGGTGGGAAGTCCTAGATCTCTATAAAGGGTTAAGTGCTTTTTATTTTGCTTTCCTCATGAACCCCTGGCCCTGATATCTGTGTTAAATTCAAAATGGATATGGGTGGATTTTGTTAGCCCATTTTAGAATTTTGAAGCCCTTGTGTAAAACGTCCTAAAGTCTTTTTTTCTATTCCAGGATAAGGAGGTCTTTTTTGTTTCTTTTGTTGGAATTCATGTGTTTTTTACCCTCAGTTTTATTAACAGTCATTTTTATATGACAGGTGACTGAGGCATGCGTACACCACAAAAACAAGGTCAGTTGCCTTTCTGTCAAGAGAGAATTTGCCTTAGTTTTCAAATATGTAGCAAATAACTTTGAAATTAAAAGGACATTTTATTTTTCATCTAGTTAGATATCTAGGGTAATATTCAGAAATAAACTTACTGTGCTTGGGGGTGGAAAATAAATAAATAAAACCTAAAAAATAGGATTTAAGTATTGAAGTGTATAGTTTTTAAGAACAAATTATGTCTCTTTGAGGGAAGGACAAGGTGAAGAAGTCATTTACTCAAGAGATAGATGATTCAGACAGATTTCAATGTAAAGTCTTATCATTGTAGCTGCAATATAATATACAGTATACAGTATATAGATCATTTCAGAAGAGCACGGTTACTAGGGAAACCTTGTCTGTGTAATATTCTGTATAAGGCACCCTGTTGAAACTGATAAAGAAAACTACAGTTATGTTATTTATCATTATCAAACTATATTATCAATATACTTTTTAAAATCCCATGGTTAAATTACACCTTCTTCTCCAATGTTACAAATTTTAACTAAAAAAGACACCATTTTTTTGTTTTCACAAACTTCTGCAGAGCCTGCCTAATACAATATGAAAAGGAAAGTTAAACTACTTCAGAAACAATAGGTTTTCAGCAGCAGTCATCATGTCATAGTTGTTGCTACAGTTTGTCAAGGGCAATCTGCTCAACAGCAATTTTCACAGGTCCAGGCAATAGGAAAGCTAAATAGACAACAGTTAATGTTACATGTGTTCTTCAATATAGGAGAAAAAAAGAACATTGTTCAAGAAGAGGACAATCAAGTTGATTCAAACAGATCAGCCATGTAGATTGTGCAAGGCTGTGGTTACTAAAGCATAATGAGACACGTGATGCTTGGTATGTTACAGTTGTCGCCATACCTGGGATTCAGGCTCCGTGGACAGGTGTTTGCTACGATTGTCAGAGGGAAGATCGTGTACAAGCAGGGTGCCTTCACCCCACACCCTTTTGGACAAATACTTCTTTCAAACAAGGCACAAACGCTGGAGGCATGATTAAAATGGAAGAATCGTTTTTTTGTTGGGTAGCCCCACAATTATCCACTTCTGAAGCCCAATGCTCTGATTACATGAATACATATTATTTTTCTGGGTTTAGTAAAGTCACATCTTTACCAACAGACTACTTAAATATATAATTACTGTAGAATGTAATTCCTTAATTGTGTTTTATTGTGAAATAAATTCAAGATTCTTAATAAACCAAACAAAAATGCCTTGTGCTGCCTGATGTTTTTTTTTTCTAATATTCTTTATTTACTTCTATATACAACACCACACTCATTGGATTTAGAATGGACATGCAGCACCTCCAAGGCTAGGGCTGACCTGCCTAGACTACAGTATGTACAGTCTGAACTTTCTGGGGCTAGAAATCAACTGCTAGTTGTCACTCCTTTTCTGGGAATGCAACAGGATACCTCTCTCATCCTTCTCATGCTTTGTGGTCTTATTGGCACAGGTGTCACACACAGTGCTTTTGTAACTATCCCCTTTAACGAAAATGGGCTAAGTTAATTAGAAGCGATTTGAGTAAGCTTTACTACTCCCTGACAGCATGATCTATCTTGTTAAGACTAGACAATGTAAAAACACTTGTTTGCTTATCTAACTTGGATAGGTTACACTTAAGATGGAAAGCTATGTTATCAGCTCTGAAGCAATCCAGGCTCCACTACTGAAAGCAATCTTCATCATGAACTAAAAGTACAGAGTGACCCACACAGTGTAACCAAGAGTTTCAGAGAGGTTATCGGATGGATACTTAGGGCCGTATTGTGTCATACCTGGAGCAACAGGTAGCACAGCACAAAACCATCTATATGTAGTCACGTAGGATGGATTGGCTTTTAACCTCAGTTGGTTAACTGAAACAGCTATGAATTAACAGAATTATCTACCATGAGAAGTTAATTGTAAAGTCTACTTGGTTGAAATTTCTGGCACCAACTGACTTCTAGTTTTTACTCAGCTTATCTGTGAACAACTTTATTTCCAAAAACCAAAAAAGTTCAATTCTATTCAGATATGTCTTATGGGTTAAACATCTTATTCTCTGCATTTCTTTATTTACATTAATCTCTCTTTGAAGAGTTTTATCAAACTCAGGATGATGACACTCAGTAAACTCTCCTCCCCACTGGGGAAAAAAAAACTCAACCTTGAACTTTTTGTAGAAAGATTATATTGGTTATGTCAGCACAGAATATTGCTTTTTGTCATTTTTATAATTCTGTCAAAAGGAGTATCTTGCTTGACGTTGTTCTGCATTTGCATCTTACACTGAGGTTGTCCATTTTTAATTAACTTTCCATACTTTCCCACTTTCCATGAATATCACCATTATTCATGTTTTCCCCTTTCAATTTTTATTTCTGTAGCAAGACAATGTCTCTTGCACAGTCTAAAGATCTGTCTAGGTAACATCACTGGAAAAAACACAAATCTCACTAAATGCAATAATGCTTAAAACAAACTGTTGCTTATCTTTAGGTGTGCAGTTCAAAAACTAAAATGGACCAGTCTGTTTAAATACACAGACTTCCTATACAAACTGGCTTGGAGGACCTTTTCAAAACTTTCTGCAATGCATTCTTTACAATATAAAACCAGAATTTGTTCAAATTGTTTCCCAAACTAATGAAAAACAATTCTTTAGAAAACTGTCATGACATGGCATTCCACAGAATATGTGAGGGTTTATCTCTTTAAGGTCAAGTTTTTCATTTGTGTGATACTCATTAGAACATTTAAGAAACAAGCATAAAATAGACACTCAGCAGTTCTTTGGAATTTGAAGAAACAGGACATACCAGCCCCATGGTATAAGCCAATCAAAATAAGGATAAGTATATCTGTGAGCCAATCACTTCACTGGGAGAGTGTAGACACCTCTTTTGATTGTTAGTAAAATGATCTCAGGTCAGGTAAATATACTGGACAGAAAATCAATAAAACACTTCACCTCTCATACAAAACAGCAGGCCAAGACAGGACTTAACTCAAAGTAAAACTATGCTCTCTCACAAATTCACAAAAATCAACTCATATGTCCTGCCACTGCTTAAACTGGGTAGAGACACACCTTAAAAAAATGTTTATGTTAGTTTTAAACCTTCAGATATATTTATTTACTGTAGTTCCATCTCCTAATACATTGTGCCACTGTTTTTAAGCAGCAATTAGAAAATAATGGCGAAACTTTTTACTGGTCCAGCTGGAAAAAAAATAACATTACAAATCTGTATCTCAACACTCTTCTTTGCAGCTGAGACTCACAAAGGTAAAAAGGGATCACACATCACACAATGTAAAATATTGATTTGAGGATCACAGATTGAAGGGAAATAATACTTTTTGCTGCCCAAAATGATCTAAGGCAGTAGTAACCAACACTTTCCGTACACATTTCCGAAATTCCATTTGATCAGTGCTCTGAAATGTAAATAAATGAGTAACCCTTATCCTTGATTAGGTTTCATGTTGTTATTTTCAGCTGTGATAATGGTATAAACGTACAGGATACTGGATAGGAAGGGACAAAGCAATTTAGAATACTTTAACATCCCTATTTGAGTACCAACAACAACGTTTGAGCATTATCATGTGGTTTCATAGTTTTTAAAACTCTCTCTTGTAAGCATCCTTTTTCAGCTCTTCAGCATTGTCTCCTAAGTGTTGAGCACAAAAAAACAAGGGTCAGACCTCCCCTACTACAGATGTTGTGTCTCACACAAATAATGTGGAGATATATATTAATGCTAAACATCTGTCTAAAACCGTTAACCTTTATGAGATAACGGGATTTTTCTCAAATTACTTTTTAATTAAGGGGACAGTAGAGTGCTTAATTGATTGAGAATTTTGGTCTCGTTTCTAGAAAGTAGAGTTTGGGGCCAGCGAATCCCGTATGTTTAAAGAACCCCGCTGAGTTAATCTTTTTTAACCCCTTGGAGTCGGGATTTCTTTGTTTTGTCCTTTGTTTCTGTTTGTTTCTCTTGTAAATGAGCGTTTTCTTTGTCTCGCCTTCTTGTCTCGTGTAAAGTGACCCTCCAGGATCAATGCGTCAGAGGTCAAGGACCTGTTTGTTTTAAATTTAACTGCAAAGCCCAAATTTTAGTACTCTCTCCGTCTCCCCTTCAGAAACCGCACTGCCCAAGGAGCTGGAGAGGCGAGGCCAGCGATGATGCAGAGGACTTTGTTTTGCAGAGGTGCGTTCCTGGCGCAGCAGGTTGCGCTGGAGAGCGCCTTATCCACCAGGGTTTCAGCAAGCCTGGTGCCCCGGTACAGGCGCACCATGTCGTCCCTCTCAGTACCTCCACCTGCCTGCTTGCTTCAGCCTCTCCAGGCACCCTACCGCTACATGTTTGGGCCGGGACCCTCCAACCTTCCCCCCAGAGTCCTGGCTGCCGGAGGTAGACCTATAATCGGTCACATGCACAAGGAAATGTTCGAGGTAAACGACTTTTAAAATACCTTCGCAACTAAGACGCTTATAAGAAATGCTCGTTATTATTATTAATTATTATTATTATTTCATAAGGAATAATGGAAATATTACAGTTAAGTTGTTACATAATATTGGTAGCTAAACGTAAACTGAAAGTTTCGAAAATTACGTAATACACCCAAGACTCATGTCGCCTGTCTTGAGCTTTTCTTCAAAATATGAATGACATAAAGCAGGATTTCTCATTTTTTCACTGAATGAGCAACTCTAAGCCTAAAACAACACAAATGTAAATGAAGTTAACTGTAAATGATGATGAAACAGGTGACAAAAAAAGGTTTTTGTATTACACTTTTCCACTTTTCTATTAGGTTGATGAAATATAGACTGTATAATATTTCGTTATTTAAAGTTCATTAAAGTGTATGATACTTAACATATTCAGAGTAAATCTTTCATGATCAATTTAGAAATACGCATTCAGCGTACTACTTAACTCACGAAGTTATATATATAATATTTAATATTTTTATAGATTTAATAATGAACATAATAAAGTCGTTTTAAATTATTTTAAAATATTCCTTAACAACAGTAAAGTCATACAGTAATGATTATTACAAGTTCTACCGTAGTGTTCTCCCAATGACCGTGAAGTCATAAGCAGGAAACTTACTGTTTATAAAGAGTAATGCTCAACACCGCTGTATTTTGAGGGAATGTGTTTTCTGAGTTTTATTATTTCAAATCTAACTTATATTTGACACCTATATTTTAAAAATAGATATCTTTATCTAACACTACTAACTGCGACACGACTGTGTTGCCCCAAATTTTGTAAAATACAGTAAACCCTTCTTAAACGGGACGGCGCATGGAGTGTGTTATTGCCGAATGTCTGTTAAATTAACGAATCACGATTTTCAGAACTAATATACATAATGCTTTCTGAATATTTTGACAATTGCAATCAACAAAGTCAATGAAAATTGTCCCTGTGCCTTTTTATCATAGATACACAATCTCTTTATTTCATGTAGTAAATATACTGTATAAAATTTGCTAGGAAACACAAATACCTATTAATTTATATTCATGCCAAATAGACCCATCTACAACTATATTGTACAAAATGTTATTCATTGCTTTATTATTTTTTTATTTGATGTGATTTATTACATATTTGTCTATTTGTGTAGTGTACATTACTGTAATTGTTTTTGTAAAAATGTGTCATTTGAAGCACACTCTTTTATTAAAATGGAGTCATACCCTGATGCAGTCAGTGGTCAGTACAGGTACTTTAACAACATTATTTTTTACATCTTATTTACATCTTATTGTTTTGTATTTCTTCCGTTTTCCTCTGTTTTTGAAAATAAACCAAGCCTGTTGTGTGGACCATCTTTGTCCATTATTGCAAATGGGATTGTAATATTGCAGGGAAAGTCCAGTATTTTTTATCTTGCAAACAAAATTCCTCTTTCGTGATTTTGTCTGTTAAATGTGAAGTCCGTTAAAGCGAAGATTTACTGTACCACAAAACCAAGCAGTGCTGTGCTGTGAAAAAATACACCATGTGATGATTTAAATATTTCCTCCACTATGTCCAAACCTACCCCATAACGTCAGGGGCTCAGTTCTATGCTACAGTCCTGAGGCTTCACCCACAACCATGGATGTACAGTGTCCTGATGTTCCAGAGCTCTGACCCAGGTCTGCTGCTGCCCTGTGTGTTGCAGATCATGGATGAAATCAAGAAAGGTATCCAGTATGTCTTCCAGACACAGAATAAGCTGACCATGGCCATCAGCGGCTCTGGCCATGCGGCCATGGAGGCGGCCGTCTTCAACGTCGTGGAGCCTGGGGAGGCCGTCCTCATCGCCATCAATGGCATCTGGGGCGAGCGGGTGGCCGACATCGCCGAGAGAATCGGTATGTCGCTCTTAAAACCCTGAGGAGCCCTCTGACTGGGGACAGCGGCGGCTTTTGAACAACACAATTGGGGGTTGTTGGTCACACACGACTACTAGACAATTATTTAAGCTAATATGACTTTTATGTTCCAAGCTCTGCATGTGTGTGTCTTTCTCAGGGCAAAAATACAGAACTTTTCCATTTTAAGATCTCCTGAAACACAGGCAGCATAATTGTGGGCTTTAACCCAGGTTTTTTGCATAACGGACATGGACAACTGTTTTGCATGACTACATTGCCTGAGTGTACCTTGTCATTTTAGCTTCCAACCCTGGAAATTGCTTTCTTCCAACAACACAGGTGCAGACGTTAAGAGGATTGTGAAACATCCTGGGGAAGGGTTCTCTCTTCCAGAAATTGAACAGGTGACATACTATTGAGCATTTATAAAGGTCACGGGGGCCAGTGTAGACTACATTAGTCACTCTTCATTAATCACGGGGATTCTGATATGTAATCTGATGAAAGAGAGACTCCAGCTTGAGTCAATATTTAGTTCAGACACTTCAAGAAGCTGCTGTGCTGAGTCCTAGCTTTGCATTATTTTGGTTCTCCTCACTTTCACCCTGCAGCTTCCCCTTGCAGAGAGTCACATGATGGGTTAGGTCCATCTGTAAATGAGTCCACATACACTGTCTGCTTACACTGCCAGTTGCATTTGAGCAGAGTCTTCAACTCTTGAATGAATAAATGGTCACTGTCCCCTAAGTGAACCGTTCCATAGCTTTGATTTGTTTGAGTGATCAATTGATCGGTTGTCCTCCTGCAGGCCTTGACACAGTACAAGCCCGTGCTCTTCTTCATCACTCATGGGGAGTCTTCCTCTGGATTGGTGCACCCCATGGATGGGATTGGCGACCTGTGTCACAAGTAAGTGTGTCTTCAGAATCTCAGACTTCCCGCACAAGAACCGTTGTGGCCTGCTGCTGAAACCTAGGAATTGTCCAAAGAAACAGGAACATGAGAAGAGTCTCAAACAGTCCACCAGAGGCTCGTCGATGTGATACCAATGAAAAGCAGACAGAATCCAACTGATTATCACCAGGACGTTTACTTGGCAGACATTCTCAATTAAATGGGAACTGCAGTCCCAATTTCTCAGACCGGATATTAAATCTTGGTAACAAAATAAATTGACATTATAGAGCAGGGGTTGGCAAACTACAGCCCGTGGGCCAAATCCGCCCTGCTGAACCTTTCTGAGTGGCCCGCAGCTCCCTGCTGTTTGAATCTCGTGGGTTACTTTTTGTATCAGATATTGAAAATCTTCCACCAGTGGCCTCTACTTGTGAGCTCTGCTGCTCTCTCTTCTGAGGTGCCATTTAGGCCATTATTCAAACTTTACCTCTCATACACACACAAATTGCTGTCACATACACACACAGTTACACTTACACTCTCCATTTTACCACCCACATAGACACAAAACCCTCTCACATGCACTAGTTTTACCTCTCACATACACACAAAATGCTCTCACATTCACTAGTTTTACCTCTTACATACACACAAAACACTCTCACATTCACTAGTTTTACCTCTCACATACACACAAAACGCTCTCACATTCACTAGTTTTACCTCGCACATATACATAAAACACTCCTTCACAATGTGAACATGATAGACAAAACTAGTGCATGTGAGTGCATATTATGTGTATGTGAGAGGTAAAATGAAGAGTGTGAGAGCATTTTATGTGTATGTGAGAGGTGAATTATGGCCCAATGTAGGCAGTCCGTCTAAAACAAAAGGATTTTTTAACACTTTCGCTTACTTAACTTGCACCCTACAAATATTTGTACTTTGTCAATGGTCAGATAACTACACCAACCCCGAATTCACAGGTACTACATTGGACTGTTTGATGTGCAGGAGGGCTATCCTTCCAGGAACGACACATATTACAGTGCCTATGTTATTGGTATTACGATCCTGTTTGCTCAAGGTGGACCGATTCCTTGCAGTAGTTTATCCTTATACTTACAATCGTTATATAACTAGGACAGTAGTTATAGATGTTTTTCTGTTGGTTTTTTCTTAACAATTCAGAACCTCGTTACCATCGATGTAGCTGCAAAAATGAACGCATGTGGTATTTTATCGCTCCAGGCAATAATAATTGCGAGACTGGGACCCTGGTTGAAACCCTGGCAGCACGGTGCCAGGAGAATAACCTCTCTCTGAACATCAGTAAGACTAAGGAGATGATTGTGGATTATAGGAAACACCAGGGAGGAGATCACATACCTATTTATATCAATGGGACTGCAATGGAGAGGGTCAGCAGTTTTAAGTTCCTGGGAGTTAACATCACAGAGGACTTAACCTGGACCCACCACACCAACATCGTGGTCAAAACAGCATGGCAGGGCCTATTCTTGCTCCGCAGGCTAAAGAAGTTCAGCATGCCGTCACATATCCAGGCCAGCTTCTACAGGTGCACTATTGAGAGCATCCTGACTGGTTGCATCACTGCCTGGTATGGGAACTGCTCCACCCGGGATCGCAAAGTACTGCAGAAGGTGGTGAAGTCAGCGCAGCTCATTTAGCGGCTGTGAGCTACCAAACATCCAGGCTGTATACTCAGGGAGATGTCTTAGGAAGGCCAGGTCCATTCTCAAGAACCCCAGTCATCTCAGTCACAAACTTTTCTCTCTCCTACCGTCTGCTAAACGGTACCGAAGCATTCAATCAAAGTCCAACAGATTACTGAACAGCTCCTACCTCCAGGCAGTAAGATTGCTAAATAGCCAGGCTGCAGTTCCTTCAGCAAATCACCTGTAATGGCTACATGGACACAGTTTTCAGTGTATTTGGCATACTGCACTACTTTGACATAATATATTGCATAGACCATGGACACAAAGCAGCTCTATTTATATCGAGTTTTGTCTGAGTTTATCTTACTCAATTTCTATTGCATTATTATCTATTATTATGTAGCCTTATTTTGTAACCTTAATTTTGTGATTTTTATCCCCCCGGGGAGCTCGCAGAAAAGACATTTCATTGCCAGCAACTACTGCTACATGCTGTATTGTTGTGCATTTGATAAATAAACTTTGATTGATTGATTGATTGAGTGTTGATGAACGTGAAACTGTACTTCATCGCTAAATACCAGATGCCATGTCGTTATCTTCTATCATGAAGCACTAATCAGTGGCATGGTTGCAAGGTTTTACTTGGGTAGTTGCAACGGCTCCGTTTCAACCCGAAAGATCAGATAATTTCCCTGGTGCAGGCCCTGTGCATGCTGCATTGATAGAAGAACACTCATCTCAGGCGTCGAAGCTGATGACAAGCTATTGCTTCTGATGTGGCTAAGATGTTATTAATTGGAGCTACAGCTTGGCTTAGCGCTTGCTGCAGTTGAGGTTGATTTCTTTCCTCCATCCTGGAGTGCAGCAGAAAGCTTGTTGATAATTTTTCTCAGCCAATCACATTGGGCCATTTAGACGGACTGCCTACATTGGGCCATAATTCACCTCTCACATACACATAAAATGCATTCATATTCACTAGTTTTGTCTCTCACGTTCATATTGTGAAGGAGTGTTTTATGTATACATTATGTGCGAGGTATGTGTTTTGTGTGTGTGAGAGGTAAAACTAGTAAATGTGAGAGCTTTTTGTGTGTATGCCAGAACAATTTTTGTGTGTATGAGAGGTAAAGCCCGTCAGACATCAGCTTTAGCCCAGGTTACATACACCCGTGCTACAACTGATTCTTACCGTAAATTCATTTGGATTTTTGTTGCCTACTGTGATTGGCTCAGTCACGCAAATGACGTCTAGTGTATGCTATCTTGACTGACAAGAGGCTAACTATAAGTTATTCCTGCCATTTTGAAAAAAAGAAAGATCGATGCAGAGGGTAGAAAATTTCATTGACAAATGGTCAAAATAGTACTTTCGTGTCCCTTGGAAAGAAAATGTTACGTGCTTTATCTGTCAGGAAACAATCGCCGTTATGCAAAGTGTAAAGTGTCTTGTTCTCTTTCAGGCACAACTGTTTGCTTTTAGTAGATTCTGTGGCATCTCTGGGTGGTGCACCACTACACATGGACAAGCAAGGTAATCCTGACTGACAGTTCCCTGCAGCCACTGGGTCCTGGTGCTCAGATTGGGCTGGATTCTAACTGCTCTCTACCACACAGCATAAGACTGGATCCACTGTTGTGCGGGGTTGGGGATGTAATGCACAAGTACATTTTAAACGGCAACCAGGATCAGTGGAGTTTTCACTACTAAAAAAATGAAAGTAAAAAGATGTAAAATCCACTCAAAACAAAACTTATTGAGAGGCCTTTTCCTCTCCTTACATAGGTTTAAGGTGTAATTGTTCTCCTGGTCTTTACAATGAACTTACAAACTTCATGAACAGCTGTTAGCTTTATAGCTGAGTGCTTGCCATTGCCTGGTGGTAGCAAGCAGCTCCAGTCTGTCTCTATCCCCGTATTCACAGGCATTGACATTCTCTACAGTGGTTCACAGAAGGCACTGAACTCTCCCCCTGGGACTGCACCTATCTCCTTCAGTGATCAGGCCAGGTGAGGGAAATGAGCTTTCACTCAAAATGACTCTTCCTCTTCTTATTGCACTGGGACTAGTAGCATTACTTCTCAATTAAATTCAAGCTTTATTGTCCATTTGGGGAAATTTGTTTTTCAGCACACTCCCAATATAACACAATGACAGACAACATTTTACCACCAAATAACTTTTCTTTTATATAATCAGAAACTGGGATTTGAGTGTTAGAGGTCTTACTCACTGATTGACTAGAAATCAGGTGGCTACGGGCCTCAGTGTGTTACCTGTCTGTCCTGAGGATAGATTGTAGGGCAAATTTTACAGCTTTTATAAAACTTTGAATTATTACGTCTAAAACTGTAGATGAAAATTGTATCAGTGGTTCACTGTAAACTCCCATGATACTTATACACCCTTCAAAATGATAATTTTAATAATAATTTAAAGGAATTTATTTCCCTTTGTCCTTCTGTGGTTAATACGAATAGTGTTGCCTTGCTTCAATGCTGAGATACACTAAAGAGTTCTGAGATTGATTGTCTGTAGTTGCAGACTGATATTTCCTTTCTTTTATCCACTGTACAGCAAGAAGATCTTTAGCCGAAAAACGAAGCCAGTCTCTTTTCTCCTGGACATGAGGTGGCTTGCCAATTACTGGGGCTGTGATGGAAAGCCCAGAGTGTAAGTCTCAATACTTTCATGGTGACCCACATTTACTCTTAAACATGTGGACAACATCATCAAAGATAAATAACCCCTAGTGTCACTCCAGTCACATGAATATGTGATATTGCCTTCAGCTGATTTATTTTCTTTCACTACGAGTCATCGTGTTCATTGTAATTCCTTTGTTTATGCAACTTTCACAGTTGTTTGCTGTGGTCGAGGGGTTGTTCCTGTGAAGTGCAGTCAGATCAGCGCCAGATGGCTAATTTATTTTATTTTCTGAAGCAATTCTGTTTTTCCTTCCACATGCTAGATTGCTGCCAGTGATCCTTCTGGAGGCTTTTCAGAAGCTCTGTATGCTATTGTCATCATTCAGGTTGATAAACTAAACATGGCTCAGAAACTACAACCAAGTCAAACAAGAGGGAGAAAATGGAACAGCAAGAAAAAATAAAATTGACACAAACTACACACCTTTAGCCTCAGCAGTCAGGCACTTTCAAGCCCATTCAACACGATAAAGCATAAAGAATGTACAGTGCACACCTTCACTCAACCTGCTGAGCTCCAGGTGTACAACACAACGTGAGGATCTGTCTGGACAAAATGAACGAAGAGCTAAGTGATCTCACCAGGCTTGTCTGGATCTCCTTATCTGTCTACAGGTATCATCACACGGGCCCCGTGTCTGGATTCTTCTCTCTCAGGGAGAGCCTGGCCATCATGGCTGAGCAGGTGAGGGGGCTCAGTACTGCAGTTTCAGGCATTCTGTTACACGCCACGGAGCGCCTGTTTTCAGCGAAAGTGAACGTTTCCAAAATACAATCCAGAAACAAGTGAATGAATATCACTCCTGGAGAGCATGCTGAGCCACACACATTATGATACATTGAACACCTTTACAGCTCTAATTGGTTTTCTGAATATGACAGTTTCCAGAATCTAACTAAAGCGCTGTTTATATACAGTATTTACATTTATATAAAACATTGTATATTTATCAATTGTACTGGGCTTCATATTTTAGATGCTGTGTGTATGCTGCCCTCTTGTGGCAGTTTCCTGTAAGTGACTAGTTTCTGTATCTATACTAAGGGCCTGGAGAAGTCCTGGAAACAACATGAGGAGGTGGCAGAGTACTTACACCAGGGGCTGGAGAATCTAGGACTGAAGCTGTTTGTGAAGGAGAAGGTGAGTGTCAAAGGAGAATAGTATATGGGCAACATGGTGAGAATCTAAAAGGCTAACTTAATTTAACAACTAAAACTAAAATAGTTTTACATGGAACTGGAATGGAGCTTAGAAACAAAGGTTAAAGAAAGTCTTGACAGAGTGCAGGTAATAAGCACTCCCTTTCCAAATAATGACCAATAACGTCCTGGGTGTTCCCTTGATCTCCCGACTAGTGCTTCCCCGACCAATTTAAATTCCGTCTTTAAGACAAGTGCTTCTAGTTTCTTTTACCCTGTTGTTGACTTTGTTGGGTGTGACTCCCAGCATCTGAGGCTCCCGACAGTGACCACCATCACAGTGCCCCAGGGATACGACTGGAAAGAGATCACAGCCTACGTCATGAAGCACCACAGCATGGAGATCACCGGCGGCCTGGGGCCCTCTATTGGCATGGTGAGTACAGGGTTTGAATGGCGTGTTTGTGTTTGAAAGTGAGAAGAGAGGGTGGGAAAGGGGCACCTGGGCCATTGAAAAGTGAAAAGTCCTACATCTTTGTGAAATCGATCCAACAACTTTAAAATACTTCATTTGTAAAGGTTTACAGATAGCAGGGCCCAGGGGCGGTTTGGTTTTCATGGTGGGGAGTCAGGAGCTGCAGGCCATATGAGCTGAAAGTGCCTCCTCTCTGCCTGCTCTTATTTGTCTGTGCCATGTTTGTCATGACAGGCTCAGCTGGACTATGGAAAACCCTTCTCCAGATAAAAGTCTAACCTGATTGATGATTTCAAGAGACTTATCAAATCAACAGGGGTATAGCACTCCAGGACTGTTGCTGTTTGCTACTAGCTTAAGGAGTTTCTTTGTTCAAGCTGATCACTCAAGGTCTAAGAAATATATGTAAATTAAGAGTAAACAGCCACGTTTCAAGTTTAAACTCTAAAGTTGAAAGAGTGCATTGCTGAAGCTGTCCTGCACTTGTTTAGCCAATATCTACTGTATGCCTTTCTTATCTTGAATGTAACTGATTGTCAGGGAGTGCGTTTATTTTGTCCATAGCCAGAATTTCAGATTTCAGTTCACTCATCCTTTTGGGTGTGTTGTGTGCCGCAGGTTCTGCGAGTGGGGCTGATGGGATATAACTGCAACAAGACCAACGCTGACCGTGTTCTCCAGGCGCTGGGAGATGCGCTCAAACACTGTCACAAGAGCAAGGTGTAGGAGGGAGGTGCCAGCCCCCAGCCCCTCACGGGCCAGTTCTAAAGGAAGACGGGGTCTTTGCTGGAGGGTCTGCATTTCTGTAGGGAACAACGCAAGATATGTGCATTATGGATATGCATTTCGGAAGCATCCCTTGAACTGCTGTCCCAACAAGAGGATTTTCATTTCTCCCTTTTGTTTTGTAATTACACCCCCAACCCCCACCACCCTTGTAAATCTGTAAATCTGAACCTCTGTTCTGACCACGAGAGCTCAGGAATTACGAATGAGCCTCTCCAGGCCTCGGATGCAGAGTCCTGCAGTTCTTGCTAATTAAGATCTAAAAACAACGAGTAATTTGACTTCTTGTGCAGATAATTAATTCCTTTCAGTATTTTAGGGCCTCAAGGACAGCCTACGCAAGCTCAGTGGTGATTGCACAGATCCTAAAGACAGCGAAGGTTAGATCCCCCCCTGCAGACCATTTCTTGTGACAGTCCTTTGGATCCGTACCTGTCGAGCTGCAACAAGCTGATACAGCACACTGCTCCTTAATAATGCAACACCATAGCTTACTGCATGTTGCTCTGGTGCAAAAAGTATTGTTTGAAAGCGTACACGTGAATGTAAAGCATTTTAATAACCTGCAGTGCAATGCTAAATTGGAATAAGCAACGTATAAACAGGTTTACTGATTTCAGGGAATTTATATAAGCACATAAGAATATGTACAAATAAGTAGAGCCATTTGGCTCATCCAGAGCCAAAACTGAACAGTAAATGTACTTCTTATACATGTATTGCATTTTTTAAATGGTAATTTTGAAAATAAAAAAATATTTAATTCTCTGTAAACGTGCTTGTTTCAGGCAATAAATGTTGTACCTCTGAACATCTACACCATGTATACAGTATGTGTTGATGAGCATTTCCATTACTTTTGTGCAAACAGGCCTCCTGAGTGGGTTACTGGCATCAGCATGAATTAAAACATGTAGCTGTGATTAGACCAGACGAATGTAAAGAAGCCATCTTTTAATTCAAAAGACAAAGCCGTTCGGTTGCATATTCTTCATTATTTACACAGCGTAATCCTAAAGTGCTCTATAAGGCAGTAAGCAATTAAAAGAAAGCTGGCACACAATCTATATATGAAATGGCAGAAAAATACGTAGTACGAGTGCACTACATAACAAAAATGACAGTTATTTGGGGTATAAATCGAGTAGAGCACTTATGTGCACTTTCTATATGAAGAGAACTGCACGGTCTTGATTCTTCGAAGAAAACAGCCCTCTAACTCATCAGACGGAGGTGAAAGAAAATATCTGGACATGACAGGACAGGATCCCTTTCTTAGTACCTTAAACAGATAACTAAGCGGAACAAGTCGACTTGGATTATAACTAATATATACATGTTTAGTTTTAATTAAGAAACTAGTCGGGTTAAATGATGAACTGACGAGGCATCCCCTTCAACTTAAACAACGAGAAAAGCTGTAACTTCAGAACAGCATATAAATTAAAAGGTTAATACACGACGGTTAAGAATGCATTCAGGTGTATCGGAGTATGAAGGCAACAGAAAATTTAAAAAGTACGAGAGCTTTTATCTGAAGTCCGGAGACTTAAAATATTAAAACCAGAAATATAGTCAAATACACGCCCAACAGGCTTGCGAGTACTGAAAATGGCAGTAAAAACGCTCCATAAATCAAAGTTGTATTAAAGACCAAAAGGAGCTGCTATTGTTTTGTCTAAACAGTTAAGTAGAAACAGCTTATATATATATTTATAAAAAAAACTTTTTTCAAATACTAAGAGGATGAACTCATGGATATACAATAAACAGCCTAAAGAGAATCTGCACAGCGCTGTAAAACCGGAAAAGGAGGGGTAATAGTACGTCATCTAAACCGGGAGTGTCTTGGTGACGTTTAACAACAAACCGCTACCGTAAAATCAAGAATATAAGTATCGTCCCATTTTAACGTGGAAATTAAATCTTGAAGAATCACTTCAATAAACGGAATAACCTATGTTGATAAGCTTTCATACATGGTGAGAATCAAATAATTTACATTTGTATTTCATCATCATTTGTATAAACATATAAACTGTCATCTTTATACAAAATCTTTCTCAAGGTTTGTAGTTTGCAAATTAAAATGCGTTTTCTGTCTTAGTTCCTTGTTGTACGGTACGTTTTAATTATTCAAAGATGGCCTCCTCTTTGACGACGTTAACAGTAGTTGGAGATTGTGGAAGGTTTGGTCAAAAAAGGCGCGTATTTTTTTTTAAGGCTAGTAAAGGTCATGCATAGGCAGACCTCAAGTATTATGCAGAGAAGTAACACTTGAGGGAACGGAGCATATTCGGATTACAGACGATTTTTTAGGATTTGAATTTTCTCTATTCTGGAGATGTCGTGTAGGAGGGGAGCCTTGATTGTGTTAGAAGGGGTTGATCGCGCTGGGAAGACTACACAATGCAAGAAGCTGGTTCAGGCGCTACAGGAGAGTGGCCATCGGGCTGAAATTATGAGATTCCCCGGTAAATTTTCTTTCCTGTATCTTTCCCATTCGTAAAGCCTCTAAACTTCATCGCTGTCAAAGCGACTGCAAAGCTTGCACCGTTGCAAAACATAAACGTTTCGGTTCACGCGTTTATACATTTCTTTACATTTGCATTCTAATGTGTACAAATATACAGTTATGTGCTTCTTATTTAACTTTATAATCCGTCGGGAATGGAGATCTCTTTGAAAGGTCTTAAGTAAATAAGTTACTTAATAACTGATATTTGTAAAATAAGGAATATTGCAACTGATGGATCTGAAATAGCAATAATAAAGAATAATTTACCAGTACTATAAGGAATACAATACTTAAAAATATCGCGAAGAGCCCCGAGTATGAATGATATGCACGCGTTGTTACGGTCTTCCAACCCGGAAGTGAATAACAGGGTGCTGCACACGTCACTCACGTAACTGTGCTGGTGTGCAGAGGGAACATGAACGGAGGCGCAGTGTACTTTAGCAAAAACACGTTTCAGCTGAAGCAACGCGATGCTTTGTGATGTTGCAAATGTGTTTTGAGGTCGCTAACCCAAAAAGCGACTTGTCATTAATTTAATTATTAAACACATGTCCTGTGGACGGTGTAATAACACTGAAATATGTTGTGCATGGTCACCGAGATGAGTGTTATTCCATCATCAGATCTATGTTAGGTCTCTGCCCCCGCCAAGCAGTTCAATTGTATGCACTTTTAAGTTTACATATCACCACTGTGTAGTGCTTTTTTGCTGCTACACTTTCGGCATGCAAGTTGTAGTTTTTTATTCTTGCTGTTTTCAGTTTGTGCTTTGCACGTCATCGTGAATTTCTCATATACTGTACCTTGGGAGGAAATGACAGAGAACAAATGGATTAGAAAATACATTGAAAGGGAATACAATAAGATGGTAATGGATTCCAGTTTATGGTCAAGGACAATGTAATTTTAAACTTGTAAGTGATTACCTTGAACTGGAATCATAGGCTTTGTTAGTTCAGCCTAGAATGTTATAAAAGATTATGTGTGTTTTGCATAGTTTTTCAGGCTGTGCTTGGTGAGATGCATTCCAACACAGAAGACAGCTTTAGACTCCTAAGAGTGCTGGATCTAGACTCTAAACTGGTTGCAATCCTGTGACAGCTTCTGAAAGAGTAATAATCATTAATAATTGGTTACACTTATATAGCGCTATTCTGGAAACTCCACTCGAAGTGCTTTACAGGTAATGGGGACTCCCCTCCACCACTAATGTGCAGCCCCACCTGGATGAGGCGACGGCAGCCATAGTGCATCAGAACGCTCACCCCACATCAGCTATCAGTGGGGAGGAGAGCAGAGTAATGAAGCCAATTCAAGATGGGGATTATTAGGAGGCCATGATTGGTAAAGGCCAATGGGAAATTTGGCCAGCACATCTGGGTTACACCCCTACTCTTTTTGAGAAACACCCTGGGATTTTTAATGACCACAGAGAGTCAGGACCTGGGTTTTATGTCTCAATCGAGGGACGGAGCCTGTTTTATATTATATTGTCCCCGTCACTATACTGGGGCATCAGGACCCACATGGACCCCCTGTTGGCCCCACGAACACCTCTTCCAGCAGCAACCTGTTTTTCCCAGGAGGTCTCTCATCCAGGTACTGACCAGGCTCACACCTGCTTAGCTTCAGTGGGTTGCCAGCTGTGAGCTGCAGAGTGATATGGCTGTGATTTGCCATCTCGGGGTTTTTGATTTCATTTGCTTGATATCCTTTCCTAATGTGTCTCCTGGGCTCCGCTGAGGGTGTGTTCCTGTTGTTTCTCCAGACAGGACGACAAAGATAGGCCAGTTAATCAGCGCCTATCTGGAGAAGAAGAGTGACCTGGAGGACCACACTGTGCACCTGCTCTTCTCTGCCAATCGCTGGGAGCTTGTGTAAGATGCCTTTCTGCCGCCCTGTAGCCTGGGGCAAAAACCGCTTTCGGTCTCCTTGATGCAGATGTTAGAAAGTGATCAGCTCTCGGTTCTCCCATGCGGTTGACAGCAATCTAAACTCATGTCTGGATGCTTTCAGGGGACGCTCCTCGCATTTTAAGAACAGGTAGACAAGCCCAGTAAGCAAGCTGCCTGCGAGGAGATGATTTCAGTACCACTGCTGTGAATGCTAAATAGTGGCTTGTATGTTCGTGTGATCTGGCTCCGCAGACCTGCGATGAGGCAGAAGCTGGAGCAGGGCGTAAGTCTGGTGGTGGACAGATACGCTTTCTCTGGAGTGGCGTTCACCAGCGCCAAGCCGGTGAGTACTCAGGCTCCGGTGCTCTGTAGTGTGGGTTAGGAACTTAGAAGGCCGACGTTTCAGTAGGTTGTAAACCCGTTTCTCTGTTTGACGAAAATGCGATACTACAGAGCACGTGAATTCTTACCGACAGTTCGAATAAAGAAAGCCATCTTCGAAACAACGAAGAAGCGGTTACGAAGGAAAAGTTTGAAACCTCCGCCAGAAGCAGAGAGGTGAAGAGAAGGGTGTTATACGACTGGTTTCCTATTGAGTGTTCGCGTCACCTTCCGTTAATTAGTGTGGCTGAGAGAGAGCGCCTAGCCTGCGAGGGGCATGTATGATACAGTTCACCGCGGCTTGCTCCGTGTGGTGTTCGCTGTTGTGTGCAGGTTTAGGCTACATCATGGACCTTAACATTGTAAAGACAATGAAAATTGTGAGTGTGTGCATAATCACACAAAAAGCAAATGAAGTGGTTACTATATAGTACTGTACTTAGGTCTCATGAATGATGTCTAGCTGGGCTAGAAGTGTTTTTTATTACTAAAAACAAACAGTATGAATGCTAGTTGTTATTGTTTGTCATTTTTTGGTGAAAAATGTAAAAGTAGGGGTGACATTTCTGGGGTCCGGAATGGTTCGTAATTTTTCCCCATAAGAAATAATGGAAATCGTTTTTTCTGTTTACTAATGTTCACCGAACGAAAGGGTTTTTGGGAACTATCTACATTGTAAAAAGAAGTACGGGTGTATGTTCCTGGTGTGTTTTCCTGACTTTGTGAATGTAGCTCTCGTTGGGGACGTGACGGGGGCCGTGAGGATCTGGAGGGGGTTATGGGTGATGTCGGTGGCTTACTGAGCCCTAGCATGTAGCACGCCTGGCCTAGCGAGATCAAGCAGAGAGCATCCAAAGAAGAAGCAGTCCAGTGTAAATCGCCTGGCCAGCGTTAACGGAGTTCCAGTCCTCCAGGGAGAGCTGGGTCATGATTTTGCCATCGAAAGATGACGTTGGCTCCCTCTGTGGCGAGCTGGATTGAGTGTGTCTGTGGTGTTGCAGGGCTTCTGTCTGGACTGGTGTAAGAAGCCCGACGTGGGGCTGCCCAAACCAGACCTGGTGCTGTTCCTCCAGCTGAGTCCCGAAGAGGCCGCGTGCCGGGGGGAGTATGGCGCCGAGCGTTACGAGAGCAGTGACTTCCAGAGGAACGTGCAGCAGCGATTCCAGCAGCTTATGAAGGACCCCTCCCTGAACTGGAAGGTGATCCCAACCCCCTGCAGTATTTAGAGACAATTAGCAAAGCAGAGCACTCTCCTTATTCTCATATCCAGTGTATGCAAACAGCACAGGATGTGATATAAGTTTATCCAAAGTGACTAACATCTGCCCCTGTTTGTCTGGCTGCTTGTTTTACTGGGACAATTCAGGTGATGTACCTTGCTCAGGGGTACAACCGCTGTGTCTCACCTGGGGTTTGCAAGTTCAGAACCCTAACCACAGCGCCACGCTGCAGAGACAGTGAGCGGAAACGGTTCACATTAAAATCAAATTGTTCAGAGGGGATTAAACACATGACCAAATGTTTTTAACAGTGAGGCCATCTCAGATGAACACGTTACCTTCATATTCACTGGGGTTTAGTCCACCTTGAACATCTTTCTAAAAACAGGGGATTGAGTACAATAGGAAAACCAATGTGTGTAGTATATTTCAGTTCCCTCTGTGTCAATATCCAGACAAGCAGGAAGTAAGAAGCAAGAGGGCACTGCTGGGGAAAATCCACAACTTCTGCTTAGCCCAATAGTAACGTTAGTGGAATCGAGGGATTGATTTAACTGTTGCACAAATTCTAACAAAATAAAGCTTTGCCAGAGTTCTGTAGATTCAGCCGTAGATGTGTGCCCAATGGCCTGCACATGAATTTCAGTGAATGGCTTTTTGACAAGCCTTGATTTTTTTTCTCAAGGCTCTCCGTTCTTCCTCTTTCAGGTGATTAATGCAGCCCAGAGCATAGAGGATCTGCATACAGAGATCAAGACTCACAGTGAGGCTGCCATCAAAGCTGCCACCAACCAGCCAATCACAGAGCTCTGGAAGTGAGTCTCAATCCCAGAACAGTGCATCACACTAGCATTCTGGGATGTGCAGCTCCATTGCTGGGAGACCACCGACACTATAGGTTCTTATTCCACCCCAACTCATTAATTATCTAGTTGATCTAATTGACTAACTGGATCTGTTTAACACCTATCCTCAGTTATTCACATACTGGAAGTAGATGTATAGGACGTACTGGGTCTCAGACACACAGGGTGTTAGCTGTGCATGCTTGGTAGCGCAAGTGTAACTGTAGGGAGTTTGCAAAAAACAAATATTGAAGAGTTTTGAGAAGACACCCCCTGCTTTGTTAATCAATATCAGTGTTGTTTTTGTGTTATGGAAGGAATTCTGTGATGTTTTTCATCAACTTAAAAGATGCTTTGCAAGCACATTTTTCTATGCTTGTATATTCCATTAGGTCAAACTCCATTGGTGTTAGTGATAATCTTGTCCAAATATTACTGCAGAATGTACTATGTAAAAGGTGCTTGAAGTCTAAACAGATTGCAAGATGGAGCTGAGTTAACCAGTTGCTGCTAGAAAGGATTGAGTGCTGACTTGAACACCTTTCCTTTTTTAATGAGCTTCATACAATTCTGGGACCTGTTTGTTGAAAATAAATTTACAAAACGTATGCATACGATCCATATCTCTGATCTGCTAAGTCACCAGAAGTTAATGCATGTATATGTGAGACGTTTTTCCATTGTAGGGGAGCAGTAACAACCAAAACTGACCAGGACTGGGGAGAAGTAAAATAACTATCTCGCACATGTCTTGTCAACAGTACTCTGTAAACAACTTTAATAAAAAACGTTTTATCTTTTCAAAGATTATTCCCAATATTTAGAACAAGGGATCCGACAGCACTCATAGTGTTTGATTTCTATATATCTTCTCTTTCAGAAGAACAAATCTTAAAATTGGTAGAACACTTGTCTTGGTCTTGCCATAACGACAGCTTTTAATACACAAGTCTGAAAAAAATACTTGTAGGTCCACACATAAAACTTGTTCATATCAACTGATAATGTAGGTGGTGATCATAAGAGAGCCAGACGGAAACGACGGTATGCAGATAAAAACAGAGCCCTAGTGTCTTCTGATCCCCAAACTCTTCTCCTCACAGTGTGTTTTTGTCACAGAAGTCGATAAAATATTGAAAGGAGCTCCAGCTATGATGGATTTACATCCTTCTAATGTAACACAGCAATACAAACTGCAATATGGCCAAACGTTGCAGGCATCTGACGTTTATGTACATAATGGAACTTGTCCTTGAATCAAGTGGGGGGGGGGGGGACATCTGGGAAAAAGAGAGCAGCTAACTGCTGTGAAGCTGAAAGTAATGGTAATAAAATGATCCTAGCAATTAGTATGTGAATTGGAAAACAACCTTTAGAACTTTTCAAGCACACTTAATTGGCCCATACTTTAATGTCATCATAAATAAGCAGTTAATTAAAAATTAAATATGAGTTCTAAGTCTTAGGTATGAACGGTATGATTTATACTTTATGAGGAAGAAGTGATGTAGTTACTTTAGACTTTTTTTCAGGCCTGAGGAGCAGTTAGTCTTTATAACGTTTTCCCACTCAATAAGCCTGCTTATGCCTTTTTTCTTCTATGGCAGACTTATATTCATTGACCAGTAAATTGTTTTATACACTTTATACACGTTAATTCAGATACAGAGATCACCCTACATCTATACAGTAGGTAATCATCTTTGAATGGGGTAATGCAGAATTGCCTGTTGAGTACAAGATCAGATACTGCCATACTCTGCCACCCGCTGTCACACAAGCATTGTGGGTAACACCAGGAATAATCGAAGACACTGACATTCCCTGGTCGCTTACTACTTTATGCATTGACAGCA
This sequence comes from Lepisosteus platostomus, assembly GCF_059453375.1. Lineage (NCBI taxonomy): Eukaryota > Metazoa > Chordata > Actinopteri > Semionotiformes > Lepisosteidae > Lepisosteus > Lepisosteus platostomus. The sequence goes on from NC_142612.1 coordinate 68,554,355, forward strand.
CAGTGATAGACTGGACGAATTTATACAAAAAAAAGCCCGGAAACATACTTCTCTAAATTTAACTTTAGGCAAGTGAAAGCTGACATTGGATACTTAACACATGGGCCATTCTTCCTCTCCATGGGGAAGTTCTGGTTGCCAACTTGCCATACACAGTGACAGTACAGAACAAGCCTACTGCTGCCTGGAGCCCTACAGCCATGTGTTCTCCGCTAGCACATCGTGTCCACAGGACCTATGCAGATACAACAGGACATTTAACTTGGATAACAATGTGCTGGATTCACACCAGAAAAGTACAGCGCAACTTTTTTTTTTATACAAAACAAAATAACAAATGTGCAATCTGTCAACTTGAAAACAATAGAGCTGAAACAAAAAAGAACAGTTAGTTCCCCCCGCCTTCCTTCACCAACAAAAACAGTCTTGACAGTGGATGCGTTTGTCGCAGGCCGTGCCCAGGGCAGGCGGGATGACTCTGGCATGGATGACAGGCTGGCCTGAAGGGCCACAGTCCTTCTCCTCCACCACCCACCCCCTGCGGCGTGCAGGGTAGTCTTCACTGTGCGCCGGGGGTGGAGTTGCAGCCTCCTCACAGAGACAGGATCTCAAACTCCTCGTCCTCCGAGTCGAAAAAACGCTCTAGCCTGTCTGAATCTGAGAAATCTGAAACGAAAAAAAACAAAAACAAGATCCTCCCAATTCCTCTGTTCCTCTACAGCGTCACCTCCAAGTTACTGTCTCACAGAGCCTAGGAGTCCTGTAGGGGGTCTTTAAGCTTATTTTACTTCAGATCTAAAGTTACTGAAATAAACGGATTTATTGTGACTACCTGTGCAAATTAAATTGTACTATTGTGTTTCATAGCTATAACAGAGATGTCTACTGTGATTCTAGTATATTTGTTACTTAAAATTAAAGGCCTCTTCGTGTTAGTGATAAAGGTTAACAATGTATTTTCACAGACTGCTAAGGAAAACTTGCTTGACAATGTTTCTAAGTGCAACTAATAGCCATTGTACTGACAATGGCCAATCTGTAAAAGCAGCAGTGTCTGATTTCAAAGGGAGCTCAGCAGAAGTTAAGGGAGTTCAGCTAGAATTACTTCTGCAACATGACCATGTGTATTTGAGTGCTGTACGTGGTGGCACTAACCTGGAGTAAGGTTAAGGACATCGGAGGAGGTGAAATGAGATGGCTGACTGTCCACCAGCTCAAACATTGGCAGCGCTTCCCTGCTACCAGACAGCTGAAGGACAAAGCAGACCAGTGTTTTGCACTGACAGGGGACTCTACAGCACAGCATGAAAGACTTGAGGTAAACCTGTGAAGGTGCCCAGTAATGAACTGCGATCTGCGCAGAATGGATAATGACCAGTTAAGACTTTTGGATGATATATCATTCAGTCACAACTGCTTTTAAATCCTAAATGCAAAATGAATTAAATGCAGGAGACAGCTTAAAAGGTCAAACGCTTGCCAGCAGGCAAGTCATCAGGATGCAACACTGACAGTACTCAGTACAGTGGAACAGTCTTCAGTGATTCCTGAATTACTATTAGCTAGGACAAAATATTGCCAAGTCACTCTAACAATCTAACACTAACAATAAGAATCGTATGAAGTTTACTGTGTCTTTGAGAGGCGTCCCAGGTCCCACAACTATTCTATGCATGGTTTCATTTTCACTCACCTTTCGAATCCGCATACACCAGTCATCAAAGTCGTCCTCTGTGTGACAGAAGAAGCCCTAGTACAAACCAAATGAAATGCATCCTTTACTGTCCTCTGGTTTTCCCATACTACATTTTAACAACATTTTTCAATTTTTTACCTCTAAGTTGTTAGAAATGTATCTTTTTCAATTGTATATTTTATTTAGCCAATCATCAATCACCTAAAAATGCTGTTAAAATGGTATTTAAATGAGCAGGCATTTTAGGCCAGGATAGGGTGTGAGTTACATAGTGTTGAATGCAGTTATACTTCCAGTTGCCCTTTAAATGACAAAATTAAGAGAGATTACCCAATAGAACAGGCTCTTTACAACTTTTGATCTGACTCGGTTTTGGGATGCAATTACTTAACGCTGCAATAAATAATATATGCTGCCAAAACTATCTGAAAAAACAAACTGATAACAAATTATCACTTATCCTAAAGTTCACTTGGGTCCAAAAATACAGCACTGAGCATAAACAATATCTAACTAGTGTGGGAATCCTAACCCTAACCCTGGCTGGGGTTTCAAATGAGCAGCTCTGCACTCCAGACTCTAAGCCCTCCAGACTGCTTTAGGGAAATCACATTTGGGTGCTTATTTAGATAGCAGAACACATTTTTATGTCCACCATTATATTATCCTGATACTTATTCATTACAGATTATACAGTACTATTTTTAACAAACATTTTGCTGTTCTTGTCTGTGCTTTGCAAAGATCAAGTTAGATTTTTAGTATTTAAATGTTTTATCCAGCTCAGTGAAATAGTTTCATGCCGGATATTCTAAGCACAAGCAAGGGTACAATTTGGTAGTAGTAGCATTGCAAGGGATTCCAAAGCCTAATGCTTAGAAGGTATGGAAACACAATGCGTCTTCAATGGGAAAATAGCTATTTAAGTCAGTCCTTAAAGGTGCTTGAGAGGAAATTTCCAAGGGCAGCAAATTAGTCCTGAAAACCTAATGCTCTTTAGGAAAGGAAAAATAATAGTGTGAATCTTTCACATGTCACCATGTAAGTCAGTTTTGGAGTCCTGCCTTGTCACTGTGTGCTCTGCGGAGATGCAATTCTGAAGGATTGCCCACCTCTGGGTGCACCTACCACAGCAATGGAGGGGTCCAGTTCGCGGATGTGCATGCGACAGGGCGGGTGCTGGCAGTGGTAGGTGTCGTCAGGGACCTGCCCATCGTCGCTGGGCTCCACTGCAGGCTGGGTGGTGTGAGGGTCCAGGTAGATCATCTCATCTCCTGGGGGGGTTGGGGGGATACAGCTGGGTAGCAGTGACAATACCAGGAGAACTACAGATGCAACTCCTTTAGAAAACTACACATCGAAGAACTGCTGCTAATCAAGGGCAATCCTAAACATTGCTATGTAGTACAGTTCTTGAACGTCCCCATGAAGCGTTTTATATAGGGAAAATCAATTTTTTGATCCATCTACCAATCCCAAATTACAAACCAATACTTCAGAGCGTGTGCTTGTTTCCCGAGGGCTTCTTGTATCGACCAAACTACAATCCACCATGCATGCACCAAGATTGGTAGTTGCGAAAAATGGATGTGTTCAATTCTTTAACTGCATAGAAAAAAAAAACACTGTCATGCTATGAGTGCCTAAAAGTAACGGAGAGACACTGTGTGTGTACAAGCAGGTTTTTCCACTGGAATACGAATTAAATTTATCCAAGCAGACGAGACACGGGTTACTCGGACTAACCTACATAGCCAATGAAGTAGTGTGCGCTATTGGGCTTTCCGCCAATGACTCCCAGGGACTGAGGCAGCATGAAGCAATTCTGTGGAAACAGGGAAGGAGTCACCAGTCGGCACAGACAACAGAGCTCTTTATGTGTAGTCCATAAACCTGTGACAATAACCAACAACTGTTTCATTCTCACAGGCCAACCCCATGTAAGGCAACACACAAACGCCTTGCCTTTTGCCTGCTGAGAAACCACAAGTCCCCACCCTCTCTCTTCATTCGTATACCAGTCACGTCAGAAATTTAAGTATCATTGTTTTTTCTATGTGTTAGAGAAACCTGTATCACATGGAGATCTCAATGTATCGGAGACCTCTGCTTTTTGTACCATTCTCAGGCGCCCCCCTACCTCTCCCTACTTTCTAGAGTTATCGTTCCTCCTTCTGTTACTACCCTTCACTTATTCCATCAGTGCTGTCATGTCTAGACAGTTCAGCCAAATCTGCAGTTTCTCTGTGTAACACAATGACTGAAGTCCCGTTGTTCACAGTGTAGGTTCACCCCCATTGACATTCCCCCATCATCCCGTTGGCCCTTCCTAGCAGGCCCAGCAGTGGGCCTCCGGCTCAGCGCTGCAGGGCCGGTACCTTCAGCGTCTCGATGTAGGCCTCGTTGATGTCGCTCAGGCCTAGCCGCAGCGGGATCAGCAGCACCAGCGGCCTCCAGAGGGCGGCCTCCCCATCCGCCCCGGCCAGCGCGCAAGCCCCCTCCGCGCAGCCGTTCAGCTCCCGGTCCCCCTCCAGCCCGGGGGCGGCAGCGGCTCCCGCGAAGTCCAGCCAGGGCATGCAGAGCCGCTCTGAAACAGGAGACCGGCGCGGGGCCGCCATTACTGCTTGTTTATCTCTCCCGGACAAGCTGCCTGGTGAAACCGAGGAGCTCCTCCCTGACCGCGGTCCGAGAGGAGCCGTTTATACCAGCCGGACAGTCTGGCACTGTCCCTGACTGCTGTCGGCAGGGTTCAAATCCGTCACTCACAGACAACGGACCACATTTCCAACTGATACTGACCCTGATTTTCCATTTTTCACATTTTCCATATATTTTATTATGTGTGGGTCATGTGTAACCAGCTGTGTCAGTATGTTTTAAAATAGTATTGACCATTTTTTTTTCTGTTTTTTTTTTTGGGTGGGGGGGGCTCTCAGTTTCCTTCTGAAGTTGAAAACCCAGGTCTAATACAGAATATTAACAGATTCCTCCACTCACTTATGTCCTCAATGACCACAGTGTTGTCCATGGCAACATGCATTGCAAGTTGGCTCCACGAATCAAATGCAGACAGTTTTCTGGAAGGGAAAGAGAAACAGAGAAGTTAGGACAGTACAGTGAGACACAAAAAATGCTAGAAATACCGATGTACGGGGTATGGTACTTATGGTACTGTTACAATAAGCACTGTAATGTTAATTCTTTAAACCTTTCTCAATTATTAACAGAAATTCAAAGGCATGCTTCATCATCACTGTGCCATTTACGCCAGTACACCAAAGTAAGTAAGTTCCAATGAAAACGGCACGAACTTGAGAACTTGCGCCACTGTGTTTGGTCCATACCACTGGCCGATAGACTTTCCCTCTCCAACTCCCATCTGGGCTGCATAGTGGAGAAAGGACAGGGATGTTACAGAGAACACGGCCATCTAGCAAGTTATCTTTTACATTAGAAACCCATCTTGGCTACAGATTCCACTGTAGTCAGGGCAGATGGTACCAAGTGACCTAACACAGTTATTTCAATGATGAGTGCAGACTTACAAGCAAAGCTAAATAAAATGCAGCATGTTGGAACAATTCCAGGGGATGCTCAAAGATACTACTTAAAAGCTATTTTTCAGCAGGACAACACTGAACAATAACTTAAGATAAATACTTAATACATAAATTAGTGTGGTAGACAATGAAACACAAAATGAAAAGCCGGTAACATAAAATGCACTGTTGAGAAATAAGATGAAAAGACTATATTCTAAAACACAGGACAGGTCATTTTTCAGTTTAACAAAGACCAAAAGGCATCTCACCAATCTGGTGTATAGAATAGTAACTGTCTTTTTTGTCAATGAAGGCATTGAGAATGCTGAAGTATTCCTCCTTCTGCTTCTGGCCCCTTATCCACCTCCAATCTGCACAAACAAGAAGGCACTGTGACTGTGTCTCCAACAGAGGAGACCGACTGCTCATTCCTGCCACCCTGAAGGCAGACCAAACTGCAAATCAAAGGTCTGAGGCACGACCCACAAGAAATATTTCCTGCTCAGAACAAAGGCGAGGCGATTCTGAATTCCATCTTTCTGTTGTCTGATGATGTTTTTAAGACATCTTGAGATGTAATGACTGTTGCAGACTGTGGAGGTTTTCAATACAAACATTCACTGTGACGAAACCTAATAAAACTCTGACATTTAGATACACGTGGCTTCAAAGTCCAAATATACTTAACTTAGGTATAACAATATCTACAGTGCCAAATACTTTAAAAAAATTGAAGGCAACTCTTGTCTTTCTTCTTTAAAATATAAAGAAAACTTGTAAGCATACATATACGTTTCTATTATTCTAATGACTGTCCTCCTGCTTTGGACAGTAACAACACTGTTTAATGACATAACATAATGTGAAAATAAGAATTCTTTGCAATAAAAAATGTTATGGAATTACCTTCCTCAGACTCTGTGAGAGACAACTTCTTTAACTCTCTTTAAATCCAAACTCAAAACCTTCCTTTTTACCAAAGTCTACATTTGATTGCCCTACATCTATAATAAACCTTTATGCTCTTGTTTTACTTTTTTCTTCTTTTACATTTTATTGTACTTTTTTTGTCTTTTTCTTTATTCACACAATGTATAGCATCCTTGGGTTTGGAAAAGTGCTTAATAAATAGAAAAGGAACTATTATTATTATTAGTAGTAGTAGTATAAAATACCTCGGCCTAGATGCCGGCAGACCAGGGCCTGTCCTAGAATCATCTGCCCACAGCGCAGCATGCAGCCCCAGCCTGTGTCAGAGGTGGGACCTGTTCCTCCTGCAGTAAGGGGGACAAATAAATGGGCAAATTATTTCACCTTTCACTCATGCATAAGATTATAGACAGACCCCCCCCCAACAAAGGTTTCAGCTAAAGAAAGCATTTGAACTGCAGATAACTAAAATGTAGGATACGTAGTCCAAATATTCTTTCCATATAATTTTACAAAAGGAAAAAAACGAATGTTTCTTTCAAAAGAGATTATCATAGACAGCTACTGACTTTTAACAATGATCAGATATTACCAGCATTTACAGTACAAGATTTGTTTGCTACGTACATCACCACAAAACTTGAGTGGTGGTGGTGGTGGTGGTGGTGGTAACTTTTTAATTGACATATTTTCCATTTGTTACTTGTGAAGTATGCTTCCTATATCAAGTCACTCACCAATAGGTTGAAAATTCCTTCTGTAGGTGAACCAAAGACGTGAAGCAATATCAGACAGGATCTCATCTTTCTCTAAAATGAGCGATGTGAACAATGAAAGACACAGCATCACAGGAGAATTTACCTTATCAACCATTTCAGTCAGTACTGAATCGACTTAATCAAATTTGTTTGGTCACTATAACCATCATTAATTCATTCTAGAAATAATTTTATTTCATATTTATTTAAAATCACAGTGGCTTATGATATCTTGAGGGATAAAAAGGTAAATGTGTGTCTTAAGTTAGAAGCGATTTATCCAGTCTCTATTGTTAAAGTGTTATATTTCAAAGCTTTAAAAATAAAAAATAAAATATTACTTATTAGACATAGAAGAACCTGAAAAGGAGCAATGGGGCTTCAAATAATATTTGAACATAAACACAACTGAATGTTAATTTTATCACTACTGTATGATCTGTTCATAGTAAACATAAAACAATTAAAAAAACATACTACAGTAATCAATGAGGCTACAGTATTAATAGCTTTATACAGAGATTAGGAATAATTGTAATTCTGAGCAGTACTTTTCCATTCTCACAAAAAATAAACATCCGAACTCAGTCTGTACCTGTGAGGGCACTGAACTCCCTCCCCAGAATCCACACTGGCTCCTCAGTCTCTGGAAAATCCTCAAACTCTCCAAAGCGCAGTGTGTCGTAGGTGAGGGTAGCTGCAACACAATGGACAGACAGACAGAAAGCAAGCAAATGAGGCAGGTGCACGACTCTACTAGAGAATCCCCCCAGAAGACACAGCAATCTACACTCCAGCTACTCAAATGTTACCATGATGATCAACTAGATCTTCGTCACTATGGGGCATGAAGGCCAGTAGTAACGCTACTTAATGACTTTTTTACAGCGTTGTTCCAGTTTATTTTAAAAGATCACAAATCTTACCACCAAACATGGTTTTTAGTTTGTTCCAGACTGGATGATGATGTTCTAAAAATTCTAAATAAACACACAACTTTGCTAATGATTTTATTTTGTACTCTACATACTTATTGAATTACTCTAATGCTGTAGTTATTTTAATTGAAGCTTATTCTGATGTCTTTCTTGCTTTTCTTGGGCTGAGCTGCTGTAATGCCTCAATTTCCCTTCGGGATCAATAGAATCTTATCTATCTTAACCTTATTTAAAAATGATTGCCGAAGAACTACTTTTTATTGTTGCACACAACGCAAATGCATTCACATCCACAAACAACCCTTTCATTCACAGTTTCATTTAAAAAAACAGGTATAGCAGAAGCTGCTGAACTGTTCAGAAATCATGTGCTCCACATGACTTGGAAGTAACTAGAAACGCATTCAGAACAGGTTTCAGAAACAACTCAATGATGGGTTTGGCATCTAATGTGGTACAGAAAACCATCCTAACTCAGTCTTGAAATTCTGAAATGCCACTAAGAAGTTTTTTTTTAAGTACAAAATACTACAATTCTGCTATGATACTCTTGTACTTATATAGGAACTTACAGATTCACGAAGGGGTGAGCAGCTTTCAAAACAGTAACTAATTTATTTTTGAATATTACAGTACAGTTTTGTTGTCATCACGGTGGTTACATTATTGTAAAATAATATAAAAATAAAATGATTACGAAAAAAGGTGTATATTTGCCTGATTATTCAGAGACTGCTTATATGTGCTTTGTTGAAAAATAATATTTACAGATATTGCTGGGGTTTTTTTACCTTTTACATCAAACAGAAACAAGTGTGTAAGAACAGCAGCATAATAAAACGGTCTGAAACGCAAAAGTCCGTAACAGATAATTTCGAATTAAAAGAAATAAAGCGATGATCATCAGTTTATACTGCTGGCTGGGTCTAAATGTGGATTTAGGGCTACAGCTGTCATCTGCTGTGTTGAATAAACCCACAGTCTACAGGCTGCAAAGGTTACGATGTGGCGGACAGACACTGAGGGACACACCTGAGTAAGCCAAGGGCAGATGGCGTCACTGCCCTTTTTAGAAACACCAAGAGACGGTACATATTTCTGATTCAAACTACACGTAACACGCATCCAGAGAGTATAAAAATAACATAAATCATTTCAGATTTAAATAAATCATCATCATCATGCACAAATAACTTTACATTAACTCTCGGCTACCAAACAAAACCGTTAGCCGTACAGGTTTAAACCCCCTATACCATTCAATCAGTCTTTAATTTTGATAACGGGTAAAAACAAAAAAGAGCAATGTAATTCTTGTTTTCTTTACTCTGCCCTACCTGCATCCATCCCGTCAGCGACTCACCCTAACTTGGTGGGGGCGAAGACAAACATCATGTGGCCAAAAGACATCAAACTCCTTACGGCGATTCGACGATCAGGTGACGAGAAGGCGGGGTTACAGAAAAGATTGTCCAATCGTAGCCTCGCTGTGGTTGGGAGTCGCACTTCTTGCCCAATCACAGAGCCAGGCCGCAGTGTGGTCGGAACTTCCAGCCTTCCAATAACCAACGAAGGAAGCAAGTTTGGGCGAAGGCGGTGGCTGAACAGGAGAGGGAAAGTGAACGAGGTTTCGTCTCTGCATCATTGCGAGGAACTTCTCGTGTTCTCAAGACTATTAAAGTTCGCGTTTTAGTGGGAAGTGTTTTAATATTGCTTTCGACGTGTATTTAATTCCGCAAATGTCCCTGTATAAATACAGGGTGACAATGACACCTGGGTATATTCCAGTGAATTGATTAAAGAATAATGCCTTAATATAAGTCCAGTCCTAAAATGCATGATAGTTTCAATGCAATTTCTTTTTAAAAATATTTTGTGTGTTGCAGGTGTATTGCAAAGTGCATAGACTGAGACATTTCGTAGCTGTCATATTTGGGAGATACAAAACAAGCGAAATCAAGATAAGTTTATAGTAACAGAAGCAGAGTAACCAGAGAAGCAGAAATGTGCATAATCATGTACTTGGATTCTAAAACAGTTTAGTGACATTTTTAAATTATAATTTATTTCCCAAATTATGCAAGAAATGAAGGAAAACCGTACTTAGCCCGAGATGCTTATAATAATGACGATTAAGTATCTATTGCTGGGCGAACGCCATTATGTTGTACGTCACGACGCTCAGGAAAGATCTGACAATCGGCAGGAAACAGCTCCGCCATTTTGGTGTACGGCCACGTAGTTTAATTTAGCTTTCATTTAGAACTGTTCAGGCAAACTCCATGTGAATACCATAAAATGGTGATTTCATGCGCCGCAGTTAACTGCACGAATCGGCAAGGGAAGGTGGATAAAACCGAAATATCATTTCATAGGTAAGGTCAGTGTATCAGGTTTACGCCGTCGGTACACGAAAAGACAATAGTCTAAAAACGCAGCGTGTCAAAATTCAGAAAGGGGTGTCCCCGTGATTTCCAAGAAGTCTTCCGAATGTATTTGTACCTGCTCTCTGATTCTCTGCATCGCAATTACGAAGCTTAAATTATGAGGCTGCTTGCAGTGCAACAAGTCCCGAAAGGAGATCGCGCTGCAAGTGGTAGCACCGAGATTAGCGCCTGCGTTGTTGGCTTTTATCTGTAACGAGACGCTGGCACAGAATCATTTCGGACAGTAGATGGTGGTATTGCGTTAAAAATATAAAAAGTTGTTTTCTCCCCGTTTTAGTGCTCTTGGAGGATTTCTTACCAGCCAATGCGCGTTACACGAGTTCTCTCCTGCAGCAATTTTTCATTTATCGTCACTAACAGCTTATCGATTAGATAAATGGTCTAACTCAATAACATAGATTAAAATTTAAATGATGATTTTTAGTCATGGTAAAATGGAAACACCAGTTAGCCTGGGTAAAGAAACTCTTGTGTAATTCCGAGGTGGTTCAGACTATTTTCTGTCACCTGTTTCTGGGTGCTGCATAATATTATATTGCCGTGTGATGAGGGTGTTTCTATCAGACCAAGCGTATGCATTCAAGAATTCCTTTAACATGTTTTTGAGTATTAGCGTACCGGTTCCCTGATTAACGAGAATAATGATGCATCTGCATCGGCGTGAAAGAATTCGATCACTGCAATGTGATCATTTTCTTTTCCCCTTGAGAAGGAGATTCACGGAGCAGATCTTTCCGTCGATCCGTTCCGTGCGTCGTTTGCCCATGTTTTTTTTTTTTCCTGCTGGGCGTGAAAGGCAGGTGTTGAGGGTGTGTGGGCTCTTCTCAGGTTCCCCATCAACAACGCCCGGCGGCTTGCCAGATGGAGGACGGCCGTGCGGCGGGAGGGCTGGGTGCCCAACAAGTACTCGTTCCTGTGCAGCAAGCACTTCAGCCCGGACTGCTTCCAGCAGCGCTACGACGACCAGCACCGGCAGCTCAAGGACACCGCCGTGCCCAGCATCTTCGACTTCACCCCGCCGGCCAGGGGCGCGGCCGGCAACGTGCGCAAGAAGGTGCTCAGCCCCGCCCCGGGCCCCGCCGAAGAGGAGGATGAAGAGGAGGAAAAGATACCCTCCGAGAAGCCCAGGCTGAAGGCGGCCTCCAAGAGTCTGAGGAACATTTCTCCCCCAGGCAAAGAGTCCCTGAAGGCAGGCCAGGACACGAACAGACCTCCCCGGACCCCGCAGCAGGCTGTGGGGGAGTGGTCCTTGGGCAGCGCGGAGGAAGTCTTCACGCCCTCCTCCTGCACCTTCATCGACGCCCTGCACTCCTACAGCAGCACCTCCCGCCAGGAGCGTGACACCCGGGCTCGCCAGCGCCGCGGCGGGCAGGGGGGAGGGGCCGGCGGGGCCGGGGCAGCGCCGCCCTCCGCGGCCGCCCTGGATCCGCAGGCCCAGCTGCCCCAGGAGGCCGCTGGCTCTGCCGGGCCCCCCCGCTGCCGGGCCACGCGGTACAGCATCTCGGCCAGACGGCAGCAGCTGCGCAGGAGTGCCAGGCAGCTGCGCAGGAGAGCCAGGCAGCTGCGCTCGCTGCTGCAACCGAGGAAGACTGGGCTGCTGGATAAGGCTGGGCCGTCGCTCCCCACAGGTCAGTGTGGGGGAGTGTCCAATAATAATAATTGCTCACACTTATATAGCGCTTTTCTGGACACCCCACACAAAGCGCTTTACAGGGTCTCCACTCCACCTCCACCAATGTGCAGCACCACCTGGATGATGCGACGGCAGCCATAGTGCACCAGTACACCCACCAGGTATCGGTGGGGAGGAGAACAGGAGGCCAGGGGTAAATTTGGCCAGGCCACCAGGGTAACACCCCTACTCTTTTCAAGAGATGCCCTGGGATTTTTAATGACCACAGAGGGTCAGGACCTCAGTTTTACGTCTCATCTGATGAACGGCGCCTTTTTACAGTATAGTGTCCCCATTGCTATAGATGGGCATTAGTACCCACACAGACTGCAAAACTACTACCTTAGTTTTTCCCCAGGAGGTCCCCCCACCAGATACTGGCCAGGCTCAGACCCGCTGAGGGACCTTTGTGCACCATCACTCTTTCAGTCTGTCCCTTTCTTGTGTTTGCCTTCTAATAATAACAGAACTTATAGAGTACTTTTCACCCCAAAGGGTCCGGTAGCACTTTACATACAGGAGGGAACCCAGACCCCACGCAAAGGGGCGTTCTCATCTTGTGTGGGCGAGCTTGACCTGTAGGTTATTGTGCATTATTTTTCTTTGGAACAAGTAATAGGTTTATTCCATGCTGAAAAAAAGAAGAAAGAGAACACAACGTTTCAGGCGTGGAGCCTTCTTCAGGTGTGAGAGAGACAGGGCAGTAGGCAAAGGTAAAGTAGCGGGAGAACAAAGGTTGGGAGGGAGGAGGAGTGAGAGGCGGGAGCAGGGGACAGAAAGAGAGGCCAATCAAGATGTGTGAAGTCAGAATGGGTGCAGAGAGGTGTGAAATGAAACTTCCAATGAATGGAGAAAATTTAAAAGAACAGTAGTCTGTCGTTAAGGGAAGGGAGAATGTGTGATCCTAGCTGCAGAATAATTTTAGTTTCGGTGGTCTTTCTGATGTATGAGTTCGGAAAACCGTCTTTGAGAACACAGACGGAGAGATTAGAGTGGTCGTGGCCGTCAGAGGTGAAATGAGAAACAATGGGCTTGGAGAGATCTTTAATTTTCACAGCCCTGACGTGTTCTCTGAAGTGGTCTCCGAGTCTCCTTCCTGTTTCTCCAACGTAGATGGCTGGGCATTTACTGCAAGAGATACAGTAAATAAGGTTGCTGGAGGTACAAGATGCTGTCTGGGTGATCCGGAATTGTCCTGAGGGGCCTTGAGTGAGTGTGGTGGTGGATGTGTACTTGCAGGTGATACAGCGAGCTCTGTTGCAAGGGAAAGTGCCTGGTGTGGATGGTTGTTGAGGGCGGTCAAGGGAGCTGTGAACAAGGAGGTTACGCAGATTAGGTGGTCGGCGATATGAGATGATAGGGCGATCAGAAAAGAGGGCCCCAATGGAGGGATCATCCTGTAGGATGGAAAAGTTGTGGTTAATGGTCCTGGGGATAGGAAGTGTGTTAGGGTGGTAAGGAAGCACCAAAGGAATGTTTGAGGATTATTTTTCTTTGCCAGTTAGGGTTGGTTGCGGAAAGCATCAGATGGGCGATAAAAAAAGAGTTATTTTTTATCTTAAAGGGGGCAGTCAAAATGCCTTGCTCCTTTCAGCATTCATGTATTATAGCGCAACTTCAAAAACACAATGAAATGTCCATCCAGGTATATTAACTTTCTAGCGCACAGCAGCAACATTATTCAGGTCTTACTGTATCCTGTATACTAAAGTTGACTTGCGTCAGATCTACGTACGTGTAATTGTAAAAGCTTTCGTCCACCTGGGTGTCTCCTGGCACGAGGTACAGTATGTGCCAGCAGCCCCATGGCAACAGCAGGCCAGGTGGAGAAGGAAGAAACTGTTTCACTAAGGGAACGTGAGGTGGACCAGATTGTTTAAGTTAGCAAGGACACAGGTTTTCTTAATAATAATAATAATAATAATAATAATAATAATAATAATAATAATTGCTTACACTTATATAGCACTTTTCTGGACACTCCACTCAAAGCGCTTTACAGGTAATGGGGACTCCCCTCCACCACCACCAATGTGCAGCGTCCACCTGGATGATGCGACGGCAGCCATAGTGCGCCAGAACGCTCACCACACACCAGCTATCAGTGGGGAACTTCTTATATCCCTTCCCTTGTCTATAAAGCAGGCTTCTCTCCCTTTAGTAGTTCAGGTGGGTAGCTGCGTCAGCATGCGTAGGCTGCAAAGGAACAAGCAATAGGTTTATTCCATGCTGAAAAGAGAAGAAAGAAAACGCAACGTTTCGGCCGTGGAGCCTTCTTCATGTGTCAAGCCTCCATGGCTGAAATGTTGTGTTCTCTTTCTTCTCTTTTCAGCATGGAATAAACCTATTACTTGTTCCTTCTCTCCCTTTATCTGTCCAAAACCTTCTGATTTATTATTTCATTAGGCTACCCTGAAGGGTAATGCAGATCTCTATGGATTGTTTTCTGTATCCAGTATTCTATCTCTATCTTTTCATACATGTTTTATCTTACAGCTGTTATGCATCAGGGTTGAATGTTCCAGCTGCACTGTGGATTCTGACATTATTTTACAATTAATTTCTTTAGTTGCAAAAAATTTGCCCTTACTAAGCAGATCATGCCTTCAGGAAGAACTTATGAATCAGATGTCTTTTTTTTTCTTTTGGCATTATAATAATAGAACTAGTGAGGTATTTAACATAATACAATTTAGTAGACAACATGCATGTTTAAAAACACAGAAAAAACAAATAATATATTTTAGGAGTACCTTCCGCATTAACCACTGCTAAAATCAGTTCTTCTGCACAAAGGTCGGGGGAAGACTACATTACCCAACGGCCACTGGGGGCAAAGGGGCGTTATCGTTTTGCGGGGGTGAATTTGACCTCCAGCAGGTTATTCTGTTTTACCTTGCGAGTCGAACCCGGTTGCGGAAGGCAATTCATCGGACGAAGTATTGTTTTTTTTTCTTAAAAGGGCAATCAAAATGTCTTGTCCCTTTCCCCATGCAGGTATTATACCAGTATAAATTCAGAAACGGAATAAAAATGTTTATCCGGGTTTGTTTACCTTCTAGCGCAAAGTAGCAACATTCTTTGGGTCTTACAATATCGATTTAAGCTCACTTAAATGTATGTACATGTGATTCAGAAACATTTTCGCACTTTAGCGATTGCAAATCTGCCGATTTAAGGTTGGCGAGTAAGACTCGTGTAGTCGCCTCGGTTGCTTTCCTTTTACAGTATGTATACGTAACGCATAAGCACGTATCTTCTGTGAGAGGTAGTTCTTGGAAAGTACGGTCATGCACTCTCTCCTAGTCCTGAAGCGGCGGTGTCTTTGCAGAAGCTCCCCTGAACCCTGCCGTCCAGCCGCTGGCGTGGCTGCTGGGGACCTGGCAGTCTGACGAGCCGGGGGAGGGCTCGTACCCCTCCATCCAGCCCTTCCGCTACACGGAGACGCTGCACATCTCTCACGTGGGGCAGCCCGTGCTGAATTTCATGTGAGTACACGGCAGGCACAAACACACGCCGAGGGCGTCTCTAGAGCACTCCCCTGCCATTTTATTTCAGCTGCTTATTTTTACAAACCCATCATTTTGTTAGCCATCTATTCCCAGTGAAGGTCATGGCAACCTGCAGCCTGTTCCAGATGTACAGGGGGCAAGACAGAACTGAATACTGGACAGTATGCCCAGTGCATCTCGGGGCGCACAAATGAATGGCTAATTTGGCATGCAGGCGAAAGGCAGCCGGAATAACTAGAGAAAGTATCCATAGGTCCCGGGAGAACGCAAACCCCCCCAGTCCCTGGAACTGAATTTACAACCAAAGAGCTGTAAGGCAGCCATGCTATCTGCTACGTTATTTTAACATGCCTTTAGCAAATAAACCTTTTTAAAAGGAGATGCTTCCCTAACCCTGAATGCGAAGCTCTGCGATTTCCCCTTCAGGGTGACAGTGACATTTGTCCTCCTGCAGGTTCAGTGCCTTTCACGCCGAGACCAAAAGGCCACTGCACAGAGAGTGCGGGTTCATCAGGCTGCAGGCCGGCACCCAGAGGGTGGCGCTGATCGTGGCCCAGAACTCAGGTACTGTCCACCTCGAAGCGCCTGCTGCCTGGATTGACGTTCGGTACGTTTCAGTATTCGCGGTTATTGTGGAGGAGTTTTGAGTTCCGGTTAATTGTTATACGAGAATGCCAGGGTTTTAAGCGGCTCGTTCATAATGGCTTCCTTTTAAAAAAGACACCTTCTGCTCTGAATTTGACAGTACAGGCTCTGCGTCGACGTTAGGCTGGAATACGACTATTAAAAGTGGCTCGGTGTTTGTTCTGATGGGTATAAAGTTAAAAGGGGAAAATGAACTGTTCATGAGTGACTTCGGGCTGTGTTTCCAGTGAAGTGCTGCTGTGGGCTCTGAGCTCTCTGTACCGGGTGTGTGTGTCCAGGTCTGGTGGAGATTGAGGAAGGGGAGCTGACTGGCCAGCAGCTGACTCTGCAGTCCAAGGCTTTGGCTAGAATATCCTTTGCAAAGGAGCCTTACGTCCAGCAGGTCAGTAATAGCAGCTTGACGGCAGCATAGATGTCACTTTTCCAATCGAAGTCTGTTGTTTAAAGGGGAGTGTAAACAATCAGATTAAACCCCAAAAACTGCCCGCCCTTGCTGAAATTAATTGGCCAGACATTTACATATTGTAGTCAGGAGCCCCTAAAGGCAGGATTGAACACTGCTGTGTAGTGGTTTGGTAAAGACAGAGAGACGCAAGCAGCTGGTTCAGTTCCTTCAGGGCCAGATTATAGAGGTGCCAGCCATGCTCTTTCTCCAATTAGCCACCTTGTCGACAACATTCACGAGCTCATTCCTGGCCGCAGTGCCTATCCTGGTCTGTGTGCAGTATTAATACTGAATTATAATACTCATAGTAATTGTGTGCAGTATTAAACTGTCTCTAGTAGAAACTGAGGTTTTCAAATACATTTTTCTTAAAACTTAAGTGTGCACTGTGATGGCGATGGGGTGCCATCTTCAAATGTTGTTAAATGTACTTCTGCAACACGGTAACTGCTGCTCAATGTGAAAGCACACCTCAGGGCTCAGTCTGGGACCATATGCAAACTTTCACACTAGATTTGTTTTGTCCATTTTATCATTTTATAAATGTGGCAGAATATGTATGTATATATTTTGGTGTGTGTAATTCAAAAGCACTGGTATTTCTTTGCAGATTTCCAGGGTGTTTCAGCTGAAGGAGGATGGCAGGTTAGAGCAAACTGTATCCATGGCGACTGGGAGCCAGCCCCTCTCTCAGCACCTGCACATCACCTACCGCAGAGTGTCCCCTTGAAGGGATAGACTGGAGCCACATAGGAAGAACAGCACTACCACAGAGCTCTCTGCAGCTCACATAATTAACACGTCATCCAGTGTTAACTGTATGCAAAACTGAGAAGACAGCAGTGTGGTGATAGGTTTTTTCTCTCTGCTTTTTCAGCTCTTACCTCACCTGCTGGGGACACTGAGAGAACGTCTTGTAGTCAGTTAGTCTGAATTAATTTGTGAAATTGTCTGCCTTTTGTGGGTCTTTGTTTTGGGATAAGATATCTTAGTTTATTTTTCAGTGTGCTTTCTTTTACTTTCTTAATATATTTTTTATACCAATGGGAAGCAAAGTTAACCACTCAACAGCAGCTGAGCTGTAATTGTCCACATGTTTAGATACTCAGGACAGAATGTGCACTAATCAGAGACTAAGTGAACATGAAATATATTACTTATTCAGTGTACATAATACTCTATGGGGCAATAAAAATATAATGACTATGCAAACAGTACAATACATATTATCAAGAGTGCCAGCAATGTTTTGTATCTAATAGGCAACTAAATTCCAGATTTATAACTTTAGGTCTATCAGGTATCTATAAAGGGGAATGTAATAGTTTTGTGCTAATGGAAGTGTATTATTGTATAAAATGAACTGTGGTTTTGTGGTAAACTCTGCAGGAAAGAATTTGCCTTCAGTGATGAGTGACTCTGATTCCAATTAGTTTATTACTTTTGCCTTAAAGAAACTGACAATTCCAGAATAGGTAACAGCGGGAGTATTTCTGTAATGTAATGTCTTAACACCTGTTAACGAACTGTGTTCTGTAATCATGAATAAGAAAGCTCCTTTCTAAATTTCTCAAGATCTTCTGCAGCATCAAAATCTCTTTGAAGGAGTCATAGGTCAACTGTTTGCACTTTGTGAATAGTTACATGTTTGTAAAATATGCTACGTAATGAAGTGTTTCCACATTTATATCAATTGCTATGATTGATGCTGTCAGAATAACCGAGTTTCAGAAGGCTGCTTCTGATGCAGTGGCACTTAAGTTCAAGCAAGATGGCAGTGACAATTGTTTAATCACCCCATGACTGAGTAATATCAATTACCACAGCTGTGTAAAACTCTGTGTCATTAATAAAAGTGTTAGAAGACACCAGTGTTTTGTAATGTTTTTATTTCATGCAGATAAAAGAATCTCCCAAACTTGGCTGTGCTTCAGCTCTTCTGTTCCATGTCTCCTTTTAAGAGCACCTGAGGAGGAAATATTTTTAAAAGGGATTACAATATTAATATATATTCCGGTTAGTGTTTGATGTTTTTTTTTACAAGTGTTATTTGCTGCCTTCACCACTATGTGGCATAAAAGCCCCATCACCCCAAGCAAGTTTAACAAGTTTCTCTAATACATTTCTAACATTTCTTTTACGGGCGGTACAGAGATCAGCATTATTGCCTCCCAGCACTGGGCTCAGCCCTGGGTGCTATCTGTGTGAAGTCTGTATATTCTCCCTGTGTTTGTGGTTTTTCCAGATGCTCCAGTTTCCTCCCACAGTCTTAAGACCTACTGGTAGGTCAATCGGTTTCTGGGATAGGCTCTGGGTGGTCAGTTATAAAATAACTTATGATTCAATTTCAGGCTGTTTGTGTGGAGGCAATGTGAAGGTTGCCACAAATCATTCAACACCACAAGGCCAACACCATCCAAGAAATGAACATGTTTTATTGAAGGCTTCTGCAAAGACCAAGTACAACAGTAGATATTTAGGTGTCACATAATACATAAATTACAAATCACATAATAGTCAAAATGACACATTAAAAAAATAACAACGTTTGTCTGCCATTGCAATGGTCTGCATACAGTAGGTCTGAAGTTCAGGTCTCTGGTGTCCAGGCTGAAGGAAGAGCCTTGATACCAAGTAGCTTTGTCAGGTGCTGGTGAGATGTATCGTTCATGGTCTTTAAGACCTCTTCAGTCCGTTTTTCATCAAAAGTATTGTATCTATTCAGAGCCACATAAAGGAGTCCATTCCAATCTGACTCCTGATTAGTCTTAGCAACTGTTCAATGAAAGTTGCAATAGAAGCTTGATCATTTTATCCTTAAAATCCAGGCTGCACATGCTCTCAAACTGTCTAAAAAACATTTTCCAACTGGGATCTGCTCTGAGACAGGTGTTGGGATGTTTTTACATAAGGAACTTCATGTCACTTCATTCATTATGAGAAGAAAAGACAATGAATTCAAAATACTCCACTGGGAAAAGAAAGGTCTACCCCATAAATCTGGGATGCCTCAAGCTATAACTATCACAAATAAACTAAATTGTTAATTGTACAGTAGCTGTCCATAGAAATGAAATGTTTGCTGAATGAAATTCTGAAGAAAACATGGCAATTAAATAATCAGAGTATCAATTTTAATGGTGGAGTGAATTCATGTAAAAATATTAAATCTAAACAGAATGAACATCCAGAGCTGAGGAAATGGCTCGTCTTAATTTCCCTTAAGAGAAATCTGAGGGAGACTTCAGCTCTGAAGACCTTAATATATTTCATTTATTCAGTTTTGTGTAGCTCATGTCAGAAAAATATATGAGCTGTACCAATGCATTTACTCCAGGGTTTATGAAATAAAAAGTTACTGAATGTTACAAATTGAGGTATCTTTTTAAAGTTTTGTTTTCTGCACTGAGCAGTCATGATAAAGTCAAAGCTCTAAGTTAGAAAAATATGCTCAGAGGAGCTACAGGACAAAGGGATCTAAAATTATTGAAATTTAGGGTTTAAAAAAAGTCTTTGCTACTCAATATTTGTTACTAGTTTATGAAATAAATAAATTAAAGGCTACAATTAGATGACCATAACAACTTTAAAGATACCGGGTCACTTCTTACTAACAGAAGTGTCAGCCTTACTGTCAAGACTAAAATCTTTACACAGTCAATCCCCTCAAACCGTAACTGTAACCAGAACTAACATGTTTCCAACCCAACTTTACACCCAGGCACCTTCTTGAGAGGCATCCTCCTGTGGTCTGGCTGTTGTGCACAGTAACGAGACAATTCTGTGCTATATTCCACCCCCCAGAGGTGGGTGGACTGCAGTGTTCAGTTGTTAGTTCCTCTAGAGCATTCTTGCGATGGCAACTTGAGATCCTGTTTTGAGGCAGTGTATGGTGTAATGATGCAAGTTGCTTCTGTTTGAACTCATCCCAAAGGATGTTTTTTTTTCCCACAGTTTGGGTGCGGAGGGCTGAGTGGTTTCTCTCCATGGAGACTTCAGCGCTCTCGCAGAAGGTAGAAGACCACGGTTTTGACGAAGTGACCACAGGTAAAGGCAGCAGAGACTAGCCAGTGAGACCGGAGACGGGGGTCAGTGTTCACTACACACTTTGTGACGTCAGCCTAGGAAAGGAGAGAGGAGGTCATTCATAACGGCAGACACATCTCGCTATTAAATCTACATACTTCAACAAGGAGGAAGAAGAGAAGATGACAGGTGAATATATACATTAAATAATGCTGATGTAAAGGCTCATTAGTATTTGAAGACTGAGGATACCCAGAATACAGCATGACTGAACACACAAGCATGGCAGGCTAGCTGTTGCTGCAAGTGGAAATCCCACTGCTTCCAGTAGTGATTATTTGCCAACTGTGCGCCACCAGTCTTTACCCCATAAATGAATGACACTACAGTGTCTTTACACATATTTCAACACATACCATGCTGTAAAAAGTTACTGAGCGAATGTCAGGGAAGAAGTTATACCATGTATTTTCACTGTGTATTCAACCTTGCCAATAAAGCATTTCTTCATCCCTGAAAAATGAATCTGACTAACAATAATCTCAATCAGGATCTCTGTATATTCTGATCCATTTTACTTATGGCACCTGCGAATCAAATATTAATGTCTATAAACAGAAAATATGAGCTCTTTGAAATATTAAAGCAGTTATACAATGACGATTACGGTGCAAAATTTTTTTCAAATTTAATTCTCTGGTAGAACTACTTTAGACAATTCATTATGTTCTTGTCAGCTTTGTAAGTAATTGCTAAGTGTCTTGTTCATTTACAGCAGAACAGCTTCATTAGATGAGTAAATAGCATCCTTCAATCTGTGCAAATACTGTCATTGACAAAACTTTGCAGAAAAAAGGGATGTGGGTACTTTTAAACCTTGATGTAATGTCATTTTTATTTAAGGATACTGTTATAGTGTACATGAATTAGGAATGCAACCATTGTGAAATTCTGAAAAAAAACTGTTAAGACCATTAAATCTTTAATCTAATTTTAATTATACTGTTCTAGGAGCAAGTGAACCAATTCTCCCCCGCTGTTCTGAGTTCTTTGTTAATGTCTCTTCAAAGTTAAGGACTTTCAGAAAAGCTCTGAGCTGAGCCTGGAGAGCATCCAGCTAACCACAGTTTCTTAAAAGCCTTCCACTGATTTGATGAATATCATGTTTTCTTGAGTTTCTTTGGACTTTATTTTTTTCCCCCAATTCATTTGTTGTTTTTACAGTACTGCACAGAAATGTTAGTCTATTTTAAAAAAAGGAGGCAGTATCATCTGAAAACAGAGTGAAGGGTTTCAGGTGCTCCGCAGATATACTGGCTTTTATGCTTCAGGATGTCAGACTAGGTAAAATCACCAAGGGTTACTGTTTAGCTACATAACACTGTGCAGTACCAATCCAGCACCCTTTAGTTTGACGGATGAGCTGATGTCCATTCTGCATGGAAAGATGAGCACTTGCCTTGCACTGCTTGATGTAAGTGCTTTGAAAGACCTGCTGCTGGGATGATAATATGATTTGTGACAAAACCAGAAATGGGGTGGAGATAATTTGCAATAAATTGTATACAAATCTAGACATGCAATAATTCACAAGAATAATTTAGTTTAAGGAACAGGCACTCGTTCAATCCCCTAGGTATACAATGTGATTGTATTTGGGTACAGTGATTTATTTACATCAGGGAAAAAGCCAGTTAAGCAATATGGAATATCAATCAACTGCATCAAACTTACAGGTTAACTGAGGATCAGGTTTCTGCTTAAAACTGAGCCAATTTAAGACAGACACTGACAGCCAACTAAAACATTTCTGAGCTTTCTGATGAGGACATTCCAAACCATACAGCTGTATTGTATCTTGTTTGCACAAGACATACCATCTCCTTATTTAAAACATACTGTACAACTAAAATATTAAATAGTGAATTAGCATTCTCATTTGGCTTTAAACAATATAATTGTCTTTTGTGAATTATAAAAAGTGACCATCCTATTGCGACTGGCACCACAAATGCAAAAATGTGTTCTAGGAAAATAACTTTCATTCTTAAATGAAAAGAGCTTGAGATAAAGTGAAGCCCAGCCTTTAATTCTGGCTCAGTTTGGAGTGCAAACCTACGGGGTACATTATGAAATAAAATAGAGGCTATTAATGAAGGATCACTGATGATGATAAGACTGCAATTCAAAAAGGGGAAGATACTTTAATAGTATGAAACCAATGACTATCTATACAGTCTAAATCTTTCAAAAAAACAGTTCCATCTGCATCTGACCTGAATAAGATACTTGACCAAATGTACACCTTGCCCTTCACAGCTTGTCCCTTCACAATTCACTGAATCTATGTGAAAAAACGCTCTGTAGATCTAGATAATAAAAGTGGGGCTGTTTAGTTACTGTATTTAGCATTAGTGAACGGGGACTTCAAACAGGGAAATCTTACTAAAAATCGCTGACGTTTCTGGAGAAGCACTGGCATTTTGAATCATATACGCAGGACTGCTTTTGACACATTCATTGCTATGCTCGTTATACTAAAAAAATCAAAGCTTTACTACTAAATTTTAGTGGGCTGAATGATAGCTGTTTCTTAGTCCGGTTATTATTAAAATCCTGCTTTGATTAACTAGGTTTGCAAGCTCCTGCGATCCAGTATGTAGAAATACAGGAAAATGGAATTCTTACCCATCCACCCCTTCTCCTCAGCCATTCGACCAGGCTCTTGCGCACAAACTCGCCCAGGCAGTCCACAATGGTATCAACCATGGCTGGGTGTCCATGACGCACGCAGTCCACCGCCAGACCTCCAGCCACTGCGTACAGAGATACCACCTTCCCCCACGTTATACCTGCAGTAAAAGGGGACACACAGACACCTCTTTTTACCATTTCATTAGGCCAAGGGAAGTCTGGTTTCCCTGTAAAGGTTCAGCCAAAATAAAACAGAAAAACCATCTAACGGCATCACACAACACCATGCTCAAGAACTGACTTGAACATGAACAGTGGGCAGAAAAAACAACTGTACTATGGGTTAGAAAGAAGGCACAACTACAGGATATGGACATACAATTTTATAAGCAGCACAGCAAAATGCTTCTTGAGCCCCAGGGCTGTATTGTAAATCACCTTTTTAGCTGTTGCACTTGGGAAAAGCGAGCCAGGTGTTACAATGGCAGGGCGGTAGTGGGGTTACACAGGGCTACATCGATTGCTGCTGGTGGTGCAATCCCAGGAGGCTAAGGTAAGACTGCTTCAGCAAACCAAATCCACTGGGAGGGCTTAAAGGGGAACTGCAGCACTATTTTTATATATTTCGAGTGTTAGAACGAATCAGCATCGATAAAGGAAAACGCACACAGTAACGTGTAAAACCTCCAATTTACATCACAAAATAGATCATTTCCAGGGATGCGCAGCACCATATTCTGCTATTCAAAATGAGGCAACAAAACATCCGGTGATGTGAAGCAGCCTTATTAAACAGTAAACAAACAGGGCTGTAAATACATCCCTTTTAATCCAATAGAAATATTGTTCTTGTTTTTAAGATGTTTTTGTCGACAAATTACACTTACTTGTTAACTCGGCATTGAAGATCACATTAGAACATTTCAGCAGTGAAATGTCTGCTGCACAACCTTTACTCATTTGCTCACACATTATATTAGTCATTACAGTGACTAGTGAGCAGGAAGAGCCACTTCATGTCACAATTGGTGTGAACTCTCGCTCTCACCTGTGGTGAGAGCAGGGGTTTTCGAGAGCATGGTGACTATCCAGTACTTTCACATAGTTCACAAATTTGTGCTTAATTAGGAATTTGTAACATTTTGCAATATTGTCAATTAATTTATTTGGTTATCTAGACTTAATAACTGGTCTGAGAAATCGGGACTGCACTTCCCCTTTACTAGCGGTGACAATCCCAATATGCAACAGAGCAAGTTGAAGTCCTTACATTTACAGCAAAATGCATCGTGGGTAACAGAACAGCAATGTCATAGTGAAACCACAACTGAAATAATCTAAGACCCCAACATTCAAGGCAAAAGAACTTGAATTTCACAAAGAATAAGCCATTAAGGTCACAAAGACCTCAATGGGGACACTGTGACAAAGACCAACGTCATAAATATAGTGGGTTTAAAGATGCCTTGACTGAATCTGTCACCATGAACGGACAGAGATTTGTACAATATGTTAACGTTCAATATCAGGTACATCTTCAAGTATATCTTAAAAAGTACCATGTGAAAAATACATTAATATAGTTTTTTATTATGGTTATTCATTATACCCATTAATTGGACTGTTTGACTTTGGTTTATACTCCTTTTATGTCCAAGTCATATTTCAACTGATAACAGCAGGCATCTATTAGGTTTTACCACTAGATAAAACAGAAAGCAAACAGAGCAGTCCCAAGAAAAAACAGCATAAAGGGAGCTATCTTGTGTAAACAGTTCATGAAAGGAGCCAAGTCAGTTGCAGGCTTGGCTGGGGAAATTCAGGCCTCCGGTTTTAAATGAATGCCTAGGCCTCTTCTTAAACCTTACCACAGTGTGCTCAAACTAGGTCAACAGAGAGTCCCTTTGGAACAGTTTGTCTCTTTACATCCGTAAAGTGGAGACAACTCGGTTGAGTAACCAGCTTTCTAAAATGTCATGCAGCCCAATAAAACAATTGAGAAGCAGTATGATAAACTCTTGAAGCAATTGCATGAGGTCATTGGATAACATTCCATCTGTTAGAACTTTGCTGCTGCTTTCTTGGCAATTTCTAAAAAGTATTCAGAGAATTTTTTGAGAGCCTAATAGTATTTTAATACTCTTAAAGAAGGCACTCAAGGCAAAGGAGGTATTTAGTTCTTTTAAGTTGCGGCACAGTAAGGCACTCTACAGACATCCCCATTTCACTCATCTGCAGGTCAACTGCTGTTCCCTGGAGGAATGTGATAACAGTAATTCTGAAAAAAAAATAGGCAGGCTCCCAAAATAAAACACAGTCCAGTTACCATAGACACAGCCTCTGAAGGCATTTCCTAACCCTAACACTGGATTAGTACTCCATATTTGGAGAAAAAAATAGATCTATCTTTGGCAAACCCATAACAGCTTTGCATCCTGGTTTAAAATATCCCACTTTGATTCCTTAATTAGATTCTCAAATACTCTGGATCCTCCAAACACAGAAGGCAATGGATTCTGAAGTTTTTTTTACGTATTGTGAAATAAACTGGATATTGTTTAGTCACACAATCCATATTCCATTCTGAGAGAACTTCATCCTTTGAACTTCATGAGTAATAGATGTAAACAACATCTTCAGACGACCGTGATCTGAGATCTCTAATGTTCAACCTCTGCACAGAGTATAATGCAAATCCTTAAATCTAGAGACTCCAGGTTTAGATCTATGTCACACTCTGTAACTAAGAGCACCCTGTGATGGTGTAAAACTGAGAGAGAGCACCCCTAAGTTTTGTATAGGAGGTTACTGAAGGAGATACTCTGTATGCCAGACAGCACCTAGCAGTATCCGTCTTGCAATTAATGAGATACAACAAAAGGCAGTGGCACAGAGCTACTTTTATACAGTTCAGTGAGTCTAAAGAACAACCCACACTTGCAACTGAGCAACCCCTAGTCATTTCCTCACTGACTTCCTCCAGGGCAATACCCTCCAAACATAGAATGAGTTTCACAATCTTGACCTCCCAAAGAGACCGCATGATCTAACCTCAGAGGAGCACTGGGACTAGATCCCAGAGATGGAGTAGGCAAAAGAAATAGAGGAAGAGTGAGATGCAGAGCAGAGGACATGCAGCTGAAACCTCCCAGTATACTGTAGGACTGGCAGGAGGCCCAGAAGTAAACACTGCTAGACAAGAAACCCCTGGCCTCCCACGGCTTCCTTTCCTGCACAGAGCAAGGGGTTCTGCAGGGGCCTGAGTCACACAGCAGGTTAGCTTCTCCAGACCGTCAGGCCCTCTGCTTGTGAAGGTCAGTGCGTGCTTGCTTGAGGAACAGGCCTGGCTGACGCAGTGTAGGCCCCAGTGGATGTTTCACACCGTGGTGCAAGTTTCTCAACAGATTTTGAAGATTAGCAGATGGTTAACCCAATGTGTGTGGTAGAGTTTTCTTGCAGCTCTTAAAAAGTTATAAAGACTGCAAGAAAGATAATGCTCTCTCTCTCTGGTACATTTTTATACTTCTTCAGCCACATCCCTAGCAAACTGACTCAGGACTAATGATCTGATCTCATGACACAGCAGGGCCGCGCCAACTTTACTCCAGACACCCGCTTCTACAATCCACATAATAATCCGGCCCCTAGGGCAGGACTGACTGCGTTTCATAACTTGTCCTTTATCTGCTTCCAAAGGAAGAACTGGGATGCTTTATGTTCAAACCACATCCCCATATCATCCGAGGCATGGTCTGGTTTCTGAAGGGAAGCGCAGATCATGTAGTTCGGGAAGTGTTACTGGCCTGCAAACAACCGCCCAAACATGGTGATAAAAGGGACATCTCTTCAAACCAGTCTTACAGATGAGTTCCTGTATAATCTAGACGGGTAAGCAATCCCATGGAACAAACAGAATGTTGCTTTTCAACAATGCTACCACAGTTCAGTTCATCTGCCAAAACAGAGCTGTTTCTTACTTCTTTTCCCTTCTGGCCTATTCACACTGCGATGTAGGAAATTTGGGCACTAAATTTCCGATTTAGTTCAGAGAAGAAAAGAAAACAAGTATTTTATAATTATTAATTAATTAATTGCTTACACTTATATAGCGCTTTTCTGGACACTCCACTCAAAGCGCTTTACAGGTAATGGGAACTCCCCTCCACCACCACCAATGTGCAGCATCCACCATTTATCCACGTTTTATTTTAGTTTGCCTAAACCAAGATTAAATATTTGTCGCATTTTACCTATCCTTGTCTCCCAATACCCTTCTTTTTAAATCACAGAATATTGTTCACTTGCATACACTTTTTATCAGCTTACATTCAAGTGCTCGGTTTCAGTAAAGGAGAAATTTGTCATAACTGCAATGCAAATTCTCCTAAACCAGCAGGGGATGTGGAGTGACCTGCCCACAGCTAGATGGTGCAACTAAGCCACGGTCTGACAACCAGTTCTCACTTCAGTTACACAATAAGCAATGACATGCATGACTTAAAGAGAGTGTTGCGCCAGATTCAGCTTACAAATTCAAACCAACCACCTACTCTATGCTGCTCCAAACTCTCAGCTACCTGCTGCTGTCTCTTACCAGTGCTGAAGATCTCTGCAGCTACGGCCAGGAAGGCATCTGACACAATGTTCTCCGAGGCCACAGTGATGCTGAGTTGCCTTGCCACATTCCGGTAAATGTTGGGTCGCAGGTATTCCAGCTCATCGCCTGTTATGCACCAGAAGAGAGGTAATTAGATGAATGAAACAATGCACATCCTGCAGTGCTTGTGTATTTAAAAGCCCAGTCAGGCCCTATCACTGTCCACCAGCACAAAATATGTTACAGCAAAGCAATCCGCAAGAAAAAGCATATTTACAGCTGGTGAATCCCACAGAAAAGGCGATACAGGCACGGATGGTAAAGTTAAGCACATTTTTAGAAGACAGGCACACAGTGCTATGAAATTCAAACAACAGACAAGTGAGGTGAAGCACAGGTTTTAGTTCGTTTTGAGATAGCACATAGAACAAGATGCTGCTGTGAAGATCTAGCATAGTTAGAGTTATAATAAATGACCACTTATGATGCGTGATAAAGATTGATTTCACATTGCATAAACATCTTTGATGTCAGAGATGCCCATCTTGTCCACTTTTGTAGAGCATACTCTCGAACGCAGCTAAGATGTGCTGTACTTTACCAAATTTAAAGACATCTTGAGACCGTAAATCTAAGATTTAAAGACCTGAAATCTACCTGAAGTTTTGTAAACTGTTTGACATTTTTCTAACAATCCAAAAACATAAGGGCTATGCTGTTAAAATCTTTTCCATTCCTTTTTATGGGACAACCCTCTCTGTGCTGATAAAGCTTGTCAAATGTACACATTTCATTTTGTATTTTGTCTCTTTTATTATCCTTCCCTGGTTATCAGTTAATTTGATTTTTTAAAGATTTCTCCTTTGGATCTGGATCTTGAACTCTGAACGGTAATTTCCATACGTGCATCCACTGTGACATCTGCTGCTAAGTCACGAGGAACCGGAGGTTGCATCTCTTTGCAATTGCTTAGATGTTCATCATCTGTACCTCAATTTTAAACTGTCCAACCACCTCATTGGCTACTGAACTTTATCCAGTTACTCTGAGGATTTGAAACCAATCCTTCCATATTGCAATTAAATCATTTCAGATCACCAGACTCTTGAGTTTGAAAGAAAATGAAGAGTTAATTCAGCAAAACAAATAATCTAATGGAGTCTTACTGGGGAAATTTGAAAGAAAGACAATACCCCTACTCCTGCCAATAACGAGGGTCTACAGATGGCATAACAGGCTTTCCATCCCATCATTCTTTGCTCAAGCATTCTTCCATGAACTCCACTCCCACTTCCAATGGAGTCACTCTTCGGCTTGTTTCATAGTGGGAATCCACTTAGCTTGTCCACACAGCCAGGCTGTCATCCCTCAAAGCAGGAGGCTTAAAGCCAAATTCCGTCCATAAAAGCCGCATTTCATTTCACCTTGCTGGGGTGCTGTTTCCTGAAATCACTAACGCTGCAGTCACTAGCAAGCTGCTGCACGGCATCATTCTGTGGAAGAGGCAGAGGCTCAGGCTCACGTTCACGGTTCTCTTTGCCTCTGCCGCTCTGTTTTATCATCGGCTCCCCCCAGCAGTAACAGACAATTCTGCTGCACGTTCTACATCAGGTGTGGCTGCACTTCAAAGTTTTAAGCATAAAACCAAGCATGGAAAGAATTCAGTAAGCAGTGCTTGCACAAGCACAGATCTCACAATGGGCCCTAGTGCTGGCTGCTACAGTGTGGGCTCTTGAGGGAGGGTGCTGACAGCTGCTAAGCAAGGAAACGCCAACACACAAGTCTGGACAGTTCCTTGCCAAATCATGGCATACAGTATGTGGAGCTTGCCATAAAACACCAGTGCTCTATCTGCAGAAGCTGACGCACGGACAGCAAATACAAGCACTCAGATAAGAGACAAGGGTGAGGTACTCAATAAGTAAGAGGTAAGAGGCAAAATTCTCGTATCCTGGATTCAAAAAGCAAATTTGTACAGGTGCAGTCAAAGATTCATTAAGGAGTGTGTGGCAAAATGAGGGCATCCAACATCTGGGGCAATTGTGGCTTCTAGCAAATTGAATCTTTGAAAAGAAAATATTTATTTTCCTTCATGTAAGGCAACATGCCAGAGAGAGGTGCAACCAAGCATTCATTGACTTCAAAAGCTATTTGTTTGCAGGAGCAACCCAAACCATTTTCTTTTTCACCACTACAGAGACATCTCTCACAGAGGCTGTTTGACAAGAGTGACCATTCAAATCCGCACAAATTATTAGCTGAAGTCATTTGTGCAACGATTGCGAAAATGACAACTAGAAGCTCATGGAAAGGGCACTTTGCTTAAAAGGCAGCAGCAAAGCTACAACCTCCGAGTGGCTGCAATACGTGCCGGAACAACGCTTCATTTAGAAGAAAAAAAAAAGTTACCCATAACGGACACAGCAACTGAAAGATTCAGACCGTGTTCTGGCTAGCCTCTTACAATCTGACAGCTCCAAACTGTTACCCTCAGCGTGTGTGACGAGGTCACGAACAGACGACTCGGAGCGAACTGAACGAGTCTGACCGAGGTGCCACGAGCAGGCTTCAGGGACCCCCCTGCTTACCGAGCCACAGCAGGACGGAGGACACCTCCCCGTGGGCCGCATGCTCCGGTTTGGACCAGCCTAGTCCCGCTCGGTTCAGCCGGGAGTGGATGTATTCCCTGCAGAGCGCCTTGGCCTGGGAGACCAGCTCCTTGTCCGTGGGGGAGCGGTCAAACACCTCCATTACTTCAGCAGCAAACACCGAAGACCTGCGCAGCACCTCCATCCCCTTCAGAGACCCAGCAACACCACCCAGGGCTGTTCTCCTGGAGCCAGCTCCCCCGTCACTTCAGAGTTAAGAGTTCTCCGTAAAGCTGTTTCTCTTTTTTCTTTTCCTTGAGGAATCCTCTGATCCGAGGAGGGTGTCTTACTCAAAACGGGGAGATTCCTCTGCTGAAAGTGGAGGGGGGGGGGAAAAAAGAAGAAATGCCCAAGTTCACACACTCACTTCACAGAGAGTGCCATAAGCACTTTGGCTTTTGTAGTAATTAGCAGTTCTAGAATAAATGTCCTGAATAGTTTTCCCTGATAACCTCAGAAATTATTCAACAAAACTGTTTCTGTTGTTACAGGTTCAGCATTCACTTAACCCGTAATCTGCAAATGAGATTTTGGGACCACTAATTTGCTTTATATTAAAATGTACCACTTCTTGACTTAATTAAAGTCAAGATTAGATACCATAACACGAAGACACGGATAGAAAATATACATCTCACCACACATCTCTTCAGTAAATCATAAGAAAAATGTGGTTTTCGTTTGCCTTCTCAAACACTGGTCAGGTTGTGGTGTTGGAAAACTAACACATTCTGTCAGAATGCCAATTGCATTGCTTACAGCTGTTGTCCCACTTTTAAAAGTGGTACTGTGTATATATCTTGTGATAAATAAACAGTAACATTAATTATACGTGCTGCTGGTGGTGAGAACAGTTTATGCTGTGATGAATATGATTATTATTACTACTACTCGCTATAGACCGTTTATATATTCCTATAATAATCGTGTGAAATACTGCTCCCTTTATCTTTCGAACATGGATTATATAATTCAGTTTTAGAAACCTTTAACAAAATATGCTCTACTCCTTGCACATACCTACAAACCTCATTCAAACACTTCACCGGTGGCGTGTTTGCAAGGTGTATAGGTGAAAGGGGACATGATCTAGACGTATCAAGACCAAAATGTTACAGAGCAAAATCTGTTTTTATTGAGTTACTATTGGGCTGGTGGATAAGTTCTTTCACGAGTAAACACCGAAGTAGCTACAGAAAAAACAGTCACACACTCAAATACATAATCCTGAACCACAAAGGCCCGTGACCCAATTAACAAAAAACGATTCTATATTGGCGATTGAACTGTTTCTGCCAATATAACAAATTGCCAGTCTTTCGCACGAATTACCTGAATTCACGTTGCGCGAAGTTTCTACTCAAAGGCACTTACCTTTCTTTGAAATACTGCAGGCTCCAGCTGTGAGGTTCGCTCTAGAAAACTCCAAACAGTATCAACTGATGCTGAATGCGATTCCCCCCTTTTCGTTTTGTACGATCCCCCTTCTTAAGATAAAGCACAAATCACTGCGCAACAGCTGAATAAAGAGAAAGCCAAAAGCTAAAATGCAAACTCCCCGTCATATACAGTACATTTAGAAACCCATTCTATTCGATTAGATTGGCTTTAGTCATTGCTGTCATGAACGTCATTAATCTACTTCATAACGTGATCCCGGGGTTTAATTCTTCAGCCTCTTCAGCCGCTGGTCTGCAAACGCGCAAATTCTGAGCTCGTTCGCTCCCCTTTCAGTCCCCGTAGAGCTGTTGTATTTTTCGCTGGTACTTGTTAGCAAGCTGAATCAGGTTGTCAGCTCTGAACTTTCTTTCTGCAGCAACTTTCAAACTGAAGTTTCCTTCTAAGGAAAATCATTCAGTTTGGCTTCGGAGGCGGAGTGAAATGAAACAACAGAGGTTTTACAGCTCCGCCCCCATCTCATAATTGCTATTGAAGAAGTACTTCGCTCTAAAGTATTATTACTGGCAGAAATGTGCACTAATGTTAAACTAGCAAATTGACTTCAAAATAGATCCATTGTATGTGGAAATGTTTATAAAAGGGCGGGGTTGGTGAGACTTTGGAAGTCGAGGTAAAGATAACGTTTCCAGATACAGAAAGCACTTATGAGGGCCTTTTTAACCGTTCAATAGTACCTGTTTCAGTATATTTTTTCTTTTAACAGTGCTGCTCATATTTGTCTTGGTACTGTACCTATACGAGCTTCTGCCCTCGAATCACCATTTTACTCATCTAAATTTTGCCAGTTACCTTGATAACATTACCAGTCTGGATTTGAAGAACCGTAAACGTCACCTTGGATCAAATTCACCTTTGGCTGAATCAAAATACTCCCTTTTGCTATCTCCTTGGATTCAAAGTTCCTACACTACTGACATGTTCCCAGCAAAAGTCCAATATATATGATCCAAGTAGCACATATCCAACTATTGTAGGTAATTCTTCATTAGAGCAGGACAGATTTAGTTTTATTGAGTCCCAAAACAGTACAGCAATGCGTGCTGGATCTGCCCCACAGAGCAGACAGACTTAAAGGGTTTCCTAGGTCTTATAAACAGTATGTACAGGCTCAAAAAGAAGTTTCTTTCACACTTTGAATGTTTGTCCTGTTTTATGCTGTTTGTGAGTGTTTGTCCTGTCCTTCCATATGTGACAAAAGTTGGTTCCTCATTTTGTGTGCTAGTGATGTCATTAGATGTGATTATTCCTGTTCTTAAAACTTGAAGAAGAAAATTAGTTGCTACAGTTGTTAAAGCAAGTCACAATTATTCTGTCTTACTATAGCTTATGGCAAAGACTAAATTAATGGGTCCCAGCAATTGGTCTAACACCTTCCAAAAAGTCTTTCAGTAGTAATTTTGGAGTGCTGAATATGTGCAATGTATACAGTATATATAGTATGTCAAACAACAAAAAGTCAGCCTTTTTCTCAACCTCCATCATGACCATCACAGTCTGTGCTCATTCATGATCACTAGAGACTGTCCTCCATTGAAAGCATCAGCATTCTGATCCCTGTGCCCAGCCTGGTCCTGCTTTCACCCGAACAAGAGATGTTCTTGGTCAGGATGAAATATTTGCTGCAGCCGACTTGAATCCCTTGCCAACAGCAAAGGTCGATGCTTTGACCCCCCAGCCACAACGCCAGGCCTCCATGATGCATATTTCCCTTCACACCACTTTGACATTTGAAGTAGACGTTCGACAAGGAAGCAAAAAAAAAATACATGTAACTTAAAACTCAGAAGAAAATAATCCTTAATGCGATAAGGTTTCAAAACAGTGAAGTTTATTCTTACAGGAAAAGTTTTACTATTGACCCTTTAAGAATGTTTAGTGAGAAACCACAAATGCTTCAGAGAAGGGAAACACAGCTGTGGTCAGAGATCTATCTGCCTGTCTTGCAGTCATAATGGAAACTACCCTTTTCTCAAGATGGCTTTGGATAAGGCAAGTGTTTTCTTTGCTGCTACAGCGAAGAAACTGCCGTATACTTCCCCTCTGTAGAAATACTCTGTAATACTCCTGACAGAATACTGTAAACACTGATGGCCTTGCTAGTGAAGCAGTAGATTTCAACACGCAAAAAAGTTTCTAAGATTTTGTTGTAATGGAGTTTACCTCATGACAACACTGATTACCATCACATTTACTGGTGCATAATGAGAACAAAACAGACCAAGGTTTATATCAATATATCCTACATAATTTGATGTTATTTACATTTAAAATATGGAGCACATTGATTTGCTAAAATGTTAGGCGCTCACTGTTCGATATTTTAGTTGTTAAAATACCAAAAATGCCTTCACTACAAATTTACATTAACAGCCATTCAAAAAAACAACAACACATTACTGTGAACAATACCGAATGGTCCTGACTGAAGGTGGCCTATACTGTATGTGAAAGGAGCTCCCTGCAAATGAGGTATTCTACTTCAACAATCTGCAAACTAATCCTGAGAAACCAGGAAACCAGATCTTTGAGGGACTGGCCACAAAAGATCAGCACACCTCCCAGAACTGTCACATCCATCTGATCCATTTGAATTATTCTTTTCAGATTGCAGTGGCTGCTGCACCACAGTCCTGGATGAAAAAACACTCAACTGATTGTAGCTCACCTCCTGCACAAAGGCGACCTGCATGCTCAGGAGCAACTTCTTGACAGATCATGACTAAATTGCTGATTTCTGTGGGCAAGAAAACATCTGAGGCTGCAACAGAAAATGCTGGAGTGCAGCATTTTGCCATTGACAGACATGGTAGAAAACTACATATGAACATAAGATGTGTTACAGATAGGAGGGTGGAACTACATGTGTGGAGATATTGCGACGAGCGTTACACTGTTCAAACCAACCAGTGGTGCAGTGGGAGTGAGATCACGTGACACCTAACCTTTGGTGTAGATCGAGGGGGAACTGATACAGTGATACAAACAGAACAGCCAACGTTTTTCCACCCCTACAAGTCCATCTAGAGGTGTCACCTGAAAGACAGTGGAAGACTACACAGTGCTAGGATTGTAATGGAATGACTTCAAGAAAGCAATGACGAGCAACGAAGAGGTCTGATTGTGTCCAGCGCTATGTTCTGATCACCAGTGAGAGTAATATGCCTATATTACCAACCAGCTGCAGCTGTTGGAACCTCTGTAGCAACAGTCTACCCAGAGACAAGTCAGGTCTATGGCTCGGCACTGTCAGAACTGGATAAATGCTCAGGGAGGTCACATTAAATAATGATGTTATATTTTACATTTACTGTAATTTTAAAATAATTCATCAGATCTATTATACGATAATTCTTTTGTGAATCAGTATGATCCCAGCATAAGGGATTCAGAAAATAAAATAGTTTGGAAAACAACTTTAAGCATTCAGTGTTTATTTTCATCAGTTCTGAATTCCCCTTTACTACAAGGTTTAGTCCTTTCTTTCTGACTGGCGGATGTTGTCTGATGTAATTGTGGAACTTCTTTTATTCTTTTTAAAATGCGGTGTCCCTTTGAAAACCTTCTCAAAAGACGATTGTCAGAATTTACACGAGGAGAGTAAGCCAGTCTTGCTCAAAACTGAGGGGGAAAACAAATTACTACCATTTCCCATTGAGAAAAGAAGTAGAAATAGGGATGTTCTGTGTACGAACGTAACATTAGTCAGAGGGAATTCTCTTCAAAGTGACAGAAAGAAAAAAAGTATACAAGACTTGAGTATGGTGCATGTTTATTATCATGTTTTAAAATGAAAAAAAAAACAAATAAACAGATTTATAAAACAGAACAGAATACTTTAGGTCAAGGGAGATAAAGTTATACATTATAATTAAACCAAAAAGATGCTTTGTACACATATTTTGTGTGGTTGTCTTTGGCCTTGATTTCTAAAATGTCCTAGGCATGATTGATCAAATAGTTAATGTACTGTACCTTACCTATGGAGTTCCATATGCAAATGGACAATCTAGCTGAAAAAAAAGCAGGTTGCATCTAAGGACGATGAGTTGGACTCTAATGCACAGTAGAAATTCACAAGATGTAGGCTACTTGCATAATAAAGTTCTTTCAGTGATTTCTCTTGATGTAATTGGGTGCAGTGGGACCTTAACTGTCATGCTGATGTAGCTAATTACGCATCAAAAGAAAAGTGAATATGGTTGCTTTGAAAATCCTCCAAATCAGTGAGCCAGAAGAGCCACAGCTTGAGCACAGTGGCCACACATCAGCTTGAAGTGACATAAATTGTTCTGATGCTGTTCACTGTGTGAATCTGTTTGTCAGTTATTGAAGGAATTACCATCTTATGAGCTCAGCTAGCATGTTAAATCAATCATCTTAGATTTCTGTTGCATCTCACATAGAGAGCACAATATATTGAGACAGCTTGTGCAGGCCAAACAAACATCATTTTAACACTACTTGTCAACAGAGATATGATAAGAATACCCTGATGGCCTGAATAAATCTGCATTTTTTTAAATTGGTGGAATATATTGTAACGTCCACTGTGAAGGATTTCTAGATAGTACCTAATAGGATGAAGCATGCTCCTTAATTATTAAGTATTGCATTTTGTTATATAGAGGTCATAATATGAATGCTACTGAATATTCTGTTTTAGCAAGAGCTTTTATCTTACAATTTTTATATATAAGACTTTATTTATAACCCTAATATTTACAAACTTCCAGTACATTTAACCTCTGCTCTGTCTGTTACTTCCGATTCCTTTTTAAATTTTCCAAGTACTGAAAACAAATTAGAATTCTTTTAGCCTACTGTTTGTGTCCCATGTTGAATCCTGGTGCTTTATAAAATGCCTTTATCTACAAAAGTATGTTTTCATTCTCACCATGAAATAACAATTCAATAGCTCCAAATTGCTTATGTAATTGGCAGATAACTTGCATACAATTATTTGTGACAATAATACAGTACGTCACAGAATGGCTGCACTGAAAAATACCCTCTCATGAAGACAACATCACACTGTTCCTCTGCATTTCTGTGACACAGGAAAATGGTGACTTTCAGAATAATAACTTGAAACCTCAAAGTCATCTAAAGCGCACACAGCACACAATTACTATCGCCACAACCGTAGTCTGCTACTTCTGCTACTTGTATGTGTTGCTAAAAACAGCACTTAGAGCCTCTTGTCTTGTGACACATAGTGCGCTATCTTTACAGAACAAGAGTGTTCTCAGACGCTCCTTCGATAATGAAAAATACCATATGTAAACCTATCATGAGCAGACTTTCAGAGTGTCCTTATCACGGGGCCTTAAAAATATGTCCAACGCATGGAATCCTTCACTTTCACAGGAAACCCCCTGACATAAACCAGATATTGGGATGACACTCACTCAAGGTGATAAAGCCGTTTGCTGTCAAATGTGTTTTTACAGCACTGGAAGTAGAGGTTCAGAATTGCTCATTGCAAAATAGCATGCATAAGAACATAAGTAGGTTTGCAAACAACAGGAGGCCATTCTGCCTATCTTCCCATTTTGTTTGTCTGGTAGCTAATTCACCGGAGGACTGATGTTTATTTAAAGATGCATTGATATTGAGTTTGACAACTTAATTATGTAACTTGTTCCAGGCTCCCACATCCCTTTGTGTAAAGAAGTGCTGCCTGTTCTGGGTTTTAACTGTAGTTGTCTGGACTTTAATTGTCGTAGACGTAGAGAAATGGGGGATTACATCAAAAGATGAACAGACAAGCTGGGAAAAGAGAAAAACTCACAAAATGAAAAGTCTCGTTCCCTAGAAGTGTTTGTCCTGCTCCAGCAGAGTTACTTTCTTGCTCAATTCGCCTCTGAGCTCCTGTTCAAGCTACTGAGACCCCAGCTAACAAAACCGACTTGATCCAGATACAGCCTGATAGGAAATGTCATAGGGTTTGTCTCTGAAGTGTTAGAGGGAGAGATGGCATTATTTTCTCAGGTAAGTCCAGGTGGTTTGGTAAGGACATTTACAAAGTGCTCAGGCTGAGAATGACATGTTTAGTCATCCTGGTTCCTATCTATCTCTTCCACAATAAATTGTGACCACCAGGCTCTTTCCTTACAGTTACCAGTTACAAGAAAAACAAATTAAAAAGCACTTTGCATGACCCTTGGGGTGTAGGAAAATTTCTACAGAAAATTAAATTCCATGTTTTTTGTAGATGCTCATCAAATTGTATCCTTAGTCATCTCACTTTAGGGAAAAGAGCTGCAACAAATTTCCTTGGAAGAGCTTTTAAATGCTTCCAATGAACTATGATCCCGAAGTTGGTTAAAGCATGTTCTTTCCATGCTTGAGTGAAACCACATGTATTTCCAGCTCTTCATGAACTCTTGTTTTGCCCCGCGGTTCTGAATACACATTTTCCTGCCTTTCTTGTTTGTCACAAATCGTACTTTGTGAAATTCTGTAGAACTGCCTGTTGTTGTTTTGACAAACAAAAGTGTTGACACATTTTGCCAGCAAAAAGGGAGTGTTAGGAAACTGCCTGTTCAGCAGATCTTTTCTGCTTTACTCCTTGGATAGCTGGCAATGAGTTCCCTGAAAAGTGTTTTTCCATGAGTGTGGTTATATTCTTTCCAGAAAAATGAATGTGCTTGACAAAGAAATTCTTAGAAACAACATGAGGCAATACATGTTATGAGCCTCTTTAACGCTCACTACCTTAAAACCAGAGTAAAGCAAAAATCACAAAGATGACTGTTAATTATGAGAAGGTATTACTCAAACTATGGGGAAACCCAAGTAATAAATATTCAACAGTCCAGGCATTAAGTTATTCTAAATCCCAACAGACAGAGGAAACTACAATTCCAGACACTGGTCTCCAGCTAGCGTCTGTTAGATTTTCATCTATGTTTATTTATGTCTTCGGTATGAGTGCTGGATGTTATACAGGAGCAAAATGAAATAGGAAGAACACAAATTTGAAAAAAGTAGCCCAGGTCTGAAACAGGTAACACAAGCAGGGGATTCAGTTCAAGGGCAGGAGGGTGATGTTATGTTGCTGTTTAATATTTTACAACCTTATCAGACTCAGCCTACTTGGTTTTTGACACTTTTGTCTAAAGGTCTTGGCCACCTCACTTCACCCAGTACAGGTTTTTAGGACTGCATCATGAAAACACAGAGAGCAATCCTTCCTCCCTGTAATCACAGTCTAGAAGGTGATTGCTGTGTCTAGATGGCTAGATGTGTGCAATGCATTTCTGCGAAAATGCAAACAGTCTATTAGAAACTGGAACAAGTGCCAGCCTCACATACTGTAGGAAACTGTTTACATTGGTTTATGAAGAATATGTAACGCAATGGGGGCTCAGGCGGGTGCCCTTGCCGCATTAGGTCGGCCCCCCACCGTCAGGGCTCGAACCCAGACTCCCGCATCACTCTGCAGCGACCCAGCCCGGTGAGCCAAAGAGAGATCTCTCTACAGCCCACTAGTTGTGGTCCTGCTATCACAGGGAAGGGCGGTGACGTCACCTGCTCTGGTACGCCGGCTCTTACACAGTGCCTGTCGGCCGTAAACGTTAAACTAGCCTCGCATACTGTAGGAAACTGTTTACATTGGTTTATGAAGAAGAGATGCAACAGCCTCTTGCTCACTGAGCACTGCTACATAGGAAAGCCTGTTGGCTCTAAAATAAGCCTAGTTTGTTGTTTGCTCTTTGAAATATATTTTAGAACTTTAAAAAGTTACAAATTCAGCCCATCCAGCCCATTTGGCACTAGTTAATTGATTCAGGCTCATTCAGCCATTTCTTGAAAGAAACGGGGTTCAACAGCATGGCTGAGTGGCTTGTTCCACACTCCTACAACACTTTGTGTAAGGAAGTGCCTCCTGTTCTCTTGTTATAAACGCACTTCCACATAGTGTCCGCGGAAGCCCCCTTAATTCCAATTTTAAAACTTAGTTAAATTCTAGGGGCAGTCTCCACAGCACTCTATTATGTAGTTTTATAACAAGAAATAAAATAAACAATTGACTTAATGGTGTGACTGTGTAGTCTAACTTGCAAATTATCTCATACCATTCAACGTGTTGAATATGGTATTGATATCCCGCCCCCGTTTTCCTGGGAAATAGACGACTCTCCTTTACAGGCCTCCACTCCCCATCCCCAACGCCGGGAGCATTTTACCTGGAACCAGCGCCCAGTCTGGGCTTGTAGAAGGAGCGCCGTGCAGCGTGCCCCGAGCAGTTTGCGGGGGACGCGGGGGTGGGAACGGGGGGGATGAGAAGTTGCGTCAGTGCGAAAAGGCCCGGAGACAGGAATGTCTTTTTCTTACAGTCTTTCAAAAACCGTGCACACACACACACAAAAGTTTCTGTTACACAATTGGAGGTGTGCACTTTTTTTTTCTTTCCCATGACGTACATATGATACAGAACACGATATTTTACTTATTATTATTCTCAAGAGCGCGGCAGGAATTGAGCAAAAGAAGAGCATTAGAAAGAAAGGTTTTAAACAACAGACGGCCGCTCGGCCCATATTGACCATTTGGTAGCTAGCTAATTCGAGCGTCTCACCCTTGAATGTTTTTGCACAATACCAGGGCATCGACTTCAGCCTAGCTGGGTAACCTGTTCCACGCTCACACAACCCCCTTGGGCGAAGACGTGCCTCATGTTCCCAGCTTTAAATGGTCTCATCCCTGAGGTTTCCATCGGTGTCCTTTGGGTTGTGTTTGACTGTCGGCTCTGAAAAAATCCTCTGGGTGATCTTTATCGGTGCCTTTGAGGATTTTGAATACTTGCGTCAGGTCAAACCGTAATCTCTGTTCAAGACTAAAAAGGGTTCTGGTCTTTCATCCTGTGGTGAGCGTACTGGGGCGCTATGGCTGCCGTCGCATCATCCAGGTGGGGCTGCAGATTGGTAGTGGTGGAGGGGAATCCCCATTACCTGTAAGGCGCTTTTGGGTGGAGTGTCCAGAAAAGCGCAAGGAAATATTATTATAATTTTCATCCTGTCAGTTGTAATTGTAGTTTTGCAGAGACTTTTTGGTTCAATCACTAAAGTTGCAGTAACAGTTAATTTTTGTTTTGCACGTTATTTTGACTGAATATGTTATTCTCTTTAAAAATAAACCTAAAAAGAATAATTTACATGATTTTTTGAAGACTCCGAAATTGCGTATTCAAAATCTCTGCTCTGTAGTGATGTGCTGCCACCTAGCGGTCACATTAAGAAATTAGATCCCTCGATCGAGCAATTTAAAACGGGATTAAACGGAATCATGTTTATTGGTAATATCTAGTGATGCATCGTTCTTCCTTTTCTCTAGACTGGGGTTCCTTTCGAAACACGTGTTGGTCACAACGAATCAGTTCAACAACGCTTTGTTCTTTCGCTACACCTCTTCCATTTCTTTTTTAAAATGGATTTTTAAATTATTGCAGATCACTTCTACAATGTATATATAATCATTATATATATAGATCATTATCTATCATTATATATTCATTATATATAATTATATTATATATCCAATGTATATATAATCATTATATATTATATGTATAGATCTAATTTGATCTAGAGATGGAGCAATTTAAAACAGGACCCGCCCCAAACACACCAACATCGAGTAGACTTTCCTTGATAACTACATATAAAACAACATTGTGTTCATAAAGCTCTTTTTAGCCCCAAGAACTTTAAATACATGAACGAATTCCCCTCGTCCTTCACCACAGGCGAAGAGAAGAAACTACTTCACCAGGTGAACTGAGAGGGGTGTTCAGTAATTCCAGGTTGTGTAGGTGGAAGTTATGCATCTTTAACACTCCTCCTCCTATAAGCAGGGCTGTGGGATATTTAATAACCAAAAAAACAGGGTCATAGTCGCATTTTAACGATAGCAACTTCTACAGCATATAGCGCCACCTACTGATCTACCAACGCTACATGCACCAGCTACCTGCTTGTCTGTTGGTTGTGTCTAGTCACAGTATTAAGGGCAGAAAAGAAACAACATTTCGGCTGAGACATGATGACGAGATCAGGTTAGAAAGTGATAGGCAGCTTCTGCCAGAAAATAAACTACCAGAATTTACCTGAGTCCATTCAAATACAATCTAAAATTATTTATTCGTAAAACTAAACTTTTATTTCATGGAATGAGAAATTAATTAGACCTAATTTACTAAAATATACAGAATACGCTTTCTTCACTGCATGATAATGATGCTACTATAAAAATCTCGTTCCTTGAAACGCACAGAGCCTTGGGAGTTGCTGTCCAATTTGTTGGAGGGAAAGAACTACAATTCCCAC
Source organism: Lepisosteus platostomus (assembly GCF_059453375.1). Lineage (NCBI taxonomy): Eukaryota > Metazoa > Chordata > Actinopteri > Semionotiformes > Lepisosteidae > Lepisosteus > Lepisosteus platostomus. The sequence goes on from NC_142612.1 coordinate 68,596,697, forward strand.
AATGCTATGCGCCTCACAGGAGGGACTCACGCGTGCGCAGTTTGTTGTGTCCCTCTCAAGCAGTAAATGAGGAGCTGGGAGAGTCTCTTTTTGTATAAGAATTAAATATTAATACACAAAGTCAAAATTCTTCTTTATACTTGCCAGTCTAAGACATGGAGTCACTCATGGCATAACCTGTTCTCGCGGAGTAGCGAGTGGGCGAACCGAAGCCGAAAACAGCTCGGAGTGACAGAACGGGGAGGCTGTTTGTGCAGTGGGGTCTCAGAGGAGGAGGAGGAGGAGGAGGAAGAAGAAGAAAAAAAATATCGGAGGAAAAAAATTAAACAACTGCCCCCACCACCCCCTATCCGAGGAGGCCAGGGCCGCGGCTGCCCTCACCCTGACCACCCTACCGCCAGGATGGCTCACCTCCGGGACCTGCGGGACCTGCGGAACCAGGTGAGCTCGGCTGGGGCGAGGGGGGCTCCGCTCCTCGCTGGGACCCTCGGCGGGAGCCGTGCAGGTAGAAGGCAGAGAGGCGTGTGTGCATCTGCCACCTGCCATTCCTCAGCGCACTCATTGCTCCTGCCGCATTCCTAAGGCGGATAAGGCTGCAGGTATTAACGCTCGCCCCGCGTCCCGTCATCCGCAGCCCTCTAGGTGATGTAGATAATTCCCGAGCTGTGCCTCCTGCTATCTTCGGCTGCCCACAGAGCACGCCAGGGGAAAGCCGTCTTGGACAGGTGTCCTGAAGCTAGCACGTCGCTTGTTCTCGGTTTGTAAGTTTTAGTTGTCGCATTTTTTAAATCGTCCAACGTGACTCTTTCTGATTCCCCCCCGTTATGCTTTCTGATAAGGAGCATCACCAGTTCTCAGCACTGACAGGGCAAGAGATTAGTTTCAGCTGTTGTGCTGAAATGCAGGATTCCCGATCAGGCAGTGTCCATCTATATTGGTCCTGTATCTAAACTACATCTAAAACCCAGGTGGCGGTAGAGATGACTGACATAGTTACCTATGTTATTTGTCTCGCTATGTGGTACATATGCAAGAGGCTGGGGTATGTTTGGTACACATACAGTGTATGACCGTACTGTAGTAAGTTATGGTTTATAGGCTTAGTGGCTGATGTTAAGTCTAAGCAACTTTCCATAATATGTTCTGCTCTTTTCATGTTCTTGTATTTATTGTTAGTCTCTTGACTGATTGCCACAGAGAAAAAAGATGTCTGAAAATATACTGAAACAACAGAAAGTATTGTCACAGACTTTTCTGAAGTGTACTACTGCACTGCTAATGCGGTTCAGTGTAATGTCACCCCTTTTAACTACTGCAGATAATCACACAGGGCTCCCAACAGATAAGAAAAAAGAGAAAAAACTTCAATACATACAGTACATGAGCTGCACTTCTAAATGAGAAAACATTTGCAATGGCTGCCCTAAAAATACATTTATAAAGCAGATTTATACTTGCTAAAATCAGCGGATTCAGTGAATGTAGATGCACCAGGCCGCAAATGTAAAATATGACCTGACATGACCCTAGAGCATGCACCAGAGAAGAGGTTCACAGTATTATACAAGAACAAGTAATAGGTTTATTCCATGCTGAAAGGTGAAGAAAGAAAACAACGTTTCGGCCGTGGAGTCTTCTTCGGGTGTGGACACCTGAAGCACCTGAAGAAGGCTCCGCGGCTGAAACGTTGTGTTTTCTTTCTTCTCTTTTCAGCACGGAATAAACCTATTACTTGTTCCTTTGCAACCTACGCATGCTGACACAGCTACCCACCTGAACTATCACTGTATTAGATTTGAGATTCACCCAACAAAGACACTGGCAGCCACAGTCAGATATTAATAAGAAATGGGTTTGAACATACTGGTTTGGATGTGCGGGAAATAAAGGTAGTGTATCGCACCACAGTGCTTGTCCGTTGGTTTTTTAAGCTTTCAGCTGTGCATTTCTCCTGCTGAGTAAGCAGCCCTAGGCCTGTCCCTGAAGCAGAGGGAGCATGGCCGGACTGTGCTCTTTATGGGATGCCATTACATCACAGGGCACAACTCGTGCACACTGACAGCTTCCACACAGCAGTCAACCTCGCTGGTATGTTTCTGGGAGGAAACCGGGGCACACAACGAAAACCCACACAGATGCCAGGGGTGAACGTGCAAACTCCACACATAAAGCCTCCCCCTACCAGAATTGAACCCAGGTGAACAAGACCCCTGAGACAGCCGGGCCACTGCGCCTCTCAGTTCTCCATTTCCTCTGCTAATGATCTGGAATCAAAATACATGAATCAGATACAAATAAAACTCTGCTGATCTGCCTGTGGCTTTGACAAGCAAGCGTATATCTAAATTTCTCTCTCGTGAAATCTAAAGTGAAGAACAGGGAAAAAAACCCTCCAGTAATTGATACAGGTTGCCTGCAGGGATTGTCAATTTTTTGTCCAGTGTACCCCAGAGAGCAGTGCTAGAAGCACCGTAATTGAAAAGAAATTAAGTTTAAAGTCAAGCATTTTGAGTTCTTTTTGCTTTCTCAAGCAGACGTGTGTCTGAAAAGAAGTGCCCTGTGTTTTAAAAGTGAAGTAGCAACACTTTTCCCTAGTCTCGATTAAAAAAAGGGGTAAAGGTCACCAATGTCGTCTTTTCTCGAGTTTTGGAGCTAGCGAACCAGCTGTGTTTTTCTGTCATTTCAGTATTTAAAAAACAAAGAATTTTACATTTGCCATTTGTATTTATTGTTCCACTCAGTAATGGACATCTGCTTCCCCTCTTTTAAGCACGGCTTTTATGGCTTATTCAGGGTCAGCATCATTTTTAAGTTTGTTGTGTTTTTTTATGAATTTCTTTTTTGAAGTGTAAATATTTTTTATTGAAGAGGCTCCGAAAATCCTGTAAATGAAGCCCTCTGGTTGTGCGGTTATGATTAGATAGGGCTCATAGAAACAAAGGCCCTGGTTACAGCCGAAAGGGCAGCTGTCCAGATTCTGCAGTGCTGGACTGGTTGAAGTTGGGGATGGAGGGGATGCTATGACATCAGGTTAACATGCTGCTGAATGGGAGAACTCTGCTTAGAGTTTGAACCGAAAGCAGTGGAAGAAAAAGAACTACATATCTTACACCGAAACATCAGCCTTTCACAGAGACTGTGCAAAGTGGTGGATACACACTAAGCAGAAATTGCTCACGTGCAACCTGTACATGCTATTAGCATTGCTGTAGCTGCAGGCTTGAGTTTATAACTGCTTACGCAAGGTAGCTATTCAGAGGTTTCTGTCATTTTTTATGAACTTCTCAAACGCATAGCTTGCTAGCTAGTTGTAACCCCAAAGAGAAGCTAGCCTTGTCTTTGAAAGGGTTACAGTAAGCTCTGCAGTCAGACTCTTTTGCCAGCATTAATTCAATAATAAAGCATTATGTAGCAAACCCACATTTGGTCCCCGTTGATGCCAAGGTACCTGAGTAAGACTGGGGGCACAAAGTACGAGTGTTTCTATCCAAAAGTAAGATCAGCACTGAAGTCAGTTTTTCCACTGATTTGTTTTCATTTGTGCAAATATTGAAAAATCACTCTTAAGATATTTTTACTTTCATATCTAAGACAGGTTACGAGAAAAGGAATCATATGAAAGTGAAAGTACAACTGTTTGAGTGCTGCGTATCTTTTTATTAGGACATTGACACACAGCAGCAGCAGGTGAAGACATTCATTCGCTTATAGTCATTATAATCAACATACAAACGCCAAGGTCAGTGTGCAGATATGGTGTTAGTTATAAATTAGCCTAATGGTTTGAAACTGATCTCAAAATGTGTGACACTGAAAGCATGAGAGAGAGGTTACCAGACCTCTAGTGAGATCCTGGATGCATCCTGTTTAATTATAAACTGTAATGATCATTGATGTGACTGGAGAACTGCCTATTAATTCCCATTGTTTTATGTGTGTTGTGCTATAGCTGGGTTATAGGGAGAATAATCACCTATATTTCTGTCGAAGGAGCAGAAGTCATTCTTTGATAAGGTGCTTATCTTGGGACCTTTAATCAGATTTATTTGGTAATGTGGTGTGGAGACAGTGGACTTTTGGAATAATTTTCTTCTGCAGGAAGACGCACTTAGCTCTGACAGTCTGAAGCAGAAGACCCTCGTATATTTATATAATAAAGGTATATACATGTCCATTCTGATAATGATGGATAGTTTAGTGGGCAAAGAGTTAAACTCTAAGAACCAGGCACTCCTTGTAACTTGGTTTATTGAACTATCAGTGTGTAATGAATTTGAATTTGCTTAATTCTTGTTATGTTTTTTTACAACCCCAGATTAAATTAATACACTATACCAGTGGGAAAATATGAGTACTGATTCTTTGATAATAATGTATTTCTTTAGTTATTATTTTGTGTTCATTTATTTTATGTCTTGGGACTGGGAAGCTGTACAGTATTAAATAGACCTGAGTATTGCTAATATTGTGCTAACAAGTGTTTGACTCCATTAGTATGCTTTTTACAGAAGGTGCCACTTACTGAGTTTGGGGTGGCACCAGTCATTCTACTTGATCCAACACTGTTGTATCTATGCACTTTATGATGATCCAAATAGATTCTTTGATCTCTTACAGTATAATAACATCACTGATTGTTTTATTTCTAAAGAGTTTGAGATTAATTGAATATTATATCCTCATTCTTTTCTGCATATGTTGTGGCGTGCACTAGGGTTGATCTTTATTGTTAAAAAACGTAAAAAAATAAATTTAATTAAGGCTAGCTATTTATTTATGAAATTAATTAACATTACACTTCATACAAATACATTATTTATGTATTTTTGCAAACGAATTACAAACAACTCACAGCTGTTCTGATTAAATATAAAAATAAGTTCCTCATCTACGGTCTTATGAATTCTCTAATAAACATCAATAAAGCAGGAATGGAGACTCTCAGGTACTTCAGTGCAGGAATTCTCAGATGTAATAGTAGCCTATTCTAAAAATACATATTTTATATGTATGTATCCTTCACTGCTTAAATACAAGATATAAAGGATGAATCGAAAACATGCGTCCCTTTGATCAAAGCACAGAAGAATGTTGTGTTCCCATTGTCCTTTTGTTCCTTTATCTCAGAGACAGGGTTGAAACGTGCTCTGCTCTCGCTTTCCTCGTCGGTATCCCCCTGCTCTGCGCAGCCCTGTGATTCATTCAGTTCCGGGCCTTCCTGTTCTCCAGCCAAGATGCAGCCCTTTACGTCATCATGTGTCAGCTCGCTTATGTAAAAAGATCCAAATCTCAGCAAGAACAGTATATATATTTTTAGCTATGCAACATTTTTTTTTTGGTGCCATACGCATATAGTTGGGAAGGAAAGCTTATTCTCTGTTAACCTCATGTAGCCAGGATTTTCGTCGAAAATCATTGTGAAGAGTTATTTCTTGATTCTCAAATAGAGAAGGTCTGAGACTTGTAGGTTTCATATTTTTAATGCCGATTATATTATTATTGATCTGGATGTTCTTAAGCATGTCTTGAGCATTCTGTTTGTATTACACTTTTTGTCCAACACCTCCGATCATTCAAAGAGGCACAGTTGTCATTTTCTCCATTAGCAGTTCAGGTGGGCAGGTGCGTCAGCATGCGTAGGCTGCAAAGGAACAAGTAATAGGTTTATTCCATGCTGAAAAAAAGAAGAAAGAGAACCCAACGTTTCGGCCGTGGAGCCTTCTTCAGGTGTGTGACACACCTGATGAAGGCTCCACGGCCGAAACGTTGTGTTCTGTTTCTTCTTTTTTTCAGCATGGAATAAACCTATTACTTGTTCATTTTCTCCATTAGTCTAATCTTGGGAAAACACCGTTGTTAATGAATGACCAGCCAGAGCCCCTTCCCTGCTGTATTTTTCAAAGGTTTAGGTTTTTCCGATCTGTTCTAGCGGGTAGGAGGGGTGGAGGGTTAGAGCATGAAGTTTCTTGTTGGGTGTGATGGAAGCACATGACATTCCAAAAGAAATGTTTTTGTGGAAGTCCATTGAGTTGTTTTTCCATTTATTTTTACTAACCATTGTTGTGACTTCCCTTGTGCTTGACACGGGTAGATGTCAAAAAAAGTTGATGACTGTAGGAAAAGGTTGCAACCTCATTATATGACTTGAGTTACCTTTTCACAGAACCCGGGGTTGATCTGTGGGAATGTGTGGCTTATGTGCTCTCGTCTCCCTCTATATGTGTACAGAATTCCCGCCTGGACCCTGAGGAGTATTTCACCAAGTTGGAGCGAATTGGGAAGGGCTCGTTTGGAGAGGTGTACAAGGGCATCAACAACCGCACCAAGGAGGTGGTGGCCATCAAGATCATTGACCTGGAGGAGGCGGAGGATGAGATCGAGGACATCCAGCAGGAGATCACCGTGCTGAGCCAGTGCGACAGCCCCTTCGTCACCAAGTACTACGGCTCCTACCTCAAGGTAAAAATCCTGCGAATTTGCTCCATGTGTACATGTGCAGTGATTGGGCCCTCCATACTGCGGCACAAATATTACGCTCATCCCCTGGTAAAAGAGCTCTGCACTTGCGAGCACTCTCTAAAATGAGCAATACATATACAGACTATTTTTGCTAGAAATGTGAACTTCACCCACTAATGCGAGCTCCAGGCATGTGGCTTGTTCTTCTGTTTTTATTTTATGCTCCTCTGGGCTGTTGTTACTTAACAGAAATTGATTGTCAGGGCATTATGCTAGTTATGATTTAGAGTAATATTTTGTATGCATAATTAGTAAAACTAATAGCATTGATTGACGGATTTTAACATTTTAGATAAAATATTGTACAGCTTTAGGTGACTACTAAGTATCTTTTAGAGTTTAGATAAAGTTTGTGACACCTGGCACTTCTAGGTTCAAAGCAGAGAGGATGTTTGCTGAAACGTGGGGGCTCCCTAGAGCAAAATCAATTTTACAGTTTACCTAGTTAAGCTGTGGGTTAATGGTTGTTGATGAGCAGTACTGAAACACAGCATATACGATCGCATTCACGTCCAGTTACAAAGACTTGGAATGATTCAGAGACTTTTATGTTATGTTATTGGGAATTTAGTGTGGCTTTTATGGGTTTTCACCTACAAATTGTGGAATCAATAGTACTTGTATTGCGAGGAATAGGCATGCTTGAGTTTGTCTTCTGGACATCAGACTGGCTGACCAGCTGCAGTTCAGAATCAACATCGGAGCGCGAGGCTGGGGTGGCGAGCCCAGAACCCCGGAGCGCGAGGCTGGGGTGGCGAGCCCAGAACCCCGGAGCGCGAGGCTGGGGTGGCGAGCCCAGAACCCCGGAGCGCGAGGCTGGGGTGGCGAGCCCAGAACCCCGGAGCGCGAGGCTGGGGTGGCGAGCCCAGAACCCCGGAGCGCGAGGCTGGGGTGGCGAGCCCAGAACCCCGGAGCGCGAGGCTGGGGTGGCGAGCCCAGAACCCCGGAGCGCGAGGCTGGGGTGGCGAGCCCAGAACCCCGGAGCGCGAGGCTGGGGTGGCGAGCCCAGAACCCCGGAGCGCGAGGCTGGGGTGGCGAGCCCAGAACACCTGGAGTCACTTGTCTTATCTGTTTTCAGGGAACCAAGCTGTGGATCATCATGGAGTACCTGGGTGGGGGCTCAGCTTTGGATCTGGTATGTCGGTCCGTCTTTCCTGATTTCTGCACCTCTTGTCACTTCGAAAGAAGTAGGAAAATCTTTAAGAGATTGTCGGCTGCAGCATTTTCTCTGCTTTTAGTTCCTTTATGTATTTTAGTTTATTAGCATAAATAGAAGGCATCTTTGCAAATGATAGGGGTTTTTCCACTTAGGTCTTAATTTCATTTTTTGAGTGCATGAAAATCACCTGTGTACTGTCATAGTGTATTTCTGTTCTCACATTTACTTATTTTTCAGTGCATGGTACAGTATTGCATTTGCTGTGTTTCTACGATGCTTGCAGTGAATGAAGTTAAGAATTAGGTTAGTCATTAACATCTGGGAAATGTAGACATTTAGGTCCCCCAGTTTATGACAATAGATTTTCAACTTTGTTCCTCTGTAACTTTAAATTGCTGAAACGATCTGTGTAGTAAGGAGGTCAGCATTTATTTTGCGAACATCTAGACCGTTGATGAGTGCAGCAGTGTGATGGTTTTCTGACACCTCTCTCCAAGTTGAAGCCTGGACCGCTGGAGGAGACCTACATTGCCACCATCCTGCGGGAAATTTTGAAGGGGTTGGACTATCTACACTCAGAGAGGAAGATTCATCGAGACATCAAAGGTGAGGAAGTGTCGTAGGAAATTCTTCATCAGAGGAGCAGGACACAGTCTTGTGCAGATTCAGTTTTATTGAGCTCAATAAGTCCAACAATGCGCACCGGGTCTGCCCCACAAAACGGACAAACTGCAAGGGTTTCCCAGGTCTTATATACAGTCAGAAGAAAGTTTGTTTCATTATCTGAGTGCTTGTCCTGTTCTTTGATATGCAATTACCTCTTATCCTACTCTGTCTTGCTCTAGGTTCTGTCCTTTGATATGCAGCAGACATTGGTCTGGTTTATCCTGTTTGTGGGTGTTGTTCCTGTCTTTTCTTATGTAGAGTTAAGCCACTGGGGCTGCTAAAGCAAGTCAGGTTTATGGCATCTTAGTGTAACTTTTGTTTGAGGCTAAATTAACAGACCCCATCAACAGCTCTCACAATGTGCTTAAGTGGTGAAACTTTGATGCTGGATAAGTGAGATATATACATGTCCCACTTCAGAAGCATACTGTAACTGGTACCGTAATCTGTTACCAGTTTTTATAATGGTTTCAGCCCCATCAGTCCCAGTGTCTGATGCGTAGACACAAAATACTCCTTCTGTTACGCTTGCATTTCATCAGTTTAATTGTTAGTTGTAGGGAGTTCGTCCTTTGGCGAGCTTTAACATTATAATTTGAAGAGAACAGAACTCTTTAAACTGTAATCCAGCTTTATTGACTTCCTGTCATCCCTCTTACACTGTTCTGGGTCAAGAGGGATGCTGTAAATTGTAGTAGTTTTTAAAGCTGTACATTGAAATGCGACTCATGATAATGTAGCTCAATGTCCTACTGCCTCTTCCTAATGATGCGAGCTGCTTTTTCTGCGCCGTTTCCTGGCAGCTGCGAACGTACTGCTGTCCGAGCAGGGAGATGTGAAGCTGGCGGACTTCGGGGTTGCTGGGCAGCTGACAGACACTCAGATAAAAAGGAACACTTTTGTGGGCACTCCCTTCTGGATGGCCCCGGAGGTCATCAAACAGTCCGCCTATGACTTCAAGGTGAGTGGGCGTGGTCAAGAGGGACCTTCTTGGATCTTATTGGTCTTAGATGGCCATGAGGAGTGGGGTCAGAGAAATGGAAGGGCAGCAGTATGACGCCTTTTTCTGCTTTGTCAGCCTGTTGTATTTAGACTGTACCTGTATAACCATTAAGAATCACTAAAATTATTTAAGAAGATATTTTTTGCAGACCCTTCCAGCAGTCTCCTTTAAACCCTGACTGTCTACTGCAGGCTGACATTTGGTCCCTGGGAATCACAGCTATTGAGCTGGCCAAGGGAGAGCCCCCAAACTCAGACTTGCACCCCATGAGAGTCCTCTTCCTCATCCCCAAAAACAACCCGCCTACGCTGGAGGGCAGCTACAGTAAGCCCTTCAAAGAGTTTGTGGAGGCGTGCCTGAACAAGGACCCACGATTCGTGAGTACCGCTGTGCTGCTCAGTATCAGTTTGGATTCAGATAGTTCTCAATGTGCACAGGAGATGCATTCCTGAAAAATGCAGTGTACATTAGAAGTGCAGTAATAGATTTTCTTCAGGAATGCATGGAAATAAAGGGAATGCATTCTGGTCCCACTCCCAATTAAAAGCAATCAAACACACTTATTCATGCAAGATGTTTCTATAATACTAAAAAATAAACTAACTGTTATTGTTTAACAATTCAAGCAATTTAAAGTAAAATGTAAAGGAATGCTTGTTGACAGTGGTGGGTGGTGAATGGTGTGGAAGTATTCACTTCCATCTATGTTGCATTATCTGACAGTGTGCCTTTTAAATGCCATTTTTTACAGTCTCATACATAACATTACAATTAGATTACCATCTCTTTTCCTTATTCAGTGTTTTGAGCCCAACCACATTTAAGTGAGAATTAATTCATTATAAATTAAGAAGTGGTGTACTTTCTTGAAGAGTGTTCAACCAAAAATGTTCAAATTAAAAGTGTGTAAATCGAAAACTGTTTGCATGTGTTTTTGAGATACGGTGCTCAAAGTAAAAATCCAAACAGAGGAGCTGTGAATATGGTTGTTTGATATCTCTCAGAGACCTACTGCCAAGGAGCTGCTGAAGCACAAGTTCATCACACGATACACTAAAAAAACACCCTACCTGACAGAGCTCATAGACAGATACCGGCGCTGGAAATCTGAAGGTCACGGGGACGAGTCCAGCTCAGATGACTCAGACATGTATGTACTCCAGCAGAATATATCCTTACTGTATGTCCCTCTTGGACTCCTGCAGCCCAGGTCAAAGGATGTTTCAATGGGGTTTTTTTTTAGGGACGGAGATGGGGATGAGCGAGAACAGTGTCCTGTCTGGACGTTTCCTACAGTGAGGCCTAGCTCCCTGAACAAACTACAGAACGGTCTCTCTCTTCCCAACTCACAGGTGAGGGCGCACTCTGGACCAGACATTGAAACTATAGCACACTATTTTCATAACGGAGGTGAAATTGACTTTTAGAATGGGAGTGATTTTGTCTGGTATTTGGTCATTTCAAAATGATCTAAGTAAACAGTCTTACTGTACTTCTAAGATAAGATAAGATCACTTTACTGGCCATACACAATTTCTTGTATTAGGAATTTTGTCTTTTCACATACCCCAACTTGCTCTCCGTGAGACACACAGACAGGGAGGGAGAGAAGCTTGGGGTCAGAGTGCAGGGTCAGACATTTATATGGTGCCTCTGGAGCAGTTGGGGTTAGGGGCCTTGCTCAGGGGCCCAACGGAGTAGGATTCCTCTGCCCACCGCGGGATACGAACCGGCAACCTTCCAGCCACAGGCGCAGATCCTTAGCCATGGAGCCACCGCAGGTTTGCCCATACATAGTTCAATTCAACTTGATTTGTCATTATACTTACACTGGTGCATAGTATAGTGAAACGTGTTTCTCATTAGTCACTCAGGTGCAGTATGTAAATAGAACAGAAGACAAGAGAATAGACAGTAACACAATAACAATAACAGTGTAATAAAAACTGTGCAAATACGCAGAGAAAATAATACAACAGGACAAAAACAGTGCAAAAGTAATTTGGAGAACAGTGCAAAAATAATACGGTGATTAATAAATATTACAACTAGTACAGTTTTAAGTACAATTTCGGCTTACATTCAGTTGTCGTGTATGTAGTGGTGTTGGAGTACAGTCATTGTGGGTACAGGAAGAAGTGAGGAGAGATCATAGTATGATGGGAGGGAGTGGAATCACCAGCTCGACGGCTTTGGGGAAGAAGCTATTTTGGAGTCTAGTTGTGTGCGACTGGAGCGTCCGGAACCTTCTGCCAGATGGTAGGGGGACAAACAAGTTATGACTGGGGTGAGTGGGGTCAGACATTATTTTTGGTGGCTTTTTTCAGACTTCTGGTATTGTAGATTTCATGGATGGATGGTAAGGCTCTGATGATGTGTTGGGCAGTTTTGACCACCCGCTGCAGTGCCTTACGGTCAGATGTGGTGCAGTTGCCGTACCAGACTGTGATGCAGCTGGTCAGTATGCTCTCCACCGTACGTCTGTAGAAGTTGGTGAGGATCTGTGGATGCAGGCGTATTTTCTTCAGCCTTCTCAGGAAGTACAGCCGCTGTTGTGCCTTCTTGATGAGACTGGAGGTGTTGAGTGCCCATGTGAGGTCCTTAGGGATGTGAACACCTAGGAATTTGAAGTTATTTACCATCTCCACCTCAGACCCTTCAATGTAGATGGGGGAGTGGACTTTTCTTTGTCTCCTGAAGTCAACGATCAGCTCTTTGGTTTTGCTGATGTTGAGACATAGGTTGTTGGTTCGGCACCAGTCTGCAAGTTGTTTAATCTCCTCCCTGTAGGCAGTCTCATCGTTGTCAGTGATCAGGCCCACGACTGTGGTATTGTCAGCATACTTGATGATAGTGTTTGTGCTGAACTTGGCAGTACAGTCGTGGGTGAACAGGGAGTAAATCAGTGGGCTGAGCACACAGCCTTGAGGGGCACCGGTGTTAAGGGTGAGCGTGTTGGAGGTGAGGTTGCCAATCCTGACAGTCTGGGGTCTGCTGGTGAGGAAATCTAGGATTCAGCTACAGAGGGTGGTATCTAAACCTAGAGCCCTGAGTTTGGTAGAAAGTTTTATGGGTAGGATGGTGTTAAATGCTGAGCTAAAGTCAATGACTAGCATTCTTGTATAGGTGTTCCTTTTATCCAGGTGGGTTAGTGTGGCGTGTAAAGCTATAGAGATTGCATCCTCTGTGGAGTGATTTGTGCGAGAGGCAAACTTGAGAGGATCAAGTGATTTTGGAATGCTGCCTTTAATGTGCGGAATAAGTAGTTTTTCAAAGCACTTCATTATGATGGGGGTGAGTGCAATAGGGCGGTAGTCATTCAGGCATGTGGGTGCTGATTTTTTTGGTACTGGCACGATGGTGGTTGTCTTGCAGTAGCACAGTACAGTGGCCTGGGCCAAGGAAAGGATTGAAGATGTCAGTACAGACATCAATCAGCTATCTGCCAGGCACACGTTCTGAGTACCAGGCCAGGGATACCATCAGGTCCAGCAGCTTCATGTGTGTTCACTCTACTTAGTGATTTCCACACATCTAGCTTGGATAGTGTGGGGGGTGGGGTGGCTGGTTCAGGGTTTTGAGCTTCGAAGCGTGCGAAGAAGGTGTTAAGCTTGTTTGGGAGAGAGGGGTCAGTAGCACTTACAGTACAGGGCTTGTTTTGTTCTTGTAGCTTGTGATTGTACAGTATGTACGTCTTGTCACATGCGTCGTAGGTTAGCGATGGTGTTGTAGTGGTGTTCTATCTGGGATTTGTACTGTTTCTTGGCAGATTTTATGCCGGCTCTTAATTTTTTTCCTTGCCACTCTCAATTCTTCCTTATTTTTGATTTGGGAGTTTGCATATCTTTTTAACGCTCGCCACATCATCAGTTGTCAGCAACATATGCCCACATACAGTTTACTGTATGTGCACTTTATGCCATATGTGAACTTTCATACTGTAATGTTAAAGTTTGTGGTAATATTAAATAATTGTTAAAATAGATTGGATGAGTGAAATAGAATGAATTAAAATCTGTATTTTAATAAACTGTGCCACTAGATGGGCTGAATGACCTCACATTTGTGACCATTCTTGTATTCTAAGTTTTCTAAAAAAGTGTTGTTTATGGCCACGTTATTTATTTTGACATTGCAAACTCCCTTCTGAAATTGAGGCGAGTTTGAATTAATAATGTGATGGATCAAACAGGAGATGGTTAATTTGTGCTGATTTGTGTCACTGCAGAATGCAGAGGCAGTGAAAAGGCAGCCCAAGTCCCAGTGTCTCTCTGCCCTGGTCACGCCAATCTTCAGAGAGGTAAGCCTTTATCCATTCAGGAAAAGGGGGACAGACCCAACCATGTAAGAATATAAGAACTTTAAATGAAAAGTGTATTCTGGGCGGTAGCTTGACCTTGCCAATCAGTATTTTCCACAATGTCCAAAATTTAGTCTACAAAAGCAAATGTAAAATGGAGCAGCTGCTTATTTTTAACAGCCTCTTACAATTGAGAGTGATGAGCATAATTCAAAAAATGAAATATATGCAACCTACACTCATTAGTAACAGATCTGTGCTGCCTGATCATGACCTCCATTGTAGAACATGGGGAAACAAAAACAAAAAAAAAAGCCAACAACATGCTTGGTTATACAATTAAGAATGTAGAAATTAAGGGAAGTAATGTTAAAATCCTACAATACATTACATTGAAATATTCTCTGTGGTTTTGGTCATCATTGTTCTAGAGAGCAGACTCATTCCTGCCTCGAGTGGAATGCGAGTTTGGAGCTCAATCTTTTTTCTGAAGATTGCATGGGGAAATTAAAAACGGGAGAGGACTGACCAGATCAAATCGTGGAATGACACCTTAACATCAAAAACAATAGAAGGAATTGGGGACACAAGTGGAAATAAAGCTGAGAAACAATCAGGATAGGAAAGAAATGTATTTAAATTGAATGTGTCAGTATGCTTCAATAAGCAATACACTTTCTACCAGGTTCACATGCTGTTCTGTGGGATTCTGGTGTTTAACTTGGGAATTATTTTCTCCCGTACAGCTGAAAGAAAAGCGACGAGCAAGTGGAGGCAGCCTGGGCGCCATTGAAGAGCTGGAAAACGCCTTCAATTTAGCAGAGGAGTCCTGCCCCGGTATCTCAGACCGCCTGGTCACGCACATGATGGAGAGAGTGCGCAGGTGAGCCGACACCCACCCTCTGCTCATTGTTGGCTTCAAGATCACTTTTCACACACCAGTTATTTAGATACATTTGGAGCTCCTCAGTCTTTGAATTAAATCAGTCACGCTTGGAAAGCTGGACGGAGAAAAAATGCCCTCTGCAGAATTAATTTGGATGAGGCTGGGGAGTTGCATGTTAATGAATCGTACAGCAAAGTGGGAAACGTGGATTTTGGCACCTGCCTCTTTACCATGCAGGACGTGAGGAATCCACTTCCTCACTTGAAACAGCTTAGATCCTACATGGACTGTTGTGCTGAGTTAGTCTTCCTATGAAATGGAAAAAATGCAGTTACGTGTTCATAGAGAGAGATGCCCATGTTCTTCCTCTCCAGGTTTTCACTGAATGGGAACACCACCCCTTCCTCACGGTGAAACTTACTGGCTGCTAATCCTCAGTCCCTCCCTGGGCGAGCCGTCTGGACAAATCCCTTCTCCCCATCTGGTCCATCTGCTGATACTGTCCCCCAAAAGCCCGGCCTGCTCCTGGACCAGAGCACTCCAGCCCCCCCTCCACCTGCTGCCCACTGACCTCCCGGCCCCAGAGATCTTTTAATTAGAGGTTATAATGAAAATATTTTTACAGTTTTCTTTATAGGACAGAGAATGTTTAAAAAAAAGTCACAAGCGCTGTGTATTAGATCTTGTCATATACAATAAAGTTTATTGGAAGCGTTGAAGCAGTTTTGTACAGAGAATGCCTGTTCCGGATGTGTATTTTAATTAAAATATGAAACCACGACAGTGGTGAGAAAGTCAAAACACCTATTAAACACTGTCATTAAAAGAAACAGGGACTTTTTAAACTTTGTCAGTTCATTTTATTTGTTATCCTTTCACTGTAATTATGTAACAAAACTACATGCAGATCTTAACAGGAGTGGTACTCCAGCAACATGCTACACAATAAATAGAAATAACATTATTAAAATACAATACGGAGGGGGCTGCTTGAAACCTGGTTAACATTTCTCTGACAAAAAAAAAAGGAGGAGGAATAGTGAGTCACTGCAGAGCCACTCAAACTAACCCAGAGAGCCCAGGAATCACAGAAAGCTAACTGCTGCAGTTCTGCAGTTGCCAAAGAGAAGGGTTCCAGTTGGTACAGATAGTAAACAGAATGACACAGGAGCAAGCCCGCAGTCAGATTACAACAAGATGGGAATCAGTTCATCTGGGAGGCTACCGCGTTTACTTAAATAAAATCTTCTGCACACATATAGAAACAGTGATGAATGTAGACACTTTGAAACACAGGCTGACACAATGAACGGGAAATTAAAAGGAAAAAGACAAATTAAAATTACACTATAACCCTAAAAAGTGGTCCAAAAATCCAGTTAAGCATTTTTCAAAGGTTTTAATGAGTAAATCTAAAGTCTCTTTAAAAAAAAGCTCTAAGACAATGCTCAAAAAGGTAGTGTACCCCCATTCCCCTCCTTCATAAAAAGATGAGACAAAACTTTGACACACCAGTCATTACACAGAAACACTTTAAAGTAATTTATGGAGTCCCCCCACACTAGGGACCACTGAACACTACTGCAGTAACCCCATATAGGCACCAGGGAATTGAACACCCACTGCCAGGAAAGAGAATCCACTTAAAATAACCACTCCCCCACAATACGAATCTCTACATATGAGTAACCCAATGCCCATTATTACATATTGCAATATTTTTTAAAAACACTGTTTTTTAAAAATATAACTGAGGAAAACAAATTCTGGCATCAATTTCAGTTACGCCAAGAGGTGCACAGAACCCCTTATCCAATGGGAAATATAGACTGCTCCTGACAGCCACACTTTGTGTCTAAAAAGCTCAAATTACTTTTCATACACAGGTCAACATCCCACTTGTATTGCGGACAAAAGAAACGGGCCAAATCCCCAGGAAACACTTCTCTATATTAACAAATTCCCAAATGTCCAATTAACATGATGGTATTTGTGCACACTTTGCCTTTACTTAAGTTTGCTAATTATTTCTGCTACTGTCAATGCCTCTTTTTATCCGTTTGCATAAACTACTAAGCGCTGAGTGAGCCTTAGGAAATATTTAAGGAACTGCAGTTTAATTCTGCAAAAAAAATGTTTTTAATTGGGTCTTAAAACCAGCTTAAATGTAAAGCATATAAAAACCACCCTGGAGAAACTTTTAACCAGCCTTTCCTTAACACATCAAAACATGTTATGAAATATTAATTTGATTTTAATCAACTGTAAGTCATTATCTTGATCTTTTAAAGTCTTTATATTTCTGCAAAACATATTACTCTACATAAAGCTTTGAAATTCTGTTTCATTATTAACTTGGATACAAATCTAGGCTCACATTTTCTAATGGTCTTCATCTAGTAATCACTTTCATTAAGGAATAACCAAATTATTCAAACGTATTATTTGGTAAAATCAAAAAATGACAGCAGAATTATTTCCTTTAAAGCACAGGGAGTTTTTGGCATAATGGACCAACACAACAGGTGAGATAGGGCAGAGTAAAATTGAGTTTGGGCAGTGACTTGATCACAAATGAATCCAAAAATAGATTTTAAAATAAAGTCTCTTTCCCCCTCATATAACATTCATTCGGTATCCTTAGTTACTGTTGGAGAGTACATAAAGTGAAGATTAATTATACTCTAAACTGCTGCAGGAAGTCTTGCATTTTACACTCGTAATTGTAGTATGCACAGTTCAAACACAATATGTGCCCACTAAATCCTAGAATCCTATCTCTGTAATCCCAAAAATGTTTTAGAAAAAGCATTTAGGAAATTTTGCACAATCCAAGATACAAGATTAAACCTTTCAACATTATAAATAAATTATACTACTGAAGAGAAGAAACATTTTAATAGCAGCAATAAGTGACTATTACTGGCCTAATTGTGAGGTAAAATTCTTAATGATATTCTGCTTGTAATTTTAAATTAGGTGATTTACAAAGGTTTTTCACTGGATTGAACAAAATCTATAGGTCAAACTACTTAAAGATTTTCTGAGCCATTTAACTCGAACATCCTACAGACTGAATAGTCGACCTTAGTTTTGCAGTCCGTCTTGAATTGCTTTGTCTGACACTGCAAACACAAGGCCCCAATGAGCTGCTGCACATCCACAACAAGGAATAGGAGACTAAAGCTGAATTTGCAGACTAAAATCTTCTTTTTCACAGAAGCAAAAGATAACTCATTGAGCAAGAACAGGAAAATGTTGAAAATATGACATAACACCTACTAGTCTCTGTTCTTTAATGGGACAGTTTATGGCATTGAAGAAAGAAAGGATGTGAATAAAAGGTTTTTCCATGACTGGTTTTTATGGATCTAGCTTAATTTATACTTCCACTCCCCAATACAAAAAACCCCAGAAATATTCATTTGAAAAGCAGCAAGCCCAAAATCTGGCTTGTCCCAGCCTACAACTGGCCATGCTGTCCTGAATTAAATAATAATATAAATTAAATGAGCAGGAAAGGCTTTTTGAAAAAAGTATCAAATTTCTAATTCCATTTTAACCAAAATATCCAAATATATCAAAGTCAAATGTTTAAAATCTATGAAATCACAAATACATTTGTTTTGTGAAAATGGGTTGGAAAAATATCTATGAAGTCATTCCCAAACATTTTAACTTAACGGTAAAATACTGCCAAACCATTTTTAATGCAGAACTGGTGCAAACATCAGTTTAATTGATTTTTTACATTACAACACGTTTAGGAACATAGGATGGAAATACAGTATAGTACTGTTCAGTTTTAAAAAGTTAGATGCAAGCTGCTATTAATGTACCAGTCAAAAACACTGGAATATACTGTCAATCTCATATCACTTTCTATTCAACCATTTCTTCATGGGCATGAGATGATAATAATAATAATAATAATAATAATAATTGCTTACACTTATATAGCGCTTTTCTGGACACTCCACTCAAAGCGCTTTACAGGTAATGGGGACTCCCCTCCACCGCCACCAATGTGCAGCATCCACCTGGATGATGCGACGGCAGCCGATAGTGTGATAGCACATGTTTTACCACAAACACTCCTCTCATCTTCATAGGTAAGTTTTAGAGTTGAGTTACCCATGAAAGATATGAACAACAGCATCAAGAGCGCTCACGGCAATGACCATGCTCATCTTCCACCACGACAACCCAAATTCTTCGCCAGACTGTATTCAGCGGGTCAGCTGTAGCAGCGATTAGGTTGTAGTTGCCCCTTTTAAACATGCACACAAAGCCTGCTTGTGTCCCACACCCCCTCGCTCCCCCCTCGTACAGCGCTCGACAGAGGCAGAGGCAGTGCTCACTGGGCGAGGTCCTCTTAGGGTTGGAGCCTGACCCTCACACTTGCCTGACCAAAATCGCAGAAAGCCACCAGCCTCCGCTGGCATCACATCATGCCCCATTCTATTAATAACAAATACATGAGAGCCACCCCAACGCTGAACACCATTCAGCAGCACGGCTCTCCGACACGGGTACATATGACCCATTTTCAAAGATGTTGGCTCCACTGTTTCTTCATCTAAAACCCATCATCCAACTTGCCTGCACTTTCTGACGCCCTCTCAAGGGGATCCTCACAGGATCCCCTTCCTGCGCTTCTTGCTTCGCGAGACTGTCTTGTAAGAAACCGCTCACCATACTGCAGCCTAGGCCAAACCAGGAACACTGCAGAACCGAGGCTCGAGACCAACAGCACCGCCTCCATCCTCGAACTGTGGACAAGCTACAGCCCCCAGAGTTCATACTCCATCCCTTCCCTGAGTGAATGTGGTTATACAGCAGTCATTTATTTGTTACCAGGAGATTAAAAAGCTGGTCCCTTCAAATTTCCTTCAGCAACAGTGACATATAAAACACACTGTTGTTTTTGGGGTGCATCATTACAACCGTGTCAAATGGGAGTAGTTTCAGCCAGCGTCATGGTACTTTCGCCACAACTGCTTCTATGTATGTTTAATATTCCAGTCTACAGTAGAGCTTTAATTAGAATTGACTTCAAGTTTATAAAAATGACAAGTCTTTATCTAGTAAACTATTATTCTTGTTTGGCACTACATACTTTAATAAAACTATTTTATACCTTGACCACCACAACATAGTTAAATACATATAAAAAATGATTTTAGCACAGAACAGATTTCCTTCAGATGAATCATACAGCTAAAGGCTTGGTTTATTCTTCAACAGCACAAAGTCTTCTGTAGGCTAGCTCTCCGATACCGATTTTGTACTTTTGCATCTTTGTGGATGTGCCAGAACTGTAAAGCTGCACAGCCACTCATCATACCTCAGATGAAACTCCACCAGATAATTCCACGGTGTGCTGTATAGGTCAAGCATGCTTACAGAAATTAAAAGGGGGGCCACTGTTCAATCTGCCGGTCCGATCCAGTCTTTCAAACTGTTGGCGACCCATCCTTGTGCCTATGGTAGAAGAGTTTCTCAGAAAAACGCTAAAACGCACCCATCAGCCCCCAAGAGTCTGTGAGGCCCCGCCCCCCAGCTCCACAAGCTCCGCCCAGCAAGCTGCTCAGTTGCCATTGGTCTCCGGGGGCTCCCTGGGTATCAGGAGACTCATTCTGCCTGTGGCGCTTGCTGCACTCTTGATCACCTCCATCCACCTGCAGGACAAGAGCCACGACATGCTGAACAGGACTCCCAGCCTGCTCCAGTGAGCGGGTAACACCGCAGTGAATGGCCACAGTTAATAGAACATTTATATATGGCTATGAAGAATTCGGAAATAGTGGGCATTCCCTCAGCTAAAGTGTTACCTGTATAATTCTCTTACACAGTACTCTCTTTCCTTACCTTTTTTTTTAAAAAAAATAAAACTTCCCTAAATAATTTGCCATTATTACTGAAGCAAGGGCAGTGACTGAGGGAGGTTTAAATATAAACATTACAACTGCTACTTGTTACACATGATACAATCGGAGAGCCCTAGTGAGGAAAGCACCCTTCATCTGTGCTGTCAGAAGAGACTAACCCACTGGGGTGTGGCATCGGAAAGCTTTTTTTCGTACCTCTCGAAGGTGTACTCGCTCTCAGCCCTGAAGAAGTACACATGGGACTTGAACTGCAGCTTAAAGACGTACTCCTTGTGAATGCTGTCGGTCTCTGCTGGGGTGCTGACAGTGTAGCCTAGCAACGGGAGACTGGCCAAGGGGAAGTCATCCTGCAATGGAAGCACAGATGTTTTCAGTGTGAGCTCCTCAATTGAATCAGACTCAGGAACTGTTTGAGCTATTCTTCAGTCTACACAGCTATGAACCGTTAGAGCAGGCAGCAGTGACAGTAATATGAGTCAGACTACTCCGGCCACCTTGCCTCAACAGGCAACATGCTGTTTCAGCCAACACTGCAGTAAAATGATTTATGAACTGCATAAAGCAATGTTTCAATGCATCACCACAGCAACCTAATTGCTTTGCGTTTGGTGGCTCCAGAGAAAATGATAAACAACTTTGTGGAGTCAGGACCACAAACACTTTTTATTATCTCACACATCATCTGTCTGAGACAGAACACTGCAGCCAGCATTCTCTTTAAACAGTACTGAAAAATATTAAAACGCCAGATAAAGTCTGTAGCACGACATTTACCAACATTTTTAGGATTTGTTATACTGCTATTCTGCCATTTGTAATCTAAATTTTTATGTACAGTGATTCAAAACAGCTTTTAAGAGAATACAGCTACTTAAATCTTGCATATACTGTACATATTTTGTATATGGTTCAGCTTGTAAACGTTGGCAGTGACAGCAGGAGCCTGGTGTGGGGCTGTGCAACTTTAAGAACAACACGGATATAACTGCAAAGAGAGAAGAGACCAAACCCCTCAACCGCAACGAATATTTCTGGTCATTCACTGGTTTGAACTCTTGATGTGCCCTCGCGATGCCCATCTGTGATGAAGCCCTGCGAAGGGCAGGGACAGTACCTGGTGTGTCTTGTAGAAGAACAGGCAGAAGTTGGTAAAGACCACCCACAGCTTCTGCCAGCCATTGCTGTTCTTGAACTTCCTCAGCAGGTAGCCGGAGAGCTGGTTCTGGCAACAGGAAACAGGAAACAGGGCAGCAGTCAGCAGCGCAGACGCACAGCAGCTCACCGGGCTGTTACTTTAAGACAAGGGTGATCCCAGACTTCAGTCAATCCAGTCCTCCGGTTCTTAGAACGTGGGGGAAAGTTGGCCAAAAAACCTTCATACAAGAAAAAAAGGGGTACATACTGTATGCCCCCTCTCATTCCTGAACCTTGTGTTTTTAATACGAAATTGGAAAATTGTATGAAACTGTTGCCAAATAATACTGGAAATTGTGAAACTTTTCATTCTGGTGTACTCCTAACTTGGTATAAAAAGAACACATTTTTTTTTAACTCCGAAACTGATCGGTACAAATCCAAACCGAATTATAGTCTGAAGCAGCCAGTACCCGCAATGTATAATTAATCACTGTTTTTCCCCCCATCTATTTGGCATCTCTATGTCCAGCTAAAAAAGTTTACATTTCCAAAAAATGACAGAACACATATTCTGTAAACTACAAACTGGTTTGTTCCCACTTTCAGTGTTTGATCTCGACTGATGTTTCTGGGGATTGTTTTCTGGTTTTCTGATTACGGGCGCAGTTCAGGACTCCTGCACAGACTAGTTCATCTGATTGGGCCCCTCGAGCACCCCGGCTCCTCACCCTCTTCCACTAATGAGGCTTCGGCAAGCCAGGGGCTCAGAACACGCTGTTCTCTTAGAATAGTTCAGGAAGCTCAAGAGGAGCAAGAGCACCAGCACAGGCAATTCATTCATCTGGTCTAAGAGGTCCGATGACACCTAACAAGAGCCCATCAAAGGGGCCAAGGGTTCTTAAGCCACAGATAAAAACTGATTTCAGGTCTGTGCATTCTGCACAGCCAATGGTGGGTAAACCTGGAAAAAGAGAGGTCCATTGGTAGGACTTCACTCATCATAATGAAAACACAAAACTTTGTATACAGCTGGGTGGTCTGTCTTCCACCACCAGCATCGGCCTGAAGCAGGAGTCCTACAGAAAAGCTGCAAAGATGGGGGACAACACTGCTGTGGCTGGAAAACTGGTAAAACAGGCTGACTTTAACACGTTTGGAAGTGTAAAGAAAAGCACAAAAGAGACAGGATGAATGGGAGGGAGAGACTCAAGATTTAAAGCAGTGGAGTGAGATAAGAACATCCTGATCTCTGTACCAACGACAATCAACTTCAGCGAAGCACTCAAGCTTTGTTTAGAAATGTCTGCGCAACATTTACGCCCCCAACCACTTTTTGATATTCAAGTGATAAAACGTATCGCATAACAAGCCTGTGTTGAACCTGCATGGAGACATTGTGCTCCACATGTGTTGTGAGCACAGGAAAGTTTCACAATGCATTCGTCAGTATGCCAGGCCAACATGCATTCAGTCAGAAAACTATTTTATGGTATAAATTCTAGGGAAGTAATAAAATTCCCTTTCCTTCCATATTTAGCTAATGCAGGAATCTAGAAGGTTAAAGATGAGTTTGGGTACGAGTACATCTTTTCTCTCCACTTAGTGCAATCAAAGAGGTCCTAAACCTAGACCTAAAGATTTATAACAAAGTGTCTCAACAGGCTTCCTAAAAACAGTCCTATACCACTTGAAAGAAGAGCTCTACAGACTCTTGTGGCATTAAGGAGGCCAGCAGTGGGGGGTAAGGGGGTTGTGCCAACTGCAGGTTTACAGGGTGGGCAGCCGTGGGGATAGGGGCCAGCTGTACCTGGTTCATGTGCAGGTAATCGGACAGAGAGAGATTCTGATTGCGGTACCAGCACACGTGGGTGATGGTGTTGGGCCGCTGACCCTGACCCAGGAGGTAACGAGGGGGGAGCTCCGGGGAGACAGCCGGAGAGCAGGCTGAGAGACAGGAAGAGAGAAAACGCAGAGGGGAGAAAAGAGACAGGACAGGAAATGTCAGCACAAAGAAACCGGTAGACGCAGGACCAGAGGCAGGCCGGAGCAGCGTGTTAAAGTCTCCTCCCAGAGGCAAGAAGTGAGCTGTTAGGTAGAAAGGAAGTGGATTATTGTCTTTTTGAGCATTCCACAAAGAACCACATTAAGGACACCGACATTCTGACTGATGAAACGAGGTGAGGCCGACGTCTTTCACGCAAAATTAACTTGAATCAAACAGTGACTGTGGAAGATTGGATTATTGTGAGCTCTCTCGGGGAATAGCACGTTTATTCCCTCTGCCTTTCAAGGAATCTTGTACTCTTCACAGCATGCATTTGTGAAGAATCAGCATTTCAGTTTACATACAGCACTGGACCGATAAACACTAACGACCTTTAAGTAAGCAAGCAAGCAAGCAAGCAAGCAAGCTTAAAAACAAAGACAAAAAAGGCTGAGGTCCCTCTGACCGCCAATTAAGAGGGGCACACAAATGGGTTCTCTCATCCGGAAACGGGCAGGGAATGGGAAGAGTGTAGGGAGAACTGAATAATGCTGAAATGAAAGGGTGGTAAAAAGGAGAAAGAAGCGAGTGAATGCTGAAAGGAAAAAATGAGAAGGCCTTGGTTGGAGCTGCCCTGCTGGACAGTGAGACAGAGAAATTTTGGAGAACAAAGCTTGTGCAAAAATTGAGTAACCCAGAGAAACACACCCTTCACCCAAACAATCCTGTATTTTATGCCATGGGGATATTTATATATCTGAAATCGCAGAACGCTTGAATCCAGATGAATGGGTTTGGTTTCATAAAGCAGTAGGTGGCACTGTGTCCTACAGCAGGCAATATTACTAACACTCACTGCGGAGTTGCTATATGTGTCATCCAATTCAAAATATTCACATTTACAGCCTCTTCACAAGGGCTAAACTACAGCTAGTTAAAACAGCAGAACAGCTTTTTACGCTTCTTTTTGGATCAGAAATGAAATCCCCAAATCCGCATTCCTTAGCTTTTCCTTTTACACACTGGAATGCAACGCCAACCGAGTCAAGACGTGGGGCGTGGACAGTCCGCAGTGTGCCGGGCCGTGTCCCTGGGTTCTGCAGGGGGGGTGGGGAGGGAGGGGAGAGCAGCCCCCAGGCAGTGGAGGAAGGGCAGGGATGGGGTACCTCCACGGCTAGGCTGTGGTCAGACATGGAGACGCTGGTGTTGCGGTGCCAGCACACGTGCATGGTGGTGTTGGCGCGGTGGTGCGTCTGCTTGTCTAGAGAGCTGCGCGACGAGTGCGTGTCATCCTCCGACTCCTGCTCCAGAGACACTTCGTCTGAGGACCCTGCCGGAGAGAGAGAGACAGCCAGGGCAGCGGGGAAGAGGGGCAGGGGACGGCACGCACAGGGTTAAGAAGGCCCCAGCAGGGAGAGGAAGATGGCTAGCTGTATCTCCTGTGAAGAGAGGCATGGGTCCCTGATTCTCAGGTCAGCCGTGAGCTTCAACATGAAAACAAAACATCTCAGGAGCACTTGAGGTTAAGTGGACGACTGCACACAATTCAGTTTGTGGGAACACTGCGAAGACAATAAATGCAGTCAAGAACACTGCATCATGGTTTTCTTTGGCAAACAGGTCAGCTCATGTTACTTAGGGCTATGCTCAGCTTGTGTCGATTTTGTGTAAAAGGCAAAACAAAAAGCCTACATTTGTACAAAGCAGAAATGAAGCTTGCAGGAAGTGTTTTACAGCTAGTTGTACATATTTCATGAATTAGGACACCGATAAGAGTATTAAACCTAGCAGAAAAAAGCTACATCAGTTCTTGAGTGTTAATGAGCAAATTACCATATTGTGCTCTGCATGCAGATGAGTGCTCTCATTTGTGGAACTATTGACACCACTGGTAAACAAAGAGGAAAGGCAGTGTTTTTGAACTGCATCTATTTGAAAATCCAAATACAGAATTATGATAACTAATCAAACCAGCCCACATTCCCACTGGAGTACTGTGACCGAATCCTCTACTCTTTATAGGTGTATTTGGATGGTTGGCTACATTAGAGAAACAAACCTTCTGAAATCAACCCATGGGTCCCGAGACCTTAACCTTGCTGACATGCCAAGAATGTGTTTTCATTATTATACTGTGAAAGTAAATCTGGGATCTCATGGGGGTGAACATTTGTATTTTTTTCATTTTTTTCAAAAAACAGAAAAGGCACAGGGCTTGACTACTGAAGAGGCTTGTGAATTAGGTATTTCACTGTGCTCCAGTGAGAAAGGCTTTGACACGCAGCACACTTCCATGCTGCAATGCAATGAACAATACCTTTAACTCCTAAGAGTACAGAGACCAGAGTCAACAAGTGTTGGACCAGGATCTTGCATGATTCTGATGTACAGTAAGACAGGCATTCGATTACCCAAAATTACACAATTTCAACTCCTTCAAGAGGGAAAAGTTACATTTGAACCTGGTACAAAACTTGATAAATCTGGCCCAGCTGCAGACACTACCAGTGCAGAATTAGAGGGGGCACCTACTGTTAGATCGGTCACACAGGCTGCTGTCCAGGAAGAACTCTGACTTCTCCTGGGATTTCTTGGCCATATCGATGGCCATGTTCAGGTCCTCAATCCATTTCCCCATCTCCACTTTGGAGCTGAGAGCACATAAAAAGATCAAAATGTCCCCCGTTTAGGAGCAGAGTTCAGACAAGCCCACACAGCTGCAAGCAGGTCTCAATAAGGACTGCCACACGCATGTAAGGGCAACAGCGCCTGCTGCGATAACGCCAACAAGGTGGAGAAGGCAAAGAATCTGAACTGTGTTCTGATCTTCATTTGCTCTAGTTCACAAAAAAGTACAGCTCCAGTCCAAACACACAGTTCTCAGAAATAAGTATCCCAAGCTTGTTTACAAGGAAAGCCTATCGATACCTAATGATATTTAAAGACAAACATTGAAGAATACTTAATAGGCAAGCACAACATTTTCTATTTCTAGACAGAATACAATTCCTAATTTAAAACGTCAAACTTTTACATTTCAACTTGAAATACCTTGAGAGGCTGAGAAAAAACGTGCTAGGGAAAGGTGGGAAGCAGTGAATGTATGAAGGTGAAAAGCTCGGACCATTTCCCTGCCACGTCTCAGTCACGCGGGGCTTGGGGCACAGCGGCGCAGGAAGGCGGCGTCTTACCTCGCGGCTACCACAATCGTGCGCTGCGCGGAGTAGATGGTGAAGCAGTGAGGCACCGACCACTCATTCTCGCTCTCCTCCACCTGGAAAGCAGGGGAGGAACCGGGGTGAAAGGTCAGCTGCCAGAGCCCACAGGCAAGAAATTCACCCCAGCCCTGGTCTCCACTAAGGAGGGGTGAAGAGGCTGGTAGCCAGGCTCCACCAACTGCCTCCCCCTGCTTCAAACACTCAGGCTTCTCTACCAGAGTGGGCAAAGCCTCTATGTTAGCCTGTATTTGCCAAAGAGCCTTGTGGGCTACTAACAGATTCCCACCACCCACTACTAGCAACTGTAACCAGACTGCAATGGAAGGAGTACTACAGTATTGCATGCACTGCGCTGGACTAATCAGAACATTCTAAATGTACAGTGTTTTCAGGATCCTAGTCAATGTGATATGATAACTAATCAGAGCTGTAGTCTCCGACGTGAAGACTGATATTTTGCTTTTGTTCCCCTATTAACAAAGATCAGATCAGTTACCAAAAAAATAAGGGGAGGCAATCAAGAAGCTCTAGGGTGGTTTTAAGTTTAGCACTCTATGTTGAGCTCCATTAGCATGTGTTCCTTTCACTGATCCATCAGTTCCTTATTCCTTCCTTATTATCAATGATAATCTAATGAAGGAACTGGTTTGCAATGGAGCAGAATGAGAGGGCCACAGTTTTATAGCACATTTCTAATTGCTAACTGCTGGTGCTCTACAGAAGTACAACAACAGCCATCATCTGTGTATCCCCTGCGTGGGGTATCCTGTGTACTTACCGGTGCATCCAACACTATGAGCTGCAGACAGGGGTGAAGCAGAGACAAGGCAGGTTACTGCAGGAAACCCTAACTCTCCCTCACTGCAAGCCTCCTGCCCAGCCTGACTTTACAAGAGGCTATATAAAGATATCTGCTGGGATATACAGCACTCATGGGAAACAAGAAACACATTTCCCCTTAACGTATTCAAGGGCTACACTGTCCAATCCAGAGACGGAGAACCAATCCAGCAACAGACACAGCCTTAAGAAAACAAATACTGCTGAATCATGCTGATACTCTTTCATTACCTACAGTCAAACCCTGGGTTATCTATTTATCCTCAGTCATATATACAGCATATGTCCCTGTTTTAATATCAATGATGACTGACTCAAGAGAGGATAAGTAACTGGAGACTAACATTTACTCAGAACTGATATTAATGTTCTTCAAAATCAAGTCTAAGGATGACAAGTTTCGAAGCTGTAAACTGCAGCCTCCCACACCTTGAACGCAAGGATCTGCACCCATTTTGTCATCAACGGTGAAACAAAGATACACGCAGACCAACAGTGAGACTGTGCAATAGAAAAGGCAGGCACTCACAATCATGCCATGCAGCGGTAACTGGCCATGCACTTTGAACTGGTTGGTGGCCGTGACCCCTTTACTGGTGTACAGGAGCATATCGGAGAACTAGGAGCAAAAGAGAGCAACAAAATCACATTTCTCTTTTACACAAAAGCCATGGTTTGCACTAGTGATCTATGATCAGAAGATACAACACTTTGTTAAGATTTACTTTTTCCACACATGGTGATATTAAATTGTTTAACAAATAAAATCAACACTCAAGATACTTCCTGTTCAACGGGACTATCACAAATTTTAGTACTGACTCATTACTGTGATGCAAAATGCAATTCAAACTCAGGCACAGCAACTTTCTATGCTTACATCTAAACTCTGCAGGATCCCAGAACGAATATGTTATAAAGGGTTCACAGTACATCACTTCACAAAAAACCCCATCTGAAATCTTTAAAAAAATTGTTTCTAACTGCAGGAAAGCCACAATAAGAGTTCAAAGTCTGCAATAGCTGTAAGACCCTAAAACATCACTTACCAAGAAGAACATTCTCTGCTGCAGCCCTTTTTTGGTCAGCTTGTACAGACAGCCCTCCCTGATAAACTCCTGCAGACAGGACAGGTTTCATTACTCACACTAGAATCAGCAATGACTCTCACACCGCGAGATCCATGCGCTCATAACCACACTGTCATGCTGACACATCCCATGGCCCAGCAAAACATACAGGACAAGTTACAGAACAGAACAAACTCATCATGAGAAACTCCTGATGCTGGGTCATTCACGGTCACAGCGAAACACTCCTGTCCCACTGAGAGACCCACCTCCTGCAGTGCTACCCATGGCTGCGTGCTGTACTCACCCTCCCAGGAGCTATGAGGCTGTCGATGCCAATCAGGTCCCTCTGCAGCTCCGTGAGCTTCTGGAAGTTCTCCAGCCGGATCAGGCTGCTCTGGAGCTGGGCGGCCATCTCGGCTACCTCCTTGAGGGCCTCTGCGGGAGAGCCGCAAAAAATCAAAAAATAAAGATGAATTCTCATGACTACAGTGATGTCTCTCTACGGGCCTCCTCAAGGCCTCGCAAAGCAACTCATGCTAAACAGGACCTGAACTAGCCAATGAGAGTCCAATCAGAAAGAGGAGACAAAGGAAGAAAACTGGTGAGGTTTCTAGGGTGGTTTAGTGTGGGTCACAGCAGAACAGCGTCATTTCTGGAGGCCTGGGATCCAGGGGGGTTTCACAAATAATTCATATATCAAGGCTTGGGAGAAAGGATATGTCTGATTTAATAGAGCACATAGTTCAAAACAGATTATTAAAAGGAGGAGAGAACACAAATCCTCTGGCCCAAGAGGGGCGCAGCTGGGTGCACAGAGGCCGTCTTACCCTTGCAGTCTCTGTAGTCCCTGTGCTCGGGAGAGTAGTGCTTGCACAGCCTCTCCAGAATGAGCTTGTAGTGCATGAGGCGCTGGATGGGCTTGAGCAGGAAGGTGTTGAGGGGTAAGTAGCACACCTTCTGCAGCTCGAATTCCTTGTACACCGTCTCCAGCTTCTTCAAACGCTTGGTGGCCTTCTCCAGCTCCGTCAGGACTTCGTCGTGCTTCTGCAGGTAGCTGGTGAATTCCTGAACAGCGTGGCACACACAGACACCCCAGAGAACAGCGTCAAGCGCCGCAGCCAGTCCCAGCACTGTGGTCCTCGTTCTGTGACATGCCACACTCTAGCATCACCATGTCCACTGTAGCACCCCGCAAACCGCTACATTCACATTTTGTATTGAACACGGGGTCCCCGTAATATATCTGGGATAGGGACCACAAAGCTCATGATGCATTGTGAATTGACGTATAAAGGGGAATTGTTCCCCATAAGAATAATGGAAATATGGAGGGTTTGGGATTAAGTCACTTTGCCCAGCAACTTAAAGCAGGCTTTTTCCTTAAGAATTGACTGAATAGTCGGGTGAGGCACCATAAATTAGACGGTGTGTGTATATTTCACTTGTAGGTGCCAAATACAGTAAGACAGACTCATTATAAGTCCAGGATATGTTCCTAAATAATGAACCTTAAATCGAAATGCCTTGAGGGACAATATCCATAACAAATAATGTAACTAGCTTGAGATGCATTCCCAACATACAGTTTCGACCCCAGTATATACATTTAATGAACACACAAGCCCCTAAAAAAAACAAATAGAAATCAACGGTCACTAACTCTTCTCAAATTCTGGTCTCACTGAAACCAACAAAGTCATTCACTGCTTCAGGTAAGATTGTTTTACCACACACTGTTCATGCACTTAAAGTCAGTGATGAAACCTTAATCAACTGTCTGGATTAGTTATACACTGGACGGTGGCAAGAACTGATCATTAATGATGGGGCATAATGATTCAGAATCATGTTTTGTCTAGTCTAACAGCACAGTCTACAAGAAGAAGAATTTTTAGAGCTTGATTTTGCTCTTCGCCATATTTCATCTACACTTAACTACCACAACAAAACCACAAACCACCAACGTTTCTAGTTTTTGGGGTCTTGAAAAACCCTGGATTTGGCGTCGAGTTCTCCAATTTAATCAATGACATTAGGTGTGAAACGGGAGTATAGAGGGGTGACTCACAGCTGGGACCACCTGTATTTGGTAACAGCCTTTGCAAAGAAAGAGAATCCACGGTGGTGCAAACTTTCATCCTTTAAAAAAACAATTCGATAGGTCTTTAAATGTACAGGAGCTGCACCGGCTGCTGTGGTTTACTCTGCAGGTCTGATGAATGAAATAAACTCACACCTGGGTGATAAAGAGGTCATGATTGTCGTGCAACCACGTCCAGGAGTGCACACTCAACCCCACCACATGGCACACTAAGAACCTCACCTTTAGTGCACACATGTTCCTCAGCATGACGTCCCCAATCCTCTGGTAGTCCCCTTTCACATGGGCATTGGAGCGTCCCTCCCTGGAAACCCAGGAAAGAGAACACTAAAAACACACCGCACAGCTTCACCTTTGGTTAGAGGTACTGGGGGAGAGCATGAGATTCATGAAACACAATTCTTACATATTCTAACTGGTGTGTTCTTGTCTTTGGTTGTTGAAAAGTATGCATTTAGTTAACCTCAGAATGCTCATCAGATTTGGCATCTGTACAAAAAGTTAAAATTTCACTTCAGATATTTGGCCTGAGTTCATTCCCAAAAGTACTTTTTTTGCTACACAGTCTTAGACTGCATTATGGAAACAGTGTAGCAGATTTCTACAGAACTGGCAGAAAAAGAAACATGTGATGTGCACACTATCTGAAGCCCCAGGGGTCACTGTTGAGTCATGTTTTCAAACGATGCCTCAACAAGACCCCGCAGTTCAGACGGTCTCCTTCTCAGATGTCTGGGATTTTACAGCACTACAGGAAGGAGGGGACACTCACCAGAGAGCCAGCCTCTGGTCAATCTCCTTCAGGAATCCTCGATGGAACTCGTAAACGGGGTCAATGTTGGAGAACAGCAGGGTCATCAGACCTTCGGGCATGGCATTCTCCTTTATAACAGCACTGCGAAACCACTGCAGAGCACAGATAGCTTATTACACACTAGGCAGAGGCACAATCTCACTCCAGGCAGTAAAACAATGGAAACCTCCTGTATCAACTGTGTCAACAGAAGGTACTTACCACCGTTATAACCTCCAGGTCCTTCAGGTAGGTTCGCTCTGTGGTGAGAATCTCTTTGGCAATAAAGTAAGCCTTGTCAGCCGGATACCTCTGAAAGAAACATACAGTAAGCATGCACATACTGCATCATACTGCAGAAACACTCTCCAGCTGATACCATATCAAACACCTTCAGGAAAGAAAATGCCTTTAACTCCCTTTGAGACTATTTTTGAAGAGTATTTTATGTGTGAGGGAGAGAAGGGCAAGAAACAGTATCTTCTATAGTTCTGAAATGTGAACAAAAGCCACAACACCTGGAAAACAAAAGCCCTCAGAGAACACAGCGCAAACTGAAAACAATTATCAAAGAGAAACAAATTTGCACCGTGGCAAATGTTATTTTGAGATGGAATTATTAATAGTGAATATTAATTCACTAAAGTATTAATTTAAGTTTAACTTAAAAAATAAATATTATGTTCTTTTTAATGTTGTGCAATATAACAAACAATAAATCGGTTTAAAAATCTATTCAAACACCTCACTGTTTAAGGATTTTTTATGAATGTTGACCAAGTATTTGTTCATCGAGAACTGCTATTAAAACAGCAAGTTTTTGGACCACCATTGATGCATCTTGTGTAATATAGAACCCCCCCCCCCAAAATTGACAAAAGTATGACTACAAGGTTCCTTGACAGTTGAGCTTAAATGATCTCTTATTGCACAAACCACATGGTAGCGCTACAATTCCTCCCTGCTGAGAAGAGAAGCAGTTCTGTACATATGCTCACAGTCAAAGCAGGAGACTGGCAGACAGGGTTAATGAGTTTCACACTGCTCTGTAAACACACACGCTGAATCGCGACAAGAGACATCAGCAGCTGTGATGAACATACATCGCAACATTTCCACGTGTGGGGAACAAATTTTTGGAGAAATTACTAGCCGTCTGTAAAATATTAAATTAACTTTTTTTCCTCATGTAGTTTTAAACTCCCCCAAAGGAAGGCAAAAAATTCCATGAAAGGAGGGAAAAGGATTGGTGTGAAGGTTTTACAGGTGGTGTGTGCACCAGTAAAAAAAAAGTGAGTAATACCCCATTAGGGACAGCAACCTGATCAAAGAAAGGCCTGTGTGTGTAGTTGGGCATCAAAAACTGAGAAGAAGTCTGTAGATTAGCTTTAAAAAAAGTCTGAATACACAGAAGAGTTTGAGAACTTGAGTAGTAAAGAAGCAGCTCAGTTTTGGTTCAAGATGAAGACTTTTTCAACAACTGCATTAGAACAGAGGCAGGGGGTCTGGTCCAGTTTTTACAAGTGCAAGATTAGCAGGACAGATGTCGCTCCAGTGGTCCAGTGCTTATGTTTTAAAAGGGTAGAAACTACGGTTCTGGTGATTACCGATCTTCAGGAGCACAATCGAGGACAGAGCAGCGATTGCACACCAGAAGAGGGGGTGATATGCAGGCCAAGGATGGGGTGTGGATGTTGTACCTTCCTTCTGCCCTCCTCCTCCTCCTCCAGCCTGGCATTGCCCCCCTCACTCAGGACGGGGCTCTGCAGGGGTGAGGGGGCCTGACCGGGGAGGCTCAGCGTGGACATCTGGAAGGAGGGTGAGAGGCTGAGGGGGCTCTTGATGGCATAGGGCGAGAGCTGTGGACTGTCCATGGACATCCCTGCAGAAGAAAAGGGCAGACAGTTTAGCAAGTACACCCATTTTTCCACACTTGCAGCTCAATGGGAACACTTGTACCCGTTACTTCATTTCTCAATTATTCCTTTCTGATGTAGGCGGAAAACATTCAATAGTTTATACTCTAGGGCAAATGTCACGAACAAACCACGCCTTATCTGTGCAACTTATGGTGAAGAGTACGGTTTTCATGCTAACGAATCTTCCTAGCTTCTCTCCTTCAATCATTGACAGAAAGCAGGGAACAAAACTGGGGTCTACAACAATCTAATTGTAAAGTTGAAAAGGACAATTTGCAATGGGCTTAACATTCATGATAGCTCAAAAAAAGATTTTTTGTTACAAAGTCACCAAAAAAAAATCTTTGAACACTCCAGTAAAATGCATCAATGTAGTGTTAACTGTGGAAATAAAATACTCTCCTACAGAATTTCAAAATTCAGCTTCAGAAAGTATGCTATGAATTAAAAAACGATAAGGAAAACAGGAACCCAGAACTCAAGACGCATGGAAGTTGAATTAGGCAGCCAGTATTATTCTTGTAGCAGCACGCCCAGTTCCACTTAAAAAGTATGGCTTCTCATCCTTATAATTCGAAGAGGTTTCTGTATCAATGTTTAAAAATAAATATACATATTTTCTCTACCATTCCTGAACATTTACTGTTTGTTTTAACAGTTAACAAGACCACCGTGATAGCACTGGGAAACAGACAAGATCTGACACCAGGGACTAACATCACCAGGAATGATATTTTTGGTAAATTATATTAAAATGTCTCACAAGCAGTCCTAGGAACTTGTAACTAAATTCAATGGCTAACAGTAGTTTAAATGCCACCATTGCATTTCAAAACACTTATCAAACGTTTCGTGCATGTTTGATCAACACAAAACCCCTTCTCAATATCCAAAGGCAAATGTAAGGCCTGAAGAGAACATAATTTAAAAAAACAACAACTCGGAATTACTTCAGTGTATAAAAAGTCTATATACGTGCTTCCAAAAATTGACAGTACATCTATAAACTCAATCAACCTAAGAAAGGCACAAAAACAACAGGACACTGGCTGGTTAACCAGACCTTTGTTCTTCACAAAAGCAAAATCAATCACTTTAAAATCTGCCACCTTCCACCGAAACAATTACATATATGTAACTTTTGAATCTTTGAAGCAATTATTAACTATTAGGCAGTTAACTGAGAAAGTGTCTGGAGGGAGCATAAGATAAAAAAGGACATTATGATGACTTCGAAAGCTGTAGAAGCTACATCCTGTTCTCCAATAAGACTAATTAGCGGTTTAAAAACAGAAAAAAAAATGAAAATAAAAAAGGAAGCAGAGGCCACTCCGTGACCCGGAACTAATTCCTTATAGTTGTTTATCAGGAATGTTCTTGGCCTCTCTACTGAAAAGTGGTTTACAATTTAACAGAATAGCTCTGCAAGGGAGCAGCTAACACACACAGGATGCAAAGGTGGAAAACGCACAGTTTCTGTGGAGAATGGGAGTGGAATGCATTGGCCCGAGGCCTAAATAAACAGTGTTCAGCTGGAATGGGACTGTGGAATTTGGCACCAGAGCAAAGGCGCTCCTAGACACTGCAGAAAGGGATTCCAGCACAGTGGCTCCCTTCCATGGATCGAGACTGCCCCATCAACTGTAAATCCCAAAATATACGTACCGCTCAATCAAGCGATGCTTTTATCTGCTGGACAGTGACGTGAAAGTTCATCTCTCAGACAAAAGAGATTTATCTTACCGTCTGATATGTTAAGAGTGAACTGGCTGCAGGAGCTCTTAACTCTGACTACAGTAGTCCAAGGGGCCGACTAAATATGTGGCAAGTACATGTGATGTCATGTTCAGACGCCTAAGAGGAGAAAGAGAACTTGTTCATATAATTTTCTTGTGTACAAAGAGCCAAAGGCTTTTCAACACAAACAGCGTTCTCTACCACACTCTTCATGAGTGCCCTGAAACAAATCAGTGCAACAGCTGAGCTGGATAAGGGTGTCACATTTATGGGAAAAAATCGCAAAGAACTGAATTAAATGGAGGAAAAAAAGATCTCTTCCTATTTAATTTAGAGTATCCAACTGAAACCACTTAACCACCAAAGCCAGCACGTAACCAAAGGCGATAACGGCAGCACTTAAATCGGATCCTCTTCCCTTTGACCGAGCCTAACCAGTAGATTTTACTGAGCCCCGACTGTCGAGCCTGCTCTCAATCCACCTCCTTCTAGCTGCTCTACCTGTTGTTTTTTCAGGCTTCCGGGACATGACTATGTGAATCTATTTCTGTACATATTTTATGATTGAATGTTTTTTACTCCTTGCTGGGTCATGGCTGATTTGGCATAACCGAGACCTCCATCCTGGAGGTGGTGCAGCCTTCGTACCTGCCTTCATTCCGAGAGAACGCCCTTAGGTTTGAGTCACTTCTCCAGCACGCACGCACACACACAATCTGACCCCAAGTTAGATCCAGCCTGATTTCCAGGTTGTCGTCATCAGATAGGAACACTTGGCTCATGACCACGGATCAGTCTGTATTACAGCATGGGTGTGCAGTTGGGACCTTGGCTTCCAGACCCTTTGTGTTAAGGGCTAACTGAACCAATCAAATACATTTCATAACAGATAAGACATTAAATATGCCCTTTCATGAAAATGAAGAGGGATGTAGCACCAATGAATGAAGGAGCTCCAAATATTTTAAAAGTTTTCTATAATGCACTCAGGAAGTCTGAGGTATTTAAATGAATTCCATAGACATTTCTTTAATAGAGCTCCATTAAACTTAAACTATTTAAATACAACATTCCCCTGTGGTAGAGAATTTAATATTCCTTCAAACTACTTCTACATGAAATTAATCCATAAGTTTCAAATGAGATAGAACATTCATCAGCATCAGAGAATTGGTTTTTCAAAAGGCAGAGAAGGATAAATATGGCAGGTGAAATAAGAAACCTTTTAAAAAATGCTCGTATCCTCCAAGTAAATATTAGCTGTTATGTTCTTCCTCTTGCAGTGAAAGCTCATTTTCCCCAAACTGCTAATAAATAAATTTAAAACAAGGTTTTCAAAGGTACCCAAAATTTGATCTTTTTTATTTTGACAATTACAATGTACACTTTGCTTTACACCTGTACCATACAATATTTATAAAAGGCAAGTACCTCTAATTTGCTTTTTTTAGGATTTAAATTACTCGATACATTACCACAGATTTTACAGCCAATACTTAACATTTTCTAGCACAATGTTGGCTAAATGTGCACTGCGCATGGACTGAGATCAAACTACAAGCAAGAACCAAAGCAAGGTCTGTCACAAGGCAAACGTCAGAGGAAAGTGAAAATAAGTCTTAATCAACTGGCACCCAAGGTTTTGTTTTTAAACCAAAATAAAAGGGGATCCCATTATAATTTTTAAAAAATAAGAAGTAATGTCTAAGCAGTGGAATGCCTTTTGTTTTCAGCAATAAAGTAACAACCACAAACGTCAGCACAAGCATACACTGAGAGACAAACCTGCCACTGTAGTGTGGAAGTCTCAGAGTGGTGTAATGAACCTGAGCGCAGGATGCAAGAGTGATCAAATTAAAAGATGTTCCCATTGCTAGGGATCTGCATCTCTAAGAGTTCTTCAGAGCCAAAGCTTCTCCTGGTTTACATTCCAGCCGAGATCTGAATTATTTCATTGTATCAATTGGTATCTTAATTGGGAGGAGTTCGTGATTCCCGGATTTCTCTTCACTGACCTTTTAGCGCTACTTAAGACCTGCAGGGCAGTGGCTTTCCTTTACAAGAGCAACAAATCCTTGCCTGAGACTCCTTCTGCAGTTCAAGCACCTGGGTGATAATGCCGAGACATTTGTTCTCCTCCAAGACAGTCTGCTACCTGTTTTGCTACATACATGAATACACAGTTCCCTGATATCTCAAATAAACAGCAGCAAGAATCTACCTAAAACAGAGAGCTACACAGGGAAAGATCACTATGGAACAGTTATAGTATGGTATGGAATAGTCATCGGATCTGTAATCCAATGAACTATTCTGAGATTCTCTTAAAGGACAAGAAAATGGCCCTAAAAGCCCTCTGTGTTGGGCCAACGTGCTGACAAAAAGAGGAGGGCAATCCTTTTCTAGGAGCATTGGTGATTGGTGAGCTTGGGCAGGAGATTGAGATTTCCAGATACATTCCTAAAAAGCATTTTTTCTCTACAGTAAAGAGGAAAGGCTTCACATTTAATTGGCATACCTAACTGTCTTGCTTTTATAGCTCTCCACAGAAATTATACGCACATTTGCTTACAGTTGGGTAGCCCTTTTGTTTGGTGTGCAAATATGCAGAGCTAGACTATTTATACCTCCCTGTAAAAACTACTGTAACTTCCTTTCCAGAATGCATCATGACCACCTTGCTTTGATCTTCGCATGTACAAGGCACTTGAAAGTCAGACTAAGCATGATCTCCAGTTGTAGTATCATGAAAGCAATGCAGTAACCCCTTTCAGATGTGTAACACTGACAACAGATACTGTAAATTCAGTATAAACAGTGAAAAACATTTAATTTAAAAGGTTTTAATAGACACTAGTGGGATATATACTCTCCAGAATCTGTGCTCGCAGTCAGCGAGGTTTAAAAATCATTCAAATATCACAACACATTCAATAAAGCTTACAGTTAAAACATACCAGCTCTCTTATTTGGAGAATGGATCTCCTAAATAAATTCAAACAGTTGCTGAACCATAAATTCTTCCTATTCTTACTCTTTCCCCTTGAGATTACTTTCCTTCATCAGCTGAAAAACGGGACACTAGAGAAAAGTGGAAACTGTCTTTTGCCAGTGATGCGAAAGCAGTGGGAAAAAACTACTGTAATATTGTTGATTTTTGAGTGTCATAAAATGTAAGTTGAGGATGAATGAAGTGATGCATTGTGTAAATTGAAGAATGCAACCTTAACAACTGGTAAAATTTCTATAATTGTTTTAATAGTGTAATTCTGTTATCAAGAAATACAAAAAATCACTAAATCTGTGTCTCAAGATATGTCTTATTTTAAGCTTCAAAAGACAAGTGATGCCATTTCCAAATGT
Organism: Lepisosteus platostomus; assembly: GCF_059453375.1. Lineage (NCBI taxonomy): Eukaryota > Metazoa > Chordata > Actinopteri > Semionotiformes > Lepisosteidae > Lepisosteus > Lepisosteus platostomus. Next base: position 68,635,286 of record NC_142612.1, read on the forward strand.
TTCTTCCGTGGTAACAGGGAAGACAACCATGTATCTGGAATGAGAAATTTAAACACCCAAAAGATCCCAGATTATGCCCTCAGCCTCAGAACACCCATCATATCAACTGTTCTGGGTAGGAAAGACTGTGAAAACTAGTGAGTACATTTAGATTTTTTTTGTATCGGCTGTTTGGGAGGAAGACACTTTCCATTTGGGAAGTAGGTCAGCATACAAACTGAAGACTTTTAACCTTTTCTACTTTGTATGATCGAAAAACACCAGTGTGAATGAGAGAACACCTTCCAGTCACAGGCACATGTGGTTTTTCTTACCTTCAAAATCTTTTCAAAACTGCTTTGACCAAATCTCACACAGCTATCCTTCAGCTTGTAGACGCCACCCCCAATAGGAAGACATCAAACTCCTCTTAACAGCCAGAGCCCAGGGGTGCCCACAGTGGCAGCACCTGACTGCTGCAGTCCCCTTCAATATCGCCGGGAGGTGTGAACCAGGGCAATCTCATCCTCCTACTGCACAAACTGAAAGGTGATCTGCATTGCTTTACACCACACAGAGACAAGGACTGGAAACAGCTTCCACATTCTGCTCCTCGACACTTGAATCTGAAAGGCAGGCGACCAGTTACTCCTTCTGTTTTCTGTAGACACTGCACTGCATGGTCTCCTCTCAATGTGGGGTGCTCCCGGAGCAAAGATGGGGAGACGGCGGGCGTGGTTCCCCTTGTGGTGAGAGTAGAGAGACTCCGCAAACCAGCCCCCCCTCCCCCACCTGCCCACCATCTTCTAGGGAGCTTTTTATATTTCTCAAAATGACAATAATGAGAATGACCGACTTGGATCTAAACAAAAAAATAAATTTCACAAGAGGTAAAATCTTAAATATTTTCTTCATTATCTTGAGGGTTAACCTTTAATATAGATTTTTTTCTATTAGTCCCTCCACGTAACATTCATATCAATAAGCAAAAAAAATTTCAAAACAAAAATTACCGCATACAAAATGTTTTATGGAAAATAAAATATATGAATACACCTCTAGTGATTATATAGAAGAAAGAAAGAAGAAAGAGAACAGAATACAGGCACTGAGAAGGGTGCAGCTCTGTGACAGAGCAACAGGTGAAGGGCTGCATGATGAAGAAATAGCACATGCCACCCAGCCTCTAAGGAACCAGAGCAATCTGAATGAAGCTGGTCCTAAAAGCATTGGCTGAGGAGATGCAAAGGAGAAAACGGTTCCAAAATACAGAAATACATGTGTATTTTTACTGGATAAACAACCTGTAGCATGCCAGCCAGGAAGTGTTTTTAAGAATGTTGCTCTCTTTCACATCTGGCACTATTTAAGTGGATCTAGTTGGTCCAACAACCTCTCTCCTGCACAACCAGAGGTAAGAAGCTGGTTTCTTAAGATCAGTGGTTTAGGATCTTTTTTTCCTGGCACTGAAAGATGGGCAAAGAACAGCAGCAGTACAGGGACAAAAAAAAACAACCCAGAAGTGCAAAACAGTGCAAAGGCCACAGAATGTTAATGGCTTTGTGCTTGGCACAACCCCAAGGCCAGATCTAGTTGGACTGAAACTCTCAAATAGAGCGCAGTTTTGTTAAAAGGTATTGCCATCACAGGAAGGAGAGAAGTCTTACTAAAAGTCCCCCACCTCAAATACTACCTCAGGCACTGCAATTGTTAGCACAAGACAGCTTCATGCTGTACTGTATCAAAGATACACACAAGGCCTGCAAACAGAACATCTATAAGGATGGAAACTGCAATGCCACTTCAAAGCAGGAGGATTTCTCCTTCTAGAACTCTCTCAACTCACTGACAACTTCTTTCATACCAATGTCACATGAACCTCTTCGCTCTCCTAAATCTGTGGTATAGCCGACACTAACTCAGCTTACAATCGTACTAAAAATCGTTTCGTTACAAGACTAGAAGAAAGTGCAGTTTAAGAGCCACTGCTGCAGCATTACGCCCACAAGTGCTAAAGAAATGGCTTCCACCCCAAAGAAAATGAAAATGTAGTCAAAAGGGGTATTGAACATTCAAACGTTTTATAAAGCCCCTCTTTCAGACAAGAACAAAGAAGTAAATATCTCTCTACATTAGAAAGAATCCACTGGAGGGAGAAATGACGAGCTTTCACAGGAGTCAAACATTCATTCCAAAGACAAATTGCAGTTCTTACAGGCTCTGAATTCTAAAGGAGTGGTGGAATCATAAAAAAGGCTGATGACTGAATTCCTAACTATATGCTCTAAGAAAAATACAAAGCAACAAAAGATAGATGCAAACTCTTACAATATTTTCACAGCAAACTTCTTTCACATCAACATGAAAGTGCAATTTGATACAGGATGTAGCGATTAGTTTTGAATCTCACAGAGATGATGGCCATAGTCATGAGCGTTACCATCCCTGTCTTGGCTTTTCAGATGTTTTCCTGTACTAGTTGGTTTCTACAGAGCTGAAAGTGGTCCAAATGCATCTTAAGCTAAAAAGACTAAATATATTACACAATTCTGGAATGTCACAGTTTTTAACGAACTGTTCTTTTCACTTCTACAGAGAAGAATTTCTTACTTAAAAAAAACACATTTCTTTATGGCCCAAAGAAAACTGGATCAGGCAAGTAGCAAGTATGGAAAAGTAACAAGTTACACATTTTAACAGAACTACTCGGGTCCTAACCTGCTACTGAATATGGAATTAAAGTGCAAGTTACAAGGTGATTGTGAATCATCTTAACTGCCTTCATGTTCAAACTGAACCTCTAACCTAAGCTCATGATATTCCTGCTTGTGAGCACAATTACCCATATTCATCACCAGCTGTCACCAACATGTTAACGGAGGGCCTTCCATTTGAAATCTCACCATACTTCCTGCCAATGTGAGTGAATGTTGGTCAAATGCACTCAATGGACTTCTTGCTATATGCGATTGCTATGTTGATTATAACCTTGTTTTCCTTTTTCTGCTTCTTTTATGGTTTTACTACATTACTCCACCCTTGTGGTAATTTCCTCTACATTTAAATCCACTCTGAAATACAGTATCTAAAGCATCATTTACTATAGTTTGACTATAAAATTCAAGTTTAGCCGAGTTCCCTCCACAGGCACATTTTTCAAGGTTTAAGATGTATCATTTTCCACGGTTGTCCAATGCTCTGTGTCTCTGCTGACAGGAGAATAAAAATCTGTATACTGTTATTCCTCTCATTCCTCATGCCTTTTCAGTATCAAATAATGAGCAGCAAGCCCTTCATTTTAAATGTCTGTGTATCAGAAATTCAGTATAAAACAAGCCTCCTTCTAAAGCAGACTGCTGAAAGAAATAAGTCATGCTTCATTAAAAATAAGCTTTTTATAGCCGGCATCATACAACCTCTGAGGCTACGCAAGATGTTATAACATTTATAACCCTTTATGGCTATTATTCTAAAAGATATTAAGAGATTCACAAGGCTAAATAACATTTGTCAAAGTACACATTATAGTGCATTTGGTTCAAAGCAGTGGTTTGGATTAGAATTAGGGTGCTTATAAAAATGTGCACAAGTTTCTTTCAGAAGAGGTCTGAATGTTACTTAATGTTTACAGCCTCTAACAAAGTTAAATTGGCTACATTTGGTTTAACGTAAACAAAGGGATTCTGAAACAGCTTCAGGCAAAATGTGAGGAACAGATTCTAGCACAATTTTTAAGACAATAGTCTTTCTATGCAGAGCTGCACGTGGTCCATTATGCTTGCTCCTGCACCTAGAAGCAACAGATACAGCTAACACGATAACAGAAGCAGGCAAGAGAACGTTTCGTAAAAGGTATGACAACAGGCTAAATCCTCAGAATAGGAGGAGCACGATCCAGGGCAGAATTCAAAATGTGAGATTCAATAGGTCTTTGGCGAGTATCTCATCCAACACTTTACCTTAAGCTAGGTTTTTCGAACAAGCAAACCGGAAAAGTTCGATAAGCAAAACCATCCTGCAGGACGTACTATACACCAGTGGGTGGCAGTGTTTCCTCTTCATAAAACAGATTGAAAGCCTCCACGTGGCAACCAGTGCTTTACAGCAAATCGGTTCAAAATAAGAAATCTTCGCCCCAAGTGCCCCCCACTGAAGAATTGTAGAAAACCATTAAAGAAACAGAAAGGTTCAAAAGTTAAAGTCACTGTCAAATCTATTAAGTTTCAGTTTAATATAAGACTTCCAAAATCCCAGAGTAATGCCTGGATAAAAAACCTTTATAAACCTGGCTTCACCATTTCAGATTCCCAGGGTGTTATGCAGTAAGAGGATCCTACTCCACCCTGTCTACATATTGTCAATATACTGTTACTAAGGTTAAGTTAACTATGGTATATGCATACAGTATACTGCATTCACCTATTTAATGAAGTAACTCCACAAGGATCACATTTCAAGATTGAATGTTTAATACTAAAATACCCTTCAGCAATGATAATACTCAAGACACCGGTAATATAAAGGTTATTAGATATTGGAGAGTACCAGCACCAGAACAAATCAAAAGGTCAGCAACAGGAAAAACGTAGGAAAAAAAAACTGTATAGCTCAAGGATTAGACAAAACATATCACACAATTCCTTACTGGTGAACCTAATAAAGGAAGAGACCTAAAAAAACTCTGAAGTTCCATTAAACAATATTAAAAAGATACAATCTTTAGTGTGCAAACAACCTAGACTTTGACAATCAGATGTCACATTAAACTTCTTACAAATCCTACTTCACTTCAACACTTTACCACCCTACCCAGAGACAAACGTAAAGAAAACATTTGACTATAAAACATCCACCACAAATTCGTACTAGCATATTTATAAGGAACGACAAAACAAAAACAATGCAAAGACAGTAAAAGCTGCAAGAATGAGTTATATCTAGACTTTAAACAAGCTCATCATTAAAAAAAACAGATGAATTCTGCTTCATCTCACCTGATATAAGCCACCGAAAATACCTAATTTCTCTTGACAATCTATTCCTGCTACAAATGACCAAGACAATGCAAGACTAGTAAATAAATCATGGCTTAATAGTCAAAGATCTTATTCACAGCCCCATTCACTTCTCACAAATTCTTTCATGATAAGAAGCATGAATTGGCTAAATGGACACTCCTTTCACGTGGTGAATGAAAATGCTATGAGTCTTTGCCCCTAAAGAACTACTCAGATCCAACACCACATAGCATGTGTCCTTCGACACTAGTGGCAGCAAACGTTATTTTCTGCTGAATCGGAAAGGGCAACACCGCACAGACCTAAAAAAAGTCAAACAGCCCGTATATAAGAGGCTGTAATTTACTTGGAGTCTAAATTTGCATGCAGCGAGACAAACGCACAGTTCAGGAAAGGCAAAGGGGAAGAAATGCAAGGAATCATTACAAATGGAAAAGGACAGGTATGGTATACGAGTATGACCTCCATGAACAGCGGATAAATTCATCAGTGTTTTTGCCCTAGATCAATAGATACAGGATTTTGTATACGAAATAAGGCTACGCTCCAAATTGCAGGAAGCGAGCCCTGAAAAGCGGACTCCTGGCTTTAAAGGTTGATGTGGGTCACGCCCGACGGGTCGGTCAGCCCCAGCGCCCGCAGGTTTTGACACTCCAGGAGAAAGCCGTCAACACTGGGTTTACTGGCCATGGGATTGCTGAAGAAGAGCGCGTGCTCGGGGGGCAGACCGCTGTCGGAGCCCCAGTCCGAGTCCGAGTCGCTGCTGCAGCTCGAGCCCTCGGTGGCCGTGGGGGGGCAGCTCAGCTGCTCCAGCTGCTCCACCAGGTCGCTGAACTGCACGGCCGAGCTCGACTCCGAGCGCACCGAGTACGCCGGGAAGTTCACCATGGAACTGGCTTCCGACTGGTTCTCGGAACCCGGCAACCTGAGAGAGGAAGAGTCGGGGCCGCCCATTCCGAGGGAAAAGGAGTCGGAGTTGGAATTGAGAGGCAGGATGTCCAGGGAGCTGCACTGCGACCGGTTGTTGGCGAGGGAGCTGGTCTCCGAACAGCCCAGCCCTCCCTCGGAGAAGGGATTCGGGTTGCCGTTCAGATCCTCCAGCCCGGGGAAGTAGCCCCTCGTCTGGCTGGCGTCCCCCTCCCCGTAGCCGAAACGGAAGTCCTGCTCGGCACCCTGGTACCCGTAAACATACGCTTCGGCTCCCCCGCCAAAAAAGGAGATTTCGGTGGGGTCATCATCTATGAACTCCTCCGTGACCTGCAGCTGTGCACTGCCGAGGGAGAACGCCGGGGTCTGCCTGGCCCTCACGTTTCCTAGGTCAAAATCCTCGCTGGCGATTACTCCCCGTCCGCCCCCACCCACCCCCACCCCCTGCTCATTATCATCATTGCCATTTTGGGAGGGCTGCGGGTTGGGAGCGCTACTCTCTACACACACACACGAGGGGCTGCAGTCTCCTGCCGCCCGCTTACAAGTGGCACCTTGGAAGGCGTAGTGGGGCGGGGGGGCAGCCGGGGCGGAGTCCTCCTTCGGGGGGCTGGGTGGGCGGGCAGGCTGCGGCTCGGGCTGCGGGGGGGTGCTGGCGGCGTGCAGGGAGTGGAAGGAGATGGTGGCTGAAGAAGGGGAGCCGGGGACCCTGAGGCTTTCGCTGAATGACAGACTCTGCAAAAAGAGAGAGGGGGCTCAGTTCTGTGATGTTGAGGCACGAGGCCATTTCCAGTATGAATACAAAAAAAGAGCACTTGGGTTCAAAACTGAAGAATACTCCCGGTATGACAGTACTGCTGGGCGGCGAGATACGACTTCAGAGCTCCTTTGCTCTCCCAGCCACAGACACCAGGACAAGCTCTGGCCTGATGAGCCAAAGTGGGCTGGACATGGAAATGACCCACTCCACTCACAGGCGACTGGCAACTTTACAGCAAACAGGACGGCAAGTGTTGCAATCATAGGGAGTCACTCCTCTCTACTAACCTGTTTTGGCACGTCAGGAGCCAGCGAGCGAGTGGACATACGAACTCTGCTGTTCCTCCTACCGGGAAGAGAAGACAATTCTAAACGCATCGTAAAAACTTGCCTGAGGCATCACACAACAGCTGCAAGTTTCATCAACTGATGCATTGAGCCGTGCTGTGGCACTCCAGAGACTGAAATGGACTAAAACCTAGTATGCAATGTCTATGAACACATTCCATTTAAACTATCAGTCAATAAAGAGTTTAGGGAGGAATAAAACAACCAACCAGCTTTCTGGCATGTCTCCAAAAAAGCCCTGAAGTTGCAAATCAATTTCTGTGGAAGGGTAACACTACTATGATGTTAGAATATTAACCTTCCCCACCATATTCTTTCTTTACGAAGCTGTTAGTGCTTAAGTTTAAACCCACCGATCAGTGTGGTGGGAATGTTATGCTCCGCTCATCCCAGATAAGTAACACAAAGCAGCAAGTAGATGCTTGCTTCATGACTTGCATATGCGCAAGAAAGAAGTTGCTACCAGAAAATAATTCATCTCAAAAACAATTTCATTGATTACTTATCGTGATCTTTTTTTTAATAGTTACATTCACCCATGAGGAAAACGAAAGAAGTGTGAACTGGAAAGCACGTTTGAAAAAGAGACAATACACTCCTATCTCATGCGTCAGTAAAATGATGACCACATTCGATTCACTTTGCATTCGTCCGCAATAGTCTGCAAGCTCTAGATCCCATTCTCACCTCTGGTATGGTGTTCTCCGAGCTCCACTGTCCTTCACGTACTCCACCAGCTGTTTCTGTGTCCTCCCACTGTTAACACAAGCAACATGAATACATCAAACACACTTCACCACATAGCTTGAACTGCACTGCTGAGTCATTGTAACATCAATAAATACTGATCACAAATGGCATTATCAGAGAACAACATTCAGGTTAGCACCATGTTAAAACTATGAGGCGACATGTCTGTTTGGAAATCCAAATTTTGAAGAATTTGTGAAGTCTCTAGAATAGAATATACATGGAATCAAGACTTGAAATGTTTCACTGACTCATCTCTGCATCATGAATACCTCTTTTAAAAACATTCTAGTGATGTACAACAAAAAGGTGAACAGAATGTCTTTGATAAAAACCAAAAAGTGGGTTCGCTTTCAAGAATCACAGGTACAGGCGGAGAAGCAAGAGCTCCGTTACCTATATCTAAAGGAGGAACCTCTGCTGAAGAGGATGGCTTTGGACTTGGGCTTTGGCTGGTCAAACAGGCGGAAGAAAGTGTGGTACTCCACACAGTTCTTCCAGAACACCTTACACTGGTCGCGACTGGCCATTAGGAACTCCAGCGTGTCCTGGTGGGGACCCTAAAAAACATTGCGGGAAGCACAAGTCTCTATCCAGGAACACAACTCAAGATGCGTTGCAGAGGGAGTGCACGGGTGCCAGAGCTAAGTGGCATGCACCCTTGTGTCTCTGTGAACCAGGGCTTCAAGCTGCAGCTCTTCCAACCTACTTCACTTCAGTGCTTCACTCCACATGCTCTCCTGTTCTTTGACTAACACTACCCAGGACATACGTTAAAAAAGAAAGACACTAGTTATACTCAAGTTGAGCAACGGTGTATGAGAAGAACTGCAGTACCAGGAAGCCCTAAAAAGTAGTAAATAGGATACATCTGGAACAAGTGGAATGTTCAATAAGGTGCAACCACAGTCAGAGGTACTGTAAAAGCAGTGGCGCAAACATCTGTAAAGGCTCCACTATAATAAGACTAATTATCTAAGTCCAGTCTCAAATACAACTTCAATTGCACAGTCTTCCTTTATTTCTTTTTATGTTGAGTAATCTGACATTGCAAAGCCCAGCTCAAGAACAGACACCCTCTGTTCTGAAATCTGTAACAGCACTGCCCCCCCACTGAATATACTGTAAATACCTGCTGTCCTGCCTTCACTGAAACATTAAGCTACTTGAGCCTCTACCAGTTATGAATACTTACATGAACCTCAGGGTGCAGCTTGATCAAGAACCTCTTCCGCTTGAAACTCAGTTTGCGAATCTTGGACCAGTTGAAGGTGTTGATCTTTGTATTGCCCTAAACAAAAAACGCAGAAGAATTAAGCTGCTTGCACAAATCGAACTAACCACAAGCTAAAAGCCACTGCAGCAACCGGCTTACCTGGAAGACCTGCAGTCCCATGTGAGCCACAGACAGGTTGATTTTGGTTCCCTCGCGGTCAGCGGCCGGGTGAAAACGCACCCCATACATCTCCAGCTTCCGGGCTATCTCCAGCACCTGGAAGTCCGACTCGGCTGGAGTCTGGCCCCTGGAGACGAGAGGAGACGCCCGGTGAGCTGGCATCAGAACAGCTGGTGGAAGACCCGCAAAGCCATCACAGCCAGGAGCAGAAAAAAATCCCAAACTAATACACCAGCGTCTCGTTACAGCATTCTTGCTTTTTGGAGGCTACGTGGTTATTGCTAGTTTAGCCCCACAGTAGTTTTCAAATCCTCTCTCAGTCCGTTATGTAGAAAATAAATCCTATAAAGATTTCCCAGGAAAACTGTTCCCATGGGGTATTTCAAACTTTTGACATTTCCACAAATACAAATTAAGGCAAAATGTTGAGTTTTCTAAAATAAAAAGAAATCCTCATCCCATACAATGGAAATAAAAAGACCCCAGCCTGCAGCAACTGAGTTGAGACAGAATGCCATGCAAAACATTCCATAGTTTATTAGTACACAAGGCTAGTTTTACTACTATATACAAGAAAAAGCAAGAAATTGGTTTTGGGCTCTCTGAAATGAGAATGCGACTCTTCCTCCAAGCCTTTCCTTACAGATGAACAGACAGCTCCTTCTCCTTACCCTTAAAGGAAATTCACCAAATTGCATTTTATTTTCATCTTAAGAAAGGTGCTTTGCTATGATTATAAGATAAATCGCATAACAAGGAAAAAAAAAAATCCATCAAATCTTTTTCTCTCAGCTAAACTAATCCTGGTGTTCTGGATGCTTTCCAGATCATCACCACATTCTAATTTTACTCATCCTTTAAGCACAGAAATCTCCTTATGGCCCTCCCAGGTACTGCTGTCCATCTGGCTAATAAAACGGCTTGGGGTGCAGATTACAGTCCAGACTCGGAACCAGGCAAACCCTCATGATGAGCCAGGAAGGATTACAGCACGTTCCCAACAAGGGCGTTTTCAGAACTGCACGGCCGAGGACATGGAGGTTTGAACCGGAGCGAGAGGAAAAATCTGCATCCCAGGTGTAACGACACAGTTGAGAGGCTTTTTTGTTTTTAGAGACACGAGGGCTAAAATACAGTCACGGGATTAAAAATGCATCTGATTGTCGCCCGAGATGTTTTGATCATGTCGGAACTTCAGTATTAGCATTTTACCAGCATACCCAAGCGAAGCTATGGCATTTAAACAATAACCTTGGATCATTTGGCAGCTACTCCCAAAACGGAGGTCATGCCCTCAGCTCCTTAATTACATATACAGTGGAACAGATGTGTTTTCTGATCATTATACATTATATACAATAAAATAATAATTATTATCTCTGCACTAAATGTTCTCCTTTGACTAAAAACACAGTGCTAATTAGTATGCACAGCTCCTTCAATGTTATACTTAAAACAAAAAAAAATGCTGAATACCCCTCAGAAGGGCAGACTCACTGGCAGCGTTCCCTTGACGAAAATAACCAACATTGCTGAAAGGTGAAATTGTCTCTTTACCAGTCAGTGACAAGTCCATTACAGGACAAATTAATACAGGACAAAATATCCGAGTACTTAAAAAAAAGAACATGGAGAATTCAGACAGGTTGTCAACACTAGGCTCACCAAAAGAAAAAATAATTCTATGAGGACGCCTTGACTGATAAGTTACAGAAATGTGACAGTGATGCTGTGAGGTACAGCAATACTCTCCTGTATAAAAATAATGTTTCAAACTGCAGAGTCCATAAACCTAAAACAATTCATTTATAAACAACCAGGCATGCACAAGAATTAGATAATTTTAGTAATGGTAGCCTAAAAGGTGGACATGATTACCACTGAAGAGACAAAGGTTTAGGACCTGCAGTATTAAGACCTGAATAACAGCATATGTACATTTATTATGCTTTAACAGCTTGGTCAAAGGGGGTCTTTCCAGGCCAGTACAACAGGAGCAGCAGCAGCTCTGGAGCAGTCACACACAGTAAGGAGTGGGCTCTGGGGCACTCACACGTGTCTTCGGTGGAACTCCATGATCTTCTCCTGTACTCTCTCTTGGTTGGGCAGCAGCTTGTTAAGTTTCAGGTACTCTCGGTCAGCCATGTCATCGTAATCTCCAATTTCCGCTGCATTAATTACAAGGAGAGTGGGAATATTCACTAATCAGCAGAAGCATACCGTGATGGGCCAATGTTTGTCCAGTCTGGGCAAATAACGGGCTGCGCTAACACTTTTCCTTCACAATCATTCCAACAGTGACAATTTATTTCCACCAACTTACTGATGGTGTATCTTCCGTTAACTTCCTTGCTTATTAGCTTTTACTTGGTTTCACATTTCGGCTTTAGGATTTGTACCACACTCAAAACGGCTCAGATACTATCATGCCTATAGCCTGCAGTCATGGCTGAGTTATCTACCTCTTCGCTGGCATAACACGTGCAGAATTTCCCAAAACTACAAAAGTGTCCTCATTGAAAAAGTGATATATATTCACATATTAAAAAAAAACACAACACGTCGCTGGCCACTGACATGGAGAAGAGCAAGGGGGTGTCTCCCAGCTGGGGCACTTACACTGCAGCAGGTGAGAGGCCAGCAGGGCGGCGGTGTTCTCAGTGCAGGTCAGCCTGCCTTCCGTCAGGTCTCTCTTCATCTGGAGGGCGAACAGGTATCTAACGCACAAGCGGGCGACAGTCAGCGAGCCGATCAACTGATGCTACACTAGGAAGGCGAAGCTGTCATGGGTTAATAAATCAATCAGGAGCTTTACAAAACTGTTACAACAGAACAGCGCCCAGTTAAAGGAACGTGGGACAGTGATTTGGAAACACAGGTAAAAAAAAAAGGATACCAGAAAGGACTTTATTATTACAACACTGACGGAACAATAAAAGTAGCTGAGAGATAATAATGAGACGTTTGATGATGAAATTAATCAGTATTTCACTCATTTGCATTCCAAGGAAGAATTGTGCATCAGGCAGAGGAAAGAAAGTTTTACATTATTTGTATTAGCACAGAAACTGGTATCCATCTCTTCCAAAAACACAAAAAAGATTTTACAGCAAACAGCATACCACAAGAATTTCCTTAACAATATTTTCCAGTCTGGCTATACAGACTGATTCCCTATCTTACCTATGCTAAAGATGCTTTAAGGAAATTGTTCAATATCTAACAAGATGTTACCCAAAAATGTCACACATTTTAGAAATGTTCTCAATATATGCTGGCATTAAGATAGTATTAAAATATTGGCATAAATATGATACTAACCCATCTTTACTGTAGATAAATTGCATGTTAGTAACAGAACCACATCCTGACCACAGCCTTAACTACACCCTAACTGCGGAGTTATTTGCAGAAATGGCATAAACCACCTTCTAATACTTTAAAAATTAATAGCAAGGCATATACATTTAGAAAGCGTACCATGCATATCCACATTTCTTTTCTGTAAGAAAAAGAAAGGCAATAAACCACACCCAGGGCATTCTACTGTTAACTTCCATGTTTTGCCAGCAGGGTGCATTTATGTCCATTAAAAAGTATTCAGCACAGCTTTAGAAAACAGATTACATTCTGCACATTGTCATCCATTAGGCACTAAAAGCCTCATACGATAAAAGGGAGCTCATGCTGTTTTTCAGATACCATCTTACAATGAAACAGTTCCCTTAGTAAATATGGACGCATGGAATGTGCTCCTGCTGTACTAGGAAACCTCCACAGCTGAACAGCTGAAAGGCAGAGGGTTACTTTCCCACACCTGGTATACTCCTCCTGCAGCTGACCAGGGTCTGGAGGGAAGAACTTCACAGACAGCCTGAAGAGGGTGTTCTTGGGCCCTGGAACAAGCACAAACTGATCACTACACACAACGTATCACAGAATGTACAGTGTGGTGTAGAAAAAATAAAGGAAAAAAAAGACAGCGGCTGCTGAAAAACTTCATACATACTTCTGACTTGTTTTACAACGAGTTTCAATGGCTCCAGCCACATCTGAAAAATGAAGAAAGAAAATGACTCAGTTGGTAAGCAAAAACGCCTTCTTTCTGCCCTGTCCCTCCTTTTTCCCCATCAACTGTGCTCAAAGTGATCTTGCGTTATCTAAGAGCTCTATCGTTGACATTTCAGTTCCCTTCTCCGACGACGCTGATTTCACTACGCCTAGATCACAAAGCTCACAGGGAAATTAAATGCTAGCATTTCCAAACATGTATGCATTTCCTGCTAATTTAGTCATGGTACCAGACACGGAATTTATTTTGATTGTATTTTAGTTAGTGTAAAATACATGGTCCATAGGGTACATCTTAATTTCACAGGAACTTGTAAATGATTCCTCCAGTGTTTCAAGTGTGGATTAAGGTGGAAATTGGTTTATCTGTGGGCACAGTACTGGTTTAAAAGGTGGCAGGCAGGAGGGATCCATCCAGAATGCCAGAGGGCAATGGCAGCGATGGCTTTCGGGGGAGGTATAACACTGGCTCTGAGGACCAAAGTGACAGAGTTCGTGGCTCTTTCTGACTGAGGGGCAGCACACAGAAGAGGCCCTGCTTCCCCTGAACATCTGGGCCTGATTGAAAGAGGAATGCACCTCTGTCATCACAGCCCCATGCCGCTTCTGAACTCTACTCTAAGCAGTACTAAGTCACGGCACTGCCCGCAACCTTCACTACCCCAAGGGTGCTTTCTACAGCATCAGAATATTCTGAATCCTCGCTGCTCAAGAACCTTAACTTAAGGAAGGGCAGGCCACAGCACCGCAGGGTGTTAAGAACTACTGTAAAAACTAGAGGTCTACAGTCATTGTAATGTCTAGAACAGGTATCCTGCACTGAAATCAATAAGGGGAAACAGACGATAGATTAACTCTTACTCTTATATAAGTTTCGATATTACCACTTGAAAAATATAATCTTTAAAACAGGACTTAAAAAATTCAAAATTTTAGATTACAATAAGCACAAGCAATCAGTACCTTGTTTTTATGATGTTATGGAGACTTTAATTTATTTAATTTACCTCAACAGTTCTGATCATCTCATCTAGCAGAATTCATTTTTTTTATCCAGATTTTAATTCAAGCATCCCTAGGCCTAGTCAGAAATGCATCATATTCTCTACTTACGGATCCATTTATAGATGGCTCTACACATTTTGACATTCCAGGTTTAAATGGACCTTCATTAATCAGCTTTGAATTGACAATTGTTTCCCCCCATTTTTGTAAAAAATGTTTTAGATGTCTCTTCCGATGTGAGGAGACCATAACTTGTTCTCGCTAGTACCTAACCATTGTATATAGTCAGCCATTTCATTTCAATTATAGAAATAAAAAATGAAGATGTTTTCATCAAAGATGCCCTCAAATACTGAAAATGCAATTAATTAGATGAAAAATTGACATGGTTGCATGTTTTTATTTAGTTAGTAATAGAGCTCATTCACCCATTAGAGGGGTATATGCTTAAAAAGAAGAGAGGGTAAAACTATTCAACATTAAAAAGATATACAATCTAACTGTTCTGTTCTAGTTTGTTCTTTGTGTGTCCGGACTGTGAGTAACTCTTGTATTGTATTGTATTGTATGCATTGTACTATTATTATATAATTTGTTACACTGTGGCTGTGTTGTGTGTGTTAAGCTGCTGTTGCACTGCAATTTCCCTCACGGGATCAATAAAGTATCTAACTATTTAGTTTGCTCTCAAGCTTTCTTGAAATTGCTTTAAGGAAAACAGCTTACTGAATTCAGATGGGTGGAGACAAAATACATGACCAATTATTTTATCAGCAAAATCATTAATACAGGATCAATATCATAGCAAAGGCAAATTCAATTCCGAGGCAGAAAACTGGGAAAATACGTGAACACAAAAAACACTTTTGTGTTGCAGTTCTCTTGAAGATGATTTTGGGAGGGTTTTGTTAGACTATTTTTATATTTCGGGGGTTAGAAAGAACTGGCACTGATTAATGCATTTCAAACCACAATAAAAGTAAACTGCACACAGTAACTTGTAAAACCTACAATTTACATTACAAAACACACAACATTTTCAGGGAGACGCAGTGCCATGTTCTGCGATTCAGAACAAAGTAACAAGACTCCCGGTGATGGGTTGCGGCCCTTTGACATTGTAAAGAGGCAGGGTTGTGAATACATCTCTTTTAATTCAACAGAAATATTGCTCTCGCTTTCAAGATGGTTTTGCCACAAATACTATTTACTGTACTTGGTAACTCTGCATGCAGCTCACGTTGGGATATTTCTGCAGTGAAATGTTTGCTACACAATCTGTACATCACATTTGTCATTACCAGTGACTAGTGAGCAGGAAGGGCCACAACGAACATTCCTTTCACAAAGTTCACAATTCCATGCTTAATTTGAAATTTATAAAATGTATCTATAACATCAACAAATTTACTTTGTTACCAAGGTTTAGTAACCAGTCTGAGAAATTGGGACTACAGATCCCCTTTAAGGGAGTGATCTGGACTACCTTATTTATAAAGACACAGTATAAAAACTGTGTGACTAGCAGAGACCACTTACATCACATAGGGGCAGCACTTTTCAATTACTTCTTTTTTTTAACAGATTTCTTCTCTGTTAATTTGAAGATGGTTTTTAGAAGCATGCTTAAAAGAAGACGGAACTGAGAATCCCTGTAAATTGGTATTATCCCTGCTCTGTGAGCCTACAATGGCTTTGGAAAATAGAAACAGCAGATCTTAATTGTCAGGTTATGAGTGAAACATACCCAGTTCATCTGCAGGTTCTGATACTCGAGGCCGAAGTAGTCACTCTCAATGATATTGAACCGCTTGAACACCTCTGTCAGCAGACTTTGGCCATCAGACTTGGACTAGAAAAAAAAAAAACAGAGAAAGAGAAAGACCGATGAGATGAATCCAATAGTTCTTATCCCTTCAGAGAATGGATGTGTAAAATCTTCCTTCCCTCCGGAGGGCAGATGAAAGGATAAGTTTAAGATTAATTGGGGTTACAAATGGAAAGAAAGGCAAGCTTAACCGATTTTAAGAATTAAATTATGGCTTGGATTAACGAGTCAGGCATATCAGTGAATACATAAGAATTTAAGGAAGTGTTCCATGTTCCAGACAGTAGGGTCAGGGCTTAAAAACAAGAGAAACTGTTCAGCTTTTGGACCAACTGTAAGATGGTGGTTTCTTATGTGAAGGATAGTACCGATACAGCTTTATTTCTGGCTGACAATTTCTCATCTGGGGCTCTTAGAATGCAGCGTAGCACAGCTTAGCAAGAAAGGAAACGTCGTGTCTAGAATAGCAAATCACATTAACTCTGCGCTGCTCTTGGGTTTGTCTCTACAAAGCCAAGGACTAATTACTATCTACAACAAACACACTGCTGCTTTGGGTTTGGAATCTCAGGGCATGTCTTTTTATAAGAAAATTATAGAGTGAAACATCTGGACATAATATATTATAATCCAGGAGCGGTCAGGCAAACACAAACAAGCCTCTTATCACAAAGGCTAACAAAATGGCATTACACAACTGGTTTCATGTGTTTTTCATAATTCCATTTTCTTTGATATTTGTGATAATGCAAAATAAGCATTGTAATACAAATAACTGACAGCACAGGGTTCGTAATGTGGAAAATAAGTATTGTTAGTATTAAGGCTGCAACAACACTACAAATTTCACAATACTTGGTGATAAAATACTGTGGTAGTTTTACTTGTGGATTCAGATTTTGCCTTACGTATTACCCATCAACTTCCAATTCAGTCTTAAATTATACATTTTTCACAACAATGTGCTTACTGCAATAGTGATCACCTGCTACACTGTCTGTTACACACAAGAGCTTGATTCAGTAAAGAACACTGACCACAGTGTGTATTTCTTCGAGAATTTTGACTTGTGAAAATAATACTTTGCAAGTAGTATCATTTACAATATATTCTATGTATTTATTAGTCTTACTCACCTAATAGATAAATCACATATTTTGCCTGTTTACAAGACATATTTACCAGTATTATTCTTAATACATTATAGACTTTAGAAAAGGTTAGAGCAAGAAAGAGGACAGGAAAAAAAACTAATGAATAAGCCCGAGTTATTTTTAAAAATTAGTTGAACAATTTTTATGTAAAAGGTTAAATGAATTTCTCTTACTTTGTTGGGAAAGCAAAATTTGTGCAGTGACATTACTGCCATTTTTCACTCATCAACATTCCTCTTCTCACACAATGGTTTTGAACATCCTTTATCATTTAGGTGGCTACTAACTATAAAAAGATGTCCCTTTTTACGCTCATCATATTGTAAATGACTTTTCACTGAATTAAAGATTTTGGAATGGCCAAATTAATCATTTTTTAATTAGGAACTGGCAAGTAATAATTAACATAAACCTTTCAAATGAGTGAATTTCTCCTCCATTATAAAAATCTATTATCCAAACTGGCAAAAAAAAAGAATATTGAATGTACTATTTATGTTCAGTAATCCAGGCTAATTTGTTCTGAAAAGAGAAACTGAACAAAGTATAAACTCCATGCTAAAAACGACTGTTGGTGAAACTCTGCTTGTTTGGTAGTGTTTTGCTGGTAAAATATCACACCTAAACAAGAAAGTAGGATGAACACCAAACCTATTAAAGATCTTATTTGGAGTAACACCCCAAAAATAATCAAGAGCAATCATATACATTCTTAGACAGTTCACTTTACGTGCGTCATTAACAACAAAATGTAATTCCTCAAGGTAACCTTCTGATTAGTATCTAAAATGAGCTATCCTTACGGCAGTAAATGTTTTACCAAATGAAACTGATAAAGATGTGTCTTTATAAGTTAAATCAGGTAGACATTACCTCTAATGACTATGGAATCCATCAATCTATTATAAACTGATGCTGCAAAGTCATCTTGATGGACAGTTACGGAGCAACTATTCACTATATTTGACTGTACAGTATTCTAATACTTGTGTAATATACTGTATAATATTTATGTGCTGAAAAGCTTTTGTTAACAAAACATTGCGAATAAACTTTGATGTAATATTCAGGTGTGGATGTAAAACACTGGCCTTGGGTTTTTTTTTTTATTAAAGCAAAACTCAGATGAGCTTCTTTTTAAAGCCACAGCTGGAATAGGGAAGATAATTAAAAAAAAAAGATGCAATACCTGCTTTTCTGTCTTGGCACAGATGGCCACACAGTGATTAACTGTTAATCTTCATCAAAGACTAACATTCATGAAATAACGCCAGCCCACAGCGAACAGTGAAATATTGCTAGTCCTAGTATATTTTGCTTTTTATACATATTGTAAATCAGAAGGTAGACGGTGCATATGTGCTGCATTAAAATACTTTAAAAGGCGAGTCCATATCTCATGGAAGAAAGAGACCATTAACTTTAAAACTTATTCTATAGGCAAAAAAAGCACTACAAAGGCATCCGTTTAAATTAGGTATTTCATAGCTATACATTAGATGTTAAACTGTTTCATCATACAAGCAAAACCCTTGGTATACAAGTCTAATACCTCTAATTACCCTTGGTTGGAATCTCTGGTACAGTAGCTAGGAAAGTGCTGCTAAGACACTTGTACAGTATGTCACCACTAGGCCAGAAAATGCTCATTGATTACAATCAACACAAACCGAGAAGGTAAAAAGCATCTAGAGCTGTTAGAAAAGGATTCTGTCAACTTTCAATTTAAATTATAATTTTTTTAAAGATAAGGGCACTCCAGATGATATAAAGGCATTACAGTGTTTTATTGAACAGAACTTGGACACACATTTGAAAATGCACTACTGAGTCTCCATATAATTTCTGGGAATATGGAGTTATTCATCACATTAGTTATAATTCTAAGGAATTCAAACTGGATGGTTCCCAGAAAGACCGGGTTGCTCTAAAAAATACCCTGAAGTGCATAACTTGTCAAGTACACAGACATCAACAGAACGGACTTTACTCCAGCAGAGCTACAGTGGAAACCCCACTGTTTTTAAGAAACATTGCTTGAGTTGTATATTCTCCATAGCTATTCAATTAAACAAATCTGAAAAAAAAGAATAAATTCAAGTTAAAAAAGGAAAAGAAGCCTTTAAGGTCAAACACAACCGGTTATCTCTCTCCTGTCCAGTCATTGTAGAACACATCAACACATCTGGGACAGCAGTTATTTCAAGAGGAGGATAGGATTCGGCATGTATGGAATATGTTCAAGGTTTTCATTATGATTTAAAAGCAGTCCAAGCTTGCCAAAGTGATTTTACACTAATTTAGGCAATTACATGTGGATTTCAGGGATTTGATGAGCTTACAATATGTAAGAGAGGAACACAGACTTCCACTTCTCTAAGTAACGGCACTGTACAAGAGCTAAAAGCTTTTCTTTCATCCAGTTACAGCAGTGTCTCAGTTTACTGTAGTCAATATTATTGCACTGTTCAGAAGTGCAGCATCTTCAGTGCTGAACCCATTAAAAACCAGATTTGCTCTAGACAACTGCAAGAATTACTTTAATTAGACAATAATAATTCACCCCTGTCTAAAAAAAAGACAGTATCAACATACCTGCAACCTTAAAAAGATTGTAGGGTGCCCAGGAAACACACAAAACAAACACGTTAAGAAAGATGGCTTTATAAAAATTGTGGTGAAAAAACTGCATTTTACAGGGCAGACACATCCAACACCAGATAGTTTATAAAACAGGACTGTCCCAAGTCAAACATTTTTAAAATCAGTCATGCACATTGTTATCCGATTCACATCTAACAAAGTTCAGTGGAAAAAAAAAAATGCCCTGCAGACTTTTTTTTTTTTTAAGAGTGGAAAGTGGCTCGTCTTTCGTCTCTTTATGAGGTTACTAGAGATGCAATAGAAGCTAAGCAGTTTTACAGAGGAAACAGAAGCTTCTTCTTCAAAGTCCTTGACATACCTATTGACAGCATATAAATACCTGTCCATTCCTCTCCTATTCCTACCAGCTGTCTCATCCTAGGATGCGTTGCAAGTCAGCAAGACCCAGCAACTCTGCCATCCAAGAACAAAAGGAGGAGATGGAAAGTGAACGAGTAGCAGAAGACACGCATAATAACGATTACGAATGGAATAAAAACACAAATATGTAAAATCATTAACATTTAATACAAAAAAATGTTCTCTGAGGTGAAAGTTGTCAACTTTCTGCCAAACAAAACTATTGGTCTATTTGTATGATTCTGGCATGCTGGGTAACTTGTGAGGTCTGGCGCAACAACTATAGGCACAGGTATAATGCACACTGTGCTAATAACTATTTTTGTAACAGGTCTTTTAATTTTATTGCATGCATACTTTTTTTATCATTACAATGTTATACTCTTGTTCTGTTAATCTCCTTCAGTGAATAACATGCCAAAATATAAAAGTACAAAATCTCTGTTTTGGCATTATGCACATTAACATTCATAACGACACATACTAAAAGGTAAAATATCTAGTATAGACTACCTAAGTGTACAATACAAATAGAATCTGAAATCCAAACAAAAATGTCAGCTTTTTCCCTCCATTGGCTTTAATCCCTGATTTAGTTTACCACCCTTAATATAGTATTGTACAGTATACCTATGCAGGAACTAAAAACATACAGTACTTTAAACTTTAAAAGTAATTACAAACCCAGAAGATGTGCCACTGGTATAGCAAATAGTTCTGTATGCATTATAAAATTTGAGTAAGGAATTAACAAAACCTCAAATATGATACTGGGTTTACATTTTACTTGCATTCTAAGGAATTTTGAGATTCCCATCAACTCCATGAAAGCCTGCAATGTCCCAGATGCAGATTATATTGATATTGATGGAAAGAGGAAAACTTCTCAAAGTAAATAGGTAGTACTTAAGAAAATGAAACGCATATACAGTACTACTTTTGAACTAAATCCCTCATAATCAGGGATTAAAAAAAACCCTGAACAAGGTTCAATATCAATATAAGGCACAATGTTTCTGAAAGAGGAGAAACAAAAACTAGATGCCTTTCTTCTATATGTGTGCATTTATTTTCATATGGAAGACATAAGCAACTGAGAGTAGCAACAGGTTAAATGTGCCCCTGTTTTGTTCCTCTTCACAGACAGCTGGCTTCACAGGCTTCTCAGCAGCTAATATCGAGGTTAAGCAGGCTCAGAGTGTAGGCTTACTGCACCTCTTAAATACATTCTGATGCTGGGGTCTGGGCATTACTGACCAACTGCTCCAGTCTGCATCACCATGACACCAGGGACACCGCACAGAGTTCCAACAGCCTTCACTAAAACCAAGGACAGTCCGCAAAAATGGGAAAAACGAAAAACACAGGGCCCTGCGTGACTCTACCGTTATTTCTGAACAAAACTGTACCGCCTGTAAAAAAAGACAACTGTGTGAAGAGATGTAGGATTTGTACCTTGGCTTGAAATTTGGGGTTACCCGATAGAAAAGGCCTTTCACAACAAACCCACAACTACTGTAGATGCACAAACTGTAATCTATCAGAATAACAATGGTCTACTCCCTCCAACACTCCGTCGGGCAATCAGCCATTTCCAGTTAGACAGGTTATCCGTGTCTCAGGTTGCAGGCTTGTTCTCGTCTGGCTGGGGTGTGCAGCCTCTATGCTGCCACCCCTCCCAGAATACACTCCAGTAGCCAGGAGAAAGCACTGCTTCGGCCTCTTCTCCAATTGCCACCTCATCACACAGCTGGAACTGATGCCATCATGCAACACAAATTACTCACCTTCCTTTGAGCATCTGGCCCACATCTACGGTTTAAACATTGTTTGAATCACAGAAATGGAAAGCCGTAACGGCATTAGATCTGGGTTAATCCAAGGAGGCCAATTTAACTCTTATTGATTCATTTCTCAGAAAATTGTCCTCCTCTCTGCTTCCAGCTTCCCTTGCGACTGCCGGAATTCTGCGTTATCAGATTGACTCCCAGGCTGATATAAACCCAGACTGCAGAAGCTGTAATTGACTTATAAATGGGAAGCTAATTTAAAACATTTGATGCCAAACCATTACCTTATTCCATCACACACACATCTAAATTACCCCATGTCACCGTGGTGTACTCAAACGTGAGCAGCATGACTCCATTGATGCCAGCTACTTCGTCTTAAAAATTTGACTGCAAACAGTGAAGCTGATAAGAAACAAGAATAAGGCATGCTACCCGGTCACTATCTTTCGTACTATTAGATACCACACCCAAATCCATTAACAGTCATGTGGCCACAACAAAGGAGGACTGGGACTGTAATGCATTGGCAGATTCATTGGCAGGAGAAGAATGAGAAGCTTCTAAAAAAAAAAAAAAAAAAAAAAAAAAAAGACTTTAATGAAGCTTTAAAAACTCAAAGAGTCGAAAAAGTCAGAGAAAAGTTAAATCCAGAGATCACTAACCAGGCTGACTTGCAAAACATTTTAAAACACAGAATTAGAGAACGGAGAGCCGAGGACCTGTAGCCAAGCAGCAGAAGGAGACCGGCAAAGTATTCCAAGTGAAAATGTGGAACCCACACAGGAAAACCACATGGCAGTCAAACCACCTCCAGACAGCACTACCATGCCATGGGCTAACTCCCTTTATGAATATTCCTTATAAGCTGTTGACTCAAAATAATCACATTACAGATATGTTTTTTTTTTAAATTGTAAAACCGGTACTGGGTGGGGTGTTTTACGGCCACAGCTTACTTAAAAGCAGTCCTTAAAGGTAATAAATCCCCTCTAGTCAGATAATACCGAGCATGGATTCTTTAATCTCCTGGGAACAATTTGGTGGTTGAAAGATGTATTTTAAGTTTGTCTGTTCGTTATATAAACCAGCACATAAACCAGACACACAGCACATGAACTGGTATTTAATGACCAGTAATAACAACAGAAGTGCGTTTTGAGAATCCATCAGTGTACATCCAACTTTCGCCCACAGATCCCTGAAACGGACTTTTACATACGCAGAAGTGGACTGAAATCTTAATGAGGAGAAATAGCACTCTTTTGTACAACTAATGCTAAACAGTCTCTTACAAAGATGCAGCCAAAAAAACCTACAAATGTTAGGAATACATTTTCTTAAATGTAGTCCAAGTCCCTTCAGTGCCTAATACCCAAGAGATTTTGGTTAATCAAAGAGGACTCGAATGGTTAAGGTGGGGTGAAGGTTAAGACTTGCTCCAGTTTCTTCTCCCACAGAAGATCTCATCGCCACATTAGCTCCTGATCATCTTCTAATAAGTTCCAGCCTAAAACACAGTTTGGCCACCTGGTCTCCACTAAAACTAGGCTGATGTATAAAATATCACTGCAGCTGTGCAAACACCTTAGTACCCCCTTTTATCTAGCCATCCCAGACATACTGCTGGCTGAAATTTGTCTCTTTCTAACACTGGGGGCATTAATTATTACCGACATCTTAACGACAGCCAGCAAGTAAGAATATCTTCCTCATCATCATGAGAAGACACAATGTATTCACAAAAATGAGAATTTACAAAGGCATTGAAAGCTATAAATAATGCAAGATCACAGTGAATTTTATCAAGTGACCCTGATAAAGACTAAAATACAATTTTTCACTACTTTAACACGATTCCCCACTAACTTAAATGAGAAGTAAAATATTAAAAGCAATCATGAAAGGATTTGAGTAAGCTTTAAAAATTACAATAGAAGGTCACAGAGAACATGAATTAATGCAACCCAAGAAAAAGTCACGATTCACTTCCTACAATAAGTCACTGTTAACATCAATATCCAGGACCATGACAAGAAGCTTGTCAAAACAAACCCTTTTAAAAATTAAAAATGTCCTCTAAAACAAATGCAGGATTTAAAGTGTATGGAAATTGCTATAACTTATGGAGACGG
Organism: Lepisosteus platostomus; assembly: GCF_059453375.1. NCBI lineage: Eukaryota > Metazoa > Chordata > Actinopteri > Semionotiformes > Lepisosteidae > Lepisosteus > Lepisosteus platostomus. Next base: position 68,659,449 of record NC_142612.1, read on the forward strand.
ATTTAAAAGAATACTTAATGGAGTCTGCATGTTTATTAAAAATTGTAGGCAATCTCCCACCTACCTCTCCCTGATATCCTGTTTTTGAAAAAACAGCTGCATGTAGTGCCCACACGTGGTACAATCGGTTATCTTTGTACATCACGATTCCCTGGCTGGAGGGCACTTAATGCGACGCTTCTCTCATTTATTCCCTGAATTATCTTTGAACATTATGCATTAAAACAGTAATAAACAAGAGCTCATGGTCATACACGGCAATTAGCAGACTATATCTCCATTCATTTCCAAAGTGCACAATGACATAACTTATTCTAATTTATTCCTCCACTTTCTCTTTCTGTAATAACAACAGGACTATCTGAGCAGACAAAGGCAAATACATGTATGCTTCTTCATAACCAAAACTTCCCGGGCAGTTGTTCTGCATGTCGAACCCAGATCACAGTACACAACGCCAGGCTCAGGGCCCCTAATCACATGACTCTACCCCCCCAGGCTCCTTTTAGGCCTCAGTTAGGCCAGGCACTTCCCTCTCCAAGCGGCTCTCATTCCCAACAATGACATTCCTCCTGTTCAGAGCTGCTGAACATGTATTATTGTAATGCATTTAGATGTTAAAAAACTGAATGGTTAAAGCCTTCACTTATAGACAAAAGGCTATAAGCAAAATGTTTAATTTTCAATTTCAACTTCAATTCTAAAATATGTAAACTACACAGAACAACAGTGCTATGTGGCACAGATTAATTCAACCGCAAAACAATATTTCAACAGACCACATGAACTATGAACTGACCTTATCTGAGAAACTATTTTTGCAGAATTTACTGTGGAATTCTCAAAATGTTAATCCATCTAGTGTTTTCTGTACATTTAAAAGAACTTGGCATTTACCCATAGATTATTGGCAAACTGGTCTGCTTAAGATTTATACCCACCTTACTAATAAAGAGAGTTTCCCGCATTTGTGATGATCGAATTAAAAACTACAGATTTGACTTTGGTCCAATGATACATTTTCTAAAGATACAGTGTATTTCTTCTGTTTCAAAGGTAGAATAAATTAGAGGAATACAGTTCTGATATCCATAATAGCTTCACTTCAAGTGAAATATACAAGAAGTAACTCATTCACTTAGCTGTTCTAAACACAAGAGCACATCAAATTACAGTTTATTCAAAACAATTTACAAAATAACACTCATTTGCTTATTGAGCAAAATGCAAAATGGAATTCTCTTTCCTTGAAATGGACTCTTAGTACATGGCACACTTAATATTACATTCACTTTGTGAGGAAAAGAATGACAGACTGCATCTTTGTCAGCAATGCTGTTTTTGTCAAAGGAAGGCAATTTCTGTATCACAGTCATACATGTGACTGAAGAACCCAGGCTGAAAAATATACTACAGCAACAATGAAGACTGTTCCATTTTTCTATTTTGTGCTTTCAAACACAACACTCACAAAACATGATTCATTAAAAACTGCCGCTCTTCTGAAATCCCTAAATTAAGTCACTTAATTAAGAAAGAGGAACAGCAATCTAAGTCCAGAATAAAATTCAAGTGGTACTGGTCAAATCAGGTCGGAAGCTGAATGGGCTGGGAAGTCCACTCTCAGCTCGAGTAACAATGAAAATAAGACAAAAACTGAAATGTGATAAACAAAATTCCACTGACACCCACACAAGTGATTCAGTTTGATTTTGGCGATTTTTTTTCGCCCGATTTACGCCGTGAATCTTAATAAGTGCATTCTTCCCATTTCTCATTCCTCATTCTAGGGGCTTAAAGTCTAAGAGGCCCATATGGCAAAACATCCTGCTAGTCCTCCATACATGCCCCCGAGCCAGCCACCTCCCTCTCCTCTGTCTCGGCCGTCTGACGCGGCAGCTCGGCGCCCCCTGTGGCGGTCTCCCGTGCTCTTTCGGTGCTCGTTTGATATAAAGCTGAATGAAGCTTCGCCTCTCCCCCTTCCCACTGCTTTCTCACACACTGGGGCTACACAGACCCCCCCTCCCTGCCCTGTCTGCGTGAGCCACCACAGTCAGCCAGGCCCCTTCTCTCTGCATAAAGGCTCCTGTGTTCCCAAGCCTAATTCCCTGCCAAACCCCACAAGATTGGGTTCCCTCCTGCTCGGGGGGGGGGGGCAGCTGTCGGTGCCATGAGTGAAACAACCCCTCCCAGCACTTGCCTTCCCTGCAAGGGAGTCACAACCCAAGGGCCAAGCAGGCTCTCACATGATACAGCAGCTCTCAAGTCTCGTCTGTCACAACCAGAGCACAGGGGTTCAGGTCTACACAACACTCACAAGATACACAATACAAAAATGATTAAGTCCAGCACGTATGTATTGTTTCTTCTATTGTGGCATGTGGACATTTGAAGCCTTTAATTAGCACGGTGCACACAATCAAGTAGGTTATCCGTCACAGACGTCTGAGATTCCTAAAATACTGTACTCTACTGCGCCAAGAATTTGTCTTATGAGCACATCTGTCCTTTTAACTTCAATGTGCTGCAGGTTTGCACAGTCCTGTTTACTTTCCCATAAAAAATATACAATTAGTCCCTTGCAAGAACAGTAAACTAAAAATGGCCTAGACAGACAAATATGAAACTGAAGTAAGTGTCAAGTGTTTTTAATAAATTTAAAAAAATGAATCTAAAAAGAAAGATGCCAGTAACGGCTTACCCAATTAGCTTCAAACTTCGGTTGCTACAAAAGAAAAATGTAATTTTTACAGTTACAAGAACACAAAAAGATTTAGGCCACAACCTAAACAGCTGCACTCTGCTTATGTTTAATCAGAGCAAAAACGGGGTTTTTTAACAGAAGCATGCATTTCAAGAACAAGAGTACTACAAACAGAATGATAGCTGGTGTACCATATTAAAGAGCTTCAGAGATTATCCATTCTCAAACATGACTGCAACACTAATCAATGCTTCCCTGCTCTGTAAGCTACAGGAAATCCTGGCCGCTGCAGTGGTTTCCTTATTACTTCCTATATCCCTGCGTACGAGGCCCCGAGGAAACCCCAGATCAGCTGGGATAGACACAAACCACAACAAAGCCTGCTGAACCCTGCACACACCCACATCCAATAGTATGAGGAAAAGTAACCTAGCTTCTGGGGATCCAAACGGGGTCTATCAGAAAAGCCTGGAAGTATTTCTTTGCTAAAAAAAAAAAAAGAACTTGACATTCACTATTTTTATTAAGCATCGCAAAACATCAGTTTATATACTAAGTTTGATACTCTTGAGTTTAAATTGAAATATTTTTTGGCACAGACGGAGGCCTCCTTATTGACAGTGCTGTTTTATGAAGGACTCTAAAACACAATTAATGCGAGATATACTGTACTACACACACAACAAGCAAATATGACCCCTGGGTTTTTTTTTTTATCAGATAGCTCTACTGAGTACTAAGGTAATTAAACTAAAAAGTGTCTACCAGTTGCTAACTTTTGATTACAAGTATATCAGCACCTTATATCTTATAGGCTAAGGGATAGGCTAAGCAGTGCCTGGCCATTTCTAGAATGGCAGACCTCCAAGGAAAACCAAGTTGGTGCCATTTTTGCAAGTAGTGTAGGTAGTTCTCTTCACTCTGGACTACAATTTCCCAGCCACTGCCCTGATACGGAGACTAGACCCTGGGTTGTTTGAGGCACTTTCCTTCAAACGAGATGTTAAACCAAGGACCTCGTTTAATGTCGTTAGTGACAGTAGTGAAAAGAGTAGGGACGCCATTATTACCACACACTCCTTCCAAAGCAATAAAACCTCTCCGTTGCCGTCATAGCTTCTGGCAATATTCAACTTGTATTAAGAACTTACAGAGATGAGGATTTCAGATCATCATGTCATCATAAGTGAAACCTACCTGCTCACCCGGAAAGATTACGAAGCTATAATACTGTAATGCACATCTGTATGCTGTATGAGCAGAAACACTGAACTGCATCAAAGAGGTACAGAAGTGTACTATTTTGCACCATTATAAATTACAAGAGTATTTTTGCTCTTAAAAATAGAAAAAGTTTTTTTCTAAACTGAATCAGCTCAAATTTCAGTTACATGTTACGTGTTCTTGAATTCAATGTAACCTTTCAAGACTAAAAGAACCAAGCATTCTGTGAAAAAGTACAATGTGATTTGACTTAAGCTATTACGAGCTCTTAGAGCAACAGGGGTTAGGTTGAAATAGGCGACTCAGGATTTCACAGCAGACCCTATACCAAGCTTATAAATACAGCCGGGAGCAGCTTAAGCATTTTAACTAGATCTTATGGGGGGGAAACATCTGAATTTCAAACAACATTTAAACAAGCTAGATTACTTACTAGCTAAAATTAAATGGCTTACTTTCTTATTATTATCCCTGCAGAAATCTAACAGTTGATTAGGTACAAAAACCAAAGTAAAAAAACCTTTAACCTTTTAACAGGTTCCTATATGTTTCATTTGGGATACTCAACCACTACACACTAGAACCTCTTCAGCTCCTCAAGACTGCCAGTCTGAGCTTGGTGTGCTTTCTTTAGTGCATACTCTTAACACACTGATCGTATTCCACCAGCCACTGGGTCACCTGGTTTGATTTTACCCTTGTATTGTAACAGTATACCTAGTGATCTGACAAGTCCTCAGTTCTAACGAGCACACCAGGACCTCCGGATGCACAACAACCCTAAAGCAGAACAGATAAGCCAATATCAGCAATGGCATTCCTTCCTATTCCCATCATACCATTGGCAAGGCTGTCCATAAACTTCACTATCAATTTCCCGTTTCATCTAACCACATATTTCGACTCGTAAGGCAGTAAGGTACTATTCGGCGTACTCATGTCTTTTTTTATTCAGTTTGCCATGGAACCCCCTAGCAGACCCCTGAACTCACGAGGTCAGCCTCGATGGGTTGTCTTGGAAGACACTGTATGCCGATGGTGCCACAATATTGTGGTGTACCATATCCTGATGATGCCAGCATTTTTTTTTTGAAGATTCCCAGTTCCCATTCTTGGATACAAGTTATCCATTTAAACCACTTTTCTGAGCTCACATGGAGGTAAAACTAAGTCCTCTTTCTGGCGGGGTAGTAACCACCCTATCACCCTTAGACTTCTTAACAGTACAATCCGAAGCTGAAAACTGATATTTTATCATTAGCACTAGAGTTGTCGTGGCTAATAAATGTTACTGTAGAATTTTAGACAGTTCTGCCATGTTCCACATGACGATGTGGTACTGAGCGTTCTTCCTTTGAATTCTGCCTCTTTGCATGCCAACTGCAGTCAAGCTGACTTCCAGGAGTTTTTTTCTAATCTTCCGAGGCTTTCTGAAACTAAACAATGGCTAAAATCACCAGATAATTAATGTACAGCCTTTATTACAGAGTACGAATACATCTGAACATTGTGTATTTAGGAATACTTTTTTCTACTGATAGTTCTATATTCAGTAAGCCTTTTCAGACATCTATGAAAACCCTTCACGTAGCCTACACCTGCAGATTCTTTGGAAAATCAACTTTAAGGTTGAGGTCATCAAGGGTATCAACTTATTGTCAAAGTAATGCAATTATGGAACCGAGATATTCACATTCCTTCAAAAGCAAAATTAAGATGACTTGATACTTTTGAGGTTGTTGGCATATTACTTCTTATAACTTACCAGCAATAAGGGCAGGAAATGCTCTGAAAGTTGTAAGGCACTTATTAGAATTAAGACCTTTGAGATCACTTGAAATGTTGTGCAGTTCTTTCTGATTACTTAAGACTGTGACAATATGCTGTATCAGATTGAAACTAGAAAAAAAACCGCACTTCATTAACCATTTATGAAAACAAATCTCAAAAGAATTTTTAGATGTCAGATACCCGTGGCAAACATTACTAGTACACATAACCAGAACTGATCTGACAAACACCATCCTCCAGGAACTTATGTGGGGAAATTACCTTTCAATGATGGGCCGCCTCCTAGTACAAAACCCTTGGCATGATGAGCATTGTCATTTGTGGGCCCTATCTCTTTTTTAACAGAAAACCTCATATTTCATTGCTCTGTTTTTTTACAGCCAAAAAGTTCTTGAACATCTTGAGCGGGTGTCCATATTGTATTTTTTATATGACGTCGGGCAACTCATTGGCATCTCTCAGTCCTTTACTTATGACTTTTATGGAATGCCCAGTATTCTGATCTTGAATAAAGCTCCTAAATTTTTGCACATTCAATCCAGTGAAAGAAATTGAACCGTGGTGAAGTGCGATCCAGACATTTCAGGCCAAGGCAAACCACCGATTCTAGAGATCTCTGCCACATGACACTATACCCAGCAGGACACTGTTTTGAATGACTATTGTAAAGACAGACAGAAAGGAGTTGAAAAACTCTTTTACAACCTAAACAAAATGTCCAACTAAACCATGTGCAAGACTGCAAGATTTTTTCCTCATAACCTCATGAATACACATTTACTGTATAATTCAATTCAGGTTTTATTTGGCCAATTTATGAACTCTATGAACATGAATTGTTGCATCTTAAAATCTGTAATTGCTTTCGATAGGACTCTTACCTTTACACGGATTTATTACAAAAACAGTGCAAGACAAAATTAGATTTAAGCAAAAAATAAGGCATTCAGCCCCTTTAAAGACGTTTAAAAGGACATTAACATAAACAAATACATTTACATATAACTTAAATCTCTAAGCTTCTAACTTTCAGAATTTAAACAAAAAAAGTAGCTTTAAAGAAGAATATAAAACTGAAGAGCAACTGAAGAGGTTTCATTAAACACACTCATAAACTAAACCTAACTAAAAGATGATATTTAATGAGGTCAGTATACATAACACTTTGCTTTTATTTGTTCCTTAATAATAAGGAATAATAATTCCTTAACAAGTATCCAAGAACTGAAATCTGGTATAATGGGGGGAAAAAAAAAAAAAAAAAAAAACTACAGCTGTACTGTTACAGGAAGAGTCCAGTTACCACAGTAAGAATAGGGCACCACATAAAAATACTTTACACCTCCACACACTACAATTTTCTTCCTTGTTTTTACCGACGTAAAGCAGGCGACAGTCTTTGAGGAGAGCCACCGTGAATTGCTATTGTAAACCCCAGGGGACAGTCTCTTCACCCCCTGCTCAGCTGCAAACCCCATTAAGGTCCTACAGGAAAGCTCAAGGCACGCATTCTAAGGAAACTTGCTAAATGAGGAGCAAAACATCCAAAGGCATTCTGCTTGCGGTGCGTTTCTATGGTGTAGTGCGTTTAGACGGCAGCGTAAATGACACGGCGAAGGGCCGCGGGGCGCTCAGATCAGAAGGAGGGTGCAGTCAGATGGGTTTCCGCTGCAGTGCGAGTGACGAGGCCAGAGCAAGCCAGGCACTGCACTTTCAGACTCCAGCTCTGCCTGGCACGCCCCCAGACCGGAGAGACGCGCACAGCGGCGCGGTCCTGCCTCCTCAATGCGAGACGCGCTCGGGTGTCCCGTAGAACAACGCTGAGGAATCTCAGAATCTCCCCCTGGAGAGCGCGTGCGGCGCTCTGCAAACGAGCGCCAATCTCCTCTCAACAGTTTGTAAATAGTACAGCAGACATAACAACACATAGGATACTAAATCTAAACAGGAAAGTTATAATTCATGGTAGCAGAAGCCAAAGCAAACAACTCCTTGAACTACTCCTGCTGACTAAAAAAAAAAAATCGTTGCCCAGATATGAAAAGCCTTCAACTCGAAGTTTAAATATAGTAAGTGCACTTTTTTAGAAGAAGTGAGGCATTATGTACTTTGTGGAAAAACTGGCGAGGGAAGGTCTCTAGAGAAAAACCTTCAGAACTCTTTACATCTTTACAATGTTTCACACAAAGAACCATTATTAACAGCTATCTTACAAACTCACACAACACTGCTGTTGCTTCACCCATTCCTGCAAGATAACCACTGCCTCAGAAAAACTAAATGGTGCACAATCGGTGCATTTTTCTTTTTCTTAATATTTTACTAGTCAGGCTCAGAGATAAGGAAGGCCTGGGAGTGACCGAGCAAACCAGAACACCTGTTTCAATAGCTTTCCATTTAATTACTGCCAGAAGCAAATTCCACTATCTTTACAACAAACTCAGTGCAGCAGATGTACAGACAGCAGTGAGTAGACATTGGTCTCAATGTCAGACAGCACTCTATGCAAGTTTAAAAGATTGAATGGGGAGACAAACGGCATATATTCTGAAGAATGAATAAAATAAAAGATCATACATTTCTGAATTGTACATGTATTTTCCTAACTAACACAAATAACACTTTACCTATGTAAAAAAAAGGACCCCCAATTACACAGTTGTAGCATGAGACATGACTGTATGCACTGTATACATGCAATAAGTCAATCTACTGGTCCTACTCAATCCTTAACAGCACTATCACTGTTACATGCAGAACGACTGAACTTTCTCTACAACATAAGAACTGTTTCTCTGTTAATGCAAACGCAAAACTGTCCTTTAAATAAACATGGAGGAACTGCAATCATTCATTACAGCTACAGACTGCAGTGCTTTGGGGAGTCCTGAAGGCTTGCAGTGACCTGGATTAGAAAGACCACACTGTGTTTATGGATTCCAAGTATTAAGCACTAATCTCCAGGATTAGCAAAGTAGGTGTTTTTGGGTATTTCTGGTGGGCAACAGAGGGGAAGCAAATTCAGATACTTCTCGAACAGCTGTCAACCACAGTACATGCATGCACTTGCACAGTACTCTTTGCTGGGCTTTTACGTGCCAAAACAGCTGTTGCAAACTGTTGTTTCAATGTTTTTTTTCCCCTTAAAGCCCATTTTTGTTCCTATTAGTCTTCTAATCCTTGTTCAGTAATTTCTCATTAAACCAAGAGCATGGAAGACAGGAGGGTGCACTCCCTTGAAATCTAAAAATAAAGGAAAAGCACCACAGTTCATCCACTGTGAAGTGGTGTGACTAGGAAATTCAGTACCACCTTCGATGAGCCCAAGGTTTCAACAGAGGATCAATGAGGTTACCTCTCTGCGCTACTACTGTAAGGCTCCTGTTCAGCCACGCTGGCCCCACTGTTAAACAGACAACCCGAGTTGACTCGGTTCCGCAGGAATCAATGGCTATATCCTCGGATAAAAAAATAAAAAAAAGACTTTCTACTTTGGAAATTAGAATTAGGGAACACTAACTTCTGCTTGGGACATGGGACACTAACGTGGGACACCAAATGGCCACAAAATTAAAAGAACACGGGTCAAGGTCAGTTTGGGTCTGGGTATGGCTTCTGCACTTCCGATTGCATTGCTGGACTCTCAGGGACACTTTTTGAAGAAAGTGGTCACCTAATTTTCCTATATCACCAACTCTTCTCTCATTGGCAGTTCTAAGTTATCTAGGAGTCCCCTGCTGGACTATGTTCCTGCAGGACCAGGCAGGAAGTAATACTAGTCTACGGCACTGAATTATCTGGCCTCACAACACTTCGTGCAGATCGCTGGCTGGTGCTCAATGTTTGACACCGGGGATAAAGATGTGAGAGAGGCTGGCAAGCTGGTTCCCATTCCGTCTGCGAAACAGCCAGCCGACGTGCCCGGGGGAAAGCTGACACTGCGGAGAGAACAGCTGGCCTTCCTCATACAGCACCCAGCTCTGCCTCCGCTGCCAGCCTGCCTCTCACGATCAACAGCGCCGGAGGAGGAGGAGGAGGAGGAGGAGGCGGCATTTGAGCTCCAGAGCCCGACCTGCCTTGCAGCTGTCACCACGGAGCAGCTCACAAACGGAGCGAGCCCGAAACTGAAGGGCACGGTTTTTTTTTTTCCTTTCCATTCTACGTGTAACATAAGTCACAGTCAAAAAAACCTGGTAACATTTTCCCTTACAACAATCTTTTCACCAACATGTCAAAAAAATTCCATTACAGCGCTGGCGAAGTAAAAGGGTGAACCGAGCGCTGCGTAAGAAGGGAGCTTTCCATCCCACTTCACACAGCACAGCTTTCATCTAATAAGGAGCACCAGCACAATTACTGGGACTGATATATTTTAGACAGCTTGCGCTTTCAACTAGCTCTGGATGGTAGGCTACTTTTGATTACAGGCCTCTTTATGTACTGAGTAATCAACTACTGTAGCAGGAACAAGGACACATCGCCGGATGAAAAATGCAGACAGCTTTCCTGCTGAAAGCAGCCATTACCAAGGACAAAAGAAAAAAAAAAGCTACAGCAGAGATGATCCCTTCCAATAAGCAAAGGCAACTAAAACGAGACTTGCTGTGCATAATTCCAAACTTTAAGTTGAATGAGAAACATTGTTATAGTAATTACGACCACAAAAATTCCACACTTAATTTGCACATGATTACATATCCCCAAAAATGATCTACAAGGAAAGAAAAACTAAAAATGATGATCCCAACCTGTGCTACTTTGATACTTCATTTTTAAACCACGCCGTTTTAAAACCGCAGCACTACACAAACACCAGCTTACATGAAACCCTTTAAGGCAGTGTTAAACGCTTCGACAGGAGATCCCATTTAACTGAAAATCCAGAATATCAAACACGCTTTTTTGGTTGGCACAAGATACTTGTGCTTCATGGTCAGGGATGAAGTCAAGAAAAAGACAGAAGGAAAATCGCGGAACAGGAAGTGGGCGGACTGACTGGATGCACGAGAGGGTGAACTGCAATGCCACATGCGCACGACTCGTTAAAATCAACTCCCGCCAGCACTGCCAGCAGCCGGTCAGCTGGAGCCACCCCCCGGCGTGGGAGAGGGTCACGGGGAGGCCACTCACCTCTGTGTCGTAGATCTCCTGCGTGTTGTCCAGCCCTTGAACCCGGATCTGCAGCCCCCTGCTTGGGCCCTTGCTGCCAGAGGCCAGGGCGGTGCTCAGGCTCTGCCCCGGCTCCAGGGTACTGATCCCCACATTGGCCTGGGCGCCCAGGCGAGTACCGGGGGTCTGCAGGACGCGATACGAGCCCTCGATCTCACCCATTGCTCACCTGCGGGCCACCGACACCCTGCGAAGACAGAGATGAGCAAAGCTAATCAAGCAGCGCGCTTAAGTCCAGTCCAGTCCCGCATCGGTTAACACCTCAGCCCCCCAAGACCGCCTTAAACAATCCACTTTCATAGCCTGCGGTTTCACACGGCGCGATTTCTCTGAACTTGTTAAAAAGGCTCCGTACGACCGCTGTCATTTCATTTTGAACTATTACTTCCCATAAAGAGCTGTTTGTTCACAGGGGGAAAAAAAAAACTTCTAGAGATGCTTTAGGGATGCAAATTACTTCGCATGAAGTTGAGAACTCGAGTTAAATGCTTCAGGGCTGTGTACCAGCTAATCTGCGAGTGCACGAGTATTCCACACAGACAACAAAGAACTACTATGAACACCAAGCAACAGAAAAAAAAAAACGCAAAATGAAACCTTAAAACTGTTGGATTCTCAATACCTGTTTGTGAAAAATGCTCCATAGAGCAATGCTGCTACTGTAGGTAGCACATCGGGATCTTCCCCTGGTATAAACTCTGATAAAGCAACCAGGAAATTCCTCAACACTGGACACAGATCAGAGCGACTGTATCACAAAGAGCCTTTCACAGTTCAACCAATCACTTACTGCTTCCCAAATACTGTTTTGGAGCCGTACCGATGGCTTGAATTCTCGACTTCTGACTCACACTTTTTAAAGGGATTCATCTGAATAAAGGTCTGTGTGGGTGAGAATACAGCATAAATGAAAAGTGCCAGCTGTGCAAAGCCACATATTTAAAACACGGCCACAGGGGAGCGATGTGAAATCTCCAGCCTCTCGTCAGTTATAGCTATTTTTGGTGAAACTGTCAGAAAAACACAAGTTCAAAATACATTTAAGGGCATAGAACAGGACAATGAATGATTTAAGCACAAAAATGAGCATGATTTAAGCATAAAAATAGCAGTTCCTTGACAGACAGCAAGACACTAACAAATCAATGCACTGAATGCAGAAAAGAACATTTCCACTGAGCACTTCTTGCTGAGCTCTGCAGCATACGGACAAAAAATGACACTTCTTTGAACGGGCACGCAAGTATCCACAAGCCAATGACAGGAGTAATAACTGAAAAGCCGCAAAAACCTAAATCCAGACTCGTCAAATGATATCGATGGTATTACAGAAACTCACACTTGCATCGTGTTTCTGGGATGCATAACTGGAAAGATTAAAAAAAAAATGTTAAAAATCCCCATGATGAAGCTAAACAAAATGTACAAACACGCTAGCTAGCATTAGCTAAAATGCGGTCACATGGAAAACCTAACTGCACGCAAGACGTGTCATTGCTTGCAGGGTCCATCTGCAGACACCTGTCCCTTTGCCTAACCTCGGAGCACGTGCCGTGCAAGGGGCATCGTGAGATTAAGCACACCTTTACTGCACCAGTAAGTTTCTCATCCAAATCACTTTCTGAACTCATTTTTAAGCGGTTTCTTATCAGGAAACGACAACCGTTTTGTTGCGAGTCCACTAACGTTTTTTTCTTGAACAGACGTGACACCTGTCAATTCTTCCTACCAAGTATCGCGGTCACTGAAGGGACTGACCAGTATGGGAGCTGCCATCCTTCTGGGGAGCCATCAGGGGTTCTACACAAAACCACGATGCAGTAGTGAAGCGGGCGTGTCTATCTGAAGCAAGCAGCCCATCCCCTACCATGCTAACAGCCTGATAAGGGAAAGTTACCGGTGCCACTCTGTGGTTTTCCTTCAGCAGGATCAAGCACCTCGTCACCTGTGTCTAAGTAATGAGGTAATTTAGTGCTTAGAATACAACAACAGTCTAACGGTTTATGTATTTAAGTCCAAATGACTCAAGTGTGTTGTGGGCAGTCATGAATGATCAATTAATCAAAGTGCCGCCAAACATGTAATCAATATTGAGAATCTGTATACTTTATTTTGCTAAAGACAGACAGAGAGCAATGTTTATCTCTCTTTGATGCTTTGTTTGGTACTCAGCCACCACAGAAGAGGTGACTGTGGTTAAGTACTGTTTATAAAATAACGTGCCCGTATCTTAAATTCAACTGACTGGAGTCAAGAAAAAAAAGCAATGATTTAAAAATCACTGTTTTAGAGTGAGATCACAGAACTTTCTTAGACAGAGGATCTTTTAGTGTTAAATCTATTTTGTACAGCAAAACGCCTTCTCTCCGAGGACTGGGAGAAAGTGTCAAAATGTCACTATTCTGGCAACGCCAATGTCAACAACACCTATTAGAGAGACAGCCCAAGTCAGACAAACACTGCTAAGGCTCTTTTAACGACAGTACTACACACTGCTAGCCTAGCAGTACTCAGAGACATGTTAAATCCTCATGTGTATGAATTACTGTAATAGTGAGAAAAAGAACAGTTCAAATAAGTCAATTTACAGGAAGCCCCTTCAAAAGACCATGTAGAGGTTATTTTGAGATCTCTTCCAAGACTTATTTTGCATTAACACCCACAAGAAAGAATAAATCACATAGGTTCAGTACTGGAAGTGAAACACCAGTATAAAAGTTGGTATTCTTTTTGTTTTTGCTTCATGTCCCAAGTCATCCTGTACACAGCAAAAGTACAGGAAGGGGGTGTTTTCACATGGCATTACATGTATTGAATCTTAAATTAAAGATCAGGAAACATCTCCAAAGACACAAGAAAACTACAATATGATACAAAAAGCAAAATACCACTGTAATACACTGAAAAAACCTTAACCCAGTACCATAATATATCCCTATATCTTTTTTGTTATTCCAGCCTATAATTTTTGATTGTCTGCATTTAATTTCTTAATTGTTAACTCGGAATCGTCAAATAATCCACAACTTAAAAACCACCTTTGGGGAACACCCAATGTCTTAGTCAGTAGTGTCAATGTCTACCTTTTGCTATTCTTATTTCACTCCAGTTGGTCGAGATACCGAGAACTGTGCCGTGGAGGTAAAAACCATCCAGCTATTTTTATAATTCCGTGTTATCGATGCAGGTCAAGGAAACTCTTCCTCATTGTGTACCGTCAGTGAAAAGCTTGCAAGTATTTTGATTGTGACAATAAAGCCGCCCTCCACCTTGTTGACTATCTGACGTCACCCCCTTCTGTTACAGTAGCAGGCCGTGTGACAACTCGGTTTGTTGACATTTTCCCGGGGTCAGTCAACGCGCATCCTGACGACTCCAGAGCAACCGGCTTCTCGGCGTGAGGGAGAAATAAACTCTCTTCAGGCTGTTTGTTTTTTCTGAAGAGAAGAAACGTGACCAAATAATCCCTCGACAGTCTCATTTTACAATACAACAATATTCACTGACATTTTTGCTTCAAGATTGTTTCCAAGACAACACGCTTCGTTTGGGCCATAACTCCACACTGTACTGTTCCCAAAAAGAGGGCACAGTGAATCATTTCTAATTCCGACTCCCATAACACGTCGACATTGCTACCCACACATTTCCGCGGAATAAAGCCCATGTCGTTCGGAGAACGGTGACCATCCTTTCACCTTTCTTTGTGTTGTCCGATCAAAACCTAGAAATCTGAACTTCGTTTGCTGAGCCAACTACAGCACATTTGCTCGCGTTTCTCCGTTACATTATCGCCGCACATTTCCTACAAACGAGACTTTAATTTAAGCAAGTTCAAAGGACACGGCCGAGCAACTATCGCTATCAACAGCAGCTTTACGGAGGAGAAAACCTATTATGCCTAGTCACGGTTGTATGATGAAGGGTTTGCTGCTGGTTTTGGATATACAGTATTACTCAAATGCGACATCTTTTAATATCACAGGAAGGCAAGTGTATCAACTTTTGGGAAACACGCAATCGCTGAAATGTTGTATTCCTGAAAACAGGTTGCGACTGGAGTAAACTTGGCGTTAAAAAAAAAACAGGTATTCGCCCATCCACTCGACTAAACCAGCTCCTTTAAAACGGGAATTTCCAAATGTGTTGAACTTTGCCCCAAAATACTAAGATTGAATTCTTAAAACGTTTGGTGTCAATAAGGTTTGAACTGAACTAAGCAGCACATCGCAATCGGTAGTTAATAATGCATGACAGAGTCGCATGGCCACGTTCCTGAAGTCTAAATTTTTGTTAAAGTCCATCCAACATTTTTGCATGTACATGTCGCTGAGATTTGATGTCAAAATATGTTTTTGTTCTAGAAGCATTATTTACTGTCGTGGTCAAATTACTATCTTAGGTAAAACAAAACATTTAATGCGAAACTTTTATTTAATAAAGGGCGGATTAAACATTAAATCTCATCTAACACATGCATTTCATTTGATCAACTTTCTTCAACTTTACGCTCAACACTGGCGCACGACTGAGATATACGATTGCTTCCGATCGTACCCGATGCAAATAAAAGTGCGAGGTGAAATCTTTTTTCTAAAACCTCAAATATATGAGCGAACAGGCAACTAACTCGGAAAAACTACGAATTTAAGTACGTTCAAAAAGTAAGCTGCAGATTTTTTCTCTTGCAAAAGCGCTCCAACACTCTGGAATTTACAAACTTGGTGGGAAACCCCTGATTACATTTTACGAGCCATAATGTTTTTTTCATGAAATAAAAATTACTGTTGAAATATAGGGACTTAAAAAAAGGTACTGGAAGAAATTAATGACGTACCTGAATTTCTGTCGCTTTATTCCTAAAAATCCCAGCGCGAGACGCTCAGACGGCCATCGCTAACACACGGCGAGCACTGCTGCGCTCTGATTGGCCAGAACCAACACCCTCCCCGATTCCCATTGGATAACCCGCGTCAGCATTGTTCCACTTGCGATAGGACAAAGATGTTACCTGCAGGAGCTCCGCGATTGGGCAAGTACAGCTGAATCCACTTTCCAGAACAATTGGCTGAAGGGAGCGCTGGTATTGACTTGCTTGGCTGGTATTGGTTCGATAAGTGATGACACAATAATCGACTATTTTATGTGCGTTACAAGAATGACAACTCGTTCCCAGAAATTCATGGGTAGAATACATTGTGTGACGAGATGAATTGATTACTTATTATTTTGCTTTCTTTAATATCAGTAAAAAACTTTGATTCTTTCTATATATTACCAGAAGAGCGTTATTGCAACTCAATGCTTGAGCATTAAAAATGTTTTAATGTATTGCGCCTTTCATAACCAAAAAGCACTTTCAACTCCACTCCATTCTTTTATTTTGCATTCTTAATAGTAAGTTAAACTGTGTTCATTAAAATGGCACAATATGTTGTATCAAGCAAAGGTATAGTAAATTACATAATTAGCTATCGATTTTAATCTTAGAAAGCACCTTTCCAAACTATTCTTGAGGGAATGCACATACATTTTATATATATAAAAACCTGAAAACGAAAAATTAGATGGGTGTGTATATATAGGTGTAGGGGTAAGGGAATACTTAGAATCAATCCGAAGAATGAAATTAACAGGAATATGAGACAAAACTAAATGAGCTTCGCACAATACTCGAAATATTACTGTACAAGAAGGGAAGTGGATGGAGTAAGTATCAGGGAATTGTGGGATTACAGAAGCATAGCGAGGCTGTTGATCTGATTCTCAGTTACCCTGGGCAACCTGGGGAGCCTTGTGTATGGCCAGAGGGATGACCTGGCGACTCTCCACCAGGCGCACAGCACAGGTGGGGGGGCTGGGGTGGGGTCAGTCTGATCGGAAGCCGAGGCTTCTCCAACACAAGACACTTGAGCTTTAGGGTCAACACAAAGTCTTAAGGGTGCTCAGTCTCTTGTGGACACATATGATTGATATGACAAGAATGTTACACTTCCAGAGACTGCATCTATTCAGCATAAAACACAGATGCTGATTTGAGGATTCTATCAGGTATTCAAAAGCCTGAACTGCACTGACCAAAGCAAGAGATTTTGGAGCATTCAGACCACCAGAGGCAACTGAACACAGAGGGTACGATCTGGATACTTTAAGAATTGGTTTGAAGGGATTCTTAGATCAATCTGCTACAAGTTACTAGATATGAAATTAGCAAAATGGGCAGAACCTTCCCTTGTAAATGGGGCAACATTATTTCACTGGATTAGGACTCCAAAAAAGCAAAAGGACTTTTAAAGAAACAGCTGCCTTTTCAAAAACAAAGTCCATATTCATTTAAAATATTAATAAATAATTGAATGGCTATATATTTTGTTTGTATCTCTACATCGGAATCACATGAAATACAATTAAGTGGTATTATCCCCAAAAAATGGTTAGGCTGGGATATGAAATTGATTTTGCAGCATATCCAATCTGATGGCTGTATTAAGGGATTACATGGTTGCACTTTAGCCTGATCTCCATGAACATCAAACTGCTTAATTCTATTAAAAGGTTGCAACAAGTTTAATTGTAGTGTAAACAGCACACTGTAACCACCATATAACTGCACTATAAAACAAGTGTGACCACAGATGAAGCAGTTCTTTATATGATTTTAGAACTTGGTTTTATTCAATGGCAGTATTCATTGCAGTATGTTTGTGGCCCCTAAGAAGAAAAAGCAGTTATACAATTTTAATTTTTAGTGCCTACTGTAGATGTGTAAAATAGAGTTCCACAACAGCCGTGGCTAGATTTTCATCATTTATGGTAAACCTCAAAATCACTGACATTTTTAATTCACTACAGAATAACATACTGTCCTTAAATTAACTGAACACATTTAGATGAATGTCTTTATATTTCAAGTAGGTAGCTGCATCAGCATGCGTAGGCTGCAAAGCAACAAGTAAAGGTTTAGTCCATGTTGAAAAGAGATGAAAAGAAACAACGTTTCTGCTGTGGAGCCTTCTTCGGGTGTGACACCCAAAGAAGTCTCCACAGCCGTAACGTTGTGTTCTTCTTCTCTTTTCAGCATGGAATAAACCTTTACTTGTGTCTTTATATTTGTCAGTCAGGCCTTCGTAGAGGGTCTACATAATAAAATACTATTTACTCCAATGTCTTAGAAGAGCCAAGGGCACATTTGATGATGAATGCAGGATCCCTCTTTATGGCAGGAAAGCAACTTGCCAGGAGGGTGATTTGGGGTTGGCTTGTTTTTCATTGTCACTATAACCCACTACAGAGGAGGTGTTCTTTAAAAGGGACCCTCCCTGCCCTTGGGCTCAACAACATGCTGCTATGAGGTTTATCAGGTGTAAAAATCAATCCAGGCAGCTGCTGCACACACTTCCCAGCCCGATCCGCTCCACCTCGGATAGGCCGGTGCCGGGTCTTGCTGTGCCCACCAGGGGTCAGGTCTCTCCCGCCCCTATCGGAAGCAGCTGGAGACCCGGCGCTCACGGGACAAGGTGCGCCGGTTCAGCAGCCTGTTGGCCGTCTGGAGAACGCGGTACCGCTGGCGCAGGTGCCTCCTCTGCACGTGCTCGTTGGTGATCTCCTTCACGAAGCTGGCGGGGAACCAGCCCCGCTCCCCGTCCACCAACCGCCGGCCCTCCAGGAAGCCTGAGGGAGGGGGAGAGCAGATCAACCCTGACGCCTAGGATAAACCGCAGCCCTCAGGTCACACGGAAAGTTCGGGCAATGTGGTGGCTCTGTGGCTAAGGATCTGCCCCTGTGGCTGGAAGGTCGCCGGTTCATTGGGCCCCTGAGCAAGGCCCTTAAGCCCAGCTTCTCCAGGGGCGCCGTATAAATGGCTGACCCTGAACTCTGACCCCAAGCTTCTCTCCCTGTCTGGGTGTCTCATGGAGAGCAGGCTGGGGTATGTGAATAGACAAATTCCCAATACAAGAAATTGAATATGGCCAAAAAAGTGATCTGACATTTCAGGACATTTCAGGAGCTGGAGAATTTCAAGCATTTCAGTTTACAAGATTCACTGAAGTTTCATTTTGACTAGACTATCCAGCAAAGCTATTGCCAAGGGAATAACTGGCTCACGCCTACTCCCTGAAACAGTTTAATGCTGCAGCGAGCAAGAAGACTCCTTTCTAATTGGCCCCCCTGAGCACACTGTGCCCTTATGAACAGGAGGAGGTCATTCAGCCCATCTAGCCTATATCGCACTCAATGGATTACAAGGCTCACAGTTTTCCCAATCAAGGGATTGTTTTATGCAAGTTGTGCATACTGTTTACCACATTTTATATACCGAAATTATCGGTTTTATAAAAAACACGTTTATTTGTGGTGAAAGCCAAAAGGTTGTTCTTTTTCCATTCAAAACCATGTGCCTCTTGTGAAATTGGCCCAATTTTTTTAATGCACACAATTTAGACTTGGATCTTTGGGAGATGGACTCCAGCCAGAGTGCACTTCGATTCTGCAGTCTAATGTTTTTTGACATGACATGACGTGTTTGTAGTCCCACCAGGCCAGAAGACCAGATTCAGAGTGCATAGACGTTTTCCGGGAAGCCGTAATGCGTCAATAAGGAATATTCCAGATTAAAAGAATGAACACATTTCGGGTTTTTATTACGGATGACTAAGGAGACGGAAAGACGCTTCTCTTGAAGGTTTGTACAGACCTTTAATTCCAAACGAAACCCTAGCGTTTGAAAATAACAAATGTGTACAGACATGACGTATCTAAAAAAAATAAAATATCCCCACAGTACATGACATGAGAGCCACGTAAGAAGAATTTCGGATCTACCCACCGTCAGCTGTTTTCTGGATAACATTGATAATGTCACCAGGCCCCAGGCTGAGCTCTCCGGGTTGCTGGGCACTGTAGGCCTCTGTGCACTGGACCTGGGGACAATCTGAAAGCGAAAAACCAGCCGCTAAAATATTACAACTCCCCCACAACGTGGAAGAGTTAGACCCCACGGCGGACGGATTGGAAAAATTAGCAAGAATGCGGTTGCACTCGATACTTTGTCTACTTTGCCCTCTTGTGGTCAAATAGAGAAATAGCATTTCTTGGGATTAGAGGCAATGGTCAGGATTTTACGTTTTTAGTACAATTTATTTCATAGTTCTCCCTAACTGCGTTAGTACAGCTTTATCATTAGGTACTTGTATTTCATTATGTGGGGTGTAATTATAGCTGTTTAGGACACCTGTGTGTGAAAAGCGGAGTGCATTTGCAATTTGCAGCCTAGGTATTAATTAATTCGGCTATAATATCGTCTACTGTGTGTGCTACGGAAATTTGCAAGGAGAGAAATTACTTTTAATTTTCCAAATTGGTTATTATGCTGTCAGGTAATGAATCATCGTTCTTCTCATCGTACAGTATGTTTGTGCTTCGACGCCTAATCAGATGCGAGTGAGGGGCTGAGGCAGCAAACAAACAAATGTAAACAGACGTCTACAAACCAAACTTGAAACCTGTTGTGGAGGGACTCACCCCACTCCTCATACACCTCGTCCCCACCACTCCTTCGTGGGCTCAGCTCCTCCACCCAGCTCGCCTTCTCCGCTCTGAAACACGAGAGAGCCCTGTGAGTTGGATGCTTCACGTATCGACACTATTGGGTATCAACTAAGAACCTGTCCCATGTACCCCAGCTGGGAGACTCATTTTGAGCATGTGACGTCACATGTGATCAGAGATCACTCACCTGCTGTGTTCGTCCGGTTCGCTCCTGGACTCCCACCCGCGTGATTCATTTCCACTCGCGGTACGGTCACTCAGACCGGGCCGATGCACTTACTCTGTGGTAGCCCTGAGCAGACGCTGGGAGGTGGCTCCTCGGTGGTTCTTCACCAGGACCAAAAGGAAAGTCTTGTCCCCCTCACACTCCGTGCCCTGCTCCTCGGCTCCGTCCCCGATCTCGATGAGCGAGCGATGGACGTGATCCTGAACTACAAACCGATCCACCCTGGGTCCCGGGGGGAACAGATAATATTCACATTACAGCAGAAGTCTGCACATCGCAAATAAAAAAAGATAGCTTCCCTGTCGGTATGTGCTCGTGTTGTAGCACAGAAGGTGGGGGCTTCTACAATGCGTAATTACCGAGCTACTTGTCTTTAAGACTGCTGCCCTGCACATTGACTGCTTAGCTCCTCTAACAAACTAGATTCTCAAAGGGACCCCATTACTCTTCTCCCACCCTGCCTTGCTCTCTAAAACCTGCAGTCCCAAGTCTTTCACGCTGTTGCCCAGAAAGAGTAACTCCTCAGGTGACCCAAGGACCGAGCTGCTGCTCTGAGTGTAAGAGACACTCACCCCTTCCTAACTGCCACCAGCAGCAGGTCATTGAAGAGGAAGAGGTAGACGGGAGAGAGCTTCTTCTGCCCAAAAATGTTCTCCTTGTCGGAGAGCTGGGCCAGCTCCCCCCTCTTCACCAGCCGGCGGGAGGAAGAGACCAGTGGCAGGCCCTGGGGAAACAGGGAGAGGGGTGTGGGGGACAAACCTTCACTGATGGTCAGTGAGAGAGAGGGGAGGAGAGAGACACGAGGAGCTGGGAGAAACGTTCAGTGATTTATCACTATGGGCATTGGCGAAAATTGGACGTGGCAACAGGGCAAAGTCATAAAATCGCACAAGATCTGAAAGTCAAAGTCACGTCTCAGTTCTCCAGTTTCCCAAGGGAGGTGGACTCTGCTGCTTTGGCTGCGCTGGTCAGAGATGGAAGCTCACCTTGCACTCGAACTCCGTCTTGTTGGCAATGAGAACCAGCTCCTCCATCTGCTTCATCTTCTCCACCTCCCAGTTACAGTCCTCAACCACCTGGAGAAACACAGGCTCAGGGCTGGGAACAGAGCACTATCACACCACCACGCTCGGAACGCCATCCCACACTAGGTCCGTTTACAAGGGATAAGAGAGCCGATTGTAGTGCAAGTTCAACGTTAAATAATACAAAAGAAGAATGAAATGAACTTGCAACCTCCTGGCAAGATGTATGAGAAATAGACTATACTCCTTTTCAAATGTTAAAAAAGATTTTTTTTCTTGCAATGTCTATTAACACTGTTATGTTTAGGTTATCATCTACCAGTATTTTTTTTTATTTGTTCTTTCTTGCTTGTCTAAATTGTTCAAATTCTTTTCATCTAGATTTTGTGTACCTTGGAGACTTCCTTTAGGGCTCTCTCTGTTGACCTGTGGACCTCAGATCCCGGCACTGCCCTCTTTAGGATGTTCTGGGGAGCGGGCACAGTGTGCCCAACAGGCACCAGGGGAGAAGAAGAGCATCTTTAGAACCAGACCCACATGCTCTAACATCACAGTTAGAGCAACGACAGAATTCAAGAAATGAACTCCTGAGTTCAAACTCTCAGTCATGTCCAAAATAACTGCTAAACATTGTGTATTTATGGGTCTTCCTAATTTAAAGCTGTGTGAGGACAGGGGTGCACTAACATTCCGACAGGAGAGAGAAAAAACAGGAATCAGTTCAGCTAAAAAACGAGTATTGGGATCTGACTTCTTCGTATTGGTCCTTAGCCTTCCAAATCACTGACTGACAAAAGGCTGTACTGAAAGGTTGTGATCCAAGTCAGTAGTTTTAAAATATCTTGAGCAGATTTCAGTTAACCTTTTTTATTATATTTTTACAGGAGACCTCCTATGAATCCTACAGCCTGGATCTGACAGCTATCTTGAGAGAGAGATTCATACAGTTTCCTTGCTGTGAATCCTACTGGTCTGTCAGGAACAGAATGCATCACCAAATACATCACCCCCCTGCCAGGCAGTAATAGCCCTCTGCTTTACTTCTAAAGATATATTAACACCGCAGTCACCTTCCCACAGCCCATCACGTGCCCATCCTATCCCAGGCTCCCTTCCGTACCTCCACCAGAATTTTGAGGCGTGTGATCCTCTGGAAGGGCAGGACCAGAAAGGACTTCAGAGGGAGGCGGTTACAGCGGGGGTCCTCCTGGAGCTGCCTCAGGATTTCCACAAAATGGGGGTTTTCCTTCCTGAAGGGGGGCACCAACACAGGGGATTACTCCACGGGCTCACAGCCCCAGCCCCAGGGGCGCCCTGGCAGGCCCTGTCCTACCCCAGGTTGTGCAGTGTCTGCTCCTGGTAGGGTATGTTGCGGATGTAGTCGATGTAGGCGGAGAAGTGGCTCTTGGTATGGTGCACGATGACCTCGCACACGTCACAGAACAGGCTGCTGTCTTGCTTGCTCTTCAGGTCTTCTAGGAAACTGAGGAAATGACAACCGTCACTCCGGGCACCACAGTTGAGCTCTCCACTCACGTGACAGCCAGTCCTGGACCTGGTCTGGCACCACCCTGTTAGC
Source organism: Lepisosteus platostomus (assembly GCF_059453375.1). Lineage (NCBI taxonomy): Eukaryota > Metazoa > Chordata > Actinopteri > Semionotiformes > Lepisosteidae > Lepisosteus > Lepisosteus platostomus. The sequence continues at coordinate 68,682,716 of NC_142612.1, forward strand.
CTTTTAAAACCTTGAAAACGGGGTAACGTAGCTCATTCATAAATGACTCGGTTCAACACAGCACACATCTTACTCAGCACCACTGTACCAAATCTGTGTGGTACCACAGTAGACCAAAAAGAAGAAAATGCCAGTCAGTGCAATCTGAAACCCAGCAGAGAATACATAGAATATCCTAATAAACCTTTAAATGCAACTTTTCATGCAAATGATACTCCTATCATATTAGCATTTTTCAATATAAGTTCAATACATAAGTTATTAAAGATGAAAAGATTGTAAGTCATTACATGCCCTAATTCTTGCAGGAGATGACTATACCATCAAATGAGAAAAACCAATGGAGTATTACTATGGAAAGCAAGATAGCTCTTCATTGCTTACTTCTGACTGATCTCCCTGATCTTTCCAATGCTGGAGAAGAGGGATTTGCGGTCACGCGGTGCAAGGGCAATGTTAAGGTCAGGGGACTCCATGAAGTGATCCACTGCCACATTCAGACTGTCCAAGTAGGATTCCTCTGTGATCACCACCTCGTACATGCTCTGAACCACAGGGGACAAACTGTCACACTCTTGCGCAGTGTTTCACTGACACACAGCAAGGCATAGGTAAGCAGAGAGACTCGGTTACACAACAGGCCACCAAGGCGGAGCTGCACACCTAATATCACACTCGGGTCACAAACTCAGAGTCAGACAACGGACAGACTGATAAATATGCCATTCAGATCAGAAAGGCCTTAAATCAGAAAGAGAAAAATATGTCAGTGTCAAAGCATGATCACCGCACAAAGACAGATGCACAGACAAGAAGAGAGAGAGTGTGTGTGTTTGTATACTCATTCAGACTTAACTCAGAGTGCAGAGAGTACCTAGTTGCAAAGGACAGAAATGTGATGGAGAGCAAAATCAGAAGTCTGGCCCTTACTCCCGTACCTCCTGAAGCAGAAGCTCCTGCTTGTTGAGCTGAGAGAGGATACCACTCTCCTGCACCACGCTCCGCTCCTGCCAGTACCGTTTCATTGGCCTTGCCTTCCTGGGAACCCTCCTGATTACCCCCTCGAGTGGCGAGCTAGTCTCTTGGCCCCCTCCAGCTGGCAAGGGCTCTCCGGCATCCTCCTGGTCCTGGCGCACCTGGTCCATCTGCTGTGTAGGAGAACATCCTGGCACAACCCTATCTGTGTGCTCTTTGTTAGACCACTCCACAGACGGCTGTTCCTGTCTCTTCCAGTGCTCTCTTGCAGGGCCCTTGGCCAGTGTGGATGGCGAAGTTGTACCAGCCGTTTTCTGGTCCTTTGGGTAGCCTTCTTCCCTTTGCATCTTGGAGCCCAAGAGTGAGATCTGTAGCAGCTCCAGGAAGGGAGATCTCCTGTTCTGAGCAGGTGACACCATTACAGCATCAGAGTGCAAACGCTTGCCCCCGATGAGGCTTGACAGGCCCTCATAGCTGAGCAGTGAGAGCTTATGCCTTGCCTCCTTTCTCTTCTGCTTCTCCTTCTTGGCTTTCTCCTCCTGGCTGTTTCCCGGGAATTTCTCCTGCAGTTCGGCCAGCACTCCTGGCATTGCGTCAGGTAAAGACCCTCTTTTTCTGCCTTCCACTTTCACAATGGCTGCCCCTTTGGTGATGCCAGGGGGCTTCCTAGAAGGAGCGGACTTGCCAGGGCCCCTAGGGAGAACTTTGATGTAGGACTGGGTGGTAACTGACATGAGGGGTGGCTCTTCGCCTGGTCCACTGTCTGCGCAGGCAGTCAGGGGCTCTAGGAAGTGATAGTTGAGGAGAGAAGGATTGAGGGCCATTAAGATTTATTTTGCTGTAGAATCTTACTTGGTCTTGTTTATTACACCAATATGTTAATGTTAGCATGGAAATGTTAATATCAGCCAGCCAGGCTCCGTTCTCTATTTCTTGAATAAAGCTGTTCAATTCTTGAAATATTTTAATCCCCTTGGGAAAAACGATACTGATGGTACTTTGGAGTAAAAACACTGCTGTTCACATCACAGCAGACTCTGGACCCAATACAATATTGTTTTCCCTTTGCTGTGAAATGCAGACTGTGATACCACATACCCAAGCCCTATTTCCTTCCATAGTTCTAGAAGAGCTTCACTAATATCTTGGTTGAAGATATCTTTTGTCCATATAAATAAATATTTATTCATAATATACACTTCAATGACTTTTCATTTGAAAAGACTCAGATCCACGTGACATGCTTTTCACTCCCGGTTAAAGATTTAAATTAGAATTTTATAATCTAATTTTGCAGCACAGTCGACTGTTTTTGAATATACTGAATTTTGATGCCCTATGCATAATGATCTAAACATCCTAAATGGTCTCTTATGAGTGGGAATAATATATGAAAGACCATGTTACTTACACAGTAATGAGTTGATTTTCAGGTGGGTGCCCACCCAGTCTCATAGACAGGTTGGGTGATATACTGTAGTACTACTCATATCGAGTCTAAGATAAGAGATTTTGCAGTGATGGTAACACAGGGCTGAGTTCACCCACCTTGGCTTCTGATGGGCTGCGTGCTGTGCATGGTAGGCAGTGTGAAACGCTCACTGTCCAATGGAGATGTGTCTATTTCCATGTACACGCCTTCACATTTGCTGGGCTTCTCCTCTTCTCCTGATGGGCACAGAAATGTATAAACACCATCTGCAGTGCCGCAGATGCTATGGTAATAGCAGGCAATATACTACCCTGCTCACCAAAGGCAAAATAAAGGAAGATGCCGTCTTCTTCGGCTCTGGGAATTGCCACATATTTATGTAATGAACCAATACAGCATATTTCAGTTCGCAGACAATAACTGTCAATTCATCTTAAACTTTAGATTTCCACTTTCCTGTGTGGGACCCCTCACTCATATTTATCGCTCTTCCAGCTTTACTTATCATATAATTTCATCGCAGAATAATGTAGCACATTTTGACATTTAATTTATTGACTTGTAGCATGAAGCTCTCAGTAGACCCATTGATATTATTGCCCTGATTATGCTAGCCCAACCCTGGCACATGTGTACCAGCTTCATGAACATGAAATGTTCATGTGCTCAACTATTAGTTTTCAGCTGCTTCATTTTAATTCATGGGCTTATGATATTTAACACAGATGCTTTTAAACTAAGACTCACAATTCAAGCAAGGGTGGATGTGTAGAGTTTGAAATGTTTAACTCCAGAGCCCACTTATTCTACAATGGGTGACGACATTTCCACTTAGTGAAAAAACCAAAGATAGTTTTTTTAGCAAGTCACGAGAAAAAAAAAAAGGTTTAGCAAGTCTCAATTCGCAGCAGCCTCCCAGACTCCCAGCATGGACTTGCCTGCTGTTTCCAGTCAGGAGAGCAAGTGCTGGCTTGTACCTGGAAACTGCATAGGCATGCAATTCAACACAAGGGTTCCAGTTAAAGGAGTGTTCTGTGTCTTGCCTGATTTATAGTAATCTGCAACTGAAAGAGAAGCTGATCTGAAACTAGTGAGATGTTAGTTTTCTTTTCATGGGTTCAAATTAAAGGAGTCTGTGGACTATAATAATAATAATAAACTTTATTTTTTATAGCGCCTTTAAGGGTGGCTTTTCACTAGACTTACTTGTATAGTAATCCATTCTGAAAGTGAATCTGAAATGAACCCAGCAAGATGTTAGTTTTCTTTTCATGCAATTTACTAACGAAACATATTTCATGGCAGTGCTCTGAGAAAGATTCAGTGTCCTTTCAGTAAATGTGCTTGTGGTGTAGTACAGTATATATTGTCTCACTACCGATTTAGTCAGTGATCATTTCCTGCATTGAATCCCACCTTACTTATAACACTACTGTTTTTTTCTTAAGATAAAGAGGTTAAGAAACTAATTGAATCAGTAGACACTAGCAGATGTGTTCACGTTGGTCCTTTGCCTCATCATTTTCATCTTTTATCTTCAGCTCCATCACTGCTTTGTGACATTTTTCTATTATTTTCTGCTTGCTGATGCAAAAGATTTTATCCCTGCATGACTTATGGCTGACTGAGTGCGCGGTGTGGGAAAAGTGTGAGATCAGGGGGACACGTCAGTTTAAGATGCTAAGCGCGTTGATAGAGAGAAGCAAGCAGACGTACTCAGACCTGGAAAAAGAGGGTACACGGGCCAGTGTGCCTACCTGTTGTCAGAGCCAGCAGTTCAGGCTCTTTCGGAAGTGGTCGGCTCGGGAGAGGAGCGCCGGGGGGATATCTCCTGGTCTGCCCTGTGCCACTCTGGGTGGTAATATGCCAGTAATCCAAGTGGGCATCCCAGTCCCGGGTGAGCTGCTTCTTCACCATGTGCTCAAGCCAGTCTGCCACAGGGGAGATTCCCACAGACCCCTCACCAATCTCAAGCAGTGCTCTCTGATGGCACACACACGGGCAGCAGGGGAGACACACTGGTTGACCTCCGGCTTCCTCCTCCTCCTCCTCAATCTGGGTGAAAGTCTGGGATTCCCTTTCTGCGGGGCTGCTCCAGGCCCAGTCTTCTAACACACAAATTAGAGGACAAGACAGATAAAGAATAAAGCGGTATTCTCCATCTTCCTTTGCTAGCTGTAAAGTTAGGAACAGTTAGGCTTGTTCCTGGCAGAGACCCACAATTGTATCTTTTCACAATAAGTGTCTTTAAAGCAGCTATAGCTGAGTGTGTACTGGGAGTGAATGATGATTTCGATTGCAACTGGGGAAATGAAAGCTCTAGATATAACAGGGCCCTTCAGCTCTTCTGCATTGATCTAATGCCCAAGGCATTGTAGAGGTAGCCAACTCTCTGAAGTCTGGCAAGTATTTATCTGCACAATTATTTTGTACCCCTGTGTTGGTTTTACCTGGCTGCTCAGATTCGGGGATGTTCGGGGGTGGTTGAGGCGCCGGGTCCGGCACTCTTCTCTCATGTTCGGCTCCCTGGTCCTCTCTGCTCTGCGGCTGCTGGGCTCTCTGTGGGGTTCGGGGCTTTGGGGCAGGAAGCGGTCTGCTCGGGCTGACTCTCCTGCAGACAGGTGGCACAGCAGGCGGTGCAAGAGGGCTGCCACTGCTGCTGTGATTCTGGGATGCCGAAAGAGATGGGCTCTGATCTTTGTGCAGAAATGGCATTGACAGGTGTTTGGCTCGTTGATCCCCTCTTTGTCTGTGGGAGTCTTCCTCCTCTCCCCCCCTCTGCCCCGGCCGGGCCCCCCATGTGATCACCTCAGTGGCCCTGCGCCAACGACTCCCCCTGCTCTGGGGTTTGGGGGGGAGCTGGGGTTTAGGGGGTAGGGAAGGCCGGGGGGGAACGGCTGGGCTGAGCTTCACAGAGCCCATCCAGTCTAGACCAGCACAGACACCTGCAGGGGAAGGAAGGAATCTGTGAGGAATCCTGTAAGGAAACCAGCCCTGTTCTGTTAACGTCTGGTGCCAAGGCTGTGGATTCAAATGTGCACACCCTGTCCTAATCAGTAGAATGAACTCTTGCAAATTGCACTGATGCACAAGCACTCAGATTAAATGCATTTATGCATAATACAATAAGAAAAGAATCCTTCATGTACCCAGATAAGGATCTTGACAATAAATTCTCACTTACAATCAATTTATGGATTTAAAAAAAGATTTCATATCAAGCAATCCTGATATGTTTTCAGCATGACGGCATTACAAACGTATCATTGAGTGTAACCTCCCTGAGCACAATTATTAATTTAATTACTGGCTTATTATATGGATCTTCAATAAAGCAATTTTGGCGATTTTATCTCAACTCAAAACCACACACAGACTGCATGAGAAAAACAAGAGGTATATCAGTGGGGCTTGAATACTTCTTATGAAGTCTTCTTATTCTTCACAAATCACATGACTTCAGTGTTCAGTGTGTCATCAACAATTGACACCAATCTCTGCTCAATACTGGAAATATAAATAACTTAATGTACATGCCCACAACAAACAATGAACAGCTGATTTAAAACTGAAGTGTTTTTTGTATTGGGCAGCATAGTGGGGTAGTGGATAGCCTTGCCCTAGCACTGCTGGGGCCCTGAGTTCAGCTGTGGACCTGGGCTGCTGTCTGCATGGAATTTGTATATATAGGATAGGCTCCAGATCTCATTTAAATTCATTTTGATATAGCGCCTTTCACAACAAGGTTGCCCCAAGACACTTAACAAAGCTGTGTGACAGTACACACGATTCATGGATCTCCTGTGAACCTGTATTGGGAAAGCAGTAGAAATATCGATAGACGGATTTGTGTGTTTTCATTGTACATCAGTATAAATTTTGATTGCTACAACATACTGGATGTAAGACCTCAATAAACATGAAAATCAGATCAGCAACAACAACAAATGTTTATGCATGAAATAACGCCTGAATGCCTCAAATCACATTTTCAGTGATGAGTCTGTGTCATTGCAGAAGTGACTTCACAAGGTTGTGTGCGCTGTATCTTTATCCTGAGAGGCTCTGTGGGGTGTTGAAGTGGGGAATTGGGTCCATTTTTGTTAGGAATTCCCCTCAGCAGTTTCTCACACAATCAGCAGAATCCAGGGGTGACTATGCCATGTTTCGGCAACACAGCTGCACAGCAGGTTTCCCTCCTCAGGTGAGCGAGCTCTTTCATTAGTTCAGATCCCCTCGGATGCGACTGTGGGCTGCGTCATGTTGTTGCTTGCAGAAGATGTGGGTAATGAAAAAAATATTCTATCGGATGATCACGATGTGAGGCACGCCACACGTCTGAAATCCCCCTGTTTGTAGCTAATAATTTTGGAATGTTAATGTTTAACGAGCTAGGAAAAATAGGTAATATAATAATCGTAAATCTTTGATATAGGTCCTTTCATGTAAAATAACATAACAAAAAACATCCTGGTGTGACTGGTTGAAATTTCTGATTTCTTTTGGATGATGCAGTGATGTGCATTTATTAGTTTATGGAAGGGAAAGTGTTTCTTAAATCCATTTTCTTTAGTTTTTATGAAACGTATGGCAAGCATTGTGGCTGGTAATGAACAGGTGAACATGTACTTCTTTTTGCACTTGTCTTTGAAACCAGTGTGCTTGCTACTAATGAATGAATGGCCTAATACTCATACAGTACCTATTATTCCAGTCAAGGACCTCAGTCCCCATGCACATAGTGACCCAGACAAGCCAGTGATTGTTCAAGGTCAACACCTCTGAACTGGAATGGGTCATTCTACAGAACATCATGTCACACATTGGCAAGCTCCTGGGAATCATGCACAAGGAGACCAGAGGGGAGGAAAAGAAGGAACATATATCCAAGAATAGACTGGCAAGGTTTTAGGGTTACATGTTATCAGCCATTACTATGTAGTTATAGCAAACTTGCTGCAATAGAGAAAGAGTAGCACAGGCCTTTTAACCTTTAGATAAAAAGGTTGATCTTGGTACATGGACATTATGTTGTGATATAGATACATTTGGCTGGAGGTGTAATATCTTCTATTTCTACACTGTGTTTCACTGCTTTCATAATAAGGGTGTATTGCCTGCGAGGAAACAGATCGTATTTTGGCTTTGTCAACAGTTTGAAATGCCGTGTTATATTTTAATACTAACTTAACACTGTTCATTTGAGCAGGGAGATCACTGTAATTGTGAATCTTCCTGGACATTGCAACTCCAATTCACATCCAGAAAGATTTCTCCACATCCTGAGGGCATCTGTTTCTGCTGACAAAGTTCTACCATTCTTGGCAAGACCTAAGCTTTGATCTCACTCTGAGTGAATTAAGGATATTGGGTTTTAATTTAATCATTATAAATATATGTTGGCGATGTCTTTCATCAATCCCTGTGCTGACTGTGCTTCGTCCTAATATACTACTTAGTGGTACAGAGCAGCACGACCACAGTAAAGGGAAGGTACAATGGTAACGTCTCACTGATTCATCCTGAAAAAACTGTCTTGAACAAAACAGAAACCTCACAAAGCTTCAACAAAGGCTTAATATTTGTCTGCAAATAATGATGAAAAATAATGATGAAAAACTCTTCCATTTTAGATGAAGCCTTAAAAGGTAATAATGATGGTAATGAAACTAGGAAGAAAACTACTGGAACCCAGAACCCACCAGTCTAAAGTCCAGCAACTTATCCACTACACCATGCCACACGTCCCCATAGAGGAAAAGTGTACTGCAATGTATTTGTGCAAAGTAATTGATGGACTCATTTTCATGGGTCGTATTTTGTGTTTTCTGCATAAGTCGTTCAAAAACATTTCTAGCGTTAATTGTCTCCTCATAAGGAAATGCAGAAGGGAGCCAATCAAAAGCTGCAGAGCGCTTTGAAGCCCAATCAAAGCTGAATCAAAGTCTCTGAGCCTCACTGATATACTTCTTATTTTGTTTTCTCACATTCTGCCAAGCCTGAAGAAGCTTTGCTTGTTAGTGGGAAAGGTCTGACAAACAGCAATGATGCACCAACATTACACCACAGGACAGGTGACAATCAAAAGAGCAGACAGAAAGGCAATATACTGTACATCTATCTCCTTTAAGACAAACTGTTTTAGGCAGGACAGTGGTTTAAGAAGTGAAAGCAATCATCTCTTTCTGAGCTGAATCACTGTATCAGCCACAGAGACAGCAGAACCGCAGAACAGCCGACATCTGCAAAAACACACTGCCTTTGCCATGCCAGCAAAACAGCCTGGGAATAGCATTGGCAAAAGATCAGAGACAAGCTCACTCAGAATGAAAAAGTTTAAAATCTGATCATTCTTTGCTTTTGAATCCTCCTGACTGTAGCGGGTAAGGGCATCTGGGCAGCCCAATACTGCAATCTATTAAATGTCCACCTAACATAGATAAGCATGTACTGTATGTAATTGCTTAGAATTTTAAAATATATTGAGAACAGCTGTAGCGGTGATTTTAAAAGCTACAGCGGTGACATTTTTCACAATCAAAAATCACAAAAAAATTAAAATCACAAAAGAAGTAATATATAGCAGGAAAAACAAAAAAACTTCTGCCCTTTGAGTGTTCTCTGTTTTTTTGTGGTATGAATGTAACATCAGTAGCAGTACTTCATGAGCTATGGAAAATTTAAATGGTTTATAAAATTACCCTAACTCATCTAAGAGTGTTTTATGATGCTCACTAATTAATTCAAATTGTTTGAAAGTGATCTTGAGAGATTTTCCTAAAAGCAGTCCGCTCCCCTTCTTTCTTTAATGTTTAGAATATAGTACAGGCACAAAATATCTTTTGTGAGCAAGTATGCTCAAATACAGACTGACTTAGTTTATATTACTAGCCTTCCATTCATGGGCTAACACTTCACAAGATGATCAAAGGGTTTTTCCAGTCTGGGTTAGGTGTTCTTTGTGTTGTTTAATAAGTTTATCATGGCTTTACCATCTCTTCACATTCTCCTTGTTTTCAAGCATTTCAAACAAAAACAATGAATACATTACTCCAAATATTTATCTTTGCAGGGGTTTCATGTGATCAAAATCAAGCGAAAAGCTAAACTTCAAGATAGCTTAACACATTATCATTCCTCAATATGGCACTTTACCACAATGACGGAAATGGTTCTGACCAGCTGGTTGGGATTACAGAAACAACTCGCAGGATTATGAACTCACCTCAGTTCAGACAGAAGCTCACCTCCAGCTCAGGGAAAAGTGTCTACTTGTCTTGACAGTCCAAAGCTTGACTCCCAGTCACAGAGAAAGCAAGGGTACTTGTCTGCCTTGGAGCTCTGAATGAGTTGCTCAGTCTGCTCATTTCCGAAAGACATACAGAAGACTGATGGAACTTTTACAAAGGGTTTAGAGAGAAAGGAGAGAGTGTGACCTGTCTCTGCTTGTTGTGTTGGCACCTAGCCAGTCGTCCAAGACAGACACAGAGACCTCTAACTGCTGTTGAACAAAATACATCTCTAGCATGTCTCTTTACTAGAGCACAACTGGTAGGGCAGTCCATCCTGGCATCTGTTCTTAGTGAATCGCTCCATGTTGAGAACAATATCTCAGAGTATTGTTTTAAATCTGAAAAGCACTTCCTATGGTTTATACATTACTAGTTTTGGTGTTTTTTGCTGTTTATTGCAAAGCAGCCAGTGTTTTTTTGTCCAGTGACAATTTTCCATATGGAGTGCAGTGTGTGTACATTAGTCTGATGAATGCAAATTAAAGTCCAGGCTGTACCACTGGCCAACTTTGACCCCATCATTTCCTCAGCCTGTTTTGTGCCACTGGATCTCAGTAAGATAGAACAAGTAGAGTTCTTTTCCACCACTCTCTAGGTACAGAGATGAGCACTAGCTGTATAGACAAGATCCATCCCTAGCTCTATCTACGTATGGTAAGTGGTACAGCTTCTTGCAACCTAATTTTCACCTCATTTTGGTATTTTGTTATCTACCAAATTTCTAACTTCAAACCCTTAAAAGGTTCATTAGCCAGGTCTGCTGCTGCCTCCAGTGTTTCACTAATGGCATGTGCAGGAACAATTATTAATCTTGTGACGTCATATACATTAGCCTACTACTCTACAGTACTGTGCATAGTACAGGCTACTGAAGACCTGGTCTGCTACTATTTTACAGTCATCAGGAATCATGGAAACACACCACTTGTTCAGCAGTTCCCCAGTTTGAAAAGGATGGACCACTCCTGAGAACGTATCATTCTGTAATATTTTGGTAGGGCAGGACATATTATATTGTATATACTGCATTTTGTGGATACTTGACGATGTGAAAGACAATTCATAGAAGTACTAAAAATTACATACAGAATGCTTTGGTATACATTTAGTTGTATAATTCAAAACATGAAATAAATATACTGCTTTAAAAAAATCTAAAAATGTACACTAAGAATCATCTCAAGATAAAAACTAGAATTAATATAGGTTTAAGTAAAGAGCTAAATCTCAGGGGAAAAAAGAAAACCTTTTTTCAAGACTCTCTGAAAAAGACTGGAAGAAAAACCAGTACAGCTTTATAAATACACTTAATAATACACGTAGAAAATAAACTACCAAACTACACTGATTTATAAGCTTCCAGAAATGGTCTAATGAGGTTCTTGAAACAAAAAAACTGCATCTTCCCCCAGAAGAACAGGAACATTATTCAGCGTATGTTTCTTTTGACAGTGAGACGAGTTGATCTGGTATTTACAAAAAAACAGGCAAGAAACGCAGATATTTGCGACCTTTTAACAAAACAAAGAAATGTTTTGGGCAAAGAGAATATTACTGCAGTATTAAAGGAATTATATAAAGAACATAGCTGCTCAGTCAGGTAAACTTGTTTCCTCAGTTCAGACAGCATAAGTATGCTGTTGTTCGCTCCTTTGTTAAAGCTGTGATAAAGCTGACAAGAAAATAATCAACCTTTTTTCAAGTGTTGGCTTGGTTTAAGCTTTCAGTCAGTACTGTTTATGTCTGACGCTGTATTTACTGGAATGGGAAGCAGGGGTAGAGGTGAATGGGTTTGTTTTGAACACTGGTGTGGAATTTGTTCATACGGACAGTTGAAGTTTAATTGTGAACATGTCTCAACTGTTCATGGTACTGAAGAAGCAATTATGTCTCAGGGGGAGAAATAAAGTAATAATCATTTTACTATTCAAGCAACTGACTGAAGACAAGGTGACTGGACTGCATGGAAAACTCTGAGGCTCAGATTTCTACAAACCTGAAAACCTTTCACTAACATACAGTACAAGGAGGAATTTGAGGAGGTGTGTTCCTATGACAAACCTGTTTTCAAAAACATGTTCTGTAGCCTAGAGGCCATTGTTTTTAAGTCTGTCCACTTCAGCAGCTGTGAATCAAATTGCTTGAGAAGACCCAGGTTAGGTGCACTATAGCCAGTTTGGTGTCGCCACATTTGATATTGCTTACTAAGCCAGTATGATCATTATGCACTACATCTTGAACAGCCTGTTGAACAGCTACATGATGTGATCTTTTACAGCCACAGTCATGTACAGCAAAGAACATTTTTTTAAAGGAATACCTGAACAATCAAGATGGACAGGTTCATAGGGCTTCAGACTGGAATATCTATGAAAAACACCACATTTTTCCCAGCTTAATTTTTTACTCACAAGGAAAACAGAACTGTACAGCAAAATACAATTGACCAACCAATGGAAATGCAAGATTCACGCGAAACACTTAACATGGAAGCCTACAAAATTACAACTGCCTCGTACCCCTGGCAAGTAAGAAGCATATTTAACAGGAAACAGTACATTGGTTAAAAAATAAAGGTCTTTGGTGATGCATGTTACTGGTCATGACGGACCCAGAGAGACACTGGCAAGGCCTGTGAGGTAGCCTGGCTCTGAATAGCAAGGCTGCTGTATCAGGTAGAAAATGAAATTAGTGAAAAAGGAAGCAAGAACAAAAATAGCAGGAAATCCAGCAATTCATATGCGATTTGTGTTCTTGCTGATTCAAACAAATATAAAAAGAGCAAAACGTTTATTACTGGAGTGATGTAGTACATTTAGACAAGCACACAGTTGGCAATCATTACACTTTTAAAGCTTACAGTATCACTCCTATTATTGTTTTAAAACTAAAACATATTGAAAGCTTAATTAAAAAACTACATTTTGGTTAATGAAGTGGTCTGTGGATGATGTCAGTTTAGCAATATGACATTTCTAAAAGAAATAGATTTTTTGGAATGCATCTTTTTCACAACTACAATTACAATACACAGGCCCATTGTTGAAACTGACTATTTAGGGTTCTTTGAAGGATGACTGGGATCATTTAGCTACAAGAAACCATATGAGCAAGATCCAGAAAGTAGCAGTTTATTTCAAAGTTCAGTACTCTAATAGGGAAGACTTCCAAGTGGTTGCCACAGGTGACAGTCCAAATGTTTAGACAAACAAATGCTCTTTTTGTGTCAAATATGGCCAAGAACCCTGGCCTGAAGTTTTACAAATTTTCCTGTCAAAAATTATTACAGGCTTTTATGCTGCCGTGTTAGAATACTATTATTAGGTATTAACCTATATTGGCATCAGATCAAGCAGGCACATTATAACAGATTAAGATGGGATTTAACTTGTTAAACCAAAGCAAATACACAGGTGAAATGGTCTAATTTCATGTTGTTCTGCAGCAGGAATCCCACCTTAAGAGTCAGACATGTTTTCTAAACATTCCAACCACATGACACGGAAGCGAGGTGGCCACTTCAAAGCAACTCGGCTGAGCTCATAGTTTGGAAACCCAAGAAACCATAGCAGAGGATTCACTCAGAAAAACTAGCTTGAATCTGCCATCAGGAAACTTTAAGTGGCGTGAGATAACTAAATATTTCAGTGAAAAGAAATTCAATAAGGAACACAGAATCAAATGCTAAGTAGTACCAAAAGGCTGCTTAAAAAAAAATAAGTTAAGTGAATTACCCAAGTGCACAAACCAGACCAGAATTAACATGTCACTAGTCCACATTATTTCAGTTCTGTTTTTATCCGTGTGATTGTCTTTGGTAAAAGGAACTCGTGTCTGGATGTATTCATCAAACAGAAGAAATGTATTACTCTAAATGGCTTATACACCAAAGTGATATTACAGTACATAAAAAAACAGACCTCAGAAATATGAGCTTCATTCAGTGACAGACCAAACCAAAAAAGTGTGGGTTTAATATAAACTTTATTACAAGACAGTATTCAATTTTGTTCTAGAAATTATTAAATAGGAGAGATTGGAATGTTAACCGATTCAATAAGAAAAGGTAATACCACAAAGACCGACAAAGATAGAAACCTTAGTCTGCACAAACTCTCCCTCCCTAAGCAGGTCTGATATTTAAACAACCAATCATTTAAATATGAAGTTGTAAATACCCATAATGTTGTTTGGGTCAAACTGCCTCGTGCATGCTTAGCCTTGCTAAATCACCATATAATAACAAGGAAAATGCCAACATCCATTCATGTTTCTTTCACCAGCATTTTTTTCTTTTTTTTTTGGCAGAACTGTATACATTTACCGGACACATTTCACTGGACATCCTGTTATTTTTAACATTTTCCACTTCTCCTTAAAAAAATCAAAAAGTAAAAAGCAAGAACAATACATCAATAGGGAGCTCTGTATGGTATTCCTGAGGCTGACACATACTGATGCTGGGGAAGGTAAACCCTCTTCCAACAAGGAGGAGGGATAACATAGTTCACATAACATACATAACGCATATTTCCTTTGTAAGACTATAGCTCTCATGGAATGCTGTAACCGACTGAACACTTTTAAGAGGCATTGGGAAAAAAAAGTTTGGCCCAATATTTAATAATGATATAACTCACATCAGAAAAACTCCCATGTAACATCATCAGATGGCTACATCCCAATCATTTTACCTATTTGTGGAAGTTCATCTCTATTTATTGTACAGCTTAAATATTATGTTTTAAGCTGTGCTTAAGAAATCCCACAAAACCTTTAACTAGCCTGTGGACCCTACTTCTCTCAGATAAGAATCCAATTCCAAGATGCCATTTTATCTACAGTGTGATGAAATAACACCGGTCTCTGAACTACACTACTGGAAAAAACTAAGGATAAAACAATACCTCACTTTAAAGTCATGCACAGATGTCATGAAATTCTTCACAGTTTATTTCCTTCCATTACATTATTTTTGGGTCACTTTCAAGCGCAAACAATGACATGAACACAATTGTTTTGTAACAATTAAGGTGAGGTGGTCTTAACTCCTTTACAACTCTGAACCACATAGCATTGTGCAGCTAACAAGGATAGCATTTACTCTGACCCACAGCCCAACGCATCTCTAGACACAGACTACATTGTTTAAAAAAAAGCAGCAGAACAGATTTGATATCTGCCCAATATAGAATAAAGCATGTATTTATGTCCTTACATAATTGTCCTTGTCCTTGATAATTATACCGGTCATGACATGTTTATTGACCAATTTCTCTTTTTTTTTAGGATTTGTCTGGAGGAGAAAAAATGTGTTTCAAGAAAAGTCTGAGTTGCCCCAACAGAAAAAAAATGTTAGCGTTTGCACAAGCAATCATCCTTCCATGCTGTACTTGTGGGCAACATGGCCAGCGCTGTCCTTGCTAGACCAAGAATACGAGTGGCTTCAGCAATGCTTGCCTTTGGAAATGGCCACATGCGTGGTAGGTCTGTTGTTAGTTAACATGTCAGCGATGCGTGCTAGTGGGCTCAGAATGACTGCCGCGTGTCACCCGGGTGGATGCTGCACTTCACTGGTGGATGAAGCGGGGTGGCAGCCTCTCATTCAAAGTAAAGCAACCTTGGACAGTTCAGGATGAAAAGCATCACATAAAATGTGAGGAATGCTAATTGCTGAAGAACAGGAAGGCAGTGAGTTGGTACTGGAGAGCAGGGTTTGTTACTTTCAAATTTAGCAGCATTTGGTGCGATTGCTCTATAAAACAAAATGGCTCCAAGTAATAAATCAGGGAATAATACCCCATGCAGGGATACACCTCATATCAGTAACTTGTATGGTAAAAATATCAAAAGTAAAAAAAGAAAACAATATATATGGAAATATAAAAACACAAGACCATATTGCTTTATAAAATGGATACAAAGAACTAACACAGGTGGAAACAGACAAAGTGGTGGCCAGCTCCCTTTAAAGTCAAGACTGCTCCCTCACGCTCTCTTGCTCAGTTGAACCGGCGAGGCTTGACCTGGGGGGAAAAATCCAATATATTCACTGGGGTTACAGCATATTATAAAGGGAGTTGGAATAAAACACGTTGTTTTCAATATGTCGCAGTATGATTCAATATGTTTCAGTATGTCACATTCAATATGTCACAGCTTTACAAGCTGTCAGAAGATAGTTAAAGGTAAAAAGCCTGTACCTTTAAATGGCTATGGATCTAAATCAAGTCAATGGTTTATTACTCTTCCTATTTCACAGTATTCAAATTTATTTTTAAATTTTCCACCACTTCATACTGATGAAATGACAGGACTTGGCATTCTAGAAACCCTCGAGTTTAGGACAAAAATCAACAAATTGCAGTTTAAGCAGGACTACTGTCTGGATGACACACCAATCCAGTATAATAAGTGTGTGCACACTTTAACACAGAGGCAGTAAATAAGAGATCTACCAAGCATGATTTCAGAGGGAGGGAATACCTGCTAAAAACCCACACAAGCATGGAGGTAATGCCACACAGGAGACACCCCAGTCTGTAATTGAATCCAAGACTCAAGAACTGTAACTGCACCCAAGACATTGCTATACCCATCTTAATACAAAAATATAAGGGCAAATGACACAGAAAAGACATGATTGCATTGATTACTATATGCTTTGGGGGAGGGACAGGGGAATGGATGGGGGTGTTACTGCAAATACTAAAAAATACATTGCATCATCAGTCAGTAATGCAGACATCTAGTAATTAGTTAATTCTGACGGTATTAAATTATGTAGGTGATTTCATATTGCAGTGAAGCTCTTCCCTTTATGCTCTTCTCCTAATGGCTCCTGTGTTGTAAGGATTTGAGGAGTTGTGCAACAGTGGGTCTTACCACTTCCTTCAGACATGGTGCCCATCTCCATCACCTTCTCCCTGCTTCTGCATCTGGGCCTGCATCTTAGCAATCATCTCCTGCATTCGCCGTAGCTAAAGAGCAAGCAGAGAGAATAGGTAGTCCGTCAGAAACAAAGCTCTGGCCACATCCTCTATTCATCCACATCACAAATTCAGTCTGAAAATCAGAGCCATAGCCCCAACATAGTGATAAAATGCACTGAGTTGCATGTGGAGAAGTTGGCTGTTTAAGACTATTAAGTTTAATCATGTATTATAAGATAGAATTAGACAAAATTCCTTTTTCTTGCCTTTGGCATTATTCAGGAGATTTCCTGAATGCCGATTATGATTTGCCGTCAGAGCTGATAGGTAACACCGCATGCAGCTGCAGTGTCAGCTGAGAGATAATGGTATTAAGATTAAGCCTGTGTACCTCAGCCTCCTTCTCTTGGAGAATCATGTCCTTGTCGAATTCCTCAGGCTCTGCTCCCTTCCTGAAACACATAAGCATTGTATATTGTGTTCACAGCGCTAAAACCCACTGTTAGATTAGAGTCCTTCATCAAACTATTATTTGATATGCGATTATCAGTACTTGCTTATTAACAACATGCTGCTTATATGGAGATTTGATCAAGCTTAAAAATATGAAAGAGAACAATATAACGGATATTGCATATTCAGATGCAAAGTATTACCATTCTTAGGGCTTAAGTCTAAGGTATTGTACATTGCAAGCTTCTTTGTCTAAAAAACAATCTATGCAACAGTTTAAAACTGATACCTTGAAATGTGTCTTTTTCATGGATATATAGTATAGGTTCTCAGGAAGGAATGATATAAATATGTCCAGAAATTGAGATTTACACTACAAGAACATTTAGTTCTTTATTCAGCATCTGTCAAAACTGCACATACTGTATATTTCCTCACAAAGAAGAAATGATTTGTTAGTAACCTTGACAGTCTATACACCTTAAAAATCTTTACATTCGAGATCGATCATGTGACTTGACTGTGACAGACGAATGTCTGCAAAGTCAGACTGCAATCACAACAGTACCCTCTCCTGGTATTACTGCGCAACAGCGTCATACATGTACAGTGGAAGGAAGACTTTCTACAAATGGTCCCCAGAGCCAATATCCTGGTTAGGCTCCTTGGATTTGTAGACCCCTTTCGTCTACTGATTACTAAAGGCCGGTTTTATACAAAGACTATGACTAATAAGTCAGTCATTTCATTCAGGTAAACATTGTTAATAAAATACTTAAGACCTCAATGACCAGACTGCAACACATCTTAGTCTGGATTTGAAAGCACAAGCTTCATAAAGTGAAATATTTACACAGCCTATGCAAAGATGTGTCAATCAACCTCAATCCTTGAACATTGGCCACATTTTTTTCTTTTTCATTAAAATAAAGGGCATCTCTTGCTGTGATTTTGATAGGCATACTTTTTCCTCAGCCATTTTGTACCTCTTCAATGGTATTTTTTGTTACTCAAATTGGTATTCAAAAAAGGAATTTTCTTCATCATTCACAAGAGATACAGGTGCAAACTGTATCTATAAATACATTCCAGTCACATAGTGGATATAACAGCAATTGTTTTCATTGTTCCAAGTGGCGTGTCCACATTAAATCATTCTATTATGTGACTTTTTTTTCTGTATACTTCATGGACAAACAGGAATATTGATGACCATACTCCACACCATGCAAGCAAATTATCTTAAATTGCATAGATTTCTGTTAAAAGAGAAGACTCAGCATAAATTTGTAATGCACAAAATTACCAAGCATCCAAGCAAACTACTCCTAACTGTAGACTTCATTTTAATAATACTGTATATTCTCTAATCCGAGACTCAGGCCTCTGTAGTTCTGAAGAAAGGATGACAACACCATATGATTTTGTACACTGCACAATTTGTGTAAAAGACTCTCAGTTATACTTGAGTACCAGAAAGTGAAAATCACATACATAAAAGAAAGAAGTCAGTGAATCTGACATCAAGGGACTGAAGGAGCATGTAGATAAGCGAGCAGTGGTGCTGCAATAGCAAAGCAGTGTGCTGACAGGCTGAAGACCAGATAAAGAGTGCCAGTGCAGCTCCCACAAGTACCTCCCTCTCTCCTCTGTACACAGCCACAGCTGGCTGGGAACACGGCTTTTACGGATCACTGCATTCGGCTCATTAAGGAACACAGACTTTGAAATGTTCAGGGCCTGTGGTATGACGCCACACTAACACCTGGATACACAGCACATCTGACTGCCATTTTGCCGCAATGGAAAAAGAAAGTTATTTTCCTTTGGAGCTTTATAACCCTTTAAAAAACAGATTTCATATTCTATCTCGGGGAGAAGGAATTACACTCCAGCGAAAGATAAACTAAGGGCATTTAGAACAAATGTGCAAAAAGCAGCAATTCTGAAAGATACTTTGACCGCGGCAGGACATGTCGGGGTCCTCTGATAACGAAGCCTACAGTAGTAGTGTTATTAAAATCATGTTGAAAATTACGAGTCCGTGTGGGTTGTTTTAAAAAACATACACATGTAAGATTGCTTTACACTATCTCTGGTGACTTCTGTGCCTGCAGTGGGTGCCTCTTTGAGAAAGTCTCTGTGGAGGTCTTTTAACTTATCTTATCAAAATTTAGAGGCAAATGGCTTGAGTTTCTTTGCTCAACTCCTGCCATCAGATGACGTTCAGTAGCAGCTGATAAGGCGGTGTACTTCTTACAAAGGACAGTCACTTGTCTTGTGTTACAAATGTGTCCTTGAAACAGAAATAAAACATTCTGAAAATAATCCTAAACTTGGATACTATCCTTTAATGAAACAAGTAGAGGCTCATTCCACAGTAAAACCCAAAAAGACGACAAAATTTTAGCTGTGGAGCAAAATTCCAGGTGTGTTCAAAGCAGAAACATTGTTTCTTATTTCCTTCTACTTTTCAGCATGGAATTAACCTGCTTGTTTCTTTAGAGCCTGCAAGATGATGCAGCTCTCCACTGAGTCATTTCCTTATTCACTGATATTATCATTGAATGGATAGTATCCCCATGTATCTAATATAATTGAAAAGAGGGTCAAAAAGGACTTATTTTTTTAATATGGTCCATTGTTTTTAATCTTCAGCCAAATGTTTATTAAACTAATCAATACAAGGCATTTTTCCTTCACATCTTACCCAGGTTTACTGTGGAAGGAAGGTAGCCTTTGCAATGAAATCCTGTTTTTCCATACTATACCCGTGAGTACACCAGTACTCCAGATCAACCAGAGTGTTCCAGGGAGAGCAGGGAGGTGCAGGAAGGCAGGAAGAAAGGCAGATACATACGCAGGAGAAAGAGGCAGAATGTAACCATGTGAGGACAACCTTCCGCCTCGTTTGAGGCGCTCCGAGCGGAAGTTTTCATAGTGGAGATCCTGGGTCACTTCCTGTAGGTCCTGCATGTGGGTTCTGATAAAAGAAAGAACAGCAAATTATGCCTAAACAAATGCCTCACAACTAACTGTTCAGTGCCAACCTACTGTATAATGTTTTGCTAAATACTTGCGAGGGAAAATATATGTGATAAGACATACGTGGTTTAAGCCTCCTGTAAACGATGTGATCGATTAGAAAGGATTAACTAGGATCTTTATGAACTTATGATCCTTTAGCATTTACTGTATTGTTCAACTGTTCAATTTTCTTTCAGGTTCCATTACAACTTAAACATTTCAACTTCCCCATTCACAGCTGATCAGCTACAGCTGGCTGGAACTTCAGAAGGGAAAAATGCTGTAACAGCACTGCAGCCCAGACATAAACTGGAGTCTTTATACTGCTCTACACTGATTCCCAGCTCACTTATCAAACCACTTTGAACAGACAGCTGTTCATGCTCGGTTACCTTCGCCTGTCTGTATTTTAGCCCCTCATCTGGACTGATACTGCAGAAGGGACCCAGTCCTGTAAGTGAAGCTCCCTTACTCACATGAGCATGGTGCGCAGCTTGAGGAAGTCATTGTGCTCAGGGTTCTCCACCTCCACGACACCCCACGGGTACAGCCGGCCTCGCACCTTCTTCCCCTTGGCCTCAATCTGCTGATTGGACCCCACGACCGCGAACGGGATACTGGTCTGGGAAGCACATATACATATCGAAACATCACGATCTTACTACTGCATCCCACCACGGGACTTCGCCTCTCTTCACTCAATACAGCCTGACTCCAGTTTAACAAAGGATTAGTCTTCTTCAATCTGTTGAGAAGTAAAGTGAGACATCAACAGACCTATCAGAATTATACATTACGTGGTTTCAGAAGTGAATGCGATAAATGTCAACTACACAATATTACAGAGAAAGGTGTACAAGGAATAAAACGTAAAAATGTTGTTAGCTTGAATTTCATATTCTAAACACATCTTCCAATCTTAGTATGAAGACTTCCTATGGGACATATTCAGTCTGTATCAACAGTGCATAACATATATATAGGTGGAAATTATTATGCATACCCACAGGGTAAAGTCAAATGTAGTCCTGGATTTTGCGCATTTTACCACAAGAGGCCGCCACTTCAGTGAAGTTGAATAATTTCTGCTAAACAAGTATGGGGACTGTCACTCTTTTAAAAGGCACCTTGAGAATTCGGGTCTGTTCTTTGAAATCCTCATCCTCATCAGACTCTGCGTCAGGGAGGTGGTAGATCTTGATGCCATGCTCATCAATCTCATCTAAAATCTGCAGCAGAGAAAACAACATTCATGTTTGTTACAACAGTTCTTCCACTCTCCACTGCTTACAACTCTGACAGGAATCATCTTGAATTTACAGAAACCAAACTTTGAAATGTCAAAGCAAAATCTGGAACTGAGAAAAAGTCTGTCCTACCCTGCGCTTGAGCCTCTCTCGCTCCTTCAGTGTGAGGGTGTCAGCCTTGGCAATGACAGGGACCACGTTGACTTTGTTATGAATTGCCTTCATGAACTGGACATCTAGGGGCTTCAGGCTGAAACACAAAAAACAGAGTCTCAGGAACGGCAGTAACACAGAGTCCAACACAGGGTGGAAATCCTGTGCTAAATGCAACCAAAAAAACAAAGCCCATCTGTTTGATCTCTCCCTGACAATTCTAAATGGTCATCTAGGTAGCTGCATGACCTACTTGAAATGGCTAATATAAGAAATGCTGAGCTGTTCAAAGAAAAACATTAAAGAGATGAGATTTTGTCATCTTGAACATGATGGACGACTTTGTCCAGTTTTCTTAAAGGGCAATCACAATCAAATAGCCATGTCCAATCCTGGTCCAGGAGGGCTGGTGTGTATGCAGGTTTTCAAGGTCTCTTTAAAGCAACAGCAGCAGAAAAACCAGGAGAAGCTACTAATGTGGTCCAACTGGTGCAGAGCTGGAATAAACACCTGTAGACACATCAGCCCTCCAAATCAGGATAGGACTCCTGTGAAACTAAAGCCAATAGCTAGCTGTTTAGTTCATATTGGGTTTGTCATATGCGGAATATGCACAGAGTGGAATATGCACAGAGCAATAACATAAAAAGTACAACTACATAAAGTAAGGTCAAGAAGGTTACAGGACAAATGTCCTCTTTCACTTCAGAACAGACAACAGAACACTTGTCACATTGCTTACCCATGGCCCAGAGGAGAAATGAAGTAGAAGCAGCAGTGCACGCGGTTGTCCACTATGTGCCTGCGGTTCAGACCACTCTCATCGTGAAGGTATCGCTCGAACTGGTCATCGATGTAGGATATAATGGTGCTAAAGCTGTCAGAAAGGGTGAAATGAAACATGTTCTTTGTTTACTGGGAACGCTCTCGCTCAACAAATGAACCAATCTGGTGCTGATTTATTTGGTGTCCAAAACACTTCTACCATCATCTAATTGCATTTTTGTAAACCAAAGTACAACTTTCAGAGATTTACAACAATAATTCAAGTTGACCAATTTGTCATTCGACAAATGATCAAATGATCACTCTAACTCTAGCTGCATGCATCCTACATTTTGGTTTCCTTTTAAAAATGTATGTTTTCTATAAGCAAAAAGGAATTCCAGCCGAAACAATACAAACCCACATGCTGTATTACATACAGCAAGATAACGTGACAAGCACTGGGATAGGAGGGAAAATCTTCACAATACTGACAGGCCTGCTGTTTAAAGGCTACAGTTCTCATCCTTCCACCACTCCAGATGTTTCCTGTCCTGGTTAGAGGCTTATGGCCACTCCCAGCACATCAGACAGGACTGGAATAGGAGAGGGATGATGTGAGCACGAGAACACCAGATATGAAAGGCTGAGAGTTATGCTGTCCAGATGGCAGCAGAGGGGAAAACATGGCCTAAAGGAGAAAGGGAAGCTTGGGGAGGACAGACACTGGGCTTTCCTGCAGTTCAGCCCTGCCTGTCCCACCACCACCAGCCCAGAAAGACGGAACGTGTTTTCCCTAAAGGAATAATCGCTACCGATACAGCGGGCAGACTTAACTCTGAACTAGAACCTTTGCTACATAAAGCAGAAAGGGTTAGTTAAATTCATGCTTAATAAATGAATTAGTCCATTTTGCTACTTTTGTTAAAAAGTGTAATTTACAAATTGTACAAACATTTTTTAAAGTTAGCTCATTGTTGACAACCAAGATAAAATATAGGTAGCTATTTTAATTTACACAGGAAGACTCTTTTCCTGCTTTTAATAAACTTAACTTACTTCATGCTTTCTAAGTATAAGTTAGTTAAAAAGTGCCAATAAGTTTGGGCAGAAGAAATTTGTGTGATGGATCACATGGCTCAAAATGATTCATGACCCACTGCAGATGTAAAAAGTATAACTTTTCACTTGCAAGCTTGGTTTTGGTTGCCAACTGTTTAGGTCTTCAAACACAAGGGTTATGAAATGCAAGTAATGACAGAGTAAGGTAGGATGTAATACCAGTCCTGGCTGTTAATAGCATCGCCATAGCCTGGTGTGTCCACCACCGTAAGTCTGAGCTTCACCCCTCGCTCCTCGATCTCCACTGTGGAGGCCTCGATCTGCACCGTGCGCTCGATCTTCTCTGCAGAACACACACAGCAATGAGCAATGGTCTTTTATCAGATCCCAGGCTTAAAGGGCAGTTCAGTGTGAAATACAGAAGAAACATCTTACATCCTCTTTGTGTCTCCAGCTGTGGTCTGCGTGTTGAGCTCTAAGTAAGTGCCTGTATCGACTAGTGTAACTCATTTATTTGTTTTTACTTCACATTTTCAGATAAGAAGGGCCTGGATGTTCCTTTTTTCTGAAAAGACCACATCTGCTCTACTTTGCCAAGACACAGTCACGTGATATCCCAACCTCTTTTTTTTCTACTTCTAACCACAGTGGTAGCTGGAGACACTGGAGACAAAAATAAAGTGGGGGTGCACAGGCTGAAAAATACTTCAGCAAGGCACTATTTTCTTTATATTCGGCCAATGGTTATTGCTTATATTATTGGTATATTCTCATAGTTTGTGAAAGTTTAGTTTAGAGAAAACAAGAATTGCTAGCTAAACATGTATGCAAGAGAAAACTATATAGGATAGGCTGGAGAGTCTTAAAACATACTGCTTACCACATGAAATGAAGACTCAGGAAATACCACAAAGCAGCTAACAACAAAACGGATGCACAAAAGATGTACTCTAGCTAACAGACTTTATTATAATAATATATAAATGTTCATCCGTTCAGCAATGATGGTAACAGTATGTACTTGAAAACCTGAGAGCCTCAGAATTAACAGCAAAAATAAACACTCTTACCTGCAGCTCCAGGGATGACTCTCTCAGGGTAAAGGTCAGTGAGAAACAGGCTGTTAATCAGAGTGGATTTCCCTAGGCCTGACTCTCCTAGAAAGAGAACAAATAACTTGTTAATAGAATTTGTGCAAGCTCTTTTTAAAATAACTTAATAAACATTTTCTTTTATTTTAAGGATCTCCAGTAATGCTCCTTCAACAACACCATAGAGAACATTTTTTTGATTTGCCCTGTTCATTTAGCTAATCCCATTTATCACACAGTACTGTGAATGGGCATCTAAAATCTGCACTGCCCGAAAACCAACATGTAAGAAAAGTGGGAGGTCCTTAACAAAAAGGGTTCACTCAAACACACATTTCCATCCTGTTTGAAAGATGTGTACTCCTGGAGAATAAACATCTCTATGCTTAAAACAATGGGGTGATATCAGATGTATAGCAAATACTAGGAAATTCAGATAAGATGCCATTTCTGACAGCCAGGCACTTCCCATTGACTCTTTCGGACAAGGAACAAGCCTGCTTTAAATTAACCATATGTGTCGTTATTCAATTTCGATCAACAAGACCGTTTACACAGTACTGCTGTTGTTTTGTATGTAGTCCTCAGAAGAACAAGCTTATGACCGAGAGACATATGACAGCAGTATTACAATAGAATTTAACACTACAATTGTTTTGCAGTTTGCAGAGAGTTTATGAGATTGTGCATCCTACTGTCCCATGTCTATGTTTAGCAGAATCTTTTCTGAAACCAAGTTAGAATGTGAGCTTTCTTGAGCTGGTTTCTGGAACAGATTGGAGATTCCACAGTAACTTAGTTAAAAGAACAGGGGTGAGTTTCTATAAACCGACTGCTCTGAATGTAGCGCCCACCCCCAAATTAATTCCATGGTCTCAAAACTCCTGGGAATGGAGCCTATTTGTTTTTCTGAACAGACACCCTCAGTGCAACATTGCAATTCAGTGCAGCTGGAACTTTTCAGTGAGCAAGAAATGTTGAACCCACATTTTTTTTTTCATTTAGTTTTGGGGCTTTTCCATTTGCAGTACGCAGTAACTACATTTTGAACTTCTTTTGACTAACAGATTTTTTTATTTCCATTTCCCCCCCTATTTTCCTGAAAGTCTGGCTGACCAGCCTCATGCAGGCTGTGAGCTGTGAAGGTGTATAAAATAATGAAATGTGGGTCACGTTAGGCAGAACAGAACTCTCCAACAGGAGCAAAGGAGAAGTGAAGCTGACCTGCAGGGGGGACACATAATGCCCTTGGCCAAGGGTGGGCATATACAGAGTTAAAACTAAAAGTGCAAACTTGCTAACCCATTCTTTGGATACCTCCATTTTGTTCACTTTCTGTGCAACTCTGTCTAATGACAGACCTAACTGCAACAGACATACTTTACTATTCAAACAAACTTGGTTCAAATATTTTTCAAAAGGAAATTCAAATCACATTTTCCAAAAACAGATGCAAATACCTTAAGCACCGCCGAATGGGTTATCCAACATTTCTAAGTTAAATTTACTTACTGGTCGAAAGTTTAAAAATCCCCGATAAGAAAAGAAACACTGCACCTGTTAGAAATCTTTGCAAATCTTTCTGATCCATTTAGCTGTTCTGGGAACTTTGGTTTGATCTGAAACTAGGCAGAACAGACCCCGGCAGCTTGTTCATGTTCCACATTGCTAGTGCTTGGGTGCGAGAGGGAACTCACTTACCCACCACCATCAAAGTGAACTCAAAGCCTTTCTTGACAGATTTACGATGGACCTGGTTGGGCAGGTTGGCGAAACCCACATAGCCTGGAGTCTCTGGGTTGGAGAACTGGCCCTGCTGAGGAGTAGACAAGAAATGCCAGATATCAACTCAGATGCTGCAAAGCTAGGGATACCATTTACTTTGAATAATCATTGAATACCTATACTTGAAATAACGCCCCATTTCTACTGATCAGCTGTAATGCAGACCTCAGCTTCGCTGTCTTCACCTTCGGGGTTAAAAGTGGGCTAAGATGCCTCAAGCGGATGAGTCTTCTAAAGATATGTAGTGATAAAGTTTCATGGTCGTACTTAATGATTCCCAACTGGTCCAAATGGACATGTCTTCACAAAGTGGGCTGCCTTGTGCCCACTCTAAAGTAAGAGATAGCTAAAGCTTCTCAAGGATGTCATATTGCTTCTCATGAAATTTGCAACAGTTCTGCAATGCAGTACATCCCATTTTGCCCATATCCAGAATAACTGTCCAACTTAACCATATGGAATGTGTGCTGCTTGTTTAGATAACTGTATTACAACAGAGGTAAGAAATAAAACAAACGAGTTTTGTGAACTCAATAATGGACTTGGAACCAGTCAACACAGAACAATATTAGAACTTTAAGGCTACATATCCTGTCATTGTGTGAGAATTTGTTGTGTTCTTTATTTGCCATGCAGATTTATGGCTCCACCTGAGAGACAGGGACTATAGATGAGATGACTTATCAGAATTCCAGGTTTTGCCAATTTTTCAGTTTTATTTCTGTATTTAACTATTCATTTGTTTCTATATAGTTCTATTTCAAGTTGGTCTGTTTGGTTTAACCCTGTCACTTCTGTATCTTGGCATTTACCTGTCTAACTCTACAGACCAGATTTGTATTCTGGTACCCCTTCCATTCTGAAGATTCTAGTTTGGCCTCAACATTACACAATAAGGATTGTGCATTCATCTGAAAGACTCACAAAGGCACAGAAAACATGGCAAGTTCATTCTCCTTTTTCTCATAATCATAACACGCGTAGACACTTATACGTTTTGTGGGTATCCAGGGGTAATGAGATCTAAAAATTAGTCTCTTACTGTTTGTCTAGTACTCTAAACGAGGCTATTCCTGGTAGGAAAGGGGGTACTTTAGCAAGATGATGACTCTAATCTGGCCTCCAGCAGCTGCAAATACAGTATGAATCTGGGTGGCTGGTCTGATGGCAGATAAAACGTTCCCATCGCGGCACTGGGAGCCTGGGGCACGGGGGGGATATTATTCAGATGGAAATTTGAAGAGCTGCTCGGGTCTACGGTGCTGGTGGGGGGATATTGGGGGGGCTGGCAGAACCCCTTGCTGCTTGGGGTTCTATGTAGCCCCATTCTCCTACACAGTAAAAGCCCTCGTATTAGATAACCATGCATCTTGAAACCTCAAGCAATCAGGAAATATAAATAATAATAATCGATAAAAATGTATATTAAAGTAAACAATATTCTTGGCAATAGTGTAGGTTTGAATACTGCAGGCACAGCAGTGTTTTGCTTCACTCCCACCAGTGCAGCCAGTTTTAACACTTGACTGAAGCTTCATCAGGGGATGGCAAGTACCATATTCCTTAGTTTTCCCCATTTTTTTGTTTATTTACATTACATTATTATACTACATGACAATTTGAATTTTTTTTATCAGTGCAGAGTTGTCCTTATCATTTTGCTTTAGGTTAGGTATCACTGTGTGTCAGTCTGCTTGAATCTCATCTATCCACTAAGTCTGGAACGCCTAACCCTTCCTCTTCTTGTCGATACGACCGAGGGGGGGCTACTGTACTAGGGGGTCCTTCTGATAGAAACCTGAAGGGGAGGACCTCTAGGGGAGATGGGGGACATTATTCTTTGTTGTACGTTATTTGAAAAACAAAATCTACAGAATTGATTAAAGATCTTGGTTGGAAAGGAATGAGTCAGCGGTACACTACATTCCTCCAGCCTGACTGGGGCACAGTGGGGTCACACAGCACACCCAACACCAGCAGAGGAGAAACAGCTGGGAGGCTTTAAGTATAGCAATACTGGGACAAAACAGGGGGAATCTGAAGAGAGCTCTTATAATCATCCCAGCTCTCCAAAACATATTACCATTTGTATACAACACTGTAGGTGTTCAAACTCTTTATCTGGACAGTTGTATTCTACAATAATCAGGCATTTCAGATAAAAAGGTTATGATTTCCACCTTTCTAAAGGAATACGGGAGAGTAAATTATTGAAAAATGTTTTTGCTCCTTGTCAAAGCATTATGGAGCAAGAAAGCTGTTTGACGCATTTTTTTCTCATTCACTGTTGCTTTAACTTTCAGAATTTATTTAAACAAACAGTCATTATGGTAAAAAATGGAAGAATGGCAGGAAAAAAAGCAGAATAAATCACTGGGCAATGAAAGAGCAGGAAAAGGAATAGCAGAAACAAGCTACTAGACCCTGAATAGTAATTCACAACTTGATAGTCAGATGTAAATGAGCATCATGATACTGAGCAATTATACAATACTGTCATAAGAAAAATCTAAGAGGAATTGACATCCTCACACTCTTACACTACTTTTTACTTCATTCAGCATATTTTATGCCAGATCATTACAAAATATGTGCTACAGATGGCAGTGGTTTAATATTTGTTCTTAAATCCTAATTACATTAGAGAATATTCACGTAAAATATTTATAAAATGTAGTTTGTCTGAAGGGTGTGCAGTAATCGCACCACAAAAATGTCACTTCTGGTTACAATTCCAGGGCTTAGGCAGGATTCACTGTACACATACTGTTATCATTCACTGTTCCAAAGAGGCTTACCTTCAGTTTCTCAGCCTGGGACATGTTGAGTTCTGACCTGCTCAAAAAGACAAGAGTTTAATTTACACTACACTTATTCATTTTGTGTGATTACAAGTAATGTGTTTGACACATGAATCATGAGATCTGTGTTACTGTAAGTGGCATGTAACATGTTGTAGAACACTTCTCCTTTAGCGTGAGAAAACTCCTTGAAACCATATATTGCAAAAAACAAAAATGCATTTTGCTAATCAAATGCCATAATAATGGTTTTGAAACTTTTTTTTTTGATAATCAGAGGTTCAAATCTGAGAAACATACCCTACAGACCTTGATTATGCAAAAGGCACAGCAGATAAAGTGTGAGGTTCAAGTTATTATTCCAAATCAGCGGGTCTGCTCTCATGCCGTTCTTGGACGCCCTGCGATAGCAGGAAGTCAGCTTGTCTCTTACGCTGCCTAGTCCCTGCTCACTGAATGACTAATCGGACTTCTGAGTGCATGCCATCACCACAGCACTGGGCCAGACAGAGCCAGGCCAATCCTCTAAGGCTGAGTATCATGCCAAAGCTAAAAAGCCTGCAGCCTTCTATTTAAAAAAAACTCTGACCTTTGGGTAGTAATTTCATGTTAAAAGATATCTGAATCAACAAGCCACCAAAATCCCAAACTGATCTGAAGCAGAATGTACAGTATGCCTGTCCTCACCTACAGGCCAACGACAGACAAAGCACCTGAAGGAATCCAGTCGTTCCCCGAGGCACTGGGGCAGGTCCTTTAACTGACTCAATCTATCCCACCCAAATGCGACTTTGGTCTAAGAATGCCTACTCTCTCCAGGCTATAAAACACATCCTGCATTTTGAGCTGAAGCTTTTAATGAATGGAAAACTCAAGTTGTCCAATATGTTCCGCTGTTTATAAAGCCACTTGGTAATGAAAATGATGTTCCTTTAATAATGAAGACAGTTCAAATTGGAGCACTTCCAACAATCACGGGACCATTCCCTGCAATGCTATTATTTCGTTCTTAATAAAAGCTTTAGTGATATGACAGATCACGGTCAAACCAATAAATTACAGCAGATCAATTTACAGTGGATGACCTGGTTTGAAACACCTATGATGCAATATGAAAGTATCCCTCATCTTAGTTAAGCGACTACTTTACATTCAAGGACCCCTCTCTGACAGACTGCTCATAGAGGTGCAAGTCAAGCCCAGAAGTGAGCAGGCAATGGGATCTACAGCTCACTGAACCCAGAAAGGTTGAAACCGTGTGCTAAAAATGGGGACAGTTGTGGTGCTTAGAGAGAAGGCCAAGGGAACTCAGAATAGACACTTCAAACCACACCACAGCTATGCTGCTACCCAGTCACCATAATCAACAACCCTTCAGACAGAAAAACGACACAGAGCTCTTTTAATGCCGAACAAAGAAGGCACTGGTTATTCGCCAATCAGATGAAGTGTGGCTTACTTTCTGAGTTGTCCTGATTTCCTTTTTTAGTGGTTACACTCCCCTACTGAATTACACTGTCCAGTTTTCAGTTTTTCACCCATGTTGTAGGGTATTTGTCATGCAAACCTACCTGCATGCATAAAATGTGGCTAAGTTAAAAAAAAATTCACACAAAGCTCTTAAACATAATGATGAACCACTCTAACCGTTGGGACAGTAGTTAAGATGTCACTGACGAATTTTGCTTATCAGTTATTCTTTATTGAAATACAATAAATAGAGCAAGGCTCTGATTAACACTAAAATACCTACTGAAAACAACCTAGGCTGTTACTATCTCTGTCTACAAAGAGTGTTAAACATGAAAAACAGTGAAAACGCTATTGTTTATCAACAAAGATGAGTCATAAAACGAACACGTATATTTCAAATTAAGATGATAGAAGATGCTGGCGAAAGCAAACGAAGAAACGTTTCTATTTTTGTATTTCCTATAATATTAATGGAAGAAAACCAAAGACTGGTAAATATCTCATGTAAGCAAAGAATTTACAGGATACGTAATTGTGACTGAACCTACTCAAGATCGTAAACCCGGCTACAGACTGCAAAAGATCCGAATAGGCAAAGCTTGCAAAACTTTCTGGCATGCTTTCTCGCTAGAAAAGACCACGACAGAACCTACTGTCAACAATATTAATTACAACTGGTCTCAATACACCAAACCTTTAAAAAACATAGGAAAATTGTAAGCCTTAGTGATTTATCGACAGCCATTTTGTTTACATTTAACAAAAAAAAAACATTGAGAGCCTCAAATTGACAATAGTCAACACAGGGGAAACTAAGGCCGTGGCATTTCCTGTCGGTATAATTTGCTGAGACACAAGAACCGAAATTCAAGACCATGCATCGAGCTGCTTGCAAATGTCTCAACCACTCCCTTCAAATAATTTAGCCCGAAAATTTAAACTGTCTTTTTAAATAGAAGGAAGTAAACGCTAACACCTTACTCATAAACAAAATATAATTCCGTTATTTCTCAGATTGAATAGAAAAGTCACATATTCCTTGATGACATACAATCGGTAAAAGCTAGCGATTCCGTACAAGTGATTTTATCCGCCTTTCTAAAATAAAGAACAGGCAAACCGGGTCACATAACTCAAATTCCGTTAGTGATGCCTGATGCTGTTTCAGGCTAAAGGACGCGAACCAGAGAACGATGCACGACAGGAAAAGAGCTTAAACGGGTTTTTTTTTCTAAAACATAAGCACAAAGTAAAAACCGCGAATGAAACCCTTACCTTTAAAGTACGAACGACTTAAAAATTGAGTTGAATCTCTCGGAGGAAACCGAAGCAGTGAGAATCCTTGTTTTCTTTAAATTACACCCCCCAGATTCTTCAAATTCCGCAGTCGAGCCTCCAGCTTCTCACAGACGGAACCCAGAATCCTCCGCGACCAGATCCTCCAACAACCCATAATGCAACGCTTGTACTTAGACTTATTATTTAGAATAATATTTACTGTTATTGACTGTTGCTCTTCCATTTATATTACTATATATATAAACATGATATTCAATGTTACATACTACATACATAACGGGTGAAGTTTATTACAACATAATCATGTAAGAAGTCTACCAATTACAGTGGTTGGCTCTAGAATGTAAACTGAACTTGCAGATACTTTCGGCTTTATCTTTTCTCAGTACTAGTACATATTCAGTGCCGCCATACTGCGTTTCCAGAGGCGGAGTAACTTGCCTTTGGATTCATTTACAGACCCACTTTGCTTACCAAAATCATCATTAGGTAGACCTGGATGATGGTTCTATAAAAAGGGATCCTCTTGCTATTTTATCTTTCTATATTTTTTCTCACATTGCGTGTTAGTGAAGTGATATTTACCAAATGGCTCTTAAAAAAATGTGTGGTTTGAGTCATAATATTTGTTAAACACAACTAAAGGGTTGCAAACCTGAATCAACTCTACGTTTCTATTATAAGTATTTGGTGATCTGAGTTCACAAAATGTCAAATTATTTAGCAATATAGTTCATCTCAAAATGGATTTTTTAGAATATGCTATTGCTCAAAAGAAACAACGGGTCTGATTGATTTTTTGCGCTAACTTTTCCGGGGCTTCAAAAAACAGTTTTATGCGATTTGTCCAATCAACCTTTTCATATAAACCAAGCTATGTAAAACTATAGCGTATTTTCGACTTACATTTCACTGCAGTGACTCTAAATACATAACCTAAAAATTGTTTTTTTTACATTAGTTAAAATATTTAAATATATATTAGGCAATAAATTAAAACTAGGCGTGGAAGGAAACATTACTGAATCTTTTACCAACTGTAGGAGCAGTTAAAAGTTTGTAAGTCTTCCTAAATCAGGAAATAACAGTGTAATACTGCCACCTTGTGGTTACATTTTAAATTATTTTCACTGTTGGCGTTTTATCATCAAAAATTGGCAAGGAAGCTATAAAGAGTTTAGATCAATGACTTTTACTATCCGATGATATTCAAGTTGCATGAGGTCAAATGTGTAACTTTAGTAAAGCACCAGAATACAGAAACCAATCACCTAGTAATTCGTGAAAACCACCACAAAGCTTTGATTTTTGTATTAAAATCATTTAATATTGTTCAACACCAGAATTTGTCATGCACAATTAAAATAAACAACTGATATAAATGTATGTTTCCGGTCATTGTCTAACAGATACCAAGATCAGAACGCGGGGGACAGTATAGGATATCATGCTGCTCTCATTTTTTTAGAACAGAAGATCGAGTGGAAAACGAACGTTTCCTGTAGACTCACAGCCAAACGTTTTCCACAACATAGCTCCGTTGCTTGACCCACAAACCACAGCCTTGTGCTTCCTCTCTACAATCCCAGATGCAGATCCGTTTGTTATCCTTCCATGCGTTGTGGTCCTGGTTTAGATACGGATGAAGTGACCTTTGAAAAATTCGCCAGTCCCTCCCAGGTCTCGAATATCTCTGTCAAACCTTCCGTATGTTTTTCTTTGATACAAGCTCAATAATTGAGTTTGTCGAAGTTTATGTTTTCAGTTTATTCTATGTATTATTATTCTGTTTATTCAATAATACGTTTAATCTTACTGTTGTGGGTCATGAAAGATTTCCAGAAATGACTACCGCACTTTGAAACGTATACAAACGTGTTGCTCTTGAATTTCACTTTTAAAATGTGGTAAATGATTTAATGTCATTTATTTTTTAGGAAGAAACAACTTTTCGGGTTTGAGTCCTGGTTGTTGTTTTTTGTTTTAACAATGGTTGATTTCCAGCAGTATGAAAATAAGTATATATTCCAGATAGAATATGATATACATTGTCATTCCAGGTGGATGCTGCACATTGGTGGTGGTGGAGGGGAGTCCCCATTGCAGAGTGCTAGCAGCCATATCACTCTGCAACTCACAACTGGCAACCCACTTAAGCGAAGCAGGTATGAGCCTGGTCAGTACGTGGACGGGAGACCTGGGAAAAACAGGTTTCTGCTAGAAGAGGTGTTAGTGGGGCCAACAGGGGGCGCTCACCCTGTGGTCTATGTGGGTCCTAATACCCCCACTATAGTGACGGGGACACTATACTGTAAACAGGCGTCGTCCTGCGGATGAGATGTAAAACCGAGGTCCTGACTCTCTGTGGCCATTAAAATTGGTGGTGGTGGAGGGGAGTCCCCATTACCTGTAAAGCGCTTTGAGTGGAGTGGCCAGAAAAGCGCTATATAAGTGTAAGGAATTATTATTAAAAATCCCAGGGCGTTTCTCGAAAAGAGTAGGAGTGTAACCCCGGCGTCCTGGCCAAATTTCCCATTGGCCCTTACCAATCATGGCCTCCTAATAATCCCCATCTTGAATTGGCTTCATTACTCTGCTCTCCTCCCCCCTGATAGTGAGCGTTCTGGCGCACCATGGCTGCCGTCGTATCATCCAGGTGGTGGTGGTGGAAGAGAGTCCCCATTACCTGTAAAACGCTTGAGTGGAGTGTCCAGAAAAGCGCTATATAAGTGTAAGCAATTATATTATTGGTAACCTTTCAGAGCCACTATATTTTAAGCTAAAATGCGTTCATTCACTAGCCTGTGTGGAGCTGTTTAGACAGAAATAAATGTGGTTCCTATTTGCAAACGTTTTGGAAATGTTTGGTTCCTGCAGATTTTTCAGGATGCTGCAAATGAGAGCTTGGAATTATAGGTGAAACGGCAAAAGCTTTATTATAAACCAATGGAAAGAGGGAAAGCCCAGAATGCAAACCTCTTAGTGAAAATGAAAAAAATATTTCGGTAACACTCTACAGATAACGGAAAACTGGAGGAAAAAAAACTTCCCACAGCTTCGACAGTTGATGTGACTCGGCAGCAATACTGAATTGGTAGAAGCTAAAGCCTACAGAGTCGTGACCAAACAAAACGGTCCACTTTTCCTGCCCATTTACTTACCGTAATTGAGTTATTCTTTACGGAAACGTCTGTAACAAGTCGGAATACCCTTTTACAAAAAAACGTTAGATTAAATTTCATTATGGTACCCGGAGAAAACGTCACCCAGTCAGAAAGATATAAGGCGTGTTTGTAGGATAGGCACGTCAGTTGCGGTGTTTGCTTAAGCGAATAGTCTCTCCAGCCAGACTGACGAAAAAAAATGCCTCATAATTTCCCAGTTAAATCGCGTCACGGTAGCGAAAAAAAGCTATTTAAGTAAATGATACAGGCAACACTGTAACAAACGGAAGCTGCGTACCATGTAATCTGGGCTGTCCAGCATTTGGAAAATACTGCAGAATCCGTTTTCCTTGCCTCAAACCTCTCAAGGGGCCGTTTGTAAACAATGTTTTTTAATTAATAAGCCACGACACATTTGGCAATTTTACGACAACCGGGACCCGTTTACCTCCCCTCCAAATCGCCGACTGAAAATCATGTCTCATTCAGAGACTCAACAGATCGACGCTTGACTAGCACGACTCCTATACTACCACTGATACTAGCAACTACAGCAGCAGGACCTAAACATCGACGTGTACTTCTCACGAGTGTGTTTTCGCCCGTCTTTCCTATTTTTTTTTTCTCGTGGGGGGGGGTTGGGAGGAAGGCGAGATCAGCCAGGCAAGGCCGTGACGTGGCAGCGAGCGATTGGAGGATCGGCCCTACTATAAAAGCAACTGGCTGGTGGGCCGTTCTCTCACTCTTGGAGGTTCATTACTCGGTTTCTGCACCACAGAGGGCAGAGGAACACCAACACGAGTAAGTATGAAATTATTCCCAAATCTGAAACGGAAGCAGCCTGTTGTGTGGGGCCAGAAAGCCCAGGCTTCCGTATCTGGCGGTCCGCAGCAACGGTTGAGCGGGGCTGGTCGCAGGTCTTATTGTAAAGTGAAATCTGTACCGTGCAAAATGTGCATAGACTGGACTCCATGTCAATTTCCCCCGACTGATTCGCCTTGTACTGCCTACGTGGACTTTGTGCTAGTGCAGTTCTAGTGCTAGCCTCCCTTTGTGTGCACGGGGAAAAAAGAGGCCAATGAAATAATTTTCTTGTACTACATTGGTAGTGGGTAACCACGTCCTAGTCTCTCTTGGTTGTTCCTTTTAAAATTGATTGATTTTTTTTTTGTACAAGTTTGCCAAATGGAGTCTCGAGTGAGCAGGTCGCTACGTGTCACTATTGCGCAGGCGCAAGTCAAAGTTTATTAAAAGTTTGCTAAAGTCAGTTTTTAATTTGTGCCCGTTGAACTTTCACTTGGTGTGCGTATCTGTATGTATTGTACTTAAATTCACAGTCGTGTCTTAACTTAAAGTAAATAACCGTTGTCTCGATTTCTTGGGATTTACGTTTTCAAGCTGCTTGTTTTAAGTTCTCCCTAAAATTTATTTTTCCCTAGTTATCGCACGTGTTTTTCATTCAGTAAATTGGGTGCTTTTATCAACTTTTATCGTATGATTTCGGTTAAATTCGCTTTTGTTTCAGAAGTGTAGGTCCTTGTCCCGTGTTAACGCTGTGCAAACATTGGGTAAGTGCAGGCTGTTGGTCAAAGCGGAGACTTGATGAGGTGGCCATCTGGTTGCG
The DNA here is from genome assembly GCF_059453375.1 of Lepisosteus platostomus. NCBI lineage: Eukaryota > Metazoa > Chordata > Actinopteri > Semionotiformes > Lepisosteidae > Lepisosteus > Lepisosteus platostomus. The sequence continues at coordinate 68,719,291 of NC_142612.1, forward strand.
TGGTATCGACCTAGCGCTTGAATTGTTTTTGTTTTTTTCTGGAATTGGGTGTGATTGTGCTAAAGAAGTCCTGCGTTGTCTGTGACAAGGTGACAGGAATTGCTGAAGGCTGGTTCACGGAGAATTTGAGTTCGGTGTTTGCGGGACTAAGGCGATCCAGGTTTAAGCTGACGTGTGCACATCTTGGTACACGACTGCCAGGCGGATTCGCACCGAACAGCTGCGTGATATTTGAAATGATTAAGTCGAGGTTCGTTTCTAAGATTCAGAAAACGTGACAACTTTAAGTTGAGATGACCTTCATCTTTGGCTGGTTCATAACCTGACATTTTTTAGATGCACTGAACATGAAGAAATGCGCCCTGAAGCGTTCATCTTCATTTCTTTATTGGATTGACTTTCCGTTTATGCAACTGTAAATTTTTTTACTCGTTTGTTAATGGTCCAATGTGAAAATCTGAATTTCTTCGTAATTGTCTAGTTTTGAAAGCCCTTTTTAGTGCCTGCTTTTGTTAATAGCGATGACAAAATGTCATTAGTCACTTGGCAAAGCAGTTAAAGCCAAATTTCATACTGAAGGTTACAAAATGCGTGAAAGCCAGTTGCCAAGCAATTAGATGCCACATTCTACCACAGGAAGACGAGACTTTCTCTGCAGACTTTGAACCACCAGCATTGTAGGTTACCTTCAAGATTATTTTTGGTGATTTGAGGAACATGGTGGTCTTGTAAGGCTGCAGTTGTACATTTTATAGGTCAGTGTTAAAGAAGGTTGTTTTGTCATCCTTCTGGACTTACTGTAGCTCTTGACTCCACCCAAGGAGTGTTGGAGGGGGGAGACATTGAGATTCATATTGAGAGAAACAGTTTGTGGCTTCACACTACTTTAAAATGGCAACAGTAGGATATCCAACTTGTAGGATGTCTTAGTTTGGGTCTTGTCATTTTTTCCCTTTACTGTGGAACAGCCTGTTTTAATGGAAGGGGTTGCTTAAGTGTTCTGGCTCCTTGACCTGATGAGACTGAAGATCTGCCAGAGCACGCTTTCCGTCTGCCTGCCATAGATGTCAGCTGAAAGTCACGTTGCGACCTCCTGTCCTGAAGGTGAAAGAGCTTTAGAAGGTGTCTCTGCCTGTACGTCACTGCATAACCTGCAGGTGGAGGCTCTTGCTGTTTGAGAAACTCCGATTTTAGGCCATTGCTTAGGCTTATTAGTCATTTTTTAGAAATTCCAGACCTGGCCTTCCATGACGTAGGAACTAATCAAGTGAGTGGAGTCTCGATATTTCTCCTGAATGATTGTTGCCATATGCTTGCCGCCTGTTGGAACACTTTATTGAAGCGCAACACTGCCCTTTCGTGGATGCACGAGTGTGATTTGCTGTTAAGAGGCACATTGTAATGTTCCTGCACCTGCAGTTTCTGGTTGGTAAGTGGTTTCATCCTGGTGTGTCTGAACATGAAACCAAGAAATGTACCGTGTTTACGGGGGGGATAACACGTTTCACTGTAACGAATGTTTAAATGGAGGAGGGTGGGGTGGGGGGGGGAGCCCTGTAGGATCATGTGGCTTCCAGGTTCTTTGCTTATTTCTGCCTCTTGAAACTGCAGAGTTGATGTGCGCTGCACCCTGTAACTTCCTGCTCTTCCAAAGTATTTGGATCTGCGTTGCATATCTAACTTGATTCTGCAGAACCGTTTCTTAACTTTAATTTGCTTAAACTTTCATTTTTCACCGAGTTTGGAACTTCAGCTTCTCTGTGGGATTATATCTTGGACGTTAACGCCCTTGAATCCCCCAAATATTGCAGGCTGGAAATAACCGGGAGTTTGGACATTTGAAAGGTATATTTGCTGTGGACACCAGATAATATACCCGTGTTCTGTGTGTTGATTGAGACATGGAATAGCATCTCTTGTCAGGCCCGTTTTGAGTATTGGATTCTTTAAACCTGTTAGGCTTTCATTGCAAGAATACAAATTAGTTGGTTTCCTATGGATATTTTTTAAAAGTTGGCCTAAAGATCTTGAAAAGTTGATCCAGGTGAGTGGCCTCATCACTAATTATGCAAATAAGGGAGTTAAACTATGCTTGTAGAACACGTGGATGTATTGTAGGCTGACTTTTTTGAACAATAGATTGGAAACTTCAGTATATTTAGCTGATCATTTTCCCTTCAGCCTTTTTAGGAAGCTGCCATGCTTCTCCTGTTAATTGGATTTTTGGCCTAGAAGCCATGATCACTTTCTAGTGGAATTCCTGGTTTTCCTCCTTTGAGCTGGTTAGTTCAAGGGGGCTTGGTGGCTCCCAACTTCTCGTCATGAAACAAAGCCTTTTGAGCAACCCTGCTCAATCTGCCCCATTCTGAAGGTTAATTGTCATCTTTTCTGTAGCCTGCCGTGAGTTTCTCTGACCATTTTTGAATTGAAATGGTTGATTGAACCTCCCCTCCTCCTTGCTGAAAAAGCATAGCGGAACAAAAGAACCAGATCATTTCCATTGTGTGACAAATGTTTACTGCTGAATATCTGGTAGGTGTTAAACTATCAGGACTGACATCAATCTCTTGCCCTGAAGGGGTGGAAACTGGGTGTGAATTGTTTAGGGCACAGTACTCGCTAATGAAAAACATGTCTTAATTTGTCCTCGGATTTCAAGATACAGAAAATAACTACCACAGAAGGAACAAGATTACTGCTATTCTGTCCAGTTTAAGGCTTATTGGGTTCCCAGCCAATGGTCATCATACTCCTGACAGCCTGTGGAAGACTCAATGGGATGGCTTACCTCTAAAATTAATCAAACTTTCCCTTTAAGACGTCTTTATACCACCACCATTGTTTTCATTTTGGGGTTGATCCAATGCATTGTGGAGTATTTTAAAATGCATGGTTAAAATAGGAGAAAAGGAGATCATGACCAATTTATTCTGTTTCACAGGCAAAAGCTGGCAGGCTGACGCGAACGAACAGCTTTACAGGACGGATTATCTGGTAACTGACCATTTAGCTGGTAAGAGCTGCATGCCGTCTCCCAAGTGTAGGATCACAACTTATGTGAACACACACACACCATTTCAAAGGACTAAGCATCAGCTGCCTATGTTTTTTCCTATTTGTTATGCTTTTCATTTGACTTGCAAAGGAGTCAAGGAGTATAAGTTCAAAAGTCTGCTTAAGCAATAAGCCTGACTTCTCCTGGTTTTTGTCAGCACAGACCCTTCCAGGTAGTTCTTTCAGGTTTATTTTTTGCAGTAATACATGCATTCCTCTTGTAATACCATGATTTCTTTGTAGAAGCAGAGTGCCCAAGAAACAAGGTTACTACAAGACGCTCCTTCCCAATTTTTTTTTACCAGTGATGTAATTGGGTTATTAGTAATAGACTCTGTGCGGTTCTTTTCAAAGTATTTCATGTTATGCTGGCCTCTGCAGTTTGCCTTATTTAGATATTAACATACTGATGCTTTGCCTTGACTTGCCCTATGGATTATTCTTGGGGTCAATAGCATTCCAGGAGGTATGCTTTGAGGTTTTAATTGCATGAGCCATTCTTGCATGATATCAACAATGTTTGGTCAAAAGCCCTTCTTGTTGCCCCGGTTTGCTCTGGCTTAAGAGTTGACAGAAGTGTACAGTGTTCTTGGCTGGGTCTGGAAATACAGCATGTGCAGCCCCTAAGAGGAAGAGGCCCAGTGAGGGGTGAATGTTCCAGCAAGCATGTGAAATGCCCCCCGTTTTCTTTGCAGATAGGTTCTTCTCAAGCAGCTCGATTCCTTTGTCCATAACAGTGTTATTTACTCTTGGCTGACTCCTTTTCACCCCTTTTTGTCCCTGCCTTTCAGTTGGTGGGTCTGACCTGGCCTTTCTTAATACGAACAGGTCCTGTCACTCTTTTTTTTTTTCCAGTCAGTGGTAGTAGAGGGGGACATGCTGGGTCTTCACCTGCTTGACCCTGAGGGTTTTACCCAGAGACGGTCATTGCTGACTGACAAATTCAGGATTGTCTGCAGGTTCTTCATCTTGGGAACAGGTTGCATTGCATGTTCCCTACATAGCAGATCTGAGTTTTTTTTTTATTTCTCTGAACGTTCCCTGCAAGTGTCAGCCTGAACACGGTAATTGGATACGTCATGGAATTTAACTTGATGAGCGTTTTCTTTAGACTTGTACATTTAAAATATCCAGTGATAGAATTGTATTTCAGGGGCATATGTTTTTGTTGAGCAAGTGGTGTTTCTTGGATGTTACAGGTTTAACTGTACTATCTTCTAGTAATGCTTTGCGGTTTAACTTTCACTTTTTGGCTGCCGACCTGCCAGCATGATGGAAGGTGTTGTGAAAACATGAATTAATAGTTTTGTTCCTTCAGCTGGGGGTTAGGCTGATGGGGAACATCAATAAATATGCTTGTTTTCCAACTGTCACTTTTGTTTGGAAACAGTTTACATTCGAGGGTGGGTGCTTACCTGTAATTGAGCATTTGCATGGAATGAACATTAATCTTTTCACTGGTTTAAGGTATGAATAATGTTCTTTGCTTAGTGCCTTAAATTTAACTTTAATTGTTTTCAAATTAATACCACCCAATACTATCTTAAATCCCTTTTATGTATCATTTCATGGTATCTTAGTACCACACTGGACCTTAATTAAAAGTAGTAGTTCTGGGTACTGAAATGAATCAAAGAACTAATCCTAATCTGCCCATTTTAAGTAGTCTTTGTCCCTCTGATTCCTGTACTGGCCTTGAAGGGGAGTGAGGAAACGACCTTTATTTTCCTTCCAGAATTCCAATTAACTGGACACTGTTCCCAAGTTAAGAAGCTGAATCGCATAGAAGTTTTCAGAACGGTTTGCATTGATTGGAAGAATGTTTTGGTTCTTTTCTGGAAGAACTGCACACTTGCTTTTCTCCAGATAAGTGCCAAGGGTTCAGCTCTGTGGAATGGTCAAAGTACCTGGACTTTTTTGAGAATGCTAGTTACAGCCTGCTGGAGAGAGCACGGGTTTGACCCAGCTATGTTTGAGCTCCGTGGCCCAGACAGTCCCCCACGGGTGACAAGGCCCTTTTGGTTATTTCTCAAGTAGCAAAAGCACTTAATGCAATTTTCTTTACTCTTGTTCATAAACCCAGACGGATTTGACCTGTGTGCTGTTCCATTTCCAGTGGCACACTCGGACTCCGTGTAAAAGTGGGATTTCGACCATGAGCTCCGTTGCCGTACTTACGCAAGAAAGCTTCAATGAACACCGCAGCGGCCTCCTGCAAGAGCAGGTTTGTGGTGAGTATTGCCTCTGCTGGCAAGTGTTTTTGGGATTTTCAGGACGTAATGCATTCAGGATTAAAAGCGGGTCGTCTCGATTGGGTCTTATTTCTCAGTGTAGGTTAGTGCCTCTCTATGAATATACACGTTTCTCAGCCTTTGCTGTGTCCTGTTCCCTCCAGCCTCCCAGGGAGGGCCTGGCAGCTCGGATGATGAGGGGTCCTTGCCCACCTACAAGGAGGCCTTCCCCCCTCTTCCCGAGAAGGCAGCTTCACCTGAAGGGGCACTGGAGCCTGCCAACGCCTGGACAAAGATCAAACCCATCCGGTCCTCCATCATCACCCAGGTAGGTTAGACAAGGGGAAGGGGGTACTTGTTTGCCACCTGGTTTTCTTGCTTAGTCTAGGTTAAATTACAAAAGACCATGGGTTTTAAGTCTTTATTTGTCCTTAAACACTGCATTGTCTTAAGAGTTGGAAATAATTCCTCAGCTCTCCTCCATAACTCTCATGAAGCGTTATTGATTCTGGGTTTTGGAACACCTACTCGCAATGTTCCAAGTTAGATGGGAGATTTATACAGATGCCTTCATTCCAAGAGTTTGGGGATTTTATTCCACATCTTATAGGAGACACCTTTCCAAAGGATTTCAAAACTTGACCCATCAAAACTTTTTTTTTTCCCCCATGTCTAGGTTTTCCACGTACCCCTGGAAGAGCGCAAGTATAAGGACATAAACCAGTTTGGGGAGGGGGATGATCAGGCCAAGATCTGTGTGGACATCATGCAGAAAACTGGAGCCCACCTGGAGCTCTCCATGGCCAAGGATCAGGGCCTTTCCATCATGGTGTCTGGGAAACTGGATGCCGTCATGAAGGCCCGTAAGGAAATAGTCTCCAGACTGCAGACTCAGGTCAGCCCCTAATTTTGAGCTTGCTTAGTTTCTTCTAAGCAAGAAGTTGACTTCTGTACATTTCACTGGATAACTTGGATATCTGCTAGTTGAATGAGGTTTTTCTCAATTGGAAAATATTTTGAGCTTATTCTTCGATGCAAGTGAAGAGTACATCTGCAAGAAGGGTCTTTGGTATTGGTTTTCCCTCTGGTATTTCGTGGAGTCAGTTTTCTGTGACTGAAATAATCACCTGTGATGCTAAGTGTTCTCTATTGCCTCCCCCCTCCCAGGCCTCTGCTACTGTGGCCATCCCGAAGGAGCATCACCGTTTTGTCATTGGCAAGAATGGGGAGAAGCTGCAGGAGCTTGAGCTAAAGACTGCCACCAAGATTCAGATCCCAAGGCCTGATGACCCCAGTAATCACATCAAAATCTCCGGCACCAAGGAAGGCTTGGAGAAGGCCAAGCACGAGATCCTTCTCATCTCAGCTGAGCAGGTAAACCAGCTCCCTTTATTCTAGTACTTAGTCCATTTGCAGAGTATTGTCATCTCCATGGGAGGCTTAAATCACTTGCTGCGTTCATGTAAATTTTAGGAGTTGGTGTTTTTAAACTTGCTTGTTCAACTTAAGTAGACTTCTGTTTAGGTACTCTACCATCCAGTTGTTCTATAAGCCTTTCTGCAATGCTCCAGTGAGACACTCTGTTTTCTTTGTTCTCTTAGGACAAGCGTGCTGTGGAGCGGCTGAATGTGGAGAAGGTGTATCATCCCTTCATCACTGGTGCCCACAACAAGGTGGTGAGCGAGATGATGCAGGAAACGGGTGCTCGGATCAACGTCCCTCCGCCCAGTGTCAACAAGACTGAAATTGTCATCACTGGGGAGAAGGAACAGGTGGCTCAGGCTGTGGTTTTGATCAAGAAGGTTTATGAAGAAAAGGTGAGCCTGTCGCTACCTGCCCAGTGCTCTTTGTATTTGTTAAAGCTGTTAAATGCAATGTTTAATAAATCTGGTTCTTTTAAATCTTTAACCTCTCAAATTCTAATGTTTCTGATTATTAGGTATTCTAAGGATGTACTTTGTCAAATTGACCCAGTTTTCCTCTATCCCCTCCCCTTGTCAACCACGCAGAAGAAGAATGCCACCACTATTGCGGTGGAAGTGAAGAAGTCTCAACACAAGTATGTGATCGGCCCCAAGGGCAACACCTTGCAGGAGATTCTGGATAAGACGGGCGTCTCGGTCGAGATCCCACCCACTGACAGCAGCTCTGAAACCGTTATCCTCCGTGGAGAGCCAGACCGGCTGGGCCAGGCTCTTACGGAGGTCTATGCCAAGGTACAGGGATGGGTTGCAGCAGTCTCTGGTGCCGTTTAGTTACTAATACCTCTTCTTGTTGTCCATGTTAGGAGTGGAAGCTCAGGTTATGTCACAATATGCGCCCTTGTGGTCTCATGCCTGTCATATGCATGTTCCCCCTTAGATCTGCAAGGGTTTGGGTGGGCCATTTCTAATTGTCTCACAAGGTTGCTCAGGGCTTCCTTCTCTGAAGTCCACAAAGTCCCAAATTCTTTCCAGAATGGTGACATTTCGTTTTCTAAAATGTAGAGAAGTTGACAGAACATGTGCCACCCTCAATAATTGAGCTTTTTTGTAGTTTTAAAACTTACTTTTATCAAGAAACAATTAGGCTAGTTGTACAAAGCTTTGAATAAGCAGCAGTATTGACAAGTTTTCTTTGCCTGTTTTGAGTCAAGCTTGGTCAACGTGAGTGAACATCTGTTCCTGCATAAAAGCAGTGCCGTACAAGATTAGTTTCTATTTCATCAAACTGCACGGAGAATGAAAAATCTTTTAGAAACAAAATGCGGGTGTGCACTTAGCTAGTAGAAAGGAAAACATTTTGAGCTGTGTAACCAGCAAGTGATGTCATGCAAAGGTTTTTTTTATAAGGGTGCACCCTCGCATGTCTGTGCACTTTTAAGTCCACACTTGTGCTATGTCACAGAAGTGCAGACTTGGAGGAAGGGCCTAGGGCTTAGTGCAGCATTTGGGACATGGCCTCAGTGAAATGAGTACAAATGGCCAAGCCTTATTTGTCAAAGACTAGAAGGATATATGTTTTAGACTGTTCTGCAAGTCTTAACCTTAATACTTCAGTGTTATTTAAAAAAAAACAGTTTGGGGGCAAGGAAATGCAGTGTAGATCCTGTGTCACTTGGTGATGAACTAAGTTTTTTAAATGTTTGCAGGCCAACAGCTACACTGTAGCCTCTGTCTCGGCACCTTCCTGGCTTCATCGCTTCATTATTGGCAAGAAGGGGCAGAATTTGGCCAAAATCACCCAGCAGATGCCCAAGGTGGGTGGTCTTTCACATTGCTGCATGGTAGAACTTTAGCTTTTAAGCTAAAAAGCTGACCAGTTTGCTTAAGGATGAGTGGGGATTAATTAAGGTACAAAAGTATTAGGATAAGTGTATTGCAGAGCCCTGAAGGTCAGTTGGGGTTTTGCATAAGGCAAGCTTGTTGGTGTGGACACAGGGCATTTTCTCTCCCTGGCTGGTTAGGGTTGGGATAAAATTTGCTCAGCTGCAGGTGGTAAATATAGGGAAGTTCAGGGTATGGAATTTCTTTCATATTGGAATTATTATTAACACTCAATTTGAAAAGGATGTGCTATAGCAGGAAGCTGTCAATCAAGCAAGATTGTGCAACTCAAACTGCTTTGATATAACGTGGCTTGTAGTGTTTCTTATTCACGGTAAAGACTAACTTTATTTTTGAGTTGACAGGCTTTTACCTTTTTCCCCAAGGAGGCCTTTTTTAAGCTGTAATTTTGCATTAGCTTATGAAAAGTTAATTTTGCCTAGTGTTTGCTTTTTGGCTAGATGTGCGTGAAATACTGAATTAGCAAATAGTTCTTGTATTATAAACTGAGTTGGGGTTGTATTGTGGGTGGGTGTAGTCATGATTTCTTGTGGGAGTGGGCAGTCATGGTCGGATTAGCAGGAGTGGGTGAAGTTCTGTGTAATGCATTGGAGGTTCTTCTGATTATAGGCTATTATTTTGGCATATCACTGCTTACAGTTTAGATGCATTTCACTTTTTATATGCTGGTGTATGTTTTGTAGGTGCACATAGAGTTCACAGAAGGGGAGGATAAAATCATCCTGGAGGGCCCCACTAAGGATATGCAGCAGGTCCAGAGCCAGATCGAAGCCATTGTTTTGGACCTGGTAAGTGTCTGCTCAGAAGTGCTGGAAGTACACAGGACCTGAAGAGTAGCAAGACTGGAGATGGTTAATGTTGCAGCTACATTGTAAAAGCTCAGTGGTACGCATTCTCCAATTTTCAGATTCTGATCAACTCCTTGCTGCTTTACCTTAAGTTGTGGTGTATGTTTTAAATGACCAGGAATTGAATTTTAGTTCACTCTTGTCTGCTAGCTGGAGTATGATCTGAAACTTGAGCACTTGCCAACAAAGATTTTCATGAAAGCTCAAATGACTTGGTATGCATGCAAACTGCTGTTGGCCTCTTTAACATAGGTGTGAAGATGGCATCATGTCAAATGATTAAAAGACCTCACAACTGTGAATGTACTCTTTCTATCATTTGACGTTAGTGAGGTTTGTTGCCCTTTTTTTTTTGTTCCAGGTAAGACGCATGGATTACACTGAGATCTCTGTTGATCCTAAATTTCATCGACACTTGATTGGGAAAGGTGGTGCCAACAGTAAGTGGCTGATTCATGTGCATGCTGACAAGGTCAAAGGGAAATGTTACTCTAATGCCTTTGTTGCCATTCAAATGCAAGAAAGCCGTTTAAAGTGGCTATTATGAAGTGACCAGGTGGCTAATGGCTGCACTTAATGTGAAACATGGGCACATCAGACTGTCCTCTTGTGCTGTCTAGTTAACCGTATCAAGGACCAGTACAAGGTGTCGGTGCGGATCCCCCCTGATCATGAGAAGAGCAACCTGATCCGCATTGAAGGGGACCCCCAGGGTGTACAGGAGGCTAAGAAGGAGCTGTTGGAGCTAGCGTCACGCATGGTGAGACTTTATGGTTGGGGCTAACACCCCATGGTGTCCTGGACTTGGTTGCCTAAGTGGATTTACTTCTGCAGGGTGCTCTTTAAACAAGTGTAAAGGAGGCTTCTTTCACAAGTGTTGTGAACTCTTGAATGGACTGACAAGCCGTCTCCTTCACTGTTGTAGGAGAACGAGCGTACAAAGGACCTGATTATTGAACAGCGCTTTCATCGAACTATCATTGGGCAGAAAGGGGAGAAGATAAAAGAAGTCCGGGATAAGTTCCCTGAGGTGAGAAGTTGGTGCATTTGATATGCAAATGTCCCTCTTTAATGGGAATAGTGTCCTTTGGGAGTATGTCTCAAGCTATTGAGCCACCAAGAACCTACATTGTTTGTATAAGTTAACTGGGTTGAACATTTTAATTAGACTTAACTTGAGCTGTAAAGACTTACTAGAATAAACTTGGGGCCAGAGTAGTGAGTGCTTCAGGCAGGGTGACCTTTATTAAATATGTATAAGGAAATTGTAAGCTTGGTTCATCACAATCCAGGCTTTTGTTATGTCATCTAAAGCAATCCAAAATGGACTAGTGTGTGTTGTATGTCCCATGGGTACAAAGGAACGAGTAAAGGTTTATTCCATGCTGAAAGAGAAGAACGGAAACGCAGCGTTTTGTGTGTGTAGATGCGTCTGCGTTTCCTTTTTCTTTCAGCATGGAGTAAACCTTTACATGTTCCTTTGCAGCTACGTACTTGAACTACTTGTCCCCTCGGTAGCTGAATGCTTCATGAAACTAAAATGTGATTCTTTACCGTTTTGAAGGTTATCATTAACTTTCCTGACCCAACGCAGAAGAGTGACATTGTGCAGCTGCGTGGCCCCAGGACTGAGGTGGAGAAATGTACCAAATTCATGCAGAAAATGGTGGCTGAAATGGTAAGGCATCTTGTTGCCTTTCCCCCTCAAATGGGGAATTAGAAAATGTCAAACCTGCTGTGGCCACTATTTGCAAGTCCTGCTCCATGATATTCAAAATAATGAATACATCTTGATCTGTTAACTGCTACTAAAGTCTGGCCTTGCATGTTGGAGGAAGATCAGGAGCTGAATCACTGGATCTTGTGTAATCGAGATCTGCTATCAATCCACAGACCTGGGCGGTCCTATGCCATTGTGAGGTGGATTAAAATTTCTCTCCTCTTTCAGGTAGAGAACAGTTATTCTGTTTCAGTTCCCATCTTCAAACAATTCCACAAGAACATCATTGGAAAAGGAGGAGCAAACATCAAGAAGGTAGGTCGTGATCCCCTTGTGGATATCTTAGCCATGTTGTAAAATCCTAGTTTGATTTGCCATTGGGATAGTGGAATAAATCACGACGGAAGTGCGATGAAGTAACTTGGTGTACGATGACTAGGCTTCCTAACATCTCTGTATGCCGTTCTTCTTTAGATACGTGAAGAAACGAACACTAAGATTGACCTGCCAGCAGAAAACAGCAACTCTGAGGTCATAGTCATTACTGGGAAGAAAGCAAACTGCGAAGCTGCCAGGAGCCGTATTCTAGCCATCCAGAAAGAACTGGTGAGTTACGATCACAGATGTGTGCGAGATCTGCTATACTAGCCATGTTTTGTAGGGTTAACATAAAGATCTGCAGACTTCACTTGACTCTCCAGAAATGGCCCATTTAAACTCTACCCTGCTAGTTTTCCTATCTAAGCTCATGCATGTAAATGTCAGTAAGATGTGACTTGATATGGTACATGGTACCTTTTGTGCAATAGAACCGTTTTGCAGACTGATAAATGGATTGGCTTCTCACCTGGAATGCTTAAACTGTCTGCGCTTGCCGTAGTAAAATCCTACAGAGTAATCAGTCCTTTAACAGTTCTGTTTGTCACTTGATTTTTCTTCTGGGATCTTTCACCTGTTTATCAGGCCTTCAGTTAATGCAACAATAACGGCAATAGTTTTTTCCATGTTGGCCAATATTTGTGCATGAGGAAGTTATTGCTCACGTTTTCCTTGCTGGGCTGCTCTAGCTGTGATTGTACAATGGGTTTATGAAATTCTTGACTCTCTGTAGGCGAACATCACCGAGGTAGAGGTTTCCATTCCCTCCAAGCTGCACAATTCCCTGATTGGTTCCAAGGGCCGCTTTGTGCGCTCCATCATGGAGGAGTGCGGCGGAGTGCACATCCATTTTCCCACTGAGGGCTCCGGCATTGATACGGTTACCATCCGTGGCCCGGCTGAGGATGTGGAGAAGGCACGCCGCCAGCTCCTCTCGCTGGCCGAGGAGAAGGTGAGTCGGCTTCCTCTGCTGTGTGCAGGTCCAGCTTAGGCCAGCCCTCTCCTAAAGAGAACCGATTGAGTATATTCCAAACCCATTCATTTTTACATCACTGGCCTCCTCTTTGCACAATATTTCTGGAGAACGGGCTTATAACTTCCGTGACCTTTCACTGTCCACAAACTGATTTTGCTCAATGATTACTTTTTTTTAAGTAGGTTAACATTTTAGTGTTTGCCTTCCTTCCACCTTCCCCCCCCCCCCCCCTTTTGGCAGCCTTATGGTTTTTGTTCTTCTGAGCTTAATCATGTGTCTAGATGGGCCGAAAGGTCTCATTTGAATCTTCTGCTTGCCACACCTTTTAACTTCAGGCCTGCTTTAACAGTGCGCTTAGTTCAGTTGCTTGGGACAAAGAGGTTAATGTCTTTCCTGCACTTTCAGCAAACCAAAAGTCACACGGTGGAGCTGCGTGCTAAGCCAGAATACCACAAGTTCCTGATCGGCAAGGGTGGCGGGAATATCCGTAAGGTGCGTGACAGCACAGGAGCGCGCATCATCTTCCCCACAGCGGAGGACAAGGACCAGGAGCTCATCACGGTGGTGGGCACCGAGGAGGCAGTGCGTGAAGCCCAGAAGGAGCTGGAGGCCCTTATCAAAAACCTGGTAAGCACCCTCCCCCCCACAGCTTCTGTTAAACATTCCTGCTTATGATAGGTTTGCAGTTGTTGCACTCTTTTCTAATCAGTCTTCTCCTTTTCCATATGAGTTAGCAAACCCGTTTTGAAAATTTTTGTAACTAGCTCAGTCAGGTGGATGGTGAAATTGTAATTCCAAGATGAGCTTCTGTTGTGGACCATGATGAGTAAATGCCTTAAGTGAACAGATTGTCGACTCTTTGCAAATATTTTATGCAAAGATGATCTTTGATGTAGAAGTCAATCATGAAGTACATGATCTACTTCTACACCATGTCTTGATGTACTCTTCTTGTTTGCACCAAGTTGGTCCCCAGCACACTTCTAAATGGACAAAAGTGTAGGGTGGACACGTGTAATTTTCCTGCAATGCCTGTTTTCCAGGACAATGTGGTTGAAGACTTCATGACTGTGGACCCCAAGCACCACCGCTACTTTGTAATCCGGCGTGGCCAGGTTCTGAGGGACATTGCTGATGAGTATGGGGGCGTCATGGTCAGCTTCCCTCGCACGGGGTCCCAGAGTGACAGGGTCACACTGAAGGGAGCCAAAGACTGTGTCGAGGCTGCCAAGAAGCGCATGCAGGAGATCATCGAGGACCTGGTGAGTGGATTGTGGGATCAAATGGGCGAAGCTAGCTTTAAATCTGGTCCTCAGGGCTGGTCATGAACTTATTCCTCTGACTTGTAGACAGTTGTTTTTAGGCCAGGCTAGTTGAAACTTCAAGTTTTGAACCTCGCTGAATTTCACCAAGGTTTACTTCTGAAAGTCTAAAACCCCATATCTCAGCTGCTTTTTTTCCCCAACTTGGTAGTGGCACTAATAGTGGTGGAATCATGGTTTTGATGGACCCTGCTGCAGATAGTTAAAATCGACTGAGTAGCCAGTGTGTTTTTTTTTTTTTTATTCCAGGATGCACAGGTGGTCATGGAGTGTGTGATTCCCCAGAAGTTCCATCGCTCCATCATGGGTCCTAAGGGCTCAAGGATCCAGCAGATCACCCGTGATCACAATGTACAGATCAAGTTTCCAGAGCGAGAGGATACTCAAGGTAAGTCTTCCTGATGTGGCAATGCAGTGGAGGGACTGCCGTTCAGTGACTTATCTTACAGGGAAGCATTTGTTTTGGGGGTGGAATTGCTGATCCTTAAGTTTAATATATGGGCAACCATCACAAGGAGCAAAAATCTAATTAGCCATATGAAAAGCTGTACGATTTATAAAATTTTGAAGCAGTGCCTTGCAGAGGCAAACTCATTTTGGTTTGCGGGTTACCAGTCCATTTCCTAAGAAGGGTCTGCAGTTTTAACAAACTATACCTTTTGTGTGCTACAGCTGCCACAGCTGAGCAGCCCGTCCAGGAAAACGGTGTGGCTAATGGGGAAGTAAAAGAAGCAGCTGACCCTGCCACTCCCAATAAGCGTGATGTCATTGTCCTGTCTGGCCGCAAGGAGAGGTGCGAGGCGGCTGTGGAGGCTCTAAAGGTCAGTCCTGTTACAGAGAATTTAAAAGAAAATAGATCTCTACAGTTAATTTATCTTATGGAAGGAACTTTTTACTTTTAAGAGTAGGAGTTTTAAGACTGATTTTCCATGTTGACATGCCGAAGTCCAAAACCACATTTATTCAGTTTCACTTCTTCAGTTTTGCCTTGAAGCCCCTCTTGGCCAGTTAGGTGAACCGTACCTTCATGTCAACCTTCGCAGGCTTTGGTGCCTGTCACTGTGGAAGTGGAAGTCCCCTTTGATCTTCACCGTTACATCATTGGCCAGAAGGGAAGCGGGATCCGCAAGATGATGGATGATTACGAGGTAGGCCTTCATCTGTGATGTGGCTAACCTGAATCTATGGTTTGGCCTCTTTACCAAAAGCCGTTGGGTAAAACAAATCCAGCTCATTTTTTAATTTTAAGTCCAGTTACTTGTACGTTTCTAATGTCTTCAAATTCTATTGTAATGCGCATGGACAGCTGCCAACACCTTTGCCTAAAATCTTACTTTTTATTAATCTTGCATTCCATCCCTCATTGTTTACTCGGACTGTTTATCAAGTGACTATATTCTTCAGTTTTAGCCCTGTATATCTACCTGGCTTATTTTGTTCCTCAGGTTAATATCCAAGTGCCTGCTCCTGAGCTACATTCTAATATAATAACTGTTACTGGCCTGGCCTCCCTCTTGGACCGGGCTAAGGAGGGCCTCCTGGAGCGTGTGAAAGAGCTCCAGGCTGAGCAGGAAGAGAGGGTGAGTGAGGCGTGACCTGTGCCATGCTGATGTACGTTGACTTCTCGATGAGCTGAAATATTCTATATAAAAAAAAGTGAAACTCTTCTGAAGCCCCTCCTGAATTTCTGTACCAGTTTCAAACATTAAGCATCCCAGCTACAAATCTAGTTTGGTTGAGACTTTTTTTTTGCTGTGGCTTGTAACAAATGACTTATCACAGTGCTGAATCCCAACTACAGTGTTAAATGGATTTAATATGCAAACTGATAAATACAAGCTACTTGTAGACCATACATTGTGCCAACATTTGCCATAGCATTATTTTTTAGTGAAATGCTGCATTCCTTAAGCAGTTGGCTTCTCATGCCACACAAGTACCAATTTGTAGCAATGGACTAACTTTTTGTAATGCTATCACCTTCTTTGCAGCCTTTAAAATGAGCTGTGCAGTGCTCCATTGGGATTTTGAGGAGCCAATGTTGCATGGGTAATCCTGAAGCAAGGGGAGTTTTCTTTCACAAGGGTTATGTGGTACGCAGGCAATTCACAGATACCCCCTTGTCTTTAAAAATGTAATGCGTTTGTATTGAAAGCAGGAGTGAAATACAAATATTTGTGACATGGCAAATGATCGCAAATACAAGCAGTGGTCTAGGCTGCAAACTGGCTTTGGGGACATGGGTGTATTTTGACGTTGGTTCTCGTTGGACTCCTTTTGTCTTTAGGCCCTCAGAAGTTTCAGGCTGACCATCACTGTGGACCCCAAGTATCACCCAAAGATCATTGGGCGCAAGGGTGCCATCATCACTCAGATCCGCAATGAGCATGACGTAAACATTCAGTTCCCAGAAAAGAATGATGAGAACCAGGTACAAAACATGGGTTCTGGGCTGTGGAGTTGTCACCAGTTTTTCCTACTCGATCTATGTAGTATGACTTGAGTGTGGGGGGACATGCATTATCAGCTTGAACATGTGGACAAATCTTGAGGGTGGTTTAGATAGATCAAAGGGTTATAAACTGTCTATTTAAGTTAAGCCGTTGGTGCCCAATTTGTGAGCTTTATTTTTTGTCTTCCTGCCTTCAGAAATGTCAGTGTTTTGATTGTGTCTTGCAGGATCAGATTACCATCACTGGCTACGAGCGCAACGCTGAAGCAGCGCGTGCCGCGATCCAGCGCATTGTGGACGAGCTGGAGGAGATGATCTCGGAGGATGTCACCCTGGACCACCGTGTCCACGCCCGGATCATTGGGGCCCGTGGCAAGGGCATCCGCAAGATCATGGACGAGTTCAAGGTCAGGAGTGCACAATTTGATCTCGCAAGATTGCGAAAGCTGCTCTGATTTCTAGTCTTGTTCAGGGAGTTATTCTGCAACTACTGGCACAGAACTAAATATCTGGGCTTGCCTTGTACTTCTAGTTCATTTGACTTGCAAACATGCATTGTAAATACATTTGTGAGGACACCCCTCTTCAGAGCAGTATTCAAAACCTTTCTGCTTAATCTCCAGGTGGACCTGAAGTTCCCCCAGACTGGAGCCTCTGACCCCGATGTTGTGACCGTCACTGGGCTTCCTGAGAACGTGGATGAAGCCATTGACCACTTGCTTAACCTAGAAGAGGAATATGTGAGTTTTCTTCTGAAAACTCCTTAACCTATGATTGTTGTAAAATGCTGTTAGATTTGTTCTGTTTTTTATCCTTCCCCCGAATTCATTGTATTTAAATCATTTATGATGTGGTATCCTGGAGATTGAGACTGTTTGAAATAAACTACACCTGTATAGGCAAATGGTCTTAAAAGGGCAGTGCTATTATTTTACCTACAGTCTAAAGTCACTGCAGTATGTGCTTTATTGAAAGTTTTTTTTATAAGTATATTCATACATTCGTATGTTCTCCTCAGATGGCAGATGTTGTGGAGAATGAAGCCAAGCAGGCCTATATGAAGCCTCGGGGGGCTTCAGCTGTGGAAGAACCACGTGGACCATCCAAGGGCTTTGTGGTGAGAGAGGCACCCTGGGCTTCTGCAAGCAGTGAGAAGGTGAGGGACCTCATGACTTAATGCTGAGCCACAGCACAACACCATTGCTCCAATGGGTGTCTTAACCATCTAGCTCAAGGACAGTTTATTATCGGGATGTGCTGCCCAATAGGGTGTTTGCAGAAAGAAAGTGGTAAGGGGACAGCACCTTAGTGCTGTAGTTGATTCAGCTGTAAGTTGATGTAAGCTAGATGCTGGTGTGACTGTCGCGGTTCTGCGCAGGCTTGTGCCCTCCGCTTCCCGTTTCGTCCTGCAACACCTGGGGCGCGGACCCAGGTCTCCAGCGTAACACAACAGGGAACCAGCTGCATGAGCTAAAGGAGACCTCCTCCAGCCTAGGCAGCTGAGGTCCCCGCTATGCACAGGGAGGGCGACGATGTCACCGTATCTGAACTAGCTCCGCTACACTGGGAGCTCCCTTAACCTCGAGGTTAAAGCTTGTTGTTCTTGGTCTAAGACATGGTCCTTTTCTACTGCGTCAGGGCATTGGTCAATCAAGCTGAGCCATCAGCTCCTTGCCACTTCCCATGCATCATGAAATCTGAGGCTGGTGGATGCCCATAGAGAGCCTCCTTCTATAGGAGTAAACTGGGGTGCTAAGGACTCTGATCAGAATGTTACATAATGCACATCTTTCTTATTTCTGCCTAGGCACCTGACATGAGCAGTTCTGAAGACTTCCCCAGCTTTGGGGCACCTATGGCTCCCAAATCCTCTCCATGGGGTCCCAAGCGTTTCTAACCTGGAAGTTTAAGATGGATACAGGACAACCACCCCCACCCCATCTCCCCCCACAGCCCTCCCTCTCTCTCTTTCTCGGTTTCTCTCTCTCTCTCTTACCTCTGACGCTGACCTCGACCCTTAACTCATTCCTGCAGCAGCCCATGAAATGTGGACCTCCCTCCACAACTTGATACTTGTTCTTCAGGAAGCCATGTTCTTTCCAAGTATAAAATATTGTGCTGTCTAATGGTGAAACTGCTCTTTAATTCTAAGCTGTTGCTAAGGTGATGGAACAAACTTGCTAAGGTTCAGTGAACTGCCCGAGTTGCCTTGGAAACAGATGTTGGGTTTTTTTTTTTTACTTTGATCTAGCAAGTGAGCTCTTGATTTTGCACTTTCTCAGTGAAGCAAAGTTTACCATCACTTTCATAAGTAATGGGCTGGTTGTTACAACCACCTGTAATCATACAGACCCTCTTACTGTGTTGTCTGTGTACCCCTAGGGTGCACTGAGGAAAGGCCTGGCTTAACTGGCTAATGTTGTTAACCAGGCTTAATGTCATAAGATGCAATCTTGCTGCCAGGGTCCTAGAAACAAACCTGTTGCTGAATTGAAGAATTTGCATTTGCTAAAGCAGCAAGGAAATTGAGCAAGTAATACACTACAGAGCCATATTTCACTTCTAAACTGCCAGGTCCTTTGTTTTATATTCGGAAGCTGCTACTTTTGTCCAGTTCCAGGGACCCAGAATTCTACAGGGTCAGTGTGCTGCCCTTATTGTGTACATTACTGCCCTCCTACAGCTCAATGTTTGTAACTTGATACTCAAGACTGGTTGTCTTCAGTTTCTGGCCTGCTCATTCTAGTCATGTGAAGCTGCAACTGTTGTGCAGCCTCTGTCCCCGCCCCTTCTGAGAGTCAGTGTCCAATCCCCTTTTTCTTGTCTTCCAGTTGCTGGGCAGATTCTTGTTTCCATGGCAACAACCCTCTTATCAGCCTTAAAAATCAAAGATGAACAATATGCAAAAATGAAGTAAAAATATACAAAGTATAAAAAAATATATGGATAACACTGGAATTTTAAATGTCCAAAAAATAAAATAAAAATGGAAAAACTGCTTCTTGGCCTCTTGTTCTGGAGTGTTTTTTTTTTCCCTCAGCTAGAGCTTGAATATTAAATCTTACAGCTAGCTTGTACCTTTTTCGTTAATGGAAAATACCATCCCATGTTATTGATGGGGGGGCTTTTCCTGAGCCAAAAACAGCCCTCAGATCCTCAAGTCAATTAGGAAATCCTGGCCTCACAACTGCATTCCATTGATGCTTCCCTACCACCCTCACATCCTTTCTATTCCCAGCACCATTGATAACTTACCCACCGTACAGGCTGATCCCTCCACTGGTACTTTTTTTTTTTTTCCTGACTGCCCCTTCATCTCCATCCGCGTAACCTCGTACACCGCTCCAGCAACCTTGTTTACTGCATCTCTTGCGGAAGATGCCAAGCTACCGCCATTGCTGAAACATGGGTAGTGGGAGACCGTCTCGGGGACCATGTCAGGCCTCTGAGGCTCAAAGATCTCTCCATGCCCGAAGTTTCTCATTTTGCCTCCGACGGCTATGATCGGATTGTTCTCTCCGTCTGCGTTCTCAAAGAGGGCTTTCAATTTTTTTTTTCTCGGTTTACCCTGGTGTAGGGTGGCGGTTGGTTTTACATTTAATGCCAGTGTTCTCCGTGCGTTTGTGTGAACAGAAAATAAAATTCACTTGTATCATACCTTAGAGTTGCGGGTGTAACCTTTAAAGAGCGAACATTAGCAAGTAACTGCCTGCTCTTTTAAAAAAAGGCTTTAACAAAAACGTTTTAATCCTTCCTAACTGTCCTTTTTAGAAATGTGGAGAAATGATCAGTTTCTCATTGTGTCCTTTTTAAATTAATATGCAAATCGATGGCTGTTTAAATAGTTGACCTGTCTTTTGAGATCCGTATTCTAAAAGGCTCGATTACCAATTTTCTGTATTACAAGACCATTGTTTTTATGCAGATGAAATCGTAAATGCGAGAGAGAACGTTTTTTTTTTAAAGCGGCAGTGGCACTATATACTAAATTGACCCAGGTAGTTTATAACTCAACTGTAAAACAACGTTGGAAACTCACACATGCGAACCACGGAACTACTGAAAATATTTTCAGCTAAAATAACTGAACATATATCCGAGGTCTTAAAAATCAGTCATTATCCATGTCGTCGTATTTACATGGCTCTTGCGTGCAAACAGTACGGTTAGGTCACAGCCCTTTTCATTTTTGTGTTTCTGATCAATCTTGGGTGTAGAATATAGCGTGAGGGCACTCGGAACAAAAGCACGACTTGACAAAGGCCCTCTGCCGTCTGAAAGACACAGGCACGTGTGTCTTCGTTAAATCGTCTTATTTCTCCAGGCGGAAATCGTGTCTTTTGCAGTGTGCAATGTTATGACCCAGGACATGTTTGCTTGTCCAACTTCTGGATGTCACCGACCCAGCAAACATCACAATCACTGACACCCGTTCGTTAGTGCTGCGTTTGTGCAGTTCAAAGTAGCTTTTGTGCTACTTTCGTTACCGAGATATAGTGCCTTTTTTTCGGGTAATCACGTGACTATCTACAAGGCCGTTTAAAAAGGACCAACACACTCGGTTCTTTCGTTGTGATGGAAACCACGGGTGCACTTTCTGTGGTGCAATCTTATTGCGAATCGTATTTTAATTTATGTTCAGAACTGTAACAGTTTTCACGTTTCATTCGCATGTGTATCAATCATGATAACTTTCACGACAGATGGAGCTTGCTAATTTCAAAGAGGTCTTCGCTAAACTCTAAACATTAGAGTAAACTTATCAAAGATCACAACTGAAAGATCTGGTGGTCGTGATCTTTCCGTACCTGCGTCATACTCCGAAAAGGAAGGCCCTATATTGAAATGTAAAACATCCACCCCACCGGACTCAAATTGCACAAAAGGCAAACCCGTTGTTTTCATCACATCCACTAATTAAAATGACCAAGTATGTTGGTACCTTTAAACTTTCTTGTCGACAGTCACGTGATTATCCGAAAAAACAAGGCGCTATATCTCGGGAACAAAAGCAGCTGGGAAGCTACTTTCAACGGCACAAACACAGCATTAACGACATAAGCATTAATGAGCTGGGTTTCCTCATTTGTGTTGTTTGTAGGGGGAGACTTCAATAAAAACTCTTTTCCTCTCTCACACCGGAAGAAAGCTCCACAGTCGAAATGTGATTTTCTTCTATTTTTCAGCATGGAATAAACCTTAATTTGTCCCTTTGCAGCTTGTACTTAGATGCGTGTTTTTCAGTTATTGGAATGTTAAAATTGCAACAAATAACCATTGCATGTGTAAGCTGTCTGTGTTGTGTTCTTGTGAGTAAGGGGATACAATAGGATAGATAGTCCTCCACAGTTTGTCTTTTTTTTTTACTATCCTGCCCCTGTTCTTTCCTTCGTCCCACCACATACGTAAAGATGGCTTTTCAACGATCGCTTTTACTTTTTAAACATCTAGTTTCTTCTTGTCCCAGTGTCTACACATTTCCTATAATCCGCGACCGGTTGGTTATCTGAAGTCCACATCCTAAATCAAATTCAGAGGCAGATTAAGGAAACATCTTCGTTGCGTTAATTCCATTGAAGAAAAAGTAATTCTCCCCGTCGGGGAATCGAACCCCGGTCTCCCGCGTGACAGGCGGGGATACTTACCACTATACTAACGAGGAGTTGTTGGCTTGCTTCCCGCACAAGCTGCTGTGTCACTAAACCCAATGAACAACACCACTACTCCCTCTTGTGGTTTACAATAGCGCAACTACTAATGTGATTTGTTTCAAAGCAGCAGGGCATGTTTAGTTGGCTCGTTGGTCTAGGGGTATGATTCTCGCTTTGGGTGCGAGAGGTCCCGGGTTCAAATCCCGGACGAGCCCTGCTTTTTTTCTTACGTCGTTTCACATTTTTTTCTGTGCATTAAAAGCATGTTTGCTTTCGGCTTTTCACATTAAAGTCAAATTACTATAGTTCAAATCTCAAATCTCTTCAAACAATACAGGGTAAAGATGTAAAATGTGTATATGCACCAAAAGCAAACCCGATTGACGATGTTACACTAAAGACCTAATTAACATGCTTGATAGTAGACAGATTTAAAAGAACTGGCCCGTACGGGGATCGAACCCGCGACCTTGGCGTTATTAGCACCACGCTCTAACCAACTGAGCTAACCGGCCGGTGCGCACGATTTCTTTTCCTCGATAAGCAGTAGTAAACGATTATATGGTATTATTGGGTAAAGACAATTTATAGCACTGTTTTGTATTTAGCTTGCCGATAACCAGCATGGTATCACTGTACACTGAAATACCAAAATCAATTTACACATATATTACACAAATATTTTATTCAGGTTAACTTAACCAACATCTTAAATAAACATTTTAACGCAGTCGAGATGACCCGTCCGGGCTGTGCTGATCATACAGCGTTTCTTTCTTGGGTCTAGTCCTGCCGGGACAGCCTGTCTCTTGCAAACTATAAAACATAAATAACAAAAAGTGAAATTAAAGCAATAAAAACCTCCGAGCTCATTTTAACTTTTATTTGTGAAATCAGGTATCTATATTTTCTTTCAGTGAGCACTGAGACAAGGATTCCTATAATAAGCCTTAATGCATATTGAAGCTTGCAAATCTATCACCGAGTGGACAGTTTAAAATTAAGCGAACACCTTTCTTGTTCGCCATTAAATACAGAGGACGAGTACTAATGTAGAAAACGCCGAACCGCTTTTCATACAAAGGCAGAAACCGCCACCGAGCGTCTCCTCCGCGGTGTCCGGGGCGCCATGCTGTACAGTGCGAGAGCAGCCCAGAGCTCAGGCCGGCAGAGGCGGAGCTGGAGGCGCAGCAGTCTGGGCATCAGGAGTGTCCTGACGCGCGTCATACCTGACGCAGTATGAAGAGGTTGTTCAAAATCTAGGACTAGTGCAGCGTAAATTGAATGAGGTGGTGTGTATAACTGAAGTGAAAACACACCAGGTGTTGTTTTTTTTAACTCTCAAAACGAGTGTCTAGCATTGTTTTATACACGTTTTCGTTTACCGTTCTTCAAACCTTAGAGTTACATGAGGCTATCTTAGACAAGTAGCTATTAAAGGGCTATTAAAAAGGTGGATAGTAACAGGACATAGTAAAAGATCAATGAACAAAAAGTCACAAATGTTGAGATTTTATATTGTATAATATATATATATATTAATCATTTTAAATCGGGAGAAATAAATAAAATGAAGAGGTCGCAAGGTTTCTTGGAATAGCAGGATAATGTAGGCAGATGATGTTTCATCTTTGATACCTTCATCTTCTGGAAACTGTTCAATTGAAGAATTGAACAGTTTGGGGGTTCTGTTGATCTTGTATGTTAAGGGTGTATTTATACTTATTTAGCAAATGCAACGTCCCTGAACTAAGCGATAGCAACAGCTGAGTTTTACTCGCCCATCATACTATGACAGCCGCTAGATGGCAGTCAAAACAGGTTTCTGAGAAACTCCAGAAACTGCACATCCAACTGCAAGTACATCTTACATGCAACGTGGCAAAGACGTTTGAGTACTTCTACAAGAAAACTAGTACGTGGGGCTCGTTGGTCTAGGGGTATGATTCTCGCTTAGGGTGCGAGAGGTCCCGGGTTCAAATCCCGGACGAGCCCGTTTCTTTTCTTCCACGCCTATTTTGTGAATGTAAGGCAGTTTCTAATAACTTTATTCCATGCTGAAAAGAGAAGAAAAAAACACAATGAAAAAGGCTCCACAGTTGAAACGTTGTGTTTTCTCTCTTCTCTTTTCAGCATGGAATAAACCTTGACTTGTTCTTTTGCAGCCTGCGCATGCTGACGCAGATACTCACCTGAACAGTTTCCAATAACTTCCATGTAAATGCTTTCACTTCTAAAATATATGTCAAAGATTATGTCAAAGCATTTATTTAGAAAAGGCAACTTCCCTGAGCCAAGCAATAGCTGTGTTGGGAGGTGTGCAGAAGGTTTAGCTTGCAAAGGCTCACCATCATTAGAGGTAAGTGTAACAGGGACCATGACCAGTCCTCACGCAGTTTAGAGTCGACCACTCTTTTCTTGGAAGGTGAAAGACAGGAGGTTGATGGGTAGAGCTTATGATGAGGTGCTTGTATGTTAAATCCACTGAACTCACTTGAACTTCTGAAGTCCCCTGATCCCCATTCTTGAGCCCAGGTGGAGTTTGCATTGAAGTCTCGTGGGAGAGGACGGAGATTGGTCTTCTTGAAGGCAGACGTGTCTTTGGAGGGTTAAGTACGGTATGTCATACAGTACTCTCATATGAGGACTCAGTCTTTAGCTAAAGAAAAGCTGCAAGAGCTCATTTTCACTTGTTTTAACTAACTTGTTGCTTGTAACAGTTCTAAGTATTTGGTATGTCTGCTTTTAGATTGTTCAGTAGTTTAACGAGTTACTCTGAAGTTAATATTTTATTGCAAAACACAATGAACACAACGCAACCGTTGAAAGTAACTTCCCAGCTTCTTTCTTTCCCAAGATATAATACCTTCTTTTCGGAGGGTGTGACGTCACTCAGTCCCCCTACAACTTCGTAGGGGAACCAGACCGGTCTCAATCGTTAGTGCTGCGTTTGTGCCGTGAAAAGAAGCGTTTGTACTGCTTTCGATCCCGAGATAAAGCGCCTTGGTTTTCCGGTGATCACGTGACCTTGCACGGTGACTTTGACCTCCAGTGACCCCGTCTGCCGAGTTCAAGCGTCTGTAACCGGTGCGAGAGTAACAGTTCTGCAATTGTGCTCCTCTGTTTGCCCGGGTGCGGGACGGGGGTGGTGGACTTTGCATTTAATATCAGTGTCTTCTGTGCGTTTGTGTGAGCAGGAACATTAAATTTCTCACGAATATCACATACCCTAATCAGAAGAGTTAAGGGTGTAGTCTCAAAAAGAGAACACTATCAAACAATTGCATGTTCTTACCAAGAGGCTTTAACGGGCACGTCTTAATACTTCGTAGCGGTGTGCTTTTTTAAACATCCGAAGAAGTGATCAGTTTCTCACTGTCTTCTTAAACACGCGCACCAAGGGACGTGTAAAGATTCGACCCATCAGTCGAGCCACGTGTTAAAAAAAGGCTTGAACTTGCAACTTTACGAACAAAGCCACTGTTGCACTTTTTATGCAAAGCACATTCGTTAACGTGAAAAAGAGCCAGGGTGTTTTTAAAGGGGCACTACAAGGTTGTCGCGGGTAGTAAATAACACATCCGAGAAGCAACACTAGCAAGTCCACCGTCTCACACCCGCGGACCGCGTCAATAATGGACAGATCTTCTTTATTTTCACATAACAGAAGGCAGCATATATCTGAATTCTTTAATAAACTGTCATTATCCGTGTGTTTGTATTTACAGGGGTCTTATGCGCAAACATGAAGCGATGAGCGCACTGTCCTCTTATCTTTGTGTTTCCGGCCAGTCCTTGGTGTAGAATACAGCGTGAGGGCACACCTGCCCCCTGAAGACACAGATGGGCGCCTGTGTTAGATCCTCAGGTGAAGTCGAGTGTTCTGCAGTCTGCAATGTAATGACCCGGACATGTTTGCTTGTCCTGCTTCATGAAGTTGCCCACCCGCCCGTCGAACAGCACAAACGACGGAACTCACGGCAATCGTTAGTGCTGCGTTTGTGCCGGTTTGTGTCGCTGTAAGTAGCGTTTGTGCTGCTTTCGTTTCCGAGATATAGCGCCTTGTTTTTTCGGGACTATCTACAAGGAAGTTTACAGATACCAACAAACTCGGTACTTGAACTTCTGATTGTGACGAAAACAATGACGATTTGTTTTCCGAGTCTCTCTGGTCGGGTGGGGTGGATGTTTCTATATATTATATATTACATCACTCTGTGACGTACAAAACAGCAACGTCACGACCACCAGATCTTTCAGTTGTGATCTTTGGATCAGTTGACCCCAGATTTTGCAGCCTATACGCGAGAAACAGTCTTACATTTAGGGAGACGTTACTATGTTAGTTCTCTGGGTTAGGTG
This sequence comes from Lepisosteus platostomus, assembly GCF_059453375.1. Classification (NCBI taxonomy): domain Eukaryota; kingdom Metazoa; phylum Chordata; class Actinopteri; order Semionotiformes; family Lepisosteidae; genus Lepisosteus; species Lepisosteus platostomus. The sequence continues at coordinate 68,745,611 of NC_142612.1, forward strand.
TTTTCTTTTCATTTTTAACCATGTTCTTGAAAATGTATTGCTTGTGTACTCCTATCATTGGTGAAGAGACACTAGTTTCCAAATTACCGCTTGTACAACACGAGAGCCCATATTCACATTTTTAGGTATTAGTTTTAAGATCGATATAATTTAACAATAAAACTAAATTCAAAGCACTAGCACAGTAATATAGTGATCACAGAATTTACATTTCTATTCATTTTTGAAGTACAAAGCAGAACGTGTTTCCCCCACCTTAAATATACGATTAAAATTGTTCAAATACCATGTATTCATTACAGAAAGCAGCGGAGAAAGTTATATTGCAAATAAAAATGTATTTATTTCGAAGAGTACGGGACTTTGTGAATCAATAAAGACGTTACAAATATGCCGATGTAGTTATTTTGCAAATAAGTAAAGCATTTTAAAAATAGATTCTCTTTGACAGTTAACAAGCCGATCCACCTGGCGCCGCTAGCTTGAACAGCTCTCAGACCCATGATTGGCTAAACCCCCGAACAGTTCGGGCCGCGATTGGGTGAGGAGTGAGAATCGACACTCTGATTGGGTAAAGCGCCACAGCGGAAGTTCCGAGAACATGTAGATACACAGGTGATGGATGTTCTTCTTGGTCCAAATACTGTAGCCCCGTTTAACCGTGATACCCATTGCAACTGGTGTTGCGCCACTGTCGCGACATTAAGTCCATATATCGCGATATGACAAACCCCATAAAACGCCCTGCCCCTATGTCGCGACATGGAAGGCCCCATATCGCGATATAACATACCCTGGCAAAAATGCCCCACCCCCATGTCGTGACATGAAAGGCCCTATATCGCGATATGATATACCCCGGTAAAAATGCCCCAGCCCTATGTCGCGACACGAAAGGCCCTATATCGCGATATGACATTCCCCGGCCAAACCACCCACTCCCTATGTCGCGACATGAAGTTCATATATCCTGATATGACAAAACAGCCACTCCCATGTCACGACACGAAGCCCCTATATCATAATATGACATACTCCGACAAAATGCCCCGCCACCATGTCGCGACATTTGTTGCGACAGGGGTGCCAGGGTGGCATGGAAGCAAGGCGCCAGTCGCAATATACACTGCCGCGATATACATGTTCCTCCTGTAAACAAATTACAAGAAATTCTGCGTAGCTGTTTTATATGGCCAAATTAATGTTCGTTTTGTTTTGTGAATAGAACAGCCATATGATATAAAACCTTTTAAAACAGTCACAAAGCAAAAGTAAATGCGTAAGATTATTGTAGTAATGGAAATTAACACATTTCCTTAAATATAATAATGTAAAGTGGAACGCTTGTTATCCTACACAGAAAACTATCAATATAGGAGGAAAAAAAGACAAGTAAGAAAGTTTTTATTCACAGAGGGCATTTTGTAGTTTTTCGATTTCATGCTATTTTAGTTGTAGTTTAAAAGCTCGCTTGTAGTCTGGTGCCGGTTTGAACTGAAGTATGGTCGCTCGCTCAAGTGGTAAAGTCTGTGAATGCGGAGGTAATGCACGTACAATTTATGTAATGTAATGTAATGTTTCTTTATTAGCCCTATACAATTTCATGCATTAGGAATTCGTCTTTTCGCATACCCCAGCTTTTCTCCATGTAATGTATGTTTATACAATAAACTTAACTTTCCTGAATGAATATTTCAATATGTGAAATTCCAATGGGATCTTTACGGAACACATCAGCAAATAAAAGACACCTTGCATTTTCCTGTCCAGGACTGTGACTCATAGATAATTTCTAGACGGAACAGCTGAGTTTTACTCGCCCATCATACTATGACAGCCGCTAGATGGCAGTCAAAACAGGTTTCTGAGAAACTCCAGAAACTGCACATCCAACTGCAAGTACATCTTACATGCAACGTGGCAAAGACGTTTGAGTACTTCTACAAGAAAACTAATACGTGGGGCTCGTTGGTCTAGGGGTATGATTCTCGCTTAGGGTGCGAGAGGTCCCGGGTTCAAATCCCGGACGAGCCCGTTTTTTTTCCTCCACACCTATTTTGTGAATGTAAGGCAGTTTCTAATAACTTTATTCCATGGTGAAAAGAGAAGAAAAAAACACAATGAAAAAGGTTCCACAGTTGAAACGTTGTGTTTTCTCTCTTCTCTTTTCAGCATGGAATAAACCTTGACTTGTTCTTTTGCAGCCTGCGCATGCTGATGCAGCTACCCACCTGAACAGTTTCCAATAACTTCCATGTAAATGCTTTCACTTCTAAAATATATGTCAAAGATTATGTCAAAGCTTTTATTTATTAAGAAAATGCAACTTCCCTGAGCCAAGCAATAGCTGTGTTGGGAGGTGTGCAGAAGGTTTAGCTTGCAAAGGCTCACCATCATTAGAGGTAAGTGTAACAGGGACCATGACCAGTCCTCACGCAGTTTAGAGTCGACCACTCTTTTCTTGGAAGGTGAAAGACAGGAGGTTGATGGGTAGAGCTTATGATGAGGTGCTTGTATGTTAAATCCACTGAACTCACTTGAACTTCTGAAGTCCCCTGATCCCCATTCTTGAGCCCAGGTGGAGTTTGCATTGAAGTCTCGTGGGAGAGGACGGAGATTGGTCTTCTTAAAGGCAGATGTGTCTTTGGAGGGTTAAGTACTGTATTGCCTTGTGCAATGGCAGGTGAGGAGCGTTTTCAAGTTCAAGTTCAAGTTTATTGTCATTATTCTTATATACAGGAATACAGTATAACGAAATGCTATTTAGCTAGCTCTCAGACAATAAGTAGTACAAAGAAACAAGAATACAACTGTATAATGAAAGAAAGACAGAGACAACAGGCAGTGTGCAAAACAACAAAAGGTAACAGGTAATGTGCAAAACAACATCAGATGTGCAAAAACAGGCAGCAACAGGATGAGATAAAAGGATAGAAAATTATGGGGAGTGAGCTTCTTGACTTGTAAGGTAGAGGTAGATTTCAATGTGTGTTTGAGTTTTTGGTAAGAAAGAAGCACTGTGAGGTTCAGATCATAGGTGAGAGGTGAGGTGAGAGAGGCTGGGAGTTTAATAGTTTGATACTGTGGGGGTAAAAACTGTCTCTGAGTCTGGTAGCCCGGGCCTGAATGCTCCGGTACCATTTTCCAGATGGTAGAGGATCATACAGTCTGTAGCTGGGGTGTGTGAGGTCTTTGATGCTTAGAGCTTTTTAGAGGTTAGAGGTTTTGGACCTTTCTGAGCATTTTGTGAGTAACTGCCACTCGTCGGATGTGTATTTGTACTGTGTGACATAAAACAGTTGTACTAGATGTTGTATAAATTGTGTGATTCGAAAGTTTGTTTGGTGTTTATTTCAGCGGACAAACACACGAAAAAACAACCAGTGCCTACCTCTGTTGTGAGGTTTTGGCGTTCTAGACCAGACGCAGGCGTGGGGGATTGGAATTGAATATGGCGATAATCTCGTCACTGTCTAGAGAGTCGACAAATTCCCGTTCAAACGACAGCTACCGGTGCGAGAGTAACAGTTCTGCAATTGTGCTCCTCTGTTTGCCCGGGTGCGGGACGGGGGTGGTGGAGTTTGCATTTAATATCAGTGTCTTCTGTGCGTTTGTGTGAGCAGGAACATTAAATTTCTCACGAATATCACATACCCTAATCAGAAGAGTTAAGGGTGTAGTCTCAAAAAGAGAACACTATCAAACAATTGCATGTTCTTACCAAGAGGCTTTAACGGGCACGTCTTAATACTTCGTAGCGGTGTGCTATTTTAAACATCCGAAGAAGTGATCAGTTTCTCACTGTCTTCTTAAACACGCGCACCAAGGGACGTGTAAAGATTCGACCCATCAGTCGAGCCACGTGTTAAAAAAAGGCTTGAACTTGCAACTTTACGAACAAAGCCACTGTTGCACTTTTTATGCAAAGCACATTCGTTAACGTGAAAAAGAGCCAGGGTGTTTTTAAAGGGGCACTACAAGGTTGTCGCGGGTAGTAAATAACACATCCGAGAAGCAACACTAGCAAGTCCACCGTCTCACACCCGCGGACCGCGTCAATAATGGACAGATCTTCTTTATTTTCACATAACAGAAGGCAGCATATATCTGGATTCTTTAATAAACTGTCATTATCCGTGTGTTTGTATTTACAGGGGTCTTATGCGCAAACATGAAGCGATGAGCGCACTGTCCTCTTATCTTTGTGTTTCCGGCCAGTCCTTGGTGTAGAATACAGCGTGAGGGCACACCTGCCCCCTGAAGACACAGATGGGCGCCTGTGTTAGATCCTCAGGTGAAGTCGAGTGTTCTGCAGTCTGCAATGTAATGACCGGGACATGTTTGCTTGTCCTGCTTCATGAAGTTGCCCACCCGCCCGTCGAACAGCACAAACGACGGAACTCACGGCAATCGTTAGTGCTGCGTTTCTGCCGGTTTGTGTCGCTGTAAGTAGCGTTTGTGCTGCTTTCGTTTCCGAGATATTGCCCCTTGTTTTTTCGGGACTATCTACAAGGAAGTTTACAGATACCAACAAACTCGGTACTTGAACTTCTGATTGTGATGAAAACAATGGGGAAGATTTGTTTTCCGAGTCTCTCTGGTCGGGTGGGGTGGATGTTTCTATATATTATATATTACATCACTCTGTGACGTACAAAACAGCAACGTCACGACAACCAGATCTTTCAGTTGTGATCTTTGGATCAGTTGACCCCAGATTTTGCAGCCTATACGCGAAAAACAGTCTTATATTTAGGGAGACGTTACTATGTTAGTTCTCTGGGTTAGGTGTTTTCTTTTCATTTTTAACCATGTTCTTGAAAATGTATTGCTTGTGTACTCCTATCATTGGTGAAGAGACACTAGTTTCCAAATTACCGCTTGTACAACACGAGAGCCCATATTCACATTTTTAGGTATTAGTTTTAAGATCGATATAATTTAACAATAAAACTAAATTCAAAGCACTAGCACAGTAATATAGTGATCACAGAATTTACATTTCTATTCATTTTTGAAGTACAAAGCAGAACGTGTTTCCCCCACCTTAAATATAGGATTAAAATTGTTCAAATACCATGTATTCATTACAGAAAGCAGCGGAGACAGTTATATTGCAAATAAAAATGTCTTTATTTCGTTGAGTACGGGACTTTGTGAATCGATAAAGACGTTACAAATATGCCGATGTAGTTATTTTGCAAATAAGTAAAGCATTTTAAAAATAGATTCTCTTTGAGTAAACAAGCCGATCCACCTGGCGCCGCTAGCTTGAACAGCTCTCAGGCCCATGATTGGCTAAACCCCCGAACAGTTCGGGCCGCGATTGGGTGAGGAGTGAGAATCGACACTCTGATTGGGTAAAGCGCCACAGCGGAAGTTCCGAGAACATGTAGATACACAGGTGATGGATGTTCTTCTTGGTCCAAATACTGTAGCCCCGTTTAACCGTGATACCCATTGCAACTGGTGTTGCGCCACTGTCGCGACATTAAGTCCATATATCGCGATATGACAAACCCCATAAAACGCCCTGCCCCTATGTCGCGACATGGAAGGCCCCATATCGCGATATAACATATCCTGGCAAAAATGCCCCACCCCCATGTCGTGACATGAAAGGCCCTATATCGCGATATGATATACCCCGGTAAAAATGCCCCAGCCCTATGTCGCGACACGAAAGGCCTTATATCGCGATATGACATACCCCGGCCAAACCACCCACTCCCTATGTCTCGACATGAAGTTCATATATCGTGATATGACAAAACTGCCACTCCCATGTCACGACACGAAGCCCGTATATCATAATATGACATACTCCGACAAAATGCCCCGCCACCATGTCGCGACATTTGTTGCGACAGGGGTGCCAGGGTGGCATGGAAGCAAGGCGCCAGTCGCAATATACACTGCCGCGATATACATGTTCCTCCTGTAAACAAATTACAAGAAATTCTGCGTAGCTGTTTTATATGGCCAAATTAATGTTCGTTTTGTTTTGTGAATAGAACAGCCATATGATATAAAACCTTTTAAAACAGTCACAAAGCAAAAGTAAATGCGTAAGATTATTGTAGTAATGGAAATTAACACATTTCCTTAAATATAATAATGTAAAGTGGAACGCTTGTTATCCTACACAGAAAACTATCAATATAGGAGGAAAAAAAGACAAGTAAGAAAGTTTTTATTCACAGAGGGCATTTTGTATTTTTTCGATTTCATGCTATTTTAGCTGTCGTTTAAAAGCTCGCTCGTTGTCTGGTGCCGGTTTGAACTGATGTGTGGTCGCTCGCTCAAGTGGTAAAGTCTGTGAATGCGGAGGTAATTCACGTACAATTTATGTAATGTAATATAATGTTTCTTTATTAGCCCTATACAATTTCTTGCATTAGGAATTCGTCTTTTCGCATACCCCAGCTTTTCTTCATGTAATGTATGTTTATACAATAAACTTAACTTTCCTGAATGAATATTTCAATATGTGAAATTCCAATGGGATCTTTACAGAACACATCAGCAAATAAAAGACACCTTGCATTTTCCTGTCCAGGACTGTGACTCATAGATCATTTCTAGACGGAACAGCTGAGTTTTACTCGCCCATCATACTATGACAGCCGCTAGATGGCAGTCAAAACAGGTTTCTGAGAAACTCCAGAAACTGCACATCCAACTGCAAGTACATCTTACATGCAACGTGGCAAAGACGTTTGAGTACTTCTACAAGAAAACTAAGACGTGTGGCTCGTTGGTCTAGGGGTATGATTCTCGCTTAGGGTGCGAGAGGTCCCGGGTTCAAATCCCGGACGAGCCCGTTTTTTTTTCCTGCACAAGTGTTTTCTGAATGTAAGGCAGACAGTTTCTAATAACTTTATTCCATGCTGAAAAGAGAAGAAAAAAACACAATGAAAAAGGTTCCACAGTTGAAACGTTGTGTTTTCTCTCTTCTCTTTTCAGCATGGAATAAACCTTGACTTGTTCTTTTGCAGCCTGCGCATGCTGATGCAGCTACCCACCTGAACAGTTTCCAATAACTTCCATGTAAATGCTTTCACTTCTAAAATATATGTCAAAGCTTTTATTTATTAAGAAAATGCAACTTCCCTGAGCCAAGCAATAGCTGTGTTGGGAGGTGTGCAGAAGGTTTAGCTTGCAAAGGCTCACCATCATTAGAGGTAAGTGTAACAGGGACCATGACCAGTCCTCACGCAGTTTAGAGTCGACCACTCTTTTCTTGGAAGGTGAAAGACAGGAGGTTGATGGGTAGAGCTTATGATGAGGTGCTTGTATGTTAAATCCACTGAACTCACTTGAACTTCTGAAGTCCCCTGATCCCCATCCTTGAGCCCAGGTGGAGTCTGCATTGAAGTCTCGTGGGAGAGGACGGAGATTGGTCTTCTTGAAGGCAGATGTGTCTTTGGAGGGTTAAGTACTGTATTGCCTTGTGCAATGGCAGGTGAGGAGCGTTTTCAAGTTCAAGTTCAAGTTTATTGTCATTATTCTTATATACAGGAATACAGTATAACGAAATGCTATTTAGCTAGCTCTCAGACAATAAGTAGTACAAAGAAACAAGAATACAATTGTATAATGAAAGAAAGACAGAGACAACAGGCAGTGTACAAAACAACAAAAGGTAACAGGTAATGTGCAAAACAACATCAGATGTGCAAAAACAGGCATCAACAGGATGAGATAAAAGGATAGAAAATTATGGGGAGTGAGCTTTTTGACTTGTAAGGTAGAGGTAGATTTCAATGTGTGTTTGAGTTTTTGGTAAGAAAGAAGCACTGTGAGGTTCAGATCATAGGTGAGAGGTGAGGTGAGAGAGGCTGGGAGTTTAATAGTTTGATACTGTGGGGGTAAAAACTGTCTCTGAGTCTGGTAGCCCGGGCCTGAATGCTCCGGTACCATTTTCCAGATGGTAGAGGATCATACAGTCTGTAGCTGGGGTGTGTGAGGTCTTTGATGCTTAGAGCTTTTTAGAGGTTAGAGGTTTTGGACCTTTCTGAGCATTTTGTGAGTAACTGCCACTCGTCGGATGTGTATTTGTACTGTGTGACATAAAACAGTTGTACTAGATGTTGTATAAATTGTGTGATTCGAAAGTTTGTTTGGTGTTTATTTCTTAAACATTTATTTAACCTTAAAGTTGTTGTAAGGAATAAAAAATGCACTATTATATTTAAAAAAAAGTTGATTGAAATGATCTTTGTCATAGGGCTAAATTCGGGTAACACTGTGGCGCAATGGTCCAATTCCTTGGGGTTTGTATGTTCTCCTCGTGCTCACGTGGGTTTCCTCTGGGTGCTCCATGCTGGTAGGTTCATTGGCTTCTGGGAAATAAGGCCCGAGCGTGTGTGTTATCCGTAAGCGTGTCCTGCTTACCCACTGCTTACTGAAATAGGCTCCGACACCCTGAATTTGGTCAGAGGTTAGACAATTGATGGATGTCATTAATTAAATTGTATCCTGGCTGGAGCATGACATTTCTGTCAGTTTCATCTTTTCCTTTACAAACAATGACGCCTTAAGCAGACAACAAAGGTTTCAAACTACGAATGTTTACACTGGTGATGGCGGCCATTAAGCCTAACAAGAACTACTGTATACAGTAACATGATTCTAAGGGATAAAAAACATGGATTTAAAAAGTAGATCTTATTTAACACCTTAGATCTATTTGAATAAGCAACATCAGTCATTTATTGTAAGATATGACAAATTTGCGCTGTACACTCTTTTAATAACTGTGATAAATACCCAACCAATTGTGTAGAATGATGTTAACATTTAAAACTGGAAAGAATTCACCTATTGTGGTATATTGAAACATCAGTTTTATATTTCCATTACATCAGGTAAAAAACACTTGGTTTCTGATACATTTGCTGATTTACAGCAGGGGTGTAGGCAGGAATTGATTTTTGGGTGGGTCTGTGCAAAAGTGGGTGGCCTGGGCTCTAACTGACCGTCCTGCCAGCATAAGGGCACCCCTATGCAATCCTCGAACGGTATATTCAAACAGCAGAATTAGCGAAACCTTACATATATATACTGTCTCTCTCTCTCACACACACACGGGTTAAGCAACAGGTACCTAGGCTGCCGAACGCTACTGTGCCACAGCGGACAAACACACGAAAAAACAACCAGTGCCAACCTCTGTTGTGAGGTTTTGGCGTACTAGACCAGACGCAGGCGTCGGGGCTTGGAATTGAATATGGCGATAATCTCGTCACTGTCTAGAGAGTCGACAAATTCCCGTTCAAACGACAGCTAGTTTGAAAAGGTCTCTCATATGCGGACTTTGTCTTTAGCTAAAGAAAAGCTCCGAGAGCTCATTTTCACTTGTTGCTTTTAACAGTTCTAAGTATTTCGTATTCCTGCTTTTAGATTGTTCAGTAGTTTAACGAGTTACTCTGACATTAATATATTATTTCAAAACACAACGCAAAACGCAAGATTCAAAATCCGTCCGAAATATTGTATTTAAAATACCGTGCAGGGTTTACCTTGAGCTCCGTGAAGTTGCCCCCCCTACAGACAGCACAAACGGCGCCGGTTTGTGCCGTTGAAAGTAGCGTTTGTGCTCTTGCGATCCCGATATAGCGCCTTCTTTTTCCGGTGATCACGTGACATTGCACGGTGACTTTGACCTCCAGTGACCCCGTCTGCCGAGTTCAAGCGTCTGTTACCGGTGCGAGAGTAACAGTTCTGCAATTGTGCTCCTCTGTTTGCCCGGGTGCGGGACGGGGGTGGTGGAGTTTGCATTTAATATCAGTGTCTTCTGTGCGTTTGCGTGAGCAGGAACATTCAATTTCTCACGAATATCACATACCCTAATCAGAAGAGTTAAGGGTGTAGTCTCAAAAAGAGAACACTATCAAACAATTGCATGTTCTTACCAAGAGGCTTTAACGGGCACGTCTTAATACTTCGTAGCGGTGTGCTATTTTAAACATCCGAAGAAGTGATCAGTTTCTCACTGTCTTCTTAAACACGCGCACCAAGGGACGTGTAAAGATACGACCCATCAGTCGAGCCACGTGTTAAAAAAGGCTTGAATCTGCAACTTTACGAGCAAAACCACTGTTGCACTTTTTATGCAAAGCACATTCGTTAACGTGAAAAAGAGCCAGGGTGTTTTTTAAGGGGCACTACAAGGTTGTCGCGGGTAGTAAATAACACATCCGAGAAGCAACACTAGCAAGTCTACCGTCTCACACCCGCGGACCGCGTCAATAATGGACACATCTTCTTTATTTTCACATAACAGAAGGCAGCATATATCTGAATTCTTTAATAAACTGTCATTATCCGTGTGTTTGTATTTACAGGGGTCTTATGCGCAAACATGAAGCGATGAGCGCACTGTCCTCTTATCTTTGTGTTTCCGGCCAGTCCTTGGTGTAGAATACAGCCTGAGGGCACACCTGCCCCCTGAAGACACAGATGGGCGCCTGTGTTAGATCCTCAGGTGAAGTCGAGTGTTCTGCAGTCTGCAATGTAATGACCGGGACATGTTTGCTTGTCCTGCTTCATGAAGTTGCCCACCCGCCCGTCGAACAGCACAAACGACGGAACTCACGGCAATCGTTAGTGCTGCGTTTGTGCCGGTTTGTGTCGCTCTAAGTAGCGTTTGTGCTGCTTTCGTTTCCGAGATGCTCCGAGTGGCAGTTACTCACAAAATGCTCAGAAAGGTCCAAAACCTCTAACCTCTAAAAAGCTGTTTAAGATCGATATAATTTAACAATAAAACTAAATTCAAAGCACTAGCACAGTAATATAGTGATCACAGAATTTACATTTCTATTCATTTTTGAAGTACAAAGCAGAACGTGTTTCCCCCACCTTAAATATACGATTAAAATTGTTCAAATACCATGTATTCATTACAGAAAGCAGCGGAGACAGTTATATTGCAAATAAAAATGTATTTATTTCGAAGAGTACGGGACTTTGTGAATCAATAAAGACGTTACAAATATGCCGATGTAGTTATTTTGCAAATAAGTAAAGTATTTTAAAAATAGATTATCTTTGACAGTAAACAAGCCGATCTACCTGGCGCCGCTAGCTTGAACAGCTCTCAGACCCGTGATTGGCTAAACCCCCCAACAGTTCGGGCCACGATTGGGTGAGGAGTGAGAATCGACACTCTGATTGGGTAAAGCGCCACAGCGGAAGTTCCGAGAACATGTAGATACACAGGTGATGGTAAATACTGTAGCCCTGGTTAACCGTGTGTGCTGTATGAGCACGCTGGATGTTCTTCTTGGTCCAAACACTGTAGCCCCGTTTAACCGTGATACCCATTGCGACGGGTGTTGCGTCACTGTCGCGACATTAAGTCCATATATCGTGATATGACATACCCCATAAAACGCCCTGCCCCTATGTCGCGACATGGAAGGCCCTATATCGCGATATGATATACCCCGGTAAAAATGCCCCAACCCTATGTCGCGACACGAAAGGCCCTATATCGCGATATGACATTCCCCGGCCAAACCACCCACTCCCTATGTCGCGACATGAAGTTCATATATCCTGATATGACAAAACTGCCACTCCCATGTCACGACACGAAGCCCCAATATCATAATATGACATACTCCGACAAAATGCCCCGCCACCATGTCGCGACATTTGTTGCGACAGGGGTGCCAGGGTGGCATGGAAGCAAGGCGCCAGTCGCAATATACACTGCCGCGATATACATGTTCCTCCTGTAAACAAATTACAAGAAATTCTGCGTAGCTGTTTTATATGGCCAAATTAATGTTCGTTTTGTTTTGTGAATAGAACAGCCATATGATATAAAACCTTTTAAAACAGTCACAAAGCAAAAGTAAATGCGTAAGATTATTGTAGTAATGGAAATTAACACATTTCCTTAAATATAATAATGTAAAGTGGAACGCTTGTTATCCTACACAGAAAACTATCAATATAGGAGGAAAAAAAGACAAGTAAGAAAGTTTTTATTCACAGAGGGCATTTTGTATTTTTTCGATTTCATGCTATTTTAGTTGTAGTTTAAAAGCTCGCTTGTAGTCTGGTGCCGGTTTGAACTGAAGTATGGTCGCTCGCTCAAGTGGTAAAGTCTGTGAATGCGGAGGTAATTCACGTACAATTTATGTAATGTAATGTAATGTTTCTTTATTAGCCCTATACAATTTCTTGCATTAGGAATTCGTCTTTTCGCATACCCCAGCTTTTCTCCATGTAATGTATGTTTATACAATAAACTTAACTTTCCTGAATGAATATTTCAATATGTGAAATTCCAATGGGATCTTTACAGAACACATCAGCAAATACAATTCACCTTGCATTTTCCTGTCCAGGACTGTGACTCATAGATAATTTCTAGACGGAACAGCTGAGTTTTACTCGCCCATCATACTATGACAGCCGCTAGATGGCAGTCAAAACAGGTTTCTGAGAAAGTCCAGAAACTCCAACTTCAAGTACATCTTACATGCAACGTGGCAAAGCCGTTTGAGTACTTCTACAAGAAAACTAATACGTGGGGCTCGTTGGTCTAGGGGTATGATTCTCGCTTAGGGTGCGAGAGGTCCCGGGTTCAAATCCCGGACGAGCCCGTTTTTTTTTCCTCCACACCTATTTTGTGAATGTAAGGCAGTTTCTAATAACTTTATTCCATGCTGAAAAGAGAAGAAAAAAACACAATGAAAAAGGTTCCACAGTTGAAACGTTGTGTTTTCTCTCTTCTCTTTTCAGCATGGAATAAACCTTGACTTGTTCTTTTGCAGCCTGCCCATGCTGATGCAGCTACCCACCTGAACAGTTTCCAATAACTTCCATGTAAATGCTTTCACTTCTAAAATATATGTCAAAGATTATGTCAAAGCTTTTATTTATTAAGAAAATGCAACTTCCCTGAGCCAAGCAATAGCTGTGTTGGGAGGTGTGCAGAAGGTTTAGCTTGCAAAGGCTCACCATCATTAGAGGTAAGTGTAACAGGGACCATGACCAGTCCTCACGCAGTTTAGAGTCGACCACTCTTTTCTTGGAAGGTGAAAGACAGGAGGTTGATGGGTAGAGCTTATGATGAGGTGCTTGTATGTTAAATCCACTGAACTCACTTGAACTTCTGAAGTCCCCTGATCCTCATCCTTGAGCCCAGGTGGAGTTTGCATTGAAGTCTCCTGGGAGAGGAAGGAGATTGGTCTTCTTGAAGGCAGATGTGTCTTTGGAGGGTTAAGTACTGTATTGCCTTGTGCAATGGCAGGTGAGGAGCGTTTTCAAGTTCAAGTTCAAGTTTATTGTCATTATTCTTATATACAGGAATACAGTATAACGAAATGCTATTTAGCTAGCTCTCAGACAATAAGTAGTACAAAGAAACAAGAATACAACTGTATAATGAAAGAAAGACAGAGACAACAGGCAGTGTGCAAAACAACAAAAGGTAACAGGTAATGTGCAAAACAACATCAGATGTGCAAAAACAGGCAGCAACAGGATGAGATAAAAGGATAGAAAATTATGGGGAGTGAGCTTCTTGACTTGTAAGGTAGAGGTAGATTTCAATGTGTGTTTGAGTTTTTGGTAAGAAAGAAGCACTGTGAGGTTCAGATCATAGGTGAGAGGTGAGGTGAGAGAGGCTGGGAGTTTAATAGTTTGATAGTGTGGGGGTATGACCCGGACATGTTTGCTTGTCCTGCTTCATGAAGTTGCCCACCCGCCGTCGAACAGCACAAACGACGGAACTCACCGCAATCGTTAGTGCTGCGTTTGTGCCGGTTTGTGTCGCTGTAAGTAGCGTTTGTGCTGCTTTCGTTTCCGAGATATAGCGCCTTGTTTTTTCGGGACTATCTTCAAGGAAGTTTACAGATACCAACAAACTCGGTACTTGAACTTCTGATTGTGATGAAAACAATGGGGACAATTTGTTTTCCGAGTCTGTCTGGTCGAGTGGGGTGGATGTTTCTATATATTATATATTACATCACTCTGTGACGTACTAAACAGCAACGTCACGACCACCAGATCTTTCAGTAGTTTCCAAATTTCTGCTTGTACAACACATTTTTGGGTATTAGTTTTAAGATCGATATAATTTAACAATAAAAACTAATTTCAAAGCACTAGCACAGTAATACAGTGATCACAGAACTTACATTTCTATTCATTTTTGAAGTACAAAGCAGAACGTGTTTCCCCACCTTAAATATACGATTAAAATTGTTCAAATACCATGTATTCATTACAGAAAGGAGCGGAGACAGTTATATTGCAAATAAAAATGTATTTATTTCGAAGAGTACGGGACTTTGTGAATCAATAAAGACGTTACAAATATGCCGATGTAGTTATTTTGCAAATAAGTAAAGCATTTTAAAAATAGATTCTCTTTGACAGTAAACAAGCCGATCCACCTGGCGCCGCTAGCTTGAACAGCTCTCAGACCCGTGATTGGCTAAACCCCGATCAGTTCGGCCACGATTGGGTGAGGAGTGAGAATCGACACTCTGATTGGGTAAAGTGCCAAAGCGGAAGTTCCGAGAACATGTAGATACACAGGTGATGGTAAATACTGTAGCCCCGGTTAACCGTGTGTGCTGTATGAGCACGCTGGATAAAGGATGTCATTGTATCAATAGCGCTTTCACGACTCCGATAGCATGTCGCGATCACATCACATCGTGATACCCATTGCGACTGCTGTTGCGCCACTGTCGGGACATTAAGTCCATATATCGCGATATGACATACACCATAAAACGCCCTGCATCCATGTCGCGACATGAAAGGCCCTATATCGCGATTTGACATATCCCGGCAAAAAAGCCTCACCCCATGTCGCGACACGAAAGGCCCTATATCGCGATATGACATTCCCCGGCCAAACCACCCACTCCCTATGTCGCGACATGAAGTTCATATATCCTGATATGACAAAACTGCCACTCCCATGTCACGACACGAAGCCCCAATATCATAATATGACATACTCCGACAAAATGCCCCGCCACCATGTCGCGACATTTGTTGCGACAGGGGTGCCAGGGTGGCATGGAAGCAAGGCGCCAGTTGCAATATACACTGCCGTGACATACATGTTCTAAAATTCCTCCTGTAAACAAATTACAAGAAATTCTGCGTATCTGTTTTATATGGCCAAATTAATGTTCGTTTTGTTTTGTGAATAGAACAGCCATATGATATAAAACCTTTTAAAACAGTCACAAAGCAGAAGTAAATGCGTAAGATTATTATAGTAATGGAAATTAACACATTTCCTTAAATATAATAATGTAAAGTGTAACGCTTGTTATCCTACACAGAAAACTATCAATATAGGAGGAAAAAAAGACAAGCAAGAAATTTTTTATTCACAGAGGGCATTTTGAATTTTTTCGATTTCATGCTATTTTAGCTGTAGTTTAAAAGCTCGCTTGTTGTCTGTTGCCGGTTTGAACTGATGTGTGGTCGCTCGCTCAAGTGGTAAAGTCTGTGAATGCGGAGGTAATTGACGTACAATTTATATAATGATAATTTCTAGACGGAACAGCTGAGTTTTACTCACCCATCATACTATGACAACCGCTAGATGGCAGTCAAAACAGGTTTCTGAGAAACTCCAGAAGGTGCAGATCCAACACTTGCAAGTACATCTTACATGCAACGTGGCAAAGACATTTGAGTACTTCTCCAAAAAAATGCTAGAATATGTGGCTCGTTGGTCTAGGGGTATGATTCTCGCTTTGGGTGCGAGAGGTCCCGGGTTCAAATCCCGGACGAGCCCGTTTCTTTTCCTCCACACCTATTTTGTGAATGTAAGGCAGACAGTTTCTAATAACTTTATTCCATGCTGAAAAGAGAAGAAAAACACAATGAAAAAGGCTCCACAGTTGAAACGTTGTGTTTTCTCTCTTCGCTTTTCAGCATGGAATAAACTTTGACTTGTTCTTTTGCAGCCTGCGCATGCTGATGCAGCTACCCACCTGAACAGTTTCCAATAACTTCCATGTAAATGCTTTCACTTCTAAAATATAAATGTCAAAGATTATGTCAAAGCATTTATTTAGAAAATGCAACTTCCCTGAGCCAAGCAATAGCTGTGTCAACTTTTCAAATTTATACTATGATATTACAAAGTATTTAAAAAATAACCGGAACAACCCCTGGTTAAAAAGCGGGCTCGTCCGGGATTTGAACCCGGGACCTCTCGCACCCTAAGCGAGAATCATACCCCTAGACCAACGAGCCACGTATAATCCAGAGATGCTGAAGAGTATCTAAAACTTTGCCACGTCGCGTGTACTTGTTCAGTTCACTGGAAGAGTCAAGAATTTCAGAATTCCTTGTGTGTGCTGCCATCTAGCGGTACTGGTTAATAGCATTTAACATTTCAAAGTCTTGCTGTTTTTTTAAGGTAGATAAAAAAAACAATCTTTTTATATTGATGAACAAGGCTCACCTGAAGAAGGCTCCACGGCCGAAACGTTGTGTTCTCTTTCTTCTTTTTTTCAGCATGGAATAAACCTATTACTTGTTCCTTTTTATATAGATGACAGCCTTGTCAAGCTTGGTTGGCGTTTTAACAGGGACGACTAGTAAATACACCTTCCGGGATTCTGAAGATTAAGAAATTCTGCGTAGCTGTTTTATGACCAAATGGATGTTATTTTTATAATAATAATAAACTTTATTTTATATAGCACCTTTAAAGGTGGCTTCTCAAAGCGCTTTACAGCATGACAACAACAATACATAAGAAGAATACACAAGATAAAACACAATTACAATATAAAGAGGAGACCGTAGATGGTGGTACTAAGAAAAGCAGAGGGGTGACGAATGGAACCAGTTAAGTAAAGGCTTTTCTAAAGAAGAGGGTTTTGAGTCTGGATTTGAAGGAGTTTAGAGAACTCTCTGATATCTTTGGGGAGAGAGTTCCAGAGCTTGTGGGCATAACAGGAGAAGGCCCTGTCACCCATACAATATAGATGGGCTTGGGGGACAGTAAGGAGAGCAGAATTAGAGGAGCGAAGGTTGCGAGGTGGGGAGTTGGGCGATAATAGTTCAGACAGGTACTGAGGTGCCAAGCCATGCAGAGCCTTATAGGTCTACATGGAATTTGACCGGAAGCCAGTGCAAGGACTCCAGGATAGGAGTAATGTGAACACTTGCACTAGACCTGGTCAGGATTCTAGCTGCTGAATTTTGGACATACTGCAGTTTGTTCAGAGTAGATTTAGATAGCCCAGCGAGTAGCATCAGCAAATAAAAGACACCATGCATTTTCGTGTCCAGGACTGTGACTCATAGATAATTTCTAGACGGAACAGCTGAGTTTTACTCGCCCACCATACTATGACAACCGCTAGATGGCAGTCAAAACAGGTTTCTGAGAAACTCCAGAAGCTGCAGATCCATCTGCAAGTACAGCTTACATGCAACGTGGCAAAGACATTTGAGTAGTTCTCCAAAAATGCTAAAATGTGTGGCTCGTTGGTCTAGGGGTATGATTCTCGCTTAGGGTGCGAGAGGTCCCGGGTTCAAATCCCGGACGAGCCCCGTTTTTTTCCTTCACTGCTATTTTGTGAATGTAAGTCGGACAGACGCTGCTGTTTTCATTCTATTAACTTTCATGTAAATGCTTTCACTTGTAAATTATATGCCAAAACTATTATTGCTGATATTTTATGTTTTAACTGAAACACTGTAGCAGTTTCTTCAAGGAAATGTGTGCATGTGCCACAAGTTTTAATTTTCCAGTGGAGGAAAAAATAAGTAAAACGTTATTTCAGTATTACAAAGAAAAGCTATTAAAGATTACATAAAGTGTCCTAGACAACGATGGAAAACCTCTACACACAATGAAAGGGAAATGGATGTACTAAAGGAGTATTTCACTCAGGAGTATTTCACAACATGCCTCAGGCAGCAGAAGAGAGGTCGTTTTAAACTGTTCTAACATAGCAAAGACGAAATGTTTCAGGTACCAGAAGAACCCAAGAGTCAGGGTCGCGTTAAACAAACTATTCAAGTCGTCCATCAGTGGCTAAAGAGAGAGGATGTCGTGTCCATCCTTAAAATATGTTTTGCAAAACTGTCCCAAGTAATTATAGACCTATACGTCTTATTTCTATTAAAGGTAAGGTAAGGTCGTGAAAACAATTGTCAGAACTAAGCTAGAGAATCACCAACCTTATATGGAAATAAAATCCTGGGAAATATTTACATATTTTAACCACATTGTTAGAGTTCCTTAAAAAAGCAACAACCAGTTGGACCCAGCTTTATGATCAGAGCAATATTGAAGAGATCATATGAAAAGTTGTATTTAAAATTTAAGCAGGCCTTTGATAAAGTTTCGCATATAAAAGTAATTATTCGATTACAGGCTTTTGGCATATGTGTGCTTTTGGATTGGTAAATAAATAGAAAACGGTACAGATAAGCGGTAAATTCAAATTTTAGTATGCAAGTAGTGAAGTACCACAGGGATCTTTATATTAGCACCGTTTCTGATACTAATTTTTATCAATGATCTAGATTCTGGCATAGTTAGTAATCTATTCAGTTTGCAGATTATACCACATTAGGAGGATAAGCGAACCAGTAAAAGCATTTTCAAAAGCACTTGTAAAGACAAATGACTCTTGACGTCGGAGCAAAGAAAGCACACTGCGTGAACAGTACCAGTTGAAGTAATAACCAAAACATTCCATACGGTATGCTAAACGATTCACAGTGTTATTGTCGTGGAAGAAATAGCATCGAAACTGGTGAGTGGAATCTTACTTTGCAAAAAAAATAATGTTTTTTTCTCCGTTTCCGTCTCTACCTCTTGTTTGATCGATAACCAGTATTGTAAACTGCAGAGAATCCGTGGATAACAACAACTGCTGATCTCCCAGAATGTCTCTCCTAGTGACGTGGACCACTGTGATGCAAGAAGTTGGCACCCGTGTAAGACAGTAACTTTATACTGTAACCCCGCCCGCTCCCAGTCACTGCAGTTCAAAGATATAAAAGCAACAGCTGACTTCCCTTCCGTGGCTCGTTGGTCTAGGGGTATGATTCTCGCTTTGGGTGCGAGAGGTCCCGGGTTCAAATCCCGGACGAGCCCTCCTTTTCTTTTCTATTGCTAAAGGTTTACCTTACCTGCCATGTACGGTATATACAGTATATCCATCTTAATGATTATTGGAACGTAATATACAGCCCATATTTGTACTGTACAAACACATCTGTTTTTTCTGTGCCAGCCGACCTCTCAGTCCGACCCTTTATTAACTTGATAATAAGTTTCATTTGAACTGTTTGACTGTATTAAACACATTGGAGGATGTCCTGTAAATATTGCATTTCATAAATTAAATATAATCCCAAGCTATTGAGCAGAAAAAAAACTTGCCAATATTCTTGCAAGGTTTAGTTCAATCACTTGCAAGAATATTGGCAAGGTTTAGTTTGGTTCAATTACAGCTTCAATTAGATGATTAGTCTCAGCTGGAATGCAAGCCCACAGGTGTGTGGGCCTTCAGGACCAGGACTGGGAACACCTGGACTGGGCTGTGATTCCATTACAAGAGTTTGTACAGCTAAGTAATTAAACAGCTGGAAGGGTGTCAGTGTAGCAATGGCCAGAACTGCAAGAGACCAGGTTACATACATACATACATTTGTAAAACTGCATTGTTTATTAGAAGAAATGTTGAATTATAATGAAAAGGGTATTATATTATAACAGGATGAAAAGACAAAAGCAAAAAATAAATTGGGAGGGTCTGTAAAGACAGCTTCACTTCTTCTTGGACAGAAAACACACTGTGATGCTCACTGCAAGAAAGAACAGCAGGATTTCCAGCACTCTAAGCAGTGTCAGGGTGAGCTGAATTCCACCTGGAACAGAGAAGACAGAGAGTGTTAATGGACTTTAACCTCTTCATTCCTACTTTAGCAGACCCGCCTAGCGCTGATTTTCTGCTGGTGTAGGGTGTCTAATCCTGGGGATCTGCAGACGTCTTTCTGCAGAATTGAAAACTGGATCTTGATTACTCTGAGCGTCGATGACTTAATTAGACACTTCTTCCCCAGCCATTCAGGTGCTCTAAAGAGACTTGGAAACTCTGCAGACAATGTGGACCATGATCATCTGACTTCTGCCATACTGTGATGGATCGCCTGGATGAAAGTTTCAAACTGGGAAAGACAACTCTTGCAACAAGGGAGTACCTACAGTATAGCTTCAACAGGGCCACTCGTTAAAATAATAGAAGAGCATGGTACAGTTATCAATGTTACAGTTAATGCAACGCATATTTTGTCGTTATTTTATATGGATTTGATGTTGTATAAATGGTCAGTAATAATTTGGGCTGGTACTGGTTCATTTGAACAATGTTCTGTTTATTAACCTTTTGTACCTTTCTTGCTCACGGTCTTGTTAAAACGCTGTCCGGTTTCTGTTTCTACCACGCAAGTGAACGGAGTGCCGTCTTTCCAGGCCCTCTCCTCAATGATGATGCGATTGCTGATGATGTTTGGAGCGACCTCACCTGAAGGCATTGCCCCGGATGCCTTCACCCCCTGCCGCACCTGTCCTGCTATCACCCAGTGGACGCGCAGCTGGTCGGAAAGGGCTCGGAAAACCACGCACACTAATTCAGCCGTGTTGTTCTCAGATGGGACTCTGTTGTCGGGCGTGATGGTCACAATGCTCATGGGTTTTACAACTCCTGCGGTGACATCTGAACGAAAAGAAATAACGATGAGTACCGTAGCCGGATGACCTGCTCTCCTTTAGAAATGAAACAAAAAAATAAAATAAAATGCAATTTCTTTTGTGAACTCCGGACTATGCCCGGTTCCGTATAGGTAGTTATTGTTTGCACAAGTCGCTACGTGGTGGATCGCACACATCTTTATAGTTGGTCTGTTAATGACGTTCGTACTTCTTACGACAACTGTCGATCCATTTCCAATATAAACCGATGAGCCTCGCACATAAGCGCAGAAGAAGGTGCCAGAGTCGTTTTCCTCTCGGATGGTCAGGGTAAGCACACAGGTTTTATCGACCGGTTCCCCAGTGGAAACGTCAGATCCTCGGACATACGCATTGAAAGGGATCAAATGCGGGGAGCGCTTCAGCTCCAGCTTAAACCACACAACAGAGAAGCAGTAGCCAGTCATGTCTTCGATGAGGCAAGACAAGCTTATATTGCTCCCGATATCACCTCTTACTGAAGGTGGATATTGATGTATCACTGTATCTGCGGCTGTAAAACAAACGCAAAAGACAGCTTTAGAACAGAATGAATATGCTATACACTTTCACGGGTACATGGGCCGAGAAAACATCAAATGTCTTGTCCCAGTTTCCTGTTAGTATCAAATGGGCTTATTATTCAACAGTTCCAGCAACCTAGTTTTAAATCCTTTGAACAAAGGAACAATCTAACATGGGTTTGATTTTTAAAATATCGTTCAACTAACATTTTATTGTTTTGATTTGTTAATAAAGTATCCAGCACGTTAAAAGAGAGCGTCTTCTTTTGCCCGCATGACCTAAACGGAAATGTTTTAATTGCACTATGCACAGATTATTTTTACTTATTACACTGAAATGATTTTATTATTGATTGTTTACTCTTCTAAAGTAAATTATAAATGATAACATTTATAATTTAAATAAATTATAAACTATTTGATCAGAAATGTGTATAAAAACAACATTTTGGCTGTGAAGTCTTCTAAATACAACGTGAAGGTGACTCGTAAAAAACTAAAAAGCCGAAATTAATTTTTACACATTCCTACAAAAATATAACCCGGCATTTTTTACCGTTTAAAAGTCTTCAATCGATCAGCACCAACTGAACAAAATTGTTTCTGAAAGTTATAACATAGAAAGATACAATACCAGCTTTGTTGTATAACTTTTAACCTTATTTGCCTTACTTCTTTTAAAAAAGAGTCGAAACGGGGACGAGACATTTTTGTTTGAAACAAAAAAACACATTTCATCGTATTTAATTAACATGCACTCGTGGTGAAAATAGCTATTGTTTTATATCTGTTAATGTTAATATAAAATTCTTGTTCCTAACACACAGAGCGTCCAGAGCATTCCTATGTCGACTGCAAAAGAATCCCACTGATCCATCAGAGTTTATTCTGTATGTCTATAAATAATCTTCAGTTTTGTACCAATAAACTCACTAAATCTTTGCAAAATAATTCCTCTGTAAATTAAATAATTTGTAGAAAAAATACTTTTTTCCCGTTACAATAAGCAATTTATTGTGTTTTAACCCATTGTTTAAAAGAAAAAAAAACTAAAACCTATATCGTGTATATCACATTATAGTGTTTCTTCTCCATTAATGTGAAATCTAAAATATTTAGACTATTCCAAACATTCTTAGAATTATATAATGTTCGGGAAAGCAACGTTATCAGTGTACCTTTCAACAAAGCCATCAGCTTCAATATGTTTTCAATAATAATAAATAACTCAGCACTTACTTTGCAGAAGAAGAGAAAAAATGACCAAACGCATGATGGACGCTGGAAGGTGGCTGTGTGTATCGCATCCGAAAGCCATTGTTTTCTAGAAGTTGAATTAGGTCAGCTAATAGTATTTCAGAAGCAGAACCTCAGACGGAAACACAGGCGACCCACATTGCCAGTATCTTTTGTCCACATCTGCAGTAGACCTGGGTTTCCAAACTATGCGCTATCACTTATCCTATAATATCGTTTGTACATATGTTTGAGTTTGTAAGACATAATCAATTCAGTTAAATTAAACATATTTTACATTAAAATAACGAAAAACTGTACTATCTTGGGTAAGGATAAATCTACACTCCTATTTTAAATAAAGTTACACAGTCACTGACAAACCGAGTCGGTGCCTTCAGAGAAGACGTTGCATAAATGTGTGATTATGAATCCGTATGAAAAGGAATTGGCTGGTATATAAAGTACGTGACCCATGTAATACATAAGAAACACAATGTATTTCTATTTTAGCGGAGAGTTCCGAATCATTGCAGATTTAATTATCCTGTGTATCATTATAAACAGAAGTACGCAGGGCTGTAGACCCGAATACAATATTTTCGCGAAGTAGAAAATATGTCACCGGGATTATAAAATAGTTTCCATAGTGAGTACGTCCTCATATTGTCTGTTAGAAGTTACTTTTAAAGATAACGAAGGGGTTAGTTCGTGTTTTTTTCTCACAACGATTTTGACATTTGTGTCCATTGCTGGTCCCGATGTGCTGTTTCCGTTATAGATTTTGAGTTAGTGAATAAAACGCCTGAGCTGAATCCCACAGCTGACTCAGAAAAGGAGTTCTGCTCTTCGTGCCAACACGGGCGTTGGTGGTATAGTGGTGAGCATAGCTGCCTTCCAAGCAGTTGACCCGGGTTCGATTCCCGGCCAACGCAAGCGCTTTGTTTTTGTTTTTTAAAGCCATTTTCCCGGAGTTCTTGAAATTACTATTGCCCCCACCCTAAAAAAAAATAGAGATCATTTTATTGTTCTAAACAGACTTTCAAAAGCTTTAGTACAAAGTAGCCTATTGCTCTTACAGGAAAGACAGCACTTCCAGAAGCATGTTATTTATTACACACTTACTGGGGCATTGGTTCGGAACTTGGGCCATAGAGGGGAGCTCAATCTACTACTCCACCAACACCATTTACAGCAGTAAAATGGTTTTCCTCCAGTTCTCCGATTCCAGGAAGATAAAATTAAAGGCTTTGAGTTATTCTAGGTCATTTTACTGAGAGGCCATAATGGTAAGTAACTGTAACAGTTTGGGCAGGATGATTTGTTCATGTAGCGCACTAAACTGAAATGCAGACATGAATTCCACTAACCAAAGTTCCATTTCTAGAATGATATAAGGATTGTAATAATATTATTTGTCCTTCTGTTTTGATTTCAATGAATTAATTCAACATCACGTAACGGAAAGCCTATGATACAAAGAAGTTATGAATATTATGAGTAATTCAATAACACAAAACGCTAAAAACATTTTTAACAAAACGGTTATTATTCCTTAAGGTCATAACAAATTTTCAATATAATTATTTTCCTTTTTCGCTAGGGAATCGAAAGGCAGCGAAATTCATCCTGTCCTATTTAATTAAATAATGTTTCTGTACTTCCCTTGCGGTTTTGAGTTTGGGGAAAACCTGCAGAGTACCGCCTGTAATCAGGGCTGAAGAAAGAGCTGTCTTAGGCTGTGCTCGTTTCCTGTGGGTTCAGAACAGAAAAAAAGGGCTCGATTACATTTTAAGATTGTTTAGGTCATCAGCTATTAAGGTCAAACGCAGACACGTTTTCGGAAAAGCACAGTAGGGAGAGGTGTTTGTGGATAGACTTATCCATTAATCGCTAGGGTTGTGGGTTTGAGCTCCCAAATAGGCCAGCATTAATTTCTTAAGACCTTTTGACTGAATGTTGTTCAGCTGTCACGCTGGAAAAGGCTGATGTTAGATACCGCAACAGGAAGAGGGGTATCCAACATTATACAGTACGTAAAATTCTTACAGACCTTAAGCACCGACAAAGCACGCGTAGAACATAGTCACATAGTCACATAAAAGAATACAATGAATAATCTTTGCTCTGGAATACCGTTCTTGAATCAGACCAGATACATTCTAGGCCTTAAGAGAGGAGCCTACATTGTTAGTGAGCATTAACTACTAGACCTTTATAGTTTTGAATGGAGAAGGCAGAGAGGGGATCTAAAACAAGTATTCAAAATTTTCAAAGGCACCAACACAGACAACCCATCGGAATGAATTATCAACCAGAGGACACCAGTTGAAACTACATAGAATGGCATCTGAAACGGAGAACAGATGGCACTTCTTTACACACAGGGTTGTGGGAGTCTGGAACAATCTGCCCAGCCATGACATTGAAGCTGGCTTCTTTCACAAAATGTCTGAATGAGATCCCTGGATCAATTAGACAGATAGATACTTTATTGCTCCCGTGAGGGAAATTGCATATTTAACTACTGCAACTTAACTACAAAACAGGGTTTAAATCCCCCCAGGGTGTTGTGTACATTGTATTATGTATTTGCCTTGTAATTTTGTTTATGGCTGGAATGACAAATAAACCTGAACTTGAACTATCAAGTGGGCTAAATGGGCAAAATGGCCTACTCTCTTTTGAAGAATCTTTCTTAACATTCTTGCATAATTCTTTCAGAAGAAACACGAGATTCACAACCGAGGCAACAGAAGAAAATATAGCAACAAGACAGCAAAGAACCAAGCGACAACAAGAGAGACAGAGCTGAACCACAGGCTACAGATGTTTCCTGCAGTGGCGAAACGGCAAACAACCCCTGAGGCCGCAGCGAGGCGGACGGTCCGCGCCGTGCGCTCAGTGTGGAAACAGACACCTCCATACCCTGCCTACCTGGCTTCCTGTAGCACCGCACAAACCTGGGACACAGACCAAAAGAAACAAGGTCTCTGAAGGCAGCTTTTCGAAAAGGGTCACATTCGCACTCTGAAGCAAAATTAAAAAAAAAATCATATGAACCGTGCAAGATCACAGTCAAACGGGCTGCAGTGCTTGATTAGATAAAAGAACAAAAGCTTATGATGATGGTAATGGGTCATGTCCACCACGCTAGGCTACGTGTTGTTTTGGGTGTAGCTGATCTTATCAGAAATACCAACAAGGAAAAAGCTTTATGATAGGTACAGAAGTCCACTAACAGTACATACCCTGCGCATATACCCGCAGAGGGTGGACTACACTGATTCGACAGGTAGATTACAGAAGAGGTAAAGAATACGACAGAAAATTAAACTTTAGTTGGTAAGTTATACACATAGATCAATACTCTGAACTTTATTACCTGGTTTAGTTTTTCTAACAAGTTTTTCTGCCTTTCCCTCCATCAATTTTCATTTACATTTTGATCGCGACGGTCTTTGCTAATTCATCTTTTTTACTATTAAAATTGTAATGAATAATTGTTTTAAAAAATACAGAGCAGGAAGCACCACGAAAGGACTAGTAGAGATTATTTATATGCGAAAAAGAAGAGCTAAACTTTGCGGCTCTGTCGTATCTTCATGTGTGTGGGGTCTTCCTACAGTGTTAACATTTCAATCCAATTATAAAGGATCTCTTATCACTAGACAAGAAGAGACAACGAAGATGACTGTAGTTATTCTGCGCAGTTTGCAAGCTTACCTACCTGGGCGTCTGTTTTTAGCAACCAGTTCATTGTACTCTCGGTTTTGTTTTCTTACCAGGTACACACCATAGAAAATGGCTTTGCACAGCCGGCTGTCTGTAACACAGAGAGTGTTGCTAGCTGTCATTTGTTTCCCTCTTCTCCCGTTTTACCTGTGCTATCTATGTAAGTAACCTGTTTTTTTTTCTCCGTTTTATCAGAGGTGTAATTTGTGTAACTCCTTGTTTAACAGCGCAACAGATTGATGCGGAAATGTGGGACGGGGTACCAGCCGGGACGAGACGGAACGGCGTTTTTTAAAAAAAGTGTTTCTTAAAAGAGTTAGGGAAGTTGAAAAAAATGTATGTGGAATATTTAGGGTCAAATAATTAATTGCTGCGAATATGCTTAAATTTTTTAGTTGCAAACTAAAGCCATTGTTTTCCAAGAAATTTCTATACCCTAAACACTGATCTGTAGTGCAACAAGAGAGCAGGGTACCAATCAAGGTATCAGGGTATAATCCAAGTAATTCACTGCAGGTATTTAGAGAGTTCATGCTTCTGCAAAAGGAAAGCCACCTGAAGCATTGACTTCAGAATTTGTGACTGATAGTGGGTTTACATATGATTTATTACAAATATAGGTGTCTCGAAATGAATATGAATAAGACAGGAATATGAGATAGTTCAGGTTCATGTCAATGACAGAAGTAACCAATGAAAGGGCTCATTTGTCAGGAAAACCGGAAGACAGCTTCGTTTCAGGATCTGAAATGAGAGTTGAACTTTATGCAACTAATATAATTATGCCAAATATTGCGAAGGAGTGAAAGTGGGAAATTAAAATTTGTTCAGTGCTGCCGTCGCTGTTTTCTCGTTGTCATTCTGTCGGTACAATATTTTTTTTTCTTTCACCTTATCCACACTTCAATTTCCTACTTCACAGTCTTTGACCGATAACCTTTAACAAATCATGTCAATGATGTCAAAAGATTATTTAATGCATCCATTTTCACGATCCACTTCAGATCACATTTTTACAAAACTGAAAACAAATCACGATATCCTTTCAATAAATACTGTACATACTGTAAAGTGCAGTCTCAAAATGTAAAAACATTTTACTCTTGCTAGGAATGCCAATCTAGTCATATAAACTAGATAGGGGTTCTGGAAATTGTATGGGAATATAATGATGACCTCTGCCTTATCTGACAGGTTGCTGTGCCACCGAAGAAGATGCCAATGAACAAGAGGAGCACAGACTTGGTAAGCAAGATGGAGGATGGGCATGCATTTCAGAATTTGTTTTGTATATCTTCATATAACATATATCTTCATATATTCTATGCACTTAACTGATTGATGCATTTTAAATACAAAAATGCACTTTAAGGCTACGTACTGATAGACTAAAAAACAGATTAAGAAAGAAACCAAAAAAATCAGAAATACAGAAACAAGAACAGAGTCCCCCCCAACACTCCCACTTGAGAATAAGTGACTCGCTGCTTTCGCTTGCTTATAAATCGGAACTATGTGTATTGGAATGTAATGTGAGCCACTGTGTTTCGGGATGCCCTTGCAATGTGTTTGGACTGAGGCAGAGATCCTGAATTCTCAGGTGGAAATCTACCTTTCCCACTGACCTAGAGTAAGCATTTGGGTGCTAGAAGTAGCAGTCAAATTGTGTCATCTGAGCACAAGGCAATCCAACCCTTTGGCTCACACTCTGATGACATGTGATCCAGGGAGGGTGTCATTTAACTGTTCTCCAGTCTGTTGGAGAGGGAGAAACGCTGAGCAGAGCGGGTGAAAACAATTTCTTCCAAATTCACAATAATCACGTTAATGGGATATACACGAATGGCAAGACCTGTGACAAACATTCTGACTCTTGAGGACAGTTTGGAGGCTGAAGCTGCTCTTAAGTCTAAGAAAATCAAGTATTCTTGTGCACACGCTACAGTCGAATAAAATAGATACTGATGTAGGCTGTGTTACAGAACGTATGGAGCAGGGCAAGCGGAACGCTGCTGAGGGCTCCTGCAATGTAGGTAAGCAGTCTGTCTGGGTCTTGCATACACACAGTAAGTACATGATACATAAGGATATACAGTAAATACATTTAAATGTTATCTGATGATACAGTAAAATAAACGAACACATCGATAAAAATTTCAGTGTTATCTAGTTTAGAACAAAGAAAAAGATGTATCTGAGCCTTTATTCTGAATTCTGTGTTCCAGGCAAGGTGACATAACCTCAGTGTAAATAGCTTTGAAAACCACACATTTAAAAATCATCCCTAGATTGTGAGTTAATGCCAAACACAAGCCTAATTGCTGGGGTTTACAGAATTTCATCTGGAGTTCTGCTTAGCCGAAAAACATCTTATCACTCCCTCAGTTTAAATACTCTTTTGTTGTAGGATTTGCTGAGGCTGGGAAACATCAACAAGCTGAGGTTTTCCCAGGCAGTACCATTCAAGGTAATAGGAAAGTTTTGAACAATCTGTATGCGATAGGTCGGAGGATGTGGGGACATTGTGAGACTAAATCTTGACACTTTCTAATTACTGTTTTTAACCACATTTTAACAGTGGAGATTCATCCAATAAACAGAACACAGCGACTGTCAAAGAAGTTGTCTTTTGGCAAAGGTAAGTGGTTGATAAAAAACAGACAGGCTTGCCAAACATAATTAAATTCCCATTAGTGGTATGCAGATAATTATACTTAGTCATATGTCATAGCAACTAACAAAAAATAATGTTTTTTCCTCTTTCATTAAACAGCAAGAAGAGAAACCAGGGAAAATAATACCATATATGATAATAAGGGTAAGCTTTCTTTATTTATGAAAAATAAACTTTGTATTGGTTTATTTTTGTCCTTTTAGTACTAGTTTATGTACAACGTGTAAGATGTAAAGTTGACAAGTACAAATACTATTACTGTACCTTCATCCACGGCATGTTGTGGTAAGTTTTGAACTTGCTTCCCTAACCATTTTTGTTATGTACTTAATTTCAGGATTTGTTGATGATACAATAAAAACACATAACAGCAAAGAAAAGACAAATTATGGTGAGTCTTTAATGAGCTTCAGTTAATAAGTTAATAAGGTACAAAACTGAATGAACATGCCTGTAATAAATGATGACCTATTTCAGATTTTTAAAAGTCAGTAAAACAAACTATTCACACAAAATTTAAAAAATAAAATGTGGTTTGTGAGATTTTTCTTACTTTTTTAGTCAATATAATGTAATTTAAATTAATATTATAATTTCAATGCCATTAACTGATCTCATTTCTGAGTGACTGTCAGGTCAGGTATCAAAGATCTGGATTTGTGCTTCTGATCCTAGCTTATCCCTGGGACCGATCCAACCTGAAGTCCTTCCCAGTTGACTTGGGTAAATTCAAACAGCTTGATGCCTATTCTTCAAAGGTCTGTTTTACAGGAAAAAAGAAAGATAAAGCTTATTGTAATTAACAGGTTTTTGTCTTACAGTAGGAAAATAAAGTCATACTTATTAATAGTCTTAAGTCTTATTGGGAGGATTTTGCAATTTCTGTATTGCTACTCCAAAGAAATCTCTGCCATAAATTCTTGCTGCCGAAATAAGGTTTTTATGCCTTTACTTTATACCTTGGTATGTAATTAAGTAAGGCTTCAGAGCTGTACCATATACAGTATTATAACTGCACAGCACTGAAGATGGTGCAAAAAGGTAATTGTTGCACATTCATTTCATTAGAGTCTTTTGCATTGGTCCGTGCATTCTCCGTATCTTTTAACTGTGGACGGACTCTTTCTGAAGACACTATTGTAGTGGACGTGTGTTGACAGGTGAAAGCAAAGAGCAGCGTGGAGGTCCTGGTTCAGGAAGTTGTGAAGCACGCACACAGCGAGCTTGAAAAAGTCAGAGCCATCTGGATGTGGGTCACCCACAATATTGGTGAGTAGCCCTGCATTTGATATACATTTAGTCTTCATTTAGATGTTTATATTGATGGGTATTTATGAAAGATCACCATACACGACTGTTATAGACTGTTATGCACTGCACATTTAAATTTAATGAAGCTGGAATCTACAATTGAGAAGAAAATCACATCCAGTCCACCTGTAAATGCAAGAAAGTCCATCCCTTTCCTATTATCTCTTTGCATCTCCCTGACACCCTCTCAGCACCCTCACAGCTGTTCCTCAGCTCACTTTACAAGGGGGGGTTCCCGCTACTTTGACTTTACAGTCACTCTGCCAAGGAGATTTGGGCCAAAGAATGTCTGCAACCGCATCCAGACGGACCGCCAAATAAGCAACTGTCCGCAGAATGTGGATAGCTGAATCTCAGGAACCATTGGTCAAAGGTCAGGAAGAGTAAGACTAGTGGGTACACAGCACATGGGAATTTAAGATATATCCCAGAGGGCACTGGTGTCTACCGTAAGGTAAAAACTGGGTTTGTGAACTTATTACTGATGACAAGAGAGAAAAAAGGAACGAATTCCTACTGTAATATACTATTAATGAATTCAGAGACACAGCAGTGGCAGTGGTGTGTACAGTATGGATATAACATGTAATAAGGAGCTTTTTGTGTGGATACAAAGCTGGGTAACAAAGGTCAGGTGAGAATACAGGCTATACAGTGCATGTGTATTTTAACCTTTAAACAGCAACTATTGTAAGGTGGAGTGCTTATTTCCTCCCCAATCTATAAAAGAGGGATTATTCTTGATTATTCAACATTCCTTAATGGGGCATGATCCTTATCTTGAATGCTTGTGTATTGACAGAGTATGATGTGGAGGGTTTTCACAACCCTGGGCTCCGGTGTGGTGCAGCTGAAGAAGTCTTAAGAGCAGGGAAGGGGGTTTGTGGTGGATATGCCAGCTTGTTTCAGAAGATGTGCAGGTAGCTGACTCTCCAGCCTTGTCTGATCACTTAGAGCTGATGCGCTAGGAATCAGACCATTGAATGGGCAGGTATCAGTGTGAGGTTGTACAATGGGAATGGGCCGGGTGTCACGCCCTCTGCAGCCAGAGGGCGCTCCTTCTCTGTCCTGTCCCTAGTTTCCGGTCTGCTGTCCTTCCTGTCCCTCTCTTTCCCTTGGGCTATATATTTCCGGGTCTTGCACACTGTCCTCGCTCAGCATTGACGTTCGGATGTCCTGAGACCCGCCTAGCACCAGGGCGCCCCACGTCCGCTCCCTGAGGGCATAGGTTTCTATACGGCATTCCTGAACTCTTTGCACTATGAGCCCGGGCCTTTTTCCCGTCTCGCCGCTACGCATATGGGTCTTTTTCCGCTCTCCTGCTCCCCACGGTTAGTCCCTTTGAACGTCCGTGACACCGGGTGGTACCTGCAGCAACTGTCAGGTGATTAAATGGCTCAGTAGTTGCCAACCCACAGGTTCCACCTGACCCATTCGTTGTCATTCCATGTAGAGCAGACACCACCCTCCCCCATTCCATGGTCTGAGCATAAACAGATTGGGTGTCATTTAACCAACTAACGTGTATTAACGTGTTTGTTCTGTCATTCCATGCTGTCTATCCTATTACATGTGCTCTTGTTTTTGTCTTATTTACTGCTCTAGTTAGTTCTTGCAGTAAAAGCTTTCTAAAAAGAACTCACACTGGTTCTGCACTGCATAACAAACCAGATCCTAGGTATTCTATAGCGCAGTATAGTGTAGTACAGTATATCCTATAGTACAGTACAGTATAGGTATATTTTTTAATAATTTGTGAAATTTAGTCTTGCAGGAATTAAATGTGTGGAAGTGTCTGGATATGCAAAGGGTTATGGCTACCAGCAAGGGATGCACTTCACAGGAAAGTCAGATCATGCCTGGAATGCTGTTGTTCTGGAGGAGAAATGGCACCTTCTAGACAGCACATGGGGAGCTGGGAAATGCAACGACGACTGCTCCAAATTCACATTTCAGTGAGTGACTGCACACACAGTTCCGCAGTATCTGGAGGACTAGACTTGGAGTGGGGGACCCCTATTTCACAGCAGGCCTGCATATATGTCAATGGCAATTCTTGGGAATGTTACCTGTACAAAATAGTGAGCTACTTGTGTAAGAGGCTACTCTTTAAAATTAACAACAGTGATTTCTGTAATGTTGGTGGAATGCAAATGAATACATTACATCTTAAAATAACTTTTGTCCCAATAGCAAGCTGATCCCAGCAGATCATGTCAGATGATGAGCTGAGATGACATATATTTGACACCTAAAGATGTAATCCCATATATTAGAAACTTGTAATTGGAAAAAGTAACTTTCCCCAACATTACTCATAACCAAATCTGGTATCCAATTTAACCTGTTGGACTTAAAGTGGGAATATATTTATCCAATATCTAACTGGCCTATGATTTCCGTGGCCGATACTTAAGTTGTGTGATATTGTCCCATGTTTCTATGAGCAGGTGTCTACACGTTTTTTTCTCTGTGTTTGCAGGTATGATGAGTTTTATTTCCTCACTCACCCGGCCCTCTTTGTTGGAAATCATTTCCCTCTGGAGAGGCAGTGGCAGCTGCTGGAGCCTCCGCTTTCTCTGAGACAGTTTGAAAATGCTCTGGATAAGAAAAGCTGTTTTTATAACCTTGGCCTTCTTTCCATCCTCCCAGAGTCGCCTCAGATCCAAGCAGGTGAGCCGTTTCTGCTCACAGTAAGCATGGTGTCTACTTTAGTGGAAATATTTATATCCCCACCAGCACCTGTGTTGCTATCATCAACCACCATGTTTACCATACCTCTGTCACGGTTATAACTTTGAAATTCTGGTTTTGCCGCTCCATAGGAAGAGAAGGAAAAGCTACAGTCATGATAGAGAGCTCCTCCCCTTTGCAGTTCATGCATACGCTGAATGAGAAACAGGAGGACGGGATTCTTACATTGAGGCCCGATGGCATGAAGCTAGAGATCTACCCACAGCAATCTGGGAAGCATAGCTTGAAAATCTACGCCAGCAACCACGATGCCGGAAAAAAATACAGCTTTGTGTGTGAGTACCAGCTCCAGTGCAAGTCCGTCAACAAGGAGATGAGGCTGCCGGCTGATTTCAGCAACCCGGTGGGTCCGAGCTGGCTGACAGAAAGCAAGGGTCTCCACAGCCCCTCCCAGTGCGGTCCTCTCATCCACACCCAGGAAGGCCGGTGTTCCTTTGGCTTCTCTGTGGAGAAAGACCTCAGCTTCACCAGCAGGCTGATCACAGCCGCTTTCTGCATGACCGACGATGAGCAGAGGCGACATATTTTTGTGTCCAGGAACGGAGACTGGGTGGAATTTAAACTTCAGCTTCCAAGGGCCGGATTGTATGTGTTCAACATATATGCCAAGAAAAAGTCAGTGCCGGGGAACAGCTATGACTTTGTCTGCAATTACCTGATATCCTGCACCGATTCCAGTGTGCAGTGGCCTGTTTTCCCTCTGGCTTATGCCTCCTGGATGGAGGAATATGAACTGGTTGAACCACTTGTCGGGGTACTCCCCGCCAACCGCGATGTGCGGTTCAAGCTGAAGATCCCCAAAGTGGCGGCAGTGTCGGTGAGTGGCACAGACACCCACAAACTGACCCAGGATGTTGATGGATACTGGACAGGCACCTGCAGCACTAGAGGCTGCAAAGACCTGAATGTCATGATACAAGAGAAACATAACGACCACTCGTACTCCTTTGTACTCAATTACCAAGTGAAGAATGACTAGAGGGTGTTCCCCTTCATTACTTGAGGTTTCTGCACAAAGCAGCACATTTGTCTTCTGCTCATCTGTGTTGGTAAAAAACACTGCAGCACTGGTGCTAAAGGTGCTTCACAAAACAATTTAATCTCAGGTAATAATAATAATAACAACAACAATAATTCCTTACACTCCACTCAAAGCGTTTTACAGGTAATGGGGACTCCCCTCCACCACCACCAATGTGCAGCATCCACCTGGATGATGCGACAGCAGTCATAATGGGACAGTACGCTCACCACACATCAGCTATCAGTGGGGAGGAGAACAGAGTGACGAATCCAGTTCATAGGCAATAAAATAAATAAAGCAAAAATGAAAAACATTTTCTTCCACACAATTTATCTTTCATGAATGGGATGCCATGCAGAATTTGAAATGATCTGTGCTTCTGCCCATCTTCAGGTATAAAACAAGTGAAGGTGCAGTGAGAGATGGCCACTTCTGGAGTTTATTATTATTTTATTATATTAATCTATCCTTAGTATAATTTGTTTAGATTATCAAAATTAGTACTGTTTCCTGGAGGATGCTTTGTACATAAACTGAGAAGGAATATATGGGCAAATAAAAAAGAGCATTTTATAATAATTTATTACTGCTTTAGTTTTACTTCTTAAAAAATATTATTAAACATCGTGAAACTGCAAAACACCTTACAAGTCCATTTAATTTCATAGAACAACTGTAATAATGTTCCCCAAGTTCAAACAGTATGGACTCGACTGAACTCAGGAGCGGTTTCAAGTGACAGTTCATTTGCTTACTTATTCACCCATTCAGACTGCATAGGATCATTCAAACAATATGTAAATTAATAATTTCCTGATTTGCTACGACCAATCTAATGCAATTTATCATCTGCGTCTTTGTGACATAACCCATAGTACTACATTGTGTTAACTTTCAAAAATGTAAAATGTGTTTGAACTAAAACTCAGTTTATGCTAATTCCACTCAGGTATGTTCTGAACGCAGTATGCATTTATAACCGAAAAGGTTATTTTATTTATATAACTAATATTGTTAATATTATTAACAGATAATATATTATAGTAACAAGGTTTAGTTACTGGTTTTCTACAGCGGAATATCAGTCTCAGTAGTAGCCTTACAAACAACAAAATTTTCTCAAAACAACTCATACGATGTGAAGTGCAAAACACATACAAAAATAAAAATCCAAATAAAAATGTAAAATGTAAATGAAAATCAAACAGAAATGTAGAATCAGATGTCCCTGGTTCGCAATTTGCGCCTCAACAAATGTGCTCTGATTTCGCCTATGGAGAAACGGTTAAACAACACAGAATAAACGATTACTGAAACATATTAATAAAATTAAACTAAAATCTTGTGTAGGGGAGCAGAAATAGGGAGTTACATCAGGTATACACAACCTTCAAAATCGCAGGACTAGCCATTAAGTTAATATTGTAACGAATTTCTCAGCGCTCCACCGCCGGGGCTCGAACCCGGATCTCCGCCGTAATGCAACAGGGAGCTTGCCAGCTGAGCCAAAGGTGAACATCCCCTGCTCAGGCGGCCAAGCTCCTCATTATGCGTAGGGACGTACTCTTTACACTTCTAATTCTGTCGCTATTGCTGGGGCAACCCGGAAGCGTGTTGATTATGGTTCGTTGTTCGGAGGGAGAAATTCTCGAGAGAGAGATTTTGGTTCTGGGCTGTCTCCTTGCTCTGCTTTGTTTCTGCTAGTAATATTTCCTTATCGTTGTCAAAATGTCCTATTCATCTTGTACATCGCAGTACGCCAACTAATTTCTTCTCTTAGAAAATGTTTCTAAACACCTCCATGGCAGCGGAATTTGAAGTGGAATTTGAACCCAAATATCTCCCCACCCAAAACAAACCCGCAGTATTATTAGCCCAGAGGATTGGTTTAGGGACTTTCTCATATCATAACATGTCTCGCAAAACTCTCTGACATTACTTTGTACATCCTTAATTATTTGATGGACAACACGTTGAATAATTAGGTCACAATTGAAATAATACTCTGATGTCCCGTAATATGTAACATCTTCTGTGGTGATTATGACGTGGATTTTGATATCAGGTTTATAATGATTAACGTTAAAAGTTATGTGTATACTTTTATGGCACATTGCGCCAAGAGTGTGATAATGCCTGCTTCTATCTTTGTTACACGTCTGCGTCATTCTTTTTATATTTGCCGTTAACTTGTGACGGTGATAAGGGGAAGATCATTTTATTAGCGAAGATTAAGGAAATGTACCCAAAA
The DNA here is from genome assembly GCF_059453375.1 of Lepisosteus platostomus. NCBI lineage: Eukaryota > Metazoa > Chordata > Actinopteri > Semionotiformes > Lepisosteidae > Lepisosteus > Lepisosteus platostomus. The sequence goes on from NC_142612.1 coordinate 68,781,881, forward strand.
GTGACCCCGACGTGATTTGAACACGCAACCTTCTGATCTGGAGTCAGACGCGCTACCGTTGCGCCACGAGGTCTGCTGACGATCCTCTTTAAATTTAAATCCCTTGAATTTAAGACCTGGTCACTCTTCTGTGAATTGGTTTCTGAGTAACAACATCTTTTGTAATGTTTTTAAATGTTTCGGTGCCATTAATTGTACACAATATATTACATTATAATGAAAACACGTTCTCATGATCGGAAAACGGGTGATTTTATTTCCAAAATGAATAACATCTAAAACGTGTTCATTTTTTCCCCATCATATTTAAGGCATTCCGGAGTAAAAAGAAAACAACACGGTATTCCAAAATATCCCAAATGATTGACTTTTTATCTGATTTTTAAAAAAGTTTTCAATCATGCGTGTACTACCTTTTTTATGTTTATATGTTAAATATGTTTAACTTTATGTCTGGGAGTACTTCACGTTATTACCTTTATTACAAAAAAAAATGCAGCGTTGGCCTGGAAAATCAGACACGCCAGTTGTCGCTAGTGACTGAATACCCGGTAATTCAAAAGACATTGTGTAGCACCTGACAACACTGTATTATACATCCATTTTTATTCTGTTTCAGGACACTAGAGGGCAGCAAATGACTTGATAACAAAACAGCGCTCACAACCCGCGTTTTAGCACACAGACGTTCCCGGTGTGCAGCTCGTTCTATCTTTGCTTTTTACAGTTGAACTCGTCGTTGACACTTTTTAAAAGTCGCCAGGTGTCTGGGTGTTCATATTTATAAATGCCTAGAAACCCTGCTGGATTCTACAGCACCTTTCGAGGACTGGAGCTGTTTAATTATGATACTGTACTAAATACAGTCACACAGCCATTTATATCGAATTATTGAGATTAAAATTAGGGCTCCAGAGACTGAAGACTGATATCACTATAAGACCTGCACGGAACAAATTGTCGTCGATGTTTTGGACCCGTTTATATATCACAAAACGTGTTGTGTGCAGTAACCTTTTTAATAACTGCTATCAGCAGGTGGAGCTTTTGCTCTATCTTACAAGTAAATAACATTATACTTTGTAACACTTGGTGACATTTTCAGAATTATTAGATTGCATAACTGACATCACAGGTTGAATATTTGACACCCCTTCACTGTAAAATACTGATAAAATAGAATTTATAACAATAGATTTTTTAGAAAAAATAGCTTCATTTGTTATCTGCATTACTGTGTTCTGTCTACTAATTTAACACCTTATGTTCTTATTAGGTCATTCATATATCTGATGCTGAGAAAGCAGTCCATGCTTTCGTGTCAACCAAATTAGACTGCTGTATTTTAGTACTTTATTTGGTGGTTAGGATGTGTATCACAGTTTAAGGTGGTGCAGAAAACTGCTGCTGGAATCGTCCCTAAAAAAAATCACAGAACACATCACTCCTGTCCTGGCTTCTCTACACTGATTCCCCATTAATTATAGAATTGAAAAGCTCACTTACATAAAAACACTAAAGTGATTGGCAGCTACCAATATTGCAGAGTTACGGAGGACAGTTGTGACATTCCGTGTATGTCAGGCGACACAGGCAGGAGCAGGTAGGACCCTATGTGTAGCTGTCTCCAGTCTCGTCTGGTCAGGATGTCGTTAAGATTCAGTCTTCAATACAAATCCAAAACCAGAGGCTAAATCGTGGCCGAGACCGGTAACTTGGAGTCGAAGGCCAGTAGGAACAGAAGAGAAAATCCAAGTCTTTAGGAACAGTGTAGCTCGGCGAAGAGACCTCAAAAGTGAGCGAGGGCCAAGTGGAGAGTGAGGGTGTCACTAGGAAAGTGTGCGGTGTTAATTGGTGCGTGGACGTTTACGGTGAAGAGTGCTCATGAGATTTTGGGAGCATTTGCGTGTTTGCGTGCTGTTCGTGACAGTGTATACTGAAGGTTAGGTTGAAGAGAAAGAATTGAGCTATCTTAAGTATCTGGCCTCCACAGATGTCAAGCTCATTCATCGAGGAATAAAATGTCTTGTATGGCTTAATTAGATCTACACTTTTACAAAATAGCTTTTGAATATAACTGATGTATAATGTATTTGAACTTTTTATGACCTTTGTTAATTCATATTTTAACTTTAATTGTTCTTACTTTGTCATTTTTTATTATACCGGCTTTCTCATCTGTTCTGTCACCTTGTCTATTTTTATTTTTCTCTTAAGAGTTTTGAGACTTGCACTTGCAAAACAGGTTATTAATAAATATGAGAGCATTCAGAAGAGCAGCTCAAAGCGTGTTGGATCTAAGGCAAAAACTGCCAAGTCTTGTCTTTAGATCTTTCATGAAACTGATAGGAAACTGTAAGAGCCTAAAGAAGAAACCTAAGGGTGGAAACAATCTGTTTTCCATTTTAACCTTTTCTTTTCATTAACAACAAGGAGCCACATATTTCCATGGAACAAGTAAAGGTTTATTCCATGTTGAAAAGAGAAGAAAAGAAACACAACGTATGGGCTGTGGAGCCGTGTAACACTCAAAGAAGACTCCACAGCCCAGACATTGTGTTTCTTTTATTCTCTTTTCAGTAAGTACCCTTACCTGTTCCTTTTCAGCCAATGCATGCTGATGCAGCTACCTACTGTACATGTCATTTCTTGCATGGGCTAGACAAGTCTTTGACAAACACCCACTATTTACTTCCCCACTGGAGAGAGAGTGTTGATCCTGAGGCCATCCTGAGAACAGTTGCAGTGCCTGATGATGCTGCTCGGTAATTCTCTTGTTACTATTGGAGCCCTAAGCACACTGCACTTGTAGTGAAAAACCATCACGTTGCACAGCCTGAAGTGAGACCTGCCTGAATGCAATATTGAGGCAGTAGTTCGCTATAGAGGGATTTTATCAGACATGATCCTTGGGTCATGGGAGTCCCTGGAGGCTAGATATACAGCACACGTACATGGTTTGCTTCACATTTTTCTTTATGACATTTTCCCTCAGGGCCAACATCGGGTGGTCAGTGTGGCTATTGGGCCACCCTGTGAACAGTACAACACTAAGCGGAACTTCTTCCAAAGTCATACGGTAGCATCCAAGAGAAGGAGCCTCAAGTTCCTGGAATGGGAAGCCCGATACTGATTAGAAAAAGAAATCCGAAGCTAGGTGAGATTTGGGCATCTTACTAGTAGGTTCCGACAAGTGAAAATCTGTTACTGGCCTTTTTTTTTTAATGCTTTGAGTGAAAGGCTGGATTTCACAATAGAGAGAAGGGGGAAAAGTTTCTAAAGGCAATCCTCTAGGCTGGTATAATGCCGCTGATAAACCAGAATACCAGAGTGCGCTAACATCTTGCCACAGCTCTGTGCAGGAAAGAGGCTTCCACATTCTTTGGGTATTACTGTTATTGTCGTGCCATTGAGTGCTTAGTTTGGAGGTTTTAGGTGCGGGGAATTACTCGAGAGGAGAGATTAATGTCAGAAAATTACATACTGCTGCACAGAGAGGTGCAGCGACCCGAGGAACACAGCCAAGCGAGCAGATAAGAGCCCCAGTGTTGGCAGCTCGTCAGCGAACAATGCGCTGGATTAGCTTTTCTCCCAGTATAAAAAAAAAATCAACAATCGAGCGCGGCGGCGCAAGGGTGTCGACGGGCTGGGAGGAAGGCTTCATAAAGCTATCAGATGGAGACTGCTGGAATAAGCTAGGATTCAGCAGCACGAGGAGCACAGGCGTGGATTCCAGGGACCACCGTTTCTCGGGGAGCTCCGGAGCCTGGGCACAGGCTGCGGAAGTGGGGCTGGGCCTGTGGAACACACGGCTCCTAATGTCTCGCTCTTCTCATGACGGGCCGCCGGACGGATCCAATCGCTAGGAAGCCAACTGCAAATCAGTGCGGGAGGAAGAATTAACACTGCTGTGAGTGAAAAAAGATCGGGCCATGATTCCGCTCGCCGCAATATATACGTAAAATAAGGATAAGATCGTTGAACAAATTGGCTTGCACTTGCCCTGGGATGGACTGGCGCCCTGTCCAGGGTGTAACCCTGCCTTGTGCTTGTTGCTTGCCGGGTAGGCTCCGGCTTCCCACGACACCGTACGGTATAAAGTGGTTTGGCAAATGACATGACATGATTAAACACATACGTTTTTTTTTAGTACAAGTTGGTTGTCACGTGCAAACGACCCAATGTCCCACAGCCCATTGTCTTTGAAGGGGTTTCAGCATTTTGCTCACCACTGCACGAACCTTTTGCAGGGGGGGTTTGGGGTGGAGGTGGAGCTCCCAATACGAGAGAGGCCTGGCAGGAGGCGTTGATGTCCGGTGTGCCCAGAGAGCAGTCTGGACAGGCGGGCTCTAAGGAGGAGGGGCCCTGGAGATAGCGAAGGGCGGTGATGACAGACTGTGGCCGGGGGTGGAGAAAGAGCAGAAAAAAGTATGACGAAATTCGAAATTTCGTTAATTTATTCAGGTTTAAGCGACTTCAGTCTTGCAGATGGTAGCACTCCTGGCTTCACTGGTCTGGCAGCCTGTACTGCCAGGGCTCCCTGTGAACTCAAGGAGTTAAGGAGGCCTTGCCAAGGCTATGGAGCTTCTCCATATCTGCGTGACCGCTTGAATATGTGTATGCCTGCATTATTCATTCATAAGTCCCTAGAGCAGACTCTAAGTTCCATATGTCTTGACAAGCTGTGGTAGTTGGGCTATTTCACAGGCCTGTGTCACTGTAACCGATCCCTTTTCCTTTGTGTGAACTGGCGGATTGAATTTAGGCAGAGGAAGCGTGAGATTTTCGAGCTTACTGCTTGCCTGCGCAGGCCCCCAGTCTCAGGTTGTGGGGGCCTAGGTGTGTGCAGAGACTTCTAAAACTTTCCTTTTCCAGAGGAGTGGTGCCTCACTTTCGCGGGGGCTTAGAGGCATAATCATCGCACAATTAAGATAATTTCAGGACGACAGCTGGTGGGGAGAGAAGTAATTTTCACGCTTCCTAATCGAGTCTGGCTGTCAGATTAAGATAGAGAGTTGATTTGAGGGAAATTGTCTTGGCCAATTCTTTGGAGCGGGCCCAGGTGGCCTCAGGTATTTCCTCACCCGTTCAAGTTGCCCGGGAGGAAATTTGGTTTTGATTTGCCACACTGAAGAGATCATTCGAGTGCCTGGGCTTTCTGTCTGTCTCGGGGGATTTGTCAAATTATTACCAAGCTGCCGCCTGCCGCGTCTCCATTTCAAACTAAGAGGTAACAAGTTTTCTCTCTCTCTCTCTCCCTCTTCCACGGGAAGCGTATCTTTTCTACCTCGCTCTGCTTCTGTGTTCCCAGGAGAGCTGCCATCTGTGCAGAACCACAACCCGATTCTTGTGGCATTAACAACGTCTTGAATCAAAACAAGCTGGTTTCTGGTTTAGGGCACAGCAAAGAAAGCATGTATATTTCTCATCCTCCAGCTGGTAGGGCTGTGCACGTCGGCGGTCGGTGCCAATATACCTCACTCTTCGTGAGCACTTCATCTCCAAGAGCAGTGCGCAGCTCTCAACAGTCCCCAGCACTTCCACTGTCCCTGACCTTCTTCAGTGCACACGAGGGGGAAAGGCACAGGGCTTTAGGGGCCATAGTCCTCCAGGTTTCATTGTTATCTTTTAATTAGCAGCTCATTAAGATGTGGGCAAAATAGTTATCTGAAGCAATTAAGCAAATAATTAGAGCAATTAAGTTGGTGAGGTGAAAAGAGAGGTGCAATTATATTCAAGTGTTTTGCTTTTGCTTCTGTAGGATTGGCCTGCTCATCCTTAACTGGCCCGGCTGTTTACCACTGACTGGAAGCTTTTCCAGCACAGGTCTCATTATCGGGGGGGAGGCTTCTCATCCTTCCTGATCTGTTCTAGGGCAGACCCTTAAAAGCACTTCTCACTGTGTGAATGCAACATGTTAGGTGATTTTTAAAGCATTTTAAATCGAAAAAACAAATACTCTTTTGATTGCCTATTTTGATCTTCCAGCCAAACTTTTTTGTTCTATAAAGTGCGAAGAAGGATTTGCTGGCTTGAAAACAAACAGCAGGCAGCAATTTTAAATAACAGCAGCAGCGCGTCAGGTGAAGTTCTGGGAGCTGTGAAAATACAGCATTGGCAAAGAGTAGATTTGCATTGAATCACACAGAAAGCAGACATATGGCATTCCACAAAGTGAATCTACGGTGAAGTCTAAAATGTACACATAGGGTTGTGGGTGAGTGGAACAAGCTACATTGCTGTACTGTTGGATCTGATACCCAGGCCCTTTATATGAAATAGCTAGATGAGAGTGATTAGGTATTAGCAACCAAAAAATACCCCCATTTGCCCTCGTCAGCTAATGATGTCCTTGTACTCGACTATACTCACGTGAATGAAGAAAATAAAGAAACACTACAAAGAAACAAATGTGTACTAAACATATAATTGGCAACAAAAGATGACCTTGAAACAGTGCTTCTTGCTTGTTCTATATTTCAAGATCACCTGTATTTAATAAAAGTGTTTCACACGTTTGTATTCCTATCTTTGCGAATACTTTTCTTTCACCCTCATTCTGTCTTTTTTTATTACTCTTCCGAGCTTCCCAGTTTCTTTTTTCACACAAAGCTCCACATGGAGTGAAAATAGGCTTGAAATGTTTACGGCAATTTTAGACTTTATTAAGATGCAAACTATTTTGTATATTGTCATCACATTGGCTGCTTGTCAGGAGTTACTCTTTTGATTCCTTGTATCTTTCACCCCATAGGATCCCAAAGTCCTTTTCATGTAGGAAGAACCCACTTCATCCACCACTGACCTGCAGCCGCAACTGGTGATGTGTAGCAGCCATTACTCACTGGCTGCACAGTACAGCAAGTGGAAAAGTAAGAAATTGCTTCACCAGTTGAATGAAGAGGGGATCTCAGAGAGGGCACATTGTGCAATCCCACGGTGGAATTTAACCAGGGCAGCAGCATTAACAGTTCTGCTCTTTTGAACCGTGCATTTACATCCATGGGAGTGGCGTGGAGATGGTGGACTCGTACAAGTACCTGGAAGTGCTCATCGACGATAGACTGGAATGGTCTAAGAACATGGAGGCCATCTATAAGAAGGGACAGAGCCGACTTGACTTCTTGAGGAGGCTCAGGTCCTTCAATGTACAGTATGTAGTGAGATGCTACATATGTTCTATCAGTTGGTGGTAGCGAGCGCCATTTTCTACGCAGTGGTGTGCTGGGGCCCTGGGATTAGAGCAGTGGATTCTAACAGGCTGAACAAGCTCATCAGGAGACCAAGCTCTGTCATTGGGTCTGACCTGGACCCCTTGGAGGTAGTGGCTGAGAGGAGAATGGTGTCCAAACTAGAGGCCATCATGGACAACATCTCCCATCCCCTCTATGACAGGCTTGTAGAAATGAAGAGCACATTCAGCAGTAGACTGATTCATCCACAGTGCGACAGGGAGCGCTACAGGAGGTCATTCTTGCCTTCTGCCATAAGACTGTACAATGGATCCACCTTGCGTCTGGGCAGAGGCAACATTGACAGTGACCTGTTTCTGGACTGAACGCATCTACACATCTACTGCTACATCTGTTCTCTTTCTTTTTCCCGTTTGCAACCGTTTTTTGTGCAATACTGTATATGCCAGGGACCTGTGCAATACATTTATATTTATATCTATATCTATATTTACATCTATATTTATATTCATATGTGACACGATTTTTCTGTGTACTGTTCTGTTCTAGTTTGTTTTTTGTGTGTCCGGACTGTGAGTAACTCTTTTAGTGCACCCCTCACTGTACTGATTGTATTGTATGTACTGTACTATTATTATTATTGTATCATTCGTTACACTGTGGCTGTGTTGTCTGTGTAAAGATGCTGTTGCACTGCAATTTCCCTCACGGGATCAATAAACTATCTATCTATTTGTGAAATTTGACCAAGCGCCACAACTCCATAATCAGGACTTTGATTGCATTCTTCCTCTGAAGAACAGCATATAGAACAACAGCTATATAGGCCTGGATAGCTCAGTTGGTAGAGCATCAGATTTTTAATCTGAGGGTGCAGGGTTCAAGTCCCTGTTTGAGCAGCTGAGACCTTTTAAGGGGTGGAGCAGTGGCTCTGTGGCTAACAATCTGCACCTGTGGCTGGAAGGTTGCCAGTTCAAATCCTGCAGCTGGCAGAGGAATCCTACTCTGTTGGGCCCCTGAGCCCCTGAGAAGATTAACCCCATCTGCTCCAGGGGTGCTGTACAATGGCTGATCCTATGCTCTGACCCTGGGCTTCTCTCTCCCTATCTGTGTGTCTCCTGGAGAGCAAGCTGGGTATGCAAAAAGAGGAATTTGTGATGCAAGAAATTGTATAAAAAAAGTGATCTTATCTTATGTACACACAGTGTCGTCTGCCACCATACTAAGGTATTGGCTTGGAAGAGTGCCACCTACTGGTTATGCAACACTACTACTTTGGTGATCTGCCACAGGAGTACTGACCAGGCCCAGGACTGCATAGCTTCTGAGGTCTAGACAGGTAAAGCTGAGGAGAGATTTTCTCTGATCTTGCCCCCATGTTGAGTGTAACACATACCCACACTAAAACACATATTTCATCCCTAGCCTGGTACAAACCACTGGAAAACCTTCTCTCTTCACTAAATGTTTTTGGACAGGCCCACTATATATGTGATTACATATACCTATATATAACATGACATCTAAATCTAATTTCTTACAGCTGTGATAGTCTTTTTATTTTCTCTTTGAGTATGATGTTATGTACATCTATTTCCTGTTTTATTGATGATGAGATGAATTGGACACATTAATGTACATGTTTTACATTAGAACTTGGTTGGGATCTTTCATCTCTGAAAGACAAGAACAGATGTGTCTTATAGAGGAACTGTACTTGTGTGTGAAATCACCACTTGTCTGTCTGTCTCTGCGAATTGGATATCAGGTAAGGACATAAGAATGTTTAGAAACAAGAGGGGACAGCTTTACCCAGCTAGCCTTTTTACTAGTTAGTAGCTTATAGATCCCAGGATCACTTCCAGCCTCATCTTGAAAGTAGCCATGGTGTCAGCTTCAACAACATGTCTGAATAGCTTGTCTGAATAGTGTGAGCCACTCTCGTACTTCTTTGTGTAAAGAAGTGCCTCTTCTGTGTTTTTCACACGTTCCATGTTGTTTCCACTTGTGTCCCCTGATTTGTGTTTCACTGTTGATTCTGAAGAAGCCCATCGGCTTGACTTTGTCAGTGCCTTTGAGGATTCTGATTACTTGTTTCAAGTTCCCTCATAGTCTCCTATGTGTTCGGACCTAAAAAGGTTCAGTTCCTTCAGCCCCTCCATGTGGGGTATTCCCATAAATCCCAGAATGAACCTGCTTCCTTTTCTGGACTGATGGGAATCAGTAACATTTCCTGTAACATGGTGTCTAAAATAGTAAATAACATTCTTAAGAATAACTTATTAGTGTGCAATACAATTTTTCACATAATAATGAATTCTAAATTTTTGACTATATAGTCTTAAATATTGTATATTTTTATACTGCTAACATTTTATTTTTCATTGCTTCTAGCTCAAGGTTGACCATTTCGTAATTAGAATCGTATGCAAAACCCTGCACTTGTCTACATAAAACGTCATCTGCTATCTGTAAAAACGAGTAGTTTACCAATTGTAGTTCAAGGAGGTAGCTGCGTCAGCATGAGTAGACTGCAATGGAACAAGTAAAGATTTATTCCATACTGAAAAAAGAAGAAAAGAAACACAACGTTTTGGCTGTGGAGCCTTCTTTGTGTCAATCCTTGTAGTTTTCTAATCCAGAATCTAGATCAATGATACAAATTAAGAAGGGCAGTGGTCCTGGTACAGGGCTGAAAAACAAAATACATAAAAGCCACTACACCTTTATTTAAAAAGAAGGGAAATATATAAACGTATTTACTTTTTATTTAAAATATAATAGAGAACAGTTTGTTCCTTTACTATGTCAAAGTGTATAGATATTTCTTTCCACGTGAGTATGAAAACGGTCTCTCTGTGTTTTAATTCATCCTGGTCATGATTTAATTGAAATAACAACAGCAACAACAAATCGTGAGAATGTAATTGAATATAAGATCACCCATAGTCGGTTACACTGTAAGTTACAGTAAACGCAGACGGCTGATTTCGACTGGAGGAAACCCGTATTCTATATTTTTAATAACAGCCGCAATCCACTAGGTGGCAGTATTCGCCTTCAGCATTAATTTAAAGGTCTCTTTCCTTCTTTTCCAGTTCGCGTTCTTTGTCGAATCCAACTGTAAGCCGTGCATCAGATGAAACCCATCCTAGGAAATAGAGTTTGCTGAGGATATGAAGGTAATTGAGGTTTGTAAGAGGAAGAACAAGGAAGTAAATCTTGCTGTTATTCTTAAAACAATTAAATCATAAAATAACGAGAATGTTAGTAACTAAAACCATTAAAAATCCTTTAAAACGTTTATGATTTTTTTTCAAAGAGTTTACATATACTGTGTCACAGTTGCAAAACGGTATGTAGTCTTTTCATCATCAAATGGTCTGGGCATATTTTAGTTGTTGTTGTTATTGTTGGATTGTTTTCATTGGCTTTAAAAGGAAAAGCCTTTTATGTGAGTTAGGGCTCCTGGAGAGCAAGGCTTGTTTTAAACAAAAAACGGTTCATTTCAACAGGTCTCAAGCCAACTCTCCTTCTCATTCCAGTATTCCCTTTGATTAATGCAGCTATCTGAAACAAACTTCAAACTTTAAAAAAAATCTATGTTAAAGAACCACGTGTTTCTAAAAAATATATAACAAATAAGCTGCCAGTAAGTGTGGTTGAGTGATGACGTTTTGAAATCACTAGTATTTGGGTCTCCTTGACCCCTTTAGTACTATAAACAAAGAAATGTAGATTGTAATGGGGCTTTAAAAAAGTTAGATTGTTTCATGGCCAGAGGAGGGTTTGTAGTCGACAGATCTTTTTATTGTTTTCCGTGATGGTACAAAACTGGTTCACTCAGGCTGGGATTTGGGCTGAAGGCTGATGTTGCAAATTGTGTTACATTGATTGTGTTACATACATTCCTTAAAATCGCACATGGTTTTATTTGTACAATTACATTGTTGTAAGAAGACACACAGGACCCCTCCCCAAACACAACAGAGACTAAATGAGAGCCTTGTGCATGAACATTCAGGTTATAAGTGAGATGAGACCCCTTGACCACATAGATTGACTAACAGTGGACCAAAAGACAGATGTGTTTCTATTGGATTCTTTGATGGGATGCCAATTAGAGCTGTGGTATAGAATTGTGAAAACAAGCCTTTGTGAATCATAATGCACTCTGCCCTGTTACACTTTTCATTGGCTGAATGTGCATTTCAGATATGCAAATACAAGATTTATTTAAGTGTCTTTGCCTGTTAAAAACAGGAAATTATGGTGAAAGCTGAAAGTAAGGTGTAGAATAAGGCAAAACGCAAGGGCAAGCAAAAAGCAACAGGTAGGAAATGAAAGAATTGGGAAAAGAAAAGCATACTAGCTACCCTTTCAATAGAAAAGCAGAATTATTTCACATTGAGCTGCAAACATGCCCACTGCTATAATAATGCTGACTTCTACAATACACCCACTTGCTCTATGACATACACTGAATTGCACACGCAGATCTTTGTCTAAATGCTTGCCAAAATCACGTTTCTTCTTATTTTTTAGTCCTAACCAATGGAATCATGAAGCCAGTTTTGAAAACTAGTCATGGGTATAACGTCTTAAAAGAAAATGTGACACTGGTATTTTAATTCAAGACGGAGGCAGCTGACCTTTTTTTTTCCATTATGAAGCTTAAGTCCCAGTTTGAACGGATGAGTCACTCAAAACAGTACATTTATATATAAACGCACACAAAGAAGCGTGACATTCAGTCTGTTTCTGAGGCGCTAATCACAGGCCGAGCTCCATTGAAGCTCTGGTGCTTTTTTGATATTTACAGAGGTGTGAAACAATGATAAGAATGAACACGTTCAAACATGTGGCCATGAGGATTGCATTTTTATTGCGGGGCTTGATGGCTTTTTGATGTTCAGGCTCGCCCTGCCAAATCAGACAGCAACATCAGAGCTTGCACAAAGATCATCGTCTTGCCTGCCTGATGTGTCACTGAATCCTGGTCTTTTCTTGGCTTGCTGGACTAGTTCTCCTTGAAAGTTTTGGGGCTGACTCGCAGGAGACCAAGGTTACCAGTTCCTAAGGGGTTGTAAGTGGGTAGGTGCATTCAGAGAATCACATAAGGATCTCTCTCTGTGGAGCTCTGCCAGTAAGGTTTGCAGACCATGGTGTTATTTGATGATGACTAGGGAGGCAGCAGAAAAATATATCAAATCAAAATCATCCTCAGGGCTTTTAGATGATTGTGGGGCGGTTTTTCAGCAATCCTGCCTCTTTTTTCCCCCCTGGGACTCTTCAATCCCAACTCATTCTGAACCCTAGAATGTAACCTTCAGAATCCGCTCTTGGCCAGGGGAGGGTTTGCAGTCAATATTATTTTGTCATGATGTTCTCAGTGAGGGTACAAAAGGACAGACTGTGGCTGGAGTTTGGGCTGATGGCTGATTTGCGTTTGTTGCAGTTTGTGTGCTACATGGGCTGGCTGGATTGGTTCTGTTTGTCCTCTCACAGAAGTACATCACTTGTAGGCTAACTGTGTATGGTGACCTTCCTCCCCAGTGGAAATGTGTGTTGAAGCAATTGATCCTCGAGTAGAATATCAGAGGTTAAGGTAAGAATTAGAACAATTGCTTTATTAAGAAAGACCACGTCCCCATGAAACCATGCCATACCCGAAGTACTGATTCATCTGCACTTGTGGAGGGCAAAACAATTTATTCTGGCATCTAAACAAAACCCATTTGAAATCCTGTGCTTTTCAGGTGAAATGTAATTATAAGAAGGGCTGACATGTTTTGTGTTGTAGAGCAACTCTGTTTTTGTTGTTTTACCTCATGGCTTCCAGGGAAATGTTTCTGGAAGCTCTGACAATCTCTCCTGTCTTTACTTGTGTGATGACCTAATTTGGGCATACCATGCCCTTTTGCTGAGTTGTGAGATGGGTAGGTTCTTCACATGCAGGAATGTAAATAGTGCAGAGTGGTGGTTGTAATGACTGGACAGATAGGAGCTTGTAGGAGCTTTTGGACGTGATTAAGAATCCTGCTCATTTGTTCATTTGTTAGAGGCTGGGCAAGTAATGATATGCACAATGATCTGCAAACATCAGTGTTCTGGATTGTTGGCACACGTTCCACTGACATAACCTAAATAAGTGTCCACATAATTCTTGATGTTAATGTATTTTTTTAACTATTGTAGGGAAGTCACAGTGCACAGTTCTATGGTACTGGTTATGGACATTGTATAATTTGAATTTTGCCAGCTCTGATAATTGCCACATGTCCTTAAGACACTCACCCCTTATCTGACCTCCTTGCAGACGGGGGAAGAAGGAAGTGACAAGGAGTGTTAAACTGAGCTACAGGAATCTTTAGGAATTGATGATGGTCATTATCCTGTAAACTATCTTTTAGGTTAGAATGGAGAGAATAAGAATTCAGTTTTAACAAGTGCCTAACTTCTTTTTGGTACAACACTGTAATAAATGCAGGCCAGGGGTATTGCTCATAAAACCCACATGGATGTTAATGTCATGGACAGCCTTGTGAGGCAGTTTAGCCCAATATGATTATTTTTCACAAACAGTCCTGCGAAACGCCTGACGTTAGGAGAGCGTTTTGGTATTTTCTGTGAAAGGGAGTATTTTTTTCTTCACCTGAAGTGTCTAGACAGTGGTTTTCGTGCTCTGTTTGCTCTCCTGGACAGAGGCCAAATCTTCCCACTCCGAGGTGATAAGAAACATGTCTTATCTGAGAGTGCGAGAGAAGGGAAAGCTAAAGAGCAGAGAGCAAGTGTCAGTCAGGTAGTTTCCAAAGCCTTGATGTGAACGCTTGGCAGTGCTTCTCTGACAAGAACAGGGCACGTGGGGAATGCAAGAGGAGAGGCAAAGAAAGAGAAAGCACAATAACGGGGAAAAAAATAAAGAACAAAGTAGAGCAAAAAAACTTGCAATACATTGATACAATCCGGTTAAGCAATCCTCCTTGCAGTATATAGGTATTTAGTGCTAATATCAACATAAAGATATGACACATGCTTGTCTTTGCATTTATAACCCTGACAAATGAGGATAAAAGTAAAAAAAACACTTCCACGCTCTCCCCTAATTTGTAAATTATGAAGAGAAATTGTGTATGAAAATTCAACAAGAAAATGCCTCATAAATGAAATACTGTAGGTTGCATATTTTGGCTTCCCTGTTGAAATATCCTCAGCATGACCTGTAAGTATTAGCAGTTGCTGCTGTTTTCTCTCTGTATTAGACTCAAAAATGTGTGCACAGAAGAAAGTTTGCAAAGAAGAGGTCATTTGGCCTAGATCATGTGTTCTCGTCCAGCGTTTCTTGACAGAAGCCAGGGTATAAGCTTTTTACAAGATGTTTGGGTAGCTTGTTCCAGTCTCCTACTACTCTGTGTGTAGAAGGGCGTTATGAGAAATTATCCAGCCTATGTGGTTCTGAGCTAAATGTTCCAGTCACTTGCAGACACCATCTGTCTTCATTCCTGTCCTCACTCTCAGCAAACGAAGAAACAGGATGTGTGTTAATGACTGTTCCCATTTCTCCCAGAATATTTGTATCTGCATATTCTCATCATTCCTTTACTTGCCTTTATTTTTTTTCCAGTTGATGTACATTAGTATAAAATTGTGCAGTGGGAGATTTTGCCGACCATTAATTATATTGTAGGGATCACAGCAATTTAGAAATGGAATGAAGGCCAATACAAATTACAGGAACTGCGTTCCTTAAACAGAGGATAAACCAGAATAGGAAGTCTGTTTTGTCTGGATTCCTCTCCTGATAGTATTTGTTGTGTCAAACAGTGATCCAGCATTGGAAAAGGATTCTCTCTCTCTTGACTGTTTGGAAGAAGAAGAGGGGTAAAAATGGATATAAGCTATCAAAGCCATGGTCTTTGCCATATAATGCGTGAACAATCAAGACTACAGTGCTCAAAGCTTGCTTTCACTTTCAGCTATTACAATGAAAGAGTATAAGATTGAGGTCACTCATTGAGGTGCACTGAACAGCACCTATATTCCGCCAACAACAGTCGTGAGTGTAATACCACAGCTATTCAGGCAATTCATTGCATTATGCCTATCTTCTGGGGATATTGTCTGTCATGAAAAGTCTCAGGGTCCCTGAAGTAAAAATCAATCCATGAATTGTGCCTTGCTTGTTGTTTGAAGTCCATTGTGGCTTTATTCCCTAGCCAGGTAACACAAGAATGCCCCTTTTATTCTGAGCATAGTTGATCCACAATATTGGCAACTGGTCCTTAATTCTTTTGAAAGCAAGGTAACTCTCAAGCTCGAAGTTATTCAGCCCCTTTTCTCTCTGCATTGAAAGGACGGCTGTGTTGTGATACGAAAAGGATTCAATAGATGCGAATGATTTATTCAAGGAAAACATTGAAAGTTTTGGTATGAGAAGCACACAGCCATTCTACTCTGAAGGACACGGAGTGTCAGTCTCGTTTTCCACAACAGGAACAAATTCAATAAGAATTTCGATCTGTTCTGTGTTATTAAAGAAGAACAAATTAATAACCGGGAAAGAAAAAAAAATAAAGTTTGAGAATTCAGCGCACTTTGACACATCGGTTCATGCTCACTCTGTGTCTAAAGTTATGTTTTTCTTCAGATTTGTTTTAAATCTCGGCTTGTTCATGTACAAAAGAGTTAAAAAGTTTTGGTAAGTATGGCCTGGGTTGTATGACTCTGACTATTGTCCCTCTTTTTTGGACTTATTACAGCAAGTTTCCTCTTAAATCAGTGGGCGATGTGCAAGGATGTTTTCGTTTCTCGTTTTATGGTAAAAACCTTCTCCTTAATGCCTCCAGTGACACCAGACCACTGACTGTTTTTTTCTGGAGCTTGGGTTTTCTGTTTTTATGAGGTTTTCCCATTCTTGTGCTTGTCCTTCTCCTGCTCTTTTTTACCTTGAGAGTAACATGCATGTTGTATTCCAATTTCTCTACCCATGACATTTACAGTAGTATAATTTGGTCTTTGGTAGAGTTTATTGTTGCACAATTTAAATCTTTCCACAAAACCTCTGCTTTTGCTGCTAGGTCTCTTCTTAACTCTAAAAAAAGACATAGGGGCTTAAATTACTTGACTTTTTTCATAGCTACAGAGAATAAAATTTAATCACTGGATCATCATGGTGGTCAACATCTCTTCCACAGGAGAAATAAAAGGTTAGTGTTTGGTCAGTTCCTGGTCTTGGTCATTTCACCTGCTATCATGTAACTGACAATTTCAATACTGCCCGAGTAGCATTTCTTCTGCACACCAGGCTGTCAAACTGGAACTTAACAGTGAGATGCTATCAAAGTGAATTTTGATGTAAATTGGCAGCCTTTTGTAAATATCTGAAACGCAGCAGAAAGGTGCATGCTAAGGGTTAAGTACACAATTTCAGCAAGCAGTTGGCCTACAGCACCTGGAAGCACTAAGGCATAATCATAGTGGGAATGGAAGGTAAGCAATGGAGTGCAATTACTGCCCTTCACTTATTCTTAATGAGTCTAAAACGGACTCCATTCTCTTGTTTTGTACCAAAGCACAAGAGAGACAAACGGCCTGAGCCCTTAATTTGCAGGTAGTCCTTTTGAAGTTCTCCTGAGTTAATTGGCTGAATGGAGGCTCTCGATGGCTGCCTGCTATTTTCAGGACATAATGGTGTCTGGAACTCTCCGAGCCCCATTGTCACAGGAATAAGGCATCAGGATCATTTAGTGGAATGAAATGTGCGAATCCTCCCAAGGTAGGCTTTAATCTTTTTTCATTATTTTTCCATTATCCATAAATACTTGTAGAACTCTTCCCACTGGGTTTTCTTTGGCAACAAAAATAAAACGCACAGATTTTTAAAAATATTCTTTTACACCCTAACCCTTTCACTTTCTGCTTTCATCTTTTACAGGGGACAAGTAAGTTCTATAGAGTGAGCTGGCTGAGTATATACTATTCAGATATATGGGAATAAAACCATTGACAACCCTAGGGCCTAAGTGGGCTATATTCATACATATTTAACTGTACCCTAGAACAAAGACGGCATTTTCAGATGTCAGAGCTCTTACAAGACATGTCTTTAGAAGCTCACTTCCACGTGCACTTCATGACCTCTGTGTTTGGACTCTCTGTCCTGATGCATTTTGAGTTTGCTTTTGACTTATTGCTCATACTAGGTCAGTGCCATCTGTGATCATTGCTACACCGCTCAGCTGTGAGTGCAGAGCAGTTAAAAACTCCCTTCCGACTGCCACCTGTACTGCTCTGTCATATGGCCGCAAACTAGACAGCAATTTTTCGCAGATCATTGCACGTACAGGACGTTCTACTGGGCCCTTACTGTTGTTGCTTAACCACTGCGTATGTAAAAAACCATATTGCTGTACTTCCCAAACTGGCGCATGGGATTAGGGCTCTATGACAAGACCATAAATTCACTCAGTGCCGTGTTACCCCTCCCCTCCAACACAACCATTCCTATTGCTTTGTGGGTCTACATCCAAATATGCCAGTGTTTATCCTTCAAGTATGGTGGCAGGGCAAGGACATTCTGTGAGTATTCTTCTTATTCCATCAGCCCATGGCAAATGATTAAAAAAAAAAGAGAGAGGGAGCAAAGTGGAGCTCGTCTCCATGTGCCCGTCCACAGGGCTGATAAAAAGCCTAAGGAAATGGAAAGATCTCTGTGGAATCTTCCCCTTTTATTTCACGCACCCTTGTCTATTTGTCCAAGAAAGTGGCCAGCTGCTCCAGCATGATAAAACCACAATGGGAGCTATTCGAATGAAAGGGAAGTTTATTCGCAGAGCGCGGTGCTCAGTGCCTGGCAATAATACACTTCTTGTGGAGGCTTAATAGAGTTTTCCCTCTTGTAGAAATTGGCTTGATTACAAGCCCTCAAAAACAGACATTTTTGTATCTTATTTTTCTTTTTCATTATGTTTTTTTTTTCTCTGAAGCAGTGTTGTTTAATTGCTGGGTTCGTTCTAGGAAGAGGAAGAGCTGTATGCTTGAGCTGAAGGGGGACTGTTGAAGATGGAGGGTTACTGTGAGTAAATGGGAGAATTGTGTACTGTGTATTTTGTATAAAGGTGAGCTACCGAGCCATTTAGTGCTGGGAAAGACTCCTGATCTTCTAGAGTAAGGTGCTGCTACAACGAACCAATGAAAACCTCTCGATCTGTTAGTATATTTGCCAGCTTGAAGCTCTTGTGAGCCCTGTACCATGAGTAGTAGCTTCATCTGACAACAATGCACAAACTTAAGAATTGCAGAAGTCCACTTGATCCATCTCCCTTGTGTTTTTGGGTCGAGAGTCTCCTGGGGATATCGTGGTCAACCTCAGGGTGGAGGTGGAGGATGGGTCGAGACCTTTGCGTTTTCAGGATGTTGCTGTAGCTGAACTAAAACGTCCAAAAGTGCTACTGTTCACATACAGTTCCAAACTCTATTAGATCCCATGTGAAAGAATCGTTTAAATACATTTCACATAGAAAGAGCCGGCATATTGATATTATTTTCTTTTCAAATATTTATTGCATTTAACTTTCCAAAAAGTGCATTTTGGACAAGGGTGGTGTGAGGTGGGAGTGCTAACTACACAGTTCTTGGCTCCAGGCTTCGATTCTTACATGTGGGATTACGGTGGTGTTGTGCTCTGGTTTCTTCTCTTCTTGTATGTGTGCCCTGAGATGGACTGGCACCCTGTCCCACCCTGTGCCCTGTGTCCCTGGATAAGCTTGGTGTTGCCCTGATTCTATTATTCCAACCAGAAATAGGGTTTTCTGTGAATGGGTGGATGAAAGGGCACATTTTCATGTAAAAACAGCTATATTATGTTGTCTGTTTTGCTGTGCAGTGTCTGTTAAAACAAAAGTTTGGAATTGAAGATAGGACACTTATGGCTTTTAATGTGTTCATCAAAATTGGGGGGAAAAAACAGGGAGTGATCTCTTCTGACTTTTGCATAAGATTTAAAAAAATATTTTAAGTGTTAAAAGTGTATTTTCCTTAAAAAACCTAACGCTGTTCTTCTGTATCTTTTTTGCTTTACCTTTTATGCTTTTTCAAAGCACTGGGCTTTTATAAATGTACTCTCTGGTTTGCAAATAGTCAAGCATTGTGATTATTTTTGGTTTGGGGTAGATTTTGAGCATCCTGCTTACAAACTATGGTGTCGCAGTAACGTAAACACGGCCAGTATTACTTTCGCATTTTTTTATGGCAAGGGTGTTGGGTAAATTGACTATTTTTTCATGTTAACCATTTTTCATTGGCCGTTCCACAAATAAGAGTTTTTATTTTCTATTCGCACACAGTCATAAATGAATGAAATAAAATAATACAGGGAAAGAGCCACTATGGGACAGTTTGTGGATAAAGAAAGAATTTAAAAATAAATCTTCTTGGGTTCTAATCTTGTGCTCTAGGCAATGTGCTGTTAAGCCCTAGTTCCTGTGACAGGTCCTCCACCTGGACAAGCTTGGACAATGACTCCATAATGTCTCTGTTTAGAAGGAACAGTACTTCACAGACAGCTAATCACACTCATAACCAAAGGCACCTGCCCCATCTGCTGCTACACTGGGTTGGGAATCTTAAAGAGGCTAAACCTCACTTTCATGCTTGTCTTTTATTCCCAGTAAGTGCTTTTCGAACCAAGCTGTTACCACTGCCCCTCTTTCCCTCCCACAAGATCATAGTTGCTTGACGTAAGTACAGCCAATCTGGGTAAATATGAATCTCTCCTTACTGTCACTGCTGGCATATTATGTCCCTGAGGGAACATTCTTTTCATAATATCATAAGCTGCTTAGCGGTGTGCTTCTATTTAAGGCATACATATTAATAGCTATAAGGAAATCATATTTGAACTGTTCCTTGCAATCAGTGTCTTAAGGATTGCTGTTATACTCTGTATAAGGAGGTGCTAATAACTGAAGGCACTTACACTGGGCGATCTAATCCCTTTGTATGATAAAAGACTCGGCTTGGAAAAGAGAGTGGCAGTTCACAGGAGAAGGTGCTCCAGCATTTTAGTTCTCAAGATCAGAAACAGCCTCCTTTTTTCGTGACAACATCAGCCAGATATGATAAATGTCTCAAAAAAAACCAAGCCGAACACAAGTGTAGTATACCTCTGCCTGCCACCACTCTTGGAAGTGTTCAACAGAAGTGATCCGTGTGACTGTGAGCCAGTCGTGTCTTGCCATTGGCCGTTTCACTTCCCCACCTGGATACTGAAAAAACGTTCTCACGCAGCCAGAACCTGGACATGTTTAACACTGAACATACAGCACTGTTTCATTACGGCCGTTCTGGGTCTCAGTCCTGGGGCTCTCCAGTGTTATAATAATATACTATGCCCTTCTGAGCCGGCACCCCTCTATTCATTTTGCTGTGCTCCCAAAGAGAAGCGTGGACTTTCTTCTTTGGTCACGTGAAAATGAGCTTCAGGACATGTAAAAGTAAACAGGGACATATAACTGTGTTAGGAAGTAGTTGATACATTAGTGAATTTGTTAATGTATTTGGAAAAGCATTTATAAAGTCATGATTAGATTATAGGGAGGCGAAGGAAATTTTAATAGAATTTAAATGTAGGCATCAGTCTGTCCACCATTCCATGGGGAAAAGCTTTTTCCCAGTAAGGGTTATAACAACCTTGAACCTAATCCTGAATCCTGAAAGAATGGGGAGCAAGACAGGGCACAGTGCTTGACAAGGTGTACTGTACTTGTACAATTTTCAGGGTCACCAGTAAACTGAACCAGCATGTCTCTGGGAGGCAGGTGGAGACCAGGACACAAGAAAGACACCCCATGTTCACCTGGGTCACAGAGTATCCGGTCCAAGTCCTGCAGGGCCAGTGTATCTGCAGGGGTTCATGCTCCCTTTAAAGTCGAATCTGAAGAGCTGGAGAAGCTGTTAAATTGGTTTAGGTTAAACAAGTAATTAGCTGGTAAGATCATTAAGAACTGATCGGGATGAAATCCTGCAGACCCACTGGCCCTCCAGCACTGGGATTAAACCAACCTGATGTGGTTTAATCCCACATGAAGATGGACTTCTTCAGAATCAGGTCAGCCACAAGCCAGTGGTAATTTCATACACTTGTGTTTAAGACTGAGATCAGGAGCCATATCTTTACACAAAAGATGATAGGAGTAGTGAACAAGTCACGAAGTTGAAGGCACGACTACTTTCAAGAAAGTTGGATGGGCTTGGTGGCCTCCTGTTGTTCGTAAGCCCTCTTATGTTCTTGAAAACATTCATATGACCATTTCATCAAGTGGTAGCAAAATATGATAAGGAAAAAAGAATTTAGTTTCCTTATGAAACTATTACTGGATAGCCTCAACTTTTTTAAGTGTTTAAAGTGTTGAGTTCAACAGAGAATTATTTTAGTTTTTAAATATGTTTTTAGAATGAAAATCTGTTTTTTTTTCTTATGAATAATCATACCTGCAGTGATTAGTGTGTCTGGACTGACAGCTAATAAGTCTAGTTTTGTTACCATCACTGTCTTCCTTTCAAAGTTAAAGAAAATGAGAAACTCTTCCTGCAGAAATTTGTCACCTCATATCTAATAACTCTAAGGTCTTTATATACTGTATAGATATACTGTTGTATGATATATACAGTAAATATTTCTTATAGATAGATATATGAGGCCAGGGCTTCCAGCAAGCCCAGATTTGCTCTTAGACTTGCAGTATAAACTGAAAATCTCTGTGAACAACTTGGGCTCTAATTCCAGCAGGACTTTAGAGGGTGCTGTGAGCTGAGCTGATAGATACTGTAGAATTCCAAGGAGAAAGAACCTCTTTTGGCATCAGAAGGGCTTTTGATAAGCACCGCAAATAGCCACAGAATGACATTTAGCCTTGTCAGTGCTGTGCTAATGAGCATGACTAGAAGTAAAAAAAAAATGCCTTTGCTTGGTTTGCAGTAGCATAATGTTAATAAATGGAATGGAAAAGTGGCAAATTGTGCAAGAGTAATCTCAGCTGTGGCCATTAATAAGAGCTTAGACTGCTGTTGATTTATTGACTCTCTTTGAAGAGATTATTTACAGAGCTCATTTATTGAAAATGGCAGATATCATTCACTCATCCATGGCTCCAAAAATAAAATAGAGATGCGTAAAGCTTTTTTTCACATTTATAAAGATATCCTAATTGCTTCTTCCCCTGTAATTAAGTCACTGGGACTAAAAAGCCAGGCGGGATCCCAGATTGGAGTGTGGCTTGGTCCCTTTGTTCCCCAGAAAACATTTGACAGTATTCCGTCTGTTCTCATATTTGTGCTCTTTTCTTGCTTTGCTACCACTTAGAGCTGTTGCCCGAATGTGTATAAACCCCTCTATTAGTTCACATACCTGGAGCTGAATTGAATTATAGAACTTAGTACTAATGTTTCGGACTTGCCCAATGTGCTAGAAATCTTGAGTGGCTTCTTCCATGTGGCTTGTTTAGAAGGGCTAGTTAAAGAATGAAATAAAAAATGGAAGACATTACAAGCCTGAAAGACCCAGCTGAAACCATGCTTACAATCCTGACTGTTCATCCTGATTCAATCAATCATGATTGTTCATGTACTGTGAAAACAGACAATGATAATTCCATAGGAACTCACTGCCTCTTTGACTGAGAACATATTTTCTTTTATCTTGGAGAGGAAAGTGTTGGCCAGTCTCATTTGGTGAGGTCGATAAAAACAAATGTATGGTGGTATTTGCCCTTAATGACCAAAAAGAATAAGCATTCCGTTAGAAGTACTTCCCAAGTCATAGGATCACGATTCAGACAACACCAAATGGATGTCTGAGAGCAGCCTTCTTCAGATTCGCCACATCACCCCGAAAAAACAAGCACGGTAGTATCTGAAGAAGGTCCTGCAGCTGATTTATTTCTTGGCATCTGATCTTTTTGTACAGCGCTAATGCCGAGTGAGATTTGATGATGAACGTGAGTTTTTCTTTCACTCAAGTCGTAGATTCCGAATGTCTGATGGAAAGGAAATTCTGCTGAACTGGGCAAGGACATTGTGGGGGTGGTGAAAGAAACCAGGATGCAAAATGTCAAAACCATAAGCCTCTACTGTGCAGCAGGGGGGGCTGTACCACAGTGAGAAGTTAATGAGCTGCGCCCAGCTTTGACACATTGGTTCTCCAGTAGGGGCATGGTTTCTCAGCCCGGATGAGTGCCTCAATTGTGGGGATATGTTCCTCTAAGCCTCCAGTTGACAGCAACACAGTGCTCTTATTTAAAGCAATTTCAAACATGTCTTGTCTGACAAGTTTTAAATCCTACTTAACACCCCGTAACAGCTGCGAGTTTACTGTCAGAATTAAAGAGAAGAATTCTCAAAGGGGGAAATTATCACTTTCATTTTGCTCAGCTCTGTTCAGTTAAAAGGACATGGCAAGGATGTTTACCTAGGGATGAATATATTATTACCAATTTGCAACACAATGCTTTCATTTTGACAAAAAGAAAGGATGCAGTTTATCGGGTATTTTAATTGCTGCCATTATGGATCAAGGAAGAAATAAAAGCATGATTTTGGTGTATAAACATAAATATCTTAGGATTGTGAGGTGTTACTGTCTGTCTGTCAGATCAAACAATTCTTCTGTGTTGTATTTCTGATTCTCTACATCCAGCTGGCAGAGGATGAAAACCTGCAGCATTAATACAGAATGTTATGTTGCTTTTTTTTCCTTACTCTTTTTCTTTTGTAAACTTAGCATTACTACAAAAGAAGGAAGACTACTAATTAAAAAAAAATGTGCTTACTGAATATTTATGCATACACTGTGATATATTTATGGTTTATTTGATTTTCACACAATTATTTGCCATTCTGGGGTTTGGACAATTGAGGTTTGGATGTTTCTGTATCCACCACTAAGGGATATAACCTGAAAGGAAGGGTATTCTATGTTCAGTTTGTTTATTGGTTTTTCAGGGAAAAGAAAGATTATTACATGGTACAATATACAATAATGAGCAAAAGTGAACAATCATCATGGCATTGCAGACTTGGTGCCTCAACAAACTGTGTAAATCCAGCAGTGTAAATAATGTAAAAACAGGAATAAAGGAGTGGGGGGAAAAAGGAAACCAGAAATGCAGAAGAGATAAGGGAAGGGACACGAGAAAAGAAAGAAAAAAGGTAGTAAAAGCACAGAAAAGGGATGCCACAGTCTATAAGGTTTTTCATATACCTGGGTCAAGCTGCAAGTTTAGAAAGGGCTGCCAGGAAGGGTATTCTAAATATTCTGGTGAAAAAAACATTTTGGTTTCCACAGGTTTTAACATCTGAAAGTAAGAAAAGTCATTTTCAGAATAAAGGGGAAGTAAAGGTTTGAACTTTCCAAATAAGGGAATGACGCCAAAGAGAGAGTTCCTGCAGAGATGACGGCATAGACTGATCTTCCAGTTTTGAAAATGCGTAATTATTTTTGGATGCTTTGTGTTTGTCGCTCTGTTGCCAACAGCTGTATCTGTCAGGCTACACAAATTACCTCGTGAAGAGTCCAGTGTCGCCACTTTACCAACAGGGGTCACAACAAGCAAAAAGATAAATGCAGGAATTAGAAGCCTGCCTTTCCTCCCCAGATTATTTCCATCTTAAAACAATGTGTTGTGGAAGGAGCCTATGAAAGCTTTGCTTCACATTGTGTTTCTATGGGGAGGTGCCTTTTTTTTCCTTTTTTATCAGACCAGAAAAGCAAAAACAAATCACCAAATGTAACAATCTTTCCCCTGTCCTCTTCCCGATTGCATGTGAGGAGGTGACGAGATAAGCGCTTTGGGACGTGTTGCTGTGAGAAAGACACCTTTTATCAGCTCATACCTCCGACTTCTGCTTAGTCTAGTCAGCTTGAAAATATGACTGAAATCTGATAGGGGAATCAGCCCATCTCAACAACAGTGCAAGCATGAGCTCTGCACACTCATGTTTATGTTGCCTCTATCCTTTCTCGGAGAGAAACTCAGCTATGTGTCACAAAATTAATCCTGTAAATGACTTCTTAGTCCATTCTTCTAAAAGTTTTGAACTTTGGGTACATTCTAACCTTGGCAGGTTGGAAAATACATTATTAAGGCACACATAATGTGATAGACCCCTGCTGATAGCTGTCTATGGAAAAATTACACAGGGTAGAAATGTGAAGATTTTTTTTGACCATTTGTCAATTTTTGGATTGCACAAACCTGTCCTGTCGCCGAAGCCCCAGCCAGGGAAGAGTATTTCTTGTGCAACGAGTAATGCACTGTTTTCTTTGATGAAGTGATTGCTAGAATATTCCCACCTACTGCCGGAGAGCATACAAATGACAGACATGTCATTTTGTCACATGAAATGAAGCAGCATAAAAATGTTTTAGCCATGTAAGGTGATGGTTTAGGGGTCCAGTACGCCTGGTGTTTTTGCAGGCAGAGCTACAGTATCTGTGCTGTTGGCAGAAGAGTTACAGTATATGACCCCTGAAATCTTTCTCATGGATTTGAGAAATGATTGTTTTTCAGCATATGTTCTGAATAAACAGAAGATGTTTACCAAACAAACCATTCCTGTGGGGTTAAATTAGGTGCACGAAAAAGGCATGCGGCCATCACACCTCATCTGTTTTGAATACTAGAGAGTGGATTGTCTCTGAGAGTAAGTGGCTGTTACTGGGGCAACTTTATGACCTGAAAAGTAAGCATTTAACTAAAACTTTCTTTTGGAGATGAAAGGAAAATATGACACCCAGAACAAACAAGTTAAAAAATGTGAGCCTCTAATTATAGTGCACTGTCTGATATATAGCTTAGTGTAACGACTGTTTTGCTTCTGAAATGTGGAATTGATGACACCAGGTATTACAGTGGAAGCTTGTGGTTAATTCCGTTATGTTGACGCTGCATTTTTATTGTTCACAGTAGCGGGGGGAACTACTTATTAGTTTTTGTTTTCAAAATGCCACAAATGCGTCACTACCTCCATTCTGTACCTGATTAGCTGGCCATTGTAGGAATGCGGTCCCTGGCAGCTGAAAATCTACCAGGGTAAAGTGGCACTGTGATTTTGAAGTGTAGAACGTTTGGTATTGATTTTCTTTACTAGCTAATTTTGTTCTCGAAAGGCTTCCTGAAATTAATAAAGCAGTCAAGTAAGGGTAATTCTTTAGAAATTATACTGACGTGCATATTTTTGTAAGGTCTTATAAGATGATGCAGTCTTACTGTATGAAAGAGAGAAATGGTTGCAGTCCAATGCGCTCTTTAAGTTGTAGGTGAAATATGTTTTAACTGTAATTGTAAAATAACTTTCGCATCGCATAAGTTATTATACATTCTTTAAAGTTACAACAAGCTGAATAAAACCTGAAGCTAAAAGCTCTTTGTATGTTCCCAAACTGCTGTAAGAACAATTGGTTTAGTTAAATACACAGCATATAGAACTTAACTGTTTTGTACTATGCTGTCCAATGCTGATCCTGCCTTGCTTCTTAGTTTGTCAGAGAGCTAAGAAAAAGATGATGGGTGAGCGAGGTTAGGCCCTTCATGATGGGGTTCAGTTTGCTTGTGTCATCCAAGAGGTAACGAGCAGTGGTTCAGAGCATCTTCTGGGCTGTGGGCAAAGCGTTTAGTCTGATTGCATGGGTGGTATCAGAGCCTAAGAACAAAACCACAATGCTACAGGTCACGTAGGCCAGAACAGCGAAATAGAAACAGAACAGTGCAACATGGGACCAGCTTAGAAGAAGCTATGAAGCTTGAAGCCAAACAACATTGCTTCCTTAAGAGTCTAGTAAAAAATAAAACCTATTGATATCATTTCCTAATGTGTTTTTTGGAATCCACCACCGCAAGAGCTTACAAACGGCAGCAATAACAACATTCAGGATCACGGCTTACCTTGTATGGGTGTATTTTCCTGGCTCTGTGGCCTTGTGATAGGCTAGTGTACTGCCCTAGGCAAGAGCAGTCATGTACTGTCAATCCCTCCTTGTATCCTGTGCTTCCAGGATGGGATTTGCTGGCCTTACTGAGAATGGATGGATAAATATGGATCATGTAGTTAAATCTTTAGGGGCTAACTGACTTGACCATATTTATTTTCTTCTTGGATTGGTTATGAAGAAATTTTGGTTATAAATGCACTGTCCATTAATTTACCTGTATGTGCTCCTTATGCGCATGAGTTTGAAGCTTGCTGTGGCTCATAGATTCTTGTGTCTCTGGTGGGTTGTCTTGCTCTTTTTCAACCTTTTTTTTTCCTTTACCGGCTTTATTCATACCAAAGCATAATTCTCTATCTTTGTAGTTCAAGTAGGTAGCTGCGTCAGCGTGCGTAGGCTGCAAAGGAACAAGTAATTGGTTTAATTCCATGCTGAAAAGAAGAAAGGAAACACAATGTCCACAGCTGAAACATTGTGTTTCCTTTCTTCTCTTTTCAGCATGGAATAAACCTTTACTTGTTCCTTTGCATTCTCTATCTTTGTATCTTTGTTTTCAAGTGTTTATTTTACAGGACTCATGCTAGCTGCAGAGTTGCAGTGTCATTGTCCGAGGACACAACGTAATGGTATGTTTGTAAAATGACTGAGAGGTCTTTGAGGTCAGTGGGTAATATCTGTCTGTAACATCAACTCATACAACAGCACCACACTTCTCACTCTTTAATTCCTTAGATGTTTGGAGACGTTCCAACACGTGTAATTTGTGATCGTGTAAAGTGTTTTCTCACCATGAAGAAAGCAGAGTAAGCAAAAACGCTTAATCCTTTCATGAATGGCTTGGAATAGAATAGTTGCCACTCCTGTGGTGATTGCTTCAAACTGGATTATAACAAAAGCTTAGTGGTTACCAGTTGCCATACAAATATGATTTGTGTAAGTTCATGTATAGGGCATGGGTGGCTTTATACCAGGTGTCCTTGTTTCTGGTCCTGGAGAGCAGTTGTATCTGCAGTTTTTCCAGGTCTGTTTGAAGTCCCAGAGATGCCATTAAACTGGTCCAGTGGAGCCGATAGTAGTGCTAATTGTGGTTAAATAGAAGCGAGTTGGACTGAAACCTAGCTGAAACTACTGGTCTATCCACACACACAGCAGTGTCTGTGGGTTTTCATTCCACCTCCGCTCTTAATGCCCCTTTTCAGATTTATGTTGACCAATTTTATACATTTCCGGCGTCAATGATTCAAAGAGACCTAGAACACCTGCTGGATTCTGTCCCTCAAGGACTGCAGTAGTAGTAGAATTAGTAGTAGTGAAGTACTCAAACACAAATTGGTCATTTGTAACCAAATCATACTCATTCAACACATTCCAGATTAACATTAGCAGATTAAGTTGCTACCATTCTCTTGTCAAGTTGTTATATTCTTGTGCAGGCGTCCTTCTATTCTTTAATGTAGAAAAAGGATAAGAATGCCGTGTTATTGTGGATTAGTGTGTATGATGTACAGTACAAAGCTTGGACACCTGAAGCAATTTCTAACGCTGAAAAAAGACTCCAGTGTCCTGCTGCTTGTTACACACCATCGAATCCCTTTCTTGGTGCTCTGTGAGTTCTGTCAAAGGGGGATTAAAAAAAACAGCCATTGCTGTTTTGTTTTCTTTTCAGACAGACAAGTTGGAGCTGGAACGCAGCAAAGGAATTTACAAAACACATACCTGAGGCGTATTCTTTGTCACAGTGAGGGAGAATTCTATTCCCAGCGCCAATTAATGTCACTGCGGTTAACTGCACTGTAATTGCATGAGTAACCTCAGAGAAGGAACAATAAGAGCCTAGATGCTTCGTAATATGAGGGTTTTTGAAAAATCAAGGCTGCAATTATTACTATAATGCTTAACTTATTGTGTGCTATAAAGTAATTGATTTTTTTTTTCAAACCCAATGATAGAAGTGAAGGGAAAGCAAACACTGAAGAAAAGACACCCGTCAGGAGTGTAGATGCATCAAATGCATCAGAGCCGTTTCTGACATGGCTGGTCAAAGCGAAGAATAATGAAAGATCTTCTAATATGTTTCAAGGCCTGTTTGTTATTCCTTCCTTTTTCAAAAATTCTAATGTAATTCCAAGCCACTGTCAGCTCTTCATCATCCTCAGCATCACAGGCCTTTTACATTTTAGAAGCATTTTCTTCTCCAGCCTGGGACTTGTGCAGTTTTTTTCATTCCTCCTTTGCCTTTGTCAACAAGGCAATTACGTCAAACAGTCCTAGTGTGCACATTTAGGAGGCGAGAGCTCAGCTGAGGGAAAAGATCTGGAGGGGGCCTGAGCCAGGCAGACACCCCTTGCCATCACTGGTAAACTTCTAAAATGAGTATCGGCACATTGTTGAAGGACGAGGTTCAAAAGAGTGCCTTCTGTAGTGCCAGTTGAGTATGCAAAAGAGATAACTAGAATGTTAACAATCATTTTGTTCGTCCTGTGTTTCTGTACGTGCTGGTGATTTCTCACCTCGCCTTTGACTCGGGTGGGCTGCATCACTGGCCGAGAGACACCGACTTGGCATTTAAGGTGAAGTGGGTGGTCTGTAAAAAGAGCAGGCCCATGCTAGAGATTGCTGCGATCCCACGAAAGCACAAGCTGCAACTTTAAGCTGTCAGCACAGCCTCTGAAGGTACAGTGATGGGAACCGATGGGGGTATTTTGCTCCACATTAAAGCTGATCATATCCCAAGCAAATGAGGGAGCATTCACAGCACATGATGAGTCAGACTGAAGACAGACCTTCTCTTTCATGTTTCATGTACATTTAAAGATTTTATAGATACTGTTTCCAAACAGAATACTGTTCCTAATCTACAGATATACATAGACTTTTAAACACCACGTCTTTATATGGTGCAACTCCACATGAGGGCCTACTGTGTCATCTGGATCTCTTTCTTTAAGACTTTTTTTTCCCCAAGATGGGAAAAAAACACTACTTACACATTTAACTGCTTCCAAAGATGGCCTTGGAATTACGTTAGCTGATGTAAGCTCTTGGGTTCTTTGATACAGAACTTGTGTTGACCAGTTCTTCTTATTTGTAAGGCTCCTTAGCCATTTAGCTACATGCAGTTGTGAGAAAAGGTTTTTGAACCTTTAGGAATTATCTGGATTTCTGCATGAATGGCTCCTAAAATGTGATCTGATCTTCAGCTATGTCATTGAACAACACAAACAACATTTTACATTGTCATATCTTTATTGAACAAACGGTCTAAACAATCGAGGGCATTGATGGAAAAAGTATGTGAACCTCTAGGATATTGACATCTTGAAGAGAATTGGATGACCTTGATTGTTTAAACCATTTGTTCAATAAAGATATGACAATGTAAGATGTTGTGTGTGTTTTGTTAAATAAGACTGTCTTTATTTATTATTATGACTTAGATACAGATCAGATCACATTTTAGGAGCCATTCATGCAGAAATCCAGATAATTCCAAAGGGTTCACAATTTTTGTTCTCACAACTGTATAGGAAAGAGATAAAGGTATAGTATCTCAATTGAATAACTGGATATAAGGTATTATTCAAGAACATAACTGAGTCTGATTCATGAAGTCTCCTTTTCTCTGAGCAAAGTCATTCAGCCTTTGAATTATCTAAAGAAAGTATCTCATAACGATTAATTCTCAGTTTTATCCTACTGCTCATGTGAAGAAGATGACATTGAATACTGGGAGGTCACTTGAGCCTAGAGTTGCATCTTGAAGTATTTTAGTCTAGAAGGTAAAAGAAGCAGTTAAAATGTTAATGATTTCTCATAAAGTTCATCTTTATGGCACAATCCTGCAAAGCAGGAAACTGCTTCTGGACAATTTGGATGGATAGATCAGGAGAGTTAATCTAAATTTTAACAGTTTCACAGTTGTTTAGCTGGATGGTTTAAGGAATTTGTAAAGAAAAAAATAGAGATCATTCAAATTAAAAAAAAGCTGAAATGGAAAAACTATAATTAAAACAGTAAAAAGTGATGTTATCAGTGCTACTAATTAAGAATTATGTTTTTCTGAATGATGCACCTCCTTTGCACAAGAAGAAATTCAGGCTGTGATTTGGTATAATGACCACTAACATATCTACATATCGTAGCCATCAGTAGGTCAACATTAACATACTGTTCTCTCCACCCTAATTTTCAGACTTGGAATTCTGCTACAAAAAAGAAAAAAGAATGAAAGAAGAGATTCAAAGGATCCCATTTAGTACACAAAATGTAAAGGGTATTAAACATTGCATATAAGCCATTTAAAATGTGATCAATTAAATGTTTTTATTTTAGTTTTTTGGCAGTGGTTTGTATTTCAATATGGAAAAGATCTAAGGACTCAGTTGTGTGTGGGTGTGCGACAGTGAAACACTTGAAGAGCAAGTTGCTTTTTTTAAAGGTGATATCACCCCCTAATTTACCTAGAGAAATAGGAGTAGCTATTAATGAACCACAGTGATAAGTTTCAGTCACAGTTGCTTAAAAGAACCCATGATAGAAAACTCTGATGAGGGAGACTCTGTTTTAACTAACCTCTTGGCTACAGCATGTAACAGGCCAATGCAAACAACAACCAGATTCATTTGCAAAAATGGATACTGTGAGGGGTTCAGTAAAGGGTTAACTACATACTGTTTATGAAATTGTTTTGTTTGGATTTGCTACACATATATAGTAAAGGTTTGAAGGTCTTCTTGTTGTAATATTATAAGTAGGATTTCAGGGGAGTGGCACTTTCTGACCTTTCAATTACAGTACCTTGTTTATTGTTACCTGAAAAGTTTAATGGGATTTCACTGGTACAGATCCATAAGTATTAAAGGTGACTTTTAAAGTTTTTTTGTTCACATTTTCTGGTTTCTGTAAACTGTAAAATGTTAAAGGTAATAATGCAAATTACTTTTTTGTTCCATTTTAACATACTGTTCTTAAGGGAAGTGAGCTAGAATTTTTTAAAAAAACTAGTAGGAGTTCACACAGATCTGAGAAAGTGCAGACTGTTTCACAGTTTTGAACCCATGGCTGAGATTCATACTGGGTGCTTAAAGATAATTATTTTGATATCCTTCAACACTGCATTAATTTGCTCCAAGTGGTCTCTCTCTGTCCCAGTAGGAAATTTAGTTCAGTCCTCTTCAAATACTGTATATAGTAAAGAAGAGATCATCTTCTCTTATTCCAACTGAGTCAGAGAACATTTCCTATTGTTTTCCTGCTGAAGTCTGTGTGTTAAGCCTTTATCTGTTTTTCCAATTTGATGGTGGTTTGGCCACAGAATGTCATTGTTTGATAAGGTAAATGCTAAAATTAATTAATTTGACATGCATTTTTCATTGTCAGCAGCTGGAGACTCCTTTTTTTTATTATTTCTGCTGTTGGCTTAAGGTTTGTAGTTTACTGGAGACAGTTTTCTAAAAGCAAGTCTGACAATCTGGTAGGTTTCATGATGTTTAAACACATAA
This sequence comes from Lepisosteus platostomus, assembly GCF_059453375.1. Lineage (NCBI taxonomy): Eukaryota > Metazoa > Chordata > Actinopteri > Semionotiformes > Lepisosteidae > Lepisosteus > Lepisosteus platostomus. Next base: position 68,814,559 of record NC_142612.1, read on the forward strand.
TCAAGTGAACAAAATCAAGTGAGCAAAAATTGTAAAAAACAACATAATAAAGTTATATTTTTATTAAATACTAATGTTTGACTACATTTATGAGAAATGGTTAAAAACTTAATGAAGCAAATTTAAAGGTATGAAATGGAAATATTTATACAAATTAACCTCCAATATGTGCAGAACAAGAAACAGACAATTTAATTGAAATTTTTAAATATGTGAACTATCACTGGAGCTTGAGCCATATGGTGTGTGCAATATCCCACATCCTGGTTTATAAGGTGAGACTTTTTTCTTTGAAAGGTTATACCAATACTAGGGTTGTCCTCCAGAGGAGAGCAAGAAAACATGGCTGTAGATACATAAATTAGGGTTGCCCACAAAGAAGAGAATAGGGTGCTACATCACTTAATCACTGAAACTATAAAATTATTCAACCTCACCGCCAAGGCCTAAAATGAATCAAAAACTCCTCTCCAGAACTAAGCCTGTTTCCGTGGCAACCAGCCAGTGGCTGACAGATTTCTGTATGATGCATATAATGTTATTTCCTTCCTGCATTGCTCATTGTCTGCTCAGACACCTAACACAGGCCAGATCTTCACACCAGCAGTAATAGGAGTTTGTGTGATGCTCAGTCAAGGTCACTTATTTGGTAGATTTTTATCTCAGTGAGGCCATGGCCTTGTCGCTTTGCCTCATCATTCTTTTCTTTCAAAAAATAAAGTTGCAATGTTCAGGCCTGAGAGCCGAGGCTGTCGAACGCACTGGAACTGCTTCAGTTGAACAATGCGTTCAATAGATTCTCTAAAGGCTGCTTTCCCTGTTGATATTCTCCAGACTGAGGCCAGAAAAATAATTACAATCAACAAAACCAAAAATAAGCGGGATGCTCTAAACATCCTTTTTTTGTTGTTTCTTTATCAGAATTTAACAGTTGGCAAGAAGGAAATCCTCACGGTTACTTTACAGATTTGATAACTTCACCTGTAATATTCTTCAGAAAGATAAGTTGGAATGGACAAATAGTTCCACACTGGATAATGAAAACCAATACAAGGTAAAGAATATTAGGCCACTCATGATTATATAAAGTAGAATGACACGTGGATGTTAATGTTGACAAAGCATTACGTGGCCTCTCATTTTCCAAGGATACTGAAAGGGTTTATAAATGGTCTTACTCCTTCTCAATGATCAATGCTCGTTAGAAGAAAACCACTTCTTCCATGCAAGGATGACAGCAAACTGGTCCACATGCTGGTAGCAGAGGATACAAGGAAGGACCACATCCTGGACAGGACATAAGCCCATTGCACGGCTCACAAGCAGGCATGCAGGAACAATACAGAAACACTCAAATGGTGGAGTGTACAAGTGTAAAAAACATATTTGTTTAATTTCAATTAATAAAGGTGACATACATCCCCCACACTAGTGCATATCTTTCTAGATGAATTCTTATTTTTGATTCTGATGGAGTTTTTTCCCCCCAATATTATGACTTTGTAAGGTTGCACCTGAAGAAAAGGATACCAACTTGTGCTATGTCTTTTATAATCAGTTTAAACAGTTGTATTGTGAATTAGAATGAACAGCCTTGTTTTGAGACAGCCCACATATACCCTGTTCATTAGGAAAATCAGGCTCTCAGCATATGATAATGGCTGAAATCATATCATTCCGTGGTTGTTGTACAGTATGTTGTTAGGTAAGCTAGTGTGTAGCATTTGTACCTGACGTTTCCCACCCAGAGCTTTGAAGTAATACTGATGGGGGAGCAGCTTGTAAGGAGGATCTTGTTAAAGCTGCCAATATGGTTCTGAAAAGAATATCAAAGCAAAACAACAACAGTCAAAGTTTTCAAACATAGTGTGTGGTTGTTTGCGTTGCCAAAACAACCAGCGCCTGAAAAAAAAATTAAAGCCATAGTGCAAAAATTCAAGATAATAGAAAACTTCAGTAAACATAGTAGGCTGTGTTCCTGGTTAAAAAAGAAAATTAAATTATTAAAATAAAAAGAATAAAAATGAAATAAAAATCAACAAATCACCGTTACATCTAGGCACTGTCTGCTGTTTCAACAGCATTTGGGTCTGTTTCATAAAATACTTGATAAACTGCCAGAAAGAAAACATAGTAGCGATCATCATCTTATTATATTTTTTAGTAAAAATGGGCTTTCCTTTTTTACATCTTTATTGGTTAAAGACTGTATTTCATGAAAACTGTTATTATTATTATTATTATTATACCGTCTTAAATCCCCTTTGGAGTGCTGAACAAATCGGCAACAGTAGGTGATGACAAATATTTTGTAGGTTGGAACCACACAAAACATAGGGACACTCCTTCAGGATTAAAAAAAGAATAATAAAAAACATGTAATAGAAATATCTGGACTGCTGGTGTCAAAAAACTGAAGAAAAAAGCAAGCTGATGTTTAAACTCTGAATGTGAAAACAATTATCTCCACAGATTACTGCTTCCTGATGAGTGACCTTGATGCACTTTTGTCTTTTCATCAGTCCTCAGCTCTTCGCAGCACTCTAGTGCTTTCATGTGCTGACTGGGAAATACTGGTTACCCTTTTCTGTGGCTACAAAGTGAAGAATTTACTTAACAAAAAGCCAAAATCAGAAAAAAAACATTCAGTGCGAATAAAGCTAAGGTCAGACACTGTGTAAAGGTTATAAATTAAAGGAGATGAAGGTGCATTTGAAGGATTAGTCTGTGCAAGTTGTATTTTTTTAAATGTTTGAAACACTTTTCTTAGAACAAGGTTCACATGTTGCATCTATCACAAGCTTCCTCCCCTGTCATGAGAAAATCGTAGTTGGCAATTCGTGCCTTATGGCCGATTAGAAATGCGTGCAAACAACAATCATGGGGAATGAGGATTATTGGCACATAGGCAGCCAGTGCAAAGCAGAAGAGTGATCATCAGCATGCTTAGCATTGAAGGGATAGCTGTGGCTAAAGGGAGATCTCAAGGCCAGCAATTAGACAATAGACAAATCATAGTATTGTTCAAGTCATGGGAAATTAATTCACCCAAGTGAACTAATGCAATACACCCCTTTTACAGAAACAACTGTATTAACAATGTACTGTAGGCATTAATTTTTTTATTCAAATTTAACACGATGTACATAAACCTTTAGCAGTATTTCAAATAAATGGAAATGTTGAAGTACAGCACATAAGCATTTTATTTTGTTTAATGTTTGTCCAGATCTACGAACTGGATTAGGGTTTTATACACTGTTATCAGCTGATCCGTCTACTGTATTATTTTATTACCCATAGTGTTTTCTCAAAATCCTAATCCTGGATTGTTTTTTAGCAGTGTATAACACTTTCTTAGATTAGATTAAGGGCTTAATTGAGGATCAAAGAAGTAAACAGAAACAAATTTACAGCACATTGCATGTTTACCATCTGTCTGTTATCACAAAGCTGCTTATTCTTGCTAAGGGTTGCAGAAATCTGGAGTTGATCCCAGAACCATATGGTGCAAGGCAGGACTACACCCTAGATGGGAAGGTAGCCTATTATGGGGCACACACATGGACCCACACAGAAGGCACACCAGTCCAGCAGTGAAACCAGGGCCCGGTGAGACACCTGGGCTAAGCCCCTTGCCAAAATGTCAGTGCAGTTGACATGTGAAATAAATTTCCATCACAGTAAGCCTATTTTCTTCTGGAATTACTGTGATTGAAGTAGAGAGTAAATTGAGAAGATCTCAATATGTTTAAACAGTGTAGTTAAATGAAGACATTCGAGTAGGGAGTTGCGTCAGTATGCATAGGCTGCAAAGAAACAGGTAAAGGTTTATTCCATGCTGAAAAGAAGAACGACAACTGCTATTTCAGTTGTGGAGCCTTCTTCACGTACAGTATGTGACACCTGAAAAGAAACAAGCCAAAGCAATGTGTCTCTTTTCTTTTCAACATAGTGGATGACATTGGAATATACGTTTCCTGTCTCACTTTATGACATCGTTTAGTGCAAGTTGTCGTCTGTTGTTCTCAAGTACTGTAAAAATGTAATAAAAAATTCAACAGAAGGATCCAGCAGATCAACAGTGGCAGGCTACTGAAGTTTGTGAATTCTTTTTTTTCACTTTCGGGTATCTCCTAAGTTTATCATGGAGGTGGCTGCAGCGGTGAAGTTGTGTGTGCTCAGCCTGTGCTTTCATCTTTCCAGACAGGTCTTCGGATGTTACAAGTCAGGACTGGTTGCTACGGAAACCACGTAGGCCTGCCTGATGCAGGACAGACCCTTAGAGCAGGTTACTCTGCTGTATCTCCTTTCCAAACTCATTGTTTCCCCTCCTTCTGTTGCCCCCCCCCAGATGAGGAGCAATTGCGGTAAAAAAAAAAGGTCAGCTGGATGTGAAGCCCCCATTATCGGTAATCTTTCTTGAGTTTCCAGGGCAGCTTGTTTCTAAACTGCAAGCTAGCCAAGCATGAAGGAAAAATAATTTTAGCCAATCTCCCTGGTAGCTTGGGTGTAAAGAAACCTATTGTAGGATAGTAAAATGGACACAATGGACTAGCGGGCCCTGATAAAGATCTGCATAGGTAATGCCAGGGCAGCAATAAATGCAATTTTTCCTTTTTCGTTCTCAATCCAACTCCCCAGCTCTGACCACTGTTTGTCCCTTTGCTTTGAAAGTGATGGATAGCAGTTTTGTTGTGTATAATTGCGAGGGCTCGGGAATTGATTAATTTCCTCTATGAATAATACATTACTAGGACATTTCTTTACTGTTTATCAGGCCGTGCAGCCAAGCTCTTTGTTTGCTCTCTTCAACTTCCCAACTCTTCATTTCTGTACTTTTGAATAAGCCCCAAGACTGAAAGGCCCATGGTCATATTGTAGTCCTGGTATGTTTTTGTGACATTTTTTTCTTTTTTCTGCCCTTCTTACTTCTTACTGCCTTCTGTACACTTTCCAGAAACCACACCACTGTACTACAGACATACAAAGAGCCATATTTCCTGTGGAGAGTTTGTGCTTATGTTTTTCCGTGTGCATAAAGGAAAAGTGTTTGTTCTTAATAATTACAAATGTTGCCTCTGCTAAACATGAAACTTAGGAAATATTGCAGTATATTTGCTTGAGTTCAAGTTTTTGTTAAATTCCTGGAAGTACTGTACATTTCCTGTATTTTGTTGAAGTTTATGAGATAATTTTATTGTATCTTAGTGCAGTAGGCTAAGGAAATTGCGTTTATTCCTGTATTGAATTAATCTTACGTAATATTTACTAAGAAATATTTGATAACTAATCTGGGGGACACGTTTGAGTTGGTATCTCATTTGTGAAATACAGGTTAGTGTTGACCTTGATATTTTGGTATTACCCTTGAAGTTCCTTCAAAATTTCAGCAAGCCAGTTATCAACTTTAGTGTCTGAGAATCAAAAGGCTCAAAAAGAAAACCATATCTAGTTACAGTGCTTTTAATTAATTTAGAACTCTATGGGTTGGTAGTACACATCTCATTATGTTGACAAGGTTAATGACAGACATTGTTTCCTTAACCCACACTAGCATCTATAAAAAAAACATGTTCACTAAGTACTGCTATAGTCTTTCAGAGAATAGTAATTCCAATCAAATTATTACAATTCACACAGTTGCCTAGTAAACCTTGAGTAAGGAAGTAAATTTAAGGTATTGATGACCCCTCAACATGCCTGTGGAATTTTTATTTTCTTTGTATGTCAGAGTAGACTTTACAAAATGACGCAGGGATAAATATTAGACAACATACACCAATATATGGCTATAGACGTCTTTCAGTATTCAGTATTTCAATATATTTAATTTAAAAAACCCATGAAAACTAGAAAATTCCCATCCATCTCTGAGGGCCCTTCTCCTTTAGTTCCTGTTGCAGAGCACCTGCACTTAGAGCCCTGGATAAGAGGAGTTCCTATGGGTGTTGAGGGCCGCGGAGAAGGACAGGACAAGCAAGGGACACGATGAGAACACAGACTGTACAAGGCTACGTGCACAGACCTCCTCAATAGACTCTGCGCACCTTTGCCCTTCGAAACAGAATCACCAGATCAGAGGTCCTCCACCACCTGCTACCACACACACAAGAGACAAGAAGCTGACAGGCCCCCACTGCCAAGGTGAGAATCCCTGATGCATCTGCAGCCTACAGGGAATTACAATTCTGTCCTCAGTCACTGTTTTACCAATGAAAGACGTTTCGCACATTTCAGAAGGATCACTTGCAAAGCTACAGATGTATTGGGATTGGGTACACTTTAAAAAAAAAAAACAAGGCTTACAAGACAGAGATGTGGAATATACATTAGTTTAATCACAGGTATAGTTATTCAGTGTGAATCGAAATGATGCCTGTCTTCAGTTATGTCACTTTCTCATAATTTGCTAAATGGCTCTGCAAGCCAAACTAATCCACAACAACATCCATCCCACTTATTTTCTGGGATTAACTACTGAAGGCGTTTTTTTTTATCGCTGTAAAATACTTTTTAAACCGAACTTGAAGTGAAAGGGTTAACTTTGTCATCTCCAATTATCAGGTACACCAGAAAAAAGCTTTCTATTTCATATTGCAAACAGAATATCAAGGTTTTGCATCAGCTTTCATCTGTGACGCATCTTGTGGAAGGTGAATTGACCTCTTGATATAGCAAATCCCTGGTAACAAGCAGGATGATTAATGAAAGGTCTCAGAAAGATGCTTTCTTGTTTGTAATATTAGCAGAACTGATTTTTCATTCACATGCGGTGAAAATAAGGTCATTTCTGTGAGAGGGCGATCATATGTGTTTTTGGCTACAGTAGGTTTACACTTTTAATATGAATTTGAAACGTAATGTTATGAGAGCTTTATTTCAGTTTATTTGAAAGTAAGATCAGATTTTGTTTAAGTATTTTGGAAGGGGGATCACAAAACATAAAGTGACATTTGTGACATGAAACACTGGTGCATTTCCTTCAATGGACTAATGTGGTTTTGGTTTAAAAGAATTTAAATAATCCTTAATAAAACCTGACTGAAGCACAGTATCTGTATCTAATATTGTGCTGCATGCCCATGTGTCTGCTGGCTTTGTGAAGTACAGGCCAAACAGCACCTCTCTTTATCTTAGATTTGTTTTTCCTATACTGTACCTCTATTCATTGTAGACAATACAGTAGTCTGAAGCTCTTCACTGAAAGTGTTTTTGTTGTTAAAGGTTCCAATACGAACATTTAATTGCAAGCTGCCTTTTTCAGCTAAGTTTAATTATTTAACAGTCAACAATAGTAAGATACACTGCCAAGAATGTAGCTTGACGTGAGATGGATACTTATGTTCTTTTTAGCCATGTTTTCTAAAAAAATCCAAGCAGGTGAAGGATACACCTTATGATAGAATTTGATCATGTATGGAGATACTGTCAAATAAGTTCATAAATGACTCCAAGAGCGTGAGAAAAGTTTACAGACAAGAGGAGGCCATCAGACCCATCTAGCCTGTGTGGTAGTTAATTGATCCAGGGCTTTAACAACATGGCTTGGAGCTTGTTTCAAAAAAACCTCCCCAGAGTGTTATAATACAGAGTAGCCGGAGTGGCGAGGGCTCTGGAAGTTTGTGAGCTTGTAATCCTGGGTGGGGCACTCTCAAATGGATACAAATGTAAATCACTTTGGATAAATGTGTCAGCCAAGTGAATGAATAATAAAGAATACCAGCAAGATGAAACATGGACTCAGAGGGGAAACAGACAGGCTTGTGTTACTGATATAACTGTGCTGAATGTGAAGATAGGAAGTCTTACAACTGTGGTCTGCAACTGCCTGGGACATATAGCTCCAACCCGCACTGATTGAATGGAGTTTTTCCCCATATGCATTAAAACGTAAAAAAAGGCAATACATTTTGGTTACAAAGTAACTTATCAGAAATATTTAATGGATAAATGGCAAAAGCACTTTGTGAACATGCCATATAAGGGCTAGGATGTAGATTAACTACTCTTCATTAATTCTTTATCAACACATTTCTTCTATTTTATACTACCCTTTATTCTGATACTTTTCAGCTGCCGTTCTGGGATGGGACCTCATTTTTTATGAATATTTAACAACATGCTCATTAATAATTAGATCATCATAACTAGAAATTGATTATACAGATTCTATAAATTATTTCATAAAATATATTTCTGACTTAGTTTAGGTAGAGCTGCAGTAATAACGTTAGCCACTACAGGGCGCTAGTGACACTTACAAAGTGAAAGTAACTAAGAAACCTACAGAAAGCTTCATTCCTTAGCCCCAGTGATACCTCTAAAGTATTCACTTTTTAGATGTGGGTGTATTGAGGACTTCTAAAGATGTTGTAAAAACAATCACACACGTAAAATTTCCAACTAGTTTATCTGTGAGTTTGCATGGAATCAATTAAATGGATATGCCTATGTTTCCCAGTTCTTATCACCACCTGAATGTAACAAAAAATAAGATCAATCAAACACAGCTTCATTCATTTAGAGAAAGCACCAACATAACAAACAGAGAATATGCTGGAAAGCTTTTTAACCTCAAATCCCAGAACAGCTTTTGAATTACCAGGTAAATGTTATATTAATCTTCTGTCAAAGACAATTTTTTTTTTACAGCAACAGAAACAATCATTATTGTAATGGAATGGCAGTAGACAGTAATTCTTCAATTTCTTTTGAAACGTAAGCATTTTACATTGGGAAGTTCATCGTCACATGTACGGGTGTTGACAAGATCTTGCACTCCCTCTTTGCAAACAGTAACAGAATATTATAATTCTGGCAAACGGTCTGCTGATTCATATAAAACATCGGTGAAAATAACATAATACAGCAACAAACGGTGCATCCATTTTTCATGTACTGTAGCAAAGTCATGCCACACAATGTTAAGCCTTTTTAATGAGAAATATTGTTACATGGCAACCCAGTCCTTGTAAAGGGTGTGCAAACTTTTGTCTGTGACTGTATGGTTCACAAGATTAAAGCCATCTATCACTGTCACATTATCTACTGGTTTCTTTTTATGCTGTGCAAAAATGGACTTTATGGAGCTGCCAATTTAGGAACAAGAAAACTTGGAAATGAGAGGAGACCGTTCCATTCATCTAGCTAGCTTGTTTGGTTACTAGTAAGTGATTGATGCTGAGGGTCTCATTCGGCTGTTACCTGAAGGATACAAAGGTATCAGCCTCCAACCTCCTAAAACCTGTAAAGAAATGCCTTCTCTTCTGAATTCCTTTAGTTCCCACTTGATTCTTCTAACATTATTAGGGGGACAGGGGGAGCAGACAAAAGTTTGTTAAACCTTATTCCTCCCAGCCTACGTCTGACAACACCTCTCACTTTCTAGTCTATGTTAAGAACAGCCCTTACAAAATAGTCTTATAGCATGTTCTAAAACATATTGCATTGCAATAATCATGTTCCAAGATTCTAGATATACTTCTTCTGTTTTTGTTTTATTACTTAGGATGCAAGTAAAATGTAATATAAATGATCCAAAATCACATTTTAAATGATTTTCCTCACAGACTGCACTACTTACCAGAATTACACTGAGAATCTGTATCACAATGAGATAGTGCTCAGTGATGTACAACGCAAATATATTATTTATACAGGCAGACATAACATTACTGTCTTTAGGGTGGAAAGGATGAGAAAGTTTACTGAGACCTATTGCTGAAGTGGTGAATAGTTAGTTTTTCTTTAAAGGGTGGGAACATCTCAGTTCTTGCAGAGACACAACAAAGCAGACAATCACCCAACTTTCATCTTCCTTACATATACATACATTCCATTACCGCATATATAAACACTTCTGTCTCAAATAATGTCTCAGAACCACACAGTTTCTCCCAGCCTCCAGTTCCCAAGGTCTTCATTTGCACAGAAAGCATTGATGTAGACAGAAAAGGTGGTTCAGAAACAAAACAAGTACAGCAGTTTCTGCCTTTCGGCTTATATATCTGTGTTCTCTTCTTGGAAGCAATAACGCACCAGAAGTGGTTCAATCATAATGCCAAACCTTTTGTCTGTGTGTTTAATTTAAGAGTGTACTGTGCATATATAGTAATTTGTTTTGCCACAGTGATATCATACAATATACAAGCCATGCTCACTGAGCCTAAACTGTGTCTGTTTTATGGCAACTTTGATCTTTGCTCCTAAGCTATCAGTTGACTGTGGTCTTGGACATATGACATACCTACCAGTAAAATATAGGAACTACCTTGACAGTAATCTAGTAACGAATAAATAAATAATCATTACGTCTGAGTCTGCTTCTATGGAGGGCTCACATGGCAGTGACGAAGAAAGCTGATTTGTGGACAGGATAGAGGTAGCCATCCTTAGCGACTGCTTGACCCTGCCTGTCTTCTATTATTCATATCTCCTGGAAGAGCCTAACAAGCAGGTTGAAAAGGTCAACTGCCATTAATACAAGAGCGATCGGTGCCATGTGTTAAAAGATTGGGCATTTCATGCAACGCTGACTCTCCTGTCGTTTCCCTGATTTGATATTAATATTAATCTCAATTTTTTTCCAGGATTATGACCCACCCCACCCCCCTCCCCACCTCTGAAATCCAAGTTCAGGTACACCAATGGACGCTTCGTGGGAGACAAATCCATTGTAACGTTGATCGCCATCTTGAGACTAGGGCTCTGCGATGAAAAATTTGGACAGAGAAATTCAGTCTTAGTCATAGGCCCGATGAGTGAGTTCAGGTGGTCTGGATTTCAGGTGGGATCTGTTGCCCACTGTGCAGCGCAGAAGAACAAGGGATAGTACATTATAGACATTAATGTGGCAGTGAGCAATTGGATGCTAATGGGCACTGGTAACACATTTTGAATTGGGGCTGATGTGAGCTATGGTTTCAAGGACCTGGTTAACGTACTAAATAAGAACCTGTCATTCTTATTTTGTGCCAGCTTTTGACGTAGCCTTTGACAATATTGATTCTGGGGGCAGTTGTGTGTGCGTAAGTCCCGTGACCTGATTCCTCCACATTGAACCAGAAGCCATGAAATTTCCAGCATGGGCTATGACACAGGGTATGGCCTCCATCTGCAGATGGATTTCTGCTCCCAGTTCAGTTTGAATCATCTTAGAAGCTGATATAGGATCAGATATGTGACTTTTGCAGAAGAACAATGTCTCTAGATCTTGCCAATAAGTGCCGAGAGCAAACCACTTTAGCGTGACAGCACTAACAAAAGCCCATAATGACATCTTGTTGGCAATGGATAATAGTTTTGCCACCCACTGCCGTATTTACACTTATCAAAAGCTTCTGATCTTGTTAACTAAACTACAGCCAGGAGATTGAGAATGACACAGCTGAGTGATTTGGGTTTGCTTTAACCTCTTGTTATCCCAACCAGGAGAAACAATCTTAAGTTTTTACTCTGAAAGTATCAGTTATCTCTATTCCGTTATGCTGCTTATTCTGTACCACTATCTGTCCTGCTTACACTGTACTTGGTATCTAATACTTTTTTTCTACTTACCTCATTCAAACTTTTCAAAAGTTATTCTGTGTGCATGCAGCTGATTTTTTTTTCTTGCAATACAGATCAACAGAAAAGGAAGAAATGAGTGAGGTATAGTCAACACCAACAAACAAATGTTTAGCATTTTAAACTTTGACTTGCGTTTGAGGGCTAGGGGACATGTGTATAGTGCCTTATTATTTCCAATAGAAGTGCTTGTGAGAATGGGAGACTGGCTGTTTGCTTTTCTCTTTTAATTATTTGAGGGTATTAACTTGATTTTGGAGTGCTGAATTACACCAGTTAAAGAGGATAAAGATTCTTTGGAAAGCCAGCAACATATGTTATAAAGCTGTTCCCGCTGTAGCGCTAAACTTTAAAGTATGACCAGAAGAATCTGAGTATAGTTTGTTTTTTTTTCAGACTGAAAACACACTTGTCACTTTCTAGTGTTTGAGTTGATATGGAAACATTCTTTACGAATTTATCTTCGCATAACTATATGTGTAACTGCTACAGAGGTTTTTATAATGCTTTTTGATGGTGGAGCTTTACTGTAGAAATAATAATAATAACAATAATAATTGCTTACACTTATATAGTGCTATTCTGGACACTCCCCTCAAAGCCCTTTACAGGTAATGGGGACTCCCCTCCACCACCACCAATGTGCAGCATCCACCTGGATGATGCAACAGCAGCCATAGTGTGCCAGAACACTCACCACACATCAGCTATCAGTGGGAAGGAGAGCAGAGGACCTTGGTTTTACATCTCATCCAAAGGACGGCGTCTTTTTACAGTATAGTGTCCCCATCACTATAGTGGGGCATTAGGACCCACACAGACCACGGGGTGAGCACCTCCTTCTGGTCCCACTAACACCTCTTCCAGCAGCAACCTTAGTTTTTTCCAGGAGGTCTCCCATCCAGGTACTGACCAGGCTCACCCATGCTTAGCAGCAGTGGGTTGCTAGTCGTGAGCTGCAGGATGATATGGCTGCTGGCCCTGAAATGGCTTTAAAATAATATCAGACACTGTAGCAATAAGGATTTGTCCACATCCACATCCACATCCGCATTCTGAGCCCCCATCGTCTCATCTATGGCATCATGGATCCAAGCAGTAGAGATGTACATCATGACAAGATGCACCAGCATCCAATGACATGAAGGTGGGAAAATACAGAGGCTCCCAAAGCAGCACCAATGTCTTTTCAGGAGCGGTCAGACAAGCCAACCAGTGCTGCAGCTACAGGAGGACAATGCTGAGGTCAGCACTCAACAAATACACTAGGTAAGAGTAAGGAATGTTCTTTTCTAGAAAAGAGGACAAAGAAGAGAACACTCCCAAAACAAATGTACAAAGCAGCCCAAGATGGGTAAAGTGTACACAAGAGTTAAGGGATCAGTTTTGTATGATAGTGTCTATGAATGGGTCAGGTAAACTCTGTCTTCCCAAATGTGGTCTCATGAAATTTATTCATCTGAAACATTCAAATCCCTATTGCAAATAGTAAGAGCTGTGCAAGATTTGTATCAAGCCTCTAACAGGAAAATATGAACAGAGGAAGCCAATCTTTTCATTTTGCTACTGAACTCCAGTATGTTATGCCAAGACAATCTTGGCCCCTTGGGGTCATCTTAGGGACACACCTTTGCTGAACAGAGCTGTAAATGAAAAGTATTAGACCTGGAATGAGCAAAGACCAGTTTCATTAAAAATATCTGCTAGATTGTGATTTCCTTTATTTCAAACAAAAAAGGAAACTACCTGCAAGGAGTTTATGATTATAAAAATAACACAATGGGCATGTCATGTCTTTTGACAATCTTTCTACTAAATGCCAAGTTGTAATTAAATATGTAATTATAGGTCCACAATGCAATTTATGGTTGTCTAATGAGAACACTAGTATAAATTAAAACTTGAAGCGTGTTTAAAAATACTTTCTTTAGGTGGATGCCAAGATACAGGAAAGTCAGGATTAAACCAAACACTGTTCACAAAGCAAAGTAGTAGAAAAACTTTTGACCAGCCAGGCGTTCTGCAAATCTTAAGCACATATTAAGATGTGCTTAATATGTAATCACATTCCAAATTAATTCAGTTCATCTCAATACAGAGAATCTGAAGACATGTGACAATATAGAATTAGCATAAACTGATAGACTATTAGGACAGGGTGCACTGCTTGTGGTTCCAAAGGCAGGACAAACAACAGAGGTGATGGCAAGTATCCTAGAAACACAAACTGGGGAATGGATATCTCACACCTTTTAATACCATTACTGAAAAGTTGGCATATTAAATTTTAACCTTGTTAATGAAACCTGTATCCATATCCATATGATTTAGAAGCATAATATTCTTAATAGTATAATTTACATTATTTTTCATGGTGGCCAAAAGCCATCTTAGTGTTCAGTGGAATAAGGCACCCTTTAATAAAGCTTGCTTGATCGTGGTGTGCTAATCTGGTCATAATGACCTCCAATTGGTACTGTATGATAGCATCTTAACATGGAGCTTGATATCAGAGCAGATCAAAGAGGCAGAATGATCGCTTGCACAAAGTGTCTCTTTTCAATAATAGTGATAGAAAAGGCCTGAAATGAATCTGTATGAATGTATGCATCATCTGAAGCAGAAGGGGGTCTAATTGAACCAAAATGTGAGATACAATCCAGGAGACAAGCCATAAATGCCATAATTACCCTTTGTCCTGTTCTGAACCATCTCTCCAGGAGATGGAGTAGGTAAATGAGATTGGAGAGACCTTACATGCTAACATGCCTTTTCCAATCATATTAAATGTCCAAATTCAAAGAAGAAAATGTGGATCTTTTTAGAATAGAATTTAACAGTAACCTCTCATGGTAGGAATATCTACAAAGCTTTTATTGGTGAAGAGTTACAGAGCTAGTTGGTGGCTGAGTTTACTGCAAATTAAGTGATTTTATCTAGACATAAGCACAGTTTGTAGATCTGAAAATGACCTTGCTGTACTATTAAGTCACCCTTTGTTTATTTTGATATAAGTGGATGCTGCTACATAGTCATATGTATTAATAAATACTTATTTATTCAAAACTTGCCACTTGGCACGAGAATTTATCCCTAATACATTCCAGGACAAAATAGAAATCTTAGTCATATTATGACAGATCCTACCATTACCATTTTGTGTGGTGACCACAAGGGACAACAAAGTCAAGTCCAGGAGACTTTATTTTAACTTTTTTCCAGTCCAAACAAAAATATAACATTTAAAAAAAATTCCTGACCATCACCACAAACATGCACCACTTTATATATTAAACATAAAGTCTAATTACACCTGTGTGAGAATGTGCTGGAAAACATTTCACCACTTGTCTAAAAAGTAGAACATTAACACCTACTGTGTTGCTATTTACAAGAATTCGGCCCTGTACAGTGGCCTCTAGTGGCAGATCGGTTGTAATTGCAGCCTCCACTTATGCCTATCTGTCACAGGAATCAGAGACCAAATCCAATATCCAAGAAAAATAATGTGTTGAATGAATAAATTATGGACAGCTGCTTCTAAGAGAGGCTAGAGAGACAAAATAACCGCAGAAATGATATACTTCACCATACTCCTTAGTAAGTTACCACTGCACTCAATCCCTTCCATAGTCACCATAATGAGCAACAATAAGAACCCGAAAAGGAGACCCCAGCTGGGACCTCCCTCAAGTCCCCTCCCTTTAATCTGTGACTTTTTTTAAAAGAAGCACATCTTTAATGAAAGAATAATACTATAATTATAGTATATTAAGAAATACAAATCCATTAACGGGTATAACACTTTTGTGCCATTACATCATATTCTCCAACTCAAAAGTTGGCATTTGCCCTTAAAGCACTATGAAGTTTTTAACATACCAGAAATAATGCTTTAAAAATGAAGCCAAAAGTCCTTTTCTAATCTGATTTCATTACTTAATTACTGCATAACCTATTATATGGCTTCCATGTAATTTTTATAGATCCTCATTTATCACGAGAGCTAACAAATTCTAAAATAGCTGGACTAGTTGGAGTGCACAGGAAAAGCATAGCAGAATCAGGCTCTGTCTGCAGTTTCTTCAAAACAGTACAAACATGTCAAGCTTTGTATTAGTGTCCAAATCCCATCCAGTTAGAATTTATCCAGAACCTGCCCTGCAAAAGTGTTTTAACAATGCGTTTTGGAAGAATTAGCAACGTCCAACATTTTGTCTCCAGGGAGTGAAACGGCAGCTGGATATAGCTGGCGTGGGTGACTTCTGCCTCTCTTCACTGCCTCTCAGTTTTACTGCCACCAAGTCACGCTAGCATGAACATGTAGGAGTACAAACCGTCATTCTTTCACTGTCAGAGTTTCTGCGGGAGAAAATGAATTTGACAGAGTTTAATCTTCAGTAATTTTACCATACAGTATGTACAAAAACATCAGGATCTGTTCGTGCCTAGATGGGTCTGCAAATGTTTTGTCCACCACTAACTCCTCTCTTAGTCACTTGTCAGGGCAGTTCAGGCCAGGGTTTTGGTGTATTTAAAAAAAGTCTCAGTCACCTATGGTTTTCTTTTTTCTCTCATCTTCTTATTAAAGTAACACAGTAGGTGGATAAGCTGGAGGCCATAGACAGCAATCATTTTAAGCATAGCAAAAATGGAAAACGAAACAACAAAAAGGACCTCAGACGACAGGATCTAAAAGCACAACATTTGGTAGCATTCCCTTTAAAGTTGCAGGTGGAGCATTTCTTGCTGTCAGTTTATGAGGTGTTAGTAATTAAAAAGTGTTGTGTATTTCCCAATGTATAATTCCTATTTACCCAGTGATAGATTTATGGAATCCAACATTTGAACTATTCAGTAGCTGAGCTCAAAACTGATTACAAAGAGAACAATAAAGATGGAGAGTCCTTAAGGTAAGGGTGTTGGGCTGGACAACTTCTGCAACTGCAATGACTTTTTCCATATTGAATTTGCTTGAGAAGTGAGCACAATTACCCAGTTAAATTCCTGAGAAAAACAATCCTTACATGGCTTATAAATGTGGCACAGCAGGACTGGGTCATGGACAGGCTGCACAGAATTTATTAAGATAGTTCTTGTAGAGGCTGTGACAAGCCTACAGTGCTTATTTTCAAAAATCCCTTTTGAAGGAAAGCAGGGTAGTCCAGTTGTAAGAGGTTGGTGCTATGTTTTCCTCTGAATATATCCTGGCAACAACCCAGCAGAGACGTGCCTTTGTAGGTGTAAAGAAATCACAGAGAGTGACCATCTTTCTTGTTGCATCGTACAGTCCTGAAAGACCTCCATGCTGGCAGACTGTGTGTCTTCGCTTTGGCTCAGAAGAAGTAAGGTTCATCAGATTGGAAAGTTTGCTTAATCAAATTAAGTAATTTTTCAAGAATATCAATATTCTTTTATTCTATTATTCCATGTTTTATTATAACATTACTGTGACATCAAAATCACACCTGTTTCACAACTTTTGTGTGTGTGTGTGCTCGCCTTATTCCCTTCTTAAGCTTACTTTTTAATCAGTTTGACTCATCATTACAAATAATGTTAATGTTAGTATTCTGAAAATTCCTTGAGTTAAAGATTAAATATACCCAGAGTGCTTTGAATGTCTTCTGTTAAAAATGATAAAAGAAATAAAACATCCCACTTTCATTGAAATAATTGTTAATATTTGCTCAGTTACTTTCTATGCTTCTATGCAGTTTCCCTTGTTTAAGAAAATACAACAGATTATTAATGTTACTCAATGTAAAATTGGCCCAGAAATTCTATGAAAGAGCTGATTTTGTTGGATACCAACAATGTACACAGAAGATAAGTTTAAGACTAAGTTTTGTCTGGGTGATAGTTGGCAAATAGTTCGACATATCTACTTACCTTAAGAAATGTATTAATAGCAAACGTATTACACTAGAAAAAGATTGAAAACCTGTTTGCCTTTTCAAGATGGTGAATCTCAAAATGTTAAATTGCAATGCTTTTTTTTAGCATTGAAACTGCAATGCTATTTTTTTATTTCAGGGTTGATGAGAGTTGATGCATTGATGATTGCATTTCAAACCACAATACTAGTAAAAATGTACACAAAATAGATTAAATTTAAAGGTATGCACAGTGCCATATTCTGTGATTCAGAACGAGCCAACAAACATCCAGTGACGTGAAGCTATTACATTGTTAACAAACAGGCTTGTGAATACATCTCTTTTAATCCAAAAGGAATATAGGAATAGTGTTCTCGATTTTGAGAGTTTTGTGGACAAAAACTACTTACTTGTTAACTCTGCATCCATATCACGTTGGAACATTTTTGTGGTGAAATAACCTGTACTTATTTGCTTGTACATCGTGATACATTAGTCGTTACAGTGACTAATGAGCAGGAAGGGCTGCTTTATCTTGCAAATACTTTCACAAGCTGCACAATTATGTGCATAGTTTGAAATTTGTAATTTTTTCTATACCGTTAATACATTTATTTTGTTACCGAGATTGAAAGAACACTCTGAGAAAATATTCACAATTTACTGGGACATTAGTACAGACAGCAGGAAGAAAGAGCTAGACGACTGCAATGATAAAGCCTGAAATACTGTGTGAACCAGTCAATAAGGCCATTTTATTTCAGGAAATTTACAATATTTGCCCATTTAATGTCAGACTAGGAATGTAGGCTCTTCCCCACCATACAATTCACTGACCTTCATCTGTTTTTCGTACAATTCAGTTCTTGTAATACCTTGACCCCTGAACTCTGGGGCTTCATTTTCTCTAAAGGGCAAGATCAGCCTTTTACTTTTGTGTCCCTTTACAGGAGCTGCAGTTTTGTTATGCTCAAATACAATACTTTGTTGTAATTTTGCAACCCTAGCATTCGGCAGGAGTATATAGCTTTTAGCGTGTTCCAACAGCCTGTTATGGTATGGTTGTTACTGTGTTAGGTCAATCAGCCATTCTCAATGGCAATACAATTTTTTCTGGGATTAATGTAGATTTCAGATAGCATGTTATATGTATTACTTAGTGCCTTTTAGTGGTATCTGTCTCACCAGGACCATTAAGTGTTAATGTAGTAAAAATGGAAAACTGAGAGAAAAACTGGAAAACAGCATGTGGGAATGAGGGAGTGAGATTCCATTAGTAAACAGGATGTTGAAAAAATCAGCAATTTATTTCAGTGATACTTTGCGAGTGACATGTGTAAACTGGAGGAAGGGCATATATTTGTGGCCTGATCGCTGTGTAGTGCCCCTTCTGCTGATTTCTGTTCCCAGGCTGCTTGGCCACTGGCTCTGTCAGAGTGACCTTGAAGGCGCTTGGCTGTCTTCACCCTGGGTCTGTACGCTTCACTGAGCATTCCTCCAAGTGCTCCATGTTGATACCTGAGGGGATTTCTAGGTGGAGAACGGTGGCTTTCCTTCACGGTGACACCTATTAATGGCGGATTAGGAGGAAGTGTTCAAAAGAATCAACCACATGAGAAATTGCCCACCTTCATTCACTTAACTCTTCCTTTCCTGTGGGCAGCAGTCTCACTACTACTTACCTCTCCTACCCTCAGATATAGTGGCCCGCTGTTGTCAGCCGAGCCCAGCACACAGTGCAGCACAGACGCTGGAGCCAAATTTTAAATTCTACCGTTCTTAATACCCGAAACAGCTGCTACCCCTCTTGAATTGTATAGTGAATATTTATGTCTTTGAATTAGGATAAAATCAAACAAACTAGACAAAAGCGAAGAGTCAGACTTGGTACCCCCAAGAGTGCGCTATGTGATGAGATTACCAACACTAGTGAAGTGCTTTATTCTGGTATCAAGAAGCAGTACCAGTGTGTGTGCCAGGCTGAAACAGAGCTGACCACTCTAATTCCTGTACATGCTTGTCTGACTGAAGCTTTATTTTCCTAATTGATCTTTCAGGAATCCCAGTAGGCTTGACTCCTCCCTGGCAGATCAGTGAGACAAGTGGCTACATTGCCAGTTGAAAAGATTCAATGCGACACTTGGCACAGTGAAGATATCTGCATGGCACTGCCTGGGTCTGCTGAGTGCACCTCTGAACTGTCTGAGAAAATGTACATAATGCAGTCGCTCAGAGCCAGCCTCATGTGCAACCAGCTGTCAGAATAAATCAGTCCATCTTCAAACATCATCTACACACAGGGCTCTAATCAAACATCTTGTTTGGGGGAAAGTCTTATGAATTTTCTAAGTGGCTTAGTTTGCCACAGTACAGAACAATTTCAAAAGCAGGCTTAAGAGACCACATCCCATGCAAAAGATATTGAGTTAAATGCTTTATTCGGTAAAACAAAGCAAGTCATGTGTTTGGAACTTAGTGTTATAAGCACCCCACTAACTCACTTAAAAGTGTGCTGTAGAGAGATTAATACAATTTGAAGTGTTCAGATACTACTGCATGTCCTGTGTGGTTGAAATGACTCATGATTCACACCACGTTCAGACAGTTTGATGTCATTTAAAAAAACTACCATACACCCTGCCAGGGATGACCAATGAAATATTTAAGAAAAAGAGACATTTTTTCTCCAATGTAAATACAATCAAAAGAATAAACAAAAAATATTTATAGTGCCCCTGAATAACATACATGCAGTATGCTGGGATAAAGTTACAGACACAAGTCAAATAAGCTTAAAGGCTGAATAGCCGACACATTTATTTATATCACTGTCACCACGTCACCACCAAAGTTTTTTTTTTTACATTTGTGGACTTTTGTAACCTGATCTCTTCTAGAGAAAAAGCCTCTCGCATCCCGCAGCTATTGGCCATTGAGACGCAAGCAAGTGAATCCAAACGTGAGGCAGCTATTTGTCACCAAGACAAAAGATTGATTTTCACAGTTGGGTCACGGTTGTGCGGAGAAGAAAGCAAAGCCCGCCAGGTAAATAGGATGTGATTGTGCATCAACAAAGGCCTTGTCTTAACCTCCTAACCTCATTCGCTTTGTGGAATTCCTGCTATTCTTTACGCATTCTCTTGCAAGCACCTTGTGGGGGCAGTTGAGGTACCTGCATCCCGTCCATAAGGGCATGCCAATCCTCCTAAAAAGCATGAGCTGTGTATGTGTAGCACCGATCTGAATCTTTTATTTGAATAAATATGTTGTTGTTTTTTCCAGTTTCTGCACATTTACATTATGAGAATCATAATGACTTGTGTCTTTTCTTGTGAGAAGCATTTAAACCAATGAGCAGGCACTACTTTTTCTGTGCTGCATAAATGGGGGTGTTTACATGGATTTCAACATATTTCTTGAATTCCGCAGTAATAGCTATGGATGGGCTTTTCTGCCATCAAGTTAAAAAATAATGTGTTATCTTGTAATTATGAGAAAAGTACCTAATTATTACAATATAGTACATTATCTTGTATTTACGAGATAATACATTCTCGGGTACTTTATGTGATAATCACGTGACAGCACAATTGTCGTACAATACCTACGGTAACATTAGAAACACAATGTGGGGCTGTGGGGCCTCCTTCAGGTGTTGACACTTGACTTTCAGTTTAAAGCAGTGGAATCAATTGCACGGTACATTTGTCCTTGTTTAAGGATATGTGTGAATGTCCTAAATTATAATCCTAGGTTATAACTTAGTCCTAGTCCTAGGTTATAATGATTGTGTTCCCATTAGGTACAAATTGTAACATTTCATTATAAATAAAACCCAGTGGAAAGTAAGTCCATGCACATTCTGCAGTGCTGGACCCTCTCACAAGCACTAAACCCAAAGTTGGGGCTGAAGTATCGATAGCATGTAGGTGTTGTGATTTCAGAGCATAGTGGGGTGTTCATGCACTCAAATGATCTTTGGAATCTCGTAATTTACTGTTGCCTTGATGGCAACAATGCATTTCTGTAAATTCCTACAAAACAAAATATTACCAGGACACCATAAACATTTGAGAGTAAGTCTTTGCAAATGTTTACAATGGTCTTTTAACTATGGAAGTGCAAATTCCATGGGCTGGTTTGTCTGTCTGTCCATCTGTGGTTGACTTAAGACACCTGCTAAATAAAATCTGCAAGAAAGTCCCAATAGAAAAACTAGTTTGACTTCCCTGCTCTACAGTCCAACAGACAAACACCTTAGACAGAAAATTCCTCCCCAAAGATTCACAGAATCATTGTACTGGGTCTACTCGCTTTGAAATATGACTGGTCGTTATTTGGTTTATACAAATTGTCTTTTACCAGTCTGATATTACAATGCTCATAAGACCCCAGAGAACTGAATAGTTTGTTCTCTAGTCTAGTCATCATGTCCTCTTATTAACAATATTGTTGACAGGAAATGCCCAGCTCTAACCATTGATAATGGAGTTCAGCATTGGAGTTGCATTATTACTGAACTAATCTGTTTTTAATGGCACCCTGATTAACTGTTTAACAGCAATTTACCTCCAACAATAGTCATTCAAAAGAATGCTTCCAACCCTGTAGGAGCTGCCTCAAAAACAAGTCATAGGAAATAATATGAGAGAGAGAGTGTGCTTCGCTAACCTGTCTTTCTGCAGGATTATAGCAGCATTTTAAGTATAAAGCTAAGCGTGACACTAAACAATATTTAAAAGGGTTATTACACCCCACCTTTCTCTCATTGTTCCCATTTACGCAGTTTGGCGCAAGCCCAGCAGAGAATACAATTCCTGAGTCATCATTCCCTTAAAAACATCCAATCATTATTGTTTTGTCTTTGTGTCCTATCAGCGAATAATGTGTATGTTTGTTCTTTTTACATCCACAATTAGTGTATGGGGGAAAAAATAACTCTCTGTATATTAGTGTTAATCACTCACCTGTCATTGGCAGTTATTTTAATGAGATACATTAATGGATTATAAGGAAAAAAATTGGAATGTGTTTCATTTTACTTGCCCGTACATGCCAAACCTTAAATCCTGCACATTTACTTTGTCATTCTGTAGCATTATGTAAGCTCTGCAAAGGCACAATTTAATTGTACAGGTTACCAAACAGAAGCTGGGAAAACAATAACTTAACCATGTTGTTTTGTTTGAGGAGTAGAGGTGGGGCACTTTTGTTTCGAAGTGTGTCAATGCTGTTAAAACTTTTCCCAACCTTTTGAAAATTTCTGTTTCACTACGGTTTTCTTCACACACAAAAAGAAACATTCCTCTGGGAATGTGGGAAGCACCCGTATAACTAGTTGGTGAAAGGTTATTTTAATTCTTGTTTCTACAGTACTCAAGAGAAAAGAACAGATCAACTTTCACTATTCCCATTATCCCATGGGCTGTGAGCAAATGTGTACACTATCGAATGTGTCTATCATACTTTAATAGGGTCCCTGTTGCTAATTATAATTTTTTTATATCTTAGCTGTGGCTGAAATTGTAGTTGAATTCAATTAGCATTTTTCTTTGAGTATTGACTTTCAATTCTGGAAGCCATTGGGAAAGTCAGACACAAATTGCATGTAGTTAAAAGGCAGAGATTAGGAATGTCTCACTGCATTAGGTAAAAGTGAATGAGGTTTTATTTAGCATGTGCATCTGTATGATGTTTTGGCAAAATGTTGGTAATATATGAGATGTTATTTTATGATTTATCAATTACGAAATAAGATCCTTCTTCTAAGTCCTTAAAGATGAACCTGGGTCCTTGCAATATTGTTCACATGAACAATTACTACATAGCTGCTTTGAGAAATTGAAATAACTGCTTTAAGGAACATTAATTATAATAACTTTGTTAAAATGCTGATTTGCTTAGCATACACTTCATGATGATGCAAAAACACACCTTTTGTTTATGTTTTGAAAGTATAGGTTGCTTTCTTCTTCATTGAAAGACTGCATGAATCTATACTTTGCTGTAGCTTCACTGAAAATGAAAGGATTAGATTTGATGCTTCTTGAGAATATGCTTTTCTAATATATTTCTATGGAGGTTTTGTTGGTTCATTACCTAGGGATACCTGCTGTTCTGATTAGTTTCCTAAAGTTTCCTAAGTTTCCTTTCATTTTAGCACTAATGGAGTAATTGCCCTTTCTGCTGTAATGGTTTGTGAGGTTTGAAGTAGGTTAAAAACACCCAAGAACTAACCATCACTGGATGTAAAGTGCATAATAATAGTACTGTAAATACTACCTTGTGTTAATATATCCCTCCATACCTCACCTCTCTGGGCTGTGAAACACTACACTCCAGGTAAGAGACTTAAACAAAAAGTAAACAGTGGAGCAAGCACAAGGCCATCATTTTCTTGTCTCAACTTGCATAATTGTGGAGCTTAATTGCTATTTACCTGCAATAAACCCAGAGTTCATATAATACTCAGTAATTGTTGTATCCTTTTCACTTTTCTTCTGCTTCAGCTAGTCTGCTGCTTTATTCCATTAGGTGCAAAGAGGATATGCTGACCTGCACCTCTTTAAAAAAATGGAAAAAGAAGCTCTGTGTTAAAGGTTCTTTAGAAATTTGTTGAAAGACAACCATTAATGGGATAATTCTATAGCATAGTACAAAATGGGCAGTTTGTGATTTCTTCTTCTGGTAGTTGGAAGGAGTTCAAGGCTCAGAGACTTCTTTCAAACTACCACGTCTTAAACACCATACAGTAAGTGTGAAAGGTGCCTTAACCTCTGCTGTGTTGATTACAATGTTTAAAAAGGTTTTGGTGAACACCCTTAAGCTAAAAAAAATACTTGAGTGGAAAATGGAGGGGAATTTTACCTAAGGTTTTCTATGGGTTTTCAAATCTGATTTCTCCTGCAGACAGGTTCTCTAAAAATATACGGTATATGGGACATTTAAACAATGAAAATAATTATGATAGTACTGCAACAATAAAATATAATTATCTACCATTTTTAAATACAGCATATCCCACACACAGGCAAGCTAGACTATGACGGAATCGTGGACAATTGGAGCTAGAGGTAAGCTTTGTCAGAATGGTGGAACTTAACTTAAGGAAATCCGATTTGTACTGAATTAGGTACTAACCTGCTGAACTCTTTACACCTGCTAGGGAAAGAAGGAAAGGCCATTAGGTGTTACACATATATTATTTGATTTCTTTTTTAAAGAAAGGCGCATATATTACAGTTTATCTAAGATAGCTAAAAACATTGAGTCAGATCTATTACACACACCCAGGCCATAAAATGCAACACTTTCTTTTACAAATATATTTGCTGGTTTGGCAGTCAATTTAGAAGCTTTGTTTGTCCCATCAGTGTCATGAATATTGAGCAGAAAATGAGGCCAGCTGCCAACACTAGCTTCCTGTTTATCCAGGTTTGAAACTCTCAGGCAGTGTTCTCTGTTAGAATGTGGAGGTGCATAATCAGGACTTACTAATAAAATAAATATATATTTAAAAATGCCGAGAGCAAATGCAACTCAATTTCATTCTTTTTTTTTATTGCAGCCTGAAGCCTAATGGTACTTGTGTTCTGACACGGCACATAAACACATATAAAAGAAGTTATTAGCGTAGATGCAAATCAAATTACTAGGAGTGTAAACTAGTTTTCCTCCCTGAGCCTGTGTCTATAATTACTTCGGCTTATAAGACTATAATGAATGCTAATGATGCTCTGTTTCAGAGGAAGGGAGCTTGCTGTACTGGCCAGGTTGAATATTTCCCTTGTCATATCTAATTGGTTAGAATTGCCTGTAATAATTGTGAAAAGTGATTTTTTCCCCCTTTCTTTCTGAAAATATAAACAGGATATATAAGTGAATGGAAACATGTGGGAGTGTTGAACCTCTGTAATTTCGTTACTGACCATACTGGCCTGTGCACTTTTAAAGTTTGGAGATCCCAAATTATTTTAGTTATGATGGGTCACAGCGTATTGAACTCTGTTGCAGTCCCTTGCCCATTTCGTATATATTGAAAAAGGGAAGAAGAAGATGAGAAACTGAGGGCTTGGCTGTGCTCTGCTGCCTTTTGCAAGGCCAAACTCTTACTGTTCACTCTAGAATATATAGGATTTTTCTGTTTGAAAGAAGAGGGCCCATTGCTCATTAACACCCCTGTCTGCCCCCTATTCTGAGTCCCTTCTTTTTTTAGTCTACCTTCGGTGGCGCTTTTCTTGCATGACTCATGCATTCGCCACACCTCGCTCTGGCACAACATAACACGTGGACCTGTTTGTAGTACACGATAGGAAGAGGCAGATGAATTTTCTGTGTCAAAGCAAAAATATCATCACTTGTTAATTTGCCATGAGATTGGCAAACCCACAGTGATGTATGTCATAATGTGCTACTAACAAGTGTTCACATTTAAATAGAACAGAAAAAAAATGACATCAGGACTTGGTGAAGAGAGTTGCATGCTGACTTTTTCCTTTTTAGGCAAGAGGTAGTCGATTACGTTGAAACAGGCTCTGCTTGGGCCTGACGCTGGTATGCTGAACAACAGTTTCTTGTCTGCTGCCTTGGTTTGTGCAATTGAAGAGAGCTGAGCAAAGACTCCTTCCTTCCAAACGACTATGGAAATTAAGAAAAAAAGGGTTCCCACTAGTTAAAGGTATAATTTGATGTGGAGTTCAATGTCAATAAGGTTAGGTTATTAGCTACAGGTGATTTTTTTCCTATTTTCCCTTGATCAAAAATATTCCTTCTGTGAATTATTCTTTAAAGAACAGCTAAATATTAATAATCAAGAAAGGGTAGAAAAGAATGCCTTCTTTAATGTTTAAAATAAGGGCTAACACTTACCCCATGACATTTTCAACTTATTTTTGAAAATTATATAAGGATTATTCCTTTTCAACAAGGAAATGTAATTTAATCATGTGCAATATGGGAAAAATACACCTTCTTTTACACTTTGGTATAGAGAAAATACTTCCCCAAGAAAGGCTTAGTGCAGTTCTGAAGGGGAACAAAAGATCTTTCTTTAAACTATGGCCACCTCTTATAGGGTATTTGGCAGTGGAGTTAACAGAACTCCTGCACAGGGGTCAATGTGTATTAAGTAGAATCCCTTTAGGAGTCCTACAAACTAAGAGAGGAGGGGAGTTATACTGAATGGGAAGGATGAATGGATGTGGAGAGGAGACAGGATGGATCTAACTACAGAGCTAGAAGATTGGAGATTTCTTCATATATTTGCATCTTTATGTTGTATACGATTTCCTTATATGGTGCTTTTTGTTGTTTTTTTGTTTGCCTTCTTGTTCTTTAATGATGGATGGTTTGTGAAATTTGTTGAAAATTAATAACGAAATTAAGGGCAAAATTATGCCCCTTTCCAATTGCATGTCCTGCATTTCTGCAATTATGGCCCCCAGTGTTTCTTTTGCATGTTTCTTTTTTTTTAACCAGGAAAATCAAACCCACACTTTTAACATGTTCCTATATATTGGCCTTCAGAAGCAGTGTGTTTTGTTTCTGTGCTGAATAATCTCTTCTCAAGGCAGAACAGTACAATAGTACAACAGTACCTCACAAAGAGAAGCTTATAATTTGAATTGAAATTAAAATTATGTTCTTTAAATGTGATTAGGCGTGTACATATCCTTTAATGTATGTACATCTATAAATGTTGCTATATGCTGTATAATTCAGTTTTTATATAATTGAATCATTTTTGACATAATTGACATATCTACTCCTCTTGTCAGAAAACAAATTGAACATGTTGTTGCAGTGCAGCTAGTCACCTCTCTGCCAGGATATTTTCTGAAGATTTTAAATAAATCTTTAGACAAATAGTAGGATAGAACTACTGTTGTTAAAGCTGATGATCTGGCAAGTTGCTAAATGCTGACTCATCCTAGTACACTATTACTATAACTCTATTAAATATCAGTGCTACACTTAATAATGTAAACTACCACATCCTACTTCCACACAGAATTTATTTGGTATCTCGGGTACTGCCCTAAAATGGTTTAAATTCCACCCTTTTAATGTCAGCTTTTTATTTATTCTTGTTGGCTTTAGTTCTAAGATTGGTTATGTATGATGTTCCTCAGGGATCAATTTTGGGACCCATGGTATTTAGAATTTCTAGGTTTACTTTTGGTCAAATACAAGAATTACGCGATTTCAATATTTGTTTCTATGCAGATTAAATTCAAATGTCCAGTATAAACGTTTGGATGATACAAAGTTTTTTTTTGTATTTAAAGACTGTGGAACTTGGGTTCCTCCCATCAGTTAAGTAAATCCAATTCTCCAATTCTTATCATTTGAAATCACTTGGTTTCAAAGCAGGATTTTAAAAACATTTTCAGATTCTTTATTTTAATTGTACTGTTTCTAAACAATCTAAAGTGCTGAACATTGTAAAGGTATTTGTGTTCCATCTT
This sequence comes from Lepisosteus platostomus, assembly GCF_059453375.1. Lineage (NCBI taxonomy): Eukaryota > Metazoa > Chordata > Actinopteri > Semionotiformes > Lepisosteidae > Lepisosteus > Lepisosteus platostomus. The sequence continues at coordinate 68,842,472 of NC_142612.1, forward strand.
TGAAATACTGCTAGGCTGCATCTTTTGCTGTCAGTGACCTTAGTGGAAAAACAGATTTGTGTGTTTGTTTTTTCTTGTAATGATTCCTGTATTTCCCTGCTTGAAGAAGCTTCTAAAATTACACTTCACAAGCCACAGTTGCCACAGAATTTGGCAGCTAAGCTAGAATCATAATAAGGTTTCACCCAGATGATAACATCACCTCTACATCGCATCTTTGCACAGGCATCCTGTCAGGTTTTGAGATGATTTTAAAATCCTTCTGCTTACATTCAGGGTTTTACATGGTAAGGCACCTCAGCCATTTTCTCCCTTCCATACAGCCTTCACTCAGCTGATTCTGGTTTATTATGTGTTCCCACTGTTTGTCTGCGCTCTGTGGGGGATAAGTACTTTTATTTATAATGTCACTGAAGGTGTCTGAAAACATACTTTTTCAGAAAGACTTCACGATTGTGTCTCCTGTGTTTTCATACACATCTTCTAATTTCATTTTGATATGTGCTTCTTTTGTATTGGTAAGCACTTTGAGACAACTGCATCTAAGTGTGTCACATGAAAATAAGATTATTATCATTATTATCGAATAAGTGCCATTAGTACAACATAAGAAAAAAATCCTTCATTAGCAAGAACCGAATAGTCAGATGTTAAGGCAGTCATGGCAGCAAATACTTCTATTGGTTTTCTCTTTACTGGCGTCGCGGAGAGTGAAAAATATTAGAAGACTGTGTTATATTTAACCCTAAGGGCCTGGTTTAAAAGACCAGATAACAGAAATGATGAAGTGCAAATTTGATATGAAAACTCAGAATATATAACTTTAATAATTAAAATCCTGCTTGATGTTTTTCAGAGCAAAATAATCAAGGTGAGCTAGCTAGCTGGACATCTTTCAGGAAATTTAAAGCGTGAATTTAGTATTTTTGTACTTGTGAAAACCTCAGCTGTGTAACCTGATCAACGGAAAGTCCTTCTTTTCACAGAGCAGGTACAGCTAATGCATAGTATCTCCAGCACACTGGCTGGTGAGCGTACCTAATGCCCCCTCCGCAGAGCAAATGAGTGAGAGGGTAGTTCCGTCCCTGGCCTTATTTTCCATTACTATTATAATTAGAATAATCCTTTATACAGCATTTTATATTTAGGTACTGTATATTTAAGTGCATTATGCCATCTAATAATTGTTCTCTGTTTTAACTGCTATTACTCATCAGTCGGGATTATATGTATACATATTTTTTTCTAATAAACAATTATCTTAAATAGTTACATTAATGCATCCCAGCATTTTAGTTCAAGGGAAATTTATTTTTCAAAAATGAGTGTTCATAGATTAGAACCTACTATTAGCTTAAAGCATGTGAGTTTTTAGTGAGGAACTCGTGTCGTGTTTTCATTATACTGTATGCTTTTATTTAGCAGACTGGGCAAGGGGCCATATATCTTCAGGCAAGATTCCATCTTCCTCTTCTGAAATATTTGAAACTGCACAATCTTGGTGAGGGTGTAAGTGACACTGTGGTGGTGTGCAATAGAAATAGTTCACTAAAGTGTGTAAACTGGTCAGCTTGTACACTAACTTTGAAAAGTCCTGACATGTCTCTGTATGCTTTTGAGTGTAGTTAGGAAAACCAGTATGCAGAAATGTTCTTTTTAATCATTACATTGATTTTTTTAACTGAAAAAATACTAGCAAAAATTCCTTTAGTATTCTGTGTTTTTTCAAAACACTTTGATTCTTGTTCTAGCAGGCTCTATTAGGATATCTTCTGCATGACATATTTTCAATTGTGGACAACAATTTGTTCGTCTTCCTGTCTTTTCAATGGAATAATTCAATTAATTCTGATGTTACCATGTATGAAAAGCATTTCTACTCTATAAGACAATGCTAGCCGTTGTAGGTATCCGTTACTTCAAGAACTGTTGTATCCAACATGTGAATCTGAAATTAAGAAAAAATTGTAGAGACAAATAAATTAAAAGATTAACAAAAACACACGACCCTTTGAATTAGACTTCTAGTTTTGTAGGTGGTATGGTGGTGCAGTAATAAGCTCTGGTAATAAGTGTTGGTTTCCACTCTGTCTTTGTGTGAAGTTTTCTTCTTCTCCGATTTTTTTGCATGACTTTTCTCCAGGTTCTTTGCTTCCTTCCTCCTGTCCACTGAGACGTTAAGGTTAATTTAGTGCCTCAAAATTGTGTCAATTCGGTAAAGTGAGAGTCTCTATCTATTCGACTTGTCCAGTGCCTCCCAGGTAAAGTACTCTAAGGATAAAGTGGGTACAGTAAACGTATGGATGGGTGAACTTTGTAAAGCTTTTATGTTTGCTCTTATTTTATTGCTGGTCTTTTGAATGGTGATTGATGACTTCCTGTTGTCTGGGTCCATTGAGCACGTAGTGCGGATATAGCCAATCCGAGCCAATCTGAGATCGTACACGCTGCCTGTAGGCGTACCTGAAGGGCCCTGCATGGCTATACAACTGCATGGGCAGTGCTTGCCCGCCCTGGTGACTGCGGCAGAGCACATTGCTTCACTGCGGACACTACACCTTCATTGCCCTAGAATGCATTTTGAATGTCACTTGAGAAATGCAGGATGCCTTTTGTTATGTCCTCTGTGAACATAGTTCCCCATGTAGAAATACTTTACATAATTTATATAGTTTTTTTTTCGTGTGTTCATTTTGTTTTAAGAATATTTGAAAACTCTTTTTGAAATTAAGTTATGATGCTTTATACATAGAAAAACATAATACAACTTAATGTAAAAGAGTAATTCCTTCATACTTTTGCTGTATAAGAATCCTTTTGACCCCAGTACTAGCTGTAAGCCATCACCCATCCCAGTGAAATGAATGAAAACAGTTACCTAGAAGCTTTTGGATATCTGAGTTAATGTGTTAAGGCCTTATTTACTTGATGTTGGGCTTGTCATTGCCCGCCTTTCATCCTTTTGGAAATATTAAGATAGATTGTTTCCAAGTCCTTTAATTTTCGAGAAAAAGTAATGATTAGTTTTTTTTAAATGTCTTTTTAGGTTCTCAAGGATAGACTTGTTTAGCTTATTAGCTGTATTCTTAAGGCTTATATCCTTTCTTTCATTTTTACAGCTTAATCTTTTGTAATACTGTTGAGTGACAGTGACCTAGGGCAGAAAGTTAGTGTCTACACTTGTAAGAACTTGTATAGAAAATACAGCTTTAGTAAGTTGTGGCAGAATAGTAGCTTTCTTGAGCATTAACATTAGAGTTGGTTTTGTTTAGAAAGTATCTTAAATTTAAACTTTATAAATTTAACTATCTGGATGGAGGATAAGGGGAAAAAAAGCTTTTCTTTCCAATGTTACAATGAGGCTGCACATTTAGATAAAAATCTATGTACAAAATAAAAACTGAAATATGACAGTTTGGTATACAGTACAACATCATAACAGAGAATGTGCTTACTTCTTCTACTTGTAATAGCCAAGTGAAAAACTGATGCAGTTCAGTGCAAACAGCAGTGTGATCATTTTGCTCAGTAGTTCTTGATTCTGGATAAAATTTAAAATGTTCAGGTGTTTATAAGCATACCTAAAAACAAGTGTGAGAAGGTGCTTGTTTTTCAGTTCTTAATAGTTTCATGAATTCAAGAATCTCATTGTGCCACTGGCTGAGGAAACATCATCCTCAACACATTTAGTCACTTTGTTACTCATCTGTCACAGGGGCCTGAGGACATAAACATTGTAGAGTGGCTTAGACTGATACCATCCCTTTGAAAAGCGGTTCAGATACAGTCAGGAAAATGCAACTGTTTCAGAATTAAAATGGAAAAGGTCAAAACTCAACAAGATATTAGACGTGTCGCTTATAACAGTGAAATAGTGCGCTTTGCTAAAGTGCCTGTTGAGAAAGCATTGAAATCATGACATTTTCAAATGAGTCAATAGTTCCCATTTACCATACTCTTAAGTCACATCATAGTATATTGGGATCTAAAGATTTCTGATACATCCTTGCTGAACTGCTCCGTCAATGAATCCACATTGTTCTATTCAGCATATCAATGTCTTCCATACTTCCTGACTGTAGCTTGCAGGATTTGGAATTCTCTTTTAGAATTATGCATAAAAGAGGCGTTCACCAGGATAATTGTTTAAATACGCAGTGTTCATTTTGTTTTTTTCTTGATGTTATGACTGCTGTAGGTTAGCATGCAATTTTGTGGTGCTGACATGGTGAGTATTTTGTTAATGAGACGTAACCAAATGAATGGCAGCGGTTATCTTCAGTCGCAGAGAAAGATCTACTCACCTGCCATTACAGAGCATCAAACAGTCTCCTGATTCGAACACAATCATAAGGGATGGCACTGGAATATCAATCTCAAAAGCACCATGTGGGCAAATAATTTGGAAACATTTCTCCATGCTGAGCTACTCAACGTTTTTTCCAAATATTGTCACTTTTAAAGATCAGAAGCCTTGTGCTCATCATCGAATTCCTTTAAGTTTGTAAGTTCTGTGTTTTAAGATTTGCCTCAATCAGGCAAACATTACTTTCAGGTGCTCTGGTTTCTTCACACACTCCAAAGACATACTGGTAGGTTAACTGGTTTCTGTGTCTGTGTGTGCCCTGTGATGGACTGGCATCCCATCCAGGGTGTACTGTACCTCACCTTGTGCCCATTGCTTGCTGAAATAGGCTCCAGCTCCCCTGCTTCCCTGAAGTACGTGAAATGGTTAGCAGATGGATGGATGGATGGAAAACTAAGGGTTTGTAATACAGGGAAGTGGATAATTATTTTAAAAAGAGAGAACAAATATTTGTTACACACAGGTTGCAAATAGCCCATAACAAGAATACCACTTGTGTCATAGGTTTCCAATACTGAGCACAAGCTAATAGGCTTTTCTAGTTCTGCCCCTATCTGCAGTATTTATGTGAAATATGAGCAGCATACTCCTCTTTAATACCAATACCGATATCATGATGTGTTCACCCTCAGCAAAATTAAAATTTATAGTAGATATCTAGCAATAAAACAATAGTACTTCAGATTTAATGAATAGGTAGGATGTGACTGACGCTTACAAATGAGACCTTAGAGAAATGTTCCATAGCCTAATAGAGATTAAAAGCATACCTGTCATAGTTTTAACTGTTTGAAGTTGTCTGCACAATACAAGGTGAACTGATTGCCTCTGATACTTAGCCTTGTACTTTGAAGAAAAACAGTAGTGCAGACAGTGAAAACTGAAAAGAAATCCTTGACTTAAGCAGAACTAAAGAACTGTGTTAAAATCTTTGGTAGCAATCTCATAACATCTTTAAAGTTTACACATGGTTATGGTCGTGAGATGCTCCTCATTAATCTTCAGATCTGCATCTCCACCTAGACTCTTACATGTTAGGAAAAGGCCAAATGGGAGGTGTTTTTAAAGTTTGTACTCTTTAGGTGCCAACCATCAATTACAAAGGCTTGCAATCTCCATGCAGATTCAGGCCACCAGCCTCGTTAAAATTGAAGAAACGCAGAAAAACATATATACTGTACTTTCAGGTAGGCTGGTGCTTTATGAATTGTCATATGAACAACAATCATTGGAGCTTTTCATATTATAATATGTGAGACTTGCGGCCTTTAATAGATATTTCTATAATTGGATATTCTAAGAAGATGAACTCATTCTTGAAGTTCTCTTGCTGTATGTTAATTGAAATGGGTCAGGTCAGTGGTGCACATCTCCAAACCCTCCTGGGCTGCAATCCAGCAGCAGGTTTTATGTGTCTCCTTAAATCATCAACAGCTTAGAGTTCAGTAAATATTGGAATGATTCAGCCAATTAGTTGAATTAGGTAACTGAGAGCAGCAGAGGAATAAAGACTAGGAGACCCTGTGGCTTTTGAGGACTGGAGCCATGCAGTCCTGATCTAGTTTCTATTTAGCACTTTAAAGCTTGGATGGCCACATTTCAGCACAGCCTAAAACAGGGATTTTTTGGGTGGTAAACCTTAATAATGTGAAAAACGTCTAGTTATACATTCCATATATCAAATTGAATTCAAAATTTATCTTGTGGAAGCGAAATAGAGCCAAGATAGGTGTGGTCTTTAACTCTTTTATTTAGAAACACATGTATGTGAAACACTTCATGATCTGAAACTGATGTCTGGCACTTTGTTTTTGTTGCTTCTTCCCGAGAAAATGGGTGCAAATAACAGGCTAGAATAAAAGCCCTTAAAGAAAAAGGGGACTCAATTAACTATAATTATAGGTGTGGAAATTTGTTATCGCCTTGTGAGCACTCATGCTACTGGCCCATTTTATTTCAAAGTCAGGTTTGTAAATATTCATACTCCTTAGCCCTTTGTTCAAATGAGCACCTTGCTCAATATGATCTGTTGTGGCTCTAAAAATACAAATAATAAAAAATAATAACAATGACTGAAAGGGGGAGGGGGGAGGAATATTGAACATCAAAGACTTCCGTATCTTTGTGGCATGTAAACACCACATGCCTTTAGTGAGCCAAAGAGCCCTTTTTAATGATTTTATGGAAGATTGCCACATTGACAAGGCCTGTAATAAATAAAATTAACAAACATTTCTGTAGGGTTTGTTCAAAGGAAAGAAAGCCAAATGTTTTTTTTTCAGATAAGCGGGCTATACATCCCCTGTTCTCCCCTGATTATCCTAATCCAGTCAGAACTGTGAGCAGGGTTTTGATTGAGTGAGCTGGTGGGGCCCCAGGGGAATCTTTCTGATAAGTGCCTTTACCTTTCACCTCAGGAACCCCACAAGCTAACGTCCCTTCAGTCTCGTTTGGTAAGAGAAGACGTGCTTTGGCAAAAAAGATGACTACCCTCCGCCTGGAAAAAGGTTCAACTGCTCTACCCTCTTTTGGAGTCAAACTGCACTACCTTGGTCGCATCACCTGCAAATGAGCAAAACAGAAAGGATTTAAATATCCTTCTGATGTGTCAACATCCTGCTAACTTCGAGGAGCCTAATGGAAAAGGAACGGCCTCAGGGAGTATCGTCTGGTCAGGAGACCTCGGGAGATGTTCTGGTTGGGCAAGTCTTAAAATTCTTGTGGCCATTCACCTCAGAAATAATCTTGCCAAGACAACTTTCAACGAAGAGATGATATGCAGAATTACATCATCCACAGTGCATGCAGGAACAGGTCATTATTTGTCAATAAATTGTGTTTAATATATTGTGACATTACCTGTAAATGAAATATTGTCTTTGTGGCTAAGCCGTTGATGAATAACTAAATCTGTGAGCTCCTTAAGAAGAATGAGGCTTCTCCACTGTTAAAATGAAATGTAACAAAGCTGCTAACAAATCTGATGTGTGATTTGTGTCAGTTTGTCCAGAATGTTGGAATCCGTGTCTTCAATAGTTAAAGGTGGATGTTCTAGGTTGGCACTGTTGCTCAGATGTGCTTTTGTATTGCTGCCTTGCAGTGCTGGGGCCCTGGGGTTGATTTCCGGGGGGTTATCTGTGTGGAGTGTGTATGTTCTCCCTGTGTTTGCATGGCTTACATCTCTTGCTCTGGTGTTTGTTTGTGTGTGCCCTGTGATGGACTGGCATCCCATTTAGGGTGTATCCTAACTCGTGCCTTTTTCTTTCCGGGATAGGCGCTGACACTGTAGACCTAAGCAGAAATATTTTAAAATCTATTAGAAGTCTGACAGGAAGGTTGCGCAAACACTCTGAGACAGGAGTATTGAGGTCACTTGTGCAAGACCTAGTCAGCATGCTGACTTCTGAATGTACAGCAATGTAAGTATAGTTTTATTGATTCCTTCCTGTAGCATGATACAATAATTAATCCTTGAAAAAACAAACGGATAAACCTGTTTTACTCCCACAGTCACTGACAGTATCAGATGCATCCTCAGGATATTTCTAACTTGGAAAACTATCTTTACAATATTCTGCACCTAAGGTTTAAAAGGCTATTCTAACATACACATTTGCCCCCAAATTCTTTATTTTGAATCAAAGCTCTTGCACATTGCCATCAATTGATAAGGTCAAAGAGTTGGTTTTATGTAACTGAAGAGAGAGACTCAATAACCTGACCTCAGTCTTGCATCTTGATTTCCAAAATAGGCATCCCAACCTTTTATATCAGAAATGCAATCAAAGAGGATTTAATTGCTACCGGTCTTTACTATTAACATACATTTAAATATCATCAGCATAGAATGAAATTTCAGACCCCATAATTTTAGCACTTGACCATTTCTTCTTTAACCAATGTATTGGGTGAAACAGACTAAATATCTGCTTGTAAAGCCAACAGTTTGTTTGTTTATTCTGAATATATGTAGAATGAATAGGAAACACACCTATTCTATGCATGTTCAGGGGGTATATGATTTAAATATACAAACAATTCAAGTATCCCAGGATAGTTGTTTACTTTCATTATTGTGAAAAGCTGTATATTTAGCCAGCTGAGGGAAGAGAAATACAGAATGACTAATGCCTCATCAGAGAAGCAGAACGTTTTCTTTTCCTACCTTCCTCTCTTCCTCTGTTGTCAGTTTGTAAGAAAAACCTCTGTTTTTTCTGTTTGAAGACAAAACGGTGAAAGGATATACACATAATCTTAACCACGCCTACATCTGCTTATTTGGAAAGCTTTCATAAAGCTCTTCTTTTGCACTAACAACTCTATGGAGGCCCTTAAATATTAATATTTTCTCTTATATACAGGACACAATTTCTGCTTTGCAAATGGCAGTAAACTGTGACTAGTTCTTTTCATTATATCAGGTCCAAACTATTAACTGGGTTAGCACATCCACAACTTACCGGTCATGGGTCTGGACTGTAAAGCATCAGCTTTGGAAAACATGTAGCAGCCTCAAAATTTCAGAGCTTTAGTTTGTTTTCCAATGACTCATATCCATCTGTTATATATGGGTCACAGTCCAAACATGAAGGTTTTCTCAACAAATCTGGTAAATATATTTCTTTCACAAGATTGTTCACCTAACAGAGAGATTGGAAGAAAGTAATGATTTATCCCACAATCAGATTATTTACAAGGCAAAGGGCATTCACGTCCATGCGTCAATCTTTTTCAAGAGAAAGACGGACAAGTGCAGCGCGCTATCACTTTTAAAATTCCCATATGGCCATTGCAAATTGGTTTCTACTGGCAACCGGTTAATTGCAACTGGGTTTTTGAACATGTTAATCCCTTTTGTTATTACTGATGTAGCTAAAAAAAAAAAAGACTAGGAGATCTGAAACACTGCTTACAGATTTAATTACCTTTCTCTAAGCCCTGCAGGATAACAGGTTCACTCACCCAGCACTCTAACTGGAGAGGAGGCTACAGCTCACCTGTGAAACAGGGTCGGGGGCTGCTGTGGCTCTTTCCGTAATTTCCTGCCTGCAATCATCAAATTTCAGAACCGCATGTGCAGCGATGAATACCTTATCACAATCCGCCTCAGGTAGGCATGAATTTAGAAATCACTAGAGTGCCATCGAGTACTCAGGTTTGCCGTACAGTTGCCCTCTTCACATGGTACACTTAGTGCAGACGAAAATATCCACCTCTCCTTGTACCTACCAAAAAAGATTTTACTACCATTGAATTTCTGCACAGAATAAAAAAAAACATGCTTAAAATTCATGCAGAAAATAGTTCCATTTAAATAAAGAATAACACGATGCATAGGCTCTCTTAACGAGGCAAGAAGGGTAATTTCCAACAGGTTTATGTGTATATACTGTACAAGTATATGCTACTGTACACACACAGTACTGCATAATTAATACGTACATAGTTCTGGAGACTTTCCATATCATTATTTACCTTTCTCTAAAACCATACTTTCCAAAACTGCGGTGTCAACGTGGTCTTTTATACAAAAATATCACAAACATATCTGATCCTGGTGGCAAACTACAGCATATTACTGCAGAATAAGCTCATAGCATAACTCTAACCTAAAGAAAAATGATGATTTCTCCCTATTTCTCCATATGAATGGGGATCTAGGAGAGGGGTTTCGGCCTTTCACTCTCGACAATTTTTCTTCCTAGGTTTTATATACCTACTCTAACACACCTGAAGATGGATGAACAGACGAAACACTGTTTCTTCTTTCTAATTTCCAGCACGGAATTAACCTTTACTTCTTCCATTGTAGGTGAATCTCACCATGTCCCCACAGGACAAAGGTGCTTGGGTTAACATCAATTCTTTGGGGATTAACATCTCAAACACCTTTGGTTTAATTTGCTGACAATGTAAAGGCTACGCTTTTAACTATAATGTAATCTTCTCCAATAATAAATGAATATACGATCAGGGTCACATGTTAAAATGGATAGTTTAATAAAAGCAGGGTTTTAAGTACCCATTAACATTTCTATATTATTATTTTGGTTGACACTTAAATCAAAGACAGCTTACATTTGTACAACTGGGTGTTATACTGGAGCAATCAGAAAAAAGTACCTTGCTTAAAGGTACACCAACTCTGCCTTTCCCAGGACTGGAACCCACAGCCATGAATTATGAATTATTATTGTGAATTCAGAATCTTTTTTGTTAACATGGTTCTTTTAGTTAATATCACATTGACTAGAGCTCAGTTCTCTTAAGGATTTGGAATTTGAATTTGTCATCTTGCAGATTTCTATGAGTTATCATAATTGCTGTACAGCTTTTGATTAACTGTGTACAGCTTTTGAATAATTTTTATTACTGCAGACTTCTACAGAGGAGCAACTAATTCTTGTGTGGTGAGTGTCACTGTTTCAGCACTTGAGAGTGACTCTTACTATACTATATCCCATTATGTTTCTGCTACTAATAATAATGAACAATGTCTTTCATATAATGTAAAAATACATAAATCAGTACATGTGTTGTCTCCAGGTCTTTGGAAACACCTCTATGACTTCATTAGCATACTGTGCCTCTGTTGTGGTCCCTTTATTGACTGCCTGTCACACTAAAATGGATTTTACAATAATGCTTATCAGCAACAAATTTCTTCATGGTCTTCTTACCTTGCAGATTTAATCATCCTGTCTTCTCCAATCCTAATCCTAAAGAAATCAGAGTAATGGTGCATTCTACAGAGCACAAACAGGATTAATAAACATACCCTCAAAACAGTACAATGAACTTTTTCAACTTATAGTTAAAGGATTTGTTTTTCATTAATTCTTAAGTGGGGGTTTATATAACCTAATATACAGGACATTTGCATGTAGATTGCAGCCTGCACCACATGCATTTTAAAAGTTGAGTCCAAGTTCATAATTACGCAATTATGAACACCACGGTATAATACCAATGATGTATTGTACATAATAGTGGACTATAGACTAACATTGAGAAGTCTTTTCATTCTGTATATGCAACAGAGCTATTTAATCCAGAAATAAAAGACCCCTAACTACTGTAAATGCTGTTTTGACTGAAAAGTGAATGTTTGGCCTTTGCTAAAGCAAAATGAATTCTTTTATTCTGCTTTTTCAAAACAATCCTTTGAGACACCCACAATGAAGGCTTAACGGAATCAAAAGACCTATACAGTACATATGAGTCGCTTTACAGTATTTCATGTATGGTGAAAGACAAAAGCTTGCTTTTCCTAATAGTATTAGGAATGTGCCATGACACTGAGTAACAGCTACAGAAGTGCTTCAGGTGAGTTTTGAGTGTTCAAGGCGAGTGTTAAAGACAAACACATGGTTTTTGGACAGGTTTTGCAGAGACAAACTTCATAACAACAGGATGATGTCCATCATAAAATGAATAGATATAGGAGCATATAATCTGTCTGATACCCATATTATTTTCTTGTTTTGCCAGCAGCTACAGTATATCACCCTGCAACTCACAACTGGCAACCCATCGAAGCTAAACAGGTGTGAACCTGACCAGTACCTGGATGGGAGACCTCCTGGGAAAAACTAAGGATGTGCTGGAAGAGGTATTAGAGGGGCCAGTAGGGGGCGCTCACCCTGTGGTCTGAGTGGGTCCTAATGCCCCAGTATAGTGACGGGGACACTATACTGTAAAAAGGTGCCATCCTTTGGATGAGACTTAAAACCGAGGTGCTGACTCTCTGTGGTCTTTAAAAATCCCAGGGTGTTTCTCGAAAACAGTAGGAGTGTTACCATGGCATCCTGGCCAAATTTCCCATTGGCCCTTTACTAATTGTGGCCTCCTAATAATCCCCATCTTTGAATTGGCTTCATCACTCTACCGTCCTCCCCACTGATGGCTGGTGAGTGTACTGGCGTACTATGGCTGCCGTCGCATCATCCAGAAGGGGCTGCACATTGGTCATGATAGAGGGGAGTTCCCATTACCTGTGAAACGCTATGAGTGGAGTGTCCCAAAAAATGCTATATACAGTAAGTGTAAGGAATTATTATTATTATTAATTGTATTGCCTCACTAGCTTTTGAATTTAAATTACTTTTAATGAATGAGTTTTTCATGCTAAATAAAAAAAATGAAAAATGCTTCTGTCCTTAAAGTCTGCAGAAGATTATTTTTTGTTCACTTGTGTCTCTCTTGTGCCCCGCCTTTTGCCCACCAGCCTTGTATAAGCTCGCTGTGTGTGTGAGAAACACTACAGACACCCTTATTAAGTCACACAGATTCTACACTGCTCAACTGTGCTTATTGGGAGCTGATACAACTTCAATATTTGCTATTAATATAAAAGTGTAGTAGTGTTTTAAATTGTGTAACTATGATTCAGTTTGTTTCCTTTCCTATTTTAGTGCTAAATACAGCTAAATGTGTCGGTGTTCTGCAGGCACTCTGTCACAGAAAGCTTTAAATAATTTCCATTTAACCCATAGCTAGGTGGTCCATACAGTATATCACTACCTGTACATGTGAATATTGTATTAAGATATTATAAATGCCAGTTGAATAAAATTGCACACCCTGTCTAACTTAAGATACTGTAAATTCAGCTGATATGGTTACACTTGGATGTAAGACATATTATTTGTATTCTTCCAAATTTGAAGTCCTAAATAATGTTTACAATTGTACAGGTTCTACTCACTTCTGAGTAAACTTCTGAGTAGACTACTAGTATTCTACTAAGCTCCAAATATTTCCTTAATGTACTCTTAATAAGGAAAAGATGCTATTACCCCTGCTACTAGTGCACATAATCTATTGAGAACTGAGTAATATTAATAACAGCTTTCATGCTAGTTTATTAATAGTAAGAGCAAACAGTAAACCATTACAAACCTATTCAATTTATACTGCATGAAAACTATGAGGAACAGTAGACTGTTGCTGTGCTTAAAGACTTCAGTTAGATATTTCTATTGTCATAAGCAGGGTTTTTCTGTGTCAAATCCTAGGGGTATATCTTGAAATAAAGTGCTCACTTGGCTTGCAAACGCCACTAATGTATAAGTAAAAATAGTTTCAACCCTGTATCTGTTTAAGCTTTTAATGATTTAAATAGGGTAAGGCAGCCCTTAACCAGCTCTGCCAATTGGGATAGAAGTAGATAGCTTTGTGACTCAATAATGGCCATGGTATATTAGCTTCTAAGATGGCTTTTGTTCTGGACAAGAAAAGAGGGGTTAGAAAAGTCAGTCTACTGTAGATTGACAGCCTTCAAAAGAGCCTTAAGTGTGGTTAAATCCTGTACCATCACTGGTTTCATCTGTTTTCTCACATAAAATAAAGGAAAAAAGATCTATACACAACAGAAAAGCCAGATTACTTCAGAACTATGCAAAATGATTTAACTGTGCATAAGTAAACAAAATGCTTGACTTACTCCAAAAACAAGCAATTTGCTTTGAAAAACATGCATACATCTTAATTTTAAAAGAGAGCTCCTATGTATTTTAAAAAGATTTTTATTTTCATTGCTTCCAAAACATACTAGAGTAGTATAAGACGGCCTCACTCTTAACAATGTTTCTTCACACCTGAGGAGTCATAAAATGGTTCAGTCTCCTAGTGTATAAATTCCTGATATCTCCCAGTGTTCAAAATCGAACTTGCTATATAGCATCAATAGAGGCAAGCAAGCTTGTCTCACTTGTACGCAAAGTGAGAGGCCTGCAGAGGTCAGTGGCTCGAAGGCCTTGTGAAAATAGTTACATGACTTGCTGTTGTTGCAATCCTAAATATGTTGTTGTAGATGTTTAAGAATACACTTTTCACGAAAATATTGCAAACTCCAGAAACTAGCTTTGAAACTAGTTTTTCTTCACGACCCTTGATATATATATATAGTAATATATTTTAAAAAATACAGTAATTAATATGCTGACAGCACAGTAGCTAGCCTTGCTACCCTGGGGGTATGGGTGTGTGCATTTCTGTGTGTCCCCCATGATGGACTGGCGTCCCATCCAGGGTGTACCCTGCCCTGTGCCTGTTGCTTGCCAGGATATGTCCCAAAGTAACCATGGATGGGATAAAACAGTTAGAAAATGGATGGATGGTTGGATAAATAATATATTATTAAGATAACTCCTACATTTATAACCTTCAAGGAATGAGTAAACCTACCTGTAAGAAAACTAAAACAAAAATCTAGGGCAATTTGTTTCTAAAAAGTAAAGCACATACTGTACATGAACTTAGACTCTAACCTAACGTGTGTGAATCCTGGTTTTTGTAGGGTTGAGATGGATGCATTAAACTGGCCAAAGACTCAAATGCAGTAAGTACATAACTGACACAGAGGGTGGTGGGGGGTGCTTTCCCTTTCCTGATGGGTATAAAATGGTTGAAATCGCTGCAGTCATTACCTATTATTTAATCAATCAAAATAGCTGTTTTACAGTAGCACTTATTGCATTGAAGCTCACCTGCTAACAGCGTCCATTAAATGAAACGGCCTGAAGCTAATGTTTATGGTGTAGTGTGATAGTTAGGGCTCTATACTCACCTGGAATGCTCAAATCCCTGAAAATAGGGTTCAAATCCCAAGGGGGATTCTGCTGATTATCCTTGAACAGGGTTCTTCGCTTAGATTGCTCCAGTTAAATATCTAGCTGCATAAATGGGGAAAAATATAACTCATTTTGGATAAAAACATCATTTTATTATATTAATAACGCTGTCCCTCTAAAATATATGAAGGGTCCATATCCCTGAGTGTCTCTAAGATTCAGTTAATTTCTCAAAAGGCAAGAGCTAATAAGTAAATATGAAATAGCACTATGTTTCACTTTACCATATAGATCTCTTCTACCACAGAATTCAAACTAAATCCTGCAGCAAACTGGCTCATCAAAAACTTGTGGTGGAGCAAAGACAAAAAGGAAAACAAATGTTGAGATACATTAGAGATAATGTCATAAAAATATATTTAAAAATCATGTGAAACATTAATCTCCCGGTAATAATTCCTGGTGTTATATCTTTCAGAAGAGCGTATGGTATTGGTATGCAGGCAGCACTGATAGGCAAACTGTGCTCACCTTTGTCATCTGTACAGTATTAATCAAACCTATCATCCTCTTTCCACACTGCATTTTTTCATTTAAAAGAAAAAAGGTAAAGAAGCAATCGCAAGAGGCAATAATAATAATAGCATTGCTGGGCTGAGACAAACACTAAGTAGTTCCCATATTCCACAACTCCACACATGAATTTTCACAAATAATGTATTGTGTTTTCTACTTGTCCGTGATTTATTCCATAGCAATAGTAAAAGTTGATCATCTCTGATCCTTGAACAAGGGTGCGCTATTTTGGTCATAAAGTGTTAAGGGTGCCCACCATTCACAATAAAGCACTGAAGAACATGTTCAGACACTAAATGGTAATTGATCTGTCTTGTATCAGACTTGATACTTACAATGTCCACAAGTCACTTCTGGCCTTGAAGGATTCCTTATGGGACTTTCATACACCTGTGGCTTATAACATCTTTCCACCTCTCCTAGAGAATACGTTGAATAATTGTATTGCCTTTTTGGCCATTTCCTTTGGTTAACAGGCCCCACTGCTCTTATTATTTACAGTACTTGTTATTATGTGCTCTGTGAGGATGCCAAGATAATCGCCGGTCCAAAGACTGATATAAAAAAAAGATTTTTACTTAATGCAGTCCACTTGCATCAGAATTTCCTCCCTTTCTGATGTCGTTTTGGACACTATGAAGCGTGGTAGTTTAATATCAAAGACTATAACCCACACAATGGGATAGCACATTCAGCATCTTGCATGATTTGGTATCATTTGGGATACTTATACCTAAAAAGTGTGCAAAATCTTTGCAAGAGGAATATCTCTTAAAACTAAAAACTAACTTAAAAACACATAAATTTTTCTAATTATTTTCCAAAAATACTAGAGCTAATCTTATTTCGGAATAACTCTAAGACATTGAAGTGGTTAGAAAATGCATTGTTGTATGTGAGCTATATATAGATATACTTAAGAGCTAAAATAGCTCTAGACATGTGGTATTATTTTCAGGTAGTGCAGATCCAGTCTTATTTACTCGAGAGTTTGAAAAATGAAACTATGAAAAACAAATACGTCTGTGTAGCAATTAAGTTTTCTGACTTTTCATTCATTGTTTAGTGATTAAAATTAGGATAAAAGGCTTTTAAGGAATCCTTAAATAAGAGCTATATAACAAAAATAAGTCATGAACACTAACTGGTCTTCAGATGGCATGATTACATCCAAAAGGACATCAAGTGGAGAATCATACTGTAGACAACTTAGATTGCTTTCTGACACAAATTGAGTAAAAATCAGTGTAAGTAGCCAAGATTATTCCATAAAGTTAGGAAGAAGAAAAGCTACAAATAAAAGGTATTTACCACGAATTTGTATGTACAGTATAGAAACATGGTATAGAAATACAAGTTTCCTCTTATTTAAATCACATGTAATGAAAAAGAGGAACTTTAAGACAGTCCTTTAATTGTGAGATGTCGACTTGTTTCAAGTTACATTACCTTCTTTCGAAACCTAAATTTTTGTTTGTTTCATAAACTGAGGACCCCACGTAAAATAAAGAAAATCCGGTCTCAGAAGTCCATAACTGAATAAACAAGAACTTCAGTTTTGTTATAATCTGGCTGTAAATTTGAATGTTCTCCTGCAACACAAAATATTTTTTTTCCCGTTTAGACAGGTCAAAAACATGATAAACATAAAACATTGTAAATAACGTTTTTTTTTCTAAAAAACTTTATCCCAACACATTTATTTTTTTAAAATATTGGTTTTACTACAAAATCACAATGTCTCTATGTGAATACTACATGTATATATACATTTTAAAATGTGAGTACGGGAATTTTGGAACTTTTAACTTAATTCCTTTGCAAATCATAACTGTTTAATAGTGTTAATTCTTGACTCCGATCATTTCCTGCATTGCTAACTCATTCATATGTTAATAACGGCAATACCACCAACCACTATTTCTCCGTGTTTAGCGGTAAACTGGTACTGGGTATTTAAACGAGAGCAAACTAAGCGTGATGCGTCTCTACACGAAGCGATGTCGATGACTTCAGGCTTGTTGGAACCGCTATGAATTAAATTTACTATCTATCGAAAAGAAAGCGTTTGTCTCAGCGCATAGTTGTTAGGTATTTTTAGGAGTTATCTCCCTGTATACCGCCACAACATTCGAGGACTGAGATTGGAACGAACACTTTCGCGCGTCGCCTCTTCCGGCTCCGTAATAAGGCGAAGCACAGCCGCCGCCACCATCAACAGTTTATATAAAATGCACTTCCTTGTAAACAAATAAATTCAAATTTCCGAAGTATTAGATAATACGATTATAAGGATAACCAAAAGATCTAGAGAAGGAAAAAATGAAATCTGTTTTATTTCATCTTGCATTGACACATTGCTGCGAGTTGTTTTGTTTTCTTGTGGAATAAAAATTGACGCAGGATTTTGTTCCTAACCTACAAATGTCTGCCACCAAACATCACTCAAGATGCTTTTCCCCCCTTCAGATCTTGGCATAAGCTTTTCTGTGCAGTTACATTTACATAAAATGTAGTCTTAATTGATAGTTTTCTCTTTTTTTTCGGGACAAGATCGTTAAAAAGCAATTATCATTCTAAACACAATTATCATAAAATAAATAATAATGACAAACAGTAAATTGCTTAAAGTACATTACAGCATTCTGTAGGTGACTAGTGTAATATTCTCTATAGGTTCCAAAGCACTGACAAATGTTGAGCAAAATACTGGCCTGAAACAAATATGTACATATATCATAGTGAAAATAAAAAGTTTCAACGCTATATGACTATTTGCATCACCTTATTGCCTATTAAGTACCAACATCTACAACAAAATATCTACCCTCTGTATGCACTTGCAAGTAAGGTGAGAAACTATTTCTAAAAACTGCGGAGAAACTGTTCAACACTGATATACACAAAGAAAATGTGTTGCGTGTAATAAATGCGTAATCCAAGAGTGGTGAGCAACGCTTCAGTCATCAGCTGCAATAAAGTGATTAATGATGTACCAAGACACGGTCAAAAGCGGCAGCACAGACTGTAGCCGATTAAACAAACTGATCTTCGAACATACAGAATAAAAATCGCAATGTACTACTTTCCTCGATTAATATTTGAGTTTTACTTAGCATGCTCCTCTCACCACACACAGCGGAAAGTCCTGCTACTGACTCAAGCAGTGGTCTGTAGATTAATTACCACGAATATTTTTTTTCTATCCACGTTTCTCAAATCAGGGCCTTATCTTCTAACATCTCTCAGACGAGAGTGACTCGCATGGCAGCCTGTCTGTCGTGTTTGCAACTTTGCAGTGTTCATTTCAGTAATGATTTCAACAAACAGCAAGCATGTTTGTACAGAACCCCCAGACACCCCCGCACACACGGTTCAACTCACTATATACAAATCGTTGCACAGCGTCAGTGGGGCGGTAAAAACCACCACGTTAAAAACACGAGAACAATATATTTAAAGACGTTAAAGCAATATGACAAAGCGCATTTTGCAAAACAACGAGTCTCTCCAGTTTTGAAAAGATTCTTCTTGTACCGAAGGTTTATAATTTGCACACTTTGCAGTGTTAAATACTAAAGCGACGTGCAAGTGCAGCTACTCAAATAAAAAAAAAACCGACTGAACAGGTGCATCGTCATTATCTGAAGAAATAGCAACACACCTTCAGTTCGTCAGTAAAGGAATGAGTGATAATTCAGTTGCTGGAACAATTTAACTCATTTCCAAACTTTGTTTTTGGTTATACAGTATACTAACAATAATGAAATTGGATATTGACAGATGAATACTGAAGTAATTATTTCCATTGTAAATATTTCAGATACAAGCCAGTATCTTGAAGAAACAAACCGGGATACTACTATTAATAATAATGCCGTTAGGAGGTGAAAACATCGGGAAATCATTCTTTGCTTCTTATAAATGTCAGTGTACTTGAAAAATGCTTCAGGTAATTCTAAATCAACCAGACCAGCGCTAAACTTCCCTGTTGATCAAATTTCAAACTTGTTGAAAGTGCACCATACTCGCTACTTTTCTTTATTGTTACTAACTCAAGCCTGTTATGGTCTTTAGAAAGACACACTGAGGATGCAATTGTTAAAACTAGAATAACTTACATCTGGGGTTTTACAACGAAATTCTGGATTAAAAAAAAATCGACGACGGTGTTCCCATCATGATCAAAGTTTAAAAAGTAATGTATGATGTCTGTGCTTTTTTCTTCTTTTAAACGATTGAATTGGGACCCTTTTTCGCTGTTCACGTACGAAGAACAAGAAGAAATATGCAAAAACCTTTCAAGAAAAACAATTACCGGGGGGAAGGGGGGCGATGACAATATGAACATGCTGCATTTGATATAAAATAACATTTATATTTCTTTAAAATACCTGGGGGGAGGTTGGAATATCTGCAATTCTTTCATATCAGTAGGAAAGGAATGAAGTCTTAGTGTAAATCACTTTTCCAGCTGGAACTGCACATTAAACAGCCATGGCGCGATTCCCTTTCTCTCGGCGTATCCCGTCCCTATTTCCTTATCAGCTCATTCACCATTTCATTTCTCTTAAATGAGAATGCGGGGACCCCCAAATTCAAGGCCGGCACTTCAAACAAGGGGACGGCGGTTCACTTTTCTTCTGTCAAAATGGTATCCCAGATCCAATTTCAGATAGACAGGGGTTTAGCGATGATGCTTCTTTGGAGTTTCACAGACAGAGAGCGCGGGCAAAACAATAGTTAACATTTCGAAATCAAATCAGCTGTGTTTCTGAACTGTTTCCCTACCAATATTTTCTGTAGATATAAGATAAAAAAAGGCTAATCCGTTTGTGATTAGTCTGTCTGACTGTGTTACCATTGAATTCACTGTGCGCAATAATATAAAGTCGGTTACCTACAGAAAGTATACGCCGGTATATGTGTATGTAACATTTTCAAGTTTGTCTGCTCGCTAGTTAAAAATCGTATGAATGCCTAGTCTTACATAAAACCGAAAATTAGCACAGCGAGATGGTGCGAAAGATGCTGAAAGCGGCACAGCAGACCTTATTCTGTAGTGTTGATTTTGTGGTTACATTAAACGACAATAATGCAAACGACCCATGGCATTCAATTAAAAGTGTTACGTCTCTTCACTTTTGTTTCATGTGTTTTATAATTTTGACTAAAGTGTTTTGAGGAGTGAAAAGCGGGCTTGTGTTCCCTCCTCATTGACTTTTATCACTAAATTAAGCATATAAATGACCTGAAAGCACTGGCTGTCGTATTAAATTAAATAAAATAAAGAACAATTATCCTCTCTTTTTCTCTGATCTCAGCCTGAAAGGAGCCCCAGAGAGATAAGGGAGATTGAATTCTACTCTGGAACCACTTGGGTTCTGTTGTGTTAAAATAAAAAAGTCTGGGAGAGCAGTTAAAGGGAGATTTAGGATGCCTATAATTTCGAATCACAATTTTCTTCCTTTTATTTCTCGGGTGCCATTTGTTTTGTTTTTGACCGTGAATAAACTTAAACTTGTAAAGACGGACCGTGCCAATTCAATATACTAGAAATGATCACAGCTGATTAATTACCATGAAGCGTTCATAAATTAACATCTAATTACACATACGCTCTCCCTATATGCTTTTGCAGACTATAGAAAATTGCACTAATTGATTTTAAAATTATTACAAACCTGGATCTTAATTCAATATTGTTTATAGAAATAATAAAAAAACAATGGCTACAGTTAAGTATGTATGCATGCAAATAGATCTCCGAAATATGGATACCGACGTAGGTATTTTTACAATTTCAGAATGAAAGACATATATCTGTGATAAAGTGACAACATGCAGTGATGCTCTTTTGAATAATTTATTTGTATTAAATACACAGCAGTTAAATTTGAACTCCAGACTCTCCGGATGATTGTACGAGTCTAATAAATATCCTTTTAGCTCAAGTGGCATTAATTCGGGAAGGATAGTAAAGGAATTGATTACCATAACAAGTCCAAATGTAATACAGTATTACAGAAAATGCGCTTTTTTTCTGCCTATTCTTTATATAAGAGGCCCTAGAAGTAATTATCATTGTCCAATTTCAAAGTTGAGTCTGCACGCTTTAGGGGGCTGATGTAAAACTTCATATTCAGTTCAATGGAGTATCACCATAATTTACAGCGCCAGATAAGAGAAGAGTCTGTCATAAAAATCTGGGGCTGCCTGCCTCCTCCCCTCCTCCCTCCCCTATATTGAATTGCACCTTGGGCAATAGTGCAGAATCCAGAATCTTAACTTCTCTCGGCATATGTTCCTGGCAGATAAGTAAACAATCTGGATGTGAAATGAAAATTTTAATTAATACAGTAATGCTATTACACCTCGGTGTGGAAATCCCATTCCCTGCCCTGCGACAATAGACGAAAGTACAGGCGAATTGCAATCCTCTGTCTGTACCCTCAACGCAATTGTTTTGCAAGCTTGTTTTCTTTGAATGAATCTCATCTTAGATTTCAATAATTACTAGTTCTAAACCCACTTACCTAAAAAAGGAAAACCTGGCACCAGCGGTGTTATGTTTTTATTTTTGTCGAGCTTTTCAAGTTAGAAGAAGATGGTTGCTGGTATGTGTTCTGAGATGATCCCCGCACGTTGTTTCATGTTTGACTATTTAAATGTGGCTTGTTAGTAATATGAGGCATTTTGTTGTTTGTCTTTAGAAAATTGGGAGGATTTTATTAACTTTGATCTTTCTTAAGGGCTTAGGCACACCCTGTAATGTGTAAACGGGTAGCAAAGATGCGAGCATGTAGGCGGTGAAAAGGAGAGAGGGGTTTCAACAACAAAAAATATGAATAAGCCAATGGGATCCATTGATGACTGAAAATTACTCAAAAAATTAAACATCAAAAACTGAAATATAAAACAGCACCCTTGCAATATGGAAAACGATCTCGCACTACTTAGGAAACGTCATTCCTTAAATTGGACGATAACAAGTCTTCCAGGACCTTCTTTTCTTGAAAACTATATTAAATAGTTTTAAATAGTAAATAAGAATTTGCTAACATTACAATGAGAATGTTACTAATGTTTTTCTTATACATCTTCTCATTTCAGTGGGCCTCTACATCACTTCCTATTACGCAACCTTAATAAAAAAAGATTTGTTTCTCACGGTGGTAGTATTTTAAGAGTTGTATTCCAACATGAGGATTAAGAACTTATCAGTTCTTCTACAAAGTAAAGCAAATTAGACTACAACTAAGTTCAAACTAATTGCCTGCTTGGTAGCTTATAGATCACCTTTCCCAGTTCCATTATGTATAAGAAAATCACCATGCCTGTATAGCAAAACAACTCAGTTCTCTAATAGTATCACTAACTGCAATGCTAGCAGTTCTTTTTTTTAAGCGACGCTAAAGGAAAACCAGCTTAAAATGCTACAGCCTCTGGTTCTTAAAAAGTAGTTGTATGTTTTTTCTTATTGAAGATAACATTTATAACGTTGCGCATTTCGTGATCAAAATCATTGGAAACATTAACAGCTCGCAGGGCACACGTTACAATTGGAGCGATAATAATAAGATAAAAACAATTGCTGTGGTTTTCCGCTACAACTTCTCTTCAACCCGTACAGACTTTCACGTGCCCGGCTACACAGCTGAAGTTAAGAAATGTTGTCTAAGTACAGACAAGCATCTCGTGCGTTTTAATGATTTTCCTCTGAAAGACAGACAAGGTGCTGTCAAACAGGTCGGACAAGAAGAAATGCCCTCGAGGGAAGCGCTCTCCTACACGTTTGGATATCAAACGTAGTAATCGTTTCACTTCAGTGTCACGATGATTGAAAAACATTGCTTGCACAACTGAAGGCAGAGACCAGGTTTTAGGAACCAGATTACAAACGGGTCTGCGAACCTTTGTCTGCGAAATAAAAATGAACATGGCAAAACTGCAAAATTACAAGCCACGTGAAATACGCACCTCAAACGGCAAACAACAATTCAGCAGTGATTAAAATGATTCGTGACTCCATGCGACCAAAGGGGAAATTAAGAGCTACAACTAAATACGTTTTCCTTTTCTTGGTGTGTGCTTCACTTGTTTAATTAAGTACGAAAGGGTATGTAGCCTGAGAACTAGAATCAAGTTATACCTGAAACATTAAATGTTCAGCAGTAACTAAAAGCATGAAATTCTCAGTTTCTTCAAATGTAGCATACGCGATCAATACTATACATTTGCTTTTTATTCTTAATGGGAAGCATATGTAAAGGGACTATTCGCAGTCTCGCCCAATCTCACTACTATTGATATTTATTTTTGTTTTGCAAAGCTTAAATGGAGTAGACCTGTCTGACATGGACACACGCAAAACCGGATAAGAGGTGACAGCAAATGTCAGTCCGAGTTACATCAGGTGGGCCGCGGCTCTTTGTTGCTGACCTTCCCGGTGCATCTATTATCAAAGCCCGGTTCGTTCACTTTTTCTCGAAGCGCCCTAGATGCACTCCGCCCTACTCCGTTTAAGAAATTAACTCGAAAGCTGCGCCAAAGCAAAAGCGATAATTGTTCACCTTTGAATGCTGCTCGAGTCACTCTTTTCACTAATTGTCCTTCTGTGTGAAGTGTTTTGTGAAGCTAAAACAGCGTGGATAAGCTTTCTAACCACCCCCACTCTCTAAACTGATTTTCCCTCTTTTGTTTGTCCCAGCCTGATCTTTAATTCATTCGCTCGTATTTTGAGGCTTCTATTATGTTACCGGGTCCCGTGTTTGTTAATTGTGTTGTGCCATTTTTCTGACAGTCTCGCTACTACACTTCTGGAAACGTTGCGCAGACAAGACGGATCGCATTGCAATTCAGTGGAACCAGATGGACAACTGCTACTCTCTTTAATGAAAAGCCCCAGCTTCCTTTAACAACCGGGCTGATAAATGATCCCTGCTAACAGTTTTTCAAACACTACTAATTGTCTAGGACAACATGGTTAAGCTGCCTTTATTTCCTTGCTACGCTTCAACGCTGTAGCCTTTTCACACCGAATCGCAAGCAAGTGTATTTCCCAAAGAAGCGTATCCACAAATACACCAAAGACAGATTTAGAGCAATTTCACTACATAAAGATAAAAACACGTAACAAGCCTAATATTCAGAAGAAAACTGAATTGCACTCTTAAGTAAACAAAACATAAGCCTGTGGTATTTAATATAGTATTAAACTAGAAAAAAACATCGCATCTTAAACCGTAGTTCACCTTGTATCTTTGGCACGAGTTTGAGATTCAACTCCATATCACACGGACTTAAAGATAAAATTGAGTGAAAAACAAGCTTTTCAGAAGTTTCACAACGTGTCAATTATATATGCCTCTTATGTTCGTGCACTTGTCTTTAACACAAGCATCCCTCAGTTTGTAACACGGAGAAAAATCTTAATCTTATGAAGTTTGAGCAGTAGGCCAAATGCCACCAGGATTCATTTTTGGATGCAGGGGATGTGTCCAAATCGGTTTTTTTTCTAACACACGCAACTAAATTATAAGTAATATTTGCAATATATAATCATACAACATATTTTATATTTTTGAAGACAGATTGTCTTTATTCAAAACGTCTGTGCCCGTCAAATGAACAGAGATACGAGGTAACATCCTTCTGGATACATTTTTTTTTCTTTCCATGACATACTTTAACATGATTAAATTACCATTTTAGTTAAAAAATACAACATTAAACTGCCTGACTTCATATTTGAAGTGCTCTCTAAAATTAAATGTAACGTGTGACTATTTGCACTGGACCACAAAAAAGTAAAAAATAAAATAAAAAAGCATAAGGACTGACTTTTTTCATTGGATATTTTAAATAAACAATCTAATTTATTGTGCCTGTTCCATAAATATAAACAATATATCCCGCATATTTTTTAAAAAATTCAGAACTCCTATTTTTGACACTTGTGATTCAAAAATTCCGTGTCAAGATATTATTATATTTTTACATGAAAATGGTACTTCTGAACTGTGCAAACCAAAAATGTTTTGGAAATAATTATAATATTAATCATTAAAACAAAACAGTTATTATAGCATCAAAATGTACATAATAAATAAACTTAAAGGCCGCCTTTTTATTTCGGTAGCCAGCAATAAACGTTTTAACATTTACAATTCTTACAGTTCTCGGGGCGCCTGCCTTATAGCTATTCCAAGTTCCGTGCTGAGGTCTTTGTAGAAGCGTCCTGTTAATAATCATAAAAAGTTTTTTGTTCGTTTTCTTTAAAACAGAAGTCCACGGCTTCAGTTAGTGATTGGTCATTCATTTCTTTAAGTTTTTTTTTTTCTCACAGTCTTTTATTTACATGCATTGTAGTATTCAAGTTTCAGAAATAAATCTGGCTTAATGTTACATAGCAGCGGCGTGGGCTGAAGAGTAGGGGTCTATTCCAGTCTTGGTCATACCTGGGAAAAGTATGTAGGCAACTGGGGGCTGTAAACTAGACGCTGACCAGGCGGTACAGTTACAGGGAACCACGTAACCCGGGTTTGTGGGTGACGGGTGGGTGTGAGTGTGCTGACTGGGGCAGCTCAAACTGCCGAAAGCGCCGTTCTGGTATCCTAAGGAGGAGGCGTAGGGCAAAGTGCTGGTGGTCAAAGTGTGGGGCACCTCTGCCATCTTCTGAATGGCACTGGAGCTGAACTGGCTGGGGTCGAGAAAGGAGTAAGGCGCTGAAGTCGGTGGGAGGAACGCCCTGGCTTTTTCTGATGAACCCAAAAGGGAGTCTGTGGCCGAGACCGGGAGTCCTTTCAAATGATCCGTGTCCCCGAGGTAGGGTAAGGGAAAGACATACCTGTCTTTCTTCAGCAAATTCTTGGGTTTGCGTCTAGGTCTGTACTTGTAATCTGGGTGTTCTTTCATGTGCTGCGCTCTCAGTCTCTTCGCCTCGTCGATGTAAGGTCGCTTTTCAGATTCCGAAAGCAGTTTCCATTCGGCTCCGAGTCTTTTGCTGATTTCCGAATTGTGCATTTTGGGGTTTTCCTGTGCCATTTTCCTCCTTTGGCCCCGGGACCATACCATGAAGGCATTCATGGGTCTTTTAATGTGATCTACAGGCTTTGACATTTTAAATACCGTCCTTTTTTATCCCCTTTTATAAGAACAACAGAAGTTAGTTCACCAAGCAGGAAATCAGTTCACCTGTCCCGTAGATCGTAACTGATCATACCAGTTCTCAGATGAGTGGAAAAAAGGCTAAAAAATGAAGAATAATAAAAAATCCAGGGGCCGATTCTCCAGTATCGGAATCAACACGAGAATAAATATTTTCTTCTTGAAAAAAAATGGGTTCTGTACTTCAGTGGCAATGTATGGTAGCCGTACATATGCAAGATCCACCAAGGTGATGCGAGTTCCGATGGCGATTAGGCTTAAACTGTTTGTATTTTTCTTGGAGGTGTCTCGCCTTGCAAAGCACCTGGCTTGGAAATGAGGAAAAGCTGGTGAATGAGAGCCAAAAGCGGTGAAGTTCAAAGGCTGGGCTGGTTTGGTCTGCACGCAATCTGACATAATCGCAGGGCGTTCACTTACCAACCTGGGCGCCCAATCAGCACGGAGAGAGAGACGTAATACCTTTACAAAAAATATGTATATTACTACATAAACAAAGATTGGGGAGGAAAAAAAAGGGTTACTTTTTTTCCCTCCCCGAATCCATTTACTCAAAATGCTACAAACATAGCCCTTCAGCCTTCTTGCAATAAAACCAGGGTTTTAAGGGTACAAATCCTAAGGAGATAGCGGCAAATGAACCTCTCTGAATCCCAGTCTATGCAAACGACTTAACCAAAGAATTCAAAAGTCCGTTTTACATATTTGCTTACAATACGTTACCGTTTCTAATACCAATGCAAAATGTTGTCACTGAAAATACAACTAGAAACAGACTTTAGACACCCTTTTCTATAGTTTGAAACCGTTATCTTTATATACTGTGCGTATATATGGATATTCATAGTGTCGAATATTTTGACCAAATATTTACCAAACATTACTCGAGGAAATTAGTTCTACACTTCAAAACGATGAAACCACATTCTAAATATTATTAGCAGTCTAGGAAATCAACTAGCAAGAGCTCAATTCAATAAATAATAGTCTGTCTAATGTGACAATCCCCTGAAGGGAAATGTGTATTAAATGAGAACAATTGTCCAGAATTCCTTTGGGACGTAGCTGGTTAAAGCTTTCTTTTTTTTGCACCTGTTTTTGCAGCACTAATCTCAGTACACAACGACCTCGTGTAGAACATGCCTGGATTCTGATTTAATGGTCGCGTTCTGAGCCCCCAAGAATCGAAAACTAAACGTGGAAGATACAATTGTGCTGTTTGCAATGTTTCAAAACTAAAAACAACAACAACAAATGAAGTATGATAACATTTACAGTAAATGTGACAATGTGGAATGTTAAAAGGGGAATTCTGAATGATCTTTTATGATTGTGGTGCCGTTTAAGTGCTCAATGTTTTAAAATACATTACGTCGGTACACCTTGTTTGTCCCACAATTGTTTCTAATTCCATACGAATCATTGTTTATTTTTTACTGTCCCGTTTTAACATATGTCCCAAGTACAATGTGACACACCTATCATCTGGCAATGGTCTTGCAATTTAGATTTTTAGCTATTTAGTACGCGAGTGTGCTTCCCCAAAAGAGGACAGCACGTAATAATAGTTACAACATGCAAATTCGTCTGTTCAAACAGATCACTGCTTCAGTGACCCGCAGGCAAAACGAGGTTGATGTATGACTCGCTGAGTTGTGATTATTAAGTGAAATGTATAAGTGATCCCTGATAAAATGAGTCTGGCAAGAAGCTGAAATATGAACAAGGACTGAAAATATTAAATGTGTGTCGTTTAAAAAAATCACTTAGGTATTTCATTCATAAAACCAGAAAATAAAAAAAAAATACAATTTTAAAAGAAATTGAATGAGAAATAAAATGTAAAACACACAGTCATAAGTGAAATAGCAATATGTTTCACCATAAATATATATAGCGTATTATATAAAGTATATTTTAATGTTTTCTTATGAAGACTAATGCGCTCTTTGTATGCTATACATTTGCAGTCGTTGGGTACAACCATATAATTAATTCAAATATTGCCTTACAATTTAGTTCTTAGTTTAAAGTTTTAACATATTACAATGAGATATGCTGTACATTTTTATGTTTACCCCCATTATTACATACAGCTATTGCATTTTTGACCAAATCCCGTAAAACCCTCATAGCTAGCGTACAGTATATGCTTTGAAGAGGGAGAGAAGTCCGTAGTTAATCCAGTAGGTTGTGCTCGACTGCAGAGTACCTGCACCTAAACACTAACCCAAAACAAAGTCAAATTTTGCGAACTTTCAATTCCTCTTTTGAGATGTGGCGCCTCACCTGCTTGGTCTCCCAGGGAACTTTTACTTTCCCTCCGCTCTGCATCTATGGAGACGACTGGCTTTCTCGCTGTATGTTTTCATTTTCTATTATTCTGATTGTGTGTGCTGTTGTTGTTGCTGTTACAAGCCGTGAAATAATGACTTAAAGCATGTGTTTGGCTAATTGAAGTAATTCACTGCTGTGGTGAAACGTTTTATTTAGCTTGTAATCGGGTCACGTAGGTTAAGTCAGAGAGAATGAAAATTAAACAAGAAACTGTTAAGTTCGTTTAGAATTTAGACTTCACAATAAAAAGCATTAAGTATTATAATGTAACACGGGATGTTTCAGATTTTTTTTTTCCCTAGAAAAGGAGAAGTTGATGCCAGTGAATTGTTTTTTCCATAAATATTCAAATTTACGGAGGGGGGGGGGTAAGATATTAAGTATTCCTTTTCTTTCTTCAGTTGTACACTTAGAACCAAAACAACATTCAAATTATCTTCACTATTGTTCTTTAGGTCTCTATAGAAGTATTAGATTACAGAACCTGAGCAGATCTGATTTTCTTTCCGTTTTACTGTCCTTTTTCGTTCCTGTAATATTTCTACTTTTTTAAACGTCGTCTCTTTTCCACAGCGTTTTGTAAGCAACGCAGCTCGAAATTCCGAGAACATCAAAGCGTTATAATTGCGACAATATAAATTACGGCAGGAATTAACAAGAATTATCAGGGCACATCACATTCCAGCAGACAACGTCTTTATTTACATGAAAAGAGGCTCGGCGCACCGAATTAGCTGAGAATGCGAAACCCGTAATTAAGTGGTAAGTAAGCGTCAGTAAATGAAAAGGGAAAATCAGGAAGTGAAAAGGTGGCAGAAGTGAACGAGTGGAGGAAACAAAAGTGATGTGGTATTCAAGGTGACCCATCCTCTATATTTGGAATAAACAGATAGTCCAATGAAATATATGCACACACACAAAATCAAAGAAGCTCTCAAATCCAGTGATTTAACTTAAAACACATCTGCTTTTTCGATTTAAGGCACGCTGCGTGTATTTCAGCCCAATAGAGGTGCTATCATACATCTCAGTCTTTAGATGATGAAAAATCAAGTGGGGGAAACAGACGAATACTACTCATATCAGTTTCATACGCTTCTCATTCACAATTTTAACTTTTTATTGAGCATTAGGAGTTCATTAAAATATTGCCTTTTTATCCTTAATTAATTGACTTATGCCACACTACATAATACAGTGATAATAAGCGATGGTTGTTAAAACGACTTTTGAAAGGCATTAATTGCGTCTAAACATAGGGCGATAAGGCCATTTCAAAAACTCGTCAGCTGTAAACTACTGCTAGACCTGGATTCGGAATTTGGGAACACACAGGTACGTATACAGTAGACTATGTGTTGTAAATCGAGTTCCCTGGTAAAATGTATGAACAAACCAAGTGGGTACGTACACGCACAGAAACACATAAAGAAGGACTTTGTGTTTTCAAGACGACCGTCACAGATAGCTAAATGGTGTGCATTTCTAGGATTCTCGCTGTTGTTAACAGTGTGGCAGTCTAGCAATCCTACAGCACTCCATTATTTTATTTAAGCTTGAGGTACTGATGCGATGTGACATTCTAATATACCGTCACTGTTACAAGATACCGCATCAGGAAGCGTACAGAAGCTTTTGAAATCGATGAAAGCAAGAGAAACGGGATAGGATAATCAGTATTAAAAGGCTATAGCACAGAACACCACGCAGATTCATACAGTATAACCACTTTCCCTGTTTCGGTTTCAACTTGCAAATTGCTTCTAATGTATAAACTTCGTATTTTTGTGTGAACTAAATCGCTTAACAGTAGCGGAAGGAAACGAAAGTCAAGAGGTAACGTCTCCACGTGTTGTAACCGTGGCAGTTTCACAGGATGAAAAGTGTTCGTTTTGTCGGGGAAAGGCAAGCGGCAAAGACTAGGTTTTATTAACGCGTTACGTTTTTTTCTTCCCAACAATACCTAGATTAGCACCTTTCCTCTGGAAGGGGTTGCCCCTACACAATCCATAACATCGCGGAATTTACAACTGGAAGGAAAATATTTTATTTGTGCTTCACAGAGAAAGCCTTTCATTACAACAGCCCTGACAGTGGTGTCTTCTATATAACCATTAAAAGCAATATAAGCAGAACCCCAAACAGCAAAGAATAAATAATGGTATTTATTAAATTGATGTTGCAATAGTATACATGCACGGATACAGACGGAATATTGTGAGAGTGACAGACGGGCATTGTTCACTATTAATAGTGTCACGTCATTAGTGCATAATAATGCTATTTAAGAGTGTTAGGGGAAATGTGATAGGGTTTTCTCTATTCCAATTAAGGTGGAAAAATACATTCTTACAAAGCAACTTATTATTACTAAAATGATTGCAAAGCACTAAAAAGGCATAAATATCCTCAATATGTAGCAGTATTGATTTGTTGAACACCTGTCCATGTTACAAACGAGGGAGTTCAGCCAACTTTTCAGAGTCAGTCTTCGTTGAATGTGGTAAACCTCGGTTTCGGAGTGGATTTTAGATGGAACGCGTAAAATTGGGACCGACTTCCCTGTAAAGTATGTGTTATCAGTCTATGAGTGGATTTAAATGTACTTTTAAATGATGTTTTGTTATTTCGCAAGCTTCTGAATAAAGAAAATAGTTTATGGTAGGCCTATATTTTGGAAAATGAAGGACTCTGAGAACTCATTTGAACTCCAGGTCTTAGAGTATATTTTTCGAGTAATGAAAAGAGGCTAAACGCATAATTTGATGTTCAAAACTGTTAACACGACGCAAGTTATACTGTCTTGATTATGTTCAGCTCACCAGCCTAAATGAATGAGTGAATGAACACCTTAATGTGCATTTATGAAAGCCGAAATGTATTGTTCAAGTGCTCTTTATAATCAACGTAAGTATTTTTCAAATAGGTTACAACATGCAAATTAAAAGTTTCCTTTATTGTAGCCCTGCTTCCAGATATAAGCTTACAAGAACATTATAAATGTATAAAATGTGTTTGGTTATGATGGTGTATTTGAGTATTTATTCAGAATCTGATATGAAATGTGCTGTTTTACATCATACGGGGTTAACATAATTTATTGCTTCTTTCTGTATGACTATTAATACAGGTACAAAACTGCTATTTTCTAACCGAGTCAGCCTGCGACCGTTGCAGTTATAAGAGTGTTAAAACACAAGCGTTTTAAAATAAAAAATTAAATGTGTTTAATGTTTTCATATATAGAACACATACGCCCACACAAAATAAAATGCCCTTTCATCCGTTCTTGATGCCAATATATTGTTTACTCTTATTTCTGATTTGTGTTTTATCAGTTTCTGCAGTGCAAGAAAACTAAAGGTTTCTCTTCTGTATACTACTTAACTTCACCGGGGAACTCAATTATGATCAAAGTCTCAGTTGCAATGGCGATTTGGAGACTCGTTTATGCAGTAGAACTGTCTGCCTCACTCAAAGACGCAACAACAGCGCCCAGCACAGGACTTGAACCCACAGGCCTCCAGGCTGGAGTCTGGAGCCCCTAACCATTACTGTACTGACAATGTACTGACGTAATGGTCCGGTAAGGTCAATATGTCTTTTACTTTGTTACATAAATGACCTGAAACTTGAGGGACAAGTAGGACTCCAGCCATCGAGCGAATTTTATGTCTGTTGGTTATCCGAAACACTTATTTTACTAAACTATCCACGTGTAAAGTACGTGATATCTGGGTCAAGTGTAGCGTCGCTTCAGTTTAAATCTAAAATGAACAGTAGTGGACTCTGAAATGGTTGTGATTTTG
Organism: Lepisosteus platostomus; assembly: GCF_059453375.1. Lineage (NCBI taxonomy): Eukaryota > Metazoa > Chordata > Actinopteri > Semionotiformes > Lepisosteidae > Lepisosteus > Lepisosteus platostomus. The sequence continues at coordinate 68,875,300 of NC_142612.1, forward strand.
CATGAAATAATAAATTACATTTTAAAATATAAAAGGATTTATGCATTCGCATTTTATTTCAAACTAACGTTAACGGGTGCACATTCTCTAATAAGAAAAAAAACAGCATATTTGCTATGAGCCCGAATACTCAGTACAATCTTTGAAAGTTGAACAGCTTTTTATGCCTATTATTAAGGTCAATAACTTACTTTCCATGACTAATAAAACCTCACAGCACTCCAAAAAGACACTTGAACACAAACATTTGCATAGTATTAGGTCAACAATTAAGGATAGCATCCAACAGGCTATTTTTGTTTCACCAGAATAGAGCAACTGGACAAAACCCAAGAAACAAGATATAGGATGTTGGAAATGTAACCATAAGCAACAACACAGCCTTGTACATACAACAGAATGAACAATTCAAAGCACTGGTTTTAAAAAAACAGCCTGATAACAGTCATGAATATGCTTTGCTTTTGAGCTGGAAGGCTGACTCTTTTCTTCTTTTGGCAATGTCTGACACATATACTCTAAGGTGGTTTACTTCATGTTGATTTTGAACCTCTAGAGTTAAATCGCATTTTGCACCACAATAATAAACAAGATGTGAAAGATCCCTGCTGTTATCTGGAATAGGAACCAGGTCCAGCATTGTGCCACAGAAAGATGCATTTAGTCTTTTCGTGTTTGGGATGAGTATTGATGGCCATGCTCACCTTTAAATGATCAGAAAACTTGCTAAGAATGCTTTATCAAAGAGAGAAGGAGGCTTAGAGATCTCTGTGGTTTCCCTTTCATCCTTTCATGCTACCACTGCAATAAAATGTGTAACTGGACCAGACTGTGTGAGTGCTCTCTCTGGTGTCACTAAGCCAACAACGTCAATGTGTATAAGACTGTAAGACACAAGTGAACAACGTGTGTCCTATTTACCATCTTTTATTGATTTAAATACTGAGTGATGTTACAGAATATGGACTCCAATTCTCATTCCTACTTTTATATTGAGCATCAAAAGAAACATATAGCTCCGTGCATATATTGATTATACCTTTTTGGCACTATTCTTAATTACTAATTTATTTGTGATTGGCTGTGATACACGTGAGTGAGGTTGATGATTGAATAAGCACTAGAACTTGTGAGAGAATTGATTGGGCACAGATGGGAGGTTATTCAGCTTAATGAATATCAAAGCCGGAAGAAACAAAGATATAAAAACAGGAAGAAAGGGATATGTCCCACATATGAGGACAGTGCCTTTGTACTATCAATATTTTGGAAAATGGACAAATGTAGCATTGTGTTGCTTATTGTTTGGGGTTATCAGAACCAGGAACTTCTTACCTGGCAAGATATTCTAGCCAAACACAATCTATTAATAATAGGTCATGACCAAGGAGACCATGAGTCATGACACCAGGTCAGGACTGATGCATCATTATGCTCCTGTAACGATCTTGTGTCTATGGACCCTATGCAGAATCCTGTGAACGTAAATTTTCTTGTAGACACTAATCCAAATTTGCAAGTCCAAAGTCCAGGCCAGGGTCAAAAGGCAGAAGAATCCACTACAATCAAATCAAGAACCAAGAAACGTTGTCGGAAAACAAGCTGAGGTTGGAGTCTGTAAAACTAGGAGTCTTGCAGAGAAACACAGGAACAATGTGAGGGTGTTGACTGAGGGCGATGAGTCCTCTGGGGGCGTGATGCTAATGACATAACAGCTCCATCTCGATGCTCATTTCTGCACTGACATTTCCACTGCTTCAGAAGCACCAGGTCATAATAGTCCATACCTGAGCAGTTCAACTGTGAGGAAGCAGCTAAATAGCCAATTTTTAAAGAGAAGGAATACACACAGTGGTCCATCACCAACCAATGTTCATCAACACTACAGAATGAGGTAATATAAGCAATACACCAGATGGGTTCACCAGTGAAGCAGTAAAGCAGGAAGCACGTCCTTGTGCTTCTTGTGCTTGTATTGTGAAATGAGAATGTGATATTTTCTGCTGTGGATACCCTAATCAATGAACAAGAGCCTCAATGAACATTCTTGAGTTGAGCTGAGACAACATATGAAATCTACCACTCAGACACCAGTGAAGAGGCACATGCTTGCCCAGACTGTATAACAGGAACTGGGCAGTCTCACAACACAGTATCTGCAACCTGGTGTATAGCACCTGGTGCTGCAGACGTACAGTTGATGGTGATTCCAGCAGTGACCAGGTGTGCAATAAGCATGTCCATTTCATAGTAGACCCTCTGTTGTTCAACTCTGTTGATGACAAATATTAACGAGGATAGTGAATTAACCTATGTTCGGCCAGCAGCCATATCACCCTGCAACTCACAACTGGCAACCCACTGAAGCTAAGTAGGTGTGAGCCTGGTCAGTACCTGGATGTGAGACTCCTGGGAAAAACTAAAGTTGCTGCTGGAAGAGGTGTTAGTGGGGCCAGCAGGGGGCGCTCACCCTGCGGTCCAGGTGGGTCCTAATGCCCCAGTATAGTGACGGGGACACTATACTGTAAATAAGTGCCGTCCTTCGGATGAGATGTAAAACCGAGGTCCTGACTCTCTGTGGTCATTAAAAATCCCAGGGTGTGTCTCGAAAAGAGTAGGGGTGTAGCCCCGGCATCCTGGCCAAATTTCCCATGCCTCCTAATAATCTCCCTCTATGAATTGACTACATTGCTTTTTTCTCCTCCCCCCCCTTTCCCACTCCGATGGCAGGTGGAGCGACGCGCCGGTTGGAGTATTTCTCGGTCGCAGTTAATGGCAACGTCAGCTCAAAGATTTGGTTCAAACCACCAAATGGAGACGGGCGTGCCGACAAGCGGACCCTGCTGATGTGGGATTAACTCTAGGAAAGAGAGAGAGTGAATTAACCTATGCTATGTCTGTTCAATATAAATGTAAGTACACCCAATACAATCAGAATTGCAGTAAGAAAAGAGAAATTGTGTATGAATAATGCTTTTTATCAACAAACCCTGAACTACTTCAGAGTCTGGTGCTGGAGAGCAATTATTGAGCAGCAGTGTTCCTAACCAGTAGCTGTCCATGGTGCTGAAACAGGATCTGACTTTGAGCACTGCTCTCAGATTTACAGCACAGGCTTTCATTAGTTAAGAATCCACGTCAACATTCACTTCAGCAACTCCATTGATTTAGTCCTGGCCTTTGGCTTAAAGAGTAATGTAAGAAATTAAGATGTTAAGAAACCAACCAAAGAAAAGCAGACGGCCTCACAAATTTAACCTTTGAGCAAAAAGAACTGATTGTGGTTGTTCATAAAAAAATGTATTGAATCAGACTGAACCAATCAATCTCTCTTTCGTTTGAAAACAGAAGAAATGAACTTTATTTTGTAAAACCTCTTAAGTGAAAGAACTTAAAAATAAAAATCTAGTACTATGGTAAAGTACTCTTGGAGTATCATGGCATGCCATTCGCTTTGCTGTTCATCTGCTTACATACAGTATACTGAAATATCTGTTTTTGTTGCTAGATTTAATCTTTAATAACCTAATCACATTTTCCTTTGAATGGTGTTGTGAAAATGATTTTACAGGCAAACCGCCCATTGAAGTGTTTTTAAAATACTCAATTAAAAATCCAAACTAAAGATAATACTAGACCTTTTATTGAATGCCAGTAATTAAGAATCCTATCTCAATCAGGTGTTACATCTTTCCATTGATTTTCTAATCTGCTTCATCCAATTCAGGGTCAAGGGGGAGCCAGAGTCTCTCCCAGCAAGGCTGGATGCAGATTGCATGTGACACCAGTTCATCGAGGGCGCAAACAGACACAGACACACACATTCACACTAGCGCCAATTTTACACAAAGCCAATTAACATAACAGCATGGCTTTCGACTGTGGGAGAAGACTGGAGCACCGAGAGGAAATTCATGTAAATGTAGGGAAAACATATATACTCCACTCAGACAGAACCCCAGGAACTGAACCCAGGGACCAAAAGGCAGCAATGCCACTGTGCCACCCAGGTGTGACATCTTGCCCTTTTTAAAATGACTGCATTCATACTGTGCTTTACTCATAGTAAGCACACTGACAGTGAGAAGATGACCCATACAGTGCATTGTACAGTACTACAGTGCAGTCATGTCACCTTTGTGCGATGCTACAGACTTGCTAGTTAAGGAACTTATGCCTGTTTCACCCCACTCACATTTAGCAATGCCCATGCAAAAAATGCAAAAAAAAGACAAACTCAGTTAGAGGCAGCTTATGGTCTCAAATCGGAGATTTTGACAACACAGTATGAAGTTTTCTAATTTTCTAATGATTTTACTGACGAAATCTGATGCTATCATGCTATATAGCCGTGTTTAAGATTCAAACATTTCTTGTCTCACTGATCATATATATTCACTATCTCTTACTTTTAGTGTTCCAGTAATTTTCATCCTACCTCATCATAGCTGCGTTATAAGTTTTCAAGTTGGTGATGAATAAAATATTCCTTGGATTTCATGTTACCCCCAGATCATAAGTTATATGAGTTGACTATACAGACTGTGGAGCTTTGAACTGAACCAACATTAGTCAAAGATAATACATTCAAAATGTAAAATTAATTTGCTAATTAATTAGTCTGTTAGAGTGTAAATATAAGCCTATTCCTTTCTCATTCCCAAAAATAAAGTTCGGATTTCTTGTGCAAGAGATCTTGCTTTGGCAATTACACATACCTCCTAAATTAACTTTAATTTTCTATTCAAAACCCACCTTGATCTCACAGTTTGTTACATTTTTCAATTGGGATTCACTTTTAAACCTGTTTAAAACTAACAGTATTTGGTTCAGTAAAAATGCACATCCCAGTGTTTTGTCTTTATGTGTATCCTTTTCCATTCTGCTTCATTTTAATTTGGTTGATATTAAGACGATTGTGCTGTACCCCAATATTTTGTGACAGCACCCCAAAACATTAATGCTTCCGACAAGCTCATAAGCTGTGTTTGTGTCTCAGACCAAAGACTAAATAAACCATGCAATCCTTAACTGTGGAGTAAAACAGCTGGACCCTCCCCTTGGAGACTTACATTATTTTATATATTCTAATTTTTTAATGTTTCCTAGCTGGAGCTCTTGGTTCCATCATTCACCACTGTGAAAATTGATTTTAGTCAGCTGTCACAGCAGTGAGTTCTTGAACCTCTGTGAAAGTATTTTTTAGAAAAATACTGTTTGAGAAATTTCATTAACCTATGCACCATACAAAGCTTTGAAACAGACAAAGTGATGAGAATAATACAGGGCAGAAATGTGTGGAAGAAGATTCTATTGAATTCCGCTGTGAATCTGGCAAGGATGTCCTAAAAGCTGTGTCCATTGCCCATCCTCAGGTTGCTGATTATTATTTACTACTAAGTAATAGAAGTGATGGGAACTATATAAAATAAATGAGATGATGTAATAAAAAGAGTGTTTGTGTAACCACATCTTCCGGAAATGATGTACTTTAAAATATCATAAAGCCAAGAACATTGTCAGGTAATCTCTACCATTTCTGATATAATAAATAACTTATTATTACGTACTATAAGTTCAAGGGTAATTGTTTGTTAGTTTTGAGAGCAAATTTTTAGGATCTTTTGCAAAACAGATTCCTACCACAAGTAAAACTTTGGTCTTTTCTGTGTCTGTAGAATATTTAACGACCATAGAGAGATTTAAAAACATAATTTAATAAAAAATGATCAATAAATACATCTTTATTATTAAGAGATCAACCTTGAAAGGTGAAGTAAAGGAAGCCACATAACATACTGTATGGTGTGGTCATGTTCTTGTAAAATGCGAGTAAAATGGATAATGCCCTTTACACAAGGAGTCACTTGCTCTGAGAACTGAGAAGTAAAATGTATGTGAAAGCTGTAAATCTCCACACAATCACATTTAAGCCTGGATTTCTGAAACTGGAAACTTGGGACTTTATTTCTAGATAGATAAGAACAAAAGAAAGACGGGTAACAAGAGGAGACCAATCGATCCTTCCAGTTTGTTTGAATTCTAGTAGCTATTCCATCCCAGATGTAATCCAGGTGTTTCTTGAACAGAAGCAAGGGTATCAGGGTATCAGCGTCCGAGACATTGCTCAGTAGCTTGTTTCAGACTCCCACAACCCTCTATGTAAAGTGGTACCTTTTATTCTCCGGCATTTCTCCTTAGTTTTTATTTGTGTCTCCTGGTTCATTTGCCACCTTTCAGGTTTGTTGTTTGATTTTGGCAATGTCTTTGCAGATTGTAAATGCCTGACGCACCTCATGCATGTGGTCATTCTTCTCTATCCATCAGTATCTTTTTTCAACATAGGGACCCAAATTAAATACAATATACTTAATGTGGTTCTACTGGCCTATTGCGCAATTTTAACATAACATCCCTTGATTTAAATACCACACATTTGATTATATATACTAACATCCTGTTTGTCTTTGACATTTTTGCCTTTTTATCTTAAAGAAACGCTAAAGAAACTCTCTAAACAATCTTTACTCTGAGATAAACATCACTCTCTTTAGAAAGGAAACATCAATATAGTTAGCTACATGTGTAGAGGTATTAAATCTGGGTTAAGGTATTCATTTGTGTAAAGTTATAATTTTATAATATGACTACACTACATGACATAAGTATGTCTGAACTCATTAAAAATTATACTAATCTGACATAGCCTACAATCTACATTGATATCTAAGAGAGAGAAGGAGCCCATTTTATATCCATGTTTTCTGTGGAGACTCACTGCAAGCAACACAGTTTCGATTAGTTGGTAAATAGAACCGTTGTCTTATCGGCATTTCTACAGATACTATAAAGTCAACTGCACATTTTTTCTTGTCAGTTCTTACTGCAGTTCATTGTCTAAAGCACATTTAAGGCCCTGACATGGTAGAAAAATACAGTGTTTTTAGACACGTCATACAGTAAACGGTGTAATGGACTTTTAATTTAATGGATAAAATCAGATAAAGGGGAATTTTGTCTGTAAAATCATAACATAAGACTTTGCAAACAATAATGGAGTAATGCAAAAATAACAAAACAAGGAATCAATAAATATTAGGTTAATAATTCTGGGATATCAATGGTTTTCTATAGGGGTTGGTCAATTGGTTATGATGGGTGTTGTTTGTGTTTTGTGCACATTTTACACAATAATATTTATGTCACATAACTTAAACAGTTTGTACACTTATAATAAAAAGGCACAGGAAAATACATATACATTTCATATAATAGGTGTTTTGGGGCTGAAAAACATCCGCTGTCATTTTAATGGACATTCAGCAATAACGGACAGGCCTTTCTTCTTTTAAGTCAATTAAAACCAAGGGCTTACTATACAAAATACTGTGATATGATAACACTTAAGGTGGCCATAATGAAGAAAGGAAAGATTTAATATTTGTGTTGCATTGTTTTGCAAAAGCAAAAAAAAAAAAAACAGTCACCAAAATATATTACTTCATTAAGTGTGAATGACTAACTTCTTAATAGATTAACTTTTTATAATCAAGTTAGTAAATGAAAACAGGTACACAAATTGATAAAAGAAAGGTCCAAGCCATTTGATTATAGTGAAGGACTAGGGTAATTCATCAGAGAATAACCAGCATGCATCACACAATTATACAATATAATTAGGATTAGAGGGGCACAGATAGAGATAAGAGGAGATATGGGATAAACTATCAAGAAAAAAATGTGACTCTTTTATGACCTTCATTAATTGGAGCAAACCACATTTTGCAATGGTGCTGCTTGTCTATGAGTTTAAATGGGAAATCTAGAGTGAAACAAAAATCAAACATAAATTAAACCAGGCTGCCATTCAGAATGTATTAAGTCATTGTATAATAAATTGTATGCTCCAAAATATCTCCATAATCCCACCCTACCAATCACATAGATCAGCCTTATCAGTGCAGCCTCCTGAACAATGGACAGAAGTCAATCGTGCGCACAGTGCCCGTGTGGACTGACCAACACAGGGCATAAATAGAAGTCATAGGTCACGAGGGGACCGTATTCTGCATTTGTGAATTTAATCTTGGGTCCCACATACAGTATTTATTATAATTCAAATGCATAACGTGGCTGTTCCAGCATTCTTTATAACTCAGCTTGGCAACTCCACGAATGCAAGAGTCCCTGCAATTGAGTCCTCTCACCATTTGTCAAAGGTGTCCTGGCTCTGCTGTCATGCTCAAGCACCTCCTTCTGCAGAGTGCATTTACTACGATATGGTATGTATGAAGATACGTTTTTATCAAATTCCCCATATGAGAACATAAGAACATAAGAAAGGTTACAAATGAGAAGAACCCATTCTATCCTGTTGGGCAACAAATTGACTCAAAGCTTGCATTCAATCATTTCTTCAATGTAGCCAGGGTATGAGCTTCAGTGTGGCTGAGTGGCTTGTTCCATACTCCTGCCAACTTGTACAGAAGTGCCTCCTCTTCCTGGTGTTAAATGCACGTCCACATACTTTCCACTTGTGCCCCATGTTTCGTGTTTCATTGTTCATTTTGTAACTGTCCCCTGTGCTGATTATGTCTGGTCCTTTGAGGATTTTGAATAGTTGTATTAGGTCCCCATGTAACCTTCTCTGTCCAAGGCTAAAAGGGTTCAGTTCTTTCATCCTGTCAGTGCGGTACATTCACTTAAACCCTGGAATGTTGTTATTTGCTATTCTATGGAAATCTCTGTTGCTGAGCAGAAATATCTTGAAAGTTTCAATTTTTTACCTTTTTAACCAAAAATATACACAATATTCTAAATGAAGTCTCACTAGAAACTTATATGATTGTTACCTGACATCTTTTATTTAAATTCTTCCCTTTTAATTATATATCCTACCACTTTGTGTGCAAACATTTGTTTGAGCATCTTCTAGCTCGGTTTTTTGCAAGTTGTATTTACTGTAAAGTTTAAATGTCAGCTGCTGGGTTTTTGCCTAGTGTTTTTGAATTTCATTTTCTGCTTCCACAGTGTTTAATACACCTAATTTGGCATTTATACTAATCTGACAAGTTCAGTACCTGTATCAGAAACAAGAGCACCAGATCCTTGTGGTACTCCACTAATTTAAGTAAGAAAATAAGTATTTTCAAAAATATTGCTAATAAAACATAGTAATATTCCAATATTTTTATTTTCTGAAACACTTTTGTACAGCTTACTGTTTTCCATGAGTTTTTTTCCCTTTCTAAAATAACACTTTATGGTAGTATTTCAACATTAGTGGCAATAAATAATAACAGAAAGGTAAAAAAAGGGTTTTGGAAAAAAGCATTACTTCATCAGCATATATTGGCCAATGTTTTTCAGACAGAAAGAGAATATAGACTTTACATGTTTTTCATACAACAAAGCACGGGAAAGTTCATGGCTATATTTTCTATTTTTCTCCACTTAGCTACAGTGTTTCCATTTTAATTAACAATAATAAATCTTATATTGTTCTTTGATGTGGGTTTTAGAACTTTAAGCACTGTTCTATATTGACCATATAGAACAGTGCTTCCTAAATTATCTCCCTGTGAATGTGAGCCCATAAGATTTTGTAGGTGTCCTTTAGTTATCAAACGCACAATACTCCTAACAATTTAATTGGACAAATATAACCCTTCTGCATGGTTCTGATGAAACAGTACAAAAAACAGATTTATGAAGACCTACAAAACTGTACTGTTTCCTTTGAGGACCAGACTTGGGGACCTGTGCTTTAGAACATACCTTTCTGATCTTGGATTAATTAGGTTCCTTCTCTGGAAACATATGAGTTCTAAAATGGTTTTTCAGAGATACTGTTTTCAACACCCTGTCTTAGAAGTTATCCTCCCATAAAGAAAATGTCTGTATAGTCAATTTCTATTAGATTAATCTGTTCACTTACTATTAATCTGATGTGCACAATAAAAAAGACACAAACTGTGTGCATTTTAAAGGAGTCACTGCAGCTTTCCAGTTAATTCAACCAAGTACACAGACAAGGTACGCAGACACTGGAAGGCCAATGATAAAAGTGAAGTAATTAAAAGATCTGAAAGCTTTTGAAGTCGGATAAATAGATTAACATGTGAAAGAATTATAACAAATACGGACATCAGAATTTGATGTTTCATAACCAAGTTAACATTGTGATATTTTAATGTTTCTTTTTATTGAGTGTGTTTTTAATGATAGTTTAAAAGACACAACTTTCTTCTCCCTGCCATATAAGAGACAGAATGGGACAATTTAGAAAAACATTTGTGTTTATTTTCCTTATTTAACATTTTAGAAAAGAGTTTGTCAATTTCATGTTTGGAGATACAAACATTGGTAAGCTTGATATTGATTACCTTTGCTTCATTTCTGCTTTTTACATCATATTGCAACTCATTTATTATATTCTCATCATCTTCGTTAGATTTTCCCAGCTTTATGTTCAAGGTCCACAGCCAACAGTTTGTTTTAGAGCTGGGGAAAGGGTCTAATTGGATCAACTGAACACATTTTCATAGATCTGGAGCTGTTTATGAGTTAAACAGACCTAGAAACCTCCTGGACTGAGGGTTTCAAAGACCAGAAAAAGAGACCCATGATTAGCATCCCACGTTTATGTTGATTTGTCAACAGGCTATATGGATAAAAGATGGACTTTAACTCAAGCAGGTAATATCAAGGTTATGCAGTATACTTGTTAAACCTCCCTCAAAATACACTCTACAGCTCTGGTTACCCCCACTATAAAAGGGATATTACTATCATAGAAAGAGTTCAATTCAGAATAATTCAAGATTAAAAAAATAACATTCACAGATATTTTAAAGGGACTGAATTACTTCAAAATCCTCGGTAGTTATGAAAAATTCAACTCAATGCAGCAACAAATTCAACAAGTGGCCGGAATAAGTACTCCTGCTTGGTACGGACCAATTGTTGGGACTGAATTTTGAAAAGCTTCTGCTTAAAGATCTGAAACGCACACCAGATACATTTTAAACCTGTCTTTAGCAGTCATGCAGAAAACTGAAAGATCATCCTGCCTGAAGCAAAAAACAGATTCATCCCAGGAGTAAGCAAATCAAAGGTTAGAAGGCAGTAGCCTAAGTGGTTCTAATAAACCAATTACTAAAACTATACAGAGATGGAAAGCAATTCTTGGAAATATTGTAAAAGAATAAGATCCAGCTAAAGAAAAGGTGTACAGTAAAATTACCTTCAAGCGCAGAAAAGGAGGATATCAGAAAAGCCAAGCAAGATTAAAAGGAATCTTGCAATAAGGGCAATGAAGAATTTTTAGCATTGCAACATCAAACGAAGAGTAAAGGATGAAGTGTCTTGGAGATAAAAATGGGAGATATTTAGATAATGAATATTTAAAGCAGGTGTTTACTGAAAAAGAAATCGGCAACATGCCTCAGAGAGAGAAAATACAATGTTCTATATTAAATAATATAGCATAGAAGAGACAGAGATGTTCCAGAAGCTAAAAGCACTTAAGATCAATTTCCAGGGCTTGATGTTATTCTTCCAATTGTAGTTAAAGAAACAAGAGATGTTATTCATAGACCATTAACAAAACTATTCCAAATCAGTGAAAATATCCATTTACCAAAAATTGCTCATGTACTACATATTCATTAAAAGAGTGACATAACTGAAACAAGTACCTATCGACTAATACATCATCATTCTGTTACATGTTTGTTATCAGAAACAAGAATTAGATCTAATCAAGAGGAACATTTGTATGGCAAAAATATTTAACAGTAAAGTTTACATTATTTTTTGAAACGATGGGTCTCACTCAACTAACTCGTTGTATTAACTAACAACTAACAAAAACAAGGAGAAGGCTTTTGTTAAAGTTCTGTCACGACTATAGTCCCCCCTCCTTAAGGGTGTTCCAGCCCTATCACTCAAGACTTTATTCCATGCACCTGCGCCCTATTCCCTGCCCACCTTTAAAGCCAGGCGCTGACGCTCTTCCGGGCTCTGCTCTGATTTCCATATCGTGCGAGTCCGGGACCAGGAAGCGCCTGGTCCCGTTAAGGTTTTAACCCCTGTTCCTTGTCCCTGTCCGCCGGTTCCGACCCGGTCTTCGTGGTTTTAATTCCGAGTTCTGATGGATCTCCTGGTTTTGGACTTACCTTCGTGTTTTGGATACTCTATGGATTATTCTTTGGGATTGTTCGCCTCGGCCACACCTCCCCCGTGCACCAGCGCACCTTGGACACGCCCCCCTGTCTTCAGCCCTGTTTTACTGCATGACGTTTCCCCAGTGTTCCCCCACTTCGTCGGATTGTATCGTCCGCATAGGGTCCGGAAAGAACTGTTCGTTACAAGTTCCTCATTGAAGATCAATTCTCAAATTGGTAATGTTCATGCATGTCTCTGCATTAAGAACTAGGAAATGGATTGATAGCAGAGTACACGGTGGTGTGTGAATGCTCAAACTGGGGTGATCCTATTAATGTCGTACCACAGAGATATGTACGGTACTAGACCACTGTTCGTCCTAATCACTATCAGCTATATGAGCTTGATTCCGATTCTGGGATGGTCTGAGTGGGGAGATGTGCCAGGGTGCTGGCTGCACAGGTACAAAAAGAGGTTGATTCTACACTGATCAGAAGAAATAAACAACATGTTTCGGTGTGTCACCTGAAGAAGGCTCACATGCCAAAATGGAATTACCATCCACTAGCTTTTGGTATCCTGAGCAAACGAGTGGAGTTAACAGATCATACCATAACAGGAGGACTAACAAACATTATAAAAGCTCCAAAGGAAATCCAAAAAGATTTGGACTGAATTCAAGACAGGCCAGACAACCGGAAGAAAACAGCACTATAAGTTAATGACTAGTGAGTAGATGCTGGAAACAGGTTAGCTTCTACTCAAACAGAAGCTAATGTGATCATTTGCAAAGACAAAGGAGACAAAAGTTGAGTTACCATACTTATTTGTTGCTTTATGTAACTTATTTGAGTTGCTCTGACAAAACGTTTGGATGGGGAGTCTCATTGTCCCCCATGATGATGTGACAATAGACTCAGACTTGCCTTCAAAGCATTATCACGCAATGTGGGGGCCTTGGAAGTATTTATTCAACATAAAACAAAAGTTGAAAAGAGCAAATGATTAGAACTCAAGAGGGCTTTGCAAATGTTAGGTTATGCCTCATGGAGGCTATAGCCACTTCACTTCGGAGACCATTAGAAATCAATACACTGCCTTTTTTCCCTTTTGAATCTAGGGGGCTATTGTGGGTCGTCAAACAAAAGCTTTTTTATCAGAGCCTCTTAATGCAGCCCCCCACCCCCCTCTCCTCCTCACCACGGCCACCACCTCTTTCTTCTTTCCCTCTCTTTTCTCATTCATTTATTCCACTGTGTGGAAATAGGCCGGGCAACAATTAATTTCAGAGTGAATTCAGCCAGGATCTATTACTCCTCTCTGCCTCTATTGCTCTAATGGAAATCTATTTCACTTCTCTTTTGTGTCCAATATAATTTAATGCCCATTTTATTAATGGCCTGAAATAATTACGGAAGCCTTTTGTGATTCTTGAGTATGTTTCATTTAATTGTGCAATAAATGTCTAATCGGGGCTCCCATCTGAAGCTATTATGGCATTAAAATTAACAATTATGCCACAAATGTCTTGGTGAATGCGCTGGGGTCTATAGAAATCGTGGCTGATAACAAGACACATATAAATCATTCATGAGAACAATTTCTGAAAAAAAAAGGAGAGAGAGGAGGAATGGAGAGAAGGACAGAGATGGGGAGGAAGAAAAAGAGAAATTTTGATTTCATTGAAAAGCTGGGTTGGCCAAAAGATACCATATTTAAAAACTGTGTCACCCTCTCAAGTTCTCTTCTCCCTCTCCCCCTATCTCTCTTTAATTTGCTTCCCTCTTTATTTTCAAGTGACAGATTTCTCTTTGGGAATTAATTAACCGTTAACTTGAACGATAAAATATCTATCGCCGCTCGCCTCCGCTGTTTCTCTTCCTAAGCTGCACGGCGCTCGCTTTGCCGTAGTGGGTGACGGAAGGCAATTAAAGAGACTTCCTATTTTTTTTTCCTTTCTCATTCCAATTGCTGCACTTTAGATATACTGATGGGGGTGCTGCTCAGCGTACCATCAAGAATTGTTTTCTTAGTTGCCAAGTATCAGAATTTCACGGATTGGAAAAACTCCATCTTCCACTAAAAGCCTTGTCACTCCCTCCTTGTCACTTCCCAGCTAATATTCCACAATTGGCTTTGGTGAATATACTTTGATAGTTCAAGGCTTTGGCCTACCCCGTTCTGTGCCTGAAAGCTCTGCACACTGCCTACAGATGCTCGGAATTGTTTTTAACTGTGTGGTGTCTTGGAGATGCAGAACAGGAGGCAACTGTACATTGAGGTTTGGCTTTCCAGACTTTTTTAAACATAGTCCTAGAATAGCTTCACCTACATGACCATTAGGTCGGCCATGATTAGTGCTGGTAAGGATGTGTGAATCCAAGCCATAATCACAGGAAAGAGAGAGTACTGAGCCACACTGAGAATCTATAGACCGTCATACAGTACTACAACGTCCATTAAAATAAAAAATAATAACAGGTACAAGTGCTCTTGGCAAACAGTGTGAGAGCAAAATCTGAATGAAAACAAGCCAAACAAATTAACTAACAATTAAACAGTTTGATGCTGATGCCCAAGCTTCATTTAAGAAATGGATGGATGAGGTCCTCAAATGAATTAGCTATGGAAAAGTCCTTCTAATGGCCAAATAGCCTCCTATTGTTCGCAACTATTCCAATCTTCTTATGTTTCAAGAAATCCTGTTTATAACAAATATTGCAATATGCTTGGAGTTTGTACAGTATGTTCTTCCGTAGGTTTCCTGTGGGTGCTCAGGTTTCCTCCCACAGTCCAAAAACATACTGGTAGGTTAATTGGCTTCTGAGAAAACTGGCCCTGGCGTGAGTGTGTCTGTGCCTGCTTTTGTGCTCGCTGCTTCCTGGGATAGGCCCTGCCCTCCTGGAAAACTGGATAAAGCTGTTAGAAAAAGGATGGGTTTGTTTAAATAACAATGTTCTGATAAAAAAGATTGTTTATATTTATGTAGACCAAAAGTCGGCCTTCCATTCAGTGCCATTTATCAGGCAAAATGCTAATCATAATATAAACCAGCACATGTAGAGCACCATGCACCATGCAACACTGTCCCATTGAAAACCAGATATATTACAACATCAAGAACCATGATCACGTTTTTTCATTTTTGTACCTGTCGTCGAGGAGTGTTTGGTGCTGTACTGTATTACGCAGCAGTATTTTTTTTTACAACTGGCAGCTGCTTGTAAGGTTTACTATGTGCTTTGACATTTTTACGCATTTGGACTATGTGATAATTATGAAAAACAATCTCAACCAAAATGCTGGACATGCTCCGAAAAAATAAATCTCTACAATTCAGAGTGATTCACCTGCATCGATCAGAACTACCTTCTTTAAACCACTTACCTTAAATTTAATCATCTGTTAAGGTAATGTGCAAATTAACCTTGGCACGCTCACAAAGACACTTTTATGAGGTGCACTTCAAAACCCCCCTTCTTCCAACCAATTTATTTCTGAGGCCCAGATTTCATGGTCAATTTGATTTTTTTCACTCTCATGGAGCCCATCATCAATTTTGCAGAACTTTTCATGTCCTCTTTCTTTTCTGACTTGCCTCAAAATTGCCTATTCATGCCTCTAAATAGGTGTGACAGGCACACATTCCTTGCAACGCCCCCCTCTTTTGAATGTGTATATAGAGGTCTGACCTCCAGCAGTAATTAATTTTATTCTTTGTTTATCCTTTATAAACTTTACCCAGCCTCCTTTTCATACCTGTTCCTCAGCTTCTCTTTACACACGAGTAGAAATCCTTGGCAAATCTTTCACATTCAACCTGGATTGACCTTCATTGAGTATAATTTTTTTTCCAGATCTGAAAAGAACTCCACAAATGTAAAAGTCAGCCTCATCCTTAGCTGACTATAAAACAAGGCTGCTAAATAATTATCAACACCAATTTCCTTTCTGTCCATTACATATAATAGGTTATAGAAAGATTCATTGGTTTTGTCCAATTCCTTACTCTCTCTGTGCAGTGTTTCCAATAGGAACAGTACTATACTTAAATCTCTGTACCTGTATATATACAAAATGTAACATCTTTAAGAGACTTCTCTGTTGTGCTGGCTTTCATGTGATCAAGAGTTGTGGTGGAGTATCTTAATGATGAAGCAGCTGGAGAGACAAGCTCATCACACTGCTTTGGTACTAACCAGTCTCACAGAGCAGCTTTGACATCAGTTTGCATCTAATCTTTAGTACAAACTTTCAGATTTCTCTTGCCACTTGTTGTGCACCGTAAATACCGATGACTGGATCAGTGATGTGCATCTCAGAACTGCTCTTGCGTGTTGTCGATGGCTGGTTCCATTGATCCATGGAGCACGAATGTCTCAGGAACCAAATTTCGAAGTACTCTCTAGACCGGGCTTTCTACAGCTGAGAATGATGAGGCCTAGTCAGCTTCTGGCAGCCCTGTTCCTCAGCAGTATCATTCAGCCTATTTCTCAGCAGCATAATCATTACAGTGATCACGTCAATCATGCATCAGGATGTTTGTTACCTGTGCATTGAATGTATTCTGAAAACCAGAGTTCTAACAGAGGATTCTCTCTGTGTGCATCACCTTCCTAAAGCTGAAACCAATGGAAGGCTCTGAGCAGAATGGCAGACCAGTGTACATATCCCTTTGGCAGAGGGGAAAAAGAAGCATCCAGAGCCTCAGTGATCACCCTATTATGAGGGAACATTATACTAAGCCCCTGACTGACACATATTCCTGTTCTATCGCCCATTCACTTTGAAACACGTCTTGTCAGAGAGGCTTACAGAAATCTACATAATCCTTTTCATCACAATTAAAGATACCAGTGAACAATAAAATTGCTTGCTCTCCGGTTTGTTTCATCTAGCTTTTGAGGGCAGGAGTAGAGAAAAAATTATGGCAGATTGCAGAAAGGTTGGGTTAAAATTTGCATCTTGTTGGGAAGTCTAATAGTCAAAGTTGATCTAAACTGAATGATGTTTTTCTTTTCTCCAGCTAAATTTAGAAAATAAAGACGAAGTGTTATACGTTTGTGCCAGTTAAAAAACGAAACCGTTTTGCTTATTGAAATTATTTAAATTTCTATTTGACTGGTAAAGAATAGCAATCATAATATTCATACAAAAATAACAGCAAAAACAAGAGGAGCAATAATAGTGCTAATATTTATAAATAAACATAGGTATATAGATATTGAACTCCTGACCAAAATGACAAAGGCCCTAAAATAACTTGTAGTAGCGCATTTAATGGGTTACAATGAACACTGGTGCTGACAATATTAAATCTATTTTCAAAATACCTTATCCAAGATAATTAGAATTATTTTAAGATATTAATCCAAATACGCTAGGAAATAAATTACTTAGGGAATGGAAATGAAATGACAGTTAATCTATAGTAGGATCTGGGGGTTATAGCTTACTGAGTAAAAGAAACATAATGGCAAAGTAACAAAATTATTTGCATAAAGACCAAAAACAAACTTTCCTTTAATACATCTCTGCAGCAGGTTTCATGTTGTCTGTGTGCAAATTCAGGAATGGCAGGGTGGTGCCTTGTCAAACATTCTGAGGTAAACAAACTTTTTCGGAGATCACATTTCAAAAGTATGATGTAATCCTTGCGGTTCTTATCTTGGTAGATGAATCACATCAGAAGCTCTGTCATTCAGTTTCAACTCTGTTTCACCAAGAACTGTGTTTCAAAATATGGGGATTAAAATTCAAAACCTAGATATGGAATCCTAGGAATATGTATGACATAATGGCAAAGTGCTGTAGTATATACTGGATGTTTAATGCAAACACCACAGAGTGTTCTTGTCCTTTCAATTTCCTGACAACATTTTCCTGGAGATTTCTAATTGCTCATAATTTGCCTTGAAATCACAGACATTTTCAATATCTAATGACATTAGGCTGCTGGAACAACAAATGAAAGACTGTGAACGTCCCCTATAAATAAAGACATCCAGATACAGTGAAAATTCTCGGTTAACTGCACAGTCACCTCCTATGAAGCTGCTAGTCTTGTACACCAAGAGAGTAAGAAATGACTTTTGACCCTGTTAAAGGTGGTTAAACCCCAAAGGTCACATAAGCTTGGTATTTTCAGGTTAAAGAGTCTTTCAGCTTTACATATAATTAATGCTTAATGAGGCCTGAATTGTTTGTCAACACTTTTTTTTCAGCGCTAATAATCTTCAGACAGCCTGCAGGCGCTGGATGCCCAGATAAAATCTTAAGCTTCATGTTCCAATACCCTGGTCTGGCAGTAACAACACTGCCCAGTCACTCATTTACAAGCGGAGATAAATGCTCAGGCCCTAATCTTTAGCCAGTTAGGCTCGTTTAGCACTGTGCCTGGTTTCTAGCCACTGCTCTGAGGCAGTATATCTCCCGAACATCCTCTCCGAGTCCACCACGGAGGTGTAATACATTTGCACAGGCTAGGAGAGTCCTTACAAGAGTCTCAATGATTGATATCCCCTGAGAGGAGACACTGAATGTGTTTGCAAAGCAAAACATCCTTTAGCTGTAGGGCTCCTATGGATCATCAAAATAAAATTACAGAAGACAAACTGCTCAATAATTCTGTGAGTTGCCTGTCTCAAGCTATGCCTCCATGCTACCTTACTAAACATTACTCTCAACATTTTTTCACAAGCTGTTTATGGTACTATGTGCATCTATGTTTTGAAGTAGGCTGAGGCAAGTTTTGAATTTAATTTCTGTGCTTAATTAACATCAGGAGATAGCTGCAAATCATTCATGTAGAATTAAAGTTTAATTCTTATGGAAGCGATACAGGCTTACTTTTACTTACTTTGAAGTTCTTTTTATTTGGGAATTCATGCTTTAAGAAGGATATTCCAGCACTAAGTTTGAATGTACAGTACTGTATAGGCATACATCTGCATGCAGCTATCAAAATGCGATTTTAATCTCCAGCTTTTAGAGGCTCTTCATGTTTAAGAGTGGAACAGAAACTTCAGCCATTGGAGAGGGTAAACTAATGTAAACAGAGGTGAAAAACTAATGACGTAAAGACAAATATTCCCAGTACTGAAAACATCCCCAGTGAAGACAAGTTAGTATAAATGGATATCTTCTGTTATCATCTGTCCAATAGAATTCCACTGAGTATTGATGGTCCTGGACAATATGTTATGCTTTATGCATCTCTCTCAATATAAATATTAGTATAAAACTCCCGAATTTCCAAAAGTTGAAAAAATCCAAATAGTAAAAATTGAACACTGGGAACATCCCTAAAACATTTAGTGTGCAGTTTTACATTCGGGTAACTGAAACATCTGCTATAAATATGGAAAGAATATGGGAAAAACTGAAGTTGATCATTGTACCTATGAAACACCCAAGTGTCTGTTTTCACATTTTATTTCTAGTGCCTTAAAAAGTATTAACCCTCTTCCCCTGATAACCTTGTCCACCAAAAATGTGTTTAAAGAATTTGTAAATCAGCAAAATTGGACATCATTTGGAAGGGGGAAGAGAAATTGAAATATATAGTGAACAGGTTAAGTCGCCACTTACCAAAAAAGAACTGAAAAAGAACTGAATGTTTTTAAACAAAGATGGCTAAGAGAGGACCTGATTTAAGTATTCAAAATCTTCAAGGGCACTAACTAAGTCAGCTCAGAGGACATCTTGAGGATCAACCGTGAAACACGAACTGGAGCACACGTGAAAAAAATGTGAAAGTGCACTCAAAACTAAAAACACGCTACCCAGTCATTTACCTGGCTTCTTTCGTGAAATAGCTAGATTAGATTCCAAGATCAATAAATGCTAGCACCAGAATGAACCAGACTATCTAAATGGACTCCTCTCATTTGTAAACTTTCTTATGGCTTGATGTTGGTTTCTAGGGTTTTGGTAGCTATTCTTTACTTCTTGTTGAATTTCATTTCCAGTGTAGTTTCTTTCTCAATAAATTATGATTATTTTATCATTCTTATGAGCAATCATGATCATTTAAATATCAAATTAAACGCAAAATACAACAATAAAACAAATCAATAACAACATGCTGAGGAAACATATTGTTCATGCTCAGATAGCATTGCACAGCACATGGATTACCCAGCTTTTCTCAGTAACTCTGCCGTAATAATTCTTGCAATTCATACTCCCCAATTCTTTGGCCTTTACCCCTCTACTAATTCTGGGTGGGTGGGGGGGTTAATAATGATAAAAATTGTTACCATTCAATTATTCATTAAATATGTAATATTAATTTCTTTATGATGAGAATATCCTCATGAATTAAAATGCAAAAGCGTTTATTAATGCCAAGACGATTTCTGAAGACCTTAACAATCAATAAGGTGTGAGTGAGCTGAAACTGCTATTGCACAGTCAGAAAGACATTAGTACTCCATTATTAAACTGATGGACTAAATCACATAAATCACCTCCAAACGCTCATTTGCAACCCTCACATTAACGCCTTAATGAACGCATCTTGTATTGTTTTGCAATTTATCCAGCATCAACAGCTCTTCGTATGAGACTGTAATTAAGCACATAAAATTGCTGGTTACAGAATGCATTTGTATTCACTCGCGTTATTATATGTGCTGTTGGTTTTTGAAGTTGAATGTTGGATCTGAACTGTGAATGATTTCATCCATTTAAAACTGTGCATGTAAAGGAAGCTGATGGCGTTGTTAACAGATGAGGCTGCTAGAGAATTGTAAGGCAAATGGTGTGATTGTTGTGCAGTGGTGGGATCTCCCCAGCTTTGAATGCAGATAGGAACCACTAGGGGCAAGGAAGGAACAGGCAATTGTGATTTATGGGTAGCGGTAGGCTGATAAGGAGGCTCCCTTCATTTTAGCCTTATCAACAGTGCTAAAGAAAGGCCACAATTTGCTGCTTTTAAAACCCCATATGTGACTAATCTCTGCAACCTTGCCGACAATCTGTTGAAGTGAAAACTATAGATCATTCACTTGTCTCTAACTAACTGATACCATGCTTTTCTTCCCACCAGGAAAAGGACTGCCCAGCGTGGAATAAAATAATAGACACAAAACAAATCAAAACAAGACAGAAAGAGGTAACTTTTACACCCCCTTTCTCCCTCCGTGTTTTGATATCGAGTTGCCTGTCCAAGCCCATCTGTCTCCATAATGGCGTCTAGGACAGACTAGTGCTATAGGGTTGCAGGAAAAATGTAGTGGTAATGCAAACGCCTAAGTTTAATTATCAACAGTGAAGACCTCTTAAATTCTTAGATCTTCTGAACTTGGCGAATGCCTTATTCTGTTGCATGAGTCTTCAAAATAAAGTAGCAGGGGCTCCAGAATTATAGGAGGAAAGATTGAACACGGTATTTAGTCTTCTCCAAACTGCTCCAGTAAATGCCCTGCTTTATAAATGGTTTATAAATGGTTTATAATAGGTCATCATTGCAGATGAGAATGTTTTCCCAATTGACTTATCTAGTTAAATAAAGGATCAAGAAAGATAATTGTTTTCTCCACTACCAAACAAGAGGTATTTATTCAGTATGTAGCACAAACTATTACTGGGAGTGAACAGCTATGTATTTCCATTTATCAAAGCTTTGTGGGTTAATACATAGTTTTGAAAGCTGGACTAATATAGTGAAGCTATGAGATATATTTACATGATAAAAAAAATTGAAATTCCTTACATCCTGACTGCAGAGGCAATGCCTGAACAGAATCAACATTTTTTTTTTCAGAGAAGAAAAAAATCACTTTGATTAATTCAAGTTTTAAGGTTAACTTTTAATACATTCTGCAGTTGGGGAAGATGATGGAAATTCCACTGGTAAAAAAGGGGCTTGAGATAAAATGTAAAGAATCTGGGCCATTTTCTTTCATATCAGGAAAGTCTAAGGCCTTTTGAAATCCTTGAGCTGTTATTCATCAGAAATGTCTTAGAATTAATAAAGAATGCGCCAAACCTTGAACTCTGTACAAAAACTGTTAAGACCTCTATTGATACACTATGAACCCTATGCTCAGATGAAAATTCAGAAATAATAGCAAGGAAATGGAGACAACACCTATTATATCCATTATGAATTTCTGAAAAGACAGAAGAAGCAGACTAATTTCTCATTGAAGATCTAATGGGATCCATACAATCTGAAAGTAAGATAAATCAAAAACATTATCCCTGCAAGTGAAGGAAAATATCAAAAACACAGAGGAGAAGCAAGACAGATGAAAACTGAAAATGGTGCACAGAAGTGTGTCACTGCAAAAATTAAATTCTTATCTCTCCTGCTACAATGGAACATAATTGTGAAAGTCTCATTAACTTCTATAACTGCCAAAACTGGAGAGGTTTTTGTAATGTATTTAAAGTTTTCCTGTAAGAAACAGACTTTCTGTTTACAGTATGTGTTTATATGACTTTTAAATGTATACAAAAATAAAACTAAAATTGTCCTGGAAATGAAACAATGTGAGCATGTCCCCACAAAGTGAAGAACTTTTTAAATCACCTTAATGACACTTTATTTTAAATATATAAGTGTCAAAAATATTTGTTTCAAGTCACTCCAGAGCGATGTTTCATTTTGTAGGAGAATATAATAGAAAATACAAATTGAATGAGAGTCAATAGGAACTTCCACAATAAGACATGAGTGTCACTAAATTATCTTTAATGCACATTGATTGGAATATTCACAAACATGATCACAGCAAGGTAAACTATACACAAGCAGCCAATGTGAATTGTTGTAGTAGCTAATACATCACACTCAATAATAATACTTAATTGACACATTGTCAGGACTTCTTCCTCATTAACATCATTTGATATATTATTAAATACACAACAGGCTGTTTTTTGTACCACAGAATCCAGATCTATCAGGATTTCTTTAAATAAAATAACTAATATTTCTGTAGAGAAACACCACAGAATCGTGCTTCTACATAAAGAAGGAAACAGTGAGTGAAAAGAAGAATCACGTACAATATCTGAGAGTTTTGAACAGCAGTGTACATATAGTGTCTACTAACTTGTGCACCTAGTCACTCGTCTAGACCTGCACCTTGGCTTTAGGAATCTCTTTCCGTAAAAATAATCCATGCAGTTAAGAATTCTTCAGCCTCTTCCAAAGACTGTAAAACCCAGGAAGACGTATCCCAAGAGCAACCCTTCTTGATAATCAATTTTAATCACAAAAATAATTAGGCTTTGGAGCCAGAGAGGTGGATTGATTTTTTTTTCTTTTTCAGGCTGATGTTTGCA
This sequence comes from Lepisosteus platostomus, assembly GCF_059453375.1. Lineage (NCBI taxonomy): Eukaryota > Metazoa > Chordata > Actinopteri > Semionotiformes > Lepisosteidae > Lepisosteus > Lepisosteus platostomus. Next base: position 68,898,766 of record NC_142612.1, read on the forward strand.
TTGGAAAAACAGTTATCTGATGAAAATTATCTTGAAGCTTTTTGAGTTTAAGTTCTAATAACTTCCAATAAAATGTGAAAATAACATACATTTTTTTTCTCTAAACGCATGAATGTCCTTGCAAGTTTTTTTTTCTAAATTAAACTGACTCAGGCAACGTGTGGTAGTTAGTTATTTTCATTAATGTGTCAATTCTCCCAATGCTATTCACTTCTGTCTTAGGTTAAATGAACCCATGCATGCTTATATAAAGCAATGTATGCATGGATTAGAAAACAGCTGAAACGTGGCTTGTCAAGAAAAATGTACATTTGCTTTTGTCCTTTGTCGAGGTATTTGCAGCACAGACACTATGAACTGGACTCTTAGAAGGAAAAAAAAAGTTCTCCAGATGAAAAAAAATATATATTGAAGCAATTAGAGCCATCTGTCTGAAGTGGTCCAGAGAAGAGTTATCAGCCTCTGGTCAGGAGTGAGGAAGCTTTTTAAACACATGCATGTCTAAGAAAGTTTTGTATTTAACTGAACAGAAAAAAAATAGACAACAGTAAAACAATTTTCATTTCTCTCATAAGCTTTTATGACTTTTTTTGTCATCAGTCTTCACAGACTATGATGGTAAAAAAGCAGAAGAAATAAGTATAATACCATGTAGTCTGACAGCAGCTGCTTTGCTATCAGGCCTGTCTGTCCAGTTGAGTGTAAAAGATATAGCGTTTATTAAACATGAGCAACTATTGCCCTTTCTTGGAATAACAGTACAAGAAAACCTCACCCGGTCAAGTGCTGAAGTATGCCTGTGAGGTGACAGATTATGCTGGGATTGCTGCACCGTGAAATTATTGCTTGGCCTTTCTCAGAAAGTAAAGATGAGGAGGCGCCTGGAGACACAGCCAAACAGGATCTTTTCAGATTGTAGAGGGCCTGCAATAGGAGTGACATAGGTCTGACTGGACCTAGAGAGCCACAATCCAGGAGGTCTTATTGGTCACCCTTCAATCACCAATGTGTGAAGACTTGGAATACGTGAGGTTTAGTAAGTTAATTGGCCAGTTAAATGGCTTAGTCAGGGATGCCCTACTGTGACCTTTGAGAGATAATGTGTTTTGATATTTTAATTTTAAATTATCTCTGATATACGTAATTGAACACATAATGTGCTTTAATATTCAAAATAAAATTGTTCCATGCCTGTACCAGTTGAAGATCTATAAAACCTGCTGGATTGTGGCTCTCCAGTAGCAGAGCTGGCAAGCCTTAGTTCTGTTACATGAGAAAACCACAGGAAAGATGGAACACAGTGTGACAAAGATAGCTGCATTTTTACTTGTTGGAATATATTTCAATGGTCCTGTTCTTGTTTTTCTGGTTGATTGAATAATTCTTTTTGTTCACCATTTCAACCACTATTAAGAAAACACATCTAACGATCATCATCAGGAAGTGCAGGAGGAAAGCACATTTGTCTTGCACCACTGTTCTGTGTTACACTGATTAATGTCCATGTGGCACTTCCCGCTGAGAAGATCTGAGAAGCCTTTAGAGGACATTTTGTTTCCATTTTTCTTTTCAGTACTTTCTCAAACCCCAATTAAGGGAAAGACTTCAAACAGCAAGGGGGATACTTCAAATAGCAAGCTTTACTGGGTAATTCACCTGGTCTCTCTTTTCAGGGAAGGAAAAACCAGGGAACATATAAAGGCCAAACATAGGGTGAACACAAAACACGCAAGCATGTAAGCAACAAACATGATAATTACACATAGAAAGGTGGAGATGGGCAATACTGGGTTTTGACCTCCTTGAAACCCAATCTATGAGGAGGTCTTTGGTTTGGTAAAGAACAAAGACAACATGGAATATGTAAATCCTTGGATTAAACAAAAAACAAACCCAATGAAATAGCAGATGGTAAATGATCACCAGCATGCAGAACCATTCTTCTACAGTACAGTATCATTCTTTCTTTGTCTACATTATACAGCACATTTTTAGAGGATATTATTGTTTCATAGAAACAAGGATTTTTAAATATAAATCCTTCTTCAAAAATTATTATTTACAACTTTATAGGCTGTGTGTTTATATTTCTTTATGTTCTTTCATGTATTACAAATTTAATTACTTTAGGCTAAATTGTACTATTTTTTATTCTTGGGTATTCATGAAGCTCACTGATCTGACAAATAGAATTTTTCAGCACCAAAGAATCTGTGTGAGTTGCATCACTCACCTTTTTCTGACAGATAATCCCTGAATAACGATGGCTATGTGATTTATGCTGTCCAGGTAATTAGGTAATAATACCCGATAATGATGAGGATAATAGTAACGACAAGAAGAAAAAGATCGACAACATCGAGGAGAAGAAGAACAAGACACTGAAGAAGAAGACTGCAAAGAGGAGAAGACTTATTGAAAAGAAATTCTATAGGTTACAGTGTAAACTGTACATCAGCAATCTGACTGACACTTGAGCAGTGATTGTCAGGATTCTTGGGGTGACAAGTCCTTTACCTGAGAAATTCAGGAGCTAAACAACCTTGAGGTCAAATCTAAATTGAGGGTAACTATAAATACAGGAGTCTAGGCCATGGTCCATCTAAGATTTATATATTTCCCGATACTATACTATCTCCACCTTTTAACTTTTAAAAAAATGGTAAAGATGGTGTTTAAGAAACCTTACAAAACACTCTCATGATTGTCTCCCTCAGAGACAGGTGATCCCCCTCATTTATTACCCACTGGTGGAGAGAGTGGGATGCCTCCCCTCAGTGCAGGGCCACTTGGTCACTGATCCATCTGAATACCTCAGCCATTCAGGAAACTGCCCCATATCCACACACCTCTTTGACGTCCGTGCCAGCCTGACAGACACATGCAATCTAGTGTACATCTTTGGGTCTAGGCCACTATCAGTCTCCACAAACAATCCTGTGCTGCACACAGGCTGCAAATTTCGTCTGCCTCTTTCTTAAGATAAGGACGCTATCAGTGACTGAACATATTTTATGTATGAAATGCAGCTGCGACAAGCAGTCAAGCATTAGGTTTGTTTAAATAGATGATTTTTATCAGGGATTCTTTCAACACTGAGTTTGACATTGTTCTGTTTTTTTTCTTCCTCTTAATATGTTATTTATTCCCTCTGCTGCTTTCTGGAGTGGTTCCAGTCTAGAAGTTGGATAAATTAATATACTATTTTAATTATGTCAGGGGCCTTCTTTTGCAAACAATGCAGAAAATGGAAAACGCTCTTGCCAAATGGTCTTTTTCATTTACAAATCCACTTTGGTAAAATCACCGCCAGCTGACTTTATGCCAGAGATACTGTTTTTACTTACAAATATGTACACAGCAATGATAACTTGTCATTATGCACTGCTGTTAGCATCAAACACTGACTGATTTCATGTTTAGTGGCTTGGTTATGGCTGTCAGTCCATGCCAAAAATATTTTTCGGTGATAAAATACAAAAATCCTATGTAAAGCTATTAAATATTTTAGATTAAGTTTTGCAGCAAACATGTAACAAGGTAAGACAAGGATAAAGCCATCCAGAAAACTGGGGTAATTCTTATTCTTATTATAAGTATGACTGTAATAGAACAGGATTCCTTTGTTTTTACCCGATTATAAAGTAGAGGTATCTTTTGTTATAATGGCATGATTGTAAGTATTTTAACCATTAATAACACGATTTAGAGTAGCCCCCAGTTAAAACCTAAAAGTTTACCAATTAGTCACTAAGGAAGCTCATAAAATGGGTGTCACTGCAACTGAATACAGTCGTTTAAAATGCAACTAATTGTCATATCCCCAAAAGATGTAACGCCAACAATACAGCACAGTTTTCACTAGAACAAATACAATAAAGGTGCTGAAATGAAACCTACAGTAATTAAGAAAAACGTGAAAAAACAAACATTGTATATTAGGATTTCTCTCGTATTAAATAAAGAGCGATCAGTGACAGTTTGAAGCATACTGCACCCTCCAGGTCACATTGAAAAAGGTTTAACACGGAGTGCCGGTTCACTCCAAATGAGAGCCATGTGAAGACAGTTACCTTTCACCCGTCCAGGAAAGCAGAGGTTTCCTGCCCCTGCTGTTTACATAGGATCCTTCTGCCTCTGTTGTTTACAAGCATGTAATGGCTGGTTTTATCAGCGTCAGTGGATGGGGCTGACCTCCTTCATGCAGCCAGATAATAGAGCCTCCCTAGGGGACCACATTCACACAGATCATTACCATAACAAGTCTGTGTGTTTCTGGAGATAGACTTGTTCAGTAGGGGTGGGGGGAATGGGGAATGGGGGGGGGGGGGGTGGATAATGGGAGTTCTTACTGTATTTCAATAACAAAAAGTTGACACAGTGGACATCCTCTTGGTCTGAGATCAGATACTGAGGCTTGATGGGCTGATAAGGTATAGATGAAATACGAACTCCGTCTTTCACTGAAACTTTTTTGGCTGATGTTTTCACATCGTCCTGCTTTGCTTAGCAGGAAACTAAGTTACGGACCAAACGTGCAAATTTGCTTTTGGAGCATGCATGACTTTTTCACCTGCTGACCACGAATATATTTTTTTTACAATTGTATCATACTGTATTAGTTTTTTTTTTCATTTTACCACCCCAAAATCTACCTGGAGGATGGACAACGCTATATGTACTCTCGTTCTAAAATTAAAAAGGAAAACAAAATACGTCCCACAAGAAAATAAAGTAAGATCAACTATGTGACTGAGACAGTGCAGGGCCAGGCTATTTATCCCAGCCTCGTGGAGACAGGGGGAAAACATCCTTTAGAAAAGGAAACACAGAGAATTTGGATTCATTCATCGTTTACACAGGTAATCCACACCACCAAATGGCTATGTTAAAGATTTTGTTCCAATAGCCTTGGTTCCTATTATGCAAAGTTGCTCCAAACCTCAGCTTTATTATGTATGCTAAATGTGGCTTAGCTATAGATAGGTCTTCGCAGGAAAGACTGTTGTGACTAACTGTAGGGGTTGTAAATATTCAGTAATACTTCAAGTAGTAATCCTTCGCACAAAGGGAGCTGCCAGTGATTATGGACCAGTTATTTGACAGAGAGAATCCTCAGCTGAACTTCCTAAAGCCAATATGCATTCTGAAATACACAATGTAGAGGGTTTTTTTTTTACTTATTCACTACAGAATGCATATTTAGAAGTCTGTCTCAAAATACCATGTCTGAATACTGTACACGATGTATCTAATCTAGCTTTTCTGGTCTTTAAAATGCATTAAGAATGTAAAGTTTTCATGTTTTTATTTTCATTTTTGTAACCCTGCCCTGTTGGGATTAAAGGGTCTGAGCACTTCTTTCTGCCACAGTTTCGTGGTTATAAGTCCGTCCAGTCTTTGACTTCTTGTTTTTGCACAGTTATTCAACCACACTTGCTTCTCCCCCTCACCTAGTCCCTGTCTTCAAGAGATATCCGTTCATAGCTCTGCTGACCCCTTGCCTTTAATGAGCTGTGGAAAACACACCAGTGCAATCCATTTCTTTAAGAAAAATGGAAAATGGCCCATTTAACAGTTTAAGCGAGTATGGAATAATGAATAAGAGAGACAGAGAGAGAGAGAAAGCCCGGCACTGCCAATTGCCCTGGGTTGAATAGTATATAGAAGCAGTTTCGTTTTCAAATCGGCCTCTCTGCACTCAGCTGAACCTACAATAAAGTTGATAATTGAGAAGCAAGAAAGCAGGATCAATGTGAGTGTGAAAAAAAGGGAAAAATGTGGGACTGGGCTTATGTTTAATACAGTTTAAATGATATTTAATATTTTCAGCTTTTTTTCTCTCTCCCTCCTTTTGTCCACATTAAAATACTTCAAAAAGAATTCTAATGAAGTGGAAATTAAAAGGAGTGTAGATTGGGGTTGGAAAGAGAGGACTCTAATCCCGCTATCTCTTAATAATTCAAAGTCTCTTTTATTTTCCGAATAAAAAGCGGAATTAATCCGGCACTGTGAAGCTGTCCTCTCTTCTTACTGTTTAAATAAATCCCCCTTCGTACATTAGATGCAAGGAGGCCGGCTCTGGCTTGTAGCCAAGCTCTGTGTCAATTCCCTCCTGCCTTCTCCTTTCTCTCCCTTTTTTATTTCGTTTTTTTTTTCTCCCAGCCAAAGAAGGACCTGTGAGAGAAGCACTGCCACCCGAGGCCTGCTATCTCCAGAACCTGTTCAGCAGAGAGTGCTATCAGAGTTTGCTAAGACCACTTAGCTAAGGCCCTGGAAAAGCACCCTTCTGAAACTTTGTGGAGGTATTATAAAGCCTATTGATATATCACTGGGCTACAGAAAGTGGGGTAACCCATTCCAAAACTCACAATCACCCACCTTCCAGCTGATTGTGTATAACAGTCTGGTTCACATCTGTGGACTGCCGAAAAAGATGTTTTTTATGTTGAATTAACAGGGATGTTCTTTTTATTTCAGTGCAAGACTTAGTACAAGCGTTTTCAGATAATTTGAAAATGTAAACTGATAATGCACAGCAGTACATGAGTGAGACAATGGCTGAATTAAAAATTAATTTGTGACATAATTTTTGCATGATATTAAGTTCTTTTGTTGTTTCATATGCTGTATGGCCATATACTGTATATATACAGAATTGCAAAGAACCTAGGGAATTAATCCATACATTTTATCCATTTTAAGGCCTATTGTTGTACTCTTGCTTTTAGGACAAAAGAGCACTGTGTCTGCACATTACATCCAGTTTAGTAGCACAATACAAGACATAGGGTTAGAATTTGAATCATGGCACACTCAGTGGTCCACATTTTGAGAGCAGATCCTAAAACAAATAGGCCTGTACCTTCAGATTTGCAGATTCTCTGCAAATCTGAAGACTTGACTTAGGGACGCTCTCAGGCCCTCGCTGTGGCTCTCTCAGTCCAAGGAATGAACTTCAAAACTCCACAACTCCATTGTCAGAAGCATTCTCCACCATAGAACAATGCTAGTTTATTCCTACTCACAGCTCAGTCACCAATAGTCTTCACATTTGGTTCTGTAGTGGGATCAGTAATAGGTTGTCCCTGTCTAGATACAGTGTAAATAACTCTGAAATCCAGATTCAGCTCCTGATCCTGGAACATCATATTTTTATTTCCTTTCTGGTTGAGAATTTGAAGAATTGTTTTATAAGTTAATTATAGGTTATAAGTTAATTTATTTGGCTCAAGTTCCAGTTTAACATGAGAGATAGTATAAGAGATACATACCCTGCTTAGAAGACAAATTGTGAAATAAAGAATGTGTTCAGCCCTCTTATTGTGATTCATATACATAAAAAGTGCTATATAAGAAGACAAACCTCCGAAGAAGGAAAGAAAATGAGAAGAATAACTGATGGAAGCTTAAAGATGATAATTTAAAGCATGCTGTATTTCAGAACAGAATGTGTCGTGTTTTATGACCATTAGTTTATAACATTTTGTGTTTGGGGAATCTATTATGAAGATCATAAAAACCCATGTTGCTTTTCAGAATTACGATTTTTAAAATTCAAATAAACACAAGTTACATCTCATTGCTTTGCAATTTTCTTAATATTCTGTTTATTTTTTACTGCCTCATCGTACGTATTTAATAACGTACATATTATGATCAATTTAACTCCAAAAAGTTGTTAGCATTCATCAATGTCTGTACATTGAATGTTTATTTCATCTCATCTTTTATTAGTATTATAAGGTTATTAGATTTCCGTCTGACCACCACAAAGCTGTTAAATGACAATTATGTGGCGCACGTACATGTAAGAGTGTAACAGTATAAACGTAATTGAGAGCCATTCTGCTGGTTGGTAAAAATCAGTGGTAAGGTTGATAATAAAAGTGGCAGCAAGGTGTTTCAAGCCCACTTCCTTTTGTTTGTGAAATGGTACAAATCTTCACACGAATATGTACTTTGTACAGCAGACGAAAAACAAAAAATGGGAAAAAAATCCCAGTGCCAAGGGGAGTAAAATAAAAGGAGGTCTGAAGACTGTTCCTACCCAAAGGCAAAATAAAGTCATTCCTGAAAAATGCATGTTCAGTATTTTTATTTATATATCTCGCTCTCTCTCTCTCTGATTATTATTATGCTCAGCAGATAGGAGGGATGAAAATTCCCTGCATTAGCAGCAGTGTCTGTCTCCAGGCACTAAGCAATGATACTTTATTCCAACCATTCAGCAGGCCATTATCACCTCCTTCCCCCCCATTATTCCCCTCCAACCTTATCATCTGTAGCATCTCCTCAGACGCCTGCACTGGGGAATGGGGTGGTGGGGGGGTTCTTAGTGTGTAATTGTCCCGGTTAGCACTCGATAGCACCTTGAACCAAGCAAGCAATCTTGAAAGCACACGGTGAAGGAGGGAATGTGCCTGTGGCTACAGGGACCCTAATAGGAACTCCTTTCTCACAGAGATAAATGAAAAGTTCCTTTTATTTATCGTTGGCTGCTGTTTGGGACTGGGGCTATTAAAGCACGGTGGTGCTATTTATCCTTCCGAAAAGAATCCGGACAGCGCGAGGCTGAAGGCGAGAGAGGCAAGGAGACAGCAGAGAGAGGAGAGCAGAGAATGGGAATTGAAAGAATCAGAAGGTCAAACTAGCAATTTTTCCCTTCATTCTTCTCAAGCCCATATTCTTCCTCTGTTTACCTGTTTGTTAGTGTTCTAAAGTTGGGGGAGTGCAACAACAGTTCCATACTTTTAATGTGATCTGAAACTTTAGGAAGCAGAGGTTGGTCTGATTCCACAGAGAAGGTTTCTTTTGGTTGTATTCAATTCTAGCAAAACTGTGAAGAACCTGTCCGTCTGACCACCCTATACATCTCGGTTGACAGGAGTTAAGTTTAACAAGCCTCTTTCTCTTCCAAAAGCCACGTCCCTCCCCCCAGTTTCCATCTGTAAATTTCCAGAATGGCATTGGTTTCTCTTGCTCATGACTGTCCCGTCATGATTTTCTGATGCAGGAGATGACCAATGCCTCAGTTGCCAACCAGCATGATTGTTGTTACCACTGGGGCAACTCCTCCACTTCATGCATCTGGTAGATCAGATGAAGGCTGTCCTTTACCTCTCCATTTCTCCATTCCCGTATTCAAGAATCTCCAGCTCTTTTACACTATTGGCTGGAGGTCTCAGCACTTGCTCGAAAGCTTCACATACAGTCAAGTAAAGGTGAAAGAAAGAAATCCAAGAAATTGAACCAATTGAACTTCTCTCTCTACTGGGGGTTCTTACCAAAGCTTGCAAGCTTGAACATAAGTAAAGTGAGGAAACCACTCCTGTTCCTCTTCCTCTATGAGCACTGCACTTCTAAATCATACTACACAGAGGGCAAGACTGAGGAAAGAGCCAGTTGTGGCCAATCAGCAATGTGCTGCAGGTGATTTTATCTACGGACGTACAATTTTGGACAGAGAGGACAAAGGGGAGAGAGGCTGATTACATTCTCTCTTCATTCTTGCTTAGAGATAATACAGTGATGAAGGGCTGTGAAATGTACATTCTTTTTGCCTGACATTTCTTTTCATCTGTCTTGCTCAACAATGAGAACAAAAGCAGATGGCAATCTTTTCCATTCTGCTCTTGGCCAGCCTGATTCATGGGCACTCTAAGATCCTCTGTGCCTCTGTGGACACCCACGCCTCCAGCCTCGTTGACACAGGCCACAGTTTATCAGTTCTTTCTACTGCACCAGGGCCCATTTCTAAAAACACTGTCTGCGAGTCTTCACCTGCACCCATTGCAAACTCCAGGATAAACAACACAACGCCATCATAGAAGATCTTCACACATAAATTACTGATATTTTAATGCCAAAACAGATGGGGAAGTGACCTACAGGCACTGCCATTTAGTATTAAAATATTGTAAATCTCGTGGATATTGTACATATCACCCATAATATGGCAAAAGGCACTACTTGTGCTGCCATAAAATACCATAATAATCTACCACTGCAGAAAGTGTTGTAGCCATTCTGTGTTAGAAGCTCCAGTACACAGCAAATCAGGTGGAAAAAGAAATATTACTTCACTGATTGAATTAAAGGAAAAGATAAGGAAGTTCAGATTGCCAAAGCCCAAAGCAAATTTAACCAGGACACTGGGGTTAACTCTCTTATGAACATGAACCGTGCCATAGGATCTTTAATAACTAAGCATTCAGGACCTCAGTTTAGCACTTCCTCAGAGGGATAGCAACTCCCATAGGACAGTGTCCCTCCCTGTTCACCATACTGGGATGTTGATTTGGAAATTCTCAAGAGTGCCACCTACCAGTCCACCACCAACACCACGTACAGCAGAATCTGCTCTTACTGCGTCAGCTGGGGAAAATGTTAATCACAGAGTCTTTCACTGTGATTCTGTTCATGTAATAGCGTGGAGAAAAGGGCAAAAGTGAAGGAGGCTTAACAGTGGGACTTTGGACTACTGAGCTGCTCACTAACCCCCTTTTAAATAAAGCTATGTTAAGGATAGGGTGCTGAGGCATACTGTGGAACTTTGTGCAGTTATATCCTAAAACAGAGGGAAATTAATCCTCAGAAATAGTCTTGCCCCTTACTTGCATTGTCACGATTGTAGTCCCTCCCCCTTAAGGGCACTCCGGCTCTTTCACTGTCCCCCATTTCAGCCTGTTCCCAGCCCACCTTAAAAGCCAGACGCCCACTCAGTTCGGGGATCTGCAATGACTCCCGTAGCGTGCGAGCCCGGGACCTGGATGCGCCTGGCTCCGTGATGGTTTTATTTTCTGTTCCTGTTCCCCACCGGTTCCGATCCGGTTCCTGTTTTTACCCTGTCTAGTCTCGGATGGACCGCCCGGCTTTGGACTTTGCCCGTGTTGGATTCCCCGTTTGGACTACCTCTGGATTGTTTGCCCCTGACTCACCCCCTGGACACCTGCGCACTTCGGACACGCCCCCCGTTTTCATTCCCAACTCCTGCATGCCTTTTTTCCCTGTGTTTTCTCACTCCACCCCGGATTGTGTTGTTTGCATAGGGCCCTGAAAGAACTCGTTCGTTACACGCATGTTCTTTGAATTCACTCAACTGACCAGAAAAAACTGTGGCAAAGTAGTTTATATAGCAATACAGAATCGCAAAGTGGATGCACTCCTGCATGTACATACAGTACATAAACAGCATGCCATGACCTGTCAAATGAATGCTTCTGTAACATTCCATATGAAAAGGAGGGACATCAGGCACCCTCACATGACTTATAAATTACTATTCTTCAGATCCATCATTGCTACTGGAACAAAACGTTTCCAGTAACAATGATTTTGGAATGGTAATGAGAATGCTTTTAAGACACCTATAACTGATTGAAACATGAAGTACCATTAACCATGTTCCAAGGTAATTATGTAGAAGTAAACAATTCCATTTGAGTAAAAAGCACACTCAATGGTTTGCTTGGCTTTGCTCACTAACACATGAAAATGTAAATTTATTTTACTGACTGCATCCTAGAGAGAGTTCTGGCTCCATTTCTTGGAAGGCAGTTCAGTCATCAATAAAAAAAATCTGTGCAAAAGAACAAGTCGTGGAACTGGTTCATTTTTCATTTCATTTAGATCTAATGAAAATGTGCACATCGTTGATACTGCTGATTTAACAATGACTTGTGTATTTCTTTAAGGCTTTTGACTGTCTAAAACACCTATCAGACGTACCTGGAAGTCTGGCAGTTAAAATTCAACAAAAAACCTTTTGGCCAAAAAAGTATTGAGCTTGAAATAAACACAATGAATGCACATAATATGTGTTAACATCTCATTCCTTAAATCCCTTGAGAACAAAACCTACAAAACCTTTAGGTTCAAAATATTTTTTGCCTAGCTTCACTTTTCAGTTAAAATATACACTACATAATTCAGGTACTGCAGGTGTACAAGTCACAGTGAAGAAGGAGAAGCTATCATACAGTACAATAACTGTAAGACAAGTGTACAAAATGACTCTTGACACTAATCAACTTTTCTGGGTTACTTAGAAGTAGCTGTTCCTAAAATCGGTAGAAAGATGTTCAAGGAGAAATCTCACTGTATCAGCTTTCAACAATAATGGCCCAAAGTGTGTGAAATATTTCCTATATTTAGCTGGCTTGGCTCACAGGCACAGGGAAATATACTGTAAATTGATGTCTACTTTCCACCCCATCCCCTGGTCCCGTTCTATGTGCTAGTCCTGAAGTAGATGATGGCTAAATACTTAATTGGTACTAATCACTAATGGGTTTCCTGCACTTATTATTTGATTAAACGTTTTAATGCCATGGATGGAAAAGGGTTAAAACAGAGCTTGGCTACTCCCTGGGTAGGGGCTCAAAAAACGAAACGAGGTAAGAAGGAAGGATAATAGATGTTTCTCCGTACAATCCTCAGTGGAGGGAGGAATATATGCACATGTAGATGAGGGGAGGGAAGCGGGTCAGTGCTGGCGATCGTCTCCCTGTGAGCACCCTGACTCCGGGAGGTTTAATTTCTGCTCGGTCATGCGTTCACGAGTTGAAGGTTGGCAACATCATGAATGAATAAAGAGGCTTTCTGGCTGGGAGCAGGGAAATTGCCGGACTCTCTCCCTGTCTCTCTCCCTCGTACCCTCTTGCTACCGACCACGATTAGGATTTCTTTTCTACAGATAATAAGATAATAGAAATTCATTTTGGTACCTCCGTGTGCGAACCACTGAGGCGCATGTTCCAGTGTGGTTAGCGTCAGCAGCGATCACACCATTCTGTGCAGTATTTTCACATTCTCTTCATAATTAAAACATCTTAATTGCTTACCCTCCCGATGGCTTTTAAACATGTTTTCCACAGTTCTCCAAAGGTTTCTAATATTAGAAATCCCAGCATTTGGAGGTTTTAGAACTAAGCTGAAAGCAGATTCCTTTGTGTGTTATACACTGTTGTCATTCTTATGGATGTCAAATCCATTTAATGTTATTCTTTTATATTGTTTTGAATCTGGTAAACTGTATATTTATTGTGAAATATTTCATTAATGCGATGTTTTAAAAATGAGTTGTTTCAGTATCATATCGGCTTTAATTTAATAATACTGATTAAGTCAATTTAAAGGAGTACAAACTACTGGTCACACAGAACAGACTAAGGGAATATGGGATATTAAACCAACATTTACTTAAAGAAAAACTAATTTCCAAGTTTTATTGCAATCGCTAAACTAGAATAATATAAACAGAGTAATACAGTCTTACAAAATGATAGATAATTCTGAAAGTCCAACAGAACCAAATTCAACTTTGCCGTCAAAAGAAGCTGATTTGGAAGGTAAAAAAATAATACTTGCGTCCTTGAATATTTAGCTTAGAACTTCCATAAATGTTCCAATAGCTGTGTCTATTCTGATTTTGCTATAAATAATTTGACCTATGCTTAAGAAATCACATCCAAAGAACAACATACTTCACACCTGGGAAGGACATAACTTGAATATTAAATCTTTTTTTATATTCAGCCACTGAAAGTTTACGACTGTCAAATTTCCATCAAATGATTTTTTAGAAGCCAGGGTGCTTCTGTCAGTGAAAGCACTGTTACATCAGAGCCAAGCCTTTTTTGGGGTTGTCAGGTGGCTCACCTCCACAGCAATAAATACTGACTGGTTATGGTGTGTTTTCATCATCTGCAAGTCATTTACAGGGTTATGAAGCACTTGCCGGGTTCCTGTAGGATGTAAATAGACGCAAAAATTGCTACTTAAAAAGCTACTGAATCGATAAGGTCATTAAGATGCCCAAGCATAATGTGGGCAGACATAGGTTGTATTGTCTGACCTTTGAAAAAGTTCACCTGCTAGACCTCAAGAAAAGAAGCAACAAGATCTGCCAGGAAGATCACTGCCTCATATATATCTATCCTTAAATATATTTTTATTGCTCCTTTCAAACTGGAAACCAACCGTTGAAAGGGAAGGCAGATTTTTCCTAGTGCCCCAGGACCTGTCCAAATTGTAATCCCATTCCTCTGTTTATCAGAAAAGGGAGAGAGCAGAGAGAGAGGCATTGAGCTGACGGCTAGATTGTGATGTCCCTGTCTGATAGCACAGCTAACCTTATCCATCAACCCCCCTCCTCCCAAACCCCACTCCTCTCTACCCCAATACAGGCACACACACCCTTATAACCAGAGGGCAGTAATAGACTGCTGCTGTCAGACACAAACACATAATCACTCTGTACCCCTGACCCCTTTATCAAGTCTTGGTGTTAATCCTCATCTTGCTGCTCAATGCAGAGCACAATCACAGGGACCCGCAGGACCTGCAGTTAGTGCTTTGGTTAAGTAGCCTACGGTAGAGGCGCCTGTGATAAACATGCCACAAAGATCTACTGAACTGAAACTCGAACTGCCTCCTCATCACTTAGAATGGTATGCCTTGTCTAGTTGTGAAAATTTGTTTATTGGTACTTTATTATTATTATTTCCTTAGCAGACAAGGCAAACCTTTCTTTCTACCCAAAACACAAAGTGTAGTAACTAGTCTTAATATTCTGTTAGTAATTTGGCTAAAATATGACATACACATCCATCCGTCCAAGGACAAGGCAGACTTTCTAACAGTTTTATCCCATACAGGGTCACTAAGGAGCCAGAGCCTGTCCTTTGTAAGCAATGGACGCAAGGCAAGAAGCATTCTGGACTCAAACCCTGGCCAGTCCGTCTTAGTGCACACACACACTCACACACCAGGGCTAATTCATACTGTGGGAGGAAATCCATGAAAACACAGGGAGAACATACAAACTCTACACAAATAGAACCCTGGGCCCCAGTACAGTGAGGCAGCAGTGCTTAACACTAAGCCACTGTACTGCCCACTATCTCATAGTTGATTAGACTTAGTGCCTGAGAATTCTTCAAGGTGTGTTCTGATGTTTAGGTGGACCAAAGTCTTTAGTATTGTCTTTTTCCTTAGCAATGATGGAGTCTGCCCAGTCAAAAGGTGTAACGAACAGTTCTTTCCGGACCCTATGCGGACAACACAGTCCGACGGAGTGGGGGAACACTAGGGAAACGTCATGCAGGAAAACAGGGCTGAAGACAGGGGGGCGTGTCCAAGGTGCGCTGGTGCACGGGGGAGGTGTGGCCGAGGCGAACAATCCCAAAGAATAATCCATAGAGTATCCAAAACACGAAGGTAAGTCCAAAACCAGGAGATCCATCAGAACTCGAAATTAAAACCACGAAGGCCGGGTCGGAACCGGCGGACGGGGAACAGGAACGGGAACGGAGGTTAAAACCTTAACGGGACCAGGCGCTTCCTGGTCCCGGACTCGCACGATATGGAAATCAGATGCAGAGCCCGGAAGAGCGTCAGCGCCTGGCTTTTAAGGTGGGCAGGGAATGGGAAACAGGTGCAGAGAATGAAGTATTTAGTGAAAGGGCTGGAGCACCCTTAAGGAGGGGGGACTATAGTCGTGACAGTACGCCCCTCCTTTTCAGGGCGGCTCCGAAGCCCTAAGAAAAAAAAAGGGAGAGAAAAAAAAACCGATGGAATCCAGGCTGCCAGGGTGCCGTCCGCGGGGTCCAGGTGATGGCTCTGCATTCTGTAACGAACAGTTCTTTCCGGACCCTATGCGGACGACACAGTCCGACGGAGTGGGGAAACATTGGGGAAATGTCATGCAGGAAAACGGGGCAGAAGACAGGGGGCGTGTCCAAGGTGCGCTGGTGCACGGGGGAGGTGTGGCCGAGGCGAACGATCCAAGAGTAATCCATAGAGTATCCAAAACGCAAGGGTAAGTCCAAAACCAGGAGATCCATCCGACGAAGGAATTAAAAACCACGAAGACCGGGTCGGAACCGGCGGACAGGGACAAGGAACAGGGGTTAAAACCTTAACGGGACCAGGCGCTTCCTGGTCCCGGACTCGCACGATATGGAAATCAGATGCAGAGCCCGGAAAAGCGTCAGCGCCTGGCTTTTAAGGTGGGCAGGGAATAGGGAGCAGGTGCATTGAATAAAGTCTAGAGTGATAGGGCTGGAGCACCCCTAAGGAGGGGGAACTAATATCGTGACAAAAGGATAGACTGGCACTAGGAGGATATTCAAAACCTATAGACACTAGACTGATGAGCTCTAGTACGAAAAGCACATTCAAAACTGCTAAATGTCTTGGCCACTTGTTTATCTATAAGCTTAACAAAAATCGATTAAGAGGCTCACATATACCTTTATTGAGCACACGTATAATCAGCAAAATATTCAACTTTTTGCTTAAAGCTATATATCCATTTGCAAACAAAATTTAGAACACAATTTTGCACACAAAAGCAAACCTATCTGTTCACTAGAACATGCGTAGGGAGGTTTGTTTCCAAGCTCTGTATTAGCAGCAAGTGAAGTACAAATTCGACACCATAGCCACAGCAGCCCGATGAGCCAGAGCCCATCCTGGTTTCTGTAGTGTTAAGTGCACTAGAGAGCATGTGACTCCCCAACACTTGATGGGACACCAGTCCGTCATCAGGATCACCCCCCTGCATTGTCGGTCCCCATTTATACAGCTGGGAACACTAGAGCAACTGGGTAAAACACCTCACTCAAGGGTACAACTGCAGTGTCTGTAGCAGAGACTCGAACTAAGGCCTACCCACTACTCCTAGAGAGCCATGTACTGTACAAGTGAAGTACAAGGGGAAAAATATTGAAGTAAATATTAGCGGCAGCCATCTGTTGGCATTAAATGTAATCCATATCAAACTTTTGGAAGACCGTCAATGTCTGTAATTTATGCTGCAATGAATAATTACAGATAATTAGAGTTTCATTACATATACATGCTATTTAGTCAAAATAGAACTACTGACTGACAAGTAGGGGGAACTGCTTGTTGTAAATAATGAGCTAAACACTGAACATAATGAATGTGTATATTAATTACAGTACATTAGCAATGCAGTATGTGCATTTTTAAATCTTAAACTTGGTAACTCCATCAATTTTTCTAGTTTTAAAACTGGTCAGGCACAATTCAGCTCCTCTTGGTGGTGTTTATTGAGAGACCTGAAGATACAAGTTAAAGTGCTCTATTACACTTGCTTGGGTCATTTGACTGGTTGTCCTTTTCCACACTGTGAAGTGGTCAAGACACAGTACAGCCTAAGTGTCAAAAAGGATACGTAGAATTCAGACTTGCACTGACAGCACTCAGTTCTGAAGAAATACAGTCAGGAGAGTTGTTATTGGGCAGCAGGATGAAGATTCCTCTGGCTGTTCTCCCCATTGACCAGAGAGCTCCTTGTCTGCAGGCTGGCAGTGACAGAGCCTGTATTTGAAGGCTATATTGCTCACCTTGCACACCAGTGTAATTATGTTTCAAGTAAATATTGATTTCACCTAATTAAATCATTACCGTAAACATTTAACCAATCTGTGTACATGAAAAAAAATATTTTTGTGGATATGTGAGCTCATTGATTTTGCATGGCATCTAAGCAAGCAACCTCAGAACAAAACTAATGACAGAAAATGTTGAATTTGTAATGGATATTGTCTCACATACAGAGATGTGGACAGACATACTGAATAGAATAATATATTACTGAAATTTGTATATATATATAACAGACAGATATAGTATATAGCTTTATCAGTAATATTTACTCCCCTCACCACATGTCAAATTTTTTCATAGGGAACTTTATATTTTGTATCCACACAATAACAGATCAAGCCAAAACAATGCTGACAAATAAATTTGATTCTTAGAAAATTCTCAATTGCATAAGTATTCCACACCTTTGCGATGGCAACCCTAAATCGGTGCAAAAGAATAGTTTGAAGGGTCACAAACCTAGTGTATGATCTCTCTCTGTGTACAGTCAAAGACATTTAACTTGATTTCTGACGTCCATAATCAAGAACTGTAATGCGCATCACACTGTCCAGACACTGCTTACCTAAATCAGGCCATCCTTCCCAAACTGCAGGCCGCACAAGAAGGAAACCAGGAACACTGCTGCAAATCTAACAGTGACTTTCAAAGATTTGCTAAGTTTTGTATCTGAGATGAGAGTCACTGTTCATACAGTCAAAATATCTCATTCCTTATACAAAAATAGCTTGTAGTGGTGAGATGGCAACCAAAAAACCTTTTCAGAAAAGGACTCGTCTTAAATTTTTCGGACGTTTTAAACGTGCCAGAAATGTTTATGATCAGACAAGTCACAAATTGCATTTTTTGGGATCTACTGTACATGCAAATCATGACATCTGGCACAAGCCCAAGAGAGTACCATCAGGCCTGTCAAGCAGAGCGGTGCTGATATCATGGTCTGGGAATGTTTCTCATCAGACGGGGCAGGGAAGATCTGTTTGAGAGATCTTCTGAATCTAAACCTGACAATGGGAAACAAAAATGAAATTTCTGCAGGATAATAGCCTGATGCACAAAGTCAAAGCCAAACTGAAGTGATCAGACAAAAAGAGAGTGAAAGTTCTTGAGTGGTCAAGTCAAAGCCCTGACTTGAATCCAATAAAAAATGGTGAGACTTTATGACTGCTGTCCATCAACTATCCTCAACACACTCATGAGGATTGGAACAATTTTGCTTGGAACAATGAACATATTTTCCCCATTCCATGACACAGAGCCAGCAGACACCTACAGTACCCAGAAATACTGATGTCATCAACTGTTGTCAAAGCTGCTCGCACTGTACTAACAAGTACTTAGGTGGTCGAATACTTGTGCAATCAATAATTTTCACTTTGTAAATCTTCTTTGCAGGTTTTACTGACAGTTAGCCTCCTTCACGTATAAGTGTCCAGTTTGACTATTAAGTTAATGACCATTAAGTTAAGTTAATGTGAAAAACGAATACACTGCTAATTCATTAATTAATCAAAATCGGATATCCCTGGCAGGAGTGAATACTTTTGCAAGACACTGTACAGTATGTATATAGCAAATTCAGTTTTCAAAACTAAATGTTCTCTTCCCATTGTAAAATAGTAATGAAGGCTTGAGTCACTATTTGACTCTGAGTATATGCATTCATATTCATACAAATGCTTTAACAATGCTTAGCACTATTTTTCAGTTCTTTCTAATGCTGTAGAGCATTTATCTTGTATTTTGTTAGTCATTTAATTATTAGAGCTGTTCCTTTTTTCATCTATAGAGTATGACTAATGTAAGTTCAAGTAGATACTGAACACTTTTAATGTGATGTCTTCCTTTTGTGCTGGGAAACAATGTAGCCGTTACCCCAGGGCTCCAGCATGTACAGTGAGCCCCACAAAAGAATAGGCAAGCTGATAGGCAAACGATCTTCAACTCCCCCAGATTAGACCCTCTGGATTAGTCAATCAGGAAGTGAAATAACTAGAGCAGGTCATTATAATCCAAGAAGAGAGGGTTTTCACAGGCTTTATAATCCCAGCTGCAAACAAAAGGATGTCTCGCCTTTACAGATACGGAGCTGCACAACTACTAAATGCTATGATCTGTTACCACCCCCAACACAGTTTTCTAAATTGCAAAATTCCTATCCTCTTTGAATGTCATGTTATGTTAGAACTTTTTCCGTCATTATAAAAATGAATCAGAAGTAACAATTTTATTATAGCAGTTTAATAAGAATAATCAAAGCTCTTATGCATCTTAAACTATTGCAGGGAAGTTCCATTACATATTTCCTTACATTTATATTACATATTTCCAAATATTTGGAAAGGCTACAAAACCTCTCTCATTTCTCTGATTGCTTTATAAGACATGGAAGGCAACCTTATTGGTAAACTGCAAAGGAACAACCACATGCCTCACATAACTAAAAACAATTCAAAAATGAAAACTGATCGATCACTGACAGATGCCCTGTACGGCTTCTGAAAACCTCAGTGTCTTGGTTAATTGACTATTCAACTCACAGGAAAGAAATATCAGAAAGATGTCCTCCACTCACCCCACCCGCTACACAAACTCACAAGAACAAGAATGATCAATGTTAAGTTTATTTTATTTGTCATTAAGAAATTTCTGTGTTGATGTTTTACCCTCCCTTATCAACAAGAGACAGCTAAACCTCTTCAGAAAGTCTCAGATAACAGACCAAAACCCTAGCCGTCTTAAACCCCAGAGTTGAAAAGTGGGAAGTACTGTACTGTAAGTGAGGGTTTATGGTGAGCTTCTGAGAGAATGGGACAGAGAGTCAATAGTTCCAGACAGATGTAGTGTACATCCACTCAGAAAAAAAAAAGCTAGTCTTCCGTGCAAACAAGCTCCTAGGGCCTCCCTCTAAAAATATCTTCACATGAAAAAAAGGAAGATAGAGAAAGAAAACAGACTTTTAAGGACTTGAAAGAAAGAAGCTCTAGAGTAATGGGAGAAAATGTTTACTCAGTGAATTAGTTCAGGCTCATTGTGTGCAGAGGGATTAGTTCCCGGCAGTCATTCCCAGCTCCGTTTTAAGGCCTGAGTGGCTCAACGGAGCTCCCTTCAGGGCAGGCCTAATTATCACAGGACTAAGGCCATTAAAATGCTTAACTAACCTCGTTTCTCCTAGGTGCAGATTAGCGGAAGCCTCCAGCAAAGTGTTAGGGATAACCCTCCTGCCTAATACTCTCTTTGATTTATTTTCAAAAATAAATGGGAGGAGGGGGGTATGTGTGTGTGTGGATGGGGGGGGGGAGGAGTGGGCGCATGCTAAGAGTTTACACTTGATCTGATCAACTTTCTCCCTAAATCGGATTACCGATCGAAGTTGTGCTCACGTGTCATTCCTACCCTGATTTCTCCTAAACCTTCCTCCCTTTTCCCCCTGCTGAGGAGTACAGGTGATAAGTAAAGCAATGTGCAAATCTCCTTAAGTCTGTTTATGCAAGCACTTTCTCCCTTAGTTGCACTAGCAATCTACTTGGCATTATCCCGACTTCTTTCTTTTCGCCTTTTGGCTATTACTGCTGGCAGTCTGGATCCTAAACACCGTAATCCTTTAAGTGTCAAATTTGTTGTCTTTTTTTTTTCCTTGCATAGACGGAAAAAAAGAAATATATAATTCAATGCCCAAAATTAAGAAACAGTTAAGCAAATAACTCAACCGAACTGCCAGGGGAGGTACAGTGCGGAGGACCGATAAAGCCTTGGTGAGCTAAGATCTTGTTTGTTTTCAGCGAAGCACAATGTAGCACTTTCCCCTGAGCAAACGCTGGGGTGGAGGCAGCCCGGCTGATGGCTACTGTTCTGCCAGTGTCCGATTCTTCAGAATCCTCAGCCCTGATGTCCCAGAAGGTAGAGAGAGGAGTTTGCTCGATATCGCTTTTATCAAAACAGCTGTTGGAAGGTTCCGGAAGGGACTGTAGTATGGGTGTATTTGCAGACACTCTTTACTCTTTACTCTTACTCTAAAATAACTCTTTACCGTTCTTTTACTGGTACCTGTTGATATCACTCATGCTTAAGGAACTAGAAATCAACGTTTAGAGGCACTGTTATCTTTTTTCAATTATCCAGAAAATGTAAAGTCTTTTGTCTCCCTAATTAAAAGGTAAAAGTTTTTGTTTCTTTCATATATTTTTCAAAATTCAATGTTTTCACTTAATGTTGGAAAAATGTCACTTGAGGAAAAAGACAGAAGAATGTTGCTTACAGCGAAATGTGTTTTCTCCTTGCATTTTAAAATGAAACCATTAAATAACATTTAATACCAATGTTAAATAACATTAAATAACACGTAACCCAAGAGAACGATGGACTCTAACCCTATTGAATCTAGATAGAACTTAGTTATGTGCTCTTCCAGCTCAGCACACAAGCCAACGTTAAAGCCTAGCAGTGTAGTGCCTTGTTATATTAACAGCAACAGTACAGATAAAAGAAAATTATTGTTTAGGTGAAGAAATATAAACTGGAACTGCAGCAAATGACAATGCTGTTCACATAAAAATACCTTATCGGACTCTCTTTAAATCTAGATTAAAAAGGTTCGACATAGAGTGTAGCATTGCTATTCAAAACACTGATTAGCATTTGTCATAGCTAATAATAAAGACATTTATTTTAACATGTGAAGCAAAACTTGCATTTAATTTGAATGAATATTTAATATTATATATTTAACATTTCTGAAATACAAACATGTTATTGTGCTTATTTTTTATGCCAATGCATGATTGAAAAAACTTTTTTTTTTTTGCATTACAGCAGCACAGTCACAATGTGAGATGACACGACACTGCTGCACTCCTCGTGGAAAATCCACTGTGAGAGAGGCCTCAGCTCTTTCAACACACAGCCTGGGAGTCAGAAAGGACAAAATTGGGGTCTCCTGATTCTCCAGTAACAGAAAATAAAACAAAGATAAAAGGATAAAATCACTATCCACTTTATAACCACCTCATCCAAATCAGGGTTCCGGGGGAGCCAGAGCATGTACCGGCAAGCAACAGGTGCAAGGCGGGGTATGAATTGGCTTCATTACTCTGCTCTCCTCCCCACTGATAGCTGGTGTGTGGTGAGCGTTCTGGCGCACTATGGCTGCCGTCGCATCATCCAGGTGGGGCTGCACATTGTTGGTGGTGGAGGGGAGTCCCCATTACCTGTAAAGCACTTTGAGTGGAGTGTCCAGAAAAGCGCTATATAAGTGTAAGCTATTATTATTATTATTATTATTATTATTATTATTATTATTATTATTATTATTATTATTATTATTATTATTATTATTATTATTACACCCTGGACAAGATGCCAGTCCATCTCAGGGCACACATGGACAGACACAGGCACACTCATTCACACCTGGGCCGATTATCCCCAAAGCCAGTTAAGACACCAGCATATTTCTGAACTGTGGGCAGAAACTGGAGCACTCAGAGGAAATCCATGCAAACACAGGAAGGACATACTGTACAAACTCCAAACGGACAGATAGGATCCCAGGTGCAGAATTGAACCCAGGGCCCAAGTGCAGCAGGACAGCAATGCCGCCCACAAAAGCTAATCAACCTTGGCCGAATAAAGTGTGCTGGTAGTTTGTAAACTTCCTGAATAGAAAAGGACATTTTCAAATGTTTGGCACCCCCCCCCCCCCCTTTTCTCCACCTCGGCATTGACATTCGATAATAAGATTTTCATTGTACTTTGATATCTGCACCGGTAATAAAAGAAAGTGCTATACTTTTAAAGCATGTCTTAAGCTCTTATCAAGCCGACTGCTGAAACCCTATTCTAGATGTACCTAAAACTAACAAGAGCTCAGTCTTCCCTTTAATTTCATGTTAAATTCAGCAAGATTACCTCAGCAGCACTATGGAAGTGGCTTCTCCTCTCCTATCGAGTTATGCTATTAAATGACGGGAGCTGGTCTTCTACACCTGATAAGAACACATAGGTCTTTCTATAGAAATCTGCACTCACAGTGTGACTCTCATAGGGCGTATTCTATGTTAAATTAAACTGCCACTGCCATTTCAATGCAACAACATTAGAAGACACTTTTTGCTGTATTTCTTAAAATTAATTTTATTAGAGTCTGGCAATATTTTTTTTTGCACTTGTTAACTAATTTGCAATTCTGAAAATCAACTCCATTTTGCCCCTAAAATGAGCAGATGGGAAGAAGGGACAGGGAATGGAATGCGTTCTCCTAAAAATGTACATTACTTGCCAGGACAAAAACTCTGTTTATACCACAAAGACAGTGTTACAAAGACAACACTGGAGTTTAGGTGGCGTTTCAAAAGATGCACAGAGCAGCCCACGAAGCCTGAGGACACGATCTTTGGCAGTACACTTGCTATCCCTTCATTGATTATATCCAATCCAAAGGATAGCTCTACAGAAATGTAGCAAGTGTTGAGGAGAGATGAAGTGAGAAGAGAGAAATTTTCTTTGAAGGACACACAAATGCAGATAGTACCCCAGGACTGGAATTGAACCCAGGCCCCCTGCACTACCAGGCAGTGATGCTAACCATCATGCCACTATGCCTCCACTAAGCTTACCAATACATTAATAATTAATGATAACAAGGATGATTTAAAATTGTCATTAATCTGTAATAAGAGTTTTAGAATGTAAAGCAGTTTACAATAATAAATGCTGTTAGTATAAGTAATGTTACAAAATCGAATGTAAGAAAATATATTAGATGTCGATATACAGTAATGCCACATATTTTCCATGATCCCTGACTTCTAGTGCTTACAGTGCACTGACTGCAAATACCTTAGCTCTGACCATCAACGCATAGGTTTTGAAGGTCAGTCTGCTCTAACAACTAGCGCTACATCTCACTGCTTCGTCTGTGACAATCTGGACACAGGTCCTCCTCCTCTCAGCTCACTCGGCTCTGGCCACTACAGCAAACGTCCTCACAATTGCTTTTACATAACCAGTCACTCAGCTCTGTCCTTCATGAGTCTTGCACTTTCAGTCCGAAAAAAAGAAAGTCAGTATGGGAAATGTTGCACATATTTCACAAGAACATGCCCAGTTGAGATATTTCCTGGACACACCCCAAATCATTTAGTTTCCCCCAATCGAAAAGATCACTTAATTCTCTTCATTTTGAAAGGAAAACCCATCTTCATTCAGATTACAGTGGCTCATCTTCCAGAGGAAATGTTTGTTCAATACCCTAGGTGTTCTGGGTAGAGGAAGAACTAAGTAGGAAACAGCTCTACCCCAACTCATGCCTCCTGCTTAAAATTCTGCCCATGAAGCTGTTTAACCCCCAAAAGATATCAGATAACTTTTTTCTTCTCCACAGATGATATTAAGTGCCTGCCATTATCTCAGGAGGTCTGTATCATATTAGAATCTGCAATCGCAGGTCAGAAAGTACGCTGTGCTCTTGTCTCGCCAGCGCTGCCGAATTACTTTCCTCCGCACAATGGCTGCTGAATGGGTGGACGCTTTGTCATTTAAACTGCATAAAGAGGCCAGAAATTGATTTTTATTGTAGATCTTCATATCTAATAAAGCTCTGAGGATCTCCTTTCTTCCCCGTCTGAATGGCCACTGAATGCTTTCAATCTACTTGTGTGTTTCATGCATAAAGTGGCAGCGAGGACGCTAGCAAAGGAAAGGGGAGGGGGGTGTCCTGGCGATGAAAAGCAAGCTTTTCTCTCTCCTTGGAAGCAAACCTAGGAAACATGGAGGGGGTGGTTGAAGGGGGGTTAATTGAAAAATGATTTTTTTTCCCCACTGTAGAATGTCTGCTTTTTAATGTCTGTTAAAAAAACAGCAAACACAAAACCGGCACTCGAATTCACAGAAAAATAGGGCTTGAGAAAAATCAGAGCCATGGCATGCCTGATGCCTAAAAGATGATAAAGATTAGAGCTATAATTTCTCAAGAATATAATGCGTCATTTTGTTTAATGAAGTGAAAACAGCCTCCACCTAGACTAGAAGACTGCCTCAGCTCAGTGATTCTGTCAATTCCAGTTTTCAGCTTACAGCACTTTAACTCACGCCAGAGCAAGACGGAAGTTCGGTATGGATGAATGTGCTTTTGGATTTAGATGATTTCTATTTTTTTACGTCATTGCTATCAACTACTATACTGTAACACAAGCTTCATCGCGTATTGGAACCAAAATTTGAGTATGTAATCTAACGTCAGCAACAATTATCCCACTGTGCTCCAAGCACCAGTCCAAACCTTTCTCCCTATTACCTTTGGTTTTACAAAGAGGAAATGGTACTTCAAGAAATTGAACAGTGAGCTCTAACATAAATAGGCCAACAGGGAATCCAGAATAGATGCATTACCACACAGACATTGTAGCGACAAAGGACACTTACATTTTTGGACACCTGTGGTCCAGCTGTACTTGGTGTGTCAGAACACTGCTCACAGTTCAGGGAAAGCTCTATTCAAGCAACACTCCAAAAATCCCTACTAGAATCTGGGTTTTAAAAAATAGTTTATTAACATTAAACTACTGAGCCATTTGGGGAGGAAGAGCAGCTTTTTATCTGGTCTCTTTTTTCCCTCTAAATAGCTTTGAAAATAATTTAATGGTCAGGAATAAGAGGGTACCGATAATGCAATTTTATAACATTTGCTTAGGACAATAAATCAAATAGAGGTGCTCTATTTAGTAATATAGATTCTAGTATAGCAAGTAAACTAGTCAAGCTTGCAGATTATACCAAAACAGAACAATTAGCGTACGCTGTAAAAGCTGTAAATAAAATTCAAAATGATTTAGAGCAAATTAAGGACTGGGCAAGCACCTTAGGTTTTAACATGCAATTTACGAAAACAAATATGTCATTCTAAATGTAATTGGAAACTATGAATGTCAAAAGGCTACTTCAGAAATAATTGTTTATGTTGTCACAACAATTTCATCTTCCAGACACTGTGAAACAATAAAAAGGCAATCAGAATGTTGGGGAATATAGCTGAAAGTGTAGGATTTAAAACTAAGGATGGTATTTTAAACTTGTACAATGTACTAGTGAGACCTATTTAGAATATTGGGTTCATTTTTTGTTCACGTCTTACAACAAAAAGACATTCCTGCCCTGGTATCAGTACAGAAAAAAGCAATCAGATGCATTTAAAATGTGAAGTTCTAAACATCTGAACCAAATGTGCAAAATCCACAAAGTCAGGCCAATGGACTGCTTCATAATCAACAATGAAACATAAAGCAAGAGGAAACTAAGATGGAGTACATTTAAAACTGAAAACAGATGTGGGTGTCTGGAACAAGCTATTCAGCTAACTTTTTGAAGCTGACACGCATATTTCTGGAAATGACTGCAAGAGATCCTTGTACCAATGAAAATGTTAAATACCAAATGGACAAGAGGAGAAGAATGACCAGCACCTGTTTATAAACGTTCCGTATGGTTTAATGACAATGATCTGTTTCACGTTACAGTCAGTGTTGTGGTAAACAGGAGAGGTGCTGCCACAGAGGAACAACAGGTAACTTGTGGAATTGCACAAGATATTTCTTCACAGTGTTTCTGAAGGATACCAAAGAAACATTGAGTGTAAGGATTCTGAATTAGGTTTGTTGATACATAATATATATAAATTTAATGTAATATATAATTTCTGTATAATATATATAATTTCTGCCTTTATCTGAATATTTCTGTGAATTAATCAAAACTAGAATTACAGACAAAAATCTGCATTAATACACCTCAGCACAACTACTGTACTGTATGTCACATCCAAACAGTTACTGTACATTGTCCTCCTATAGCATTACTTAACAAAACAGTAGTCCTATAACATTCAGTATTTCAATGGATATTCAGAAATTGTACATTTCAGCTCTAGAACTACATGTTCACAACATGCTCTCACAGAGAACAAAACAATCTAAGGACAGGCCGATAAACTTCAGTGGTTACTTAGACATAAGGTAATGGTGAAAACACGTACACATTATGTAGTATATGTAAGTATGTACATAGTTGTCAAGTGCAACTCTGTAGTTTCAAATGATTAAAAATCTTTTTCTGCTACATACATCATCAGTATTTAATGCATTTCTGTGACATTAAAAACACAAATTGTTCATGTACAATGAATGACACCTATATACTACATACAGTATACTTTTAAACGAGTGCAGTCACTTACGTTTTGAGAACACATAATTTATTAGCACTCTGACTTTTGGTTTGATTCAATAGAGTACTCAGCATCTGTCAGCCTTATGCTGTCGACTTAATTTGATTGTGTCTTGTAATTGGAATATAGCATGTAACTTGCACTTCTCAGTAACATACTTGGATGTTTTTTTTCACCATGGGCAAAGTGCATGCAAACTTTGACCCATGACTACTTTTATTTCCCATTTCTTCCCCATAATCTCCTGGGTTTGTACTGATCGCCACTCTTCAATGTGGCAACTCTGCCTATAAGGTTTCATGTCACTATGGAATCACACATGACTGTAGGGAAATTGTCAGCTTTAATGACATTTGTCATGATTCAGATATTTCTGTACTGGTGGTGCCACATCTCAATTGGTCTGGATATTGTTGTAGCTGCAACTCATTCCATCAGTGCCGGACGATGGAAAATATTGTACTTATTTTATCAGCTGGCAAACGTGTGTGCAAACCAGATACATTTAAAATGCCCCCTTGCTTCCCATATTTACTTTTTCAGGAAAGCATTTCCTTTTGCAACAGACATTAAAATTGCTCAAATTGCCACAAAGTCAACCAAAATGCATTATAGGATGCTTGGATTCCATATTACTTCCTTATTCAACTGGCACAGCCTCATTCTGTGCTACCTATTCCCTTCTCCCTGCAACAGCGACAGCTCCGCTGCAAAATAATACTTTAAAAAAACTACATTAAATTGAGACATATCTATTTTAACAAAATGTATATATATATAGATATTAACCAAATGCAAGTCACCTTGTCAAGCCATACACAAAAGATCCTCATGATAAGACAGCTTTGAAATGAATCTTTCGTGAAATGCGCTGCTTAAAATATACATTTCCATCTGACAACGAGATAGTGGCATCTTGCAGGGGAATTGCAGAGCCTGACGTTACCTGAAAATAAAAATAAATATGTGGAAAAAACTGGCATAAAGCGAAAGGCTTTGCAACTGGCCTGTTGTAATCTGTATTTAAACCTGTTTGAAGCAAACAGTTTTCACACACAGAAGGTAACTCAGTGACATTGGAAATTAGAGGAAGAAAGGGGAGAGTACCTTTCAGTTTCTGGTACAGGAAGCACATCCTTTCTGCCCAAGTTGATTTTGGTACATGTGAAAAACACCTGAATTTTAATACTTTGCTGTATCTAATAAAACGTTTAATTACAGTATATAATATATTGTATAAGGATTTTTGTATAGCATTATTGTTACCATGTTACATTTTTTTTAACGAAGGGATCATTTGTTTCAGATTATTTAAACTTACAGAAATTTAGTTGTGTAATTTTCTTTTTGCTTTATATTCTAATGTTACACTTACTGTACTAATACTAGTTTGAGCAAAATCATGGGGCAAAATCACAGGGGTGCTTAAGGAGTTTTTATTAAAGGGCATATTCATACAGTTTTTAAACAAGTAATTTGGCTATACTGTATGCACCCAAATAGTTTTTAGAGATGATTATTTGTACAAAAATCAGTTGCTCTGTCACATACAGTACAGCATAGCTTTCACTTAGAGAAAAAAAATTACATGCAAAGTGGAAATCACAGTTCAAAACTGTGTATTTAAAAAAAACTGATTTTAATTACCAACGTATTATCTCTAAGTGTCTTTTATGCACGATTGCAAAAAAAAATATGTAAAAATAGGAAGAATATATACCTATAACACAAAATACACAAGCACCTAAAAAACAATGTGTTGCATTAGATGCTTTATATGTCATGCAGGATTTTTTTGGACAGATCTCATCTAGGTTCTGAATAGTGTGTAGCATAACATTTATACATTCCTATAAATGTGTTACATTATTCTAGTTGAGATTTATGCAAGTTAAAAACCCTTTGGCTTCTAACAAGATGGACGTAACACAAATATATAAATATCCTCATTTACCAGTTTTCCAAAGAAAATTTATTTAGACTTCACTAAAATAATAAATGTACTGAAACCTTGATTCTTTTCCCTGTGTCATTGGTCATGTAGCTCAGCTATGTTTATGTGGAGTTGGTGTATTTACATTTTAAGCATATTAAATTCAGATTACATTTATGATCTAACTATTTATCCTACTATGTGCACTGTAAATTACCACTGTAAACGTGTGCCTTTGCATAATGACTCCTTTGCATATTACTGTACATGCATGTTATATTACATACTTCATATATGATATTTACATTGTTGTCAAATACAGGTTCTGTATTATTCTGAGAATTCAAAACCAGCAGTATTATTATCTTCTTTCAGGATTTCCTCACAACTGAGATGTAGCCAGACACAGATGTTGGCCTTGTTTCTCCACATCATGGGAGGACATGATATCAAGTATTTGACATATTCCATCAACATGTCTGTTAGACCATTCTGCCCATATAGCACTGCTATACTCTTTAGGCAAAATCGTGTATTATACAAGTCCACTCAACATTCCTTCCCGATTACATTAACATTAGCAAATTGTTGGCAAATTAATATGGGACGAGGAAGACACTTCAGCTCTTATTTTATCAGAAGCCTCAGTTTCTACTCTGTGTTATTTTTCTTTTCGGAAGATTCTGTGGCCTAGCTACTGCCTCGTGCTTTGCACTGCATCAGATGACTGCAGCGGTCCCTCCCCAGAGGGTATGTACAGTGCTTCTGTCTATAGACAATGGAGAAGGCAATTCAAAGTTTGTTCACTCATCCATTCACAGGACAAGGCTAGATGCAGAGAAAGAGATTCTGAAAGTCTTATATCATTCATGGTGTCTCCATAGTCTCTGTGTCACTCATCTTCGTGGAGCTCACTGGTCTAGGCAAAGGTTAAGCACTGTGTGTCAGTTAGTGGCTTAACACAAGTGTCCCTTCAGATGCTAGGAGGGGATACTTTGAGGGGATTCTTTCTGCCGTCCTGCACATTTCTTTCAAGTTGTCCAGTCAGTAACTAACTTCAGCCGCCCAGGGCGATTGCTAATTCACACCCTCAGATCGTGAGCATGAAATGAAGTGGAGAGAGACCTCAAGCCCCGAGGTTAATGATAGCTTTTTTTCGCATATATCCCTGCTGCTCCACATAAATCTGGCAAATGCTTTCATTTGGGATGATCCTTTGCATCTACTGCACATCTTCCATGCAGGCTAAAATACATGTCAGACACTGTATATACTCATGATGGGTTTAATTTTCAGAAGGTTCTTCAGAAGGTAGGAAAAATATTTTCCCCCAACTTCTAATGATAATGAATCCACCAAACTTTGTCTCAAGAAATGTGGGCCATCTGACTAGGCAGACAGATATCTCTAGTTCATGCAGACACATTCATTTTGTCATGATGAAGGTTTTTTTTCCCAAGCACAGATCAGCAAAATAAATATATATTTATATAAATGAAAATACAACTGCGAAGGACTTTAAAAATCTTTTACTCCTCAGTTGAACAAGCTTCCAGATAAAGACTTTAGTCTCCCCCCCCCCACCAAAAAAACCCTCTTTAAAGTTATTTCAAATTTCTCAGCAAGGCTTTGAGAAATCTGTTTGTTTGAGGGCAGCATTAGATGTGACCAGCGTTTTATTGTGACATAAAACCGCATTTCTTCCTCGGCAGATTAAAAATAAAATTGGTTAATAAGAAAAGCTGTCAGCAGCAGAAAATGGCTGACATAATCCGTTTATCCTCCAAGCAATAAAGATATTGGTCCTTGGGAGTCTATCTTTCCTCTTATGTTATTTCGCCCAAAACATTATCTTCTACGCATTCAGATGGATTAAGAAGTCATATGGGAGATAGAAGGAAAATGACAGATACAAAAAAAATATAATATCCTTTCATTCCCTTCACACAAGCTCACAGAAGCATACACGTACATGCACACACAAAATAAAATAATAAAAAGAAAGGAAAATATACAGCACAGACACTGGGTACCCACAATTCTTGTGCTCTGTGATGGGGTAGATAACGGGTACCCCTGGTGAGGTCAAAAAAGCAATGTCAAAACCAGTCACTGAAGATGGGGACAGCTTAGTATCTGTCATGATGCCAGCTTCCTACAGCCCACCAAGCTGACATGCAGATAAGTGTTGTAGTGAAAACAAAGATTAATTGTGCTTGGAAGGCAGGCCAGAGATCTTCGGTGAGAACACTAGAGTCAAGGAGAAGAGGTGGGTTCTGCACTAATGCAGCAGCTTTACATCAGCAGTAGGATTAAATCCACAGCTCTTCGTCTGCGTGCTGGTAAACCTGCAGCTCTCCTGGATTCTCTGTATGAATGACTCGAAACCTCATGCTGCATTAAACTTTGGAGTAATTCAAACGAGCTGCCATGTTTTCACCTAGTGATATTTTGCCATGTTTTAAACTAGTGATATGTTTTAACAGACATTTACATTAGAAGTTCTCTATTTGTAAGATGAATATATCTCTTTATTTCACTGGTTAATGTTGGCTATACCATGCTGATGATCTTGATACAGGTGAAACAGCCGTCCATGGCTGCTAACTTTGACTTTATATGCACAAAACAGAGTATTTGTCTATGGAGGTGGTTCTGTTCTAAGCATTGTGAAGCAGTGAGATCTAAATAAAATGGTCTAAAACAAAAAGATCTAAATAAAATAAGTCCCCATAATTCACAGCAACTGCTTGGTCTATTACCCTGAAAAGGCATTCTATCTATCCATCTGTTTCTCTGTGAGCCATCTAACCAATGGACAGATGTGGGCACTCTGAAGCTTCCTTCTTGGGAACTGGACATTTCCTGGATGGACATTACAAAAGAATTAAGTAATAGGTTTATACCATGCTGAAAAAAAGAAGAGAGAAAAAACACAATGTTTTTGGCCGTGGAGCCTTCCTCAGGTGTGAAGAAGGCTCCACGGCCGAAACGTTGTGTTTTTTCTCTCTTCTTTTTTTCAGCATGGAATAAACCTATTACTTGTTCCTTTTAATAATTTTTAATGTTTAATGTTTCTTTATTAGCCCTATACAATTTCTTGCATTAGGAATGCGTCTTTTCGCATACCCCAACTTTTCTCCAGGGAGACACAGACACAGAGACAGGGAGAGAAGCTTGGGGTCAGAGCGCAGGGTCTGCCATTGTACGGCGCCCCTGGAGCAGTTGGGGTTAAGGGCCTTGCTCAGGGGCCCAACGGAGTAGGATTCCTCTGCCGGCCGTGGGATTTGAACCGGCAACCTTCCGGTCACAGGCGCAGATCCTTAGCCACAGAGCCACCGCTTTGCAGCCTACGCATGCTGACGCAGCTACCCACCTGAACTATTACAAAAGAACTGGCTTATTTCTAACTGAGTGATCTCCAAAGCCGAACAGCATCTGGGGAATGTGGGAACAATTATAACATAGCTGTGAGTTTAAAAAAAGACACATGGGCATCAGCAATTTCCTAAATGCCTCTTCTTGACCACGCAAAAATATATATGCCAGAAATGATCTAGCAGGAGAAGTATGATCTTGTGAAGCAAGAGCAACAAGTGACTGCAGAAAATGGATATTGCAATGATGTAAAAATTGTGGTGAACTTGTCTCGATTTTTGTTTCCATTGCAATTTGGCCACCTGTTAGGGGTGGCAAGAACAGGCACAAAACATGAGCTGGAATTGTACAGAAATGTATCCAATGTCATAAAGTGCAGAGCAGACTGGGGTTGCGACACCATGAAAAATTGTCTTCAATTGTCCTTGGTATTAAGAACCCTTGTGCTTTACATGGAGAACCTAAACTCTCTCTCCTGCACTTCTCAGGTCACAGAAAACAGGTGCTTATTTAAGAAAAATCCATAAGTATACAGTGATGAGACCCATCTTGTGAAGCTTTGATCTGCATCTGGAGATGGTGACAAAACGGTGGAAAAGCTACAAAGGGCCAGGAGATCTATGCACTGCAGCGGTGCCTGTGAACTCCAACTCTGTTATGTTTAATCATGCCGGTTGGCTGGTAATGAATTTTGATTACGTCTCTCAATGCTGTGGTGCAGGGTGAAATATTAATATCCACAGTAATGATGCATGAAGCTCAGAGCGTAATTTTCCTCACTCGCCTTGTCTGCTGTTAAATTGTTAGCACTTTATCATTTGTGTAGAACTTTGCATTTCCATTCATCTTTCTGCAGGGCCGCTGTGATTAATGCGGATCTTGATTCATTAGTTTATCATCAGTGTGGTTTTAACAGATCGGTGCAGATTCATCATTTAAAAAAAGGAGATCACGTTTCCAGAGTGCTTGGAAAGGGAGGCAGCTGCGACATAGCTATCGCTATAAAATTTGAAAGGGTTTCTGAACAGGCATGCTATAACTCATTAAATGGTGACCACACCCACAAACTTTCTATGAGGACATCATAGAAAAATAAAGGTAGGCCTTTGATAAGCCACAAGTATAATCTAGAATGGAACAATGTGAGGCATTGTTAGCCCTTGTATCTTAAGAAACTAAACCTTCTTCAGGGATATAGCTTCTGAGAAATCTGAGAAATTCCTTTTTTTATTTCCTGAATCTTTATATCTCAAGATAGAATAAATTTATGTGCTTTCACTCACACAACTATGGATCAAAAGGAGTTTTGCATCTCAACAGTGCCCAGCAAAGCTAATCATATCTTGAAGGGTAACTAGTACTGTACATTCGGTGCTAGTTAACATCCTTCTAGCAATAATTAGATGGAAATACTCAGCATTTTTTCTTTAATTTTTTACAGCAGGATGTGTGAACATTGGAGTTCTCTGATGAAATAGCACCATACTGTATGTTTAATGTCAGCCTTCAGAGGAGAATGGTACTGGCTTTGAGTCATGTGTTTAAAATCGCCTAGTAACCCTTTGTATTACTTTTTGTACTTTAGAAGTAACCTGCAGCCCAAGAGGCACAGGTTCAGTCACAATCAGAGACACCCTGAAAGCTGTTGGAGGGCCAGAATATTTGAAATACGAGGTGTCAGATCTACACAAATACATCTGGTACTGATATATGTGGATTATTTGGGTGTATCGTATATGACCACAGACTGGTGTTGATTCTCCATTGCTGCTTTTCTCTTTTTCAATTGGTCTAACCAGGTATCTATTTCCACTGTTCCACAGACACTCCCTGTGTAATACACTAGTTGTATTTAAAATGTACTGTATATTACAGCTGGCTCACTTTTTAGCATGCTCTGTGCATATCAGTAATAAATTGCCGAATGTATAATCATAACTAGAAATAGGTTGCAGAAACTCTAATAGTAGGATATACATCTGCTGAGAAACCGCAGGGAAGAATAATAGAAAATTAAATTAAGCCTGATTTTTTTTTCTTGGGTGTAACATGCCCCTTAGGTGCCTGTGCTGTGTTGAGAGATGGGTTAGTTCTTTTGGACACCTGCTATGGAAATGTCTGTTTCTGCAACTTCTTCGTCACAAATCAGGATACCTACAAAGACAGCTAATGGAATTACATCAGACTGTTGGGTTTTTATTTCAACAAGGTAAAGGCTCAAGAATCACTGTTCAAAAGCAGTACAAGGCAAGACATTATAATTAGAAGAAATTCTAGAAAACTAAGTTTAATATTTTAAACAAAAAGGGACACTTCTGAACACGATAATGTTAACTTTCAACAAACTTCAATCATTTTAATTTATTCTTGAAGGTTAATGTCTCCAGAAGATCCAAAACAAGAGGCAATATCTGTCATTCAAAAAGAATATCACCATAAGAGTTTTAATTAAAGGCAAACAAAGGTCAATATCATAGCACACTCTCCGCATAGAGTACAATAATGATGAAGGCTGATTGAATTAAAAAATAAACATGGCAAGCTTTTGTTAATCATTTGAAAATTTGCCAGTGTAAAAACAATCATTAGATTCAATCAGAGCAATAATGCTGCAGGCACAGTAAAAACAAGTTAAATGTCCTTTAATTGTGAATTACACATGTGTAACACCAATGATTGAAAGCTGCAGGAGTTTGAGCACTTCTCAATTAATTAACCTCTTCCCAAGAAATAGTGGATCAGGCTCTAAATTACTAAAATATAAGAACATTATTTTATAGTACTTTTGAAAATAATCTGAATTGTTCTCTTCTAAGTCATGTAAACAATACATATCAAGCTTCTCTACCTGTTGAGTAGCTTTTTCGAAAAGTATTGTATAATCTTATGTACAGGTAAAATGCTCTGACGCCTTGTACCGCTGTTCAAGTTCCAACATCTACAGTTACGCACAAAGTTTGACAAGACCTTTTCTGAATACTTTAAGTTACTATTGCAATGGTTCAAAAGGCACACCTAAATATATATTTTTTTGATTCTGATGTATAATCAGTCATTTTGACATAATTATTAAATGATATGATATATTATATCCATGGGATGTGCACAATGTTGACCCCAGGTTAAGGGGGTGCAAACACTGTGTTGAAATGTACACACAGTCACATGATCACTGAACTATTACATTTTAATTATGTGTTGGACCATGTAATTACCAAATGTTTCTTAATCACAATATAAACATAGAACAGAAAACATTTTCTCACAACTTTTCCAATTACATGATGGTAAATTATATTTTGACTTTAATTGAAGGTCCATAATTTAATCAGTAACATTCATCATCTGAACCTCAGTCCAGTACAAATTGCAAAAGAAGAACTGTATACTAACAAACGAAAACTTTGCTATTATATGCATAAAGTGAAGGTAGGAGGTCATACATATTTTTGTTTAAAGACTGTAGGTTATATATACAGTATAATACTTGTGCCTATACGCTGGTAATAGCCTTGTACAATCACTCTAATGGATTCAATTGTAACAAGGCCTGTAATTAGAAAAATCCAATTTCTTTCAGACTGAATAAGGGCGAAATTCAAATCAATTTAAAAGAGAAAAGATGAACCTTCAGAATTTAATAACTGGAGACAGACTAAAATTAATTGACTGATGGTGTCTGTGAGAATTAGTTCAGATTCTCATAATTGTCTATTAATATTTCCTTGTGGAGCACAATCCAGCTTGTACATCACTCTGAAGGGACATTGTGTGCTCACAAGGTGCCTGAATCAGCTGAAACCCAGTGATGAGGATGTAAAGTATACCGAAATGATAATTGTGCTTAACACTAAGACCTTGAGTCCTTTGTCTCAACACCTCAGAAATAAGAGTCTTCACGTTAAGGGGCTTCTGGAGTTCTTCATTATTTCCATTTCTGCCCACTACAGTCACCCTCCGTCTCTTTCTCTCAGTTGTAGAGCGAATGACAGACCTTAATTGATTGAAGACACAGGTTTGTAATCCTCATCTCATGAGTAATAAATACATCTAATAATAACAACATTCAAATATCTCACAAATACAAACATGAAGTGGTGACATTCAATTGATGTGCAATTAACTAACCTTTTTATATATGTCTATAAACTGTACAGATATACAGATGTACAGAATATTTGTACATTTATTCATATTATCTACAGAACCATGTTATCTAAGGAAAATTCATATACGCATTCATGTTATTTGGGTGATGTCACCTAAATTTGAAGAAAAATAATATTTAACGTTTTACAAAATTTGAGTCCATTTGTATGCTTTATTTCCACTTTGGTATTTATAATGTTTTGCAGTTAAAGGATGTTTTAACAGGATGTGAAAGTGATCTTTGTCTAGCAGACGTGAGGTGGTTAAAAAGGTATTATGTTGCAAAAACATGTATTTTAAGTAATGTCATCCCACAACTATGATGTAAAGTTGGAAAATGTATTTGTAAGGAATGAACAAATAAACAGCATTTGTATTGCTGAAATCACCATTGATACAAGCAAAACCCTGTTATCAGCTGTTTTTTCCTTTCCATGTACAGTAAGGGTGAAGGCTTGAAATATTCCCACACAGTCTCATCGCTGCCCCTACAGCACCAGCTTGGTTTAAATTGACAGAGACTTACAGCGCAGAAAACTTAATGAGCACTTGGTGCCACTTAACACAAAGTGTTACCAGATATTCGTTTTAATATCTTCCCTGCTTGTCAGGAGGACTTTCGGTAATACCGTAATTTCATTTTAGTAATCCTGGCTATTAGTTTGAGATTTAGGGGGCTAGTTGCAGAGCTAACACTCCAAAGTACTACAGCCTGGATCATCAGTCCATTTTATTAGCTCCACTCTTATAACGAAGGTCATTTTTATCCTTGCCAGTGATAGCCTTAAAGCAACAGTACTTCTTTTTCATAGATTTAAAAAACGGGCCTGACACTTGGACTGTTTTGAAAATCTAGTCATAGATATAAGTTTTCACTCAATTTTGCAAATGACTATAACCATGCCATATAACTCACAGACAGGCGGAGAAACATTCAAGTTCTGTCATGAACTTTCCTAAACAGAGATGCACAACATTTTGTCTTATTTAGCAATCAGGTTCCACAGAAGTCTGCATCCGTTCTTTTCATCAACACAGAAGAACATACCAACAAGCTTTCCAGCAGACTATTTTCTTGCACTTTTCTGACATGTGACAGAGGGGTGGAAGTGAATAGTGAACAGTGCATGTTTTCTACAAAAGAGAAACATTTCGATAATCAGAAAAATATCTCTTAAATTAAATGTTTTCAGACTTTCTGAAGGCTTTATATTATTAAATATTTAATAATAACATGCGTAACCAGAAAACTTTGATTATGAATCGGTAAAGCCTTCATTTTTTAATGGCGTCACATCAACATCGACATTGACACACCCTTGCTGGAACTATTGTGTGTGTGTCTGCCCAAATTCTTTCAGAAACTAAAAAATACATTACCACACCTGTATTATGATTTTTAATGTTTTGTTGCGGTTTTGAACTTTTTGTTAAGAACCGGCCTAACAAATGTAAAAATACTTCCTATTTAATGATCTCTTAATTCTTTCATTTATTTAAAACGGAAGAAATCCTGACAAAACGTTTGACAAAAGGGACCTGGTTACACCGGCTTAGCTATGTGTGTTTTACCGTCTTCCTCCGTCTGTGTCTTCTCAATTATTACTGTGAAATCACCTGGCAAAAGGAAAAGATCATGCATGAAATGAGACTAAAATAAAGAGCAAGGCCTTCTACCTTGGCTTTGGAAAATCTCCTCAGTATTGTCCCTAGCACTTTTTTTCCCCGAGAGGTGCTTTAACACATCCTCCAGCAAATTCCCTGTGATGGTATTTTCTAAAGGAGCATGTGCGAGTCCCAACTCTTTACAAAAAATACTCTTTTTCATTTTAATCAATTGAGGCGGGGGGGGGGGGGGGGGGCTTATTTTTGCCCTGACACAGACTTCCTCCCTCACTCTCCCCTTCTCCAGCATGTCCCTAATGCTGCCTAATCCTGGCTGAAGACAGATGCAGTTTGTGTGTAAGAAATATCTCTTTGCTTTTTCTGCCTCAGTTCATTATTTTTCTTTCTTGTCACTTAGTGTGATAGGTTGGACAGAAGCGCGCAGATGAGCACTGAAGACACAGTCACAAGGCCTTAATCTAGTCTTTAATGCGTGACTTCAGAGATGTCATTTATCTTGTGACTGCAGCAGGCGTCCACAAAACTTTATCTCTAATAATATATTGATGGATTAAAGGGGTCAGGCAGGAGACCAGCCAAGAAAAATTGCTTATTGACATCAAAATACAGTGCCCCGAACCTGATAAACATAGGGACAGGAGAGTGGAAGGCGGGGGGCTGGGGGGGTGGGAGGGCGGGGTGCAGTCTGTGCATTGTAAATGTTTGCACTTGGTAATTTCCCTCCAACACAAGACCCTCTGGTGGTCTGAGCCCCCAACTCGATAAAACCGGCTCGCTTGCTCGCTGGCATGGCACAGCTGCCGAAAGGAAAAGCCGGTGACTGCTAGGTTGCTCCTGGTTTATCTCCACTCTTCTTATACCTTATTAATCACACTTAAGTACCGTGTGAGACTCGAGCACTTGTGGGGGCACTGAATGCAGAGCAGTTGGTATGAGCAGTGTTATCCTGAAAGCACTGCAGCAGTAACTTTTGAGGGATAAGGCAGTTTGTATTTTATTTTCAATTCACCACCTGACTGCCAACATTTCGGTTTTGTCCAGACACCTTGATGCGATGTAACGCAGAACTGAATATGAAGCCTGACGGAACTAACAGCACTAAAAAGCCGTAGGAGTAGAAACTGAAAGGTAGTAGTCCATTTAAAAGGGACATAATGACTGTGTGTTGCATCAAAATGCACACTGAATACACAAGGGCAAACAGCTGCCATGTTCATTTTCATGTCTGTATGGTCTGATTAAAACAGTGCTTCTACTGCCAACTAAACTAAAGAAAAACACAGTGACATCTGCCACAAAAACAAAATAAATGTTTCTTCCTGTTACTTAAGATAAAGTAATTCAAGATACCACTGCCTTCAATTTGGGCCTACTTGGGGCTGAATGCCAAGAATTGTTGAAGAGACATTTTCAACAGTCAGGATTCCAAAGAAATATGCTGAGTCACTTAAAATTCAAAGCATATACACTTTTCCTAAAAACACTGGTCAGTTTTCAGGTAACAAGGTGCCCCTATGTTTTAGATTTCATTTTTCAAAGGCTACTTTAAATATATAATTTAAAAATCATATGGGTATTAATATACAAGATAACTATACTGTCTTTGGATTTTACTAAATAAAAATAAAATAAATCCATAGAATATTTCAGGTTTATATATACACAGAATGGTGTTCATAATTTTCCCTTAAAATAATAAACTGATGTTTTGAAAACAAGATGTAGAGACGGTCATCTGTTGTTTCAATCAGCCCCTAGAAATGAAGTGCCAGGTGACACCTCTCTCAAAAGAATAGATTTTAGTCTCA
This sequence comes from Lepisosteus platostomus, assembly GCF_059453375.1. NCBI lineage: Eukaryota > Metazoa > Chordata > Actinopteri > Semionotiformes > Lepisosteidae > Lepisosteus > Lepisosteus platostomus. The sequence goes on from NC_142612.1 coordinate 68,939,300, forward strand.
AAAGTATGGATAAATGCTGTTTCGTTAGAGTGAACTGAGAGAAATCAATATTTTCCATCCTGCACATGTTGAAAAGCCTTTCTTTCCCTGTTGACTATTGCTTTGAATAATATCAATCTACCAAAGGGGTGGCTAAAGCATTTAGGTTTATTACCAAAACATAATAAAATAATAAAGAAAGGAAACATTGACTTTTTTTGTAGAAGTTAATCTGTCTTCTACTGATGATGAGTAAATATATTCCTTACTGACGAAAGTGGACATAATAAAGTGAAATCACATTTGTATTTACAAATGTAAAGCTTAGAAAACAGCATAATTGAATTTAGATACAGGAAACGCAGTAGTAATTGTCTATACTACAATGTAGGAATTATGAAGCTACTTTTAGATATTATTAGAAAACTACCCTTCATTTGAAAAAAAAAAAGCATGCGCAATATTCCAGTGCTATGGTCAATGTTGTGCAGTGCCTTAAGCAAATTATAAAAATTTGAGCCTGTTCCTTTGCTCCTGAGGGATTTTGATAAATTTGAACTTTTTCTTATGATATTTTGGAAAAGGCAAAGCCTCCCTCCCCCCTTGTGTGAAAAAAGTGTTTGGAAACTATAACAGGCAGCTCCAATCCTAAAGAGTCTCAATTCTAACACTTCACACACTTTGCCAGTCCAGTAAAATTAATACACTTTACCATTACAAGATAAAGCTACGGACATATTACACTCGGCATATCTGCAAGCCTGTAATACTACAGAGTCAGCACTCAATAAAGGACATTTGCAACCAGGCGTTTCTCAGTACAACACAGGCAAAAGATTTAAAAGCTGCTAAATTAGGTGCGGCTTCCAAGGGAAAGGTGCCTTGTAAGCAAGGGAATGCTTACTTAAAATGACAGAGTTGTTTATGAGGAAAGCAGCTCTGCAGCTGTAAGGTGGAATGCATGAGGTATAGTTTATGATCCGCACGGTATTATTAAGTGTCTAACAGTACGTATAATGTCACAGTGGTATCAAAGGCAAAAATATACATAGATGATAAATTTGGTTTTAAAAGCATTTAAACATTTTGATCAAACCTATCTCCACACCACCAATTTACTGTAATATATTTAATTTGACTTCCAGCAATTAATTCATTTTACTGTTGTATTCATTTTAAATTTTATGTGACTTGAGATCCCAACAGTGAACTGCGCTGAAGCTGAGCAGATTACACAAGAAATATTTTTGCACTTTAATTTGAGTAAGTTCCATTAGTCAGCTGTACTGTTACCCTGAGACTGTTTCATGTTAGATGTGTGAGCCCACCAAGAAACATACTGGAGCTTCTTCTTTCCCATTATTGGTACAGTACAGTCCTTTGAGTGAACAGGGCTCCCCAGCAATATCTGTGTTAAAAATTTAATCCAGCAACACTGTGCACATAAAACATACCACCCCATTATACTCTAGCTGTCCTTGTCAGAAAAGAAATGTAGTTTATAGAGATTTATTGTAAAGATTAAAAGAATGAAAAAATAGAAGACATAATCAGCCTCTAGTCCTTGCTATATAGCGGTATTTAATTTGACACAAAAATGATTTTTCTGATTTTTTTTTCAGTCATGTTGTGAGAAAAGGAATATGTTTTTGTCTGTGGTTCAAATGTAAAAAAAATAAATAAATTGCACGATCAAAGTCTTTTTTTTTGTTCTAAATACTAATAGGTCTGTGTCAGTTTCATCAATCATGATTCCAGTAAGTCTGTGTTGTATACTGAAACACTTCATATAATGTAAATCTGAGGCTCTTTTCTGACAATAAACTTTGCATTTACAGTCTTACAAACTTGAGAGAACAAAGCCTTTCTCCTTTTCAAGTTGTATTGTGATGTGTTCTTTCAAGAAAGCTCTCATCTTCCACTTTTTGCCCAGATGATCAAGAGCTTCTTTTCATTTGACTATGCCCATACTACTCTGATAATGTTGAAGGTTTAACATTGTCCACTGCTCCACTTGAAGGACAACTGAAGTCCATTTCACACTCAAGTTACCCCGGCACAGGACAGCAGCATGCTTCGAAGCTGGTTGCCAACCACATCTGCTGAATATGTAAAATCGCGGCTGCAGATAGTATCCATTTTTGCCAGCCTTTTGCAGGCTCAGACAGAACAAGATCCGAGACGCTGTACACCCTTAAAGGCAAAGACAGTACCCTCCATTGAATCGCAGATGCTTTATTTCACCTTGATGGGCGCTTGGGCAAAGGGAAAAAAAAAAGAAGAATACGAATAATAAAATAAGCCCAGCCACACACCGGGGAGCAATAAATAGAGCAATTTCCCTGATAAATAATTTCGCTCTTACTTTGTTCGGATACCAAAACACCCTCTCAGAGGCCAGTGGGGGCGACACACAGTAATCTACCTTTCGGCATTCGTATATTAATGCTATTTCCATATTCACTGCCCTCCCCCCTCCATTATCAACCCCCTTTACACAGAGAAACACCAGCAAGAGAGGCAACATAAGCAGCTGTTGGGCAAAGGGAATACCCCAGAGCCTACACACCGAGGCTACATAATTCCAGGCTGCCTCATTATTTAGCATGTCACTGCTATTTTACATGTTAAAGCCTTTCTGCTGCCCTCTAATTTATTGCAGGAATATCAAATGGGCTGGATGGGAATGGGGTCACTTGTGTCCTCAGAATAGGGAAATGTATATATATAAAACAGTCAAGTCAAGGTGAAAACTCGTGTCAGCAAGAAGCATTTTTTGAAAAAAAAAAAAGTGACTTATGGAAATTTGGGAAGGAACAAGCTCTTTCTTCCCTTGGTTCTTTATGTTTTTTCTTATTTGATTCCATGAACAAGAGTTCAGCTGAAGTCAGTAGGTCACATCAACGTACGCGAATGCCGACACAGTCATTCTGCTGTGTTTGCTTAAGATTGCGCTATTAAAAAAATACTTTGCTTAATCCGCTACTGAGAAGACTTCCTCTTGGTTTGCACAGACTCTGATGAGCACTAATCTAGGGTTTGGTAATGTTAATGCGAGAAAGTATTATTGTGTGTTAATGTAGTTCTACATGATTTCTCCTTTGGTAAGCACGTTGTCTTTTCAGCCATGCTTCAGCTGGGGTTAAGTCTGACTTGTTTTTGCTTCTTACGCAATGTAACACACCACAGTTTAACACCTTGGCTAATTTAAAGCACTTCCAATGGCTTCACGTTGTGTAAAACTTAACAGAATATTTTACGTTTATACGGTAAAGCAATCTCGTAATAATGTGTTATCTGAATACTCTACCCATATATTATGGACACAAGTACAAGAAACAAATATAATGGTTTTAATGCTACACTTCTGCAGAGGAAGTCCAATGTCAGAACATCTGTACTGATAATATGTCTTGCAAAAAGCATATTGTTGTTTGGCGGTCATTAGCTATTTAAAAAGTATTCCGAAAAAACATTTACTGTACCCAATCTTAGGACAAATAAGCCTGAATATGAAATTAAGAAGTCCATTACATATTTTCTGTATAACCAAACTATAAATAACACTTCCAAAAAGAAACTTGTATTTCAGCAATATGTTTTAGTAAATGGGGCCTCATATGGGAATGTGATACACAAAATAACTCAATCAAATGCCATTTTTGTGTGTGTAATTCAAATCTGAATATAAACATGAAATTAGGTTTGGGGTGTATTGTAGGCTACATTACTGGCAATGCTGAAATTGCACTGTTGGTACTGTTAGATATCAGAGTCATAAAATTTTGATTGATCTCTTTCCTTAGGAATGAGATTTCCATTTTACAGTATTTATATCACAAATGAAAGTCTAGGTAATCCAACTGGAATAGTTTTTTTTTTCCCCGACAACACAATAGTATTCAAATCCAGTGTCAAGGCAAAATAAATGACAGAAACACATAAAAACACTAAAAGTACAAACTCTACATCTCTATAGAAGTGTAATGGTTTAAAGACCTAGACATCCAGCACCTCATTGGATTCACTGCTCAAATACAGTATTTGCATGTGTAAAATGGTGTTTCTTGTTTGTGTATTGTCTGTAATTTACCAAAATATCCAACTTAGTGTGTTAAATTAACACTAATCAGTACAGCAACAAACAGACTCTCTTTTGGACTTTGAAAAAGGGCAAGTAAAGGCACATGTTACTGTAATGCTAGAATTACCATAATTATTAATTTTAGTGTTTTTAGTTTATTCTCCTTCACTAAGTTGCAAGAAACAAAGCAACAAAAAAGGAACACAACTTTTATCAAAAAGTTCCCTCAGAACAGGAAAATAATTCAGAGTTTTCAGTTTCTTCCCACCTTTCACAAACAAGTCTACGGTGAAGAGTCACTTATTTGTAACAATTATTAATACTTTTTATGTTTTAGATCACCTGCCAAAAACCTCCATGATTTCAAAAAGAATATACTCTGGACAAGAGTACAAACTGAAGAACTGCAACCTCTATCGCACGATAGCCCACTGCTTCAAGAGTGCCTGACCACATAAACGAACATCTTACTCCCCTAACACACATTTCACATCTGCCCCACGATCTCTACAGATCACGCAAAGCTGCTGGTGCGAGAGAGACAGAAGAGGGAAAGAGAGAGGGGCGATATGTCAGGGCGCTCTAGGATAGAGGTTTGTTAAGCAGTGTGAACATTCAGAAAAATGATGTTTTGTGCCTAGAACATCTTGCTTACAGCAGCAGGGTCTGATCCTCGTATTATGTGCAAATACATCAGTAGCCCCACATACCACCCCCCTCTCTCTTCCCCAATATCAGCCCCCCATACCCCCCCCCCCCCCCACACCACCCTGCCCTCCTCCTGTTTCCTCCACAGAAGTAAATTATCAAAACTGCGTTTGAAAGTGAATGAAGGGTGACTCGCTCTCTCTCCCTCTCTCTCCCCTTCCTGCTTTGACATCTCAGTTTTTTTTTTCTTACTTGCCACCGTTTCTGGGCTAGGTGATAACTGCCGGTAATAGGATTAACATTGATTTCTTTTTGCAAGAACAGAGATGTGCCGGTTCCAGCTATTTATTGAACTGCCAGCTTTGAACTATCAAAACTGACTGCAGGAAAAGACCTAATGCAGCATTTTAAAGAAAAGAAAAGCCTCTGTGCATTTCTTTCTCTCTTTTTTTTGTTATTTCTCCCTCACTCCCTCTCTCTCTTTTTTGTCATTGAGGGATAAAAGAGAAACGCAGGCGCCTGTGTTCTAAGCTTCAGTAATGACTTTATTTATTCACTTTGTTTTCTTTACCTTCCTCGCCTAATATATTTAAGATTTGATCTATGACTTTGTTATTGTGTTTTGACTTCTTTTTCACCTTGAAATGCAAGATCCATAGAGAGTTTTTCCTTTTTTCCCTTCTTTTCTGGTCCCCCCTGCCTGTTTTCTCTACCGTATGGGCTCCTAGTGCCAGGCACTGTCTGAGACAGCAAATCATTTCCTGTTGAATACCTTTTTCAGGGAGGAAGCTGGAAGCTGGTACGATGGGACTGCTGTGCACAATGCTACAAAAAAACCAAAACAGTAAAATAAAGAACCAAGGGGAAAGAAAGCAGGTAGCGGCGATTGCTCTGACTGTGAGCAATTTCCCATATTTCCATTAAATGATCCAGGTCATATACTGTACATTTAGCTTCTTATCCATTTACTCTGTATGCCATTAACTTTGCACCAGCTCACTGATTTTGACTTTACTTCCAATCAATTTTCTCTAAAGCTAATCGTGACACTTTTTAAGTCATTCATTAAAAGCGTTCTGAACGTATTAGAAACACTAAGCAAGCGAAAAGATGTGACAAAACATCTAAAGTGGCATTTTTAAGCCACTTGAAACATTTTCATACTGTACTTCATCACCTTGCAGAGTTAAAACAATGGATTTTCAACCTTTCAGCTAATTTTCTTTCCTCTCATTCTACGATTGCAAAATTGTATATTTCTATAATTATTGGTTATTGTTATCATTTGGATTGATTTTGGAATGTACATATTGATAAGGTAATTAGTCAAGTTGGTGTTTAATTGACAGTGATTGTTCTCCTGTATAAAAGGAGGTCACTGCGTGCATGTTACTGCTCTGCTGAAAGTGCACCAAAACACTGACTTCTGATCTCAGTTATTAGTCTTTGATAAAAACGATATTACCCATAAAGAAAATACTGCCCTTGCTTATTCCTATTATTACAAACTCAGTTTATTTAAAGATGCTGAGTACCAGGCTGGCATTTCTAGTTGCAGAATACGTTGGTGAAGATAAGCAGGAAATTTCTTCCTAGACGGACACATAATGCACAATGTCATTACCAGAAAGTATGCAACATTATACAGTAAATGAAATAACACAGGGTTCAGCAAATGCACAGAGGAAGCACGTGTTCTATAGGTGCAGTCTGAGCAGATGGGCCCTGATTTCTGTTTTCAGCACTGGGGTGTGAAGGAAGAGGATGAGAGAGGAGGTAAGGAACAAACAGGCAACCAGCAGAAGACAGAGAGGAGGAAAAGAAAGATGGATTATCTAGGAGGTAATTTTATTATTTTACCCCTATTAACCATCCATCTACTTTCTAACCACATCATCAAATCCAGGGTCGTGGGCCATATTAACCAGTGACTGGGACAAGTTACCAAGTCCCGAATGACAACCACAGGATCCTCAAGAGGTAGCGCTTCCCCACGTTTGTAGGAGCTCATTTTTTAACGACATGTTTCACTCACAATGAATGAATAATAATCAATTTCTAAATCATGTTTTTCAGGTGAGGGACTTTTTTAGCCAAGCAACTGAGTTACAATTTTGAGTTTAGAGGTGTCCAACATTTTAGTGAATCAACGTTGCACCCTTATAATTCTTCATCATTACACAAATGTTGCTCATCCCAGAGAAGGTCCCAGTAAGCCAGTGTCTATCCCAGAATCCCCTGTGGGGGAGCAAGACGCGACTGAGAACATGCTGCTTTCTCCTGGGTGGGACCACAGAGACAGGGACAATTTGGAATAGCCAATCAAAGCTTATTAGTACGTGTTTGAGAGGTGGAATAAAACCCTGCAACTCATCACTGCAACGTCACTGTTGCACTGTTGAAGCTAAGCAGGTGTGAGCCTGGTAGTACCTGGGAAAACTAAACTTGCTGTTGGAAGCAGTGTTAGTGGGGTCAGTAGGGGGCGCTCACCCTGTGGTCTGTGTGGGTCCAAATGCCCCACTATAGCGAAGGGGACACTATAAAAAGACGCTGTCCTTTGGATGAGACAAAAAACCGACTTCCTGACTCTGTGATCATTACAAATCCCACGTCATTTCTCGAAAAGAGTAGGGGTGTTAACCCAGTGTCCTGGCTAATTTCCCCTTTGACTTTACCAATCATGACCTCCTAATAATCCTCATCTATGAACTGGCTTCTCACTCTGTTCTCCTCCCTACTGAGAGCTAATGCACGGTGAGTGTTCTTGTATATGTTGTCTGCCGTTGCATCATCCAGGTAGGGCTGCACATTGATGGTGGTGGAGAAGAGTCCCTATTACCTGTAATGCGCTTTGAGTGGAGTGTCCAGAAAAGTGCCATGTTAGTGTAAGGAACTGAATTAATATTATTCTTATTATTATTATTAATTAAACCATAAAAAACGGGGAGTATTTTAAAGTTTTGAAAAAGCACACAACAGTTACACTTTTGCACAAATGCTGCTTTTCAAAACTGTACAAAAGCTTTTTGAGGACAAGCAGCAGACAGCTCTGTTAAAGCGATGGCCTGGACTCCATCAAGGGGATAGTGCACACGGTAGCTCAATGGAAACCTGCCATCATGCTCCGGGTTTATAATCAGTGATCACAGGGTCAGTTGAAACTTTGACCTAATCTGGGCCCGCATGCACTTGTCTCCCAGCTCTCCTTCATTCAGAAATCCTCTCCTTCAGTTCCCAGGCCTAATTGCTAGTGAGTGAAGCCATTGATTATTGATACAAATCAGCTGCAGACTGTAATTACAATTAAGAGGAAGAGGGGGGGGGGCGCCTGGTGGGGGAAGGGGGGGGCTAGGAAGTAATTGCCTTCCAATCGTCTTGTGCTCTGTATTTATCCAGTGCAGCTAACTCGATTTGATTTGGATTGATGGCTGTGCTTTAAAACACTTGGTCTACTTAATGACAACACTGCTTCACAAGGTTTTCAATGGTGGAAATTCAAAAAATCTTCTTTTCCTTATTCGCATTCTGAACTGAAGCTACACGTCCACAACAACATTCTGCAGCTCCATTACAAATAAAGACACAGGATCTTTGTACCTATAATTTACTATTTTATCCTCTTTTCTGCTTCTTTATTTTTTATGTTTTTTATTTTTTTATTTTCTTTATGTGAGCCTCCTCTCTCAGGCCTTACCTTTTTTATGCTTTTATTCTGTTTGCCCATCTAAATGTGGTTTGTAATTGTGTGTTTCTGTACAACACCCAGTGGGAGAACGGGGGTGCAGGCTGAGGCTAACAAACTCCTTGGATTTCTAAACTGAAACACATGCCGAGCCTTGCAAAGGTCAGCACACAATACATCACCACCTCTGAAATAGTTATTTTGTTCCAGTACCAAACAGAAAAGGGCCAACTTTTGTCTTTTTCTTGATACCCTTTGCAAAGAAAAAAAAAATTGGAATTCCATAGCTATACAGTATATTCAGATGTACATTTTATTTTTATACATGGCGCGGCCCAAATACAGAATAAAAGAAACAATAGCATAAAGCAAACTGTTAAGGACATCACTAAACAACCCTTATGCCCACAGTCTATGGCTCTCCAGCCTGGAATTGACAGGTTACGGAAAGCCGTCTGCTTCTGTTCTAAGAGGCCCCGGCCAATTCTCCCTCTTGTTCCCTGATGAGTGTCTGTTACAATCAGCTCAGGCCAAATGAGAAACAACTACCTCCGTCACTAAAGATGTCCTTCCACCGCCCCACAAGACGCCTGTCAGCCTGCTAATGTCCCCTGACAAAACAAGCAGTGAATTAGAATAGCTAGTAAAAAAAAATAAATAACAGACAGCGAGTAGGAGAGAGAGGGAGAGGGAACTCATCTGTGTCCAAGCCTTCCCCCTCGGGCAATCACAAAACGCAATCATTAGCAACTGGTGGCGTTTTCTCCAGCAAATCGCAGTTTGAGTGAAGATTTATGCTGACTCCTGACTGCGGGTGATTTATTTATTTGAGCAGGCTGAGATATCATTAACCTCCGCTGTGTCTCTGGGGGATGACATCTGTGGCTCTCACGCCGCTCAGACAAAAGGGCTGGTGGCGCGTGCCGCGGTCTGGCTTCCCTCACACCGAGAGGCGGGGAGGCTGGGGGAGCGACTCCGGCTCTCTCGGCCTCTGCTTGTGGGCTGAAAGGACGCCCGTCGTTATCGGCCTGTCTCTAATGTACAGTGGGTTAAACAGGGTCAGGGAAAAAAAGAGACTTTGGGAAGAGCACAGCGTTCGCTTAACCTGTTGCTGAAAAACTCCGACTGAGACAAACAGGTTGCGCGCTGACCTCGATCCTGTTTACACACTTGTACTTTAAGAGAGAAACGCGAAGAAGACTTCACAGCCGAAAGTTTTTCTTAATTTTCCGTGCGGATTTAACTATTCCTTCTTCTTGTATTTTAAGACTGCTTTCTTAGTGACAAACGCAGGACAAAACCATTAATAAATTAATAGTTTTTCATTTTATTGCCTGTACAGCCCCAGATTTATCAATGACACCGAGAAAAGATGTGTTTTTTTCGTCCAAAATTGCTCTGCAGACAAAAATGAAACAAACAAGAAACATTTTTTGGGTAAGAAGAATAAAATAATTTATGACAATATTTGTTGTGTATTCTTAACCATTTAATATAAAAAGTGTGCTGATTTTTTTTTTAAATGAAAACCCACATATTTAAATTAAATGCATTTATTCTTGAGTTACACTAGGGTATTTTGGGTTACAGATCCATAAATTCAGTAGTGGTGCACCCATAAAAGAACTGCCTCTGAAATGTATATCTTCTCCATCCCTGTGCAACTTGTCTGTCAATCCAGTGGTAATAACATGTAGATGCAGATCTCTTCAAATTAGAAAGCTTGAAGAGGTCCCCCGTAAATGAAGAATTTTCCCGTGTTATGATTCAAGTAGTTGGTTAATCAGAGGCAGAATCAGAGGCAGGGACCAAATGGCAGCATTAATCAGAAATTAATCAGAACCTTGACTTAACTAAAAGGCAAAATTACCCAAATTCAAATTTAGGTAGGTATAATTGAACATTACATTAGCAGAGCAAATCATCATTAGACCTCACACTTGGGGTACAGGAGCAAGCAAGAGTAATTAATCCTTTATAATTCTCCTTTCCTCTCTTATCCCTTTTTTTTTTCTTTTAGTTTTTTATTAAAAAAAATATTCTCTTTTCCTCACCCTGATATTCCACCAAAAATAAAGTGAGTAAACAGTTAAATGGGTTTTTACCCCCCTATCCCCATCTGTGGGAGATGGACAGGAGTGTGAGAGAAAAGGGGGCTTTTGCTGAAGAATTTGCTGAGACCTTATCAAGCAGACACTTGGGAGAACCACAAATCACCACTTTTATTAGGAGCAATAAAGTTGAATATCCAATTGGAGCAGAAGTGTTCTCAAATTTATGATGAATTTTTATGGCCATATAATTTCCTCTCTTGGCTGGATAATTGTTAAGATTTTTTTGAAGATCTATTTTTATAGGAATATCTATTTTGCAATTAAATATTTAATTCATCTCCTTGACCGCTTATGTTGCGGTCAACATAAAGAATTGCATTTGAAAGAATCAAAGAAGTTAATCCGCGTCTAGCATGTGACTCTATTTGCAAATAAAAAAGAAACGAAGGTAGAAAGGTACAGAAAATGGAAGTCAAAATAAGAGAAAATTGCACCAAATATTAACGGACAAAAGCAGATTTTCTAGGTCAGAACAGAAAATGAATTGGCGTGGGCTGGAATAAAAAAAAATTGAGAGAAAATATTAAAAAGAACAATGAGGAAAAATGAATAAATGAACCTAAACAAGAGGAGCACACAAGGAGCAGAAAGGTCTAGAGCTCAGTGCTGCCTGTGTTTCCTTGCTGCTTGCCAAGAGTGGGCCCTGAACTGTGGCACTGACATGCTGCCTGGCTCCAAGAGTCATGCCTGCCAGCCCAGTTGATTTATCAGGAGACCCCGTGATTCTGCGCCTCTGCTCCCCAGTGCCCTCCTTTATTGAAAATCTCCCTGACGCCTCCGATAATGCAATCAGAGCAACAACAGAGCCAAGGCAATTTCTCCTCCATCCTTTGATAACCCTGTTTATTGGAAACAATTGGCACCGCCGACAATGACTCCATTGGAAGTAGTTTGTGTTTTTCAAAAAGTTTACACTCTGACGACCGAAAAAAAGCCCCCTTTGGGCACCATAAGGGAAACCAATCTGAGGCTGGAGAGTTTTTGGGGAAAATTGATTTTATTCTTTTTACAGCGCATGGAGGTTCAGTTCCTGATTGGGCCTTGGAGGTGGCCGAGGAGTTGACAATTACTATTCTACAATATATCCAACTGATTTGGTATTCGCTAATTCTTTAAAGCTCAGTTGCTGATGGTGACTCCTGCACCTGTAGGGGGCACACGCTCCTCTGACATGACAATTTATCGGAGATGTTAATCTTCAGACGTGCTGCAACCGCCAAGTGCCCGGCAAGAAAGCTCGTCCCAAATGGGGAAGTGGCATGCCTCTCACTGATGTCCTCTAAGCCTGCCAGCACCCAGCAAGTCACGGGAGTTGCTATTTCACTGAAAGCCAAGAGAACATGATCGGCTAATGCCAGCCCTACCATGGGTATTGTGCCAACCATGCCACTGCTTGGGAAATCCTGGTCACAGTCAGCGAGCATCTGACAATGTTCAACCTGCTCTGAGCAAATACCTTAACTAGTTGAGCCATACAGACAAAGTTTATCATCAAGTTCATCATAAAAAAACAATATAAAGAAACTCTACCTGCCACGGATAAACTGAAGATGGTGGCTATATGGTTTAGATGGTGGCGATGGCTGTTGGCAGTGGGTTGCCGCTGTGTGGTTAATAACAAACTCTTCATACAGTCTATATCATATACACATACCTTATCACATTCACTTTCACCAACAGTATGGCTGTGTACAGTATACAGATGTATCTGAAATTGTGACAAGGCCTTTACCTCATATATTCTGTGTGGTTAAATCTGAAAAGAGTAATATTCTTCAAGCAAATGTATAACTTTTATGCCAGACTTTCCCAATGGCAATGCAAAACAGAAACACTGAATCCCCTGTAGATGTCTAAAAAAGCTTTGAGTTGATTATGAAAGCATCAACAGACATGAAAGTGAAAACAAAAATACAAGAAGCTGACAAGGCTAGAGTTTTGCTTAGCAAAACAACCATGGAGATAAGCAAGAAAAATGTGGTTCAATGTACAGGTACCAGTGAAGAACTTGGAAAATATTTTAAAATATTGAAAAGGTGATTGACCCTATACTTTACCTCCCCAGAAAAAAACTTCATCCACTCAGACTAAGCAACCAAATATAACTGATTAGCACATTATAGGGCTGATTATCATAGTATAGCCTTATTTCAACTGCTGAAACAGCCCAAATAAGTCATTTTGTTTACTTTTGTTGTTAAAACACCACAACCCTGAAGGGTGTATCTTACAAAACACACACACATGTATATACACATAAAAGATTCCTGAGAATTTAAAAGTCCACAGAGGAGAATGTCAAGCATGATACAACATTAATGTATCACCCAGCTCTTGAGAAGAATTTTATTTTTTTATTGCATCAGTAAAAGTCTTCACGCCACTGGCTTGTACAGTATCTCCCTCACTTTGTGTGTCCAGAGTCCTCTGAAAATACCCCTGACAAGCTTTATTGTAAAAAGTTTAACCCTTTAATTATTTTACCATAAATGTCACTTTTGAATTTTGGATTTTAAACCATTCACTGTTCAAAGAGGCAGAGAAGCCATGCTGTACACCACAATGCCAATCACAGGCTATGGATCCACTGTGCCTGCTTTTTCCTGTGCCAGGAAAGAGATAAGATCAG